>NC_090924.1:459810762-462310762 GCF_040938575.1 Ambystoma mexicanum | reverse complement strand
GGCAATCCTTTCCAGCTATAGCAGTTCTAAGGTAGTTTGTGGCATTAACTATCCTCCATGTGCCTAGGCTTTAAGAGACACTCAGTGTCCACCTGACAGTCTCCTCCCTTTCGGAAGCACTTAACATCCAGCAGGAATTAATCTGATGTAGGTGACCAGAGGATGGTCCAGTGTAGTCCGAATCTCATGTCTTTCCTTCATTTCCTTATTCTCTTCTGGAGGCAAACACTGGGTCACTGCAGTTTGACAGCACCACCTGTCCTCCGTCTTGCTCCTAGCTAGGTGTTTTGCTGGATATACTTTGGAATCTACTATTCTATTGGTGTAACATACCTTTCATTCGAATGAATTGTGTACTCCCAAGTATTCCTTATCTATGATGGTCGTATTTCTGAAGCAGCAAAGCTGGCGAGATTTTTCTTTCGGAAGAGGGCGCTGTGCACCTCGAGGGCTGCTGTGGCGTGTCAATGTCACCATTAGTACAAATAGCTTGTGCCGCGCCCGTTGGCTTCAGTACCGTTTTTCTGAGTTTCGCTTTGAGACAACGGCGTGCTTATTTTTTTCCTAGTGAAAAAAAATATCTCCTACTCATTCGACCCCTAAGTCTGGTTTCAAAAAGTGTCATGACTATGGGACAAAAATGGTCATCACCGATCCTCACTGGGTTTGCCTTTGGTGTTTGGTTGAAGACCATCGTATCGACGACTGCGGCTCCTATCATTCTATGACTGAAAAAGCTCTTTGCGAACGAAAAGGTAAATTGGCGGTGGCGCAGGAAGCTTCGAAGGGCTCTTTGAAGAAATAAACATCCAAAGAGGTCTCGATCGAGGAGTCTGTTCAGACATTCTTCGACTTCTTAGTAGAAGAGACATCGTCAGACACCTCCACTGAGGTGATACGATGCCCGACTAGGTCTGATTCCTCCAGCAAGTGGAATGCTTTCAGGGTGGAAATGATGTAAATCTTTGAGAACGCGGCCTCAACACCCTCAAAAGAGCCTTGCAAGAGTCAGACTCCATGTCGCTCCCTTGGACGACGCATGCAGGTCAAAAACTACTTCGGCAAGTAGTAAATCAGAGTCTCGACACTCTGGACCAAAAAGTCGAAAGGCTTCGACCCGGGAATCGAGTCGATCCCCGGTTCTGTCGAAGAAACATAAAACGTTGAGTTTATCGACGTCTTCATCGGTGTCGATCGCTTCGACGCCGAAGGTCAAAGGCATCTCACTTTGTGAAACCGACCCCTTTGACGGTCCCTTGGACTCCCTCGAGGGAAATTCCGGTGCAGGAAAAAACTACACACCTGTACCGAGTCTGACTTTTTTTTTTTAGTCCATGTACTCTATTTTTGAAGAGGACAGTGCCTCTGAAGGGGATGTTTCTCCGTTAGGAGTCAAATTAGTTTCTAGAGAAGTTCCTGAGGAACTAATTGATCCTGAGTCAAGGTTGAAAGACCTCTGCGACTCCCTCCACTCTGCCAGTGGTCTAGATACGTCACCAGAGTTGAGTTTACAAAACCTGACCCTTCAGAACATGCTGATTCAGGGTACAGGAACCTTATGAACAAGGTGACTGAATTCACGGGTTGGAGCAGGGCCTCCACAACCTTCGAGCAGGTGGACATCCTGAATCGGGGTCCACAAAAAGACTCGGTTCTACCCTTCCATAGGGCCTTACAAAGGAAGGTAGAAGCTAACTCGGAGACTCCTGAGGCAAGTTCAGCTATTGCTTTACTGGAAAGTATAGACCATCTTCCACTGACCCTGATTATCTCTGAAAACACCTTACACCTGAGTCTAGTGATCAAGGCTGCGACTGCTTCCAGACAGCCTAGATGGGATAAGAAAGTAGATGCTTGGGCCCGCTAGGTGTTTACTTTGGGCACGAATGTCACCTGTACCCTAGCCAGGTTTACCCATCCCCTGTGGGGCTGAACATATTCCAGAAGACGAAGAAAGGGAAGGCTTTCTGAAAATTAAGGATGGCAAGGAGGTGATGCGGTGGGGGAGTGTCTCCAGGTAGGGCTGGATACTGCTGACAGCATCAGCAGAGCCATGGCTGCAAGCACGGTACTGCGCAGATTTGCGTGGTTGAGAAAGTCGGTTTGCACCGGATGTGCAGGCCAAACTTCTCAACATGTTCGGCAGCAAGGCGGACCAAAGCTTGGAGAAGCTGCAGACCTCCAGGGCGGTGGTTAAGTCCCTTAGCATCTCCATTTAGCAACCTTATTCGGTCTCATCTTCCTGGAGAGCTTGTTCTTTTCATTACTACTCCCCCTTTGGTAGAGGAAAAGGACAGGCTGTACAGAAAGGACAAACGAAATTCCCTCGTGGTGGACGAGGTAAGCGTGCAAAATCAGCCTCAGCAGTGTCATCTTTACCCTCGGCTCCTGCTGCAGCCACCTCCTAAACCACTCTGAGGCCTTGGCCCACAAGACCCTGGTGGGAGGCAGAATCTCTCAGCATCTGGCGGGCATTACTTCAGATGCTTGGGCACTGGAAACAGTATCCCAAGGCTACTGACTTCCTTTTCTAAAGAGGCCTCGCTATCATCCACCGGGAGCCAGCTCTGTCAAAATTCCAGATCTGCTCCTTGTGCAGGAGATATTAACCCTGCTAAAGAAAGGTGCAATAGAGCATGTACCAGTAGTGGAGAGAAACAAGGGTTGGTATTCCCCTTATTTTCTCATTCCCAAGAAGGATGGAGGACTGAGACCTATCTTGGACTTAAGAAACTTGAACAAGTTCCTTGGGAAGGACAAGTTTAAGATGGTCACACTTTCTCAGATCCTTCAGGCTCTGCAACTACAAAACTGGTTGGTATCATTGGACCTTCAGGATGCTTACTTTCATGTGCCAATCCATCTCAAGCACAGCAAGTACCGGAGGTTCGCTGTTGGCGACTCATCAGTTTCGAGTTCTGCCATTTGGTCTAACATCTGCCCTGAGTATTTTCACCAAACTGATGGCGGAGAGAGGGGGGGATTCATGTCTACCTCTATCTGGACTATTGGTTAATCAGGGCTCATTCACCCGAACAGGCACAGGAACATCTGAGGATCACATCAATTACAAGAAGTCCCATTTGATTGATTCATTTATTTATAGAGCGCTTTACACTAAGGCGCTGTACAGTGGAACATAATACAAAGTAACAACAAAATAACAATGGAAGCACAATTACATCATGAATCGTTCGACAAAACAGTGCATAGAGCAATTAACTGAAGGGGGGTGGGATTGGGTGTGGGGGAGTGGAGATGAGTTGGACGAGGAAAAATGGAAGGGAGAGAGCGGAGGAGCAGGAGAGGGGAGTGAGAAATCCGGGGGGAGGAGGGAGGGTAAGTAGAGAGGGCTGAGGGGGGAGTTTTCAAGGAGAATGGAGGAGGGATTTAAGGGAAGTGCGAAATGAGGTGAAGGTCGTGGTAGAGCGGATTGTGAGAGGGAGTGAGTTCCAGTGCAGAGGTGCAAGGAGTTGGAAGGAGTGGAATCGGGAGAAAGCGCAGGGGGGTGGAGGTTCAGTGAGAAGGAAATGGTGAGCGGAACGAAGGGAGGGGGAGTAGGAGAGATAAGGAGGAGCAAGACCATGGAAGGATTTGAAGACCAGACAAAGTAAAATTTTAGCTGTAAGTGGGATGGTAGCCAGCCAAGGTAAGACAGCTAGGAAGAGATGGAGTTACGGGAGGTAAGGAGACAAAGGTTACCTTTTTTGATACCTTTCCAAAGGCTCCAGTTCATTAGAGCGGTCTTGGATACTTCCTCGGGCAAAGCCTCGCTTCCCGAGGTGAGAGCTCAACACATTCTGCAGATGATAACAAAATTCCAAAGTGCTCAGTGTCTACCGGCCTATGATTTTCTGAGGTTGCTCGGCCTCATGGCATCATGCATTTTTCTGGTGCCGAAGGCCAGATTGAGAATGAGATCCCTTCAATGGGCCCTCAGGACTCAGTGGTCCCAGTTTTCGGGTAATATGTCAGATCATCTGCAGGTTCCGAGCAAAGTTGCTCAAGACCTTCTATGGTGGGCCTGTAAGGACAATATTCTCAAAGGGGAATCTTTTTGGCAGCCATGGCTGGAGATAACTGTAGTGACGGACGCCTCACTCACGGGGTGGGGAGCCCATGCCAACGATCTGACAATCAGCGGTCGTTGGTCTCCATTGGAGTCCAAACTACATATCAACCTTTTAGAGCCGAGGATAATCCGACCGCACTGAATGCTTTCCTGCCCTCTGTACCAGGAGAGAATGTATTGATAATGACGGACAACACAGTGGCCATGTCCTACATGAACAAGAGAGGCGGCGTAGGGTCACTACCACTGTGCAAAGAGGCAATGCAGCTCTGGTTCTGGGCAATACAAGAAGGAATCTCTCTGTTGGCTGTTCACCTATCTGGAGAGCAGAACACTGCGGCAGACACTCTGAGCAGGCAGAGCAGTCTCCCACGACTGGGACCTAGCTCAGGAAGCCCTTCAAGAGATCATTTCCCTTTGGGGGAAACTCTCGTGGATCTGTTTGCGACCGAGGTCAATCGAAAGTGCGATCAGTATTGCTCAAGGGAATTTCCTCCAAGAGGAGCTCTAGGAGAAACATTCGTAGTGGACTGGGAATTTCCACTCCGGTACGCGGTTCCTCCAGTCCCCGTGATTCCTCACGTAACCGGGAGGTTTAGAAAGTTCAGGAAAACCATGATCCAATTACCCCGGATTGGGCCAGAGGACGTGGTACACGGACCTTCTGGACATTTCTAATCTGCCCTCCAATAAGCCTTCCACAAAGAGAGGATCTTCTCTTGCAAGAGGAAGGTTGGGCTCTTTATCAAGAGGTCAAAACACTCAGCCTTCATGCATGGTTTCTGAGAGGCTGAGATATAAGGATTGGGACCGCCCGGACGACGTAATGAAGATTTTGCTTTCAGCCAGAAGGCCAGCAACAAAATCTTTGCACTAGTTTCGGTGGAATAAGTTCACTTACTGGCGCAAGGACAACATGCTGTCCTTCCTATTGCATCTGGCCAATCTGGGGCTCCAAATTGGTACAGTAAAAGGATACTTGGCTGCGCTTTCCATCTTCAAGCGCTCCTCTGAGGAGGTTTCTTACTTCAAAATTCCATTAGTTATCCAATTTCTGAAGGGACTCACTAACATGTACCCTCCAGTAACATTTCATGTCCCGGCCTGAGATTTAAATCTTGTGTTAAAGTTTCTAAAGGTATACCCTTTGAGCCTTTACATTCCTGCCCATTAAGGCTCTTGACATTGAAAACTGCCCTTCTTGTGGCATGAACATCAGCCCGCAGGGTAAGCGAGTTGCAGGCTCTTTCATGCAAAACTCCTTATACTATTTTTCATAAGGATGAGGTAGTTCTTAAGGTAAAACCATCTTTCTTGCCAAGAGTAGTTTCTGATTTTCACCTGTCGCAAAAAAATACTTCCAACTTTCTACCCTTTACCTCATGTGGGTAAAGAGGAGGAGAGATTACATAGATTGGACCCCAAAAAGGGCTCTGAGCTTTTATATTGCGAGAATGGTGAAATTACGCCAGGATGACCAGCTCTTTGTACGATATACTGGTCCTAAATTGGGATTAGATGTGACAAAGCAAACTATATCCCACTGGATTACGCTAACCATTGTCGAGTGTTACAAGCTAGCAGGGAAGGATACGCCGGAAGGGCTTAGAGCTCATTCCTCGAGGGCCATGTCTACTTTCGCGGCTCTTCGGAGAGGGGTCCCCGTATTGGCAGTTGCTCAGCTGCAACGTGGGTGTCAATTCATACTTTAAGCATTACTGTTTAGATTCTTTATCGTCCCAAGCAGGCCTGTTTGCTAAAGCAGTACTTCATTCCATCCATGATAAAACTAAATAGCACTCCCATCTTCTATTTTCTTACTGCTTTGGGAGGCTATCATAGATGAGGAGTATGTGGGAGGACACAATCCATTCGAAGAACAAGTTACTTACCAACTGGTAACATTTTTTCGACTGGATGTTCCTCACATATCCCTCATCGCCCCACCCAACCTACCCCACTGTAAAATTTACGTGATTTACACTTTCCGTTTGCGAAGAGCTTAGTCTGAGGCACACCTGGAAGGTTCCTGTAATTATAACGTAAAACAGAACTGAACCCAAGGGGCGCGGCGCAAGCTATTAGTACTACTGGTGACGTCGACACGTCATGGTGGCCCTCGAGGGACATCAATGCCACGGCCTTGTGCACAGCGCCTGCTGCCTAAGAAGCAGTGAAGCTGACGAGATAAGACTATCATAGTTGAGGAATGCGTGGAAGGAACATCCAGTCGAAATAACATTACCAGTTGGTAAGTATCTTGTTCTTGTTACTCTTTGTGTAACACTTATACTGGGCCTTATTGTCATAGAAGATTCTTTTCATTCTGAATTAACGTTGCATAATCTAGTACAAAAGTAAGTAGTCTACAACCAGTTTTAAACAGATGCATTGTAGTTTGGGCCATCTGGCTTTTTCTGATTAATTCCCTCAGGTAAGCAGTGTCTGATATTGACAGTGGTGCGGTTTATTGCCCGTTACCAGGTGTTGAATGTAGATAGTTTGGATTTAGTATTTTTGACGAATTGGATTCTGGTCTGCAGAAGTGCAAGGATTAGTATAGGCTAAAATGTCCACTCAGCCCCCAGACTGCTACAAACCAAGAGCCAACACCATCCTAAAGGTAAAACCGTCAGTTTTTAGACTGTGGCTAATCCCATGAAGTTGTCACTGCTTCCGAAGGGGAGCCCCTTCCCATGAGTCCAGGGTGGTGAGGCCGCTACCTGGTGGTTCCCCCTCGGGGTGGTGAAAGCTCAAGGAGGGGTTCCAAAGCTGGGAAAGGAGGGAACCCTAACTCAGTGGGAGGAAAGCAAGGACATGCATGGACTTGTGTTGAGGCTTGCGAGGAGAGTTAACCAAGTCTACAGAAGGGAAAGCTAAGGCTGGAATTTCGGGTATGGGACTTGCATCCAATTAAAGAGAATTACACACAGTACTTGGCAGGTTAGTGAACCAAGTTTGTATGACCCACTGCAGCTTGGAAAGTGCATCCAAGCAGCTCTTCTTTGTCACAGTACTTGGTGAGAGGGAACCAGGTCTGCACCCAAGAGGCAAGGACCCACAACCGCTTGGAAAGAGCATGCAGACTGTTCTTCAGCGCAGTACCTGGCTAGAGGAAGCAAAGACTTTCAACCAGGGTCTGGGACCCCATGGAACTAGCCACATTTCATACCAAGACAAAAAGTCCTTTTGTTCAGCGGAAGTGAAGCCATTCCTCTGGACCAATAAGGTATCTCTGTTTTAGTTAGTTTAGTGTGTAAGGGACAGAGTTAGGATGTTGACACTGTACATTTGGACTTTTACTTTGGAAATTCTGACACTATTTATTGCTGTTGAGCCTGGGAAACTCCTCTTGGAGTTGGTGCAAGATAGTTTTCTTTTCCTTTTTTCTCTTGAATAAACGTTTATAGCAAACACTATGACCCCTACATGCTTCTTACTTCTGCACCCTTACTAGATAAGCCTCCTTTGCCTTTTGTGGTAATGTGGGTCGAGGGAATGCTATCCTTTTAAGAGGGATGTGAACGTGATTCAGTTGCGACTGTGAAATGTCAGGAGTGTACAGACGTGTGGCTTTCCATCTCACTAGTACTTTTTATTAATGGACAGAAGCATATTTTTCCCTGCGCTAAGGACCTCCACCTAACAAAACGAATTAGGGTGCATGTCACTAATCAGTGAGAATCCAATTCCGTTTCATTCCACTGTCCAAAAGTAACCTATTCTAACCCTGCCACTATTATAACAAAAAAAAACAGGCAGATGACTCTCTTCTCCTGTAAGGCGATTCTTCACCAAGTCCCATTCAATAAAGTAGTTCTTGGTAACTACGTTGATTAGACAGTTCTATTACTGGGCTCTTGAAGGCTTCAAGCGTCTTTTCCTGGATTAATCTTTCGTTCCTTATTGTATTTCTCTTCTCTTACACTCTTTTCCTTTCAAAGGATAACCTTTACCAACAATCGGAACCTATCCCATGGCTTCCTGAGTTCTTAATTTTTACTTCACACTTTGGTTTCACTTTGGCGTTGGCCCTTGTTTTATATTTCAATCTGGTCTCTCGGGTTTGTCCCTCTGTCTCTTTGATCTGGTAATATGAGTGCTTCCCTTGATCTCCTGGATGACCAACCTTCCAGTAAAAATTGTCATTCAAAATTAGTGTCTTAACTCGGACGAGTATGGGTGTGCTAGTCACGATTCTCCTTCTCGCTATACAATCTCCATATCTGATCTTGATTGGAACATGTTTGAGCGTACCAGTAATGATCTCTCCAGTCCCTCTCCCGGGACTCTCATTTTCCCTGTTATCTTTTTGCTCTCTTGTTCTGGGCTATAACGCTTCTCCAACGCCACATGTCTGAAGTCTTGGCAGTACTTCACCTTCGCACAGGACGCTGCTGCTTCAGTGTTCCTTCAGGATGCTTCTCAAAGCAACTTCTCTCACTCTTCTCCGAGTCCCAACCTATTTCCTTTATTATGCTTTTCTGGGCTTTCTCCAGCATAATGTTACTGTGGTCTGTATTGCCCCATAGGTATTTTTCCTTGTCTCGGTATCTTTTCCCTTGGAAGAATAGTCAGTGTATCCTGATGGCAATAACACATGTTGGTATGTTCTTCATACCCTTCTTCACTAGATGTCTTTAGAGGTATGTTGATGGTTTGTTTCTTAGGTAGTTCCTCATCAGAATGGAATTCCTTGTCCCCAAAGGGGGAGTCTCTCTGGTCGAAGTCCCGCTTTCCTCTACCCTTAGGGAGTGTATTGCGGAGTGGGCTCACCTCCCTAGCCTCACAGGGAAAGCCTCCCCACTTGGGGAGAAGTGACTGGGTCGTGTGACGAATTACAGGAATCCAAGCTTAACAGTCAAACTAACAGGAATGTCCAATCAAGGGTCAATAAAAACGGATGTACTTAAATAAAACGCACCATCTGCAAAGTAACTAAATTGAAAAACACTACCCAAAACCCACCTCTGAGAAAAGAACAGAGAATAAGCAAATATAGCACAATGCTGTACTCTTGAGTAATGAATCGGGTGTATGGCAAATAAAATAAAAACCATAATATTCTGTAAAAAAGGTAAATTTCTTGGATGCAAAAAGGGAATTGGTGACCTAACCGGCCTCTAGGGATCAGAACTGGACCATGGGGCAGGTGTTAGCACATTTCTGAGAATTCTCCCTATGTCGTCCTACCTTAGAGACCCCCAGCAACTTTTCTGGATTTTGAGGACTTTTTTTAAACCTGGAGAGAGTGAGACCCTTTACCACTGTCATGTATTTTAATGTGGTTTTTGAACTCTGTTTCTTTTGGTTGTGGAGTCTGACAAACTCCAAAAGCATCATCTTTTACATTGTGTCACACAGCACCTTCAGTGCAGTGGCACAGGGAAGTCTTTCAGATTTCCCCAAGGTTAAAATACCTTCTCTTGGAAAAACGACTGTTTCCAAGAGCAGTAAAGTGAAATTGACTTAATAGGGTGCTGGAGGGCTTACTTAGTACCCCTTTTGTCTAGCTTCTCATGTAACATTTGTATGTTATCCTTTCCTCAATGAATGGCTGGTGGCAGTACATTTAACTACTGTGGTGTGCATTTACCCCAGGCTGCGTTCGCAGCTGCAGTAAAGCACCCATGGGTGCCATTTTTGTCAAAATGACCCTGGTCTTCTTTTTTTGTCATTTCGTCTTGGAAAGGTCCTTCTTGAGATTTACTCTGCGTGCCAATCCAGGTTTGGTCCCTTTGTTTGCTTTGCTTTTGGCGGGATTCACGAGTCTGGTGGGGGCAGGAGGTGAGGGAGATACTAGAACTCCCTGTGCTTGGTCTCCTAGGAGACCCAAATACACTCTGTAGTGATTGGCCGGCTGACTGTCTGGCAAGGACAGCCACCCTGATGGGTAACTGACAGCTAGACTGGAATGAATAGGGCTTTTGGCTTGGAAGGCAGTTGACCACTGGACGAATGAACTGAAGAAGAACTTGAAGAGGACGCCTGCTGCAACTCCTGGACCGTTGGTTTTCCCGGTGAAACCCTGCTGCTGTGCTGAAACTCTAAATTCGTATCGACAGAGAAGCCCCTCCAAGGACGACTTCTCCTCTTGAGTTGGTGGGACCAATCAACTCCAAAGTAAGCCACGTGGACATCCTTCTCGGAGCGGTTGAATTTCCAGAGTTGCTGCTGGAAATCAAAGCGCCAGCGCGAGGAACACCAGATTGTGTGCGTTGCTTTTAAGTTGGCCAAGAGCTCCAGGAAGATCCTCCGGAATCCTGGGAAGCAGGACTGACCGAGCCTGAGCCACTGAACAGTGTGCTGGACCCCAGATGCAAGGAAAGGCCACTTCAACAGCCAGAAACTGCAGTGTTGCTATTTGCAGTAGACATGAGCTGAAACACTGAAGTGCCACTTGTTTGAAGATTGCCGATTGCGGTTGGTGACTGTCCCATTGCAGTGCAGGAGTCCCCAGAAGTCCTCCCTCTTGTCCCCACGACTGATGCTCAGGAACACCAGGATCTTCAGAGCTGCACAGGAACAGAAGTCATCTGCTGCATTTTTCTTCAACCTAAAGGTACTGTACACTCTAGAATTTGCCTCTTGTTGTGTAACTGCACGTGTTCTCTGTTGGTGAGACTTGTTGTGGTTGCTCTGTAGCGTTGCTGACCGCTTCTTTACTTCACAAGCCTGAACAGCTTGTGGCCCTACTTTGAATTCTTCTTTCTACAAAGACTTTTAAAACATCGTGCAAGACTTTTTCCTACCTCCCGAGAAGTGCTTCAGTGCCACATTGACTTTTGCTCAAATTGACTTTGGCTTCGCCGGGCTCCCTGAATGATGACTCTTCCCTCTGTGAACGTGTTTGGTCTTCCCAAATGGGAAAGTGTTAACTAACTTCGCATTGAGGGGTTTACAAAAGTACTTGCCTGCTTTGAGAAATATTTGTGAGACCTCTTGTGTCATAATAACCTTTCCCTTTTGACAAATGGACTATTCTAAATGCAACAGTGATATATTCATGTCCCCAGCACCCTAACTATTGAAGTCACCTGAGGGTGTAGGTAGTGTCTGTCGGCGATCCCCAAAGGGTACTTACTGATTTAGAAATATTAAGTGTGTACTTTTGAAGTCTATTTGAGTGTTACTGTTATATTGCCCTCTTCTGAAGAAGGCTTACTGAATGACTGATAAATTAATAATTCTTTATTCAAGAAACCTTGTTTATTTGAATACATGTCACTGTGAATCTCTTTTTAACTCCCCTACAGCTCACATTGACCCCTCTTGAGATGAGCCTGGCTGCTCAACATGCTACCAACCTGTGTAGTACAAGTTTATACCAAAGGTTGGGTTCCTATTGTCAGGAGGTCTGGGTAGATGTAGTGCACCCAAGGGTACTACATACAATCTTGCCTAACACCCGGCTTTGAGCATTAAAGCGAGCAAATCGAGCTCTGATCTCATATATTGGATTTTGTATGCCCAAGTAGAAAGCGGGTGTCTAGCAGGTTCAAATGCAGTAGCTCTGCGGGGTTCAGAAAAAGCATTCAGCGAAGCAGATCGGGGTGCTCACACGATTGCGCATGGGAGTGGTTAACAAAACAATGATCGCAGACACATGGTCTGGCGGATGATCTAATGGTGGTTTTGCATCCTCTTGTTCTATCACTACAGTGGTGAAAGAAAGAAAACCTAAAGGACAAGCCTCCAGCTGGAGGGGAAAACAGTTCTAAGACAGTACTACATGACTGGGGAGGGAACAAACTCTCCGGGGCTGTCCAAACTATCTGGAGGTGGGCTCTGAAACGCATGCTTCTCCTACCACATGTTTCCAGGGAGCACAATTCTCTAGCCGATGTGCTAAGCAGTAGCAAAGAACCTCCATCAAAAAACGAATGGCAGTTGCATACAAACGTCTTACCCAGCGTTTTCACAAACTGGGGACATCCAGCCATGGATCTCTTTGCAACACAGAATGCACAATGCCAAGACTTTGCATCCAGTTATAACCAAACACAGTCCAATGGGAACACACTGTTGAACTGGTCAGGGAAATTTGTGCCCCCCCTCAACTCCACTTCTCAACAGGAAAGTCCACAAATTATACGAGGAACAGATCAACATGATCCTAATGGCACTTATGCGAGCACGTCTGATGTGGTTTTCACACCTGTTGAAAATGTCTTTGCCCGCCAAACAAACTACCATGCCCTTACAACGCATCACAGAATCGGGGGGGGGGGGGACACCTCTCAATCCGTGTCCTCAAACACTCAGCTTGGCAGCTTGGCTCCTGAGGTCATATAATTCAGACATTTAAATCTAGATCAAGGATGTGTGGACTTTATAAAAGAAGCACATAAACCAAACATAAGACACTATTTCAACAAATGCAAATGCTTTGTTTTATGCTGAAAATTCGCTCCCCCCCCGCATCAACCCTGTTGACTGTTCACCTTCGCACATGGCACACGTTTTGCTATATCACTCTAGGTTTGTCTCATTCCAAACAAGTGCACCTAGCAGCACTTTCAGCATTCACCACTTGACAAAGTAAAGTATTATGGTGGAACGTGCCCATAGTGAAAGCATCCATGGAGGGTGTTAAGCCATTTATACCCAACAGTTTCAAATCCAACTTCTGACTGGGGCTTTAATGCTGTACTAAAGCACATGAGAGCCCCCTTCGAGCCAATGCACAAATCCAGTCTTAACATCTCACTTATAAGACTGCTTTTGCCATTCCTTCAATAAGAAGAGTAAGTGAACTGCAAGCTCTGTTCAAGATTCTGTTGTCTTTATTCACAAAGACAGTGATGTTACGTACACATCCACGCTTTTCTCCTAAATGTATCTTAAGTGCAATGCCAACCAATCTATAGAACTTCCTGCTTTCTTCCAAAACCCAAAGAATTCAGCGGAAAAGAGCCTACATACATTAGATGTGAAAAGGACCGTCATGTGCTACCTAATAAAGACAGACGCTCAGAAAAACACGTTTTTTTGTGTGCCTCTTGCCTCAGGAAAATCTGCCATCTCTAAATGGATTGTCAAATGCATCCAACTGTTTTTCCCTTGACAAGAGAACTTTACCTTTCAAGCCCAGACCACATGACTCTGGGCACTGGGGCTACTCTAGCTTTCATTGTAAATATACCCTGAGATGCCATTTGCAAAGCTGGTATTTGAGTTCCATTTACAGTCACACACCACTGTCTAGCTACACATTCAAAAGGTGACACCTAGGTGGGTGAAGTGGTGTTAAAACTTTGCCGCTGTACCTTCAAAAAACCCACCACCTTCTCCAAGCACTGCTTGCAAATCTATACAAAGCATGCAATTGTAAGACGATTCAAAAGCTTCAGAAGGTCTTGTATCTCCTTAAATTCACATGCACCGACCCTTCCTCCCCTCATGGAGTTGAAGGTACATAGAAGAATCATAGATATTTCACACCTCACCAATGCTTTCCTAATATTCATGTGTACTATTCATATTCCCTCCTGTCGGAAACAAAACAATCGGAAGGACCTCAACACATGAGGGATCATGGTACAATACACATCACACTAGGGATAATACAAACCCACCCAGTTGACGTACTTTGAAAACAGGCTGTAAAATAATCTGCACCTACCACTAGATGGCTGCTATGCAAAGCATGCGAATCTAAGCAGATCCAAGCCTCAGAAATATGATTATGGTAAGTTATGCATGTCCTACAGTCACCATAGATTCTACATAAATCAACAATAGTTAAGTAACATAATGCAGTGAGATAGAACCAAGTCACAGGTGATGTTCCCTAGCTTCAGCAGTCCAATCTGTAGGAAGAGCGGGCCTGATATTGCTTCTCCCCAGAATGTATCTGATGCAGAAACATTACTTGTTTTGGTTATTGTTCAAAAGAAGAGATGCAACAAAATTACTGGGTAAGTAATGTGTTCTTATCGTCCAGGTTTTACTGCTCAGGTGCGACAACCAAAAAGCAGTAGAATGGAAGGATACGAAGAGTTGTTCTCAATGTTATATGGAATACAGGGCTATAGAAATGCTTTGTGTTTACTTGCCTCCCTGACTCAGATTTTCCCAGATGACTGGATGCGTCGACTGGGGGAGCTGGAGGTTGGGTTTCACACTGTTCGGTGAGAGGTGCCCAGGAGCTTTGGATGCAAATCTTTTTCCTGTCGGATCCAGGAGCAGCTTGCAATCCTTGTCAATGGAGAAATGCACCGATGTAGCCCCCTACAGGACACTTCACAGGAGGGGGGTGGAAGGCGAGCTCCAGCGACGGCCACCCCACACACTCAGAACGGTGGGCGTCTGTCCAGTCACGATTGTAGAAGTCCTTTAGGACAGGATGGCCGGATACCTTGTACTCTATCCTGACTTTTTCCAGTGAAGTGAAGCCTTCAGCTTCACTCCGCTGCAGTTTTGCTTATTTTTATAGGACAAATGACCAGTCCTTCAGACTGTCAGTACTTGGAAAATGTTTTCCTTTTCTTGTTACATGTTATCTATTTTATGGGTAACTTTTTATCATTGCACAATGCATCTTAAAATGCAGTGCAATGGGGTTTCTTTGGTATGACACTAGGCTACACTCAAAGGGATTTCTTGGTTACTTTACATGTGCCTAAAGACAAGCTGGTGGCAGCAGTTGAATTTTGACTATTTTTGCAATAGCCTTACCACGTTTGGCTACTAACTGTGACTAGTGTCCCGATATGGCAGTGCAACAAGGATTTTGCTTGTTCTTTTGCCCATTTTGTTTATTGGCCTTCCTGCCTTGCCAGGTCAGGAAATTCTGTTTATGGTCATTCACTGCCCGGGAAAGCCTTTGTTTTTGCCAGCTAGCTAGTTCAGGGCCATGTGTATTGTTGGGCAAAGTTTGTATGCAGCACCATGTGGGACCACTACACACACCTAGGACTACAGGTCTAAGCAAAACCAACCTTTGGTATAAGTCTGTAACAGAGTTTTGAGTAGCGAGTTGAGCAGCCAGGCTTATCTCAAGAGGGACTGAGCTTGTAAGGGTGTTACACAAAGGTTTACAATGACAAGTTTTCAGATACTTATATTCAAGGTTTCTTGGTAAAACACTTCTTATTTTATTACACAATCATTTATAAAGCATTGACTAAATGAGGCACCAATATTACAAAAAAATATACTACAATACTCATGACTAAGCAGTAGAGCTCCCTTAAAGTCTGAGCTAAATAGCATTGAAGTAGGAGCAAAAAGGCACAAGTTAATAAACTGTTACTTTAAAACAGTGCCAAGAGGAGTTGATTCAATGCAATAAGTAGTCCAAAGTCAATGGGTTAGTGTCTTGTATAAGTAAAAACGGCTCTGGTATTTAAAACGGAAAAGTCTTTGCCACGGGTCTTAGAAGCCGTTCACGGAAGAAAGCTTTGTAGGTCGGGTCACAAGCTGACTAGGCCTGCAAGTTTCCAAAGTGCCACAAACTTTCGCGGTGAGAGGTAAGTTCTCTCGGTCGAGGTTACACAGTACCTTCTATTGTAGAAAAAGATGCAGCTGAAGACTTCTGTTCCTGGCAGTTTCTGAGCCTGTCACTGGGACAAAAGGGAGGATGTCAGAAGACTCCTGCAATGCACAAGGACGGATCACAAGGCTGGCAAATTGGCAAATCTTCGATTTCTGGTTGCTGTGTCTTCAAGCACACAAGCTGGTGTCCTACTCCCTGGTCAATCCTAACCAGCTCCGAGAATGGTATCCAGGTGGCTTACGAGTTGATTGATCTTACCAACTCAAAGTAAGAAGTCGTCCTTGAAGGGGCTTCTCTGTCGAGATGAGCTTGGCGATTCGGACCTGCAGCAGGGCTCCACTGGGCAAACCAACGGTCCCGAAGTTGCAGCAGCCGTCCTCTTCCAGCTCGTCTTTGGTTCTTTTGTTCCAGTGGTGGGCTCTGCCTTCCAAGCCAAGGGACTCGCCTTTTAAAACAGTTTTCTCTTATTCATTCCAGCCTAGCTGTCACTCGCCCAGCAGGGTGGCTGTCCTTGCCGGACAGTCAGCCAGCCAATCGCGCCACAGTTCATTTGGGTCTCCTAGGAGACTAAGCACAGGTAGTTTCGGGCACCTCCCTCATTTATTGCCCACCCCAGACACGGACGCCAGAGGCAGTCTTCAGTCCTGAAGCCCTCCAAAGGCATAGAAACAAAGGGACCAAACCTAGTTCGGCGCGCAGAGACAAACTCTAGAAGGACCTTTCCAAAAAGAAATGGCGGAAAAAGACCGGGACCTGTTCAAACAAAGGGGGCTTAGACGCCATTTTGAGAAACATGGCTCCCGTGATTTTTAGCTACCGGTGTTCGCGGTCGGGAAAAATCATCGTAGTTCATTGTAAAGCTACTGCCACTAGCCATTTCGATAGGAAAGGGTAGCATTTGACTGCTCCCTGAGTTTCTAGACATAGGGGATACTAGGTAACCCCTCCAGCACTCTATTGTAAGGTAGTGTGTGCTGGGTCTAGGAATTTAAAGGCTAGTAAAGTCACTTTAACTTTACATTCTCTGTGAAACTGTAGTTTATCCCAGAGAAGGCATTTAAACCTTGGGACAGCCTAAAAAGCTTCCCTGTGTCACTGCACTGAGGGAGAAAATGGCACCCTATGCCACAATAGATGCAGCAACTATGGACACAGACTACAACAGCAGTGTTTCTCTGCCACCGAGAAGTCCACCCCCGTTGCCCCCCCCCCCCCCCACCGACAAAGTGGGGTCATTTCACCCCATGGTTGCCCACGCATCTGAGCTCTTTCAGCTGACGCCAGAAGAGACCAAGAAAGAAGGTTTCCTTTACCAACGAGTTGAGGCCAAGAGGAAGACCATTCTGGCGGTGCGTCTCCTGGACTACGTTTGGGATGTGGGGCTGGCGCTGATGAGAAACCCGGCATCAGCCCCATCGAAGAGGGACAGGCTGGAAAGGAAGTACCGGGTGTTGAGTCGGCACCCAAGTGCCCATGGTCGTAGCCCTCCCTGGACTCAGTGGTCTCGGCGGCTGCGAGGAAGCAGTCTTCTAATCCCTCATCTTCAACCTCCATTTCCCCCAGACAGCGAGGGGAAGAAGTTGGACGCCATGGGTAGGAAAGTGATCTACTCGGCGGCGACAGGTCAATGCGCTTGCGATCCTGGCCAGATAAGACAGGGAGCTGTGGTATAAGATGGCCCTGCTGCTGGAATTTCTCCCCAACTACAAACTGGTCTATGTGCTTGATCATCCAGGTGGGCGAGGTAGCATCGGACCTGGGCATCGTGGATAGCCACCATCTTTCGGCAGGACATTCAGACGAGGGTTCTGGGCATGCCCTTTGTTAGGCAAAGTTTGTATGCAGTACCCTCTGGGAACACTAAACACAACTAGAACTAGAGTCTGTACTACAGTTTTGGTAGCATGTTGAGCAGCCAGGCTTATCGCAAGAGGGGAATTGGGAGCAGTAATGATGTTACACTGAGGTCTACAGTCACAGGTGTTCAAATAAACTCTTACACTCAAGGTTTCTTGGATAAATGCTTATTAATTGAGCAGTCAGTCAGTTATAAAACATTCATTATAAGGAGGCAATCGTATGGTAACACACAAATATACTTCAATACTGTAGGTTTCTGAATCAGACAAGACCCTTTTGGGATGGCCCACAGACACAACCTACACCCAAGGGTGACTTTAGTAACATGGGTGCTGGGGACATCTTACCGTTGGCATTCAGAATGCTTTGCAAGAGGAGTGAAAGGCAAAGGTTATCGGAACGTAAAAGACTACAATTATTCTTGGACAGTTCTGAGTTCACCAGAAGAGTCAATTCAATAGGCTAGGCCAAAGTCAATGGGCTAAAGCCTTGGATAGGATAAAGTGGTTCTGGTAAGTAAATGAAAGTCTCTGCACAAGTTCCTAGAAGTAGTTTGTAAAAAGAATCATCATGTGGGGTCACAAGCTGATTAGGCCTGTGAGTTGCACAAGTTTCAAGCACTTTCACTGCGAGTTATGTTCTCTCAGTCTTCATTTACAGTACCTTACAATGAAGAACAATATGCAGCTGATGACTTCTGTTCCTGCAGCTCTCGCTGTTCCTGGGCCCTAGTCGTGGGGACAAGAGGGAGGACGTCAGGGTACTCCTGCACTGGGACGGTCAAAAGTTTGCAACTGGCAAACTTCAATTTCAGTGGCTGTTTCGCGTTTCAGCTACAGCGTTGGTCCTGGCTGTCAAGGTGGACTGTCCTTGCTTCTGAGGTCCTGCATTCAACTGGGGGGGTGGGGTGGGTAGGCTCGGTTGGTCCGACGTCATGCGGGTCTGGAGGATCTTCCAAACGCTCTAGGCCAGTTTACAAACACCAACAATTTGGTGTCCCTCTCCTTGGCTCTACAGTTTCCTGCAGCAACTCTGAGGAAATTCAACCAGATCTGAGATGGGTGTCTAGGTGGCTTACTTGGGAGTTGATTGGTCCTACCAACTCGTCCTTTGCAGGGCTTCTCTGTTGATGCAAACGGGCAAACCAACGGTCCAGGAGTTGCAGCAGCTGTCCTCTTCAAGCTCTTCTTCAGTTCCTTCGTCCAGTGGTCGACTGTTACTTCCAAGACAAGAGACTCGCCTTATATTCAGTTCTCTCCAGCCTAGCTGCCACTCACCCAGCAGGGTGGCTGTCCTTGCTGGACCGTCAGCCAGCCAATCATCAGAGTGCTTTTGGGTCTCCTAGGGAGTTTCAGGCACCTCCCACATTTCCTGCCTACCCCAGACACTCTGGAGCCAGAGGCGGCGAATGAACCGAGACCAAACCTGGTTTGGGACTCAGAGAAAAACTCGGACCTTTCCACAAAGAGATGACGAAAAAAGAAGACTGACCTGTTATAACAATGGAGGCTTCGGCGCCATCTTGAAAAACATGGCTCCCGCAATTTAACGTTACCGGAGCTACGAATTGTTTGCGGTCATGATAAATCATGGTATTTCGTTGTTAAACCATTGTCACCAGCCGTTCTGAGAGGAAAGAGTAACATTTGAATGCTACTTGAGTATCTAGACACAGGGGATACTAAGTAACCCCTCCAGCACGCTATTGTAAGGTAGGGTGTGCTGGGTCTAGGAATTTAAAAGACTAGTAAAGTCAATTTCGCTTTACTTACTCTGGGAAACTGTAGTTTATCCCAGAGAAGGTATTTAAACCGTGGGAAAGCCTGAAAGGCTTCCCTGCGACACTGCACTGAGGGTGCTATTTGATAAATGAAAAAGATGCCTATGGAGTTGGTTAGACTCCATAACCAAAGGAAACACAAAGGTAAAACACATATCAAAATACATGAGGGAGTGGGGGAAAAAGGGTCTCGCTCTCCAGGTTAAAACAAAAATCAAGTTCTCAATCCATCAAAGTTGCTGGGGGTCTCTAAGGGAAGGGAATTAGCACATTTTTGAGAATTCTTCCTAACACCCTTCGATGCGGACAACCTCTTTGGGAAGGCTGTTGAGGAATCGTTGCAAGCCATTAAGATCGACACGGAGACGGTACGTGCCCTTGGCACGCTTCAGCAACATCGTCCTTCTTTCACTGCCACAGGAGTGAAGTCTGGCAGGTTGTCAAAGTGTTTCGGTGGGGTAATCCTCTTCGTACAGTAACACCTTCCGTTCCACAACCCAGGAGGTGTACAGGGGCTGTTTCAAAGCTTTCGGAGGTAGCCGATGTCGCTCCCAAGGCGTCACGCAGGCCCCCACGCAAGATTGAACCGGCTGGGACATCGGGCCCCCACCTTTGCACCCCAGTGGGAGGCCAGCTGGCAGGCTTCATCAGCGAGCGGGTAAAGATGTCCACCGACCGATGGGTGCTGGACGCTCTCGCCCACGGACACTCGAGTTTTAGCAGAAGTATCTGCATATAGCAACGGTGGCCCGCCAGGAGCAGCACATCCCTCCGCTCGCGCAGGAAGTACGGGCCATGCTAAAAAAAGGCTGGGGGGGGGTGATGGAGCTGGTTCCAAAGTGACTCCAGAGCTCTGGAGTCTACTCCAGATACGTCTTGGTAAAGACCAGGGGCTGGAAGCCCATTCTAGACCTGCTGTACCTGCACATGCTCTTCCAACTGGAGGAAGGAGACTTCCTGACGTCACCGGATCTGGTGGCAGCTTACTTCCATGTCCCCTTTCACGAAAAACACTGAAAATTCCTGCGCTTTGCAGTGCAGGGAAAGCACCATCAATTCAAGGACCTCCCCTTTGGACTGAAGTCGGCGACCAGGGTGTTTACGACATGCCTAGCACCGGTGGCGGCCCACCTGCTTCTACAGGGATGCATGTGTACCCGTACCTCGAGGACTGGCTCATCCGGGTCAGGTCAAGGGAACTGGCCTTCAAACACACGGCGAGAACCGTCCGGCTGCTGACGGATCTGGGGTTCTCTGTCAACTATCCAAAGTTCTGCTTGACACCATCGCAGAACGCACTATTCTTTGGGGCCAGACACAACAGTCTCCTCTCCACGTTCTCCAGCTTGGCGGCTTCCTCGGACGAGCGTTTAACGGCCCTGCTAGGCAAGGTGCAACAGCTGTTGGCACTGAAGACCACCGCGGTGCGGCCCATCAAGTCGCTACTCTGCATGATGTCCTTGTGCATTTTCCTGATCAGACTCTGCAGGTTGCGGATGCGATACCTTCAGGAATTCCTCGTGGCTCTTTGGATTCAGGTGTCCAGAAGCTTTGCAGACAAGATTACTTTCAACAAAGAGTTCCGTCGAGCAATAAGGGAGTGGGGCATGCACTTTTCTCCATCTCACAAAACCGCTGCAAACTTTGAAGTTTTAGGGCACAAGCCCCCAGTCATCTTAGGGTTGTACTTCTAAAGTTAGGCTTGTAGTCTTGTGAACCGCCTTTGCAAATAATACATTTCCTTTCAGTATTGTGGGGTGTGATGACTTTAATGCTCTGGCTACAGGGGCTGTATATATATTTTGAGTGTTGTATGATAGTATGAATTGTCAGTAGTATGTTTTCTTGGCCATAAATATAGTATTTCTGTATAACTATCGACGTGTAATACTTAATTATTTACCCTGTGGACTCATTATGGACCCTTTACCAGGGTCACCCCTTCCTGAGACTTAGCCATGACCACTCTCCATGCGGCTTTGATTGGTACGGCTGGGTCTTAAACTGGTTGGTCCCACCAGTCCAGCGGTTGAAGCGTTAGAAAAGATTTCTCTTTTAAGGCAACTTTCCCTCCATATTCTATGGATTCCCCTCCCCCCTCCTCCAACCTCCTCCATCTTTTTGTTTTTGAACCTCTCCTGACTTTTTGCAGGGAAATGAAGCCTTAGCTTCTTTCCTGACCTGTTCCTCATTTGTCATGGGGAAACTGATAAGTCGCTCAGACTATCAGTACTGAGAAACTGTTTCCCTTTTGTCTTTTTTACCTGTTTGGGTTAACAGTTCACACAGCATCTTAGTGCAGTGGGGATAGAACCCAGTCTTTTACACTGGCAATTTCTGGTTACTTGTAGATGTGCCTTAAGACAAGCTGGTGGCAGCAATTATATTTTTACAATTTTGCAGTATTTTTAGTGTATACATCCGCCTTTCCCGCATCTGGCTACTAAACGTGGCTACCGGATTTGTTGCATGGTGTTTGCCCATATTGTTTGGCCTTACCTGCCTTGCAAGGTATTCTTTCACCATCTAGATTATACACGTCTGCTGCAAAGAAGTTGCTCAGGCATCAGTTGTTTCAAAGAGGGTTGAAATTGAGATTACATTTTCACTTCTGGTAAACCATGTATGATTTTCTTTCTTTTTTTTTTTTTTTTTTTTCCCCCCCGTCTGCGGCCCTCCCACCCCCCCCTGCTGGTATTCAGACGTGGTCGAGGAGACCGGATGGGACGATATGGTGCTGACCGGGCTCAAGAAGAGTACTATGTCTCGCGTGATCATGATTTCCGGGATGTGGATTACCGGGCTTATTCCGATGACTATGGTGGCGGCAGCGACATACAGGAGGAGTGTCTGTCCCCAGACAGCACTGGTGAGGTAAGGCTGCAGAGTACTCGCAATTATGTGGTAAAGGAAATTAACCCCTGAGGCAAGGTATATCTCAGCAGATGGCAACTCTGAGGTAAGACTGAGAAAATGAAAAAGGAATAGATAAACAGATTATGCTGGTCATGTAAGACAGATTAAGGCGCAGTGGGTTCAGGTAGAATGAACAAGGAGAGGGATATTTAACATCATCCAATGATATGACTAGATTGATGGTGAGAGGGTTGTCTTTTAAGTTCTTATTATGGTATTTAGCTTTGGGAAGCAACAGAGCACTTCACAATCGTAGGGGGAAGAAACACAGTGAGGGGACTGAGAAAGGAGCTAACTGGGCAGAGCGGGCAATTGGCAGCAAGGTACCTACAAGCAACTAGGGGAGGAAACGGAGAAGAGCAGATCAGTCTTAGAGTGGGGAGCGGATGGTGTGTGGACCTATATGTTTCGGAATAGGCAATCCTTGAAGATTAAGGCCTTGAGCTCTTTCCTGAACTGTAGAAGTGATGGGGGATGGTGGGGCGCAGCTGGGGTGTGAAGCCCTCAAGGTTCACAACAGAGAGCCAGTTCTCGATGTTCAGTTTTGTTGGTCAGCAGTAGGAATTCAGTCATGGAAGGGTTGAGTTTCGGGTAAGCACTGGACATTCAAGACTGGATCAATGTGAAGCAGCCCTTGAGCTTGTGGATGTCTTCAATGGAGGATATGGGTTGCATCTGCATATTGTATTTTATGTGGAGCGAGGAGGGTTCAGAGTGGTTAGGGGACACGATGGATCCTTTCAGGACTCCACAGGTGTGATCTGGAGGAATCCATTTTTACGCACTGTTGGCGATTGGCATGCTAGAGTTTGAACCAACTGAGGATGATCTTGCTGACCCTCATGCAACGATGTAGATTGTTGGTCAGTGTCTGGTGGTTTACTGTGTGAAATGCTGCTAATAGTTCAAGGAGAACCAGGAGACAAGGATGGCCATCATTGAGGATTTTAAGGGCATTGGCGTTAACCTTGATGGTAGCTGTTTCTCTGCTGCATCTGAAGTCAGATTGGTAGCACTGAAGGAGTTGTGTAGGTACTGCTTTCCCAAGGATCTTACCTAGATGGTTAGATGGCTGATGGAGCGGTAGATGCTGAGGGCGTCATTATCCAGTGTTGGTTTCTTGAAGTGAAATGATTTGCCCAGTCTTGTGGGTCGGGGGGAGGGGGAGGTGCCTTGAGTTAGGGAGGTGTTGATGATTGTCTGGCAAGTGAGTGCTTCAGTCAGAACGGTCTTCAGTGCGGAAGCAGGGAAGATGTCACTTGCGTACGATGTGGCCTTGAGTGAGGGTAGCAGTGAGGTCTTCCATAGCTAGTGTCTTGGAAGTTGTCCTGGTAGTTATGGTTTTGCGAGATGGGATGTGATTTATGGTGTTGGTGTCTTATGTGTTGGCTGGACATGCTGATCTTGTTGATGAGTTGATGGCTGTGGAAATTGCAATGAAGGTCAGTACTGGTGGGTCGGGCAGAGGGTTGAGGCATTGCTTGGTGGCTTTAAAGAGGGCTCTGCTTTCACAATTGGCCTTGTCTTTGGTGTTTTGGTAGGTGGCCTTTGCAGGGGTCAGTTCTGTGTAGCATGGAGTTGCTTGAGCAGGGTGTTAGGCAAAGTTTGTATTCAATACCCTCTGTGAACACTACAAACAACTCTGACTACAGGTATAGAAAACCCAACCCTTGGTATAAGCTTGTACTACACCCGTTTTGGTTGCGTGTTGAGCAGCCAGACTTATCCCAAGAGGGGTCAATCTGAGACGTAGAGGAGTTGCACAGAGATTACCAGTTAGTATTCAAATCAACTCTTACACTCAAGGTTTCTTGAAAAACCAATTATTTACTAGTCAATTAGAATATGCCTTTTTTTTAAATAAAGGGAGCAATATAACAGTAACACTCAAATATACTTCATGAAATACACACTCCTAATATCTCTAAATCAGTAGATGGCCTTTTGGGATGGCCCACAGACACTACTTAACCCTCAAGTGACTTCAATTGCTAGGGTGCTGGGGACATTAATATATCACTGTTGCATTTAGAGTCATGGAGTAAGATGTCAAAGGAAAAGATTATTTAGAACATACAAGAGACTACAAATATTCCCCCAGAAAGTCATTCAATACAATAGGCTAAGCCAAAGTCTTATATGGGATGAAGCACCTCTGGTAGGTAAATGGAAAAGTCTTTGCACAATGTCTTAGAAGTCTTTGAAAAAAAGAAGAATGAAATGTTGGGCCACATGCTGATTAGACTTGAGTAGTAGAAGATGGCAAGCAACTCTACTGCAAGAGGTATGTTCTCTCAGACTTTGTACAATACATTTTAAAGATGAAGAAAAGATGCATCAGATGATTCCGGTTACTGTGCAGCTCTGCAGGTCTCGCTGTTCATGGGCCTCAGTCGTGGGGACAAGAGGGAGGATGTCAGGGGGTGGGGGGGTGGGGGTGTGGGGGGACTCCTGCAATGCACTGGGCCGGTCAAAACTCGCAACCGGCAAACTTCACTTTCAGTGGCTGTTCAGTGTTTCAGCTCCTCGCGTCTACCGCAAATAGCAACACCGCAGTTCTTGGCTGTCTAGGTGGACTTTCCTTGCTTTTGGGGTCCCGCACTCTGAGGGGGGGGGGTCTCGGGCTCGGTCAGTCTTGCTTCCTGGGTGTCCGGAGGATCTTCCTGGAGCTCTTGGCCAGCTTAATAGCAACACACACAATCTGGTGTTCCTCTCCCTGGCTACACTGTTTCCAGCAGCAACTCTGTGGAAATTCAACCAGCTCCGAGATAGATGTCCAGGTAGCTTACTTTGGAGTTGATTGGTCCCACCATCTCAAGGGGAGAAGACGTCCTTGCAGGGGCTTCTCTGTTGATGGAAACTTGGTGTTTCGGCACTGCATCAGGGCTTTACCGGGCAAACCAACGGTCCAGGCTTTGCAGCAGCCATCCTCTTAGTTCTTCTTCGCTTCCTTCGTCCAGTGGTCGACTCGCCAAAGGACTTTTATTCAGTTCTCTCCCATTCATTCCAGCCTAGCTGTCAGTCACCTGGCAAATCGCCACAGAGGGCATTTTGGACTCCTAGGAGACTAAGCACAGGGTTTCGGGCACCTCCCTCAGTTCCCGCCTACCCCAGACACCCTATAACCAGAGGCGGGTTTCACTCTTGAATCGGCCAAAGGCAAAGCGAACAATGGGACCAAACCTGGTTTGGCTCGCAGAGTAAATCTCAAGAAGAGAAAATGCTTTGACCACACCTTATTACTGTGCCAAAATAGTGATGCTTATTCCAAAAGTACTTGGTAATTGAAGTAGTGATGAGTTTTATTAATGGCCCTTTTTGTGGTAACACGTGTTTCAGTAAACCGCCTTTCTCAATCCAGGGCTTGTCCTGTAGTGTCCCTCTGAAATGCTGCAGTAGTTACAAATTGTTGATATTACTGGGATCAATCCCAACTGCATTGGTTCGTCTTCTCGCGTCTCGGCCATTAATAAAACTCATCACTACTTCAATCACCAAGTACTTTTGGAATAAGCATCATTATTTTGGCGCAGTTATAAGGTGTGGTCAAAGCACTTTTTTAGGGGAACTCAAAGTCTCAGTCCCCTTTGAACACACCAATGCGACAGCGCAAATTTGCAATAATAAGGTCGCGGAGGTCATTAAGTGATATCATCGAAAAAGTTTCTCCTGTAGTTTTCTAAATCTCAAGAAGGACCTTTCTACAAAGAAATGGCAAAAAGAAGAACTGGGCCATTCTGACAGAAATTGCACCCTTGGGTGCTTTACTGCAGTTAGAACACAGCCCGCAGTGAATGCACACCTTGTCAGTGAAAACGAAACCACTGCCACCAGCCATTCAGTGAGAAAAGGGTAACATCCATTTTTACATGACAAGTTAGACAAAGGGGATACTAGGTAACCCCTCCAGCACCCTATTGTGAGATGGTGTGTGCTGGGTCTAGAAAGTTACAAATGTAAGTAAAGCCAATTTCACTTTACTGCTCTTGCAATCGGTAGTTTATCCTAGAGAAGGTATTTAAACCTTTGGGAAATCTGAATGACTTCCCTGGGCCACTGCACTGAAAGTGCTGTGTGCCCCAATTGTAAACGATGATGCCTATGGAGTTTGTCAGACTCCACAATCAAAAGAAAAAGTGTACAAAATTGCATTAAAATACATGAGGGTGGGAAAAAGGGTCTTGCTCTCTCGCTTTTAAAAACAATCCAGTCCTCAAAATCCAGCAAAGTTGCTGAGCCTCTCTAAGGTGGAGGGAATTGGCACATTTCTGAGAATTCTCCCTAACACATGGTGAGGTCAGAGGCACTGCAGGATTTTTGCCTTTTATCCAGCATGGGGTCTGGCATGGATTCACATGCTCATGAATATTCTGCTTCGTCAGGCCGGGAATCCTACGGTAAAAGAAGAAAAAGTTTCACTTTCATTTAGAAATTGTCTTGTCACTGAGCTCTGGGTCATACTGCCCCCAGCCAATGACTGCCCTCTCCCTAAGCCTCTCCTCTGGCAGCCATCTTCAGATTTCTACCGCACGTACAAGTTGTGGGAGTCCTTGTGTTTCGCTCGTGCTTTTTTGCTAGGAAATTCCTATTGTTGATCAAGCTGGTGTGCTCTAACATTTCTTCATCCGACTAACGGGGATCCGTTTGTTGGCATCCTTCATCGCCCCTCAAGGGCAGAATCGTCTCGTGTTTTTTTTTTTTGTTGTTTTTTTTCGATTTCAGAAGTCCATCAGGCCTGACCAGGTTGAAGGAAAAGGACAGGGGTTCCCTTTTCAATCTCTGCACTGGCTGTGGTTTGAGGAATGTTTTCATGGAGGACAAGCATTTCCAGTGCCTTTGTGTTAAGGAGAATTCCTTCACCTTCAGGATATGCACAGCATGTGAATCTAAGCAGATGCAGTCATCAGAAATGCTATTAAGGTGAGTAATGCATGTCTTCTCCAGCATGGGTCTGGCATGGATCCACATGCGAAACCCTCCCTCCTGCCCCTCTGCTGCTCTTCTTGGTCATACTGCCACTTTACACTACCAAATCTGAAAATTGCTTCTAGAGGAGGAGCTTAGGGAGAGGGCAGTCATTGGCTGGGGCAGTATGACCCAGTGCTCAGTGATTGTTTTATTGGCGAAAGACAGTTTGTAAGTGAAACTGTTTTTTTCTATTACTGAGGATTCCCGGCCTGATTATGGGGAATATTCATGAGCAAATGAATCCATGCCAGGTCGATGCTGGAGAACAATAGTTACAGGTAATTAACTTGTTCCGTCCTGACAGTAGGGAGAAGGCAGTCTCATTTTGTGTCACATAGCACCCTCAGTGCAGTGGCACAGCGAAGCCTTTCAGACTGTCCCAAGGTTTAAATACCTTCTCTGGGATAAACTACTGTTTCCCAGAGTAAGTAAAGTGAAATTGACTTTAGTAGTCTTTTTTAAATTCCTAGACCCAGCACACCCTATCTTGCAATAAAATGGCTGGAGGGGGTTACTTGATATCCCCTGTGTCTAGATGCTCATGTAGCAGTCAAATGCTACCCTTTCCTCTTAGAATGGCTGGTGGCAGTGGTTTACAACGAACTACCATTTCTCCCGACTGCAAACTATTCGTAGCTCCTGTAATGTTAAATCGCGGGAGCCATGTTTTTAAAGATGGCGCCTGAGCTCCCTTTGTTTAAACAGGACCAAGTCTTTTTTCGCCAGTTCTTTTGGCAAAGGTCCTTCAAGAGTTTGTCTCTGTGCGCCAAACCAGGTTTGGTCCCTTTGTTCATTCACCTTTGGTGGCTTCAGGAGTGAAGGCCCCCCCTGGCGCCTGAGTGTCTAAGTGGCCAGGGAGTGAGCGAGGTGCCAGAAACTCCCTGTGCTTGGTCTCCTAGGAGACCCAAATGCACTCTGTGGTGATTGGCTGACTGTCCGCAAGGACAGCCACCCTGCTGGGTGAGTGACCGCTAGGATGGAATGAATGGGAGAGAACTGAATAAAAGAGTCCCTTGGCTTGGAAGGCAGTCGACCACTGGACGAAGGAACTTGAAGAGGAAGCCTGCTGCAACTCCTGGAGTGTTGGTTTGCCCGGTGAAGCCCTGCTGCAGTGCCTACTTGCCATTTTCAGATCGACAGAAGCCCCTGCAAGGATGACTTCTCCCTTTTGAGTTGGTGGGACCAATCAACTCAACAGTAAGCCACTGGACACCGATCTCGGAGCTGGTTGAAATTTCCTCAGAGTGCTGCAGGAAACTGAATAACCAGGGAGAAGGATACCAGTTTGTGTGCTTGACTTACCGCCACCGGAATTGGAAGTTTTGCAAAGCTTTAGTGCAGTCCCCTGACATCCTCCCTCTAGTCCCCACGACTGAAGTTCAGCAACAGTGAGATCTACAGGAACAGAAGTCATTGGCTGCCTCTTTTTTTCTTCATTTGTAAGGTACTGTAAAACCAGACTGAGTACTTGCCTCTCGCGGTGGAAGTGCTTGAAACTTTGGCAACCCACAGGCCTAATCAGCTTTTGACCCAACAGATTTGTCTTGCTAAAAACTACTCCTAAGAACTTGTGCAGAGACTTTTCCATTCCAAGACTTGACTTTGGCCTAGCCTATTGAATTGACTCTTCTGGTGAACTGTAAATATTTGCACTGTCTAAGAATATTTGTAACCTTTCATGTTCTAAATAACCTTTGCCTTTTACTCCTCTTAAAAAGTATTCTGAATCTACAGTAAGATATTCATGTCCCCTGCACCCATATTACTAAGTTACCTGTGATTGTAGGTTGTGTTTGTGGGCCATTGCAATAGGGTCTTATCTGATTCTAAAAAATAGTGTACAGTATTGAAGTATATTTCGACGCTCGTTTTCGAGTTTCAAAAAACTGATACTATGAAGCTTCCACTGGATGATCCGTCTATGCATAGCATTTGAATCTAAGCGGATACAAGCACCAGAAATAAGATTACGGCGAGTAATGTATTCCATATTGCCTCCTTCTAGTGAATGTTTTATAACTGACTGATAAATTAATAAGTGTTTAGTCAAACCTTGAGTGTAAGTTTATTTGAACACCTGTGATTCTGTAACATCATTACAGGTCACATTTCCCCTCTTGAGGGAAGCCTGGCTGCTCAGCAACGCTACCAAAACTGTGTAGTACAGACTTATACCAAAGGTTGGTTTGCTTACACCTGTAGTCCTAGTTGCTTGTAGTGTTCCCACAGGGTACTGCATTCAAACTTTGCCTAACAAATATGCTCTCTGTTTTGGAGTCGTTTAGACATTCAGAGATGAATTTGGTTACATGTGGCGTTGGTGATGTTGGGGAGATTTCTCAGAAATTTGCTAATTCCTCTCTACCTTGGAGACCCCCAGCTCTTTTGCTGTACTCTAGGACTTGAATATTTTGCCTGAAGAGAGTGAGACCCTTTTTCCCCACTCTCATGTATTTTAATGTGATTTTTAACTCAGTTTCTTTTGGTTGTTGAGTCTGACAAACTCCATATGCATCATCCTTTGTGTTATGTCACACAGCACCTTCAGTGCAGCGGCCCAGAGAAGCCTTTCAGATTTCCCCATGGTTTAAATACCTTCTCTTGGATAAACTGTTTCCAAGAGCAGTAAAGTGAAATTGACTTTACTTAAATTTGCAACTTTCTAGACCCAATACACACTATCTTACAATAGGGTGCTGGAGGGGTTACATAGTATCCCCTTTGTCTAGCTTCTCATGTAACATTTTTATGTTACCTTTTCCTCACTGAATGGCTGGTGGCTTACTTTTAACTACTGTGGTGTGCCTTTACCGCGGGCTGTGTTAGCAGCTGCAGTAAAGAACCCAAAGGTGCAATGCTTGTGTAAATGGCCCCGGTCTTCTTTTTTTCGCCATTTCTTTGTGGAAAGTTCCTTCTTGAGATTTACTCTGCATGCCAAACCAGGTTTGGTCCCTTTGTTCGCTTTGCCTTTGGCGGGGTTCACGAGTGAAGCCCTCCTCTGGCTCCCGGGTGTCTGGTGGGGGCAGGAAGTGAGAGAGGTGCCTGAAAACCCACTGTGCTTAGTCTCCTAGGAGACCCAAATGCACTCTGTGTGGTGATTGGCCAGCTGACTGTCCTGCAAGAACTGCCACCCTGCTGGGTGACTGACAGCTAGGCTGGAATGAAGGGGAGAAACCTGCATAAAAGGCGAGGCTTTTTGGCTTAGAAGGCTGAGTCGACCACTGGACGAAGGCACCAAAGAAATTGAAGAGGACGCCTGCTGCTACTCGGTGAAGCCCTGCTGCTATGCTGAAACTCCAAATTCGTATCGACAGAGAATCCCCTGCAAGGACTACTTCTCCCCTTGAGTTGGTCGGACCAATCAATTCCAAGTAAGCCACCAGGACATCTACTGGGAGCTGGCTGAATTTCCAGAGTTGCTGCTAGAAACCGAAAAACCGGAGAGAGGAACACCAGATTGTGTGCATTGCTTTTAAGGTGGCCTAGAGCTCCAGGAAGATCCTCCGACTCCCAGGAAGCAGGAGTGACGGAGCCTGAGCCACCTCAACAGAGTACTTGCATCTGGAGTCCAGCAATGTCCATCTCAACATTGGTAGACGCGAGGAGCTGAAACACCAAAGTGCCACTTGTTTGAAGATTGCCGGTTGTGGTCGGTGACCATCCCATTGCAGTGTGGGAGTCCCCAGACGTCCTCCCTCTTGTCCCCATGACTGAGGCCCAGGAACACCAGGGTCTGCAGAGCTGCACAGGAACATAAGTCATCTGCTGCACTTTTCTTCAACCTAAAGGTACTTTACAGTCTAAGAGAACTTGCGTCTTGTCGTGTAACTGCACTTATTCTGTTGGTGAGACTTGTGGTGGTTGCTCTGTAGAGTTGCTGACAGCTTTTTTACCTTACAAGCCTACATAGCTTGTTGCCCTCCTTTGAATTCCTCTCTTCTACAAAGACTTCTAAAAACATTGCAAGGCTTTTACCTACCTCTGAGAAGTGCTTTAGTTTCACCTAGACTTTTGCTCAATTGACTTTGGCTTAGCCTGGCTCCCTGAATGACTCTTGTTCCCTTTGTGAAATGTGTGTGGTCTTGGAAAGGGTTAGCTAACTTTACATTGAGGGTTTTACAAAAAGTACTTGCCTGCTTTGAGAATATTTGTAAGATCTCTTGTTGTGCTATAATAACCTCTTTTACAAACTCTTAAATCTAATTCTAAATGCAACGTTGATATAATGTCCCCAGCACCCTAACTATTGAAGTCACCCGAGGGTGTAGGTAATGTATGTGGGCTATCCCAAAAGGGTACTTACTGGTTTAGAAATATTAAGAGTGTGCATTTTAGAGTGTATTTGTGTGGTGCTGTTATATTGTCCCCTTCTGAAGAAGGCTTATTCTAACTCGCTCAAGAAACCTTGTGTGTAAGAGTTTATTTGAATACCAACCTGTGTAGTACAGACGTATACCAAAGGTTGGGTTCCTATTGCCAGGTGGTCAGGGTTGTTGCAGTGCACCCAAAGGGTACTGCATACAATCTTGCCTAACAGTGTCCCATTAGGTAGTCTTTTTACAGGGTTCCGCTAACTTGTTACATTGCTAAGCATCTTTTATCCTAGTGACTGAAGTATAAGGAACTTTGCTTAAGTCCAACGACTTGGGCTCCACTCCTACACTCTTTTTGTATAGTTCTGGATTGCACTTTTAAAGCATTAGAAGGTGTGTGTGTGTGTGTGTGTGTGTGTGTGTGTGTGTGTGTCTCCACCTTATCTCTCTCTAGACAAACTAATGCTGCGATCTCAGCGTCCGTCTACACGTGCAAACTTATCCCTGCCTGCCTTCCTTTCCACTGCCAACTGCACCATCCTTACCAGAACCCTTGTCATGTCCAAATTGGACTATTGCAATGCGCTTTACTTGGGATCGAGTCAACGTAACCAACAAGCTACAGGTCATCCAAAATAATGCCACCAGCATATATCCGACGCTAGACATAGCCTACGTTGGCTTTCAGTAGCACAAAGAGTCTGCCTCAAAACCATTGCCCTCACGCATTAATGCCTGGCCAATCAGGCACCCAGCTACCTGTCCAGCCGTTTCACCCCACACACCACCAGTCGAACTCAGAGCAGCCCAAGCTCACTGCCTCTCTCTACTTAGATTTAAACTTCAGACAGCATGGGGTGCCAGTTTTTCTGTCCTTGCCACCAAACTGTGGAACTCGCTCCCCCACCCACTCAGAACAGAAACTTCCTTCAAGAGTAAAGCCCAACTGTGGCTCTTGGCCCAAGACACCCACAACCATTGCCCTCCTCTTCAGCATTAAACTCGCCTTCCGCGATACTTCCTCTTTACACTGTATTTACAAGAGAATGCCGGATAAAGTATTTTGTATATTCTGTAAGCTTTGTGTATGGTTCCTTCAATGTTCTATTGTTTATGTACTGTAACCTAAGATATGCGCCCAGATGCCTTTGGGCCAGGCACGCTATACAAATGCAAACTAAATAAAATGACCATTTATCTGTAAAGTAACACGAGTGCATGTAGGTAACAATAATACAGTAGAAGTGTCATTGGTGACAAGTCTAACATTGTAACTGCAATCAACTACTATTGGAGTAATCGCCTCTGAAAATTATAATTGCCATTTCCTGTGTTGGTTAGTGAAAGAAGTATATATCTACCTTTGTTGTGTAAATAAGAATTGTGTATTTTTAATATAACATTTACTGTGTAAGAGTTTCTTACTATTGTAAAGTTCAGTGTACTACAGCTCACCTCATCCTCCTGTGATAAACCTGGCTGCTCTGCCATTTTATCAAGATCATTTTGGTAGTACAGACTTATGCAAAGAGTTGGGGAGCTGTATGCCAAGAGATGGTTGAGTCTTACCTCAAGTGGACTTTAGGGGAAAAAAAACTAACGCACTTCACCACTGTGTAACTCATTAAATGCTCATAGCAAGCGTATTGCTTCTATTTCAGTATGCACATTATGCAGGGATGGGTAGAATTAACCTTTAGATGGTCCTAGCATGATTGTGATGTGTTGGCGCTGAAGGGATGCATCACATGGTCACATGGGTCTTTCCTGTGTTTCCAGGACTACTATGATTGCTCACCAGAATCGGAGCAGCGCCGCCGCCATGGGAGTTCAAATGATGACATGGGATATTCTGGTGAGGGTGATTATCGTGAACTGGAATATCGGGAAGAGGAGATGAAGGCCAGCAGTATAATCATGTTGAGGATGCTCCCACCGAATGCCACTGAGAATGATGTAAGTACTTATCTGCAAATATACTTTTTGTTAGCTTAAAATAAGATTAAGAATTTCCTCATTTTCTGACCCATAACTTTCATCCACCAATAAGGTTAAGACCTAAATGGGCATTAACGCTCAACTTCCATCTTATTCCTAGAGGTCATCTCTTAAAGCTCTGCCTTCTTTTTTTCTCTGGATTCACAGGGTATGAGTAAGATGCTACCAGGCCGCATTAATTGGAGTGGCAGCACTGTTTTTAACTTCTGCTTTCTCATCTACCTTTCCTTGTTTTCACTCTTCTTACATCCACATTCAGATCCGTTTGCAGCTGGAGGAAGACGAGAGCCCCTATCGTGAGGTGCGGCTTATGCGCAACAAGGCAACAGGTGAGCTGTTGTTGCAGTCTCCCATTTCCCTGCTTTCTTCCCCCATTCAGAAACGTTTACCTTTTCCCATGCTTTAGTCTGTGGTTAATGGAAATGTATTTACATGGAACTATGCCAGAGCAGGGAGCAGCACTGAAGGCTGCGGGATCACACAGTAGCTCTAGGGTGCCCCATAAACTGTCCTTGCATGATGTCAGGCAGTTGAGACTGGGAGATGGGCTTGTGGATGGGGTGAGGAAGGGAGATGGCCTCTTAGCTAGCTTCAATGTCTGAGGTTTGGCACCTTGTTACCCTCACTCAACCTTTTAGGGATGCATATCTGGGTTAGCAATGGTCTTAGATTGTAGTCTCATGTCCCTGTAGCAGCTCTGATACCTCTAACAGACTTGTAATTCAAGATGGGAGAGGTGCCTCACTTAATTTTTTAAAATTTATTTTGGGGTTGGAGAGCATCTGAAGTGTAGTGCAATGTCTTCCTCACAAGGGCGGCAAGGGTTTAGAGTGGTTGTATTTACAGAGGGTTTGGTACATTAGATGGTAAACCAGTACAGGTAAGTTCTTATTATAGTGCATTTCTCTGACCCTTTATATTCCCACCATCTCCCTCAAGATAGGATTTTCTTGAAACAGGGTGTATGTTCTCTACATTAGTCCTGCATGTGTACCAGATTACTGGGGGGTCCTTGATGTCCTCTGGGGACCGAGAATGAGGCTATCAATTGGACTTGGTGAGCTGGAGCAGCATGACACACCCTGCTCTCTGTCAGAGTAGCTTGTCATGCACCTGTTTGAGAAGTTGCTACAGTCACTTAGCCAAAAATGAAAACCCACAAATTAATTATCTGGAAGACTATTGCCTCTTTTTGTATCCGTCCCATTCCAAAATGAAAACTGATCTGTCAGCACTTCACTGCCTGGCTTGGGCATCGAAAGGAAAAGAACCAACGCTTCCAGCTCCCGGTTTAATACATGGCGCCATCCCCTTTTCACAAAAGAAAGGAAACCAACTATATTAAACTTGATAAATACATTAGTTTCCCAGTACCCTTAATGCCAATGTTCACGGTGGATGATGGCTCAGCTTTTGACAGTGCTGCCATGTTATTATATCAGCTAGGTGAATCCACTTTGCAGAGAAGCAGTGGATCTGCAGAAGATAGCCAAGCACCCAACACAGTTTGCCACAAATTTCAGGCCGAAATATGTATGGCATTTGTGGCACTCCTCCCTCCACAGTATTGGGATGAATTTTGTTTTGGTTGCTTGAAATTTGGAATCCATCAGTACATGCTGACATGGTGGACTGGGCGCCTGCCTAGGTTCAATCATTTATCCTTCATCTGCCTGTCTGAGAGGATTTGTAAAGTATATGTCATCTGTAATCGCTATAAACCCTGCAAGTAACTAGATCACCTTGACTGGTCAAAGATGAGTGTGTTCTCTTGCCATTGTTTTTTTTTTCTGGCGCATGGCCTCACATTTTTAAGGTTCCTTGTTTCAAGTTTTTTTCCCCCCCAAGTGTTAACAATCTAATATAAAAAAAAATCATACAGGATAACTAATTCTGTGAGATTGGGCAAGTTTGAGTGGTGCAGGCATTCCAACATTTGAATCTTTATTTCCCTAATGGCTCCTTCTGTATTACAATACGTGGCATGCATAGACCTCTAACACCTTTTAAAATGTTCTCTCAGGTTTGAGTAATTTCCACAAACTGAGTCCTTTGAAGACCTGCTCTTCCCGAATTCCTCCCAATAGGTTATTGTGCACCCTGCAGAAACCTGTGCTTAAAATCACTCTTACGTAAATTAGCTGCAATCCTATTCTCACCTAGAATGTTATAATACTGCTCAATGTCCACTCTAGTCCTTATTAGAGCACCTGTCGCTATGTCCCTTTTTTGTAGGTTCTGTGTCTAGCTCACCTCTGGTTCTCGCTTCCCATTGTAGCATTTCATTCTCCCCCTCAGTCCTCTGGTACAGCGATAGGGCCCATGATGTGACAAAAAGCTGTTAACTAACACACTGCGTCTGTATCTGAATGCTATCTCCAGGTCAAAGCCGGGGTTTCGCCTTCGTCGAGTTTAATCACTTGCAGGACGCTACACGATGGATGGAAGCCAATCAGGTTGCTTTGCTGCACTTGAAACCCACAAGTATTACACTGTTGAATGACCAATCAAAATGCCTGGTTCACAAGGACGCAGCTTTCTTTAGAAAGGGTGAAGGCTCCCATTGTTCCTATGCCTAGTCCACTCTACTTCCCAGCATCCCCTCTCCTGATCTAAAATACCCCCATAACCTTCTCTAATTTCTCCTCCTGTTAGGGTAGAGAAGCTGTATTGGTCTTCTGAGTGATCCATTTGACACCCACTGTCATGGGAATAGTTTACATTGTGGCCTTACATATCTCATGTACTTTGTTCTTTACTGAGTCCCGTTGCTGGATCCCCCCCCCCCTCTTCCTCTTGCTGGCTCGCCCCAACCCCTTCTCTCTTGCTGGCTCCCCAACCCCTTCTCTCTCTTGCTGGCTCCCCCTTCTCTTGCTGGCCACCATCTTATCCAAGTCAACATTTGTTGTTGTCCAACATTAAAACCATTACTTTGTATGATGAGATCTTTGCTGTGGAGCAGTTTTACAGTAATGCTTCTGGATGACAATTTCCTCCTCCTGTTAGTGGTACCTTACCATATGGGCTTTTAGCCTGTTCACTGCTTACGTTTGTTTCATCTGGAAGCTTACTGGTTGCATTTTCTTGAAACACTTGGGAGATGATCCAAATGTACTCTTCTATAGAGAAAAATCCCGGCAGGGGAACTGAATCTACCATGAGAGGGTTATCTTGATCACTTGAACTGCTCTATTGCTGAGATCTTTTGTGTCATATTGTTGGCAATATGCTTTGCAGTGCGAAGAACGACATGCGTTTTTTAATTTACCACTATGACAGTTAAACTGATGCAGGACTTTTTTTGTTTTAGAACTGCAGGAGGGTGAAACGGGTCTCTTGGGTCCCGGTTCTGTTGGGTATACTGTTTTTATTTGGACCATTGCAGAATCTGAAGAGCAGCACACACACAGCCATCTTAGATTTCTTTCTATGCTGTTGCAAAACTATCACCTGGATATTTACTTCTCTTGCAGCCCAAAACAATTCTAGCCACTAATAACTGGTTCAACAACTACTTTGTGTGAAACCAATGTGTTTCATGTTTCCACTGTAGAATATTTTTTCCTGCACTGTAACTTTATTGCATTTGTCATCTAGTCGGCAATCTTTTTACATTTGACTCACGCAGAAATTGTCTGGTCATACTTATTAGTGTTGGTAGCCACATTACCCCTACATGGGGCTAAGGTGGCTACCGATGGATTTTCAAGCCCGATGAGCCGGTTGATTTCTAAAATCAACTCGGGTGGAAGAATTTTCGTAGGCCATCCTATTTATGGTTAACAGGAAGACACTGGAGAGGTTAGCCAAAACCCAATCAAAGTAGGTGAGAAAGCAGTCGAAGTTTAGCCTCCGGTAAAGTGTGCTAGAGGTCTAAGGGTAGAATGAGTCCATACATAGCAACACCTAATAATGAAAGTTGGATAATAAGGATTTAATGGTTATTTATTCGGCCTTTAGTTGCACACTAACTAGATAAGTCAAAGGTATCGGGTCCCAGCGCCGATCTCCTGCAGGAGCAGATGAATAGCCCACCTAGTACCTCAAACCAGTATATCCAACAATCAATTGAACAATTATTGAATTGACCAGAGTGGGGGAAACAGGGATTTGAAGAAAATAACAAATGGTCAGGATAACACTGGAGTCCTCAACTGCTTGGCACATTGGACCTCTGGATACCTGACAGTCTTTGTTTCTTTACTTGGAGACTCTTGAAATAATTAATCTTTATATTTAATTTGCTTTTCTCTGCTGAATTCTTTCACTTCATACTCCTCTTTAACTATCTGTAAACTCAGTGTAGTGAAGAATCTTCAGTAATTGAACACCTTAACTTGTATTGAATGCTTTTGAAAAAACTTGATGAGCACAACTAATTGATATTTCTGCTAGATTCAAAAATTGCATTAGTTTGCAGAGTTCACTAGTTCACTTGTAGTTCTATTGGATTATTTGTAGAATTGTTAAACGCTTCAAAAAACGTGCGCTTGAACACTGTTGAAATATTGAATCTTGTTCACACGCTACCTTATGTCACTCGCCAATATTATGGGTTTGCGCGCACACGCTACCTTATGTCACTCGCCTCCACTGGATCGCGCATTATTGAAGGTCGCTGTTTTCTAATAGAAGAGCAGCACGCCGCCACAGGATTGCGTTACTCAGATGATCGCTGCCTTGTATATTATACGCGCTCACACATAATCTGGAGCCGCACGCCGCTACAAGATCGCAACACTGATGAATCTCCTCAAACGACAAACCCGTATTATGCAGCTTCAGACTTCCTGGTCACGCCGCCGCACATCACCAGGTCCTTTACTCTAAAGCGGCCGACACACGACGCACAACAAACGCCTCTGCTCACACTGCAAGCATGGTCAATATTTCAAAGCTGCCTGCACATAAAGAAACAAATGTTCAAAAGAACTTGAGTTAAATTATATATGAAAACCGTTTCTCAAAACTTGGTTTTTGTATAACTTAAGTCACTTATCTGTATTTTCACTTCTCTGGTTCTTTCAGATGAATTAATATTGGGTATTCTGAAGTTTCTTTAGTTTTTCTTTTGAATTTACTGGAACTCAGTTGCACTGTGACCATCCATGAACATATCTTGAATGAAAGGCGGTTTAGAACCTCTCCTAAGGTTCCAAATTGCATCATAGTAGTCCTCAGCCAATCACTGCTGGTCAGGAAGTATTCCACCATTTGAGCTGAGACAATAGTTGCTGGCTGAAATGATATTAGATTAAGGAAATGTCTTTGTGCAATTAACCTAATCCTCTACCATAAATACTTGACAAAGGCTAACCTAATGCTTTCTGTTACCCAGGGACCTGACAAAAGGTTAAGTATTCTCAAAAACCATATATATATATATATATATATATATATATATGTTGACTCATGGGAGAATACTGATGCCTATGAATCAGTGTTATGGGTGTTACTCTGATGCAAAAAAAACAGGTAGGAATAGTCAGAATAAGCACAAGTACAGCTTTTCCCTAGCTTATGAAGTCCATCCCTAAGATGGTATGAGGCATTGTGCCCAAAAGTCACAAGTTCCAGTGCACAACTTCTTCGGGTAAGGTATTTCAGAATTTGATGCAGTGGGCTGTGGTGGTGCACCCCACTGTATCCTAATCCCCAGGGAACTCCTAGGAAATAATCCATAGCCCAGGCCAGAGGGAGTTCAGGACAAGGGCTTTGCACCCAGTGTTACCCAATGGGGGACATAAACGGGCTTCTGATGCTTGTTAATCTGCTTAGAATCACATGCTGTGCATATGGTCCGACATCCAGTGGTAACCGTAGAGTATTGCATCTTGTATTTCGGGGACTGAAAGGGGACATCGCATAGGCTGGTCTGTAACACTATCCCTATCGTGACGTATAGTATACCCAAAATCCCTCACGCACCGAGGTCACTCAGATTGTTTTTTTCCACCCAGATAACTGGTCGACCTATATCGGCGCTCTTACATAAGACATTCTTTACCTTTATACCAACTTGGACTGCGATTTAAGAACTTCAACGAAGACTGCAGGGAGTTTGTACGGGGGTGCATTTCGGTGCCCAAGATCCGGCGGCTGAGGCATCCACGTGGCCTGGCCCTCTGGCCAGCCTACACAGTAGGGAGAGTGGGGTCGGGGTGGCCTTATCTTTCGTTATGTCTTTCCTCTATTCCTCTAGGTCTGGTCATCTTTGTTCATACCTTTCTATATGGAAAGGACTCAATTTAGGTTCTGCCCTAAGTGTAGAGAAGCAGTGTGCGGCTTGTAAGAGCCTTCTGCCTAAGACCCTTAAGGAGCGCTGTGTAAAGCAGTGGGCCGCATACAGTATGTCGCAGGCGGAACCCTCTTCCCCCACCGCCACACCTGCCGAAAGTGACGGGGGCACCTCCGATGACCAAACCTCCATATCGGATGCTAAAGACCTTGAGGCAGACGCTTCTACGTCTGCCACGCCCGTCCCCGACCCTTCAAGGCCTGACGCAAGTCTCGCTTCAAAGACAACACCCGGCGACAGGGGCGTACAAAAACCACATCACACTAAGCACACAACCCCACCACCGATTTCAATGGGTACGCCGAAAAAGGTGAAAGCGCCAACAGGGCCTTCGCAAATTACAGAGGATTCCTCTGATCGGGTAGATCGGCCTTCCCCGCATCCGCAGCAGCATCTTGCGACTGGGCACTCCAAAAACAAGGGTGCTACCCCTAAATCGTGTTTACACGTCAAAGTGTGGGCAATCGACACTGCGACGGTCCCATAAGGCCTGGTAGGCCCAAAACTTACTACTAGGCCTTCAAGCGAAAAATCTAATGCCGCAGTAGGTGGTAGATCTACCGATAGACCTTCAGAACCGTTAACTCACGCCAATTTGGTGGGGATTGAAGACAGTATCACAAGAATTACTTTGGCGGTTGGGCTGGTACTTACTCCATCGAAACGCATGGGGCAGGCCACGGACATGTCTAAAGATGCGCCATGGTGCCCCGATACTCGCGAAACCTACGAGGACAGTCAGGAGCCTCTGTCCAACACCTTTGGAAACAAATTTCGCCGCTGACGGGCGCAAGACAATGTTTCTCCACCTGTAGGCCCTTCTGGTTCCTCTGAGTGGACAAGGGGGAAATTTGAAGCGTGCCTGGATCGTCTTGAAAAAATCTTTTTCTGAACATCCTTCCTCGAAGATCTCGTGGAGAACCTATTTTAAGATCGGCTTCACATTCCCAAGAAAATCTGGACTCTCAGCCCTCAATCTCTGTCCATCATGAAGATGTGATGGACACTTATCAGGACATCTACAGCGAAGAAGACCCTTCCTTCTTGCAGGACTATACTGAGGACCAGGCGGATACCATGGACAACTGGGAGGAAACCCAGCAAGTGGAAACGGAGCCATGGACGCTCCACACTCAAGATCAGGACAATGATGTTCTATGCCTGGATTCTCCTCCATCCACCTCGGCTCGCCAGGCCTTGCCTGTAGACGACCAAATGGCCTTCAATGCCATTTTAAGGAAGGCAGCAGATCACTTTCAGATCACTTCTCAAGAGGCGGTACCCGAATAAGACTTTGTGGAGGACATGCTCAACTAGAAACCCCATTCTTCGTCCTCCGGCTAAACCGTTCCCCTCCTTAATTCTATGAAAAGAGGATTGGCCCCCTCCCTGGTGTTGCCAGCTCAGACGCAGTGAACCCAAGAGTGGAAAAGCTATTTCGGCCAGCTCCTTTGGACCCTCAATATATTATTAAAGGCCACACCACCCCGACTCCTTGGTAGTGACTACCACCCAGAAACGGGCAGGCGTACCCCTTGCTATGGGGAAGACTCCTCCGGATATGGAATCAGAGGTTGCACGCCCTAGGTAAGCGTGTTACCTCGGCAGCTGCATACACCACTCACATAGCGATTAACACCACGCTGCTCGCCGAGTTATGCAGACGCACAATGGAATCTGGTACGGGAAGGTCTCCAGGAGGTTTGTGAACCCGTTAGGTCCAGGCTTCTCACCATCGTGACCGAAAGCCGGCAGGTAAACCAGAATATAATAAAGAACACTCTGGACACTGCTGAGACAGCAGGCAGGTCTCTGGCCCAATTTACTCAAGTGGCACGCTTGGCTTTGTAATTTGGGGTTCAACCCTGAAACACAGGCCGTTCTTATCAACAAACCCATGGAAGAGACCAATCTCTTCAGGAAAGCGGTCGACGATGCCCTGGAGACGGCCAAGAAAGAGCATGAGACTCTTAAGTACTTGCAACAGAGCTCAAACCTTCTCACCACAGGGGAGATGGTTCTCGTTAGTCCTTTCGAGGGCAGTCCCATGCAAGTCAGAACTACTATAGCACGGGAACTAACTCTGGACAAACATCAGGAAGCCCTGCCTACTACCCAACAATCAGCGACGCGGCAGAGGTAGAGGCCCCAATCCCAGACGAGCTGCAGCCTCTGGTCGGAAAGGACTATCGGATCCAGGTCCCCTCCCATGTCACCCCAGTCGGGGGGTGTTTAGCATCGTTCCTCACGGCATGGGAGGGGATAACCTCAGACCAGTGGGTTATAAAAAAGGTCGCCCATGGTACTGTGTGGAATTCGCCCGACCACCACAGTTCAGACCACCACGCTCACGGCGCCTCTCACAGGACCATCTGCAGATCCTAAATCAAGAGGTGGAAGCACTACTGGGAAAGGACGCCATAGAAGCCGTCCCTATTCTTCAGGTAAACAAGGGTATTTAGTATACTTCTTTGTACCCAAAAATGACCTCACTATGCGCCCTGTTCTAGACCTGCGCCCCGCAAACAAATTTATAAAACCTCAAACGTTTTGTATGGTAACGCTACAGGAGGTGATCCAACTGTTGAAACGGGGGTACCACATGGCAACATTGGACATGAAAGATGCATACTTTTATATTTCAATGTTGCCAGCGCACAGGAAATATCTAAGGTTCATGATGGACAGGTCTCGGGGAGGATAGCTCAGTGGCAACGTGCTCGCCTTGGAAGCAAGACGACACGGAGCAACACAGGTTCGCGCTTAGAAACCTCTGGGTATTAAGCGCGTTATAAATAACCTATCATATCATTACCAATTCAAAGTGCTCACCTTCGGCATCGCCTCAGCGCCAAATGTTTACAAAGGTCCTGGCAGTAGCGGCAGCACACCTGTGCAGACTGTCCGTCCTGATTTACCCTTACCTCGATGACTAGCTCATAACAGGGGACTGTTATGACGCATTTTTTTGAACACCCAGAAGACCGTAGACCACCTGTTCAGTCTGGGATTCTCCATCGAGAAAAAATCCATTCTAGTCCCCAGTCAAGTAAAACAATTTCTGATGCTTGTTAATCTGCTTAGAATCACATGTTGTGCGTATGGTCTGACATCAAGTGGTAACCACGGAGTATTGCATCTTGTCTTTCGGGGACCGAAAGGAGATGTCGGCATAGGCGTGTCTGAAACACTATCCCTATCGTGACGTGTGCAGTACCCAAAATCCCTCACGCGCCGAGGTCCCTCAGATTGTTTGTTTTTTTCCGCCCAGATAACTGGTCGCCCTATAGTGGAGCTCTTCATGAGACATTGTTTATCTTAACGAATTGTCGGTTTAATCCCCGTTCAGTCACTTCGCCCATCAAGAACATCTTCGACGAAGACTACGGGGGAATAGCCTATGGCTGTGGGATCCGGCGTTCGGACTTCCACGTGGTCAGGCCTTCTGGTCGGCCTACACAGTAGGGAGAGTGGGCTTGGGGTTTACCATACTGCTATTATGTCTTTCCTCTTTTCCACTGCTTTCCTTTTTGGTCTGGTCACCCTTCCCTTCTGCTATGGAAATGACTCCATTTATATTCTGCCCTGTGTGTAGGGTCAGATATCCGTGGAAAGAAGAGCACACGTCATGTAACGCTTGTCTCCCCCTAGAGCACGACGAGAAGCGGTGTTCAGCGTGTAAACTCCTTAAACCCTTATGGAGCCCCGGTTGAAGCGGTGGGCCGCGTACGGGATGTCACGCGTGGAGCCTCCCTCCCCTGCCGCGACACCAGCCGAAAGTGACAGGGGGGTACATCGGATGACCAAACGTCCAACGCAGACGTTATAGACCTTGAGGCGGACTATTCTAGAGCCGCCACGCCCGTCCCCGACCCTTCCAGGCTCGACTCCGGTCTTGCTACAGGGACCACACCCAGTGACGGGGGCGTACAATCGCACCGCACCAAGCACACAACCCAAGCGCCCTCCTCGACGACTTCATCAAAGAAGGCGAAAGCACCATTAGATCGATCTGATCCAACGCCTTCCCCGCATCCGCAGCAGCGCATGACTGGGCATAACAAACATAACAAGGGTGCTACTCCCCAAACTGCACACGCCGAAGTTTCTGAACAAGAAACTTCGATGGGTTCCAAGGTTTCCAAGGCCCGAAAACTGCGAGTAGGCCCCTACCCGAGAAGCCATCCGCTGGCCCTTCTGGAGCCGCGGAAGACATTTTCACTGCCGACACGTTGTCTCCCGAAGATTCGGTGACTATCTGTAAGAGCATCAATAGGATTGCTACGGCGATGGGCGTAGTACCGGTTCAGTCCACAGTTATGGCCAATCCGCTGAAAAGTTTTCCACGGATTTGGAAGACGATCCCGAAGACTCTTATGAAGAAAGCCAGGTACCCCTCTCAAGCACCCTGAGGAGATCCTCTCAACGCCTTAGGGCGGAGAACACGGTTCCTACTCAGCTAGGTCCATTTGGGACATCCAAGTGGACCACGGAGCAATTCGAGGGGTGTATGGATCGGCTGGAGCAGTTTTTCAGGGCTTCTGATCAACCTCTGCCGAAAAGAGCTCGGGTAGACCCTAACCCTCAAACACAAGATGCCCACCACCTAGATGTCCAACACCAAGTTGACTATCAAGAAGATGTCGAGATGGATTTGTATAGAGACATCTATACAGAAGAAGAGGAGGCTTCTTTTCTTGACCACTATGGGGAAGATCAAGAGGCAACGGACAACTGGGAGGACACCCAGCAGGATGATTACAGTTCTGATATCGTTTGCCTCGACTCTCCCCCATCCACCCCGATTCGACAAGCTTCTCCGGTGGATGATCAAATGCCTTTCAACAACATGTTGAAAAAAGCAGCGGAATTCTTTAAAATTGCCACGCTTGAAGCCTTGCACGAACAAGATTTCGCAGAGGACATTATTAATGAAAAGCCTCCAGTAAGCCAGGCTGACCCTCTCTTGAGCTCTGTAAAGAGACGGCTGGCCCCCTCCCTTACTCACACCCGTTCAGACTAGGGCTGTGAACCCAAGGGTCGAAAAACCTTTCCGGCCCTCCCCCACCGACCCGCTTTATATCAAAGGACACGCAATCCCAGACTCGCTGGTGGTTACCAACACTCGCAAGATAGCAGGGGTTCCCCTTGCCACGGGAGAGTCACCCCCGGACAAGGAGTCCAAAAGGTTGTATGCCTTATACAAACGGGTTACGTCAGCGGCGGCCTATACCGTCCGGATTGCCAATAACACGACATTACTGGCAAGCTACGTCGACGCCCAGTGGAACCTACTCCAAGAAGGCCTTCAGGAGGTTCCGGAACCAACCAGAGCCAAGCTTCTCGCCATTGTCTCGGAGGGCAAACTTGCCAATCAGAATGTTGTACAGAACACCCTGGACACCGCAGAGACAGCAGGCAGGTCTCTCGCACAGGGTACTCTCCTAAAGAGACATGCGTGGCTGCGCACGTCGGGCTTCAGGCCAGAGACCCAGGCATCCATTATCAACAAACCAATCGAAGAGGCCAACCTCTTCGGGAAGGCGGTAGACGATGCGTTGGAGACAGCCAAGAAGGAGCACGAGACTATTAAGTTGCTGCACCAGATTTCCCAAAAACCCTCTTCACAGAGGGGCAGTAATTCTTGGCGGTCCTTTCAAGGACAAGCCCGCTCCACACACAATAATTTCGGCACGGGCAACTTCAACTCAAGTCAACCTGCTGCAAGCCCCACTTACTACCCCCAGAGGGGTCAGAAGCGCAGAAAGAATAGAGGCAGAGGCTCCAATTCCAGAGGAGCGTCCGCTTCGGGTCAGAAATGACAACCAAATCCAGGTCCCCTCCCATGTCTCCCCGGTCGGGGGGCGATTACATCTTTCCTCAAGGCATGGGAGGGGATAACTTAGGACCAGTGGGTCTTAAAGACGGTCGCCCACGGTTACTGCGTGGAATTCGCCCGACCTCCACAGTTCAGACCGCCGAAACATCGACTGCTTTCACCGGAACAGCTGCAGATCCTGATTCAAGAGGTGGAAGCGCTGCTGTGAAAAGACGCCATAGAAGCCGTCCCGATTCTTCAGGTAAACGAGGGTATCTATTCAGTGTACTTCCTTGTACCCAAAAAGGATCTTACCATGCGTCCTGTTCTAGACCTGCGCCCAGCGAACAAGTTCATAAAGCCCCAGAAGTTTTGCATGGTAACACTGCAAGTGGTGATCCCATTGCTAAAACAGGGGGGACTTTATGACAACATTGGATATGAAAGATGCATACTTTCATATTTCAATGCTGCCAGCGCACAGAAAATTCCTAAGGTTCGTGATTCAGGACAAACACTACCAGTTCAAGGTACTCCCCTTTGGCATAGCCTCAGCACCAAGGGTGTTTACCAAGGTCCTGGCGGTGGCAGCGGCACACCTGCGCAGACTTTCAGTTCCAGTTTACCCTTACCTCGACGATTGGCTCATCACAGGGGACTCGTTCGTTTGCTTTTCGAACACCCAAAGGACAGTAGACCTACTTTTCAGCCTGGGATTTTCTATCAACGAAAAGAAATCCAGCTTAGTCCCCAGTCAAGTAAAACAGTTCCTAGGGGCTCTAATTCGTACGGATGACTGTCTAGTCTTCCCTTCCAGCAAGAGGGTTCAGAACATGCTCTGTCAGGTTCCTCAGTATGTAGCCAGTCGAGAGGTGACGGTATGCAAAGCTATGCGTTTGCTAGGGATGATGGCGTCATGCATATACTTGGTCCCCCACGCGCGGCTGCACATGCGTCCCATCTAAGAGTGGCTCAACAGCCAGTGGTGTCAGGCCAGCGGACAATGGGAAGATCTGTTAGTTGTCTCGCCAGCCCTCGTTCTCTCTCTCTGCAGTGGTGGTCGAGGGAAAACCTTCACCACCCCTGCAGTGGAAGCCACTCTCACGACAGACGCATCTCTCACGGGGTGGGGTGCTCACCTGCTTCAACAGACAGCGCACAGAGTGTGGTCCCCTCAAGTAGCATCCAACCATATAAACTTACTGGAGCTACTAGCAGTGTTCAAAGCATTGAAAGCCTTTCAGGAACAACTGCAAGGGAAGACAGTGCTGGTCCTAACCGACAGCACAACAGCAATGTATCACCTGAACAAACGGGGAGCACTCACTCTCCAGGGCTATCCAAGCTGTCCCAAAACATCTGTATATGGGCTCTCAAACACAAGATGTTCCTGATATCCCAACATGTTCCTCGGGAACTCAATCTGCTGGCTGACGTACTCAGCAGAGATTTTCCTCTGCCAGAACAGAAGAGTACGAATGGCGAATGCACGAAGACATTGTATCCAACATCTTCGCAGAATGGGGGTTTCCAGAGATCGACCTGTTCGCTACTCAGAACGCCCAATGCCAAGATTACGCCTCCAGGTACCCCCAGAACCGATCCAAGCGGAACGGTCTCTGGATAACTTGTCCGGGGAAATGTGTCTACGCTTTCCCCCCCCCACCCGACTCCCCTTCTGAACAAGATGGCACACAAGATGCACCAGGAACCAGTCACCATGATTCTGGTGGCTCCCATGTGGGCCCGCCAACCTTCTTTCCCTCTCCCCACCAGTCAAGCTGCCCTGCCCGTACAACATGTCTCAGGACAGGGGGGAGACTCTGCACCCATGCCCACAAACTCTGAATTTAGCAGCCTGGCTCCTGAGGTCTTAGAGTTTGGACATTTGCAACTCCCTCAAAGATGCATGGACATACTGAGGGAGGCAAGAAAGCCGAACACACGTTATTGCTATGCCAGCAAATGGAAACGTGTTGTCATCTGGTGCAGTTCCAAAGGCGTCAATCCCACAGATTGCTCGCCTTCACACATTGTGTTATATCTAACCCATCTGTTGGACTCTGGGTTAGTCTTCAATTCCTTAAAGGTTCACCTAGCAGCCTACACCATGTCACAGCAGAAGGTGTTGTGGTGGAAAATACCTGTGATTAAAGCCTTTATGGAAGGGGTTAAGAGGATTTATCCCCCCATCACTCACCCAGCCCCTGGGTGGGATCTAAATTTGGTTTTAACTAGGCTCATGGGGACCCCCTTTTGAGCCTATGCTTAAAGCTAGTCTGAAAGACCTGACTTACAAGACAGCCTTTCTAGTAGCTATCACTTTTATCAGAAGAGTTAGCGAACTACAGGCCCTCTCGGTTTTGGACCCCTTTGTTACAGTCCACAAAGATAAGGTAGTTCTGCGCACACATCTCAGATTTGCGCTGACATTTATTTCAAAGTTCCATGTGAACCAGTCAATCGAACTACCCATATTCTTCCAGAGACCTACTAACATGGCCGAAAGAAGCCTTCACACACTAGATGTGTGCAGGGCAGTCATGTTCTACATGGATAGAACTAAACCACTGAGGAAGACTAAACAATTCTTTATTTCAGTGGCAGCTGGTAGAGAAGGGGATCCGGTCTCTAAATCAGCAATATCAAGGTGGATTGTCAAATGCATCAAACTGTTACTCTTGCAAAGAGATAAATGCCCTTCAAGCCTAGAGCACATTCTACTCGAAGCACTGGGGCATCCATAGCATTCATTGCAAATGTTCCCCTAGAGTCCATTTGCAAAGCGGCAACCTGGAGTTCTGTACACACCTTTACAAAACACTATTGCCTAGACACTCATTCTAGGGCTGATTCTCAGGTGGGACAAGCAGTACTAAGACATCTTTTTTTCTACCGTTCCTTCTCACAGCCCACCTCCAACTCCGGGTACTGCTCGCTAGTCTTCTGGGGGCTCTTATCCAGACGAAGGGCGGCCTCGTCTCCCCCTCCGAGAGGGTTCAGAGCATGCTTTTTCAACTCCCTCAATATGTAGCCAGTCGGGAGGTGACGGTACGCAAAGCCATGCGTTTGCTGGGGATGATGGCATCATGCATATACTTGGTTCCTCACGTGCTGCAACGCATGCGTCCAATGCAAGAGTGGCTCAACAGCCAGTGGTGTCAGGCCAGCGGACAATGGGAAGATCTGGTAGTTCTCACCAGCCCTCGTTCTCTCTGCAGTGGTGGTCGAGGGAAAACCTCTTGAAGGGGAAAACCTTCACCACCCCTGCAGTAGAAGCCACTCTCACGACATACTCATCTCTCACGGGATGGAGGGCTCACCTGCTTCAGCAGAGAGTGCATGGAGTGTGGTTCCCACAAGTAGCATCCAACCATATAAATATACTGGAACTATTAGCAGTGTTCAAGGCATTGAAAGTCCTCCAAACGCAGCTACAAGGGAAGACGGTGCTGGTTCCGACAGACAGCGCCACAGCCATGTATTACCTAAACGGGCGGGGGAGGGGCACACACACTCTCCAGGACTATCAAAGCTGTCCCAAAACACTTGGATGTGGGCTCTCAAACACAAGATGTTTCTGTTGTCCCAATGTAATCTTCTGGCAGACGTGCGAAGCAGAGAGTTCCCACTACCCAAAGAATACGAATGGCGTCTGCACGAAGACATTGTGTCCAACGGCTTCGCAGAATGGGGTTTCTCAGAGATCGATCTGTTCGCAACTCAAGAGAGCGCCCAATGCCAAGACTACGCCTCCAGGTGTCCCCAGGCACCAGTCACCATGATATTGGTAGCCCCAATGGGGGCCCGCCAACCCTGGTTCGCTCATCTAATGAAAATGTCCCTCTCCCCGCCAGTAAAACTACTCTGCCCGTACAACCTGTCTCAGCACAGGGGGGGGGAGAGACCCTACACCTATGCCCACAAACTGAATTTAGCGGCCTGGCTCCTGAGGTCATAGAGTTTGGACACCTTCAGCTCCCTCAGTGATGCATGGACATTTCTCGGGGAGGCTACACCTGCTATTCCAGCAAATGGAAACGGTTTGTTATCTGGTGTAATACCAAGGGCGTCAATCCCATTGATTGCTCACCCACACATATTGTCTTTACCTAACCCATTTTTTTGGACACAGGGTTGGTCTTCAATACCCTAAAAATTCATCTTGCTGCTCTTTCAGCCTACACCACGTCGCAACAAAAGAGGTTGTGTTGGAAAATACTTGTGATTAAAGCTTTTATGGAAGGGGTTAAGAGGATCTCCCATTTCTCACCCAGCTCCTGGATGGCATCTAAATGTGTTTTTATCCAGACTCATGGGATCTCCCTTTGATCCAATGCATAAAGCAAGTCTAAAAGACCTTACTTGCAAGACGGCCTTCCTAGTGGCCATCACTTCTATTAGGGCTAGCGAACTACAAGGCCTTTCTGTTCTAGAGCCTTTTGTTACAGTCCACAGGGATAAGTTAGTTCTGCGCACGCACCCCAGATTTGCACCTAAATTCATCTCAAAGTTCCGTGTGAACCAATCGATTGAACTACCTACCTTTTTTCCAGAATCCCACTAGCATGGCCGAAAGAAGCCTACACACATAGATGTGCGTAGGGCAGTCATGTTCTATCTGGAAACAACGAAACCACTGAGGAGCACAAACCAATTCTTCGTTTCAATGGCAGCTGGTGGAGATGGGGATCCTGTCTCTAAATCGGCTATCTCAAGGTGGATTGTCAAATGCATCACACCGTTACGTTCTTGCTAAGAGTGAACTGCCCTTCAAGCCTAGAGCACACTCTACTGTGGGCAGTGGGGCTTGCGTAGCATTCATTGCAAATGTTCCTCTAGAGTCCATTTGCAAAGCAGCAACCTGGAGTTCTGTACACACCTTTATAAAACACTGTCGCCTAGACACTCATTCTGGGTCTGATTCTCAGGTGGGACCAGCAGTACCAAGGCCTCTATTCTATACTGTTCCTTCTCACAACCCACCGACAACTCCGGGTAATGCTCGCTAGTCTATGCACAGCATGTGATTCTAAGCAGTTTAACAAGCATCAGACGACCTGCAATACTCGCCATAATAGCATTTCGAGGGGATTGGGTCCTCCGACGTATTCCATATCTGACAGGTAATCACCACAGCTGTGCTGCTTCGGAAAATTTTCAGCGTCGATGACGTTGATACGCTATCCTCGAGGGCCTCCGTCGAGCCGACTTCACTGCATGTTATAAGTAGGACGCACAATGCCGTAGCCTCAGTTCCGTTTTTTCCACAAACGTGTTCGCTTCGGAGATCTCAGCGCGCCTCGGTTCTTCTGAGTTTCTATCGGTTCTTCGAACTTGGTTTGTGAAGATTGTATCATGTCTCCCTCTACTTCTGTCCCGCGGTCGGGTTTCAAGAAGTGTCGGGACGGAGGTTCCAAGATGTCGCTGACTGACCCACACGATACCTGGCTCTGGTGCCTCGGGGAGGACCACGCTACGGACGATTGATGAATGCCAGTCGCTCACGTCAAAGGCCTTGCGGGAGCAGAATAAGCTTTCGGTAGGTAGGGTTTCCAAACCCCGTAAGCCGAGGTGCACTGAACTTTCCACCCACTATTCGAGGGGGGACTCCATGTCGTCGGCGTAAGTCCAGGGGGTTGTCATGATCTCTGCTTCCAAAAGATCAGGACTTGCCCGACTCCCTTGGAAGCAGACCCATAACCCCGGTTCCGAGTGCCAGCCAGTCCCAATTGGGACCTTTTGGACCCTGTTCTGGCGCCAGTGGCACCAGGCTCATAAAGATGCCCAGTCCCAGCGCTGGAAGTGCCAGGCTCATAATGCTTGGGTGGACTTACCTGCAGCAGACCATGCTGCTTACTTACCTGCCAGTTGAACCCCTGATCCTCTTCTGTTTGGGACTACTTTTCCTGTTGGGTGGGGCAGGAGCCACTCCCTAGGTTCAGAACACTGGAACTCTTCTGGAAAGCAGGAACTCTTTTCTTACCTAGGCGTGGCTGTGGAAGGAGACACCTAAGCACTACAGGAGGCTATTTAAACCACACCCGATGGATGAATCTTGCTTTGCGTTATTCTGCATTCTCTGCAGCAGAACGCTCATCGTGTCTTCTGCTTCTGATCCTGGGCCTAAGGGAACAAAGGCTTACCATCCTGGAATCCAGTCTTCAGCAGCACCTGTAAAGACAAAGAAAGAACAGGTTAGCACTACGGTCTTCAGTGGCAGCGCATCTCTTACCTGGTCCATCGGCTGTCGCCAACGCCTCGCGCTGCATTCCGGCATCTGAAAGACAAAAGCTTACCAGCTCTTCGCACGCTCCGGAGGCCTTCGGCGCTGCATCCCGCATCTGAAAGACAAAAGAAGGTGCGTTTAAAGACATTGGGCAACTTTATTACTCACGTGCCATTACTCCTTCCCACGCCGAATCCAGTGGGTATTCCAGCACCCTTCAGCTTCTCTAAAGCTCCGAACTTGTACCTGCAAGATAAAAGGGACAGTTAGTGCGCATAGTGAATCAGGCTACAAGCGCTTACTTACGTGCTTCCAGGCGCTTCTATTCCTCACGCGGATTCGATTCTCAACTCATCAGCCCGCCATCGCCGGAACCCTGCAAAACAAGAGATATCATTACAAAAGACTTTTAAGACATTTGAAGTGCCCAGAACTTACCGTTCGTGCAGTTAACGACGGACAGCAGTCCTCTGAGGTCAAGAGGCCTGCACCCTTATCCAGTGAAGAAACTGGTTACGGCACCCTGCCCCGAGGCAGATGGAGAGCTCGGCGTTCACTTACCTAAGGTGAGGGTGTTAACCTTTGGGGTTCTACAGGAGAAGAGAAAGGGAAGAGGAGAGAGGCACCCAATAACCCCAGTTCATTAATCCCATATTTTCTATCTGCAGACATCTTACTCTTCGAGTCAGACATACAGTGCACAGAGGTCCAGCCCAAAGAGCCAACCGTGTGTTACACATCACCTTTGAAGATACGGCATTCACCCAGTCAAGAGCGGCGCCTCTGCGGGAATCAGGTGAGCGTTACAGGGGTCTTGCTCCCGGAGTTGGTCCCGCCATTCCTGTGCCTCTTTGAGGCACTCGCGGAAGCGCAGTCACCGGTCGCCTTCCCTGTCCTCGTCCAAGGACTCCGCCCGTCAGCGGGTTGCTTGTCCCAACAAGCACTCTACTCCTGCGGAATGGGAGGCATTTCGCAAGAAAATGTTGGTGATTTTTGAATCACAGGGCTCCGGTACGTCTGCGCCTTCAAGAGAAGCCGGCCATGACCGTGCTAGAGCCATCACTCGCACGCGTTAGGTCTCGGGTGGTCGGCGAACATCGAGAACCTTTGAGGTCTCGATCAGACAAGGTTGATCGCTCTAGCCTTGCCCACTCCAGGTCCCGGTCCTCGATACCGTCGGAGCCTGTGAGGTCGTCTTTGAAGACGTCGACGCCATCAGCACCATGTCCGTCGAGAGGTTCACTCGAGGCTCCGGCTCTGTGGAAACCCTCAACGCCATCGGCGCCTAGGCCGTCGAAGGACACGCTCGGGGCACCGCCCTCGAGGACTGTGTCGAGGCCGTCGGCGCCACGCTAGACGTTGACGCTGATTACATCGACACCCTCAGCGCCTTTTGAGGATGCTTTGCCGGAGGTACCCCGTGGCAAGGTGGAACCCCCAAAAAAGGCTCTAGCCAAGTCCAAAAATGCATTTGTCCCTTTTTCTGTGCCCCCATTCCAGCATCTGGATTATATTTCTGAGGTGAAAGAAGGGTCAGAGGAAGGTTCGGTTCCTGACGAAATATTGTCTGGTCATAGCCAGATTGAAGACCTGCGTCAGTCGTTGCACGATGCCAGTGGTCTAGACACCTCCCTGGAGGTGGAGTTTGGTAGGCCTGAGCCTGGTACGCACGCTGAGTCTTTGTACCGGCGGCTTATGTCAAGTGTGTCGGAGTACTTGGGGTGGTCTGCACCCCCAGTGGATTTTCTACAGGATGACCTGACGGATATCCTGGACCTAGGTCCACCAATTGACCTGGTTCTGCCATTCCATATGGCCTTGCAAAGAAGGGTGGCGGTGGCTTGGACTGCTCTGGAGAGTCTCCCGTCAGTAGGGAAGTCGTTGCCGAGAAAATACCGCCCAGCCAGTGGCGACCCCAGCTACTTGTCCGTGCACCCTACTCAGGAAAGTTTGGTGGTGCAGGTGGCCCCGACTAAACAGGCGTACCCTACCATACCTCCTGATAGGGACGACAAGCAGTTTGACAGTTGGGCGAAGAAAGTGTTTTCTTCAGGGGGTATGGCTTTGAAAGCAGTCAACTCCGTGTGTGCCTTAGCACGATTCACTCATACTCTGTGGAAGAGTTTCCTTAGCGGCTGAACATATTCCCGAAGGGGAGGAACGGGATGGTTTTCTTGCTCTTGTACAGGAACGCAAGGAGGCCGTGTGTGAATCCGTTCAGTCGCGTCTGGACGTGGCAGACTGTGTCGCCCGGTCCATGGCGGTGAGTACTGTGATGCGCAGATTTGCGTGGTTGCGGAAGTCGGGGTTTCCTCCGGATGTACAAACCCGGCTTCTCAACATGCCCTTTGTTGGTGACCATCTTTTTGGCAGCAAGGCTGACGAGAGCCTTGAGAGGTTGCAGACCTCAAAGGCTGCAGCGAAGTCATTGAGTGCTGCAGTTCGCCAACCTCCACCTTTTCGTCCTAGGGGACAGCAATGGAGGGGAGGTTCCTTTCGATATTACTCGACCTTTGGTAAATCGAGGGGAGCTGCAAGTCAAAGAGTCCAACATAGGAGTTCCAGAGGTAGAAAACAGGGTACTCAAGGTGCCAAGGCTGGTCGAGCAGTTGCCTCTTTGCCCTCAGGCACTGCCGCTTCAGCTCAGTCATGAGGCCATGTTCCATGGTTCGCCGGTTGGGGGAAGGCTGGCGCAGTATCTTGTAGAATAGCGTGCCATTACTTCAGATGTGTGGGTTCTGGAGATCATAGCCCACGGCTACTGTCTTCCTTTCCGGCAGAGGCCTCACGACAATCCACCAGGGAGTCTCTCTTCGAAGAGTCCGGATCCGCTCCTTGCGCAGGAAATCAAGTCCCTGCTGGAGAAAGGCGCCGTAGAACTGGTGCCTATAGCGGAGAGGAACACGGAATGGTATTCCCCTTATTTTTTGATTCCGAAGAAAGACTGGGGAAGGAGACCCATCATGGACTTGCGTGGTTTGAACAAACTCCTCCGGAAGGACAAGTTCAAGATGGTTACTCTCTCTCAAGTCCTCCAGGCCCTTCAACTTCAGGACTGGTTGGTGTCTCTCGACCTCAAGGACACTTACTTTCATGTGCCGATCCATCTCAAGCGCAAGAAATACCTGAGGTTCGCGGTTGGCGACTCACACTTTCAGTTTTGGGTCCTGCTGTTCGGATTGACCTCCGCCTCGAGGGTTTTCACCAAGCTTGTGGTGGTGGCAGCGTATCTCAGGAAAGGGGGATTCACGCCTACCCCTACCTGGACGATTGGTTGATCAGGGCGCACTCTCCGGAGCTAGTCCTGGATCAAGTCAGTCACCTGCCACTCCCTTCACAGGCTGGGCTTCCCCCTCAACTTAAAGAAGTCCCACTTGACGCCAACCCAGCAGCTCCAGTACATCGGAGCAGTGCTCGACGCATCCCTGGGGCAGTGTTTCCCTCCCCATGTGAGGGCTCATCCCATTCTGCAGAAGATGCACAAGTTTCAACATGCCCAGAGTCTCCTGGCGTTCGAGTTCTTGAGGTTGCTCGGCCTCATGGCATCCTGCATTCTTTTGGTGCCAGAGGCTCGTCTGCGGATGAGATCTCTGCAGTGTGCTCTCAAGATGCAGTGGTCAGTCCTCTGGCAGGATGTCTGACCCCGTTCAGGTGCCGCCCTCGGTCTCCCAGGACCTTCTATGGTGGGCCGTTGAAGGCAATCTGATGAAGGGGGCTCCATTTTGGCTACCCTGGCCGGAGGTGACGATCGGGACGGACGCATCCCTCACGGGATGGGGAGCTCATGCCAACGAATTGAGTCAGCGGTCGTTGGTCTCCGTTGGAGTCCAGACTCCATATCAATCTGTTGGAGCTGGGGGCCGTCCGGCTTGCCCTGAAGGATTTTCTGCCAACTGTGCGAGGGGAATAATGTCCTGATTCTGACGGACAACACAGTGGCCATGCACTACCTCAACAAAAAGTGGGGGGGGGGGGCAGGGTCACTTCCTCTGTGCAGGGAGGCGATGCAGCTGTGGTTCTGGGCCATCCAGCAGGAAATTCTGATCTCGGCAGTTCATCTGGCCGGAGACTAAAATTAGACGGTGGATGCTCTGAGCAGGCAGAGCGTGATCTCTCACGAGTGGGAGCTGGCTCAGGAGATTCTCCTAGAGATCTTCACCCTTTGGGGGACCCCACAAGTGGATCTCTTCGCCTCCAGTGTCAACCGGAAGTGTGAAATGTTCTGCTCGCGGGCATTTCCTCCAATAGGAGCCTTAGGGGACACGTTTGTGGTGGAGTGGTCCTTCCCAATGCTGTACGCCTTTCCTCCAGTCCCCGTCATCGCGCAATTGCTGCGGAGGTTACGGATGTTCGGTTCCCAGATGATCCTCATTGCTCCGGCATGGGCCAGGACAGGAGAATGTGCTACCTGGACCTTCTCGACTTGTCCATCTGCCCTCCACGCCGTCTTCCCTACCGAGACAATCTGCTATCACGGGAGTGGTCGGGGTAGGTTCTCCATCCAGAGATCAGATCCCTCAACCTTCACGCTTGGCTTCTGAAAGGTTGAGGTATAAGGATTGGGACCTTCCTGGAGATGTGATGGAGGTGTTGCTTTCGGCCAGACAGCCTGCAACAAAGTCCCTGTACCGTTGCCTTTGGAGAAAGTTCTGCGACTGGTGCAGGGCTAAGAATGTGGATCCTTCATGTGATGTTCCTGTGGTTCTGTTTTTTTTTTTGCTTTCTTTAGCCCACAAGGGCCTGCAAGTGGGAACCATTAAAGGTTACCTGGCGGCGCTGTCCATATTTAAGCGCTCGTCTGAGGAGTGTTCTTATTTCAAAATTCCTTTAATTTCTCAGTTTCTCAAAGGGCTCACTAATGTTTCCACTGTCACCTTTTCAGGTGCCTGGTTGGGATTTGAACCTTCTAAAATTCCTAATGAGTGCTCCTTTTGGGCCTTTAAATTCTTGTCCTTTGAGACTGTTAACCTTTAAACCAGTATTTTTAGTTGCGATTACTTCCACTCGCAGAGTGAGTGAGTTGCAGGCACTTTCTGTTAAGCCACCCTTCACGGTGTTTCATAAGGACATGGTCCTTGGGGTTCGTCCTTTCATTCTTCCGAAAGTGGTGTCGGAATTTCATTTAAGCCAGAAAGTCATTCTTCCGGCATTTTATCCTCCTCCGCATCCTGGTAAGGAAGAGGCGAGGCTCCATAGGTTGGATCCTAGGAGAGCTTTAAGTTTCTACATTTCACGCATGTCCCGGGTCAGAGTGGACGATCGGCTATTTATAGGATACAATGGAAGGCGTTTGGGACAGGCTGTTACTAAGCAGACTTTGTGTAGATGGGTTATCTTGGCAATTTCTGAATGTTACCGCTTGGCGGGTAAGGACCCTCCGGTAGGCTTGTGGACCCATTCTACTAGGGGTATGGCTGCCTCTACTGCCCTGCACAGGGGCCTATTCGTAACATCCGTGAAGCAGCCACATGGGCTTCAGGCCATACTTTTGTAAGACACTACTCCCTAGATTCGATCCATGGGCAGGATCTGGCCTTTGGCAAGGCGGTTCTCTATTCTGCAATTTGATTGGGCATTCTAAATTTCTATATTCTAAATTCCTTTCCCTCACACGTTGGTACTGAATTGGGAGTCTGTCATAGATATGGAATACGTCGGAGGACCCAATCCCCTCGAAGTTACTTTCTTACCTGGTAACGTTCTTTCGATGGGATGGTCCGACGACGCATTCCATATCGCTCCCTCCCTACCCCGCTACAGATTTTCTTATGCTATTGCAGCTTACGTTTCCGCAAGGCTTTCTTTGGTCATACTGGCAGAAGATTGATGCCACACGAAAAAACTACAACTGAGGCTACCTCAGGGCGTTGTGCGTCCTACTTATAACATCTGGTGATGTCGGCTCAATGGAGGCCCTCGAGGACAGCGTATCGACGTCATCGACGCAGATGCCGAAAATTGTCCGAAGCAGCACAGCTGTGGTGATTACCTGTCATAGATATGGAATACGTCATCGGACCATCCCATCGAAAGAACATTACCAGGTAAGAAAGTAACTTGTTCTTCTGATTCACATGTGCCCTCCCTACCTCCCCGCTCGAGCGGAAGGAGCATAGACGTCTAACTACTTTCTCTCTTCATGTACTCACTCGCAATAGCCTCAAGCTCCCTCGTGGCAGAAAAAATACCATCAGAGGGACCTCAGCGTGTGAGGGATTTTGGGTACACTAAAAGTCACGATAGGGATAGTGTTACAGACACGCTTATGCTGACGTCCCCTTTAGGTCCCTGAAAGACAAGATGCAATACTCCGCAGTTACCACTGGATGTCGGACCATATGCACAGCATGTGAATCTAAGCAGATAAAATCATCAGAAATGCTTTTACGGTGAGTAATGCATGTCATGTTAACTTGCCCCTCTGACTCTGATTCTTCCAGATTCTACTGCAGGTCTTCTGGGATCCATTGAGGGGACAGGCTTATCTGCTTGTTTCTGGAGGGGAAGGCCCTAGGGTCGCAGTGGCAGAGGTCATTTTTGTGTGGCTGGAGTTGGTCGCGTTGCAGTCAACTGTTGGGTAGTTTCCAGAAGTAGACGCCAAATGAAGAAAGGCGATGCCTTCTGCGGTGCAGACACTTGAGGACACCTCCAGGGATTGAAGAAAGGTTGTGCCAACAGAGGTCACCATGGTCCCTGGGTAGTCTGGGACTGTTTCAAAGGCTCCCAAGGCACGTATTCTCTAGCAGTTGCCGAGACTGGTTGTTCTCAGCGGTCTGCGTCAAAGCATAAACTTGGGTCTTCTGAGACCAGGCATGTTAAGCAAGATTGTATACAGTACCCTATGAGAGACTGCACCAGCCTTGTCCTCTTGGCAATAGTTAACCCAATCTTTGGTATAAGCATGATCTAAAGAAGTTGGTAGAGTGACTGAGCAGCCATGCTTATCTCAAGAAGTGTCCCTGTGAGCTTTAGGGTTGTAACAAGAGTTTCACAGTGACAAGTACCCAAATAAACTTGTTAGCACATTTGTGCCTAATTCCTCTCTACCTTCGAGACCCCCAGCAACTTTGCTGGATTTTGAGGACTTCAATTATTAACCTGGAGAGAGCAAGACCCCCTTTTTCCCCACTCTCGTATTTTAATGTGATTTTGAATACTGTTGGTTGTGGAGTCCGACAAACTCCATAGGCATAATCTTTTACATTGTCACACAGCACCTTCAGTCTTTCAGATTTCCCCCAGGTTTAAATACCTTCTCTTGGATAAACTACAGTTTCCAAGAGCAGTAAAGTGAAATTGACTTTACTTAAATTTGTAACTTTCTAGATCGAGCACACTCTCATACAATAGGGTGCTGGAGCGGTTACTTAGTATCCCCTTTGTCTAGCTTCTCGCGTAACGATTTTGTTACCCTTTCCTTACTGAATGGCTGGTGTCAATGTTTTACTTTTAACTACTGTGGTGTGCATTTTTCGCGGGCTGAGGTCACAGCTGCAGTAAGGCACCCATCAGTGCCCATTTTGTGAAAATGGCCCCGTCTTGTTTTTTTGCCATTTCTTGCTGACATTCACACTCTGCGCCAAACCAGGTTTGGTCCCCATCCTTGTTTTGTCTTTGGCAGGATTCACGAGTTAAGCCCACCTATGGCTCCAGTATGTCTGGCAGCTGCAGGAAGTGGGGGAGGTGCCCGAAACTCCTGTGCTTAATCCCCTTTGTTACAGGAATGCACCCGCAGGCGATTGGCCTGCTGGCTGTCCTTGGAGAACCACTGCCACCAGCCATTAATTGTAGAAAGGGTAACATAAAAATGTTGCATGAGAAACTAGACAAAGGGGATTCTAAGTAACCCCTCCAGCAACCTTTGGTAAGATAGTGTGTGCTGGGTCAAGAAAGTTACAAAATGGAAGTAAAGTCAATTTCACTTCACTGCTCTTTGAAACAGTAGTTTGACCAAGAGAAGGTATTTAAACCTTTGGGAAATCTGAGATGTCCCTGTGTCACTGCATTGAAGGTGCTTTGTGTCACAATGTAAAGATGATGCCTATGGAGTTGGTCAGACTCCACAACCAAAAGAAACCGTCCAAATCACAGAAAAATACATGAAAGAGTGGGGAAGTGTCACGCTCTTTCCAGGTTAGAAATTAATAAGTCCTAAAGTCCCGCAAAAGTGCTGAGGGTCCCTAAGGTAGAAGGGAATTAGCAAATTTCTGAGAATTCTCCCTAACACAGGCTGAAAACCTTTGCCTGCCGGCACTTCGATGGAGAAATCCATTTGGCAGTCATGGCTCCGATTCGGAAGCCAGCAACCTTTCTGTGGAGCCTATGCGCTCCCATGTGCCCGTCCTCGATAGGCAATCCGTTGGCACTGTTATGAAGAAGTCACACCCCAGCAACAAGGGCACCCATGCACCACATCTACCTAAGCACACAACCCCTAAGGCCTATTCGGGGGTCATCGAATACGTCCTCCACGCCCATAGGGCTGCTGAAAAATTCGACTGTACCTTCTGAATATTCCGGTTCAGTGCCCTCTCCGCAACCGCATCTGCGGCATGCGAATGGGCATAAAACTCCTTCCAGAACGGGCGGTTCCCATATATCGTTCCACTATCGCCGACCTGCCGTCCAAAGGCGCTTGAACACCGAAGGACTCGGCCGTGTCACCGACATGTCAGCGGCATCAGATGCGCCAAAACCTTCTTTGCCATCAATACTGCTTCTGAAGCGTCGCAAGAGGATTATTTGGAGCCGCCCCCTATTTCTGAGGCCTTATATAAGGGTTCAACTCCTTCTAGGCTGCCTGTCCCACCCCCTGACCCCTCTTCTTCATCAGAGTGGACTAGGGAAAGGTTTGATCCGTGTATGGCTAAGATTGACTTTTCAGACCAGTATGTCGGAACCTTGAAGAGACCAAGGGAAGTGGACACCTGCCCACCCCCCCCTAATTTTTGGAAACTTCCCTCTGGTGTCCAGTTTCCCTCTTTGGAGGAGTCACAGGGACCCCTCGATAATCTTTGGGGAGGACCCTGAGGACCTGACCCAGGATGTTTCTTACAAAGGGTTTAACCTTTATGACCAGGACCCAGTCTATCAAGACCCAGACTTGAATCCGGCGGAAGACCAGAGTTTGTGGCACATACCGCCACATACCACTGACCCAGGCTTCATCTGTCTGGATCCCCCTACTACTCCGTAGAGATTCGTCACCAGTTGATGACCAAATGCTGTTCATCTCACTCTTAAAAAGAGCAGTTGGACATTTAAAATTTCTACGCGCTAAGCCGCCCCAGACTCGGACTTTGTGGAGGACAACCTCTAGGAAAAGACTCTTATCCAAGCCATCCCCTTATTAAATTATATTAAGACGTCTGGCTCCTTCTTTACCGTCCCTTATACAGGCAGTTAATCCCTGTGTGGAAAATGTTTCGCCCAGCCCCCTCTGGGCCCCTCTACATTACTGGTCACGCCACACCGGACTTCTTGTTAGTTACGACCACTCTCAAATGGGCAGAATCCCCTCCGGACAAGGACTGCAAAAAACATTACGCCCTTGGTAAGCGGGTCACCTCCTCTGCAGCCTCCTACACAAGGATTGCCATCAACACCACGCTCCTTGCGAGCTACAGTGATGTCAGTGGGGCCTAGTACAGGATGGTCTTCAGGAAGTTTCAGAGCCTACCCGATATGCCTGCTGGTGGTCGTGGCAGAAGGTAGACTAGTGACCCAGAATATCCTGACAAATAATGTGGACTTGGCTGAAACCGCTGAATGCACCCTTGCCCAGGGAACCCTATTCAGGAGTCATGCCTGGTTAAATAACTCTGGGTTCAAACTCGAGACACAAGCCTCCTTTATTAACAAGCGTGTGGAGGAATCCAACCTATTTGGAAAGGCGGTTGATTCCATGGAAACGGCAAAAAAAGGAACATGAGACTTGAAAGTCAATTAGCCAGATTGCGGCTAAACCTTTTCACCAGCGCAGCAGCCGTAATGCCCGTTAGTCCTTTCATGGCCAATCTTTCTCCCGCTAGCCCCAAGGTCCATACAGCTCGGAGGGATGGGTGTTTACCCACTGGTCCTCTGTTCCGGGCCCCTTTGGCAACTTTCAGTACCAGCAAAAAGGCTGTTGTAGTGGAAGGGCAGAGGCATAAACTCTACTCTCTGAGCCTCCCCGGCCTCCACCTTCAAGTGACTCGCCAGTGCAGATTCCCTCCTAAGCTTCCCCCGGTCGGGGGGTTGCCCGTCTTCATTTATCCACACCTGGGAGAGGATCACGGCAGATCATTGGGTGTGCCCATGTGTATTCTATCGAGTTTCTCAGACCACAGCAAGATTGTATGTAGTAACCCTGTGGGAGACTACAACAGCCTTGTCCTCTTAGCAATAGGTAACCCAACCTTTGGTATAGGCCTGTACTACACAAGTTGGTAGAGTGACTGATCAGCCAGGCTGATTTCAAGAGGTGTCAATGTGAGCTGTAGGGATATAACTGATTCAGTGACAGGTATTCAAATAACACTTTTACTCAAGGTTTCCTGATAAAATAATTATTTATAAATTTAAGTCAGTTTTAAAATAAGCCGCATTTAGAAGGGGGAATTGGCAACAATAAAATATACTTCGAAAATACACTCCCTTGGTTCAATTAAGAAGGTAGATACTCTTTTGGGATGTCACTCAGGTGACTTCAATTGCTAGGACAATGTGGACATATGTATCACTTTTTACACTTCAATGCAATGCTGGAGTTGTGGAAAAAGGTTAGGGAAGGAAACAATGGTTAACAAGTTTCTCCAAACAGGTAAGTATGTTACTATCCCCAAGTGAAATATAGCTTAACCCTTTCCCAGCTATACAAGTAAAGTATGTATGACTTTTTGAGGGACAGATCAACACAGTCGTAGGGTAAGAAGAGTGCAGGGAGCCAGGACAGCCAATGTCAATTGAGCAAAGTCTAGGGGAGCTGAGGCACTTCTTGAAGATGGGTCACTTTCTTTTTTGTTTCAGTTTGAGTCTGTGGTGTTGAAGAGCCAGGTTTTTATTAGTTTCCTGAAATTTCGGTGATCTTCAGTGTTTCTCTTTTCTTTCGGGATGTTCCAGGTTTTTGCAGCTAAGTGGTAGAAGGAGGTTCCTCTGAGTTCCTTATGGTTTTAGTTCCAGGCGGATTTCGTTGCTTGCCCTGAGGGGTCTTGTTGGCTTGTAGATTATCTTCTTTTGTTGGGATTCTGCTCTTTGTCCACGGATTGCCCTGTGCGTTATGCACATTGTTTCGAAGGTGATGCAATGTTATACTGCCAGCCAGTGTAGCTTTTTTAGAGCAGGGGTGATGTGGTCTCTTTCGAATAGTTTGAGGAGTAGTCTGGCTGCTGTATTTTGGATCTGTTGTAGTCTCTTCAGGAGGTATTCTAGTATTCCGTGGTAGAGGCTGTTTGCATAGTTGACTCTTGACACGATGAGGGCGACGATAGCGAGTGTTTTGTGTGTGAAGGAGAGAAAAGGTAAGATTCTTCTTGCCGTGTGGAGGAGGAAGAAACATTTCTTGACTGTTGCATTTATTTGTGGTTATAGGGTTAGGGTGTTGTCCATCAGGACTCCCAGATTTTTGACTACCTTAGATGGTGATGGTGCGGTTCCCATTTCTGCTGGCCACGGGATGGCGGTTTCATTCTCTTGGTCTTTGGATATGACCATGATTTCTGTTTTTCATGGGTTGATTTTCACGTCGTTGGCATTCATCCAGTTGAGGACTTCTTTTAGACAGTCAGTTAAGTTTGAATGATCGGCTTGGGTGTCTTTGAGTATCATCTGCCTAGTTGTAGCATGTAATGTTGTATTTTTTGAAGATTCTGAGAACGGGTCTGGTAGATGTTGAAGTAAAGTGGTGAAAGTGAGGATCCTTGTGGCACTCCAGTCGTTAACTCGTGGGGTGGATTTGAAGGGTTTAATCAATAGGGTTTCTGTTCTGTCTGCTAGGAATGATTTAGTCCAACGTAGTGCTGTGCCTGTTATTCCTATGTCTTCTAGTCTTTTGGTTAGGGTGTCATGACTCCAGGGATCCAGGGGTGAACCCGCTTTCTTGCTCTGTTTTACCAGCAATCCCTGGTTTACCAGCAATGCGAAAGCCTCTTCTGAAATTTCAGGAAGGTTTTTGAGTTGTGCTGTGGTTCTTTGTTAGGTTCGCTTGGTTGTATGTTGTGGTTGGTTGGCCTCTGTTGAATGGTTTGTTGGATGTCATTTTTTTTCTTTCTTTAAGTGGTCTGCCAGGTCGTTGCATAGTTTCTCCGAGGGGGTTAGGGTGTTGTCACAGCCTGGCGGGTTTCTCATTTCTTTAATCATTTCTTTTTGTGTTGGTGGCATTGGTGATTCTGTCATCATAATGCCTTCTCTTCGCCTTTTGAATTTCCTTCTTGTATGCGCGGATTTGTTTCTGGAACAGTGTGTTTTTGTCTGGGTTGTATTCTTTCCTCCATTCCAGTGCCATCTTTTGTTTTCCTTTTTCATGGTGCTTAATAGAGGGGTGAACCATTTTGCCATTGCTCTTTTTTTGATGGTGTGAATGGTTTTTCTGGGGCGATCTTGTCAATTATATCTGGAATCCATTTGTTTAATAGCTCCGCTTTCCCCTTTCCCGTCTAGGTCAGCTAGCTTTAGTTCTGAAGTGGAGGGTTTGGTTAGCTCCAGTTGTTGGAATAGGTTGATATGAATAGGAGAATTATCAGTAATGTGCTAATTCCCTTCTACCTTGGAGACCCCCAGCTCTTTTTGCTGGACTTTAGGACTTTTAATTTCTAACCTAGAGAGTGGGACCTTTTTCCCACTCATGTATTTTTCTGTGATTTGGTCTCTGTGTTTCCTTTTGACTTTGGAATTTGTCAAACTCCGTAGGCATTATCTTTACATTGTGACCCACATCACCTTCAATGCAGTGGCACAGGGAAGCCGCTTAGATTTCCCAAAGGTTTAAATACCTCCTCTTGGATAAACTACTGTTTCCAAGAGCAGTGAAGTGAAATTGACTTTACTTACATTTTGTAACTTTCTAGACCCAGCACACACTATCTTACAATAGTGTGCTTGAGGGGTTATATAGTATTCCCCTTTGTCTAGGTTCTCATGTAACATTTTTGTTACCCTTTCTGCAATTAATGGCTGGTGGCAATGGTTTACTTTTTCCTACCATTGTGTGTTTCTACCGCAGCCTTCAATTGCAGCTGCCAAAAAGCACCCAGGGGTGCTCATTCTTTCATTGAAAATGGCCCCGGTTTTCTTTTTTTGCCATTTCTTGTTGGAAAGGTCCTTCTTGCAATTTACTCCGCGCGCCAAACCAGGTTTGGTCCCTATGTTTGTTTTTGGCGTGATTCACTGGTGAAGCCCACCTCTGGTTCCAGCATGTCTGGCAGGGCAGGAAGCTAGGAAGGTGCCCGAAACTCCCTGTGCTTACAGGAATGCACGCAAGGGTGATTGGCTGGAGGGGTGTCCTGTGTGAATGACAGCTAGGCTGCGAATTAATGGGAGAAACCTGCATAAAAGTCCAAGCTTTTTGCTTGGAAGGCAGAGTCGACCACTGGACGAAGGAATCCGAAGAAGAACTTGGAAAAGTTCTTGCTGGTGCCAACCTTCAATTCATAGTGCAGGAGTCCCCAGACGTCCTCCCTCTTGTCCCCACGACTGAAGCCCAGGAACAGGATATGCAGACCTACACAGGAACAGAAGCCAGATGGAGCCAACTTCTTCTAACCAAAGGTACTGTAAAACTAAGGGAACTTTTCTTGTCGTTTAGCCTTGCTAGTTCTCAGTTGAGATATGTCTTGGTTGTTTTTGCAGAGTTGCTTGCAGCTTTGCCCCTCACAAGCCCCCCAGCTTGTGGACCAACAGTTCTTTTAATTTTATACAAAAACCTCTAAAACATTGTGCAAGTCTTTTCATCTAACTGCACTCTGAAAGTCTCTTCTTACCTCTTACTTCTGACTTTGCGCTTTGCCTTTCCCCCAGGAAAGGGTTCATTTACTTTGCATTGGAGGGTTCAAAAAGTACTTACTTGCTTCAGAATATTAACCATTGTTTTATTCCCTCATTTACTCCTTTTGACACGAACATCAGCATTGCTCTAAATGTACCAGTGATATGTTAATGTCCAGTGTCCTAGTTATTTAAGTCCCCTCCGGGTGTAGGAAGAATCTGTGTGCCATCCCAAATGGGTATTTACTGATTTAAAGAAACAGAGTGTGTATTCTGAAGTATATTTTTGTTACATATATATTGCTCTCTTCTGAAGAAGGCTTATTCAACTGACTGTTAAAATAATAGTTTAATCAAGACACCTTGAGTGTTTATTTGGATACTTGCAACTGTGAATCTCTGGGTAATATCCCTACAGCTCACATTGACCCCTCTTGAGATACGCCTGGCTGCTCAGTCACTCTACCAACATGTGTAGTACATGCTTATACCAAAGGTTTGGTTAACTATTGCCAAGAGAACAAAGCTGGTGCAGTCTCCCACAGGGTACTGTATACAAACTTGCAGCATGTTTGGCAAGATTGTATACAGTAATCAGTCAACTCAAGCAGTGCCGATGCAGGATGATACTTGTCGCCCAGGCGTGGCTGAGGCATATTTGGTACCCGGATCTTCTCTGCCCGTCAGCATTGCCTCCGGTCAAGGTTCCCGTGGTCGCAAGTCTATTCACCAGAGATTGAGGCGCAATCCTGCATAACGACCCATGACCACTGAACCTGAGGGCTTGGCTCCCGCAGCCCTAGAATTTGGAGGATATGAGTTGCCGGCGGACTGCAGGGAGGTCCTTGACAAGTCAAGAGCGTCTTCAACTCTTAAATGCTATGGTAAGAAGTGGAAGCATTTCTCTGTGGTGCCAGTGGCAGAAGATCACCCCAGATTCCTCCGTACTTTTTGTCCTTGACCAAGGCGGGGCTGGCGCACACATCTTGCAAGGTCCGTCTGGCGGCTGTCTCCCGCTATACCAAATCTTCTCTTTGGTACCACCATCTCATCAAGGAGTTCCTCAAAGGACTGTTTCGATCTTTCCCGCTTGTGAAGGCCCCTGGGAAACTGCTTTCCTTGTGGCAATCACCTCTGCCAGGAGGGTGGGTGAGATCCAGGCCCTATCCTGCAAACGGCCATATCTGACTTTCCATGAATCTAGGGTGGTGCTACGGACGCACCCCTCCTTGCCATGCCAAAGGTTCTGTTGGAATCCCACCTCAACGTCCCTTTGGTGTTTCCTGTGTTTTTTTCGGAAGCCTTTGTCACTGGCTGAAATGCCTTGCGCTTGCTGGACTTTGCTCGTGCTCTGAATTTGTACCTGGCTCGCACTAAAGACTTCTCACCCGTTTGTGGACTTTGGTCCTGTGAAACATGGGAAGGCCTTTTCCAAGGCTTCCATCTCCAGGTGGCTCTCGGACTGTGTCACAGTAATCTGTTGGCAAACCGACCGCTGCCCGGCCGTCCGAGAGCCCATTCCACCAGAGCGATCACTGCGACAACAACGTTCTTGTCTGGTGTGCCCCTGCTGGACATTGCAGGGCTGCCACATGGAGGTCCACACACACACACACACCTTCACAAAGTTCTACTGCGTCGATGGGGATTTCAGAGAGGAGTTCAGAGTCGGCCAAGCAGTGTTATGCAACCTGTTTGCTTGAGGTGAGTCTGTTCCAGAGGTAAGGGTATTTGCTTCTGTTGAGCCTTGAGGGAGGGGGTTTAGAGAGAGGGCAGACATTGGCTTGGGGCAGTATGACCAGAGTACAGTGATTGGTTTAGAGGAGAAGTACAGTTTGAAAGTGAAATTTATTTTTTCTCCAGCATGGTGTCTGGCATGGATTCAAATGCTCATGAATATTCCCTGTCAGGCCGGGAATCCTCTGTAAAAGAAAAAAGTTTCACTTTAGTTTACAAACTGTCTTCTCCTAACAGCCAATCACTGGGCTCTGGGTCATACTGTCCCCAGCCAATGACAGCCCTCTCCCTAAACCCCTCCTCTGGCAGCGATCTTCAGATGTGGGAGCATGTAAAGTGGCAGTATGACCAAGATGAGCCGCAGAGGGGCAGGAGGGAGGGTTCACATGTGAATCCATGATGAGAACTACAGTTACAGGTAAGTAACTTGTTCCTTCTCTGCCATGGATTCACATGCTCATGAATCAAGAATATATAGCAATACATACATACACAACCTCAGGAGGTGGTAAGGCAAAAAAGATGCAATTACTCCTACCTCCTCACCAGGCTCGCCTTTAAGCGAACAGGTTGCGTAACTTCTTCTGGAGTCCCTGTCGATGGCGTAGAATTTCATGAAGGTGTGTGTGTAGACCTCCACGTAGCAGCCCTGCAGATGTCCAGCAGGGGCACACCAGACAGGAACACCGTTGATGCAGCAATCGCTTTGGTAGAATGGGCTCTCGGACAGGCAGCGGTCGGTTTGCTGAGTGATGCAGCCGGAGAGCCACCTGGAAAATGGAAGCCTTGGACAAGGCCTTCCCATGTTTCACAGGACCAAAGTTCACAAATAGTTGAGATGTCTTCCGGAAACTCTTTGTGCGAGTCACATGGAACTTTAGGGCGGAGCCACATCCAGCGAGTGCAGAGTCCTTTCAGCTGGTGATGAAGGCGTCCAGAAAAAACACATGATCTCTAGATCTTTTAAGTGTATACAACTCAGTTATTCACTTGCAAATAAGACATTACGAGCTACCTTTGCTTTTATCACCAATGTTCTACTGGCCAAGATTTGCAAGGCAGCAACTTTAGTTCATTGCACACCTTCACACAACTCTACTGTGCTAAAACAAAGGTGCAATCAGACTCTTGGGTGTTACAGGCAGTACTCAAGCACCATGTTTCAACTGTCCCGAGTTGCTCATTACCTGCCTCAGGTACTGCTTGTTAATTTAAGCAACGCATTTGAATCTAAGCAGATCCAGAAAGCAAATTGCTTGTTTTATTGGGGCATGTATCTGCTTAGAATCGCATGCAGCCCTGTCTCCAACAGTACAGAAAATACAATTTAGAAAAAAAAGCATTGCTCACACAACTCTCCCAAATGACAAGGCAGATAAATAAACCATTTGAGGACGTTGCCATGTAGGGAATCGTGGGTTTTTATACACACAGGTCAAGGATAGTGTGATGGAAACGCCCCTGTCAACACCCTATTCTGCTTCGAAAAAACAAATGTTAGACTCTGAGCCAATCCCTAGATTGTGGATTATGCAGTTTGGGATTGTAAGAAGAGGCAAGCTTCAGAAACATGATTACTGCCAAGTAATATTTGTCTTGCCATTCTCTTGTTCTCGAAGAAAACTGAGATGGCTTTAGTGTGGGCTGCTCATCAAGTTTCTCAACACAACGGTACATAATTGTATCCCTAGAATAATACTTTTGTTTTGTTGAACCTTCTATGATGGCAAGATTTTTCCATGCTTGGGAATTCGAAGGCCAGTGGCCTGCAACTCTAGAGATTTTGGATTACGTCAATGATTCCACCCCCATTGACAATGCTGTATTTTATAGCTTGGAGTAGTAGTCCAAAACATCTAGAGACTCCAATGTTTCAGACCCCAGCCGTTGAAAATTAGTAACTACCTGTGGGTCAGGGATTCTCTTTCAATAATTTGGGTGATCTTTGTCACAGCATTTACTCCTAATGTTGTGTGAGCTTCTTCTCCTCTCACTGGGTAAGTAAGATTCCTTTCAGCAGTGCACTTTTAGCTGTGGGTGGGAGTTTCTTCAGAGAAGCACTTCAACACTTCAATCCTGGGTGCAAGTTTCCTCATAGCAATTCACTTCTAATTCAGTTTGAGCATTCCCTTAGTAATAAGTTTACAACCCTGTATGTGAATTTTCCTTTATTATAATTGTGAATTTTCCTAATTAGTCCCTTTAAAATAAAGGGGGGGAGATTTTCCTCTTGGATAGTGAAAAAAAAAATTCCTTCAAAGTAGTGTCCTTTTTGGGCATGTACTAACATCCTACCCTTCCCATTGTGAATTGTAACTTTCTTCTACTTTCCTTCTTGCCCCTTCCCCTATTTCTAAAGTCAGCATCCTGTGGTCCTAATAAAGCGTCCTTTGTGAACCAGGACTTTGAGACAACAAGATGTTTTTCAAGGTCAACCAATTTTTGTTGCTTTTTGTTATTTTCAAACCAAAAAAGGGGGGCAGGAAAAATACACAATTGTGTGGTCCCATGACTGCTCTGTGGCTCGATTTGCCGGGCAGGAACGGCTGTGGAGGGTGAGAATCGGCACCGTTTTTTTTTTTTTCAAAAAGTGACCTGGCAGCTTGTCCGGTGACAGTGCAGGTCAAAGTGTAGGCACTCCAAATGTGTCCGGAAAGACTGGCCCAGATGGGAATGGTTGAATAGGAGTGAGGCGTCAGTTGTCCATTTTTTTTCTTTTTTTTTTTTTTAAACTTTTCTTTTTTTAGTAGACTACATTGGTAGGTTCTTCTCTGGCGACTTCAGACACTCATTTGCAGAAAATATATATTTTGCCTTTCTTTATCTCAGCACTGCAAAACATCTCGTGGACTCAAAATGGCTTTTCAGATTGGATTACTTGGCTGTTGAAGAGATGTTGCTTGTATTACCTGTTTTGGGGATTAGGTTTTCTTTCATAGAATTGACTTTTAATAAAACGTTGTCGTGGTATTGTGCAACGGTTGGGGCTGTTTTCTGCATTGCGCACCAGTATAATAAATAATCTTGAGGAAGTTCATTTATTGGGTGTCCATGTACATTGCAGCAGCTCCATAGGGGCCTTCTTTTGGATAGATCGAGTGGTTCATTTAGGAGCTTTTTGGTCTCAAAAAAGCATTTCTACACGTTTGAACGTTCTAGTACGATTCTATTGAGATGCTTGCTCTTGGAAGATCAGCCAGGGTGTTTTTACCTCCTGGCTTGTTCCATTATTGATCTTGAACTTCATGGGTATGATTCACAAATAACTTCCATATGGGCCCATGTTGCCATACCTATTGGGCATATCTTCCTTGCATCAAACAAAACTAGATAACTTTTGAGCAGGATACCTCTGTTTACTAAATCCGAAAGCCCAGTTTTACGCAATGCTCTGTCTGGGTCCAGGTACTGCTGGCCTAAAAGCTTACAGAGCTCCTTTTATCTTCACTTGGTGTGAGGGTGGTACTGCTCTATTTTGTATGTCTTCATGCCTGCTGACATTTTATTTTTTGGGTTACAAGCCCACCTTCCTTGTTTCCAGAGATCCTGCGTATGCTGCATATGGATCTTGGGAGTCCAGTGCCCTTCAATTGACCCAGTCAAGTAAAGCCTGTAGTTTGTCAGTGCCCATCTCCTTTTGTTTGTCTCTTTTAGCCAGCTCGATTTACGAATTGACTCAACTGGTAGGGTGACAATTTAACAATAGGACCCCTCTACTTAATCGCCAGAATTTTCATTTTCTAAACTTAAAGTAGACATATGTTCCCAGGTTAACCTTAATCCGGCCTTCACGTGCATGCGAAGGACTGTCAATAGGTGGCATTTCCATTACCTTCTTGGATAGGGGTGATTCCATAGTCCCAAGGGTTTCCACTAGAAGCATTTCTGAAGCATCCATGTAGCCTTTCTCAAACTAAACTTGATCAGAGGTACCATAATCTCAAGCTTTTGCTGGGTTGTGGTCTGGACTACTGCTGCATCCAGTCATATACTGCAGCCTAGACTGTGGTGCCATTAGTGGCTGAGTCCATGTCGCCCTGATTGGTCAGAGGTGCCCTGAGGCCTTTTACCATTGGGACCTAAGAACAGAAAATACAAGTTGCTGCATGTCAGGTCAAAAAAGCAGCTCACACGGTTCCCTTTACCTGAGGCTATGCATACTTTGTCTACTTGACATTGGTCCTCGGGAAAGGTCCAGAAAGCTGCCACTTCGGGCACCCTTGTAGGTAGTCCGATGGAGAAGAGAATGAAGTGTCTCCTGGCAACCTTCTATTGGCCAGGTGTCGTCGGCTTTCGGCAGGCATGTGAACATAGGCTCATGGGTTAACTTGATGGATGAGGGCTCGTTTACAGATATTTAACTGCAAGCTTCTCCATGCACAATATGAGAGGACACATCCATTAGGGATCCTATTACAAAGCATGGGGTTTACAGGACAGTGTCTAGCCTCATCCTAACTCATACCTGGTTAACCTGTGGTCCCCAGCTCTTTATGCAGGTGGATTCTTTGAAATACAGGTCCTTTTGAAGTTGTCATTCAATGAATTCTCCAAATATCCTACACAATGGGGTGTTAAGCCCTGTAGGGTCAAAATCTATGGGTGAATATTGTAATCTGCAAACTCTTGAGATCCTCAGAGCAGGCCCTGTCAGATGTTCCTTCATCCATTGTAAATCCAAGATATGTTGCCAGTTTGCCTTTTTAGCCGTGCCCCTCCTCCAGGTTCTACTTCACCCCAGTAGAAGAAAAGCTATGAAGCAATTGATTTAATCAGAAATGCACTGCCCTTGGAGGATGTGGCGGTGCAGTGGCTTGCGTTCGCTTTGCGATGCCTTTGCTGGGCATCTTTCCGCGTTTATATAGTTGTCGCCACCATATGGGAGAGGTTCCATAAACCGCATCCCTTCACTCCAGGAGAGCTTTCATAGGAATCTGTTGAACTAAGACGTTTTCTCTGCATTTTCGTTTCTTTTGAGGTTATTGGGTCGTATTATAGCAGTAGTTTATGGTAGCCTCAGGTTTGTCACAGTACTGATCGCCTGTGTAGGATTAAGCTCTTGCTCTTTGGTTAAAATGCAGCAGTGTGGCCTTGTCTTTGTGGTTGAGGAAGATCTGGCCCCGTGGTCTTTGTGGTTGCGCCGGCGCAGGGCCCCATGGCTTTTTTGGTTGCAGCAATGCGTGGCCCCCTGGCCTTTGTAGTTGTGGCAGCATGGGACCTCTCTGCCTTGTGTCAAAGCGCTGATCCCTCATTCTGTGGTAGCTCTATTGGACCATTGTGCTTGCCTTTTTATAGCAGCGCAGGAGCCTTCTGAAACTTCATTTTGACCAATTGGATTTCAATGTGTTGGTTTTGCGGGATAGTGGCAATGTAGCTTGAAATTTTGTCTTGGGAGTGTTGACTGCTTTCTGCAGTATTTTTCCAGTTCTGTAGCTCCTTCATTTCCCTCTTCCCTCTCCTTACTTTGGACCGTGGTTACAGACGGTGGTTCTCCAATGAATACAAAATGTTCTTCTACCCTGTACAGTTCTGCTCTTCTTTGACACTTTGTTTGTGGTGCCACCCATGCTTTCGTTGTTGCTTTCCTTTTCTATTTGTAGCCAAATCGTATTTTTCGGTAGGTGACTGGAGAGGCCAGGTTGGTGGTGGCCCCCACTCTGTAGCACGAGTGCAGTGTGTTGCAGTTTGTCTGAAGTGTGTGTGTGTGTGGGTGTGTCTGTGAGCGCATGTTTCCTCTCCATTCAGCTGAAGGGTTAAATCGCTCTGATGTGGCAGTGTGGCAGGTATCCACCTCCATTGTTGTGAATCTCATTTGCCTTCATTTCTCCCGGCAGCGGTGCCTGACTGTCCTAGGCCAGAGGGTGTCTATGCACTACAGTGACCCAAAGCCGAAGATTAATGAAGACTGGCTCTGCAATAAGGTAAGCATGTGGGAGTGGAGAAAGGATAGGCTGGAGGATTAAGCTGAAGAATAGTTTTCTTTATCCAGAGATCTTCTTGATACTAATAACAAAACTTGCGGAATCCTAGAACGCTTAAAATTGGGGAGAAAATGTAACTTTATAAATTTAAAATTAAATGATGTTTACGTGCGTGTTTTGAGTCTTGTGAATCTGTTTAAATGCATATGCTCTGCATGTTCGGTCATCCATGGGTTAATGAGTATTACATTTAGTGCACTTCCAATTTAAAATGGTGTTGACTGGCGTTAATGTCCTATCCCTACTGCACCATGCGCAAGTACGTATGCTCTGTCGATGTCCTCAAAATGACATTTTCTGCCATTAGTATGGTTGTGCGCATATGTAGAGGCGGCATGAAAGGCTTCTGAGGAAGATGCTGAGCTCCCCACACAACATTTGACCAATGCTGTGCACCAACAGACTTTCCGGCTACTGCTACACCAGGAGTAGACTTCAACCGGAGTTGGCCAGGCTCCTTAGTTTATTATTATTTATAGGGCGCGCCATACCCTGGGGCATCAGGGCGCACAAGACAAGAATATGCTCAACTTAGTTACAAGTACATAATAAGTAGTAACAGTACACGGGTAACATACAATATACAGTATACAGTAGGCATATATATACACGGCCGGAACTAGGTCCAGAACCAACACAGTTTTACAGGTGTGGGTATACTATCGGGAGTATACAATAATATATACAGTAGTAATATACAGGTAACAGGAACATTCCAGTGTAAGAGGAAGTTGATTTAGATAGTCTGGTATAGGGGTGCCAGTGGAGCTTCAGTTAGTTTACCAATGGAAACAGTCAGGGCAGTGTAGTTAGGCGTCATTTGCTCTCAGCCAATTGATCAAGTCCTTGACACCCCAGCAAACCGTAGGGACATTTTGGGGTGTAGGGGCTGTTGAGAATTATCAGAAATGTGCTAATTCCCTCTACCTTAGAGACCCCCAGCAACTTTGCTGGATTTCGAGGACTTTATTTTTTTAACCAGGAGAGTGAGCCCCTTTTTTCCCCACTCGGTCATGTATTTTAATTTGATTTTTGAACTGTTTCCTTTGGTTGTGTTGTCTGACAAACTCCATAGGCATCATATTTTACATTGTGTCACACACACATAGCACACACTATCTTACAATCGCCTGCTGGAGGGGTTACTTAGTATCCCCTTTGTCTAGCTTCTCATGCAACCTTTTTGTTACCCTTTCCTCGATGAATCGCTGGTGGCAGTGATTTACTTTTAACTACCATGGTGTCCCTTTACCACGGTCTGCGTTCGTCTTTTTTTCACCATTTCTTCTCGGAAAGGTCCTACTTGAGGTTTACTCTGTACGCCAAATCAAGTTTGGTCTCTTTGTTCGCTTTGCCTTTGGCGGGATTCACGAGTGAGCCCGCCTCTGGCTCCAGGGTGTCTGGTGGGGGCAGGAAGTGAAGGAGGTGTCCGGAACTCTCTGCTTAGTCTCCTAGGAGACCCAAATGCACTCTGTGATGAATGGCCGGCTGACTGTCCGGCAAGGACAGCCACCCTGCTGGGCGACTGACAGCTAGGCTGGAATGAATGGGAGAAACCCGAATAAAAGGCAAGGCAATTGGCTTGGAAGGCAGTCGACCACTGGACGAAGGAACCGAAGAACAACTTGAAGAGGAGACCTACTGCAACTCCTGGACCATTGGTTTGCCCGGTGAAGCCCTGCTGCTGTGCTGAAACTCCAAATTCGTATTGAAGGAGAAGCCCCTGCAAGGACGACTTCTCCCCTTGAGTTGGTGGGACCAATCCCCTCCAAGTAAGCCACCTTTACATCCATCTCGGAGCTGGTCGAATTTCCTGAGTTGCTGCTGGAAACCGTAGAGCCAGTGAGAGGAACACCAGTTTGTGTGCTTTGCTTTTAAATTGGCCGAGAGCTCCAGGAAGATCCTCTGAACTCCCAGGAAGCAGGACTGACCGAGGCTGAGCCCCTTCAACAAAGTGCAGGACCCCAGAAGCAAGGAAAGTCCATCTCGACAGCCAGGAACCGCAGTGTTATTTGTGGTTGACGCGAGGAGCTGAAGCGCTGAACAGCCACTGAAAGTGAAGTTTGCAGGTTGCACGTTTTGACCGTCCCAGTACAGTGCAGGAGTCCCCCGGCATCCTCCCTCTTGTCCCAACAACTGAGGCCCAGGAACAGTGAGATCTGCAGAACTGCACAGGAACAGGAGTCAACTGCTGCATCTTTTCTTCATTTTAAAGGTACTGTACACAGTCTAAGAACTTATCTCTTGCTGTAGAGTGGCTTGCATCTTCTACTCGCAAGTCTAACAGCTTGTGGCCCTTCATCAATTATTTTTCTTCTGAAACCTTGTACAAGGACTTTGCTACTTACCTTCAAGAAGTGCTTCAGCCCATATAGACTTTTGCCTATTGACTTTGGCTTAGCCTGTTTTAACTGAATGACTCTTGAATCTGAAAGTATTTGCCTGCTTAAGAAATATTTGTGGTACCTTGTTTGCTCTAATAATCTTTTCCTTTTTGCTTGGGTGTAGGTCTCTGCTGTATGCCCTCCCAAATGGGTAGTTACTGATTCTGGACTGAAGAGTGTATCATTTTGAGGTGTATTTGTTTGGTGTTTTACAGTGCTCCCTTCTGAAGAAGGCTAACATTAACATACTGGTAAATGATTTTATCAAGAAACCTTTTGTGCACGTGTTTGCTTGGATACTTGTCACTGTGTAACTCCCCTACAGCTCACACTGACCCCTGTTGAGATAAGTGTGGCTACTCGTCCACACTACCAATCTGTGTAGTACAGACTTCTACCAAAGGTTGGGTTACTACTGCCAGGAAGTCAGGGTTGTTGTAGTGCACCCTATGGGTACTACATAAAATCTTGCCTAACGCAAGTAACCAAGTAAATGCTTACACTAAAGGTTTCTTGATTAAACAATTATGTATTAATTTAAGTCAGTTGAATAAGCCTTCTTTAGAAGGGTGCAAATATATGTAACACAAATTTCTGATGTTTGTTAATCTGCTTAGAATCACATGCTGTGCATAGTCCCACATCCAGTGGTAACCACAGAGTATTGCTTCTTGTCTTTCGAGAATCTAAAGGGGACGTCGACGTGGGCGTGCCTGTAACACTATCTCTTACGTGTAGTGTACCCAATATCCGTCACACGTCTAGGTCCCTCAGAGTTTTTTTCCACCCAGCATGCTGGTCGCCTTATGCAGAGCTTGTCAGACATTGCCTATTGTTCCCTTGGCTTTTGGTCGAATAGTTATATAAAATAATTCAGATCACCCTTTACGTCCCTTATTTCGACGGCTGTTCCAGAGATCTGCCGAAGACCTTAAAAACAGACGGACAGTGATCCAGTCGGCGCTGCCGACCACGTGGCCGGACCTTCTGCCGGCCTACATATTAGGGAGAGTGGGGTTGGGGTGGACATTTCTGTACAATCTGCGAATGCCTTTCCCTTTCCTTCCGCTCTCCCTTTTGTTCTTGCTCACTCTACCCATCCTGAGCTATGGAGAGGACTCCATTTAGGTTTTGCCCCATTTGTAAAGGCAAATTTCCCTGGCAAGATGAGCACAAATGGTATAACAGTTGCTTGCCCTTCGATCACAACAAAGTAGGATGCGCGGCTTGTAAGCTCCTCCGTCCTAAGACATTAAAGGTGAGCAAAGTCAATTGGTGGGCAGCCTATGGGATGTCGAAGGCAGAGTTCCTCCCGCAGCCACCAAAGGTGACGACGGCGAGAGTGACGATCAGACCTCCGAACCGCAGGTCGTTGGCCTTTTGACGGAAAGCTCTTTCCGCATAGTCTGTCCCCAGTCCCGCCAGGCACCGCTCAGGTACTGCTGTGGGGAAGTTACACCCCGATGGCAAAGACGAACATTTACACAGCACTAAACACACAACCCCAAGTCAATGTACGGCCAAGTGGAAGAGGACCTCAGCGCCAACGGGTACACCGGACGTTCCAGCGGCACCTGCCGACTGTCTGGATCGGCAGCCCTACCCGCAGCTGCATATGTGCTTAGCGACCGGGGCCATCAAAAACAAAGGGCACTACCTCTAATATCCCAGGTTCCGCCGAGACACATCACAAGCAGGCGTCCGTCGACGACTGGGTTTCGGTTCTGCTGAAGATGGCGGTCGCCAAAGACCAGGCCTCTGCACCGCCAAGGAAGGCAGTCGCCGAAGACGAGACCCCGGCTCTGCCGAAAAACCCTCCTTCACAATCGCAGGCTGAAGTTACGCGCCGCCTATTTGTCGAGGGCTTCGCCGACAGCATAGCAAGAATTGTTTCTGCCGATTTTCAGAAACCGCAGTCAAGAGATTCTTCGAGGTCTACGGAAAAGGCTAAGGATCCATCGAGATCCAAGGATAGCCTAAGAGTACCGGAACCCTCCCTGAAGTCGAAAGAGGACCGGGATGTCCCACCTCGGTCGGGCCCCCAGGAGGAGTTCTCTGAGGGCGAAGAAGGGGATGTCTTCGATGTTGAGACAAAAATAACGACGTTGTACGACCGTTTTCAAAAACCTTTTTCTGCCTCTAGACCATTCTAGGTTTTCTGTTTGGACTAGAGAGAAATTTGAAAACTGCATGGAAAGGCTGGACAGGCTTGTTTTACGTTCACAACAACCCACACCACGGGATGAGAGCTCTTCGGACTCTGTAGCAAAATTCCCAAGGCTCTTTGACCCCTCTGTGGAAGAGGATATACACAACTATGACCTCACTGAAGACATTCCTGGTGACACTCAGGATGAGGATCAATTCATCAATCCTGAGGACATGCATGATCCCATAGAAGGCTGGGAGGAGAACCCGGATATAAGTGACCCTCAACCATGGCAGTCTCCATATCCACAAGATCCTGATGCCCTATCTTTGGATTCCCCCCAGACCACCCCCACTAGACAACGCTCTCCAGTGGATGATCAATTGACGTTTAAAGTCATGTTGCGCAAAGCAGCTGAACACTTCAAAGTTGCCACAGATGAAGCTGTCCCAGAAGCTGACTTTGTGGAGGGCATCCTCAGAGAAGCTGCCGGCCAGTCAGGCTATTCCTCTCCTCAAACGTCTGGCTCCCTCCTTATCACCTGCTCTCACAAGAGGTGTTAACCCAAGAATAGAAACTCTTTTGTCCTTCTCCCTTGGACCCCCTTTATATCCAAGGTCACTGCACACCAGACTCTCTGGTAACTACAAGAAAGAGGTAAGTGGTCCCTCTGTCAACCGGCGAGGCACCCCTGATTAGGAAGGTAAGACTTTACGCCCTTGGGAAGAGGGTACATGGCCGCAGCAGCGGTTTCAACACTTATTGCCAACAACACAACCTTATTGGCCAGCTAAGCGAATGCTCAGTGGGCTTTACTACAAGAAGGCCTACAGGAGGTTCCCAAACCACTACAAACTTGTCTCCTGACATCGTTTCATCAGGCATGGGAGGGGATAACTACAGATCGATGGATTCTAAATACCGTGGCCCACAGGCACTGTATAGAGTTCAACCGGTCCCCAACATTCAGACCTCCACAAGCAAGACGATTGACACCAGACCATCTTCGTCTCCTTCAGGAAGGCGAGACACTATGAGGAAAAGGAGCCAAAGAAGTCGTACCTCTGTCACAGGTAAGAGAAGGTATTTATTCAGTGTTCTTCCTTCTACCCAAACAGGATCTAACTGTGATGCTGGAAATGCATTGGAGGGACAGGGCCTCAGCATCTTTGTCCTTTACTGCTTTTTATTATGTGTTCTGTTTTCCACGCAGGAGTTCATGTGGGACTCCTGGCGGTGCAGCTCTTTTGGTTTGGTGTACAGACCCATGGGATACCCTTATGGCACCCATGGGTGGGGGGTACAACCCTGTGCCCTTAGTGTATTTGTTTGGGCACCTGTGGGTGGCACACAGAGCAGGGTATGGGCTGGTGGCAGCTCTGTGCTGAAATGACCAGTGCCCTGAGCATCCTCCATTTTGGGGATGCCCAGTCATTGGAGTCGGTGGACTCCTGATGGAAACAAGATGGCTCCCGTGGCCTCTTGCCTTCCATCGCCTGTTACCTTGATCTTCCTGAAGTCCCAGGGAGCCCTGACTCTGTCGCTTCCCCCTGACTGGCTGTTGGGTGGAAGTTCCATATATGGTAGTGTGGGGGAAGTGGCGACCAGACTGGCTGGAGCCTTCCCAACGACTGCATGTTGTGGGTTCATCTGTGGGTGGAACTTGGGTGAATGAAGTGTGTGACGAATATACACTTGTTGTGGGTATCTGGTGTTTAACCCAATGACTGAGGCAGCCCTGCCCGAAACGGGTATGAATGCAGTGTGCAGTGTTGAATGGCGTGGTACTTGTCCGAATCCACATTCTGTGTTATGAGTGTCTGGATGGAGAAGAATGGCCTGAATGCACCGTGCGCCTGATTGGCTGACTGACTGCTGAATGCCCTCCTGAGTGTGACCCAGCAGAATTAATGGGAGATCAACAGTATATTTGGGGGCCTCTCACTGCTAGAAATTGTTCAGAAGCTGAAACTGAAGCTTGACCTTGAAGCCCTGCTGGAAGAGAAGAATTGCTGTTGCTCTTCTTCACCAATCTGAAAGCGGTTGTGTCTCCAAGAACTGATCCAAGAGAAGACCTGGTAAGGAGACCTCTTCCCGAACTACGAGGGACCATCGTGCACCAGCTGATCTTTGCCAAAGCTCCCTGGTAGACCAACCTACGAAAGGCTGCTGACCGGAGACAGGGACTGCCGCGGAATCCCGAAGAGAACGACTGCCGTCGCCGACCAGAGCTGCAGTGCTCCCGTTGCCTAAGAACATTTGATCCAAGGACTTTGTCATGCCGGAGAAAGTCGAGGCCGCCGATGCGCTGAGGAGCAGCCGCAGTTGGGGTTTCCCGCCACCTAAAGACCACAGACGCTGGATGACTCGACGCCTTGCTGTGCCACTGTTCTTCAAACTCTTTGCGGTCCTGAACTATTGACATCAAGGTGCCCTGCACGCCTCTTCCTTGCAGGACGTCTATGCGCTGTCGTCAAGCATGGCTAGGAACGAAGCTGCCACTTCACTGCCGTAGTGCACCCTGTTCATTGCCGGACGTTCGACCTGTGGCTCCTGCCTTAAAGTGAGTGCACTCAGGAAGGGCTGTCGATTTCCCGACGAGGAACTCTACCAACACCAGGTACTTTGTGGTTGTGGAACTATTGGAAAGACTCTTGTGAGCGATATATGGACTGGGCTTGTGATATATCTTTATTCTACAAGTTGCCCAGGTTAGGGGGGAGGGAGGGGATCTCCACAGAGAACGGTCTAGGTAACGGGGCCAGTATTCTGCCAATTGTTCTAACCAACTGCTTTCCTCTTAATTCTATTGTTGGTTTCCTTTACAAACTGATTTGTGACACATTTAACCATACAGTTGATGCACTTTAAGAGATCGAATAGTGATTGTGGTACCACGTAGAACTGTATTGATTTGCCATTATAGATAGCAGTACAAAGTGAGTTATTGTGATATTGTACATAACCTTGAGCATTAATTATATGAAGACTGTGTTTTAACTAATAGTGTGCGGACATTCCTTTTTGGGTGCTTGGGGACCTCACTGTACTTCATCCCGCATCACCTCCTGAGAAGCTAGGCTTGATTGCTCGTCCATTGCTGCCAATAATAGAGAATCTTGGCTGCGGTCCTCTGTGTCTCTCCTTTACCATATAGAGAGCAGGAGTACAGAACCCTCCCTCCCCCCTCCAATCTTTACATTAACTATTCGCCCTGTATTAGTTCTGCACCCAGCAAACTAATTTGTAAAGCCACAAAAGCTATGCATGGTCACTCTGCAGGAAGTAATTCCCCTGTTTTCACAGGGAGATTACATGGCAACACTCGACATGAAATATGCATACTTTCATATTTCAATGTTGCCAGCGCATAGAAAATACCTCCGATTTGATACCAGACAAGCAGCATCAATTCAAGGTACTACCCTTCGGTATAGCATCTGCACCAAGGGTATTTACAAAGGTACTAGCAGTAGCACATCTGCGCAGGCAATCCATCCCAGTCTATCCCTACCTCAACGAATGGCTCATAACTGGATTTGTGCTGAACATGCCAGACAAATAACCAGAAGACAGTAGATCTCCTCCTCAACCTAGGTTTCTCCATCAACGAAAACAAATCCAGTCTAGATCTCAATCAAGTCAAACTGTTTCATGGGGCCTCTCATCCGGACCAAAGACGGCGTATTCTTTTCCTCTGAGAGGGTTGAAAAGATGCTGTTCCAGATCTTTCACAGCATGTTCTGCGATGGAGTCGAGCAGGATTTTGCATAGTTGACCGAGAATCCCTGATCGGTCAGCAGCTGGACGGTCCTCTGTGTGATCGGCAGTGATGTCCTCCGACCTGGCCTGGATGAGCCAGTCATCGAGGTAAGGGTACACATGAACTCCCTGTAGTCGTAGATGGGCCGCCACCGGAGCAAGACACTTCGTAAAGACTCTGGGTGCCGACTTCAATCCGAAGGAAAGCGCCTTGAACTGGTAGCGCTTCACTTGTATGCCGAAGCGTAGGAACTTGCGATGCTTTATGTGAATGGGGATGTGGAAGTATGCGTCTTCCAGATCCAGCGATGACCTCCGGTTGGGCAGGCAGTGCTGTGTTGAGCAAGATTGTATGCAGTACCCTTTGGGTCCACTACAACAGCCCTGACCTCCTGGCAATAGGAAACCAACCTTTGGTATAAGTATGAACTACACCGTTTTGGTAGCGTGTTGAGCAGCCAGGCTTATCTCAAGAGGGGGGTCAACGTGAGCTGTAGTGGAGATGCACAGATTTACAGTTTACAAGTATTCAAATAAACTCTTACACTCAAGGTTTCTTGAATAAACAATTATTAATGTATTAATCAGTCAGTTAGAATAAGCCTTCACAAGGGAGCAGTATAACGGTAAACCTCAGATACACTTCATGAAATACTCTTAATACCTCTGAATCACTAGATGACCTTTTGGGATGGCCCACAGACACTACCTACACCCTCGGGTGACTTCAATTGCTAGCGTGCTGGGGACAGTATATCACTGTTGCGTTTAGAATCATGGATTAAGATGTCAAAGGAAAAGATTATTTAGAACATACAAGAGACCACAAATATTCATAAGCGGGCAAATACTTTTGGATCCCCCCCAGAAAGTCATTCAATACAATAGGCTAAGCCAAAGTCAATGGGCTAAAGCTCTATCCTATCGCCCTTGGCTCTTCAGTATTTATCTCGTCCCTCTTGCTCACATGATCTCCTTCTCCCTCCCCATTTCCAATGTTATGCTGTTAGGCAGAATTGCATGCAGTACCCTTTGGGACCACCACATCCAATTGGGATTACAGGTGTAAGCAAAACCAACCTTTGGTATAAGTCTGTACTACACAGTTGGTGGTAGCGAGTTGAGCAGCAGGCTTATCTCAAGAGGGAATGTGAGCAGTAAAAGGATGTTACACAGAGGTCTTGCAATCACAGTGGTTCAAGTAGACACTTGCATTCAAGGTTTCTTGGTAAAACACTTAATTACACAATCTTTTAGAAAACATTCACTAGAAGGAGGCAACTTAATATTATACACAAACGCACTTCAATACAAAACCAATAAGTTTCTGAGCAAATTGGGCTCCCCTGAAATAGGAGCAAAATAGCATTTGTTACTTTCAATGGGAGTAAAAATGCACAAGTTAGCAGAAAAGATCACAAATACTTTCTTAGACAGTGCAAAGAGGTTTAGTTCAGTAGAGGACTCGATTCAGTTCAATAGGCCTAGGCCAAAGTCAATGGACTAGCGTCTTGGATAGGAAAGAGCAGTTCTTGAAGTAAATGGTAAAGTCTTTGCCAAAGTTCTCGGAAGTAGTTTGTACGAAAAAGAATCCTATGTTGGGTCACAAGCTGATTAGGCCTGGAAGTTGGGAAACGTCCACAAACTTTCACTGCGAGAGGTAAGTTCTCTCAATCGGTTTGGCACAGTACCGTAATATGAACAGGCAGCTGAAGACGTTGGTTCCTGCATATCTCCTGAGTTCCTGAGCCTCAGTCGTGGGGACAAGAGGGAGGACGTTGGGTGACTCCTGCACTGAACGGGATCGTCGGAAAACACTGACAAAATTGAGTCACTTCAGGGCCAGTAGCTGTAATTCAAGCACAAAAGCTGGTGTCCCTCTCACTGGTTAATCCTGGTCCCACCAACTCAAAGGAGGAAGTCGTCCTTGAAGGGGCTTCTCTTTCGAGATGAACTTGCCAATTCTGACCTGCAGCAGTGCTTCACCGGGCAAATGGTAAGTACTTTTAGAAACCTTCCAATGTCAAATAAGTTTCACCCTTTCCTGTGGAAAAGATGAAGCAGTCAAAGGTAAGAAGAGTCTCTCAGGGAGCCAGGACAGCCAATGTTAATTGCACAATGTCTAGGGGAGATGAAGATCTTCTTTGCAGGTAGGTAAAAAGTCTTGCACAATGGCTTTTGAAATGTTGGTAGAAAATGGAACACTTGAAGTTCCACAAGCTTGGAGGCTTGTGAGGGGCAAGGTTATAGCAACTCTGCAAGGTAACCAAGACATGTCTCAACTGCGAGCAAGCAAGGCTACACAACAAGAGGTAAGTTTTCTTAGACTTTACAGTACTTCTGGTTAGAAGAAATGGTTCCAGCGGGCTTCTGTTCCCGTACAGCTCTGCAGATCCTGTTGTTCCTGAGCCTCAGTCGTGGGGACAAGAGGAAGGGCAGGACGTCTGGGGACTCCTGCTCTGCAATGGGAAGGTCAGCGGTAGCAATGAGCAAACTTCAAAGAGTTTTAGCGCCTCGCGTCTGACAGCAGATGGCAACACTGCGGTTCTCGGATACCACCCCGGACTTTCCTCGCAGTCCGAAGGATCTTCCTGGTGCTTGGGTCCGACTTAAAAGCAACGCACACAATCTGGTGTTCCTCTCCCCGGCACTTCGGTTCCAGCAGCAGTGAAAGTACAGCCATCTGCGTGAGGATGTCCAGGCAGGATTACGAGTTGATTGGTCCCGCCAACTCAAAGAAGTCGTCCTCGCAGGGCTTCTCTAGTTGAGGCGAATTTGGAGCTTCAGCACAGCAGCAGGGCTTCACCGGGCAAACCAATGGTCCAGGAGTTGCAGCAGGCGTCTCCATGTTATTCTTCCGATTCCTTCGTCCAGTGGTCAACTCCAAGTCAAAAAGCTTTGCCTTTTTATGCAGGCTTCTTTCATTCATTGCAGCCTAGCTGTCAATCAGCCAGCCGGCCAATCACTTTTGGGTGCATTCATCTAACCAAGGGGATTAAATGCAGGGAGTTTCGGGCACCTCCCTCACTTCCTACCCCTGTCAGACATACTGGAGCCAGAGGCGGGCTTCATTCATTAATCCCACCAAAGACAAACTGAACAAAGGGACCAAACCTGGTTTGGCAGGCAGAGTAAATCTCAACGAGCACCTTTCCAACAAACTGCGAAAAAAGATTTGATGAAATGGGCACCCATGGGTGCTTTACAGTGACTGCGAACGCAGCCCGTGGTAAACACACACTGGTAGTAAAACGTAAACCACAGCCACCAGCCATTAATTTTAGAAAGGGAAACACAAAAATGTTACATGAGAAACTAGACAAAGGGGATACTAAGTAACCCCTCCAGCACCCTATGGTAAGATAGTGTGTGCTGAGTTTAGAAAGCTACACAATGTAATTAAAGTCAATTTCTCTTAACTATTGTTGGAAACATAGTTTCACCAAGAGAAGATATTTAAACCTTGGGGAAATCTAAGACTTCCTTGTGCCAAAGGTGCTGTCACAATGTAAAGATGATGCCCATGGAGTTTGTCAGACTCCAAAGCTAAAATAAACACAAAAAAACAAATTGAATTAAAAGTACAAAGTCCCAGAGTTCAGCAAAAGACTGAGGGTCTGTAAGGTGGGAGGAATTTAGCACTAAACTGAAAATTCTGAGCCTGAATTAACACCCTGTGAGTAATAGACTAAAAGTCATAAAGGATAAAACCACTGCCACCAGCCATTCATGTGAACTTGCAATTGTAACTAAATGTTACCAGGCGAGTAAGAAAGGGGATACATTGTATGCCCCAGCTCTCCACATGTTAATGTTAAAGGACATTTGTACTGCGCACTATCACCACCGTAGTGGTTCCTTGGTGCTCTGGCGGCTCTGAAAGAGGAGGGGAGGTTGAGTTAGTGGGAGGAAGCAGGAAAAGTGCAAGAGCAGTGATGTGCTGTTTGCGGCCTCAGCCCGGTGGGTCAGTTGGCTGGGCCTGGGGTGTTTGCGGCCGGTAGTCCTCGTGTACTGTTGTGCAAGGCTGTGTTTTTGTTTTGTTGTTGTAATGTAGTGCGGTTTGTTGTGCTGTAGGTTTTGGTTGTGTTTGGTTTGGAGTTTGAGAGGTGTATGCAGAAAGGGAAATTGTTAGTAGGGTTGGTTAGTTTGCGTCTCTATCCTGGATTGGAGCGCTCGGCTTGCGTAGTCTCCCCTGTTGCGGCTCTGTCCCGATCTGGGTCTGACTGGCATAATGGTTCCATACTCCTCTAGTCCCCGCCTCTAACATGCTCTCTGATAGCTCCCCTTATCCTCCATTTAGACTCTAGTGGCCAGTGCATCTGCAAATGACGTGCTAACATTCACAATTCCATCTAGGTGCGACGCAGGCTAATGTTCACAATTCTATCTAAGTGTGGACATGCTAACATTCACAATTCCATCTAGATGCGACGCAGGCTAGTATTCACAGTTCTATCTAAGTGTGGACATGCTAGTATTATGACACTCTGTTATTGGGAGGTAAGAGAGTGGCAGGGGTTTTCTGGAGTAGAGTGATTGCTCTACTCCCCACCCATGTCACACTCACGGGTTTTTGTTGGTGTCTGTTGGCTGCTGGCTTCCTTGGCGTCCCCTGCGGACACCTGCAGACACATCTTGGGGGTCGTCCTTTGCCTCGGGGTCCTTTGCCGCAGGGCTGCCGGGCAGAGGGCTGCCCTGGGTGTCCTTTATGTGGTGTTTGTGGACCAAACCGGGTGGAGTGGGCGTGTTGGGAGGCGGGCACAGGGAGACCAGGAAGCGGGGGGATGAGGGACCATGCGGCGAGTGCGCTACGGTGCTTTTAAGCACCTTTAAAAAAAATTGTGCTTTTTTTTTGGTGGGGTCAGGAGACTCCTTACCTTGGGCCTTACATAAAGGGGGTGGACGGTGCGGCTCTTATACTAAATGTGAAGGGATTAAAATCCGTCTTTACTACTTTGGAACGGTAGTTCACCCATAAAAGGGAAATTAGCAGGGGGCCCAAAGGGGCAACCCAACCTAAGCCCAAAAGTTATAGGAAACTAGAACGCCAACCATACACTATGGCGATATAAAAAGGTCACCCTAAAGAGAGAGTCTAGGTGAGAGCGGAAAAAGATTCCCACTCGCATAGAGATAAGATAATTGCAAAGTCCAAGCAAAAAGTTCTGTGGTTGACACACAGGTCATGAAGATTTACCTTAACTATGAAAATCTTACCCAACAGGCTCACTCCATTCGCAGTACAGGTGCAATTCTAGTGTTCATTACTAAAGAGGATTAGCTGACCTTTGCAAAGCTTCGGCATGCAGCTTACTCCACACGTGTTAACACATTAGTGTGTTGGTAAACCGGTTGGTTCACAAGTGGGGCAAACCGTCGTACAATATTTTTCTACTGTACCCTGAGCTCACCTGGCTACTTCTTGTACTGCTTACTAGTTTATTGAAAACATGTGAATCTAAGCCGAATTCACAAGCCTCAGAAGACTAACATTCTCCAGCATGGGGTCTGGCATGGATTCACATGCTCATGAATATTCCCTGTCAGGCTGGGAAAAGGTTTTTCTCCTAACCAATCACTGGTCTCTGGGTCATACTGCCCTCAGCCAATGACTGCCCTCTACCTTTGCCCTTCCTCTGGCAGCCATCAGATTTTTACAGCACATTCGAGTGGTGGGCGTCATCATGATTAGCTCTCAGGCTTTTTACTGCGTTTTGTGCTCTTTCTTGGAGTTTGTTGATCATTCGCGCCTTAAGCTCCATCATCTAACGGGGACTCATTTTTCTGAACTTTCTACGACCCTCAAGGGCGAATTTTCATCGTGTTCCCTTCTTGGAGGATTGCAGAAGATTCTTTGAGGCCTACTCCGCGTGGACATGGCTGAAGATAAAGCAGACTCACCGCCTATGTTCAGGATCTGCCCAGGATATGGCCTACGGAACATTTTCCTGGACGATGGGCACGCCCTGTGCCTTTACTGCCTACATTCAGACCAAACCCACATGGAAGAGGCCTGTGTGTTCTGCAAGGATATGGTGCCATGCACCATGAAGGACCATTGCAAGTGGCTCTCCTAATGGCTCAGACAAAGAACCCGGCTGCGGGTGAGCTCTGACAGCAAGCCTCACCCAGCAAGAGTAAATCTGAGCGGTCTCCTAAGATCTTTTAGGGCGCTCTGGCGACGGGGGCCAAACATAAGGCAAAGCACTGCAAGCATGCGGGCACCGGGGTGCCGTTGGGACTGGCTCCTCGGTGGCCATGTCGGGAGCGGCATCCCCAGCACCTTTGACCATGAGCCAATGTGTTCGGCGAAGAAGAGGCAGTCTGACCACCCAGGTACACTTCTGGAGACTCTGATGGAGAAAGCCAAAGCCAAGGGGGAGTGAGGTACTGACGCCCCCTTACCCCCCCCCCCCCCTCACGTTGAAGGCCTTGGGCACGGCCAAGGTTGTGATGGCCCAGGTTCACCAGGCAAAATCTTCTATTGAAGGAGTGGTGGCGTCCCTAGCGAAGGCCACAGATGCAGATTCACAGAAGACGGCCCCCAAGACACGAGTTTCTCTGCCTGCTGTGAGGGAATTCTTTTCTACCCATTGAGAAGACACCGATGAAGACTATGCTGATCATCTCCCCTAGACCGTTCCCACTGGTTGAGAAGAATAGTGGGGGCCCGGTGGTCCTGCAGGGCTCGGCCATCTCCTCCTCGAGGAGCTTTCTGGTCTGAAGGCCCTACTGGATAAGAAGTTAGTCGAGGCCAGGTCCTAGGGGAAGGAACCTGGCGAGACAGATTTGGAGAGCAGTGAGGAAACTGACGAGCAGCAGGGCCGTGAGGAGCCGGAGGACACCACGCCACTGCCATCGCTAACACTGCAACCACCGCAGCAACCACTGTTACCACCAACGGACATCCTACGGGCACTGCACACCTTGTGCTCAGAGATCAGGAGAAGGATGCTCCTGTTACCGGTGGGAGATCCGGCTGCACCTGGGCCATCAGGGGAACCCCCCTGGCAAGAAGAGGAGAGGTTATCCTTCGCCGCCATACCCTCCTCCGAGGGATGATACGAACTGGATACATCAACGGGTACGAACGACGAAGCAGTGGACCTCCCGTCTCCAGTGCCCAGGGCCTCACCGCCCCACGAGATTGGTTCCTTCCATGCCATGATCTCAAGGGCCTCGTAAATGTTCAACTGTCTCCCGAGGAAAAGAAGGGAGTCTTCCTGTACCACCGCCGAGAAGCCAAGAGGAAGACTGCTTTCGATCCCGCTATTGGATAACATTTGGGACGAGGGACTGTCTCTTATGAAGAACCCGTCCTCTTCCTCGGCGAAGAGGGACGGTACGAGGAGGGCGCTATGGTTCAAGATCACTCCCCTCCTGGACTTTCTTCCCGACGACGAGAGCGGAAGTGCTGGAGATCCTGCAGGAAGGTGAGGTGACCTCAGACCATGCCATCACTGTGGCCACGGACATTGCCAACAGAGTATTCCGCCAGATGGGCAACAGCGTTTGCCTTTGTCTGCGGGGTTGGTTGAGGGCCACTAGCTTCCACCAGGATGTACAGACGAGGGTGTTGGACATGCCCTTCGACGGGGATAACTTATTCGGCAAGGCTGTGGACGAGTCTTTTCAGGCCATCCAGGTGGATTCTGAGATTGCTCGTGCTTTGGGCACGCTCCAGCAGCGACGACCGTCCTTTCTGACCTCCGGTGGAAAGTTCCAGGGTTCCTCCAAAGGTTTCAGTGGCGGCTCGTCATCCTATTGTCAACTGTCCCGCTCTTCGGCCCAGGAAGCCTACAGAGGCCGCAGCAAGTCCGTTGGAGGTTGCCGTCATCGCCAAGGTGATGCCCCCACGGCAAAGCAGGATTGAACCGACCGTGACGTCTGGAACCCATCCGCGCAACCCAGTGCATGGCTGGCTGGCGAACTTCATCAGTGTGTGGAAGTCCATCTCCACTGACTGTTTGGTGCTGGATGCCCTGTCCCACAGGGCACACCCTGGAATTCCAACAAAAGTGTCCGTGCATTCCACCGGTGGCCAGGCAGGAAAACATCCCTCAACTTCTTCTAGAGGTGCGGGCCGTGCTGAAGAAGGGCGCGATAGAGCTTGTTCCAAAAAGGCTCCTGGGCTCCGAGTGTACTCCCGGTACTTTCTTGTCAAAAAGAAGACTGCCGGTTGGATGCCCATTCTAGACCTCAGCCACCTCAACAAGTACATCAGGTCCCATAAGTTACGGATGGTAACCCTTCAGCATGTGCTGGGACAGTTGGAAAAGGGGATTTCCTATTGTTGCTGGAACTGGAGGATGCCTATTTTCACATCCCCATTGTTTGATTTTGGATGGAGCACCAAAACCTTGGGTAACTGGGCGCAACAAGGTACAGGTATACTTAAAGCTTAGTTATATAGTGAGAAATACAGTGGGGCGGAAGGCCAGGTACAGAGAATACAAGCAAATAGGCGAAGTACAAAGAAGATTCAAACAAGTGTTGAGTAGAAGTACAAGGTTACATAGGCTGATACTAGGGTTGATGTAGTCATACATCGCTAGAGTGCAGCCAGTTGAGTGTTGCGCCTGAAGCTGAGGTAGGACTGGTCAGCTCTGAGATTGGGTGGTAGTGCATTCCATGCTTGGGCTGCTTTTACCGGGAAGCTGCTTCCGCCACAGTTTTCACGCTTGAATCTAGGTATCTCTAGACTGTAGGAATTGGCCTCTCTGGAGGGCCGGGTTGAGGTTCTCCTAACCATTCTCTCTGTAAGATAGGAGGAGCTGCATTATTGAGGCATTTGTATGTCGATGAGACTGTTTTTAGTAGGATCCTGTCACTTCTCTTTAGCCAGTGGTGTTCTCTTCTCATATTAGGTAAGTGTTCTCTGTGATGTATGTTCAGGGCGCGGGCATTTTTCTGAAGCGTTTGAACTTTGTCAGTTATATATTTGTTAGCTCCTAAGTAAAGTGCTTTGCAGTAATCCAACTTTGATATAATTAAGGCGTTGGCGAGGATGATGCAGCTAGCTTTTGTTAGAAATGGTCTGCATGCTGTTGAGCTTACAGGTTTAAGTGGTAGATGATGCCATGGAGCTTACCGGTTTCCTTAGGTTTAAGGTAGAATCCTAACGTTTTCACCTCTTAACTACTTTAACTATATTTCCATCTATGTTAAAGGCGGAGTAGTTATGTTTTTTTAGGTTGGCCACGGATCCAAGAATCAAAGTCCGTTTTATCATTCAGGCAGAGGCCATGGGATGCCCTCCATGCCTGTATTAGGAGGCATCTCATTTACCAAGGCCGTATCAGAATCATAGTTGCCCGAAAGGGGAATGAGTATCTAGGTGTCATCCGCATAATTTGTGTAGGTTACACCCAGTCTGTCCAACTTGTCAAATAGGGGCTTGGTAAATGGTTGGCTATACGCTAGAGCCTTGCGGAACGCCACATGTGGTCTGGATCGGGTCTGCTGATGCCAATGTGGAGAAAACTCATTGTTCTATTATCAAGGAAGGACTGGACCCAGGATATTACATCTCTCGAAGTGGGCTGCCGACGCTAGATGTTTGCACAGAACTGCATGGTCCAACAGGTCGAAGGCTGCCGACAGGTCTAGGAGGAGCAGCATGTCAGTTTTTCCTTTGTCCTTGAGCTCGTCAATTTGAGTTTTATGGTCGATTAATGCCGTTTCCGTGCTGTGTTGCGGCCTGAATCCGGATTGGCGAGAGCCTAGGAGGTGGTGAGCTTCAAGATGGTTCTGAATTTGTAGGTAGGCTACTCTATTATTGTAAGGAGAAAGGGTACCGTGGTGATGGGGCTATAGTTTGTGGGGATGGATGGGTCGAGGGTCTGTTTCTTAAGTAGAGGTAGAACCCATGACTCTAAGTTTATTTGGGACAGTGTTGGACATGAAAGAGGCATTAGCTTTGTGATGAAGGGTGCTAGGTCTATTGCGGCATCTTTTATAAGTTGGGCGGGATAGCTGTCACCCTTGCAGTTAGATGGCTTCAGAGATTCAATGAATTTTTCCGTTTCCTGAATGGAGACTTTGGTAAATCTAAACAGGGGCTAGGGTGCCAGTAACTTTAATGGAACTGGTAAGGTGTGTCTCAGTGGGAGGCAAGGAGTTTTTTTTTTCTTTTTATCCTGTGGAGGTATGGGGTATTCGAGCTCACAAAGGATCACAAATAGTTCCTTGGTGTTACGGCTGGCATTGGAAATTCTATCATTAAAGAGCTCTTTTTGGTGCAAATTATTTCTTTTTTGTAATTATTTGCAAAGTATGTTGTGATTTTGTTTTCCTCTGAGGGGGAGTGTCGCCACAGGCATTCTTATGTTATATTTTGGAGTCTTAGTTCTTTAAGGTGAGGCATAAACCAGGCATTGAGGTGTGCCTGCTGTTTGCTATTGTGTAGTTTGAGAGGCGCAATAATATAAAGGCCCTTAGTCCGAGTGTTTTATACATCGAGGATGTTTGGGTCAGAGTTACTTGGGAGAGAGTTAATGGAGGGAAGGAGGTGTGGAAGTAGTTGATCAGGCATTATATTTGTTTTAGATCTGGTAGGGGGAGGCGGTGCCATTACTTTAACTTTAGATATTAGCTTGTCTATTTCTATGGAGAAGTCAATTAAATGGTGTTCAGTCCACTGTTGTGGGGTTATTTTGGTGACAGTGCAATTCAAGTCAGCTACCCCGTCTAGGGTTCTTCTTTTGATATGCGTTGGGGTGAAGACACTTTGGGTTAGTCCATGTTCTGCAAGCGTGGCTGCTATTGCTTGAGCTTGTTTGTCCTCTGGGTCATTAAATCCCAGGTTGAAATCACCCAAATTAGTATTTGCGAGGAGTCTTTGGTGGTGTTGGCCTGGAGACTAGAGAATCCTCCTCAAAGGTGCCGTTAGGTCCTGGGGTTCTGTATATCAAGTATATAGTTAAAGTACCATAATTGGAAATGGGTACTTTGTTTATGAGTAATTCACAAGATTCAAGTATGGGTGGGGTCATGAGTCTTATGGCGAGGCTAGCTTTAGCAATAATGGCTAGGCCGCCTCCTCTGTCCACTCTGATTATTTGATAGTTGTCTGGTATTGCAAGCGTGAGGGCAGGACCAGCTGCATCATGCAGCCAGGATTCCCTAACGGCTATGATGTCGAGATCGGGCGGGGGGGGGGGGAGATAGGAGGCCTATTTCCGTTGCATGTTAATAAGGGCTCCAGATATAGTGGTCATGGTTAATGGCTTCTGAACAAAGGACACTGCAAGTTTCTACGCTTCGTAGTCCAAGGATAACATTACCAATTCAAGGCCCTTCCCTTCGGATTGAAGTCTGCAGCAAGGGTCTTCAAGTGTCTGGCGCCAGTGGCGGCCCGGTTGCCTCTGCAGGGATTCACATCTACCCCTACCTGGATGATTGACTCATCTGAGCGAAATCAAGAGACTGCTGTTGAGCACATGGCGAGGACCATCTGGCTACTCGCGGAACTGGGGTTCTCGATAAACTTTGCGAAGTCCTGCTTGGTGCCATCGCAGGACGTGCTGTTTCTGGGGTCCCGGCTCCACACGGTGTCGTGCCTGGCGTCCCCGTCGGAGGAGAGAATAGCGGCCATCCTGGGCAATGTACACGGTTGTTGACCCTGAAGATAGCAAGGGTGAGGTCAATCAAGTCCCTCCTCGGCATGTCGTCGTCATGCACTTACCTTGTGCGACTGTGCAGGCTGCGGATGCGACCGCTGCAGGAGTTCCTAGATGCCCGTTGGATCCAGGTATCGGGAAGCTTCGAGGACAGGGGATCACCCTCGACGAGAGTTTCCGTCGAGCGATTCGGTGGTGTGGTGTCCGTGCATCTGTCAGCGGGTGCAGACTGCCAGACCCCCCTCCCCCTCACCAGGAGGACTGGGCGCGCACACCGGCTGTCTCCTCCACTGGTGGCCACAAGCCTCTTGCGTGAAGTCATTGCACATGAACGTTCTGGAGCTACGGGCAGTGTTTTTTTGTTCTTAAGTCTTTCCTTCCATCCCTCAAGGGCAAGGTGGTGCAGATCTTCAGACAACACCACCACAATGTTTTACATCCGGGCACCAGATCCCCGGCGCTCTGCAAAGAAGCGCAGGACCTATGGTGCCGTCGCCCAGGGATGTTCCTCGTCGCATTTCATCTGTCGGGAGTGAAGAACACTGTGGCTGACTCTCTCAGCAGGGAGCTGCGCTTGTGCCATGGGTGGGAACTTTGGCAGGACCAGGTGGATCTTCTGTTTCGATGGTGGGGTAATCCCCAGATCGATCTGTTTGCGACAAACACTAAGTGTCAGAGGTTCGCCAGCAGGTTTCCCCAACCGCGGAGCATGGGGGATGCATTCTCATTCCCCTGGGATGACCTGTTTCTCTGTGCGATTCCAGTTGCTGTTGCTTCTGCAACTCATCAATCAACTCGTTGCACCGGCGTGGCCGAGGCAGATATGGTACCCGGACCTTCTGGACATGTCAGCGTGCCCTCCAGTCAATCTTCCGGCAGACGCAAATCTTCTCGCCAGAGAAGGATGCGCGATTCTGCACCACGACCCAGGTTGGCTGAACTTGCAGGCCTGGCTCCTGCAGCGCTAGAGTTTGGTGGATACGATCTCCCGGTGGACTGCAATGAAGTGCTTGCCAAGGCCAGGGCTTTGTCTACACTGAAATGCTGTGGACATAAGTGGAAGAGGTTCACCGCCTGGTGCCGTGCACAGAATCTCGACCCTCTACGGATTACAGCTCCGCAGGTGCTGCCATAGTTACTGTCACTGGCCAAGGCAGGTTTGGCTCATGCTTCTATCAAGGTTCATCTGGCGGCTATCTCCCGGTAGACCAGAACTCGAACGGTCGTCGCTCTGGTCACACCGCCTGGTCAAGGAGTTTGTTAAAGGACTTTTTTTTTCTTTTGTTCCCGCCAGTGAAGGTTTCCGACCCAGCGTTTGAGCTCAATGTGGTGCTGACTAGGCTCATGGGTCCACCGTTCGAGCCTATGCATTCGGCGCCACTGAAATTCTTATTGTGGAATATGGTGTTTCTTGTGGCCATCGCCTCCACACGAGTGGGAGAGATCCAGGCCCCTCTTGTAAACCTCTATACTTAACATTTCACAAGATGATGGTAGTGCTACGGACGTACCCCTCCTTCATGCCGAAGGTGCTGTTGGACTTTGACTTTCATCTCAACGAGCCCTTGGTGTTACCTGTTTCTTCCTGTCGCCTTTGTTGCTGGCTGAAAGGACTTTGCACTTGCTGGATGTAGCTAGAGCGCTGAAGTTCAACGTGGACCACACAAAGAGTTTGCGGAAGACATCACAGCTGTTTGTGAACTTTGGTCCATTTGGCTTCCATTTCTAGATGGCTCTTTGGCTGCATCACCCATTGTCACCGATTGGAAAACCGACCGTTGCCTGGCCGTCCGAGAGCCTATTCGAACAGAGCGATCGCTGCAACTACGGAGTTTGTCTGGTGTCCCCTGCTGGACATCTGCAGGGCTGCTACGTGTAGGTCTACACACACCTTCACAAGATTCTACTGTGTCGACCGGGATGCCATGGAGAGTCCAGAGTCAGCCAAGCAGTGCTGCGCAACCTGTTCACTTGAAGGTGAGCCTGGTGAGGAGGTAAGAGATGCTTGATGTTGAAATGCTTCATGTTGAGCCTTGCCTCCTCCCGTGGTAGTCCATGTGTGTACTGCTATGTATTCTTTATTCATGAACCTGTGAATCCATGCCCGACCCCATACTGGAGAAGGAACAAGTTACTTGCCTGTAACTGTTCTCCAGCATGGGTCTGGCATGGATTCACATGCGAACCCTCCCGCCTACCCTTCTGCGGCTCTTCTCTTGGTCCTACTGCCACTTTACGTGCTACCAAATCTGAAGATGGCTGCCAGAGATGGGGCTTACCTAGAGGGCTGTCATTGGCTGGGGGCAGTATAACCCGGAGACCAGTGATTGGTTGTTAGGAGAAAGACAGTTCAGAAGTGAAAATGAAACTGATTCTTTTCTTTACCAAGTATTCCCAGCCTACTGCAGGGAATATTCATGAGCATGTGAATCCATGCCGGACCCAATCTAGAGAACAGTTACAGGTAAGTAACTTGTTCCTTACTTACCATGTAATCTTTCTGTGGCTTGTATTTGACTAGAGTTGCATGCTCCCTCCCTGCTCTCCACTGTGAAGCAACGGTACAGAACAAAATAAAAGAACACTCTCAGTACATACATGTGTTATGTCAGAAAAATAAACCGTCTTGGGATGTTGACGCTTGAAGGATCATTACTGTGCCACTTTACATGTAGGATAGGAATAGTATGACATATGCTGCAGGCAACGTCCTATTTTTTTAAAATTGAAAATACTGGGCCAACCATAGCTTATGCTAGCTGCTGAAGGGCGGTTACTGGGTAAGTAATGTTCGTCATTTACTGCTTTTAATTACCTTTTGAATAAGTGTCTTAGTGTAGTACTGTAATATTTTTGTACATGTTTTTTCTTTATTTTTAAAAAAAATAAGTATTATACAACAGTACCTCCTGAGTTCAGCCTTACTGCTTGGTTTGTGCTACTTTAATTGGGTTAGTTTAACTGAGGCTGTGAAACTCATGCTAACCCTATGTTGGCTTTTACAAGTCCTACTACTGCTAGGGACTATGAGCCACACTCCTAAAACCGCATTGGGATAGACCTCTTCACACCCCTTTACAGAGGACACTGGAAAATTCTCTCCAACAGCCTCTTATTCTATTTGCCCGACCACTGGATCGTCCGACCTCTGGTCCATGATCCCTTTTCTCATCAGAAGATTCTACTCCAAGATGGTGAAAATTCTTCCATGAAGGCATTTTCAAATAGTCTCTCTCCTACCTCTGCCTCTTCCGGCAACCTCTCCTCTCGTGACAAATATCTGCTATGTGCCCCTCTATCTGCGTTGATGCTTCAATGTGCCGGTGATGTCGTCATTTATTGCATGTTATGAACTTTGTCCGTCTGCCTACCAGGGCACTTGTTCTGCTCACTGTGGTCTTGTCACATTTTAGAGCGCTTCCTTAGAGGATAACTGCTCCACGTCCTATGTCCTGTACAACCTCTCAGTGCATACCTGCTCTGCTGCTGGTTGTCTTAACACTGTGGTGTTCTGCTTCACAGGGTAACTGTTCAACTCCTTTCAGTTGCCTGAGGGTACCTACCTCACTGAGCACCAGTGGCTTACTTAATTTCAGTCTTTTGCTCCCTTACTGGGCCTCTACTTTGTGCTATTCCCCCCTACCCTCTGGCCGTTGCCCCTTGTACCTTTTGGCTATCTTTGTTCATTAGACATTCCCTTTGTCCATGCAGAAGTTTAATTATTTTCATTTCCTGATGGAACCACACAATGTCGGGTCTATGCAAACCATGTGAATAGGAACTATTGGTTACAGGTTTGTTACTAAACCATCTTTTCTCTGCTTTGAAATGAACTCGCCATGCTTGTCTCTTATTAATTGGGATATTTATAAGTATTTGAGATGAGTGTTATCCCATGGGAGCCTAGAATGGTAGAAGACCACAACAGTCTGAATATTTAGGGAGATTTGTGAATTATTTTCAACTGGTTATTTTTCGTTTACTTTGTAGTGTGGAGTCCAGAATTTCAAGCGTAGAGAGAAGTGCTTCAAGTGTGGTGTCCCCAGAGCCGGTAAGAATTCTGAGGGCAAGTTTGAATAAATCAGCCTCATTCCTGATCCGCAGCACTGTGAACCGTACCCAGCTCTGCCAGTGCAGCTCAACCTGCACACTTGCTGGCTAATCAATAATCTGAAACGCACATCTCTATGCTTGTGCCGCTGTATTCTAGCCCATAGTAGTCCCTTCTGTTCCATTACTGGGTACTAGTCTCTGGTCAGCCAATTGTGAGTTTGTAAATCCTAAACTGTACCTCTGGTGGAAGGCCTTTAATGTTTTGCTGACTGTTTATTGTGTTATTAAACCTGGTTGAAGGTATGCAGTCACTCTATTGTGCTTAGGCTACTGTTAAGGAGATTTTCCTTAAGCCCTGTTGGGGAGAATTTTCATTTCTCGAGCACGGGATCTGGCATGGATTCACAAATGCATAAATATTCCCAGTCAGGCTGGGAGTCCTCGAGTCCTCAGTAAAAGAAAAAACTTTCACTTTCACTCACAAACTGTCTTTCTCCTATAAACCAGTCACCGAGCGCTGGGGTCATACTGCCCCTAGCCAATGACTGCACTCTCCCCAATCCCCTCCTTTGACGGCCATCTTCAGATTTTTACTGCATTTTCAAGTATTGGGAGTCCTTGTGTTTTGCTCTGAGAGCTTTACTACGTTTTCATGCTTTTTCAATAAAAGTTCTATTTTTGTCAACAGAGCCCGTGTGCTCTTTCGTTCCTTTGACCGGCATGCAGGGATCTGTTTGTCGGCGTCGTAACGCTTCTCAAGGGCAAGAATCGTCGAGAGTTTCATTGAAGATTCCAGAAGGCCATTGTGCCTACAACGCACACACCATGTCGACGAGGAATGCTGATTGAGGAATGTGTTTGTGGAGGTCAAATGCGCCCAGTGCCTCTGTCTCCATCCGGACCACAGGGAAGCAGATTGTGAAATCTGCCTTGGGTTCTCCAAGCGCATCGTCAAGGATCGTCACAGTAAGTTGGCGCTGTAGCTCAACGCTAAGACCTCTACCCCGTGCAGCAAGCTGGGGCATGCATCATCCTGGACCGGCCAGACTGAGGAGCGGGCTTCTAAGTGCTTTTGAGGATGCTCCATCCGTGGGGGCCCAATACGAGGCTAAGCACTGCCAGTCCGTTTCAGTTGCGGTCGCTGCGCAAGCGGTTACCGTGACGGGCAGGGTGTGTTCATCTTCCCCATCTGCCTCTATCTCCAGTCATCGCTCCAGCTCCTCCTCAAAGAAGAAATCTGCTAACGCAGGGAAGCTGCGGTAGAAGACGGAGAAGACAAGGCGCAAGGAAAGGTATCCGACCTGCCCCTGAAGGCCCAGGTGGTCCAGACGAAGTCATCCTCGACCTGGTGAAGGGGGCTGACCCGGCGGCTCCCAGAGGGGCCCGAGGCGGGAGGCCTCGGCCAAGCCGGTGGAGAAAGTGCTGGAGAAGAGGTTGCCATCCCCAAGCCTGAGACCGACCCCTCAGGATACAAAAAGGGAGGGGAGAGTGAAGGCCTTAACAGTGTTCCAGGGCACAGATATTTCTTCCTCTGATGAGGCGTACCTGGTGTCTGTTATCACAGTCCCGGAGGCTGTGGGGAGCAATGACGGCCGGCCGAGGACGACTGCGGCGGAAACGCTGAGGGGCACGCGGCAGGAATGCAGACTATGTGGGCGCTGGGCCCAAAAAGCCTACCTTTAACCCTTCCACCCCCCCTTGATAACTTCCCGGGACGTGTCGCTGGACATGCTTTCAACTCTCAAAACCCTAGTGTTGGAGATCCAGAAGAGGAGGCCGACGGCACCTCCGGCACTAGGGATACAGGGACGGACACAGCGACTACAGACGGCGGCAGCATTTCTCAGCTGCTGAGGGCTTCTCCCACAGACTAAGTGGGGTCATTCCACACCATGGTCGCCCGGGCGTTGAGTTCTTCCATCTGATGCCAGAATGGACCCAAGAAGTAAGGTTTCCTTTACCAACAACGTGAGACCAAAAGGAAGATCCTGCTGGCGGTACCTCTCCTGGACTATGTTTGGGGATGAAGGCCTGGCACTGATGAGAAACCCAGCCTCAGCCCCAGCAAATAGGGATAGGCTGGAGAAGAAGTACCAGGTGCCAGAAGCTGCACCCAAGTGCCTACAGTGGCAGCCCTCCCCGGACTCGGTGGTCTCGGCAGCAGCGAGGAAGAAGTCTTCTAATCCCTCATCTTCAGCCTCCGTTTCCCCAGACAGCGAGGGGAAGAAGTTGGACGGCACAGGTAGGTAGGGAGTCGCCGTCTACCACACTGCAAGGACAGTCCAACTCCTGTCTAACTTGGGTTCTCAATAAACTTTGCGAAGTCCTGCTTGACTCCATCGCAGGATGCATGGTTTCTGGGAGCCCGACTCAAGTGTCGTGCCTGGCGTCATCGTCGGAAGAAAGGATCGCGGCCATCTTGGGCAAGGTACAATGGCTGTTGGCCCTGAAGATCGCACTGGTAAGATCCATCAAGTCCCTGCTCGGGGTGTGCGCGCACATCTGTCCGCCAGCGCAGATTTTCAGATCCCACCTCATCAAGAGACAGTCACGACAGACGCCTCCCTGGAAGGAGTAGGAGCACATTCCAGAAGTATTCATTTAAGAGGCCTGTGGCTACTGGAGGAATGGAGGAAAAGTCATTGAACATCAACGTGTTGGAGCTGCAGGCAGTGTTTTGGGCCCTCAAGTCCTTCCTTCCGTCCCTCAAGGGCAAAGTGGTATGGGCCTTCACGGACAACACCACCACGATGTTCTACATCTGGGAGCATGGGGGAACCAGATCCCCGGACCTCTCCAAGAGGCGCAGGACTTTTGGCACTGTGCCGTAACTCAAGGGTTGTTACTCCTCCCGTTTCATCTAGCAGGAGCGACCAGCAGGGACCTCGCCTGCTCCACTTCCATCCGGAGCCAGGTGAGTATGCCCCCGAGAGCCTAGAGCTCTCTCCGCCATCTTTAGGCCTTGGGGTCTTAAACACCCATGGCCCCAGGCCACCTGAGGCCATAGCCTGCCTGCCTCCCCAACCCGCTCCCCCTTCCTGGCGAGAGCCCCTCTGCCTCACGATACCACCACCCCCCCCCCCCCCTTGATTGGTCTACCAAAAGGCCATAACTGACCCTCCCAGAGTAGCCCTCTGCCCGGCAGCCCCTGCGGCTAAGGGCCCAAGGACAAGGGCGGTTCCCACATTGGCGGTGCCAAGATGTGTCTGCAGGTGTCAGCAGGGGAAGCCAATGAAGCCACCAGACACCGACAGAACTAAGTGCTGGCATGGGTGGGGGCCGGGGAGGGGGTAGAGCAATTACTCTACTCCAGAAAGCTGCTACCACTCTAACTTACCTTTCAATGGCCTAGATTGCTACAAACCTACACCATGCATTATTAGAGAGATATGTGACCACCAGCCTAAACCTATTCATGGCTGGGCAGCAAACACTGCCTGCATTATGTTAACTAGTACCATACCCGGAGAGAACCACGAAGATTAGCCTGCGCCAAATCTAGACAGAAATGTGATTGTTAGCATATGCCACACGTAGATGTAATTCTCAAGCTTAGCCCGCGTCGCATCTAGATAGAAATGTGATTCTTAGCATGCACCACACTTAGAATTCTGAACCTAGCTTGCGTCGCATCTAGATAGAAATGTGACCGCACCTAGATGGAATCCCACAATTGCAAGGACAGCAATGCCAACTAACCAAACAACAATTCCATCCCTCTGCATACACCTCTCAAACTATAATCAAACACAACCAGAAGCCTAAAATGCAGCAATCCGCACAAACTTCACAACAATGCAACAACAAAACAAACCACACATAGACTTGCACAACAGCACATGACTACAGACCCTAAAACACCCCAAACCCAGCCAACGGACCCACTGGGCTGAGGCTGTCAACAGCACATCACTGCTTTCTTGCACTTTTCCAGCTTATTCCCACTAACCCACCCCATCTCCTCCCCTTTTTCAGAGCCACCAGAGCACCAGGGGAACCACTTCGGTGGTGATAGTCCGCGGTACAAATGTCCATTAACATTAAGAGGAGTGAAGAACACAATCGCCGACTCTCTCAGCAGGGAGCCGCGCTCTTGCCCAAGTGGCAACTTCGGCAGGACCAAGTGGATCACCTGTTCCGCAGATGGGGTGGGGGGGGGGAAATACCCAGATCGATCTGTTTGCTACGGTGATGAACACCAAGTGCCAGAGGTTTGCCAGCAGGTTTCGCCAGCCGGGGAGCATGGGGGACATATTCTATCCCATGGGACGGCCTATTTCTGTATGCGTTCCCGCCGTTGCTTCGACTAATCACTTCAGGCGGACCCGGTGCAGGATGATCCTCGTTGCCCCGCCATGGCCGAGGGTCCTCGGACCTTCTGGACTTGTCAGCGTTCCCTCCAGCAAGCTTCCAGCGGATGCAGAACTCGCGAGGGAAGGAGGTGCAATTCTGCACCACAACCCAGGATCGCGGAGCCTGAAGGCTTTGCTCCTGCAGCACTAGAGTTTGGGGGCTACGATCTCCCAGCGGATTGCAAGGAGGTGCTCCCCAAGGCCAGAGCTTCATCTACTCTCAAATGCTAACGGTACAAGTGGAAGAGGTTTGCCGTTTGGTGCCGTAATCAGAAGATCGACCCTCTACGAGTCATTGCTCTGCAGGTACTGCCCTATTTGCTGTCGTTGGGCAAGGCAGGACTGGCCCATGCTTCCATCAAGGTTCATCTGGCGGCTATTTGCCACTACACCTGATCTCCTGGACGATCATCCCTATGCTTGCATCGTTTGGTCAAGGAGTTTGTGAAAGGGCTATCCCGCCGGTGAAGGCTCCGGCCCTGTTAGGGAGAATGCTGATAAATGTGCGAATTCCCTTCACCTTAGAGACCCCCAACAACTGTGCTGGATTATGAGGACTTTTCTTTTTTTTTATCTGGAGAAAGAGTGAGCTTTTTTTCCCACTCTCGTATTTTGATGTGTTTTACTCTTGTGCTCTTTGATTATGTAGTTTTAGATAACTCTTCATGTGTCACACTGCACCTTCAGTGCAGTGACACAGGGATGTCTTTTTAAACCTCTACAAGGTTTAAATACCTTCTCTGGGATAAACTACTGTTTCCCAGAGAATGTAAAGTTAAATTGACTTTACTAGTCTTTTTAAATTCCTAGACCCAGCACACACACACTTCCTATAGAGTGCTGGAGGGGTTACCTAGTTTCTGATGCTTGTTAATCTGCTTAGAATCACCTGCTGTGCATCTGGTCTGACATCCAGTGGTAACCGCAGAGTATTGCATCTGGTCTTTCTGGGACCGAAAGGGGACGTTCGCATAGGCGTGTCTGTAACACTATCCCTTTCGTGATGTGTAGTGTACCCAAAATACCTCACGTGCCGAAGTCCCTCAGATTGTTTTTTTCCGCCCAGATAACTGGTCGCCCCATTGCAGAGCTCTTCATAAGAGACGTTGTTTATCCTTGTTTACCGACTTTGTCGGTTTACTTCCCCAAAGTCACTTTGGCGGTGCTTCAAGATACTTCAACGAAGACTACAGGAACTTTCTGCGGCGGACCTCGACGCCTAAAATCCGGCGGCAGTCATCCACGTGACCGAACCCTCTGGGCGGCATACACAGTAGGGAGAGTGGGGTCGGGTGGTCATATCTTTCGCTGTGTCTTTCCTCTTCCCCCTTTTTTCCCCATAGGTCTGGTCATCTTTTTTTTTAATTACCTTTCGCTATGAAAAGGACACCATTTAGGTTTTGCCCCTCTTGCAGGGTCAGGTACCCGTGGAAGAATGAGCACGATAAGTGCATTAATTGTCTACCCCTTGACCACGAGGAAGCGTTGTGCAAGGCTTGTAGACTCCTTCGACCCTAAACTCTTAAGGAGCTCCCCCTTAAGCTGTCGGCCGCCTACGGCATGTTGCGGGCTGGATCTTTGCCGGGGGCACCAGTGATGACCAAGCATCCGTACCGGATGTCATTGACCTTACGGCGGACCCTCCTCGGTCCGCTACGCCCGTCCCCCGATCCTTCCAGGCTGACTTAAGTCACACTACAGTGACAACACCCGGCGACAGGGGCGTACATAAAACCCTCACTAAACGCACAACCCCTCCCCCAATTTCGACGGCTTTGTCGAAACGGGTGAAAGCGCCAACAGGACAGCCGGAAATTTAGATGGTTTCCTCTGATCAACAGCCTTCCCCGCATCCACAGCAGCGTATTGCGACTGGGCTTTCAAAAATGAAGGGCGCTACTTCAAATCACACTTGGCCGGTGAAGTGCGCTCATCCGAAGCCCCTAAGGCACAGGTGGGACAAAAATCTACTGTTGGGCCTTCTAGTCAATCGGTAGGTGAAAAACCTACCGCTAGGCCTCCTACCTCTAGGCCTACGACACCCCGATTCGCCGGACATCCCAGAGTATCGCGAGGACCACTACAGCAGTGTGGTTGATGCCTAGGGAAACGTAGAAACGGAAGGAGCGTGCCACGTACCCCGATGCTCGCGAAGACTTTGAGGCTAGTCTGCAGCATTTATCTATCGCTATTGCTAATAACCTTCGGTGCCTAAAGGCAAGAAAATTAAGATTTTCCACCGTTTACACCTTCTGGTTCATCTGAATGGACCAGGGAAAAATTTGAAGGGTACATGGATGGCCTGGAAAGGATTGTCGCTCTCTGAGCACCCTACACCAAACAGACCTCATAAGGATCCTCTTTCTATGTCAACCTTAAGATTTCCTGGAAATTTAGATTTTGATGCTCGTTAATCTGCTTAGCATCACATTTTTTGCATCTTGTCTTTCGGGAACCGAAGGGGGACGTCGGCATAGGCGTGTCTGTAACACTATCCCTATCGTGACGTGTGTAGTACCCAAAATCCCTCATGCGCCGAGGTCCCTCAGATTGTTTTTTTCCGCCCAGATACTGGTCGCCCTATAGCGGAGCTCTTACTAGAGAAATTGTTTCTTTACAGAGTTGTCGGTTTATTACCCGTTAAGTCACTTCGCCCAACAAGAAAATCTTCGATGAAGACTACGGAGGAATCGTCTAAGGCTGTGGTTTTTTGCGCCTAAGATCCAGCAGCCAAATTTTCCACATGGTCAGGCCCTCTGGCCGAACTTAATAGTTGGGAGAGTGGGGTCAGGGTAGCCATATTGTTTAGTATGTCTTTCCTTCTTTTCCCTGTTGGTCTGGTCATCCTTCCCTTTTACTATGGAAAGGACTCCTTTTAGGTTATGCCCTAAGTGTAGAGTCAGATATCCTTGGTAGGGCGAACACAGGACGTGTAACGCCTGTTTCCCTCAAGAGCACGACAAGAAGAGGTGTGCGGCGTGTAAACTCTTTCGGCCCAAGACCCTTAAGGAGCATCGTGTAAAGCGGTGGGCCGCGTACGGTATGTCATGCGTGGAGTCCCCTTCCTCCACTGCCACGCCAGCTGAAGGTGACAGGGTACTTTGGATGACCAAACGTCCAATGCGGATGCTTCTAGGTCCGCCGCGCCCATCCCCGACCCTTCCAGGCTCAACTCTGGTCTTGCTACAGGGACTACACACGGGGCGTAAAACGCATCGCACTAAGCACACAACTCCTATGCCAATTTCAACGCCTTCGTTGAAAGGCGAAAGCGCCAACGGGGCCGCCGAAGTCTTTGCCGGTTCCCTCGGATTGTTCAGATCCAAAGCCTTCCCCCGTATCCGCAGCAGCGTTTTGCGACTGGGCAATCAAAACAAACCAAGGGCGCTACTGCAAAACCTTCACGCGTGAAGTGCGGGAGCCCAACGCTTCGGCAGTTTCCAAGGCCTCAGTATGCCCGAAAACTACGTCTAGGCCTCTACCCGGAAAACCAACCGCTAGGCCACCTAGTGCTGTGGACGGTATTACAACTGCCAACAAATTGGAGCCTTTGTCTCGCGTCGATTTGGCGACTATTGAAAGTAGCATCGGAAGAATCGCAGCAGCGGTGGGCCTTACTCCGGTTCTACTTAAGGTTATGGGCCAATCCGCTAAAAAGATTTTGGCAGATTGGATTCCCAATTCTGATGAGGCTTATGTAGATGGTCTAGAGCCTCTCTCCGACACCCTTAGAGGTTCCCTCGACGCCGCAGTGCAGAGAACGTTGCTTCTCCTCGAGTAGGCCCGTTTGGGTCCTCTAAATGGACTACAGAAAAATGTGGGTTGTATGGATCGGCTGGAGCGGATTATCAGTTCTTGTGATCTTCTGCCCCCGAAAAGGGCTCGGGTAGACCCTAACCCCCAAATTCAAGTAGATCAGTCTCATGTTTTCCAACAAGATGTGATCCATATGGATACTTGGACATCTATAATGAAGAAGCAGCGTCTTTTCTCGAACTATGAGGAAGATCAACAGGATACGACTGACAACTGGGAGGAAACCCAGCAGGAAGGTCAAGACCCTTGGACACAGCAAGATCAGGACTCTGATATTTTGTGCCTGGACTCTCCTCCGTCCAACCCGGCTCGGCAGGCCTCCCCTGTGGATGACCAAATGACTCAACTCCATGTTGGAAAAAGCGGCAGAATAATTCAAAATTGCCACTCAAGAGGCGGTACCGGAGCAGGATTTCGTGGAGGATATTAAGGAAAAACTTCTGGCGAGTCAATCCATCCCCCTCCTTAACTCTGTTAAGAGACGAGTAGCACCCTCATTGGTCACACTTGCTCAGACACGGGCAGTGAACCAGAGAGTCAAAATTATTTCGGCCTTCTCCTACTGACCCTCTGTATATCAAAGGGCATGCCATCCCAGACTCGCTGGAAGTGACTACCACTCGAAAGAGGGCAGGGGTACCCATTGCCACGGGAGAATCGCCACCGGACAAGGAGTCTAAAAGGTTGTATCCCCTGGGCAAACGTCACATCAGCAGCTCCATACACCATTTGGGTTTCTAATAATACTACATTATTAGCAAGCTATGCTGATGCCCAATGGAACTTACTCGAAGAAAGCCTCCAGGAGATCCCTGAACCCGCCAGAACAACCTTCTCGCCATTGTTTCGGAGGGAAAACTGGTTAACCAGAATGTGGTGAAGAACACCCTGGACACTGCGGAAACTGCAGGCAGGTCTCTTGCACAAGGGACTCTACTGAAAAGACACGCATGGCTGCGTACATCAGGATTTAGACCTGAGACTCAGGCCTCCCTCATTAATAAACCCATTGAGGAGATTAACCTCTTCGGGAAAGCAGTGGATGAAGCGTTGGAGACAGCCAAGAAGGAGCACGAGACTGTAAGGTCTTTGCACCAGATCACAGAAACCCTCCTCCCAGAGGGGTGGTAATTTGGCGGGCCTTTCGAGGGCAAGCCCGTGCTGGTCAAAACAACTACGGCATGGGTAACTTCAACACAAATCAAGCATCTGGAAGCCCTACTTACTACCCCTCAAGGGGTCAGAAACGCGGCAAAGGTAGAGGCAGAGGCCTCAATCTCAGAGGAGCCACAGCCTCTGGTCAGAAATGACCACCAAGTCCAGGTCCCCTCCCAGGTCTTCCTGGTCGGGGGGCGATTAACATCTTTTCTCAAGGCATGGGAGGGGATAACTTCCAACCAGTGGGTTTTAAAGACGGTCGCCCACGCTTATTGCATGGAATTCGCCCGACCTCCACAGTTCAGACCGCCACGCTCACGGTGCCTTTTACCGGACCATCTGGAGATCCTGATTCAAGAGGTGGAAGCACTGCTGGGAAAGGACGCCATAGAAGCCGTCCAAATTCTTAAGGTAAACAAGGGTATTTATTCAGTGTACTTCCTTGTACCCAAAAAGGATCTCGCCTTGCGTCGTGTTCTAGTCCTGTTCCCAGCGAACAAGTTTATAAAACCCCAGAAGATGCATACTTTCATATTTCAATGTTGCCAACGCGCAGAAAATACCCAAGGTTCATGATCCAGGACAAACACTACCAATTCAAGGTACTCCCCTTCGGCATCGCCTCGGCTCTTAGGGTGTTTACCAAAGTCCTGGCAGTGCCAGCAGCACACCTGCACAGACTATCATTCCCAGTTTACCCTTACCTCGACGATTGGCTCATTACGGGGGAGTCGTTCGACGCTTGTTTTTCGAACACCCAAAAAACAGTAGATCTCCTTCAGTCTGGGTTTTTCAATCAACGAAAAGAAATGCAGCTTAGTCCCCAGCCAAGTAAAACAATTTCTGGGAGCGCTAATTCGGACGGAAGACTGTTTTGTCTTCCCCTCCAGCGAGAGGGTTCAGAACATGCTCTCAGATTCCTCAATTTGTAGCCAGTCGGGAGGTGAGGTTATGCAAGGGATGATGGCGTCATGTATATACTTGGTTCCCCACGTGCGGCTGCGCATGTGTCCAATGCAAGAGTGGCTCAACAGCCAGTGGTGTCAGGCCAGCGGACAATGGGAAGATCTGTTGTCTCGCCAGCCCTCATTCTCTCACTGCATTGGTGGTCAAGAGAAAACCTCTTGAAGGGGAAGACCTTCACCACCCCTGCAGTGGAAACCACTCTCATGACAGACTCTTCTCTCACAGGTGGGGGGTGGGAGGGGGGCCCTCACCTGCTTCAGCAGACAGCACACAGAGTGTGGTCCCCTCAAGTAGCGTCCAATCACATAAACTTACTGGAGCTATTAGCTGTGTTCAAAGCATTGAATGCCTTTCAGATGCAACTGCAGGGGAAGACTATGCTGATCCTAACCGACAGCACTACAGCAATCTAATACCTGAGCAAACAGGGGGGCACTCACTCTGCAGGGCTATCAAAGCTGTCCCAAAACATTTGGATGTGGGCTCTCAAACACAAGATGTTTTTGTTGACCCAACATGTTCCAGGGGAACTCTATCTTCTGGCAGACATACTCAGCAGAGATTTTCCTCTTCCAGAAGAATACGAATGGCGACTGTATGAAGACGTCTTCGCAGAATGGGGTTTCCCAGAGATCGACCTGTTTGCTACTCGGGAGAACGCTCAATTCCAAGACTACGCCTCCAGGGACCCCCAGAACCGATCCAAGGGGAACTGTCTCTGGATAACTTGGTCGGGGAAATTTGCCCAAAAACTCTGAACTTGGCAGCCTGGTTCCTGAGATCATAGTTTGGACACCTGCAACTCCCTCAGAGATGCATGGACAAACTCAGGGAAGCGAGGAAACCTAATACACGTTATTGCTATGCCAACAAATGGAAACGTTTTGTCATCTGGTGTAATTCCAAGGGCGTCAATCCCATTGATTGCTCACCTTCACACATTGTGTTGTATCTTACCCACCTGTTGGACTCTGGGTTAGTCTTCAATTCCCTAAAGGTTCATCTGGCTGCTGTCAGCCTACACCACATCACAACAAAAAGTATTGTGGTGGAAAATACCTGTGATTAAAGCCTTTATGGAAGCGGTTAAGAGGATTTATCCTCCCATCTCTCACCCAGCCCCTGGATGGGATCTGAATGTGGTTTTGACCAGGCTCATGTGAACCCCCTTTGAGCCTATGCATAAAGCAAGTCTGAAAGACCTAATTTATAAAACAGCCTTCCTAGTGGCTATCACTTCTATCAGAAGGGTTAACGAACTACTGGCTCTTTCTGTTTTAGACCCCTTTGTTACAGTCCACAAGGATAAGGTAGTTCTGCGGACACATCCCAGGTTTGCGCCTAAATTCATCTCGAAGTCCCATGTGAACCAGTCAATCGAACTACCCACTTTCTTCCAGAACCCTACTAACATGGCCGAAAGAAGCCTTCACACACTAGACGTGCGCAGGCAGTCATGCTTTATCTGGAAAGAACTAAACCACTAAGGAAGACTAAACAATTCTTCATTTCAGTGGCAGCTGGTAGAGATGGGGATCCTGTCTCTAAATCAGCTATCTCAAGGTGGATTGTCAAATGCATCACACTATGTTTCTCTCTTGCTAAGAGGGAACTGCCCTTTAAGCCTAGAGCACACTCTACTCGAGGCACTCGGGCATCCATAGCATTCATTGCAAATGTTCCTCTTGAGTCCATTTGCAAAGCGGCAACCTGGAGTTCTGTACACACCTTTACAAAACACTATTGCCTAAACAGACCTTCTAGATCTGATTCTCTGGTGAGACGAGCAGTATTAAGACATCTTTTCACTACTGCTCCTTCTCGCAACCCACCTCCAACTCCGGGTACTGCTTGCTAGCCTATGCACAGCATGTGAATCTAATCATATTAACAAGCATCAGAAGACATGCGTTACTCATTGTAATAGCATTTCTGATGATTGTATCTGCTTAGATTCACAATCGCCCATCCTACCTCCCCGCTCGGGTGGAAGGAACATAGACGTCTTACTACTTTCTTTCTTTTATGTACTCACTCACAATACCCTTGGGCTCCCTCGCGGCAGAAAAAATACAATCAGAGGGACATTGGAGAATGAGGGATTTTGGGTACACTACACTTCATGATAGGGATAGTGTTACAGACCCGCCTATGCCGACGTCCCCTTTCGGTCCCCGAAAGACAAGATTCAATACTCTGTGGTTACCACTGGATGTCGGACCATATGCACAGCATGTGAATGTAAGCAGATACAATCATCAGAAATGCTATTATGGTAAGTAATGTCTTTCCTCCACTCAAGAGTTGCAGCTCCCTCGCAGGACTGCTGGAGATTGGCAGCAAGACGTGGCTCTTCCTGTACAGCAGCAGAAGTTGGTCACCAGGCCTCTTTCAGACGGGTCACCGGTCTCCTCACAGGTCTCACAGCTTGACAGTAGTATTAGTTCCTTCAGGTTTCTCCAGGATCTCTCAAGAGTGGGTAAAGGGGTCCTCTTATCCCAAAAGCCAGGTAAGAGCACAAACTCCCAATAGCAGAACTGGCCCCCTGCACACAACCCAGCAGTGGTCCAATCGGGACCACTGGCAGGAACACTCGTGCATATCACTCAGAAACCAGTTTGTGGATTGGAACATGACGGTCCCAGCCCACATACTGCCAGCAAACACATAAAAGCTTCCAGTAGCCCCCCAAAAGCCTCTGCTTTCTTGGGCACTGGAAGTCCATTTAAGGATTTTCCTGGCCTGACAGACCCGGGTGGATGGCAAAAAGACATGGTGGCCAAAGGGCAAGCACAAAACTTTGTGGCATGGCCATGTTTAGTCACTAGCCAGTTAGCAGCCAAACATGGTAAGGCTAAAACGAAAAGCACCAAAGAATTGTTTAAAGTCACTGCTGCTCCCAGCCTGTCCATTTAGCACACGTATCCAAAAATCCTTTGAGCTTTAGTCTAGGGCAAAAACAGAAGTGCACCCCATTGTACTGCATTGTAAGATCCATGGTACAATGATAAAAGTTACCAAAGTAGTAACGTCAGTATCATGGCTAAGGGAAACAATGTTTCCCGGTACTGACATCCTGAAGGACATGCCAGTTACCCCATAACAGATGAGCAAAAGCCAGTGTAGTGAAGCTGGAGGCTTCACTGCACAACACAACAGTAGGTTGTTTCAAAAATGAAAAGCAACACATTTGGGGGAGCATTAAAAAAAATGGAAGGAAAGGTGCCGTAAAGAGATCTTTCCTAACACTGCACCATATAAAACATTTGTAACATGATGATCTGTTGCTTAACATTCACATTGGTTTTCGTGCAGTGTTAAACCTGATCAAAAAGCCAACTTCGTTAACTGGTATGGAATTAATGAATGGTTTTAACTTTGAACGAAGGGCAAAGCTCCAATACTAAAGGTTTATATTCGAAAATGATTTAAAAGTAAACCAGTGAACTTGTTCTGCCATGGTGACCACTGTTGCAGAGAGCAACATCTGCAGCCTTGCTTAGGTGTGTTGCTTTACCAGAAGAAGGTACGGTCGCAACAACAGATATGCTTCCCAACAGACATTGAGTGAGGCAGGTCACCTTGAGAAATATTTTTGATTGTTCATCCTCAAAACCACATTCATTTTTACCATCTTGCTTGAGAAAAGGTACAAAGGTTTTGAATTTGGGTAGACTTCCTCGTTTGAGAATATTGTTATCTTCCCAAGAGAAGTAGAGTTACAAACTAGAATTAGTTACTATCAAGTATATAATTTCTAAATGTTTAAGGGGCCGTGCCTTCAACGGGTCTGGAAGGCGTACCTGAATGTGAGCAGTAGAAGTGAACTGACGATGGCTTCTTTTGTGACCTCACGGACGCCTACCTAGAAAAACTGCAGTGATGGCATTTCTATAATGAGTACAACAAAGTACATTAATTTGGGTTTTGTTAGGCAGAATCCTGTGCAGTTCCCTTGGGGAACACTGCAAAAAGATTTAGACTATAAGAGCAAGCAGTAAACCTAATTGGTAGCAGTCTGCACCACCCAGATTTACCTGTTAGCTGTGGCTGAGCAGTCAGACACCTCAAGAAGAGTAGAGCAGTATATAGAATATACACAATAGGGCTCAAAACACAGTAGTGCAAACAAACACTGACCTGAGCTTTGCATAAAAAGTACATAATTATTTAAAACACACTTTAGGCAATATACTAGCACTCCAAATCAAAAGCAAGTTAAAACAGTCATGTAAAGTATACACACCTCAACTATTAGACCAGTCAGAGTAAAAACACCACTATTTGTCAAAACAGATGTGAGCGCGAAACCTAGATGGCACTCCAATAGTTAGGTTAAAGGGAGAGAAAAAGGCACAGCATAGAAATAAAACGGGTCCCAACACTTTTAGGAGTTCTCAGCAAGAGAAGAAAGGCAGTATTTACTGTAGAGCCAAAGTTCATAGGCCAGGCCCACTTTAAATGGAGCAAAGCGAAATGTGCCCAGGATCACATGGTTTAAAATGCACTAAAGGTCTTTGCAGAATGTTAGAGGTTGGGGCGATTCAAGAAGGTAAGGTTAGAAGTTCTGGGGCCAGCCCAGTTGGAAAGTCAAGGATTTAAGGGTCACCTTGGGCAAACCGAAGAAAGGGAGGCCAGGCAGGACACAGTACCTTAAAGAGAGAGTAAGCTCCAGTGGTGGCAGTTGTTCCTGACAGTGGTTGCTGTTCATTGTTTCGACCAGGGGAAGAGAGGATCTTGTCGGAGGAAACATGGAGTCGTTGAACTGCACAGGGATGAAACAGCCGTGGAGTTCATCGATAAAAGGTGCGTTCCTTTTATTTGCAGTCAAAGTGGTTGAAGCTTGGCTATCTGGCCGACGGGGTGCTTGGCACGGGAGATTCGACCAAGAGACAACTTTGGAAGGCGAAAAGGGCGAACTGGTTGGTCCCACCAGCTCAGAGGAAGAAGACTCGTCCAGCAAAAGATCTTCTCTTGTCGTTGGGAAAGTGGTGAGTTTGTTGCAGCAGGGCTCCACCGGTGGTGTCGTCGTTGCAGATGGCTCAGCTTCTTACCTCTTCAGAAGTCGCCACAGGACCCAAGAATCCGAAGTTCCAGTCCCAAAGGCCCTGCTTTTATGCAGAAAAACCCCATTCAACAGCCTAGCTGTCACTCAAACATGCCAAGTGGTTTGAAGTTTGATTTATTTGTAAAGCGCACCAGGCCCGCGGGCAACCGGGCGCATAATCTTGAGTACAGGTTACAGCAATATACACAGGGCGAGATTTACAGGAAGTGCATAAAAGCATGCTACAAATTAAGAAAGATAGTGTGGCATTTATACATACATACACAAATGAAATGTGTACAGATACGGACCCGGCTGACGTGGGACCTTATGCTCTCTGGGTGAACAGCCAAGCTTTGGCTTTGTTTTTGAACATTAGAAAGGACGGTTCAGTTCTTATGTGGGTAGGCAGAGTGTTCCACAGTTTGGAAGCGAGGACAGGGAAGCTTACGTCACCCGCTTTTTGGAGTTTGAATCTGGGCAGAATTAGGCTGTGAATTTGGGCTGATCTGATAGGACAGGAGGAGGAATGAAGTGCAAGACGCGATGAGAGGTAGGATGGGGCATCGTTGTTCAGGCATTTGTGTGTCAAGGCTAGCGTTTTCAAGGCAATTCTGTGTTTTACTGAGAGCCAGCGAAGGTCAGATCTGAAAGTGGAGATATGGGACCGTCTGGGGAATATTGAGGGCTGCCCTTATGACATTATTTTGAATAGTTTGTAGTTTATTGAGGTTAGACTGGCTAGTCCCTAGGTAGAGGGCACTACAGTAGTCTATTTTGGACATTAGAGTTCTAGCTAGTGTAGTGCAATTGTGAGTGTTCCGAAATGGTCTGCAGGCGGTGATAAGTTTGCATGTGTAGGCCGAGGCCGACCTAACAGCATTTGTTAGTCTGTTCAGTGGTGAGCCGAGCGGCTCACCACTGGCCTAATAAGAACAGAGTGCGACTTGAGTTGCTAAGGCAACGCAATCCAGGGTGCCAATTCCCCTCCCCACCCATCTTGTGGAACCCAGACAGAGTGGCACCATTTGGGGGGCTTCTGTGGAGTAGCCCGCCAAAAAGTGGAACAAAGGGCTCGACCTCGGTCAGAGTTGGAGACGGACACAAACGCCATTTTAGAAGAGAGTTCTGGCAAAAAGACCCAACCGTGAATTTAATATTAAATAAATAAACCAGCGGTATCTTTAACATTGCACCAAAAAGTGGTGCGTTTAAAATCAATGGGAAAATCCCATAGAGAATATTCCTGTGGAATATTTTGCGTGGTAACCACTGCCACCAGCCAGAAACACGACAAGGGGGGACTGGACAGTGCCCCCTTGAAAACAGACCCAGGGGAAATGATAATTAAACCCTTCCAGTACTTCCACAATATGATGGTTTGTACTGGTTCTGGTCACAATTTAAGACTAGTAAGGTCATTGGTGACTACATGCCCTGGGAGACAGTAGTCAGTCCCAGGATATGGAGTCTGTTTGGGGGTCACTATGACACCCCTGTTTTACTGCACTGAGGGTGCTGTGTAACACATACACACAAAAAAAACAGATCACACTCTATGGAGTAGAAGACCCCATAGCCCAAGATCACACACATGGTCAGAGACATATATCAAATCATGCCTAAGACTGGGAGGAAAAGAGTCTCACTCTTAGCAGGAGAAAAAAACAAACCCCTAAAATCCAGCAAAGCTGCTGGGGGACTCACTAGGGTTGGGAAATTATCCTTATAAGAGAATTCCCCCTAACAGGTTTTCACATAGAAAGAAGTGTTTCGTTACTTTAAATGAAAGTCGTCTGAGGTATGATTCTAGCTTTGGCCAGTTGTCAATGGTTTACAAATCTGGTGAGCAGACTCATTTGTGTTCTGGTAATTGGGCAAGTTACTTTCCCTATTTTTTTATTTTATTTGTAAGCGATTAAACCTGGTTTGACTAAGTTATTCGTGTAATGCCGCAAATCACCTGTTCTGCAGAATGCTGCTATTCTTCACCTTGTCTTATTCCATAGAAGCGGAACAGAAGCTACCCCCTGGACTAATGCAAGAGCTGTATGCTGGGGAGCACAGCCGAGCCGGCCTCTTACCTGTGCCGCATTTGTACCAAAGCCCGCCCGACATTGCAGCTGGGCAAGCATGGGGACAACCGGCAGAGGCAAATGCAGAGAATGCTAATGACAGTAAGTACTGAGCCATGCAATTGGGAGCTTGTGTGGAGGCAAAACTTTGAAAGTTGGAAATTAATTGTGCATTTTTCTACAGAATATAGTACGAGCCGCAAAGCACACCCAGTGTACATTGTCAACCAAATTGCAGCGCTATGAGCTTTTTCAAAATCACTAGCAGGGGTAGTTAGAAAAGCCATCCTAGGATTAGCAAGGCTTAAGAAGTGTTGATAAAATAGAAAGACTGAACTAAGGCGAAAGGGGACACTGTTGTGGAGTAGAGTTGAGCTTAAAAGTCTTTGTAAGTAAAAGACCCACGCAGTTCAAAATAAAACGATTTTTGCTTAGATTCACAAGCTTTGTGTATGCTGCGATCTATTGGTTGGTGTTGGGACAGTTTTTCTGAAGTCCAACTAAGGTCTTAGTAAAGCCATACAACTGAGACGGTACAAAACTCCCACTTTTTTGTGTAACCATTTTATTAACCTTTAACACACTATAAAATCATATAACATTTTGGAAGAGGAAGGGAAAAGAAAAAAAAAATGGGGTGAAAAACATAAATCATGGTCATGAAACGCAAAAAAGAACAGCTTGAGGCAGTCCTATGTAATCTGTAATCCTCATACAAGGCACATTACATCCTAAAGTTGACCAAATCACGAAGCATGCGAGTGACAATAACCTTTAACAATTAAAATGAATCATTAAAATCTACTTACATTTACAAAAGCGCACTCGATACTGGACACGATCAGGTCAAATCGCGTTCAAAAAACCCTTCCAGATCTTATCAAAAGTAGGCCTTTTCTTTTGCACTGAATAGATCACATTTTCAATATTGAATGTACGATAAATCTCCTCTAACCAATTGTTTGTCAGATAAGCAGTAGATTTCCAGTTTAGCAGGATTAACTTCTTCGCCAGCATGGCCCCCTCTTAAAATCCATGTGGTCGGATGCTGATTCAAAGATTCCAGCAGGGCGGTTTCTCCCAAGATCAAAATCTCAAAATCAAAGTCTAGATTTTCCTTGATTACTTTATTCATCATGGTGGCGATCTCACTCCAGAAATTCCTCACCTTATTGCACTCCCATAGCATATGTTCCATTGTGCCACAAACGTGACCACATCCCCAACAGCTGTCTGATGCCAATTTCCTCTCCATCCTGACCGGTGTCCAGAACACTCTATTCAAGATCATGACTTGACGGGCCTTTCTCCTTCATTCAGGGACATCCTTTTGATATTCCCACATAGATCACTCCATCTATCCAATGTCATGTCCTCCCTCAAGCAATTAGACAAGACCTGCAGGATCTTTCCATTCCCTCTTGCAAAACCGCTCAGTAAATTATACATCTTGGATGCCAAGTGATCACTTTCGCCAATTCTCTTAACCGACAATAACTCAGATTTGTTCAAAGATGGGATGTTCACTGCTCTCTTCAGTTTCCCGTATTCACTGGAAGTACAAGCCGATAATTCATATTTAAGTTTCAGCTCTCGAAATGTCTTCTAGAGAAACGGAAAAGTCTCTGCACAAGTTCTTGGGAGTAGTTTGTAGCAAGAAGAATTTAATGCTGGGTCACAACCTGATTAGGCCTGTGAGTTGGGAAAGTTTCAAGCACTTTAACCGCGAGAGGTACGTACTCTGTCTGGTTTTACAGTACCTTACAAATGAATAAAAAGAGGCAGCTGATGACTTCTGTTCCTGGCAGTTCCTGCAGATCTTGCTGTTCCTGGGCCTCAGTCGTGGGGACACGAGGGAGGGCATGGGGGGGGGGGGGGTTGGTTTGGGATCTGGGGGTTTTGGGGGGGCTCCTGCACTGGGACAGTTCAAGGCTCGCAAATGGCAAACTTCAAGTTGGGTGGCTGTAAGCAAAGCGCACAAACTGGTGTTTCTCTCCCTGGCTCTACGGTTTCCTGAGGAAATTCAACCAGCTCCGAGGCAAGTATCCAGGTGGCTTACTGTTGAGTTGATTGGTCCCATCAACTCAAAGGGTCATCCTTGCAGGGCTTCTATGTCGATTTAGAACTTGGCGATTCGGACCTGCAGCTGGCCTTCACTGGGCAAAACAACGATCCAGGAGTTGCAGCAGTTGTCCTCTTCAAACTCTTTTTCAGTTCCTTCGTCCAGTGGTCGCCTCTTCCTTCCATGCCAAGAGACTCACCTTTTTATTCAGTTTTCTCCCATTCATTCCAGCCTAGCTGTCACTCGCCCAGCAGGGTGGATGTCCAAGCCGGACAGTCAGCCAGCCAATCGCGCCGGAGTGCATTTGGGTCTCCTAGGAGACTAAGCACAGGGAGTTTCGGGCACCTCCCTCACTTTCTGCCCAACCCAGACACTCTGGCACCAGTGGCGGTCTTCACTCCTGAAGCCTGCCAAAGGTGAATGAACAAAGAGACCAAACCTGGTGTGGCACGCAGAGAAACACTTGAAGAATCTTTCCAAAAAGAAATGGCGAAAAAAAAAAAAAAAGACTGGGACCTGTTTAAACAAAAGGGGCTCGGACGCCATCTTGAAAAACATGTATCTCGTGATTTAACGTTACCAGAGCTACGAAAGGTTTGCGGTCGGGAAAAATCATGGTAGTTCACTGTAAAACCACTGCCACCAGCCGTTCTAAGAGGAAAGGGTAGCATTTGACTGCTACATGAGTATCTAGACATGGGATACTAAGTAACCCCTCCAGCACTCTATTGTAAGATAGGGTGTGCTGGGTCTAGGAATTTAAGACTAGTAAAATCAGTTTCACTTTCCTTACTCTAGGAAACAGTAGTTTATCCCAGAGAAGGTATTTAAACCTTGGGGAAGCCTAAAAAGGCTTCCCTGTGTCACTGCACTGAGGGTGCTGTGTGACACAAATGAAAAGATGCCTATGGAGTTGGTTAGACTCATAACCAAAGGAAACAAATTAGAATTAAAAAGTTCAAAGTCCCATTTAGCAAAAGAGCTGGAGGGCTCTAAGGAGGGAGGAATTGGCACATTTATGCAAATTCTCCCTAACAATTGTCTACTTTGATATCTGGGTTCACCCAGATAGATGAAGTGTCAGTCTTACCAGGGGTTAATTTTGCTGCAATCTCATAAGATCTCCAATTGGATCAAAACTCCACTCTTACTACAAGGCTGTAGCACCCGACCATATGGTAGCGTAGACCAAGCAGTCAGGCCTATCTTAGGGGGGGAAAGAGGGTTGTAGAAAGGTACAAAGAACTTGTAGTATACCAAGGGTTCAACAAACACTTAAACCAGATGTATTATAAAAAACAAAGGTTTGTTATAAATACAGTTAGGCCAAGTTAAGTCTTGGGTAAATACTTTGTGATAGTCAAATACTTTGTCATAGTCATAACGCATTATAAAAACACAACACAATGCTTGAAGGTACACAGGACAAAGCATAAACCTTCTTGTAGTGAAGTCAGACCTTATCAAACACATTTAGTATAGGACACGCCTATTCATGGGGAGTAAAACTGTTAGTTTTAGATTACTTCACAGGAAGTCATGGGTAGTCGACCCGGTCAGTCACTTGGTGACTCTGTTAAGGAATCAGTTTAGTAAACCAACCCCGTTACCAGGATACTTTTCTGAATAGTGGAACAATTGGTTGCTTTTCAGCTCAGTGGAACACAAAGGTAAGCAAGAACTCCTTACACCTACAGAACACCTTTTAGAATGGCACGCAGCTATTCTAGACGGGTAAAATCTAATGTTGTAATATACTATTCTCCAGCATGGATTGTCATGCTCATGAATATTCCCTGTCATCAGGCCGGGAATCCTCGGTAAAAAGAAAAGTTTCACTTTCACTTACTGTCTTTCTCCCATGAACCAATCACTAAGCTCTGGGTCATGCTGGCCCCAGCCAATGACTGCCCTCTCCCTAAGCCAGCTTCAGCTTTTTACTGCACGTTCAAGTGTTGGGAGTCCTTGTGTTTTGCTCCATAGCTTCTCAACGATTTTCTGCGCATTTTCGGTTAACAGTTAGATTTTTGTCATAAGAGCCCGTGTGCTCCTTGGTTTCTTCAACCGACAAGCGGGATCCGTTTGTCAGCGTTTTCTCACCCATCAAGGGCAAGGATCTTTGACTTTCATTGAAGATTCAAGAAGGCCATCGGGCCTACAACGCACGCCAGACCATGTCGTAGGTCAGAGGTTCTCTTCAAGCTCTGTTACAGCTGCAGACTAAGGAACGGGTTTGTGGAGGACAAACACTCCCCGTGCCACTACTGTCTCCATCCAGACCACAGGGAGGCGGATTTCCAGATTTGCCTGGGATTCACCAAACGCACCATGAAGGATCGGCACAGCAGAGTGGTGGCGTGGCTCAACGCCATGGCCTCTACCCCAGGCGGCAAGCAGAGCTATGCATCACCCGGGACCGGCTGGTTAGAGGAGCTGGTTCATGAATCCTTTGCGGTTGCCCCATCCATGGGAGAGGGTCCAAGATGAGGCCAAGCACCGCAAGTCTGTTTTCTGTTGGGGTCACCGCGCAAGCGGGTCCTGCGACTAGCAGGTCACGATCAACATCACAATCTTAAATTCTGCATTACCTAAAATATTCATTCCTTTGGTTAAAATGATTTAAACAAATAAAACAAGCAAGCCCAAAAAAAGGATCAAGACATAAATTAAACACTAAAGATTATCGTTTTTCATAAAGGCCCTAATAAAATCTAATTAAACAGCTCCAAGAACAGCAACGTCACATGTAAACAATTCATCCAATGCTCTAGTCAATCTGTGTCTTTAAATGCGCCTAAATTCACTGCATTAAGAAAATTAAAGGTAGCAATTCAAATGCTCATATTTTGAGACTCTAGAACAATAGACCAGCGATTTTCAGGAGACACCAACCCAAAATAGGTTAAATGCTTCTTAAAAGATTGTACTGTTTGATTTGAGAGCCGTGCATTCTACAATATGTTTCAGAGTTTACTTTGTGTCTAATTGACAGCATAATCTGCATAGATTGTCTTTCGGATCGAGACGATTACTTCTAACAAGGATGTCTCGGGTCGGATACAAGTTGAAACGTAAGCACAATATTACAGATCTCAGTTGTGGAGAAGGGGCTCTACACAAGTATGGTTCCACAACATTCAGTTTTTTCTGATTAAAGTTATTAGCTTTAAAGTCCCTATATGTTAAACATAGGGCTCTAGTCTATATCCAATCTGTATCATAAATCTTAACCTTTGGACGATCCAGATTAGTAATCAACATTTCAATCGACACATCAGCCCTTGCTAATGCTGCATCGCTCCAGCGCATCCTCGAAAAGGAGGTCGGCTAACCCAGAGAAGCTGCGCGAGGAGCCGGAGAAGGCCAAGTCGCCGAGTAAGGCGACTGACCTGCCGTTGAAAGCCCAGGTGGTCCAGGAGAAATCGAGCTGGTGGCGGATGCCCTCGCGATGGCGAAAAGTGCTGACCTGGTCCAGGGGACCCCAGCTACACCCAGAGTGGCCCTTCCTCCTAGGTGGGATGCTTTGGCCAAGTCAGTGAAGATGACACTGAGAAGATGCCAGCCCTTAGCCCAGCTGTGACCCCTCAGAATGCATAGGGGGTGGGTGGGCAGTAGAGGGCTCTACAGTGCTCCAAGGCATGGATCTTTCTTAGGCAGACCACGAGGACATGGCATCCGTTCACACGGTCGTAGAGGACGTTTGGGCACGACAGCGGTTGTGAGCCCATCAAGGGGGACGATGAAGACGTAGGTGCTGGGCCCAGCAGGCTTACTCCCCTTACACCTCCCAGAGATGTCGCTGGATATCCTGTCCACTCTCCACACGCTGGTGTCAGATACAGAAGAGGATGCCAACGGCACCCCAGTGGCTCTGGGCCCACCGCCGGCAAAGAGGAGGCGGCATCACCTCATCAACCGCCTCACATAGCCCCTCCCCCACAGAATACAGGGACATATATGGTGACGATGGATACAGATGATGGCGGAGTGTCCCTGCCACCGAGAGCGTCTCCACCTGACAAAGTGGGTTCAATCCACTCCATGGTCGCCCGCGTGTCGGAGCTCTTCCAGCTGATGGTAGATGAGACCAAAAAGGAAGGGTTCCTGTACCATTGCCGAGAGGGTAAAAGGAAGACCATTCTGGCAGTGCCTTTCCTAGATGACGTTTGGGATGAGGGCCTGGCACTAAGGTGGAATCCTGCCTCCGCCATGGCAAAAAGAAACCGGCTGGAGAAGAAGTACCGGGTGCCGGAGTATGCAACCAAGTGACTGCGATCGCAGCCCTCCCCAGACTTTTCTTATTTAAAATTCAAAAGAAATCCTACAATTTTTAATGTGGGGCAGCAATCACAAATGGGGTGATAATTACAATGAGGATGTAAGCAATACACTTGGTTTAACCTTCTATTGGAACCTATACAAAACACCAGGGAATAGGAGCATGTTTTGATTTAGGAAAGATGGCACCCAAGTTCGGATTTCCCCATGCAATCTTCGTTCAAATAGACAGCAGGTAATCAGGAATAAGAGGCAAGAAACAGAATCCAAATCCGACCTTCCCTCACCAAATAAGAGTGGAAAACGGATTTTAAACCCCTTGCATTATGAAATGACGCTCGGAAATTGACAAATGTGCGGTTCAAACTCTAAGGTAAATACAATTTCTCACTAAAGCAACAATGCATAGGCACTAACAATCACAAGCAACGGATTACCAAGAGCATACAATTGAAAACTGAGTGTAAAGTTTAAAACACGTTGCAGCAAAATTACAAGTGTAAAAGTTGCATTTCTGTTCAATTCCCACTTTAAATTACCCAAACGTTTTTTTAATGAAAACTGGTGAAATGTTCTATGTGCGGTTTTTGGGTTGGGGATAGATGTTTATCATAGGGACACTCTAGAGTTGAATAGGTCGCTAGCTATGAAACTGGATGAGTTATGCAAGATATAAAAAGGTGCGCTTTGAGTCAAATGAAGCCGTGAAATAGGAATGGAATTCAGTTATGACGAGAACAGTTTTACTCTCTAGTATTTAGACTAGACCACCAAAGATGGACACAGTAAGATCCAAGGTTGATTCGCGAGTTCAACCCTCAGCACCCAACCCTGGCGGAAACCAGTCTGATCACTCGAAATAGGACTAATGGCTAAGGATTACACAAGACAAAATTGAAGAGATGGCGCTAGCACTTTAGAAAGTCACGGGCAGGGTGCACAGATAATTCTAACAGTTTTAACAAGTTATAAGGATAGGATGGCTTAGAGAGTGGGATAAGGACAAAGGCAAGACAAGATGGGTTATGGGTTTCTATGGGGTAGGGATTATACTCTGTCTACTTTTTAGTTTTGGGATTTTTGGATCGTGAACAGGTTCTGATCACCACATGGCTTTGGCCTGGCAAAAGAAAACAGCTGGGCCGTTCTGGTCACCGAATGGCAAGGACAGTGGAATAGCAATTCTGGATAATAAAGGTCAGCTGGATGGCAGGATTGCAGTGGGCATGCAGTTAGTGGGCAGCAAGCCAGTCTGATTTCAGGATGTAAAAGATACCACAGCTTTCCCCTTTGGTTATTTCCATTATGTCTTTCCTCTTTACCCCTCTTTATCCTATACGTCTGGTCATCTTTCCCTTTTGCTATGAAAAGGACTCCTTTTAGATTCTGCCCTACGTTTGGGGTCAGATACCCGTGGAAGGAAGAGCACAGGACGTGCAACTCCCGTCTCCCCTTAGGTCACGACGAGAAGCGGTGTGCGGCTTGTATACTCCTTCGGCCTAAAACCCTTAAGGAGCACAGTGTAAAGCTGTGGGCCGCATACGATATGTTGCAGGCGGATGCCTCCTCCCCCACCGCCACACCCGCCGAAAGTAACGGGGCACCTCCTATGACCAAACATCTGTTGCGGATGTGATGGACCTCGAGGCGGACACTTCTAGGTCTGCCATGCCCGTCCCTGACCCTTCAAGGCCCGACTCTGATCTCGCTTCAGGGACAACACCCAGTGACAGGGGCGTACAAAGACATTACACTAAACACAACGCCTCTACCTATTTCGACGGGTATGTCGAAAAAGGTGAAAGCGCCAGCAGGGCCACTGAAAATTTTAGTTGATTCCTCGGATCGTTCAGATCCAAAGCCTTCCCCTCATCCGCAGCAGCGTTTGACTGGGCATCCCAAAACATACTAGGGTGCCACCCCTAAATCAAGTTTACATGTCGAAGTGTGGAATTTCAATGGTCCGACAGTCCTGAAAGGCCCGGTAGGCCCAAAAACTGTGACTAGGCCTCAAGGCGAAAAACCTACCGTTGGGACCTTACGCCGCGGTAGGCAGTAAACCTACCGATAGACCTTCAGAACCACTATCTCACGCAGAGTCGGCGGAAATTGAACACAGTATCGCTAGAATTACTTCGGCGGTTGTGCTTATACCTATTACTTTGAAAAACATGGGGCAGACCAATCTATAGATACGCCATTGTGCCCCGATTCTCGCGATAACTAGGAGGACAGTCAAGAGCCTCTTTCCAACACCCTGACTGGCAAATTTCAGCGTCAAGAGCCGGCGAAGTTTTTCCACCCGTAGGCCCTTCTCAGCCCTCTAAGTGGACAAGGGAGAAATTTGAAGGGTGCATGGATCGTCTTGAGAAAATTATTTCTTTTTCTGAACATCCTTCTGCGAAAAAATCTTGTGGAGAGCCTAATCCTAAATCTGCTTCAAAGTTACAAGAGGATCAGCCCTCAGTTCCTGTTCCATTATCAAGACATTCAAATGGATACTTAGCAGGACATTTACAGTGAAGATGTAGAACCTTCCTTCCTGCAGGGCTACAATTAGGACCAGGTGGGTGCCACGGCCGATTGGGAAGAAACACACCAAGTGGGGACGGACCCATGGACGCTCCCGCAACAGGATCAGGACACTGATGTTCTGTGCCTGGATTCTCCTCCGTCCACCCCGGCTCGTCGGGCCTCACCTGTAGACGACCAAATGGCCTTCAATTCCATGTTTAGTAAGGCAGATCACTTTCAAATCACTAAAGAGACGGTGCCTGAGCAGGACTTTGTAGAAGATATTCTTAAGGAGAAACCACCGTCTAGCCAGGCCATTCCCCTCCTTAATTCTATTAAGGGAAGATTGGCCCCATCCCTGGTGTCACCAGCTCAAATCCGGGCAGTGAACCCAAGAGTAGAAAAGGTATTTCAGCCAGCTCCTTCGGACCTTCAACACAATAAAGGGCATGCCACCCCCGATTCCCTGGTAGTGACTACCACCCGGAAACGGGCAGGAGTACCCCTTGATATGGGGGGGGCGCCTCCAGATAGAGAATCCAAGAGGTCATATGCCTTGGGTAAGCGGGTTACCTCGGCTGCCGCATATACCACGTGCATAGCTAATAACACTACGCTGCTGGCGAGTTATACTGACGCTCAATGGATCCTAGTAGAGTAAGGTCTCCAGGAGGTCCAAGAGCCCATCAGGTCCAAACTTCTCACTATTGTGGCCAAAGGCAGGCAAGTGAACCAGAATGTGATGATAGAACACTCTGGACATGGCTGAAACAGTAGGCGGGTCTCTGGCACAGGGAACGTCGTACCTCAGGGTTTAAGCCTGAAACACAGGCCACTCTCATCAATAAACCTGTTGAAGAAACTAATCTCTACGGAAAGGCTGTCGAGGCCCGAGAAACAGCGAAAAGAGAGCATGAGACTCTTAAGTCCCTGCAGCAAATTACTCAGACAAACCCCCCCAACTGTCGCCACCCGCAACACCCCCCCCCCCCCGAGAGGAGGTTATGCTTGCCGGCCCTTTCGAGGGAGGGCAGTCACATGCAAGTCGGAACAACTATGGCACGGGAAACTTTAATGCTGGCCAAACTTCAGGAAACCCCGCGTTCTACCCACCAAGGGGTCAGCGACACGGCAAAACCAGACGTGGAGGCTTCAAGCCTAGAGGAGCCGCAGCCTTTGGCCAGAAATGACCATCAGATCCAGGTCCCCTCCTATGTCACCCCGGTCAGGGGGCGCTTAACATCTTTCGTCATGGCATGGGAGGGGATAACTTCAGACCAGTGGGTCATAAAGACGGTCGCCCAAGGGTACTGCGTGGAATTCTCCCGACCTCCATAATTCAGACCACCATGCTCACGGCACCTCTCACCAGACCATCTGGAGATCCTGATTCAAGAGGTGGAAGTACTGCTGGAAAAGGACGCCATAGAAGCCGTTCCTATTCTTCAGGTAAACAAGGGTATTTATTCAGTGTACTTCCTTGGTCCCAAAAAGGACCTCACCATGCGCCCTGTTCTAGACCTGCACCGAGCTAACAAGTTCATAAAACCTCAAATGTTTTGCATGGTGTAACGCTACAGGAGGTGATCCCACTGAAACAGGGGGACTACATGGCAACATTGGACATGAAAGATGCATACTTTCATATTTTAATGTTGCCAGCGCACAGGAAATATCTAAGGTTCATGGTAGAGGACAGGCATTACCAATTCAGTGTTCTCCTTCTGCATCGCCTCAGTGCCAAGAGTGTTTATCAAGGTACTGGCAGTAGCAGCTGTGTCACAAGTGTTCCCGAGCTAGCTAGAATGATGGTATTATTTCAATAGTTGTTAGTGCATATTCAACTAGTAACTAAGGCAGGTCAAAGCAGACAATTATTCATATTTATTCTTATACCTCATCAATCAGAATCCTAAAACAAGATGCAGGAAATTCTGAAAAATTGTTTCTCGAGGTTTTATTGTATATATAAAAGTAAAAAAACCAGTTAAGCCAATAATTGGCTACAAATATACGCAGTGATTAAATTGATGAACAAACATACATAAAGCAAACTACAAAGAAAAACATATTTTACAAAATAAATGTGGAAACAAACAATCATTCACAAAGGGGAGAAAAGAAAACAAGGTTACAACACCAAATATAATGTTAAACCAGGAACAAATTACACATAAATAAATAGAAATAGTTGGTCCATATAATAATATATTGGGGTCAAAAGAAATTATTTTTGAGACTGAACAATTTTAGACAGAAAATAGACAAACTAACTGGCCCTTACTAACTTGAGGGTGTGACTTGTGAATAGGGTCACAAGGAACCTTTCTCAATGAGATCAGGTTTGAATACAAAATACTAAAAACTTGCTTTTGATTAATCAAACAGACCCAGAGGGTTATGTCACAGGCTGAAACAATATACAGCTCCAGGTCGTAACACATACATTAATTTGTGCAACTAGATATGGGTGATATAGAGAATTGCTTTTGATTCAACAAAGTAAACCAAAAAGGTTATATCACAGGCTGAAATAGTCTACGACGCCTTCCGCTAAGGGATGTGTGTTGCCACATCGACTGAACATGTGCAAATGCACCTGTAGTTGAAATGTAGAGACAGATGGTGTTTCGGTGGTGTAGAAGTAGATGGAGATTTTAGTCTTGAAATTCAGCCCCTGAAAAAATGCAATGAGATATAATACCTTTATAGGCAATAGTTTCTTAGAACACTTGATAGTTCAGAGAAAGATGTTCTGATATGAGAGGTAGGAGGGGAGTGCTACCAATGCATGGCATACAGCATCAGGCTAACACTACCCTGCAACTGGCAATGGGTGACCCCCATCAGACTTTCCCAATTTTCATAGAGTCAAATGCCAGAAAACCACCATGTGAAAATAGAAGGAAAATGTGTCACAAAAACAAGATAAGGGTAGAGGAGTCATGGGCACTATTAGGTGTATTCCGTGCAGAAGCATAAAAAGCGTGAAACAGACAAATAAAAATGAAGTGGTGTTATATACATTTATGTAGCACCCATATGGATAGGTGGTAGGACCCCAATTCCTCGTGGGAGAACAGGACCCCATGGGGGCCGATTCATACCTAAATTGTCATGCCCAGATGCCTGCTGGGAAAGCTTGTGATTGACAGAATACTGAGACTCGAGAGTAGCAGCAGCACACCTGCGCAGGCTATCCATCCCAGTTTACCCTTACATCGACGACTGGCTCATAACGGGGGACTCGTACGACACATGTTTTTTGAACTCCCAAAGGACCGTAGATCTTCTGTTCAGTCTGGGTTTCTCCATCGAGAGAAAAAATCCAGTCTAGTCCCCAGCCAAGTAAGACAATTTCTGGGGGCTCTAATCTGGACGAAAGGCAGCCTCGTCTTCCCCTCCAATGAGAGGGTTCAGAGCATGCTTTTTCAGATCCCTTGACATGTAGCCAGTCGGGAGGTGACGGTGCGCAAAGCCATGCATTTGCTAGGGATGATCGCGTCCTGCATATACTTGGTTCCCCGCGCACGGCTGCGCATGCCTCCAATGCAAGAGTGGCTCAATAGCCAGTGGTGTCAGGCCAGCGGACATTGGGAAGATCTGGTAGTTGTCTCACCAACCCTCGTTCTCTCTGCAGTGGTGGTCAAGGGAAAACCTTCTGAAGGGGAAAACCTTCACCACCCCTGCAGTGGAAGCCACTCTCACGACAGATGCATCTCTCACGGGGTGGGTGGGGGCCTGCGCTCTGTTTCTGCTGCGGTGCTGGTCTCACTGTCTCCTATCCGGCTGTCCGGTCGCTGTGTGCAGGGTGGAGCGGGAGTGCTCGGGTGAGCTCGCTGTCACTGCTCACCTCCGCGCTCCACATCCGTCAGTCAGGGTGTCGCTAAGCTCCTCTAGGCGGCTGCTCTCGTTGCGGGTCTGTTGGGGCACTCCGCCCTTCCTCCTCCTCAACTGCGGAGGCTTGATGCTGTGCCCGCCATTTTGCTGGACTCCAGGGGGGATGGTTCAGAGAGGCTCACTCGTCTTCTACCAATCCGTTTTTTGTTGGGTTTGCTGGAGCAGTATTTGTATTTCATTTATTTGTATAGCGCACCAGGCCCAGGGGCAACCGGGCGCATCACTTAGCTACAACATAAGAAATACAGACAGATCCATAATTATAAAGTTTACAAGTATTAAACAGAATTTACAGCTATAATAATAGCAATGAGAGGACAAGCAGATTATATATACATGTACAAATTAAGCAGAGAACCCAGAGCTAAATGCCCTGGGCGGCCAGCCAGGTTTTTGTAAGGTGTTTGAATCTCGGGAATGAGGGTTCTGCTCTAAGCTCATTAGGAAGCGTGTTCCAGAGTTTAGCTCCAAAGATGGGGAAGCTAATTCCACCTGATCTTTGGAGATTGAAACGTGGAACCTCGAGGCAGTTTAAATGAGCCATTCTGCAGGGTCTAATGGAGTTGTGGAGGGCAAATCGGTTGGCCAGGTAGCAGGGAGCTTGGTTATGAAGGCATTTGTGGGTAAGAGCCAGGGTTTTCAGGGAGATACGGTGTGGGACTGAGAGCCCGCGAATATTGCGTCTGGTGTCGGATAAGTGTTGGCGCCTGGGAATGTCGAGGGCTGCTCTAATCGCATTGTTTTGGACAATTTGTAACTTGTAACAGTGTGGGAAGCGCTTGTACTTCCTTTCGGTTCTTTTAGTTTTGCTGGCAGTTCCTTTTGACCACCATTTCAGGATCGTGTTGGAGGATCTAGGCTGGAGCTCAGCGCTGCTTCCTCCTCACTCCATGGGCATCAGGCCAGCCCCCCTCCCCCCTCCCAATCTTTTTCTTTACATGCAAATCTCTTCTGACCAGTAACCAGATTCAACATCATGATTGGATATTTACTCTTAGAGTGGGTGGAACATCTATTTAAGACAACTATACAAAGCCTTCATCTATCGAGAAGAATGACATATCAATCGTGCTTGGGTTTTACCCCAGGATTTTCGGCCTTGAGGACGACCGAATGGTCAACACGTGTCGGCTGTGAGAAGAATAAATCACTGATCACATAATTGAATGGCTGCTTATGCTTTCTTAATATACCTGGAGTTGTACTCATTCCAAAGAATGGAAGACTAGAACATTGGGTCTAATTCGGCTGTATAGCTACACAACCCCCATCATTCATCTAAATTAATAAATAATTGTTAATCAAGAAACCTTGAGTGAAAGAATTTATTTGGATACTTGTCATTGTGAAACTTACAACCCTACAGCTCACATTGACCCCTCTTGAGATAATCGTGGCTGTTCAGTCACTCAACCAACTTGTGTGGTATGCTTATACCAAAGGTTGGGTTTCTTATTGTCAAGAGGACAAGGCTGGTGTCTCCCACAGTATACTGCATACAATATTGCCTAACACACTTTCTGCGTTTTTCATGCTTTTTATGTTTAGGAAACCACTATTTTTGTTCTATCGAGCCAGTGTGCTCCATGGTTTGTACATCCGATCAACTGGGATCCGTCTTTTGGCATCTCATCGCCCCTCGAGGGTGAAATTGTCGAGTGTTTCTTCTTGGAAGTTTCCAGAAGGCCATCATGCCTACACCGCGCCTGTTCATGTTGGAATAGGATGACGGGCTTCCCTCTTCAAGCCCTGCAGCGACGGCGGTTTGCGGAATGTTTTCATGTACTACAAGCATTCTCAGTGCCTTTGCCTTCACTCGGCGCAAAAGGAAGAAGATTGTGACAACTGCTGGTGCTTTTCCAAGTGCCCGATGAAGGATCCACACGTGAACTGGCGATGTGGCTCAAAGCCAGGGCCTCTACCCCGTGTGGTCCACAGCGGCATGCCTCATCCGCCAGCCAGCCAGAGCGAGCTTCTAAGTCCTTTGAGGACGCTCCATCCGGGAGGGCTCAAGACGAGGCCAAGCACTGCGAGTCAACATCCGCCGGGGTCCCATGACAGGGCGCGTTAATCGTCTCCATCAGCCTCAATATCCAGCCATCGCTCCAGTTCTTTGAAGATAAATCAGCTACCCCAGTGAAGCTGCGAGAGAAGCCAGAGAAGGGTATGCAGAACAAGGTGTCCGATCTGCCACTTAATTCCCAGGTGGTCCAGGCCAAATCATACTCTTTCTCAATCGAGGTGGTTGCTGCCGCCCTCTCAAAGGCGAAAGGGGCTGACCTGGCCCAGGGTTCCCCCAGCAGTGGTCAGGGTGGCTTTTCTCACAGGTGGGTGGCTTCGGCCAGACCTACGGAGAAGACTCCGGAAAAGAGGATGCCAGACTAACCCCTCACTACCCAAAGAAGGGGTGGGGGGGGGGGCGGAAGAGCTCCAGGGCACAGATATTTCGTCCAACGAGGAAGACCATTTCCGTTCACACCATCCCGGGGGCGGGTGGGGTGGTCGTGGTGATGTCCACCATCGGTGACGATGTCTGCAGCGCACAGGACATAGTCGCTGAGCCCAGCAACTCTGTTTCCCCAGCACCTCCCAGAGATCTGTCGCAGGATATTCTCTTGCCCTCCACACACTGGTTTCAGATTCAGAAGAGGATGCAGACGGCACCACCAGTGACACCGGGGCCACCACCTCAGAAGAAAAGGAGATGCTCTACACCTCCATTCCAACCATAACTGCCCCCTCCCCAGAGGCATAGGGATGGACACGACTGACAGACAGCGGCGGAATCTCTCCGCCAAGAAGGGCATTTCTGCCAGACAAAGTGGGTTCCTTCCACTCCATCGCCCGTGTGTCGAACTCTTGTCACTCAACCCTGAGGAGAAGGAGGGCTTCCTGTATCGGTGCCGGGAGGTGAAAAGGAAGACCATGCGGTCATACCGCTCCTGGACGACGTCTGGGAGCAGGGACTGGTGCTGTTGAAGAACCCGTCCTCAGCCCCGGCAAAGAGGGACCGACTAGAAAAGAAATACTGGGTGCTGGAATCTGCACCGTAATGTCTGCAGTCTCAACTCTGTGGTCTTGGTTGCAGCTAGGAAGATGTCGCCCAACCCGTCATCACCTGTCCCCCTGGACAGCCAAGGGAAGAAATTGGATGCCGTGGGACGGAAGGTCATTTACTCGGCAGCGACGACGGTCAAAGCGGCCAACGCCATAGCGATCCTGGCCAGGTATGACTGGGAGCTATGGTACAAGATGGCTCTGATCCTGGATTTCCTCCCAGAGGACAAGCAGATGGAGGCAATAGAGATCCTTCACGGGGGCGAGGTGGCGTTGAACCACACAATCACCGTGGCCCTGGACATCGTGGACACTTGGTTCCGCCAGATGGGGGAACAGGGTTTGCATTCGTCACCGTGGGTGGCTGAAGACCACCAACATCAGACAGGAGGTCCAGATGAGGGTTCTGGACGTGCAGTTAAATGGTGACAATCTTTTCGGCACGGCTGTCAAGCTCTTCAGGCCATCAAGACCGACATGGAGACGGCCTGGGCACGCTGCAACAGCAACGTCCGTCCTTTCATGTAGATCTTAGAGTTTCGGCGATGGATCGTTTTACCACCAACCCTCCCGGTCCACGACCCAGGAATGCTATAGGGGCTGTTCCAAGTCCTTCAAAGGTGGCTGCCGTAGTAGTCCAGGCTCCCAGGGCGGCACGCCGACCTCCAAGCAGGACTGAACCAGCCAGGACGTCGGGCCCCCACCCTTGGACCCACAGTGGGATGCCGGCTGGCGAACTTCATCAGCACGTGGGAAAACCTCTACACAGAACCATGGGTGCTGGACGCTCTCGCCCACGGACACACCTTGGAGTTTCAGCAAAAGTTTCCAGGAACAGCACATCCCTCAGCTGCTACTGGAGGTTTGGGCCATGTTAAGGAAGTGGCGATGGAGCTGGTTCCGAAGCAACTCCGGGGCTCTGGAGTTTACTCGACCGGGGGCTGGAGGCTCATTCTCAACCTATGACGACTCAACAAGTACATAAAGTCCCAGAAGTTCAGGATGGTCACGTTGCAGAAAGTGCTCGGCCAACTGGAGAAGGGAGACTTCTCTGTCGTTGTTGGAGCTAGAAGACACGTACTTCCACGTCCCCATTCACGAAAAACATTGCAAGTTCCTGCGCTTCGTCGTAAAAGGAAAGCACTACCAGTTCAAGGCTCTTCCCTTCGGACTGAAGTCAGCGCCCAGAGTCTTTACGAAGTGCCTGGCTCCGATGCGGCTCATCAGCGGCTACAGGGATTTCATGTGTACCCATACCTCGCCAACTGGCTCATTGGGGCCAAGTCGAGGGACGTCGTTGTTGACCACACAGAGAGGACCGTCCGGCTCCTGACGGATCTTGGTTTCTCTGAACAATGTAAAGTCCTGCTTGACTCCATCGCAGGACGTGCTGTTGCTGGGGGCCAGACTCCATACGGTTTCCTGCTTGGTGGCCCCATTGGGAGGGAGGATAGCAGCCATCTTGGGTGTTGGGGAGCATTCTCATAAATGTGCCAATTCCCTCTACGTTAGAGCCCTCAAGCTCTTTTGCTAAACTTTGGGACTTTGAACTTTTCAATTCTGTTTCTGTGTTTTTCTTTTTGGTTATGGAGTCTAACCAACTGCATTGGCCTTTTCATTGTGTCGCACTGCACCCTCAGTGCAGTGGCACAGGGAAGCCTTTCAGGCTCTACCAAGGTTTAAATACCTTCTCTGGGACAAACTACTGTTTCCCAGAGAAAGTAAAGTGAAATTGACTATAATAGTCTTTTTATATTCCTAGACCCAGCCCACCCTATCTTACAATAGAGTGCTGGAGGGGTTAGTTAGTATCCCCTATGTCTAGATACTCGTGTAGTAGTCAAATGCTACCCTTTCCTCAGAATGGCTGGTGGCAGTGGTTTACAACGAACTACCATGATTTTTCCTGACTGCGAACACCGGTATCGTTAAATCGCGGGAGCCATATTTTGCAAGATGGCGTCTGAGCCCCCTTTGCTTAAACAGGTTGCGGTCTTCTTTTTTTCACCATTTCTTTTTGGAAAGGTCCTTCTAGAGTTTCTCTGCGCGCCAAGCCAGGTTTGGTCCCTTTGTTCCTACGCCTTTGGTGGGCTTCAGGACTGAAGACCATCTCTGGCCTCTGAGTGTCTGGGATGGGCAGGAAGTGAGGGAGGTGCCCGAAACTCGCTGTGCTTAGTCTCGTAAGAGACCCAAATGCACTCTGGCATGATTGGCTGGCTGACTGTCCGGCAAGGACAGCCACCCTGATGGGTGAGTGGCAGCTAGGCTGGAATGAATGGAGGAAACTGGATAAAAGGTAAGCCGCTTGGCTTGTAAGGCAGAGTCGACCACTGGAACGGAAGAACCAAAGAAGAGCTTGAAGAGGAAGGCTGCTGCAACTCCTGGACCATTGGTTTACCCCATGAAGCCCTGCTGCAGGTCCGAATCGCCAAGTTCACCTCAACAGAGAAGCCCCCACAAGGCCTACTCCCTTTTTGAGTTGGTGGGACCAATCAACTCGAACCATAAGCCACCTGGATACTCACCTCAGAGCTGGTTGACTTTCCTCAGAGTGCTGTAGGAAACCGTAGAACCAGGGAGGGAGATGCCAGTTTGTGGGCTTGACTACAGCTATCGGAATCGAAGATTTGCTAGTTGTAAGCTTTTTGACTAGTCCCAGTGCAGGAGTCCCCCGACATCCTGCCTCTTGTCCCCACACTGAGGCCCAGGAACAGAAGTCAACAGCGGCATCTTTTTCGTCATTTATAAAGGTACTGTAAAACCAGACTGAGTACTTACCTCTCGCGGTGAAAGTGCTTGAAACTTTCCCAACTCACAGGCCTAATAAGCTTGTGACCCAGAAAATAATAATTCTTGCTACAAACTACTCCTAAGATCTTGTGCCAAGACTTTTCCGTTTCACTACCAAAACTGCTTTATCTTATCCAAGACTTTAGCCCATTGACTTTGGCCTAAGCTATTGAATTGACTCTTCTCGTGAACTCTAAATATTTGCACTAAGAATAACTTGTAAACTTTCATGTTCTAAATAACCTATGCCTTTTTGCTTCTTCAAAGTAGTCTGCCTCAGAAAATGTGTATAGTTCTGAAGTATATTTGTGTATTATATTTAACTGCCTCCTTCTAGTGAATGTTTTATAACTGGCTGTTGAATTTAAGTTTTAAACCAAGAAACCTTGTGTGTAAGAGTTTATTTGAACACCTGTGATTGTTACACAGAGGTCTACATCATTACAGCTCACATTCACTCTGGAGATAAGCCTGGCTGCTCGGCTCTGCTACCAAAAACTGTGTAGTACAGACTTATGCCAAAGGTTGGTTTTGCTTACACCTGTAATCTTAGTTGTGTGTAGTGGTCCCCAAGGGTACTGCATGCAAACTCTGCCTAACATTGGGCAAGGTGCAACAACTGTTAGTACTGAATATCGCCACGGTAAAGACCATCAAGTCGCTGCTCTGTATGATGATGATGATGTTGTGCATCTACCTGATCAGGCTCTGCAGGTTGGGGATGCGACGACTCCGGGAGTTCCTGGACCCCCATTGGATCCAGGTGACCGGAAGCTTCAAGGACAGGATTCTGCTCGACAAGGAGTTATGTCGAGGGATGAGGTGGTGGGGCGTGTGCTCCAATGTTGACGGAGGCACAGACTGCAATAGCCCCCCGATCCGGGAGACTGTCACGAGAGACGCTTCTCTGGAGGGCTGGGGAGCCCACATGTCTCCACACCAGAGGCCTATGGCTGCTGGAGGAGGAGCGATACATCAACGGCCTGGAGCTGCGGGCAGTGTTTTGGGCCCTCAAGTCATTCCTTCCGTGCCTCATGGGTAAAGCGGTGAGGGTCTTCACAGACAATACCACATAATGTTTTCATCCGGGAGCAGGGGGAGGGAGGGCACCAGGTCCCCAGCACGCTCCAGAGAGGCGCAGGAGCTGTGGCACCGGGCAGTCGCCCAGGATATATGTCTCGTTCCTTTTCACCTGGCAAGAGTAAACATATTCACCGACTCTCTCAGCAGGGAGTTGCTCTCTTGCCACAAATGGAAGCTTCAGCAGGATCAAATGGACAGCCTCTTCCTCGGGTGGGGCAGACCCCGGATCGATTTTATTTGCGACGGCGACAAACACAAAGTGCTAGAGGTTCGCCAGCAGGTTCCCAACACTGCGGAGCATGGGGGACGCATTCTCCTTCCTGTGGGAAGCCCTGTTCCTGCACGTATTCCCTCCATTGCCTCTACTACGATTCATCTGTCAACTCGGAAAGGTGCAAGATGGCCCTCGTCGCACCAGCGTGGCTGAGGCAGGTCTGGTACCAGGACCTTCTCATGTCAGCGTCACCTCTGGTCAAGCTACCTGTGGTCGCCGATCTGCTCGCCAGAGGAGGCGGCGAATCCTGCCCCATGACCCAGGTACGCTGGACCTGAAGGCCTGGCTCCTGCAGCATTAGATTTAGGTGGTTACGAGCTGCCAGCGGGCGGCAGGGAGGTCCTTGCCAGGGTGTCCTCGACTCTTAAATACTACAGGCACAAATGTAAACATTTGCGATTTGGTGCCGGTCACAGAAGATTAACCCTCTGAGGGTCACTGCCCCCACAAGTCCTTCCATACTTTGTTGCATTGGCTAAGGCGGGGCTGGCGCAGGACTCTTATCAAAGTGCATCTGGCGGCTATCCGGGACGCTCATCTGTTTGGTCACACCATTTAGTTAAAGGGCTTTTTGATCATTCCCGCCGGTGAAGGCTCCAGCCCTAGTGTGGGAACTCAATGTGGTGCTGACTAAGCTCATGCGGGGGGGTGGGGGGGGGGGGCTACTTCAAGCCTATGCATCAAGCTCCACTCAAGTTACTTTCTTGGAAAATGCTTTCCTCATGGCCATTACCTCTGCCAAGAGAGTGGGTGTGATCCAGGCCCTGTCCTTTAAGCGGCCCTATTTGACTTTCCACAAGACAAGGGTGGTGCTGCGGACACACCCTTCCTTCACGCCCAAGATTCCCTCAGAATTTCATCTCAACGAACCCTTGGTGTTGCCTGTGTTTTTTTTTTTTTTTTCTGACGCCTTTGTCGCCGGCTGAAAGGACTTTGGCTTGAGCGCTGAATTTTATATGGCCCGCATGAAGAGTTTCCGGAAGACTACTCTGTTTTTTTTGTGAACTTCGGTCGTGTGAACCATGGGAAGGCCTTGTCCAAGGCTTCCACCTCCAGGTGGCTCTCCGGCTGCATCACTCATTGTCACCGGTTGGTAAACTGTCCGTTGCCTGGCTGTCCGAGCCCATTCTACCAGAGTGATCGCTGCTACGACGGCGTTCCTCTCTGGTGTGCCCCTGCTGGACATCTTCAGGGCTGCTTCGTGGAGGTCTATGCACACCTTCACAAAATGTTACTGTGTCGACGGATTCCAGAGAGGGGTCCTGATTCTGCCAAGCTGTGCTAGACCACCTGTTTGCTTGAAGGTGAGCCTGGTGAGAATGTAGAGTAATTGCTTCTGTTGAGCCTTGCTGCCTCCCGTGCTTGCGTATGTATGGACTGCTTTGTAGTATTTGAGCATGTGAATCCATGCCAGTCCCCATGCTGGAGAACAGTTACAGGTAACTTGTTCCTCCTTCCCCGGACGAGGAGGACCAGGTGTCTGTTCACAGGATCCAGGACGAAGTGGGGAACGACGATGGGGACGGCCGAGGATACGGTGGCGTCGGAAATGCCGACTGCAGTGCAGGGCCCAGTAGACCTACCCCTCCGAGGGATGTATCGCTGGACATCCTTTGTACCCCGCACACCCTGGTGTCGGAAATTCATAAAAGGATGCCTGTGACACCACCGGCCCTGGACCAGCCTCCTGCAAAAGAATAAGCGTTACCCTACCCTGCTGCATCAACCTCCACCTGTGATAGCTTCCCCCAAATCCCCCCCCCCGCCCCACCCTCCCGTGGTAAACTGGGACAGACGGGCAACTACAGACACGGACGACATGGCCATGGATGGGCGGCTCACCACAGCCAAGGGCTTCTACCCCGGATGACTTGGGGTAATTCCATGCCATGGTCAGCAGAGCGTCTGAGCTCTTCCAACTGACGCCAGAAGAGACCAACAGTGCAAGGCCCAGAGGAAGTCACCTTTGGCGGTGACTCTCCTGGACAATGTTTGGGAAAAGAGCCTAGCTCTGAGAAATCCTGCCCCGGTCGAGGGGGAATATGCTGGAGAAAAGGGACTGGGTGCCGGAGTCTGCACCCGAGTGCCTACGTGCTCAGCCTTCCCTGGACTCTGGACTCGGACGGTGTTAGGCAGAGTTCCCTCTGGGACCACTGCAAAAGATTTAAGACTACAGGTGTTTGGCAGTAAACCCACTTGCTAGCAGTCTGTACCACACAGATTCACTTGGTAGCTGTGGCTGAGCAGTCAGACTTCCCTCAAGAAGAGTTAGGCAGTATACAGAGTATTCACAATAGGTCGAAAGAACACAGTAGAACAAGCAAACACTGACCAGAGCTTGGTGTAAAAGAGATCTATTTATTTATTTATTTATTTATTTAAAGCCACATCTAAAAACACACAGGCACTAATTTTAAGCAGTTCAAAAACACGGTCACTAAAAGATATACACTCCCTTAAAATATTAGACAAGTCTTAAGTAAAGCTCCACTTAAATTCAGACAGCGGTGAGCGCTTAACGCAGATGGCACTCTAATAATTTGTTTTAAAAGGGAGAGAAAAGCAGGATATAAATTGAAACAGATCCCAACACTTTCACAAGAACACAGCAAGAGAGGAAGGCCAGGTCAAACCCTGAAGTCAGAGTTCAGAAAGCCGGATCTACTTTAAGAGGATCAGAACGAAATGTGTCCAAGGTCACACGGTTAAAAAGTGCACAAAAGTCTCAAAGGTTCAGAAAGAGTTGGACCAAAAGAAAGGGGACCAGTTAGATGGTCAAAGCGGCCAGCCCAGTCCAGAAGGTTGAGGGATTAATATTACCTTGTAGCAATCTTTAGAAAGGGAAGCCTGGCGGACACGGTACCTTAAAGTGGTGAGAATACTCCAGCGGGGGCAGTTGTTCCTGGTAGCGGATGCAAGTCGGTGCTGCGTCTGGGGGAAGAGAGGATCTCGTCGGGGAGGAAGACAGGAATCCGTTGCACTGCCAGGGAAGAAACCAGCCGCGGAGTTCTCAGTTAAACGGAGCGGTCCTTTGGTTCGCGGTCCAGTGGTAAGTGGCTATCCGGGGTGCTTGGCACGGGCAATTCGACCACAAGACGTCCTGGGATGCGAGGAAAAGAAGGTAAACTGGTTGTGCCCACCAGTCAGGGGAAGAAGACTCTCCAGCAGGTAGATCTTCTCTGTCGTCGGGAAGTGGTGAGTCGGTTCCGCAGGGCTCCACCGGTGGTGTCGTTGTAGCAGGTCGGCTCAGCTTCTCCCTCGTCGGATTCTCGGGTCCTGTGGCGACTTCTGAAGTTCCAGTCCCCAAAGCCCTGCTTTTATGCAGCTCATCCCCATTCACTCAGCCTAGCTGTCAATCAAACATGCTCCGGCTCACCACTTGGGCCAATCACACGAGTGCGACTTGAGTTACCCAGGTAACTCAGTCCAGGGTGCCTAAACCCCCTCCCATACCCCCTGTGGTACCCAGACAGAGTGGCAATACTTTTGGAGGCTTCTGTGGAGAAGCCCGCCAAAAGTGGGACAAAGGGCTCGACTTGGGTTGGAGTCACAGAAGAGAACACAAACGCCATTTTAGAATAGAGTCCTGGCAAAAATACCAACCGGTGAGTTAATATTAAATAAATAAACCAGCAGTATGTTCGAGGCTATGAGAATTAAATAATTAAAGTTGGTAGCCTCGAACAATGGGAAAATCCCATAGGGATATATTCGCGGTCGAATATAAAAAGTAGTATCCACTGCCACCAGCCAAAACTTGATCAGGGGGACGGAGACGTGCCCCCTCGACTAACGGACCTCGGGGCAATCGAATTGCCCCGACCATTTCGTCCACAATATGGTTTGTACTGGTTTCTGTTCATAATTTGGGACTAGTAAAGCCAATGGTGACTTTACATGCCCTGGGAGACAGTAGTCAGTCGCAGGGTATGGAGTCTATGGTGGGGTGCCACTATGACACCCCTGTGTCACTGCACGGAGGGTGCTGTGTAACACACATAGTAAAAACACGAGACCCTATGGAGTAAAGGACCCCATAGCCATAAAACACATTAACAGTCAAAGGAACACCATAAATCATGTCCAAGAGTGGGAGAAAGAGTCTTACTCTTGGCAGGAGAAAAAAACAAACTCCAGAAATCCAGCAAAGCTGCTGGGGGACTCACTAGGTTAGGAACTTCAGCCTAAACGGAGAATTCTCCCTAACAGACGGCAGCGAGAGAGTAGTAGTCTATACCCTCGTCTTCATCCTCCCTTCCACTGGATAGCAAAGGGAAGAAGTTGGATGCCATGGGAAGAAAGGTGATCTACTCTGTGTTAAGCAAGAAGTTATGTAGTAACCCTGTGGGAGCCTACACAACCCGTGCCCTCTTGGTATTAAGTAACCTTACCCATTGATATAGGTCTGTACTACACAAGTTGGTAGTGTGACTGAGCAGCCAGATCTATCTCAAAAGGGGTAAATGTGAGCTGTAGCATTGAATTTCACCAATACAAGTAGCCAAATAACATCACACTCGGTTTTCTAGTAAAAATTATTAATTTAACGGTCAGTTTTAAATAAACATTCTTTAAAAAGGGCAATGTGCAACAATCAAAATACATTTCAAAATACTTTCTCTGAAATAATACCAAGCAAGTAGATGCTCTTTAGAGATGCTTCATAGACGCCCACCTGAAGAGAATACGGAAAGTTAGTGCCTCGCTCCCAAACAGCGAGGCCAATTTAACCAGCCCACTAACAATTTCGCTCCTCTGCATACACCTCTCACACTCTAACCAAACACAACCACAAGCCTACAACACAACAATCCGCACAAACTTCACTACACTGCAACAACAAAACAAACCACACATAGTCCCGCACAACAGCACACGACGGCTACCGAACGTGAAACACCCCAAGCCCAGGCAACAGACATCTGGGCCACTCCGGTGGTGATAGTGAATGGTACAAATATTCTTTAACAACCGCCTACACCTTGATGTGACTTTACCAATTAGGACAGTAATGGCATTTATATATCACTTGTTTACTTTAGTAGATTCTGCAGTTTGCGGAAAGGAAAGGTTAAAGGAAGGAAAAAGGTTAAGCATGTGCGCACTTTTAAATCTCCCAATGAAGTCTAGATAAAAACCTTTCCCAGCAATATTAGTTAAAAACGAATGTATCACCTATGAGGGACAGTAAGAATCAGTCAATGGACGAGAAGTCTGCAGGGAGCCAGGACAGCCAAAATCAATTGGAGCAAAGTCTATGGAGCCGAGACACTTCTTAGATCGTTAGTCTTGCACAAAGGTAGTGAGTTTGTTGAAGACAAATCACTGTAGGGCCACAAGCTGTTAAGAGCCGAGATACTCCAGGAAAAGCAGATACTGCAAGTCTCAACTGGGAAGAGCAAGCTACAGACAATGAGTTAAGTACCCCAAAGTCAGAACAGTACCTTTTGGTTAGAGGGTCCAGTTAGCTATTGTCTGGTTGCTGTGCTGCAGATTGTTTCCTGGGCCTCAATCGTGAGGACAAGAGGGAGTAGGTCGAGGGACTCCTACTGCAGCAGTTCGATGGTCGTGGCAGCTATGGGCGCTTTTCGGATCAGCGGCACTTTGTGGTTTCAGCGATCGGTAAACCGCACCACTGCGAATCCTGGGCACCGGTTGGGCTTCCTTCACTCCTTGAGTCCTGCACTCTGGTGAGGTAACTCTAGCTTGGGTTGTATTGCTTCTGGAGGGTCCTCAGGATCTTCCTGGTGCTTTCGGCTGGCTTGCAGACATTGCACTCGACTAAGGATGTCTTGTCCCCTGGCACTCTGTTCCTGCTGGCAGCATAGGAGTACAGCCAGTCGGGGAAGATCTTCCAGCAAAGTTAATCTCAGAGTTAGTTGTTCCCACTAACTCAAGGGAAGAAGTCTTCCTTTCCGGAGCTTCTCTTGTGGAGTAGAAAAGGGAGTTTCAGCACAGCAGCAGGGCTTCACCGGGCAGTTCAGTGGTCCATGAGGATGCAGCGAGCTTCGTTCATGGTTCCTTTGTTGGTTTATTCTCCCACTGGTCGACTGTCTCCCGCCATTTTTAAGCAGGTTTCTCCCGTTAATGCACAGCCTTGCTGTCACTCACACAGCAGGGTGGCGGTCCTGCAAGTACAGCCAGCCACCCAATCAGGACTGGGTGCATTCAGGTTTCCCTGGAGAATGACCTGGGAGATTTGGGCACCTCCCTCACTTCCTGCCCTTGCAGACACACTGGAGCCAGAGGAGGGTTTCAGTACTGAAGCCTGCCAAAGGCAAATCGCACCAAGGGCTCGAATCTGGTTTGGTGTGCAGAGTAAAACCCCAGAAAGAACTCTCGAACAATAAATGCTGAAAAAAGACGGGGGCCAGTTGGTATAATGTTCACCCATGGGTGCTGTAGTGCAGCAGAGGATTCGGCCTGCGGTAGAAAAGCACAATGGCAGGAAAATTAAACCACTGCCACCAGCCATTTAAATTAGTGAGGGTACTATAAAAAATGTTACATGAGTAAGTAGGTGTTAGGGAGAATCCTCAGAAATCTGCTAATTCCCTTCTACTTTAGAGGCCCCGCCTGTTTTGCTGGACTTCAGGACTTTTAATTTCTTACCTGGAGAGAGTGACCTTTTTCCGACTAGCTCATGTATTTTTTTTGTGATTTTGACCCTGTTTCTTTTTAACTTTTGAGTCTGACAAACTCCATAGGCATCATCTTTACATTGTGACACACAGCACCTTCAGTGCAGTGGCATAGTGAAGTCTTAGATTTCCCAGAGGTTTAAATACCTTCTCTTGGTGAAACTACTGTTTGCAAGAGCAGTGAAGTGAAATTAACTTTACTTACATTTTGTAACTTTCTAGACCCAGCGCACACCATCTTACCATAGGGTGCTAGATGGGTTACTTGGTATCCCCTTTGTCTAGTTTCTCATCTAAAATTTGTGTTACCCTTTCTACAATTAATGGCTGGTGGCAGTGGGTTACTTTTTACTACTGTTGTTTTTCTTTTTTTCTTGGGCGGGATTCACGAGTGAAGCCCGCCTCTGGCTCCAGTATGTCTGGCAGGAAGTAAGGGAGGTGCCTGAAATGGCCTGTGCTTAATTCCCTTGGTTAAAGGAATGCACCCAAAGGTGATTGGCCGGCTGGCTGTGAGATTAACAGCTAGGCTGGATTCAATGGGAGAAACCTGCATAAAAGGTGTGTTTTTTTTGGCTTGGAAGGCAGAGTCGACCACTGAACAAAGGAGTCCGAAGAAGAACTTGGAAGAGACGCCTACTGCAACTCCTGGACTGTTGGTTTGCCCGGTGAAGCCCTGCTGCTGTGCTGAAGCTCCGAATTCGCCTCGACTAGAGACGCCCTGCACGGAAGACTTCTCCCCTTGGGTTGGTGGGACCAATCAACTCCAAAGTAAGCCCATCTGGGCATCCTCTCGTAGCTGGCTTTACCTCTGCTGCTGCTGGAATCGAAGTGCCATTGAGAGGAACACCAGATTGTGTGTGTTGCTTTTAATTCGGACCAGAGCGCCAGAAAGATCCTCGCGACTTCCCTGAAGCAGGACGGACCAAGCCTGCCCTGAAGCAGGACTGACCAAGCCTGAATCATCTCAACGGAGTGCTGAGTCCAGATGCGTGGAAACTCCAAAGTGGTATCCGAGAAATGTGATGTTGCTATTTGCTGTCGGACACGAGGAGCTGAAACACTGAGGGGGCCGCTGAATTGAAGTTTGTCTATTGCTGCCGCTGACCTCCCCATTGCAGAGCAGGAGTCCCCAGACGTCCTCCCTCTTGTCCCCATGACTGAGGCTCAGGAACAACAGGGTCTGCAGAGCTGCACAGGAACAGAAGATGGCTGTAACCATTTCTTCTAACAGAGGTACTGTAAAGTCTAAGAACACCTCTTGTGATGTAGCCTTGCTTGCGCTCAGCTGCAACCTGTTTTGGTTACCTTGCAGAGTTGCTAAAGCTTTGCCCCTCACAAGCCTCCCAGCTTGTGGCCCTTCAATTGTTCTGTTTCCTGCAAACATTTCTAAAAACATTGCAAGACTTTTTACCTACCTGCAAAAGTCTTCACCTCCCCTAGACATTGTGCAATTAACATTGGCTGTCCTGGCTCCCTGAGAGCCTCTCCTTTACCTCTGACTATATGCTCTATCTTTTGCTCAGGAAAGGGTTTAACGTATTTGACATTGGACGTTTTTAAAAGTACTTACCTGTTTGTGAATTATTTGTTAACCTTTGTTTTATCTACCGCCCCCCCCACCCCCCACCTGCTGCTCAGCCACACTACCAACCTGTGTAGTTCAGACTTATAGCAAAGGTTGAGTCCCTATTGCCAGGAGGTCAAGGTTATTGTTGTGCACCCAAAGGATACTGCATACTATCTTGCCTAACAGTAGAAAAAGGGGCTACTAAGTAACCCCCAGTACTCCACATAAGATGAGGTGGGCTGGACCTACAAAGAGAAAAGGGAAGTAAAGTCAATTTCACTTTACTCTTCTTGGGAACTGTAGTTCACCCAAGAAAAGGTATTTAAACCTTAAGAGAAATCAAAAGGATTTCTGACACTGCACTGAAGGTGCTGTGTCGCCATTCAAAAAGTAGATGCCTATGAGTCTGTCACACTCCAAAAACTAAAGGAAACACATAATCCAAATCGGATCACAAATACGTGAGTGAGAAAAAGGGTTCACTCTCTTCAGGGTTAAAATTAAAGTCCTAAAGTCCAGAAAAAGAGCTTGGGGCGTCTAAGTTGGGAGGAATAGAGCACTAAAATGAAAATTCTCCCTAACGTGGTGACAGTCTCCTGGTAAGAGGGGGCTTCTGAAAACCTGTACCCTGGCAACGACGGAGCATAAGCACCACCACCTATCGCTCGACGGAACTCCTCGTCGAGAGCAATCTTGTCTGCGCAGCTTCTGGACACCTGGATCCAGCCAGTTTCCTGGAACTCCTGAGTAGGTCGTACCCGCAACCTGCAGAGCTGGATCAGGTAGATGCACAATGACATATGACATCATGCTGAGCAGCGATGGTCCGCACCGTGGCGTTCTTCAGAGTCCACAGCGATTGCACCTTGCCCAGCAGGGCCGCTATTCGCTCCTCAGGGGAAGCCGCCAGGCAGGAGACAGTGAGTTTGGCCCCCATGAACCGTGCATTCTGAGATGGTATCAAGCAGGACTTTGGATAGTTGAGAGATCTCTAGAACAGTCAGCAGCTGGATCGTCCTGTGTTTTCTGCAGTTCCCTTGACTTTGGCCCGTATGAGCCATTCGTCGAGGTACAGGTACAAGTGTATCCCCTGTAAACGCAGATGGGCCGCCACTGGTGCCAGGTACTTCGTAAACACCCTGGGTGCCCACTTCAGTCTGAAGGGGAGGGCCTTGAATTGATGGTACCTTCCCTGCCCTATAAAGCGCAGGAACTGCCAATGCTTCTCTTGAATGGGGACACGGAAGTATGCGTCCTCCAGATCCCGCAATGTCAGGAAGTCCCCTTCTAACAGTAGGCCGAAGCACATGCTGCAACGTGACCATCCTGAAAGTCTGGGACTTGAGGTATTTGATGCTATGCCGCAGCTCTTGAATGGGCCGCCAGCCCCCGGTCGTCTTTACCAAGAAGTATGTCTTTAACAAGAAGTATCTGGAGTAGACTCTGGAGCCCCGGAGTCGCTTTGGAATCAGTTCTGTTACTGGGGTACCATCAAGTCGCTGCTTGCTGTTGTCAAGAATTCTCATTTCTGTCCGATTTCCCTTCTACCTTAGAGACCTCAGCTCTGGACTTTAGGACTTTTAATTTTTATCCTGGAGTGAGACCTTTTGCTCACTCATGTATTTTTGATCTGATCTAGACTGTTTTCTTTGGTTTTGGAGTCTGACAAACTTCATAGGCATCTACCTTTTTGTATTGTGACACACTGCACCTTCAGTGCAGTGCCACAGAGAAGTCCTTTGGATTTCTCATAAGGTTTAAATACTTTCTCCTGGATGAACTACTGCTCCCAGGAGCACTAATGTGAAATTGGCTTTACTTACTGTTTTTCCTATATAGGTCCAGTACAACCCATTTAATGTGGAAGTACTGGGGGTTACGTAGCCTCTTTTTCCTACTTACTACTGTAACATTTTGTGTTACTCACTACTTTTAATCCTGGTGGCAGTGGTTTAATTTTCCCACCATTGTGCGTTTTTAGCGCAGGCTGTATCCTCAGCTGAAGTAATGCACCCATTGGTGCCCATTTTGTAAAAATGGCCCGGGCTTCTTTTTTCGCCATTTCTCGTTAGTGAGGTCTTTCTTGGGTTTTACTCTGCACGCTAAACCAGGTTTAACCTTTTTGTTAGTTTTGCCTTTGGCGGGCTTCAGTGTTTAAATCCACCTCTGGCTCCAGTGTATCTGGCAGGGCAGGCAGCGAGGGAGGTGGCCAAAACTCCTGTCCTTGGTCTCCTTGGTTACCTGAATGTACCCAGTGCTGATTGGCTGGCTGTCCTTGAAGGACAGCCACCCTGCTATGAGTGACAGCTAGGCTGTGTATAAATGGGAGAAACCTACATAAAAGGTGAGGTCTCTTGAGCAGAAGGCAGAGTTGGCCACTGGACGAAACTGCCGAAGAAAGAAACTTGAAGAGAAGCTGGCTGCACCGTCCTGGACCGTTGGTTTGCCCGGTGAAGCCCTGCTTCTCTGCTGAAATTCCACATTTCAGATAGACTAGAGAAACCGGAACGGACGACTTCTTCCCAAGACTAACTTTGCTGGAAAACCTCTCCCTGCTGGCTGTACTACTTTGCTGCTGCTGGAACCGAGTGCCAAGGGTCAGGAAAACCAGAATCTAGTGCATCGTCTTTAAGCTGGACCAAAGCTCCAGGAAGATCCTGAGGGCCTGAGCCACCTCAACAGAGTGCTGGACCCCAGAAGCAAGGGGAGTCCAAGTGTTGAACATCCGCGGCGGTGCGATTTACCGGTAGCTGAAACCGGAAAATGCAGCTGAATTGTAAAGAGCCTGTAGCCGCCGACCTTCGAACTGCAGTGCAGGAGTCCTCCAGACGTCCTCCCTCTTGTCCTCACAATTGAGGCACAGAAACCCAGGATCTGCAAGACGGCTACCAGAATAGAAGCCAGTTGGATCCTCTTCTCCCAACCTAAGGTACGGCCTTTACTAAGGGGTACTTGCCTCTTGTGTCTGTAGCTTGTTGGTTCTCAGTGGAGACCTGCAGTAGGTGCTTTTTGCAGAGTTGATTTCAGCTCTGCTTTTCACTAGCCTTACAGCTTGTGGTCCAACAGTGATTCTTTTTACTACAAACTCTTAAAATATGTGCAAGACTTTTGTGCTATCTAAAGAAGTTCCCCAGCTCCCTAGACATTGTTCAAATGCTTACAAAGAGACATAAAGAGGAAGAAGAAAATTAAAACGACCTGAAGGACCAGCCTAGAGCCTAAACAGGAGGATGGTGTGGAAAAGAAGGCTTGTTTAGGGTGTTAAAGGGGATTTATTTTTTATTTTTTGAGTCAGCCAAGACTTTTGACTGTCATGGCACCCTGCAGACTCTTATGACCCATTGACTTTGGTTCGAACTGTCCCTCATAGGTGGTACATAAGTTTAACTTGTATTGTTGGGAAAGATCTAATATAGATTTCAGTGGGAGATTGAAAAGTATTCACGTGCTCTGAGAATCTGTTAACCTTTTCCTTCCGTAACCTTTTGCACCAACTCAAATGTATTAAGTACCAAAAGTGATATATTAATGCCACACATTGTCCTAGCAATTTAAGTCACCTCAGCCTGTATGAAGTGTTTGTGAGGCATCCCAAAACAGTATCTACCTGCTTATCTGAACTCTGAGAAAGTGTTTTGAAGTGTCTTTTTATTGTTGCACAGTGCCCTTTCTAAAGAAGGCTAATTGATCAGAAATGCAATAAAAACACATTTAAATAAAAAACGGACTGTTAAATTATTTTTTTACTAGAAACCTGGAGTATGCGTTTTATTTGGATACTTATAATTATGAATCTGTTACATCTCTACAGCTCGCATTTACCCCTCTTGAGGTGTCTGGGTGCTCATTCACTCCAACAACTTGTGTAGTACAGACCTATACCAATAGGTGGGTTACCTATTACCATGCATCCAATCTTGACTAAAACTTGGCACAATGTCGTTGTGCATCTACCTGATCTGGCTCTGCATGTTGCGGATATGACCCCTTCAGGAGTACCTGGGCGCTCGCTGGATCCAGGTGTCAAGAAGCTTCGCAGACAAGATTGCTCTCGGAGCCGTCGAGCAATAAGGTGGTGGGGCATATGCTCCAGCGTCACCGGGGGCACAGGTTTTCAGAGACCCCCCCCCCCGTAGCAGGAGACGGTCACCATCCTGGAACTGGCTGTGTTTTGAGCCCTCCATTTCTTCTGTCCCTCAAGGGCAAAGTGGTGTGTGTCTTCAGGGGTGCACCAGATCCCTGACGCTCTTCAGAGAGTTGCAGGAGTTGTGGCACTGGGCAAGCAACTACGCAAAAAAGGAAACTAGGGCAACAGAGCTAGCAAGTTACACAGCAAGAGGTAAGTACCCCTTAGTTTACAGTACCTTAGGTCTGAAGAAAATGGTTCCATCTGGCTTCTGGTCCTGTTTCAGTATGGCAGATCCTGTTATTGCTGGGCCTCTGTCGTGGGGACAAGAGGAAGGCCGTCTGGTGACTCCTACACTATGATTCGAAGGTTGGCGGCAGCAATGGACAAACTTCAGATCAGCGGCATTTCGCGGTTTCAGCTTCTCGCGAATAGCATCACTGTGGTTCTCGCATACCTTGTGGGCTTTCCTTGCTTCTGAGCTCCAGCACTCTGTTGAGGTGGCTCAGGCTTGGTTAGTCCTGCTGCGAGGGATTCCAGAGGATCTTCCTGGAGCTCGGGTCAGACTTAAAAATAATGCAATTGATTCTGGTATTCCTCTCCCTGTTACTCTTATCCTGCAGCAGCAATGGAAGCACAGCCAGCTTAGAGAGGATTTCCAGATGTGTTTGTCTTGGAGGTTGATTTGGTCCCACCAACCCAAAGGGAGAATTCGTCCTTTGCGGGGCTTCTCTAGTCGAGGCGTATTCGGAGCTTCAGCACTGTAGTAGGGCTTCATGGTATCCCTATGAAATATCCCCACCAGAAATATTGCCGTACATATGGCAGTTTCTCGCCATAGATATTTTTGGGAGGTAAAATTTGTGGGAGCGGAGGTTATAGGGGTGTCCCCTGCACATTTTAAAATAATGCGGGGGTGTCCCCCTCAGGGTCCATGGATCAATATCACCGCAAAAATATGGATATATTTTTGTATCGCGATATTTGTGCGGGGATATTAACACATGGAACCGGCTTCACTGGGCAAAAAAGCGGTCCAGGAGTTGCAGCAAGCACCTCTTGCAAGTTCTTTGGATTCCTTCAACCAGTGGCCGACTCTGCTTTCTGTCTAAAAGACCTCACCTTTTTATGAAGGTTTATCCCATTCATTTCCAGCCTAGCTGTCACTCTCACAGCAGGGTGGCTGTCCTTCAAGGACAAGGACAGCCAGCCAATCACATTTGGGTGCATTCCTGTAACCAAGGAGACTAAGCACAGGGAGTTTTGGGAACCTACCTTGCTTCCTGCCCTGCCAGACACGCTGGAAGCAGAGATGTGCTTCACCAGTGAATCCAGGCAGAGACAAAACAAAGGGCCCAAACGTGGTTTTTCGCTCAGAGTAAATCTCAAGAAGGACCTTTCCAACAAGAAATGGCGTAAAAAGACCACCAGGGCCATTTTGACAAAATGGGCACCCATGGGTGCTTTACTGCAGCTGCAATTGCATCCTGAGGTTAGAACATTCAATGGTAGTATAAAGTAAACCACTGCCACCAGTCATTAACTGTAGAAAGGGTATCATAAAAATGTTACATGAGAAACTAGACATGGGGGGGGGGGGGGGCTACTAAGTAACCCCTCCAGCACCCTATTGTAAGATGGTGTGTGCTGTCTAGAAAGTTACAAATGTATGTTAAATAAATTTCACTTCCCTGCTCTTGGAAACAATAGATTAACTAAGAGAAGGTATTTAAACCTTTGGGAAATCTGAAAGACTTCCCTGTGCCAGTGCACTGAAGGTGCTGTGTGTCATAATGTAAAAAGATGCCTATGGAGTTTGTCAGACTCCAAAAACACGATGTTGCTATTTGCGGTAGACTCAAGGAGCTGAAACACCGATGTGCTGCTAGTTTGAAGATTGGCGGTTGCAGTCGGTGACCATCCCATTGCAGTGCAGGAGTCTGCAGACGTCCTCCCTCTTGTCCCCACGACCGAGGCCCAGGAACAAAAGGATCTGCAGAGCTGCACAGGAGCAGAGGTCTTTTGCTGCACTTTTCTTCAACCTAAAGGTGCTGTACAGTCTAAGAGAACTTACCTCTTGTCGTGCAACTGCACTTCTTCTCTGTTGGTGAAGCTTGTGGTGGTTGCTCTGTAAAGTTGCTGACAGCTTCTTTACCTCCCAAGCCAAAACAGCTTGTGGCCCTACTTTGAATTCCTCTTCTCCAAAGACTTCTAAAAATAGATTGCAAGACTTTTACCTACCGCTGAGAAGTGCTTCAGTTTCACCTAGACTTTTACTCAATTGACTTTGGCTTAGCCTGGCTCACTGAATGACTATTCTTCCCTCTGTGAATGTGTGGTCTTCCTTCCAGGAAAGGGTTAACTAACTTTACATGGGGGGAGGAGGGGTTACGAAAAGGACTTGCGTGCTTTGCGAATATTTGTGAGATCGCTTGTTGTGTCAAAACCCTTTTCTTTGACACACTCTTAAGTCTGATTCTAAATACAACAGTGATATATTAATGTCCCCAGCACCCTAATTGTTGTAGTCACCTTAGGGTGTAGCTAGTGTATGTGGGCCATCACAAAAGGGTACTTGCTGGTTTAGAAATAGTAAGAGTGTATTTTGAAATGTATTCGTGTGTTGCTGTTACTCAAGAAACCTTGGGTGTAAGAGTTTATTTAAATACTTGTCACTGTGAACCTCTGTGTAACTACCCTATAGCTCACATCGACCCCTCTTGAGCTACGCCTAGCTGCTCAACACGCTACCAACCTGTGTAGTACATACTTGTACCAAAGATTGGGTTCCTATTGCCAGGCGGTCAGGGTTGTTGTAGTGCACCCAAAGGCTACGGCATACAATCTAGCTTAACAGAGAGGGGGAGGTGGGGGGAGGGGGGGTCTTGCTCTCTCCAGGATAAAAATAATCTTCCAACAAAAGTGATGGGGGTCTCTAAGGTAGAAGGGAATTCGCACATTTCTCAGAATTCTCCCTAACCCACATTGTATGAACATATCAATTAATTGTGTCCATTTGTGTCAAAAAGCATATCTTCAGTTTGGCTCATCAGATTTTTATTTTTTTGCAGCATTCAACAGTTTAGGGGAAGCACTAGGTGTGTTGTTGAAACGTACAATTGGAGCTCTACATACTGAACGCATATTTTTTATGCATCTGTGAATAACACAATGTAAAAACCAAAGTTTTTTTTTTTTTTGCAACAGTCCTACATGAAAATATATTCTTAATATTTCACAGAATTTGGAAGAAGTGTTCGGATCCGGCTGGATCACTGGCCTGCAAATTTGGTGAACATTTACGACAAGAATAAGTTATTTAAAATGTTGACTTTTTAAAAGAATAATGCTTTTATGTGAAGTGTCATTCAAACATTTAATTGTAAAGTCTGTAATATAGCTACATTTAATACACACACCTACATTTCGTCTTAAGGCGAAAACAAGATCTCTCTTGCACTCTGAATCTTGGTGCTACATTTCTTTAAAACATGAGGTGGCTCTAGTTGATGTAGCTGAAATTGTGTTCACGTATGATCCATTGAAGTGTTCAAGTGTACGTATGAGGTAATTAATGAGATCATTGATGGGTGCTGAGAATGTTGGTTACTTCAGTCCATATGTGTTCTTGTATTTTCACAGCGATCATTCTGCGTAACCTAAGCCCACACAGCACGCTTGAGTCCATCCTGAGTGCCCTCTCTCCCTACGCTGTCCTGTCCTCCGCCAATGTACGTGTCATCAAGGACAAGCTGACCCAGATGAACCGTGGCTTCGCCTTTATCCAGCTTTCCACCATTGTTGTGAGTTCTCGGGTAGGGGTGGTTGGGAATTTGCCAGTTACCAAATATCAAGGTGGGCTTGTGAAAGTGATGTAATCTACTCAAAATCTCATACACTTCCTTCACACTGCTGCCTTACTCACAGCGTCATTGATGGGTCATTTTCTAGGTTCTTTTGGTACTTTCATTCATGGATAAACCCGATCTCCAGCTGAAGGTCACAAGAGGCTCCTTCGGGAGCACCAATCAGGAAGAAATCCCCCTCATCCCAGCATCAACAGGGACAATATCAGAGAGACCAACAGTTGGGCAATATTTGATGTAGTAACCCTGTGGGAGACTACACCAGCCTTGTCTTCTTGGTATTGGGTAACCCACATATTGCTATAGGTCTGTACTACACAAGTTGATAGTGACTAAGCAGCCAGACTTTCCTCAAGAGGGGTAAATGTGAGCTGTAGAGCTGTAGCATCGAAATCCACAATTACAAGTATCCAAATAACACTCAGTTTTCTAGTAAAATAATTATTTAATGGTCCGTTTCAAAGGAGTATTCTTTAAAAAGGCCAATGTGCAACAATAAAAATACTTCAAAATACTTTCTCTGAATCAAGTCAAGCAAGTAGATGCTCTTTAGAGATGCTTCATACACACTGCCTACACTTTGAGGTGACTTCCCTAACTAGGACAGTATTAGCATTTATTTATCACTTTTTTTCTAATTGGTAAATTCTGAGTATGGCAAAAAGGAAAAGGTTAGAAGAATGAAAAATGTTAACAGGTTCTCAGAGCATGTGAGCACTTTAAATCTTCCAATGAAGTCTAGATAAAACCTTTCCCAGCAAATATTAGTTACAAACCAATGTATCACCTATGAGGGATAGTTGAAATCAGTCAATGGACTAGAAGAGTCTGCAGGGAGCCAGGACAGCCAAAGTCAATTTGGAGCAAAGTATATGGAGCTGAGGAACTTTATAGATAACAAAGGTCTTGCACAAAGTTAGTTTGTTGTAGAAAATCACTGTTGGGCCACAAGCTGTTATACTTGTGAAAATTTAGAGTTGAGATCAACTCTAGCAAGCAGCCACAGCAAGTCTCAAGTGAGATGAGCAGAACTACAGACAGAGGTAAGTACCCCTTAGTTAGAACAGTACCTTCAGTTAGAAGAAGAGGAACCAGCTGGCTTCTGTCCTGGTTGCAGTGTTGCAGAGCCTGTGTTCCTGGGCCTCAGTCGTGGAGACAAGACGGAGGGCGTCTGGGGGGCAGTACGGAGGTCGGCGGCAGCTATGGGCTCTTTTCGTTCAGCGGCACTTCGCGGTTTCAGCTAACAGCAAATAGCACCACCGCATATCTTGGACACTGAATGGGCTTCCTTCACTCCTTGAGTGCAGCACTCTGTTGTGACTCGAGCTTGGGTCGTCCTGCTTCGGGAGGGTCCGGCATAAAGACATTGCCCTCAACTACGGATTTCTCGACCCCTGGCACTCTGTTCCAGCAGCAGCAAAGAAGGAGAGCCAGTTGGGAAAGGTCCTCCAGCAAAGTTAGACTTAGGGTTGGTTGGTCCCACCAACCCAAGGGAAGAAGTCCTTTCCGGAGCTGCTCTTGTCGATTGGGGAAAAGCAGTTTCAGCACAGCAACATGGCTTCACCGGGTACGGTCCAGGAGGATGCAGCAGCTTCTCTTCACTATTCCTTCGGATGTTTTGTCCAGTGGTTGATGGTCTTTAGTCCAAGAAGCCTTGCCTTTTAAGCAGGTTTCTCCCATTCATGCTGAAAGCGAACCCCAATTAACAGGGGTGCCCCTTAAATACAGGGGACCCATAATCACCATAACCCAGAGTAAATGCACCCCTCTAGGGAATTAAAAACCACAAGTCTATCTTGCAGGCGATGATAAAACTTTACAGATCATGAGGATTGGGGGAAATGGCAGAGGACTCTGCCATTTCAGACAAGCTTTCTGTCGTCCTTAGCTGGCTGCCATGTCCTGAAGACTGATGCTGGGCTTGGCGCTTAAACACAATTGACTTGGTCACTGGATACCAGCAGAGCTCCTCAAATTGTCTTTCTTGCCATGCAAGGGATGCTGCAGAGTCTCCAGTGTGCATGGGCAGGTTCAGTTTGGGACAGGCTACATAACATGCTGCATATGTTAAATGTTAAAGGTATTTGTACCGCGCACCGTCACCAACGGAATTGGTCCCCAGGTGCTCAGGCGGATCTGTAAATGATGAAGGTGGGGTGGGTTAGTAGGTTGAAGAATGGAGTAGGATAGTGAGAGGAGTGGTGTTCTGTTGGCAGCTTCAACTCCGTATACACCGGTTGCTGAGCTTTGGTGCGGGTATCGTATCGGAGTCAGTCCGCGTGTGGTGCTGTTCCGGCTTATGTGGTGCAGTGTTGTGCGTGCGGCTTGCTGTGCAAGAGATGGTTGTGTGAGTTTTATGAGTGAGATACGTATGCTTAGCCTGGCTCACTGAATGACTATAGTTTGAGCTTATATTGGTTAGTGGGTTACCTGACCTTTACCAATGCTAGCACTTGCAGTTCTGAGGAGTGTGGCACTTATTGGCCCTCACATTCCCGTCTATACGCGGCGCAGGCCAATGTTTAGGGCTCCATACAGGTGCGGTCATGCCAACATTCACACTTTTATCTAGACGCGGCGCAGGCTAGTGTTTAGAGATCAGTCCAGGTGTGGGCATGCTAACATTCACAACTCCATCCGAACGCCATGCCGGCTGGTATTCACGGCTCTGAGTGTGGCACATGCTAGCATTCATGTTTTTCTAGGCGTGGGCATGTTATCCTTCATTCGATCCTATCCAGATGCAGCACAGGCCAACGTCTATCTAGATGCGTCTGCCGGTTTGGCTGTGTGCGTACGAGTGGGAGAGTCACTAGAGGGCTTTCGTCTGGGTCAAGGTATGTGGTCAGTCTGTGTAGCCTTCCTTTGTGGCTGTTTTCCGTGATGTCTTATGCTCTGTCGAGTGGTTGGTTCTTTGGCTTGTGTTTGTCCAATTTGAGAGTGGCCGAGGTTGGAGTTATTTTCATCATTCTTTTAATGTATGCACTCTAGTGCGTCTCCGTAGTGGTTACGCTTTGAAGAGCCATGATTTGAGGAGTTTCCTGAATGCTAGGTGGTTTGTTGTATTCCGTATATTCTTAGGTAGGTTGTTCCAAGTTTTGGGTGCCTGGTGAGAGAAAGACGATCCTCTTGTTTTGGTTCCAGGCGTATGTCGGTGCTTGATCTTAGTGTTCTTGTCGGTTGATGTAGGCGTAGGTTGTCGCTTAGGAATTCTGCGCCTTGTTTGTGTATTGCTCTGTGCGTGATGCACATGGCCTTGAACTTTATCCGCTGTTTCAGCGGTAGCCAGTGTAGTATTTTTAGCGCGGGTGTGATGTGTTCTCTTCTGGGTAGCTTGAGGAGGAGTCTGGCTGCTGCATTTTGTATGCGTTGCAGTTTTTTTAGAAGTCGTTCGGGCATGCCCAGGTATAGGCTATTGGCATAGTCTACTCTGGACATGATCAGAGCGATGATGGTAAGTGTTTTGTTGGCGAACGACAGGCACGGTAGGATCCCTTTTGCTGCTCGCAGGAGGAAGAAACATTTCTTAATTACTGAGTTTACTTGTGGCTCCGGGGTGAGGTTGTTATCCATCAGGACCCCTAGGTTTTTTACAGTTGATGTTGGTTCTGCTGTGGTGCCGAGCTCTCTTGGCCAGGGGATGTAGTTGTCGCCTCCCTTTTTTGAAACGATCATTATCTCTGTTTTGCCCGGGTTGATTTTGAGATGGTTGAGGTTCATCCAGTTGAATGTCACAAAGGCAATTCTCTACTGTGGTGTTTTCTTCTCGAGTGTCTTGTATGTTGAAGATTATTTGAATATCGTCGGCGTAGTTGTAGCATGTGAGGCTGTGTTTTTTTGATGAGTTTGATCAATGGGTACATGTAGATGTTGAATAGAAGTGGGGAGAAGGATGATCCTTGTGGTATCAGGGCAATGCTGTTGTCTGAGTCTGCGTTTGTTTTTAGGTCGTCCCATATTGAGAGGAGAGCCGATTCTGTTCCTCTCATAGGTCTGAAGCCTACTTGTGCCTGGTCTAGTAGGCAATGCACTTCTATGAATCTTTGGGTTATTTGGTAGACGTATGTTTCTAGCAATTTGGCTATGTAGGGTATGTTGGAGATGGGTCTGTAGTTAGATGGGTCCTCCACGTTTCCTGTTGTGTCTTTAAGTAGTGGCTTGATGTAAGCCGATTTGAAGGCCTGCGGTACTTTGCCTGTTGGGATTGAGAGGTTGAGGAGATTCCTGTGGTATTCCATGGGGGTTCCTTGTTTGGGAATTGTTTTGTATATGTCCCGGGCCAAGGGTCTTCAGGAGAGCCGGATTTGTTGCTTTGGTTTACCAGTTTGACGAAAGCCTCAACTTTTCTGGGATTTCTGGGATGTTTCGTAGCTTGTTTGTGTTCCTCGTCTGTGTCGGTGGGGTTTGAGCTGTGAATGCTTGGTTTATTTTGTATGGTGTGTTGGATGGAGGTTATTTTGTTTAAGTGGTCTCAGAGGTCCTCGCAAAGTTTTGTCGATGGGATTGGAGGCGTGTTGTTGCAGGCCGGTGGGTTTTTTATTTCGTTTATGATTTTGAATAGTTCTTTTTGAGCGTTTGGTGATCTGGAGATTCGGTTGTCGTAATGTTTCCTCTTTGCTTTTTCTATTTCCTTTTTATATGCGTGTATCTGTTGTAGGAATTTCAATTTGTTTCTGGTGATGGTGTTGGTCCTCCATTCAGCTTCTAGTTTTCGGTTTTTCCTTTTCATGGCGTTGAGTAGTGGGGTGAACCATTTTGCTGTAGTTTTCTTGCATGATGGGGTGAAAGGCTTTTGTTTGGCGATGTCGTCAAGGGTTGTTGTGATCCAGGTATGAAGTAGGGCAACTTTTTTGTCTAGGTCTGCTTCTTCCATGATTGGTGCTTGTGGTTTGCTGAGTTCTAGGAGCTCGGTTAGGTTGGAGTTTTTTATGGTTTTCCAATTTCTTTTCATCATGATGGGTTGTTTTTCTAGTTGCTTTTTTGTTGGAGCGGCCGTTGTGATTATGAACGGAATAATGAGGTGGTTGCTCCAAAGTATTTGAATTGGGGGTGCCGTGGTGATGAGATCCTTGTTGGCGAAGATTGCATCAATTGTGTGCCCTGCTGAGTGGGTTGCTCCTTTGACTAGTTGTTGTAGGTTCATGGTTGCTAGTTGGGCGGTTAAGGATTTTTGTGTGGTTGTGGTTTCTTCATCGAACCAGATGTTGAAATCTCCGAGGATGATAAGATGATTGTACTTGATGGCTAGGGTAGTGATTGCTTCCGTGAAAGCGTCTATGAAAGGCGCATCGTAGGTTGGTGCTCTGTATAGCAGTCTGAATTTCAGGTTGTTTTTGGGGTTTGTTGAAAGTCGTAGTATTAAGGATTCACATTTGTCGATGTTTAGTGGATCTTCCATTTCCATTTTGATGGCCAGTTGTTCCTTGTGGATGATCGCTAGTCTCCCCCCCCCCCCCCCCACCCCCCGCCCATCTCTTTTGGATTTTCTTGTTGTTTGGATGCATTTGAAGTCTTCAGGCAGGCAGTTGAGGGTGATCTTGTAGTTGTCGTCTAGCCATGTTTTGGTTACAAATAGGATGTCCATGCCGCCTTCTGACAGCAGGTCGTATATTTCTGTTGTGTTTGGGCATTGACCTTGCGTTTATTAAGTTACAATGGATTCTCTGGGTGAGATTTTGTTTTGAGGTTATTTGTTGTTTGAGTTTGTTGTCTGTTCGTGGAGTTTCTGCATTGATGTCGGTAGGATGAAGAACAGCGACAGCTGCTTCTTCATTGAAGCGGTCTAGTAAGTTAACAGGGCTGATTAGTTTTGGTGTTTCTGCTGTGATGCTACTCGGATGAAGATCAGCAGTGATTTCTTCATTGGGTCCGATTGTTGGGTGGGGGTGGCGTTGCTGGTTGTTGGTACTTCGCCGTATTGTGCAGGGCATAGTGGGAATCGGTGTTGTCCCTCTGTTCTTGTAATGTAAGGGGTAATGGGGTCGGAGCCCTCCCATTCTCTTGTTGATTGCCCCCATCTTTTTTCCGCGTGTGTCGGAAATTCTTTGCATGTTTCGAGGTTTCCGTGTTGGGGTGTCTGTGTACCGTGGTTGTTGCGAGGTAAGGTGTGAGGTATAAGGATTTTTCTCTTGTGGATTTTGTTCCGGTTGTGGCTGCTTTAGGCGTGTTTTCTTGCAATGGGGCTGTTTCTTGTGGGGTCTGTCGGTGTTGTGTGTTTGCGTCTTTTGTTGCTCGATCTTGTTCTTTCTCGGCGTCCTTTTCTGGTACGGGCCATTTTCCAGTCTAGGTGCAGGCGTAGTGTGGTAGTTGGTCCTCTATGCTGTGCGGTCGCAGTGACCTTGGTTTCCTTCTCTGGGTGCGCTGGGGTGTTCTCTGGCTTGGTGTTGCTTTCTTTCAGTGGGGGGGTATATCTTGAGGGTACCCTGTCGGGGGTGTTAGTGGTCTGCTGGTATGGGATTTAATTGAGTTAGGTAGTGGTGGGTTTCCGGGATTGGTAGGGTACTGAACTAAGCGCAGTTAGATTATTTGAGACCTGTATAGTGGGTGAGAGTCCTATCAGTGCGATCTAAAACATACTACACAGCAATTTTGGGAGAGAGCCCCTGCTAAGTTTGACAGACCTGTATAGTGGGAGAGAGGCCTATCAATGCAGTCTAAATATCATACAATGCAATTAGGAGACAGAACCCCTGCTATAGTGGGAGAGAGGCCGATCAATGCAGTCTTGAGCGTCATGAAATGCAATCATTTTTTTTTTTTTTTTTTACTTTGGGTTTGGTAGTGGCTTGGAGTCTGGGGTAGAGTGGTTGCTCTAATCCGGACCCAGGCCACTCCTACCTTGCTGGTCCTTGAGGATGGTGGTTGACGACTGGCCCCTGCTTCCCCTGCAGACACCGGCTGACACTTCTTGGATCCGCCTCTGTTGGAGCCGCCCTTGGCCTTAGGGCCCTTAGCCGCAGGGGGCTGCCGGGCAGAAGGGCTCCCCTCGGGGGACCAGTGATAAAGGCTGGGAGGACCAATGAGAGCGGTGCTGGGCGGGTCGTGAGGTGGGAGGGGAGGAGAGCCTGGGTTGGTGAAAAGGCAGTGAGCGCCTGCAGCGCGGGTCGCTAGACCCCTAACACGGAAGGGGATGAGCCAATCCCGGGCGGTGGGCGGGTTGGGAGGCGGGAGGGAGCAGGGACCCGCTCGGGGAAGGATGCGGGGGAAAGGGGGGGGGGCTTTGCAGGCGGATTCTGTGGCCCAAAATGGAGGTTGTGGACACAATAGTCACCTGCCAAGGTTTGAGAAGGGCAGTCGCAGGAATATTTTGTTGCTCTTGTTTAGCTAACTTACATTGTAAAATGTTTCCATATATGTGTGTGTGTATATATGTATGTGGATGTATGTATACATGTGTATATATGTTTGCACTTATTTTTCAATCCTAACTATCTTTATTTATTGACCCTACCCCCCCCCCCCTCTCCTCCTCCCCTGGACTCTTGTAGTGCTTAGAAAACAGTTAACAGAAATCTTGCCTAGTTCTAAGGCATTTGGAAATGAAGGAAAGCACTAGGCTGCTTCCCAACATTGCACAGCCTAGCTGTCACTCACACAGCCGGGTGGCTGTCCTGCAAGGACAGTCAGCCAACCAATCCCGACTGGGTGCATTCAGGTAACCAAGGAGACTAAGGACAGGGGGGTTTCAGACCCCTCCCCCTACTTCCTGCCCTGCCAGACACATTTGAGCCAGAGGCGAGTTTCAGTACTGATGCCTGCCAAAGGCAAAACAAATCGAGGGTTTAAAACTGGTTTGGCGCACAGAGTAAAACCCAAGAAAGACCTCACAAACTAGAAATAGCGAAAAAAGACCTGGGGTAATTTTGACAAAATGGTCATCCATGGGTGCTATACTGCAGCTGAGGTTTCAGCCTGCGGTAAAAGCACAATTGTAGGAAAATAAATCCACTGCCACCACCCACTTAAAGTAGTGAGGGTATTATAAAAAGGTTACATGAGTAAGTAGGAAAAAGGGCTACTAAGTAACCCCCCCCCCCCCCCCCCCCCAACACTCCACATAAGATGTGTGTGCTGGACCTATAGAGAGAAAAGCGAAGTAAAGTCAATTTCACTTTACTATTTTCAACCTCATTCTCGCTAGCAACCAAAATGCCTACCACTAAAAACACTATCCGCTCCTCCCAAATTAACAAGGAACAAAAAGAACATTACGGTTAAACTCCTACCTACCCTCAATTCACTACCTGATAGTATGGATCCAAATATGCTAGTTGATGAATATAACAAAATTATGACCTTGACTCCATTGCCCCTCTAAAAATGAGACCAAGCAAACCTAAAGTACACCTCAACTCTTGGTTCGCTCGACACCTGAAGTTTCATGGAGGTTATTACCTACTGTTGAAAATAGAACCAACCTCACTAATATATCCTCTCGTAAGAAAAAAAATACTTCTGGCTAAACAAGAAACCTATAATAGAATCTTGCAAGCTAACTAGAGTATGAAGAAATTATTTGTAATTTTAAAAGAACTAGAAACTCCGATCCCAGTGCAAGACAACTGTGTGAAGGACAAAACTTGGTGCTGCAATATTCAGCAAGCACTAGCCAATAAAGTCACCACCCTCCAGGACAAGATCGGAAAAAAAGCATCCTTAACCAACGCGACCTCACTTAACAATACCCCTGTGCCCACTCATAATCCTCCACTCTACTTTAGCTTTTCTAAAATCTCTATTCTCGAGGTTGGAAAAATTCATCCTTTCCCTCAAACCTTTGAATTGCTAGGGTGTGATCAATGCCCAGCGCAACTAATTAAGGATGCGGCAAGAGATTTAGCACCTTTCATATCAAAGCTAATCAATGCCTCATTCTCTTCGGGTACCATCCCAAGTAACCTTTAGAGTCATGGGTACTCTCTCTCCTTCAACAGACAGCAGACTCAACCATACCGACTAACTATAGGCCTATCACTACAGTGCCATTTATTCTCAACATCTTAGACAAGGCGGCCTATCTCCAAATACAGAAGTATCTGGAGCTCAACCAACTCCTAGGAGCCCGCCAATCAGGATTTCGGCATTAACATGGCACTGAAACAGCATTAATTGATCTCAAGTACCAAATCAACGAGATTAGGGACGAGGGAAAAACAGCCTTACTTCTCCTTCTTGACCTCTCGGCTGCATTCACCTTGGTGGACCACAAGGCCTTATGCAACCACCTGGACTCGGCAGCGCATTTCTCAAACGTGGCCATAGTTTGGATGCAATCCTTCTTAAGCAACAGGACTACGAGTCTTCTCACCTTCAGGAGCTGCAGACCCCATCCCTATCACCTGTGGAGTGCCCAAGGGCTCATGTGTCTCACCCACATTGTACAATAGATTTACCAACCTCCTTTTAGATGATCTGGACCATCTTGGTATCACCTACACTAACTATGCAGATGATACCCAGATTCTCTTAACACTTAAGCCCATATTCTCATCTTGGCGCAGTGAAGGTGCTAAACAGCACGATTCACTGCGCCAAAAGAGGACGCCCAGGCTCCACTGCTATTCTCAAGTGGGCCTGGACATCCTTATAGAGCATGACAGTGATCTGAGGATTGCGCCTGTTCTAAGGTGTTACGGGCGCAATCCAATCTCGGCAGCATTTTTATAAAATAACGACAGATTGGTTATTTTACGAAAATGCTGCCGAACACAGATTAACACGTTCCTATACACCAAAATAATCAGCTTCAACATTGCAGGATGTTGAAGCTGCTTAGTGTGGTATATAGGAAAGTGTTCATATACACCTTAACGTTGAAGCTGCTTGCTTTGGTGTACATGAGTTTTCATATACGACACACAGGTATATATGAAAACTTTCATTTACACCAAACAAGGCTTCTTGTGGCACTCCTCCCGTTTAAAGGCTCCAAAAGGGTGCCGTATTTGTGTGCATGTTTAGCGCACATATTAAACTGGCGGAGTGCCACAAAAATAGGCTTCCAAAACGCCAGTTTCCGAATGTGGCAATTGCTAGGTTGGTTTCCAACCCATCCCAGCAACCGCCACATATATTCCGAAAGTGGCGCATTCCTTCTGACTTCGGAGGAATGCGCCAACTTCAGAATAGGTGTGAAGTACCGAAAAGGTTGTTAAGCCTTTTAACGTCCTTTTTTGTACTTATTACCTAGATGAGAATAGGGCCCTTACTGGGCATTATGATAAGGATTTGGCCTTTGTAAATAGGGTTTACCTCATCATCCAGGCATGGATGGCTACTAGCGGTCTATGCCTGTATGATGACAAAACTGAGCTCATTATCCTCGGCACCACATCCAACCTCAAACTTGGTCCTGAATACCTTTCCTTTAACACTGATGGCAACCCTATTAAAGTTGCTAAAGAGGTAAAAACTCTAGGCTTTTACCTTGATTCCACCTTTTGTTTTACCAAACACGTAAATTCCATGGTCTCTGCCACTGCATATACATGCGAACTAATTAGAGCTGGTAAACCATTCTTATCCATGAATAGCTGTATCATTCTGGCCAGAGCTCTAATCTTGTCCAAATTGGACTACTGTAACTCCCTTTATATTGGAGCCAATAAGCACATTGTCAGGAGAATAAAAACGCTCCAGAAAAATGCCCTCAGAGCGGCCCTGGGCATAGCAAGGAAAGAGCACACTTCAGAGATAAGGAGACAGAATAACTGGCTATCTACCAGTGTCAGAATTCCGCTGAAATCAGCCTCACTCTCTTACAAATGCCTGAACAACGCTGCGCTTTGCTACTTCACTGAGAGATTCAACAGAAAATCCTCTAACAGGCCGACTAGGACAGCTAATACTAATTGTCTAACTGTGCCAAGATTAATTTTTCTAAAGTCGGGGGTAGCAGTGTTCCAGTTAAAGCAGCACAGCTCTGGAACTACCTACCTCCATCCTCGAGAGTTGACCAAACGTACGTGAACTTCAGACAGAATTTATCAACTGGCTTAAAGATAATGACCAGTAATGAATGTCTCCCATTTCACCTGCACTGTAAATAGACCCAGATTGCCTTTGTAAATTATGTTCCTGCTGTATAGTGTTTTTCTTTGTTTTGTATTTACCCACCATTTCTTGTACATTATACATTTGTATATCCAGACCTGTATTTCTATATGCCACTGTTACTTAAGCTGAAAGTCTTGTTTCTCCTGCGCCCCGATACCCTTGTGTCTGGCGCGCATTACAAATAGACTATTCTTAGGAACTGTAGTTCACCCTAGTAAAGGTTTTTAAACCTTAAAAGAAATCTAAAGGATTTCCCTGTGACACTGCACTGAAGGTGCTGTCACCATACAAAAATAGATGCCTATCTAGTTTGTCAGACTCCAAAAACGAAGAGAACGGAGATCAAATCAAAATACGTCAGTGAGCAAAAGGTCTCACTCACTCTATGGTAGAAATGAAAAGTTCTAAAGTCCAGCAAAAGAGCTGGGGGTCTCTAAGGTTGAAGAGAATTAGCACAGAAATGAGAATTCTCCTTAACACCAACCTGACTAGGTGATCAGATGAGAAGCGCATTTGTCCCTTTTGAGCTCCCTTGGGGCATTCAGTTGGGGGCGTCCCAGTGAAGAGGCGTTAGGAGAGTTTTGGGGTGAATTCTCAAAAATGTGCTAATTCCCTTCACCTTAGAGACCCCAAGCAACTTTGATGGATTTTGAGGACTTGATTTTTTTTTACCTAGAGTGACCCTTTTTCCCACTCTCTCATGTATTTTGAAATCTGTTTTACCTTTTGTTTCCTTTGGTTGCTGAGTCTAACCACCTCCCTAGGCATCATCTTTTTCATCTGTGTCACACAGCTCCCTCACTGGAGGGACACGGGGAAGCCTTTCAGGCTTTCCCAAGGTTGAAATACCTTCTCTGGGATAAACTACTGTTTCCCAGGGTAAGTTTAAGTGAAATTGACTTTACTAGTCTTTTTAAATTCCTAGACCCAGCACACCCTATCTTACAATGGAGTGCTGGTGGGGTTACTTAGTATCCGCTGTGTCTAGATACTCGCGTAGCATTCAAATGTAACCCTTTCCTCTCAGAATGGCTGGAGGCAGTGGTTTTACAACAAACGACCATGGTTTTTCCCGACCGCGAACTGTTCGCAGCTCCGGTAACGTTAAATCGCGGGAGCCATGTTTTTCAAGATGGCACCGAAGCCTCCTTTGTTAAAACTGGTCTGTCTTTTTTATTTTTTTATTTTTTGCCATTTCTTTGTGGAAAGCTCCTTCTCGAGTTTTTCTCTGCCCTCCAAACCGGGTATCAGGAGTGAAACCTGTCTCTGGCTCCAGAGTGTCTGGGGTAGGCAGGAAGTGTGGAAGTTGCCCGAAGCTCCCTGTGCTTAGTCTCCTAGGAAACCCAAATACACTCTGATTGGCTGGCTGACTGTCCGGCAAGGACAGCCACCCTGCTGGGTGAGTGGCAACTAGGCTGGAATGAAGCGGAGAGAACTGAATAAAATGAGTCCTTTGGCTTGGAAGGCAGAGTTGACCACTGGACGGAGGAACTACAGAAGAGCTTGAATATGGCTGCTGCAACTCCTGGACCATTGGTTTGCCCGGTGAAGCCCTGCTGCAGGTCTGAATTGCCAAGTTCACCTCGACAGAGAAGCCCCTTCAAGGACTTCTTCCTTTTGAGTTGGTGGGACCAATCAACTCGTAAGGCACCTGGATACCATTCTCTAAGCTGGTTAGGATTAACCAGGAGCAAGGACACCAGCTTGTGTACTTGTTGAACAGCTACTCGAACTGAAGTGACTCCCTTTTGTCTGCGTTTTCCAACGATCCTGTGCAGTGCAGGAGTCCCCCGACGTCCTCCCTCTTGTCCCCACAACTGAGGCTCAGGAACAGTGATATCTGCAGGAACTGCCAGGAACCAACGTCTTCAGCTGCATCTTTAGCTTCATACTAAGGTACGTTCGAACCCGATTGAGGGAGCGCTTCTCTTGCGGCGAAGGTTTGTGGAACTTCACCAACTTGCAGGCCTAATCAGCTTGTGACCCAACATATGATTCTTTTTCGTACAAACTACTTCTGAGAGCTTTGGCAAAGACCTTACCGTTTACTTCAAGAACTGCTCTTTCCTATCCAAGACACTAGTCCATTGACTTTGGCCTAGGCCTATTGAACTGAATCCTCTAATGAACTATAACTATTTGCACTGCCTAAGAAAGTATTTGTGATCCATTCTGCTAACTTGTGCCTTTTTACTCCCATTGAAAGTAACTGAAATCATTTTGCTCCTATTTCAGGGGAGCCTAATTTGTTCAGAAACTTGTTGGTTTGCTATTGACGTGTGTTTGCGTATAATATTAAGTTGCCTCCTTCTAGTGAATGTTTTCTAAATGATTGTGTAAGAAATTTATAAGTGTTTTACCAAGAAACCTTGAGAGGAAGTGTCTACTTGAACCACTGTGATTGGAAGACCTCTATGTAATCCCTTGTACTGCGCACATTCCTCAGATAAGCTTGACTGTGCAGCTCGCTACCACAAACTGTAGTATAGACTTATACCAAAGGTTGGTTTTGCTTACACCTGTAGTCCTAATTGTATGTGGTGGTCCCAGAGGGTACTGCATGCCTAACAACCTGGACACTCATCTCGGAGCTGGTTGTATATCTTCAGCGTTGCTGCAGGAAACCGTAGAAGCATGGAGAGGGACAGCAGATTGTGTGCATTACTTTCAAGCTGGCTTAAAGCGTTTGGAAGCTCCTCCGGACTCCCATAGCATGAGACTGACTGAGCCTGACTCCCCTCAGCTGAGTGCGGGACCTCGGAAGCAAGGACAGTCCACCTTGACAGCCATGACCAGCTTTGTTAACAGTGCAGTAGCTGAAACGCGAAACAGCCACTGAAATTGAAGTTTGCCAGTTGCAAGCTTTTGACCATCCCAGTGCAGTGCCGAAGTCCCCCGATGCCTCCCTCTTGTCCACACGACTTAGGCCCAGGAACAGCGAGATCTGCAGGAACTGTCAGGAACAGAAGTCATCAGTTGTATCTTTTTCTTCATTGTAAGGTACTGTAAAACAAGACTGAGAGCACTTACCTCACGGTGAAAGTGTTCGAAACTTTTTTTACAAACTACTTCTAAGGACATTTGCAGAGACTATTTTGTTTACTTACCAGAACCGCTTTATCCTCTCCAAGACTTTAGCCCATTGACTTTGGCGTAGCCTATTGACTCTTCTGGGCATCTCAAAGTATTTAAACTGTCTAAGAATACTTTTTTATGTTCTGATAACCGTTGCCTTTTACTCCTCTTGAAAAGTATTCTGAATGCCAACAGTAAGATATTAATGTCCCCAGCACCCTTGTTACTAAAGTCACCTGTCTGTGTAGGTTGTGTCTGTGGGCCAACCCAAAAGGGCCTTGTCCGATTCAGAAACTGAGTGAACACTATTGAAGTATTTTTGTGTTACTATATAATTGCCTCCTTCTAGTGAATGTTTTATAACTGACTGATAAATAAATTAATAAGTATTTATCCAAGAACCTTTGAGTGTAAGAGTTTATTTGAACACCTGTGATTGTAGACCTCTAGACCTCTGTGTAACATCATTACTGCTCACATTCCCCCCTTGAGATAAGCCTGGCTGCTCAACACGCAACCAAAATTGTGTAGTACGGACTTACACCAAAGATTGGTTTGCTTACATCTGTAGTCCTAGTTATGTAGTGTTCCCAGAGGGTACTGCATATAAACTTTGCCTAACCGTTTCCCTGAAGTCCAACTAAGGGCTTTAATGAAACCTTTCAACTGAGACGGTACAAGCATCCACTCTTAGTATAAGGCTGTACCACTTGATTACATGGTAGCGCAGACAGAGCAGTGAGGCTTATTTGAGAGAGGGCTGTAGAATTGGTACAAAGAAATTGTAGTCCACATATGGTCCAAAGAAACATTGGGTATTTTAAAAATAAAGGGTTTATTTGAATACAAGTAGACAAAGGTAAATCTTGGGTAATAAGTATTATCAAATTAGATATAATCACAACTAGAATTCTACAGCATGGGGTCTGGCATGGATTCACATGCTCATGAATCTTCCCCGTCAGGCTGTGAATCCACAGTAAAGAAAAAAAATCAGTGTTTCGTTTCTGTCTGTTAGTAGTAACCAATCACTTGTCTCTGGGTCATACTGCCCCCAGCCAATGACTGCCCTCTCCCTAAACCCCGCCCCTGGCAGCCATTCTCAGATTTTTTCCGCACGTTCGTGTTGGGAGTCCTCGTGCTTTAGCTCTCGAGCTTTTACTGCGTTTTGCTATATTTTTTTTTTTTTTAATCTCATTTTTTCGGTCAATCCAGCCTCAAGCTCCACCGTTTCTACTTCTGATCAATGGGGACCCGTTTCGGAATTTTCTACGCCCCTCAAGGGCGAAGTTTGGTCGAGCTACGCTTCTTGGAGGATTCCAGAAGATCTGAGGCCTACCTCGTGGACATGGCCCAGGACAAGGGAAGCTCGACGTCTGGGTCCAAGCTGTTCACGAACTGCCCTGGATGCGGATTATAGAATGTTTTCAAGGAGGACGAGCATTCGAGATGTCTCTACTGCCTTCATGAAGACAAAACGCACGTGGGGAAGGACTGTGCGTTTTGCAGGAACATCGCGGAACGGACTATGAAGGATCGGCATATCCGCCTCGCCAACTGACTGGAAGGGAAGAGCCCAGCAGGTGAGAAGCGGTCCGAGCAGTCTTCTAAGTCCTTTGAGGGCGCTCCGGTGACAGGGGCCCAACAGAAGGCAAAGCACCGCAGGCACCGGGAGTGCCGAAGGGTCGGGCTCCTTGGCTGCCAGGCAGGGCGCGCTTTCACCAACGCCATCAACCACGAGCCAACGCTCTGGCTCGGGGAAGAGAAAATCTGAGAACCCGGGTAAGCTTCTGGAGAAGCCCCGGTCGATCTCAAAGACAGCCGAGGGGGAGCGAGGCGGTGACCCCCTCACCCCCAAGGTGAAGGCCTCAAGCGCACCCAAGGTGGTGAAGGCCTTGATTCACCCGGCAAAGGCCTCTATCGAGGGAGTCATGGCGGCCCTGGAAAAGCCTGTGGAGGCTACGCCAGTGGAGGCGACCTCGGGGGCCCAGAGTTTCCCTGCCACCACAGAGGGAATCCTCTTTTCAGCCCATCGATAAGACCCCCGTGAAGACCCCGGTGGAAAAAGAGGCGGGGGGCAGTGGCCATTCCGGATACAGCCTCTGAGGAGGAGCTGGTTCAAGTTGTGAAAGGCCTCAACAAGAGGTTCGAGGCGGACGAAGAGAACGACTGTCGCTGAGGAGGCTCCCGTAAAGGAGCAACCATTGCGCCAGTCGCAACCAGTGCCTGAGCCTCAGGACAACTCGGTGGCCATTTTGATGGCAATCCAAACCTTATGCACAGAGATGGACAAGATTGCCCCTCACCCCAACAGACAATCCTGCAGAACCCAGCCCGTCGGGAAGCCCTCCAAACAAGCGGAGGAGAGTTCAAACGCTCCCCTCACCCCCCACCTTTCCAGCCCTCGTGGCCCACTCAACCTTCATCTCCCTCCCCTGATCCTAGGAATGACATGGGAACGGATACGGCCACAGCGGGGACGTGTGACGATGGTGGTGACGGCATGGGCCTTCCATCACCACCACCCTCGGGCCTCCCCTCCCAACGAAATTGGCTCCTTCCACGCCATGATTGCCACGGCATCCAAGCTTTTTTAAATCTGCCCTGAGGAACAGAAGAAGGAAGGTTTCCTCTATCAGCAGCGCGAGGCCAAGAGGAAGACGGTCCTCGCGGTACCATTGATTGACGATATCTGGGAGGAGGGACTTGCTCTCCTGAAGAACCCGTCCACGACGCCTGCCAAGAGGGATCGGTACGAGAAGTAGTACCGGATCCCCAATTCCACCCCTTTGTGCCTTAGGGCACAGCCGACCCCTGGATTCGGTCGTTTCGGCGGCGGCCAAGAAGGCGGCGGCGGGGGCATCATCCTTAACTTTGACCTCCCCACCTGACGGCGAGGGAAAGAAGCTGGACGCCATGGGACGAGTCATCTCGTCTGTGACGACATTTAAGGCGGCCAACGCCCTAGCGATTGTGGCCCGCTACGACAGGGAACTGTTACAAGATCGCTCCCCTGCTGGACTTCCTACCGGACCACAAGAGGTCTGAGGCCCTGGAGATCCTAGAGGAAAGTGAGGTGGTGTCGGACCACGCCATAACGGTGGCCACGGTATCGCTGACACTGGTTTCTGCCAGTTGGGCAGCGGTGTTTGCCTTCGACAGCAGGGATGGGTCAAGGCAACTGATTTCCGCCAGGACGTGCAAACCAAAGTTTTGGACATACCCTTCGACGGGAACAACCTGTTTGGAAAAACAGTGGATGAGTCACTTCAGGACATCAAGACTGACACGGAAACGGCTCGGGCCTTGGGAGTGTTGCAGCAACGACGGCCGCCCTTTTGGAATGCCGGGGGCAGACAGGGTGCCTCTAAGGGATCCGGCAGCCTGCTCCTCGTCGCAGGAGGCCTACAGAGGACGCGACAAGTTGGGAGGATCTCGTCGTCGTCGCCGCCAAAGAGGCCAAGGCGGCAAGGCCGCCTCCAAGCAGGACTGAACCGGTCGTAGCGTCGGGCCCCCACCGGAGCACCCCGTGGGAGGCTGGCTGGCGAAGTTCATAAGCGTGTGGGAGTCCATCTCCACCGATGTTTGGTGCTGGATGCCCTGGCCCACGGGCACACTCTCTCGAATTTCAAAGAAAGTGCCCCTGCATCCCTCCCGTGGCCAGGAAGGAAAATCACGTCCCTCAACTGCTGTTAGAAGTAAGGGCAATGCTCAAGAAGGGTGCCATCGAGCTCGTCCCGAAGAAGCTCCGGAGTATACTGCAGGTACTTCCTCGTCAGAAAGAAGACAGGCGGTTGGCGCCCCATCCTGGACCCGCGGCAGCTAAACAAATACATCAAGGTACAAAAGTTCAGGATGGTCCCCCCTCCAGCACGTGCTTGGACAGCTGTAGGAGGGCGACTTCCTATCGTCGCCGGACTTGGAGGATGCTTACTTCCATATCCCCATTCTAAAAGGACACCGAACGGTTCTCGGATTCGTAGACCAAGGGCGGCACTGCCAATTCAAGGCCCTGCCATTCGAGCTGAATTCGGCAACCAGGGTGTTTAACAAGTGCCTCGCACCAGTGGCGGCGTGGCTGCGCCTGCGGGGGATCCACGTCTACCCCTACCTGGACGATTGGCTCATCCGTGCAAGGACAAGAGATCTCGCCGTCTAACACACAGCAGAGACCGTCCAACTTCACACGGCTCTGGGCTTCTCAATCAACTACTCAAAATCCCACCTGGTCCCATCACAGGTCACACGGTTTGTTGGAGCCAAGCTCGATACAGTGGCGCGATTTGGCCTCGCATTCGGAGGAGAGGACGAAGGCCATCTTGGGCAAGGTGCAGCACCTGTTGGCCACGGGTGTGGCCAGGGTGATATCCATCAAGTCCCTGCTCGGAATAATGTCCTAGTGCATCTACCTGGTGCGCCTGTGCAGGCTACGGATGCGTCCTCTACAGGAGTTCCCGATGCCCGTTGGATACAAGCAACGGGCAGCTTCGAAGACAGGATCCCGCTCAAGGTTTTTCGCCAAGCGATTCGATGGTGGGGAACCCGCGCGCATCTCACGGCGGGCAAGGACTTTCAGACCCCGGTACATGAGGAGACTGTGACGACGGACACCTCCCTGGTGGGATGGGGAGCACACACCGGAGATCTGCACGCAAAAGGCCTTTGGCTCCCGGAGGAGAGGTCACTCCACATCAACATCCTGGAACTCCGAGCAGTTTCTGGGCCCTCAGGTCGTTTCTCCTGTCCCTCGAGGGCAAGGTGGTGAGGATCTTCACCGACAACACCACCATGATGTTCTACATCCAGAAGCAGGGAGGCACAACATTCCCAGCCCCGTCCAAGGAGGCCCAGGATCTGTGGCACTGGGCAGTCGCCCAGGGAATGTTTCTTGTGCCCTTCCATCTATCGGGAACAAAGAACGTCATTGCTGACTCACTCAGCAGGGAGCTGCGCTCGTGCCACGAGTGGGAGCTGCGTCAGGATGAAGTGGATTGACTTTTCCAACGATGGGGCAAACCCCAGATCGACCTGTTTGCGACAGCAACAAACTCAAGTGCCAGAGGTTCGCCAGCAGGTTTCCCCAGCCAGGGAGCATGGGCGATGCTTTCTCGTTCCCTTGGGAAGGCCTGTTCCTGTATGCGTTCTCTCTGTTGCCGTTGCTGCTCCGTCTCATCAACCAACTCAAGAGGTCCCGGTGCAGGATGATCCTCGTCGCACCGGCGTGGCCGAGACCGATCTGGTTCCCAGACCTTCTGAACTTGTCAGCCCCCCCCCCCCCCCAGTCAGACTGTCGATGGACGCAGATCTTCTCTCCAGAAAAAGAGGCGCCATCCTCCATCACGACCCGGAGTCGCTGAACTTGCAGGCCTGGCTCCTGCAACACTAGAGTTTGGAGGATACAATATCCCGGCGGACTGCAAGGAGGTGCTTGCAAAGGCCAGGGCGCCCTCAAGGTGCTACAGACACGAGTGGAAGAGGTTCTCTGTCTGGTGCCATGCACAGAAGATTAACCCTCTGCGAATTACGGCCCCTCAAGTGCTGCCATACCTGCTGTCACTGGCCAAGGCGGGGCTAGCTCACGCTTACATCAAGATCCATCTTGCAGCGATTTCACGTTACACCAGAACTACGGGGCGATCATCCCTGTGGTCTCATCGCCTGGTGAAGGAATTTATGAAGGGACTGTTCCGATCGTTCCCACCAGTGAAGGCTCCGGCCCTGGCGTGGGGGCTCAACGTGGCGTTGGCCAGGCTCATGGGGCTGCCAATCGAGCCTCTGCATTCGGCACCATTGAAATTTCTGTCGTGAAAAACAGCGTTCCTTGTGGCCATCACCTCCGCACGATGAGTGGGAGAGATTCAGGCCCTATCCTGCAAGCCTCCATACTTGACTCTCCACGAGACAAGGGTGGTGCTGAGGACACACCCCTCCTTCATCTCAACGAGCCCTTGGTGGTACCAGTTTTCTTCCCGTCGCATTTGTCGCCGGCCGAGAGGACTTTGCACTCGCTGGATGTAGCTAGAACACTGAAGTTCTATGTGGACCGCACAAAGAGTTTTTGGAAGACATCACAGCTTTTTGTGAACTTTGTACCTGTGAAACAAGGGAAGGCCCTCTCGAAGGCTTCCATTTCGGATGGCTCTCCGGCTGCATCATGCACTGTCATCGGTTGGCAAACCGACCGTTACCCGGCCGTCCGAGAGCCCATTCGACCAGAGCGATTGCTGCTACTAGGGCGTTCTTGTCTGATGTGCCCCTGCTGGACATCTGCAGGGCTGTTACTTGGAGGTCGACGTACACCTTCACGAAATTCTACTGCGTCGACCGGGATTCCAGGGAGGAGTCCAGGGTCGGCCAAGCAGTGCTGCGCAACCTGTTCGCCTGAAGGTGGGCCTGGTGAGGAGGAAAGAGTTGCTTAATGTTGAGTTTGTGTAATGCTTAATGTTGAGCCTTGCCACCTCCCGTGGTTGTGCATGTGTATACTGCTATGTATTCTTATATTCATGAGCATGTGAATCTGTGCCAGACCCCATGCTGTAGAAGGAACAAGTTACTTACCTGTAACTGTTGTTCTCCAGCATGGGTCAGGCATGGATTCACATGCGAACCCTCCCTCCCTGCCCCTCTGCGGCTCTTCACTTGGTCATACTGCCACTTAACGTGCTACCAAATCTGAGGATGGCTGCCAGGGGCAGGGCTTAGGGAGAGGGCAGTCATTGGCTGGGGGCAGTATGACCCAGAGACCAGGGATTGGTTACTACTAAGAAACGAAACTGATACTGATTTTTTCTTTACCAAGGATTCCCAGGCTGACTGGGAATATTCATGAGCATGTGAATCCATGCCAGACCCATGCTGGAGAACAAAAGTTACAGGTAAGTAACTTGTTCCATACACAACACTGCGACCACCAGGGGGCGTGCACCGTGATAGCTGCGTGAAGCTGACCTCCGCCATCACTGTCTAGGGGCGGACATCGTAGCCTTCTTCCGTCTGAATGGAAAACCCATACTCCGCGGGAGGCATCCACAAGACCCCGGAGGTGAAATCGTGCAGCCCCAGTGTTAGGCAAGATTGTATGCACTACCCTTTGGGTGCTCTACAATAACCATGACCACCTGGCAATAGAGACCCAACCTTTGGTATAAGTCTGAACTACACCGGGTGGTAGTGTGGCTGCGCAGCCAGGTTTATCTCAAGAGGGATTAACCTGAAAATGGGGAGGGGGGGGCTACAGGACAAATTACCAGGGTAATGCCCTAACTGTATACTTTTTAACACAATAAATCAGGCAAAACACATCTGTCTCAAGATTTGTTACAGCCAGTTCGAATCCAGTTTACAAAAAAAACAGTGGTTAGGGCAAAGATGCAAGAGGAACAATGCTATGGCTAAGGACAGAAAGGATACACTGAAGTTCTAACTGTCCCTACCTCCTATGCACACCTCCAACTAGGTAGTGCTTATGTATCGCTTATCAAATAGTGATAGGAAAAAGAGAAAAATCGAATAACTTCTATGTGGTAATGCATTCAGCCTTGTTTTTGCCCTAAACCACTCTCCCACTATGTGTGCGTATTTGAAAGAGACAAGGAGCTAGTGAGTACGAAAAATAATTCTGTCTGTTAATCGGCTTAGAATCACATGCTTTGCATATGGTCCGACATCCAGTGGTAACCGCGGAGTATTGCATCTTGTCTTTCGGGGACCGAAAGAGGACGTCGGCATAGGTGTGTCTGTAACACTATCCCTATCGTTACGTGTGTAGTACCTAAAATCCCTCACGCGCTGAGGTCCCTCAGATTGTTTATTCCACCCAGATAACTGGTCGCCCTATAGCGGAGCTCTTACTAGAGACATTGTTTCTTTACCAAATTGTTGGTCTATTCCCCGTTAAGTCACTTCGCCAATAAGAACATCTTCGACGAACACTACGGGGGAATCGTCTGCGGCTGTGGATTTTGGCGCCTCAGATCCGGCAGCCGGATTTTCCACATGGTTGGGCCCTCTGGCCGACCTATATAGTAGGGAGAGTGGGGTCGGGAGGCCATATTGTTTCTTTCCTCCTTTCCCCTCTTTTTCCCTTTCGGTCTGGTCATTCTTCGCTTTTGCTATGGAAAGGACTCCTTTTAGATTTTGCCCTAAGTGCAGGGTCAGATATCCTTGGAAGGACAAACACAGGGCGTGTAACGCCTGTCTCCGCCTAGAGCATGATGAGAAGCGGCGTGCAAACTCCTTTGGCCCAAGACCCGTAAGGAGCACTGTGTAAAGCGGTGGGCCGCGTACGGTATGTCACGCATGGAGCTCCCCACCGCCACGCCAGCTGAAAGTGACGGGTATTTCGGATGACCAAACGTCCAATGCGGATGTTAGACCTTGAGGCGGACACTTCTAGGTCCACCACGCCCATCTCCAACACTTCCAGGCTCGACTCTGGTCTTGCTACAGGGACTACACCGGCGACATGGGTGTACAAGTGCATCGCACCAAGCACACAACCCCTATGCCAGTTTCGACGCCTTTCTCGAAAAAGGCGAAAGCGCCACCAGGGCAGCCGAAAACTTTGCTGGTTCCCTCGGCTCGTTCAGACTCAAAGCCTTCCCCGCAACCGCACCAGTGTATTGCGACTGGGCAATCAAAACAAACCAAGGGCGCTACTTCAAAACCTACACGCGTCGAAGTTCGGGAGCCCGCCGCTTCGACGATTTCCAAGGCCTCAGTAGGCCCGAAAACTACAGCTAGGCCTCTACACGGAAAACCGACCACTAGGACTCCTAGTGCCGTGGACGGTATTTCTACCACCGACAAATCTGAGCCATTGTCTCACGAAGATTCGGCGACTATCCAAAGTAGCATCGGAAGAATCGCAGCGGCGGTGGTCCTTACTCCGGTTCCTTTTCTTCATATGTTGTCACTTGTAATTTGTGCGACTCCTGCACCAGATGTTATACGATAGAATTAGTTATTTAAATCATGAATGGTTTTATTTTTCATGTATTTTCATACATTCCAGTCATCCAAGTTTACATGAAAACACTTTTATTCTCCCAACACGTGTTTCACCACAGCTTTTAGCCGTGGTTCCTCAGGAGAGATTCTGCACACAAAAAAATAATAGTAATTTAGAATACTCTTAACAGAATTATTGAAAATTGAGCTCAACCCAACATTGGTTAATGATAATTTCACCTTTAACACATTGTAAATGCATTCTCTTGAGCTTTTGTATCATCTCTGTATAGGAAAAGACTAAAGAAGAGGAACACTATATTATTGAATATTCAGGTTAACTCGCCCTTTCTTTTTTATTTTTCAGAAAAATAATTGTAGTTTTTTGATTTCAAGACTTGAAAAGTGGGTTTCTTTTATGCCAAAATTGATAAATCTGAAAAGAATTTCAGAAGGACCAGTTATTTTACTTATATAGGTGTTGTATTATTACCGCCTTTCTACAGCGTGGCTAAGTTTGGGTAATCTAAAAAAATAAGGATGAAAGAGGTTAAGCTCCGGTTCCGCCAAGGGTTATGGGCCAAGCCGCAGAAAACATTTTGGCGGATTTGGTCCTCGATTCCGATGAGACTTACGTAGATAGTCAAGAGCCTCTCTCAGACACCCTGAGAGGTTCCTTTCGACGCCACAGAGCATAGAGCGTCGTTTCTCCTCGCATAGCCCTGTTTGGGTCCTCTAAACGGACTACAGAAAAAATGTGAGGGTTATATGGATTGGCTGGAGCAGATTATCGGTTCTTCTGATCATCCTCCCCCGAAAAGGGCTCGGGTAGACCCTAACCCCCAAATTCAATAATTTCAGTCTCATGTTTTCCAACAAGAAGACTGGGTCCATATGGACACATATAAAGACATCTATAATGAAGAAGCTTCTTTTCTCAAACTGAGGAAGGTCAACAGGATACGACGGACAACTGGGAGGAAACCCAGCAGGAAGGTCAAGACCCTTGGACACAGCAAGATCAGGACACTGATATTTTGTGCCTACTCTCCTCCGTCCACCCCGGCTTGCCAGGCCTCCCCTGTGGATAACTAAATGGCTTTCAACTCCATGTTGAAGAAAGCAGCTGAATACTTAAAAATTGCCACTCAAGAGGCGGTACCTGAGCAGGATTTTGTGGAGGATATTATGGAAAAACCTCTGGCGAGTCAATCCATCCCCCTCCTTTACTCTGTTAAGAGACGGGTAGCTCCCTCATTGGTCTCACCTGCCCAGACACGGGCAATGAACCAGAGAGTCGACAAATTATTTCGGCCTTCTCCTTCCGACCCTCTGTATATCAAAGGGCACGCCATACCAGACTTACTGGTAGTGACTACCACTCGAAAGAGGGCAGGGGTACCCCTTGCTACGGGACAATCAACACCGGACAAGGAGTCTAAAAGGTTGTATGCCCTGGGCAAACGTGTCTCATCAGCAGCTGCATTCACCATTTGGGTTGCTAATAATACTACGCTATTAGCAAGCTATGCTGATGCCCAATGGAACTTGCTCCAGGAAGGCCTCCATGAGGTTCCTGAACCTGCCAGGACAAAGCTTCTCGCCATTGTTTCGGAGGGAAGACTGGTTAACCAGAATGTGGTGAAGAACACCCTGGACACTGCAGAAACAGCAGGCAGGTCTCTTGCACAAGGGACTCTTCTGAAAAGACACGCATGGCTGCGTACATCGGGATTTAGACCTGAGACTCTGGCCTCCCTCATTAAAAAACCCATTGAGGAGACCAACCTCTTCGGGAAACCAGTGGATGAAGCGTTGGAGACAGCCAAGAAGGAACATGAGACTATAAGGTCCTTGCACCAAATTACACACAAACCCTCCTCCCAGAGGGGTAATAATTCTCGGTGGTCCTTTTGAGGGCAAGCCTGTGCTGGTCAAAACAACTACGGCACGGGTAACTTCAACACAAATCAAACATCTGGAAGCCCTACTTACTACTCCTCAAGGGGTCAAACGCGGCAAAGGTAGAGGCAGAGGCCCCAATCCCAGAGGAACCACAGCCTCTGGTCAGAAATGACCACCAAGTACAGGTCCCCTCCCATGTCTCCCCGGTCGGGGGGCGATTAACATCTTTCCTCAAGGCATGGGGGGGGATAACTTCCAACCAGTGGGTCTTAAAGACGGTCACCCATGGTTATTGTGTGGAATTCGCCCGACCTCCACAGTTCAGACTGCCGCACTCACGACACCTTTCGCCGGACCATCTGGAGATCCTGATCCAAGAGGTGGACGCACTGCAGGGAAAGGACGCCATAGAAGCTGTCCAAATTTTTCAGGTAACCAAGGGTATTTATTCAGTGTACTTCCTTGAACCCAAAAAGGATCTCACCATGCGTCTTGTTCTAGATCTGTGCCCAGCGAACATCTTTATAACACCCCAGACGTTTCGCATGGTAACACTGCAGGAGGTGATCCCATTGCTGAAACAAGGGGACTTCATGGCAGCATTGGACATGAAAGATGCATACTTTCATATCTCAATGTTCACAGCTCACAGAAAATACCCAAGGTTCATGATCCAGGACAAATACTACCAATTGAAGGTACTCCCCTTCGGCATCGCCTCAGCGCCAAGGGTGTTTACCAAAGTCCTGGCAGTGGCAGCAGCACACCTGCACAGACTATCAGTCCCAGTTTATCCTTACCTCGACGACTGGCTCATTACGGGGGACTCGTTCGACGCTTGTTTTTTGAACACCCAAAAAACAGTAGATCTCCTTTTCAGCCTGGGGTTTTCAATCAACGATAAGATATCCAGCTTAGTCCACAGCCAAGTAAAACAATTTCTGGGAGTACTAATTCGGACAGAAGACTGTCTTGTCTTCCCCTCCAGCGAGAGGGTTCAGAACATGCTCTCTCAAATTCCTCAATGTTTAGCCAGTCGGAAGGTGACGGTACGCAAGGCTATGCGTTTGCTAGGGATAATGGCGTCATGTTCCCATGCAAGAGTGGCTCAACAGCCAGTGGTGTCAGGCCAGCGGACAATGGGAAGATCTGTTAGTTGTCTCGCCAGCCCTCGTTCTCTCTCTGCAGTGGTGGTCAAGAGAAAACCTCTTGAAGGGGAAGACCTTCACCACCCCTGCAGTGGAAGCCACTCTCACGACAGACTCATCTCTCACGGGGTGGGGGCTCACCTGCTTCAGCAGACGGCACACAGAGTGTGGTCCCCTCAAGTAGCGTCCAACCATAGAAACTTACTGGAGCTATTAAGGGTGTTCACAGCATTGAAAGCCTTTCAGGTGCAACTGCAAGGGAAGACAGTGCTGATCCTAACCGACAGCACTACAGCAATGTATTACCTGAACAAACAGGGGGGCACTCACTCTCCAGGGCTATCCAAGCTTCCCAAAACACTGGATATGGGCGCTTAAACACAAGATGTTTTTGTTGTCCCAACATGTTCCAGGGGAACTTTATCTTCTGGCAGAAATACTCAGCAGCGATTTACCTCTGCCAGAAGAATACGAATGGCGACTGCATGAAGACATTGTGTCCAACGTTTTCGCAGAATGGGGTTTCCCAGAGATCGACCTGTTCGCTACTCAGGAGAATGCCCAATGCCAAGACTAAGCCTCCAGGAACCCCTAGAACCGATGCAAGGGGAACGGTCTCTGGATAACTTGTTCGGGGAAATTTGTCTACTGCTGTCAGCCTACATCACATCACAACAAAAGGTATTGTGGTGGAAAATAATGGTGATTAAAGCCTTTATGGAAGGCGTTAAGAGGATATATCCTCCCATCTCTCACCCAGCCCCTGGATGGGATCTGAATGTGGTTTTGACCAGGCTCATGGAGCTCCCTTCGAGTCTATGCATAAAGCAAGTCTGAAAGACCTGACTTATAAGACAGCCTTCCTAGTGGCTATCACTTCTATCAGAAGGGTTAGCGAACTACAGGCTCTTTCTGTTTTAGACCCCTTTGTTAGTCTACACGGATAAGGTAGTTCTGCGCACACATCCAAGGTTTGCTCCTAAATTCATCTCTAAATTACATGTGAACCAGTAAGTCGAACTACCCACTTTCTTCCAGAACCCTACTAACATGGCAGAAAGAAGCCTTCACACACTAGACGTGCGCAGGGCAGTCATGTTTTACCTGGAAAGAACTAAACCACTAAGGAAGACTAAATTCTTCATTTCAGTGGCAGCTCAAAGAGAAGGGGACCCTGTCTCTAAATCAGCTATCTTAAGGTGGATTGTCAAATGCATCACACTGTTACACTCTTGCTAGGAGAGAACTGCCCTTCAAGCCTAGAGCACACTCTACTCGAGGCACTGGGGCATCCATAGCATTCATTGCAAATGTTCCTATGGAGTCGGTTTGCAAAGCGGCAACCTGGAGTTCTGTACACACATTTACAAAACACTATTGCCTAGACACACATTCTAGGTCGGATTCTCAGGTGAGACGAGCAGTACTAAGACATCTTTTCTCTACTGTTCCTTCTCACAACCCACCTCCAACTCCAGGTACTGCTCGCTAGTCTATGCACAGCATGTGATTCTAAGCAGATTAACAAGCATCAGAAGACATGCATCAGTGTGGAAGGAAAATAGACGTCTTACTACTTTCTCGTTATGTACTCACTCACTATGGCCTTGGGCTTCCGCATGGCAGAAAAAATACAATCAGAGGGACCTCGGAGCATGAGGAATTTTGGGTACTACACACGTCACAATAGGGATAGTGTTACAGACAAGCCTGTGCCGATGTCCCCTTTTGGTCCCCGAAAGCCAAGATGCAATACTCTGCGGTTACCACTGGATGTCGGACCATATGCACAGCATGCAAATCTAAGCAGATACAAATCAGAAATGCTATTATGGTAAGTAATGCATGTCATCAGCGAATCAGTGGTTCATAAACATCTACTAGGGTGTGTATGAATTTAATAGCCTAGAGATTGCCTGTTGACCCTGGTGTGCTGGGGTTTAAAAAGACACAAAATACAAACCATGTTTGTATGACAGAACAACATGAAGACACTACAGACTCCACTCTGTCTCAAGATGCTATTGGTTGTTGGAGTGTGGGTTGAGTAAAAAGGTTGCTCACACAGTAGTTCAAATTAGTGCCTCTTAGGTGTAGCAACCACTGTCGACTGGTTTCAGTGGCATAAATGGCAATGGGACCACTTTCATCAGGAGAGTCTTCGGTTTCCGTAAACCTCTTACAAAAAGGTGGATTTATACTTTACCAGCTTTTCAGTGGTGCCATGGGACTGGATCAGTCAAAGAGGGAACCTGTGGGCAGAAAGAATACACCAGTAACTTATAGGCTAATAACCGCCAAGTCAATGGCTATGAGATGGCACGCTATTCACTGCTGTTCATATATGCAACAGGTGGTATCAATGCTGCATTTTACCAAAAATAGTTTCAAAAAGGCCATTCTTGTCCATTATGTTGGAACATTTGTCAATTTGCTTGCTGCAGGGGTGTCGAATGGCTTCTTTGTCATTTGGCATCAGGGCCTCAGTTCTGCAAGGCGTTAGCCATTTCCTGAGTGCATTACTTGGGCCCCATCTGCAGGCGCAGCGAAGGAGACATAAGACAGGAAAAATGATAACCCACTGACCTTATGACGGGTATCCTTGTTCGATCTTGGGTACAAGGGTTCTCCAGAGGTGTGTATGTGAGCTCTGGTCCCAAACAGGCACTCTCTATCTATTAGGAAAGAGAACGCCAATGTCACAATTGCGCATGCGCGTGGTTTTAAAATCGCAGGTGAAGCGGCATGATGATCTTCATGACTCCATGTAACCGCACATCAGCACGGCGTGACCAACCCCCCACACGGGGCGTGTGCCGTGTTCCCGAATTTCACACTTGCTGCTTCTGTCATGGGGGGGACCCAAGCGGTAGTGGACTTACTTGTTTCGTAACTTGCTTGGTCCACTGTGGTTCCCTGCATCCCGTCCGCACTCCAAGCGTTCTCCATGAATCGCGGCACGGAAATGCTATTCCTGTCGCAAGTCACGTGATGGTTGTAACATTGCGTGTCCAACGTGGGATCGGACACGTGATGCGGAAGTCAGGCAAATGCCTGTACCAATTCGGGCCACGACCGCCTGGACAATGTCGGGCAACTTCCTGCTTCAAAAACGGCTGAGGTTGCCCCTTGTAAATTGGGAAGTGCTTAATCAACCACAGGCTTGTCTTAAGAGCGGTTCACTGGTGTACTTGCAAGCCATGTACAATGTATTCCATCGCTGCATGGTTCATACCCTGTCACCCATAGACAGTTTTCTTAGTGTATTTCTAGATTTGTAAGACTGACGCACTGAAGTGCTCTTACTCAAAATGGGGGTCAATGTGAATAGTAGTATTTGAGATGACTAAGGCAAATTTGAGTAGTAGTTTTCTCTGAAGTTCTTGGGCGGCTGATATTATTGATCTGTGCAAGGCATTTTCAATACAAATGGAACAATCGTACATGGGTGCATACATCTGTGAGAATTAGTGGCCGTAGTGTACATAAAGGAAAGGCTGGCCTTTAGGTGATTAATGCTAAGGAATGCCTTGTAATACCTTTGTTCAAGCCAGTTTGGTCTGTCCTGAGTTGAAAAACCCATTTTTGCTCTTGGATTAGCCATGTCTCCGCCTCTTCTAGGGCACTTTACTTTATCAATTATCTTCCATTCCAGATCTTTTGCCTGATTCAATTTGTAATGGTCAACCAAGGGGACATTCTCCCGTTGGGTCCTTATACACATGTGTTCCTGTATGCGCTTTTTGATGGGTCTTGTGGTTATGCCGATGTACTTCTTATTACATGGACATATAGTCATGTAGATAACATTTGTAGTGTTGCAGTTTGTCAAGAGTTTTGCTTCCATGGGGTGTGGCCGGACGGAGGTGCAGAGTACCATAGTATGGTTTGGGTACTGGCATCTTGTGGCCTATAGGAATGTATGAGGGTATATCTCAGATTTCTCCTTTTCTTGATGGCAAACGTCTTGTGGGTATACACACTAGGCCTACATTTAGGATGGGCCAAAGCTTGATGTCCCTCTTGATTATACTATAGGAGAAATTGCTCTAGCTTGCAAGAATATGGCTATACAATCAAGGATACTGACAGATTGACTATCCGAACGTGGGTATCCCAAAAAAAACAATCAAGACTGCGAGAAAACGTGCAAGGAACATCCCTCGAGACATTACCCTGCAACAAAAAGAGCACCCGACAGGAGAAAAAACCATCGCAGCAGTCTTCAGTTATTCGAACAAGGTAAATCAAATCGAGGGAAATCGAGCTTTGGCTCATCCTAAATGTAGGCCCGGTGTGTGTACCCACACCAGGTTTTGCTATCAAGAAAAGGAGAAATCTGAGAGATACCCTCATACATTCTTCTAGGCCACAAGATGAAGCCAGTACCCAAACCATACTATGGGACTCCGTACCTCCGTCTGGTCACACCCCTTGTGGCCAATGCAATGTGTGCACATTAACTAAGCAAACAAAATCCCTGGACTTGGGACTCAGAACGCCATTGAAGCAAAACTCTGACAAACTGCCACACTACAAATGTTATCTACATGAAAAAATGTCCATGATTGGCATGACCACAAGACCTATCAAAAAGCGCATACAGGAACACATGTCGTGTATAAGGACCCAATGGGAGAATGCCCCCTTGGTTGACCATTACAAATTGAAACAACATCGGGCAAAAGAACTAGAATGGACGATAATTGAGAAACTAAAGTGCCCTAGAAGAGGGGGAGACATGGCTAATCTGTTAATCAAACGAGGGCAAAAATGGGTTTTTCGACTCAAGACAGACCAAACTGGCTTGAACTAAAGTATTCCATGGCATTCCTTGGCATTAATCACCTAAATGCTGGTCTTTCCTTAATGTACACTAGGGCCACTAATTCTCAAAGGTGGCGCACAGATGTATGCACTCATGTACGATTGTTCCATTTGCATTGAAACTGCCTAGCACAGACCAATGATCTCAGCCGCCCAAGAACTTCAGAGAAAACTGCTACCCAAATTTACCTTAGTCATCTCAAATACTACTATTCACATTGACCCCCATTTTGAATAAGGGCACTTCAGTGCGTCAGGATTACAAATCTAGAAATACACTAAGAAAATTGTCTGTGGGCGACAGGGTATGAATGACCCATGCAACGATGGAATACATTGTTCATGGCTTGCAGCGATAGAATGTATTGTACATGGCTTGCACGTACACCAGTGAACCACTCTTAGACAAGCCTGTGGTTGATTAGGCACTTACCAATTTACAAGGGGCAACCTCAGCCGATTTGGAAGCAGGAAGTTGCCCGACATTGTCCAGGCAGGTCGTGGCACGAATTGGTACAGGCATTTGCCTGACTTCTGCATCACGTGTCCGATGCCACGTTGGACACGTGGTTTTACGACCATCGCGTGACTTGCGACAGGAATAGTATTTCCGTGCTGAGATTCATGGAGAACGCTTGGAGAGTGCGGACGGGACACTGGGAACCACAGTGGACCAAGCAAGTTAAGAAACCAGTCCACTACTGCTTGGGTCCCCCTGAAATAATCAGCAAGTGAGCAATTCTGGAACACGGCACATGCCCCGTGTAGGGGGTTGGTCACACCGTGCTGATGTGCTGTTACATGGAGTCATGAACGATCATTATGCCACTTCACTTGCGATTTTAAATCCATGCGCATGAACAATTGACTTTGGCGTTCTTTCCTAATAAGAGTGCCTGTCTGGGGCCACAGCTCACTTATACACCTCTGGAGAACCCTTGTTGTATCCAAGACCGAACAGGGATACCCTCTGTAAGGTCAGTGGGTTATCATTTTTGCTGTCTTATGTCTCCTTCGCTGACCCTGCAGATGGGGCCCAAGTAATGTACTCAGGAAATGGGCTAACACCTTGCAGAACTGAGGCCCTGATGCCAATTGACATAGAAACCATTTGGCACCCTTGCAGCGACCAAATTGACAAATGTTCTAATATAATGGACAAGAATGTCCTTTTTAAATAAAAAAATTGTAAAATGTGGCATTGATACCACCTGTTGAATATATGAATAGCAGTGAAAGGCGTGCTATCTCTTAGCCATTGACTTGGCGGTTATTAACCTATAGGTGACAGTGATCTATTCTTTCTGCCCACAGGTTCCCTCGGACTGATCCAGTCCCATGGCACCCTTGAAAAGGTGGTAAAGTATATATCCACCTTTTTGTTTACGTTTCCAAAACTTGCCAATATTTTCTTGACTTAACAAGTTTACGGAAACCAAAGACTGTCCTGATGAAAGTGGCCCCATTGCCATATATGCCGCTGAAACCGGTGGACGGTGGTTGCTACACCTAAGAGGCACTGATTTGACCTGTGTGTGAGCAACCTTTTTCCTCAACCCCACTCCGACGACCAATAGCATTTTGAGACGGAGAGTGGAGTATGTAGTGTCTTCATGTTGTTCTGTCATACAAACATGGCTCGTTTTTTGTCTTTTTTTAAACAACAGCACACCAGGGTCAGCAGGCAATATCTAGGCTATTAAATTCATATCCACCCTAGTAGATGTTTATGAACCACTGATGCGCTGATTTTTTTTTTTTTTTTTTAGCTTACTCACTGGCTCCTTGTCTCTTCCAAATACGCACACATATTGGAAGAGTGTGGTGTTGGGCAAAAACAAGGCTGAATGCATTAACACTTATAGAAGTTATTAGTTTTTTTACTATTTTTCTATCACTATTTGATAAGCGCTATCTAGTTGGAGTTGTGCATAGGAGGTAGGGACAGTTAGAATTTCAGTGTATCCTTTCTGTCCTTCTCGACACCCTTGTTCCTCTTACATCTTTGCCCTAACCACTGTGGTTTTTTGTAAACTGGATTCAAACTGGCTGTAACAAATTTTGAGACGGGTGTTTTATCTCAAGAGGAGTCAATGTGAGCAGTAATTTTGTGAAGAGTTACACAGTAGCAGTTATTCAAGTACTTTTCTGATGATTGTTAATCTGCTTAGAATCACATGCTGTGCATAGTCCAACATCCAGTGGTCAATGCAAAGTATTGCATTTTGTTTTTCGTAGTCGAAAAGGGGACGTCGACAAGTGACGTGCAGTGTACCCACAATCCCTCACGCGTCGGGTCCCTCAGATTGTTTTTTTTTCCATCCAGATATTGGTCGCCTTTACGCGGAGCTCCTCAAGAGACATTGCAAACAGTTACTCGTCAATTTGGTCGTTATATAAAATTATCTTTACATTATGTCCCTCCTTTGACGAAGCTGTTCTCCACCGAGCAAGATCTTCGATGGAGGAGATCCTTCGGCGTTGCCGAACATGTGGCCTGGCCTCGCCAGCCTAAAACAGTAGGGAGAGTGGGGTTGTGGGACATTTCTTGTTCTATCTAAGAATGCCTTTCTCTGACCGTATCCTCAGCTATGGAGAGGACACCCTTTAGATTTTGCCCGCGCTGCAAGGGCAAATTCACTTGGAAAGACCAGCACAAACGGTGTAACCGTTGCTTGCCCCTCGACCACAAAGAAGACAGCTGTGCGGCCTGTAAGCTTCTTAAGCCTAAGACTTTAAAGGACCGCAGGGTCAAGAGGTGGGCAGCCTAAGCCATGTCTAGGTCTGATTTCTCGCCCGCCGCCGAATGTGACGAGGATAGTGATAACCCGACTTCTCCAGCATTGGATCTTTCATGGATTCACATGCTTTGAATATTCCCCGTCGTCAGGCTGGGAATCCCCGGTACATTATATAGACCCTTTCCCGTAGGAAAACTTTTTCGACGCTTATGCGTCCTATCCACCTCGTTTTGTATCATGCGTGCCCGTGCCGTCAGGACGTCATGATATAAATACAGGCCCCGCCCCCGCGCTCCCTCAGATTTCAACCGTCTTTCAAAGCAGTGGGATCTTCGTGTTACTACTAGTGATAACTAGATTGTTTTTTTGTCTGTTTCGCGTAAGCGAAGTTCAAATCTGGAGAATTATGTCTGGAAAGGCGTTATTTCGCCCATGTGCAACCTGTGGCCTCAAAAAGGTTTATGAAGGAGACGGCCACATGGACTGTATCTACTGTCTCCACCCGCACCACACGGCGGATACATGTGAGATATGCCAGGGTTTCTCCCAAAAAACCCTTAAGGACCGTAAAAGAAGGCTGGTCGACTGGCTTAATGACGGAGCGGGTGCCTACCCGGCTTCGGAAGTTGGCTCCACGGCCTCCAGGAGCAAGTCGGAGCCTCCATCGAAGAAGGTGCGGCCAGCAGAAATTCGCCCTGAGGACAAGCATAAGGGGAAACATGCTGGATCCTCCTCATCTCATAAAAAGCCCTCCTCCTCCTCATCATCTAAGACGGAGAGGCTGGCGCTGTCTAAATCCTCCTCAGGGGACCGTCCCAGGTCTTCCGTGAGTCGAGAAGCTTCAGCCGGGAAGTCGGCATCAAAATCGACAACGAAGTCTAAAGGCTCGACGACGACGACTTCCTCGTCGACCTCGGTGTCATTGACGATGCCTATTACCGTTCAAGCAGCAGCGGTTGGGATTCCTTCGTCGACGGAAACTCAGTCTATGGCTTGGCTGCCTGAGGTCTATGACCCGATCCCCCCTGAGGTCTTACTGCAGCCAGACACGGCCTGCTCGGCGGAAGGGGAAGGTGACATGGTTCTGCAGCCATTGGATTTAGGCTTACGGCCTTCCACGTCGACGACGACGGCGACGAGTGCGAGCGGGGGTATGGTACCTATATCATCCACGTTGCTGAACCCCCAGACAGTTTTGTCTCTGGATGTGCTTAATACTCTTCAGAAGCTACTACAGCGGCTGGATACCCAGTTCCCTCAACCTGGGACGTCATCGTCACTTCTGTCTGTACCTTCCGTCGACGAGCAAACTTGTACGGCTCGCTCGTCGACGAATCACCCATCGGCTCCCCAGGCGGTAAAAGATCGTCCTCGAGCTCAGGAGGAGGGTGAGTTGTCGGAGTCCGACTCTATACATGATGACTCTGGGTCAGACATCTCCCTGTCACCGTCGAGGGACCCGACATGGAATTCGGATGTAGAATTGGAGTCTACGAGGAGCCAGACACAGCCATCTCCCCCTGATGATGTGGGAGCCTTCCATGCAATGATGGGGAAAGCGTGTTCCGAATTCGGCTTGATTCCTGAGGAGCAGAGGAAAGACTGTTTCCTTTTTGACCATATGGGTCAAAGGAGAAAATCGGTATTTGCCATCCCAATCCTTGACCACGTGTGGCAAGAAGGTCTCAAAACGATGCGCCATCCGTTCTCGGAACCAGCCATAAAGGGACGGATCGAGAAAAAGTTTAAAGCTCCGGAGTCCACTCCAAAATGTCTAACATCACAGCCTTTGTCTGACTCGGTGGTGTCGGCGGCAGCAGCTAGGAAGGCCAGGGTCCAGCAAAAATGTTCAACGCCACCGGAAAGCGAGGCTAGGAGGCAGGACGCATTTGGAAAGAAGGTGCTCTCGGTCGGAGCGACGACAGTAAGAGCAGCCAATTCCTTAGCGATCGTGTCACGATATGATAGGGAAATGTGGCACAAATTAGCCCCTATCCTAGAACACCTGCCAGACGAACACCGAAAAGCAGCTATGTTACTGGTGCGGGACGGCGAGGAGGCCTCGAACCACGCTATTAATATCGCAGTGGACCTAGCAGAGTCTGGTTTCAAACAAATCAACCATGGAGTAGTGCTTCGTCGACAAGCGTGGCTCAAATGTACTACTTTCCGTCCTGAAGTACAGTACAAAGTCCTGGACATGCCATGCGAAGGGGAGCACCTGTTTGGCGAAAAGGTTGATGAAGCGCTGAAAGGGATGAAAGAAGACACGGATACTGCTAGGTCCCTCGGCGCCCTTCAAACGGGTAGAAATTTTCGCTCTTTTCGCCCTTTCAGAGGTGCTTCTGGAAACTCCCGCTTTGGAGCCTCGAGGGACCGTGGATTTAACAGGCCCTCGTACTCTTCACAAGGGTTCAGACGAGCGTCCCAGTCGGCACGTGGAAGCAGGGACTATCAAGCCTCCAGGCGGCGAGGCTCAGGTCCGTCGTCAACGAAGAACAAGCAAACCAGCAACCAATGACGGCCTTCGGAACGTCCTGGGGGGTCGAGTCTCTCATCACTTCGACCGATGGAAATGCATCACCAAAGATCGATGGGTCCTAGACACGATTCGCATGGGTCATGCGCTGCAATTCAAAGACAAGCCTCCGCGTCTTCCTCCTTTATTCTCGACACAGCCCCACCTCCAAATCCTACGACAAGAGGCGGAGCTTATGTTGCGAAAAGGGGCGGTAGAGAGAGTTCCTGTGGCACAGGAAGGCCAAGGAGTTTATTCCAGGTTCTTTGTTGTCAAAAAGCCAAACGGCAAATGGAGGCCCATTCTCGACCTGAGGGTACTCAACAAGTGGCTAAAGAGCCAAAAATTCAAAATGCTAAAACTCCAAGAGGTTATCAGATCGGTGCAACCCATGGACTATCTCTCTTCACTAGACCTTCAGGATGCTTATTTTCACATCCCAATACGCCCACGACACAGGAGATATTTAAGATTCGTCGTCGGGAGAAAGCATTTTCAGTTCAAGGTCCTCCCGTTCGGGCTCAAGTCCTCCCCCAGGACGTTCACCAAGTGCTTGGCCCCTATAGCGGCCCATTTAAGGAAGGATGGTCATCATGTCTATCCATATCTAGACGACTGGCTAATCAGAGGGTCATCCAAGGAACAAACACGAGACAGTCTACGAGCCACAATGTCCATCTTACAGGAACTGGGCTTCGCAATAAACTTCAACAAGTCCTCAGTAGAGCCTTCGAGGACCTTGGTCTTTCTAGGAGCGGAGTTTCATACGCACACAAGCCTGGTGAAACCATCCAGCGAAAGAATTCAGAAACTTCAAAACAAGGCGTCGGAATGGAGCGGCGGTACCAGAGTCTCTGTGCGCAAGTACATGTCCCTGCTAGGGACCATGTCGTCCTGCATTCCGTTAATAAACAACTGCCGTCTGTTTATGAGGCCTTGCCAGGAATTTCTAGCGGACCGTTGGGCACAGAGCAGAGGTCGCTGGTCCGACAGACTGGTCGTCGACGAACAACTAGTTCAAGCACTCGGCTGGTGGAAAGTGTCTACTCACCTAACGAGAGGGATGCCTCTACTGGAACCAGAGTTCCAAAAGACGGTGGTGACGGATGCATCGCTGAGCGGATGGGGAGCTCATCTGGATATGTTACAGGTACAAGGCCAGTGGTCTTTGCAGGAGTCCTCCCTGCATATCAACCTGCTAGAACTGAGAGCAGTGCGATGGGCTCTGAAGTCTTTTCTTCCGCAACTGAGGGACTCGGTGGTGCGTGTCATGACGGACAACACCACTACGATGTTCTACTTGAGGAAACAAGGAGGGACACGTTCCAGGTCCCTATCGACAGAGGCACAGAAAATCTGGCATTGGGCCCTTCAACACAACATACAAATCTTAGCATTTCACCTACCAGGAGTGAAAAACGTGGAAGCCGATGCCCTCAGCAGAGAAATGAACGAAGTTCACGAATGGGTGCTGAACGACCAACAACTTCAACAAGTATTCAAGGAATGGGGACACCCTTCCATAGACCTGTTTGCAACGAAGAACAACAAGAAATGCCATCAGTACGCAAGCAGATGGCCTCAGCAGGGCTCACTGGGGGATGCGTTCTCATTCCCATGGACGAACAAATTCCTGTACGCATTTCCTCCTTTTCCCCTTGTCAGGAGGACGTTGCAATGGATCCTCAGGTACCCATGTCGGGTAATTCTGGTGGCCCCATACTGGGCCAGACAAGTGTGGTTTTCAGACCTACTACACTTAGCGGCGGCGGAACCGATGAGATTCCAGAAGACCCCCGACCTTCTGTCTCGACAGGAGGGTGTCGTTTGGCATCACGACCCGGACAGCCTCAAGTTGACGGCCTGGCTCCTGACTTCGCCGAATTTGGTCGGCTAACGATTCCGGAGGACTGTCGACGTATCCTGCAAGCGGCAAGAGCACCTTCCACAAACGCCTCATACGCGTACAAATGGAAAAGGTTCTGTCAATGGTGTGAGGATCAACCAGGTTTGGCCCCGCAATCGATTAGGCCGGAACAGCTCCTTCCATACTTGCTGTTATTAGCTCAAATGGGCCTGTCGGTGTCGTCAATAAAAGTACACCTAGCAGCCATTTCCAGGTTTACTCGTCGACGGCACTCGGCACCATTGTTCAGCGACCGCCTGATTAAGCACTTCCTTAAAGGCCTCTTTCGGAGTTTCCCTCCAGAGAAGAAATTTCCACCGGAGTGGAGCCTCAATCTGATCTTAACGTCTCTTATGAAACCTCCGTTTGAGCCAATGTCATCATCGTCTCTGAAGTTTCTGTCGTGGAAATTGGCCTTCCTGGTGGCCATCACTTCAGCCCGACGTATCTCAGAAGTTCAGGCTCTAATGGTGGACCCACCATACTTACGATTTTTCAAGACCAAGGTAGTCCTAGCCACTAACCCACAGTTCATACCAAAAGCTCCTTCGGTGTTTCATAAACACTCTTCTATCGTGTTGCCTACGTTTTTTCCGGAGCCATGCTCGGGAGCGGAGCGCATGCTACACACATTGGATGTAAAAAGGGCTCTCAAGTTTTATCTTCATCGTACGCAACCGTTCAGAGAAACGAGACAGCTGTTTGTGGCCTATGGGTTGGGTGCTAGAGGAAAAGCCATTTCAAAGCAAGGACTTTCAAGATGGGTGTCATCTACCATCTCGTACTGCCATTCCAAGGCAGGGAAGCCTCTTCTACGACGGCCAAGAGCTCATTCAACTAGAGCAGCGGCATCGTCGACGGCACTGTGGGCCGGAGTCCCTCTAGGGGACATCTGCATGGCGGCTACCTGGGCGACTACACACACCTTTACCCGCCATTACTGCCTGTCGCAGCAACATGCCGAAGACACCCGGATGGGACAGGCGGTGCTTCGACACCTATTCCAGTAAGGTAAGCCCCGGCTGCGGGGTGGCATCCTGTGGAATTTATGACTGTATGTGGTCCGTTTTTCCCTATGTAAACTATTACTGATGTATACATAATCTTAGGGAACAGCCTTTTGCGAAGAATGTATAGGGGTTTGCATGCACACCTCCTCTTGGGGGTAGTACTGCTATGTAATCTATTCAAAGCATGTGAATCCATGAAAGATCCAATGCTGGAGAAGGGAATAGTTTCTTACCTGTAACTCCATTTCTCCAGCATTGGTATCTTTCATGGATTCACATGCGCCCACCTGCCTCCCCTGATCATGCAAACCGGTTCCCCCACTACTTTGGGGGCCGAAATCTGAGGGAGCGCGGGGGCGGGGCCTGTATTTATATCATGACGTCCTGACGGCACGGGCACGCATGATACAAAACGAGGTGGATAGGACGCATAAGCGTCGAAAAAGTTTTCCTACGGGAAAGGGTCTATATAATGTACCGGGGATTCCCAGCCTGACGACGGGGAATATTCAAAGCATGTGAATCCATGAAAGATACCAATGCTGGAGAAATGGAGTTACAGGTAAGAAACTATTCCCCTCTGCTTCGCTCCTCGTCTGTCCCCGGCCCTGACCAGCTCAGCTCACGCCCTGCTTATGGGGATGAACACCCCAGCGACACTGACGCGCACAAGAAACACACATAAGCACATGACCCACGGCTCTTCATCGTCGGAGACGAAGAAAGCATTCACGCCAATGGAGACGCAGGTCTTACCGGCAGCCTCCACAGACCGTAAGGGCCTGAAGCCCCCCTCGCAACCGCAGATGCGACTGGGCTACCCCCAGATAAGGGCGCTGTCACCAAACCGCCAGACGACGTGCCCCGTCGGAGAGCGCCCATCGGCGTAGAGTACGGAACACCGGTAACGTCGACGCCAGAGGAACCCTCGCCAGACAAATTAGTCGTCGAGAGCTTGGAGCGTATAGTTTCCACCGATAGCCAGAGACGGATGGCGAAAGACACGCCGAATACCGCTCACAAGGCCAGGGAAACGGCAAAAGGCTCGGAAGGAAGGCAGGGATTGCCCCCCTCCGTCGAAAGGGACTCCTAGCCTACTAGAAGGCTTCTCAGAAGGCGAGGGGAGTTTATTCTCGATGTTATGGGATAGGTCAAAGCGTTTACAGGCCAAAAGCCTTCCCTTTTCTCCCCCAGACCGCTCTGGGTTACCACAAGGGACCCTAGAGAGACTCCAGTTTTGTATGGACAAAATGGAAAGGTTTGTCTATTCCAAACCTACCAACACCCAAAAGACCAAGAGGGACCTCAGGAGGATCCCAGGGCCAAGTACCCTAGGCTGTTTAACCTCCTCCAAGAGGATGCAGATTTATGACCTCACTGAAGAGGACTGTCACTTTCAGGAAGATTAGGAGTTCCTAACTAACGAAGGAGAACAAAACCTAGACGAGTAAGGTTTCGAGGACAACCCAGACATGGGTGGTGAGGGCTTCGAAGAAGACCCAGAAGAAGGTGCTTCACAGCCCTGGCAGTCCCCATCAGCGTCAACCGACCCTGACGCCCTAAACCTGACCCCCCAAAGACTCACCAATCAGGAATATGTCACCTATAGACCAACCTACCTTCAATGCTCTACTACGCAAAGCAGCAGCGAATTTCGATATTGAGACTGGGGAAATTTCTCCTGACATAGACTTTGTGGAAAAGATCGTCAAGGAGAAACCCCCTGTTAGTCAAACCATTCCCCTCCTTGCCTCAGTAAAGAGACAAATCATTCCTTCCCTATCTACACCTGCGTTGGTCAGAGGGGTCAACCCAAGGATCGAAAAATTATTTAGTCCCTCTCCATCGGACCCAGGGGCCACTCAGTACCAGACTCCTTGGTAGTGACAAATACAAGGAAGAGGGCAGGGGTCCCGCTATCAACCAGCAAGGCACCACCTGATAAAGATGGTAAAAAGCTGTATGCCCTAGGGAAGAGGATTACAACCTCTGCAGCTTTTTCCACCAGGATTGCCAACAACTCCTCCTTACTGGCAAGTTATGCAGATGCCCAATGGAGTAAATTACGCAAAGACCTCGGAGGTACCTCAACCCCTACGAACTCCGCTTCTGGCCACGGTTACTGAAGGAACTTTAATGAACCAGAGCATCATTAAGAATACTCTAGATGCTGCGGAAACAGCTGACCGTTCCCTAGTCCAAGGGATCCCCCTGAAACGTCATGTCTGGCTCTGTAATTCAGGGTTTAAACCTGAAACACAAGCGTCTCTCATTAACAAACCAATAGAGGATGCCAACCTCTTTGGGAAGGCGGTGGATGACGCACTAGAGACTGCAAAAAAGGATTGACACCATTAAAACCCTAGATCAGATTTCAAGGGCCCCCAACAAGCGAGGTTATGGAAACGGACGCTTTTTTCGAGGCCAACGCAAGGAACAACAGCAATACTCTGCAGGGAACTGGTCCTCTAATCAAGGAACCAGTGGACAATACACCCAGAGAGGACAGAGGTGTGGCAAGAGAAGAAGTCGGGACTTCACCGCTAGAGGTTCCCAAGCCACCAACGCCGAATGACCCAAAGATTCGGGACCCCTCCCATGCATTGCCGGTTGGGGGCCGGTTAACATCCTTTCTTCCAGCATGGGAGTGAATAACATCAGAACGCTGGGTACTCTCAACTATAGCCCGCGGCTACTGTATAGAATTAAACCGCTCCCCTACGTACAGACATACACCCTCGCCATCCTTCAAGTAGTGGTCCAGCTACTAGTAAAAGCAGCTATAGAGGTTGTGCCTCTATCACAGGTAACGGATGGTATTTATTCAGTGTGCTTCCTTGTACCCAAAAAGGACTTAATCATGCGCCCTGCGCTAGATTTGCGCCCAGCAAACAAATTTGTAAAACCTCAATTTCGTATGGTGACATTACAGGAAGTAATCCCCCTGTTATCTCAAGGGGATTACATGACAACACTGGACATGAAAGATGTATACTTTCATATTTTAATGTTGCCAGCACTCAGAAAATACCTCAGATTCAAGATAGAGGGCAAACACTACCAGTTCAAAGTGCTACCCTTCGGCATAGCGTCAGCACTGAGGGTATTCACGAAAGTATTGGCAGTGGCAGCGGCCCACCTGCACAGGTCGTCCATCCCAGTATACTCTTACCTCGACGACTGGCTCATAACAGGGGATTCCTACGAGACATGCTTCTCAAATACCCAAAAGACTGTAGACCTTTTGTTCCAACTCGGCTTCTCCATCAACGAGAAGAAGTCCAGCCTAGACCCCAGTCAGATCAAGCAATTCCTAGGGGCTCTTAATTCGAACAAAGGACAGCCTCGTCGTACCCTCAAACGAGATGGTCCAAAATCTGCTGTTTCAGATCCCTCTATGTAGCCGGTCGAGAGGTGACGGTACGCAAGGCAATGCGATTACTGGGAATGATGGCGTCCTGTATATATTTGGTACCTCATGCTCGTCTGCGCATACGCCCAATGCAGGAGTGACTCAACAGCCAGTGGTGAGAAACATACATCGTGTGTTGCCAACCAATAGCCCTGTATTGCACTCTTAGTGGGATAGAATCCCTTGACAATTTGAATAGCAAGTTGTGAGTCGGAATCTCCTAGAAAGTGGGAGACACCCCCTCCATAGTATACAAAAAACTCTTCAGGAGTGAGATAGTTTATAACTAGAATAGGCTACCAGGTAAAGACAGTTCAAGAACCACCGAGAACCTTCAAACTGCAGGAGCATAACATGTTTTTATATAGGCATATGTAAATAAACTCATTACAAAGAATGAAATGAAAATAAAAAATAAATCCGTTCAAACCCAAGTCAAAACATACAGTTGGTTTAAGGGTCGAACTCCACATTAACAAATAGCAAATGGCAAATAACTGATAACGTCAAAGAAAACTTCCTTTGATGTAAATGTATAATACAAGTGGTAATTTAGATTCCAAGTTAACATGCAGTGTACGTAGACACAAAAATGTGGATGGGTTGTAGTGTAACATCCAATGATACACATTCACAGTAATTCACATTCCAAAGTAATGGTAGTGTGTTTTGTCCTAAACACTCCTGGGTGTAATGGAGTGCCAACGCGTTTCGGATTGTTGAATCCATCTTCAGGGCGGGAAATGTGTAGTTCCTTCATGCATAAGTGAGTGTTCCTATAGAAATGTAAGGAAACAGATTAGCTCATGGGGAATTCGAAAAAGTAAAGGTTGTCTGTAACATCCAAAGATAGGCATTGGCCTTAATGGAGAGAGTTCTAAACCATGTGATATAATCTGTATGGGAAGCAAGAAGTATAGTATCAGCTAGTAAGTTACTAGGTTTGTATTCTCCTAGAATTCAAAACTTCTAAGAGGGAAGGAGGAGTAAAAGTATGACTCACCACGTCCAGAGGTAAGTCTTAAGGCACCCCGGGTGTGAGTGGATAGACTGACAGCCGCTCGCACAGTACGTGTGCTGTAAAGAATCAAAAAATGTAAGTTTTACTTTTCAGTTGAATTCCGTGACGAGGGAGAATTCGTCTCATGACAGTGTAAAGTTCAGAGTCATTGTATTAACTGAGTCAGTAGTGTCTCATGGAAAGGGTCGAGTATCACACCCGATTATGGCGGCTGGTAAGAACCTATTACAAGAGACATTGGGACTGAGCATGCAGCTCCTGCAGGTCCATTCTTACCTGCTTTCACGATGCGGACGCGGTGTATGCGAGATCCGCCAGGTGGGCTGTCGGTTCCCAACTGCGAATTGTTGAGAGGTCGTCATGGCAGCGGCGCGCATGCACGGTCCTGCAGTGGACGCTATGTTGGAGGGGGCATACGGCGGACATAAGGAACAGGATAAAATGGATTACAAAAAGTGTTCTACTAGTTTAGATAGTGTAACTCTTCTAGGTGCAAGCCAAAGCCATATATGACACTATTCACCTCCGATCTATGTGAGACTCGCAACGCGAGTAGGTTGTCATGGTGATAATCGTCAACATGCACGGCGCTGCAGAGTGCGGCGTCTAATCCCGATCAGTCATGTCACGGAAAGAGAAGAGAAATCGACTCGGGTAAGTAAAACCCAGTCAAAGCCTTACAATGAAGGGTATCTGTATAAAGCATCGCCTGCTCCTACGGAGGAGCACCGGTGCAAATGGTATATATCGAAAATGGATTACAGCCCAGGACAAAGGGCCTAGCTAGAGAGAAGGGGTAAATGCATGCTGGGAGTGCATGGTCTAATGAAGTGTAAATGTGTAGGGTGTGTGAGGGGGGCGCCACCGCAGTTAGAGAACTGCGTGGTGCCCCCCCCTCACACACATGGTTTACAATGCGAAACCCGACAGAGGCACAGCGCCAGGAAGTACCGGCGTGTCGGTCGACTGGTTTGCTGAGTATAGTGGTGAGTCATTGATACCTATAATTGACCATCAGCCATAATAGCATATACAAATGCAGCAACAGTTATTAAATTTTGCAGAAAAACACATGGAAATTGAAAGGAGAGAAAAAAGATGAAGTTGCACATAAAGGTCACTCATGACATAAAAATAAACAATTTTACATTTAAAAAGACAACTTAAAAGACGCAAGGTGTCCAGCAGATAATTGCAGATAGTTGTATGATATTAAACGAAACACATCAAATCAAAATCGCAGTTCATGCCCCTTGGGGCTAGGCAGTCCAGCAGATCAATCCAAAAAATCTTTGTAATAGGCGTCTATGTACATCCCCGCCCCTTGGGCCTACCTGTACTTGTTGTAAAATAATACACCTCAATTGGGCAACTGTGTGCCTTGCTTCTAAAAAAGTGCATTGACACAGGAGATCTCAAACTTTTCGTGCGAATATTTGATTTATGTTCCGTCCATCTCAACTTAGCTTTCCTCATGGAGATACCCACATAGTACCAACCACAGGGGCATTTTAGTGCATATACCACATTTGTTGAATCACACGTGCATGAATGTTTAAGTGTGATGGATTTGCCAGTGTGTGGATGAGAGATAGTGTTGCCTAAGAGGAGATTACTGCAGTGTTGGCAATTGTAACAGCCAGTGGTGTCAGGCCAGCGGACAATGGGACGATCTAGTGGTGGTCTCGCAGGCCTTGGTTCTCTCGCTGCGTTGGTGGTCGAAGGAAAACCTCATAGGGAAGCCATTCGCCACTCCCGCAGTGGTAGCCACTCTAACCACACACGCATCCCTCACAGGATGGGGGGCTCACCTATCCCATCAGACTGCACATGGAGTTTGGACTCCGAGTGTAGCATCCAAACACATAAACTTGCTGGTACTACTAGCGGTATTCAAAGCACTGAAGGCTTTCTAGGCACAACTGCAAGGGAAGACATTGATGGTCCTCAGACAGCACCACAGCCATGAACTACCTGAACAAGCAAGGGGGCACTCACTCTCCAGGACTGTCCAAGCTGTCCCAGAACATCTGGAAGTGGGCTCTCAAACACATGTTCCTGTTGTCACAACATGTACCAGGGGAACTCTATCTTCTAGCAGACGAACTCAGCAGAGACTTCCCTCTGCCCTCAGAGTGCGAATGGCGGTTACACGAAAACATCGTCTTCGACGTTTTCACACAATGGGGATTCCCAGAAATAGAACTTCCAATGCCAAGATTACGCCTCCAGATACCCCCACAACCGCTCCAAGGGGAACGGTCTCTGGATAACATGGTCGGGGAAATTTGTTTACGCTTCCCCCGACTCCCCTTCTCGACAAGATAGTGCTCAAGATGCACCAGGAACCAGTCACCATGATACTAGTGGCCCCTATGTGGGCCCGGCAGCCATGGTTCGCTCACCTGATGGAGATGTCTCTATCTCCACTGGTGAAACAACCCTGCCCGTACAACATGCTGTCACAGGACAAAGGCAGAACACTACACTCATGCCCACAGACCATGAACTTAGCAGCCTGGCTCCTGAGATCATAGAACTTGGTCATTTACAGTTCCCGCAGAGATGCATGGACATTCTCAAGGAAGCTAGAAAGCCTAACACTCGACACTGTTACTCCAGCAAGCGGAAAAGATTTGTCATATGGTGTAAAAATAAGAGCATCAACTCGGTTGACTGCTCTCCCACACAAATTGTTCTTTACCTGACTCAACTACTAGACTCAGGATTGGTGTTTAATTCTATTAAAGTCCATTTAGCTGCACTTTCCGCCTACACCACTTCTCAACTTAGTGTCATGGTGGAAAGTCCCAGTTATTAAATCCTTCATGGAAGGAGTTAAAAGAATACACCCTCCCATAGCTAACCCAGTTCCCGGATGGGACCTAAATGTGTTAGTAAGGAGGCTCATGGGCTCACCTTTTGAACCCATGCACAAAGCAACACTTAAGGACCTCACCCTTAAGACTGCTTTTCTAATAGCGATCACCTCCATTAGGAGAGTAAGTGAACTGCAAGCACTCTCTATTCTAGACCCCTTTGTAACAGTTCACAAAGATAAGGTGGTTCTACGCACACACCCGAGGTTTGCACCAAAATTCATTTCTAAGTTCCATGTGAACCAATCTATAGAATTACCTACGTTCTTTCAAAACCCTTCAAACTTGGGAGAAAAAAGCCTACATACACTGGATGTGCGCAGGGCTGTTATGTTTTATATGGAAAGAACTAGACCACTGAGGAAGACTAATCAGTTCTTTGTCTCGGTTGCAGCAGGAAGAGAAGGAGATGCAGTTTCAAAATCCACTATATCTAGATGGATTGTACAATGCATCACTCTGTTCCTCTCTTGCTAAGAGAGAACTACCCTTCAAGCCAAGAGCACACTACTCGAGGCACTGTGGCTTCCATAGCGTTCATTGCAAATGTCCCTCTTGAGTCCATTTGCAAGGCGGCAACCTGGAGTTCTGTACACACCTTTACAAAACACTACTGTCTAGATACCCACTCTAGATCTGATTCACTGGTGGGACAAGCAGTATTAAGACATCTTTTCTCTACTGTTCCTTCTCGCAACCCACCTCCAACTCCGGGTACTGCTCGCTATTCTATGCACAGCATGTGATTCTAAGCAGATTAACAAGCATCAGAAGACAATGCATTACTTACCGTAAAAGCATTTCTGATGGTTGTATCTGCTTAGGTTCACATGCGCGCCCACCCTTCCTCCCCGCTCGGATCTACTCGCTCACGTCTATAAGGCTCCCTCGGGGTAGAAAAAATACAAACGGAGGGACCTCGACGCGTGAGGGATTGTGGGTACACTGCCCGTCACTATAGGGATAGTGTTACAGACACGCCTTGTCGACGTCCCCTTTTTGACTACGAAAAACAAAATGCAGTACTCCACAGTGACCACTGGATGCCCTGGTTGCCCGACTATGCACAGCATCTGATTCTAAGCAGATACAACCATCGGAAATGCTTTTACGGTAAGTAATGCATCGTCCTATTCAAGGTTTCTTGATAAAAACAATTTATTTCAGTCGGTTGTATAAGCCTTCTTCAGAAGGGAGCAATATATGTAACACTTACAATACACGTCAAAACACACTTGTAGTTTCTCTAACTCAGATGATGCCCATTGGGGATGACACACAGACACTTCCTACACCTCCCGGTGACTTAAACAGCTAGGAAACTGTGGGCATTGATTCATCATTAGTACATTTAGAGCAATACTGAGTTTGGTGTAAAAGATAGAATAGGGGAAAGGTTAACAAAAAATTCACAAACAGGCAAGTACTTGTCATAGGTTTTACCCTTTACTGGGGAAAAGATAAAGCACAGAGTCAAAGGTGAGAAGAGTCTCTCAGATAGCCAGGACAGCCAGTGTTAATTGCACAATGTGTAGGGGAGCTGAAGATCTTCTTTGCAGGTAGGTAGAAATGTCTTGCACAATGTTTTTAGAAATGTTTGTAGAAAAGAACACTTGAAGGGCCACAAGCTTCGAGGCTTGTGATGGGCAACGCTATAGCAACTCTGCCAGGTAACAACTGAGAGCAAGCAAGGCTACACAACAAGAGGTGAATTCTCTTAGACTTTACAGTACCTCTGGTTAGAAGAAATGGTTCCAGCTGGCTTCTTTTCCTTTGCAGAAAAAAGAGTTCCCAATTTGGGAACTTGCGTCCCCTGCACACGATCTAGTGTCTGATAAGAACAGACTAATAATTTTAGAAAAACATTCCATTCATGATTACATAAAATTCAAGCAAGCATTTGCAGAAAAAAAACTAGTGGTCATACATAGATTCCAAGAAAGCACAATTTGGTCATTATTTTTCACAAGAATCTTCTTTTTAGGAGCCCAATGTGTTTCGAGTGCTAGAACACTCTTCATCAGAGGCATGATGGGTTCTAGTAACAAATACATATAAGATACCTATTAGTAGAGTTTATCTGACTTATTTCCAATTTTACATTTATCACATTTGTATTGCCATATCTACGGAAAACGTTTGAACAACTCAAAAACAGGCCTAGTAAACAAAACAAATAGCAATTGTGCTTGTATTTAGCTCATACATTACATGTACACAATAAAAGTTCCATAGTTTTATGGTGTAGGTAGACTGTAAAGAAGAATAATGAATAAGTAACCATATAGAATTTAGCATACCTTTGGTTATAACTAGGAAGTATTTAAGCTGCTAGATTTGACAGCAATTTTAAATGGACGCAGGGGTTCCAATATAGTGATGGAAGACTTACTTGGTCATCCGTATGTGTCCCGAAGGTCTGAGGTGGCCAGGAGACTCTGGTTCTCACTAAGACCGCCGTTGCGGCCATTTTAAATAATGGTACGTTGGAGTCGCAATGACATCATCGCGCGCATGCGCGATTGATGTCATACTCGAAAAAATGCCCGAATTGTAAAAAACAGGGATATCCTGAAAGGGTTTAAGGCAGCTACCACTTTGTGGTCCTACAATGTAAGGCCTTATTTTTTAATTTAAATACTGACCTGTGTCTGTGGATAAAATCCGACTTGGTAAAAATGTTACGAGTGACGTCATTGTGCGCATGTGCAAATCACAACACTCAGAGTTGTAAACATCATCGAATGAGCCTGTGTCTTTCGATTAATATGGACAGAAAGCCCAGGTGCATTACCTGTAGAGAGAATCCTTATAGTGCACCATCATTGCCCAGGCTGGCACAGGGGCATGGTAATAAAAACATGTATTAGGGCCTCAGCCTAAAAGATTATGTTGAATGCAATCTGGGGCTCATCTATTGATTAGTTGAACAAAGAGCGGTTTGAGGTATTGGTTATTCATTCCAAGGTAAATAAATTGTCGAACCCAGTAACAACCGGGTAGGACATAGAACAAATAGCCTCATGTTGATTATCTATATGGACAACATACAACTATAGATGCATTTCCTTGTTGTATTGCTTAGCTCAAAAATGGGCACAAATTTGCATATAAATGTCAAGATCATCCTGACTACCCATCTGTCCCACAAGGGGATGGGGGGGGGGGGTTCACAATCTTAATTGGAGATGTGCGTGTGTCATTTGGTTTTATAGCATGTCTAGAGGAATGGTCCAAGGTAGTATTCTTCATTTAGTCCCAAGGGAGCCATGGCATCCAGTTTATGTATCCATAGTACTTCTCTTTGAGAGAGTAATTTGGGTAGATTCCACCTCTTGGTAGTGGGTGTATTACCTCTAAAATGGCATATCTCATTTGGGAAATCTTATGGTTGTCTCATGAAATGACAAAACACAGGTGATTTGTTATTGCAGGTTCTGATTTGGGACGCAGGTTCAGTCCAACTGTCTTTTGCATGTCTGTTTTTCCCACATAGTATTTGCTGCAAGGGCACCCGATTGTGTAGATGTTCTTGTTATCACAAGTTGCAAACATATTTAATGATAACTTGTTTTCTGTTGGGGTGCCTAATATCTCCCTTAATAATTTGAACCATGTTGGCAGTTGTTCCTTTGCCGCTCATGTTGATCTTGAGCCTCAGTCGTAGGGACAGGAGGGAGGACGTTGTTGGGGAGAATTCTCAGAAATATGCCAATTCCCTCCACCTTGCAGACCCCCAGCAACTTGGCTGGATTTTGGGGACTTGTTTTTTTTTACCTGGAGAGTGAGAGCCTTTTTTCCCCACTCTCATATATTTTGTGATTTTGAACACTGTTTCTTTTGGTTGTGGAGTCTGACAAACTCCATATGCGGCATCTTTTACATTGTGTCACACAGCACCTTCAGTGTGTTAGGGAGAATTCTCATAAATGTGCTAATTCCCTTAACCTTAGGGACCCTCAGCAACTTTGCTGGATTGTGAGGACTTGATTGTTTGTTTTTCCTGGAGAAAGTGTGCGCCTTTTTACCCACACTCTTGTATTTTGATGTGTGCTTTACTCTTTTGTGTTCTTTGAGTTTTAGCCAACTCCATAGGCATCATCTTTTCATGTCACACAGCACCCTCAGTACAGTGACTACTGTTTCCCAGGAGAAAGTAAAGTGAAATTGACTTTATTTATTTATTTTTACATTTATAAAGCGCTCACACAGCCCGCAGGCATCCAGGCGCTGTTACAGGAATTGTTTGTTTTTCTTAGTTGCGTAATTGTGTATTTTCTTTTTTGTTGTCTTAGTTACGTATTTATAACGCGCTTAAACACCCAGAGGTTTCTAAGCGCGGTCCCGGGGATCGAACCTGTTGTTGCTTCGTGTCGTCTTGCTTCCAAGACACGCACGCTGCCGCTGAGCTATCCTCCCGGGACTTTACTAGTCTTTGTTTTTGAATTCCTAGACCCAGCACAGCCTATCTTCCTATAGAGTGCTGGAGGGGTTACCTAGTATCCCCTGTGTCTAGATACTTATGTAGTTAAATGCTACCCTTTCCTCTCGAAATGGCTGGTGGCAGTGGTTTTACAACAAACTACCATGATTTTCCCCGACGGCGAACGCTGGTAGCATTAAATCGCGGGAGCTATGTTTTTCAAGATGGCATCTAAGCCCCCTTTGTTTAAACAGGTCCCGGTCTTTTTTTTGCCATTTCATTTTGGAAATGTAGTACTAGAGTTTGTCTCTGCGCTCGAAACCAGGTTTGGTCCCTTTGTTCCATCGCCTTTGGCGGTCTTCAGGATTGAAGACCGCCTCTGGCGCCCTAGTGTCTAATGTGGGCAAGAGGTGAGTGAGGTGCCCAAAACTCCCTGTCCTTAGGAGACCCAAATGCATTCTGGTTTGGTTGGCTGGCTGGCTGTGCGGCAAGGACAGCCACCCTGCTGGGTGAGTGGCAACTATCCTGGAATGAATGGGCGGAAACTGTATAAAAGGCACGTCTCTTGGCTTGGAAGGCAGAATCGACCACTGGAACGAAATAACCGAAGACTAGCTTAAAGAGTACGGCTGCTGCAACTCCTGGGCCGTCGGTTTGCCCGGTGAAGCCCTGCTGCAGTGCCGAAACGCCAAGTTCACCTAGACAGAGAAGCCCTGCAAGGACGTCTTCTCCCTTTTGAGTTGGTGGTACCAATCAACTCGTAAGCCATCTGGATACCATTCTCTGAACTGGTTGTATTTTCCCTCAGTGCTGCAGGAAACAGAATAACCAGGGAGAGGGACACCAGTTTGTGGTTGTCTACAGCAACCGGAATCGAAGAAGTGCCATTTGCCAGCTCTTTAACCAGTCCCCGTGCAGTGGAGGAGTCCCCTGAAGTCATCCCCCCGCCCCTCTTGTCTCCACGACTGAGGCTAAGGAACAGCGAGAACTGCCAGAAACAGAAGTCTTCAGCTGCATCTTGTTCTTCATTGTAAGGTACTGTGAAAACCCGACCGAGAGAACCTGCCTCACTGCAGAAGTGCTTGAAACTTTGGCTACTTGCAGGCCTTTTCAGCTTGTGACCCAACATACGATTCTTTTACAAACTACTTCTGAGAACTTAGGCAAAGACTTTTCCGTTAACAACCAGAACTGCTTTATCCTTTACAAGACTTGAGCCCATTGAGTTTGGCCTAACCTATTGCATTGAATCAACTCCTCTGGTGAACTCAAAACATTTGCACTGTCTAAGAATACTTGTAACCTTTGTTTTATTAATTTATGCCTTTTTGCACCTACTTCAAAGCAGTTAAATGCCTCAATCTTATAGTATCTAGTACTGAAGTATATTTTTGTGTGGTATATGTTGACTCCTATTGAATGTTTTCTAACTGACTGTGAAATAAATGTATTAGTGTTTTTTCAAAAAACCTTGAGTGTATTTGAATACTTGTAATTGTAGACCTCTGTGTAACCTCATTAAAAGCGCACATTCCCTCTTGAGGTAAGCCTGGCTGCTACCAAAAACTGTGCGGTACAGACTTATACCAAAGGTTGGTTTGGCTTACACTTGTAGTCTTAGTTGTGTGTAGTGGTCCCAAAGTGTACTACATACAAACTCTGCCTAGCACTGGCTGAAAGGACTTTGCACTTGCTGGATGTGGCTAGAGCGCTGAAGTTTTATGTGGCCCACACAGAGTTTCCGGAAAACTTCTCAGCTCTTTGTGAACGTTTGTCCTGTGAACTTTGGGAAGGCCCTGTCCAAGGCTTCCGTTTCCAGGTGGCTCTCTGGCTGTATCACCTACTGTCACCGGTTGGCAAACCGACCGCTGCCTGGCTGTTCTGAGCCCATTCCACCAGGGTGACCGCTGCTACAACGGCGTTCCTGTCTGGTGTGCCTCTCCTGGACATCTGCAGAGCTGCTACGTGGAGGTCGACTCGCACCTTCATGAAATTCTACGGAGTCGACGGGGATTCCAGGGAGGAGTCCAGAGTCAGCCAAGCAGTGCTGCGCAACCTGTTCACTTGCGGTGAGCCTGGTGAGGAGCTAAGAGATGCTTATGTTGAGCCTTGCTACCTCCTGTGGTTGTGCATGTTAGTACTGCTATGTATTTATTCATGAGCATGTGAATCCATGCCAGACCCCATGCTGGAGAAGGAACAAGTTACTTCCCTGTAACTGTTGTTCTCCAGCATGGGTCTGGCATGGATTCACATGCACACTCTCCCGCATACCCCTTTACGGCTTGGTTCTACTGCCACTTTACGTGCTACCAAATCTGACGATGGCTGCCTGGGGAGGAGCTTAGGTAGAGGGCAGTCACTGTCTGGGGGCAGTATGACCCAGAGCTCAGTGATTGGTTGTTAGTAGAAAAACAGTTCAGAACTGAAACTGAACCTGATTTTTTTTCTTTACTGAGAATTCCCAGCCTGAAGACAGGGAATATTCATGACCATTTGAATCTATGCTGGAGAACTACAGTTATAGGTAAATAACATTTTCCTCGCTTGTCAAAGGAAGGTTTGACTTTGCCCAAATATGTAGAACTTTTTGTATTCTCTTGATGGATTTTCTTTTTTTTTTTTTTTAACCTGTCTCTTGTCTGCATTCTAGGAAGCAGCTCAGTTGCTGCAGATTCTCCAGACACTGGATCCACCACTGGTTATTGATGGCAAAAGTATCAATGTAGAGTTTGCCAAAGGTTCGAAAAGGTAGATGGTTCAAACGCACACCTCCTTTACCCTTTCCCTCCCACCTTGTTTGATCTTAATGTATTTTTTGTTGTTGTATTCAGGGATATGATGATGGTTACGGAATCTCATCGAATCAGCACCGCCTCTGTTGCAAGCACTGCCATAGCTGCAGCCCAGTGGGCTCTGTCACAGGTGAGAGTGCTACCTTGCATTGAACTAAATAATATTTTTGGTACACAGCTTCTGTCAATAAAGCAAATGTTCAAATATGAGTTGATCATAGTATTGCAAGGAGAGCTCTTCTTTCTGGAGCTTGTGAATCGGCTTAGATTCACATGTTTTGCATAGGCCATCTAGTAGTTGGTGCAGAGTATTACATATGGGCGTCAACTGGGGCGTACCGGTATTGGCACTCCTGATCCCTCACGTATTTGCATCCTCGGATTGGTTTTTTCCGCCACCAAGATTGGATGCTAAACGCAAGTCTCAGTCGATCTAACTGCTGCCAAAGCCTGACCATGCTGAGATCCACATCCGAAAGCGGAGATGAGAGCAGCAAAAAAAAATGCCAAAAGGAGCGACGCGTCAAAAAGGAGATGCAGTAGGGAGAGTGTCAGTGGGATAAAGTTGCTCATATTTTCTGTACAATTAGAGTATGCCTTCAACCCCCAATGTAGATTTAAATTTACATTTGGCTTGCTCGTTTCCAGCCATCTGGGTAGAGAAAAATGTAAAGTTAGCCCCCGCTGTAATACAAAGTTCTTCGAAGGGCACACACTTGTGTACCCGCTTCCTTCTTCTAGGATTGTCTTTCTGAAGTCCAACTAAGGGCTTGGTAAAACCATTCAACTGAGACAGTACAAGACTCCACTCTTAGTATAAGGCTGTACAACCTGAGTTCATGGTAGCGTAGACTGAACAGCCAGGCTTATTTTAGGAGGGAGAGAGATCTGTAGAATCAGTACAAATGAAATTGTAATACAAATGGTTCAAGAAACACTTTGTATTGTTAAATGTTAAAGGTATTTATATCGCGCACTGTCACCAACGGAGTTGTTCGCCAGGCGCTCTGGCGGATCTGTAAACAAAAAGGCGGACAGGGGTTAGGTTAGTCGGGAGAAGAGGGAGTTGCAAAGTGAAAGAGGTGGTGTGCTGTTGGCATCTTCCGCTCAGTATACGCCGTAAGCTGCGCTTTGGTGTAAGTATTGGGCCGGGGCGAGACCACGTGTTCAGTTGGTGGTGATCATGTATGTGTTTGTTGGTGTGGTGAAGTGCATGCGGTTTGCTGGCCGAGAGTAGGTTGTGTGAGTTTTCAGGTGAGTTAGGTATGCAGAGATTTGAAGGTAGGGTTAGTGGGGTGAGAATCCCGTTTGTGGCGCATCTTGTCCCGTTTAAAATGTATTACTACCAGTGGGATTAGTTGCAACTATATTATGCTATCTTGACTGTTGTGGGTTTTAGCGCGGCACACTTCCCCTTGTATTCTAGGGAACTATGTATAATGTAATTGGTGTGGCTCTTCTCCTCCTTGGTATCGGAGCAGGGGTTGGGTTGCCCCTTTCCCTAATATCTTTTGAATTGGTCTGCTGGGACTCCGGGTGTGGAACAGGGCCAGGATGCTATGGATGAGTCTGCTTCCATCTTGGTCTCTTTATGTATTCAGTCTTCAGTGTCCTCCTCTTGTGGGTATCTCTCGTTATGTCGTATGGTGTGTCGTGGAATGCGTTCCTTTAGATTCTGTTTGTATTAGATTTGCTTGGTGGGAACAAGGATCAGTGTCTACATTCGTTGGTTTAGAGGAGCATGTGTTCTTGTGGGTGGTCTTCTAGTTAAGCAGTGAAGAACTCGGATTTGATCAGTTTCCTGAATAGTAGGTGGTTTCTTGTGTTGCGTAATATTCTTTTGTAAGTCATTCCAAGTTTTCGGTGCCTGGATGGAGAAAGGGGATCCTCCCGCGTTTTCTTCTGTTGTAGGGTTTTGGTTCCAGGCGGATGTTGCTTGATCTGCGCATTCTTGTTGGCTGATGTAGGCATAATTTATCTCGCAGGAATTCTGCGCCTTGGTTGTGTATTGCTCTGTGCGTGATGCACATTGATTTGAGTTTTATTTGTTGTTTTATTGGTAGCCAATGTGGTATTTTTAGTGCAGGTGGAATGTCTTCTCTACGGGGTAGTTTGAGGAGGAGTCTGGCTGACGCATTTTGTATGTGTTGTAGTTTTGTTAGAAGTCGTTCTGGCATACCCAGGCATAGGCTGTTGGCATAATGTACTCTGTAGATGACGAGAGCGATGATGGCAAGTGTTTTGTTGGGGAATGACGGGAATGCTAGGATCCTTTTTGCCACCCTGCAGAAGAAAGTAGCTTTTCTTGAGTTGAGCGTTTACTTGAGGCTCTAGAGTCAGATTGTTGTCCATCAGCACCCCCAGTTTTTTTTTACAATCAATGATGGCCCTGTGGTTGTGCCGAGTTCTCTTGGCCAAGGGATGTAGTTGTCTCCCGTTTTTTGTGACGATCATTATCTGTTTTGCCTGGGTTCATTTTGAGGTGGTTCGAGTTCATCCAATTGAATACATCAAGAAAGCAGTTCTCTAGTGTGTGTTTCTTCTTGGGTGTCTTGAATTTTGAAGATATGTCTCGTCGGCGTAGTTGTAGCAGATGAGGCCATGTCTTTTGATGATTTTGATTAGCAGAGATGCGGGGAGAAAGATGATCCTTATGGTACTCTGCATGTGGAGTCTCTTGGGTTGAACTTGAAAGGTTTCATCCATACGGTTTCCGTTCTGTTTGTTGGGAAGGATTTGATCCATAGTAGGGTGGTGTCTGTTATTCCCAGTCCTTCTAATCTTGTTATGAGGATGTTGTGGTTGACTGTGTCGAATGCTGTGGATACGTCGAAGTATCAAGGCAGCGCTGTTGTCAGTCTGCGTTTGCTTTTAGGTTGTCCTATATTGACAGGAGAGCCGATTCCATTTCTCTCATTGGTTTGAAGCCAACTTGTGCCTGGTCTAATAGGCAGTGCTCTTCTATGAATTCTTGGGTTGTTTTGTATGGATCTATGTGAAATTTCAGAGGCAGAATAACCCGCAACCTAAATGTTCGCATAGGAAATGTACGCACTACGAAATGTTTGTACATTTCCCATGCGAACATCAATTTCAAAACCCTACAAACGTACACCCACACCCCCAACATACCCTTACCCACACCCTACTTACCTTAAAAGACATGCTGTATCCCTGCAGCGCCGGTACTCTTTCACTTACGTGATCGGGAACCAGCGTTTTATTTTTTGGGGTGGAGCTGCTGTAAGGGTTTCCCCCAAAACCCCAACTCACACTATACTGTGCAGTATAGTGAGCGCGATGTTGCGGGGGGCACACCCACAGTCCCTGTTTTTGTTTGTTTTTTCTCCGGTGTGCTGCGGGGGTGTCCCCCGCAACCCTCGCTCACTATACTGTACAGTGTAGTGAGCGGGGTGTTGGAGGGGACACCCCCGCAGCCCCTGTTTTTTTTTCTTTTTCCTATTTACCCACCCACCAAAACACATTCCACAAAAAGTTTGGACTTTTGGTAGTTCTAACTTTTGATGGTATTTGTTTTAGGTCTTTTTGTAAAGGTCAGTAAATTTTATTCAGACATTTCGTCCTAACCCATTTTGTATATGTATGTTTCTAGCAGTTTGGCTATGTAAGGGATGTTGGAGATGGGTTTGTAGTTGTATAGGTCCTCTACGTTTCCTGCTGTATCTTTGAATAGTGGACTGATGTACGTTGCTTTGAAGGAGTGTGGTACTTTACCTGTTGAGATCGAAAGGTTGAGGAGATTCCTATGGTATTCCATGGGAGTTCCTTGTTTGAGAATTGATTTTGTATATGTCCGGGGGGGCAGAGGTCTTCTGGTGAGAGATTTCGGGGAAAGCTTCGTAGTTTGTTCAGATGTTCCTCGTGGGGATAGCGGAGGTCTGTATTGTGGTCACGGGGTCTGCTTTGTATGGTTTGTTGGATGGTAATGATTTTGTTTTTAAGTGGTCTCATAGGTCATTGCGTAGTTTCATTGATTGAATTGGCATCTTGCATCCCGGTGGGTTTAATTTCATGTATGATTTTGAAGACGACTTTATGGGTGTTTGGTGCTTTGAAGATTTGGTCATCGTAGTGTTCCCTCTTTGCCTTTTGTATTTCCTTTTTGTATGAGTGGATCTGTTGCAGAAATTTCAGTTTATTTGTAGTGTTGTTGATCTTCCATTCTAATTAAATTTTTTGGTTTTTCCTTTTCATATTGCTTAGTAGTGGAGTGAACCATTTTGCCATTGTTTTACGTGAGGGAGTGAAAGGTTTTTCTTTGGCGATTTCGTCTAGGGTTGTTTTGATCCAGATGTGCAGTAAGGCAACTTTTTTTGTCCAGGTAAAGAATTTATTTAAATACATGTAGGCCCAGATAAATCTTGGGGGAAATAAGTACTACACATTATATGTAATCACAATTATAGAAACACAACACTATGCTTGAAGGTGCACAGACCAAAGCATAAACCTTATTTGGAACACTTAACAGTAGTTCTAGGGAAGTCAAAACCTTTTCATACACATTCAGTATAGGTCACACCTATTCTTGGAGAGTAAAAACCAATGGTTACTTTTAGATTACATTTAGTAATGCAAGGGTAGTAGACCCTACCATTTGTACAGTGACTCTCAGTACGAATCACATTATCATTCAACTCGACAATATACTTTTTGTGAATAGTGGAACACTTATTCCACACTTATTCCAGGTACAGTAAAAACCTAGAACTACGTTTGTGATAAGTTATGGTAGGTGAGTACAACTTAAGGATGTAATATTGAATTACAGGTCCTTTTGAGATCAGTGAAACACAGATGGACGTGAGCAATAACACTATCTTCTCCAGCTTGGGGTCTGGCATGGAGTCACATGCTCATGAATATTCCCCGTCGTCATGCTGGGAATCCTCGGTAAAGAAAAAATAATTTTTTGTTTAGTTTCTGAACTGTCTTTCTTAGTAGTAACCAATCACTGGTCTCTGGGTCCTACTGCCCTCTCCCTAAGCCCCTCCCCTGGTAGCCATCCTCCGATTTTTACCGCACGTTCAAGTGTTGGGAGTCCTCGTGCTATACCTCTCGAGCTTTTACTGCGTTTTGCGTTTTTTTTTTTTTATTTCTTCATAGTTTTATCTCATTTTTTCGGTTAATCGAGCCTCAAGCTCCACCATTTCTACTTCCTATCAACAGGGACCCGTTTTGGAATTTTCTACGCCCCTCAAGGGTGAAATTCACATAGTTCCGCTTCTTGGAGGATTCCAGAAGACCTTGAGGCCTACCCTGTGGACATGGCCCAGGACAAAGGAAACTCGGCGCCCGGATCCAAGCTGTTCAGGAAGTGCCCTGGATGCGGATTGCAGAATGTCTTCAAGGAGGTCGAGCATTCTAGATGCCTCTACTGCCTGCACAAAGACAAAACGCACGTGGAGAAGGACTGTGCGTTTTGCTAGAACATGTCGGAACGGACCATGAAGGATAGTCATATCCGCCTCACCAACTGGCTGGAAGGAAAGAACCCAGGAGGTGAGAAGAAGAGGTCAGAGCTGTCTTCTAAGTCCTTTGAGGGCACTCCGGTGACGGGGGCCCAACAAAAGGCTAAGCACCGTGGGCACCGGGAGCGCCGAACAGTCGGGCTCCTCGGCTGCCAGGCATGGCGTGCTTTAACCGATGCCATCAACCACAAGCCAACGCTCTGGCTCGGGGAAGAGGAAATCGGAGAAACCGGGTAAGCTTCTGGAGAAGCCCCGGTGATCCTGACGGAAACAGCCGAGGGGGAGCGAGGCGGTGACCCTCCCCAAGGTGAAGGCCTCAAGCGCGCCTAAAGTCGTGAAGGCCTTGATTCACCCAGCTAAGGGCTCTATCGAGGGATTCGTGGCAGCCCTGGCGAAGTCTGTGGAGGCTACCCCAGTGGAGGTGACCTCGGGGCCCAGAGTTACCCTGCCACCGCGGAGGTAATCCTCTTTCCAGCCCATCGATAGGACTCTTCCCCCACCCCCAGTGAGAACGCCGGTGGAAAAAGAGGGGGGTGGGGGGGGCCGGTGGCCATCACGGACACGGATTCTGCCTCTGAGGAGCAGCTGGCTGGGGTTGTGAAGATGCTCAAGAAGTTCGAGGAGGTCCGGTCCTACGGGAAGGATCCCGACGAGGCGTATGAAGAGCGACGGTGGTGCTGACGAGGTTCCCATGGAGGAGGAGGATTCCACTCCCCAACCGTCGCAGCCGGTGCCTGAGCCATAAGACAACTCAGGAGCTATCTTGATGGCGATCCAGGCCTTGTGTACGGAGATGAGGACAAGGATGCCCTTACCCCCAACGGACGATCCAGCGGAACCTGGCCCGTCGGGGAGCCCTCCAAGCAATCGGGGAAGAATTCACCCCCCCCCCCCCCCCCCCCCCCGCCCTTCCAGCCTTCATGGCCCTCACAGGCTTCATCCCCTTCCCCTGATCCTAGGGAGGACACGGGAAGGGAGATGGCCACGACGGGGACCGATGACGGTGGTGACGACCGGATGGACCTTCCATCACCACCACCTCCTCGGTCCTCCCCATCCGACGAAATTAGCTCCTTCCATGCCATGATTGGCAGGGTATCTGAGCTCTTCGCTTTCTTCCCCGAAGAACAGAAGGAAGGTTTCCTCTATCAACGACGTGAGACCGAAAGGAAGACTGTCCTCTGGGTCCCGTTACTTGACGACATCTGGGACGAGGGGCTGTTGCTCCTGAAGAACCCGTCCGTCCACGATTCCTGCCAAGACAGCCCAGTACGAGAAGTAGTACCGGGTCCCTGATTCCACTCCTCTGTGCCTTAGAGGCGGCCAAGAAGAAGGCGGTGGGGGCTACGGCTTCTTCTTCCACTCGCCCCCGGACGGCAGAGGGAAGAAACGGGACGCCATGGGGCGACGGGTCATCTCGTAGGCGGCGACTACAATTAAAGGGGCCAACGCCTTAGCGATTGTGTACATCAAGGCCCAGAAGTTCCGGGTGGTTACCCTCCAGCACGTGTTGGGGCAGCTGGAGGACGGCGCTTCCTATCGTCGCTGGACTTGGAGGATGCCTAATTTCACATCCCCATTCTAAAAGGACATCGAAAGTTTCTCTGGTTCGTAGTCCAAGGACAGCACTACCAATTCAAGGCCATTCCCTTCGGATTGAAGTAGGCACCCAGGGTATTCACCAAGTGTCTAGCACTGGTGGCGGTGCTGATGCGCCTGCAGGGGATCCACGTCTACCCCTATCTGGATGATTGGCTCATCCTAGCAAAGACAAGAGAACTCGCCGTCGGGCACACAGCGACGACCGCCCACTGCTCATGGACCTGGCTTTCTCCAACTTCACCAAATCCCACCTGCTTCCATCGCAGGTCGCACTTGTTTCTGGGAGCCAAGCTCGACATAGTGGCATGGCAGGCTTCCCCGTCGGAGGAAAGGACAAAGGCCATCGTGGGCAAGGTGAAGCGGCTGTTGACCATGGATGTGGCCAGTGTGAGGTGCATCAAGTTCCTTCTCGGCATGATGTCCTCGTGCATCTACCTAGTGCGCCTGTGCAGACTGTGCATGCGGCCAATGCAAGTGTTCCTCGACGCCCGGTGGATGCAAGCAGCGGGCAGTTTCGAAGACAGGATCCTGCTCAGCGAGGCCTTCCGCCAAGCAATATGGTGCTGGGGCGCCCATGCGCATCTGGCGGCCGGTGCAGACTTCCAGACCCCGGTGCATCAGGAGACGGTGACGACGGATGGTGGGGAGCGCACACTGGTGATCTCCACGCAAGAGGACTTTCTCTCCTGGAGGAGAGGTCGCTACATATCAACATCCTGGAGCTCCAAGCCGTGTTCTGAGCCCTCAGATCATTCCTCCCGTCCCTCAAGGGCAAGGTGGTGAGGATCTTCACCGACAACACCACCACGATGTGCTCCATCTTGAAGCAGGGAGGCACCAGATCCCCAGCCCTATCCAAGGAGGCTCAGGATCTGTGGCACTGGGACGTCGCCCAGGGGATGTTTCTGGTGCTTTTCCACCTGGCAGGAATAAAGAACACCATCGCCGACTCACTCAGCAGGGAGCTGCGCTCGTGCCATGAGTGGGAACTGCGTCAGGATCAAGTGGATCTACTCTTCCAACGATGGGGCAATCCCCAGATCGACCTATTTGCGACAGTGACGAACACCAAGTGCCGGAGCTTCACCAGCAGGTTTCCCCAGCCGGGGAGCATGGACGATGCCTTCCCATTCCCCTGGGACGGCCTGTTCCTGTACGCGTTCCCGCCATTGCTGCTACGACTCATCAACCAACTCAAGATGTCCCGGTGCAGGATGATGGCCGAGACCGATTTGGTTCCCGTACCTTCTGGACTTGTCAGCATTCCCCCTTCCCCCAGTCAAGCTGTCGACGGACACGGATCTCCTTGCCAGAGAAGGAGGCGCCATCCTCCATGTCCCAGGGTCGCTGAACTTGCAGGCCTGGGTCCTGCAGCACTAGAGTTTGGAGGGTACGATATCCCGGGGGACTGCAAGGAGGTGCTTGCAAAGGCCAGGGCATCCTCAACTCTTAAGTGTTACGGACATAAGTGGAAGAGGTTCTCTGTCTGGTGCGGCGCACAGAAGATTAACCCTCTGTGCATTACGGCCCCCTCAAGTGCTGCCTTACTTACTGTCATTGGCCAAGGCGGGGCTGGCCCATGCCTCCATCAAAATCCATCTGGCGGCTATCTCCCGCTACACCAGAACTCTGGGGCGCTCCTCTCTGTGGTCCCATCGCCTGGTGAAGGGGTTCATGAAGGGACGGTTCCTATCATTCCCGCCAGTGAGGGCTCCGGCCCCGGCGTGGGAGCTCAACGTGGTGCTGACCAGTCTCATGAGGCCGCCATTCGAGCCTCTGCATTCTGCACCGTTGAAGTTCCTGTCGTGGAAAACGGCGTTTCTTGTGGCCATCACCTCCGCTCGACGAGTGGGAGAGATCCAGGCCCTCGCATGTGAACCTCCATACCCGACTTTCGACGAGGGTGGTGCTTTAGACACACCCATCCTTCATGTCCAAGGTGCTGTCGGACTTCCATCTCAACGAGCCCTTGGTGTTGTTTTCTTCCCGTTGCCTTCGTCTCTGGCCGAGAGGACTTTGCACTCGCTGGATGTAGCTAGAGCACTGAAGTTCTACGTGGACCGCACAAAGAGTTTTCGGAAGACATCACAGCTGTTTGAGAACTTTGGACCTGTGAACCAAGGGAAGGCCCTCTCGAAGGCTTCCATTTCCAGATGGCTCTCCAGCTGCATCATGCACTGTCACCGGTTGGCAAACCGACCGTTGCCTGGCCATCCAAGAGCCCATTCGACCACAGCGATCGCCGCTACCACGGCGTTCCTATCTGGTGTGCCCCTGCTGGACATCTGCAGAGCTGCTACGTGGAGGTCGATACACACCTTCACGAGCTTCTACTGCGTCGACCGGGATTCCAGGGAGGAGTCCAGAGTCGGCCAAGCAGTGCTGCGCCACGTGTTCGCCTGAAGGTGGGCCTGGTGAGGAGGTAAGAGATGCTTAATGTTGAGTTGATGAAATGCTTAATGTTGAGCCTTGCCACCTCCCGTGGTTGTGCATGTGTACTGCTATGTATTCTTGTATTCATGAGCATGTGAATCCATGCCAGACCCCATGCTGGAGAAGGAACAACTTAGTTACCTGTAACTGTTGTTCTCCAGCATGGGTCTGGCATGGATTCACATGCGAACCCTCCCTCCTACCCCTCTGCGGCTCTTCACTTGGTCCTACTGCCACTTTACTGGCTACCAAATCTGGGGATGGCTGCCAGGGGAGGGGCTTAGGGAGAGGGCAGTCATTGGTTGGGGGCAGTATGACCCAGAGACCAGTGATTGGTTTCCAAGAAAGACCGTCCAGAAACTAAACTGAAACTGATTTTTTTTTTTGTTTTTCTTTACCGAGTATTCCCAGCCTGACGATGGGAATATTCATGAGCATGTGAATCCATGCCAGACCCACGCTGGAGAACAGTTACAGGTAAGTAACCTGTTCCTTATTTCTGGATGGCATATGGCTAACTCAAGGTAAGTAAAACCCATATACTTTTAAAATATCACAATGTAGTCCAGGTTAGATCTTTCTCAGCAATACAAGTAACCTATGTATGACTTACGAGGGACAGTTCGAACCCAAAGACACTATTTGTGTCCGTCTACAACAGCAGAGGGACAGAATAGGTTCTTAGGTAGCAAAAGTCAGAGTTCCTTAGGAAGACTGGGCAAACAGGTGAGTACTTTCTTTGTTAGAAGAGGGCCAAAGGACTTCACACAAGACACCCAGTGTGATTGGGGGCACTGGATGAGAGGCCTCACCATCTCAGAAAACACCCCACAGCTACACAGAAATCCTAACAGGCTTAAGGTAAGTACATACCCAAGCCAACACAGTACCTCCGCATTGAAGATTATTTTGCAGCAGGTGGACTTCAGGATCTGCAGCCAAAAACCTGGTCGGTGGATTCCTTGTGGTGACTAAAAACAGAACCTTGGAAGGGACTTTGCAGAAGGGATCAATGGAGAAGGCTCTGGGCTAGGTTTTACTCACGGCTGAATGTGGTTCAATGGATCTGGCGCATTTTAGAGGAGCACAGAAAACAGAAAATCGCGGTTGAATTCTCATTGGTACCAAGGTCCACTCTGTTGGGACTTTTCGGCCTCTATTTGTGTCTCTGGAGATCCACTAGGATGCCCACAAAGTTTCAGCAAGATGTGGAATTCGGAAGGCAGTGATCCGCACAGTGACTCGAGGTCCCAGGGTATTGGGGTATTGCATCACCACAAGGTCGCAGCAACGCGTGGGATGGCTCAAAATACAGCGGTCTTGAGTCTAGTGGGTCTCGCAAGGCTCTGGGTCAGGGGCGTTTTTGGAGTCCCCTGGTCGATTGGAAGCAGGGCTACAGCAGGCTCAGGTTACACAGCAGGCTTTCTAGTCGCTGGAAATATTCTCTGCAGGTTTTTTAATCATCCTCTTCGGTTTCAGTTCCAGTGGTCGCCTTGTCTTCAGCTTCCAGGTTAGCAGTATTTAACAGGAACTACAGCACAACCTCTGCATTCTATGCCTGCATTTTACAACAAGGGGCTGTCTTTTTGTCCAATCAGGACAGCCAGCCCCCCCACTGGGATTTGTCCCCGTTCAGGCAAGTAGGAAGACAAAGGGCTGTGGAGTTTTGGACTCCTTCCTCGCTTCCTGCCTTCACAAACAGACTGGAGCCTGGGCGGGGAGAGCAGGGGACATCCGCCGAAGATAAAACATCAAACAAAGGAATTTCCCGCCCTGGATGTCGGGGGAAGGAACAAGAAAGGACAAACACTAAAATGGTGAAAAATGACTGGGGCCATTTTGCTGAAATGGGCACACTCGGGTGCCTTTACTGCAGCTGTGTACACAGCCGCGTTAAAGGTGCACCAAATGAATATAAGGTATCTCTGCCACCAGCCATTGAAGGTAAGTTTGTCCCTGTAACAGAATGGTTAGTTTCAGGGTGAAAGGAGATACATTGAATCTCCCCAGCACTCCACATAAAGTGGGGTGTGCTGGTTTCACCAAATAGAATGTAAAAGGGATCCAACATATCCTTTCTACGTTTGGGAACAGTAGTTAAGGTTAGCCAGAGAAAGCTAAAAGGGGAGCCCCTAGGGTAACCCAGCAACAACAGGCATTTACTGCCAAGAAGGGGTTATTTAAAAAGACACTCTGGAGAGTCTAAAACCCATAAAAACAATAAAGGATTCTAGAGTGTGGAAAAGGGTTCCCACTCAGAGCTATTAAGAAAAAAAGAACTTGCCAGTAAAGCAAAAAGGTCTGAGGTTGACCCAGGTCAAGATTATTTACCATTTCTATGAAAAGCTCATCTAACGCATCATAAAAACACATCATAAAAACACATTATTAAAAAACACAACACTATGCTTTGAAGTACATAGACCTTACTTAGACAGTATTCGAGGTAAGTCGTACCTTATCATACATTTTCAGTATAGGCCACACCTATTCATGGGGAGTAAAACCAGAAGTTACTTTCAGATTACTGTGCAGTAATTCAAGGGTAGTGTTCCCCGGCAGTTATGCAGTGACTCTCAAAAAGAAAATTGCATAGTAAACCAACTTGCAAATATACTTCTCTGAATTGTGTAACACAGATTCAAGGAACTGTATTTCTGATGCTTGTGGATCTGCTTAGCATCACATGCTTTGCATATAGTCTGACATCTAGTGGAAATCGCAGAGTATTGCATCTTTCTTTCGCAGATCAAAAGGGGACGTCGACATGGGCGTGACTAACACTATCCCTAATGTGAAATGTAGTGTACCCAAATTCCCTCACACGTCGAGGTCCCTCAGATTGTTTTTTTCCACTAACCTAGTTTGTTGCCTATGCAGAGCTCGCATGAGTTTTATATTGCTAACTTTGTCCCCACAAGTCTCCGAGTTTGGAGCCATTGACCTCTCATTGGAGCCCGTGGGCTCCTAAATGCCCGTCCCCAACGCAGGCAACCAGCAATGATCTGGGGAAATCACACCCCAGTAACAAGTGCACCCACGCACCCTTGCTTCTCCACTTTTTTTAACTGCTTACTTTGTTCTCTCCTCCTCCTCCTCCCTTTTCCTATCTCCTCCCGTCCTCCCCTTACTTTCTTCTATGCACTTACTTTATCAGAATTGTCCCTGTACCTAGTATGATGGCAACCTCGTCTGCCTCCTCCCCCTCTCCTTACTTGTGTTTTTTTCCGCCACCATCCGCTCCAGAAATGTCCGGTCTAGTACGGTAGTCGTCTGTTTCCATTTCCTTCCCACTCTGCCCCTCCCTTCCTTATCTATGTCTTAGCGCATGCACTATCTGAAATATCGTCAGGCTGAGTATGATAGTTAATTTCACATCCTTACTGTTAATTTCCTGTTGGAATGTCATTATTTTCCCTTGTTCCCTCCCTTGCCTTGAAGTGCTTTGAAACACATTGTGTATAGACACTATATAAATGAACTATCATATCATATATTACATTAGGCCTCTTCGGAGTAGTCGAAGCTCACAACGGCCACACAGCCACCGAAGATTGACACACCACCTTCCGAAACTCACGGTTCGGCGCCCTCCGTGCAACCGCTTTCGTGGCATGCAGCTGGGCATCCCTCTGTAACGGGCGTTCACCCTAAAAAACAGTAGTCCATACACTGCTCAAAGGCGCACAGGCGCTTAAGGCATCGGTGGATTCACCAACCGCGTCTGCACCTTAAAGCGCATAGAGACCTTCAATACAACTGCCGTAAAGTTGCGAAAGCCTTGCAGCTATCATTTCAGTGGACACCGAGCTCAAGGGAACCTCCTCTCGTCGTGAGGAGTATTCAAAGGCCCCATGCTTCTCTCGAAGTCCTTATTGGGGAATATCTCACCCCTCTTTGGCATCCTTTTCCTCCGCCAGACCCTTCTGCCTCTTCTCTGTGGACTAGGGAGAGGTTTGAGCAATACATGGACAAAATGGGCAAGTTCATTGACTTTTCAGACCGGTACATTACACCCAAAAGACCAAAGGTAGAGGACACCTGCACCATTCCTTACAAATTGCAGAAATTACCTATCTCTGCACAGGGACACCAGGAAGATATCTTGGATGACCCAAGAGGAAGATTCTTATGAAGACCTTAATCCTTTTGCCCAAGATCCGGCTGATCAGGAACCAGACTGGGATCGGGATCAGGCATAGGAGCAGGGCCCTTGGCAAACAGCATACCCCTGACCCGGGCGTCATCTGCCTATATCCCCCTTCTCCACAGAGGGATTTGTCACCTGTTGACGACCAGATGTTTAACACCATTTTAAAAAGAGCAGCTGATCATTTCAAAATTGCAACGCATGAAGCAGCTCCAGACTTTGTGTTGGATATCCTCAAGGAGAAGGCTCAGTCTAGTGAAGCCATCCCTTTTACTATACTTTATAAAGAGGCGCCTGGCCCCTTCCTGGCTGTCCCTGTCCCTCACACAGGTGGTCAACCCTCGGGTTAAGAAATTATTCCACCCATCACCTTCCAACCCACTCTGCATAAGGGGTCATGCTACACCGGATTCCTTGGTGGTTACTACCACTCAGAAGAGAGCGGAGGTTCCACTGTCCTCGGCGGAAGCCCTTCCGGAAAAAGACTGTAAAGTTGTATGCCCTGGGTAAACGGGTCACTGCCTCTGCGGCCTACTCCACAAGGATTGCAAATGACGCCACTCTCCTGGCAAGTTACAGTGATATCCAATGGGGCCTAGTATCTGGTCTTCTTGATGTCCCAGGGCCCACTTGCTCATGCCTGCTGGCGGTCGTGGCTGAAGGCAGACAAGTAATCCATAACATACTGAGAACACTCTGGAATAGGCTGAGACTGCTGGATGCATCCTAGCCCAGGGGACCTTACTTAAGACACGCCTGGTTAAAAGTCTCTGGCTTTAAACCCAAAACTTGGGCCTTTCTGATCAACAAGCCAGCGGAGGGCTCCATCCTTTTTGGGAAGGCAGTTGATGACGCCGTAGAAACGACAAAGATGAAACTCTAAAATTGCTTAGCCAGATCACGGCTAAACCTTCACGTCACTCCTTTCCTGGCTAATCCTTCTCCCGCTGTCCCCAAGGATTATGCGGCTCGGAATACCCCCTGACCCTCCAGCCAGGGCTCCTCTGGTAGCCTCCAATACCAACAAAAAGGCCAGCGTAGGGGCAAGGGTAGAGGCAGGAACTCTACTCCTAGAGACTCCACCTCAAAGTGACTTGCATGTTCAGGTCTCCTCCCACGCTTACCTGGTCGGGGGGATTCTTGCCATTCATCCACACCTGGGAGGGGGATCACTTCAGATCAGTGGGTACTAAAGACGGTTGCCCACAGGTACTGCATCGAGTTTCTCCAACCACCTAGATTACACCCACTGAGAAGTAGACGCCTGTTGCCAGAACACCTGTGTATCCGGCTTGAAGTTTAGGTTCTGCTGGAAAAGGGCACCATAGAAGTAGTTGGGCAAGAGAGTATGCAGTATCCTGTGGGAGACAGCACCAGCCTTGACCTCTTGGCAATAGTTAACCCGACCTTTGGTATAAAAAATGTACTACACAAGTTGGTAGAGTGACAGAGCAGCCAGGCTCATCTCAAGAGGGGGCAGTGTGAGCTGTAGGTTTATTACCCAGAGATTCACAGTGACAAATATCCAAATAATCACACTCGAGGTTCCTTGATTAAACAGCTATTTATTAATTTAATAATCAGTTGAAGAAGCCTTCGTTTAGAGGGATGTAAATATATCTAACACAAACCTGTACTTCAAAAAACCGTGTTTCTGTAAATCAGTAGATAACCATTTGGGATGACGCACAGATACTTCCTTCACCCTGAAGTGACTAAAATAACTAGGACACTGTGGACATTGATATAGCAGTAGCACATTTAAAGCAATACTGAGGTTGGTGTCTAAAGGAAAACAGTTGGGGAATAAGGCAAAGGTTAACAACTATACTTAAACCGATAAGTACTTTTTGAACCCCCAATGCAATGTAAATTAACCCTTTCCCAGCTACAGAAGTTATAGAATGTGACTTATGTTGAGGGATAGTTGAAGCACAAAGTCAGAGGATAGAAGAGTCTTTCAGGGAACCAGGACAGTCCATGTCAATTGGGCAAAGTCTAGGGGGGGGCTGAAGCACTTCTTGAAGTTAATTAAAAAGTCTTGCACAATGTTGTAGACTTCATTGTAGAAAATGAGATCACTGTAGTGCCACAAGCTGGGAGGCTTGTGAGGGACAAAGCTGCAAGCAACTCTGCAAAGGTAACCAAGACCAGTCTCAACTGAGAGCTAGCTAGGCTACACTACAAGAGGTAGGTACCCCTTTGTTTTACAGTACCTTTTTGTTTTGAAGAAGATAGTACCAGCTGGCTTCTGTTCTTGTGTAGGTCTGCAGATCCTGTTGTTCCTGGGCCTCAGTCGTGGGGCAAGAGGGAGGACGTCTGGGGACTCCAGCACTACGAATTGAAGGTCGGTTCAGATCAGCGGCACTTTGCGGTTTCAGCTTCACACGGCTCACACAAATAGCACCACTGCGGTTCTTGGATACCTTTATGGGCTTTCCTCGCATCTGGGATCCAGCACTCTGTTGAAGTGGCTCAGGCTTGGTCAGTCCTGCTTCCTGGGAGTCCAGAGGATCTTCCTGGAGCTCGGGGTCTGACTTAAAGACAACACACTCAATGCTGGTGTTCCTCTCCCTGGCAATCTGTTTGTGCAGCAGCAATGGAATTACAGCCAGCTCCGAGAGGATGTCCAGATAAGTTTGTCTTTCGGTCGATTGGTCCCACCCACACAAAGGAAGAAGTAGTCCTTTACAAGGCTTCTCTAGTTGAGGCAAATTCTGAGCTTCAGCACTGCAGCAGGACTCCACCAGGAAAACCAAAGGTCCAGGAGTAGCAACATGAGTCTCTCCCAAGATCATCTTTGGATTCCTTCATCCAGTGGTCGGCTCTGCCTTCCAAGCAAAAGACCTTGCCTTTTGATGCAGGTTTCTCCCATTCATTCACAGCCTAGCTGTCACTCGCACAGCAGGATGGCTGTCCTCCAAGGACAGCCAGCTGGCCAATCACCTTTGGGTGCATTCCTGTAATCAAGGGGATTAAGCACAGGGAGATTTGGGCACCTCACTTACTTCCTGCTCCTGCCAGAGCCAGAGGAGGTGTTCAGCAGGGAATCCCGCCAAAGGCAAAACTAACAAAGGGATCAAACCTTGTTTGGCACGCAAAGTAAATCTCAAGAAGGACCTTTCCAACAAGAAATGGCGAAAAAAGACCAGGGCCATTTTGACAAAATGGGAACCCATGGGTGCTTTACTGCAGCTGCAATTGCAGCCCGTGCTAGAAACACACAAAGGTAGGACCTTCTCAGCATGTCAACATCCCCTCCAGTCAAGCAGCCAGTGGTCGCAGATCTCCTTGCCAGGGAAGGAGGCGCAATTCTGCACCACGACCCAGGGATGGCTGAACCTGAAGGCCTGGTGTTAGGCAAAATAGCAGGCTGTACCCTCTGGGAACACCACACACAATTAGGACTACAGGTGTAAGCAAAAACCAACCTTTGGTATAAGTCTACCACACATCTTTGGTAGCGAGCTGAGCAGCCAGGCTTATCTCAAGAGCGAATGTGAGCAGTAGAAGTTACACAGAAGTATCACAATCACAGTGGTTCAAGTAGACACTTGCACTCAAGGTTTCTTGGTTAAAAAAAAAATACTTAAACATTCATTTACAGTCATTAAGCAAACTTTCACTAGTAGAAATAAACTCAATATTAAACACCAATATACTACAGTAACATACTGTTATAAAGAATGTTTGCCCCCCTGCCCCTGAAAAAGGATCCAAATAGCACTTCAATACTTTTCAATGGGAATAAAAAGCATAGGTTTGTACAAAGGGTTAGAAAACACTTTTTAGATGATGCAAAGGTTCAATGTACCAGTAGGGTCGGTTCAATTGAATAGGCCTGGCCAAAGTCAATAGTCTCGTGTTCTTGGATAGGACAGCACAGTTCTGTACAAATGTAGAAGTCTTTGTAAAAGTTTTTAGTACAGACAACGATAAAGCAAGATATGTCGGGCCACAAGCTGATTAGGCCTGCGAGTTGGGAAAGTTTCACAAACTTCCATCGCGAGAGTTGGGATCTCTGAACCATATGGCACAGTACCTTCAAGTGAAGCAAAAAGATGCAGCTGAAGACGTTGGTTCCTGGCAGGTCTCGCTGTTCCTGAGCCTCAGTCGTGGGGACAAGAGGGAGGACGTCAGACTCCTGCGCGATCGTCGTCGGAGCAAACAAAATGTGTTTGGAAGCCACAGCTACTTGAGCTGAAGTGACGCCAAACTGGTGTCCTTCCCCCTTTTTAACCTTAACCAGCTCTGAGAATGGTATCCAGGCATTTGCTGTGTTGATTGGTCCCACCAACTGAAAGGGAGAAGTCGTCCTTGAAGGAGCTTCTCTGTCGATTGGAGATCTGGCAATTTGGGGTTGCAGCAGGGCTTCACCAGGCAAACCAACGGTCCAGTGGTTGCAGCAGACATCCTCTTCCAGCCTGTCTTCGGTTCTTTCGTTCCAATGGTCGACTCTGTTTAAAAAGGCGAGTCTCGAGGACTGGAAGGCAGTTTTCTTCCATTCATTCCAGCCTAGCTGCCACTCCCCCAGCAGGCTGGCTGTCCTTGCCGGACAGTCAGCCAGCCAATCACGCCAGAGTGCATTTGGGTCTCCTAGGAGACTAGGCACATGGAGTTTCGGGCACCTCCCTCATTTCCTGCCCACCCCAGACACTTGGGCGCCATGGACGTATTTCAGACTTGAAGCCTGCCAAAGGCTCACAAACACAGGTACCAAACCTGATTTCGCACAGTTAAACACCAGAAGGACATTTCCACAAAGAAACAGCGAAAAAAGATGACCGGAGTCTGTTTTACAGAGGGGTCCTGGGTGCCATATTGGAAAAACATGGTGGCCCCGATTTTTAGCTACCGGTGTTCACGGTCGGGAAAAATCATGGTAGCTCATTATAAAACCACTGCCCCCAGCCATTTCAATGGAAAAGGGTAGCTTTTGACAGCTACAAGTGTAACCCCTCCAGCACTCTATGGGATGATAGTTTGTGCTGGATCTACAAACTTAAAAAGACTAGTAAAGTCAATTTAACTTTACATTCTCTGCGGGACAAAGACTGATGTGCAAATGGATATTTCCCATCTGTGAAAGGTACAGTGAGCAAAAAGCGTGTACTGCAAACTCCTCTCTGAACAAGTTATCATGCCATGCTCTTTCAGGAGAGGAGCGCCTGCTACCTTTTTTGAAATATTTGCACGGAACTTGGGGTTGGTCACCCTGGGTTACCTGGGGGCAACCAGACGTGGACTCACTGTACTCAGAGAGGCACAGCTTCACCTTACTGATGAGGCCCAAATAGGCTGAAACGCATGTATGGGGTTGCTGTTGGCACTCTTTTTCAGAGAGGAATTGCCATAGCATTTCGGTGCTGGACTGCCTATGTGGACGGGACAAAGACTGATATGCAAATGGTTATTTCCCATTTGTGAAAGGTACAGTGAGCAAAGAGCGTGTGTTGCAAACTCTCATCTATCAAATATCTGGGGTACAGTAGTTCATCCCAGAGAAGGTATTTAAACCTTGGAGTCCAAGGGACACCCCTGTGCCACTGCACTAAAGGTGTTGTCTGACACAACAATAAATAAAAAGATGTCTTATGGGCTTATCTAAAACTCCATAACTAAAGAACACAAGAGTAAAACACACATCAAAATATCTGAGAGGGGGGAATAAGGTTCACACTCTCCAGGGGGGGAAAAACAAGCCCTCAAAATCCAGCAAAGTTGCTGGGGGTCTCTAAGGTGAAGGGAAATGAGCACATTTCTGAGAATTCTCCCTAACACCTGGCTCTTCCAGCATTAGAGTTCGGTGGTTACGAGCTTCCGGCGGACTGCATGGAGGTACTCACCAAGGCCTGGGCGTTGTCGACTTTGAAGTGCTACAGACACAAATGGAAGCATTTTGCAACTTGGTGCAGGTCGCAGAAGATCAACCCTCTGATGGTCACGGCCCCTCAAGTACTTCAGTATTTACTGTCATTGGCTAAATCGGGGCTGGCACACACCTCCATCAAGGTACATCTGGTGGCAATCTCCCGCTATACCAGGTCTCAGGCGGTCTTCGCTGTGGTCGCACCGGCTAGTCGAAGAATTCATCAAGTGACTGTTCCTGCCGGTGAAGGCCCCGGTGTGGGAACTCAACGTGGTGCTGACTAGGCTCATGGGGTCCCCCATTCGAACCTATGCATTCAGCTCAGCTCAAGTTTCTGTCATGGAATCATGGAAGACAACTTTCTTTGTGGCCATCACCTCTGCAAGAGGAGTTTGCAGCACACCTACGTCCCCGGCTGAAAGGACTTTGCACTTGCTGCATCTGGTTAGAGTGCTGAAGTTTTATGTGGCCAGCACAAATTCCTAACCTGTAACTGTTGTTCTCTAGCATGGGTCTGGCCTGAATTCACATGCGAACCCCTCCCGCCTGCCCTTCTCCGACTCCTCTGTTCGTCCTACTGCCACTTTGTGCTACCAAATCTGAAGATGGCTGCCGGAGGGGCTTAGGTACAGGGCAGCCATTGGCTGGGGGCAGTATGACCCAGAGCTCAGTGATTGGTTGTTAGGAGAAAGACAATAATTTAGAAACGAAACAAACAGTTTTTTTTTCTTTAATCAAGGATTCCCAGCCTGATGGGGAATATTCATGAGCATGTCAATCCATTCTAGACCCATGCTGGAGATGAACAGTTATAGGTATGTAACTTGTTCCTTACACCCCAAGGTCCAACTCCCCTAATATAACTGTCATCCTGAACTAGAGTTCTAGGTGTGTACTGTAGGTTTGTACTGTTCCTAGTATCTGTGTTTCACTAGATCAGAAAAGTATATTGTCCAATAGATATTACTATGTGATTTCTTGCTGAGCGTCACGGTACAAGTGATAGGGTCTACTACCCTTATTACTGAAAGTAATATAAAAAGTCACTATTGGTTTGACTTCCCTATAACTCCAGTTAGGTGTTCCAAATAAGGTTATTTCTGATGTTTCTTAATCTGCTTAGAATCACATGCTGCGGATAGTCCGACATCCAGTGGTCACTGCGAAGTATTACATTTTGTTTTTCGTAGTTGAAAAGGGGACGTCGACAAGGCGTGTCTGTAACACTATCCCTATAGTGACGTGCAGTGTACCCACAATCCCTCACGCGTCGAGGTCCCTCAGATTGTTTTTTTCCGCCCAGGTATTGGTCGCCTATACACGGCGCTCCTCGAGAGACATTGCAAAAACTTTACTTGACATTTGGTCGCCCTTAATTATTCATTTCTTCACCCCTCCGTCGTCGTAGCGGCGAAGCTGTTCACCGCCAATCAAGATCTCTGGCGGTGCCTTCGACGGAAGAGGTTGTTCGGCGTTCGCCAAACACGTGGCCTGGCCTCGACGGCCAAATACAGTAGGGAGAGTGGGGTTGTGGGACATTGTTTCTCTTTGAGAATGCCTTTCCCTTCTCTTTGAGAATGCCTTTCCCTTTCCCCTCCTTTTCCCTCGGGGTTGTTGTCACATGCGATCTGTTCCTCAGCTATGGAGAGGACACCCTTTAGGTTTTGCCCACGTTGTAAGGGCAAGTTTACCTGGAAAGACGAGAATAAACTGTGTAACCGTTGCTTGCCTCTCGGCCACAAAGAAGACAGCTGTGCGGCCTGTTAGCTACTTAAACCGAAGACTTTAAAAGACAGTAGGGTCAAAAGGTGGGCGGCCTACGCCATGTCTAGGTCTGACTCATCACCCACCGCCGCCGCAAGTGACGAGGAATGTGACAACAGGGCGTGCGTTTTGGAGGTCGTAGACCTCTCGAAGAAGCGTTCATGCTCCTCGTCCGTCCCGGCAAGCTCGGCTCACGCCCTGCTTATGGGGGATGAACACCCCGGCGACAATGACGCACACAGAAAACACTCCCATAAACACATAACCCATGGCTCTTCCTCGACGAAGAGGGCGTTAGCGCCAAAAGATGCAGGTCCTACCGGCGGCCTCCTCAGACCGTAAGAGTCTGAAGCCCCCCTCGCAACTGCATTTGCGACCAGCGACTGGGCTAACCCCTGATAAACCGCCAGACGCGCACCGCCAGAGAGCATCCGTCGGCGTAGAGCAAGCGACGCCTGTAACGGTGACGCCGGAGGTACCCTCGACAGACAGCTTAGTTGTCGAGAGCCTGGCTAGGATCATTTCCACCGATAGCCTAAGACGGACGACATAAGGCCCGGGAGACGCCAAAAAGACCAGAACGAAGGCAGGAACTTCCCGCTCTGTCGAGGGACTCCTAGCCTACCGGAAGGCTTTTCTGAAGGCGAAGGAGACCTCTCTTCAACGTTATGGGATAGGTCGAAGCGTTTCCTAACGGAAGGCCCTCCCTTTCCTCCCCCTGACCGTTCCGGAGTGCCTCACGAAACCCGAGAGACTCTAGTTCTGTATGGACAGGTTTATGGAGACTCCGAACCTTCCAACACCTAAGAGATCAAGAGAGGGACCTCAGGAGGATCCCACGGCCAAGTACCCCAGGCCGTTTGATCCACCCCAAGAAAATGTAGATTTATATGACCTCACTGAAGGACACCCGCTTTCAGGAGGATGATTTCCTAGGCAATGAGGGGGAAGAAAACCTACAGGAGGAAGGTTTTGAAGACAACCCTGATATGGTTGATTGGGGCTTCGAGGAAGACCCAGAAGAAGGGGCCTCACAGCCCTGGCAGTCCCCGTCAGTGTTTTCAGACACTGAAGCCATAAACCTGTCCCCTCCAAAAGACTTGCCTATTAGGAATACATTGCCTATAGATGATCAACCCACCTTTAATGCACTTCTACGTATGGCAGCAGCGCATTTTGAAATCGAAACAGGGGAAACTTCTCCTGACATCGACTTTGTCGAAAAAATCATTGAGGAGAAACCCCCTGCCAGCCAAACCATTCCCCTCCTCGCCTCATAAAGAGGAGAATTATTCCTTCACTATCCACTCCTGCGTTGGTCAGAGGGATCAACCCTAGGATAGAAAAATTGTTTAGTCCTTCTCCATCGGACCCTTTATACATCAGGGGCCACTCTGTACCAGACTCCTTAGTGGTGACAAATATCAGGAAGAGAGCAGGGGTGCCGCTGTCAACTAGCGAGGCACCACCAGATAAAGAGGGTAAAAAATTATATGCCCTAGGAAAGAGGATTACAGCCTCTGCTGCCTTTTCCGCAAGAATTGCCAACAATAACTCCTTGCTGGCAAGTTACGCAGATGCACAATGGAGCAAACTACGTAAGGACATTGAGGAGGTACCGGAACCCCTACGTACTCGCCTTCTAGCCATGGCGACTGAAGGGACTTTAGTCAACCAAAGCATCAAGAATACCTTGGATGCTGAAGAAACAGCCGGGCGTTCCCTAGTACAAGGAATCCTGCTGAAACGCCATGTATGGCTACATAATTCAGGCTTTAAACCTGAGACGCAAGCATCTCTTATTAACAAACCTATAGAAGATGCAAACCTCTTTGGTAAAGCGGTGGATGAGGCTTTAGAAACCGCAAAGAAAGAATTTGACACTCAAGACACTAGATCAAATTTCAAGACCTCCCAAAAAACGTGGTTATGGCAATAAGCGTTTTTTTCTAGGCCAATGCCAGCAGCAGCAGCAACAACAGCAGCAGCAATATTCTGCAGGTAACTTGTCTAACCAAGGCACCAGTGGACAATATAACCAAAGAGGACAACATCGTGGCAAGGGAAGAGGTCGGGGTCCTACCCCTAGAGGTTCCCAAGCCACCAACACCAAATGACTGAAAGATTTGGGTCCCCTCCCATGCTATGCCGGTCGGGGGCTGGTTAACATCCTTTCTTCCAGCATGGGAGGGTATAACATCAGACCGCTGGGTACTATCAACCATATCCTGTGGCGATTGTATAGAGTTCAACAGATCCCCTATGTACAGACCCCCGAGGGGACTGCGCTCGTCTCCGGAACACCTCGCCATCCTTCTTGAAGAAGTGGACCAACTACTAGAAAAAGGAGCCATAGAGGTCGTGCCTCTATCCCAGGTAACGGAAGGTATTTATTCAGTGTACTTGCTTGTACCCCAAAAGGACTTAACCATGAGCCCTGTACTAGATTTGCGCCCTGCGAACAAATTTGTCAAACTTCAAAAGTTTCGTATGGTGCCTCTACAGGAGGTAATCCCCCTGCTTTCTCAGGGAGATTACATGACAACACTGGACATGAAAGATGCATACTTTCATATTTCAATGTCATCCAACCCGTCCTCAGGTTCATGATAGAGGGCAAAGACTACCAGTTCAGAGTGCTACCCTTCGGGATAGCATCAGCGCCAAGAGTATTCACGAAAGTACTGGCAGTGGCAGCGGCCCACCTGTGCAGGTTGTCCATCCCAGTATACCCTTACCTCGACGATTGGCTCATAACAGGGGATTCTTACGAAACATGCTTCGCAAATACCCAAAAGACTGTAGACCTTTTGTTTCAACTGGGCTTCTCCATCAACGAGAAGTCCAGCTTAGACCCCAGCCAGATCAAACAATTCCTAGGGGCTCTAATTCGAACAAAGGACGGCCTCGTCTTCCCCTCCGAGAGGGTCCAAAACATGCTGTTTCAGATCCCTCCAATATGTGGCTGGTCGAGAGGTGACGGTATGCAAAGCAATGCGCTTACTAGGAATGATGGCGTCATGTATGTATTTGGTACCTCGCGCGCGCATGCGCCCAATGCAAGAGTGGCTCAACAGCCAGTGGTGTCAGGCCAGTGGACAATGGGACGATCTAGTGTTGGTCTCGCAGGCCTTGGTTCTCTCGCTACGGTGGTGGTCGAAGGAAAACCTGGTAATAGGGGAAACCATTCGCCACCCCCGCAGTGGAAGCCACTCTGACCAGACGCATCCCTCACAGGTTGGGGGGGCTCACCTATCCCATCAGACTGCTCACGGAGTCTGGACTCAGAGCATAGCATCCAAGCACATACGTTTACTGGAGCTACTAGCTGTGTTCAAGGCACTGAAAGCCTTCCAGGCACACCTACAAGGGAAGACAGTGATGGTCCTCACGGACAGCACCACAGCCAAGTACTACCTCAACAAGCAGGGGGCACTCACTCTCCAGGACTGTCCAAGCTGTCCCAAAACATCTGGAAGTGGGCTCTCAGACACATGTTCCTACTGTCACAACATGTACCAGGGGAACTCAATCTGCTAGCAGACAAACTCAGCAGAGACTTCCCTCAGAGTACGAATGGCGGTTACACGAAGACATCGTCTTCACACAATGGGGATTCCCAGAAATAGACCTATTCGCAACTCTGGAGAACACAAAATGCCAAGATTACGCCTCCAGGTACCCCCAGAACCAATCCAAGGGGAACGGTCTATCGATACCATGGTCAGGGAAATTTGTTTACGCTTTTCCCCCCGACTCCCCTTCTCAACAAGATGGTGCACCAGGAACATGTTACCATGATACTGGTGGCCCCTATGTGGGCCAGACAACCTTGGTTCGCTCACTTGATGGAGATGTCCCTATCCCCTCCAGTGAAACTTCCCTGCCCGTACAACATGCTGTCATAGGACAAGGGCAGGCCACTACATCCATGCCCTCAGGCCATGAATTTAGCAGCCTGGCTCCTGAGATCATAGAACTTGGTCATTTACAACTCCCGCAGAGATCCATGGACATTCTCAGGGAGGCTAGAAAGCCGAACACTCGCCACTGTTATTCTAGCAAATGGGAAAGATTTGTCATTTGGTGTAGGGGAAGGAGCATCAACCCAGTTGACTGCTCTCCCACACAAATTTTTCTGTACCTGACTCACCTACTAGACTCAGGCTTGGTGTTTAACTCTATTAAAGTCCATTTAGCTGCACTTTCTGCATACACCACTTCCCAACTTAGTGTCATGGTGGAAAGTCCCAGTTATTAAAGCCTTTATGGAAGGAGTGAAGAGGATACACCCTCCCATAGCTAACCCTGCTCCCGGATGGGACCTAAATGTGGTACTAACCAGGCTCATGGGGTCTCCCTTTGAACCCATGCACAAAGCAACACTTAATGACCTCACTCTTAAGACTGCTGTTCTAATAGCTATCCCCTCCATTAGGACAGTAAGTGAACTACAAGCGCTCTCTGTACGAGACCCCTTTGTTACAGTTCACAAAGATATGGTGTTTCTACGCACACATCCTAGGTTTGCACCAACATTTATCTCTAAATTCCATGTCAACCAGTCAATACAACTACCAACGTTCTTTCAAAATCCTTCAAACTTAGGTGAGAAGAGCCTGCATACACTGGATGTGTGCAGAGCAGTGATGTTTTATATGGAAAGAACTAGAACACTGAGAAAGACTAATCAGTTCTTTGTCTCGGTGGCAGCCGGAAGAGAAGGAGATACAGTTTCAATATCCACTATTTCTAGATGGATTGTACAATGCATCACTCCGTTTCTCTCTTGCTAAGAGAGAACTACCCTTCAAGCCAAGAGCACACTCCACTCGTGGCACCGGGGCTTCCATAGCTTTCATTGCAAATGTCCCTCTCGAGTCCATTTGCAAAGCAGCAACCTGGAGTTCTGTTCACACCTTTACAAAACACTGTCTAGATGCCCACTCTAGATCTGATTCCCAGGTGGGACAAGCAGTATTAAGACATCTTTTCTCTACTGTTCCTTCTCACAACCCACCTCCAACTCCGGGTACTGCTCGCTAGTCTATGCACAGCATGTCATTCTAAGCAGATTAACAAACATCAGAAGAGAATGCATTACTTACCGTAAAAGCATTTCTGATCGTTGTATCTGCTTAGATTCACATGCGCCCACCCTTCCTCCCCGCTCGGATGGAAGGAACATAGACTTTCTTCTATATCTCTCTTTTCTGTACTCACTCACGTCTATAAGGCTTCCTCAGGGCAGAAAAATACAAACAGAGGGACCTCAACGCGTGAGGGATTGTGGGTACACTGCACGTCACTATAGGGATAGTGTTACAGACACGCCTTGTCGACGTCCCCTTTTCGACTACGAAAAACAAAATGCAATACTCCGCAGTGACCACTGGATGTCAGACTATGCACAGCATGTGAATTTAAGCAGATACAACCATCAGAAATGCTTTGACGGTAAGTAATGCATTGTCATGCTTTGGTCTGTGTACTTTCAAGCATAATTTTGTTTTTAGAATTGTGGTTATATATAATAGTACTTATTTCATCCAAGATTTATCTGGGCCTACTTGTATTTAAATAAACTATTTATTTTTGCAATACATAGTGTTTGTGTTTCTTTGCACCATTTGTATTACAATTTCATTTGTACTGATTCTACAGCCCTCTCTCCCTCCTAAAATAAGCCTGGCTGCTCTGTCTACGCTACCCTGAACTCAGGTGGCAAAGCCTTATACTAAGCGTGGAGTCTTGTACTGCCTCAATTGAATGGTTTCACTAAGCCCTTGGTTGTACTTCAGAAAAACTGTCCTAGCACAGTACCCTTGAAATTTAACATTAACCAGGAAATGGATCTCCATTTGATTTTCAGCGCCTCAATCAGAAGCAGATGTTACTTTGGCTGGAATTTGCACTGGCTCTAACATTTAATCAGGAAAGGACCAAGGAGTTCAGGTCCACTAACAGTTTTTTCATACCTTATGATGGCACTTCTCCGGGTTCAGTGGCTTCTATAGTGAGATGGGTAGTGTTCTGCAGTTGAAAGGTATATTAAGTTGGCTAACATGCCTCCCCAGGAAGTGCAACTAAATTTAGTTTGAGCCAAAACGACTTTAATGGCTTTCCAGACGTGTTCCTGTGGGATATCTGCAAAATGGCCACTTGGGTGTCTGCCCATGAATTCTGTAATTATTTCGCATGAGACCGAAGCACTCTGGCTGAAGCACAATTCTGGCAAGCTGTAGTACTTGGTACTTACATGGGTAAGGATTCGGTCTCAGATTATTTTCCCCTTCCTTCCACCCATAGTGAAAGAATGCTTGGAAATCTCTCGTAAGTATGCAGGAAAAGGGGCGGGAGGTGAAATGAGTATGTTACTCGCCGTAGTGACTCCTGTACCTCTAGTCCACAGTCTTCCCGCCATACCCTCCCACCCCCCTCACACCTTCCCCACTAAAAAGTTGAGGGTCTTGCTCTTCTAAATTAATGGTGTCTGGGGCGGTGGGCACGGTAGGAGAGGACCTGTGCTTGCTGCCTAAGCTCAAGCGTTTCCATGCGTTAATCTAAAGTGTATTATTCTCTGCTGCTCTACAGAAGGCTCCAGTCCCCCATCCAGGGCAACAACCCATAATTATATGATTATAATTATATGATCTATAATTATACAGCAAATGGTATTATGGACTAAAGGAGTACTGTAGTCAATTCACTTTATTTCACATGGCTGTAACAAATAGTGGCCATTTGGTGGTGATGCACACAGTAACAGAATTTTGGCTTTTTCGTGCGTCCAGATAAAGGATGTTAACCCTGTCTTTGTAAGCCATACAAGACGGTTTGAAATTTGAAAGGATATAGTGAGGGTGAAAAAAGCTTGTAGAGAAGGTTTGGCCGAAAGTTTGTAATCTGAGCTTTGTGTAAAACTGTGTATATATTTGCTGTAGGCCTCGCAGGGAAGCGATGGGGCAAGCAACACTGCATGGGCAGCAGGCACTGAGGATGTCGATTATAGTTCCTACTCTCAGGACGATCCTTCCGGCCAGCTGCCAGCAGCAGAAACACCTGTGAGTGCCCAGGGGCAGACCAAAGGATCCAAGCGGCAGAAAAACTCGGGAGTCATCGCCAGCAGTCCAGAGCTGCTTTATGCTGAGGTCTCAGGTAAGAGATGACTGGCATTCCCCTGGTAATGGGGGGGGGGACTGTTAACCAACACCCACTCCTGTTCTACCACTAAGATTCTAAAATTGATTTCTGGTACACCTCAATCCTGGTCTGTACCAGCATACTCTTAGACATTTTTCTGCAGCCTTTAGTGGTGGATATGAATACATCTTAACCTAAAAGAAAGACATGGGCTCCAATCAAAAGGTCAAAACTCACTAAAATGATAGCTATGGCAGAAAAGTTAAGGGAGGAGGTGGGCTTATAGTGAAGTACAATTCTTCCCAATAGCTCCCCCCAGAGACAATGGTGTACTGTAAAAAAATATACACTTGTAAAATCCAACATAAAATGGGTAACCCGTGGTTCGAAATTCAGGGCCCCTTAGAGCGTTTTAGCTCCTGCCTGTAGCCTAGAAGAGCCTGGTTGTCTTAAGACCAACAGCTTCCAGGAGCTACTTTTGGCTCCCCAGGCCAACTGATGCAGAATAAACACATGTGAATTTAAATCTGTGCGTTTGGTCCAATCTATAAATAAACATTTAAAGGCATCTAAAAAACATTTAAAGCATAACGGGTTATAAATAATGGACTGTGGTAGCTTTACATCTTATGTGCAAGTTAGATTTACGCAATGCTATATACTCGCTCCTGGTTCCCCACTGGTAGCTCCTGGTCACTGGCAAATGCTGGATACTCGGGGGCTGCTTTTAGCTCCAGCTGATCAGATCTTAATATCAATCCGTGAGTACTTTGAGTGAATCTTAAAAGATAGTAAAACATTTCGTATTTATGGAACAGTGAGCAGCCATAGGAGCCCCATGCCACTCATAAACTGTTTCTATGCCCACTACCTGGTGGTAGCTTCAATACGTTCTAGGGCTAGGGGGGGGGGGGGGAGAAAAAGGGTACTCTGCACAGTAAATATACATTCAGTTATGAACCAACATGCAAAAATGTGAATAGCCACTGTAATTCCCCCAGCCTCTAGCACACAGTAAAATGAAAATTACAAATATATACCATTTTTCCAGCATGGATTCACATGCTCATGAATATTCCACGTAGCCAGGCCAGGAATCCTTGTTAAAAGAAAAAAGTTTGGACTGGTGCTGCTGAAAAAACGCGTTTCAGCCCCGGTGAAAAAGATACTGGGTGCCAGTCTGCACCCAAGTGTCTGCGGTCACAGCCATCTCCGGACTCAGTGGTCTTGGCAGCTGCGTGGAACAAGTCATCCAACCCGTCCTCATTCTGCGTTCCCCTGGACAGCGAGGGAAAGAAGTTGGATGCCGTTGGATAGAAAGGTCATCTCCGTGGAGACGATGGTCAAGGCTGCGAACGCTTTAGCTATCCTGGCCAGATCCGACCAGGAGTTATGGTACAAGATGGCCCCGATACTGGATTTCCTCCCCGAGGACAAACGAGTCGAAGCGATGGAGATCCTTCAGGAGGGTGAGGTGGCATTGGACCACGCCATCACCATGGCCCCGACATTGCGGACACAGGGTTCTGCCAGTTGGGAAACCGGGTTTGCCTCCATTGTCGTGGCTGGCTGAAGGTCACCAACTATAGTCTAGAGGTTCAGACGAGGGTCCTGGACATGCCGTTCGGGGACAATCTCTTCGGAAAGGCCGTAGATGAATCTCTTAAGGCCATCAAGACTGACAGATGGCCTGGGCGCACTACAACAGCATCATCTGTCCTTTTGTTCGTCAGGAGGGAAGTCGGGCAGATCTTCGAAGGTTTTTGGCGGCTGATCGGCCTCTTACCGGCAGCGCTCCCATTCCACGGACCAGGAAGCATACAGGGGCCGTTCCAAGGCCTTTGGAAGTGGCCGCCGTCATCCAGGCTCACAAGGTAGCACTTGTTGGGGAGAATTCTCATAAATGTGCCAGATTCCCTCTACCTTGGAGCCCTACAGCTCTTTTGCTAAACTTTGAGACTTTGAACGTTTCAATTCTGTTTTTTGTCTTAGTTTCATTTGGTTATGGAGTTTTAGACCACTCCATAGGCATCATCTTCATGTGTCGCACAGCATCCTCCGTGCAGTGGCACAGGGAAGCCTTTCAGGCTTTCCCAATGTTTAAATACCTTCTCTGGCATAAACTACTGTTTCCCAGAGAAGGTAAAGTGAAATTGACTTTACTAGTCTTTTAAATTCCTAGACCCAGCACACCCTATCTTACAATAGAGTGCTGGAGGGGTTACTTAGTATCCCCTATGTCTAGATACCCATGTAGCAGTCAAATGCTACCCTTTCCTCTCAGGATGGCTGCTGGCAGTGGTTTTACAACAAACTACATGATTTTTCCTGACCGCGAACACCGGTAGCGTTAAATTGCGGCAGCCATGTTTTTCAAGATGGCATCCTAGCCCCTAAACAGGTCTTTTTTCGCCATTTCTTTTTGGAAAGGTCCTTCTAGAGTTTGTCTCTGCGCACCAAACCAGGTTTGGCCCCTTCCATCGCCTTTGGCGGGCTTCAGGACTGAAGACTGCCTAACTCGCCCGAGTGTCTGGGTAGGGCAGGAAGTGGGAAAGGTGCCCGAAACTCCCTGTGCTTGGTCTCCTAGGATGCCCAAATGCACTCTGGCTTGATTGGCTGGCTGACTGTCTGGCAAGGACAGTCACCCTGCTGGATGATTGGCAGCTAGGTTGGAATGAATGGGAGGAAACTGGATAAAAGGCAAGTCTCTTGGCTTGGAAGGCAGTCGACCACTGGAATGACAGAACCAAAGACTCACTTGAAGAGGGCGGCTGTTGCAACTCCTGGACCATTGGTTTGCCTGGTGAAGCCCTGCTGCAGGTCCGAATCGCCAAGTTCATCTCGACAGAGAAGCCCCCACAAGGACGACTTCTCACTTTGAGTTGGTGGGACCAATCAACTCGAACTGTAAGCCACCTGGATACTCGCCTCGGAGCTGGTTGACTTTCCTCAGCGTGCTGCAGGATACCGTAGAACTATGGAGGTAGCCACCAGTTTCTATGCTTGACTTGCAGCTACTGGAATCGAAGATTAGCCAGTTGCCAGCTTTTTGACTAGTCCCAGTGCAGGAGTCCCCCGACGTCCTCCCTCTTGTCCCCATGACTGAGGGCCAGGAACAGCGAGATCTGCAGGAACTGCCAGTAACCGAGGCCACCAGCTGCATCGTTTTCTTCAATTGTAAAGGTACTGTAAAACCAGACCGAGTACTTACCTCTCGCAGTGAAAGTGCTTGAAACTTTCCCAACTCGCAGGCCTAATCAGCTTGTGACCCAGCATATTCTTCTTGCTACAAACTACTCCAAGAACTTGTGCCAAGGCTTTTCTGTTTCACTACCAGAACTGCCTTAGTCTATCCAAGACTTTAGCCCATTGACTTTGGCCTAAACCTATTGAATTGACTCTTCTAGTGAACTCTAAATATTTGCACTGTCTAAGAATAACTTGTAACCTTTCATGTTCTAAGCCTATGCCTTTTTGCTCCTACTTCAAAGTATTCTGAATGCCATTTTGCTCCTCCTTCAAAGTAGTCTGAATGCCTCAAACTTGGTGTATAGTACTGTAGTATATTTGTGTATGACATTTTACTGCCTCCTTCTAGTGAATGTTTTATAACTGACTGTTGAATAAATTAATATGTGTTTAACCAAGAAACGTTGTGTAAGTTTATTTGGACACCTGTGATTGTAGACTTCTGTGTAATATTGCAGATCACATTCCCTCTTGAGATTAGCCTGTCTGCTCAGCTACCAAAAACTGTGTAGTAGAGTCTTATACCAAAGGTTGGTTTTGCTTACACCTATAGTCTTGTGTGTAGTGGTCCCCAAGGGTATTGCATACAAACTCTGCTTAACAGCGTGCCGGCCTCAAAGCTGGACTGAACCGGCCGGGATGTCGGGCTCCCACCCCGGTAGGAGGCCGGCTGGCGAACTTAGTCAGCGCATGGGAAAACGTCTCCACCGATAGATGGGTGCTCGACTCTCTCGCCCATGGACACACTTTGGAGTTTCAGCGAATACCACCAGTGGTCTGGTGGGAACAACGCATCCCTCAGTTGCAGCTGGGGGTTCAGGCCATGTTAAAAAAAAAGGGGGGACGCTAGAGCTGATACTGCAGCGACTCCGGGGCGCCTGAGTTTACTCCAGATACTCCTTAGTAAGAAAGAAGACCGGGGGCTGGAGGCCCATTCTTGATCTATGACGACTCAACTACATAAAGTCCCAAAAATTCAGGGTGGTTACGTTGCAGCACGTGCTCGGCCAGCTGGAGGAGGGAGACTTTCGGTCGTCGCTGGATCTACAGAATGCGTACTTCAATGTCCCCGTTCATGAAAAACATTGCAAGTTCCTACGCTTCGCTGTACAAGGGAAATCCTACCAGTTCAAGGCTCTTCCCCTTCGGACTGAAGTCAGCGCCCCAAGTCTTTACGAAGTGTCTGGCTCTGGTGATGGCCCATCTGCGCCTACATGTGTAACCTCACCTCGACAACGGGCACATCCGGGCCAAGTCAAGGGACATTGCCATCAATCACAGAGGACCACCCGGCTGCGGGCGGATCTGGGGTTCTCTGAACTATCCAAAGTCCTGCTTGATTCCGTCGCAGGACGCACTATTCCTAGGAACAAGGCTCAACGCGGTATCATGCCTTGCGGCCCCCTCGGCAGAGAGGATAGCGGCCATTTTGGGCAAAGTGCAATGGCTGTTGGAACTGAAGATCGCCAAAGTAAGGATCATCAAGTTGCTGCTCGACATGTCATCGTGCATCTACCTGATCAGGCTCTGCAGGTTGTGGATGCAACTTCCCCAGGAATTCCTGGAGGGTCATTGGATCCAGGTGTCGGAACCTTCAAGGACAGGATTGCGCTCGAGGAGGAGGTCAGTCGTGAGATAAGGTGGTGCGTACGCTCCAATATCGCCAGAGCCGTAGACTTCCATAGCCCCCTTACTGGGAGACCATCACGACAGACGCTTACCTGTAGGGCTGGGGAGCCCACATCAGACGTCTCCACGGCAGAGGCCTGTGGCTGCCAGAGGAGAACGAGTTCTACATAAACATCCTGGAACTGCGGGCCGTGTTTTGGGCCATCAAGTCATTCCTTCTGTCCCTCAAGGGCAAAGTGGTGAGGATCTTCAAGGACAATACCACCACAATATTTTACGTCAGGAAGCAGAAGGGCACCAAGTCCCCAGCCCTCTCCAAAGAGTCGCAGGAACTGTGGCACTGAGCCGTTGCCCAGGGGATGTTTCTTCCTTTTCACCGGGCGGGAATAAAGAACACAGCAACCGAATCGCTCAGCAGGGAGCTGCGCTCTTGTCGCGAGTGGGAGCTTCAACAGGATCATGTGGACAGCCTCTTTCTCAGGTGGGGTAGACCCCAGTTCGGTCTATTGGCAAGGCGACGAACACCAAGTTCCAGAGGTTCGCCAGCAGGGTCCCTCAGCCGGGGAGCATGGGGGACGCATCTCGTTCCTGTGGGAAGGCCTGTTGCTGTATGCATTCCCTCAGTTGCCTCTACTACTTTGAGTCATACGTAACTCAGACAGTGTCAGTGCAGGATGATCCTCGTCGCACCAAGCTGAGGCAGATCTGGTACCCGGACCTTGTCGGTGAAGCTACCAGTGGTCGTGGATCTCCTTGCCAAGGAAGGAGGTACAATCCTACACCACAATCGAGAAACGCTGAACCTGAAGACCTTGCTCTTGGAGCATTAGAGCTTGGTGGTTACGACCTGCCACCGGACTGCAGGGTGGTCCTTGCCAGAGTGTTGTCGACTTTAAGTGCTACGACCACAAATGGAAAAGTTTTGTGACGTAGTGCCGGTCGAGATTCACGGCTCTCCAAGTCCTTCCGTACTTGTTGTTGTTGGCTAGTTTGGGGCTGGCGCACCCCTCCATCAAAGTGCAGCTGGCGGCTATCTCCTGTTACACAAGGTCTCCGGGACGGTGTTCGTTTTGGTCACAGCGTCTAGTCAACGAGTTAAATGAAAGGACTGTTCCAATCGTTCCCGCCGGTGAAGACGCCTGCCCTGGCGTGGGAGCTCAACGGGGTGCTGACTATGCTCATGGGGGGGCCCCCTTCGAGCCTATCCATCAACTTCCTCTCGGGTTCCTTTCTTGGAAGACACCCTTCCTCGTGGCCATCTCTGCCAGGAGAGTGGGTGAGATCCAGGCCATGTCCTGTAAGCGACCCCCATTTGACTTTCCACGAGACGAGGGTGCTGCGCACGCACCCCTCCTTAATGCCCAAGGTTCCATCGGAAATTCATCTCAACAAACCCTTGGTGTTGCCTGTGTTTTTTCCAACTCCTTTGTTACCGGCTGAAAGGACTTTGCACTCGCTGGATGTGGCTCGAGCGCTGAAGTTTTATGTGGCCTGCACAAAGTTTCCGGAAGACCTCTCAGCTTTTTGTGAACTTTGGCACTGTGAACCATGGGAAGGCCCTCTCCAAGGCTTCCATTTCCAGGTGGCTCCCCGGCTGCATCACCCATTGGCAAACCGACCGTTGCCTGGCCGTCCGAGAGCCCATTCGACCAGAGCGATCACTGCAACCACAGCGTTCCTGTGTGGTGTGCCCCTGCTGGACATCTGTGGGGTTGCTACATGGAGGTCGACGCACACCTTCACAAAGTTCTACTGCTTTGACAGGGATTCCAGGGAGCAGTCCAGAATCGACCAAGCAGTTCTGCGCAACCTGTTCGCTTGAAGGTGAGCCTGGTGAGGAGCTAAGAGATGCTTAATGTTGAGCCTTGTCACCTTCCGTGTTGTGCATGTGTGTACTGCTATGTATTTATTCATGAGCAGTGTGAATCCGTGCCAGACCCCATGCTGGAGAAGGAATAAGTTACTTGCCTGTAACTGTTCTCCAGCATGGGTCTGGCATGGATTCACATGCAAACCCTCCCTCCTACCACTCTGCGGCTCTTCTCTTGGTCCTACTGCCACTTACCAAATCTGAGATGGATGCCAGAGGAGGGGCTTAGGGCAGTTATTGGCTGAGGGCAGTATGACCCAGAGACCAGTGATTGGTTAATATGTTTATTGAATTTATATAGCGCTTTAAGCCAAAGCGCTTTACAATATAACAGGTACAAAAGTGAGAGAAGCGCATTTACAAACATGAACAGGTCATTAGAACAATAAGTAGAACAATTTACAAGGGGGGGGGGGGTGGGGGAGGGAAGAGGAGGGGGAGGTGAAAGGAGTTACGGTGTAGGATTTGAGGTAGGGGGGAGAAGGGAAAGGGGGAGTGATCTGGTGTCCTCATTGCTCCTAAGTAGTATTTGTTACCAATTTAAGGTCCGAGGAAAAGGGGGGAATTGGAGGGGGGTGGGGGGGAGGGCAGGAGGGGGGTAGAAAAGTCATGGGGGGTGAAGATGGACTTTCAGGGAGTAGCAGAAGGATGAGTAGGTAGGGGTGGAGCGGATGGAGAGCGGGAAGGAGTAGGGGGGGCCAAGAGTTGGAAGGAGCGGAAGCGTGAGGAGGCACATGGGGTTGGGGGTACAGTGAGGAGGTGGAGGTTTGCTGAGCAAAGAGAGCGAGAGGGGGAGTAAAATGAGGAGGGAGGAAAGGTAGGGGGTGGTGCCAGATCATGGAGAGATTTGTAGACGGGACAGATGAATTGAAATTTCAGTTGTGAGAGGAAGGGAAGCCAGTCAAGTTGAGAGAGAGAGGAAGAAATAGGCTCGAGGGCCGAGGAGACAGAGTCCGGATAGGAGTGGTAGATGGATTTTAGGGAAGTTAGGTGAGAGACAGGGAGTCCAAAGAGGAAGGGGAGCAATAGAAGAGGCGGGAGAAAATAAGGGTTTGACAGCATGGAATGTGAGAGGAGTGGATCTTGCGGATGTTATAGAGGTGGCGGCGACAGACTCGAGAAGTTAGAGAGATGTGGTTGGAGAAGGAGAGAGGCGTCGAGGTGGAGGACGTGATTGCAGGCATGGGAAGATATGGGGAGGTTGGAAGGTGGAAAGTGGATGAAGGGAAGGGGAGAGAGTGTTAGGAGGGAAGAAAAGCACCTCAGTCTTGTCAGTATTGAGGGAAAGGAAGTGGGATGACATCCAATCTTTTATGGCCGTGAGGCAAGAAGAAAAAGTGAGGTGGAGGTCAGATGTTAAGGACGAGAATGAATGAAAGAAAGAGTTGGGTGTCAGCGTAGAAGTGGTGGGAAATGCCGAAAGAGCTAACTGGGGAGAGAAGGGAGGTATAGAGAGAGAAAAGAAAGGGTCCCAGCACAGAACCCTGAGAGACGCCATAGTTCAGGGGGAGGCTGGAGGAGCGACAGAGTCCTAAGAAGTAAGGGGTGATCTACGGTATCAAAAGCTGCAGAAAGATCAAGGAGGATGAGAATTGAAGATTGTTTAGCATAGGGAGCAGTGAGGAGTGAGTTGAGGACATAGGTGAGGGCAGTCTCAGTCGAGTGTTTAGGGCGGAAACCAGATTGAGAGGTGTGCAGGAGGGAGTGGGATGAGACGAAAGCAGAAAGTTGAGTAGTAAAGGCGCTCAAGGAGTTTAGAAATAAAGGGGAGAAGGGAGATTAGCCGGAAGTTGGAGGCAAGAAGAGGGTTAGCTGAAGGTTTCTTCAGGATAGGGATTATGGTAGAATGTTTGAAAGCTGAAGGAAAGGTGGCAGAGGAGAGACCGATGTTGAAGAAGGTGGTTAGGTAGGGAATAAGGAGGGGGTACATTTCGGGGATGAGGGAGTTGGCGATGGGGTCAGGGGGCAGCAGTAGGGTGAGTTTTGGACAAGAGGTGGGAGACGCATTCAGGGGTGATGGGAGAAAAGGTGGACAAGTTGGCAGAGCTGGAAGAGGGGGAGAAGAAAGGAGAATGTTCTGGCATAGAGAGAGGATTTTGGATGGGAAGTTAGCAGAGGGAGAGAGGGGATAGTTCATGGAAGAGTCAGAAGTGGGAGGGTAGAGAAGCAGAGAGAGGGTCTGGAAGATACGGCGAGGATGAGAGGCTTGTGAGTGGAGGAGGCTAGAGTAGTTGCAGTGTTTGGCAGATGAAAGGCAAGAAGCGTAGAGTGATATGAGTAATAAGAGGATTGATTAGTCTGAGAAGGGGATTCAATCCAGCGTCTTTCGAGGCGTCCGAGGCGGCGGCTCATGGACAGAACGTGTGAAGAGAGCCAGGGTTGGGAAGGTTTGTGAGAAGGGGATAAGGGAGTGAGAGGATAGAGTTGGTCAAGACTGGAGATTATAGAGGACAGTGAGGAGAGGGCGTCGTCTGCTGAGAGGGAAGCGAAATCGGAGAGGGTTCGGACGGGAGGAAGAACATGAGTTGTGGAAGAGAGTAGGGTTGAAGTTGCGATGAGAGGCGGAGTGAGAGGTGGGAGAAGATAAGAGGGGGAGGAGTGAGGGAGAAGGAGAGCAAGGCGTGGTCGGGGAGATAGTTGGGAAGAGATGATACAGGAGAGGAAGAGTAAGAAGAGAGAAAGATGAGAGTGGAGCCAGATGAGTGGGTAGGGGGGGATAGGAAGGGGAGAGAGGAGGTAGGAGTCAAGCGATGAAGGAGGAGAAGAATGAGATGTGGATGAGCGAGGGAGGTTGAAGTCGCCAAGGACTGAGGAGTAGGGGAAGGAGAGATGAGCGCTGACTGTGGAATCGAAGAAGGGGATCCAAGTCTCGATGATGCAGAGAAAGTGAAGATTGAGTTGGAAGAACAGGTCAAGAGTCGCAGTGGCTTTATTGCAGATGGAATGGGCATTCCAGAGGGCAATTTTGATGATGCTGGAGGGGCTAGCAGTGGGGAGGTGGATAAGAGTGGGGCGAGAAGGGATAGTGCGAGGAGGGAGGGATGGGTGGGGGGGAAATGGCAGCAGGGGGTGGACATTAGGATGAGGGGAAGGTAGAGGAGGAGGAGAGGGAAGATGGGGAGTGAGATGGAGGGAAGACGACGAAGGAAGACCGATGGGGTGCATGGCAGGAAGGGGAAGGAGGAAGTGCTGGTCGATGTGGGAGAAGTGAGGACAGCAGGGGCCAGGAATGGGGGCTGCAGCAGGAAGTAATCAGGGGGGTGGGGTTGGAGAGGACAGCAGACCGTCCAGGGCAGAGGGCGGCAGAGCGTACAGTGCAAAGGGGTGGGTAGCGGAGGCTAGGAGTCCCGAGGGGTAGGGGCAAGAACGGCAACAGCAGGGGCCTAGAGCGTGGATTGTGGCAGGGTGCGATCAAGGACAGCTGGAGAGATCAGCAGGGCAGTAGAGTATCCATGGCAGAGAGCAGCAGAGCGTCCAGGGCAGAGAGGTCAGTGGCAGAGCCAGGAGGAGGCAGTAAGGCAAAGGCTCCTGCAGGTGGTGGACTCGGGAGAGCTCGCCAGGGGCAAGCGGCTCAGCAGGCGGGGAATGAAGACCAGTGACAGCACCCAGACGCTGGTGGTTCTGGCGAGAGGCACAGCAATGTCTTGGGGAAGGGCAAAGCGGCCAGGAGGCGGTAGTGAAGCAAGGTTCCTGTGGGTGGTGGGCTCAGGAGAGTTCCGGAGGCGGCCCAGCAGGTGGCCGAATGAGGGCCAGATAGTGGCCAGGAGTCTGAGCTTGAGGGCGCCAACAGCACCAAGCTACTGGTGGTTCTGGCGAGGGGCTCTGCAGGTGCAGTCCTGGGCAGGGTGAGGTGCTCTCGCTGGCGGTCGTGAGGCAGTAGCTCAGCAGGTGTTGAGCTCAGGAGAGACTGTGGCTGTCGAAGCTCTGTCTATGGCTCCAGCGAGCCTTTGGGAAGCCTCCTGGCTCCTTAAATTAACACTGCTGTCCCGGTGGGGGGCTGTACCTGCAGGGGGTTAGTCCTCCCCTCTCCCACTCCCTGGCTGATGGTTGTTGTGTTGCTACAGCAGTCGGAGGAGGTCCCTCCAGGCTCAGCCTCCATCGGATCTTCCAGGAGGTGGATTCAGCGTCTCACTGTGGCGTGGGGGGGGCGTCGGCAAATTATTTTAGGGGTCCAAATGGGGGCACACACAGATGGATGTCCGCACGCTACACCAGGCCCCCCTCTCCACCGGCGAACACCACGGCACACAGACAGAGCTGCACAGAAGGCAGTCTGGAGGACGGGCTCACCGTGCCACCAGAACTCAATGGTGGATCTCCTCATTCCGTGGGTCCCCAGAGGTCGGAGTTGCTCGTGGGCAGCCCCCACTGTATGGTGGCTGGGGGTAGTCAGCACATTTCACTAGGGCTCTACGAGTGGGTAGGGGGGGGCACTGATAATGAATTTGGCCCGCTGGTGAGGAGCGACACAGAGGGCAGTTTACATCTCTGCTACTGCTTGCTCTGTTTATTGCACTCAGGGCTGCAGCGGCTGCCCGCACCACCCCGGAGCCGCTGCTTGCATCCTTCTCCAGTCAGGACTCCCTTTGCTTCGGGCTGGTGGGGTTGCAGAAGCCGCAGGAGCCGCACAAGCCAAAGACCACCTCAGCTGCCACCGGTTCCGCCAAAGCACAGTGGGCTATGGCCCCGTCCACGATGCCCAGTACCTCTGCGGTCCCCGGGGGTGGGAGCGCCGTCACTGGTCTCCTGTGTTTGGACCCCCGGACGGCCCTGGGACAATCCAAAATCACTGGTAACTGTGCGCTGCCTCAGGCACAGTTCAGAAATTAAACTGATTTTTTTTCTTTACTGAGGATTCCCAGCCTGACTGGGAATATTCATGAGCATGTGAATCCATGCCAGACCCATGCTGGAGAACAGTTACAGGGAAGTAACTTGTTCCTTCCGTCTATGAGGAGGCAGAGGACTCGTTTGGTCTGGAATATGGGACACCTTCTGTCCCAGAAGAACTTTTATCTGAACAATCTAGAATAAAGAATCTGCAGGACTCACTGTATGAGTCAAGTGGCATTGACACTTCCCCCTAGACTGAGTTTGGTAAAGCAGATCCAGGGAATCATGCTGAAAACAACTATAGACGGCTCATGTCTAGGGTAACAAAATACATGGGATGGTACAGACCCACACCTGTTTTCGAACAGGATGATGACGGATATTCTAGTTAAAGGACCACAAGAAGACCCTATTGTCCCTTTATCATAAGGCTCGTCAAAAGGAGGTAACTTCCAACTGGGAGACTGCTAGGCAGAATTGCATGCAGTACCCTCTGGTACCACCACATGCAATTAGGACTACAGGTGTAAGCAAGTGCCAACCTTTGGTATAAGTCTGTACTACACACTTTGTCGTAGCGAGCTGAGCAGCCAGGCTCATCTCAAGAGGGAATGTGAGCAGTACAAGAGATTACACAGAGGTCTTACAATCCCAGTGGTTCAAGTAGACACACTCAAGGTTTCTTAGTAAAACACTTATTACACTATCATTTAGAAAACATTCACTAGAAGGAGGCAACTTAGTATTATACACAAACATACTTCAATAGCAAACCAATACGTTTCTGAACAAATTGGGCTCTGCTGAAATAGGAGCAAAATGGCATTTCAGTTACTTTCAATGGGAGTAAAAAGGCACAAGTTAGCAGAATAGATCACACATACTTTCTTAGGGAGTGCAAATAGTTACAGTTCACTAGAGGACTATTCAGTTCAATAGGCCTAGGCCAAAGTCAATGGACTAGTGTCTTGGATAGGAAAGAGCAGTTCTTGAAATAAACGGTAAAGTATTTGCCAAAGTTCTCAGAAGTAGTTTGTACGAAAAAGAATCATATGTTGGGGTTACAAGCTGATTAGACCTGCAAGTTGGGAAAGTTGCACAAACTTTCACCACGAGAGAAGCGTTCTCTCAATCGGGTTGGCACAGTACCTTTAGTATGAAGCAAAAGATGCAGCTGAACATGTTGCTTCCTGACAGTTCCTGCAGATCTCGCTGTTTCTGAGCCTCAGTCGTGGGGACAAGAGGGAGGATATCTGGTGAATCCTGCACTGCACAGGATCGTCGGAAAACGTGGACAAAATGGAGTTACTTCAGTTCGAGTAGCTGTTCATCAAGCACACAAGCTGGTATCCTCTCCCCTTGTTAATCCCAACCAGCTTCGAGAATGGTATCCAGGTGACTTACGAGTTGATTGGTCCCACCAACTCAAAGGAAGAAGTCGTCCTTGAAGGGGCTTCTCTGTTGAGGTGAACTTGGCAATTCAGACCTGCAGCAGGGCTTCACCAGGCAAACCAACGGTCCAGGAGTTGCAGCAGCCGTCCTCTTCCAGCTCGTCTTCGGTTATTTCATTCCAGTGGTCGATTCTGCTTTCCAGTCCAAGAGACTCTCCTTTTAAACAGTTTTCTCCCTTTCATTCAAGCCTACCTGCCACTCATCCAGATGGGTGGCTGTCTTTGCCGGACAGTCAGCCAATCCCGTCGGAGTGCATTTGAGTCTTTTAGGAGATTAAGCACAGGGAGTGTCGGACACCTCTCTCACTTCCTGCCCACCCCAGACACTCAGACGCAAAGGCGGTCCTCAGTCCTGAAGCCTGCCAAAGGCGTAGAAACAAAGGGACCAAACTTGGTTTCGCACGCAGTGACAAACACTAAAAGGACCTTTTCAAAAAGAAATGGCAGAAAAATAAGACCAGGACCTGTTTAAACAAAGGGGCTTAAGGCGCCATCTTGAAAAAAACGTGGCTCCCACGATTTTTTGCTACCAGTGTTCGCGGTCGGGAAAAATCATGATAGTTTGTTGTAAAACCACTGCAACCAGCCATTTCTATAGAAAAGGGTAGCATTTGACTGCTGCTTGAGTATTTAGACACAGGAAACTAGGTAACCCCTCCAGCCCTCTATAGGACGATAGTGTGTGCTGGATCTAGGAATTTAAAAAGACTGGTCTATTTAACCTTACATTCTCTCGGAAACAGTAGTTTATCCCAGAGAAGGTACTTAAACCTTTGGGTAGTCTAAAGACATCCCTGTGTCACTGCGCTCAGGGTGCTGTGTAACACACATGAAAAGATGCCTATGGAGTTATCTTAAAACTCCATAATCAAAGAACACAAGAGTAAAACGCACATCAAAATACATGAGTAGGGATAAAGGCTCAAACTCTTTCCAGTTAAAAAAAAAAGTCCAGCAAAGTTGATGGGGGTCTCTAAGGTGAAGGGAATTAGCACATTTATGAGAATTCTCCCTTACAAGGGGCTTCTCGGTCGATACGAATTTGGAGTTTAAGCACATCAGCAGGGCTTCACCAGGCAAACCAACGGTCCAGGAGATGCAGCAGGCGTCCTCTTCAAGTTCTTCTTCGGTTCCTTCGTCCAGTGGTCGACTCTGCCTTCCAAGCCAAAAGCCTTGCCTTTTATTCAGTTCTCCCCTACTCATTCCCCAGCCTAGCTGTCTGTCACCCATCAGGGCAGCTGTCACTCATCCCGTCAAAGGCAAAGCAAACAAAGGGACCAAACCTGGTTTGGCGCGCAGAGTAAATCTCAAGAAGGACCTTTCCAAGAAGAATCCCACGGTAGTTAAAAGTAAACCACTGCCTCCAGCCATTTATCGAGGAATGGGTAACATAAAATTGTTACATGAGAAACTAGACAAAGGGGATACTAAGTAATCAAGTAACCCCACCCAGCACCCTATTGCAAGATAGTGTGTGCTGTGTCAAGAAAAGTTACAAATGTAAGTAAAGTCAGTTTCACTTCAATGCTCTTGGAAACAGTAGTTTATCCAAGAGAAGGTATTTAACCCTCTGTGAAATCTGAAACCCTTCCCTGTGCCACTGCACTGAAGGTGCTGTGTGACTCAATGTAAAAGATGGTGCCTAAAGAAACAGTGTTAAAAAATGACATTAAAGTACATGAGTGAGGAGGAAAAAGGGTCTCGCTCTCTCCAGGTTAAAAAATAAAGTCCTCAAAATCCAGAAAAGTTTCTGGGGATCTCCAAGGTAGAGGGAATTGGCACATTTCTGAAAATTCTCCCCAACAGTTGTGTAATGTTTTACTGATATTTATTCTTTATTCATGAGCATGTGAATCCATGCCATACCCCTTGGTGGAGAAGGAACAAGTTACTTACCCGTAACTATTCTCCGGCATGGGTCTGGCATGGATTCACATGCAAAGCCTCCCCCCTGCGGCTCTTCTTGGTCATACTGCCACTCTACATGCTTACCAAATCTGAAGATGGCTGCCAGAGGGGCTTGTTTGATTATTTATAATGCACGTCAGACCCGAGGGTATCGGAGCACAGGAGAGCAGGACAATTTTCAGCTTAGGTTACAGAAATGTACAAATATATACGAGCTACAAAGGCATGTTCAGTACAGTAAAAAGATGAGCTAGACGTCAGATGTTATTTACAGAGCAGGCTTGTGAGGGCTAGCAGCAAGGGTTAAAGCAAGTCTATATACAATGCAAAGGGTGAGCCAGCGAGCAAGAGCCTTGCGTGGTTAGCAGTCCTTTTCTTTGATCCAGTTGATAATGTTCAGTCTAAAATGCGGGTAAGTTGGATGAGCCCTCAGGCAGGGGGGGGTAAGGAGTTCCAAAGCTGGGCAGCTTTGAATGGGAAGCTGCACCCTCCCACTTTGATAAGTTTAAACCTTGGAACCTTCAGGCAGTTTGAGTTGGTAGTTTTAGTGGGCCGATTGGATGTTTTTCTGTTGACTCTTTCTGTGAGATATCGTGGGACGGTGTTACGGCACTAATGTGTTAAGGAGGCGTTTTATTGTAAGGTTTTGTCGTTGGTGGGTATCCAGTCTTTCTCCTTCACACAGATGTGTTCTATTTTAGAAATACCCAGCGTAGCTCTAAGGGCGTTATTTTGAAGAATCAGGATTTTGTTGGTAATATACTTGTTGTCCCCTAGGTATAGTGAGTTGCAGTAGTCCAATTTCGATAAGATTAGAGCTCTAGCCAGGGTGGTGAAACTACTCGTAGAGAGGAAGGGCTTAGCAGCTCTAACTAGCTTACAGGTGTAAGCGGTAGAGGAGGCCATGGAGTTTACCGGTTTAGCAAAGGAGAGGGGGGCATTTAAGTAAAATCCTAATGTTTTAACCTCTTTGGCTACTTTAATGGTGTTGCCGTCTATGTCGAAGGTGGCGTATTTGTGACCCAGTTTATTGAGGTTAGAGGTGGTGCCAAGGAGAATTTCGGTTTTCTCATCATTCAGGCATAGACCGTGGGCAGCCATCTGCGCCTGGATGATGAGGTACACACTATTCACCAAAGCCAAATCCTTGTCATAATCTCCCGAGAGGGGTATGAGGATCTGAGTGTCATCTGCGTAGTTCGTGTAGGTGACCCCAAGATCGTCTAGATCATCGAAAAGGGGCTTAGTGAATGTTGTATAGTGTAGGAGGGACGCATGATCCCTGTGGTACTCCACAAGTAATGGGAATCGGATCGGAGGATACGGCTAGAGAGGAGACCTGCATCATCCTATTAGTCGGGAAGGATTCTATCCAACCTATGTACTCTTGCGGGAAGTGTATGGCTGAGTTCAGGTCGTTGCAGAGGATTTTATGATCTACCAAGTCGAACGCAGCGGAAAGATCGAGTAATATTAGCAGTACAGTTTTGCCGCTGTCTTTGAATGCGTCGATCTGTGCCTTTTTAAGTCGATCAGAGTTGTTTCGGTCCCGTGTTTGGGTCTAAACCCGGATTGGCAGACTCCTAGTATTTGATGCTGTTCAAAATACTCCTGTATTTGTAGGTATGCTACCCTAGCTAGTATTTTGAGCAGGAAAGGTACTGTGGTGATCAGTCTATAGTTGGTAGGTATTGTTGGATCTAGTGATTGCTTTTTAAGGAGAGGGAGTCTTAGGGAGACTTAGGAAGAGGGCAGTCATTGCCTGGGGGAAGTATGACCCAGAGCTCAGTGATTGGTTTATAGGAGAAAGACAGTTTGTGATAGTGAAACTGGTTTTTCTTTTACCAAGGACGCCTGACGGGGAATGTTCATGAGCATGTGAATCCATGCCAGACCCATGCTGGAGAATAATAGTTACAGGTAAGTAACGTGTTCCTTATTTATGGCCAAGAACCTACTATAAAAATAACAGGTGGCAATATCACACAATACTTTATAGACTTGCAGCGAGGGCCTTACCGGGTGTTATGGGGCCTGAAGACTGAGTTAATTAACAAGGTATGAGGGACCATAACGCCCGGTACGGCCCTCGCTGCAGTTCTATAAAGCTATTAGAACACCCTCGGGGCCCGATTCTGAACTTGGCGCAGTGAATGTGCTAAAAAGCAGGATTCACTGCGCCAAATCAGTACGCCCAGCCTCCACTAGTATTTTCAAGTGGGCCTGGGCGTCCTCGTAGTGCACAACAGTGAACCTTCAGGATTGCACCAGTTTGTCATAACGGGCGCAATCCTGAAATCTCAGCAGCATTTTTGTAAAATAACGACATATTTGTTATTTTACAAAAATGTTGCTGAGAACATGGGTGTATATGAACACTTTCATATAAACCAGAGTAAGCAGCTTCAACGTTGCAGAATACAACGTTGAAGCTGCTTGCTTTGATGTATGTGAAAGTGTTCATATACACCCATTTGGTGTATATGAATACCTTCATATACACCAAAGGAAGCGGCTTCCACGTTGTATTCTGCAACGTTGAAGCTGCTTACTTTGGTGTGTATGAAGGTGTTCATATACACCCGTGGTACACATGAACACTTTCATACACACCAAAGTAAGCAGCTTCAATGTTGCAGAATACAACGTTGAAGTTGCTTGCTTTGCAAACACCCAATTTGCGGGCTGTAATCTGCAGGCTATATCAGTGCGTATAGCACGCAGATTGACCAATCAGCTTCCCAGAAACACCATTAGGGTGTTCTAATAGTAAAGACATACAGTGAGTTACTGTAAAATTCCATGCCTAAAATGAAATGGAAGTAAATTGGATACATCACCAACAGTCCATAGAAATTACAACCTAACTTATAAAGTCCAACCCTAATTTGTTTGGTGCCCTAAAGTTCACAAAGTTTCCAAAGAGTTTTAGGGAGTTGGAAAAAGGTGGGAGGGTCCGGTGGATGTGAAGGTTTCAGAAGACAGATGAAAAGTTCTCTGGCGAGTAAAACGTTTTTCTAACTTTTGTATTGCCAAAAGTAAAAAAAACATACTTCAAACTTTTAAAGCATGGAGATGGGGGTGCAGGTAGGTCAGTGCCATTGTATCATACACCCCCTTTTTCCTAGGTTTTGGCAGGCAGAATTGGCAGGTCTTTGGAGGGTTGCCAGAGGTTTGTTTTTACGCTGTTGGTTCCGGTCACAGGTGCATACGACCTGCAGGTGCAAGAGACGGTCCGGTTAGGTCCAGGACCTGGTGCAAACTGTTCTCCAGCATGGGGGCTGGCATGGATTCACATGCTCATGAATATTCCTCGTCAGACTCGGAATCCTCGGTAAAGAAATAATAAGTTTGTTTCGTTTCTGAACTCTTTCTCCTAAAAACCAATCACTGGTCTCTGGGTCATACTGCCCTCTACCTATGCACCACCTCTGGCAGCCATCTTCAGATTTTTACTGCACGTTCAAGTGTTGGGACTCCTCGTGCTATAGCTCTCGAGCTTTTACTGCGTTTGCGATTCTTCTAAGAGTTTGCTCTTATTTTTTTTTCTGGGTCAATCGAGCCTTTTCATTTTTTTTTTTTCCCTTCTTGGAGGATTCCAGAAGATTCTTGGAGGCCTACGCCGTGTGGACATGGCTGAAGATAGGAGACTCGATGCCTTTGTTCAGGATTTGCCCTGGATGCGGCCTACAGAACATTTTCTTGGACGATGGTCACTCCCTGTGCCTCTACTGCCTGCATACCGACCAGGAGCACGTGGAGGAGGCCTGTGCGTCCTGCAAGGATATGGTCGCCCGCACCACAAAGGACCGTCGCAAGCGGCTTACCAAGTGGCTCCAGACGGGTGAGTCCCGGTCACCCAGCCGCAAGAAATCCGGTCTTTCTTCTAAGACCTTGGAGGGTGTCCGGTGACGGGGGCTTAACAGAAGGCAAAGCACTGTGAGTTTGCGGGCACCGGGAGTGCCGTGGGACAAGCTCCTCGGCGACCATGGCAGGCGCAGCATCTCAGGCACCTTCGACCACGAGCCAATGGTCCGTCTCGGTGAAGAAAAGGAAGTCGGAGCACCCAGGTAAACTTCTGCAGAAGTCCCAGTCGGCTCCGATGGAGAAGGCCAAAGGGAAGCATGGTGCTGACCCTCGCCCCCACGGTGAAGGCCCCAAGCGTGACCAAGGTTGTAAAGGCCCAGATTCACCCGGCGAAAACCTCCATTGAAGGAGTGGTGGTGTCCCTGGTGAAGGCTGTTGATATGGGTTCACAGGAAACGTGCCCCAAAGCGAGAGTTTCCCTGCCAGACCAGAGGGAATAATCTTTTCTGCCCCTAGAGAAGACAGGTGATGACGATGCCAGTCATCTTCCCCAAAACAGTCTCCCCTGATCGAGCAGGGGGGGTGGGGCAGGGGTGGGCACGGTAGTCCTGCAGGGCACGGACATCTCATCCGAGGAGCTTGCTGTTCTTAAGACAATCTTGGATCAAAGGTTCGTCGAGGTCAAGTCCTACGGGAGGGACCCAGATGATGCAGATGTGGAGAGTGGCGGAGACACCGATGAGGAGGAGCAGGGCATTCAGGATCCAGAGGACACTCTGCCTCTGTCACCATCCCTTCTGCTGCAGGCACACTGCTGCCTCCGGCGGACATCCTTCAGGATTTGCACACCCTGTGCGCAGAGATCGGACAAGGATGCTCCTGTCGCCAGCGGGAGACCCCGTGGCACCTGAGCCGTCGGGAGAACCCCCGCACAAGAAGTGTTAATCCTCCACCTCCTTGCCATCCATCGCCTCCCTCCCCTCCACCGAGGGACGAGACAGAACCGGATACGGCGACGACTGACACAGACAACGGCGGCGGAGTGGATCTCCCGCCCCCGTCGCACGAGATTGGCTTGTTTCACGCCATGATCTCGAGGGCCTCAGAGTTGTTTCAACTGGCTCCAGAGGAAAAGGAGGGCTTCCTGTACCAGTGCCGGGAGGCCAAGAGGAAGACCGTGCTGTCTGTCCCGTTGTTGGACGACATTTGGGACGAGGGACACTCCCTCATGCAGAACCTGTCCTCGGCCCCAGTGAAGAGGGACTCTGCACCCAAGTGCTTGAGATCACAGCCTTCCCCAGATTCGGTGGTCTCTGCGGCAGCTAAGAAGTCTGCGGGTTTGTCTGCGTCTACATCCCCCACCCCCAGACAGTTAGGGGGGTGGGGGGGAGATGGACGCCATAGGACAATGAGTCATCTCGTCGGCAGCGACGACCATCAAGGTGGCCAACGCCCTCGCCATTGTGGCTAGTTACGACAGGGAGCTCTGGTTCAAGATCGCTCCCCTCCTGGACTTCCTGCCTGACAAGAGAGCAGAAATGCTGGAGATCGCCTTCCGGCAGGAAGGCGAGGTGGCATAGGACCATGTCATCACGGTGGCCAGACATCGCCGACATGGGGTTCCGCTAGATGGGCAATGGCGTTTGCCTTTGTCAGGGGGTTTGTTGAAGGCCACGAACATCCGCCAGGATGTGCAGTCGAGGGTGTTGGATATGCCCTTCGACAGGCGTAACTTGTTTGGCAAGACTGTGGACTAGTCTCTTCAGGCCATCAAGGCGGATACTGAGACAGCACGCTCTTTGGGCACGCTTCAGCAGTGACGGCCGTCCTTTCGGACCTCCGGAGGAAAGGCCCAGGGTTCCTCCAAAGGCTTCAGTGGCTTCGCGTCATCCTACAGTCAACCGTCCAGCTCTTCGACCCAGGAGGCCTACATGGGCTGCAGCAAGCCCAGAGGAGGTCGTCGTCGCCAAGATTCCCAAGGCGGCTTCTCCACGGCGAAACAGGACGGAACCGGCTCGGACGTCGGGGCCCCAACCCGCACACCCTGGTGGGAGGTCGGGTGGCGAACTTCGTCGGCGTGTGGAAGACCATCTCCACCGACCATTGGGTACTGGACACGCTGGCCTATGGACACACTCTGGGATTCCTACATACGTGTCTGCGTATACCACCCGTGGCCAGGCAGGAAAACCACGTCCCCCAGCTTTTGCTGGAGGTGCGGGCCATGCTGAAGAAGGGCGCAATAGAGCTCATTCCAAAGAGGCTCCAGAGTGTACTCTCGGTACTTCCTTGTCAAGAAGACGGGCGATTGGCGGCGCTTCCTGGACCCCAGCCACTTTAACAAGTACATCAGATCCCAGAAGTTCCGGATGGTCACCCTTCAGCATGTGCTGGGACAGCTGGAAGAAGGGTTTTCCTGTCGACGCTGGACTTGAAGGATGCTTACTTTCATATACCCATCCACAAGGGGCACCGCAAGTTCCTGTGCTTCGTGGTTCAAGGGCAGCACTATCCGTTCAAAGCCCTTCCCTTCGGATTAATGTCGGTGCAAAGGGTGTTCAAGTGCATGGCGGCGCAGCTGTGTCTCTGAGGGATCCACGTTTACCCCTATCCTACCCCTTTCTGCTCATCTGAGCGAAATCGAGGGAGATCGCCGTTGCTCACACGGCAGAGACCATCTGGCTGCTCACGGAACTGGGGTTCTCGAACTATGCAGAGTCTTCCTTTGTGCCATCGCAAGACGCACTGTTCCTGGGGTCTTGACTCAACAGTGTCGTGCCTGGTCTCTGTCGGAGGAGAGGATAGCGGCCATCCTGGTCAAGGTGCAACGGCTGTTGACTCTGAAGATCGCAAGGGTGAGGTCCATCAAATCCATTCTCGCCTTGATGTCATGCATGTACCTCGTGCAAGAGTACCTTAACGCCCGTTGGATCCAGGTATCCGGAGGCTTTGAGGACAAGATCTCTCTCGACGAGACGTTCCGTCGAGCAATACGGTGGTGGGCGGTCCGCGCAATCTGTCAGCGGGCACGGACTTCCCGCTGCCTCTTAATCAGGAGACGGTCATGATGGACACCGCCCTGGAAGGATAGGGTGCTCACATCGGAGGTCTCCATACAAGAGGCCTGTGGCTGCCAGAGGAGAAGTTGTTGCATATCAACATTCTGGAGCTATGGCCAGTGTTTCGGGCCCTCAAGTCCCTCAAAGGCAAGGTGGTACGAGTCTTCACGGACAAACACCACCACAATGTTCTACATCCGGAAACAGGGGGGCACCAGATCCCCCGGCACTCTCCAGAAAGGCACAGGACCTATGGCACTGGGCCGTGGCCCAGGGGCTATTACTCATCCTGTTTCATCTGGCGGGAGTGAAGAACCTCATCGCCGTCTCCCTCAGCAGGGAGACGTGCCACGAGTGGGAGCTTCGGCATGATCAAGTGGACCTTCTGTCCCAACAATGGGGCAATCCCCACATCGATCTGTTTGTGACGGCGATGAACACTAAGTGCCGGAGGCTTACTAGTAGGTTTCCCCAGCCGGGGAAGCATGGCAGATGCAGTCTTTCCCTTGGCACGGCCTGTTTCTCTATGCGTTCCCGCCGTTACTTCTGCGACTCATCAATCAACTGTCCGGTGCAGGATGATCCGTGTCGCACTGGCGTGGCCGAGACAGATATGGTACCCGAACCTTCTGGGCTTGTCAGCGTCCCCTCCAGTCAAGCTTACGGCGGCCACAGATCTTCTCGGCTGAGGAGGCGTGATTCTGCATCACGAGCTAGGGTCGCTGAAATTGCAGGACTGGCTCCTGCAGCACTAGAATTTGGAGGATATGAGATCCTGGCGAACTGCAAGGAGGTACTGGCCAAGGCCAGGCCTTCGTCTACACTGAAGTGCTACGGACATAAGTGGAAGAGGTTCAGTCTGGTGCTGTGCACTGAAGATAAACCCTCTACTAATTACGGCCCCTCAGGTACTGCTGTACTTGCTGTCGCTGGCCAAAGCAGGACTGGCGCACGCTTCCATCAAGATTCATCTGGGGGCTATCTCCCGCTACACCAGAACTCTGGGGCGGTCTTCGCTGTGGTCGCACCGCCTGGTCAAGGAGTTCATGAAAGGACTTTTCCACTCGTTCCCGCCGGTGAAGGCTCCGGGCCCGGCGTGGGAGCTCAATGTGGTGCTGACTAGGCTCATGGGTCCTCCGTTCCAGCCTATGCATTTGGCGCCACTGAAAATCTTATCGTGGAAGACAGCGTTTCTTGTGGCCATCACCTCCACATGACTAGTGGGATTGATCCAGGCCCTCTCCTGTAAACCTCCGTACTTAACATTTCACGATAGGGTAGTGCTGCGGACGCACCCCTCCTGCATGCCCAAGGTGCCGTTGGACTTTCATCTAAACGAGCCCTTGGTGTTACCTGTTTTCTTCCCGACTCAGTCGCTGGCTGAGAGGACTTTGCACTCGCTAGATGTGGCCAGAGCGCTGAAGTTCTATGTGGACCACACAAAGAGTTTTCGGAAGACATCACAGCTGTTTGTGAACTTTGGCCCTCTGAACCAAGGGAAGGCCCTCTCCAAGGCTTCTATTTCCAGGTGGCTCTGGCTGCATCACCCATTGTCACTGGTTGGCAAACCGACCGTTGCCTGGCCGTCCGAGAGCCCATTCGACCAGAGTGATCGCTGCAACTACGGCCTTCTTGTCTGGTGTGCCCCTGCTGGACATCTGCAGGGCTGCTAAGTAGAGGTTGACGCACACCTTCACAAGATTCTACTGCGTCGACCGGGATTCCAGGGAGGAGTCCAGAGTCAGCCAAGCAATGCTGCGCAACCTGTTCGCTTGAAGGTGAGCCTGGTGAGGAGGTAAGAGATGCTTAATATTGAGCCTTGCCACCTCCCGTGGTTGTTCATGTGTGTTCTGCTATGTATTCTTGATTCACGAGCATGTGAATCCATGCCAGACCCCATGCTGGAGAAGAAACAAGTTACTTACCTGTCACTGTTGTTCTCCGGCATGGGTCTGGCATGGATTCATATGCGAAACCCTCCCACCTCCCCCTATGCGGTTCTTCTCTTGGTCCTACTGCCACTTTACGTGCTACCAAATCTGAAGATGGCTGCCAGAGGAGGGACTTAGAGGGCAGTCATTGGCTGGGGGCAGTATGACCCAGAGACCAGTGGTTGGTTGTTACTAGAAAGACAGTTCAAAAATGAAACAAACTGATTTTTTTCTTTACCGAGGATTCCCAGCCTGGCAACGGGGAATATTCATGAGCATGGGAATCCATGGCAGATCGATGCTGGAGAATACTTGCAGGTAAGTAACTTGTTCCTTCCTGTGAATGAATGTAGCAAACACTGATGCAGGCCTTCTCCAAGCACTCAACCAGATGCGGGAAAGATGGTTTCAGCGACGGTCACTGATGTGCAGTGACATATCAGCCGGAACAGTTCTGTTGCGGTCGTCTGAATTGGAGTTGCTCCGTCCACTGGATGGCCCAGAAATGCTTCCAAAGACTCCAAATGGCAGTGCACTGAGACAATGCAGAGAATGGTTGCTCCGACCACTGCACCGGGTCGAAGCACCAACCAGGGTCTTCTAAGATCAGTAGCCAGATGGGGCTCTATCAGGACTGCATCAAAAGTTGGTTGCCAGGCCTCCTCCTGGATCAGTCCACAGGTCTTCCGAAGTCTTCAAGGCTATGCAGGATACTTGGCTCTTCAGAACTCTGGGGAGTGGCTGGTGGACAACTCTCATCCAAAAGCTCAGTTGAGCACAGACACCAATGGAAGATCTGCCCCCTCTCAGACACCCAGCGGTGATTCAACAAGGGACCACAGTTGATGAAGCGCATGCATACACTCCAGACATATAGAAACCACTTTGTGTATTGGAACCAGCCAGTCCCAGCCCACTGCCTGGCTTTCAACATATGGCATTCACCAGCCCGAGACGAGCACTGCTTTCCCGGGCTAATGCATGGCCATGAAAGGATTTTCCTGGCCTGGCAAGGCAGGAAGAAGGCCAAAAGACAAAATGGCCAAAGAACACACACACCTTATGGCACAGCCATGTTCGGACACTAGCCAGAGTTGGTAGCCAAACGTGGTAAACTAAGGTAAAGCTAAATATAAGTATAGTAAAATGGTGAGTCACTGCTGCCACCAGCTTGTCTTTAGGCACATTTACAAGTAACCAAAACATATTCTGAGTGTAGTCTAGGGTGTTACAAAAGTATCCCTATTGCACTGCACTATAAGGTACTGTGTGCAACACGCAAAAGTTACCCAAACAGATAATAAAATCAAAAAAACTAAGGGAAAAATGGTTTCCCATAACTAAATGTCTGAAGGACTATTCGGTTCCCTGTGACAAAGGAGCCAAAGGCCAGTGTAGTGAATCTGAAGACTTCACTTCTGCAGAAAATCAAGACAAGGTATAAAACAAAAGCAACATTTTTGCTGGGTCCATAGAATATGGAGGGAAAGTTGCTTAAAGAGAACTTTCCTAACATCCGCAATTGTTTCTCTCTCAGAACTCTGCACTGGTAGTGGTTCTGAAAATCCTTACAGTAATGCTCAGAGCCAACACTAGCTAGTGGACTTTGCAAAGCATGTGACTCTAAAACAAAATGTGCAAAAATACTGTTACACCGAAGCAATATTTCCCTTTATAGATGGCGGACTGAGGTTAACTTAATACTTTGATTTCAGTTGAGATGGATTTACAACCTTAAATGCAAGGTTGCCTGTCTTAAAGTCGTAGTGAAATTTCACTCCCTAGCTGATCTTCTCTCCTTTTCATCGGATTTCTTCCCCCATCCTAGGTGCAGAAACGCGTGTGGAAGCTGGCGCAGACGTAGTGCAGCCCCCTGTGTTGTACCAACGGGCAGCTCAAATCTCTGCGCTGCCAGCAGGAGCTCAGCAAGATGGATCACAGGTAAGGACACTCCATGTAGAAAGGTGGTTACCTGGCTCACCCAATGTCTACACCTGGAAGGATGGTGTTTTTGTGAAAGGGCGTTCCTTGTGCACAGCTCTTCCGTGTCATGTCAGTCTGTTCTTTTTGCACTACTTGTGTGGTGTTTGTATTTTTAATTAACGAAAATGCTGCATATGCAAGTGTTCATTTTCTATTGTGTTTGTGTAACCAGCAGTCTTCATGCAGAGCATATTCTAGCCACTGGCTACCAGTAGTTTTTCACCCTTCGCTTATAGGATACGACCGCTGCTAAAACAGAAACTTTGTGTTTGGCCGCGTGTGTGTAGGACCACTTTGACGACAAGCAGTGGATATCTTTTGACATCTTCAGTTAATCTCAGAGAAATGTCTTCCTGCTTTTCTGTTCTTGGTGACTTCAGATTCACATTAAGAACAGCTTTTTCTATTTGAAAAACAAATCTTAATGATACATATCATTTAAGCCTCTTTGGCAGGCTTAGCATGATAGGTTAGTCTCTAAAGCCTTTCGGGAGGTGGGAATACTGAACATAATAGCTAGTGATTTTTTTTATAAAACCAACAAAAGTAGAAACATGCTACATTAGCTTTTGCGCCCCATGGGACACTTTTTATTCTATTTGTGTACATGTTTTGTAGGTCCTATGAAATATATTGCTTTATGTAGCCTTTCAAATACCTCCTTGTCATTCTAATGAAAAACTGTTCAGCAGGAACTGGGAATGAATGGCATCTATAATGTGGTCTGAAAGTTGCATGAAAATAAAGCCTATATTTGTTGGATTTTTAATAGTCAAAGTACATTTGCTTAATAGTCTGGCAACGAAGCCTCTGGCATTACCAACCAAGACTACAGGCAGCAACCATCTGCATTAACGCTGGCAAAAGTGAATTGTGTGTCCTTCTGGCCAGTTCATACTTGGGGGAATAAAAAGCAAATGTATCCAAATGTGGAGTTGAGATGGTGGCCACTCCATGATAACAGGAAGGAAGTAATGTGATTGATCGAGGGTACGAAGTCTCAGGTCCTTAAACCGTGTCATCATTTAACTTCATGTTATGCCTTCTTCTAGGCCCAGCCATATACCATTGTCTCACCGGCTGTGCTCAATACAGACATAGTGAGCCCCCTGCAGCCTACCGCTACAGGGCAAACACTACCAGCTGGTGCTGCCCCAACAGAGCAGGAACCATTTAAGCAGTATCGTAAGTACAAAACATTCTGAAGTTACTTCCTTGATAAGTCTCAACATGTTTTTGGAAGTGTGATTAATGTAGTTACGGCAGGGATGTCATTCCTGGGAGTCAACGCTGTCTTTTTATCCAGCTGGTGTTGGAAAACATACCTGTTAGGGAGCATTCCTGGAAATTTGCTAATTCCTCTCTACTTTAGAGACACCCAGTAACTTTGCTGGATGTTGAGGACTTGAGTTACTAACCTGGAGAAAGTGAGACCCTTTTCCCCACACATGTTTTTTTAATGTGATTTTGAACACTGTTTCTTTTGTTTGTGGAATCTGACAAACTCCATAGGCATAGTCTTTTTACATTGTCACACTGCACCTTCAGTGCAGTGGTACAGGGAAGTATTTTCGATTTCCCAAGGTTTAAATACCTTCTCTTGGATAAACTACGGTTTCCAAGAGCAGTGGCGTGAAATGGACTTCACTTAGGTTATAACTTTCTAGACCCAGCACACACTATCTTACAATAGGGTGCTGGAACGGTTACTTCCCCTTTCCTCGATGAATTGCTGGTGGCAGTTTACTTTGAACTACTGTGGTGTGCATTTACCGCGGGCTGCGTTCGCAGCTGCAGTAAAGCACACAAGGGTGCCATTTTTGTCAAAATGGCCCAATATTTTCTCGCCATTTCTTTGTGGAAAGGTCCTTCGTGAGATTTACTCGGTGCGCCAAACCAGGTTTGGTCCCTTTGTTCATTTTGTCTTTCGCAGGATTCATAAGTGAAGCCTGCCTCTGCCTCCACGGTGTCTGGCGGGGGCAGGAAGTGATGGAGGTGCCCGAAACTCCCTGTGCTTAGTCTCCTAGGAGACAGGAATGCACTGTTAGGTGATTGGCCGGCTGGCTGTCCGGCAAGGGCAGCCACCCTGCTGGGTGACTGACAGCTGGGCTGGAATTAATGGGATAAACCTGCATAAAAGGCAAGGCTTTTTGGCTTGGAAGTCAGAATCGACCACTGGACGAAGGATTCTGAAGAACTTGAAGAGCACGCCTGCTGCAACTCGTGGACCGTTGGTTTGCCCGGTGAAGCCCTGCTGCTGTGCTGTGTTAGGGAGAATTCTCATAAATGTGCTAATTCCCTTCACCTTAGAGACCCCCAGCAACTTTGCTGGATTTTGAGGAGTTGATTTTTTTTTTAACCTGGAAAGAGCGTGAGCGTTTTTCCCACTTTCATATATTTTGATGTATGTTTTACATTTGTGTTCTCTGATTATGGAGTTTTAAGATGACTCATAGGCATCTTTTCGTGTGTGTTACACAGCACTCTCCGTGTAGTAACACAGGGTTATCTTTTGAGACTTCCCATAAGTTTAAATACCTTCTCTGGAATGAACTACTGTTTCCCAGAGAATGTAAGATTAAATTGACTTTACTAGTCTTTACATTCCTAGACCCAGCACACACACTTCCTATAGAGTGCTGGAGGGTTTACTTAGCATCCTCTTTATCTAGAAACTCATGTAGCAATCAAATGCTACCCTTTTCTATCGAAATGGCTGTTGGAAGTGGTTTTAGAACAAACTACCATGATTTTTCCCGACCGCGAACACCGGTAGCTAAATATCGCGGGAGCCATGTTTTTCAAGATGGGGCGCATTAAGCGCCTTTGTTTGAACGGGTCCCGGTCTTCTTTTTTTTGCTCTTTCTTTTTGGAAAGGTGATTCTAGTGTTTGTCTATGTGCGCCAAACCAGGTTTAGTGCCTTTGTTTCCATACCTTTGGCGGGCTTCAGGACTGAAGACCGCCTCTGGCGTCCGAGTGTCTGGGATGGGCAGGAAGTGAGGGAGGTGCCCAAAACTCCCTGTGCTTAGTCTCCTAGGATGCCCAAATGCACTCTAGCTTGACTGGCTGGCTGACTGTCCGGCAAGGACAGCCACCCTGCTGGGTGAGTAGCAGCTGGACTGGAGAAAACTGTTTAAAAGGCGAGTCTCCTGGACTGGAAAGCAGAGTCGACCACTGGAACGAAAGAAGACGAACTGGAAGAGGACAGCTGCTGCAACTCCTGGACCGTTGAGTTTGCCCAGTGAAGCACTGCTGCCGGACCGAATTGCCAAGTTCATCTCTACTGAGAAGCTCCTTCAAGTCGGTGGGACCAATCAACTTGTAAGCCACCAGGACACCAGCTTGTGTGCTTGAAAAGCCACTCGAACTGAAGTGACTCCATTTTGTCCGGTTTTCAGACAAGCCTGTGCCGTACAGGAGTCCCCAGACGTCCTCCCTCTTGTCCCCACGACTGAGGCTCAGGAACAGTGAGATCTGCAGGAACTGCCAGGAACCAAGGTAGTCTTCTGCATCTTTTGCTTCATACTAAGGTACTGTGCCAACCCGATTGAGAGAACGCTTCTCTCACGGTGAAAGTTTGTGGAACTTTCCCAATTTACAGGCCTAATCCGCTTGTGACCCAACATGCTTCTTTTTTCGTACAAACTACTTTTGAGAACTTAGGCAAAGACTTTACCGTTTACTTCAAGAAATGCTCTTTCCTATCCAAGACACTAGTCCATTGACTTAGGCCTATGCCTATAGAACTGGATCGAGTCCTCTAGTGAACTGTAACTATTTGCACCGCCTAAGAAAGTATTTGTGACCTATTAACTTGTGCCTTTACCTTCCCATTCAAAGTGACTGAAATGCCCTTTGGCTCCTATTTCAGGGGAGCTTAAATTGGTCAAACTTTTGGTTTTGTGTTGAAGTATATTTGTGTATAATAAATTGCTTCCTTCTAGTGAATGCTTTCTAAATGATTGTGAAATAAATTAATACGTTTTTTACCAAGAAACCTTGAGTGTAAGTGTCTACTTGAACCACTGTGATTGTAAGACCTCTGTGTAAAATTGTACTGCTCACATTCCCTCTTGAGATAAGCCTGGCTGCTCAGCTCTCTACCACAAAACTGTGTAGTACAGACTTCTACCAAAGGTTGGTTTTGCTTACACCTGTAGTCCTAATTGTATGTGATGGACCCAGAGATTACTGCATGCAATTCTGCCTAACAGTCTTCACGGACAATACCACCACAATGTTTTACATCCGAAACCAGGAGGGCTCCAGAACCCCAGCGCTCTCCAAGGAGGCACAAGATTTATGGCACTGGGCCATCGCCCAGGAGATGTTTCTCATTCTGATTCAGATCGCAGGAATAAAGAACAGTCACAGACTCTTGGCAGGGAGCTGCGCTCTTGCCACGAGTGGGAGCTTTGGCAGGATCAAGTGGACAACCTTTTCCTGAAATAGGCCAGGCCCCAGATCGATCTGTTTGCGACGGCAACGATCAGCAGGTCACCCGAGCCAGGTAGGATGGGGGGGGACGTATTTTCCTTACCTTAGCCCATTTCTGTACGCGTTCCCTCCGCTGCCTCTACTACTTCAAGTCATCAGTCAACTCAGACAGCACCGGTGCAGGATTATCCTTGTCGCACCAGCGTGGCCGAGGCAGATCTGGTACCTGTACTTTTTCAGCATGTCAACATCCCCTCCAGTCAAGCTGCCCATGGTTGCGGATCTCCTCAACTTGGAAGGAGGCGCAATTCTGCACCATGACCCAGGATCGCTCAACCTGAAGGCCTGGCTACTGCACCATTAGAGTTCAGTGGTTAAGAGCTTCCGGCAGACTACAGGGAGGTACTCCCCAAGGCCAGGGCGCCATTGACTTTGAAGTGCTACAGACACAAATGGAAGAGTTTTGCGATTTTGTGGTGGTCGTAGAATATTCACCCTCTGAGGGTTACAGCAATTTGTTTTTCTGTATTTATTACCATTGGCTAAATCTGGGCTGGCGCATGCCTCCAAGGTACATCTGTTGGCTATCTCCCGCTATTCCAGGTCTCCGGGAGGATCTTCACTGTGGTCAGTCTAGTCAAAGAATTCATGAAGGGACTGGTCCGCTCGTTCCCGCTGCTGAGGGCTCTTGCCCCGGCATGGGAACTCAACGTGGTGCTCACTAGGCTCATGGGGGCCCCCATTCGAACCTATGCATTCATCTCTGCTCACGTTTCTGTAGTGGAAGACTTTACTCGTGCCCATCACTTCTACAAGAAGAGAAGGGGAGATCCAGGCCCTGTCCTGCAAGCGGCCTTACTTGACTTTCCACGAGATGAGGGTGGTTCTGCGGGCACAGCCCTCCTTCATGCCCAACGTGCCGTTGGAATTTCATCTCAACGAGCCTTTGGTGTTGACGGTTTTTGCAGATGCCTTCATCGCCGCTGAAAGAGCCTTGCACTCATGGGACTTTGCTTGTGCTCTAAAGTTCTACATGGCTCGCGCGAAGTGTATTTGGAAGACGTCTTAACTGTTCGTGAACTTTGGTCTGTGAACCATGGGAACGCTTCCATATCCAGGTGGCGCTCCGGCTGTATCACAATCATCGGTTTGGCCAACCGACCGCTGCCCAGCCATCCGAGAGCCCATTCCACCAGAGCGATCACTGCGACAATGGCTTTCTGTCTGTTGTGCCCCTGCTGGACATCTGCAGGGCTGCTACGTGGAGGTTTACGCACAACTTCACTCGGTTCTACTGGGTCGACAGGGATGCCAGAGGAGTCCAGGGTCAGCCCAGCAGTGCTAAGCAACCGGTTCACTTGAAGGTGAGCCTGTTCTGAGGTAAGCGTGTTGCTTCTGTTGAGCCTTGCCACCTCCTGTGGTTGTGTATGTATTGCTATGTGTTCTTTATTCATGACCATGTGAATCCATGCCACACCCATGCTGGAGAACAATAGTTACAGGTAAGTAACTTGCTCCTCGTTTGTGCCCACCCCATCGCCTACTGTTCTGCTGCTCTAAAGTGTTTTGGTCTCCCTTTAGCTTAAGCATTTCTACACTCTCCATGAAAGGCCTGTGGAAAAAACATTAAACCGGCCAAATCACTAAATGGTTGCATTAAATGAGTCAGACCGAACTTTTGTGTGTTTTTTAAGTTTAACCTTCTCTAGATTAGTCATGGCTTGGTTTCTCGTTCTCTCATTTCCCAATTACGTGTTTCGTAACGCCTAATGCTTTTGTTCTTTTGAACCCTCAGCGGTACCAGATGTATCAACCTACCAGTATGACGACACTTCTGGTTACTACTATGATCCTCTAACTGGCCTTTACTATGACCCAAATTCTCAGGTAAAGCAGATATTTGTCACACACCTCCTTGTTCCCTCTGCTTAGAAGCCAGACCTCTAGCGCCTCACTCTCACATTTCTCCAAGGTAAACCAGATAGTTTGCATTGGTAACATACATGATAGCGGATGCACTGGCCTGCTAGACTGTCTGAAGTATTTCTTTCTGTTGATATGTACTATCCTATGAGTAAGGATCCTGGAAGGGAAATTAGTTGTTGTTTGGTGCCAAACAGTGTGCTGTCAAGTTCACCTTTAACCTTGTCTTCCCTTTAAGTATTACTACAATGCTCAGACGCAGAAATACATGTACTGGGATGGGGAGAAGCGCACTTACATTCCTGCCTCCGATCAGACATCGGCTGCTCAGAAAGATGTGGCTTCCACCTCGAAAGAGGGTAAAGAGAAGAAGGAAAAACACAAATCAAAGACTGCACAACAGGTGAGGACTCATCCATACCCCCTCCATCGTTCACTTTTCTCCCTCCATCCAGTTACACAATACCTTGCATCACACTTACATGTCGCTCCTCTATGACTTTTAACATACTTCCCATTTCTTTGTCTGCTCTTACATACCTCCTTCCACCCCTCTTGGCAGTTGTCTTTGCACTGTGCACATCTGAGTCGTTTTTGACACTCCCTTCTTTATACATGTCCACTCCTTTTTCATTCTTGAGTTTCTCAATTTCTTCGCTGTTTGGGCTTGTCTGAAAAGCACTTTAGCTCTGGCTTACAGATATGTTTGCAACATCTATGACGCATACTAAACCTCTTCATTAGGGCCGAATTCCATTTTTGGGGTTCCCTTTTCTGACTTTGTAAGCCTTGTTTGTAAGCATTTTGTCATCTTTCTTGGTTTTTAGATATTTTCTATCAACAGAACTCCCCCTGCAGATGAAACCCTTGTTTTGATTAGCTGGAAAGAGATATATTGCAAAGTTATAACTTCTTTGACCCACGACCGATGGTCGTTTAGTCTTCAACCTTCTTCTTCGATGGCTATTGTGGATCCCTACGCCGGAGACATCTTTGACTTTTGGCGACTGCTGCTTCGGGCAAGGCGGTCAGCCTGTGGCCTCGGCCCACCAGCCAGAACTATACAGCAGGGAGAGTGGGCCCCCCGGGGTTTGATGCTCTAAGAATGCATTTCCTTTTCCCTTCTTGTCTGGCTGTCAGGATCCCATGGTACATTGCCAGGCTTCCATACAATGGTACACACCTAAAAGACTCATTTAGGCTTTCATTTAAATGTACATGACTAAAACACTTTAATTGGAGGCGCAGTAGGGGTGATCAGTAGGATGATCTAGTTAGCGTATGGATGCTGGGGGTTAGTGATTGGGAGTATGAAATGTTTTCTTAACATGGCTTTCAGGAAGCCTTTATTTCTCCAGGGCAAGATGGAGGGTCAGCTTCGCAGCAGTGATTGGAGGAGCCTGGTTGTGAGGTAGTTTGGAACACCAATGAGAGTTCTAAACTACCTTTCATTCTAGTTCCCCAAAGGACAGTTCGCAGTTTCTTAGTTATGTAAATAAGTTATAATTATTCCTTGAAGTCAGTTCCAGAAGAAGAGTATTGGAGAATCTACATAGAAGTTAAGCAAGTGCAAACGCAGGAGCTGTAATACAGATGAAGAAAGCCAAGTTCCTTCAGTTAAATCTATTTGGGACTTTCCAGTTGATTTGAATTCAGAACTTGTGTGAAAAAGTAAAGGAACAATTTCGAAGGGATTCCTTAGCTTTGATAATTCGTCTCCAGCTTGCTGGCCTCGCCAGGCTCATAAAGCTAGACATGTGTTCAAGCGTTTCAATGTGCACTTACCTGATGCAGACCATGCTGCTACATCCAGGCCCTCTTGAGGCCTGAATGGAACTACTTTACCTGTGGGACTACTTTCCACCTGGGTGTGGTCGGGGAAGGATACATACCTGATCGGTGGAAGGATACATACCTGGAACAACTTCCAAAGCTATTTAAACCACACCCGATCAGCAACTCTTGCTTCGCGTTGTTCTGCTCCTCGCAGCTGACCGTGTCAGCTCCTGCATCTGGACTTCAGCCATGCCTGTCAGCATCCTGGGTCACCTGCAAAGGGAGATAAGAGAATTGGAGAGAAAGAAGACCTTACCTGCTAAAGCTGTATCACGGAGACATCACACCGACGATCCTGAAAGGGAAGACATCATTTTTAAAAGCATTTCGTTTCGATCGCTGCAGCGCTGCATTTCACTCACCTTTCCTGGGCACCTCCATCTTCAGCAGCGATCATCCGGATCCGCAGCCACTTCCCAGTGCCTAGAGAGAAAAAGACAAGAACACAAGGTGAGAGAAGGAAGGGAATAGGAAAAGCTCAGTTTCCTTCTAAGACTTACCAGTTGGGTCATTCCCATTTCATTTCGGGTCCTGCCGCTTCCTGGCATTCCGGACCCCGGCCCCTATGGGGAAAAAAGACAAAGACATTGAATGAGCGAATGCAAAGACATAACCCGAACGCTCATCCAGAACTTACCTGTCATTTATTGGAACTGCACGTTTCACTTCGGGTCGGCGCCATATCTCCGGCATTCCGAACCCCTGCCCCTAAGGGGAAAAAGACATAAGCGTTAGCGCTTGCTGCAATAAGACAATGAACATTATTATTAAGCTTGAACTTGCAACAGAACTCTTACAGCGCCTTACCTGAATAGTCAAGTTTATTTGAACTTCCATCAAACCTCAATCCAGTGAAGTAACTGGGTTTCAACGCGCCCCTGCATCAGAAGCAGGATGGAGAACTCATCCTTCCAGACCCTAAGGTGAGACTTCACGGGGAATCGTGGAAGGGTATCGTGGAGGGTTGGAAGGAAGTGGGAGGCTTGAGCATTATTCCGTCAGTAGGTAATACTCCCTTTTCACGCACAGGGGAATATTCCTACGAGCCAGAGAAGCCAGAGTAGAGGGGCCCTACCTGTCCATCTTCAGAGTCCTGCGCGTCACCAAGCATCAGCACTCGAAGCCAGACCTGCGCCTCCGTGGGAATCGGGTGAGCGTGACAGCTCCCACCATTCGTCGAGATCAAGACACTCAAAGAAAAGACGTCGAAGATCCCCTTCCTCGTCTTCTGTTTCCCCAGAAAGGGTCTCCTGTCCCACAAAACGCAGCTCTCAGGCTGAGTGGAAGGAATTCAGAAATAAAATGTTAAGCGTCTTCGAGAAAGCCGCCTCGACCCCCTCGAAGACAGCTGAGGGTGATACCCCAGGTGAAAAACCCAAAAAATCAAAACGCCGCGAGTCGCTGCACCCGGCGAAACATTCCACCCGAGAGCACCATGAGCCATCGGGTAAGAAGGCACCATCTTCGCCGTCGAAGATTCCTTCGACGCATGGATCGGCGCCATGGGTTCTTCGACGCATCGGTCAATCGACTCGATGCCATCGCCGACATAGACGCCGATGAAAGAAAAGACCAAGGCTACTCCACAGCCAGCGGTGATTCCAAGGGCCTCCGGCACGACGCCGAGACCGTCGACATCCTTGAGTAGGATCCCGATCCTCTCGAGTTCTTCGAGACCTCTTCCAGTTTTCTCGACGCCGTTCTCGGCGCCTTCGAAGCCTGTCACATTGGCGTCGACATCTCGCCCAATAATGACGAGTTTGGCTCCTTCTGCCCTAGAGATGGGTTTTACACCATTAAAGTCAGAGTACCCTGGACTATCTTCAATTTATGAAGAGGGGGAAGATTCTGATCAGGAAACCTTTGGGTTGCAGAGGACCAAACTGCCTGTTTCAGAGGATTTCACCTCTGAGGAAAGAAGGTTGAAGGACCTACATGAGTCACTACATGAGGCAAGTGGGCTGGACACTTCCCCAGAAGTGGAATTTGTTAAGCCAGACCCAGGGGAACATGCCGAAACACCCTATAGAACCCTTATGGCAAGAATTATTGAATTTATGGGTTGGTCTGCGCCTTTGCCTGTTTTTCAACAGGATGACCTGACAGACATATTAGACAAAGGTCCACAGGAGGATCCTGTGGTCCCCTTCCATGCAGCTTTACAAAGGAAAATTACATCTAATTTGGAAACTCCAAGTTATCCCTGCGGTCAATAAAAGATTGTCAGCCAAGTATAGGGTAGCTGCTGCTGACCCGGAATACTTATCAAAACACCCGACTCCAGAGAGCCTGGTGGTCCAAGCGGCAACTTCATCTAGAAGTAGGACCGCTTACCCTACTGTCCCACAGGATAGAGATGACAAGAGGTACGATTCTATGGCGAAGAAAGTCTTCTCTGCTTGTAGTATGGCGTTGAAGTCCATCAACGCCACCTGTACGCTCGCCAGGTTCAGTCACACACTGTGGAAGTGTGCTTCATCAGCGGCTGACTGCATCCCGAAGGAGAGGAAAAGGAAGCCTTCCTTAACATTATTAAAGATGGCAAAGATGCCATGTGCGAGTCACTTCAAACTGGCATCGATTCCGCTGACAGTATCAGCAGGGCCATGGTGGCAAGTACAACAATCCGCAGGCATGCCTGGTTGCGAAAGTCTGGCTTTGCTCCAGATGTACAGGCCAGACTTTTGAATACCTTTTGAAGACCTTTGACGGCTCTTCATTATTCGGAAAGAAGGCTGACGGTCTGGAAAAGTTGAAAACATCTAAAGCAGCGGCAAAATCGTTGGGAGCTGCAATCCGCCAAACTCCTTTTCGCCCCTCAGGAACCTCTGGAAGAGGAAAGTCCTTTCGCTATTCCGTATTCGGGAAAGGCAGATGACAGCCGGCTCAGAGAGGCCAAAGGAGATCCACCCGAGGTGGACGGGTCAAAAGTACTAAGGCCGCAGCAGGTGCCTCTTTACCCTCGGCATCTGCATCAGCCGCCCCCAAAGCACTCTGAGGTCTTTCCACACAAGACTCCTGTAGGGGTCAGGTTAACTCACCATCTGACGGAATGGCAGGCTATAACGTCAGATGCTTGGGCATTGGAGACAGTTGCCCAGGGTTACTGGCTACCCTTTCTACACGTCCCTCAGAGTCATCCACCGGGGCACAGCTCTCTAAAAGTTCCAGATCCGCTCCTCTTGCAGGAAATTATAGACCTGCTAGAGAAAGGTGCCATAGAACCGGTACCTGTAGCGGACAGGAACAAGGGCTGGTACTCCCCATACTTTCTCATACCAAAGAAGGACGGAGGACTGAGACCCATCCTGGACTTGGGAATTGAACAAGTTCCTCAGGAAGGACAAGTTCAAGATGGTAACTCTCTCTCAGATCCTTCAGGCCCTCCAGCTCCAGGACTGGCTGGTATCCCTGGACCTTCAGGATGCTTATTTCCATGTGCCTATCCATCTCAAACACAGGAAATGCCTGAGGTTCGCAATTGGCGACTCTCATGATCAATTTCGAGTTCTGCCCTTTGGGCTGACCTCCGCCCGAGGGTCTTCACCAAGCTAATGTCGGTAGTGGCTGCGAGTCTGAGGGAAGGGATCCACCTCTACCCCTACCTGGACGATTGGCTGATCAGGGCTGTATCTTCGGAACAAGCTCAGATCCAGCTAGATCTGCCACTTCCTTCACAGACTGGGCTTCTCCCTCAATTTAAAGAAGTCACAGATGATACCATCACAGAGACTCCAGTTCATCGGAGCGGTCCTGGACACTTCCCCGGGAAAAGCCTCGCCACCAGAGGTGAGGGCTCAAGATATTCTGCAGATGGTCAACAAGTTTCAAAATGCCCAGCGTCTCCCAGCCTTCGACTTTTTGAGGTTGCTAGGCCTCATGGCATCCTGCATCTTCCTTGTGCCAGAGGCTCGCCTGAGAATGAGATCCCTTCAGTGGGCACTGAGAACTCAGTGGTTGCAATTCTCAGGGAGAATGACAGATCTCCTCCGGATTCCGGACAAGGTAGCCCGCGACCTTCAGTGTTGGGCCTATCCAGAGAACATCTTGAAAGGAGAACTGTTTTGGCAACCATGGCCGGTGATAACAGTAGTCAGACGCCTCACTCACGGGGTGGGGAGCCCATGCCAACGACTTGACCATCAGCAGTCGGTCTCCATCGGAGTCCAGACTACACATCAACCTATTGGAGCTGAGAGCGATCAGACTAGCGCTGAAAGCTTTCCTGCCATCAGTACAGGGAAAAAATGTCCTGATAATGACGGACAACGCGGTGGCCATGCACTACCTCAAGAGGCAGCGTAGGATCAATGCCACTGTGCAGAGAGGCAATGCAGCTCTGATTTTGGGCTATTCAGGAAGGAATCTCCCTATCGGCAGTCCACTTAGCCGGAGAGAAGAACTTGACAGCGGACGCTCTGAGCAGGCAGAGCAGTCTCCCACGAGTGGGAGCTAGCTCAGGAGGTCCTTCAAGAGATCTTCGCCCCTTGGGGAACCCCTCAGGTGGATCTGTTCGCCACAAGGACCAACAGGAAGTGTGATCTGTTCTGTTCAAGGGAATTTCTCTTGAGAGGAAATGTGTTTCCACCAGTCCCTGTTATTCCTCAAATGATCAGGAGGTTGAGAAGATTCTGGAAAACCATGATCCTAATTGCCCCGGACTGGGCCAGGAGAACGTGGTACCCGGACCTTCTGGATATGTCCATCTGCCCTCCAGTCAGTCTTCCACTCAAAGAGAATCTTCTCTCGCAGAAGGGAGGTCAGGTTCTCCATCCAGACATCAGAACCCTCAACCTTCACGCTTGGCTTCTGAAAGGGTGAGGTACAAGGATTGGGACCTCCCTGATGACGACATGGAGGTGTTGCTTTCGGCCAGAAGGCCAGCAACAAAGTCTTTATACCGCTGCCGTTTGAACAAATTTTGCAGCTGGTGTAGAGAAGAGAATATCGATCCTTTTTCAGGTAGGAACACCAACAGTGTTAACTTTTCTACTTTACTTGGCAAACTCAGGCATTCAAGTAGGCGCTGTAAAAGGCTAACTCGCAGCGCTTTCAATCTTCAAGCGCACTGCGGAGGAACCGTCCTATTTCAAACTACCTCTAGTGTTATAATTTCTCAAGGGATTGACTAATGTTTGTCCTCCAAAACCATTCCAGGTTCCCTTATGGGACTTAAATTTAGTCTTAAACTTCCTAATGGGCACTCCTTTCGAACCACTTCACTCTCGCTGAGATTTCTCACACTTAAAACTGTCCTATTGGTAGCGCTAACATTTGCTAGGAGGGTGAGCGAGCTACAAGCTCTCTCCTGTAAACCCCCACATACAATTTTCCACAAGGACAAAGTTGTCCTACAAGTGAAGCCTAATTTCCTCCCAAAGGTGGTTTCTGAATTTCATATTACTGAGAAAATTACCTTATCTTCGTTCTACCCTCCTCCCCATCCGGGGCAAGAGGAAGAAAGACTACATAGGCTGGACCCAAGGCGAGCTCTAAGCTTTTACATCCGCAGAATGGCTAGGATCAGACAAGCAGACCAACTGTTTGTAGGATACTCGGGTCACAAGTTGGGATTACCCATAACAAAACAAACCATTTCCAGATGGATTATCTTGGCCATTCTGGAATGTTACAAACTGGCAGGGAAAGAGCCACCCCAAAATCTTAGGGCTCATTCAACCCGGGGTATCGCAGCCTCTTCGGCCCTCCAAAGAGGGGTACCGGTTAGAGACATATGTGCAGCTGCCACATGGTCGTCTGCACATACATTCACAAAATTTTACAACCTGGTTTCCTCCACTAGTCAAGAGACCAGATTTGGCAAAGCCGTATTACATTCGGTTCATCCCTAAGTGGTGCATGACATTCTTACTCCCACCTCCAATTACATGCCACTGCTATGGGAGTCTATCAAAGATAAGGAATACTTCGGAGGACACAATCCCTTCGAAGAACAAGTTACTTCTTACCTTGTAACGTTCTTTCGATGGGATGTTTCTCCGACGCATTGCTTATCGCCCCTCTCATCCATCCCTGCAGTAATACTTCCCTTGCGGTTGCAGCTTACGCTCCTTCAAGGTCAATAACCAATTCAGGCATGACTTTTCTTATACTACAAAACGGAACTGAGCAACGGATGCCGCGCGCGGTTCTTTATGGGCATGGTGACTTCAGCGCCGCTACGGTGGCCGTCGAGGGACATCGACTCGGCAGATGTCGATGCGCGGCGCCCTCTGCTGAAAAAATTTCCGAGGCCAGCAAGCTGGAGACGAATTATCAAAGATAAGGAATACGTCGGAGGAACATCCCATCGAAAGAACGTTACAAGGTAAGAAGTAACTTGTTCTTAAACGTGATTGGCTTAGAACACTTAATTTGTATATTCAGAAAGCTAAGGTTGGAGACTGTCAGCTGGTGTCTCGTAAGCGCACGCTCTTGTGAAGAGCTTAGAGTAAGCCGCTGTTCGTGTATTAATTATTAACCAGGCGCGCATGGTCTGAGACGGTTGCGTGACTAAGTACTAACATTAACATATGTACATTTTAACAGTAAGAAAACCTTCGTAAGAAAGTAACTTGTTCTTCTGATGTTTGTTAATCTGCTTAGAATCAGATGCTGTGCAGAGTCCGATATCCAGTGGTCACTGCAGAGTATTACTTCTTGTTTCTCGAAAGTCGAAAAGGGGACATTAACATAGGCGTCTCTGTAATACTATCCCTATAGAGACGTGTAGTGTACCCAAAATCCCTTGCGCGTCGAGGTCCCTCAGATTGTTTTTTTCCGCCCAGAATACTGGTCGCCTAATGCAGAGCTTGTAAGACACATTGCCATTACCATTTATTTGACCTTTGGTCGATTTGTCAGTTATTGTTTAATCCAACCGCCTCCAGCCCTCTTTCGATGGCTAAACAACTTCCCCGCCGAGTCAAGATCTTCGGCAGTGGTTTCGACGGAGGCGATCCTATCGGCGCTGCCGAACACGTGGCCTGGCCTCGCAGGCCTACATAGTAGTGCGAGTGGGGGTTGTTTGTGGACATTTCTGTTTTCTTCTAGAATGCCTCCCCTTCCACCCCCCTTTCCTTTGGGGTCGTTATCACTTATTACATCCTCAGCTATGGAGAGGACTCCTTTTAGATTTTGCCCTCGTAACGGCAAATTCATGTGGAAGGATAAGCATAAGCACTGTAACCGCTGCTTACCCCTCGACCACAACGAGGCCGGCTGTGTGGCCTGTAAACTCCTTTGTCCAAAAACTTTGAAGGACCGCAGGGTCAAGAGGTGGGCAGCCTATGCCATGTCGAAGGCTGATTCCTCAGCCGCCACCGCCGAAAGTGACGAGTAGGATAGTGATAACGCTACCCCGTATCGTCGGTTGTCGACCTCTCGAGGGAGCGCTTCCGCTCCTCTGCGTCTGTCCCCGGCCCCGAAAAGTTCAGCTCAGGCCCTACTTATGGGGATGTACACCCCGGCGACACCCCGACACATGAAAGTCAAATCTAAACACATAACCCACAGCCATTCCTCGAAGAAGGCCCCAGCGCCAACAGACGCTGAATCTACCGGCAGCCTCCGCAGACCGTAAGGGTCGCCAGCCCTCCCCGCAGCCGCATGCGCGCCTAGCGACTGGGCCGTCCGCAACTAAGGGCGCTACCACCAAAATGTCAAACTCCTCGTAAGAGCGTCCGTCGACGATAAGGTTCCAGCACAGCTGAAAACCATTCACGACCAGTCCTCGTTGGACAAACTAGTCGTGGAAAGCTTAGCTAGAATAGTCTCCACGGACGCTCACAAACTGGTGGCGACGCCGAAATCTACGGAGGGTACGCCGGAACCTCCCACGCACATCAAAGGGAAAACCTAGAGATACATCCCCAGTGTCGGGCCCACGAGAAGGGTGCTCAGAGGGCGACGGGGGTATATCCTCCACGCTATGGGAGAGATCTTCATGCCTAGAGGCGGAGGAGCAGACCTTTCCACCACTAGACCGGTCAGGGTTATCCCAGTGGACTAGGGAAAGATTTGAATCGTGTATGGACAGACTAGATAGGTTTGTGTCCACATCTGAACACGTTACACCCAAAAGGCAAAGAGGTACTCCATGAAGGCCCTAGGGCCAAATATCCAAGACTCTTTGACCCACTTGAGGAGTAAATTGATTCATATGACCTCACTGAAGAGGACCCACTGTTTCAGGAAGATGAAGAATTCCTAAATACTGAGGATCTACAAGACCCTGTAGGGGACTTTGTAGAAGACCCATACATATGTGAACCACAGCCCTGGCAGTCTCCAAGAGCGTCAACAGACCCTGACGTTTTGTATCTGGCCTCTCCTCTTACCACACCGGTCAGAAACCGGTTACCTGTGGATGATCAACCCACTTTCAATGCAATGCTACGTAAGGCGGCAGCACGTTTTGAAATTGATACAGGTGAAATTACCCCAGAAGTAGATTTTGTGGAGAAAATAATTAAGGAAAAAACACCTACTAGCCAAGCCATACCCCTTCTTGCCTCAGTCAAGAGACGCCTCGTTCCCTCTTTATCCACACCTGCATTGGTAGAGGGGACAACCCAAGAATAGAGAAGCTTTTTAGCCCCTCACCGTCGGATCCCTGATATATTAGGGGTCACTCCATACCCGATTCCCTGGTAGTAACCACCACGAGGAAAAGGGCGGGGGTTCCGCTATCTACTAGCGAAGCACCCCCAGACAAGGAGGGGAAGAAGCTTTATGCCTTGGGAAAAGATTACGTCCTTGGCAGCTTTCTCGACGCGGATTGCCAACAACAATACTTTGACAAACTACGCTGATGCCCAATGGGGATTGTTGCACAAAGGCCTACAGGAAGCCCCTGAGCCCTTGCGAACCCGCTTGTTAGCCATTATGACAGAAGGTACTCAAGTGAACCAAAGCATCGTCAAGAAAACATTACATGCTGCGGAAATGGCTGGCCGGTCACTAGTCCAGGGTGTACTTCTTAAGCGTCATGTTTGTCTCAAACTCGGGTTTCAAGCCAGAAACCCAGGCGTCACTCATCAACAAACCCCTTGAAGACTCAAACTTGTTTGGTAAGGCGGTTGATGACGGACTGGAAACCACTAAGAAGGAACACAAAACTCTAAAGACTCTGGACCAAATCACAAGACCTCCTAATAAGCGAGGTTACGGCAACCGGCGCTTTTTTCGTGGCCAGTGACGAAAACAATACTCCTCAGCAGGCAACTGGTCCTCCCCTCAGGGAACCAGTGGACAATATGTTCAGAGAGGACAATGTTGTGGCAAGGGAAGAGGTCTGGGCTCCACTCCCAGAGGCTCCCCGGCTGCCAACACCAAATGACCCGCAAGTTTGGGTCCCCTCCCATGCATCTCCGGTCGGGGGCCGGTTAACATCATTCCTACAAGCATGGGAGGGAATTACCACAGACCGCTGGGTACTGTCAACAATAGCCTGCGGTTACTGCATCGTATTCAGTCAGTCCCCTACATTCAGACCCCCCAAAGGGAAGACTCCCATCACCGGAACATCCCTCCATCCTTCAGGAAGTCGAACTGCTGCTGGAAAAAGGAGCAATAGAGGTTGTGCCTCTTTCACAGATAAAGGAGGGTATTTATTCAGTGTACTTCCTTGTATCCAAAAAGGATTTAACCATCGAACAAATTAGTAAAACCTCAAATTTCATATGGTGACTTTGCAGGAGGTAATCCCCCTGCTCACACAGGGGGATTACATGGCAACACTGGACATGAAAGATGCATACTTTCATATTTTAATGTTGCCAGCACACAGGAAATACCTCAGGTTCATGATAGAAGGCAAGCACTATCAGTCCATGGTGCTACCCTTTGGCATAGCTTCAGCCCCAAGGGTATTCACGAAGGTACTGGCAGTGACAGCAGCACACCTACGCAGATTGTCCATTCCAGTCTACCCTTACCGCGACGACTGGCTCATAACGGGGGATTCTTACAAAACATGCTTCTCAATTACCCGAAAGACTGTAGACCTTTTGTTCCATCTGGGCTTCTCCATCAATGAGAAGTCCAGTCTAGACCCCAGCCAAGACCAGCAATTCTTAGGGGCTCTAATTCGAACAAAGGACGGCCTTGTCTTCCCCTCCAACGAGACATGCTGTTTCAGATCCCTCAATATGTAGCTGGTCGGGAGGTGATGGTACGCAAGGCCATGCGATTACTAGGAATGATGGCGTCATGTATTTATTTGGTACCTCACGCGCACCTGCGCCCAATGCAAGAGCGGCTCAACAGCCAGTGGTGTCAGGCCAGCGAACAATGGGACGATCTAGTGGTGGTCTCGCAGGCCTTGGTTCTCTCACTGTGATGGTGGTCGAAAGAAAACCTCGTTGTGGGGAAATCTTTTGCAACCCCCGCTGTGGAAGCCACTCTAACCACAGACGCATCCCTCATAGGATGGGGAGGCTCACCTATCCCATCAGACTGCACACAGAGTTTGGACTCAGAGTGTGGCGTCCAAACAATTAAACTTGCTGGAACTTCTGGCGGTCTTCAAAGCACTGAAGGCTTTCCAGACACACCTACAAGGGAAAACAGTGCTGATCCTTACAGACAGCACCACGGCCATGTACAACCTGAACAAGCAAGGGGGCACTCACTCTCCAGGACTGTGCAAGCTGTCCCAGAACATCTGGAAGTGGGCTCTCAAACACATGTTCCTGTTATCTCAACATGCACCAGGGGAACTCAATCTTCTGGCAGACGAACTCAGCAGAGACTTCCCTCTGCCTGCAGAGTACGAATGGCGACTACACGAAGACAGTCTCCCAACATTTTCGCAGAATGGGGCTTCCCAGAAATCGACCTGTTCGCAACTCTGGAGAACACCCAATGCCAATATTACGCCTCCAGGTACCCCCAGAACCGCTCCAAGGGGGACGGTCTCTGGATAACATGGTCAGGGAAATTTGTCTATGCTTTTCCCCCCCCAACCCCTTAACAAGATAGTTCATAAGATGCACTAGGAACCAGTTACCATGATACTGGTGGCCCCCATGTGGGCCCGCCAACCCTGGTTCGCTCATCTGATGGAGATGTCACTGTCCCCTCCAGTGAAACTACCCTGCCCGTTCAACATGCTGTCACAGGACAGGGGCCAAACGCTGCACCCGTGCCCACAGACCCTGAGCTTGGTTACCTGGCTCCTGAGGTCATAGAATTTGGTCATCTGCAGCTCCCTCAGAGATGCATGGACCTTCTCGGAGGCAAGGAAACCAAACACACTTTACTGCTACTCTAGCAAGTGGAAACGGTTCGTCATCTGGTGGAAGTCAAACCGCATCAACCACGTTGACTGCTCTCCCACACAGATTGTTCTATACCTGACTCACTTGTTGGACTCGGGTTTAGTCTTTAATTCTATTGAAGTTCACCTAGCTGCACTCTCCACCTACACGAAGTCTCAACATAAGGTGTCATGGTGGAAAGTTCCAGTTATTAAAGCCTTCATGGAGGGAGTGAAAAGCATTCACCCTCCTGTATCTAACCCAGCTCCCATATGGGACCTGAACGTTGTACTAACCAGGCTTATGGGCTCACCCTTCGAGCCCCTGCATAAAGCAACCCTTAAGGATCTCACTCTTAAGACTGCTTTCTTGATAGCTATCACCTCCATTAGGAGAGTGAGTGAACTACAAGTGCTCCCTATATTGGATCCCTTTATAACAGTTCACAAAGATAAAGTGGTTCTACGCACACACCCTAGGTTTGCACCGAAGTTCATTTCAAAATGTCATGTCAACCAGTCTATAGAACTACGAACGTTCTTTCAAAACCCATCACACTTGGGAGAAAAGAGCCTGCACACTCTTGATGTGCGCAGAGCAGTCATGTTTTATATGGAAAGAACTAGACCACTGAGAAAGACTAATCAGTTCTTTGTCTCAGTGGCGGCAGGAAGAGAAGGAGATGCAGTTTCCAAAACACTATCTAGATGGATTGTCCAGTGCATCACTCTGTTACACTCTTGCTAAAAGAGAACTGCCCTTTAAGCCTAGAGCACACTCTACTCGAAGCACTGGGGCATCCATAGCATTCATTGCAAACGTTCCCCTTGAGTCCATTTGCAAGGGGGCAACCTGGAGTTCTGTACACACCTTTACAAAACACTATTGTCTAGATGCCCATTCTAGATCTGATTCCCAGGTGGCACAAGCAGTACTAAGACCTCTTTTCTCTACTGTTCCTTCTCACAACCCACCTCCAACTCCGGGTACTGCTCGCTAGTCTATGCACAGCATGTGATTCTAAGCAGATTAACAAACATCAGAAGACATGCATTACTTACCGTAAAAGCATTTCTGATGGTTGTATTTGCTTAGATTCACATGCGCCCACCCTTCCTCCCTGCTCGGATGGAAGGAACATAGACGTCTTATTACTTCTCTTTTCTGTACTCACTCACGTTAGTCATAAGGCTCCCTCATGGCAATAAAAATACAAACCGAGGGACCTCGACGCGTGAGGGATTTTGGGTACACTACACGTCACTATAGGGATAGTATTACAGACCCGCCTATGTCGACGACCCCTTTTCGACTTTCGAAAAACAAGATGCAATACTCTGCAGTGACCACTGGATGTCAGATTATGCACAGCATGTGAATCTAAGCAGATACAACCATCGGAAATGCTTTTACGGTAAGTAATGCATGTAACATATCTTGTCCGCCGCGCAAATCTCGCTGGGCCCCATAGCATTAGAGGAACAAACCTGCTAATGTAACAAATGTGCTGTGGGCAAGAAGCCGAATAGTTTCCTACGAAGAAGTTCAAATCTGAAGACGCAACAGCCACTAAGTTGCAGCAAGTGAGCAACTTTAAGGAAAAGTGTTCAATTGCATATACGCAGCGTCGTCACGAAGAGGAGAAATCGTGAGGCATTTCTCGCTTTTCTATGTAGACTCTCAGTTCTGTTACAGCGCAAAGGAAGCGGAGCAGCAGGTTAGTTATCTGTTGCAGCGTGTGCTTAGGAGCAAGTGCTGAGACAATTTCAAGCAATTGAAGGCGTAGTAGTGAAAAGCCACGCATGCAGCTACAGTAATTAGCAATTTATTGTGAATTTCAAAGGTAGCAGAGAGCAGTCAAGAAGCAAGACAAGTCAATCTACAAGATTCAAAATGGGACATTAGCACTTGGAAATCTGCATAAGAGTTTGATACGAGACTTTAAGCACAAGCAGCAAGTCCGCAGCAGAAAAGACATACAAACCTATCAGTTAAAAAGGCATAGGCCACAGGTATAGAGGGAGGAGTGCGGCAAGTCAAGGGTAATCTGTAAGAATAATGGCAGAGCAGTTGGTAACTTGTCATTAATTTGTAGGTCTTCAGACAGAGCCATCCAGTTCAGTCCAAGAGGGTGTCCGAGTTCAAGAGAAGACCTGTGTTTTGTATGTTTTCCACTTCCCCTTGGGTTTGCCAGCTTGGTAGTTATATCAGTACTGAGACTGTTGGGCAGGCAGACTTGCGTGGTCTGGTGGGCCAGCATCACTCCTGCAGGAAGATTTCAGACTGGACCCGACACTGGCTGACGCCCTTTACCTCTGCTATGGAGAGGACTCCTTTTAAGTTCTATCCGTCTTGGAACGGAAAGTCCCTGTGGAAAGACACTCACCAATAGTGTAACAAGTGTCTGCCTCGTGATCACGACTAGTGATCCTGCAAGTGCAGCCAACTTTTACATCCGAAGACGCTAAACCGTTGGGAGGCCTATGCCATGCAGGTCGAGTGTGGTTCCCCCGTTGGCGCAGGTGCCTCGAGTGACGAGGATTCAAGCGGCAGCCATGTCTCCGATGTGGAGGCCATAGACTTATCCGCGGAACCGTCCGGTTGTCAGTTCATCCCCGGCCCGTCAGGCAGGCCGCCAGTACTGCTATGGGGCGACTACATCCCAGCGACGGGCACACCCGCACCACAGAAGGATAAACACACAACCTCACTAGCTCCCTCGATGCTTACCTCGAGTAAGCAACAGAAGCCAACCGGCCCGTCGGAAGTTCCGCCGGCGACTTCCGATCTTTACGATCGGCCACCCTATCTGCAATATAGCGTCTCCGCATGCGTCTCGGCATTCAACCCATAAGGGCATCTCTGCTAAAGAAAACACAAGAGCTCCGATGCGCCGTCTAAGGGCGTGTCGGCACCAAAGGTTTTGGCGAAGCCAAAAACTTCGACCGCGCATTCAGGCACATCATCCAGCGAAGCTTTGCAAGAGTCTTGCAAACATTATTTTGGCTGCAAATGAGCCGAAAAGCACATCCTCTGGTCAAGAGAGAGGTATTCAGATGGGTCCCAGCCCCTCTGTAAGACTTTGTTTGACAAGGCCACTCTTTCTAAGGACCCTTTTTCTCCGGAAGAGCCTTTCCCTCCTGACTGCTCTAGTTCATTCCCATGGACCAGAGAGGTTTGAGAGCTGTATGGACAAAGTGTCTGTTTGTAGACTTCAATAACACATTTTTCACCCCTAAGAGACCTAGGGAGGAGGGTTCCTGCTCTAATTTTCCAAAGGTACAGAAACTCTCCAGCCAAACTCCACAGGAAGAGGTTTTTGAATTCTCGGAACCTGAAGAGGTTTATGAGGATCCCTATGACCAACAAGACAATCCTTTTGGGTAGGACTCACCTGACCCATGCCCACATTGGAGCCGAAGCACCTTGGCTTTCCCCCCACTCAGACACCTGACACAGACACCATTTCTCTTGTGTCCTCGCCTCTACAGAGACGAGCTTCACCTATTGATGATCAAAGGGCATTCAATACAATCCTGAAAAGGGCTGCAGAACATTTCCAGATTGCCACGCAGGAAGTTGTACAAGATACTGATTTTGTGGAGGACATCCTGAAGGGAAAAACCACCCACAAGTCAGGCAATCCCGTTGCTGAATTCTATCAAGAAGCGCATTGCACCTTCATTGCTATCCCCTTCACTTACAAGGGCAGTCAACCCTCGGGTCGAAAAACTGTTCCGCCTCTCCCTTTCTGACCCGTTGTACATCCATGGGCATGCCACTCCAAACTCCCTAGTAGTTACTACTACAAGGAAGAGGGCTGGGGTGCCCTTGTCTACTTCAGAACAGCCCCCCGACAAAGACTGTAAAAAGCTGTACGCCATTGGCAAACATCACCACTTCAGCTGCATATTCCACGAGAATAGATAATGACACTACACTTCATGCAAGTTAAAAAGCTGTTCAGTGGAATTTACATCGGGTCTCCAGGAAGTCCCAGAACCGGTACGATCACGCCTACTGGCGGTTGTCTCTGAAGGGAAACAGGTGACCCATAACATCCTCAAAACACTTTGGATGCAGTTGAGACGGCGGCCGAACCCTGGCTCAGGGTACCCTTATTAAAAGGCACGCCTGGCTCAAGAACTCCGGACTTGGGCCAGAACACCAAGCCTCACTAAAACAGGTGGAAGATACAAATTTGTTTGGGAAAGTTGTGGATGATGATTTAGAGACGGCCAAAAAAAAGCACAAGATTCCTAATCGGATCACTGCTCGCTCTTACCAACAGTGGGGAGGTAACTCTTGCTGCACCTTTTCGGGGCAATCTTTTTCCAGTTACCCACATGATATGATAGGTTATTTATGTGCTTAATACCCAGAGGTTTCTAAGCGTGGACCTGGGGATTGAACCTGTGGTGCTCTGTCTTGCTTGTATGGCGAGCACTTTGCCCTTCAGCCATCCGCCCTAGACATAAATATTATGGAACGGGATACACCATGGTCCTCCGGACTGTGCGCAGCTGGCACCATTCAATACCAGCATGAGGGGACAGCAAAAAGGCAGAGGTAGGAATCCCACCCCAAGAGGCTCCCCGGTCTCCACTCAGAAATGACTCGCCAGTCCGGGTCCCCTCCCATGCTTTTCCAATTGGGGGAATGTCTAACATCTTTTCTTCATGCATGGGAAAGAGGGTCACTTCAGACCAGTGGGTGCTCAAGACCATAGCCCACAGTTATTGTATTGAGTGCCACCGGCCACCTCTATACCGTCCACCAACATCCAGACGCCGATCGCCAGCACACTTGCAGATTCTGCTGGAAGAGGTGCAGATCCTTAAAGAAGACAAGGGCGCCATAGAAGTTGTGCCCATTCATCAGGTAAACAAGGGTATTCATTCAGTGTTCTTCCTTGTACCCAAAAAGGCTCTCACCTTGTGCCCTGTGTTAGACTTGCACCCAGCGAACAGATTTGTCAAGCCACGAAAGTTCTGAATGACAACATTGCAGGAAGTAATCCCACTATTAACTGTGGGATTACATGGCCACATTGGATGTGAAAGATGCATACTTTTATATTTCAATGTTATCAGTGTACAGAAAGTACCCAAGGTTCATGATAGTGCGTATCCTCTATCAGTTTAAGGTCAGTGCCTCCGCCCCAAGGGGGTTTACGAAGGTACTAGCAGTAGTAGCCGATCACCTGCGCAGGCAGTCTATCCTTACTTCGACGACTGGCTAATGGGGGATTCGTACGGAACATGTCTATCAAATACCCAGAAGACAGTAGATCCCCTCTTCAGTCTGGGATTCTTGATCAATGAGAAAGTCCAGCCTAGACCCCAGCCAAGTCGAGCAATTTCTAGGGGCCCTAATTCGAACCAAAGATTGGCTTGTCTTCCCCTCCAACAAGAGTGTTCAAAACATGCTGTTCCAGATCCCTCATGTAGCCAATCGTAAGGTGACCATACGCAAAGCCATGAGACTGTTGGGGATGATGGCCTTTTACATTTATCTAGTCTCTCACGCACGTTTGCGCATGCACCCCATGCAAGAGTGGTTCTCGAGCCAATGGTGTCAGGCCAGCGAACAATTGGACGATCTAGTGGTGGACTCGGCACCCCTCGTTCTCTATGCAGTGGTGGTTAAGGGGAAACCTTGTGCAGGGGAAATCCTTCACCACCCGTCCAGTAGAAGCCACTCTAACCACGGATGCATCTGACAGGGTGGAAGGCTCACCTCCTTCATCAGACAGCGCACAGCGTTTGGTCCCCAGCGTTGGCATCCAACCACATACATCTGCTGGAATTGCTAGCAGTGTTCAAGGCCCTGAAGGCTTTTCAAACACCCTTACAGGGAAAGACAGTCCTAGTCCTGACGGACAGCACCACAGCCATGTATTACCTGAACAAGCAAGGGGGCACACTCTCCAGGGCTATCCAAACTGTCTCAGAACATATGGAAATGGCTCCCAAACATAAGATGTTCCTCCTGTCAAAACACGTTCCAGGGGAACTCAATCTTCTTGCAGACGTGCTCAGCAGAGACTCCTCACTGCCCGTAGAGTAAGAGTAGTGATTGCACCAAGACATTGTTCTCAACATCTTCGCAGACTGGGGCTTCCTGGAGATTGACTTGTTTGCAACTCTGGAGAACACACTGTAAGGCAAGACTGTATGCAGTACCATTAGGGTGCACTACAACAACCCTGACCTCCTGGCAGTAGTAACCCAGCTTTTGGTAAAAGTCTGTACTACACAGGTTGGTAGTGTGGACGAGTAGCCAGGCTCATCTCAAGAGGGGTCAATGTGAGCTGTAGGGGAGTTGCACCGAGTTTTACAGTGACAAGTATCCAAGCAAACAGTTTTTCTTAATAAAACAATTATTCATTTATTTACCAGTCAGTTAATGTAAGCCGCCTTCAGAAGGGAGCACTGTAAAACACCACACAAATGTACTTCAAAATTAAACCCACTCTTTCAGAATAAGTACATTTCCATTTGGATTGGCATACAGCAGAGACCTACACCCACAGGTGACTTAAATTGCTAGGGTGCTGTTGACATTAATGTATTACTGTTGCCTTTAAGAATTGGTTAAGATTAAGCAAAAAGGGAAAAGATTATTGGAGCGAACAAAATACCACAAATATTTCTTCAGCAGGCAAATACTTTCAGAGCCCTCAATAAGTCATTCAGTTAAAACAGGCTAAGCTAAAGTCAATAGCCAAGAGACTATATGGGCTGAAGCACTTCTTTGAAGGTAAGTAGAAAAGTCTTTGCACAATGTTTCAGAAGTCTTTGAAGAAAAAGATGAATCAATGTAGGGCCACAAGCTGTTAGACTTGTGAGTAGTAGAAGATGCAAGCAACTCGGCAGCAAGAGGTACATTCTTAGACTTTGTATAGTACCTTTTTTAAAATGAAGAAAAAATGTAGCAGATAACTCCTGTTCCTGTGCAGCTCTGCAGATCTCACTGTTCCTGGGCCTCAGTCCTGGGGACAAGAGGGAGGACGTCAGGGGACTCCTGCACTGGGACGGTCAAAACGTACAACCGGCAAGCTTCACTTTCAGTGGCTGTTCAGTGTTTCAGTTCCTCGTGTCTACCGCAAATAGCAACACTGCGGTTCCTTGCTGTCGAGATGGACTTTCCTTGCTTCTGGGGGTACTGCACTCTCTGTTCGGGGTCAGGCTCGGTCAGTCCTGCTTCATGGTAGTCCAGGAGCACTTGGCCAACTTAAAAGCAATGCACACAAACTGGTTTTCCTCTCCCTGGCTCTATGGATTCCAGCAGCAACTCTGGAAATTCAACCAGCTCAGAGATGGATGTCCAGGTGGCTTGCTTTGGAGTTGATTGGTCCCACCAACTCAAGGGGAGAAGTCCTTGCAGGGGCTTTTCTGTCGATGCAAACTTGGCGTTTCGGCACTGCAGCAGGGCTTCATTGGGCAAACCAATGGTCTAGGAGTTGCAGCAGGCATCCTCTTCAAGTTCTTCTTCGGTTCCTTAGTTCAGTGGTCGACTCTGCCTTCCAAGTCGAAAGACTCGCCTTTTATACAGTTCTCTCCCCTTCATTCCAGGCTAGCTGTCGGTCAACCAGCAGGGTGGCTGTCCTTGCTGCCAGCCAGCCAATCAGTGCATTTGGGTCTCCTAGGAGGTATTGTACGATAGGACCAAAAAAAAAAAGTCAGACCGTACATTATGACCGAAAAATGCTACCACCAAAGGTTCGAACACCAAAAGTTCAAACCTTTGGTGGTAGCATTGCTGGTAAGTAAAAAAAAAAACTGCGGGGGTGTCCCCCGCAACGCCCCGCTCACTATACTTTACAGTAAACACCCCTGCAGCCCCCGTAGTGTTTGCATGAGAAAGGTGCAAACGTTTGGTAGTTTGCACCTTTCTCATGCAAACTTTCCAGCCGCTGAAAAATCAGCCACGGCCGGATCACTTAGAATCCTCCTAGGAGACTAAGCACAGGGAGTTTTGGGCACCCCCTCACTTCCTGCCCATCCCAGACACCCTGGAGCCAGAAGCGGGCTTCACTCGTAAATCCTGCCAAAGGCAAAATGAACAAAGGGACCAAATCTAGTTTGTAAATCTCAAGAAGGACCTTCCTACAATGAAATGGTGAAAAAAGAAGACTGGGGCCATTTTGACAAAAATGGCACACTTGGGTGCTTTACTGCAGCTGCGAACGGTGCGAAGACCTCTTTGCTACTGTTCCTTCACACATCCCACCACCATCTCTGCGTACTGCACGCTAGTCTATGCACAGTATAAGATTCTAAGTAGATTAACAAGCATCAGAAGACATTTATTACAATCATCATAAATCCTATTAAGGTAAATGCTTAGATTCACATGCGCCCACCCTTCTTCCCCTTTTTGGAGTAGAGGGAACATAGACATCTTACACCTTTGTCTTTACTCACTCACGATATTCATAAGGCTCACTCACGGCAGAAAAAACACATTCGGAGGGACCTCGATGCATGAGGGATTTTGGGTACACTACACGTCACGCTTGGGATAATGTTATAAGCACGCCCATGTCGACGTCCCCTCGATCCTTGAAAGAAGGATACAATACTCTGCAATTACCACTAGATGTCGGACTATATACACAGCATGTGAAAGCTAAGCAGATGCAATCATCAGAAATGCTTTTACGGTAAGTAATGCATGTCATATATCCACCATTAGGGGTTTTATATAGAACCCCTGCACTTTAAAGATAGTTAAGTAACAGTTTGCATAATCAAAAGCGATACTTTCAAGAACTGTCTGCGGTGACGAGGTAGAACTGTTTATTGAAAACCAGTGAGCACAGGTAAGTAAGCAAGAATGGAATTACACTAAAAACACTAAGTTCCTACAATTAGGTCTCTAACTCTTATGACGGCCACCCATCCAATGGAATGAGTCCTAGTGCTCTAGAGTCACCAGTTCTACAAGCTATGCTGCTCAGGTAAGTTTATGATCAGATTGAGCAATGCCAGTGGTTGCGATGGTGTTCCCAAAGTTTAGTACAGCTTAGGTAAGTAGCTCTTCTAGTCCAACCACACTCGAAGGTTTAATGGGGAATCTTTGACTAGCCCACCACCAATCTGAGTCAGGCAAGGGAGAGAGAGGGGGTCAGGACTTTACTCCCATGTGTTAAAAATGGATTTCCAAAATCAGCCCCGTGTTAGGATTTTGGACGGCCACTCTATTATGTTGAACCGGGGAGACGTTTAGTGCGGCCAAGGTAGCATAGCAGCAAGGCCTAGTCTCTGTAAGGGTGTTGGAGTGGTCCAGTGCTACAATGGGTCCACAAAGAGCAACACTAATAATTCTAGTTACAGTGAAGTATGAAACATACAATAGTTTATTAGGTCTTTAAAATGCACACTAGGCATATCATTGTCGCATAGTGTCAAAGAAAACTCTTCTAAAACAGATGCATACATTCACCATTAGGAGAAAGCATAACACTTAAATGACCAGTGTGTTCACATGGATTTCCAGACTCAGCCCTGGCGGGAGGATTTTTGGAGGCCACCCTGTTGTTGTATTGTATTTGGTTATTTATGTAGCGCTATTTCCCCATTTGTATGGCCGCAATTAGCTTTGTAGTTGGAACGCCCTCGGTGACAGTAGTCAATGTGCGGGAAAATTACTATAGAGTTAAGATTAGGAGATGCTTGTGTGCATTTCCACTGGTCTAGGTCTGGGGTGGCTGGTTATGCTCCTCTAAGCAGCCCAAAAAGAGGTCTGGCACATGGGTGGGCGCCCTTGGTGGTTTGCGATAGGGTGCTTTTATTGGGAGTCGATGTGTGACCAGCTATACCGAATTTATTTTGTTGGTAGTCGCTGTATGCTAGTGGCAGTGGTGTTGAGGTACGTCAGGTGTTTCAGTGTGGGCGGCTATATGTGCTGCTGGACCAGAAAGCATAGCCATAGCTGCATTCTGTAGTGCATGGATGGTTTGCCGTGCCTGCGGCATGTATCCACAAGTGTGGTTTAAGGTATACGTATCGTAGTCTTCGAGGTTATACGTAATGTCTTTGGAGTTGTTCGGCTGGAGCGAATCTTTGTCCAGGGTGAACGGCGTGGTCTCATTGTTGATGATCTCTCTAGTGTGAGGGTCTGAGATGGGGTGGCCGTGGGTCCGTTTGTTGTGGTGTGCCTGAGAGGGCTGCTCGCTACCCTGGTCAATTTGTCTCATTGTTCGTGGCCTCTCTAGTGCTAGGGTAATGGGGGCTGTGGGTGAATTTATTGCAGTATGCCACAGCGGAAGGTTGCTGGCTTCACTGGTGTATTTGTCGGGCAGGGGTGTTTTGGATGGGGTGTCAGGTGGGCCGCTGTGAAAACTGCCGACCACCCCTGTTGTACTTTGTGTAGGTGTTCTGGCATTCCAGATGATTGATATTCAAAGGTATGGGTGGTGGGGTGGGAGGGTTTATTGCAGTGTACCACATCGACGGCTGCTGACTTCCCTGGCTTATTTGTTAGGTAATGGATGTTGTTGTGTATATGGCAACAGTATGTCGGGTGAGCCGCTGCGCGTGCTGCCGGCTTCTGCTGTAAATGGTGTAAGGGTGTCTTGTCCTGATTGGCTGGCCTGACTGGTTCGGAGGAGTGGCTTTAGGGGGGATATTATGGAAAGAGCCAGGATTTTAGGGCCTTTCAGAATTTCTGATGGTTTCCAGTGTTGCGAATGTTTAGGGATAGGGAGTTCCACATGATTGGCGCTTGGGCGGAGTAGGAGGATCTGCCCAGTCTGAGTTTTGGGATGGGACCTCTTAAGTGAAATGATGTGCGAGATCTGAGATTCCTTGAGGGCTAGTATGGCATGATTTGTCTCATCCATAGTGCATCCCAGGTTTTTTTACTATGTTGGTTATCCTAGGGCTTGAGGCAACGGAATCGGTTGTGGGAGGATTTCAGTTTTCCCCGGGTTGAGGATTAAGTGGTTGGTCGTCATACAGTGGTCAATATCCGAGAAGCATGACGACCAGCCCGAACTCCCTGTGCCTTGCGATTTGGCGATTTTGAGGATGATCTGGGTGTCAACTGCGTAGTTGTAGCAGGTAAAATTGTATGAGTGGAGGATTGTGGGAAGCTGTTTTAGGTAGAATGAAAATTAGGGGAGACTGGGATGCTCTTTGTGGGACAGCTTTCCTTACTGGTTGTGATGTGGAAGTGAACTGGTGGAGGTGCATGATTTGTGATCGACTTGAGTTTCTGATGCCTACGGTTTTTAGCCGGTCTAGTAAAATAGTGATCAATGGTATCAAAGGCAGCAGAGAAATCAGCACAATCAGTACTGTGCAGCCTTCTGCACCGGCTGTTCTTTTTAGGTCATCCCAGATGGGGACGAGGGAAGATTCTGTTCCCCCGAGTGGCCTGAAGTCTGATTGTACAGGTCTAGGAGGTTGTTGGCTTCGGCAAAGTGGCCAAGCTGTTTGTGTTACGCTGGGTCCATGAGTTTAGCGATGAAGCGTGTGTTGGAGAGCTGGGGGCATGTAGTTCCAAAGTTTAGCAGCTAGTACAAGGAAGATGTTACTGTTAGGAAGAATTCTCATAAATGTGCCAATTCCTCCCACCTTAGAGCCCTCCAGCTATTTAGCTAAACTTTGGGACTTCAAACTTTTCAATGTGTTATCTGTACGGATTTCTTTTTGGTTATGGAGTCTAACCAACTCCATAGGCATCATCTGTTTTATTTGTCACACAGCACCCTCAGTGCAGTGACACAGTGAAGCCTTTCAAGGTTTCCCAAGGTTTAAATACCTTCTCTGGGAAAAACTGGTTCCCAAAACAGTGGAGTGAAATTGACTTCACTTAGCCCTGTAAATTTCTAGACCCAACAAACACTCTTACGAGGGGTTACTTGGTATCCCCTATTTCTAGTTACTCATGTAACAGTCAAATGTTAGCCTTTCCTCTCAGAATGGCTGGTGGCAGTGGTTTTACAATGAACTACCATGATTTTTCTCGACCGCGAACTATTCGTAGCTCCAATAACGTTAAATCGCAGGAGCCATGTTTTTCAAGAGGACGCCCAGCCATCGTTGCTAAAAACAGGTCCCGGTCTTCTTTTTTTCGCCATTTCTTTGTGGAAGGGTCCTTCTAGAGTTTTTCTCTGCGCGCCAAACCAGGTTTGGTCTCTTTGTTCATTTGCCTTTGGTGAGCTTCAGGAGTGAAACCCGCCTCTGGCTCCAGAGTGTCTAGGTTAGGCAGGAAGTGTGGGAGGTGCCCAAAACTCCCTGTGCTTAGTCTCCTAGGAGACCCAAATGCACTCTGTGCTGATTAACTGGCTGACTGTCCGGCAAGGACAGCCACCCTGCTGGGTGAGTGGCAGCTAGGCTAGAATGAATGGGAGAGAACTGAGGCAGAGTTGACCACTGGAACGAAGGAACCGAAAGAAGAGCTTGAAGATGACGGCTGCTGCATCTCCTGGACTAATGGACTATTGGTTTGCCCGGTGAAGCCCAGATGTAGGGCCGAATCGCCAAGTTTGCATCTAAAGAGAAGCCCTGCAAGGACGACTTGTCCCTTTTTGAGTTGGTAGGACCAATCAACTCCTGGACACTCATCACAGAGCTGGTTTCGAGTGCTGCAGGAAACCGTATAGCTAGGGAGAGGGACACCAGATTGTATGTGTTGCTTGTAAGCTGGCCGGAAGCATTTGGAAGATTCTCCGGACTCCCACAACGTCAGACCGACCGAGCCTGCCCCTCCTCAGCTGAGTGCAGGACCTCAGAAGCGAGGACAGTCCACCTTGACAGCCAGGACCAGAGTTGTTACCAGTGTGGTAGCTGAAACGCGAAACAGCCACTGAAATTGAAGTTTGCCAGTTGCAAGCTTTTGACCAGTCCAGTGCCGTGCAGGAGTCCCTTGATGTCCTCGCTTTTGTCCCCCACGACTGAGGCCCAGGAACAGTAAGATCTCCAGGAACTGCCAGGAACAGAGGTCATCGGCTGCATATTTTTCTTCGTTGTAAGGTACTCTAAAGCAAGACTGAGAAATTTCCTCACTGCGAAAGTGCTTGAAACTTTTGCAACTTACAGGCCTAATCAGCTTGTGACCCAACATGATTCTTCTTTTTACAAACTACTCCTAAGAACTTGTACAGAGACTTTTCCGTTTACTTACCAGAACTGCTTTATCCTATCCAAGACTTTAACTCATTGACTTTGGCCAAGCCTATTGAATTGACTCTCCTGGTGAAGTATTTGCACTGTCTAAGAATAATTGTAATCTTTTATGTTCTAATACCCTTTGCCTTTTACTCCTCTTTGAAAAGTATTCTGAATGCCAACGGTAAGATATTCATGTACTCCAGCATGGGGTCTGGCATGGATTCACATGCTTATGAATATTCCCCGTCAGGCTGGGAATCCTCTGTAAAGAAAAAATCAGTTTCGTTTCTGAACTGTCTTTCTCCTAACAACCAATCACTGACCTCTGGGTCCTACTGCCCCCAGCCAATGACTGCCCTCTACCTAAGCCCCTCCCCTGGCACCCATCTTCAGATTTTTACCGCACGTTCAAGTGTTGGGAGTCCTCGTGCTATAGCTCTCAAGCTTTTACTGCGTTTTAAGAGTTTGGCTCTAGTTCTGGTCATTCGAGCCTAAAGCTCCATCGATCTATCATCCGACTAATATATATATATATTTCTGAGGCTTGTGGAATCTGCTTAGATCACATGCTGTGCATAGGCCGACATCTAGTGGAAGCTGCGGAGTATTACAGTTTGTTTTTCGAAAGTCGAAAATGGGCGTCGACACAGGCGTGCCAGTAATACTATCCCTAGTGTGACGTCCACTGTACCCAAGATCCCTCACGCGTGTAGGATCCTCAGATTGTTTTTTTCCGCCATACTGGTCGGAAGCATCTTGCGGAGTTCCCTGGCCTTAGCCATACTTTGCTGTTATTATAATTATAATTCTTATTCATTCCCTTCCCCACCCCAACGTCGACCCTCAACCTCGACGACGGCTGGAGAAGTCATCGACCGTCGACTGCTGCACGACGGATCTGGGCCTCGGAAGGCCGCTGGCCTCGGCCCGGGCCTAGTAGGCCGCTGGCCTCGGCCCTTACAAGTAGGGAGAGTGGGGGGTGGTACATACTCTTCACTCTTGATATAGAGTTACATTTTATATATTCCTACACTTAGCAGCCCGCTGCCTTAAGGTGCGTATGGAGGGTACCCCTTTTCAATTCTGCCCCAAGTGCAATCGCAAATACCCTTGGGTCGACAGGCACGCCACGTGCAATCTCTGCTTGCCGAGGGATCACCCCGAAGCGAACTGCAGAGCGTGTAGTAGGTTTAAACCTAAGACACTTAAGGACCGTTCGACAAAGCGTTGGGCCCACCACGCCTGGCAGGAGGCCATGGCAGCGGAGGGCGCCTTCAGCGATGGCAGCGACGCCGTACTTTCGGACGGCGAGGGCATTATGGCGTCGAAAGACAGCCGGCGAGCGCAGGTCCCCGACCTCGGAAGGTCGTCCGGCAGGGCGGCTATGGGGAAGACCCCCGGCGACGCAAGCGCTACACACCTAACACACACTAAACACACTAAGACCAACCGGACCTCGACGACGTCGACTTCCCGGAAAGAGGCACAAAAAGAACGGTCCGACTCGGTGTCCTCTGGGCGCTCTCGATCGAGATCACCTCACGACGCAAGGCAATCATCCACTCTTGCCAAGAGTGCCTCGCTACACACATTAACGGAAGTTCGATCGTCGGGAGACGAAGACGACTTCCACCCCCAGGCCGCGCTTCAAGATACCGAGACCGCGGTTAACACCAGTGAGGCCCCACGCCTGAAGCACACAGATACCTCTCCAGACCCTCGGCGCCAGGCGTCGAAAATCTCTGGGGCCCCCAGGGGACAGGGAAAACATTTTTCCACGCACGGGGAGGGGGGGAAACAGCGGAAAGCACAGCCTTCCACCCCTGTAAAGCCATCCTCTCACCCTAGGCAGACAAGTAAACACAAGTCTACCCTTGAAAAGTCCCATAAATCATCTCCTGCTAAAGTAATACCCTGTTCCAGGGAATGGTCCAGTGAAGACATAGACAGGGTTATGTCTAGGATGTCTTCCTTGGCTGATTTTTATGATAAGAACCCAGAACACTTTCTTTCATATAACCCTCAAGGGGCCACACCCTCAGGCTCCTCCGATCCTATCCCGCTAAGTAAAAAGCCCCGGGTCGAAAGACCTGAACCCTTCGAGGTTCAGCCTTACTCCACTCCATATTCTACTCCACTCCACAGTTACCAGGGACAAGTTTTCCCTGAAGAGGACCAGGAGTTTGAAATTATGGAAGAACAAACTGGGACAGATTACTATGCAGAGGATGAGGACCTGGAGGAGGGAGAAGATGAACAGGAAATTTACAGAGTAGATTCCCCAGTACAAAGCGAAGCCCCAGTTACTGACTCTCCAGTTGATAACCAGCCCCTCCTCAACGAGGTTCTCGCTCGAGCAGCGGAACACTTCCACATCGACACCCACGGTGTACAGGAGGAAAGGGACTTCGCGGAGGAGTTTGTAGGAGAGAGAAGACCGGTCGCTCAGACCATCCCTATCCTCAAATCCATCCAACGAAGAATAGATCCTTCCCTGGTGAATCCCAACCTCACCAGAGCTGTCAACCCCAGAATTGAAAAGATTTTCCGGGCAGCCCAGTCTGACCCTCTGTATATAAGGGGACATCTTAAACCAGATTCCCTAGTGGTGACCAACACTAGAAAAAGGGCTGGCACGCCCTTATCTTCATCAGAAGCTCCTCCCGATAAGGAGAGCAAAAAACTTTACGGGTTTGGCAGAAAGGTAGCCTCAACGTCCGCCTACCAAGCAAGAATTGCGAATTCCACCACCCTGTTGGCTAGTTACAATTGCCATCAATGGGAAGAAGTCGCGGCGCTCATTGCCTCTGCTCCAGAACCGTTAAAAGGCCAGCTGGCTCGGATCTCAGCAGAGGGAAGAGCCGTGTCTGGTTGCATTTTAAAAGCAACTTTCGACGCCGCTGACAACGCAGGGAGATTGATAGCAGAAGGTACTGTTATCAAGAGACATGCGTGGTTACGGCAGTCAGGATTCAAGACAGAAACCCAGGCTTCTTTAATAGACAAGCCAGTGGAACCCGACCTATTGTTTGGGAAAGCGGTCGAAGACGCACTTAAAAATGCCAAAGATGAATATGAGACTCTCAAGTCCCTTGGCCAGCTTACCAACAAACCCCCTAACCAGAGGGGGAACAATAATTTTCGTCGCCCACGCGGCCAAAATTCACAGAGAGGCAACTATGCCCAGGGACAAGGTACACAATGGAATAACAACCAGCAGTCTACCCAGAGTTACGGCAGGGGTAACAAGAGAGGTCGTGGAAGAGGCAGAGGCAGCCCCAACAAGGGAGGTGGCACGCCTCCACCAAAACAGTGACGCTCAGTTCAGGGTCCCTTGCCACGCAACCCCAGTAGGGGGACGCATTTCCACCTTCACCCAGGCTTGGGAAGGGATCACCTCAGACAGATGGGTGCTGTCAACAGTATCCGCAGGATATTGTATAGAACTACTGCAGCGTCCCCGGAATCATCCTCCACGACAAAGAGTGCACTCCCTAGAGCATCAAAAGATCCTTCTCGAGGAGATCGCCATTCTGCTACAAAAGGACGCGATAGAACTCGTCCCAGGACACCAGGTAAACAAGGGTATCTATTCAACTTACTTCCTTGTGCCAAAGAAAGATTTGACAATGCGCCCAGTATTGGACTTACGGCCTGCCAACAAGTATGTCAAGCCCCAAAAATTCCGTATGACCACGCTACAAGAGGTAAGCCCCCTCCTAAAAAAGGGGGATTACATGGCAACCTTGGATATGAAAGATGCTTATTTTCATATTTCCATGCTCCCAGCGCACAGAAAGTACTTGCGCTTCAAGGTGGACAGTCGCCACTACCAATTCAAGGTACTGCCCTTCGGGATAGCTTCAGCACCAAGGGTATTCACCAAGGTACTGGCGGTGGCGGCTGCACACCTACGCAGGGAAGCAATCCCGGTGTACCCTTATCTGGACGACTGGCTCATAACGGGGGAAACCCCAGGAATTTGCAGGTCAAACATTCAAAGGACTATCGACCTCCTCCACGAATTAGGCTTCTCCATCAACGAGAAAAAGTCAAGTCTAGTGCCAAGCACCTCAAAACAGTTTCTAGGAGCTATCCTAGATACTCAGAAAGGATTGACCTTCCCTTCGGAAGAGAGAATTCGGAATATACTTCTGCAAATTCTGCATTATCAGTCAGGTCAACAGACAACAGTACGCAAAGCTATGCGGTTACTGGGCATGATGGCGTCATGCATTTACCTGGTCCCCCACGCGCGGCTGCGCATGCGTCCCATGCAGGAATGGTTGGCGAAACAGTGGTCTCAGGCAAGTGGTCATTGGGACGATCTAGTGGTCGTTTCGCCAACACTCGTACAGAGCCTACACTGGTGGACAAGAGAGAATCTCGCAAGGGGGAAACCCTTTTACGATCCCGAAGTACAAGCCGTGCTGACTACAGATGCATGCCTGACTGGGTGGGGAGCTCACCATCTCCACCACACAGCTCAGGGTCTCTGGTCTCACTCAGTAGCCAAGAACCACATCAATATGCTAGAGCTTCTGGCAGTATTCCGAGCGCTAAGGGCGTTCGAGCCCCATCTACTGAACTTGTCGGTGCAGATCAGGACGGACAGCACGACAGCCATGTTCTATCTGAACAAGCAAGGGGGGACTCGTTCGCCAAATCTGTCCAAGCTTGCCCAAAAAATATGGATATGGGCACTCAGACGGAACATCTTCCTGTCATCGCAACATGTTCCAGGGGAGCTCAATTCCCTAGCGGATGCTCTAAGCAGAGACTCCCTCCCAGAAGAACACGAATGGGTCCTTCACAGAGACGTAGTAGAAGATCTCTTCTCTCAGTGGGGTTTCCCCACTATAGACCTATTCGCCACAAGCGAAAACAAACAATGCCCAGGATTTGCATCCAGGTTCCCCCAGCCGGACTCCCAAGGGAATGCCCTGTGGATGAACTGGTCAGGGATGTTTGCGTACGCTTTTCCACCAACTCCTCTCATCAGGAAGGTGGGATACAAGATGAACAAGGAATCGATGACGCTCATCCTAGTTGCTCCCATGTGGGCGAGACAACCATGGTTTCCACACCTACGCAGGATGGCGGTGTGCGAACCCATCAGACTCCCAGCCTGGTACAACCTACTGTCCCAGCAACAGGGTCAAACAGTGCATCAGGAACCCAACTCTATGAACCTAGCAGCATGGCTCCTGAAGTCATAGAGTTTGGACATCTCAAATTACCACAGAGGTGTATGGACATTCTAAAGGAGTCCAGGAAACCAAATACAAGGCACTGTTACTTTGATAAGTGGAAAAGATTCGTTATCTGGTGCCAGAATAAACAAATCAACCCGGTTGATTGCACTCCTTCCAACGTTGTGACATACATGCTCCACCTGCTGGATGCAGGGTTGGTTTTTAACTCGTTGAAAGTACACCTGGCAGCCCTCTCGGCTTACACCACATCCCATAACAAGGTCTCGTGGTGGAAAGTACCAGTGGTTAAAGCCTTCATGGAAGGAGTAAAGAGACTTCACCCTCCTATTTCGAACCCACCGCCAGGATGGGACCTCAACGTGGTGCTAGCTAAGCTCATGGGACCCCCATTCGAACCCATGCATAAAAGTAGTCTCAAACACCTGACTTATAAAACGGCCTTCTTAGTAGCCATTACCTCCATAAGAAGGGTCAGTGAAATTCAGGCTCTGTCAGTGCAGGATCCTTTCTTTACTATCCACAAGGACAAACTGGTTTTACGCACACACCCTAGGTTCTCACCTAAATTCATATCCAAGTTCCATGTAAACCAGTCCATCGAGCTTCCGACTTTCTTCCAGAACCCGCAAAGCTCGGCTGAGGTGAAACTACACACCCTAGATGTGCGTAGGGCGGTCCTATACTATGTAAATAAAACCAGACCGCTAAGGAAAACAGATCAACTGTTTGTCTCCGTAGCTACAGGCAGAGAAGGGGATCGCGTCTCTAAGGGCGCTATCTCGAAGTGGATTATCAACTGTATACAGCTGTGTTACTCTCTTTCTGAAAAGACTCTGCCTTTTACGCCAAGGGCCCACTCTACTGGAGGCATTGGGGCCACTCTGGCTTTCATTGCAAATGTTCCCCTCGACACCATTTGCAAAGCGGCTACTTGGAGCTCTATTCACACTTTTACTCAGCATTACTGCATTGACACTCATTCCAAGACAGATACACAAGTGGGACAAGCGGTTCTAAGACACCTGTTTGCTCATGACCCTTCTCACATCCCACCTCCTTCTTCTGGTACTGCTCGCTAATCTATGCACAGCATGTGATCTAAGCAGATTCCACAAGCCTCAGAAGGGATACATTACTCACCGTAATCGTATTTCTGATGCTTGTATCTGCTTAGATTCACATGCGACCCACCCTTCCTCCCCTCCGAGAGAAGGCGCATGATTGCTTGTAGTCTTACCTTTCTGTCTATCTGCTTGGATTATCTGTACTCACGCTACTCCTCATGCTTCCTCATGTCAGAAAAAAAAATACAATCTGAGGATCCTACACGCGTGAGGGATCTTGGGTACAGTGGACGTCACACTAGGGATAGTATTACTGGCACGCCTGTGTCGACGCCCATTTTCGACTTTCGAAAAACAAACTGTAATACTCCGCAGCTTCCACTAGATGTCGGCCTATGCACAGCATGTGAATCTAAGCAGATACAAGCATCAGAAATACGATTACGGTGAGTAATGTATCCCATATATATATATCATTTTTTTTTTTTTTGTAGAGTTCACTTCTTGGAGGTTTCCAGAAGATTCTTGGAGGCCTACACCATGTGCACATGGCCGAGGATAAAGGAGACTCAACGCCTCTGTTCAGGATCTGCCCAGAAGGACATCTTCCTGGACGATGGGCACTCCCTGTGCCTTTATTGCCTCCATTCGGACCGCTCGCACATGGAGGAGGCCTGTGCGTTCTGCAAGGACATGGTGCCACGCACCATGAAGGACCGTCGCAAGCGGCTCGCCGAGTGGCTGCAGACGAAGACCTTGGCGGCAGGTGAGCCCCGGCAGCATGCTTCTCCAAGAGGAAATCTGAGCGGTCTTCTAAGACCTTTAAGGGCGCTCCGTCAACGGGGGCCCAACATAAGGCAAAGCACCACGAATCCACGGGCACAGAGGGCGCTGTTGGTACAGGTTCCGCGGCAGCCAGGTCGGGCGCAGCATCGCCAATGCTACGGCTCGGCAAAGAAAAGGAAGTCAGACCACCAGGTAAGCTTCCGGAGAAGGCCCGGTCGACTCAGAGAAAGGGTGATTGGGGCATTGACCCCCCAACAGTGAAGGCCTCAGACGCACCCATGGTCGTGAAGGCCCAGGTTCACGAGGCAAAGGTGTCTATTGAGGGTGTTGTGGCGTCCCTGGCGAAAGGCCGCAGATACAGTCCCAGTGGAGACGTCACCCAAGACTAGAGTTTCCCTGCCTGCTCAGAGGGAATCCTCTTTTCTGCCCATTGAGAAGCCGCCCGTGAAGACGATGCCGATCATTTCCCTGAGGCCGTCGCCCCCGGCCAAAAAGAGGGGAAGGGGGGGGGGGGGCATGGGAGTCCAGCCGGACTCGGATATCTCTTCCGAGGAAGAGCTCTCTGGCCTGAAGACAGTGCTTGACAAGAAGTTTGTCTAGGCCAAGTCCTACAGTAAGGACCCCGATGCAGACATGGAAACCGACGAGGGGCGGCAGGGCGGTGAGTAACCAGGGGACGCCACTGCCGATGCTCCCTCCGCCACCACCGACGGACACGTCGGCTGACATCCTACAAGCTCTGCACACCCTGTGCTCAGAGATGAGGACAAGGATGCCCTGCCTCCGATGGGCGATCCAGCGGCGCCTGGACCATCAGGGGACCCGCCGACTAAGAGGAGAGTCCAGCCTCCTCCACCCTACCAGCCGTCACCTCCATCCACTTCGCCGAGGGACGAGACAGACTACGACGGAACGGACCTCCTGTCGCCAGTACCCAGGGCTTCTCCACCCAACGAGATTGGTTTGTTCCACGCCATGATCTATAGGGCCTCGGGGCAATTTCAACTGAACCCTGAGGAAAAGGAGGGATTCCTTTATCAGTGCCAAGAGGAAGACCGTGCTCTCGATCCCGCTGTTGGGCGAAATTTGGGACGAAGGACTGTCCCTTCCTGAAGAACCCGTCCTCTGCCACAGCAAAAAGAGACCAGTACGAGAAGAAATAGAGTGCCAGACTCTGCATGAAGTGTCTCAGATCCCAGCCGTCCCTGGACTTTGTGGTCTCGGCGGCAGCCAGAGAGAAATCTGCTGGGTTGGCAGCATAGACTTCCACTTCCCCACCGACAACGGAAAGAAGCTAGATGCCATGGGACGGGTCATGTCGGCAGCAATGACCATTAAGGCTGCCAACGCGCTTGCCATCGTGGCCCACTATGACAGGGAGCTTTGGTTTAAGATCGCCCCTCTCCTGGACTTCCTTTCAGACAAGACGACAAGAGGGCAGAGGCCCTTGAAATCCTACAAGAAGGCGAGGTGGCATTGGACCATGCCTTCAAGGTTGCCACGGACATCGCCGACACCGGCTTCCGCCAGATGGGCAACAGCGTTTGCCTTGGTCGGCGAGGTTGGCTGAAGGCCACCAATTTCCGTCCGGATATCCAGACAAGGATATTGGACATGACCTTCAATGGGCAACTTTTCCGGCACAACGGTGGACAAATCTCTGCAGGCCATCAAGGCAGATACAGAGACGGCTCGTGCCTTGGGCACACCAACAGCAACAGCCGTCCTTTCGGGCCTCCGGAGGCAAGTCCCACGGTGCCTCCAAAGGATTCGGTGGCAACTTCTCTTCTTACCATCAACCATCACGTTCCTCTGCCCAGGAAGCCTACAGGGGCCGCAGCAAAGCCGAGGAAATTGTTGCCAAGGTGGGGCGTCCAAGACGAAGCAGGACTGAACCGGCCGTGACGTCGGGCCCCCATGCGAGCACCCCGATGGGAGGCCGGCTGGCGAACTTAGTCGGTGTGTGGAAGTCCGTCTCCACCGACAGTTGGGCGCTGGACGCCCTGGCCCATGGGCACACCCTGGAATTCCAAAGGAAGTGTCCCCACTTTCCACCAGTAGCCAGGCCAGAAGACCTCGTCCCACAACTACTTCTAGAGGTATGCGCGATGCTGAAAAAGGGTGCGCTAGAACTCGTCCTGAAAAGGCTCTGGGGCTCGAGTGTACTTGCTCAGGAAGAAGACCGGCGGTTGGTGGCCCATCCTGGATCTCCGCTGCCTCAACAAATGCATCAAGTCCCAGAGGTTTTGGATCGTCACCCTTCAGCACGTGCTGGGAGAACTCGAGGAAGGGCATTTCCTGTCCTCGCTGGATCTAGAGGAGGCTTATTTCCACATCCACAAGGGGCATCGAAAGTTTCGACGCTTTGTGGTCCAGGGGCAGCCATATCAATTCAAGGCCCTTCCCTTCGGTTTGAAGTCGGCACCAAGGGTCTTCACCAAGTGCCTGGCACCTGTGGCGGCGCAGCTCCACCTGCAGGGCATCCATGTCTACCCCTACCTGGACGATTGGCTTATCCGAGCGAAGTCGAGGGAACTTGCCATCGAGCAAACTGCAAGGACTGTGCACCTGCTCACGGAACTGGAGTTCTCAATAAACTATGCAAAGTCCTGCTTGATGCCATCTAAGGACGCTTGGTTTCTGGGGTCCAGGCTCAACATGGTGTCATGCCTGGCTTTGCTGTCGGAGGACAGTATAAAGGCCATTTTGGGCAAGGTAAAACGCCTGCTGACCATGGAAATTGTCAGGGTGCGGTCCATTAAGTCCCTGCTCGTCATGTCATCCTGCGTCTACCTTGTTCGGCTGTGCAGGCTGCGAATGCGGCTGCTGCAAGAGTTCGACGCCCCTGTTGGATTCAAGTATCGGGAAGCTTTGAGGACAAGAACGCCCTCAACGAGACATTCCGGCGAGCGATTTGGTGGTGGTGCATCCACGCGCATCTTGCAGCGGGCACGGACTTCCAGACCCCAGCACATCAGGAGACGGTGATGACTGATGCCTCCATGGAGGGATGGGGGGGTGCACACCAGAAATCTCCACGCAAGAGGCCGACAACACCACCACTATGTTTTTTCCATCTGGAAGCAGAGGGGTACCAGATCTCCGGCACTCTCCAAGGAAGCGCAGGATCTATGGCACTGGGCCGTCGCTCAGAGGATGTTCCTGGTACCCTTTCATCTGGCAGAAGTGAAGAATACGATTGCCGACTCACTCCACAGGGAGCTGCGCTCTTGCCAAGAGTGGGAGCTTCGGCAGGATCAGGTGGACCTACTGTTTCGACAATGGGGCAATCCCCAGATCGATCTGTTTGCGACGGCGACGAACACCAAGTGTCGGGAGGTTTGCCAGCAGGTTTCCCCATCCGGGGAGCATGGGGAATGCATTCTCCTTCCCCTGGGACGGCATGTTCCTCTATTTGTTCCCCCGTTGCCATTGCTTCTGCGACTCATTGGTCAACTCCGACAGTCCCGGTGCAGGATGATCCTCGTCGCACCAGCGTGGCCGAGGCAGATATGGTACCCGGACTTTCTGGACATGTCTGCGTCCCCTTCGTTCAAGCTTCCGGCGGGTCTAGATCTTCTTGCCAGGCAAGAACGTGTGATTCTGCACCACGACCGAGTCGCTGAACTTGCAGGCCTGGCTCCTGCAGCGCTAGAGTTTGGTGGATAAGATCTCCCGGCAGACTGTAAGGTACACTGAAATGCTACGGCCATAAGTGGAAGAGGTTCAGCAGTGGTGCCGTACACAGAACTCGACCCTCCATGGATTACGGGCCTGCAGGTGCTGCCGTATTTGCTGTCGCTGGCCAAGGCAGGGTTGGCCGATGCTTCCATCAAGGTTCATCTGGCAGCTATCTCCCGCTACACCAGAACTCCGGGGTGGTCGTCGTCGTGGTCACACCTTGCCGGACAGCCAGCCAATCGCGCCAGAGTGCATTTGGGTCTCCTAGAGACTAAGCACAGGGAGTTTTGGGCATCGCCCTCACTGCCTGCCCACCCCATACACTCGGACGCCAGAGGTGGTCTTCAGACCTGAAGCCCGCCGAAGGCATGGAAACAAAGGGACCAAACCTGGTTTGGCGCGCAGAGAAACTCTAGAAGGACCTTTACAAAAAGAAATGGCGAAAAAGATCGGGATTGGTTTAAACAAAGGGGCTTAAGGAGCCATCTTGAAAAACATGGCTCCCGCGATTTTTAGCTACTGGTGTTCACGGTCGGGAAAAATCATGGTAGTTCGTTCTAAAACCACTGCCACCAGCCATTTCGATAGAAAAGGGTAGCATTTGACTGCTACATGAGTTTCTAGACATGGGGGATACTAGGTAACCCCTCCAGCACTCTATAGGAAGATAGTGTGTGCTGGGTCTAGGAATTTAAAGAGACTAGTAAAGTCAATTTAACTTTACATTCTCTGGGAAACTGTAGTTTATCCCAGTGATGGTATTTAAAACTTTGGCAAGTCTAAAAAGACATACACTGAGGGAGCTGTGTAACCCACATGAAAAGAAGCCTATGGAGTTAACCTAAAACTCTCAAAGAACACAAGAGTAAAACATACACAAAACAGTAAGTGCTGGGATATGTATTCTCTGTGAAAGGAACAGTGAGCTAAAGACTTGGTTGAGACTCTCCCAGGGGCCATCCACCCAAGAACAGGTCATTGGGCCGTGTTCATGCTGGTAGAGACTCCCAGACCCCCTATCGAGTGGGGAAAAAAGGCTTGCACTCTTTCCAGATAAAAAAATCAAGTCCTCCAAATCCAGCAAAGTTGCTGGGGGTCTCTAAGGTGAGGGGAATTAGCACATTTATGAGAATTCTCCCTAACAGTCAGCAGTAAAGAATAGCACAATATTTGGTAGAACAAGTCCACTGCCACCAGCCATTATTAGAGGGTTGTCTGTGTGACTAAAAAGTCACAGTAGCAGACAGAAGGGGGATACGAAGTAGCCCCTTGGCACTCCTCATAAGGTGGTGTGCCAATCTCAGAAAATAAAGTTTTAGGAGGGATAAAAATCCTTAACAGTAGTAAGGATAAAGAAAGCATCTCAAAGGAGAACCCAAAGGGTACCCAACACTGCAAATGACTAGTTGTGTGCTGCAAAAGTTAATCACTGATGCCTAAAAAGAGAGATGGAGGAAAGTAGACTCCATAGAAAAGGTAGAACACAGTTCCAAAAGACTGAACCCATAAAAATGAATGAGTGGATAAAGGCTCCACTCATTCAGGATATAAAGAAAAAGGTCCCGAAGTCCAGCAAAAATGCTGGGGGTTTCACTAGGAGAGGGGATGAAGCATAAAAATGATAATTTCCCTAACACTGTGCCAATGGTTAGTAATATAAGAGTTTGAAAGTTAGATACCAATTTATGTAAAGTTTAAGGGCGTAATCGCTCAATCCAACACACTAGTATGGGCTTGGGGAGGGGTCCTAAACCCAGGTTACACCACCAAAGTTCGGGTGAGAAAGAGTTACGGTTAGGACTTTAAGCCCAATGTAACCCTTTAGAGGACAGGTGTGTTAACTTATACCCTGACTTCAATTCTACCAGAGACCGCTGCAGGTGGTTCGGAAACCATTCGGGGGACACAATCTTCTGTGCTTGGACCGATCTAGAAAGGCCCAGGGGTCGCGGATGCAGAAGTCACTTTTGGCATCGAGATTTAGTTTTGGTTGGTCACGGTACACAGGAATCTGTTCCACGCAGCTTCCAGTAGAAGACCCAAATGAGGAAATGTGAAGACTCCTGCGGTGCAAAACCCCGACAACTCAAAGGATTGAAGGGGTGTTTTATTTGCAGTCACCACAGTCACGGAGCAACAGGCCATCTTCAAGTGGCGAACACAGGAACAGGCCCAGCGCAGCTTCCCTTGCAGTGAGATGGCTGAAAAAGCAAGAGCAGGTGACATTTGGCACACGCTGAAGATCTGCAAAGCTCAAAGGCTCTGCTCAGAACGTTCGGAAGTCACGGATCCTCGAGTAGTTGTTGAGACTGGTTGTTCCCCGCTGATCCTGGGTGTGTAAGCATCATTCTCCGGGCCAATCATTGGGGTCCATGCTGGTCAGCTGCAGGGGTTGTCTGCGTGTTGGTTTTCTTCCTCGAAGTCTTGAACCCAACTGTGATCTTATGAACATTTGCAGGCTCCTTTTATCCAAGATTCAGGCCTGGAGCAAGCCTACTAATGGTGAGGATCTGCAATATTCAAACAGCCAGGGGTTGTCCAATCTCGAACAACCACTCATAATCCTAATCGCCCAGCGACAGACTTTCAGGCACCAGAGTTTGCGGATTGGGACTAGACCGTTCCAGACGATTCCTCTGACTCTCACAGCCCCTTTGCTCGGGAAAACAGCATCTTTCCCCGGAAAAGGGATTCCCATATATGGCATGGAAGAAGGCCAAACAATGACTAAGGAACAAGAGAAAAATCTGATAACACGGCAATGTTGGGGTACTATGCAAGTTTAGTAGCCATTCGCTGTTAATGCAGAAAATATCAGTCAGAATTTCACAGGTGCCACACATTGTCAAAGTAACCAAATAGCCATTATATAACCAGTTGTAAGGATGAAAAGTATCCTAACTGCACTTCATTGGAAGGTAAATTGTGCAATTGTAACAATACAAGAATTTATAGAGGCATCGTCTCTCAGTGCTAAAGTGTCAGGGGCCATTCAGTTTCCCCATAAGAATAAGCAAAACTGGCGAGGGAAATAAAGCAAGAAGAATTTACTGACCTCCCAAATGTCAGGGCAGTGTTCAAAACCAGCAAAAAGAATGGGGTCCCATAGAAATCTATGCAGTTAATGGTGTAACGAGTAAAATCTGTTCTAAAACTATATAAGGCATTTCCTGATGAGAAGACAGGAAAAAGAACAATGTGGCCACGAAACAAGCTAAAACCTTAGCAAGATGTTCAGAAAACAGTAAAAATCACTGCAGCCACCAACCTGTCTTGGGCACATCGTTAAAGTAACCAAAAAGTCATTTATTTCTTAATTGTTATGATTTTAATTAAACCTTACACATACAAAGTACACAAGTCATTATATAAAAGGATATAAGGATCAAAGTATCCTAACTGCACTTCACTTAAAGGTGATGTGTGCAATTATAACAATACAAGAAATTCTCGAAGAGAGGCCTGGTCTCTCAGTACTGATAATCTTAGGGACTGATAAGTTTCCCCATAAGAGTAGGCAAGGGAAGTAAAGCAGAAGACTTAAACTGCCTCCAAAAAGTCAGGACAGGCTTCAAAATGAGCACAAAGAAAGGGTGTCCAGTAGAGGTCTAAGGGAGAAGAGCAGCAAAAAGATATTTCCTAACACTGATTCACTGCACTGGTCTCCATAGGGACTGACTAATGCACCCCCAACTAAATGAGAGAAGCAGGTGAGTAGAGCAAGAGAGCCCCACTCTCCCCCAAAACCAGCTAGGTCCTAGACAAAAATGTGTACGCTGGGGACTCCATTGCGGTTATTGTAGGAAAGTTGCAAAAATCCACACTTTCCTAACACTCTTGCTTTGTATTCTGAAAATGTCAATATAAAGCAATTTCAAATAAATAGATTTTCCATCTCCTGAGAAAAGCTGTTCACTTAATCCATTATTGGCTTTGTCATTGCTACTTTGCCTCTGCTCATTGTTGCTTTGCCGCTGCATATCATCATTTTTTTTTTTTTTATTGACCCGGACTACTGTCCTGATTTTATCAAATATGTATCCTCTGTTCGGTTGCTTGCTGCTTGCCACAGCATCTTGTTTTGCTGTACCTGACTCCTTGCCGAATACAGGTGCCATTTGTATTGTATGCCTATCACTTTTGCAGACTGTCTGGCGGTCCCCCCCCTACCTGGGTTAGGCCATGTGATTCTTTCTCTGCCTCACTCTTTCGGACATTCTGTTTATTATTGTCTGGTCCTCTTTGCAGATTGCCAAAGACATGGAGCGCTGGGCCCGCAGCCTTAACAAGCAGAAGGAGAACTTCAAGAACAGCTTCCAGCCCGTGAGCTCGAGGGATGATGATAGGCGGGAGTCTGCTACAGCTGATGCTGGCTATGCTATTTTGGAAAAGAAGGTATTTCCTGCTTGTTGTTACTTTGGGACATCTGTAGCAAAGATCCAGTGCTCTAGTGAAAGGGGCAGAGGGGGGGTGGGGTGGGGGGTTATTTTCAAATTCTACATCGTCGAGTCTGGCATGGATTCACATGCTCATGAATATTCCCCGTCAGGCTGGGAATCCTAGGTGAAATAAAACAGTTTCACTTTCACTTACAAACTGTATTTCTCCTCTAAACCAATCACTGAACCCTGGGTCATACTGCTCCCAGCCAATGATTGCCCTCTCCCTAAGCCCCTCCTCCGGCAGCCATGTTCAGATTTTTACCGCACGTTCAAGTGTTGGGAGTACTTGAGTTCTGCTCAGTGAGCTCTTCTTTTTTTTTTTTTTGTGCTTTTTGGGAAAAAGTCCTATTTTTGCCAAACTGAGCCTGTGTACTCTTTCTCTAAATCAGCCGACAAGCGGGGATCCGTTTGTCGGTGAATTTCGGTGCCCCTCAAGGGCAAGGATCGTCATGTTTTCGTCGAAGCCTACTCTGCACTCCGGAGCATGTCGCAAGATGTTGGGCAAGATTGAATGCAGTACCCTTTGGGTGCACTACAATGACCTTGACCACCTGGTAATTGGGACCCAACCTTTGGTATAAGTCTGAACTACACAGGTTGGTATTGTTGTCGAGCAGCCAGGCTTATCTCAAGAGGGGTCAATGTGAGCAGTAATGTTGTGACAGTTTAACAGTACAGTTATTCAAATAAACACTTTCTTGGTAAAACAATTATTTCAGTCGGTTATTTAAGCCTTCTTCAGAAAGGGAGCAAAAACATGTAACACTTAAACATACTCTTAGTTTCTCTTAATCAGATGATTCCCATTGTGGATGGCGCACAGACTTCCTACACCCTCAGGTGACTTAAATAGCTAGGACACTGTGGACATTGATTCATCACCGGTACATTTGCCAGTACATATCACTTCATTATGACTTAAGCACTGCAGGTCATCCAAACAAACTACCTAGTCTTTGCAGGACAGCAACCACACTACGGTAAGCATATACGCAACACATGCCCATACAAATTCTGTCTGACTATTCAACTATCTACCCCGATAGAAAAAGAGAAAAACTATACCTGACAAGGCTATATGCTCCTCTGCCTACTCGCTCATTGCGCACCGCACACATTGTGCTGTAATGCCCATACTGTTTTAGCATTTCGGACACATCTGCCATGCTATATGCATTTGTTATATCTATTTACTTGCCTCGTAAACTCTTGTAACTTGCCTTATGACGCCTTATTAATGCACTGCCTGAACTTCTGTCGACTCTTAAGTCTTGTTGTCTGACCCCATCTCTTGTGATAATAATACAGTTTATACCGCTATTAAGTTTATCACCAACTATACAGTATTGTACTGTTTCTGCCCATCTAAGTCAAATATCTTACAGCCTACTGTTAGCAATCCGAAGTACAGTATTATCAGTCCTGCTTTCTGGAAAACCACTTGTAACATATTGCCTTATCACTAATGTATATACCATTGTCATCGTATATAATGTGACTTTTAGAATTGATAAACATTTATACGCTCCCTGATGCCAAGTTACATATATTGCATTGCCCAGCCCCTACCCATTCTAGCCTAGAACCTTACGCATTATGCCGGCCATAATCTTGTCAACTATAGCCGGTTGATCTCTAATGTGTTCTTGCCTTGCAAAATTGTTTTTAGTGCCTTCCTGGGAATAAAATCAAAGATAACCTGTACAAGTAACCCTTGATCACTGCCTAGCGAACTACAGCAATCTCCCCCTAAAAGAGTACTCTCACCAGTCATGAGCAGAACACCCAACAACCTGCTCTCACCACGCTCCTAAAACTGCTGTATCTTTGCAATATAACCTACAAAATTACCAACATGCAGATCACACATGATCTCACTGACCATACATCCCCCTGCTCTCGCATCACCACGATTGCTGTCAGCAACACTACAACAATCTGACAATATACCACCCTCACGATACCTACCACCTTCCCGCCCAGTCTGCATTAGTACACCTAACAAACGAACCCCACCTAACCATCCCACGGTCACACCTACACAATGGATACAATTATTTGCCACAAGACACACCCCTAACCAACCATGCCCCACATCCAGCAGAAACTTAAGGCTGGGATCCAGAATACACCGGAATTATACAACCACCAATGTCAAACACAAAAGATCTACCCAACACATGACCACTAATCCTACAGTATCCACATCACCGCCTAAAGCCTCCTCACACAAATATCAAGGCACGATTTACCAACCCAGCTATCAAGGGTGCTCTAGTAAATGCTAGATCTATACCAGCCCATGCCGTGGACATAGCAGACATTATAATGACTAATTACTTGGATTTCATCGCTATCACAGACATCACTCCAAGCTGCAGCAGGACCTGCACTCGCACTGGCAATTCCTGATGGATACTGTTTGTATGCAGTACCCTCTGGGAACACTACATTCAACTCGGACTACAGGTATAGGAAACCCAACCTTTGGTATAAGCTCGTACTACAGTTTTGGTAGCGTGTTGAACAGCCAGGCTTATCTCAAGATGGGTTAATGTGAGCTGTGGGGGAGTTACAGGGATTCAGTGTTGGGCAGAATTGCATGCCGTACCCTCTGGGACCACCACATACAATTAGGACTACTGGTGTAAGCAAAAACCAACCTTTGGTATAAGTCTGTACTACACAGTTTGTGGTAGTGAGCTGAGCAGCCAGGCTTATCTCAAGAGGGAATGTGAGCAGTACAAGAGTTTACACAGAGGTCCTACAATCACAGTAGCTCAAATAGACACTTGCACTCAAGGTTTCTTGGTAAAACACTTATTCATTGATTACACAATCATTTAGAAAACATTCACTAGGAGGCAACTTAATATTGTTAAATGTTAAAGATATTTGTACCGCGCACTGTCACCAATGGAGTTGGTCCCCAGGCGCTCTGGCGGATCTGTAAATGATAAAGTGGGATGGGTTAGTAGGGTGAAGGGGTAGTAGGATAGTGAGGGGAGTGGTGTTCTGTTGGCAGCTTCAATTCGGTATACACCGGGTGCTGAGCTTAGGTGCGGATGTTGGATCGGTGTCAGTACGTGTGTGGTTTTGGTGCGGCTTATGTGTTAAGTGCGTGCGGCTTGTTGTGCGAGAGATGGTTGTGAGTTTTTGAGTGAGAAAAGTATGCAGAGGGTTTGAGCTTATATTGGTTAGTGAGTTATCTGACATTTAACATGCTAACATTCACAGTTTTGTCTAAGTGTAGCACTTGCTGACCTTCACAATCCTAGCTAGATGTGATGCAGGCTAATTTTCACAGTTCTATTTTAACTGCGGGCATGCTAACATTCACAATCTTATCTAGATGCAAGGCAGGCCCTACCTTCGGGTGGTGATCACTGGAAATGGTGAGGAGCGGTTGGAGCAGACCCTCGCTACGGCCTGTTTTTGCTTTTTTGTTTTATTCTTTTTTAAATGGACCAATCGTGACGAGGGGAGGCGGGCAGAGGGAAACCAGAAAGCACAAACACTAGGGATGTAACGGTATAACGGTATACCGTTAAAGATACCGTGAACCACTTAATTGAACAATAACCGTCACATTGTTTATACCGTTCATACCGTTAAGTGTGCTTTTCAATCTGATTTGGAAAGGCTGCAGTAAGCAATTGCTGCACAGTCTTGGTTTTGCACTGTTGGTTGTGCCGTCTGCCAAGTAGTTTCAGTTGGAGCAGTTTTAATGCCATTCCATAAACCACACGTGCCTTACACAAAATCAATATGTTAGCAATAGGAAGAATAGATACAGTGCCAAGAAGGAAAAGGGTTTACTTTGGGGTGGCGGCTTTGGGGTTTATATATTTATAATGGATAATGTTCTCTAAACATATGGCAATGGGGGATTTCCCTGGTTCTATCATTGAATTTACATATAATAAGTCACACTGCGAAATTCACTCATCTCTGTGGGTATTCCCTGCTGCCATACCAGAGGGTAACATGTCAGTGATTACTGAACACCTTTTGGCCCGTAAGTAAACTAAAGGCTGTAACGTAAAAGGTGTGTGTGTGTGTGTGTGTGTACACAAGCGCGTATACTACCATCAGCCTCCATTGATCTGTGGCATGCAGGTTATCAAGATGGCAACATGTTCATCTTCACCAGTAGCCAGTGGGGAAGCAAAAAGCCTAAATGACCACTTGAGAAAAGCTTTTCAGTTTGCTTTGCCAGTTGCAGCAGGCCTCCACCCCTCCTCTCCACACGTGTGTTTGTGTTTGGTGGAAGCAAGGCATTTCAGTGGAAAGTATGTTGAAAAGCCCAATTCTGGCCCTGGGTGCCTGGTTTTGTTTGTGATGATAAATCTGTCACTTTATGACCTTTTAGAAAATATTTGTTAAGATCAGTTAACTCCACCTGCTATACCGCGATAACCATGATATACCGTCATTTGGCAAGAAGGTTATCGTACCGTCATAAAACGAATACCGTGACACCCCTAACAAACACACTTCAATAGCAAACCAATACATTTCTGAACAAATTAGGCTCCCCTGAAATAAGAGGAAAATGGCATTTCAGTTACTTTCAATGGAGGTTAAAAGGCACAAGTTAGCAGACTAGATCAAATACTTTCTTGGGCAGTGCAAACAGTTATAATTCACTAGAGGACTCGATTCAGTTCAATAAGTCTAGGCCAAAGTCAATGGACTAGTGTACTGGATAGGAAAGAGCAGTTCTTGAAGTAAACGGTGAAGTCTTTGCCAAAGTTCTCAAAAGTAGTTTGTACGAAAAAGAATCATATGTTGGGTCACAAGATGATTAGGCCTGTTTCACTGAGAGAAGCGTTCTCTGTCGGGTTGGCACAGTACCTTAATATGAAGCAAAAGATGCAGCTTGAAGACGTTGGTTCCTGGCAGTTCCTGCAGATCTCACTGTTCCTGAGCCTCAGCCGTGGGGACAAGAGGGAGGACATCGGGACTCCTGCACTGAATGGGATCGTCGGAAAACGCGGAAAAAATTGAGTCCCTTCAGTTCGAGCAGCTGTTCATCAAGCACACAAGCTGGTGTCCTTCCCCCCCCTTGTTGATCCTAACCAGCTCCGAGAATGGTATCAGGTGGCTCACGAGTTGATTGGCCCCACCAACTCAAAGGAAGAAGTCGCCTTGAAGGGGCTTCTCTGTCGAGGTGAACTTGGCAATTCAAACCTGCAGCAGGGCTTCACCGGGCAAACCAATGGTCCACGAGTTCAGCAGCCGTCCTCTTCCAGCTCGTCTTCGGTTCTTTCGTTCCAGTGGTCGACTCTGCGTTCCAGTCCAGGAGACTTGCCTTTTAAACAGTTTTCTCCCATTAATTCCAGCCTAGCTGCCACTCCCCCAGCAGAGTAGCTGTCATTGACGGACAGTCAGCCAGCCAATCATGCCAGAGTGCATTTTGGTCTCCTAGGAGACTAAGCACAGGAAGTTTCGGGCACCTCTCTCACTTCCTGCCCAGCCCAGACACTCGGGCGCCAGAGGCGCTCTTCAGTCCGGAAACCCGCCAAAGGCAAATGGACAAAGGGACCAAACCTGGTTTGGCGCGTAGAGACAAACTCTAGACAGACCTTTCCAAAAAGAAATGGCGAAAAGACGACCGGGAACTGTTTGAACAAAGGGGCGCAGACGCCATCTTGAAAAACATGGCTCCCGCGTTTTAACGTTACCGGAGCTAAGAATAGTTTGCGGTCGGGAAAAATCATGGTAGTGTGTTGTAAAACCACTGCCACCAGCCATTCTAACAGGAAAGGGTAGCTTTTGACTGCTACATGAGTATTTAGACACAGGGGATACTAAGTAACCCCTCCAGCACTCTATTGTAAGATGGGGTGTGCTGGGTCTAAGAATTTAAGAGACTAGTAAAGCCAAGTTCCCTTTACTTACTCAGGGAAACAGTCATTTATCCCAGAGAAGGTATTTAAACCTTGGGATCCTGAAAGGCTTCCCTGTGCCACTGCAAGGAGTGCTGTGTGACACAAAATGAAAAGATGATCTATATGGAGTTGGTTAGACTCCATAACCAAAGAAAACACAAGAGTAAAAACACATTCAAAATACATGAGTGGGGAAAAAGGGTCACACTCTCCAGGAAACAAAATCGTCTTCAAAATCCAGCAGTGTTGCTGGGGGTCTCTAGGGTGACGGGAATTAGCACATTTTTGAATATTCTCCCTAACACCTTCCCATTGCAGAGCAGGAATCCCTAGACGTCCCTCTTGTGCCCACGGTTGAGGCTTGGGAACAGGATCTGCAGAGCTGTACAGAAACAGAAGCCAGCTGGAACCTTTTCTTCTAACCAGGGGTAGTTTAAAGTCTAAGAACTTACCTCTCGTCGTGTAGCCTTACTTGCTCTCAGTTGAGACCTGTCTTGGTTACCTTGCAGAGTTGCTAAAGCTTTGCCCTTCACAAGCCTCCCAGCTTGTGGCCCTTCAAGTTTTCTATTTTTCTACAAATATTTCTAAAAACATTGTGCAAGACACCTACCTACAAAAAATCTTCATCTCCCCTTGACATTGTGCAATTAACATTGGCTGTCCTAGCTCCAGAGAGACTCTTCACCCCTGACGTTGTGTTTTACCCTTTTCCCCCCAGGAAAGGGTTAATTTACTCTGCATTGGAAGATTTCAAAAAGTACTTGCCCGTTTCTGAATTTGCTAACCTTTGTTTTACTCCTATTGCTAACTTTTTTTTTTACCAGCCTCTGTATTGCTCTAAATGTTTATATCACGCAGCCTAGCCCCAAGGCAACTGGGCACGTTACTTAATTACATAGGCATAGTGTTACAAATTATATATAGAAATATGGTTAGAGGCAATGTAATTTACAGATATGTACAGTATGTGGTTACACAGTCGGAATCAGAAGAATGGTAGTGGGAATAATAACACATCCGAGATGCCATCTAAGGCAGTAAGTAGTTAGCGTAAGCTAACCTGGTTTGGCGCGCAGAGACAAACTCTAGAAGGACCTTTCCAAAAAGAAATGGTGAAAAAAGACCACCATGACCTGTTAAAACAAAGGGGCCACAGACGACATCTTCAAAAACATGGCACCCGCGATTTAACGCTACCGATGTTCGCGGTCGGGAAAAATCATGGTAGTTCTTTGGAAAACATTGCAACCAGCCATTCTGAGGGGAAAGGGTAGCATTTGACTGCTACATGAGTATCTAGACATGGGGCATACCAAGTAACCCCTCCAGCACTCTATTGTAAGACAGGGTGTGCTGGGTCTATTAATATAAAAAGACTAGTAAAGTCAATTTCACTTTACTTTCTCTGGGAAACAGTAGTTTATCCCAGAGAAGGTATTTAAAGCTTGGGAAAACCTGAAAGGCTTCCTTGTGCCACTGCACTGAGGGTGCTGTGTGACACATATGAAAAGATGATGCCTATGCAGTTGTCTAAAACTCCATAATCGAAGAACACAAGAGTAAAACCCACATCAAAATACATGAGTGGGGAAAAAGGGGGTCACACACACACACACACTCCAGGTAAAAAAAAAATCAAGTCCTCAAAATCCAGCAAAGTTGCTGTTGGTCTCTAAGGTGAAGGGAATCGGCACATATCTAACCGGGAGCTTCAAGGACAGGATTGTGCGAGGAGTTCCGTCGAGCGATAAGGTGGTGGGGCGTGCGCTCCAATATCACCGGAGGCACAGACTTCCATAGCCCTCCTTACCAGGAGACAGTCACAACGGACGCTTCCTTGGAGGGCTGGGGAGCCCACACAGATGTCTCCATGCTAGAGGCCTGTGGCTGCCGGACGAGAAGGAGCTCCACATCAACGTCCTGGAACTGCGAGCCGTGTTTTTGGGCCCGCAAGTCATTCCTTCCGTCCCTCAAGGGCAAAGTGGTGACGGTCTTCACGGACAATACCGCCACAATGTTTTCCATCGGGAAGCCGGGGGTCACCAGTTCCCCCGCGCTCTCCAAAGAGGTACAAGAACTGTTGCACTGGGAGGTCGCCCAAGGGATGTTTCTTGTTCCTTTTAACCTGGCGGAAGTAAAGAACAGTGTCGCTGACTCTCACCAGAGAGCTGTGATCTTGCAACGAGTGGGAGCTTCTGTAGGATCAAGTGGACAGCCTCTTCCTCAGGTGGGACAGATCCTGAGATCAATCTATTTGCTACTGCGATGAACACCAAGTGCCAGTGGTTCGCCAGCAGGTTCCCCCAGTCTGGAGCATTGGGGACGCATTCTCCTTCCTGTGGGTAGACTTGTTCCTGTACGTGTTTCCTCCGTTGCCTCTACTACGAGTCATCAGTCGACTCAGACGGTGTCGGTGAAGGATGATCCTTGTCGCACCAGGGTGGCTGAGGCAGATCTGGTACCCGGACCTTCTGAGCATGTCAACATCGCCTCTGGTCAAGCTACCAGTGGCCGCGGATCTTCTAGCCCGGGAAGGCGGTGCAATCCTGCCTCATGATTCAGGATAGCTGAACCTGAAGGCCTGGCTTCTGCAGCATTAGTCTGGTGGTTACGAGCTGCCGGCAGACTGCAGGGCGGTGCTTGCCAGGGCCAGGATGTCATTGACTTTTAAGTGCTACAGACCAAAATGGAAAACGTTTCGGATCTTGGTGCCAGTCGCACAAGATTAACCCTCTGAGCGTCGGGGCCACCCAAGTCCTTCCATACTTGTCGTTGGCTAAGTCGGGGCTGGCACATACCTCAATCAAAGTGCATCTGGCGGCTATCTCCCGCTACACCAGGTGTCCGGGACAGTCTTCTCTTTGGTTGTCAAGGAGTTCATCAAAGAACTGTTCCGATCGTGCCTGGCGGTGAAGGCACCTGCCCCAGCGTGGGAAACTCCAACGTGGTGCGGACAAGGCTCATGGGTGCCACTTTTGAGCTTATGCATCAAGCTCCTTTCTTGGAAGAACGCTTTCCTCATGGCCATCACCTCTGCCAGCAGAGTGGGTCAGATCAGGCCCTGTTGTGTAAGCGGCCCTATTTGACTTTTCACGAGACGTGGGTGGTGCTGCAGACGCACCCCTCATTCATGCCCATAGTTCCGTCGGAAATTCATCTCAACGAACCCTTGGTGTAGCCTTGTGTTTTTTCCAACGCTGTCGTCCCCTGCTGAAAGGACTTTGCACTCACTGGATGTGGCTCGAACGCTGAAGTTTTGTGTCCCTCACAAAGAGTTTCCGGAAGACCTCTGAGCGTTTTGTGAACTTTTGTGCTGGGAACCATGGCAAGTCCTTGTCCAAGGCTTCCATCTCCAGGTGGCTCTACGGCTGCATCACTCATTGTCACCGGTTGGCAAACCGACTGCTGCCCATTCTGCCAGAGCGATCACTGCGACGACTGCGTTCCTATCTGGTGCTCCAGCTAGAAATCTGCAGGGCTGCTACGTGGAGGTCTACGTACACCTTCGGGAAATTCTACTGCGTCAACAGGGATTCCAGGCTAAGCAGTGCTACGCAACCTGTTCGCTTGAAAATGAGCCTAGTGAGGAGGTGTAATTGCTTCTGTTGAGCCTTGCCACCTCTTGTGGTTGTCTAGTATGTACTGTTATTCTTTATTCATGAGCATTTGAATGTCCATGCCAGACCCAAGTTACTTACCTGTAACTGTTCTCTAGCATGGGTCTGGCATGGATTCACATCCGAACCCTCCCGCCTGCCCCTCTGTGGCTCCTCTGTCATACTGCCACATTATGTGCTTCCAAATCTGAAGATGGCTGCCAGAGGAGTGTCTTATTGGTTGGGGGCAGTATGACACATAGCTCAATGATAGGTTTATGGGAGAAAGACGGTTTGTAAGTGAAAGTGAAACTTTTTTGTTACCAAGGATTCCAAGGACTAAACCTCTTTTTGACAAACTCGACTCCTACGGCATCACATACTTGAACTACGCAGACGACACACAAGGACTTCTACCCCTCTCAGGTTCATACCACGACGCAAAGGCACTCCACTCGATCTACGCCATCATCCAGGCCTGGATGGCAGTAAACGGCCTGTGCCTAAATGGCAACAAGACGGAAATTATGATATTGGGTCAACGGAGCACCCTAGACGAACTGGACACACTGTACGCTAACTTCTCCATTGACGACTCCATCATCCCCGCCTCCACAGCGGTAAAGACTCTGAGTATACATAGACTCCTCTCTATCTATGAACAGACAAGTTAGCGCCATCACCACCTCATCTGCCATACCATTAAACTCATGAACGCCATCAAGCCCTACCTCTCCAAACCCAACTGCCTCTCCATAGCCAGAGCAACCATTGGAGCCAAACTGGACTATGGCAATGCCCTCGTAGCGGGCACATCAGCAAAAAACCTGAACAGACTCCAAGTCGCACAGAACAATGCGCTCCGGGCCGCTCTCAGCATCAAAAGAAGAGAGCATATTTCCCATGCCAGACTTTCAGCCCAATGGCTCCCGGTTAAAGAACGAATCGCACTCAAAATGCCTCACTCTCTCCGCCCCGTCTTATCTATCTGAGACCATCTCCAAACCCTCCTCTGCCCGTCCCACCAGAACACAATACACCAATCTACTCTGCATCCCACGTATCAAAAAAGCCAAAGCCGGTGGCCTAAGCTTCCCCTACATTGCCGCCAAGACCTGGAACGCTCTCCCTGCAGACATTAGGGCAGAAAACTCGCTCCCGATTTTCCGTAGGAAACTGAAGACCTCTTTCCTTGCACAATAAGGTGACCCCTGCGAATCCATGTAAATATACTGCATTGCGACTGTACAAATACCATATTCCCACTGTAAATAATGTATTCCTTGTTAACATTGCTTTATCTGTATTGTATTTGTAATTAAGATATGTCTGTAACAAGCGCCACGATGCCCCCGGGCTGACGTGCGCTCTACAAATCTGAATAAATACATTCCCGGCCTGACGACAAGGAATATTCATGAGCATGTGAATCCATGCCAGACCCTTGCTGGAGAACAGTTACAGGTAAGTAACGTGTTACTTATATTTTCAGAACGGCAGAACATTTCTAAGGTAAGTAATAACTGTTATAACTTCACTCTGAGTTAGTTACCAACCAACTCTTTTACAAGTAAGTAACTTTAAAATGCGAATTCCTTTTGCTAGACAAAAGCCCCAATCCTATAAAAGTCTTTCCCTTAATCTTGGAGCATGATTGTTCTCAGTGGCAGAAAGGGGGGGGGGGGGGTCACTAGGGTCTAATGTCCAACAGGCAGTGCCAAGGTAGATTCTTAACTAGCAAAAATCAGTTCCTAAGGAAGACTGTACAAACGGGTGAGTATTTTACTTTAGAGTTAGATAAGCGTCCAGGAGCTTCAGAGAAGACGCCCTAGGAGGATTCCAGCAGGGGGTCTGGTGAACTGGACGAGAGGCCTCCAAATCACGGAAAACACCCCAAAACTACACAGGAATCACAAGAGACTTAAGATAAGTAAATACCGCAGCCTGCACAGTACTTCAGCACAGAAGAGATTTTGCAGAAAGAGGACTTAAGGATCGGCAGCCAAAAACCTGGTTGTTGAATTCCTTCAGTAAGAAGACCAGACTGGACACTGGAAGGACATTTGCAGCAAGGATCACAGGGAAGACTTTAGGGAAGGTTTTCCTCACGGCTGGATACGGCTCTGTAGATTTGGCACCTTTTCAGGAGCACTGAAGACAGAATATCGCTGGTCGGATTCTCTTAGTTTGCATGGTTAATCACTCTGGTTATGGGACTTTTTGGACTGGAATCGTGCCTCTGGAGGTCCAGCAGGATGTCCACGTAGTTTAAGCAAGATTCAGAAGACTCTGCACCGCACAATGGCTCGATGTCCCAGGATATTGGGGTATTACAGCCCTGCAAGGTCGCTGCACGGCGTGTGATGGTTCAAAATGCAGGTCTCGAGTCTAGTGGGTCTCATCGGGCTCTGCTTCGGGCTGTCGTTTTCAGAGTCCCCAAGTTGATTGGAAGGGCTACAGCAGGCTCCGGTGCCACAGTAGTCTCTCTGGTCGCTGGAAATAGACTTGCCCGCTTTTTCTTCATCCTCTTCAGTGTTGGTTCCTTGGTTGACTATCTCTTCAGCTTCCAGGATCGGACTTTTATGCAGAAACCCAGCCAATCCAGCAGTTTTGCAAAATTCAAACTTGTGGGGTTGGCTGTCCTTTCAAGACAGCCAGCCTTCCAGTTTGAGCTGGAATCTCGCACTCAGGCTGGAAGCCAGAGGGTTGGACTCCTCCCTCGCTTCCTGCCTTCACAGACGCTCTTCATCCTGGGCGGGGAGTCCACAGGTCTCCCGCCGAAGATAAAAATCGCACAAAGGAATTTCCCACCCTGGATGCCAGGGGAAGGAGCAAGAAAGGGCGAGGAACACTGAAATGGTAAAGTAAACCAGACTGGGGCCATTTTGGTAAAATAAGCACCCATGGGTGCCTTTACCACACAGCCCGCTGTAAAGGTGCCCCAAATTAATAAAAGGTATCACTGCCACCACCCATTAAAGTGAAGTTTGTCCTTGTAAAATAGTTCTTAGTTTTAGTGTGAAAAGGGATATAAGATGGGGTGGGGGGTTGGTTCTGGCCTCACCTAATAAAATGTAAAAGGGATCCAAAGAAACTTTTTTTTTTTTACCCCTTCCGAACTGTAGTTCTCAAGGTTAGCCAGAGAAAGTTATAAGGGGAGCCCCTAGGGCACCCCAGCAACAATATGCACTTAGGGCCAAAACGTTGGCGGAGGATAACTTTTAAAAGACACTATGGAGAGTCTTAAAAATGACGCCAATAAAAAACAGTAAGTCTGTGAGTGTGGGAAAAGGTTCCCGCTGAGGGGGTATAAGGAAAAATAATCCACCAGTAAAATCAGTAATGGGGTTGACACACATCACGAAGATCATTGCTATGAAAATCTTACCCAACACGTTGCTCGTGCCCTGAAATTATATGTGGCACAGAGTTTTCGAAAGACTTCACAGCTGTTTGTGAACTTTGGTCCTGTGAACCATGTGACAGCATTGTCCAAGGCTTCCACCTCAATGTGGCTCTCCGGCTGCATTATGCACTGTCATCGGTTGGCAAACCGACCGCTGCCTGGCTGTCAGAGCACACGCCACCAGAGAAATCGCTGCAACGGCATTCCTTGCCGGTGTGCCTCCACTGGACATCTGCAGGGCTGCTCCGTGGAGGTCATGCACACCTTCATGAACTTCTAATGTGTCAACAGGGATTCCAGGGAGGAGTCCAGAGTTGGCAAGCAGTGCTACGCAACCTGTTTGCTTGAGGGGAGTCTGTTCTAGAGGTAAGAGTAAATTGCGTCTGAGCCTTGCCACCTCCCGTGGTTGTGTGATGTTGTACTGCTGTGTAGTCGTTATTCATGAACATGTGAATCAATGCCAGACCCCATGCTGGAGGAGGAACAAGTTACTTACCTGTAACTATTGTTCTCCATCAGGGGTCTGGCATGGATTCAGATGTGAACCGTCCCTCCGTCCACTCTACTGCTCTTCTTGGTCATACTGCCACTTTACATGTTTACCAAATATGAAGATGGCTGCCAGAGGAGGGTCTTAAAGAGAGGATGGTCATTGGATGGGGTCAGTATGCCCCAGAGGACAGTGATTGGTTAAAGGAGAAATACAGTGTGTAAGTGAAACTGTTTTTCTTTTACCAAGGATTTGCAGCCTGACAACAGGGCATTTTCATGAGCATGTGAATCCATGCCAGACCCATGCTGGAGAATAATAGTTACAGGTAAGTAACTTCTTTCTTCTATTACTCTTGCTACAAATGTCTGTATAATGGAATGCTTCAATCCATGCATCACTGACAACGTAGAGGTGTTTTTTTTATTTATTTTTTTACATTGTCATTTTTTATGTCATCTATTTTAGGGTGCGTTAACGGAGAAGCAGCAACAACCGCATCAGCAGAGTCCCTTTGACCTCCTAAGGCACATTGGTGAAGAGCGAGACGTGAGTATGCCCCTCACCCCCAAAGCTCAGATCACCTTAAACTGTGCATGAACAAAATAGTACAGTGATAGATGTGATGGATCCTTTTTCTTACAAACATTTCTATTAACCTAACCCATGGATGCTCCTTGCTCCCCCCACCCCTCTGGATTTTATTTTACACACTAATTCACTATCATTGATCGCCATTACAAGAATTTCAAGAGGTTGTTCCTATGCTTAAAGGGATTGGCATCCCAGGCTGTGGATATACTGCCGATTGTGACTTGTTAGCTTGGGCACCTAAAACATTGCAGAGATTAATCAATGCTTCTACAGGTTTTTATAACTGAACTGGGGTTGGCCATAAATGTTGCTAGAATGGATTTGTAATCTCTGGCTTGGTGGACAGATGTTAAGGTCACCCTTATTGTGAACGGGGAGCAACTTCTGGGAGTTTAGCCAAACCAATCAAGGCAGCATGGAGCAGGACCAGGGCTAAATTTCAGGTGAGGCGAGTGGTGTCAGGGGTCCGCAATGAGCCCACACAGTGAAACACCAAGGATTAGAATTAGTTATACAAGTAACACATTTATTATAGTACCTGAAAACACATGAAAAACTGCTACTAGGAAGTAACATTATCACACAATGCTAGCCAACTATACAACATATACACAGTCACTTAACTTGGTGCAGCACAATCCAATAGCTGAAAGGAAAGGCAAATGTCTAGAGATAGGATTGTAATTCCTGTTGTCAGTTGGTGCTAACTTTACAAGTCCAACGCTAAGTTGTATGGGGCATTGTGCCCACAGTTCAAAGTTCTGTACTGTTTGGCAAATCAAGGAAATGTTAGGTGAGGATTCCTGGCGATGTGGAGATGAGTCCAAAAGATAGATATTGTATTCTATAGAATACAATTGTCCGCAGCTTTCGTAGTGCTTTTGCGAACAAGCTATAGCAAAGCCACTAATGTATACGTTTCAAAAGTTAGGAATATTTTAAAGGGGGGGGGGGGCTAGGCATTCAGGTAAGTAAAGCTGTAACTCGCTTCCCGTACTAGGATTTCTCTTGGGACTTGGCAGGTCTTCAGTGGGTCGTCTGGGGTCACGTTTCCTTCATTGTCCAGCATGGGGTCTGGCATGCTCATGAATATTCCCTGTCAGGCTGGGAATCCTCGGTAAGAAGAAAGTTTCACTTTCACTTACAAACGGTCTTTCTCCTCCTATAAACCAATCAGAGATCTGGGTCGTACTGCACCCACCCAATGAATGCCCTCTCCCTAAGCCCCTCCTCTGGCAGCCATCTCCAGATATTTACTGCATGTTAAAGTACTTGTGTTTTGCTGAGAGCTTTTCTACGTTTCGTGCTTTTTCGATGAAAAGTTTCTATTTATGTCAAATAGAGCCTGTGTGCTCTTTCGTTCCTTTGACCGGCAAACAGGGATCCGTTTGTCCGCGTCTTTCAACACCCCTCAAGGGCAAGAATCATTGAGAGTTTCATCGAAGATTCCAGAAGGCCTTCTGGCCTACACCGCATGCTGGACCATGTCGGAGGAGAAGGAGGGAGGCTCCCTCTTCAAGCTCTGTCCTCCACAAACACGTGCTGATTTAGAGAAACTTATCAATTTCGAGTCCTGCCATTCGGGCTGACCTCCGCCCGAGGGTTTTCACCAAACATGATGATGATGGTGGTGGTGGTGGTGGTGGTGGTGGTGGTGGCGGCAGCAGCGAGTCTCAGGAGTGGGCGGGGGGGGATTCACATCTCCCCTACCTGGACAATTGGCTGATCAGGGTGCATTCTCCCGGGATCATCGCAACATTACCTGCCACTCTTCAGACTGGACTTCTCCCTCAATTACACGTCGTCCCATATGACACCTTCCCAAAAGCTCCATTACATGGGAGCTGTGATAGATGCATTCTAGGGAAAGAGCTCGCAACCCGAGGTGAGGGCTCTAGACATTTTTCAGATGGTAACCACATTTCAGAGTGACCAAAGTCTTCGACAAGGGGCGTGTCTTTTTTATTTATTTATTTATTTTGGTCCCTCCTAGTCACACATTCCTGATGTGTGCTCCATTTGAACCTTTGCACACGTATCTGTTAAGGTTGTTAACCTTTAAGACAATACTATTGGTAGCTCTAACATCAGTCCCTTGAGTGAGCGAGTTGCAGGTACTTTAATCCAAGCCACCCTTTACCATATTCCTGAAGGATATGGTTGTTATAAGGGTAAAATCCTCCTAACCAAAGGTAGTTTCAGAACAAACAAGGCTGCTAAATTACCCCTCTCCTAGTCTACCTTTAGAAGGAGTCAGAAGAAACAAACACAACTGGATAGATTATCTAATTCATCTGTCCAGGTAATTATGCCAAACGGGTGATCATTTAATAAACATTTTAATCTACATTCAATTCAATACAAAATCGTGCTGTGTGCTGTCCAAAAGGCATCACAAACATTTAAGAAGAATTTTATAAAAAGAACAATTTAAGGAGAAAAACAGTCCAGAATTATTGCATTTCTATACCAATATTAACTTGTGTTGGTAGGTGACATTCATAATTCATCACATTGACAACAAAATTTGTAACCAAAAAATTAATGATGGCAGGGGAGAACTCTTAATGTACAGCGTTAGCTGAAAGTTCGTTTGAAAAAAAGACAACTTAGTTTGGATGTCTACGGGATGTCTACATATGTTTCGGCTGAACAGATGCCGTCAACACCTTCCCTGGTGTTCCGCTGTTTTTATTATGGCCCTCTTCAGGACGGTATGTAGTTATTGGTGAGTTGACAGAAAAGTTCAGTATCAATCCCCAATGTCAGATAATTGTTAGAGACCAAGAAATGAAAGAAATTCATAGGATTGTTTAGATCGATAAATACATATTTTAAAAAACTGAATGGCAATTTTCATGAATTGTAGAAGTTTTTCCTTCTACAAAAGTTTATTCTACTGACCTTATTTAATCATAAAGTGGTTAGACTAGAGTGTTTATCATTTTACACCAGGATGTCACTTCCTTGTTGGTGATTGCATTTTGTGCGTTGATGAATTTCCTGTTTTCATTGCTTATTCAGGTTGGTAATTACTCAAAAGTTCTTCAAAATAGTAGCGCGGGACCTGTTGTAAGATAAGTCCCCCGTTTTATGTTACTGTGCATCTTTTATTACAAATTTCAGTTACCTGAGAAATAATTTTTCTGCGTTACCTACTGGCCTGCATAGATCCGGTGGACTTTTTTATGTATTGCAGTCGGTCGCTGATGACATAGGAACAGAAGTGGATTTATGACCTTGACACAGTAAAGAATGGTTTGAACTCCGCAGTGGAATGGGGTATTTTCTTTTAAAAAAAACTTTTTTCTGAAGAAATCTTTTAAAACATCTTAAATATCGGCCTCGGAGCCAAGTGTGGACAAACCCATGCAATTTCACTCATTCAACATGGCGGATGGAGGACAAAATAGTCCTTTTTCAGTGAACCTAGCACATCAACACGTGCCTACGTCATCAGCGACCGACTGCAATACATAGCAACAACGCAGGACTTTCAGATTAAACGCCGGCATTTCGAGAAAGAGGATCTCGGAGGATCTCTCCATCACAGATCGAATGCGAAGAGAGGTAAAAATTTAGATTGGGGCCACGATCTTTTCTAAATGAGGTATTTTATGCCCGCAAGCGTCAGTGTTGATCCACTCGTGAGGCAATCGTTTAACATAACTGAAACATCGTCCTTCTGTGTCTCCAAAACAGAGGAACCAGCGAGGCAAGATGGGGGTTCTTTTGAACTCTACCCCACTTAAGTGTGGACTTTCCAGCCCTATCTCCACCCAAATAACGGCGCAGCAATCTCTAAAAAGTCCGCCGGATCTATGCAGGTCAGTAGGTAACGGAGAAAAAATATTTTTCAGGTAACTGAAATTTGTAATAAAAGATGCACAGTAACATAAAAACGGGGACTTATTTTACAACAGGTCCAGCGCTACTATTTTGAAGAACTTTTGAGTAAGTACCAACCTGAATAAGCAATGAAAACAGGAAATTCATCAACGCACAAAATGCAATCCCCAACAAGGAAGTGACATCCTGATGTAAAATGATAAACGCTCTAGTCTAACCACTTTATTATTAAATAAGGTCAGTAGAATAAACTTTTGTAGAAGGAAAAACCTCTACACTAAATGAAAATTGCCATCAGTTTTTTTAAATATGTATTTATTGATCTAAACAATCCTATGAATTTCTTTCATTTCTTAGTCTCCAACAATTATCTGACACATCGGGGATTGATACTGAACTTTTCTGTCAACTCACCAATAACTACATACCGTCCTGAAGAGGGCCATAATAAAAACAGCGGAACACCAGGGAAGGTGTTGATGACATCTGTTCAGCCGAAACATATGTAGACATCCCATAGACATCCAAACTAAGTTGTCTTTTTTTCAAACAAACTTTCAACTAAGGCTGTAAATTAAGAGTTCTCCCCTGCCATCATTAATCTTTTGGTTACAAATTTTGTTGTCAATGTGATGAATTATGAATGTCACCTACCAACACAAGTTAATATTGGTATAAAAATGCGATAATTCTGGACTGTTTTTCTCCTTAAATTGTTTTTATAAAATTCTTCTTAAATGTTTGTGATGCCTTTTGGACAGCACACACAGCACGATTTTGTATTGAATTGAATGTAGATTAAAATGTTTTTTAAATGATCACCTGTTTGGCATAATTACCTGGACAGATGAATTAGATAATCTATCCAGTTGTTTGTTTCTTCTGACTCCTTCTAAAGGTAGACTAGGAGAGGGGTAATTTAGCAGCCTTGTTTGTTCTAAACTCCATATAAGTGGTCCCTACACTGCTTAAATTCCTCTAAAACAAAAAACATTCAGGACCTACCCAATTCTTTCCTCCTACCAAAGGTAGTTTCAAACTTTCGTGTAAGGCAGAAAATAGTTCTGCCTTCCTTCTATCCTCCACCTCATCCTGGTATGGAAGAGGAAAGGCTTCATAGGCGGGACCCTAGGAGAACGTTAAGTTTTTTACATCTCTAGTATGTCAAAGTTGAGAGTGGGTTGACCATCTTTTAAAAGGATACACAGTACACAAATTAGGCCACTCTGTTTCCAAACAGACCTTCGCTAGATAGATCATTCTTACCATATCTGAATGCAACAGACTAGCAGGCAAAGACCCTCCTGAAGGTTTGCGAGCTCATTCAACCATAGGCATCGCTACATCTACAGCCCTTCAAAGGGCGTTCCTGTTAGGAATATCTGTGATGCTGCAACATGGTCATCGTTACAAAGCATTCGCTGGATGCTTCCCATGCGCTAGACGTTGCCTTTGGTAAGGCAGTACTTGACTCTGCCCTGGAAAATACTTAATATTTCTGATGCTTGTGTAATCTTCTTAGATCATATGCTATGCATAGGCCGACATCTAGTGGAAGCTGCAGAGTATTACAGTTGTTTTTTGAAGCTCAAAAATGGGCGTCAAAATAGGGCGTACCAGTAATACTATCCCTATTGTGACTTCCCCTGTACCCATAATCCCTCACGCGTGTGGGTTCCTCAGATTGTTTTTTTCCGCCATCGTGAGTGGTTGCTAAATATAAGCGGAGTACATTTTCAGCGTACGCCGTCTAAATGTATTACGTTAATGTGTCTTCCTGTCCCTTTGCCGACGGCGTGATTCGGCGCAGTAAAGATTGAAGAAGACTCTGAAGCTGACCGTTGCATGAAGACTTAGACGGTGGCGCCCGGCCTTGGCCTTACAGTAGGGGGAATGGGGGGTGGACATAAACATGGATATTCCCACCTTTTACCCTAGTCGCCCAGCCGCCTACATACGTTATGAAGCATACTCCTTTTAAGTTCTGCCCCCCTTGTAATAGGAAGTTCACATGGTCCCACAAGCATAGGGTGTGTAACCTCTGCTTAAATGGAGCCCACGACGAGGTGTATTGTCGGGCCTGTAAACTACTCAGACCAAAAAACCCTCAAGGACAGGCGAAGAAAAGGTTGGGCCCACCACGCCATGCAGGCGAGGCATCCAACAATGGCGGCAACGCCGTACCTTCGGATGGCGAGGGCGACGGGGAGCCCCAGCTTTCCTCATTGCCAGCCCCCGACCCTAGTAGACAGGGAAGCATTCCTGTTATGGGGAAGACACACAGCGGCAAGGGCACCACGCTCCCCCACAAACGCACACCCTGCGGCGATGCGAGTAAGGTCGCACACCGAGAGTCGACGGTGAAGGGCAGATCATCTGATCCTTTGTCCTCTGGGCGCTCCGAGCGACCGCCGTATGACAAGCCCATCAAAACCAGTCACCCAACTCGATACTCCCCCGTCCGGCCACACAACAACAAAACATGCTGCGCTAGCTATCCGTTCGGCCTACATCCAGGGACGAGTCCTCCTTAACCGCCTCTTTGACCCTGAGCTCTAAAACATCATCTTCTAAGAGCAGGGACCTTAAGGAGAGAGACAGATCCAGTTCCTCTAGAGAAAGGACTCACTTGACAAGTAGAAGATTACAAAACCTTCTGCCCAACATAAAAGTATGCTCTATCAGGATACTGAAGAGACGCATCAGCCTGACCCTATCAATCTTGAGGAGGAGGAACATACCCCTTCTACCCCCACTCCTGCCTCCACCTACCCAGGGGTAATACCCAGTTCATCCAAATGGTCTGCAGACGACATTGAGTCATGATTCGCATGACTTGCCTAGCAAATTTCTTAGATAAACATCCTCCAATTCTGCAGAACTTGAACACCACGCCTCCCACTACACATGCATCTGTTTCAACATAACATCTACAGCCTCCGTTACAGACATCGGGTGTACCCTATAAAAATATCTCACCACCATAGAATTGGAGGCTGAACCACCGCACAAGACTCCTCGCGTCTCCTATCATCTTTATGATCAGGATGTAGGGGATGAGGAGTACTTAGAGGAGAGTGAAATCCCTTTTAGGGACATCGTGGGTTCCGACGACGGGGAAGAAGAAGACGACCAAGACCAAGAAAATTCTTGAGTCTGTAGTTTTGCAATGGACTCTCCAGTCCCACAAGAGCCTGGCCTACCTGACTCCCCTGTTGATAACCAGCCACTATTTAATGATACACTAATAAGGGTCGCAGAGCATTTCGGCATCGAAACACAAGAGGACCAACAGGACAAACATTTTGCTGAGAATGTTAGGCCGGCAAAAAAAACGGCAGCCCAGTTCATTCCCCTGCTCAAAATCGGTCCAAAGAAGGATCCAACCTTCCCTAGAACAACCTAACAATACCAGGGCAGTAAACCCTAGGATCGAAAAGCTCTTCAGACCTGCACCTTTTGACCCCATGTATATAAGGGGACATCTTCGACCTGACTCTCTGGTCGTTACCACCACCCACAGAGCTGGTACCCCTTGTCCTCCTCCGAAGCCCCTCCAGACAAGGAGATCCAACTCCACCTTGCTATCCAGCTATGACTGCACAAAGTGGGATAAGGTAAAGACATTAGAAGAGTCGGCGCCAGATCCACTGAAAGCAAAACACTCCCTTCTGGCTGCCGAAGGCGGAGCTACAGCAGGCGTCCTCTTAAAGCATAACTTTGACGCAGCTGACAACGCTGGGCGCGTTATTGCTGAAGCCACCATTTTAAAACGACATGCCTGGCTTAGACAATCAGGATTTAAACTTGACTCAAGCTACCCTACTAAATACGCCAGTGGAGCAAAACGTATTATTTGGGAAGGCATTTGAAGACGCCCTCAGGTCTGCCAAGGATGAATGAGACCCTTAAATCACTTGGTCAACTGACTAATAGACTACCACAAAGAGGTGGTATTAATTTTCGTCGCTTTCGGAGGCAAAGCGCGCAAAGTGGAACAGGATACAACCAAAACCAAGGTTCCTTTTGTTATACAAATCGACAAGCCACCCAGAGTTAGCCCAGCGGTCAGCGCAGGGCCCGCAGAAGAGGGAGAGGTTACCCCACCAGAGGTGGAGGGACACCCTCTAAGCAGTGACGCCCCGCTACGGGTCCCCTCCCATGCCTACCCAGTCGGGGACGAATATCGTTTTAAACCCAAACATGGGAGGCAATAACATTGGACAAATGGGTGTTCTCGCAAGAAGAACAATTTATCCTGCTAGAAGAGGTGAAAGCTCTGCGCCTCAACGACGCCATCGAGCTTGTGCCACACAGAGGTAAACAAGGGTATTTATTCAACATACTTCCTTGTTCCAAAGAAAGATATGACCATGCGCCCGGTATTAGACCTGCACCCTGCAAACAAATTTGTAAAACCACAAAAATTTGCCATGACAACGCTACAAGAAGTAATCCCTCTATGAAAAAGGGGGGATTACATGGCAACATTGGACTTGAAAGATACCGATTTTCATATCTGAATGTTCCCAGCGCACAGAAGATTCTTGCGATTCAAAGTAGCAGACCAACACTATCAGTTCAAGGTACTGCCCTTCGGTATAGCCTCGGCTCCAAGGGTGTTCACTAAGGTACTGGTGGTGGTGGCAGCACACCTACGCAAAGAGTCAATCCCAGTGTACCCTTACCTGGAAGACTGGCTGATCACGGGAGAAACCTACCAGCTTTGCAAGACAAACACGCGAAGGACAATAGACCTTCTCTTCCAATTGGGCTTCTCAATAAACGAGAACAAGTCAAGTCTAATACCAAACACATCAAAACGATTCTTAGGAGCTGTATTAGATACAAAGACAGGCTTAGCCTACCCATCCATGGAAAGAGTGCAAAATACGCTTCGGCAAATACCCCAGTATCAAGCCGGTCTCTGGATAAGCGTACGCAAAGCAATGCGCCTGCTGGGTATGACGGGCATCAAGCATTTACCTAGTCCCCCACATGCGCCTGCGCATGCAACCAATGCAGGAATGGTTGGCGAAACAATGGTCTCACGCAAGTGGTCAGTGGGAGGATCTAGTGGTTGTTTCGCCAACACTGGTTCAGAACTTAGCTGGTTGTCAAGGGAAAATCTACTCAAGGGCAAACCCTTCCACGAACCGGAAGCGCAAGCAGTCATCGCGACGGACGCGTCCCTTTCTGGGTGGGAGGCTCACTATCTTCAGCACACGGCCTGTGGTCACAAGGGACTGCACAGAAACACATAAATGTTCTGGAGTTATTGGCAGTCCTGAAAGCCCTACAAGCCTTCAAGGAACATCTAACGAATATGTTGGTACAAGTCCTAACAGACAGCACAACCGCGATGTTCTATGTCAACAAACAAGGGGGTACACACACTCCAAATCTGTCCAAACTGGCACAGAAATTATGGAAGTGGGCACTCAGACGAGGGATGAAACCTGTCCTCCCAACATGTTCCAGGGATACTAAACACTAGCGGACTCTCTCACCAGAAGAGCACAAGTGGAAACTACACAGACGTCATAGACCACATCTTCTCTCTTTGGGGTTACCCCTCTCTAGACTTGTTCGCTACAAGAGAAAACGAGCAATGCCCAGACTTCGCGTCCTGGTTTCCCCAGCCACTCTCCAAGGGGAACGCCCTATGGATGAACCGGTCAGGGATATTTGCTTATGCTTTTCCCCCCCCCGACTCCATTAATCAGCAGGATAGTGAATAAAATATGCAGGGAACAAATGACACTCCATCCTAATTGCTCCTATGTGGGTGAGACCACCGTGGTATCCACATTTGAGCAAGCTGGCGATGTGCAATCCTATAAAGCTCCCGTACCAGGTCAACCAGTTGAATCCACACGGGGGAGTAACGTTACACCAACACCCTCACTTTTTGAACTTGGCAGGATGGCTCCTGAAGTCAGAGTTCGGACACCTTAAGCTTCCACAACAGTGCATGGTCATCCTAAAGGAAGCACGGAAACCAAACACTAGGCACTGCTATTTCAACAAATGGGAACGATTTGTCATTTGGTGCCAATCTAAACAGATCAACCCCATAGAGTGCATGCCTTCACACATTCTTACTTACATGCTCCACCTGTTGAATTCAGGGTTGGTCTTTAATTCTCTTCAAGTCCACGTAGCAGCTTTATCAGCATACACCACCTCTCAAAGTAAAATCTTGTGGTGGAAAGTGCCAGTCATCAAAGCTTTCATGGAGGGAGTGAAAAGAATACATCCTCCAGTCTCTAACCCCCTGCCTGGTTGGGATTTAAACGTAGTGCTATCAAAACTCATGGGAGCCCCCTTCGATCCTTTGCAACAGGCTCCCCTTACAGACATTACATATAAAACTGCCTTCTCCAGCATGGGGTCTGGCATGGATTCACATGCTCATGAATATTCCCCGTTGGCAGGCTGGGAATCCTCTGTAAAGAAAAATCAGTATCAGTTTCGTTTCTGATCTGTCTTTCGTAGTAGTAACCAATCACTGATCTCTGCGTCATACTGACCACAGCCAATGACTGCCATCTCCCTAAGCACCGCCTCTGGCAGCCATCTTCAGATTTTTACCGCACGTTCAAGTGTTGGGATACTCGTTCTATTGTTCTCGAGCGTTGGTGCTTTTTTTCGCGCTTTTTCTTAGGAAAATTTTCTCTTTCGGTCAAAAGAGCCTCAAGCTCCACCGTTTCTTTATCCGATCAACGGGGACCCGTGTCGGATTCTTCTACGCCCCTCAAGGGTGAAGATTTCGTCGAGCCACGCTTTTGGACGTCTCCAGAAGTTTCTCAGGCCCTTCTCGAGCATGGCCCAGGAGAAGGGAAGCTCGACGCCCGGAAAGCTGTTCAGGGTCTGCCCTGAATGCCAGCTTCAGAATGTCTTTAAGGAGGACGAACACTCCCTTTGCCTTTACTGCCTGCACGAAGACAAGACACACGTGAAGAAGGACTGTGCGTTTTGCTGCAATATGTCGGAGCGGACCATGAAGGACCGCCATCAGCGTCTCGCCAACAGGCTGGAAGGAAAGAGCCCGTCAGGCGAGAAGAAGTCGTCCGAGCGGTCTTCTAAGTCCTTCGAGGGCGCCCCGGCGACGGGGGTCCAACAGAAGGCCAAGCACCGAGAGTCCGCTGGCACCGGGAGCGCCGAACGGTCGGGCTCTATGGGCGCCAGGCTGGGCGCATCCTCCCCGGCGCCATCAAGCACGAGCCAACGCTCTGGCTAGGGTAAGAGGAAGGCCGAGCACCCGGCGAAGCTCCTGGAGAGACCCCGGTCGTGCTCGAAGGCTCCATTGGAGGGAGCGCGAGGTGGTGACCCCCCCAAGGAGAAGGCGGTGAGCGCACCTAAGGTGGTGAAAGCCTTGATCCATCCGGCCAAGGCCTCTATCGAGACAGTCGCGGCGGCCCTGGCTCAGCCTGTGGGAGGCCACACCAGTGGTGGGGACCTCGGGGCCCAGAATCTCCCTGCCACCGCGGAGGGAGTCCTCTTTCATGCCCATCGACAGGACCCCCGTGAAACCTCCGACGGAGAAGAAAAAGGGGGGGCAGGAGGTCATCGTGGATTCGGCCTCAACCTCTGAGGAGGAGCTGATCGAAGTTTTAGGCCACGGCGCTGGCGTGGAAGACCATCCTGTCGGGAGGGACCCCGACATGGGAGACGACGAGAACATCGAGGGTGCCGACAGGGCTCCTGATCGCCCGTCGGAACCCCCTCAAGACAACTCGGCGGCCATTTTGTTGGCTATACAGTCCTTATGCTCGGAGATGAGGACAAGACTGCCGTTACCACCAACGGAGGAACCGCTCCCGACGGGGGACTCGGAGTCAGGCCCTTCTGGGAGCCCTCCTCTTAAGAGAAGAAGGATTCATCCTCCACCTCCTTTTCAACCATCGCGCCCTGCTCAGCCCTCCTCCCCGTCCACGACACGTGGGGATGATACGGGGACTGACACGGCCTCGACGGGTACAGGCGACGAGGATCTCCCGTCGTCGCCTCCCACCCAGGCTTCCCCGCCCGACGAGATTGGATCGTTTCACTCCATGATCGACAGGGCGTCCGAGCTTGTCCAGCTCTGCCCAGAAGAGAAGAAGGAAGGTTTCCTTTATCAATGGCGCGAGACCAAGAGGAAGATGGTCCTCGCTGTACCTCTACTGGACGATATCTGGGATGAGGGTCTCTCCCTCCTCAAGAACCCATCCACAACGCCGGCTAGAAGGGATCGGTACGAGAAGAAGAACCGGGTCCCGGACGCAGCCCCCTTGTGCCTTCGGGCCCAGCCGACCCCGGACTCGGTCGTCTCCGCGGCGGCCAGGAAGAAAGCAGGGGGGGGGGGTCGTGGCCTCTACGTCAACCTCCCCGCCGGACGGCGAGGGAAAGAAATTGGACACGATGGGATGCGGAGTCATCTCATCGGCAGCGACGACGATTAAGGCTGCCAACGCCTTGGCTATCGTAGCCCGCTACGACAGGGAGTTGTGGTACAAACCGGCCCCCCTGCTGGACTTCCTACCAGAGGACAAGAGGGCGGAGGCCCTAGAGATCTTGCAGGAAGGAGAAGTGGCGTCGGACCACACCATTACGATAGCGACGGACATCGCTGACACTGGATTTTGCCAGTTGGGCAACGGCGTGTGCCTTAGGCGGCGTGGATGGCTCAAGGCTACTGACTTCCGTCAGGACGTGCATACCAGAGTCTTGGACATGCCGTTCGACGGGAGCAACCTGTTTGGGAAAACAGTGGACGATTCCCTTCAAGGCGGACACAGAGACGGCCCGGGCTCTTGGTGTTCTCCAGCAACGACGGCCGCCCTTTCGGAGCGACAGAGGCAAACAGGGTGCCTCCAAAGGTTCCAGCGGCGGATTTTCCACCTATCGTCAAGCGGCCCGTTCGTCGTCACAGGAAGCCTACAGGGGACGAGGCAAGTCGGGCAGACCCCGCTGTCGCCAAGGAGGACAAGGCGGCAAAGCCTCGTCGAAGCAGGACTGAACCGGCCGTGGGGTCGGGCCCCCACCGAAGCACCCCGGTGGGAGTCCATCTCCACCGACCGTTTGGTGCTGGACGCCCTGGCACAGGGTCACGCGCTCGAGTTTCTAAAGAGGTGCGCGTGCGTCCCCTCTGTGGCCAGGAAGGAACATCACGTCCCTCAACTTCTTTTGGAGGTAAAGGCGATGCTCATGAAGGGCGCCATCGAGCTCGTCCCAAAGAGGCTTCGGGGCTCCGGAGTTTACTCGAGATACTTCCTCGTGAAGAAGACGGGAGGATGGCGTCCCATCCTGGACCTACGATGACTGAACAAATTCATCAAGGCACAGAAGTTCCGGATGGTCACCCTCCAACACGTCCTGGGTCAACTGGAGGAGGGCGATTTCCTGTCGTCGTTGGATTTGGAGGATGCCTACTTCCATATCCCCATCCTAAAGGGACACCGAAAATTTCTCAGATTCGTGGTCCAAGGGCGTCACTACCAGTTCAGAGCCCTTCCCTTCAGATTGAGGTCGGCACCCAGGGTGTTCACCAAGTGCCTCGCACCAGTGGCGGCGGGGCTGCGCCTAGAGGGGATCCACGTCTACCCCTACCTGGTCGACTGGCTCATCCGAGCAAAGACGAAGGAGCTTGCCGTGGAGCACACGACAAGGACCGTCCAACTACTCGCGGACCTGGGATTCTCCATAAACTACGCCAAGTCCCACCTGGTGCCCGCGCAAGACGCACTGTTTCTGGGAGCGAAGCTCGACACAGTGTCGCTTCTGGCCTCTCCGTCGGAGGAAAGGACGAGGGCCATCTTGGGCAAGGTGCAGCGGATGCTGGTTGCGGACGCGGCCATGGTGAGGTCCATCAAGTCCCTCCTCGGAATGATGTCTTTTGCATTGATCTCATCCGCCTGTGCAGGCTCCGGATGTGCCCGTTGCAGGAGTTCCTGGACGCGCGCTGGATCCAGACGGGCAGCTTCGAGGAGAGGATCACACTCGACTAGAGTTTCCGACGAGCGATCCGGTGGTGGGGCACCCGTGCGCATCTGACGGCGGGCATGGACTTGCAGACCCCGGGCCACCAGAAGAGTGAACACGGATGCCTCCCTGGAGGGGTGGGGAGCGCACACCGAAAACCTGCACGCGAGGGGTCTTTGGCTGCCGGTGGAGAGGGCCCTCCATATCAACGTCCTGGAACTCCATGCAGTGTTTTGGACCCTCAGGTCTTTTCTTCCGTCCCTCAAGGGCAAGGTGGTGAGGATCTTCACCGACACCACCACCATGTTCTACATCAGGAAGCAGGGCGGTACCAGATCCCCAGCCCTGTCCAAGGAGGCACAGGATCTGTGGCATTGGGCAGTCGCCCAAGGGATGTTTCTGGTGCCATTTCATCTGGCAGGAATAAAAAACACCATCGCCGACTCGCTCAGCAGAGAGCTGCGCTCATGCCACGAGTGGGAACTACGACAGGATCTAGTGGACCGCCTCTTCCGACGGTGGGGCACACCCCAGATCGACCTGTTCGCGACAGCGACGAACTCCAAGTGCGGGAGGTTCGCCAGCAGGTTTCCCCAGCCGAGGAGCATGGGCGATGCTTTCTCGTTCCCCTGGGAGGGCCTGTTCCTATATGCGTTCCCTCCATTGCTGCTGCTGATCCGGCTCATCAACCAGCTCACGAGGTCACGGTGCAGGATGATCCTCGTCGCACCTGCGTGGCCGAGGCAGATATGGTTCCCGGACCTTCTGGACTTGTCAGCGTCCCCGTCAATCAAACTGCCAGTGGACGCCGATATTCTCTCCAGGGAAGGAGGCGCAATCCTCCATCACGACCCGAAGTCGCTGAACTTGCAGGCCTGGCTCCTGCAGCGTTAGAGTTTGGAGGTTACGACATACTAGCCGACTGCAGAGAGGTTCTTGCAAAGGCCAGGGCGTCCTCAACTCTTAAATGCTACGGACACAAATGGAAGAGGTTCTCTGTCTGGTGCCATGCACAGAAGATTAACCCTCTACGGATTACGGCTCCCCAAGTACTGCCGTACCTGCTGACGCTGGCCAAGGCTGGACTGGCGCACGCTTCCATCAAGATTCATCTTGCTGCGATCTCCCGATACACCAGAACCACGGGACGGTCGTCTTTGTGGTCTCATCGTCTGGTGAAAGAATTCATGAAGGGACTGTTCAGATTGTTCCCGCCGGTGAAGGCCCCTGCCCCTGCGTGGGAGCTCAACGTGGTGCTGACCAAGCTCATGGGACCTCGGTTCAAGCCTCTGCACTCGGCTCCGTTGAAGTTCTTGTCGTGGAAAACAGCGTTTCTTGTGGCCATCACCTCCGCACGACTGGTGGGAGAGATCCAGACCCTTTCCTGCAAGCCCCCGTACTTGACTTTTCACGACACGAGGGTAGTGCTCAGGACGCACCCCTCCTTCATGCCCAAGGTGCCGTCGGACTTCCACCTCAACGAACCCTTGGTGTTGCCTGTTTTCTTTTCGTCGCCGGCTGAAAGGACTTTGCACTAGCTGGATGTGGCTAGAGCGCTGAAGTTCTACGTGGACCGCACAAAGTGTTTTCGGAAGACGTCACAACTTTTTGTGAACTTTGGACCGGTCAATCAGGGGAAGGCTCTCTCGAAGGCTTCCATTTCCAGATGGCTCTCCGGCTGTATCATGTACTGCCATCGGTTGGCAAACCGACCGCTGCCTGGACGTCCGAGAGCCCATTCCACCAGAGCGATCGCAGCTATCACGGCGTTCCTACCTGGTGTGCCCTTGCTGGACATCTGCAGGGCTGCTACGTGGAGGTCGACGCACACCTTCATGGAATTCTACTGCGTCGATCGGGATTCCAGGAAGGAGTCTAGGATCGGCCAAGCAGTGCTGCGCAACCTGTTCGCCTAAGGTGAGCCTGGTGTGGCGGTAAGAATTGCTTAATGTTGAGTTTTGATGTAATGCTTAATGTTGAGCCTTTGCCACCTCCCGTGGTTCTGCATGTGTGTACTGCTATGTATTCTTTTATTCATGAGCATGTGAGTCCATGCCAGACCCCATGCTGGAGAAGGAACAAGTTACTTACCTGTAACTGTTCTCCAGCATGGGTCTGGCATGGATTCACATGCAAACCCTCCCGCCTACCCCTCTGTGGCTCTTCACTTGGTCATACTGCCTCTTCACGTGCTACCAAATCTGAAGATGGCTGCCAGAGGCGGGGCTTAGGGAGATGGCAGTAATTGGCTGTGGTCAGTATGACACACAGATCAGTGATTGGTTACTACTACGAAAGACAGATCAGAAACGAAACTGATACTGATTTTTCTTTACCGAGGATTCCCAGCCTGACGGGGAATATTCATGAGCATGTGAATCTATGCCAGACCCATGCTGGAGAACAACAGTTACAGGTAAGTAACTTGTTCCTTCTTGGTGGCGATAACTTCCATAAGTAGAGTCAGCGAGATCCAAGCCTTGTCAGTGCAAGACCCCTTCTTTGTCATACATAAGGACAAATAGGTTTTACGGACTCACCCTATGTTTTCACCTAAATTTATTTCTAAGTTTCACATGTCTATTGAGCTCCCAGCCTTCTTTCAAAGGCCCACTAGTTCAGCTGAGGTCAAACTCCACACACTAGATGTAAGGAGAGCGGTTCTCTACCGCGTAGATAAAACCAAACTGCTTAGGAAGACGGATCAACCGTTTGTCTCCGTGGCTACATGCAGACAAGGCGAGTGCGTTTCAAAGAGAGCAATCTCCAGATGGATAGTCTAATGTATACAGTTATGCTATTCATCATCACAAAAGACACTGCCTTTTACACCTAGAGTCCACTCCACAAGGGGCACTGGGGCTACGTTGGCCTTTCTTGCAAATGTACCATTAGACCACATTTGCAAAGCAGCTACATGGAGATCAGGTCACACCTTCACTCAGCACTACTGCATTGACACGCATTCCAAGACAAATACACAGGTGGGATAAGTGGTTCTAAAACATCTATTTGCCGGTACTCCTTCTCACAACCCACCACCTTCTCATAACACTGCTCGCTAATCCATGTATAGTATGTGATCTAAGCAGATTATGCAAGCATCAGAAGAAATACAGCACTCGCAGCAATTGTATTTCTGGTGCTTGTATCTGCTTAGATCCACATGCGCCCACCCTTCCTCCCCTGACAGAAGGTGCATAGATGTTTACTTGAGCTTTCCATGTATGTATGTTTCTGGGGTTTTATCTGTTTAGGAACTATGTACTCGCACTACTCCTCATGCTACCTCATGTCAGAAAAAATACAATCTGAGGAACCCACACGCGTGAGGGATTATGGGTACAGGGGATGTCCCAATAGGGACAGTATTACTGGCATGCCATATTTAGACGCCCATTTTCAAGTTTCGAAAAACTAATACTCTACAGCTTCCACAAGATGTCTGCATATGCCTAGCATGTGGATCTAAGCCGATACAAGCACCAGAAATATGATTACGGTGGGTAATGTATTCCATGCATTCTACACCCTCCTCCTATCATAAATTCTGCTTTGGGATTCTGTCAAAGATGAGCAATACTTTGGAGGACACAATCTATTTGAGAAAAAGTTACTTACCCTTGGTAACATACCTTCGACTGGATGTTCCTCCAACGTATAGCTCAACCTATCCCTCTGTAGAATTTCTCATGCTATTACAGCTTCTGTTCCACCAAGGCTGAGTACTATCATGCCTTTATTTATGGGTATCTGTGCTACACAAGGAGGGAAAAACAGAACTGAGGCCAATGGGCACAGCGCAAGCTACATATATCATCCAATGACGTCACCCTCGACGGAGGCCTTCGAGGGACATCGACTCGACGCCACCGACTCCCGACGCCCTGTGCCGAAATATTTTTCTGAAGCTGGACATTGCATGTCAAAGATGAGGAATACGTTGGAGGAACATCCAGTCGAAAGAACGTTGTAGTGTAAGTAACTTGTTCTTTTGTGTTACATATTTGCTCCCTTCTGAGGAAGGCTTATTGAACTGACTGTTTAATAAATAATTGTTTAATCAAGAAACCTTGAGTGTAAGAGTTTATTTGGATACTTGTCACTGTGAAACTCAGTGGTGTTGGAACCCTACATCTCACATTCATCTCTCTTGAGATGATCCTGGCTGCTCAGTCACTCTACCAACTTGTGTAGTACATGCTTATACCAAAGGTTGAGTTAACTATTGCCAAGAGGACAAGGCTGGTGCAGTCTCCCACATGGTACTGCATACAATCTTGCCTAACCGGAGACTATGGTCAAGGCGGCCAACGCCCAAGTGATCGTGGCCAGATACGACTGGGAGCTTTGGTACAAGATGGCTCCACTCCTGGATTTCCTCCCCGATCACCAACGGGTCGAGGCTTTAGAGATTCTTCAGGAAGGCGAGGTGGCGGTGGACCATACCATCACTGTGGCCCTAGACATTGCAGACAGTGGCTTCTGCCAGATGGGAAACATGGTTTGCCTTCGTCGTTGTGGCTGGCTGAAGGCCACCAACTTTAGACAGGAGGTCCAGACCAGGGTCCTGGACATGTCGTTCAACGGAGACAACCTTTTCGGGAAGGCTATCGTCTAATCCCTCCAGGACATCAAGACCGACATGGAGACGGCCCGTGCCTTGGGCAAACTGCAAAAGCATCGTACGTCCTTTCCTTCCTCTGGAGGGAAGTCTAGTAGATCTTCGAAAGGTTTCGTCGGGGGCTCATCCTCTTCCCACCAACCCTCGTGTTCCACGACCCAGGAAGCAAACGGTGGTCGCTCCAAGGTCTTCGGAGTTGGCTGCCGTTGTCAAGGCTACCAGGGTGGCACGCCAACCTCCAAGCAGGACTGAACCGGCCAAGATATTGGGTCCCCACACCTGCACACTGGTGGGAGGCCAGCTGGCAAACTTTGTCGGCGTGTGGGAAACCATCTCTATCGATCAATGGGTGCTGGACGCTCTCGCCCACGGACACACTTTAGAATTTCAACTGAAGTGTCCGCGAATACCACTGGTGGCTCGACGGGAACACCACATGTTAGGGAGAATTCTCATAAATGTGCCAATTCCCTCTACCTTGGAGCCCTCCAGCTCTTTTGCTAAACTTGGGACTTTGAACTTTTTCATTCTGTTTGTTTTTTTTCTTCGATTATGGAGTTTTAGACCACTGCATAGGGGTTTAAATGCCTTCTTTCAGATAAACTGTTTCCCTGGGAAATAATTTTGCAAAGGTAGCGGGCGCCCCTCTCTCGAAAGAACAGACTTGATAACCTGTTCAGTGGTTATTAACCACTTGAGAGTTCGCAGCCACTGCTTTTACTCACTGCGCCTTTCACAGATGGGAAATATCCATTTGCATATCAGTCTTTGTCCTGCCAAGGGCAGTCCAGCACCGAAATGCAATGGCAATTCCAACCTGAACGAGAGTACCACCAGCAACCCCATACACGTGTTTCACCCTTGTTGGGGATCATCAGTGAGGTGAAGCTGATGCCTCTCTAAGCACAGTGAGAGGGAGACCACGTCTGGTTGCCCCCAGGAGACCTAGGGTTACTAATCCCAGGTTCCTTGAAAAATAGTTTTGCAAAGGTAGCGGGCGCCCCTCTCTCGAAAGAACAGACTTGATAACCTGTTCAGTGGTTATTAACCACTTGAGAGTTTGCAGCCACTGCTTTTACTCACTGTGCCTTTCACAGATGGGAAATATCCATTTGCATATCAGTCTTTGTCCTGCCCAGGGGCAGTCCAGCACCGAAATGCAATGGCAATTCCAACCTGAACCAGAGTACCACCAGCAACCCCATACACGTGTTTCACCCTTGTTGGGGATCATCAGTGAGGTGAAGCTGATGCCTCTCTAAGCACAGTGAGAGGGAGACCACGTCTGGTTGCCCCCAGGAGACCTAGGGTTACTAATCCCAGGTTCCTTGAAAAATAGTTTTGCAAAGGTAGCGGTAAAATGAAATTGACTTTACTAGTCGTTTTTAAATTCCTAGACCCAGCACACCCTATCTTACAATAGAGGGGTTACTTAGTATCCCCTATGTCTAGATACTCATGGCCTCTCGCCCACTATACAGGTCTCAAATTTAGCAGAGGTTCTGTCTTCAAATTGCATTGTAAGGATTACTGTGGATTGACACTGCGATTAGGGGCTCACGCCTCATAAAATAACAGTGAGTCCTAGCTGCGCCCCTCAGTCGCCCCCTTTAGCTAGTAGATATCCTTAAACCCACATAGCTAGCTCACCGCAGTGAACCACGTCCAGGAAGACGGGCAGTAAGGACAGCCACTGATAGCACCCAACTATATAACCCCCTAACCGCCTCCCCTACCCCTCTCAAGACGGCGACTAAACGAGTCGGCAACACCAGCCGAAAAGAAAAACTACAGATAGATCCCAAACTGGTAGTGGACAACCCCCACATCCAGTACTACACCACAAGACAACCGAGCCAAAACAAAACAAATCGGCGTCAGCAAACAAATGGACTAAAACAACTCTCTTAAAATGCTGCGCAAACGACCCATACCGAGGGAAAGAAAGAGAAGAAAGAACAAACACTCCGGAATAGCAACAAAGAACCACAACAACTACAGAACGCACCCCCACAGACGGGAACAAAAATGGAACCAACACAGGGAGAAGGGACAAATCCCTCTACTTGACTCCATACCTCGCCGACAACTGGTCACCACAACAAATTCACGCTAGAAGCAGCAATATCAAACAACCAAACGCAACCACGCAGAAGGATGACCAACACTAGAAACAACAAAAACATGGTCGATGCAATAACACCCTACATCACCAAAACAAGAGGAACTTCCAATCGACACCCACAACTCCTGGAAGACGAACCTGATGAAAACAAAAATCCAAGACAGAACCTAGAAGAACTCTTTGACGACACTGACACTCCTACACCAAGCCCTCAACAAGAGATCGACCAGAAAGGAAACCTCAAAACCAACCAGCAGACGATCCCAACAAAGTCCAAACCAAACTACACCTCCAAACTCCAATGCAATCTAATAAACACAAGATCCATGTCAAAACAGATCTTCGACCTACGTGATGACAACAGCATTGACAACCTATTCATCACAAAAACATGGCTGGACGACAACTACAAAATCACACTCCAAACTGCCTTCCAACCAACTTCAAATGCCTTCAAATAAACATGAAAAACAAAAGGAGGAAGCATCACAAAAGCATTCAAAGAACACCTGAAAATAAAAACAGACTAACCGCTCAACATCAACTGTGAAACCATGGTATACACCTAAAAGCGAGCACAGAAACCAACATCACATTCATCCTGGTGTACAGACCACCGACATATGATGCAAGCTTTGTCGACAACTTCATAGAAGCCATCACCAACATAGCCATGAAGCACGAACATCTAATCATCCTGGGGGACTTCAACATCTAGTTTGAAGACAGTCGCGCCAAATCCCTAGACTCACTGATTGGACAACTCATTACCATGAAACTATGACAGCTAGTCAAAGGGGCAACAGACTCGGCAGGGCAAACCCTCAACGCAATTTTCGCCAAGGAAAAACCTATCACCACGGCACTGCTCATACAAATACTGTGGAGTGACCATCTCATTATCCCATTCGTGATCACTCGCCAACTCAAGTCTACATCCAACTCCCTAAACTCACAACCGTCACAAAAAGAAACTGAGCAACCTATTCGAACTGGAGATGACCAAACCATCAACTACAGAACTAGAGCTAGCTGGTCTAGACTGGAAAGCAGAGCTACTACACAAATGGATTGCAGATACCATTCACACCTTCAAAAAAAAAAGCAATGGCAAAATGGTTCACCCCACTACTAAGCTCCATGAAAAAAGAAAACAAAAAGATGGAACTGGAATGTAGGAAAGAATACAACCCAGACAAACAACCCTCCAGAAACCAATCAATGCACACAAGAAGGAAATTCAAAAGGCAAAGAGAAGGCATTATGGTGACAGAATCACCAATGCCACCAACACACATGATGAGATGAGAAACCCACCAGGCTGCTACAACACCCCAAACCCCTCAGAGAAACTATGCAACGACCTGGCAGACCACTTCAAGAAAAAAATCAATGACATCCGACAAACCATACAAAACAGACCAACCATCCACAACACACAACCAAACGAACCCAACACAGAACCCACAGCACAAACTCCAAAACTTTCCTGAAATATCAGCAGAGGCATTTGCCATGTTGGTAAAACACAGCAAGAAAGCAGGATCCCCCATGGATCCCTGTCCCTCGGACATCTACAAATCGATCCTTGCACAAGGAACGCCAGCAGAATATTACAGAAATCTTTTGAATCTATCACTAGCAACAGGAACTGTACCAAGGATCTTCAAATCAGCATATATCAAACCACTTTTAAAAGTGGTGATGTAGAAGACCTCCAACTACAGGCCGATTTCAAACATTCCCTACCCAGCAAAACTCCTTGAAACCTACGTATACAAACTAACCCAAGAACATGTAGAAAAACACCACCTACTAGACCAAGCTCCAGTCTGTTTTCAAACCCGCAAGAGGAATAGAAAAAGCACTACTATCCATCTGGGACAACCTAAAAACTAACGTAGACTCAAACACAACCTCAGCGCTTATTCTACTCGACCTCTCCGCAGCCTTTGACACAGTTAGCCATGACACCCTAACCAAAAGACTAGAAGACATAGGCATAACAGACACAACACTGCTCTGGACTAAATCATTCATAGCAGACAGAACAGAAACCATATGGATTGAACCCTTCAAATCCACCCCCCGAGTTAACGACTGTGGAGTGCCACAAGGATCCTCACTATCACCACTGTACTTCAACATCTACCAGACTCTAGTCATCCGAATCTTCAAAAAATACATTACATGCTACAACTATGCAGATGATACTCAAATCATCTACAAAATCGAAGACGCCCAAGTCGATCACTGAACCCTAATCGAGTGTCTGAAAGAAGTCTTCAACTGGATGAATGACAATCTGAAAATCAACCCAGTAAAGAAAAATGATCATATCCAAAGAGCAAGAGAACGAAACCGCCATCCCATGGCCAACGGAAATGGGAACCGCACCTTCACCATCTACGGTAGTAAAAAATCTGAGTCCTGATGGACAACACCCTAACCTTAGAACCAACAATAAATGCAATAGTTAAGAATTGCTTTTTCCTCCTCCACATGGCAAGAAGAATCCTACCTTTCCTCTTCTTCACGCACAAAACACTCACAATTGTCACCCTCATCATGTCAAGAATCTATTATGCAAACAGCCTCTACCTTGGAATAACAGAATACCTCCTGAAGAAACTACAACGGAGCCAAAATACAGCAGCCAGACTCCTCAAACTATCCAGAAGAGACCACATGACTCCTGCCTTAAACACTACACTGGCTCCCAGTAAAACATTGTATCACCTTCAAAACAATTTGCATAACACACAGGGCAATCAATGGACCAGGAGCAGAATTCCTACAAAAGAAAATAACAATCTACAAGCCAACAAGACTCCTCAAATCAAGCAATTAAATCCGCCTGGAACAAAAACCATACTGTAAGAAAAAACTTGGAGGCACCTCCTTCTACCACTTGGCTGCAAAAACCTGGAACAACATCCCAAAAGAAATAAACACCAAAGATCACCTAAAATTCAGGAAATTACTAAAAACCTGGCTCTTCAACACCACATACTCAAACTGAAAACCGATGCAACAGAAAGGAAAAAGGATGACTAAACTCAACAGGACACTGACAACACCCAGAACTGACCAAGAAACTCCCACCACAACTAGGCAGGTAACGCCAAGTCAAATGGAACACAAGCGACACCCATTAGGACAGATTCAACAATCCCAGCCAACATCCTCACTCTCCCCATAATTGCTACCAGGTACCACACTGTTGTAGAGTTATCTGAATGTTCGCAATCGCCACACTCAAACTAAGTTCTGGAAATTAGCAGGTACACTGGCCGTATGAGTGGAAAAGGAAAGCAGGTAAGGTTATGAAGGCCAGATGTGAAAGAGACGGCGAGTACTGGACAAACCCAAATCAGGCAGAGGCGCAGAAATGTTCCCACACCCCATCTGGGGAGGTTACGCAAACCCAGCGCCTCACTTGGAGACAGAAATTCCAACTAACTAATCCACTAACAATTTCCCCCTATACTCCAACCACAAACCTACAGCACAACAAACCGCACAAACTTCACTACACTGCAACAACAAAACAAAGACCACACATACTCACACAACGGTGCACGACGACTACCGGCCGCAAACACCCCAGGCCCAGCCAACGGGCCCACCGGGCTGAGTCCGCCAACAGCATATCACTTTTCCAGCCTCCTCCCACTAACTCGCCCTCCGTTTCCCCTCTTTCAGAGCCGCCAGAGCGCCAGGGGACCACTCCGGCGGTGATAGTGCACGGTACAAATGTCCTTTAACATGTACCAGTCAAATGCTACCCTTTCCTCTCGAAATGGCTGGTGGCAGTGGTTATACAACGAACTACCATGATTTTTCCCAACCGCGAACACCAGTAGCGTTAAATCGCGGGAGCCATGTTTTTCAAGATGCCGTCTGAGCCCCCTTTGTCTAAACAGGTCCCGGTCTTCTTTTTTTGCCATTTCTTTTTGGAAAGGTACTTCTAGAGTGTCTCTGCGTGCCAAACCAGGTTTGGTCCCTTTGTTCCATCGCCTTTGGCGGGCTTCAGGACTGAAGACCGCCTCTGGCGCCCGAGTGACTGGGGTGGTCTGGAAGTGAGGGAGGCGCTCAAAACTCCGTGCTTCGTCTCCTAAGAGACCCAAATGCACTCAGGCGTGATTGGCTGGCTGACTGTCCGGCAAGGACATCCACCCTGCTGGTTGAGTGGCAGGTAGGCTGGAGTGAATGGAGGGAAACTCGGTAAAGGGCAAGTCTCTTGGCTTGGAAGGCAGAGTCGACCACTGGACGAAGGAACCGAAGAGGAGCTTGAAGAGGACGCCTGCTGCAAGTCCTGGACCGTTGGTTTGGCCGGTGAAGCTCTGCTCAAACTCCAAATTCGTATCGATGGAGAAGCCCCTACAAGGACGAGTGCGCCCTTTTGAGTTGGTGGGACCAATCAACTCCAAAGTAAGCCACCTGGAATTCTCCCGGAGCTGGTTGCATTTGCACAGAGTTGCTGCTGGAAACCGAAACGCCAGGGAGAGGAACACCAGACTGTGTGTTGCTTTTTAGTTGGCCAAGAGCTCCAGGAAGAGCCTCCGGACTCCCAGGAAGCGGGACTGACCGAGACTGAGCAGAAACACGGTTTTGCTATTTCCGGTAGTCCCGAGGAGCTGAAACCCCGAAGTGCCACTTGTTTGAGAATTGCCGGTTGCAAGCGATGACGGCCCCATTGCAGTGCAGGAGTCCCCAAAAGTCCTCCCCCTTGTCCCCACGACTGTAAAGTCTGAGAGAACATAACTCTTATTGTAGAGTTGATTGCATCTTCTACTACTCACAAGCCTAAACAGCTTGTGGCCCTAGATTGATTCTTCTTTTCTTCAAAGTCTTCTTAAACATTGTGCAAAGACTTTTCTTACTTACCTACCAGAAGTGCTTCAGCTCATATAGACTTTTGCCCATTGACTTTGGCTTAACATGTTTTACTGAATGCCTTTGCTTGGGGAATCCAAAAGTATTTGCCTGCTTAAGAATATGTGGGGACTCTTGTTTGTTTTAATAACATTTTCCTTTGGCCAAGTTCTAAGAGTATTCTAAATTCAAACAGTAACATATGAATGTCCCCAGAACACAAACTATTGAAGTCCCCTGAGGGTGTAGGTTGTGACTGGGTCATCCCAAAAGGGTCTTTACTGATCTAGAAACTAAGTGTGTATATGTGTGTTGCTTTTATATTGCTCCCTTCTGAAGGCTTATTCTAACTGACTGACAAATTAATAATTGTTTATTCAAGAAACCTTGTGCGTGTTTATTTGAATACTAGTCACTGTGAATCTCTGTGTAATTCCCCTACAGCTCACATTGACCCCCCCTTGAGATAAGCCTGGCTGCTCAACACGCTGCCAACCTGTGTAGTACAGACTTAAACCAAAGGTTGGATTTCTATTGCCAGGAAGTCGGGCTTGTTGTAGTTCACCGAAAGGGTACTGTATACAATCTTGCCTAACAGTGAGCTTGCATCTGATCATGCCATCACCGTTTCCGTCGACATCCCTGACACAGGCTATCTCCAGATGGGTAACGGTGGTCCTACGCTGACCGGGTTAGCCTAAAGCCACGGATTTTAGACTGGATGTCCAATCCCGGGTTACAGACATGCCTTTCGATGGCACAGCTTTGTTGGGGGGGGGGGGGTGTAAGGTGGATGAGGCCCTACAGGTCATGAAGACACTAAACCACCCACTCCCTGGGCGCATTACAACACAAGTGCCAGCCCCTTTGTTCAGGAAAAGGGCGTTATAATAGAAATTTGCGGGACACCCTCAATACGTACCAGTCTTTCTCGTCCTACAAGAGCCCTTATTCATCAGGGGATCAGTACATGAAGCGAACTCAGTCCTACAATGGTTCCCAGCGCCGCTGCGGCTCCTCCCAGCCTAGGGGCCTGTCCGGCAAGCAAGTATGAATAGCCGAGAGCCGGGTCCCCCACTTCAACATCCCAGGAGGGGGGGTTGTCTATCAAACTTTGTCGATGAATGGACTCAAGTAACATCCAATAAATGGGTGCTGTCCCTCCTCCATCATGGGGCATTTACTGGAGTTTATAAAGTACCCCCCAGACATTTCTCTGGTGCGAAGACCAGAAAAATTGCATTGCCTCCGGATCCAAGAAGTGCAGTTTCTGTTATGGAAGGGCGCTGTAGGAAAGGTCCCCAGGAATGAGATACAGAAAGGTATGTATTCTCGCTACTCCCTGGTAAGGAAAAAGGGCTTGTACTGAACAAACCAGGGGTTTGGTGACCATTCTAGACCTAAGGGTGCTCAACAAGTTTCTGAAGGCTCAAACCTTTCGCATGGTAGCACTGCAACAAGTACTCTCCCAGCTGCAGCAGCGGTATTTCCTAGCATCTCTCGATTTTCGAAGACACCTACTTACACATTACTATTTACCCTTCGCACCAGCGCTACCTTAGTGCTCTCCTGTCACAACAAAACTATCAGTTCAAGGCTCTTCCTTTCGACCTCTTATCGGCCCCATGGTTGTTGACCAAATGCCATGCACCAGTGGTGGCTCACCTGCGACGGAGAGGGGTCCATGTATACCCATACTTAGATGACTGGTTAATAAGAGCCCCTTCCTGCTCTCTTGCAGAGTCCAACACTGCTGTCACTATCCAATGTGTTCAACAACTGGGGATTCTCCATCAACTTTCCGAAGTCGCAGCTGGCCCCCTCTCTGCAGGCACTGTACCTCGGAGCACTGCTAGACACCAGCACTTGCAGAGCCAGGCCCTCGGGCGAAAGAGTGGCGGTCCTTCTGCAGAAGGTGCATTGCCGCCGCAAACCCCGGACGACCACACTCCGCAGCTGCAAGTCTTTGCTGGGGATGTTGCCTTGATGCATCCCACTGGTCACCAACTGCAGACTACGCATAAGACCAGTGCAAAGTTTTTTTGGATGTCAGATGGGTACAAGCATCTGGCTCTTAGGAGGACCGCATTACGCTGACTCCAGCCTTCGGGAAGGGCCTGCTCCGGTGGTTAGTGAGCACACATCCTGCAAGGTGCCCCCTTCAGGCTCCCAGACCATCCGATCACTGTCACTACAGACTCTTCCCTGGAGGGCTGGGGAACCCACTGCCAGGACCAGCACCCCAGGGGTTTATGGTCAGAGACGGAGAAGACCAGCACATCAACCTGCTAGAGCTACGGGCGATATTCTGGACAGTGAAGTCTTTCCTCCCCCCTGCTCGGAGTGAAAGTGGTTTCGGATTTACACAGACAATACGACGTCCATGTTTTACATCCGCAAGCAAGGGGGCGCCAGGTTCCACAGCTTTCCAGGGAAACCCAAGCACTCTGGCATTGGGCCCTGCAACAGAACACGTTCTTGATTCCCCTCCATTTACTGGGGATCCATAACAATCTGGCGGACTCCCTCATCAGGGAGTTGTGCTCTTGTCACAAATGGGAGTTGCACAAAGACCAGCTACACCTGTTTCAGGAGTGGGGCACCCTGTGTTATGTACGAATTGGTGTAGTCACACTGTGTGAGACTACACAAGAGTTATCTGCTTGGTATTAGGTAGCCCACCTTTTGGTATAGGTCTGTACTACACACGTTGGTAGTGTGACTGAGCAGCCAGGCATATCTCAAGAGGGGTAAAGAGCTGTACAGATTAAATCAGTCGATACAAATAACACTTCTACTCAATGGTTCAGTTATAAATAATTATTCATGTAACATCAGTTTTAAATAAACATTCTTTAAAAAGGCAATTGATTTTAACAATTCAAGTAAACTTTGAAATACTATTTCAGAATCGATAAAGCTAGTGAATAATCTTTGGATATGCTCAGTACACGTCTCCTACTCCGTGAGGTGACTTCAATCACAAGGATAGTATTTGCATTTAAATATCACACCAATATACTTTTATAGACTGAGTTGCCGAAAGGAAGGACTAGGGAAGTAAAAAGGTTAGAACAGTTTCTCATAAAATTTGAGGACAACTGAATCCTCCAATGAATTTGATGAGCTTTTTCCAGCAGTAACAGTGTACAACAGCTGCCACCTGTGAGGGACAAGCAATCTCAAAGTCAATGGATTTAGAAGAGTGCCTTTAGGGAGCCAGGACAGCCAGTGTCATTGGGACAAAATCTATAGTTCTGATGCGCTTCTTGGATAAAAGTCTTGCACAAAAGGCAGAGTTCAGAAAAATCAATTGTAGTAACACAAGCTGTTAAGCCTTTGCAAAGGGAGTTGAAATCAACTTCGAAAGTAAGCAGGTGCAAGTCTCAAGTGAGGCAGCACGACTTAAGGCAAGAAAGCAAGAACCACCAACCCCGAAAAAGTACCTTTGGTTAGAAGACAGGGTTCCGAAGACAGGGTTCCGGCTGTATTTTGTCTTGCTACAGCCAAGCAGACCCTGTTTCCTGAGCCTCAGTCGTGGGAAAAAGGGGAAGAGGTGGGGGGTGGGGGGGGCGGCGGACGTCTGCAGGGCTCCTGCAGCAGTAGTTGGGAGGCTGTCGGCAGCTACAGATTTTCTACTTTTCAGCGACACTTTGTGGTTTCAGTGCTTTGCAAACAGCATTGATGCAGAACATTTGACACCGGTTGACCTTGCTCCCTCGGTACTGCAATCCAGTGAGGGGACTCTGGATCGGGATTTCCTGCTTCTGGAGGATCCTTCGGAGGCTCCTAGAGCTTTTGGCCAGATTCGTTCCACGGCAGACTTTGCACTCGGAGATGGACACTCGACCCCTGGCATTGGCCTTCTGCAGCAACAGAGAGGCACAGCAAGTCAGGGATTGCGCCAAAGGGGAGTTAGTCCCACTAACCCAAGGGGAGAAGTCGTTCTATCTGGAGCTTCTCGGTCGAAAAAGGGAGGTCACCACAGCAGCAGGGCTTCACCGGGCAATTCAAGGTCCAGGAGCTCGCAGCAGGCTTCTCTTCAGTTTCTCCGGATGTTTCTCCCAGTGGTCGACTTTGTCCCAAGAACCTCTCCTTTTAAGCAAGTTTTCCCACTCATGCACAACCTAGGCTGTCAATCACACAGCAGGGTGGCTGTCCTTTTAGGACAGCTAGCCTGCCAATCGGGACTAGTTTCGTTCAGGCACTCCGAGAGACAAAGGGCAGGGGAGTTTCGGGAACCTCCCTCACATCCTGTCCTTCAAGACACACTGGAGCCAGGGGCGGGCTTCAGGGCTGAAGCCCGCCAAAGGCAGAACAAAGGGCTCAAACCTGTCTCAACGCACAGAGTAAAAGCCAAGAAAGTCCTCCCAAAGAGAAAATGGCGAAATATAAGACACAGCCATTTTGACAAAATGTTCATCCATGGGTGCTGTACTGCAGCTAAGGGTTCAACCTGCGGTAGAAAAGCACAATGGTAGGAAAAAGTAAACCACTGCCACCAGCCATTTAAGTAGTGAGGGTAACAAAAAATGTTACATGAGAAAGTAGAGTAAGGGGGCTAATAAGTTAACTCCCCAGCACTCCACATAAGATGGTGTGTGCTGGACCTACAAAGAGAAAGGTTAAGTAAAGTCAATTTCACTTTACTATTCTTGGGAACTGTAGTTCACCCAAGAAAAGGTATTTAAACCTTAAGAGCAATCAAAAGGATTTCTTAGTCACACTGCACTGAAGGTACTGTGTGTCACTATACAAAAAGCAGATGCCTATGGAGTTTCAGACTCCAAATACAGTGAATACACAGTCCAAATCGGGCAAAAACACGAGAGAGTGAGAAAAAGGTACCCCTCTGGAGTTAAGACATAGCCATCAAGCACGAACATCTAATACTCCTGGGGGAACACGCCAACTCTCAAAACTTACTAATTGGGCAGCTAACAACCATGAAACTACAGCAGTTGGTCAAAGGTGCAACACACTTGGCAGGACACACCCTTGACGCAATCTTCGCCAAGAAAAAAACTCATCACCACGGCACCACTGATACAAATACTGTGGAGCGACCATCTCATCGTCCCATTCGTGATCACACTACCAACTCAAAGTCCACATCCAGCCCCCCAAGCTCACAACCATCACAAAAGAAACTGGAAAACCGTCGAAACAAGCAACCTAATGGAACAACTGGTGATGACCAAACCCGCAACTACAGAACTAGAGCTGGCTGACCTAGACGGGAAAGCGTAGCTACTCCACAAATGGCTTGCTGATGCAATTGAAAACATTGCCTCGGAAAAACCATTTAGCCCCTCCCCCTCTCATAAAAAGACCAATGGCAAAGTGGTTCACACCAATACAAAGGACCGTGAAAGGGAACAAGAAGATGTAATTGCAATGGAGGAAATAATACAACCATGACGAGAAATTACTGTTCCAAAAACAAATTCCTCATACAAGAAGGAAATGGAAAAGGCGAAGAAAAGGCATTGTGAAAGAATCCCCATTGCCACCAACACAAAAAAAAATGTTCAACATCATTAAAGAAATGAAAAACCTACCTGATTGCGACAACACTCCAACCCCATTATAGAAACTTTGCAACAACCTGGCAGACCATTTCAACAAAATCAACAACATCCGACAAATCATACAAAACAGACCAACCATAACACTCAACCAACCGGACCGAACAAAGAACCACAGCACAAACTCCAAAACTTTCCTGAAATATCAGCAGAGGAATTCACCAAGCTGGTAAAACACAGCAAGAAAGCAGCATCACCCATGGATCCCTGCCCCCCTGACATCTACAAATCAATCCTCACACAAGGAATGCCATCAGAATACTTCAGAAACATCCTAAATCTCCCACTCACAACAGGAACCGTACCAAAATCATTTAAATCAGCATTTCTGATGCTTATTAATCTGCTTACAATCACATGCTGTGCATATGGTCCGACATCCAGTGGTAACACTACAAGCAACTATGACTACAGGTGCAAGCAAAACCAACCTTTGGTATAAGTCTGTACCACAGTTTTGGTAGCGTTGGTGAGCAGCCAGGCTTATCTCAAGAGGGAATGTGAGCTTTAATGCTGTTACAGTGTTAGGGAGAATTCTCATAAATGTACTAATTCCCTTCACATACACTAGAAGGAAAGGTCCTTCTAGTGTTAGTCTCTGCGTGCCAAACCAAGTTTGGTCCCTTTGTTTCTATGCCTTTTGCAGGCTTCAGGACTGAAGTCTGCCTCTGGCGTCTGAGTGTCTGGGATGGGCAGGAAGTGAGGGAGGTGCCCGAAACTGCCTGTGCTTAGTCTCCTAGGAGACCCAAGTGCACTCTGGCGTGATTGGCTGGCTGGCTGACTGTCAGGCAAGGACAGCCACCCTGCTGGGTGAGTGGCAGCTAGGCTGGAATGAATGGGAGAAAACTGTTTTACTCCTACGTCCCGTCCCCTTTCCGCTATACTTTTGGGACATTCCGTCCAGTGGGACGGGACCGGAGCACTTTTGTAAAAGCATCAAATCAAAAAATTCCTTTTTTAACGTGGGGTACCGCACGCGGCCGGAACCCTGTCCTCCTTAGTTCCGCCCCGTGCATCGACCTTCGGTCCTTTTCTCCGCACGGCCGGGGCTGGGAGCACTTGTATGTTTATTACTTGTATTGCGCTCCAGACCCAAAGGTATCGGGGCGCATTGCAGAAGATTTACAGCTTAGTTAAACTTCATCATATCATCCAGTTTACAGATAAGTTACACTACACATCAATATTAAAGTGACATGATATCATACAGTTTACCTCTTATCTACTTAGATCACCGGGAAAACCTTTTTCTTTTCCCGTTGTCCTTCTCTCCTGCTCCGGTTCTGTGTTTGCGTAGTTCTCAGTCTATGCCGAATCGTTTGGGATTTGTCACTTGTTCCTCTTACAAACGTCGCTTTGCTAGGGCGGATCCCCATTTCTCTGCTTGGAGTGTCGGACTGGATCACCGTTGGGACTCGTGTTTCTTCTGCGACTCCCTTTCGGTCAGGACACTTCAGCGTCATCTTCGGTGGAAGGATATCTTCCAGAAGGTTGCTCCATCGCATTTCCAGTTGCCCTGTAAGTTCCTTACTTTTCAGGGCACCCCGGCCGGGGGGACTCCTTCCCAGGCTCTCTTCTACCAGGGTTTCCCTGAGGTGCCTCACGGGCCTATTGGGCGTACCAGGGTTTTTTCTGAGGGTTCCCACGAGGGCCATGCCCACACCGGTCACGATCCGAGGTTCACCAATCAGGTGCTAATGGCCATCTTAGTTGTGCTGAGGCGTTGGGTACCGGAGTTCGCTCCGAGGTCTCCTTGTTTGGAGCTTCCCACACAGACACCGGGGAGCGCCCTGAGGCTTTTTGTATCGAACCACGGTTTGAGGCCCCTCTCGGGGAGGGGGAGGCTCATTCAAGGGACAGGATGTCCAGTAAACAACCAAGGCCCCATAGTACCAGCTCTGCCGAGGATCTTTGTATCAAGGCTTAAGTTTTGATCAAGTCCCCTGACCAGTCTGTGGAGATGACTGCCTCATCCACACATGTGACGCAGTTCTCCTCAGATGTTAACAAAATGGCGGGCCTTCCTGCGTGGTCTATTGCGGCCATTTTGGATTCTTCCCTTGCACCCACGCTATTGACTGGTGTTGGGAAACTTCTTTTTGGTAGACAACTATTTCCACGGGTCAGTGCGAACTCCTTCCGCCCTTCTTAAGACTGGCATGCTGGAAGGCCACTGCCGCATACGGTCTTGCTTCCTGTCAGCCTCTTCGTCAGAGGATGCCTTTTTTGGGAAGTTTCAGATACTTATGCACTCTGACCCTGTCACCGGGGTTTCCCCTTAGGTGCCCCAAGAGCCTAACAGGCTTACCGGAGATTCCTCCGAGGGTTCTGAGGGACCTGCCAGTACCGGACATTGTTCCGAGGTTCACCATCACAGTGCTAAAGTTAAGCCCAGTTCGGCTGGGTGCTGGGATACCAGGGTTCACTCTGAGGTCTCCGTTTCTGTAGCGTTCCCCGTTGTAACCAGGTTGAAACCTTAGGTTCCTCTTGTGGAGGCTAAAGTATTGCTGATGCTTGTTAATCTGCTTAGAATCACATGCTGTGCATATGGTCCGACATCCAGTGGTGACCTCAGAGTATTGCATATTGTCTTTCGGGGACTGAAAGGGGACGTCTGCTTAGGCGTGTCTGTAACACTATCCCTATCGTGACGTGTGGTGTACCCAAAATCACGCATGCGCCGAGGTCCCTCAGATAATTTTTTTCCGCCCAGATAACGGGTCGCCCTATAGCAGAGCTCTTGCAAGAGACATTGTTTATCTTTACCGACTTGTCGGTTATTCCCAGTTAAGTCACTTCGGTCACAAGAACATCTTCGACGAAGACTACGGGGGATTAGTCTATGGCGGATTTTCCACGTGGTCAGGCCCTCTGGCCGACCTATACAGTAGGGAGAGTGGGGTCGGGGTGGCCATATTGTCGGTATGCCTTTCCTCCTTTCCCCTCTTTTCCTTTTTGTTCTGGTCATCCTTCCCTTTAGCTATGGAAAGGACTCCTTTTAGATTCTGCCCTAAGTGTAGGGTCGGCTATCCTTGGAAGGACCAACACAGGACGTGTAACGCCTGTCTCCCCCTAGAGCACGACGAGAAGTGGTGTGCAGCCTGCAAACTCCTTCGGCCGAAGACCCTTAAGGAGTGCAGGGGGTACCTCGGATGACCAAACGTCTGTTGCGGATGTTCTAGACCTCAAGGCGGACATTTCTAGGTCCGCCATGCCCGTCCCTGACACTTTAAGGCCTGACTCTGGTCTTGCTACAGGGGCGTACAAACGCATTGCACTAAGAAGACAACCCCTACACCGTTTTCGATGTCTTTGTCGAAAAATGTGAAGGCGCCAACAGGGCCGTCAAACTTAGCCGGTTTCCTTGAATCGTTCAGATCCAAAGCCTTACCTGCATCCGAAGGCCGCGGTAGGCCTGGAAACTACGGCTAGACCTCTACTCAGAAAACCAACCGCTAGGCCCTCTAGCGCCACGGAAGGTAGTACACCTACCAATAGACCATCGGAATTACTGTCTCACGCCGATTCAGTGACTATCGAAAGCAGCATCAAAAGAATTACGGCGGCGGTGGGTCTTAACCCGGTTCCGCCTAAAGTTATGGGACAAGCCGTGGAAAAGGTTTCAGATGCGGATTGGGATCCCTTTTCTTACGATACCTACGAAGATGGTCAAGAGCCTCTTTCTGACACCCTAAGAGACTCTTTTCGACACCATTTTTCCACCCCTAGGCCCACTTGGGTTCACTAAAAGGACTACATAGAGGTTTGAACGGTGTATGGATCGGCTGGAGAAGATTATCAGTTTTTCTGATCATTATCTGCCAAAAAGGTCCCGGGTAGACCCTAACCTCCAATTTCCTTCTCAAATTCAAGAACATCAGTCTTCTGCCTTTATTCAGCAGGAAGACATTCTCCACATGGACACATATAGGGACATTATAATGAAGAGGAAGAAGCTTCATTTCTACAAAGTTATGAGGAAGAACAGGATACTACAGACAACTGGGAAGAAACCCAGCATTAAGGTCAGGACCCATGGACACAGCAAGATCAGGACACTGATGTTTTGTGCCTGGATTCTCCTCTGTCCACTCCGGCTCACCAGGCCTCACCTGTAGATGACCAAATGGCATTCAACTCCATGTTAAAAAAAGCAGCGGAATACTTTAAAATTTCCACTCAAGAGGCTATGCCTGAGAAGGATTTTGTAGAGGATATCCTTAAGGAGAAGCTTCCATCTAGCCCGGCCATCCCCCTCCTTAATTCTATTAAGAGAAGGGTGGCCCCCTCATTGGTATCACCAGCTCAAACTCTGGCAGTGAACCCAAGAGTCGAAAAATGATTTAGCCCTTCCCCTTCCGACCCTCTATACATTAGAGGGCACTCCGTCCCAGATTCATTGGTAGTGACTACCACTGGGAAAAGGCCCGGGGTACCCCGTGCCACAGGGGAATCACCGCCGGACAAGGAATCCAAGCGACTGTATGCTCTAGGCAAACATGTCACTTCGGCGGCCGCATACACTACACGGATTGCTAATAATACGAGAAGGCGCATGAGACTCTGAAGTCTCTACAGCAGATCACACAGAAACCTTCCCCCAGAGGGGTAATAACTCTCAGCAGTCCTTTCCAGGGCAAGCCCCTGCTGGTCAAAACTACGGCACGGGGAACTTCAACACAGGACAAACGTCAGGAAGCCCCGCATACTACCCTTCAAGGGGTCAGAAACGCGGCAGAGGTAGAGGCCCCAATCCCAGAGGAGCCACAGCCTCTGGTCAGAAATGACCACCAAATCCAGGTCCCCTCCCATGTCACCCCGGTCGGGGGGGGGGTGCTTACTGTCCTCAGGGCATGGGAGGGGATAACTTCAGACCAATGGGTCATAAAGAGGATCGCTCCCAGGTACTGCGTGGAATTCACCCGACCTCCACAATTCAGACCGCCGCACTCACGGCGTCTTTCACCGGACCATCTGCAGATCCTGATTCAAGAGGTGGAAGCACTGCTGGGAAAGGACGCCATAGAAGCCGTCCCTATTCTTCAGGTAAACAAGGGTATTTATTCAGTGTACTTCCTTGTACCCAAAAAGGATCCCACCATGCGCCCTGTTCTAGACCTGCGCCCAGGGAACAAGTTTATAAAACCCCATAAGTTTTGCATGGTAACACTACAAGAGGTGATCCCATTGCTGAAACAGGTGGACTACATGGCAACATTGGACATGAAAGATGCATACTTTCATATTTCAATGTTGCCAGCGCACAGGAAATATCTAAGGTTCATGATCGAGGACAGGCATTACCAATTCAAGGTACTCCCCTTCAGCAGCGCCTCTGCGCAAAGGGTGTTTACGAAGGTTCTAGCAGTAGCTGCAGCACACCTGTGCAGATTATCCCTCCTGATTTACCCTTACCTCGACGACTGGCTCATAACAAGGGACTTGTACAACGCATGTTTTTTGAACACCCAAAAGACCGTAGACCTTCTGTTCAGTCTGGGGTTCTCGATCAACGAGAAAAAAATCCAGTCTAGTCTCCAGTCAAATGAAACAATTTCTCAGAGCTCTAATCCGGACGAAAGACGGCCTCGTCTTCCCCTCCAACGAGTGGGTTCAGAACATGCTTTTTCAGACCCCTTAATATGTAGCCAGTCGGGAGGTGATGGTGCTCAAAGCCATGCGTTTGCTAGGAATGATGGCGTTGTGCATATACCTGGTTCCCCACGCGCAGCTGCGCATGCGTCCCATGCAAGAGTGGCTCAACAGCCAGTGGTGTCAGGCCCGCGGTCAATGGGAAGATCTGGTAATTGTCTCGCCAGCCCTCGTTCTCTCTCTGCAGTGGTGGTCAAGAGAAAACCTATTGAAGGGGAAAGCCTTCAACACCCCTGTAGTGGAAGCCACTCTCACGACACTCATCTCTCTTGGGGTTGGGGGGGGGGGGCTCACCTGCTTCAGCAGACAGCACATGGCCTGTGGTCCCCACAAGTAGCTTCCAACCATATAAATTTACTGGAGCCATTAGCGGTGTTCAAGGCATTAAGGGCCTTTCAGATGCAACTACGGGGGAAGACCATGCATATTCTAACAGACAGCACTACAGCCATGTATTACCTGAACAGACATGGGGGCACTCACTCTCCAGGGCTATCCAAGCTGTCCCAAAACATTTGGAGATAGGTTCTCGGACACAAGATATTTCTGTTGTCCCAACATGTTCCAGGGGAACCCAATCTTCTGGCAGACATGCTCAGCAGAGACTTTCCTCTGCCCGTAGATCACGAATGGCGTCTGCACGAAGACATTGTGCCCAACGTCTTCGCAGAATGGGGCTTCCCAGAGATCGACCTGTTCACAACTCAGGAGCACTCCCAATGCCAAGACTATGCCTCCAGAGACCACCAGATCCGCTCCAAGGGGGAACAGTCTCTGGATAACATGGTCAGGGAAATTTGTCTACGCTTAAAGCTACCCCACCCATCCTCCACCCCGCCCGCCCCTTCTCACAAGATGCACCAGGATCCAGTTAACATGATACTGGTGGCCCCCATTTGGGGCCACCAGCCCTGGTCCGCTCACCTGATGGAAATGTCCCTCTCTCCACCAGTAAATCTACCCTGCCCGTACAACATGCCCACAAACTCTGAACTTGGCGGCTTGGCTCCTGAGGTCATAGTTTGGACACCTACAGCTCCCTCAGAGGTGCATAGACATACTCGGGGAAACTAGAAAACCTAACACACGTTATTGCCATGCCAGCAAATGGAAACGTTTCGTCATCTGGTGTAATTCCTAGGGGGGCCAATCCCAATGATTGCTCACCCATGCACATTGTGCTGTACCTAACCCATCTGTTAGACACTGGGTTGGTCTTCAATTCCCTAAGGTTAATTTGGCTGCTCTTCTCTAGCCTACACCACATCACAACAAAAGGGCTTGTGGTGGAAGATACCGGTGATTAAGACCTTTATGGAAGGGATTAAGAGGATGTATCCTCCCATCTCCCACCTAGCTCCTGGATGGGATCTAAATGTAGTTTTAACCAGGCTCATGGGATCTCCCTTTGAGCCAATGCATAAAGCAAGTCTAAAAGACCTGACTTTTAAGACGGCCTTCCTAGTGGCTATCACGTCTGTTAGAAGGGTTAGCAAACTACAGGCACTTTCTGTTCTAGACCCCTTAGTTACAGTCCACAGGGATAAGGTAGGTCTGTGCACTCACCCCAGATTTGCGGCAAAATTCATCTCGAAGTTCCATGTGAACCAATCGATTGATCTACCTACCTTTTTTTCCAAAATCCCTCTAGCATGGCCGAAAGAAGCCTACACACACTAGATGTGCGCAGGGCAGTCATGTTCTACCTGGAAAAAACTAAACCACTGAGGAAAACGAACCAATTTTTTGTTTCTGTGGCAGCTGGTACAGAAGGGGATCCTGTCTCTAAATCAGCTATCTCAAGGTGGATTGTTAAATGCATCACACTGTTACACTCTTGCCCTTCAAGCCTAGAGCACATTCTACTCTGGGCACTGGGGCATCCATAGCATTAATTGCAAATGTTCCCCTTGAGTCCATTTGCAAAGCGGCAACCTGGAGTTCTGTACACACCTTTACAAAACACTATTGCCTAGACACTCATTCTAGGTCTGATTCTCAGATGGGACAAGCAGTACTAAGACATCTTTTCTCTACTGTTCCTTCTCACAACCCACCTCCAACTCAGTGTACTGCTCGCTGGTCTGTGCACAGCATGTTATTCTAAGCAGATTAACAAGCATCCGAAGACCTGCATTACTTACCGTAATAGCATTTCTGATGATTGTATCTGCTTAGATTCACATGTGCCCTCCCCGCTCAGGGTGGAAGGAACATAGATGTCTTACTACTTTCTCTCTTTATGTACTCACTCACTATAGCCTTGGGCTCCCTCATGGCAGAAAAAATACAATTGGTGGGACCTCGGCGCGTGCGGTTTTTTGGGTACACTAAACATCACGATGGGGATAGTGTTACAGACACACCTATGCCGACGTCCCTTTTCGGTCCCCGAAAGACCAGATGCAATACTCTGCGGTTACCACTGGATGTCGGACCATATGCACAGCATGTGAATCTAAGCAGATACAATCATCTGAAATGCTATTACGGTAAGTAATGCATGTCATATCGACATATCTGAGCGGCCTTCTCTGAGGGTCTTGTAGGTGAGGTATTGCCCTCAACCGTCCCATGCTGAGGGTTGTGGTGGTACCGGTGAGACTGGTTCGAAGAGGTCGACTAAACATCTGAGACCACCCAGTACCGGCTCTGCCTAGGATCCTGGTATGGCTAAAGTGCTCTCCTGAGGAGGGAATTGCCTCAGCTGAGCATGTGACGCTGTTCTCTTCAGCTGGTGACAAAATGGCAGCCCAACCTGTGTGGCCTACGGTGGCCATTTTGGGATACCTCACTTGCACCTATGTTCGCAACGTCTGGTGCTGGGAGCTTTCCTTTCGGCAATAGTAACCCGTTCCGCCCTTCTTTGACTGGCGTACGTGGGCTCTGCTGCCTCATACGGTTTTGCTCTACCTCTTTTGCTCCACTGATCTATGTGGACCCTTGTGGCAACAATCCTCCTTGTGTTTGTCGGGGTAGGTCCCTTACGAGCTGTTTCTTCCTCTTCGACACCTAAGCCCTCTGCTGATGAGTTTTTTGGGGAAGTTTGATGCTTGTGCACTCTGACCCTATGAGGACTTATTTCAAGCGTCTTTTCACTCCTGTTCCACCCTGGCCCGGGCTCCTCTGATTAGGTTTTCTTTCAAAACTTGAGGCGGTAGGCGTGGAGGACCACTCTTCTGTTCCCACCTCGTTGGGGATGAGCCTTATGCGGATGAGGACGGCGATGAGCAGCTCTGCTCGGTGAGAGCATTCCATAACCGGGAGAGGCTTGTGTAGCTCTTATCAGGGATTCCCCTGAGGTGCCTTAAGGGCCTAATAGGCGCACCAGGTTGTTCTCAGAGGACCTGCCAAAACCGGACATGGTTCTGAGATTCACCATTTGGGTGCTAAGGTTCAGCTCAGTTCATCTTTGGCTCTGGATACCGGGGTACGCCCTGAGGTCTCTGTTTCTGGTCACACCGAGCCACGGCTCGAGGCCCCTCTTGAGGGAGCTATGTCCCCGGTTAAAACCCAAGGTTCCTCGAAATACAGTACTGACGGAGTTGAGGGATCGTCAAAGGGTCCTGTCGGTAGGATACATTCCTCAACCGTCCCATGCTCGGGGTGTGGTGGTACTGATTCTGTCGAGGGGGCAAAGGTGATCAGCAGCAGGCCTTCTAGTACAGGCTTTGCTGAGGTCCTCCATTGGAGGCTAATTTTGGATCTGTTCCTAGGATGTCCACCAAACATCCTAGATCTACCAGCACCGGCTCAGTGAAGGATCCTTGTTTCAAGGCTGTGTTGAAGTCCCCTGACTCCGCTGAGGGGACAGTTGCCTCATTACTCCTGTGACGCAGTTCTCTTCAGGTGTTGACTAAATGGTGGCCCAGCCTCCTTTGTCCACGGCAGCCATTTTGGATACCTCCCTTACACCAACTTTCATGTCGACTGGTGCTGAGAGCGTTTCTTTTGGGGCCGAGCAGTTTTTTCCATGCTATGATGACAACAGGGACCCGTTTGTTGGTCCTGGCGACCGCTTCAGCTAAGGCCCCTTATACACAGAGGTTAGAGTCTCAGACTCAGTCCTTATCTGGGATCAGAGGGTTTCAGGGTTGCCGTGTGCACCGATCTGAAACTCCTGTTGGTAGCCCTGCCTCAGCAGCGGTAAGGTTGTTGGGTTTTTTTTTCCGACCATCAGCCTCCTCTACAGGGACAGGTAATCTCCCTATCGACAAATCACCAAATTATTTTTTTGTCGGTCGCACTACACTTCGGTGGGAGGACGAATCTCGTCTCATCTGGAGGCGTGGCAAACCATCACCGAAGACTGGTGGGGTTTGTCCATCATTTAGGTGGTTTTTGCTTGCCTTTTCCTCCTACCCCACCCTTCAAACCTCTCTTCCGACAGATCAGGATGCCCTCCCTCAGAGCAGGGGTGCAGAAACTTCTATACCTCAGAGCGGTGGAAACTGTTTTCCTCATGGAGCAAGGGAGGGGCTACTACTGCTGTTCTTTCGCAGTGCTCAATCAGGCTAGCCTGCGCACTATCTTCGATCTGAGAGAAATGCAGGTTGATCACGCCCTGCCAAATAAAGTCCTCTCTTCGGAAGGTCAATTGGCTCAGTTTGGTGGTCTTCCAGGATGCATAAATACACATTCTGACTTGGAGCCCACAAATGAAATATCTGCAGTTCTCTGGAGCCCGCATATGAAATATCTGTGGTTCTCCGTGGGAGCAGAACACTTCAGGTTCGGGAATTCCCTTTGGTCTCGGCTCAGCGAGACGCACCGGGAACTCCTGAGGGGCCCTGCAGTGGTCTCCCAATATCGGACCTTCTTCCAAGGTTCCCCCTTTGGTGGTAAGGCTGACCCCAGTTCTGCTGGGGCTTTGGAAACCAGGGTTCGCCTTGAGGCTTCTCCATCTGGAGCTAACTGTACCAAGTCTTGGCTCCAGGCCCCTCTCAAGGTGGCTATAAGACCGGGGTTAAACCTGAGGTTCCCCTGCTTGGGGCGAAATCGGTCACCAACAGAATTGAGTCCCTCATTGAGGGTCCTGGCTGTAAGGTATATTCCTAAGCTTTTCCACGTGAGCGGCCGTGGTGATACCAGTTCTGTAGAGGGGGCGCAAGAAGGCTGTCACGTACAACAGACCTTCCAGTACCGGCTCTGCCGAGGGTCCTCCACTAGAGGCTAATTCTGAGGAAGCCCCTGAAGTGTCGAGTGACACCCTAGATATGCCAGTACCCACTCTGCAGAGGTTCCTTGTTTCAAGGCTAGGATGGCACGCAAGGCCCCTGACTCCCCTAGGGAGACTATTGCTTCACTTGCCCCTGTAACGCAGTTCGCCCCTGGTGTGTGATAATGGCGGCCCAACCTCCGCGGGCTACGGCAGCCATTTTGAATACCTCTCTTATAGCAAGGTGTTACATCAACAAGCGGGGCGACAGACTCTCCTCTCCTTGTAGATCTTGTCATACAAATTTGGGCTGGGCCATCCAGTATATTGTTTGTCTCCAGTCTCCACACATCTCGGGTCACCTCAATGTGTCCGCAGTTTAATTCAGTCTCCAGTCAGCAAAGGTTACCAGTGTGAGATCTCCAACTTTTCCAGCAATGGGGCACGCCAGAGGTGGTCCTCCTTGCAGCTTGTGGTTCAACATGAAAGCTTATGCTCCCCCCCCCCCCTTTCATTGCCGCCTATCTATTGGTCACTCTGTAAGCACATTGAAACGTTGCCAAAGCAGCTACGTAGGTTTTCCCACAAGCTTTTGATAAGCATTACTGCTTTGACCTGAGCTCCCGAGCCGATGCTCAATTCGGCTAGGCTGTTCTTAAAACCTTTTTCAGTAAGGAGATTCCATCCATCCGTATTTCCTATGAGGAATACTTGATAATCTTCCAAAAGTATGGGGGAAAGGGAACGTAGGAGTATAACAAAGTTACTGACCATAGTGACTATCTTACTCCTAGACCATAGTCCCCTTTCATTCATACACCCGCCCACTGCCCCTCTAATATTTATCTTCTATTACTGCATAAAGGTGTCAGACCTGGCGATAGGAAAGGACTGAAGGGCGATGCGCGGAGCTAAGGAGGGCGGGGGGCTATGGCCGCGTGCGGTACCCAGCATTAAAAGAGAAGGAAACATATTTTTTATTTCATGCTTTTTTACAAAAGTGCTCCCATCCCACTGGAAGGAATGTCCCAAAAGTTGGAGGAAAGGGGACTGTGGACTAGGAGTAAGATAGTCACTACAGTGAGTAACTTTGTTAAAAAGGCGAGTCTCTTGGACTGGAAAGCAGAATCGACCACTAGAACGAAAGAACCGAAGAAGAGCTGGAAGAGGACGGCTGCTTCAACTCCTGGACCGTTGGTTTGCCAGTGAATCCCTGCTGCAGGTCCGAATTGCCAAGTTCATCTCGACAGAGAAGCCCCTTCGAGGACGACTTCTCGCTTTGAGTTGGTGGGACCAATCAACTCATAAACCACCTGGATAACCTTCTCAAGGCTGGTTAGGATTAACCAAGGAGAGGGATACCAGCTTGTGCGCTTGAAGCTACAGCTCCTAGAACTGAAGTGACTCCATCTTGTTTGCTTTTTCGACAATCCCATGCAGTGCAGGAGTCCGCCTGATGTCCTCCCTCTTGTCCCCATGACTGAGGCTGAGGAACAGTGAGATCTGCAGGACCTGCCAAGAACCAACGTCTTCAGCTACATTGTTTTTCCTACTAAGGTACTGTGCCAACCCGATGGAGAGAGCCCTACCCTTGCGGTGAACATTCATGAAACTTTCCCAACTTACAGGCCTAATCAGCTTGTGACCCAACATGATTCTTTTTCCCCTAAACGACTTCAGAGAACCTTTGTAAAGACTTTACTGTTTGATAACAGAACTGCTCTTTCCTATCCAGAACACTAGCCCATTGACTTTGGCCTGGCCTATTGACTTGAATTCAACTCTTCTGGTGAACTGAAACTATTTGCACTGTCTAACAAGTATGTGATCTATTCTACTTACCTTGTTCCTTTTTGTTTGCTCACTTATCAGTAACTGAACTGCCATTTGGCTCCTATTTCAGGGGAACTCAAACGGTCTCAAAATCTTAGTTTTATATTGAAGTGTATTGGTATATAACATTAAGTTGCCTACTGCTAATGTAATGTTTTCTAAATGATTGTGTAATAAAATTAACAAGAAACCTTGAGTATAAGTGTCTACTTGAACTACTGTGATTGAAAGTCCTCTGTGTAATTACTTGTACTGCTCACATTCACTCTTGAGGTAAGCCTGGTTGCTCAGTGCGCTACCAAAAATTGGGTGGTACAGACTTATACCAAAGATTGGTTTGGCTAACCCCTGTAGTCCTAATTGTGTGTAGTGGTCCCAGAGGGTACTGCATGCAATTCTGCCTAACAGCCACATCACTCCAGCACTAAAAATACTACATTGGCTCCCAGGCAAACATTGCATCACCTTCAAAACAATGTGCATAGCACACAGGGCAATCAGCGGAGAGTGAGCAGAATTTCATACAAAAGAAAATAACAATCTACAAGCCAACAAGACTACTCGGATTAAGCAATGAAATCCTCCTGAAGCCAAAACCATACGTCAAGAAAAAACTAGGATGCTCCTTCTCCCACCTGGCCACCAAAACCTGGAACATCCCGAAAGAAATAAGAAACCTCAAAAACCACCTACAATTCAGAAAACTACTAAAAACCTGGCTCTTCAACACCCCAGAAACCAATTGAAACAAACCACCAAACCGGATACACAGAACATGTTGACAGAAATTAGAATGACTCGGACAACGCCCAGAAACGACTAAAGGAATGTCCTACAATTACGAGAAACAACGCTAGCTTGATTAGGACACAAGCGACAACCCCATGAGGACAGAATTAACACCCTACCCAATCCATGATCGCCACCAAGTGCTAATTATGAATGTTAACAGTTGCCACTTTTGGGCAGCGCTATGGATGTTGGCATGCGCAGAGCCCGGGCGGAGTTGTGAATGATGCCTGATCCCGCATCTAGCCTTAGCTACGAGTGTTGGCATGTACCTCGCTTGGATGCGTGAACAGCCGGGTAGGATTGTGATTTCCACTTCTGGATAGAGTAGCGGTTGTTATGGGGAATCCACATCCGGACTGCATCGGCAATGCCACCGAGGCCATATTAGGATGGAATCGCGAATTACAGCTAGCCCCACACTTAGACACGTTCCAAAAGTGGGCATAGGCTGAATTTTTGGACACAGTTGTGAATATTGCTGAGTGTCATTTATGGAAAGGATCATTAAAGGCTGATGCCGCAGCTAGATTGACATGCAGTGATGTTCGCGCGCCACACCTAGAAAACTGTGGAAATTCAGTCCACCGTTTATAGACGACGATGCCAATAACCAATCCACTAACAATTTCACCTCTCTGCCTACACCTCTCAAACTCTAACGAGACACAACCCTATGCCACAACAAACCGCAAAAATCTCACTACACTGCAACAACAAAACAAACCTCACATAGACTCGCACAACAGCACACAATGTCTACTGACGGAAAACACCCCAAGCCCAGCGAACAGTGTTGTGGCTGCCAACAGCACATCACTGCTCCCTTGCACTTTTCCCGCTTACTCCCACTAACTCACCCCCCCATTCCCGTTTCAGGGCCACCAGAGCGCAAGGGGACCACTCCAGTGGTGATAGTGCATGGTACAAATATCCTTTAACATTAACAATGAAAAAGTCCTAAGTCCAGTACAAGAGCTGGGGTCTCCAAGGTGGGAGGAATTTAGCACTGAAATTTAAATTCTCTCTAACACCCCGGAGATCGACCTGTTTGCCACATGCGACAACGGCCACTGCAAGACTTTTGCCAGCCGGTTTCCTCACCCGGACAGTTTGTGGTACGCTTTTGCGTTCCCATGGGAGGCAACATTTCTGTATGCTTCCCCAAACCCCCCACCCCCGCCCCCCCAATTCCTCTGGTGCCGCGAGTCCTAAACACGCTCAAACCGTTTCAGTGCAGACTGATATTCGTGCCACCTGCATGGCCGAGGCAGTATTGGTACTCTGAGCTCCTGGCTATCTCGGCAGCAGCTCAAATCAGGCTGCCCCTGCACCAGTTGCTCCTGTCCAGGAAACCGGTAACGTTTCTTCACCGTGACCCGGCTTCTCTCAATCTGACGGCATGGCTCCTGTGTCCCTAGAATTTGGGACCCTTTCCCTCCCACAGGTTGCCAGGAGGTGTTGGCTAAGCAAGGGCCCCCGCCACTCTAAGATGCTACAAGAGCAAATGGAAGCGTTTCCAGGTGTGGTGCAGAAGACAATCACCTGCATTCCCAGACCATCAACTCTGAGGAACTGCTGCTATACGCCTTGTCACTGGCGGCGTCTGGTTTGACGCACTCCACCATTAAAGTGAAATTGGCTGCAATCTCCAGATACTGCTGGTCCTTGGGAAAGCCTTTCCTCCAGTCTCATCGACTAGTGAAAGAATTTCTACGAGGACTATTTGGTTCATTCCCTCCAGTCTGCCGCCCCACACCAGCGTGGGAACTCAACGTACTGCTCACAATACTTATGAAACCCCCCTTTGAGCCCATGCACCAGGCATCCATCAAGCACCTGTTGTGGAAGACTGCTTTTTTGGTAGCAATTACTTAGGCAAGACGGGTGGGAGAGATGCAGGCATTTTCTTCAAAATCGCCTATTTTGACGTTCTTTAGGACAAGGCTGGATTGCAAACTAATCCAAAGTGTCTAAGGTACCTTCCATCTTAACCAGCAGGTGGTGTTACCAGTGTTCTTAAGCTCTCCTGCATCTCTAGCAGAGTGCACCCTACACACGCTGGATGTGGTGCGTGCCCTCAAGTACTATGTGGCCCACAGTCATTCCATTTAACAGATGAACTGTTTGTCGCATTTGGACTTACATTGCCCGGCAAAGCTGTCTCCAAATCTTCACTTGCGAGATGGATTGCGGCCTGCATCTCATTCTGCCACCAACAGGCGGGCAGACTGCTCCCAGGCACACCATGGGCACGTTCCATTAGAGCATTGGCCACAACAATTGCATTTCTCTCTGGGATCCCACTGCGAGACATCTGCTGCGCAACCACCTGGCGATCGGTGCACACATTCACCAGATTCTTCGGCGTCGACAGGGATTCCGCAGAGTAGTCTAGAGTTGGCCAGGCAGTTCTAAAAAAAAACCTTTGTGTAAGGTTGGTAAATCTCCTGTTGTGAGTGATACGGGAAGCTCCTTCACCCTTGTGTACTGATTATTTTTTTACTGCTTTATCTATTCACAGCATGTGAATCTATGAAAGATCCAATGCTGGAGAAGGAACAAGTTTCATAGATTCACATTCGAACCCTCCCTCAGTCCCCTCATGGCTCGTCATTTGGCTATTACTGTCACTTGCATACACTTGCCAAATCTAAATATGGCTGACCGGGAGGAGCTAAGGGAGTATTCCCTATTGGCTGTGGGCAGTATGACCCAAAACGACGATAGATCACTAAAGTGACTGAGGTTTCAGTTTAATTTAAACTGCTCTATTTTACTGAGTTATCTATGAAAGATACCAATGCTGGTGAACAGGAGTTACAGGCAAGTAACTTGTTCCTTACCTGGTTAAATTATTGATTGATTGCATTCTAAGTGAACCTTCTGTGTGATATGGTTTTGAGTGAATTTACTCTATTTTCATTTCGCAATCTGTTCCTAGAGGCTTAATGAATAATTGTATTTGTATACATGGACTCTCAAAGCCTCACTATTGTTGTTCTGCTTCGATTGGTTTTTGGCTAAGCTCTGAATCCGTCTGTTCATCCCCCAGGATGACCTAAAATGTTCCCAGCAGAGTTGAGTTTTTGAAATTCATTTGAACACCCACCAATCACAGTGAAGGGTTCAAAATAAGTGTTAGGTGGTCATCCAATCTGGGGGGCCCCTAAAACTGCCAATCACCTGAGATCTCCAGACAGGTTGTGAACTGGCTGGCTCCGACCCCAAAGCTGGTTCAGACCATTTCAAACAGCTATGGTGGATGCATGACTGGCCTGTAAATGAGCCTATATCTGCACAACAGGCACTTTAGGTCTAGTGCTAGGTTTCCCTAAACAGATGGCCCAAAAACAAAAAGGGAGAGTAGGATCTAAAAAAAAACATTAACTTAGTGGCTATCAATTAATAACCAGACACAATTGGCTACTAATGCAGTAAATCGGCGTGTCCGTCTGGTGAAACCATAACTAAACTCCATCTACCATCAGCCTATTCCCTAAAACCAATTTAGGGTGATATATTGCCCTTCTGGCAAAATGAGGTGCTTTATTTATTCACATTTAAGTGCACAGCAGCCCGTGGGTATCGTGGCGCTGGTTACAGTAGAGGTTCATAGCTTAGTTACACACACATACACGTAAAAGGTGCAGGCATTGCGCTAGTTACAATAGGTGCAGATAGCATGCACAAATAAAGTAAAGACACTGAGCTAGCAACTAATTGAAGAGGGCAGTTTTAAGGTTTTTGTGGAAGGCATGGAGTGAGGTTTCAGTTCTGAGGGCTGCGGGGAGTGCCTTCCATAGCTTAGGGGCAAGATAAGGGGAGCCTATTCCTCCTGCCTTGGCCCTAATGATTCGCGGCACTGTGAGTTGGTTGGTGTACCCTAGTCTGGTGGGCCTTTTAGATGGTTTTCTGGCTAGAGTGTCCGACAGGTAAGAGGGTGCTGTAAAATGGATGCATTTTTGTGTGGTAGAGATAATCTTGAATGCAATGCGGTCTTTAACTGGGAGCCAGTGTCCATTTTTTCTTACTTGTGAAATGTGTTCTCTTTTAGGAATACTGGGAGCTGCTCTAAGAGTTGTTTTGGGTGGTTTGGAGTCTAGCTAAGTTTCTTTTGGATGTGCCAGCTAGGAGGGAATTGCAGTAATCCAATTTGGCTCCTATGGTGGCTCTGGCAATAGAGAGGCAGTTGTCTTTTGTTAGAAATGGCTTTATAGTATTGGTGAGTTTGGTACTCAGTGCAGAGGCTGAGGCAATGGAGCTAACTTGTTTATCCATGGATAGTGTAGCATCAATGTGGACTCCGAGCGTTTTAACAGAGGACAGGACTGGGATGACAGTTGTTGATGCAGAAGTTGAGATAGGTTGGACCTAGTTTGGCTAGTGTGGATTTTTGACCAAGAATGAGGATTTCAGTTTTATCCCCATTAAGGCACAAGCCATTTGTCGCCATCCAATGCCTGGCTTGTGGAGTAAATTTGTTTAAGGGTTGTCAAATCTTGGTGATCCAGGTGAGGGGAAAGAGCACCTGGGTGTAATCAGCATAGTTTGTGTATGTGATCCCAAGAGCATCCAGTGTATCAAAAAGAGGCTTTGTAAATGAATTATAGAGCGTGGGGGCAGTACAGGATCCCTGGGGGGCGCCACAGTGTATGATGATGGGCTCTGCATTAGCTATATTGGAGAACACTTTGAGGGCTCTGCCTTCTAAGAAGGAGGCGATCCAGGTTCCTGCGTGATTGGAGAAGTGTGCAGCATGCGTGAGGTGGTTGGTGAGGGTGTTTTGGTCAACCAGATGAAACGCTGCTGAGCGGTCTAGGAGCAGGAGTAAGGCAGGCTTGCCCTTGTCAAGGATGGTGGTGATTTGATTTTGTAGATCTAATAAGCCGGTTTCCGTTCCGTGTCCTTTGCGGAACCCCGATTGTCTCTTTCCTAGGATTGAGTTGGTTTCGAGGTACAGTTGGATTTGTCTGTGGGCGGCCTTATCTAGCATTTTAAGAAGAAACGGGACACTTGTTATGGGTCTGTAGTTATTAGGTTGAGAGGGGTCTAGCGTAGGTTTTTTTAGGAGTGGACGTACCCATGCCTCTTTTTGAGGCAGTCGGGGACTATGCCTGTTTTGAATGAGGCGTTTATGAAGGCGGTAATGAGGAGCGAGTTGCTCAGCACAATCTTTGATTTTGGGTGGCCATACATCGCCCTTGTATAGCGAGGGTTTGAGATGTTTAAGGATGTCTAAAACATTTCAGTGAAAGAGAATTTAGGAGGGGTGATATTTCTTTGGTTTTGGGTTAGGTCTGCTTCTGGTGGTTCTGCTTAAGTAATGCTTTGTAATGGTCTGAGATTCTGTTCTGGGGGAGGTCTATTTTTTTTAGCATAGCAAATTATATGCTGGTGCACCAGGCTTCATCTTTAACAATTTTGTCAGTGCATATGGGAGGTAATGTTTATTCTTTAAAGATAGTAAAGAGTTCTTTAGTTTGTGAGTTAGCAGAGGCGATTCTATTATTGTAGGCTTCAGATTTGGCTTTGGATATGGAGTCTTTGTACTTTTTAGCGATGGATTGGAAGTTATCTTAAGTGGTGTCACAGGGGTTAGCCTGCCAGGTTTTAAGCGCCTGACGTTTGGACTTGCGCAGATTTTGGAGCTCTTCTGTGAACCAGGAATTGGAGTGAAATGATTTTTTCTTTTTTATTTTCTAATGGGGCGACAGTGTTGATGGCATTGGTAAGTGTCTTTGAATAATTCAGCTAGTATGTTGTGGTCTGGTGAGAATGGCGGTGCTAGGCATGGGAGGTTAAGACAAGCACTGATGTTCTCTGCAGTGAGTTTTTTTTGCGCTTCTGGCTAATGTAGCCAGTGCTGGTGTAGTAGGTTTGGCGCATGGTGTTATAGGGATGGTGAATTGTAAGCAGTTGTGGTCTGTCCATGAGAGGCCAATATTGGACACAATGTGTCCGTTATGGTCTATAACCCAGTCTAAGATGCGACCTTTCGCGTGTGTGGGATAAGTGAATTTCTGAGAGAAGCCAAGGTCACTGAGGTCCTTTGTGAGGGATGTGGCAGTTTTGCCATTGGGTCGTTGAAGCCTAGGTTGATGCCGCCTAGGAGTAGTGTTGGTAGATTTTTTGATGTTATTTCCTAGAAGGTGGGTGACTTGACCTAGGAAGTCAGAAGGGGTTCCTGGTGGACTGTAAACCTGGATATTTATGGTATTTCTTGGCGATGGAGCTATTTTAGCTGATGAGATGTCTACATTCCCTTCTCCTTGGTGGGGTATAGGTCTGATGGATATGTCCTCTTTGAATATTAGGGCTACTCCCCCTCCTGTTTTGGCTAGCCTGTCCTGTCTGAGGATAGAGTAACCTTTGGGAAGTGTTAACATGATAGCTGGGCCAGAGGCCTCATGAAGCCATGTTTCCGTGATGGCTATTATGTCTAGGTCTTGGCTGGTGATTAGATCATTAACTTCTAACGCATGGACATTGAGAGAGCGTACGTTGAGTAGGGCGCATTTGTAGAGCAGGGGTTAGTTGTTCATTTTAGTTGGAGCTGGGGTTCTTGTTTTAGATGACGAGGAGGATTGTTTGGTGTTGTGGATGGGTATTTGGTGGCGCACCTTATTGATGCTAGGGTTAATGGCTGTATGGCAGTGGTATCTGGTGTTTGCTCTATAGATGGTCCTAGATCCTTGGCGGTTGTTTGAGTGCAACAAAAGAGGGCATGGTAGCTTTGTTCATCGGGTGAGTGCGTGTCCTAAGTCTGTGTTGTCTGGAGTGCAGTGTAGCTGGGCGCATGGCTGCATGCGTGGTAGGTTGGATGGGACTAGGCAGGAAGTTCATGGCGTTAGAGCGTTAAGGCTGCTGGCGTAAGTGTGGTTGGCTAGATCTGGCCTGCGCATCTTATGTGAGCATATTTGGAGTGTGAGCAGGGTGCCCATCATGCATATAAGAGGCAAGGTGTACATGCTGGATAGATGATACAATCTATAACGAGGTATGCAGAAAATGGTGTGCGTTAGACTAGTGAGTGCTGTCTTTTCCAGGTGTGGATAACGGTAGGTGCTAGTGGTTAGAGGTCTGGAGAGTCTGACCCTTGCGGAGGGTGCAGTGATCCCTAGAAGATGCAGATAATGCTATGGGCAGGATTTAAGACCATAGAGGCTAAAAAAAGTAGTGACTGCCATGTATACCTGAGCGACAGTTAAGCCAGGCATTCATTTACCGAGTGTATTGGGTATCTAGCACAGTAGCCTGTCTACACTTCCAGATGCTGTATTTGTGTACACTGACAAGATGTGCAGATTACAATGGCAGTACATTGTATGGTATTTGTGTACACTATGACAAGATGTGCAGATTACGAATAATACATTGTATGGCAGAACCAACAGTAAGTTCAGTATTTAAACTTTACTGAGGGAGGTGCCGGTGTATGGATACTACAAAGGCAGAGTTCCTCCAGAAAGTCAATCACGTTCTTATGAAGATGCTAATAGGCGTGCATTGTATGCGATAATCCAGTAGTTGGTGCTGTGGGGACAGGTGTGGCAGTGGGCAGCTTACCTGGAGCAGAGCGGTGGGCAGCGTTCGGGGCTCCTACGGCTCCGGACAGGCTCGAGACAGGGGTAGCGTTTGTGTGTCTGCCTTCGTGTGGAGGGGCGGCTTTCGCCTGCCGGCTCTCATTGGGCAAAATAAGTGAGGCAGTGGCCAATCAGTGGCCGTGTTGGTGCAGCTGAGGCACTCGGGATGCTGCTGGTCGTTAGGTTCAAAGCGCGGCAGTTCCGACAATTAAGGAGTAAAATTCCTTCTTTTAGAATTCGTAGTGTATAACGGGCATCTTGCCTAGCAACAGGTAGTTGCATGAGCCCTTTGTAACACTGCTCCTGCAGTGCTATTTGGGCGAGCTCCTGCTCCTTCACATGCTCAGTGATGGGCTAAGGCTTTAAAGCAACAGTCCTGGCAGCCACATAAGCTGCCATAAGTCCAACTGCTAAAAGGGATACAGTGGCGTGGGGACTGGAGTAGGAATCCCTCTGACCACAGAAATAGTTCAGTGTTAAAGAAAATATACATAATAAAGGGGAAAGGTGAAAACTGAAGGGGCCCAGAAAACTGTACTCGGAACATATTTAATTTTGTATTAAGTCATTTTTTTCTCATTTTAGAGTCCGCCACGTGGTCTAGTTGCTGCTTATAGTGGAGAGAGTGAAAGCGAAGAGGAGCCAGAGACTTCGGCTGACCAAGAGGAAAGGCTGACAGACTGGCAGAAGATGGCATGCCTGCTCTGCCGGCGGCAGTTCCCCAGCAAAGAGGCCCTTGTGCGTCACCAACAGCTCTCAGACCTTCACAAGGTATGTAAACTGAATACACTGTAGGAGAATCCATTATGTTGAAAAACATTTTACTGTACATAACAAGCGTTAGCAGGCTTTCTAAAGTGAGAGAATATTTATTTTTGGACATAGGTTTAGCACAAACTTTAAACCTGGTTCCCATTCTGTCATTGCGATTCTCTTGCCACTACTTAAAGCGTTCATACCACTATGTCTTACATAAAAAGATGCAGCCTACTGTCACTGATTTCTCTTTGATCTCTACTACGTTGACCTGCCTCTGCTTGGTACGGCTACCTCTCAAGGACACATTTTACTGTTCCCTCTCATTGCTCCTAAATCTCATTGCTCGCCTTCATTGTCCCTTTTGTCAGTCTTTAAAGGCTTGGCCTAGAGGCAATTGCATTTAAGTGTGCACCTTACAAAAAAAGCAACATACCCTAATAGCTCTGAAAAAGTCTTACCTGATTTTGATTGTTTGCAGCAAAATCTCGAGCGGCACCGCCTTTCCACTGCAGCAGGTGACAACCAGGGGTCCTTGCAGAAGAGTGATAATGAGGTAGGACAATGTCTTTGAGCAGTCTGTGGAGGTATTCAATAACTGCCATTTTGTTGGGCAGCTCCATTTCTGTTGGTGGGCCAAAATATTGATTGCCATTCTGACTAAAAAGGCTTTACGGGTGTTGCTTCTCATTACTTGAAACATATATGTACGTGGAGATGGTGGTTGTCATTGCACTTACTTCAGCTTGTTCTGGACCATACTTGTTTTTTCATGGATACAAACTTCACTTTAAGGGAAAGTGGTTTGGGTTGATTACATCAAATATCAAATAAAATGTTGTTGTTGGCGAATTGGTCGAATGTTTTTTTCTTTTAACAGTTAAATTTCACTCCAAACCCCCTCTGCATTCCCCGTCTTCCTTTTACATTAGTTGTAGCCCAAAACCCACCCCCCACAAATATATGCGGCAAAATTTGCTACTAATTCTCCTACGACCAATTCGGACGTGCAGTAATCTACCAACACCGAAAGTCATTCTGTTAGCAAATTGACCACATGTGCCTTCCTGCATTCTTAGAATTGCTTTCAACCAACTTTGGTCTGTTTACTCAGGCACTTCTTAGTAACCAGTTGTTAGGAGTGGATTTATATACTCTGGCCTGGTGGACAGATATATGGGGACCAACATAGTTTAGTGACTGGGACAACTGTGGAAGCTTTCATTTCGGTGCCACCTTAGAGACCTCCAGCTCTTTTGCTGGACTCTGGGCTTTTAATGTTTTGCTCCCGAGTGTGGGACCCTTTTCTCACTCAATTGTTTTCCTGACTGATTTTTGTTTTATGGAATCTAGTATTGGATATTGGCAGTGGCATGGACCGAAGAGTTGTGAATGAATGAAGGCAGGCGCCGCGCCTGGACATAATTGCAAGTGTTAGCATTGCCACATTCCAAAGGGGGTAGGAGCGGTAACATGAATGAGCAACCGAATAAGAGGATGGAGGCAGTAAGCCTGGGCTTACCGATGCCACCCTCCTGCTAGACTAGATTGGGAATGCTCTCTGGGCAGACATGGAGACGCCCACACACCCCACCTAATGGGAAACCTAGCGCCTCGCTTAGACTGTAATGCCAATTAACCAACCCACTAACATCTTCACCCTCTGCATACATCTCTCAAACGCTAACCAAATACAACTACAACACAACAATCCGCACAACCGTCACTACACTGCAACAACAAAACAAAGCACACATGGACCCGCACAACAGAACACGACATCTTCTGACAGTATAACACCCCAAGCCCAGCCAACGGAATTCCGGACTGAGTCCGCCAACAGCACATCACTGCTCACTTGCACTTCTCCAGCTCATCCCACTAACTCCCTCCCACCACCCCCTTTCTTTCAGAGCCGCCAGAGCGCCAGGGGACCACTCCAGTGGTGATAGTGCGCGGTACAAATATCCTTTAACATTAACATGGGCATCTGCTTTTGCATTGTGACACACAGCACCTTCTGTGCAGTGCCACTGAGACGTCCCTTGGACTTCTCTTAATGATTAACTACATTTTCTTGGGTGAACTATTTTCCCAAGAATGATGAGATGACCCCGGTCTGTCTTACCTTTACTTTACAGGTTCAGCACACACCACCCTATGTGGAGTGCTGGGGGCTTACATAGTAATTCCTTTAATCCATTCCTTTCCTCATGTAGCATTTTGTTACACTAACTCACTTCAGTGGCTGGTGGCATTGTTTTTTTTTTTTGTAATTTATTTTTTTAACTACCTAGTGACATGTCTGCTGCGGTGCTGCACCCGAGGCTGACTATTTCAACAAAATGACCCCAGTTTTATTTTTTCGCCATTTCTTGTTTAGTTTCTCCAGCATGGGATGGGGTCTGGCATGGATTCACATGCTCATGAATAGTCCCCGTCAGGCTGGGAATCCTCGGTAAAGAAAAAATCAGTTTCCGTTTCGTTTCTGAACGGTCTTTCTCCTAATAACCAATCACCGGTATCTGGGTCATACTGCCCCCAGCCAATGACTGTCCTCTACCTAAGCCCCTCCTCTCGCAGCCATCTTCAGATTTTTACTGCACGTTCAAGTGTTGAGAGTCCTCGTGCTGTAGCTCTCAAGCTTTTACTGCGTTTTGCGTTTTTATAAAGAGTTAACTCTTAAATTTTCGGTCAGTCAAGCCTCAAGCTCCACCGATTCTACTTCCGATCAACGGGGACCCGTTTTTGGAATTTTCTATGCCCTTAAAGGGCATTTTTTCGTTGAGTTTCCACTTCTGGGGGGATTCCAGAAGATCTTTGAGGCCTACCCCGCGTGGACATGGCCCAGGACAAAGGAAGCATGACGCCTGTTGGATCCAAGCTGTTCAGGAGCTGCCCTGGATGCGGACTACAGAACGTTTTTAAGGAGGATGAGCACTCTCAGTGCCTCTACTGCCTTCACGACGACAAGTCGCACGTGGAGAAGGACTGTGCGTTTTGTAAGAACATGTCCGAACGGACAATGAAGGATCGTCGTACTAAACTCAACAACTGGCTGGAGGGGAAGAGCCCAGCAGAGCGGTGAGAAGTAGAAATCTGAGCGGTCTTCGAAGACCTTTGTGGGCGCTCTGGCGACAGGGTCCAACAAAAGGCAAAGCACTGCAAGTCCGCGGGCACCGGGAGCGCCGATTCGTCGGGCTCCTCGGCTGCCAGGCAGGGTGCAGTATCACCAATGCCATCAAGCATGAGCCAACGCTCTGGCTCGGTGAAGAGGAAGTCTGAGAACCCGAGTAAGCTTCGGCAGAAGCCCCAGTCGATCCCGACGGAGACAGCCAAGGGGGAGCGAGGTGGCGACCCTCCCCCCAAGGTGAACTCGAGCACGCCCAAGGTCGTGAAGGCCCTGATTGACCCAGCTAAGGCCTCGATTGAAGGAGTTGTGGCGGTCCTAGTGAAACCTACAGAGGCTTCCCCAGTGGAAACGGCTTCAGGGGCTAGAGTTTCCCTGCCGCCCCAGAAGGAATCTTCTTTTCTGCCTATCGAGAAGACCCCCGTGGAACCCCAGGAGAAAGAGGGGCGGGGGCACAGTAGCCATAACGCACACGGATACCACCTCTGAGAATGAGTTGGCTAGCGTCCAAGCGATCCAGGACAAGAAGTCGGAGGAATCCAGGGCCCACGGGAAGGATCCCGACGAAGAGAGCAACGGGGATAGCCGACGAGGAAGATAGGGTCGGATTGCAGCCGGTGCCTGTACCAGGGGACAATTCAGGAACTATCTTGATGGCCATACAGGCCCTGTGTACAGAGATAAGGACAAGGATGCCCTTACCCCCACCAACGACCCAGTGGAGCCTGGACCGTCGGGGAGCCCACCTAACAAGCGGAGATGAGTCCATCCTCCTCCCCCCTTTTTCCAGCCTTTACCCCCTTCCCCTCATCCGAGGGATGAGACCAGAACGGCGACATCTGGGACAGACGACGGTGGTGACGACGGTATGGGCCTCCCATCACCACCTACTCGGGCCTCCCCCCTGACGAAATTGGCTCCTTCCACGCCATGATCACCAGTGCATCTGAGCTCTTCCAGCTCTGCCCTGAAGAACAGAAGGGCTTCCTCTACCAATGACGGGAGGCCAAGAGGAAGACTGTCCTTTCAGTCCCCTTACTGGACGACATCTGGGACGAGGGGCTGGCGCTCCTGAAGAACCCATCCACGGCTCCTACTAAGAGACAGGTACGAGAAGTAGTACCGGGTCCCAGACTTTGCCCCTATGTGCCTCAGAGCACAGCAGTCCCTGGACTCCGTGGTCTCTGCGGTGGGCAAGAAGAAAATGGCGGGGGGGGGCGACTGCCTCAACTGCCACGCACCCCTCAGCCCCCAGACTGCGAGGGGAAGGAGCTGGACGCCATGGGACGGGTCATGGCGGCAACTACTATTAAATCGGCCAACGCCCTCGCGATCTTGGCACGCTACGACGGGGAGCTGTGGTTCAAGATTGCGCCCCTCCTGGACTTCCTCCCGGACGATAAGAGGGCTGAGGCCCTGGAAATCCTACAGGAAGGCGAGGTGGCTTCAGACCATGCCATTACAGTGGCCACGGATATCGGCGACACTGGCTTTCGCCAGATGGGCAACAGCATTTGCCTTCACTGGCGCGGTTGGCTCAAAGCCACCGGTTTCCGCCAGGACGTGCAGACCAGGGTTCTGGACATGCCCTTCGACGGGAACAACCTGTTCGGCAAGATAGTGGACGAGTCACTGCAGGCCATCAAGGCGGACACCGAGACGGCTCAGCCTTGGGTGTTCTACGACACCGTCCTTTCGGAACTCCGGCGGCAAGCAAGGTGCCTCCAAAGGATTTGGCGGCTCACCGTCGTACCGCCTAGCGGCCTGCTCCTCGTCACAGGAAGCCAACAGAAGACACGGCAAGACTTGAAGATCCCATCGTCGGCAGAAAGGCCGTGACGAAACAGGACTGAACTGGCTGTGGCATCGGGCCCCCACCCGAGCACCCCAGTGGGAGGCCGGCTGGCGAATTTCGGCAGTGTGTGGGAGTCTCCACCGACCATTGGGTGCTAGATGCCCTGGCCAGCGGGCACACTCTGGAGTTTAAAAGGTGTCCCCGTATTCCACCCGTGGCCAGGAAGGACAACCACGTCCCAAAATTACTTCTGGAGGTACGAGCGATGCTAAGAAAGGGAGCCATAGAACTCGTCCCAAAGAGACTCCAGGGCTCGAGTGCACTTGCGGTAGTTCCTCGTCTGGAAGAAGACCGACGGTTGGCGACCCATCCTGGACCTTTGTCTAAACAAGTACATCAAGTCCCAGAAATTCCGGAGGGTCACCCTACAGAACGTGCTGGGACAGCTGGAGGAAGGCGACTTCCCGTCATCTCTGGACTTGGAGGATGCCTACTTCCACATCCCCATTCTAAAAGGACATTGAAAATTCCTACAATTTGTGGTCCAAGGGCGACACTATCAGTTCAAGGCCCTTCCCTTCGGATTGAAGTCGGCGCCCAGGGTGTTCACCAAGTGCCTAGCACAGTGGCGGCACGGCTGCGCCTGCAGGGGATCCACGTCTACCCCTACCTGGACGATTGGCTCATCCGAGCAAAATCGAGGGAACTCGCTGTCGACCACACAGCGAAGACCATCCAGTTGCTCACGGATCTGGGATTCTCGATCAACTTCGCAAAATCCCACTTGATACCGTCGCAAGACGCTCTGTTCCTGGGAGCCAGACCCGACACAGTGGCGCGATTGGCTTTGCCGTCAGAGGAAAGGACGAAGGCCATCCTGGCCAAGGTACAACGGCTGTTGACCATGGACATGGCCAGGGTAAGGTCCATCAAGTCCCTACTTGGCATGATGTCATTGTGCGCCTATGCAGGTTGCGGATGCGACCACTGCAGGAGTTCCTGGACGCCCTTTGGATACAAGCGGCGGGCAGCTTCGAAGACAGGATCTCACTCAACAAGACTTTCCACCAAGCAATCTGGTGGTGGGGCACCTGCGCGCATCTAGCGGCGGGCATGGACTTCCAGACACGGCACATCAGGAAACTGATGACGGACGCCTCCCTGGAGGGATGGGGAGCACACCAGAGATCTCCACGCAAGAGGCCTTTGGCTCCCGTAGGAGAGGTCACTACACATCAATGTCCTGGAGCTCCGAGCCGTGTTCTGGGCCCTCAGGTAGTTCCTTCCGTCCCTCAAGGGCAAAGTGATAAGGATCGTCACCCACTAACACCAACATAATGTTCTACATCCAGAAGCAGGGGGACACCAGATCCCCAGCCCTATCCAAGGAAGCGCAGGATCTGTGGCACTGTGCCATCATCCAAGGGATGTTCCTGGTACTCTTCCATCTTGCAGGAATAAAGAACACCATCTCCGACTCACTCAGCAGGGAGCTGCGCTCGTGCCACGAGTGGGAGCTGCAGCAAGATCAAGTAGATCTTCTATTCTGAGGATGGGGCAATCCCCAGATCGACCTATTCGCGACGAACGCCAAGTGCCGGAGGTTCGCCAGCAGGTATCCCCAGCTGGAGAGCATGGGCGATGCCTTCTCATTCCCCTGGGATGGCCTGTTCCTGTATGCGTTCCTACCTTTGCCGTTGCTTCTGCAACTCATCAGTCAACTCAGACGATCCCGGTGCAAGATGATCCTCGTCGCACCGGCGTGGCCGAGGCAGATATGGTTCCCGGACCTTCTGGACTTGTCAGCATCCCCCCCGCACGGCACCCCCTCCCCTATTCAAACTACAGACAGACGCGGATCTTCTCGCCAGGGAAGGAGGTGCCATTCTGCACCCCGACCCAGGATCGCTGAGCCTACATGCCTGGCTCCTGCAGCACTAGAGTTCAGAGGCTACGATATCCCGGCAGACTGCAAGGCGGTCCTTGCAAAGGCCAGGGCGTCCTCGACTCTTAAGTGCTACGGGCATAAATGGAAGAGGTTCTCTGTCTGGTGCCGTGCACAGAAGATCAAACCTCTACGGATTACGGCCCTTCAAGTGCTGCCGTACATGCTATTGCTGGCCAAGGCGGGGCTGGCGCATGCCTCCAAGATCAATCTGGCGACTATCTCCCGCTACACCAGAACACTGGGGCGGTCGTCACTGTGGTCTCACCGCCTTGTGAAGGAGTTCATGAAAGGACTGTTCCACTTCCCGCCGGTGAACGCCCCGGCGTGGGAGCTCAACGTGGTGCTGACCAGGCTCATGGGCCCGCCATTCGAGCCTCTGCATTCGGCACCGTTGAAATTCCTGTCGTGGAAAACAGCGTTTCTTGTGGCCATCACCTCTGCACGACGAGTGGGAGAGATCCAGGCCCTCTCCTGTAAACCTCCATACCTGACATTTCACAAGAAGAGGGTAGTGCTGCCGACGCACCCCTCCATGCCCTAGGTGCCGTCGGACTTCCATCTCAACGAGCCCTTGGTGTTACCGGTTTTCTTCCCTTCACCGACTGAGAAGACTTTGCACTCGCTGGATGTGGCTAGAGGGCTGAAGTTCTACGTGGACCGCATAAAGAGTTTTCGGAAGACATCACAGCTGTTTGTGAACTTTGGAACTGTGAACCAAGGGAAGGCCCTCTCGAAGGCTTCCATTTCAAGATGGCTCTCCGGCTGCATCATGCACTCACTGGTTGGCAAACCGACCGTTGCCCGGCTGTCCGAGAGCCCATTCAACCAGAGCAATCGCTGCTACCACAGCGTTCCTGTCTGGTGTGCCCCTGCTGGACATTTGCAGGGCTGCTACGTGGAGGTCGATGAACACCTTCACAAGATTCTACTGCGTCGACCAGGATTCCAGGTAGGAGTCCAAAGTCGGCCAAGCAGTGCTGCGCAACCTGTTCGCTTGAAGGTGAGCCTGGTGAGGAGGTAAGAGATGCTTAATGTTGAGTTGTTGAAATACTTAATGTTGAGCCTTGCCACCTCCCGTGGTTGCGCATGTGTGTACTGCTATGTATTCTTGTATTCATGAGCATGTGAATCCATGCCAGCCCTCATGCTGGAGAAGGAACAAGTTACTTACCTTTAACTGTTGTTCACCAGCATGGGTGTGGCATCGATTCACATGCAAATCATCCCTCCAACCCCTCTGCGGCTCTTCTCTTGGTCCTACTGCCACTTTACGTGCTACCAAATCTGAAGATGGCTGCCAGAGACAAGTGATTGGTTGTTAGTAGAAAGACAGTTCAGAAACGAAACTGAAACTGATTTTTTTTGTTTACCGAGGATTCCCAGCCTGACGGGGAATATTCGAGCATGTGAATCCATGCCAGTTGCTGGAGAACAACAGTTACAGGTAAGTAACTTGTTCCTTCTCCAGCATGGGGTCTGGCATGGATTCACATGCTCATGAATTTTCTATCGGGGATTTTCTATTTTTGTCAAATAGAGCCTGTAGGCTCATTCGCTTCTTTGCCTGGCAAGCGGGGATCAGTTTATCAGTGTCTTTCAACGCCCCTCAAGGGCAAGAATCTTTGAGTGTTGAAGATTCCAGAAGGCCATCGGGCCTACACTGCACGCCGGACCATATCTTAGGAAAAAGAGGGTGGTTCCCTCTTCAAGCTCTGCTCCAGCTGCAGATTGAGGAACGTGTTAGTGGAGGAAAAAAACACTCGGTGCCTGTCTCCATCCAGACCTCAAGGAAGCAAATTGTGAAATCTGCCTTGGGGTCTCTCGTCACAGTAGGTTGGTGGTGTGGCTAAAAGCCAAGGCCTCTACCCTGTGCGGCAAGCAGGGGCATGCCTCTACCCTGTGCGGCAAGCAGGGGCATGCCTCACTCAGGACCGGCCGGCTTCTAAGCCCTTTGATGGCGCTCCATCCGTGGGTCCCAGGATGAGGCCTAGCACTGCAAATCCGTTTCCGTTGGTGTCGCAGCGCAAGCGGGTCCCTCGACGGGCAGGGCACACTCATCTTCAGTCTGCCTCCATCTCAGTCAACGCTCCAGCTCCTCCTCGAAGAAGAAATCGGCTAACCCAGGGAAGCTGCGGGAGAATCCCAAGGCGCAGGGAAAGGTGTCCGGTCTCCCCCTGAAGGCACAGGCGAAGTCTTCCTCGACGATAGAGCTGGTGCAGCTGCCCTCTAGAAGGCAAAAGGGGCTGACCTGATCCAGGGGACCACAGCAGTGCGCAGATTGGCTCTACCCCCCCCAAAACGGGAGACCTCAGCCAAGCAGGTGGAGAAAACGCCAGAGAAGATGCCATCCGTAAGCCCGAAATGGCCCAGTTTTCTTTTTTGACATTCCTTTGTGGAAAGTTCCTTCTTGCGATTTACTCTGCGCCCCAAACCACCTTGGGGCCAGCATGATAGTCTCACTGGTGATTGTTACTTGTTAAAAGCAGAGGTTACAGGATGTCAGACCATGTAAGAACCCACATAGAGGAGGGTGTTAGGCAAAGTGTGTATGCAGTACCCTCTGGGACCACTACACACAACTAGGACTACAGGTGTAAGCAAAACCAACCTTTGGTAGAAGTTTGAACCACAGTTTTTGGTAGCGAGCTGAGCAGCCAGACTTATCTCAAGAGGGAATGTGGGCTTGTAAGGGTGTTACACAGAGGTCTATAATAACAAGTATTCAGATAGACATACTCAAGGTTTCTTGGTAAAACACTTAACTTATTACACAATCGTTTATAAAGTATTCACTAAATAGGGCAACCAATACCACACAAGAATTATACTACAATACTAAGCAGTTGAGCTCCCTTGGAAGTAGGAGCCAAATAGCATTGAGGTAGGAGCAAAAAGGCCTAAGTTAATACAACGAATATTAGTTACTCCAAAACAGTAACCAGAGGAGTTGATTCAATGCAATAGGTAGGCCAATGGGCCTAGTGTCTTGTAGAAGTAAAAACGGTTCTGGTATTTAAAACGGAAAAGTCTTTGCCATGGTTCTTAGAAGTAGTGCACGGAAGAAAGGTTTGTATGTCTGGTCACAATCTGACTAGGCCTGCAGGTTGCCAAAGTTCCACAAACTTTCACGGTGAAAGGTAAGTTCTCTCGGTTGGGTTTTCACAGTGCCTTATATTGAACATAAAGATGCAGCTGATGACTTCTGTTCCTGGCAGTTCCTGCAGATCTTGCTGTTCCTGTGCCTGTCATGGGGACAAGAGGGAGGACGTCTCGGGATTCCTGCACTGCACAGGGACTGGTCGCAAAGCTAGCAAATTGTCAAATCTTCGATTCCGGATGCTGTTTCTTCAAGCACACAAGCTGGTGTGCTTCTCCCTGGCTAATCCTAACCAGCTCCGAGAATGGTATCCAGGTGGCTTACGAGTTGATTGGTCCCACCAACTCAAAGGGAGAAGTTGTCCTTGCAGGGCTTCTCTGCCGAGATGAACTTGGCGATTCAGACCTGCAGCAGGGCTTCACAGGGCACACCAACGGTCCAGGAGTTGCAGCAACCGTCGTCTTCCAGCTCGTCTTTGGTTCTTTCAAGAGACTTGCCTTTTATTTAGTTTTTTCCCTTTCATTCCAACCTAGCTGCCACTCAACCAGAAGGGTGTCTGTCCTTGCCGGACAGTCAGCCAGCTAATCACGCCAGAGTGCATTTGGGTCTCCTAGGAGACTAAGCACAGGGAGTTTCGGGCACCTCCCTCACTTCCTGCCCACTCCAAACACTCGGGCACCAGAGGCAGTCTTCAGTCCTGAAGCCCGCCAAAAGCGTAGGAACAAAGGGACCAAACCTAGTTTGGCGCTCAGAGACCACCTCTAGAAGGACCTTTCCAAAAAGAAATGGCGAAGACGGGGATGCCTTTAAACAAAGGAGGCTCGGGCACCATCTTGAAAAACAGGGCTCCCGTGATTTAGCACTACTGGTGTTCGCGGTCGGGAAAAATCATGGTAGTTGTAAAACCACTGCCACCAGCCATTTCGAGAGCAAAGGTAGCATTGGGCTGCTACGTGAGTTTCTAGACAATAGGGCGTACTAGATAACCCCTCCAGCACTCTATTGTAAGATAGGATGTGCTGGGTCTAGGAATTTTAAAAAAGACGTATTAATCTGCTTAGAATCACATACTGTGCATATGGTCAGACATCCAGTGGTAACCGCAGAGTATTGCAGCTTGTCTTTCGGGGACCGAAATAGGCGTGTCTGTAACACTTTCCCTATCGTGACGTGTAGTGTACCCAAAAACCCTCACGCGCCGAGTTCCCTCAGATTTTTTTTTCCACCCAGATAACTGGTCGCCCTATTTCCAACACCCTGAGAGACTATTTTTGGCGCCTCTAGGCCCTTCTGCGTCCTCTAAATGGACAAGGGAGAAATTGTGTATGGACCGTCTTGAGAAAATTAATTTTTCTGAACATCCTTCCCCGAGAAGATCTTGTGGAGAACCTAATCTTCAATCTGCTTCACATTTCCAAGAAGATCAGCCCTCTGTCCCCGTTCTCACCATGAAGATATCGTCCAGATGGATACTTATAGGGACGTTTTACAGTGAAGATGAAGAACCTTCCTTCCTACAGAATTACGATGAGAACCAGGTGGATGCCACAGACAATTGGGAAGAGAAGATTGGCTGCCTCCCTGGTGTCACCAGCTCAATCCCGGGCAGTGAACCCAAGAGTTGAAAATGTATTTCGGCCAGCTCCTCCGGACCCTCAATACATTAAAGGGCACGCCACCCCTGATTCCCTGGTAGTGACTACCACCCGGAAATGGGCAGGAGTACCCTTTGCTACGGGGGAGGCGCCTCAAGATAAAGAATCCAAGAGGCTATATGCCCTAGGTAAATGGGTTACCTCGGCTGCCGTATATACCACGCGCGTAGCAAATAACACTACGCTATTGGCGAGTTATGCTGACGCTCAATGGAACCTAGTACAGGAAGGTCTCCGAGGTCCCAGAGCCCGTCAGGTCCAAGCTTCTCACTATTGTGGCCGAAGGCAGGCAGGTGAACAAGAACACTCTGGACACAGCTGAAACAGCAGGCAGGTCTCTGGCCCAAGGAACCTTACTCAAAAGGCACGCCTGGCTGCGTACCTCAGGGTTTAAGCCTGAAACACAGGCCTCGCTTATCAATAAACCAATTGAAGAAGCTAACCTCTTCAGAAACGTGGTATGTGAGGCCCTAGAAACAGCCAAAAAAAGAGCAGAGACTCTTAGGTCTCTGCAACAAATCACTCAAATACCCCCCCCCCCCACCCCCACCCCCAGAGAGGAATTCATTCTCGGTGGTCCTTTCTAGGGCAGTCCCGTGCATGTCAGAACAACTATGGCACGGGAAACTTTAGTAACCTCCAAGGGTCAGCAATTTGGCAAAGCCAGAGGTAGAGGCCCCAATCCTAGAGGAGCCGCAGCCTCCGGTCAAAAATGACCATCGGATCCAGGTCCCCTCCCATGTCACCCCGGTTGGGGGGCGCTTAACATCTTTCCTCACGACATGGGAGGGGATAACTTCACACCAGTGGGTCAAAAAGACGGTCGCCCACGGATACTGCGTGGAATTCGCCCGACCTCCACAATTCAGACCACCGTGCTCACAGCGCCTTTCACTGGACCATCTGGAGATCCTGAATCAAGCGGTGGAAGCGGTGCTGGGAAAGGGCGCCATAGAAGCCGTCCCGATTCTTCAGATAAACAGGGGTATTTATTCAGTGTACTTCCTTGTACCCAAAAAGGACCTCACCATGCGCCCTGTTCTAGACTTGCGCCCAGTGAACACGTTCATAAAACCTCAGATGTTTTGCATGGTAACGCCACCCATAGGAGGTGATCCCACTGTTGAAACGGGGACTTCATGGCAACATTGGACATGAAAGATGCTGTTACGCTCACCTGGTATCCACTGGGGCGAGACACGATACTTTATGGAGGTCTAAGCGCTATCCCGGACCGCTCTCTGCTTGATTATGTGCCAGACTTTGGGTAGCGGCTATAACGGGAGAATGGAGGGTTAAGATACTGGTTTCTGTGATGGGTGGATTCCCACCTCCCTCTGGTCCAAATCCCCTCCCTTGGGGTTATTGCTCACTTTAGGTTTTTGTGCGTTGAACTCTCCGTCCTACGTCTCTGTGCAGAGGTGCGTGGTTGGTGTGGGCGTTCCATGGACCTAGTTGTTTCACTGGTCCGTGTGCCCTTATGTCGGGTCCAGACCGGCTGTGACTCCAACTCTGCTTGCTGTCTTCCAGGTGAGTTATGTCTTTACCATTTTTATTCTGTCTTTCTTTCCCTCTGTTTTCTCAGTCTTCTCTGTGTCTTGCTCCACTACGCTGTTCCCTAACAATGTCTTTGTTTTCACAAGGATGGTTGCGATCTCGGATTTGCAGCGCTGATGGTGAAGACCACGGTGAGTTGAGTTGCGTATCGCTGCGCTGTTTATTGGTGTTAATTGCTAACCTGTGTTCTGTTCTCTTCTTTGTACAGGTTGAGGTGATGTTCCGGAGTGATGAACGATCGAAGCGCTGCTTGCCCAGGTAAGTGCTTTGTTAATGCTGACCTTGTTCCTTCTCCCTTGCAGGTTGCGGTGAAACTCGGAGATGGGCAAGGTAAGAGAAGCGCAGGCTGCTGCCAGGTCTCGCTGCTTGCCCAGATAAGAATTGTTATTAATGCTGTACTTGTTTCTTTACCTTTGCAGGTTGCGGCGAACTCTGGAGAAGGGCGAGGAACTCTGGAGAAGTGCGAGTTAAGCGAAGCGCAGGATGGATTCAAGACCGGTTACTTCACAGGTAAGTGTTCTTGCTCGCTAATGCTGTTCTTGTTCCAGGTTAATGGAATCCGGATCTAGGGCTTCAGGATCGGGCCGCCGGAGAAGCAGATGAGCAGGAGCTGGACACAGTAAGCGTTACCTTGCAGTAGTGCAGAATAACGCGAAGAATGCTCTGCTGTTTGGGTGTGGTTTAAATAGCCCAAGTAAAGTAGTTCCATGCCAACCAGTTCCAGGCCAAGTAGTTCCAGGCTCAGCCACACACAAAACACTAGACCGCATGGCTTAGTTCTAAGGAACTGAGCTGTGTAATAGGCCTCCATGTTGGATTAAGATCCGAAACTGGTATTGCTTTATTCCTGATAGTCTGGTGCCAAAGGCCTCAGGACTGACTCATGTATGTTTCTGATGGAGTTTTAAGGCCCTTGGGGCCAGTGTGAAGGGCTTTAGCCCCACTGCTGCCAGGGGGCTGTTATACCTGAGGTGGTCAGGGGCATGGATTGTGACAGATGCATACTTTCATATTTCAATGTTGCCAGCGCACAGGAAATATCTAAGGCTCATGATCGTGGACAGGCATTACCAATTCAAGGTACTCCCCTTTGGCATCGCCTCGGAACCAAGGGTGTTTACGAAGGTCCTGGTAGTCGCTGCAGCACACCTGCGCAGGTAATCCGTCCCGGTTTACCCTTACTTCGCCGACTGGCTCATAACAGGGGACTCGTACAACACATGTTTTTTGAACACCCAAAAGACCGTAGACCTTCTGTTCAGTCTGGGGTTCTCTATCAACGAGAAAAATTCCAGTCTAGTCCCCAGTCAAATAAAACAATCTCTGTGAGCTCTAATCCGGACGAAAGACGGCCTCGTCTTCACCTCCAACGAGAGGGTTCAGAACATGCTTTTTCAGATCCCTCAATATGTAGCCAGTTGGAAGGTGACGGTGCGCAAAGCCATGCGTTTGCTAGGAATGATGGTATCGTGCATATACTTGGTTCCCAACGCGCGGCTGCGCATGCGTCCCATGCAAGAGTGGCTCAACAGCCAGTGGTGTCAGGCCAGCGGACAATGCCAAGATCTGGTAGTTGTCTCGCCAGCCCTCGTTCTCTCTGCAGTGGTGGTCAAGAGAAAACCTCTTGAAGAGGAAGTCCTTCACCCCTGCAGTGCAGTGGAAGCTACTCATGACACACATCTCTCACAGTGTGGGGGGGGGGGGCCTCACTTTCTTCAGCAGACAGCACATGGAGTGTGGTCCCCTCAAGTAGCGTCCAACCATATACATTTATTGGAGCTATTAGCAGTGTTCAAGGCATTAAAGGTCTTTCAGATGCAACTACAAGGAAAGACTGTGCTGATTCTAACAGACAGCACTACAGTCATGTATTACCTGAACAAACAAGGGAGCACTCACTCTCCAGGGCTATCCAAACTGTCCCAAAACATTTGGATATGGGCTCTCAAACACAAGATGTTTTTGTTGTCCCAACATGTTCCAGGGGGACTCCATCTTCTGGCAGACGTGCTCAGCAGAGATTTTCCTCTGCCCGAAGAATACGAATGGCATCTGCATGAAGACATTGTGTCTAACGTCTTTGCAGAATGGGGCTTCCCAGAAATCGGCCTGTTCACAACTCAGAACGCCCAATGCCAAGACTACGCCTCCAGGTAGCCCCAGAACCGCTCCAAGGGGAACGGTCTCTGGATAACATGGTCAGGGAACTTTGTCTACGCTTCCCCCCCCCCTCCCGACTCCCCTTTTCAATAAGAAGATGCACCAGGAGCCAGTTACCATGATACTGGTGGCCCCCATGTGGCCAACCTGGGGTCGCTCATCTGATGGAAATGTCCCTCTCCCCACCAGTAAAACTACCCTACATGTCTCAGGACAGGGGGGGGGGGGGAGACCCTACACCCATGGCCACAAACTCTGAACTTAGCGGCCTGGCTCCTGAAGTCCTAGAGTTTGGACACCTACAGCTCCCTCAGAGGTGCATGGACATACTCGGGGAAGCTAGAAAACCCAACACATGTTATTGCTATGCCAGCAAATGGAAACGTTTTGTCATCTGGTGTAATTTCAAGGGTGTCAATCCCATCGATTGCTCACCCACACACATTGTGCTGTACCTTACCCATCTTTTAGATACTGGGTTGGTCTTTAAATCCCTAAAGGTTCATCTGGCTGCTCTTTCAGCCTACACCACATCACAGCAAAAGGTGTTGTGGTGGAAGATATCAGTGATTAAGGCCTTTATGGAAGGGGTTAAGAGGATGTATCCTCCCATTTCTCACCCAGCTCCTGGGTGGGACCTAAATGTGGTTTTGACCAGGCTCATGGGAGATCCCTTTGAGCCAATGTATAAAGCATGTCTAAAAGACCCTACTTTTAAGGTGGCCTTCCTAGTGGCTATCACTTCTATTAGAAGGGTTAGCGAACTACAGGCACTTTCTTTTCTAGACCCCTTTGTTACAGTCCACAGGGATAAGGTAATTCTGCACACTCACCCCAGATTTGCACCTAAATTATTCTCGAAGTTCCATGTGAACCAATCGATTGAACTACCTACCTTTTTCAAGAATCCCACTAGCATGGCCAAAAAAAGCCTACAGTGCTCCAGGTAAGATTTTGAGGTGGGAGTATTTTACGCATGAATTTTCAAATTGGAGAGTAAATGCAATTTCAAGAGAATAAAAATGTTTTCTCCTCTGCAAGAGAGTAAAACGTATCGAACATACACCCAATGCATACGTAAAATCAGACCTGTAAAATCGGACCCATAGACCAAAAGAGTTGTAGATCAAAGTTGTCTGGCTTGCCTTAAACCATTTTATTACACTTGTGGAAAATAATCTGCCATAAAATAACTTGGAAGTACGTGCTACATACACAGCTTCATTTTCAAAATTCTGGACCCTACAAACTGTTAAGAACTACTATAGATAGAGACTAATGTATTGCTTGCATAGGGATTGTGAGTAAGCAAGTGTTGGCATATGATTTACTTACAGGAACACATAATCTCAGCAACAGTCACAACCTGCTAAGCTACCTTCCCTGCTGTCTGCTGCAGGAAATTAATGTGGATCCCCACATTGTGTAAAACACCAAAAACATGATTCTGGCAATTAGTTGGGAAGAAATGCAGACAAGTGCATAAGTTGCAGACTGGTCCCAAATCCCTGCTTCAACACTAGTGTGTGATCCTGGGCAACTAATGTTGCCACTGCCTTTTTAGCAAAAAAAATAAATGTCTATAACAAGTGATTTATAGTCAACTAATTACTACTCAAAAAAGCCTGACTGACCCCTTTTCCACTGTTTGAACTATACCATTATAATAGTGACCATTTATATAATGCACATGGTAAAGGACCTAATTCATTGAGTGTTTTCCAATGGTGTGTTGCCCTTATAAAAGGTTTCTGTGAATTAGGCCCAAAGTGTTTACGTCTCGTGTCTTACTCCTTGCTGCTTCTTTAATATAAATTCACATGAACTCCTCGAGTATTAATAACTCACCTGTACCTTCCCCCATCTTCTACTTCCATCATAGGTGAGCAGTCTTGATTGCCCGATGGGTTTCTTCCAAGATAGTCAAACTGCATCTCCGGCATCGCAGCCAGTTTAGTCCGTAATCGCTAATCACATCATGGGGATTAAAGGAGTGGTGGAAGTGGATAAAAAGGAACTACGGGTACTCTGGCTGCATCCAAAAAGGAGGGAGTGGGGTGGTCAGACAGGTGGGGCGGGTAGGCAAGTGTGGACCGTGGGACAGGACCAGGATCACAAACCTTGCCTGAGCTGTGAAGCAGGGATTTTAATCCACTCTGCAAATTTGACCACATAGCTTCCAAGGTTTACTTGGTACGAACAGTTTGGATTTCAAGGCCAACAGTTATGATGTCTTATAGAGTTTACTTACAAAAAACACAAATTGCATAATAACGCCACATGAAAACATGTAAATACGTGTTAAGCCAAAAGAATATCATTGTGGCTTTAATGTTCACGTCCTGAATGGTATGCTATAGTCCCAGAATGCAAGATAATGTCAACCTGAAAGATCTAGTTAACCTCACAGTACTTTCAGTGATTTAAGACCTGTAATAAAAGATGTTGTATAATAAACTCAGATATGGAGATTCTTTGCAACAAACCTCCAGCTCATTGTTATTCATGATGTTGAAAACATTTGATTAATGACTTAAAGCAACTTTATTTTTTTAGCGTGTCAATCTAGCAGACATAGATGTATAAAGCGCCCATTAATGATGTTAATATAAACACATAATTAAATGGGCGCTTTGGGTTGCTCACTTTAACTATCATACATATGAAAGGCACTGCCACTGATAAAAGAAATGTTTGCTGGTGCAGATCCAAGACACCTTTTGCACTCTAGTGGAGGAAAGTATGCTTTTTGATGAAAATAAATGAAGCATAAAGGGTACGCAGAAGAAAATAATTAAATGCTCCGTAATGGCCATAATTACATGCGTAAAATGGCCTTATATGCAGCTTATCTGGAGGGCTGAGCCTACACACATACTAGATGTGCGCAGGGCAGTCATGTTACCTGGAAAGAACAAAACCACTGAGGAAAACAAACCAGTTTTTCATTTCGATGGCTGCTGGTAGAGGAGGAGATCCTGTCTCTAAATTTACTATCTCAAGGTGGTGTCAAATGCATCACACTATGCTCCACTCTTGCTAAGAGAGAACTGCCCTTCAAGCCTAGAGCACTCTTCTCGATGCACTGAGGCTTCCAGAGCATTCATTGCAAATGCTCCCCTAGAGTCCATTTGCCAAGTGGCAACCTGAAGTTGTACACACCTTTACAAAACACTATTGCCTAGACACCCATTCTAGGTCTGATTCTCAGGTGGGACAAGCAGTACTAAGACATCTTATCTCTACTGTTTCTTCTCACAACCCACCTCCAACTCTGGGTACTGCTCACCAGTCTATGCACAGCATGTGATTCTAAGCAGATTAACCAGCATGAGAAGACCTGCATTACTTACCGTAATAGCATTTCTGAGGCTTTTATCTGCTTAGATGCACATGCGCCCTCCCTACCTCCCCACTCGGGGTGGAAGGAACATAGAAGTCTTACTATTTCTCTCCATGTACTCACTCACAGTAGCCTTGGGCTCCCTCATGGCAGAAAAAATACAATCGGAGGGACCTCGGCGCGTGAGGGATTTAGGGTGCACTACATGTCACGATAGGGATAGTGTTACAGACCAGCCTATGCCAACGTCCCCGAGATGCAATAATCTGCGGTTACCACTGGATGTCGGACCATAAGCACAGCATGTGAATCTAAGCAGATACAATCATCAGAAATGCTATTACGGTAAGTAATGCGTGTCTTATGATGCTTGTGAATATGCTCAGAATCCTTACCTCCTACACAGTAGGAGGACGCAGTGCCAGGGCTCGCCGAGGTGACCATAGGGGGCTGGAGGCCCTGAAGACTGGATCAGGTCAAGCTCTCTCTCCTCAGGTAGGGGCGGCAGCCGAGTGGAGTGTAGCAAGTAGTTGCCAGATCGTGTTTTCTGCTCCTATCCACAGGCATTTGGCGTTGGGCAGCGTCCGGGTGTCGCTTCTGTTCTGGCTGCACGGTGAGGCCGCCCAGGCCGGGGTGGTGGCCACCGGAGGCTCCCTGCACCGCCCGCAGCTATACTTGCTGGTCGCGGAGTGGTTGGGGGTCCCCCTTGTTCATGCCGGGATGAGGCACTGGAGCAGAGAGCCGGTGCGATTCGGCCGGTTCTCAAGCAGTGCAGGCTTGAGGGCACTGCGTTGGGGCAAGATCTTGCGGGCGCTCCCCAAAGTGGGGTGGCGGGTGTCCGTCAGCTTCACTCTCCCTCTGGTTCGGGCTCCGCTTGAGCGCATCACTGCGTCTGGTAGCTGTAGAGGGTTTGGCGCAAAGCCTCTGGCGCCATCTTGCGGCTTCATCTAACGGCCTGCGCGGCTCCCCCAGCAATTCAAAAATCTCTGCTCTCCCGCATTGCCGGAGGGCCACAGTCAGACAATGTGTGCCTCGGACCTTCAGCTCATGCATGGTCCACTTTTCCTGCACTGATGGGTTGGTTCACCGGAGCATACTTGCTTGATGCATGGCACCAGCTGGGAGCTCTTACGGAGCCACTCCGACCACCATGGTGTCCAAGCCAAGACTCATATTTTGTGGAGGATTTTCTAAAGGAGAAGCCTCCTGCCAGCCGGGCTATCCCTTTACTTAATTCAATTAAAAGGCACATCGCCCCTTCCTTACTAACAGCTTCACAGACAAGGGCTGTGAATCCACAGGTGGAGAAACATTTTCGCCCCTCCCCTTCTGACCCGCTCTATATTCAGGGACATGCCACCCCAGATTCTCTCGTGGTCACTACAACAAGAAAGAGGACTGGGGGGGGGGTGGAGGTGTCCTTGTCCACAGGTGAGGCACCGCCGGACAAGGAATGCAAAAAGCAGTATGCCATAGGGAAGCAAATTACTACTGCGGCAGTATACTCCATCCAGATTGCCAACAAGACCACCCTGTTGGCCAGCTACTTGGATGTTCAATGGAACCTGCTACAAGAGGGCCTACAGGAGGTCCCGAACCAGTGCATTTTTGTCTGCTTACAATTGTATCAGAGCGTAAGCAAGTAAACCATAACATCCTTAAACACCTTAGATGCTGCAGAGACTGCAGGGAGAACCCTTCCCAGGGTACCCTTTTGAAACGTCACGCCTGGTTGAGAACTTTGAGTTCAAGCCGTAGACACAAGCGTCTCATCAACAAACCGGTGGAGGATTCTAACCTGTTTGGCAAGGCTGTTGATGAGGCTCTAGAAACTGACAAAAAAGAACACAAGACTTTGAAATCTTTGAATCAAATCACTCAAAGGCCCTTTCAACAGAGGGGGAAGTTCTCGCCACTTGTTAGGGAGAATTCTCAGAAATGTGCCAATTCCCTCCACCTTAGAAACCCCCAGCAACTTTGCTGGATTTTGAGGGCTTGATATTTTTTTTATTTTTTACCTGGAGAGTTTTTCCCCACTCTCTCATGGATTTTAAATGTGATCTTTGGACTCTATTTGTTTTGGTTATGGAGCCTGACAAACTCCATAGGCGTCATCTTTTGCATTGTCACAGCACCTTCAGTGCAGTGGCACTGGGTAGTCTTTCAGATTTTCCCAAGGTTTAAATACCTTCTCTGGGATAAACTACTGTTTCCCAGAGCAGTAAAGTAAAATGGACTTTACTTACATTTGTAACTTTATAGACCCTGCACACACTATCTTACAATAGGGTGCTGGAGGGGTTACCTAGTATGCCCTTTGTCTAGCTTCTCATGTAACATTTGTGTTATCCTTTCCTCATTGAATGGCTGGTGGCAGTGGTTTGTCAATTGCATCACCCTCTGCTACACTCTTGCCAAGAGATTTGCCCTTCAAGCCTAGAGCACACTACTCGGGCTTCCATATCATTCATTGCAAATGTTCCTCTCAAATCCATTTACAAAGCGGCAACCTGGAGTTCTGTAAACAGTTACAAAACACTATTGCCTAGACACTCACTCTAGGTCGGATTCTCAGGTGGGACAAGCCGTACTAAGACATCTTTTCACTACTGTTCCTTCTCGCATCCCACCACCAACTCCGGGTACTACTCGTTAGTTTATGCACAGCAAGTGATTCTAAGCAGATTCACAAGCATCAGAAGGCATGCATTACTTAACGTAATAGCATTTCTGATGATTGGATCTGCTTAGATTCACATGGGCCCACTCTTCCTCCCCACTTGGATGAAAGGAACATAGACATCTTACTACTTCTCTTTCTGTACTCACTCGCAATAGAAAAAATGCAATCAGAGGGACCTCGAAGTGTGAGTGATTTTGGGTACACTACACGTCAGATAGTGTTACAGGCACGTCCATGTTAACGTCCACTTTCTATCCTCGAAAGACCAGATGCAATAGTCCGTGGTTACCACTAGATGTTGGATTATATGCACAGCATGTGAATCTAAGCAATACAATAATCAGAAATGCTATTACGGTAAGTAATGCATGTCATCGTGTTTGCTTGGCCATAAATATAGTATTTTTATAACTACATGTCTGTGTAATCCTTGATTACTTACCTTGTGGCTCCTTGACCATGCTCAACCGTCCTGAGACTAAGCCTTGACCACTCCATGCTACCTTGATTGATTTGGCTACAGCTCCAAGAGTTGTCCATGTTCACTAACTTGGTTGGCCTCGTATTCATCTGTCCACCAGGCCAGAGTATAGAAATCCAGTCCAACACACAGACTGTGTTTTAAATCCTAGTTCACCACCCCATATTTCTTTCCATGCTTATGTGGATTACTGTTAGTGGGGTGTGATTCAGATCACTGATCAGTGCAGCTTCACCAACCGTCCAGTCATATTGTCAGGATGCGTCCATCTTCTACTAGTTTGGTTTGGAGTCAGGTTTTAGCCGCTTTCAGAATTTGCTTCCCCTCGGTTTGTAAATTAGATTAAAAAAAGAAGCAACCAATATTTTCTTTGAGAATGTTGATGGAATAAGCTGTTCAAAATGGGTATCCTCTTCATGATTAATTGGTGAACCAAAGTGAATACTGCTTGCTCACTATTCGGACATGAGTAATTGCCATTTAGTGCCAGAAGACCTCACTGTGGTGTTTGATCTCTCGAAGTGGTAGAAATAGAATGGAATTGAAGGTGGGCTGATCCTCGTTGTGGACAAACGTTTACATTGTCTTCAAAATCAGTTTTGTATTTTGAGAGCACTATTTTCTTTATTCTCTACCACAGACTAAATATAGAGATCGAGCGGCTGAGAGGAGGGTGAAATATGGTGTCCCTGAGCCTCCAGAACCCAAGAAGAGAAAGTATACTGCCGTAGCAGAGGCAACAGTGTATGTATTAAAGGTGTATTCCCAACACATACTGGTATCAAAGATTTAAATGAGCACACAGACCTCTTTCTAATGAACATCCAAAACCACTGCCACATTTTGATTAGTGTTCGGGAGAATTCTCAGAAACATGCCAAACTTCATTTTTTTAACCTGGAGAGGGCGAGACCCTTTTTGCCACTCATGTATTTTAATGTGATTTCTGAACTCTGTTTCTTTTGGTCCCTTTGTTTTTTTGTCTTTAGCAGGATTCATGAGTGAAGCCTGCCGCTGGCTCCAAGGTGTCTGGGGTAGGCAGGAAGTGAGGGAGGTGCCCAAATCTCCCTGTGCTTAGTCTCTTAGGAGACTCAAATGCACTCTGAGAGGATTGGCTGGCTGACTGTCCGGCAAGGACAGCCACCCTGCTGGGTGACTGACAGCTAGGCTGGAATGAAAGGGTGCTAACTGTATAAAAGTTGAGTCTTTTGGCTTGGAAGGCAGAGTCAACCACTGAACAAAGGAACTGAAGAAGACCTTGAAGAGGATACATTTTGCAACTCCTGGACCGTTGGTTTGCCCGGTAAAGCCCGGCTGCTGTGGTGAAACGCCAAGTTCGCATCGACACAGAAGCCCCTGCAAGGACGACTGCTCCCCTTCAGTTGGTGGGACCAATCAACTCCAAAGTAAGCCACCTCGGCCTCCTTCTCGGAGCTTGTTGAATTTCCAGAGTTGCTGATGAAAACCATAGAGCCAGGGAAAGGAACACTAGTTTGGGTGCTTTGCTTTTAAGTTGGCCAAGAGCTCCAGGATGATCCTCTGGACCGCCAGGAAGCAGGACTGACCGAGCCTGAGTCCCCTCAACAGAGTGCGGGACCCCAGAAGCAAGGAAAGTCCATCTCGACAGCCAGGAGCCGCGGTATTGCTATTTGCGGTAGACGCGAGGAGCTGAAACACTGAACAGCCACTGAAAGTGAAGTTTGCCGATTGCAAGCTTTGACCACCCCATTGCAGTGCAGGAGTCCCCGGACGTCCTCCCTCTTGTCCCCACGATTGAGGCCCAGGAACAGTGAATTATGCAGAGCTGCACAGGAACAAGAGTCATCTGCTGCATCTTTTCTTCATTTTAAAGTTACTGTACAAAGTCTAAGAGAACCTACCTCTTACTGTAGAGTGGCTTTCATCTTCTACTACTCACAAGTCTAACAGCTTGGGGCCCTACATTGATTCATTTTTTCTTCAAAGACTTCTGAAACATTGAAAGTAAGTAGAAGTCTTTGCACAAAGAAGTGCTTCAGCCCATATAGGCTCTTGCCTATTGACTTTGGCTTAGCCTGTTTTAACTGAATGACTCTTACTGGGGGAATCTGAAAGTATTTGCCTGCTTAAGAGATATTTGTGGAATCTTGTGCTAATCATCTTTCCCTTTTGACTTGCTCTTAACTAATTCTGAATGGCAACAGTAATACATTAATGTCAACAGCACCCTAGCAATATAAGTTGCCTGTGGGTGTAGGTTTCTGCTGTATGCCATCCCAAATGGGTATTTACTGATTCTGAACTTAGAGTGTATAGTTTTGAAGTTTATCTGTGTAGTGTTTTACAGTTCTCCCTTCTGAAGAAGGCTTATATTAACTGACTGATAAATTGTTTTATCAAGAAACCCTGTGTGTAATTGTTTGCTTGAATACTTGTGAGTGCAAACCTCTTTGTAACTCCCATACAGCTCACATTCACCCCTCTTGAGATACGCCTGGCGACTAGTCCACACTACCACCTGTGTAGTACAGACGTCTACCAAAGGTTGAGTTGCTATTTCCACGAGGTGAGGGTTGTTGTGGAGCACTCTAAGGGTACTGCATACAATGATGCCTAACAATTGGTATTTGAATGATGCCATTGGTTACAAAAAGCATACGGTTTCCAAAGTCTGCGCAAGCAGATAGGAGTTATACCCGGTAACCACAATCAGAACCACATATATACACCTTACTGGCATTTTTATTAATACACAGTACAAATCGTGCAAAGCACACGTGCACTCTCGCCCTCTGACAAACTGGGCAACACTTGTGCTCACACACACCCCAACCTATAGAAATTATCATTGTGAACAAAGTAAGAGTCCAAATTTCTTCTGTCTTTAAACAACTATCCTATCCCAACCTCTCCTCTCCCACCCCCCCCACCTTGCAGGGACTTTGAGCAGCCGACACGAGATGGACTTGGAGGAGACAACATCGGAAGCCGCATGCTGCAAGCAATGGGCTGGAAGGAAGGCAGCGGTCTGGGCAAGAAGAAGCAGGGCATTGTTAACCCAATTGAGGTGAGAACCAGGAGCACATCTGATAATGGGGAATCTAGTTTGGCAATTGTGGGGGGAGTGGGAGTGGCTTCATAGAAGACTGGTCACCTGTTAAAATGGATTTTCAGAACCAACTCTGTAGGAGGGTTTTAAGATGCAACCCTAGTTGACGAGCTGGGTAATTGGCACTTGAGTCTAGTCATACTTTATCAACGTCTTGTAGCAGAGCAGTTAGCATTAATTAGCTACTGAATCTAGTCTGTTTGGAAGGCTTGGGGATCTGCTTGGAATGGCATTCTTTGCATTGGCTGACATATAATAGTAGGTGTGGAGTATTGCATGACTTGTTTTCGAAGTTTGAAAAGGAATGTCGACTGGGCATGTTTTTAAAACTATCTCTAGTGTGACATGTACTGTACCCATGTTCTTTCACGCGTCAAGGTCCCCAAGATAGTTTTTTCCCCACCGTTGTGGTCGTTCACATACTCCAGAGTTAGTGAATTAAAATCACAATATGTGACAAAAGGCTGTAAACCACTAACGTCCATAAGAATATCTTTGACGGCGGCTTCCTCAACAACAGAGAAGAAGCGTTTAACAACCTTCTACACTGACTGTTGCTGCTTCGGCCTGACCGGGCTACGGCCTATGAAGTAGGGAGAGAGGGGTGTGACCGATTTCTACAGAATTTGATCCTTCATAGATTCACATGTTGTGAATTTTCCCACCACCAGGCTGGGAATCCTCGGTTACCTTATTTTTCCCTTGCTTAAAGTAAAGAAAACTTTCCATTTTAATGGATTGTGTCCTCCCACATGTTCCTCATCTCTTGACAGATGTTGTCCAGCTTCAGCTGCTTCAGAAAAAAAAATTCTTGTCATAGGGCGTTGTGCGTTGATGGTGTCGACTTGATGTCCCTCGAAGACGGCAGCCAAATGTTTAGGTGTTGCTATTAGACCACCTGAGCCTTTTCAACCTAGTGGACAATCTTTGAGGGGTATATCCTTTCGCTACTACTCAGTTGTAAGGGAGAGAGGAATGGCCAGTCAGAGGCCAAAGAACATTCCCTCGTGGTAGATGTGGAAGGTGTGCAAAGCCAGCTCAAGCAGCGGCTTCCTTACAGTCAGCCTCTGCATCAGCCGCCTCAAAACCTCTGAGGTCTTGTCACAGTTCACCAGTACGGGTCAGGGGCAGTCTCCGCATCTGAAAGCATGACGAGACATTACTTTGGATGCTTGGCTCTGGAAACACTAGCCCGTGGTTACCTCCTTCTTTGTATAAAAAGACCTCAGAACGATCCACCGGGGAACCACTCTGAGGATTCTGGATCCGCTTCTTGTGCAGAAGATTCTAACCCTGCTAGAGAAAGGTGCTATATAACTAGTGCCTGTAGCGGAGAAGAACAAGGGATGGTACGCCCATTATTTTTTAATACCCAAGAAGGACAGAGGACGGAGACCCATCTTGGACTTGAGATACTTGAACAAGTTCCTCAGGAAGGACAAGTTCAAGATGGTCCCACTTTCTCAGATCCTTCCGGCCCTCCAACCCCAGGTTTATCGTAGGGCTGTAGAATCAGTACAAGTGAAATTGTCATACAAATGATCCAAAGAAACACTGAAACACTATGTATGTAAAAAATAAAGGATTTATTTAAATACAGGCAGGCCCAGATTAATCTAGGAGTAAGTAAGTACTAACACATTATATGAAATCACAATATAAAAACACAACACTATACTTGAAAGAACACAGACCCAAGTATAGACCTTATTTGAAGTACTTAACAGTAGTTCTAGGGAAGTCAAACCATTTCATGCACATTCAGTATAGGTCACGCCTATTCTTGGGGAGTAAAAACCAATGGTTACTTTTTACAATTACATTCAGTAATGCAAGGGCAGTAAGTAGACCCTTCCAGTTGTATAATGATTCTCAGCACAAATCACTTAATCAGTCAACTGGACGATATTCTTTTGATGAATATTGAAACACTTATTCTAGGTGCAGTAAAAACCTATATACAGAGGCATTTTGGACATGCCCTAAAGCGACAACCTACTGGAAAGAGATACTGGGACACATCAAAGCCATTATTGGCAGGGACCTACCCTAACGGGATCTTGTTGGGAGCAGTGGCAGAAGTATCATACGCAGCTTCGGGGCACACAGCCACCCATATAACACACCTACTGTCGGCGGTGCGAATGACATTGGCACAAAGGTGGAAGACTACAGAGGGCCCGACAGCGCCATGGTGGTGCGTGAAAGTATGGGGTGTCATGACAGTGGAGAAAGTAACCACCATAAGAACAGGAAAGTACCAGAGATACTCATCCACATGGTACCCCTTCCGAGACTTTGTTGGGGACAGGGAAGCTCAACTCTATAAACCACGGTCCCTTAAACATTCTGATCGCTTGACAACCTAGAACACGGGAGGAGAGAGACAACACTACGGGGGACACCAGCTGGAGGTGACATAAGACCCAAGAACTTAACAAGACAGGCCCAGGGGGAGGGGGGAGACATAAGGGGGGTAAGAATAAAACAAAAAAAGGGGTTAAACCCTGGGGATACTGGACAAATTACGGTATAACAAGAGTGAATATAACAACTTGTTTTGTTGTAAAATGTTTTCTATTGCACTCGTTATGTATGGAATGCTGTATCACCGAAGGAAAAATAAAACTGTTTAAAAAAAAAATGGCAAGAAAAGAAGACGGGGGCCATTTTGGTAGAAATTGACACCCTTGGGTCCCTTTACTGCAGCTGTGAACACAGCCCACGGTAAAGGTGCACCAAATAAATACAAAGTATCACTGCCACCATCCATTGAAGGAAAGCTTGTCACTAACTGAATTGTTCGTTTTAATGTGAAAGGAGATATATTGCATCTCCCCAGCACTCCACATAAGGTGGGGTGTGCTGGTTTCACTAAATAAAATGTAAAAGGGATCCAAAGATCCTTTTTACCCATGGGAACTGTAGTTCACTCAAGGTCAGCACAAGCAAGTTAAAAGGGGAGCCTCTGGGGCAACCCAGCAACAACAGGCACTTATTGCCAATAAGTTGTTAAAGAGGATAACTTTAAAAAGACACTATGGAGAGTCTTAAAAATGACACCCATAAAGAGTTAAAGGTTATGCGAGTGTGGAAAAAGGCTCCCACTCACTGAGGTATTAATAAAAAATATCCCACTAATAAAGTAAAAAGTTCTAGGGTCGAACCAGGAAAGGAAGATTAAGTAGTTCTGTGTAAATCTTACCTAACAGAGGAAGAAAGACTACATAGGTAAGACACTCGAAGAGCGTTAAGCTTTCATATATCTAGAATGTCTAAGCTTCGTGTTGACCAACTTTTCATTGGCTATATAGGTCATAGCCTTGGTCAGGCTGTTACTAAACAGACCTTATCCAGATGGATAATTCTGACTATCTCAGAATGTTACAGGCTGGCAGGAAGGATGCTCCTGAAAGTTTAAGAGCCCATTCCACCAGGGGTGTTCCAATTAAAACCATTTGTGAAGCAGCAACATGGTCTTCTATTCACACATTCACAACGGATTATTGCCAGGAATCTTCCCTCTGTCAGGAAGGTACCTTTGGTAGGGCAGTTCTGCACTCCGTTCATGAAAGCAAAAGTCAAATTCTACTCCCTCCGCCAAATCAAATGCTGCTTTGGGAGTCTGTCAAAAGATGAGGAATACGTGGGAGGACACAATCCATTCGAAGAACAAGTTACTTGCCCCTGGTCATCTTACTCTTACGTCCCGTCCCCTTTCCTCCATACTGTATGGGCGTCCCTTCCAAGGGACGGGGGACGGAACCTTTTTCACCAGAAAAACCTTCTTCCTCTTTAAATTTAGAGTTGCACAGGAGTGCGGCCCATAGAGCATGAGCTGCCCTGACTCCGCCCTCGGTGCCACACCTCAGTCCCCTTTTCCACGTCGACGGGAACAGAACAAATTCACCAGCGCTCTTGGGTTTGGCTTCGGCCATGTAAATCCACGCATGGATACTTCTTCTTTGTCTTTTTTTTTGTCTTAGCTATCATTCAGGTACTCTGTCCTCTGGCGTCACGCTCCTCCCCGGCACATGTCGACTTCTACAGGGTTCAGCAGGTGTCCATCCTGAAATGGGCTCTTCCCAACTTGAGACCCCCATGCCCTCTGCCAACGTTGCCTTGGCCCAGACCACGGTTAGCAATCATGTTCGGCGTGTGACTCACTGTCCTCGAAGATGCTGAAGAACAGACTAGCCAGGTGGAGGGAGCTCTTCCAGAGGTCGCCTCCAGAGGATCTTAAGAACATCGTAAAGCATCTAACCAAGCCCAAGGTAGGGCTGATTATTATTATTATTTTTTTTTTCTCCCCAACGCACCCCTGTAAGGGAGAGTCATTCCCAGGGAGACTCCTGCGCAGGAGAGACCGGCCAGGTCCTTCTACCGGCATGTACACCAAGGCTGCTTCCACTACCGGCCTTCGGATCAAGGGATCCTCCCGGACCCAGTGTTCAGGGACCGGAAGGTTCTTGTACTGTGGCTGTACCCGAGGGGCTCAGCCCTTGTACCAGCACCATTGCAGAGGGGCTATGCCCGAATACCGGCAATACGTCCGAGGGGGCGCCTAAATGCAGCTCTACCGGCCCCCGGGTTGAGGGTGTCGCACCTGCCGGGCCGAGGAGCAGGGTTAGCCTCGTGATCCACACGCAAGAGTCTTGGAAGCGCCCGGGCCCAGCTGGCCGTGCACCACGTCGCAGGCACGTCACAGGCTCGTGGCAGGCAGCTCGACAAAATGTCCGCCGTGCCAGAAAGAGACACCCGTCTGACGCCATTCCAGGAATTTGGCGAAGAACGAGTGTCAAGGTGGGACTGGCTTCAACCAGGTATGTGGCCTACAGTCTACCCTTCATTTGCACAGGGCAGCCTCCCTTTGTGTCCATATGGACAGGGTAGACAGCAGCTCCAGCAGCCCCCTGCTACTCAGTCGGTACCCCCTACCACCTCTTTGGCCTGTGAGGAGGTGCTCTTCGAGAAATTCCTCGGCCTCATGAGGTCTCCTCAGGTGGGGGTTATCAAGGAAGCAGTCAGGGAAGTCCTCCCGCCATAATAACGGCACCACGGACTCGTCCATCGGGCGCCCAGGCCCCGTTGCAGCCGGCCCCACAGCCAACTCTGCAACCTCAGCTGCCTCCTCAGTTTCCGGCTGGGGTCCTTGTACCCCAGCCTCCGGCACCATCTACTCCTCCTCCACAGGATCCTCCAGACCCGCAGGATACGGTTGAGGAGGACGACCCGTACACGCCATCTTCAGCCACAGCCTTACACAAACGTCTTGCTGGCCTGGCGGAGTACCTGGGCCTCCCCCAACCCGAGGACGAGCAGCTGCCAGAGGGGGTTCTAGCAGAAGTCCTCACGCGACACCCCACTGCCAACACGGGGATTCCACTGCAAACCAATGTAGTCTCCCTGGTCCAGAAGGATTGGCTTAAGCCCCACTCGGTCCAGCCAGTCAATCGACGCCTGGACGCCAAGTACAGTCAGATGGAAGGGGATGCTCTTGCTCTCGACCCATCCTCAACCACACTCCTCGGTGATCGCTGCAGCATCACTATACTCCAAGCCTCGTCATCCTTAGCCGCCACCTCTGTGGCGCTGCTAGGCAAGGAGAAGATCTTGGAGGCGTACGGCAAGAAGCTCTACTCCAATGCCTCCTTTCACCTTCGTCAGGCCAACGCAGATGCCATACTGGCTGCCACCAACCAAAGGTTATGAGTGCAAATTGCGGACTTCCTCCTGGCACTCCCAACCCAGTGCAACTCACGCTTCATGGCGGGGCTAGCTGAAGCCAAGCTCGTTGAGCAGGACCTCATGGAATCCACAGTGGCTCATATGAATACCTTAAGCCGTGCCATCTGCATTGCCACGGACATGAGAACAGCCTGGCTCCGGTCAATGAAATTCAACCTGGATGTCAAGAGTGCATTTTAGATCTACCGTTCGAGGGGGGGGGCCCTCTTCCACTCCTCTACGGACGAAGAGCTGGACAAAAAGGGGAACAGCTCACAAACGGCAAAGTCTTGATCCATTCTTTCAAAGACCACGCCCAAATCGGACTCCCAATCTCAGCAGCGCTCGGGGAAAGGGTCATACATATGGACGGTTCTGCGGCTTCCATGAACTCAGATCCAGGCAGCCGGACCGTTCGCTGTCTCAAAACTGGTGCAAACAAAAGGGGGGGCGGGGAGTAAGGGCTTTTTCCAGTCCCCCTCCTCAGCATCAGCCTTCGAGGGAAAGAAGGCATGACACGTCCCTTCTGGTCCGCGTGTCTCCGGTGGGGGGCAGGCTTGATTTCCATGCAAAATTCTGGCACCAGAATTTCACGGACCCCTGGATCCTCTCTGTAGTATCCACGGGGTACAGCCTTCTTAGCCCATCTTCTCCTCCTTCCTCTCCTCCACTCCCACAGGTTGGGACAGCAACCCTTTTGGCAGAGATCCGGTCACTCGTAGAGAGGCAGGCAGTGGAGGAAGTTCCAGCCTCCCAGTGAGGCTTTGGCTTCTACTCCAGGATTTTCACCATTCAGAAAAAGAACCAGGCGGGCTTGAGAGTTGTGCTGGACCTTTCCACCCTCAACCTTTCCCTACCCCTGCAAAAATTCAAGATGGTTATGCCAGCTTTTATAGCGGAGACATTGGACAAGGGACACTGTATGTGCTCCCTGGACCTGAAGGATGCGTAACTACATGTCCTGATTTGGCAGCCCCATCGTTCTTTCCTACGGTTCAGGTTCATGGGCTACCATTTTCAATACAAAGTCCTTCCATTTGGCCTCAACTCGGCCCTCGGGCTCTTTAACAGACTCATGAACACTGTGGCGGCTCTCCTCAGAGCGCAGGGCCTCCACATCTACCCATACCTCGACTGGCTTGTCAGGGCTACCTCTCCAGAAGCGGTGCATCACTCTTCCTTTGTCCTTATGAACACACTGCACGATCTGGGCTCCTCGCTCCACCTCAAGAAGTCACAGCTGCAGCCTACGCAGACTCTTGACGTTCCTGGGACTGATTTGGCACACGTCCTCCGAGGGTCTTCCCTTCGGAGGACAAAATCTCGGCCATCAAGAGGGCCACCGCCCACTTTCTCAGCATAGAAGTGACCTCGGCATGGTGGTACCAACATCTCCTGGGTCTACTGCCAGTGGTCATGCCGCACACGAGAATAAGGAATTCAGCTGCACTTGGCGGCCTTATGGAATCGGGAGCAGGGCTCGCAATCCGAGAGCATCTACGTTCCTCCATCTCTCCACCCGGACCTAACTTGGTGGTCCAGGGACTGCAACCCACAGAGGGGCAAGCCCTTTTGGCCGCCCTCCCCGCAGGCCACCATCACCAGATTCCTCGCTTGAGGGCTGGGGAGCCGCCCTGGGCGATCTAGCAGTCCACGGCACCTGGACTCGACAGGAGCAGGAATACCACATCAATTGGAGATAACGCCATCTGGCTAGCGCTCAGAGCATTCCTACCACTTATCAAGGGCAAGGTTGTCCTCATGCAGACGGACAACTCGACCAGCATGTACGACGTCAACAAGCAGGGAGGCACCAGATCCCCTCCTCTGTGAAGTAGACTGGCGATCAGCATGTGGGAATGGGCCCTGGAAAATGCAATTTACCTCTCGGCAGTGGGGGATTCCAACCTGGAAGCGGACAGGCTCAGCAGGCTGTGAGCGGACGATTAAGAGTGGTAGCTAAACAACCTTTTTACTCGGATCTTCAGCTGGTGGAGTCACCCCCACGTGGATCTCTTGCCACCTGGCACAACAAGAAGTGTCCCCAGTTCGCATCCTGGCATGGTCAGGGTCCCGGCTCTCTAGGCGACGCATTTCACCTCCAATGGACCGGCATGAAAGCCTACGCCTTTCCGCTCACTCCCCTGATCCACCGGGTAATTTGCAAGATCAAGGAGTCTCGCCGACTCCTCATCATTCTGATAGCTCCATGGTGACCTGCCAGGCCATGGTTTTTCGGAGCTCCTCAGCCTCTCGGAGGTGCCCCTGATACATCGTCCGACGGGCCCAGCACGTCATCTGGCACAGCAGGGGGGGCAGAATCATCCACCCTGCAACAGGGAAACTAGCAGTCACAGCGTGGTACCTGAGCAGGTAACGCTTTGGCACCTTACCCTCTCAAATGCTAATCTGGAGATCATACAGGGCGCCAGGAGCAAAGCCACCAGGGCCCAGTACAGAAGCAAATGGACCAGATTCTGCCACTGGGCAAACTCCAAGGGAATTGATCCACTGGCTTGCAATTTGGACGACATGCTCTCCTTTTCGGCGCACCTCGCTCATTCGGGCATACAGGTGGACACCTGCCGCACATACCTTGCAGCCATTGGGACTTACAGATACTTGGAGGAAGGCACTTTTTCCTCCTCTAGCCCTATCTTCAAGAGACATCTGACGGGTCTTGCTAGGTTCTACCCGCCCGTCAAGAGACCGCACCCTGTGTGGGACCTTAACATAGTCTTGGGCGCCCTGGTGCACAATCCATTCGAGCCAATGGCATCCGTGGACATCAGGCTGGTCACCATCAAGACGGCCTTACTAGTCGGCCTCACCTCGGCTCGCAGAGTCAGCAAGATATACAGGTGCTGGTCGCCTCAGAACCATAAACCACCTTTCACAAAGACAAGGTTGCACCCGACATTTCTCCCCAAGGTTCCATCTGCATTTCACTTGAACGAGGAAATAGTCCTTTCTGTGTTCTTTCCCAAGGACGAAGCGCAGAGTGCTGCACTGCATGGATGTCGGGCGTGCCCTAAAATTCTACTTGGACAGGACCAGGGGCTTCCGCAAGTCGGACGCCCTGTTTGTCACTTTCAGAGGCTCGAGACCAGGCCTCTAAGGCTTCCATATCCCGCTGGATGGTCTCTGCCATCAAAGAAGTGTATGAGGGTGAGCACAAGCCGCTCCCGGCCAACATGCATGCCCACGCGGTCAGGGCCAAGGCAACGGCCATCGCATTCCAGCGCCATGTCCCCTGGCAAGTCCTAAGCAGGGCCGTCACTTGGGCCTCTCACTCGGCTTTCTGCAAGCATTACTGTTTGGATGCTGGCTCTAGATCTGATGCGGATTTCGGACAGCCGGTTCTCAGAAACCTATTTGCTTGAGGAGGGTCTCCTCTCCACCCTGGGGCTACAATCAGTTGTAATCGCCCATACAGTATGGAGGAAAGGGGACGGGACGTAAAAGTAATTATAAATTACTCACTGTACTGACTAACGTACTCTTAGTCCATAGTCCCCTTTCCTCCATACGTCCCACCAACCTCCCTTTAATCATACTGGTGTCATTAGGCAATTTAAATCTATTGTCAGCGCATCAATGGGGACTGAGGTGTGGCACCGGAGGGTGGGGTCAGGGCAGCGCATGCTCCCTGGGGCTCACCACCACGCCTCTAAAATTTAAAGGGATGAAGGTTTTTCTGGTGAAAAAGGTTTCCGCTCCCTTCTCTTGGAAGGGACACCCATACAGTATTGAGGAAAGGGGGACTATGGACTAAGAGCAAGTTCGTCACTATGGTGAGTAACTTATCATTTCGACTGGATGTTCCTCCCACATATTTCTTATTGCACTCCCATCCTACCCCTCAGTAGAATTTCCTGTGCTATTGCAGCTTCCGTTCCATCCAGGCTGAGTACGGTCACTCCCCTTTTTAGAAGGTATTTCTGGTGTTAAAGGGGAAAAACAGAACTAAAGCCAATGGGTGCTGCGCCTGCTATATATGCCTTCGGTGGAGGCCTTCGAGGGACATCAAGTCGACGCCATCGATGCACAGCGCCCTCTGTGCCAAGGATTTATTTTTCCCGAAGCAGCTGAAACTGGATATGTGTCGAAAGATGAGGAATCTGTGGGAGGAACATCCAGTCGAAAGAACAGCCTTACCCCAATGGGTAAGTAACTTGTTCTTCTCCAGCATGGGGTCTGGCATGCATTCCCATGCTCATGACTGTTCCCCCGTCGTCGTGCCGGTAATCCTCGGCAAGTGACAGTGAAAGTTTTTTCTTTTACTGTCTTTCTCCTCGAAACCAATCACTGCTCCGAGTCATACTGCCCTCAGCCAATGACTACCCTCTCCCTAAACCCCTCCTCTGGCAGCCATCTTCAGATTTTTCCAGCACATTCAGTTTTGCTTCGTGAGCGTTTTTTCGTGCTGTTTCGAGAAAGTCCTATATTTGTCAGAGCGCATGGGCTCTCCTCTCCATCGTCCGACAAGCGGGGACGGACCCTTTTGTCGGTGAATTTCAGCGCCCCACAAGGGCAAGGAACGTCGAGTTTCGTTGGAAGTTTGCAGAAGACCATACTGCCTGCTCCACACCCCTGATCCTGTCAGAAGAGAAGAGGGGAAGCTCTTTTCAAGCTCTGTGCCAGATGCGGACTGCAGAACGTGTTTGTGGAGGACAAACACCTTCAGTGCTTCTGTTTTCACCTTGATTGCAAAGGAGATTGCGAAATCTGCCTCAGGTTCTCTTCCAGAACGATGAAGGATCGTCACAGTAGACTGGCGGCATGGCTCGGTGCCAAGGCCTCGGGCCCCAAGCAGGATCATGCCTCACCCAGGTCTGGCCAGTCTGAGGAGCGGGCTTCTAAGTCCTATGAGGGCACTCCGTGCGTGAGGGCCCAAGACAAGGCCAAACACTGCAAGTCTTTCTGTCTGGGTTGCGGGGTGACCTGTGATGGGCAGGGCGCGATCACCTTACAATCTGCCTCAATCTCTAGATCCAGCTCCTCTTCCAAAAATTAAATTGCCTAACTCAGCTGTGCTGCGAGAGGGGGCCAAGAAGCCTAGGGTGAAAGAAAAGGCGGCCGGCTGAGCAAGAAGGGCCAGGTGGCGCATGAAGTATAGTTTACTATCGAGATGGTTTTGGCCGCTCTCACTAAGGCCAAAGAGGCGGACCCGGTGAAGGTAGCCCTGACTGCGCCCAGGGTATCCCTGCTCATGAGGCGGGAGGCCTGGTCTGGGGCGGTGGAGAAGACCATGGAAAAGAGGATGCCGTTGCTGAATCCGGTCCAGACCCCTTGGAATGCAAAAAAGGTTGGGGGTGGCGGGGGGCGAAGAAGCCTCAGGCCTGCCACAGGCAGTTCCCCAGGACACACAGGTTTCTTCCTCAGACCAGGAGGACCAGGAACACGGTCCACGAGGACATGGGCGACGACAGCAGAAACCGCAGCAACAACAGCGCGGGCCTATTAGGCCTAACGATCCAATGCCGCCAAGAGCAGAATCGCTGGACATCCTTTCGACCCTACATGCGGTGTCGGAAGTCCAGAAAAGGATGCCGCGGGCCCCAGTGACCCCAGCCCCGGATCAGCCTCCGGGGGGAAAAAGAGGAGACGCCATCCGGCACCTCAGTGTCAACCTCCAAACCCGCGGCAGGTGTCCGACATCGTCACGGCAGGCAGATCGCTGCATCCCCACCGGATGAGGTGGGGTTGTTTCATGCCATGGTCGCCAGAACGTCCAAGCTCATCCAGCTGTCAACCGAGGAGACCAAGAAGGAAGGTTTCCTCTACCAGAGGTGCAAGGCCAAAAGGAAAACCATCATGGCGGTGCCCCTCCTGGACGGCGTTTGGGAGGAAGGCCTGGCCCTATTGAAGAATCCAGCCAGAGCCCCTGCCAAGTGGAACAAGCTACAGAAAAAGTACTGGGTGCTGGAGTACGCACCCAAGTGCCTATGGTCACAACAGTCACCGGACTCTGTGGTGTCGGCGGCTCCGAGCAAGAGCTAGTCTAACCCTTCGTCCTCTGTCTCTTCAGACAGAGAGGGGAAGAAATTGGACGCCATGGGGAGAAAGGTCCTCTACTCCCCAGCATCGACCGTCAAGGCGGCCAACGCACTGGTGATCCTGGCCATGCACGACAAAGAACTGGCCCCAATTCTACCCGACGGCATGTGAGTGGAGGCAATCGCACTCCTCCAGGAGGGGCAAGTGACTTCGAACCATGCCATCACGGTGGCCTGGACATCGCTGACACATGTTTCTGACAGATGGGGAACAGGCTCTGCCTCCGTCGGCGAGGCTTGCTGAAGGCCGGCAATTTCTGCCAGGTGGTGTCAGGCAGAGTTTCTGTGCAGTACCCTTGTGGCCCACTACACACAACTAAGACTACAGGTGAAAGCAAAACCAACCTTTGGAAGTCTACCACAGTTTTTGGTAGCGCAGCTGAGCAGCCAGGCTCATCTCAAGAGGGGAATGTGAGCTGTAATGTTGCACAGAGGTCTACAATCACAGGTGTTCAACTCTTACACTCAAGGTTTCTTGGTTAAACACGTATTAATTTATTCAACAGTCAGTTATAAAACATTCACTAGAAAGAGGCAGTTAAATATCATACACAAATATACTACAGTACTATACACTTTAAGTTTCTGAGACATTCGGACTACGTTGAAGGAGGAGCATAAAGGCATGTGTTATTTAGAACATGAAAGGTTACAAGTTATTCTTAGACGGTGCAAATATTTAGAGTTCACCAGAAGAGTCAATTCAATAGGTTAGGCCAAAGTCAATGGGCTTAAGTCTTGGATAGGATAAGGCAGTTCTGATAGTGAAACGGAAAAGTCTTGGCACAAGTTCTTAGGAGTAGTTTGTAGCAAGAAGTATATGCTGGGTCACAAGCTGATTAGGCCTGTGAGTTGGGAAAGTTTTAAACACTTTCACCACGAGAGGTAAAAACTCTCTGGTTTTACAGTCCCTTTACAAATGACAAAAAAGATGCAGCTGATGACTTCTGTTCCTGGCAGTTCCTGCCGATCTCGTTGTTCCTGGGCCTCAGTCGTGGGGACAAGAGGGAGGCCGTCGAGACTCCTGCACTGGGACTGGTTAAAAAGCTGGCAACTGGCAAATATTTGATTCCGGTAGCTGTAAATCAAGCACACTGACTGGTATCTCCCTCGCTGGTTCTAAGGTTTCCTGCAGCACTCTGATGAAAGTCAACCAGCTCCGAGGTGAGTATCCAGGTGGCTTACGGTTAGAGTTGATTGGTCCCACCAACTCAAAGGGAGAAGTCTTCGTTGTGGTGCTTCTCTGTCGAGATGAACTTGGCGATTCAGACCTGCAGCAGGGCTTCACAGGGCAAACCAATGGTCCAGGAGTTGTGCAGCCGTCCTCTTCAAGCTAGCCTTTGGTTCTTTCGTTCCAATGGTTGACTCTGCCTTCCTAGCTAAGAGACTTGCCTTTTATCCATTTTCCTCCCATTCATTCCAACTTAGCTGCCACTCACCCAGCACGGTGGCTGCCCTTGTTGGACAGTCAGCTAGCCAATCGCGCCAGAGTGAATTCGGGTCTCCTAGGAGACCAAGCACAGAGTTTTCAAAATACACAAGAGTGGGGGAAAAACTCACTCTCTCCAGGTAAAAAAATCAAGTCCTCAAAATCCAGAAAAATTGCTGGGGGTCTCTAAGGTGAAGGGAATTGGCACATTTTTGATAATTCTCCCTAGCGGGAGGTCCAGACAAGGGTGCTGGACACGCCATTTGATGGGGATAACCTCTTCGGGAAGGCTGTCGATTAATCCTTGCAGGCCATCAAGACTGATATGGAGACTGCCGGTGCCCTGGGCACTCTCCAGCAGCACAGCTCTTCCTTTAGCACCTCTGGCAGAAAATCTGGCATATCGAAGTAAGGTTTTGGTGGAAGCTCCTCGTTTACCGTCAACCCTCCGAGTCTACAACCCAGGAGGCCTACCCAGACGGCTGCTCCAAGGCTTTCGGTGGTGGTGGTCACAGCCGTCGTCGTCCCCAGGGCAGAACGCAGGCGCAGAAGCGGGAGTGATGTATGTTTTACACTTGTGTTCCTTGATTATGGAGTTTTAAGATCACTCCATAGGCATCTTTTCATGTGTTAGACAGCACCCTCAGTGCAGTGACACAGGGATGTCTTTTTAGACTTCCCAAAGGTTTAAATACCTTCTCTTCGATAAACTACTGTTTCCTAGACCCAGCACGCACTATCTTCCTATAGAGTGCTGGAGGAGTTACCCATTATCCCGTTTCTAGAAACTCATGTAGCAGTCAAATGCTACCCTTTTCTATCAAAATGGCTGGTGGCAGTGGTTTTACAACAAACTACCATGATTTTTCCCATCCGCGAACATTGGTAGTCAAAAATCGCAGGAGCCATTTTTTTCAAGATGGCGCCTTAAGCTCCTTTGTTTAAACGAGTCCTGCTCTCCTTTTTCACCATTTCTTTTTAGAAAGGTCTTTCTAGTGTTTCTTTATGCGCCAGACCAGGTTTGGTCCCTTTGTTTCCATGCCTTTGGCGGCCTTCAGGACTGAAGACCGTCTCTGGTGTCTGAGTGTCTGGGGTGGGCAGGAAGTGATGGAGGTGCCCGAAACTCCCTTTATTTAGTCTCCTAGGAGACCCAAATGCACTTCAGACGATCCTGTGCAGGAGTCCCCTGACGTCCTCCCTCTTGTCCCCATGACTGCGGCTCAGGAACAGTGAGGTTCTGCCGGAACTGCCAGGAACCAACGTCTTCAGCTGCATCTTTTGCTTCATGCTAAGGTACTGTGCCAACCCGATTGAGAGAAAGCTTCTCTCGCAGTGAAAGTTTGTGGAACTTTCCCAATTTACAGGTCTAATCAGCTTGTGACCCAACATATGATCTTTTTTCATACACACTACTTCTGAGAACTTTGGCAAAGACTTTTCCGTTTACTTCAAGAACTGCTCTTTCCTATCCAAGACACTAGTCCATTGACTTTGGCCTATGCCTATTGAACTGAATCAAGTCCTCTAGTGAACTATAACTATTTGCACTGCCTAAGAAAGTATTTGTGATCTAATCTGCTAACCTGAGCCTTTTTGCTACCATTGAAAGTAACAAATGCCATTTTGCTCCTATTTCAGGGGAGCCTAATTTGTTCCGAAACTTATTGGTTTCTTAGTGTGTTTGTGTATAATATTAAATTGCCTCCTTCTAGTAAAAGTTTTCTGAATTCTAAATGATTGTGTAATATATTAATGTGTTTTACCAAGAAACCTTGAGTATAAGTGTCTACTTGAACCACTGTGATTGTAAGGCCTCTGTGTAACCTCTTGTACTGCTCACATTCCCTCCTGAGATAAGCCTGGCTGCTCAGCTCGCTACCACAAAACTGTGGTACAGACTTATACCAAAGGTTAGTTTTTGCTTACACCTGTAGTCCTAATTGTATGTGGTGGTCCCAGAGGGTACTGCATGCAATTCTGCCTAACAAGGCCCATCCTAGACCAGCAGCGTCTCAACACGTTAATCCAGTGCCAAAAAATTCGGGAGGGTCACGCTGCAGCACATGCTCCTTCCAACAAGAGGAAGGAGACTTCTTGACGTCGCTGGATTTGGAGGACGCCTACTTCTCCAGCATGGGGTCTAGCATGGATTGTCATGCTCATGAATATTCCCTGTCGTTGGGCCGGTAAAGAGAAAAATCAGTTTTGTTTCTGAACTGTCTTTCTCCTAACAACCAATCACTGGTCTCTGGGTCATACTGCCTCCAGCCAATGACTACCCTCTACATAAGCCCCTCCTCTGGCAGACAGCTTCAGATTTTTACCGCACGTTCAAGTGTTGGGAGTCCTTGTGATATAGCTTGTGAGCTTTTACTGCATTTTGCGGGGTTTTCTTTTTTCTTTTTCTTTTTCCTAAGGGTTTTGCTCTAGTTTTCAGTCAATCGAGCCTCAAGCTCCATCGGTCCATCGTCTGACTGACGGGGACCTGTTTTTGGCGCTTTCTACGGCCCTCGAGGGCGATTTTTCATCAAGTTCACTTTTTGGAGGATTACAGAAGATTCGAGGAGTGGTGGTACCCCCAGAACCGCTCCAAGGGAAACAGACTCTGGATACCATGGTCAGGGAAATTTGTCTACGCTTCCCCCCCATCCACCTGACTCCCCTACTTAAGAAGATAGTGCACAAGATGCACCAGGAACCAGTTACCACGATTTTGGTGGCCACCATGTGGGCCCGCCAACCCTGGTTCGACTCTTCTAATGGAAATGTCCCTCTCCCCTCTGAAACTACCCTGCCCGTACAACATGCTGTCTCAGGACAGAGGGGAGACACTACATCCATGCCCGTAAACTCTGAACTTAGCAGCCTGGCTCCTGAGGTTATAGAGTTTGGACACCTTCAACTCCCTCAGAGATGCATGGACATACTCAGAGAGGCTAGAAAACCTAACGCTCGTTATTGCTATTCCAGTAAGAGGAAATGCTTTGTCACTTGGTGTAAAACCAAGGGCGTCCATCCCATTGACTGCTCGCCGCCTACCCACATTGTGTTCTACCTAACTCATTTGTTAGACTCACGTTTGTTTTTTAATGCCCTAAAGGTTCATCTAGCTGCTCTATCAGCCCACACTATGTCACAACAGAAAGTGTTGTGGTGGAAAATACCTGTTATTACGGCTTTTATGGAAGGGGTTAAGAGAATTTACCCCTCCCCCAGCTCCCGGATGGGATCTAAATTTGGTTTTGACCAGACTCATGGTCTCAGTTTGAACCAATGCATAAAGCAAGTCTAAAAGACCTTACTTTTAAGACGGCCTTCCTAGTGGCTATCACTTCTATTAGAAGGGTTAGCGAACTACAGGCCCTTTTCAGTTCTAGACCCTTTTGTTACAGTCCACAGGGATAAGGTGGTTCTGCGCACTCATCCCAAATTCATCTCAGAGTTCCATGTGAACCAATCAATCTAACTGCCCACTTTGTTCCAGAATCCCACTAGCATGGCTGAAAGAGCCTACACACACACACACTAGATGTGCGCAGGGCAGTCATGTTTTACCAGGAAAGACCCAAACCACTGAGGAAGACACGTTTTTCGTTTCAGTGACAGCTGGTAGAGAAGGGGATCCTGTCTCTAAATAAGCTATCTCAAGGTGGATTGTCAAATCCATCACACTGTTATACTCTTGCTAAGAGAGAACTGCCCTTCAAGCCTAGAGCACACTCTACTCGGGGCACTGGGGCTTCCATAGCATTCATTGCAAATGTTCTCCTTGAGTCCATTTGCAAAGCGGCAACCTGGAGTTCTGTACGCACCTTTACAAAACAATATTGCCTAGACATTCATTCTAGATCTGATTCTCAGGTGGGACAAGCAGTATTATGACAGCTTTTCACTACTGTTACTTCTCATAACCCACCTCCAACTCTGGGTACTGCTTGCTAGTCTATCAACAGCATGTGATTCTAAGCAGATTAACAAGCATCAGAAGACATGCATTACTCACCGTAATAGCATTTCTGATGATTTTATCTGCTTAGATTCACATGCACCCACCCTGCCTCCGCGCGCGGGTGGACGGAACATGGACGTCTTACTACTTTCTCCCTTTATGTACTCACTCACAATAGCCTTGGGTTCCCTCATGTCAGAAAAAATACAATCGGAGGGACCTCGACGCATGAGGGATTTTGGGTACACTACACGTCACGATAGGGATAGTGTTACAGACACGCCTATGCCGACATCCCCTTTCGGTCCCTGAAAGACCAGATGCAATACTCAGTTACCACTGGGTGTCGGACCATATGCACAGCATGTGAATCTAAGCTGATACAATCCGAAATGCTATTACCGTGAGTAATGCATTTCTTCTTGTGGCCATCACCTCCGCACTACGAGTGGGAGAACCGCCTTATTTGACATTCCACGAGACAAGAATATCTGTTTTTAAAATTTGTTTTACAAATCTTAAAACAAACGGGGGTAGTCCTGCAGACTTTGCACTCGCTGGATGTGGCTAGAGCGCTGAAGTTCTATGTGGACCGTACGAAGAGTTTCCGGAAGACGTCACAACTTTTTGTGTACTTTGGCCCTGTGAACCATGGCAAGGCCCTCTCCAAGACTTCCATTTCCATGTGGCTCTCCGGCTGCATCACGCATTGTCACCGGTTGGCAAACCGTTGCCTGGCCGTCCAAGAGCTCATTCGACCAGAGTGATCGCTGAAACTACGGCGTTCCTGTCTGGTGTGCCCCTGCTTGACAACTGCAGGGCTGCTACGTGGAGGTCGAAGCACACCTTCACAAAGTTCTACTGCGTCGACAGGGATTCCAAGGAGGAGTGCAGAGTCGGCCAGGCAGTGCTTTGCAACCTGTTTGCTTGAAGCTGAGCCTGGTGAGGAGGTAAGAGATACTTAATATTGAGCCTTGCCACCTCCCGTGGTTGTATATGTGTGTACTGTTATGTATTCTTTATTCATGAGCATGTTAATCCATGCCAGACCCCATGCTGGAGAAGGAACAAGTTACTTACCTGTAAATGTTGTTTTCCAGCATGGGTCTGGCATGAATTCACATGCAAACCCTCCCGCCTACCCCTCTGCAGCTCTTCTCTTGGTTCTACTGCCACTTTACGTACTACAAATCTGCAGATGGCTGCCAGAGGAGGGGCTTAGGTAGAGGGCAGTCATTGGCTGGGGGCAGTATGACCGAGGCCAGTGATTGGTTGTTAGGAGAACGACAGTTCAGAAGTGAAACTGATTTTTTTCCTCACCGAGGATTCCCAGCCTGACGACGGGGAATATTCATGAGCATGTGAATCCATGCCAGACACATGCTGGAGAACAGTTGCAGGTATGTAACTTGTTACTTTTTTGTTATTTCTTGTGTGCCTGCTGTTGCTCTACCCCCTGCCATTTTAGGTGGGATCAATCTCAGTGGCTCTTTTGTCTTCGGCAGGAATGCTCTGGATTCCCCGCCCAGGCTTCAGAGGGTCTGGAAAGGCAGGAAGCGAGGGAGGAGTCCAAAACTCTGCAGCCATTTGTCTTCCACTTTGCCTGAAGGGAACATACTCCCAGTGGGGGCTGGCTGTCATGACTGGACAGTCAGACCGCCCCTTGCTGTAAAATGCATGCTGTGCTGTAGTTCCTGATAAGTACTCCGAACCTGGAAGCTGCTGACAAGTCTCCCATTGGGCCTGAATCCGTAGATGAAGAAATTGCAGCGGAGACTGCTGTGTAACCAGAGCCTGCTGTTACCCTTCCTTCCAGGCGACCTGGGAACTCCAAAAATGATGCCCCAGAGCTTAGTGAGATCCCCTAGACTCAGGACCTGCATTTTGAGGCATCCCATGTTGTGCTGCGACCTTGCAGGGCTGCAATACCATGGGACTGCGAGCCATTGTGCATTCCATGGTATTGCGAATGAAGGTCTGGGACCCCCGAGCAAGAGAAACCAAAGGGGTCTGGGATTTGATAGAAGGAATCCAGTGCCACAGGGATCTGGGACACAGCAAAAAGAAAACCTGGCAGGGTATTGAACCGGGTATAACTAAGATTGATTGAAGAGCTAAGAATGGATTGGGATCCACGCCCAATAACAAACTGCCTCCAAAACTGTTTTCATAGTCACTGTGCCTGGCAGGATAGTGAACCAGTAGGTTGTGAAGATTGTGGGAAAGACCCGGGGAAGGGCAAAATACCCTTTGGTATTTAAGAACATTGTGGAAAGAGTCAAAAGTAGACGTCATTCTTTTGGCGCTGTAACTGGAGAAAGGCCAGGGGAAGGGAGACGCATCAGAGTTAAGAGGAGGGGGTCCTTCTCTTGACATTGTATCACCTAGAAGTGAACTTCGAATGGATTGTCTTCCCACATATTCCTCATCTTTGATACATTTGTAAGTCTGCTTGCCGCTTCGGAAATCTTTTTCTCGTAGAGGAGGTTGAGATCCTTTGAGGACACCCCGCTCACAGGGGTTCAAGAGAAGGCCAAGCTCTGCTACGTTGGCGCCACTGGGTTCGCTGCAGACCCGGGTCCCATGTCGGGCAAAAGGCGGTCGCCATCACCAGCAATCTCAACGGTGAGCCGAACGTCGAAAAGGTCTTCAAAGAGGAAGTCCCCAAACCTGGCAGAACTGCGTGTCCGTGGACAAGCCGACGAAGGACAAGTTGGAGGAGGACTCGTCGAAGCTGTCTAAGACATTGCAGCATGCCAGGTCAACAGCCGACGACGGCACAGTCGATTGACCCAGACAAGCTCATTGACGTTAAAGTCAAAGACGACTGCTGCGATGTCGCCTAAGTGGGTCAGCAAAGGAGGTGCCAGCCACTCCACGGGTGTCTCTACCCCCAAGGTGAGATGCAGCTGTGGAGGCAGAATAGAAGGCGGCAGACACTCTTGGGTCAGGGGTGGACCCAGACGGCTGCAGGTAAACAGCCTTCTGCGAAGGAGAGCGAGACTGTCGCACCGCTGGAGCTTCCCTGGTAAGTGCATCAGGGTGCTGTCGCGTACCAATGAGGACAACCATCTGCAGGACAATTGCTACATGGATCACGAGGGTCACCTGCTTGCAAGAGGAGGCGTGTCAGCTCCGTTCACCCCTTGACATGGGGACGTGTCGCTGGATATTCTAAAGACCCTGCACACACTGGTCACCAAAATCCAGCATCGGATGCCTCCAGGACTTTCGCCCTCATGTGACAAGCAGGAGCCTCTGAGGCTAAGATCACCTCTGTGAATAAGACTACCATAGGGGGGGGGCTCTGGTCCTAGCCACCATCCGACAACACAACCACCTTGTCGTGAAAAGACCTCACCCAGAGCCCTGGACTAGCATACAGACACGGCCAACGATGACTACAACTTCATAGCGGCCGACAGGGAGATGCTGCACGCGGACGTGCTTCATAGGACCTCCCCACCTGATGAAGTGTGATCATTCCATTACATCATATCAAGGGCCTCAGAGTTGTTTGTTAACCCCCGAAGAGACCAAGAAGGAAGGCTTCCTATACCAACGGCACGAGTCGAGAAGAGACATCTGTTCCCTTCCTGGATAACATCTGGGAGGAGGGCCTGGCGTTGATGAAAAACCTGAGTACAGCCCCCAACCAAGCGGGACAGGCTGGAGAAGTGCTGGTTCCCCAATTCAGCCACCAGGTGCTGAAGGTCTCGCCATCGCCCGACTCGATCTCGGCAGCAGTAAGGAAGCGCTCGGCAAAGTCGTCGGCATCCATGGTACCTCCGGATCAGGAGGTGCAGAAACTGGATGCAATGAGTAAGAGAATAATATACAGGGCAGCCTCTACCGTTAAGGCAGCTAATGCCCTAGCCATCTTGTCCCGATACAACAGGGAACTATTCATGCCATTCGACAGGGACAGCCTTTTCGGGAAGGCGGTTGACAAGTCTTTACAAGCAATAGACCGCCACAGAGACGGCCCGCTCCTAGGGAACCTTGCAGCAGCGACTGCAATCCTTTCGTTCTTCCAGAGGAAAACACAGAAGATCCTCCAAGGGATATAATACACGGTACCAACAGCCTCCACGTTTCCTCCTCTCAGGAAGCGTACAGGAGTTCCTGTCAAGGCAGCAGAGGGCAGCAACGCCGCCTGCAGGGCAGAGCGCCAATGCCCAAGCAGGCCAGAACCGGCCGTGACATCGGGCCCCCACCTAGGTACCCCGGTGGGAGGGTGGCTGGCGAAATTGGTCGGCACGTGAGAAATCACCATGGGACAAATGGGTGCTAGGTGTTCTCGGACAGGGACACACCGTTGAATTTCAACGCAGGTGTTCTAAATCCCTCCAATTCAGCGACAAACAGACCACAGCTTCTGCAGGAGGTGCGCGCCATGTTACAGAACGGGGCAATAGAGTAAGCTCCCGCCCCCAAACCCCACCCCCCCTTATACCCCACACCTGTCACCAGGGCTGAGTATTCTCCAGATATTTTCTGGATTGAAAGACCACAGGGGTTGGAGGCTGGTCCCAGATCTTCGTAGTCTCAAGTAATTGAAGTCCCAGAAGTTCTGTCTGGTCACTTTGCAACACGTACTCGGCCAGCTTGAGCAAGGAGATTTTCTGACGTCATTGGATCTGGAGGACGCCTACTTCCACATACCCATTCTCAAGAAACACTGCAGGTTCCTTCAGTATGTGGTTCAAGGTCAGCATTACCAGCTAAAGGGCCTGCTTTTCGGCCTGTTATCGGCCCAAGGGTGTTTTTATGAAGTGCCTGCACCCGGTGGCGGCACATCTTCGTCTGCAAGGCATCCACGTATACCCCTACCTGGACAACTGGCTGGTGCGTTCCCGCTGAGGTGCTCTGGTGGGCCGACCACACATCGAAGACCGTGCGTCTACTGATGGAGTTGGGTGTTCTCCATAAACTGTCCCCAGTCTTGCTTTAGTCCATCTCGGGACGCGCTGGTTCTAGGCACCCGACTCAACACAGTGACATGTCTGGGGTATCCTTGGAGGAGTGTGAGATCCATGCAGGCAAATGTACAGTGCTTGTAGCCGATAGCGACGGTTCGGTCTATCAAGTTACTGCTGTTAACAAAGAGTAAAGTCTTAAACTTGTGTGCCCATTTCTCTTTATTACATTAATTGCCTGTATGTGACACGTGTTTCGACCAAGCGCCATCTGGCCCATACATCCTACGGTAAAACCGGGATGAGATCTGATTGGGAAGGTACAAGGGAATTGATATCCCATACACTTATGTCTGTGAGAAGTTCCTCTTTACTAACACAGGACAATAAAATAGAAACGGCCCAGTCTTGAAGACCGAAGTACAGTTGAAACACTTGTCACATATGAGCAATTAATATAATAGAGAAATGGGCACACAAGTTTAAGACTTCTTTGTTATCAAACATTAACATAAGTTCAGTCAATTATCTATAGAGTAGCGCTACATAGAGGTACCAAACCAGAACATACTGTTGAATGTATATATTTGTGTCATATGGTTTTGTGTGAAATTACTACCTGCTAGTTTAATTTCTTGCTATGCTCTGAACCTAAATAAAGATATTATATTTTTTATAAAGAACTATCGAAGCTGAATTATTGTGTGGTGTTCTACGTGGACTCAATGGGCACCTGGCCAGGCACGCACTCCTGAGACTAAGCCATGACTACCCTTGACACTACCTTGATTGGGTTTTGGCTAAACTGAGTCTCCATGTTCACCATAACTAGGGTGACTTCCTAAATCTGCCTAACGGTGCTGATTTTCAATTTGAACACCCCAAGATCTTCATTCACCAAGAGCTGGCAAATGGCACCCTACCAATACATAGGCATGTAGCGTTCAGGAGTTGCCAGACAAACTTCATAGTACACAGGTCGACACACACATGTGGATCGGGGTGTCTGGAATACCCCAATTGAGTTTGAACAGGAAAGCTACACTTACAGAGAATCCATTATGTGCTGTGAAAGAGCCTATGCTTGCAGAACAACTATTTTTGCCATCTCTTATAGCCAGACAAAGGCCACAAAACAAAGTGGAGCAGCTGTATGACTAATAGAATGCCTTCGGAGATAAATGCCCATTCATGGTAGCCGTAGGGTAGTTAAGTGCTACAAGAGCTGTCACCGGCTTACTCACCAACATACCAATTACTATGGGACAAAATTAAGCGCTCAAAGTTGCCTTATACTGGTATACATATGGGCAATAAAGGGCAGTATATGCAAATTGAGTTGCAATGACATGGAGACTTTAGTTGGAAGTCTCTTATCACAGAGAGTCACAATCCAAGGAAATTTAAATCTGAGCAAGCACTGCCTCACCAGACCTTTAGTCGGGGATACTGATCAGATTCTAGCCGGAGCTACCATAAGGCACAACATTAATGAAGATCATTACCCACCCCTCCATTGATCGCCTTATGGGCCTTTTCCAAGATGCCTTTGTGTCGAAACCAATAAAGATAATTAAAAATCAACATTATTTTCAAAGATTGAAAAGCTTTCATTAAAAAATACACATTTCAAATAATTTAATCGCATAAATCAGTGGTAATGATGGCAAGAATGAATCAGTAAAAATTATACAAATAAGGCGTACCTCTTTATTTGTGGCCTATTGTTAAACAGAAATGTACTGTAATTTGCATCATACTAATCATTTTTTGCACCCTCCAGTTCCCATGATTTGCCCTCTCCTTCTGCTATGTCCTTGAACTTAGATGTTGTAAACAATCAAATTACTCTTAAAAATAAAACATAAGCTTGATATCTAAGAAAGTGCTGTGACCTGGCAGACTGGGATGTAGTTGTAACCCATGTTTTGCAACAGGGTTTATTTTTTTATACATTTTTTTTTTTAAACCCTGTCCTAGGGATCTACCGGGGTGTATATTAAGATCTCAAATATTTTCCTTTACTGGGTGGAATCATGCATTGAGTCTTATGATGTACTTGTCAGTTCTTCTGTGATACAGTCGCCTCAATTTTTATTTTCCCTATTTGAAAGCTGTCCGTTTTTGCTTTTACATTCTTTTTTTTCCTCAATGTGCATCTAACCTGTTTTTTGTTTACCTTTTCCTCCCACTTAGGCTCAGTCCAGGGTGCGAGGGTCTGGTCTTGGTGCCCGTGGCAGTACGTATGGTACAACAACAACAGAGTCATTCAAGGAAGCCTTGCACAAGACCATGGTGACAAGATTCAATGAAGCTGAATAGACTGCTTTTTAACAGCCCAAGACCCTTTCCTCTACTCCCATGTTGGGTGACAAAATGAGCTTCACAAAGAGAAAATTGGGGTTTGCTTCACCTTGTGATTTGGTTCCATGAAGGTTTGTGCAGTGTGGACATATCTCTGCGCTACTACTTTGGAAGTCACTGGCTCCATCCTTTCAGCTTTACGCACACGACAAACGCTGATTTTATTTTAGCGTCCACGTCCTTTCATAACTGACATTTCAATGCAAGTTAAAGGGGAAACTCATGTCGTTTAAGCTGCAGTTTCAAGGACTCTCTAGGCCTTGTGAACTTATATCCTACACTCTGCTGTGTGGAATGAACGTTTTTGAGAGATGTGTCTTGGGAACCTGCACTCCTCTGATAAAGAACTCAAATGGGGACTTTTGTTTGTTTTTAAAGCAGGCAAATTGGAGATCTTCACTGGAGTCTGCTTGGATAGCCCTGACCTAAACTTACCTGTTGCTTCCCTGTTTGGAAGATGGAGAATCCAAAGCCATTGTTTACCACAAGTTTTGGTGCATTTGACATGTTTCAATGTTGTGATTTGTTGAGCATATCTGCTAGGATGCCAAAAGAGCTCTTCTAAACCACTAGACATGTGAACCCTTTGCACTCTTAGTTTGCTTTTCCTGTTTTATTTTTATTCACCAGTTATTATGTGAAAGCCTTTCTTTTATTCCACATTGGTGACATGAAGGGCTTGCATTAAGATTTGGGAGGGAAATCGTGTGAGCGCAGGTCAGGGAACACGAAACAATCTGTATTTTATGTATAATAGTTATAAACATGGACAAGTGCTGTTGGTGAATGGACAAGTAAAAGCCATTGAGATAACATGCTGTGTTGGATTCCTGTCTTTTGCACTTGAACATTTACCCTGAATTCGCAATACCTCGAACTGGTGAAATTGCAAACAACTGGGATGATGCAACATCAGTTATCTGAAATGTTGGGGTAACAGTTGCAGCTCATCAAATACAGCACTTTGGCTTTCACAGTTCAAAATGAGATTTTCATAGTTTGTATTCAAAACAACTCTGGTCTGGTGACTCCAGGAATACCACATTGTACAAAATCTGTAAATTAAATAAAAAGTCAAACGTATGACATTTTTTTCTTTTTAACAAACATTAATTGTGCCATGTAGATTGCCATCAGAAAACAGGACTTTTTGAGGTGGAGTCACACTCCACAAAGGCCAACTGGTCCTACCTACCTTTCTCTCTTCTATGGTACATCATTATGGGGCTCCCCTTGAAAAATATTTGTCCATCGTGTCCCATTTGTGAGATTTCCTTGCTGGATAATCATGCTGCTAGCAATCACGATGGCAAACGAAATTCTGCAGGTATTGCTGGGCCAACAGATACCCGTTAACGTCTAGTCTGCATCAAATTCACTGTTGAAGGCATAGCGTTACACCTGTGAGTACCCAAACTTCCTAATTACTGTACCATCTCTCCACACTGTGCTACTAACTTTTAATGCATTCACTCCTGCTCCTCGTGCTGCTTCTACTCACCTCTCCCTACGCTTTCTGCAATTGCGCTACACTTCCTCCTTTCCTATCACTATTATAAAACTCAAAACTTGAATCTCCCACTACTCCATTTCTCGTCCACCTCCTTCCAACAAACGAAACCAACAAGCTAAAGTTCTGATGATTGTTAGTCTGCTTAGAATCACATGCTGTGCATATGGTCCGACATCCAGTGGTAACCGCAGAGTATTGCAACTCCCCTTTTGGGGACCGAAAGGGGACGTCTGCATAGGCGTGTCTGTAACACTATCCCTATCGTGACGTATAGTGTACCTATAATCCCTCACGCGCCGAGGTCTCATTGTTTTTTTCCACCCGGATAACTGGTCGCCCTATTGCGGAGCTCTTTCATAAGAGACATGGTTATATCCTTGTTTCTTGTGAAATCTGCTTAGATCACATGCTATGCATAGGCCGACATTTAGTGGAAGCTGCAGAGTATTGGTTGTTTTTCGAAACTCGCAAATGGGCGTCGAAATAGGGCGTGCCATAATACTATCCCCATTGTGACGTCCCCTGTACCCATGATCCCTCACGTGTGTGGGTCCCTCAGATTGTTTTTTTCCGCTATCATGAGCGGTCGCAAAACTATAAGCGGAGTCAATTTTTCAGCGTACACCGTTGAACTTTATCATTTAAGTTAGTGTTTTTTCCTGTCCTTTGCCGACAGTGTCACAACGCATAAAGACTGAAGGCTTGGAAGCAGACCATCGAACGGAGACTTCGGCGCCACTTGGCCTTGGAAGGCCCTTTCGGCCTTACAGTAGGGAGAGTGGGGGGTGGTCATAAACATGTTTCTGATGTTTGTTAATCTGCTTAGAATCACATGCTGTGCATAGGTCTGACATTCAGTGGTCACTGCGGAGTATTGCTTTTTGTTTTTCGTAGTCGAAAAGGGACGTCGACAAGGCGTGTCTGAAATACTATCCCTATAGTGATGTGCGTTGTACCCACAATCCCTCACGCGTCGAGGTCCCTCAGATAGTTTTTTTCCGCCCAGCTACTGGTCGCCTTTACGCAGAGCTCCTCGAGAGACATTGCAGATTTCATCTCCTCGACCTTTGGTCGTTTTCCTATTTAATATATAACACATCGATCCCTCCCTCGACGCAGTTGTGAAGCTGTCTCCGCCGAGCAAGATCTTCGACGGAGGGGACGAGCGGAGGAGATCCTTCGGCGTTGCCGAACACGTGGCCTGGCCTTGCAGGCCAAATACAGTAGGAAGAGTGGGGTCGTGGGACATCTCTGGTTCTTTTCTGGGAATGCCTTTTCTTTTCCCCTTCCTTTCCCTTGGGGTCGTTATCACGATTTATTGCCTCGGCTATGGAGAGGACACCCTTTAGGTTTTGCCCGCTTTGCAAGGGCAAGTTTACTTGGAAGGACAAGCATTCACGGTGTAACCGCTGCTTGCCCCTCGATCACAAAGAGGAGGGTTGCACGGCTTGTCGGCTTCTTAAGCCAAAGAGTCGAAGGCCGATTCTTCACCCGCCGCTGCTACCACCAACAGTGAAGAGGAACGTGATAACACGACCTCCGCTACGGAAGTCGTAGACCCCTCTAAAGAGCGCTCGCGCTCTTCGTCTGTCCCCGGCCCCGACGGGCTCGGCTCACGCCCTGCTTATGGGGATGAACACTCCGGCGACACTGACGCACACGATACCACACATAAGCACACAACTCATGGCTCTTCGTCGAAGACGAAGAAAGCATCAGCGCCCAAGGAGACGCAGGTTCCACCGGCGGCCTCCTCGGACCGTTCAGGTCCGAAGCCCCTCTCGCAGCCGCGACCAGCGACTGGGCTTTCGGCAAATAAGGGCGCCGCCCCCAAACCATCGGCCGGCGTGCACCAGCAGAGAGCGCACGCCGCCGTAGAACGATCGACACCCGTAACGTCGAAACCACAGCCCTCCGCTGACAAACGAGTCACAGAGAGCTTGGCGAGGATCGTTGTAGCCGACGCCCAGAAGCGTACGCCGAAAGACACGTCGAGCGCTACGCAAAGGTCGAAAGACACGCCGAAAAAGCCTGAAGAAAGACAGGGACTATCCCCTTCAGTCGGGGGGGGACCCCCAGCACACCGGAAGGCTTTTCGGAAGGCGACGGGACACTTTCCTCGACGTTGTGGGAGAGGTTGAGCCGTTTTCAGCTAGATGACACTAATTTTCCCCCGCTAGACCGCTCAGGGGTACCCCATGAAACCATGGAAAGGCTCCATCTCTGCATGGAGAGAATGGAGAGGTTTATGAAGACCCAGAACCCTCCTACTCCCAAGAGAACAAGAGAAGGGCCTCAGGAGGACCCCAGGGCCAAATATCCAAGACTATTCAATCCCCAGCAGGACAGAGCCTCAGATTTCCATAAAGTGTATGACCTCACTGGTGAGGAACAATACTTGGAGGAGGAGGATGAATTTGTGGACGATGAAGAGGGACAGAACTAGGAGGAAGGTCTGGAAGACAGCCCAGACATGGTAGGAGAAGGCTTCAGAGAAAATCCAGAAGAAGGACCTTCTCATCCCTGGCAATCCCCATCAGTATATTCGGACACTGATGTCCTGAACCTAAATCCTCCTGACAATTCACCTGTTAGAAACACGTCTCCCATTGACGATCAGCCCACATTTAATGCCCTGTTGCGCAGAGCAGCAGCAGATTTCGAACTGGACACTGGGGAGATCTCTCCTGAAATAGACTTTGTGGAAAGAGTAATTAAGGAGAAACCCCCGGTCAGCCAGACCATTCCCCTCCTCGCTTCAGTGAAGAGAAGAATCATCCCTTCGCTATCCACACCCGCACTAATCAGAGGAGTTAATCCAAGAATTGAAAACATTTTCACTCCTTCACCCTCAGACCCGCTGTACATCAGGGGACATTCCATTCCGGATTCCCTTGTAGTAACTAATACAAGGAAGAGGGCAGGGGTGCCGCTGTCCACCAGCGAGGCACCACCGGACAAGGAGGGCAAGAGGTTATATGCCCTTGCAACGAGAGTCACATCCTTGGCTGCCTTTTCGGCAAGAATTGCGAAAAACAATTCTTTGCTTGCTAGCTACGCGGACGCGCAGTGGGCCAAACTGCGTAAAGACGCAGAAGAAGCGCTGGAACCACTACGTACACGCCTGCTATCAACTATTGGCGAAGGAACCCAGGTCAACCAGAGTATTGTAAAGAACTCTCTGGATGCTGCAGAGACAGCGGGACGTTCCCTGGTTCAGGGAATACTCCTAAAACACCATGTATGGCTGCGCAACTCAGGGTTCAAACCGGAGACAAAGGCGTCTTTAATAAATAAACCTGTTGAAGACTCAAACCTCTTTGGGAAAGCGGTGGATGAGGCTCTGGAGATGGCTAAAAAAGAGTTCGATACTATCAAACCTCTTGACCAGATCTCTAAGCCCACTACCAGACGCAGCTATGGCAACAAACGCTTTTTTCGTGGCCAACGCCAACAGCAGAATCGGCAGCAACAGTACCCTGCCACCAATTACCAGACCAATAGTGGGCAGTACAGCCAAAGAGGCCAGCGCCGGGGCAAAGGGAGAGGTCGGGGGTCCACCCCCAGAGGCTCCCAAGCCCCCAACAACACCAAGTGACGCGAAGATTCGTGTCCCCTCCCATGCAACACCGGTCGGGGGCCGGATAACATCCTTTCTTCCAGCATGGGAGGGAATAACGTCAGACCGCTGGGTACTTTCCACCATAGCCCACGGATACTGCATCGAATTCAACAGTTCCCCAACATACAGACCCCCGAGGGGACGACGCATGACACCGGAACACCTTGCCACCCTTCTCCAAGAAGTACAACTGCTGGAAAAAGGAGCCATAGAGGTTGTGCCTCTATCTCAGGTAACGGAAGGTATTTATTCAGTGTACTTCCTTGTACCCAAAAAGGATCTAACCATGCGCCCTATATTAGATCTGCGCCCAGCGAACAAGTTTATCAAACCCCAGAAGTTTTGTATGGTGACCTTACAGGAAGTGATCCCACTGCTATCACAGGGAGATTACATGACAACATTGGACATGAAAGATGCATACTTTCATATTTTAATGTTGCCAGCGCACAGAAGATACCTCAGGTTCATGATAGAGGGCAAACACTACCAGTTCAGAGTGCTACCCTTCGGCATAGCATCAGCACCAAGGGTATTCACGAAGGTACTGGCAGTGGCAGCGGCCCACCTGCGCTGGTTGTCCATCCCAGTTTACCCTTACCTCGACGACTGGCTCATAACAGGGGATTCTTACGAAACATGCTTCTCCAATACCCAAAAGACTGTAGACCTTTTGTTCCAGTTGGGCTTCTCCATCAACGAAAAGAAGTCCAGCCTAGACCCCAGCCAAATCAAACAATTCCTAGGGGCTCTAATTCAAACAAAGGACGGCCTCGTCTTCCCGTCCAACGAGAGGGTTCAAAACATGCTGTTTCAGATCCCTCAATATGTGACCGGTCGAGAGGTGATGGTACGCAAAGCAATGCGCTTGCTAGGCATGATGGCGTCGTGTATTTATTTGGTACCTCGCCTGCGCATGCGCCCTATGCAAGAATGGGTCAACAGCTAGTGGTGTCAAGCCAGCGGACTATGGGACGATCTAGTGGTGGTCTCGCAGGCCTTGGTTCTCTCGCTACGGTGGTGGACAAAGGAAAACCTGGAAAGAGGGAAACCCTTTGCCACACCCGCGGCGGAAGCCACTCTGACCACAGACTCATCCCTCACAGGATGGGGGGCTCACCTATCCGATCAGACTGCTCTCGGAGTATGGACTCCGAACGTAGCATCCAAACACACAAATCTACTGGAGCTACTAGCTGTGTTCAAGGCGCTAATAGCCTTCCAGGAACACCTACAAGGCAAGACTGTGTTGGTCCTTACAGACAGCACCACAGCCATGTACTACATCAACAAGCAGGGGGGCACCCACTCTCCAGGACTGTCCAAACAGGCCCAAAATATATGGAAGTGGGCTCTCAAACAAAACATGTTCCTACTGTCACAACATGTACCAGGGGAACTCAATCTGCTGGCAGACAAACTCAGCAGAGATTTCCCCCTGCCCGAAGAGTACGAATGGCGACTGCACAAAGACATCGTCTTCGATGTCTTCACACAATGGGGATTCCCAGAAATAGACCTATTTGCAACCCTGGAGAACTCACAATGCCTAAGTTACGCCTCCAGGTACCCCCAGAACCAATCCAAGGGGAACGGTCTGTCGATGCAATCGTCAAGGAAATTTTTTTATGCTTTTCCCCCGACTCCCCTTCTCAACAAGGTGGTGCACAAGATGCACCAGGAACAAGTGACCATGATACTGGTGGCCCCAATGTGGGCCCGACAGCCATGGTTCGCTCACTTGATGGAGATGTCTCTATCTCCCCCAGTGAAACTCCCCTGCCCGTAAAACATGCTGTCACAAGACAAGGGCAGGACTCTGCATCCATGCCCCCAGAACATGAACTTCGCAGCTTGGCTCCTGAGGTCATAGAATTCGGACATCTACAGCTCCCGCAGAGATGCATGGACATCCTCAGGGAAGCCAGAAAACCTAACACTCGCCACTGCTATTCTAGCAAGTGGAAGAGATTTGTCATCTGGTGCAGAGGAAAAAGCATCAACCCGATTGACTGCTCTCCCACACATATTGTTCTATACCTGACCCACTTATTGGATTCAGGTCTAGTGTTCAATTCCATTAAAGTCCACCTAGCGGCACTTTCTGCATACACCACTTCCCAACTCAAGGTGTCGTGGTGGAAGATCCCTGTTATAAAGGCCTTCATGGAGGGAGTAAAGAGAATACACCCCCCGATAGCTGACCCAGCTCCCGGATGGGACCTTAACGTGGTACTTACCAGACTCATGGGCTCACCTTTCGAACCCATGCACAAAGCATCTCTTAAAGACCTCACTCTTAAGACTGCTTTTTTAATAGCTATCACCTCCATCAGGAGAGTAAGTGAACTACAGGCTCTTTCTGTTCTAGACCCCTTCGTTACAGTTCACAGAGATAAGGTGGTTCTACGCACGCACCCAAGGTTTGCTCCGAAATTCATCTCGAAATTCCACGTAAACCAGTCTATAGAACTGCCAACGTTCTTTCAAAATCCTTCCAACTTGGGAGAAAAAACTCTGCACACACTAGATGTGCGCAGAGCGGTCATGTTCTACATGGAAAGAACCAGACCACTGAGGAAGACTAATCAGTTCTTCGTCTCGGTTGCAGCAGGAAGAGAAGGGGATGCAGTTTCAAAGTCCACTATTTCTAGATGGATTGTTCAATGCATCACTCTCTGCTATACTCTTGCTAAGAGAGAACTGCCCGTTAAGCCAAGAGCACACTCTACTCGAGGCACGGGGGCGTCCATAGCATTCATTGCAAATGTTCCCCTTGAGTCCATCTGCAAAGCGGCTACCTGGAGTTCTGTGCACACCTTTACAAAACACTACTGTCTAGATGCACACTCGAGATCCGACTCCCAGGTGGGACAGGCAGTATTAAGACATCTTTTCTCTACTGTTCCTTTTCATAACCCACCGCCAACTCCGGGTACTGCTCACTAGTCTATGCACAGCATGTGATTCTAAGCAGATTAACAAACATCAGAAGACAATGCATTACTTACCGTAAAAGCATTTCTGATGGTTGTATCTTCTTAGATTCACATGCACCCACCCTTCCTCCCCGCTCGGTTGGAAGGAACATAGACTTCCTTTTACATCTCTCTTTTCTGTACTCACTCACGTCTAGAAGGCTCCCTCAGGGCAGAAAAATACAAACAGAGGGACCTCGACACGTGAGGGATTGTGGGTACAACACACATCACTATAGGGATAGTATTTCAGACACGCCTTGTCGACGTCCCTTTTCGACTACGAAAAACAAAATGCAATACTCCGCAGTGACCACTGGATGTCGGACCTATGCACAGCATGTGAATCTAAGCAGATGCAACAATCAGAAATGCTTTTACGGTAAGTAATGCATTGTCATATTCCCACCCTTTCCCATAGTCACCCAGCTGCCTACATATATCATGGGGCGCACTCCTTATAAGTTCTGCCCCTCCTGCAATAAGAAGTTCAGGTGGGTTGACGAGCATAGGGTCTGTAACCTCTGCTTGAATAGAGACCACAAGGAGTTGCATTGTCGGGCTTGTAAGCTTCTCCAACCAAAAACCCTCAGACAGACGAACTAAACGGTGGGCCCATCAGGCCATGTAGGCCAAGGCCTCCCTGGACATCGAAGAGGCATCCAACGTTCCCCAGTGCCAGCCCCCGACCCTAGCAGACAGGCCAGCGGTCCTGTTACGGGGAAGACACCCGGCGGCAAGGGCACCACACTCCCCCACAAACACACCCCACGGCGATGCGAGTAAGGTCGCACACCGCGAGTCGACGGTGAAGGGCAGATCTTCCGATCAGACATCCTCTGGGCGCTCCGAACGGCCGCTGCATGACCAGCCCGACAAGACAAAGGTCACCTGACTCAAAACTCCCTCGTCCAGCCCGGCGACAGAGAATGACATTGCACAAGCCATCCCCGCGGTCGAAGTTCGGCCTACTCCCGGGGACAAGACCAGGGAGTCCTTCAGTACCCCCTCTTCGACCCCAAGCTCCAAAAATCATCATCTAAGAGCAGGGAACATAAGGAGAGAGAAGTCTAGTCTTCTAGAGAGAGGGACACACTTATCAAGGAGAAGGCTAGGGAGCAACCCTCTAGCCAACATAAGAGTATGCCCCTACAGGACACTACAGTAGAGTCTGATCACATTAACCTGACTATCAGTCTTGATGAGGAAGAGGAACATAGACCCATTACCCCAACTCTAGCCTCCTACCCGGTGTTTATACCCAGTTCAGCCAGATGGTCTGCACAGGATATTGACAATTATGAGCCACATGTCCTGCTTAGCACATTTCCTTGAAAAACATCCTCATGTTCTAGAGAACTTAGCTTCCCCGCCTCCCACTACACAGGCGTCTGGTTCAAACACAACACCTACAGCCTCTCGATCACAAACAACGGCTGTACCATATAAAAAGAGATCACTTCCCCCAGTAGAATTGGCTGTTGAACCTCCACACAACTCCTTGCCTCACCTACGTCCTTTATTACCAGGATGTAGGGGAGGATGAATACTTAGACGAAGGTGAACCCTATGATGGTGACATCGAGGGTTACGACGGCGGGGGATCAAGACGAAGAGGACACTAACTCTGTGGTTTTCGCAATGGAGTCTCCAGTCCCGCAAGACCCTGTTTTAACAGACCCCCCTGTGGATAACCAGCCATTATTCAATGCTATACTCATAAGGGCTGCAGAGCATTTCAACATCCAAACACAAGAAGCCCAGCAGGACAAGGATTTTGCAGAGAATATGTTGGGTGATAAAAAACCGGCAACCCAATTTATCCCCCTGCTAAAATCAGTCCAAAGAAGGATTCAACCTTACCTAGAACTACCAAACAATACCAGGGCAGTGAACCCTAGGATCAAGACTCTTTAAACCTGCACCATCCGACCCCTTGTATATAAGGGGACAACTTCGACCTGACTCTATGGTGGTTACCACCACCCGCAAGAGCTGGTACACCCTTCGCCTCTTCCGAAGCCCCTCCAGACAAGGAGACCAAAAAATATGCTATGGGTAGGGAGATCGCATCCAGTGCAGCATACCAGGCGCGTACAGCAAACAATTCCACCTTGTTGTCCAGCTATGACTGCATAAAGTAGGATGAGGTAAAGGCCCTGGCAGAGTCGGCACCAGAGCCACTAAAGGCCAAACTCTCCCTTCTGGCTGCCGAAGGAAGAGCTACAGCAGGCGTCGTCCTAAAGAGTAACTTTGACGCTGCTGACAACACTGGATGCGTTATTGCAGAAGCCACCATTTTAAAACTCCATGCCTGGCTTAGGCAGTCGGGCTTGAGACGCAGGCTACCCTACTAAACATGCCAGTTGAGCAGAATGTATTATTTGGGAAAGCAGTTGAAGACTCCAAGTCCCTTGGCCAACTGACTATTAAACAACCAGGCCAAAGAGGTGGTAGTAATTTTCGTTGCTTTTGGGGGCAAAGCGCGCAGAGAGGAACAGGATACAACCAAAATCAAAGTTCCTCTTGGAATACCAATCAACAAGACACCCCGGGTTACCCCAGGGGTCAGCGCAGGGCCTGCAGAAGAGGGAGAGGCTCCCCCACCAGAGGTGGAGGGACACCCTCTAAGCAATGACGCCCCGCTACAGGTCCCCTCCCATGCCTCCCCAGTCGGGGGACGAATATCCATTTACACCCATGTATGGGAGGGTATAACATCAGACAAATGGGTGTTGTCAACTGTGACTGGGTTATTGTATAGAGCTTCAAGGAAGACAGTCAAACCTCCCCCTGCACCAAAAGAAACCATCGCAGGATGAAGAAAGTATCCTGCTAGAAGAGGTGAAAGCTCTACTCTTCAAGGGCGCCATTGAGTTTGTGCCACACAAAGAGGTAAACAAGGGTATTTATTCAACATACTTCCTTGTTCCAAAAAAAGATCTGGCCATGCTCCTGGTACTAGACCTGCGCCTTGCAAACAAATTTGTAAAACCACAAAAGTTTTGCATGACAACGGTACAAGAAGTAATCCCTCTGTTAAAAGAGGGGGATTACATAACATTGGACATGAAAGATGCCCATTTTCATATCTCAATGTTCCCAGCGCACAGAAGATTCTTGCGATTCAAAGTAGCAGACCAACACTATCAGTTCAAGGTGCTGCCCTTTGGAATAGCCTCGGCTCCAAGGGTGTTCACCAAGGTACTGGCGGTGGTGGCAGCGCACCTACGCATGGAATCCTTCCCAGTGTACCCCTACCTGGACGACTATCTGATCACGGGAGAAAACTAGCATCTTTGCAAAGTAAACCCGCAAAGGACAATAGACCTTCTCAATAAACGAGAAAGTCGAGTCTAATACCAAACACATCAAAACAGTTCCTAGGAGCTGTATTAGATACAAAGACAGGCTTGGCCTACTTGTCCATGGAAAGAGTGCAAAATATGTTTCAGCAGATACCCCAGTATCAAGCCGGTCTCCAGGTAAGCATACGCAAATAATGCCCCCTACAAGCCTTCGAAAAGCACCTGGCGAACGTGTCGGTACAAGTCCTAACAGACAGCACCACTGCAATGTTCTATCTCAACAAAGAGGGAGGTACACACTCTCCAAATTTGTCCAAGCTGGCACAGAAAATTTGAAAGTGGGCACTCAGACGAGGGATGTCCCTGTCCTCCCAACATGTTCCAGGGATACTGAACACTAGCAGACTCTCTCAGCAGAGACCCTCTACCAGAAGAGTACGAGTGGAAACTACAGACTTCGTAGACCGCATCTTCTCTCTTTGGGGATACCCCTCTCTAGATTGTTCGCTACAAGAGAAAACGAGCAATGCCCAACTTCGCGTCCAGGTAAACCAACAGCTATTCTCCAAGGGGAACGCCCTATGGATGAACTGGTCAGGGATATTTGCTTACGCTTTTCCACCGACTCCAATAATCAGCAGGTTAGTGAACACAATTCACAGGGAACAGATGACGCTCATCCTGGTTGCTCCTATGGGGGCGAGACAACTGTGGTTTCCACATCTGCGCAAGCTAGTGATGTGCAATCCCATCAAGCTCCCGTACCAGGTCAACCTGTTGACTCAACACGGGGGGACAACGATACACCCACACTCTTTGAACTTGGCAGAATGGCTCCTGAAGTCAGAGTTTGGTCACCTTAATCTTACACAACGGTGTATGGACATTCTAAAAGAAGCAAGGAAACCAAACACCAGACACTGCCATTTCCGCAATTCGTCATTTGGTGGCAATCTAAACAGATTAACCCCATAGAGTGTATGCCATTACACATTCTTACTTACATGCTCCACCTGTTGGATTCAGGGTTGGTCTTTAATTCTCTTAAAGTCCACCTAGCAGCTTTATCAGTATACACCACCTCTGAGTAAGATCTCATGGTGGAAAGTGCCTGTCATCAAAGCTTTCATGAAGGGAGTGAAGAGAATACATCCTCAAGTCTCTAACCCCCCCGCCTGGTTGGGATCTAAATGTAGTGCTAGCAAAACTCATGGGACCCCCATTCGAGCCTTTGCAACAGGCTACCCTTAGAGACATTACCTATAAAACTGCCGCCTTAGTGGCTATCACTTCCATAAGAAGAGTCGGCGAGATCCAAGCATTGTCATTGCAAGAACCCTTTGTCATCCATAAAGACAAATTGGTTTTACGGACTCACCGTAGGTTTTCACCTAAATGTATTTCCAAGTTTCACGTGAACCAATCTATTGAGCTCCCAGCCTTCTTTCAAAATCCAACTAGCTCAGCTGAGGTCAAACTCCACACACTAGATGTGAGGAGAGCAGTTCTGTAATAAGTAGATGAGACAAAACCGCTTAGGGAAACGGATCAACTGTTTGTCTCCATGGCTACAGGCAGACAAGTAGAGCACGTTTCAAAAAGCGCAATCTCCAAATGGATAGTCAAATGTATAAAGTTATGCTATTCATTATCAGACAAGACACTGCCTTCTACACCTAGAGCTCACTCTACAAGGGGCGCTGGGGCTACGTTAGCTTTTCTTGCAAACGTACCATTAGGCAACATTTGCAGAACAGCGACATGGAGCTCAGTTCTTACCTTTACTGAGCACTACTGCATTGACACACATTCCAAAACAGATACACAGGTGGGACAAGCGGTTCTAAAACATCTATTCACAACCCACCACCTTCTCATAACACTGCTCGCTAATCTATGCATAGCATGTGACCTAAGCAGATTTCACAAGCATCAGAACGAATACATTACTCACCGTAATTGTATTTCTGGTGCTTTTATCTGCTTAGATTCACATGCACCCACCCTTCCTCCCCTGAGAGAAGGTGTATAGATGTTAACTTGAGCTTTCCATATATGTTCCATATATGTACGTATCTGTTTAGGAACTCTGTACTCTCACTATTCCTCATGTCAGAAAAAATAGAATCTGAGGGACCCACACACGTGAGGGATCATGTGTACAGGGGATGTCACAATAGGGATAGTATTACTGGGCCGCACTATTTTGACACCCATTTTAGAACTTCAAAAAACTGTAATACTCTGCAGCTTCCACTAGATGTCAGCCTATGCATAGCAGGTGAATCTAAGCGGATACAAGCACCAGAAATACGATTACGGTGAGTAATGTATTCCTTTTTCAACTTTGTCAATTATCCCCGTAAAATCATTTTGACTGTGCTTCATGTGCTTGCCAAAGACTGCAGTGACCTTTTGACGCCTAAGACTGCGGTGGACTTTGACACCTAAGATCCGGCAGCGGAGCCGTCCACGTGGCCGGGCCCTCTTGCCGGCCTACACAGTAGGTGGAGTGGGGTCGGGGTGGCCACATCCTTTCAGCTATGTCTCTCCTCTTTTCCCCCTCTTTGCCCTCTAGGTCTGGTCATCGCCTTACGCTATGGAAATGACACCATTTAGGTTTTGCCAGTCTTGCAGGGCCAGATATCCTTGGAAGGACAAGCACGATTAGTGCAATAATCGTCTACCCCTTGACCATGACAAAGCGCGTGCGTGGCCTGTGGACTCCTGCGCCCTATAGCGCTTAAGGAGTGCTGCAGTGAGCGGCCTACGGCATGTCGCAGGCTGGATCTTCTTCCCCCACCGCCGCACCCGCCGAAAGTGATGGGGGTACCAGTGATGACCAGGCATCCGTGTCAGATGCCATCGACCTCACGACGGACACCTCTAGGTCCGTCATGCCCATCGCCGACCCCCGCTAGGCCCGACGCGAGTCACGCTATGGGGAAATCACCTGGCGACAAGGGCATACAAGATCGCCACACTAAACGCACACCCCCCCCCCCCAGCCAAAGCTTCGACGGTACCGCTAAAACGGGCAAAAGCGCCAACAGAACTACCCAAAAATTTCAATGGGATCCTCCGGATCAGCAGCCTTCCCCGCAGCAGCGGCTTGTGACTGGGCCTTCTAAACCTAAGGGTGCTTCTCCCAAAACACATTCGGCCGTCTAAGCGCGCTTAGTTGATGCTCTAAGGCCCCAGCAGGAGAAAAATCTACCGCTAGGCCCATTAGTCAACTGGCACATCGTCGAACATCTCCGCCGAACATCTCCAGATGCATCGTTAGGATTGCTTCGGCAGTGGAGCTGAAGGAGAGGTCTAAAGACATGCCGAAATGCACGGTGAGAACTGCGGATGTGTCGAAAGATGAGCCAAAGCATCCCGTTGCTCGCGAGGACTACGTGGAAAGTCCTGTGCCTTTGTCTAGCTGTATGGGAGACAAATCTCGACGACCTAGGTAGGAGGATGAACATTTTCCACCCTTCTGGTTCATCTAGACGGACTACAGAAAAAAAATCTAAGTGTGTATGGACAGGCTGGAGAATTTTCTCGTTTTCAGAGCAACCTACCCCCCCAAGAGACCTTGAGAGGACCCTCTGTGCTTGCTTCTAAGTTTCAAAGAATTCTTGAACCTTCTCAGGAAAATTACACTTTAATCTTCCGTGAAGACGAGATCCAGACTGACAAGTATCGGGACATTTATGATCAGGAAGAGGATTCTACCTTCCTACAACACTATACTGGGGATGAACAGGGAAATCCCACAGAAGACTGGGAGGATAGTCGCCTGGTTGAAGCAGAGCCATGGATGTTCCCCACTCACGACCAGGACCATGATGTCGATGTCCTATGTTTGGATTCCCCTCCCTCGACGCCAGCCAGCCAGGCCTCCCCAGTAGATGACCAGAGGCATTCAATGCGATCTTAAGAAAGGCGGTGTATCATTTTCAGATCGTCACCCAGGAGGCCCAACCTGAACAAGATTTTGTGGAGGATATTCTTAAAGAAAAGCCCCCTCCAGCCAAGCCATCCCTCTCCTGAATTCCATTAAAAGGAGACTGGCTCCTTCCTTGGTCACACCAGCCCAGACTAGGGCAGTAAATCCAAGGATGGAGAAATTGTTTCAGCCATCGCCTACTGACCCTGCATATATTAAGGGCCACGCCACCACAGACTCCCTAGTGGTTACCACCACCCGGAAAACGGGCGGGTGTACCCCTTGCTACAGGAGAGGCACCTCCTGATAAAGTCAGAGGCTGTATGCCTGGGAAAGCGAATCACCACGGCAGCTGCTTTTACCACGTGCATAGCCAACACTACATTGCTTGCCAGTTATGCTGATGTACAGTGGAACCTAATGCAGGAAGGTCTCCAGGAGGTGCCTGAACCCGCAAGAGCCAAATTACTCACCATCGTGGCAGAGGGCAGGCAGGTCAACCAAAATGTACCGAAAAACACTCTGGATACTGAGATGGCAGGGAGATACCTAGCTCAGGGCACCCTGCTCAAACGGCACGCTTGGCTCCGGAACTCTGGTTTCAAGCTGGAGTCCCAAGCAACTCTTTTATTAATAAACCTATCGAGGAGTCGAATCTCTTTGGTAAAGCAGTCGACAATGCCCTCGATACTGCCAAAAAGGAGCATGAGACTCTTCAGTCCCTTCAGCAAATCACCCAAAAGCCCTCCCCCAGAAGGGGAGCGGGTCCCACCGGTCCTTTTGGGGCTTATCCCGTTCCACACAAAACCAGTATAGTACGGTAAATACCTGGAACTCGAATCAAACTTCCAGCACCCCTGCCATCTAGCCACCCAGAGGACAGCGGCGCGGGTTGCCAGTCAATTCGTCGAAAAAAATTGGTCGACCAGACAAATGGTCGAATCAAATTGGTCGAAAACCATTTCGTCGATTTTTTTTTTTTTTCTATTTTAACCCTTTTTTTTTTTTTTTTTTGGGGGGGGGGTCCCCCCCAACCCCCTTTTTTTCTCTAAAAACCCATTTTTTAACAAAACGAAAACCCAAAAAATAAATATATAAATAAAAAAAAAATTTCGGCGAAATGGTTTTCGACCAAATTGCGTCGACCAAATTGCAGTCGACCAGTTTTTTTCGACGAGTTGACTGGACACCAGCGGCGCGGGAATAACAAAGGCAGAGGTCCCAACTCCAGGGGAGCCACAGCCTTCAGTCAAAAATGACCTACGGATCCAGGTCCCCTCCCATGTTGCCCCGGTCGGGGGGTGCTTAACAGCTTTTCTTTCGGCATGGGAGGGGAGAATGTCAGACCAGTGGGTCCTCAAAACGGTTGCCCACAGGTACTGCGTGGAATTCGACCGACCACCACAGTTCAGACTGCCCAAAGCATGACGCCTGATGCCAGACCATCTTCGAATCCAGAAATAAGAGGTGGAAGCACTTCTGGAAAAGGATGCCATAGAAGCTGTCCCTATTCTTCAGGTAAACAAGGGTATTTTTTCAGTGTACTTCCTTGTACCCAAAAAGGACCTCACCATGCGCCCTCCAGTAGACTTGCGCCCATCGAACAAATTTGTCAAACCTCAAAAGTTTTGTACGTTAACTCTGCAGGAAGTAATCCCACTGTTGAAACGGGGATGGCAACACTGGACATGAAAGATGCATAGTTTCATATTTCAATGTTCCCAGCGCACAGAAAATATCAAAGGTTCATTATAGAGGACAGGCACTATCAATTCAAAGTCCTCCCCTTCGGCATTGCCTCTGCGCCAAGGGTGTTTACAAAGGTCCTGGCAGTAGCGGCAGCACACCTGCGCAGACTATCCGTCACAGTTTACCCTTACCTCGACGACTGCCTCACAACAGGGGACTCTTGCGAAACGTGCCTATTGACTACTCAGACGACAAAACTTCCAGTTCAGTCTGGGATTCTCCATCAACGAGAAAAAATCCAGCTTAGACCACAGTCAAGTCAAACAATTTCTAGGGGCTCTAATTCGGACAAAAGATGCCCTGGTCATCCCCTCCAACGAGAGGGTTCAGAACATGCTTTCTCAGATCCCTCAATATGTAGCCAGTCGGGAAGTGACGGTACGCAAGTCCATGCGCTTGCTAGGTATGATGGCGTCATGCATTTACTTAGTTCCCCATGCGCGGCTGCACATGCGTCCCATGCAAGAGTTGCTCAACAGCCAGTGGTGCCAGGCCAGCGGATAATGGGAAGATCCAGTAGTTGTCTTGCCAGCCCTCATTCTCTCTGCAGTGGTGGTTGAGGGAAAACTTCTTGAAGGGGGGAAAACCTTCACCACCCCTGCAGTAGAAGCCACTCTCACGAAAGATGCATCTCTCACGGGGTGGGGGCTCGCCTGCTTCAGCAGACAGCGCATGGAGTGTGGTCCCCACAAGTAGCATCGAACCATATAAATCTGTTAGAGCTGCTAGCGGTATTCAAAACACTGAAGGCCTTTCAGACACAGCTACAGGGAAACACAGTTCAGAGCGGACGTGCTCAGCAGAGTTTTCCCACTTTCCTTTGAATACGAATGGCATCTGCACGAAGACATTATCTCCATCATCTTCGCAGAATGGGGCTTCCCAGAGATCAACATGTTTGCAACTCAGGAGAACGCCCAATGCCAAGACTATGCCTCCAGATACCCCGCCCCAGAACCGCTCCAAGTGGAACGGACTCTGAATAACGTGGTCAGGGAAATGTCTGCTTCCCCCAAACCCACCCGATTCCCCTACTCAACAAGATGCACCAGGAACCAGTTACCATGATTTTGGTGGCCCCCATGTGGGCCCACCAACCCTGGCTCGCTCATCTAATGGAAATGTCCCTCCTCCTATCCCCTCCACCCAGACCCCCCCTGCCGTAACGAGACTAACCTCCCCGTACAACATGTTGTCTCAGGAAGGACAGAGGGGGGACACTACACCCATGCCCGCAAACCCTGAGCTTAGCAGCCTGGCTCCTGAGGTCGGAGTTTGGACACCTTCAACTCCCTCAGGGATGCATGGACATACTCAAGGAGGCTAAAAAACCTAACACTCATTATTGCTATTACAGAAGTGGAAACGCTTTGTCGTCTGGTGTAAAACCAAGGGTGTCAATCCCATTGACTGCTCGCCTAACCACATTGTGTTGTACCGAACTCATTTGTTAGACACAGGATTGGTTTTTAATTCCCTAAAGGTTCATCTAGCTGCTCTATCAGCCTACACTACGTCACAACAAAGTGTTGTGGTGAAAAATACCTGTTATTAAGGCTTTTATGGAAGGGGTTAAGAGAATGCAACCTCCCATTTCTAACCCAGCTCCCAGATGGGATCTAAATGTGGTTTTGACCAGACTCATGGGGTCTCCCTTTGAACCAATGCATAAAGCAAGTCTAAAAGACCCTACTTCCTAGTGGCTATCACTTCTATTAGAATGGTTAGCGAACTACAGGCCCTTTCAGTTCTAGACCCTTTTGTTAGAGTCCACAGGGATAAGGTGGTTCTGCGCACTCATCCCAGATTTGCGCCTAAATTCATTTCGAAGTTCCATGTGAACCAATCAATCTAACTACCCACTTTCTTCCAGAATCCAACTAGCATGGCCGAACAAAGCCTACACACACTAGATGTGTGCAGGGCAGTCATGTTTTACCTGGAAAGAACCAAAACCACTGGAGAAAACAAACCAGTTTTTCGTTTCGGTGGCTGCTGGTAAAGAAGGGATCCTGTCTAAATCAGCTATCTCAAGGTGCTTTGTCAAATGCATCACATTATGCTGCACTCTTGCTAAGAGAGAACTGCCCTTTAAGCCTAGAGCATACTCTTCTCGATGCACTGAGGCTTCCATAGCATTCATTGCAAATGTTCCCCTAGAGTCCATTTGCAAAGCGGCAACCTGGAGTTCTGTACACACCTTTACAAAACACTATTGCTTAGGCACTCATTCTAGATCTGATTCTCAGGTGGAACAAGCAGTATTAAGGTATCTTTTCACTACTGTTCCTTCTCACAACCCACCTCCAACTCCGGGTACTGCTGGCTAGTCTATGCACAGCATGTGACTCTAAGCAGATTTACAAGCATCAGAAGACATGCATTATTCACCATAATAGCATTTCTGATGATTGTATCTGCTTAGATTAACATGCGCCCACCCTGCCTCCCTGCTCGGGTGGAAGGAACATAGACGTCTTACTAATTTCTTTATGTACTCACTCACAATAACCTTGGGCTCCCTCATGGCAGATAAAATACAATCGGAGGGACCTTGGCGCATGAGGAATTTTGGGTACAATACACATCACGATAGGGATAGTGTTACAGACATGCCTATGCCAAAGTCCCCTTTCGGTCCCAGAAAGACAAGATGCAATACTACGTGGTTACCACTGGATGTCGGACCATATGCACAGCATGTGAATATAAGTGGATACAATCATTAGAAATGCTATTACGGTGAGTAATGCATGTCATACCTCCTCGAACACCTATTGTTAGGCAAGAATTGATGTAGTATTAGGTAACCCACCTTTTCGTGTAGGGCTGTACTACACAGGTAGGTTGGTTGGTAGTGTGACTGAGCAGCAGGCTTATCTCAAGAGGGGTAAATGTGAGCTGTAGCAATGAAGCCCACAAATACAAGTAGCCAAGTAAGAATTACACTAAAGGTTTTTAGTTATAAATATTTATGTAACAGTAGTTTTTAAATGAGCATTCTTTAAAAAGGGAAATGTATGGAAAAATCACATACTTTAAAATACGTTTCCAGAATCGACACAAAGTTAGTAGGTACTCTTTAGAGATGCTTTTTACACTTCCTACACCCTGAGGTGACTTCACTAACTAGGACAATAATGGCATTTATATTTCACTAGTACACCTGGTAGATTGAGGTTGGTAGGAAAGGTTAAGGGAAGGAAAGAGGTTAAACAGCTGAGTATATGAGCACTTAAATCTTCCAATGAAGTCTAGACAACCTTTCCCAGCAATAATAGTTTAAAACCAATGTATCACCTATGAGGGTCAGCAAATATCGAAGTCAAGTGGACTTTGCAGGCAGCCAGGACAGTCAATTGGAGCACAGTCTGTGGAGCTGAGGCACTTCTTAGATACCAAAGTCTTGCACAAAGTTAGAGTTTGTTGAAGAAAAATCATTGTAGGGTCACAAGCTGTTAGGCTTGTGAAGGGTAGAGCCGAATTAAACTCTAGAAAAGTATCTACTGCAAGTCTCAACTGAGCTGAGCAAAGCTGAAGACACTGAGGTAAGTACCCCAAGTGGGAGTACCTTTCGTTAGAAGAGTGGTCCAGCTGGCTTCTGTCTGGTTAGAGTGATGCAGATCCTGGGTTCCTGGGCCTCAGTTGTAGGGACAAGAGGGAGGATGTCTGGAGGACTCCAGCGTCAGCAATTCATGGTTGGCCGCAGCTACCAGCTGTTTTCAGATTAGTGGCACTTCACAGATTCAGTGCCCGGTTGACAGCACCACTGCGGATCTTGCACACCGGTTGGGTTTCCTTCACTCCTTGAGTCCTGCACTCTGGTGAGGGGTCTTGAGCTCTGGTCGTCCTGCATCTGGAGGGTCCTTAGGAGACTCCTGGAGCATCTGGCCGGCTTGCAGACGTTGCACTTGAGTACAGATTTCTCAACCACTGGCACTTGGTTCCTGCAGCAGCAACGCATTACAGAAGAGTTCATCTCTGGGTTAGTTGGTCCCAAGGGACAAAGCCGTCCCTTCCGGAGCTTCTCTTGTTGATTAGAAAAAGGTGTTTCAGCACAGCAGCAGGGCTTCGCCGGGCAATTCAAAGGTCTGGGAGGATTCTGCAAGCTTCGTTCACATTGTCTTCGTTGTGGTGGTCTTCCAAGTGGTTGACTATCTTCAGTCCCAAAACCCTTGCCTTTTAAGCAGGTTTTCCCATTCATGCACAGCCTACAAATGTAAAACTTGAATTCTTGATCCTTAAATACATTCCATGTTCAACCTTTTGAGGTTGCACCAAATTATGCTCTTCATTTGTTTTCAAAGTTTTTCAACAATGTTTTTATTTGAATTTTTAATTTTTGAAGAGGCCCCCACTGATGCATTTCGAACTTAGTCCATCCTCTGGATGTGGGTTCTGATTTATATTAACAAATAAGGGCTTATACTCCCCCCCCCCCCTCCCTCCCCAATACATGCTGAGCATATAGCATCGTACAACACAAATGTTGATCATGATATAATTCTCATAACACATACCTGCAGTAACAATATCTCTATTCAAAATACTCCGTCTCACTTCAAAGAATGCCTTGCAGTCACCAGTCTGTGTAATATGCTTCACAAGCAGTACAAAAGTTCCAATTGTCAATCTGAGTCAAATGGCTTGTTACTTCGTGTGTATTCTGTGTTCATGGACTAGCTGCAAGAACAAGAAAGCTATCATGTATGTTGTGCGTATAGCACAATTGCATATGCTGATAGTGGTTCTGTAATCAAAAAGAATGCAATTTTACTAGAAACTGTTGGTAGTTTTTTCTTGTCTGGTAAAGTGATACCCAAAGCGTACCTTGTGAACCTGAAGTATCTTCTCCCCTTGTGGAGCGCTGTGAGCGCGTAGCAAATTTATGGCGTGACCCAAGGGCTCGCTGGCATATATATCCATGTGTGTCCCCAAACCTGTTGGTGAGAGTGCATGTATTAAAATCCCTATCCCTTTTGAAGACTGGTGCTTCACTGTCTAATCACTACCGGTCGTCACTTACTTGCCGGAATCTTGTGTGCTCTCTATCCCTTTCTCACTGTGGCTGCTCTCTGGCGACCGCGTTGCCAATGGTAACGGGACGCTGCCGGTGCAGTTTCCTACTTTTAATGTCGCATCATCGCTTATAGCGCAATGTGTACGAAGTGTCCGTACAATTAAAGGTATTGGGTAATGTAGTTCAAGCTTGTAGCGAATGGCACTCTGAGTTGTGCATAATGTGAAATCATGAAATCTGTTTCTAGCTATTCAAACCCCATTTCTGATCAAACCAATGCGCGAGTGCAACTTGCTATCCAACCTTGTGTTTAATTGGCGGTTATCAATCTGATGCAGGACATGTATTAACATGTAAGCAGCTTAGAAGCAGTTGCATATGTGGGCAATGCTGCACCTTCGTTGTTAGTAGCACATGTAAACGTGTGGTGACAAAGTAAAAACAACCGGGGAGACGAACAGGTTGTATTCCTTAGTAATAACTGCAATTACTTAATAAAAGGTACATCTACCATGACACTTGGATACCAACGCATTGACGTTATTGTTCGCTGCAAATGGCGGACCATTAATTCATGCTCAACAACATACTTGATAACGGGTACCTATAACATGTCAGTTGGATACCATAGCATTATCTGTAAACTGCAGTCCATTGATTCAGGGCAAACCATTAATTCACACTAAACAGCATGCTTGATAAATGGTACATGTAACATGACACTTGGATACCATAGCATGAACATTATTGCCTGTAAACTACAGTCCATTAATTCACGCTCAACAGCATACTTATGATTCTGTGTAAGATGCACTTTTTCCATACTGGCTAGTTAAGTGAACATAATCCATCGATTGCTTGAAAATGTTTGCAGGTCATAATTGGCTGTCTATTACCCCTTTTTATTTTTTAAATAAAAAAGCAATGCAGATTCAATTCTTCATACCTGCTGGAGCTATAGAGTCAAGTTTGTGGATCAAAAAGGCTTCTCGTTGTTCCAGTCGTGTGGTAATACTCATGCTCAGGGACTTAGCGTTAATGACTTCTAGTACCTGGAAACGGATTTGTGATATCTGGTGCTTATGTGTGTTGAAATGGCTGGCAACTGGTGAGAATCGATTGTTGGTTCTTATGCTGGATTTAAGGTCATTCCATCTTAATTTGACTGTGTGGCCTGTTTGTCACATGTATGTCAATCCGCAGGGGCACTTGATGGCATAAATGCAATTTAGTGTCACAAGTTGCATGGTCTTTAAGTTAATTTCTTTCGCAAGTCTTGGAATGTGTAATGATATTTCCCTTGGTGATGTTGCAGTTATTGCATGAGAGAAGGTTATGTTCCTGTGTGCTTGCATGGTTTCCACTTGGTTGTATAAGATTGTGTTTTCACAATAAAATCATTGAGGTTCTGGCTCCTTTTGAACGCGAAAATTGGTTGCTTAGTGAACTGGTTTTTGAATTTGGTGTCATTCAACAGCATTGGCCAATGTTTCAAGATAATTTTTTTTAACCTCATGGTTTGTGTATTGTATTTAGTCACAAATACCAAAGGTGTCCCAGACTGACTCCCTCTCCTTGGGTTTTAACAGGCTGCTCCACTCTTGCGTGCTGACTTTCGATCTTGCTTCAGCCAATTCCACATCATGGTAACCCCTGGTTTTATTTGTTTAGCATTGCTTCCGACTCAACTTCCCAATTATTAGTCGTGTTAATGATACGTTTTACCGTTAAGAGTTGACTGTATGGTAAGCTCTTTATTGTTGTTGGTGGATGGAAACTTCATCTGTGCAAAAGGTGGTTTCTGTCCGTAGGTTTGTGGTAAATTTTTGAACAAATTGAGGGCAGTAGGTGTAACTTGTACATCCAAGAAGTGCAGACCTCGATCACTGATTTCAGAGGTAAATTGTATTCTTGCATCAATGCAGTTTAAGTATGACAAAAATGAAGATAAGGTATCTGGTGTATCATTCCAAATCATAAAAAGTCATCAAAATACCTACCCCAATGCTTAATGTATTTGTGCCATATGGGGTGTTTAGAAATATGGTCTTAATCGAATTTAAGCATAAAGGCATTGGCGTATGCCGGGGCCATTGTTGCTCCCAACGCGGTTCCACTTGTCTGCAAATAGAATGCTTTGCCGTGTTTGAAATAGGAATTTTCTGCAATCATTTGCAACATCATTATTATGAATTCTGCCAATGCTCCAATGTTTTCTTCTCTCAAAAGTATCCATTCAACTGCCTGACGGCCTAGATCGTGTGGTATAGACGTGCATAGGCTACACACGTCGATGGTAACCAAGTTATCTTAAGGCTTCATTTAAGATGTGTATCCTGTTAAAAAAAATCAGTGGTATCTTTAATGTATGCTGGGAATCTTTGGATTATTGGTTGCAAAACTTTTTCAATGTATGTTCCCAATGGTTGTAATAATCCATTAGTGGCTGCCACAATAGATCTCCCTGGGATTATGTAATGTTTCATGGATCTTTGGTAATAGATAGAAATGAGGAACCTTCGGATGCTGTCTTGTGAGAAAAGCTTTGGTTTTGTCTGAGATCCAGTCGTTATCTTCAGCCTCCATTAACATAGCGTCAATCTTCTTTTTTATTGCTTTCGTTGTTGCGTTGGATCTCCTGGCAGTAGGCGATATGTTCCTGTGTCGCTTAATTGGTGTTGACGTTCCAGTTCATAATCAGATGCATTCATTATTACGAGTGTGCCGCCTTTGCCAGCCGACCCTATCGTAATTTCGCTATCCTCATATAGGTTTCTGATGAGCGCCATTTCTTTCTTACTCAGATTTCTGTATTTTGGTGCTTGGAATGAAACTTTTTTTCCAAGTCATTGAGTATTGTCGTGAAACACATCTATGGTACCATGTGGTAATGGGGATATATATGTGCTTTTTGGACGTAATTCAAGGTATTTGGAAGCTGATTGTTGTTGCTCCTTGTCATTGTCTGCAAAGTGTGCTTTCAACTTTAAATTACGTATCTATTGATCTGTTTCCGAATCAAGTACTCCAATGGTTTTATTTTTTTGATCAGATCAGAGGGTTGTAATGTAAGCCCAGAATCTGTAATAAGATTTAGAATGGCCTCTGCTTCCTGGGATGAAAATCCCAAAGTTTCTGCATGGTTAGTTCTGATGTTTGCAAAATCTTCAAATTACATGTTCTGTGCGTGCCTTCACCCTGTTTGTGTAACAAATGGGTAAGCAAAATAGTCTGTGGAGGGGAAGGCACTGCTAGGTTTATTCAATTTGTAATTCGTAGTCTGTTATTCTGTGGAAGGTTAAGGCGTCATCCAATTAATGTGGCGTACGCTTCATCACAACAAAACATAAGCTCAATGTGTGCTCAATGAGACTATCACTGAGCTTTGGAGACGCCCGATGTGTAGTTAATACTACTGCAAATGTAAAACTTGAATTCTTGATCCTTCAATACATCCTATGTTCAACCTGTTGAGGTTGCACCAAATGATGCTCTTCACGTGTTTTCAACGTCTTTCAACAGTTTTTTTTAAAAAAAAATTAAATTTTTGCAGAGGCCGAAGCATTTCGGATTTACAGTCCATCCTCAGGGCGGGTTCTAAAATATATTAACAAAAAAGGGGTTTTCACCCCCAATACATGCTGAGCATTTACCATCTTACAACACAAATGTTTAACATGATATAATTCCCATAAAACATGCCTGCAGTAACAATAGCTCTGTTCAAAATACTCCGTCTCACTTCAAAGAATGCCTTGCAGTCAAGAGTGTGTGTGTAATCTGCTTCACAAGCAGTACACAAGTTCCAATTGCCAATATGAGTCAAATATCCTATCATAAATGGCTTGTTCATGTGTATTGTGTTCATGGACAAGCTGTAAGAACAAGAAAGCTATCATGTATGTTGTGCGTATACCACAATTGCATATGCTGATACTGGTTCTTTAATCAAAAAGAATGCAATTTTACTAAACTGTAAAGACAAAGGACAGAGGAGTTTCAGGAAGCTCCCTCACTTCCTGCCCCTCCAGACACACTGGAGCCAGAGCCAGAGGCAGAGGCGGGTTTCAGTACTGAAGCCTGCCAAAGGCAAAACAAAGGGCCCAAACCGGGCATGGCACGCAGAGTAACACCCAAGAAAGACCTCCCAAGCAGAAAATGGTGAAAAAAGACAGACCATTTTGACAAAATGGTCACCCCTAGGTGCTACACTGCATCTGAGGATTCAGCCTGCAGTAGAAAAGCACAATGGTAGGAACATTAAATCGCTGCCACCAGCCATTTAAAGTAGTGAGCTTAACATAACATGTTTTACATGAATATGTAGGATAAGGGGCTACTAAGTAACCCCCTAGCACTCCTCATAAAATGGTGAGTGCTTAACCCACAAAGCGAGAAGGTAAGTAAAGTCGATTTCACTTTACTATTCTTGGGAACAGTAGTTCACACAAGAAAAGGTATTTAAACCTAGATGATTTCTGACACTGCACTGAAAGTGCTGTGTCTCCCCATTCAAAAGGTAGATGCCTATGGAGTTTTTCAGACTCCAGAAACAAAGGAATCACCTAATCCAAATCAGGTAAAAAAAATGAGAGAGTTAGAAAAAGGACTCGCTTACTCCATGGTTAAATTAAGTCATATACTCCAGTCCTAAAGTCCAGAAAAAGAGCTAGAGGTATCTAAGGTTGGAGGGAATTGGCACAGAAATTAGAATTCTCCCTAACTCTCGTCCCCCGCAGACTAAGGGACAGGAGGATTTAATCCACTCACGGATGGATCTCCTAATCCACTCAGTCATACTTTCTGGAGAGACAATCAGCATTTTGGTGATTACACCCTGACCTGTGTTCTATGGTGAAATCAAACCCTTGGAGGCTGATTGATCACCTTAACAATTTTGGATTTTCCCCCTTCATCTGCATTAACTATCTCAAGGGTTTGTGGCCTGTCTGAATAATGAAAGTAGAAGCATACAAGTATGGTCTAAACTTCTTCAGAGACCACACAATGGCAAAACCTTCATGTTCAATAGTTGCCCACCTTGTCTCACGGTCCTTCAGTTTCCTTTTGATGAAGCAGATGGGTTGTGCACTGCCTTTGTCATCCAGTTCACTCACAACTGAACCAATCCCTGTGTTAGAAGCATCTGTGTGTACAATGAAGGATTGGTTGTAGTCAAGAGCTCTCAAGACTGGAGCTTGACATGGGCTTTCTTCAGTCCTTCAAAAGCCTTGGTGCACTGCTCATTCTACCTGACCTTTCTGGGGAATTTGAGTGAGGATATTACATTCAAGGGAGAAGCTGTGATCCCATAGTTCTTTATGAAGTTCCTGTAGTACCCAGTGAGATCTCGGAAGGCTCTCACTTGGGTCTGAGCGGTAGGAGTGGCTCAGTCTTGTACAGCTTGTACTTTGGTAGGCAATGACCTTTCTTTTTTTTTTAATTGTTTGGTTTACAATCTACATACAATAGATATAAAAACCTTTACAATTTGATTTTCTACCTTCTGATTTTAAATTTAAGTCATTTTTCTTTTGTCGTACTAAATTAAAATGATCAAATAAGAAAGGAGAAGAATGAAAGAAAGAAGTTAAGAAAGATTGAAAGACAGGAAAAGAAAGAAAAATGAAGAATGGAGAAAACAAGATGGTAGAAGTGGAGCTCTTCTGAAGTCCAAACCTTCCTCTTTTCTCTTCCACAGTTCATTAGGGAAAAATATTTGATTAATGTTTGAGAAGAGTTCCAAACTAAGGCGACTGTTTTACTCCTTTCTATTTAAGTATCGCTCTCCCCCTCAGAATAATAAATGTATCAACATATAGTTCATTTATCATTAAAGGAACCACTTTTCTGGTTAGTCATTAAATTTCCAGTTGTAATGGTCTGTTTTTTTCAGTCCTTCTTTCTGGCCAAGTTGTTACAGTCCACCAGGTGTATTGATTGGAGAAATCTTACTACTGCTGCTGTGAGTTGTATTTAATGTCCTGCTATTATTCTGTGCCAAGTGTTCTCTGATAGTAGCCAGTCAGTTTTTTTTTCTACAAATCTTCCTAGTATTCTTAATCTTTGATCCTATGCTCCTTTCCATTCAAGCAATAAATGGCTCAAAGACTGGTACCTTGGAGTCACGCATCCTTCACAGTATTGCACTGCCCGATCAGATTGATTTCTTATTTCCAGTATTCCCCCTGTAGGTAATAGGTTTAGTGTCGCTCTGGGAAAATTATTCCTGATTTTTTTTTTTTTGTCCGGGAATTTTTCGAGATATCTAGGGAGGGTTCCCATTTTCTTATCAACGACCAGGAAGGTGTTCTTTGGGGTTGATTATCTTATTTTCCCAATTCTCTATCCAATCTAATGTTTCCAACTCTTTTCTTTTTTTTACCTTCAGGGGGTTTTTCTCCAGTGTTTCCAGTCTTTGGCCCGCTCTAGTTAGAGCTTTTTTTGTTTTCTGTTCCAGTCCCTGCAGAATCCCAGATTTCAGTTGGTTGTGATGTTTCTTGATCTCCTCATACATGAAACAATTTTAGGATATGCGATTTCTCTGTAGAAGGACAGCAACTTCCATTCTACTAGCAGTTCAAGGATTTTAATCACACTTCGAATCTCAATTGTCCTCCTGGCGTGCTCCATGGTAGATTTAGGGCTTTCTTCCAGATTCTACCTTCCACTTTAGCCCAGTTTAAATACCACAATTGCGGTTTGGCCTCTAGGCCGTATAATAGAATAGGCACTATCTTAACCAGATAATATTTATCATTGGAACTATTGAGAGCTTACAATATTTCCCTCTAATTTTAATCAAATGAGGAATTAAGGAAAGTGCTTTGGAGAGTAGATCTTTTTCTGCTTTGTGGTTAGCCAGGCTTGCATAGATTTTATAGCCTCGGTATGTAAGATCTTCTACTTGTGGGATTTCCTGCCCATCTAGGACCCAAAGCTTGAAGTTAATCTTTTTCCTTGGGTGTTTAAATACCAGTATTCTGGACTTTTTGGGGTTTTTATCAACCCATTTTCCTCTGCATATTTGCTCAAGCTGGTCAGCAACCGCTGCAGGCCAATAGTGGTTCTGTCGAACAGGACAATGTCGTCCGCGTAGGCCAGCCAAAAGATTCTTTTGCCACCAATTTCTGGACTGGCCAATGCAGCCAAATTCAGATAATCCCCTGCATCGGCTAGGAATAGGTTGAAAAATGTAGGTGCCCCCAAGCAACCCTGTCTTACCCCTCTTTCTATTGAGACTGGGTCTGATAGGTGGCCCTTGTTATCCAAGCGCACCCTTACGCTTGTTCTTATGTGGAGTTCCATTAACATTGACAGGAGTGTCTCTGGGATCCCCTTTTTTTCTCAGTTTATGTCAAAGTCTTGGTCGGTCAATTTGGTCAAAGGCTTTGGACAAATCTATCCAGGTGCCGAATAATGGTGTCCCTCCCTCAACTATTGATTTTTCACTTAGTAGGTTCAGCAAGATCCCATTGAAGGCCGTTGATGGGCCTTTTCTAAACCCTGTTTGGCATCGCGACAAGACCGCCTCCTTTTCTACCCATATTATTGAGAGTTCATTTAACAAGAGCCTCATGAATATTTTGCTCTCGATATCCAGGAGGGCGATAGGGCAGTAGTTTGAAGGATTTAGTCTATCCCCCTCCTTGAAGAATGGTATTATCACTGCTGTCTTCCAAGACGGGGGAAACCCCTTTTGCTGTAGGATCTCACAGAAAAGTCGTTTCAATAGTTTTGGCCAAAGTGTTGGATTTTTTCTAAGTACCTGGTAGGTGAAGCCGTTGGGACCTGCGGCTCTTGATGTTGAGGCCTTAGATATCACCTCCTTGCTCTCCTTCTCTTCTACTCGCAGTTTCCACTCCTAATCTAGTGGCTTGCAGTCTGGTTCTTTTAGTCTTTTCCCAAAGCTGTTCGTAAGATGTTCTATCCAACTTATTTCAGGCACTAGGTTGCATCGCGTGCTGTTGGACTGGGAGTCTAGGTCTCGTATCGCTGACCAGAAGCTTCTTGAGGTTGAGTCCGAGACTGATTTTAACATGTGTTCCCCATCTCTTTGATGAAGGGAGGGCTTTATGGTTCTTTACCCAGGCCTTATAGTTTAGTCTGATTTGTTTTTATTTGTTGGGTATAGGATTCTTGGTCCAATTTTTCGGTCTTTATTTCTCTAATGCTTTTTCTCACATTTCTCTTTCTTTCTCTGACTTCTTCATCAAAGCTATGAAGGTGTTTCTGCTTTACTTTATTCAATGGAGGTTTTGAGAGGGGGGGCTAGTGACCATATTACATTCGTAAACTTTCTTGGTTGGGTTAGCTCTTGGGTCATCTGTTGCGAGATGTTTTGTAATCTTTTGTTTAGATCTTTCCCTTCTTGATTAGCCTTCTTTCACCTCCTCCTACCTCATGTTCTGTCATGATGCCTACCTCCGGGCATCCAGATCGAGTCCATCAGCCCCGGGAGCAGGCATCCAGATTCTTGTTAAAACCCCAGCAGCCCCGGCTGGGGGCTGTTTGGGTTCAGTCCTGGTGCCTTAGGCGCCAGGCTCATCTTAGAAACCAGTCCTGGCGCCGTAGGCGCCAGGCTCATAGACATTACTTACCTCATGCAGACCATGCTGCAAATGAATCCAAGCCAACGTGAGGCCTGGATGGGACTATTTTGTTACAGGTACTATTTTTTACTCTGGTGTGGTTCTGGGGAACTTCTTTCCTGGAACTATTTTGGAGGCTATTTAAACCATGCCCGAACAGCAGCACACGCTTCACGTTATTCTGCATCCTGCAGCGTAACGCTCACCGTGCCTTCTAGTCAGCATCCAGTCTTCTGCCACGCCCTCCTCGAATCCAGAGCTCCTAGAAAAAGGGGAAAAAGGAAGAAAAGGTTAGATAACGGACATTATTTTAATTCCTTAACTGATTCCGGATCCAGCACGTCTCCGAGCCTGGAAAGGACATTATTCCAGCACCCGTCGCAGCGCCAGCAGCAGCGCCGCGTTATACTCACCAGTCCACAGCATCTTTCGACTCGGCGCTGCCTCCATCATTTTCTTCGTCGAGCTCCAGCACCTGGGGGAAAACAAAAGAAACAACAAGGTGAGCCAAGAGAGCCGACAAATACAATCTATTACCACCATAGGCTTACCTGATTTACCACCGAAGGCATTACCCTTTAATACGCCTCATCTTCATATACCGCACCTATAAAGGGAGAGAAAACAACAAGTTAAACTCATGCAACTTTTACCGGACAGTGTTGGGTAATACAGACTCTTACCTGAACGCCATCAGCTGCCTCCAGGCAACATTCTGTTTAATCACCTGCAATTCAAAAAGGGAATGGAACAAGAGTGAATATCGGACATATTGAACTCTTTGAAATTTATAAACCCCGGAGTCAATATTCCTCCGGAACTCCTCCAGTACCTTCAAACCAGTGAAGTAACTGGTATCTACGCGCCCCTGCATGCCATGCAGGATGGAGAGCTCATTGTTTAAAAACATAAGGAGAATACTTCTGCGGATCAAGCAGACAAGATTAGGCGGGCCAGTCCAGACAGTCATCTCGGTACTACGAATCACGTTGGTGGAGACCGCAGCAGTCCGGGTCCGATCGACGCCCCTGTGGGAACCAGGTGAGCGTAACATGTTCAAGGTAGACCATTTTACTCTGACCAATTTGGCATTTACTAGCCTTTATGGTCAGATGGGCCTGTTCCAGAGCCTGCAAAACATATCCTAGGCAGTGAAAATGCTCTTCCCAAGTGGGGCTGAACACTGCAATGTCATCCAAGTAGGCCAGGCAGAAGTCCTCTAACCCATTCAGAACTTGATACACCTGCTACATTTCAGAGGCTGGTGAATTTTTTAGTCCAAAAGGCATAACCTTAAACTGGTAGAGGCCTCCTGGAGTGGAAAATGCAATGTTTGCCTTGGCATGGTCTGAAATCCTAAGGTTAGGTCAAATGTACTGAGAAACATGGCTCTTACATGATTTGACATTCTGTAACCGCTGCTTTTGACAGGGGTAACTGTCACCAGTGATATCATGCTGGCCCCAAGGGGGTCCAAGCCTGGGGTTGGTGAGAACAGGGAGGCAAACTGATTCAACAGAGCCTTGCACTCTTCCTGTTGCAGAGTCAAATCTGAAGTTGTACTCCTTCGATTGTCTCATCTGAGGGTTTTCCCCTGAGGAGATCGGGGAAAGGCTCAGTCGCCTCCTCTTGATCAGAGGCTAGAAGCAAAGCTCCTATTTCTGGTCTGGAAACATAAGCCTTCAGACGGTCAGTGTGATAGACCGTAGGGGCCTCTTTGTGATTGCCCAAGTCCACTAAGTAATTGACCTCTCCAAGTCTACCCACAATCTTGAAGCGTCCAATCCATTTGTCCTGTAAGGCCATCTGCCTTGTAGGTAACATAACCAAAACAAGCTAGTCTGGAGAAAACATCACCATGTTGGCCTTCTGGTCATGCCAGTGTTTGACCAGAGCTTGACCTGCTTTCAGGTTATCTGAAGTCTGTCATCATGAGTGCTATTTTCTTCTTGACGGCCCAGCGCATAGTCAGTGATTCTCACTGGCTGTAGGGAAGGAGCACTCTCCAACCCTTCCTTGATCAGGGCCAAAGGGCCTCTGACTGGATGACCAGAGAAGTTCAAAGGGGCTGAACCCAACCCCTGCTTCAGGGACTTCTATATAAGCAAAGAGAAGGCATGGCAGTAGAAGGTCTCACTTTCTCCGAAGGGGTTCCTCTAAAGCACCTATGCTGCTCTTCATAGTATGGTTAAACTAAACCTCTCTACCAACTCATTGGTTTGGGGATGGTAGGCTGTTGAGAACTTGTAGGTCACTCCACAGTTCTTCTACATGGTCTGCATGTAGTGGGACAAAGTTTGATCCCCTGTCATAGATGACCTATTTAGGAAAACTGACCCTCGTAAAGATACCAAGGAGGGCCTTAGTCACTGCCTGAGCAGTAACAGTTCTCATAGGTATGGCTTCAGGATACCTCGTAGCATGGTCTACCACACCCAATATAAATCGGTTGCCTGAAAAAGGTGGAGGGTCTAGGAGACCAACAATGTCAATCCCCACCATCTCAAAAGGGACTCTCACCACATTGAGGGGCACTAGGGTGCCACATTCTTGGATCACTCTTGACCGAAGGCTGACAAGTGTGGCAGCTCTACAGAACTGGTCTATATCGGACCCCTTTTTAGGCCAGTAGAAGTACAGAGATAACCTCTTTGGTCCTCTTGAAACTCAAGTGGCCAGCCAGAGGGATATCACGTACCAACTGTAGGAACTTCTGTCTCACCTCCTGGGGCACTACCAATCTCCTGTAGTCCCCTTGGGTAGACTGTTGTCTGTAGAGGTGGCCACCCTCCCAGTAAAGCCTATGCTTCCCTGGCTCTTGCCCCTCCAGCTGGGAAGCTGTCTGGTGGCACAGACCTACTAGAGAGGGACAATCTTTGTCCTCTGCTGAAGTCTGCCTAGAGGGTCCACCTTCGGCAAGTAAAGTCTGCAGCTCAGGATGGTCGCTAGGATCCAGATCTCCAATGCAGGTAAGGCTTTCTTCTAGCTCTGTTTCACCAGTAGCTGTCCCTACAGAGTTTGTTTGGTCTTCCCACTCCGCCTCAGCTGGGGAAGGGGGTCACTAGGGTGACCTGGGACAGTCCTCTCGGATGCCTGTGTCCTGTGAATAGGTTTAGGTTTGAGACCTTTCTTTCTCCCAGCGACCTTGGATTTCTCCTTTCTTTCTTTTTCTTGGAAATGGAAGGGTGGCCTGCCTGTGGACTGGAGGCATTGGACAACTCCTCGACCTCAGAGTCTGCCAAGGTTGCCCCTCTGGCCAATCTTGTTTGCTCTTGCTTCCTTTTGCTGGGAGGCCTAGATACAACTCCAAGAGTTTTCAAATCATTTCCCAACAGGACTCTTCCTGGTACTTCATTCTGTACACTAACCAGAATTCTAAGTCCTATTATTGCATTGGATCAGAGCTGGCAGAATAGGAACCATTTGGATAGGGCCTCCTGCAAGTTTAGTAGGACCTGTTGGGTGCCTTAGCTACATCCTCCGGTTTGGAAAAACTCATCTACCAATGCTTGCCCCAGTCTCTGATGGCCAGGGCCTCCTGACCATTTACAAGAACACTGTCCTTATAATATTATTTGGTGTTATCTGGTATGAAGTTGTACACATCCACAGTCTGCTGTTCCCACAGACCCAGGGACACTAAAGAAACACTAGCTTGAACTCCAATGGGGTCTTCAGCCATAATTGAAAGTGTGTGCTTGCCATTTGGACTTTTCCCTCGGGGGTAAAGGCTAAGGAGGCATTGTGGACCCCTGAAGGTATACCCTTACATCTGGGATCCCCTTTCACCTATCTACAGACCCACATACAAAATATTTACCAAATGTTCTCTGGAGTGGGGGGTTCTGTTGACCGCCATCTGGTTCGGCACCAGAGGCTTTACTATACCTACCAGGTTTCCCATGGAATTTACCCTTGCTATGTTTGTGGCGCTCTTTTGAATAGCTGGAATTAGAATTCTTTTCCCTCTTTGTGCTGCTTCCCCTCATCCTTTCTGTGAGTTGTCCCATGGTCCTTGAGTGGCCCTGTTGGCTACCCACAAGTCAGCAGCCTGTGCTAGCGTTTTGGGATCAATCTCTTTTGAGTCAACTAAGTGCTATCTCAGCTCAGGCGAGCAGGCATCAAAAACCGATTCTAACAAAAAGATTCCTCATTCCTTCAAAGGAGTTTACTCTGTACCCCTTAACCCAACCATCTACATTTTTCAAACATTCACATACCCAGGTAGCTCAAGGGGTACCATCAGTCTTATTGAGGGTCCTAAACCTCTTAAGGTACTGGGAATGAGTTTTCCCAAATCTGGCTATTAATGCCAGTTTTACTAATTCATAATCTTTTCACTGGTACCCAATTCCATCACAGCCATTCAGTGGGAGCCTAGACATGAGCCATGGAATTAAATCATTACCCCTTTTTCCTTGAAGACCATAGGTGTATTCAAATGTACTTAGCCACTCCAACACATCATGTTTAGAGTCATACATACTCGCTGCTTCTTTGGGCAGGCAAGGCCTCTTGGGACTAGCTGACGTAGAGCACCCTGAAAGGGAAGCAGAATCAAGGGACATCTTTCTCATATCCATTTCATGTTGCATCTCTTTCTTAGTTTCACCTCTTGATGTTTGTCTTCAGCTTGGGCATATTGTTTCTTGAACACTAACTCTAATCTCAGTCTTTCAAGAGAAATGTATTTTGGGCTTAAATGTGGACCTTGTGGGGTCCCAATGAGAAGTGGCTGAGGTACAAGGGCAGGCTGTGGCGGAGAGGGTCTCTTCCCGAGACTCTTCTGCCTCCTCTGAATTCTCTTGCAGATTGGAGCTTGACTCCAGAGTAGCATCCTCATCAATATCTTCCACATTACTTGGGTGAGTAGGTGTTACGGGCCTACTACCCAAACTTTGGTGATTCAACAACCTTTTAATCAATTCACATTTTTTTCCTTTCAGAGTCAGACCCCTGGTTTTATACATGTCTTTCAGTTGATCTACTGTCAGGACAATCAGGGCTGCCTCATTAAAGTTATCCATATTTGGCATGTTACAATTGTTTCACTTTCTATTGGAGCTTAGTCTTGTGGCTGGTCTAGTTGGGCACAAGTACATCAAATCATCAATGTAACCACTCTACGTCTAGCCCACCGCCTGTCACCAGTGTTAGGCAAGAATTGATGTAACCCTGTGGGAGACTGCACAGCACTTGTCTTCTTGGTATTGGGTAACCCACCTTTTGGTATAGGCCTGTACTACACAGGTTGGTAGTGTGACTGAGCAGCCAGGCTTATCTCAAGAGGGGTGAATGTGAGCTGTAGCAATTAAACCCACAAATACAAGTGGCCAAGTAACGCTTGCATTCAGGGTTTTTCTCCAGCATGGGGTCTGGCATGTATTCACATGCTCATGAATATTCCCTGTCGTCAGGCTGGGAATCCTCGGTAAAGAAAAATCAGTATCAGTTTCGTTTCCGATCTGTCTTTTGTAGTAGTAACCAATCACTGATCTGTGCGTCATACTGACCACAGCCAATGACTGCCATCTCCCTAAGTCCCGCCTCTGGCATCCATCTTCAGATTTTTACTGCACGTTCAAGTGTTGGGATCCTCGTGCTATTGCTCTCGAGCTTTTGTGCGTTTTTCCGCTTTTTCATAAGAAAATTCTCTTTTTTCGGTCAAAAGAGCCTCAAGCTCCACCGTTTCTTTATCCGATCAACGGGGACCTGTGTTGGATTCTTCTACGCCCCTCAAGGGTGAAGATTTCGTCAAGCCACGCTTTTGGAGGACTCCAGAAGTTTCTCAGGCCCATCTCGGACATGGCCCAGGAGAAGGGAAGCTCGACGCCCGGAAAGCTGTTCAGGGTCTGCCCTGGATTCCAGCTTCAGAATGTCTTTAAGGAGGACGAACACTCCCTTTGCCTCTACTGCCTGCATGAGGACAAGACGCACGTGGAGAAGGACTGCGTTTTGCGGCAATATGTCGGAGCGGACCATGAAGGACCGCCATCTGCGTCTCGAAGTCCGAGCGGTCTTCTAAGACCTTTGAGGGCGCCCCGGCGACGGGGGCCCAACAGAAGGCCAAGCACTGTGAGTCCGCTGGCACCGGGAGCGCCGAACGGTCGGGCTCTACGGTTGCCAGGCAGGGCGCATCCTCCCCGGCGCCATCAACCACGAGCCAACGCTCTGGCTCGGGTAAGAGGAAGGCCGAGCACCCGGCGAAGCTCCTGGAGAGACCCCGGTCGAACTCGAAGGCCCCATCGGAGGGGGAGCAAGGCGGTGACCCTCCCCCCAAGGAGAAGGCGGTGAGCGCACCTAAGGTGGTGAAAGCCTTGATCCACCCTGCCAAGTCCTCTATCGAGACAGTCGCGGCGGCCCTGGCTCAGCCTGTGGAGAGGCTACACCAGTGGAGGTGACCTCAGGGCCCAGAGTCTCCCTGCCACCGCGGAGGGAGTCCTCTTTCAAGCCCATCGACAGGACCCCCGTGAAACCTCCGACGGAGAAGAAAAAGGGGGGGGCAGGAGGTCGTCATGGATTCGGCCTCAACCTCTGAAGAGGAGCTGATCGAAGTCTTAAGCCACGGCATTGGCGTGGAAGATGACCAGCCCATCGGGAGGGACCCCGACGTAGGAGACGACGAGAACGTCGAGGGTGCCCACGAGGCTCCTGACCGCCCGTCGGAATCCCCTCAACCAGTGCCGCAAGACAACTCGGCGGCCATTTTGTTGGCTTTACAGTCCTTATGCTCGGAGATAAGGACGAGATTGCCGTTATCACCAACGGAGGAACCACTCCTGACGGGGGACCCGGAGCCAGGCCCTTCTGGGAGCCCTCCTCCTAAGAGAAGAAGGATTCATCCTCCACCTCCTTTTCAACCATGGCGCCCTGCTCAGCCCTCCTCCCCGTCCACGACCCGTGGGGATGATACGGGGACGGACACGGCCGCGACGGGTACAGACGACAAGGTTTACGACGAGGATCTTCCATCGTCACCTCCTCCCCGGGCTTCCCCGCCCGACGAGATTGGATCGTTTCATGCCATGATCGCCAGGGCATCCGAGCTTTTCCAGCTCTGCCTGGAAGAGAAGAAGGAAGGTTTCCTTTATCAACGGCGCGAGACCAAGAGGAAGACGGTCCTCGCTGTACCTCTACTGGACGATATCTGGGATGAGGGTCTCGCCTTCCTCAAGAACCCATCCACAACGCCTGCAAGAAGGGATCGGTACGAGAAGAAGTACCGGGTCCCGGACGCGGCCCCCTTGTGCCTTCGGGCACAGCCGACCCCGGACTTGGTCGTCTCTGCGGCGGCCAGGAAGAAAGCGGGGGGGGGATTCGGCCTCTACGTCAACCTCCCCCCCGGACGGCGAGGGAAAGAAATTGGACACGATGGGACGCAGAGTCACCTCATCGGCAGCGACGACAATTAAGGCTGCCAACGCCTTGGCTATCGTAGCCCGCTACGACAGGGAGTTGTGGTACAAGATCGCCCCCCCCCCTTCTGTACTTCCTACCGGACGACAAGAGGGCAGAGGCCCTAGAGATCTTGCAGGAAGGAGAAGTGGCGTCGGACCACGCCATTACGATAGCGACGGACATCGCTGACACTGGATTTTGCCAGTTGGACAATGGCGTGTGCCTTAGACGGCGTGGATGGCTCAAGGCAACGGACTTCCGGCAGGACGTGCAGACCAGAGTTTTGGACATGCCGTTCGACGGGAGCAACCTGTTTGGGAAAACAGTGGACGATTCCCTACAAACCATCAATACGGAGACGGCCCGGGCTCTTGGTGTTCTCCAGCAACGACAGGCGCCCTTTCGGAGAACCAGAGGCAAGCAGGGTGCCTCCAAAGGTTCCGGCGGCGGATATGCCACCTACCGTCAAGCGGCCCATTCGTCGTCACAGGAAGCCTACAGGGGACGAGGTAAGTGGGGCGGACCCCGCCGTCGTGGCCAGGGAGGACAAGGCGGCAAAGCCTCGTCGAAGCAGGACTGAACCGGCCGTGGGGTCAGGCCCCCACCGAAGCATCCCGGTGGGAGGCCAGCTGGCGAACTTCGTCAGCGTGTGGGAGTTCATGTCCACCGACCGTTGGGTGCTGGACGCCCTGGCCCAGGGTCACGCGCTCGAGTTTCTAAAGAAGTGCCCGCGCGTCCCCCCCCCGTGGCCAGGAAGGAACATCACGTCCCTCAACTTCTCTTGGAGGTAAAGGCGATGCTCAAGAAAGGCACCATCGAGCTCGTCCCAAAGAGGCTTCGGGGCTCTGGAGTTTACTCAAGATACTTCCTCGTGAAGAAGAAGACAGGAGGAAGGCGTCCCATCCTGGACCTACGACAACTGAACAAATTCATCAAGGCACAGAAGTTCCGGATGGTCACCCTCCAGCACTTCCTGGGTCAGCTGGAGGAGGGCGATTTCCTGTCGTTGTTGGATTTGGAAGATGCTTACTTCCATATCCCCATCCTAAAGGGACACCGAATGTTTCTCAGATTTGTGGTCCAAGGGCGTCACTACCAGTTCAGAGCCCTTCTCTTCGGATTGAGGTCGGCACCCAGGGTGTTCACCAAGTGCCTCGCACCGGTGGCGGTGCGGCTGCGCCTGGAGGGGATCCACGTCTACCCCTACCTGGACGACTGGCTCATCCGAGCAAAGACAAGGGAGCTCACCGCGGAGCACACAGCGAGGACCGTCCAACTACTCACGGACCTGGGATTCTCCATAAACTACGCCAAGTCCCACCAGGTGCCCGCGCAAGACGCACTGTTTCTGGGAGCGAAACTCGACACAGTGGCGCTTCTGGCCTCTCCGTCGGAGGAAAGGACGACGGCCATCTTGGGCAAGGTGCAGCGGATGCTGGTTGCGGACGCGGCCAGGGTGAGGTCCATCAAATCCCTCCTCAGAATGTCTTCTTGCATTTATCTCATCCGCCTGTGCAGGCTTCGGATGCGCCCGTTACAGGAGTTCCTGGATGCTCGCTGGATCCAGACGACGGGCAGCTTCGAGGACAGGATCACACTCGACGAGAGCTTCCGACGAGCGATCCGGTGGTGGGGCACCCACACGCATCTGACGCGGGCATGGACTTCCAGACCCCGGGCCACCAGAAGACAGTGACCACGGATGCCTCCCTGGAAGGGTGGGGAGCGCACACTGAAAATCTGCACGGGAGAGGCCTTTGGCTTCCGACGGAGAAGTCCCTCCATATCAACGTCCTGGAGCTCTGTGCAGTGTTTTGGGCCCTCAGGTCCTTTCTTCCGTCCCTCAAGGGCAAGGTGGTGAGGATCTTCACCGACAACACCACCACCATGTTCTACATCAGGAAGCAGGGCGGTACCAGATCCCCAGCCCTGTCCAAGGAGGCGCAGGATCTGTGGCATTGGGCCGTCGCCCAAGGGATGTTTCTGGTGCCGTTTCATCTGGCAGGAATAAAAAACACCATTGCCGACTCGCTCAGCAGAGAGCTGCGCTCGTGCCACGAGTGGGAACTAAGACAGGAACTAGTGGACCGCCTCTTGTGACGGTGGGACACACCCCAGATCGATCTGTTCGCGACGGCGACGAACTCCAAGTGCCGGAGGATCGCCAGCAGTTTTCCCCAGCCGAGGAGCATGGGCGATGCTTTCTCTTTCCCCTGGGAAGGCCTGTTTCTATACGCGTTCCCTCCATTGCCGTTGCTGATCCGGCTCATCAACCAGCTCAAGAGGTCATGGTGCAGGATGATCCTCGTCGCACCTGCGTGGCCGAGGCAGATATGGTTCCCGGACTTGTCAGCGTCCCCGTCAATCAAGCTGCCAGTGGACACGGATCTTCTCTCCAGGGAAGGAGGCGCCATCCTCCATCACGACCCAAAGTCGCTGAACTTGCAGGCCTGGCTCCTGCAGCGTTAGAGTTTGGAGGTTACGACATACCGGCCGACTGCAGAGAGGTTCTTGCAAAGGCCAGGGCGTCCTCAACTCTTAAATGCTACGGACACAAATGGAAGAGGTTCTCTGTCTGGTGCCACGCACAGAAGATTAACCCTCTACGGATTACGGCTCCTCAAGTACTGCCGTACCTACTGACGCTGGCCAAGGCTGGACTGGTGCACGCTTCCATCAAGATTCATCTTGCTGCGATCTCCCGATATACCAGAACCAAGGGACGGACGTCTTTGTGGTCTCATCGTCTGGTGAAAGAATTCATGAAGGGACTGTTCAGATCGTTCCCGCCGGTGAAGGCTCCGTCCCCGGCGTGGGAGCTCAACGTGGTGCTGACCAAGCTCATGGGACCTCCGTTCGAGCCTCTGCACTCAGCTCCGTTAAAGTTCTTGTCGTGGAAAACAGTGTTTCTTCTGGCCATCACCTCCGCACGACGGGTGGGAGAGATCCAGGCCCTTTCCTGCAAGCCCCCGTACTTGACTTTTCACGACACGAGGGTAGTGCTCGGGACGCACCCCTCCTTCATGCCCAAGGTGCCGTCGGACTTCCACCTCAACGAACCCTTGGTGTTGCCTGTTTTCTTCCCGTCGCCTTCGTCGCCGGCTGAAAGGACTGTGCACTCGCTGGATGTGGCTAGAGCGCTGAAGTTCTACGTGGACCGCACGAAGAGTTTTCGGAAGACGTCACAACTTTTTGTGAACTTTGGACCTGTCAATCAGGGGAAGGCTCTCTCAAAGGCTTCCATTTCCAGATGGCTCTCCGGCTGTATCATGTACTGTCATCGGTTGGCAAACTGACCTCTGCCCGGCCGTCCGAGAGCCCATTCCACCAGAGCGATCGCAGCTACCACGGTGTTCCTATCTGGTGTGCCCCTGCTGGACATCTGCAGGGCTGCTACGTGGAGGTCGACGCACACCTTCACGAAATTCTACTGCGTCGGCCGGGATTCCAGGGAGGAGTCCAGGGTCGGCCAAGCAGTGCTGCGCAACCTGTTCGCCTAAGGTGAGCCTGGTGAGAAGGTAAGAGTTGCTTAATGTTGAGCCTGTTGCCACCTCCCGTGGTTGTGCATGTGTGTACTGCTATGTATTATTTTATTCATGAGCATGTGAATCTATGCCAGACCCCATGCTGGAGAAGGAACAAGTTACTTACCTGTAACTGTTGTTCTCCAGCATGGGTCTGGCATGGATTCACATGCGAACCCTCCCGCCTACCCCTCTGCGGCTCTTCACTTGGTCATACTGCCACTTCACGTGCTACCAAATCTGAAGATGGCTGCCAGAGGCGGGGCTTAGAGAGATGGCAGTCATTGGCTGTGGTCAGTATGACACAGAGATCAGTGATTGGTTACTACTACGAAAGACAGATCAGAAACGAAACTGATACTGATTTTTCTTTACCGAGGATTCCCAGCCTGACGGGGAATATTCATGAACATGTGAATCCATGCCAGACCCATGCTGGAGAACAACAGTTACAGGTAAGTAACTTGTTCCTTAGTTATAAATAATGAGTTATGTAACAGTAGGTTTTAAATGAGCATTCTTTAAAAAGGGCAATGTATGTAACAACCAAATATACTTTTCCAGAATCAACACAAAGCTTGTAGATACTCTTTACAGATGCTTTTTACACACTTATTACACCCTGAGGAGCTTCACTAACTAGGACAGTAATGGCATTTATATATCACTAGTACACTTGGTAGATTCTAAGGTTGGTTGAAAGGAAAGGTTAAGCAGGTTCTCCGAGCATGTGAGCACTTAAATCTTCCAAAGAAGTCTAGACGAAACCTTTCCCAGCAATAATAGTTTAGAACCAGTGTATCACCTATAAGGGACAGTAAATACCAAAGTCAAATGGAATAGATGTCTGTAGGGAGCCAGGACAGCCAAAGTCAATTGGAGCACTGTCTACGGAGCTGAGGCACTTCTTAGATAGCAAAGTCTTACACAACATTAGAGAGTTTGTTGAACAATCACTGTAGGGTCACAAGGCGTTATACTTGTGAAGGATAGAGCTGAAATCAACCCTAGAAAAGTAGCTACTGCAAGTCTCAGCTGAGAAGAGCAAAGCTAAAGACACTGAGGCAAGTACTCTAAATGGGAACAGTGCCTTTTGGTTAGAAGAAGAGTGGTCCAGCAGGCTTCTGTCTGGTTGCAGTGATGCAGATGCTGAGTTGCTGAGGTCAGCGGCACTTCACGGTTTCAGCGCTCGGTAAATGCACCACCGCAGATCTTGCACACTGGTTGGGCTTCCTTCACTCCTTGAGTCCTGCACTCTGGTGAAGGGAGTCTAGCTCTGGTCGTCATGCTTCTGGTGGGTCTTTAGGAGACCTCTTAAACTCTGACCTTAGCGGCCTGACTCCTGAGGTCATAGAGTTTGGACACCTTCAACTCCCTCAAAGATGCATGGACATACTCAGGGAGGATAGAAAACCTAACACTCGTTATTGCTATTCCAGTAAGTGGAAACGCTTTGTCATCTGGTGTAAGACCAAGGGCGTCAATTCCATTGATTGCTCGCCTACCCACATTGTGTTGTACCTAACTCATTTGTTAGTCGGGTTTGGTTTTTAATTCCCTGAAGGTTCATCTAGCTGCTCTATCAGCCTACACTACGTCACAACAGTAAGTGTTGTGGTGGAAAATGCCTGTTAGTAAGGCTTTTATGGAAGAAGTTAAAAGAATTCACCCCCCCATTTCTAACCCGGCTCCCAGATGGGATCTAAATGTGGTTTTAACCAAACTCATGGGGTCTCCCTTTGAGCCAATGCATAAAGCAGGTCTAAAAGACCTTACTTACAAGACGGCCTTCCTAGTGGCTATCACTTCTATTAGAAGGGTTAGCGAACTACAGGCCCTTTCAGTTCTAGAACCTTTTGTTACAGTCCACAGGGATAAGGTGGTTCTGCGCACTCATCCCAGATTTGCGCCTAATTTCATCTCTAAGTTCCATGTGAACCAATCAATCGAACTACCCACATTCTTCCAGAATCCCACTAGCATGGCTGAAAGAAGCCTACACACACTAGATGTGCGCAGGGCAGTCCTGTTTTACCTGTAAAGATAGAAACCACTGAGAAAGACAAACCAGTTTTTCATTTCAGTGGCAGCTGGTAGAGAAGGGGATCCTGTCTCTAAATCCGCTATCTCAAGGTGGATTGTTAAACGCATCACACTGTTATACTCTTGGTAAGAGAAAACTGCTCTTCAAGCCTAGAGCACACACACTACTCTGGGTACTGGGGCTTCCATAGCATTCATTGCAAATGTTCCCCTTGAGTCCATTTGCAAAGCGGCAACCTGGAGTTCTGTACACACCTTTACAAAACACTATTGCCTAGACACTAATTCTAGATCTGATTCTCAGGAGGGACAAGCAGTATTAAGACATCTTTTCACTACTGTTCCTTCTCATAACCCACCTCCAACTCCGGGTACTGCTCACTAGTCTATGCACGGCATGTGATTCTAAGCAGATTAACAAGCATCAGAAGACCTGCATTACTCACCGTAATAGAATTTCTGATGATTGTATCTACATAGATTCACATGCGCCCACCCTGCCTCCCCGCCTGGTGGAAGGAACATAGATGTCTTACTACTTTCTCTCTTTATGTACTCACGATAGCCTTTGGCTCCCTCATGGCAGAAAAAATACAATCGGAGGGACCTCAAGGCATGAGGGATTTTGGGAACACCACACGTCACAATAGGGATAGTGTTAGAGACACGCCTATGCCGACGTGCCCTTTTGGTCCCCGAAAGACAAGATGCAATACTCTGCGGTTACCACTGAATGTCGGACCATATGCACAGCACGAGAATCTAAGCAGATACAATCATCAGAAATGCTTTTACGGTGAGTAATGCATGTCATACCTAAAAACCCGGGCATGTCACTAGTTCAACACCAAACCAAAACGCAATCGCTATTCTTCAGGGTACACCAGCCTTCAATTTTTACTCTGCATAAAAACTTCAGATTAGAGCTTCTGAGTATACCATGATCCGTTCTTAAGCGGAGCCATGCCATTACTTTGTTTTGCAAATCTTCCCTTGGTTCTCTCTCACAGGGTTAATCAACATTAGTAATTATAAAATTCTAATGTTCAGTGACCGGATCTCTAGTTGGGCCATCCTTGGGGATAGTCATATAGGACTTTCTTAAAGGTTAGCTGGCTTTAGAACAGCATCAATAGACCCAGTCATTCCAGCCAGACACGACTTTGCTTTTCTGGTGGAAACAGGCGGTACCATGTTGACAGACTGTGAGGAGTCAGTTCTAAGAGTGGCTGGCAAGGTGGAAACAGATTTCACTAACAGCGTTGCAAAACAATTCTGGCATGCGGACGGGCCCAAAGTGGCTTGTCCCTGACTATCGAGGTTCTCAAGAGGCAAATCAGTTTGACAGGAGCTATCCACTTTTAGTGACCATGTGTGCTACTAAAGATGCATGGGGATCAGAAAGGCAGAGTTTCTCAGTTTTAAACAAATGACTCTTAACAGAATTCTGTACATGTCCCAGCCATGCCGTAAAGTCACTAGGATTGGAACACTTGTTAAGTTTGAACGTAATTTTGGCCTGAAAGAGCTTCCATGGCTCGGATGAGGGAATTTGCTCCGGATACGAGCCAGACAATGAAGTAAGATAATGGCCGATAATAGAACTACCTTTATCCGGGCGTTGTATTCCAATAGCAGAAGACATCATGGACGCACAGCAGCTTTCAGAGTATTTAGCACAAGAGAAGGGCTCAGACAAACAGACAGTAGCCCTATCAGGGAAGCTACCCATAACAAGGGACAACACCGAGTGAGCTTCAGCAGTAGTCGTCCCGAACAGTGAGGCTGTGGCATGCACAAGGACCTTAGTGATGTCAGAAGGCAATTCCATTAGCGTAGCATGGAGTCCCGACATCCTATGAAGGCTTTCTACTCCACAGAAGCTGCTGTCATGAATGTGTCCAACTTTATTGCCTCTGCTATACACTCAATCCTATCCTCTATCCTAATTCTCCTTGACTGTCTGCTGCCTTTGACACTGTCGATCACTCTGATCTCCTTAATACTCTTGCTTCTTGGGATTGGACATCAAGCCCTTGCCTGGATTGAATCCTACCTTGCACCTTGCCAATTCTGTCTCCTGGAGCAACTACACCTCTCAACTCGCTCCTCTAACTGTTGGTGTTCCACAATGCTCTGTGTTGGGTTTGCTCTTCTTTACACTCTAGTGCCCAAAGAGCAGAATGCAGTCACATCCTTTCGGTTCTCGTACCAAATCTTCGCAAGCGACACCCAAATCTTCTTTTCCTGAACTCTCCTCTGATCGCATCAAAAGTTCCAACTTTGTCTCTGCCATTAAATATTGGATTGCTTTGCATGTTCTGTTTAAACTCTACCAAAGGAGAGTTACTCTTCTTCCCTGCCAAAAGCTCTTGCTCTTGTTACAATTGCCTAACTTAAATGGCCGGAGGCAGTGGTTTCTTTTTTACTACCTTTTGTGCAAGATACTGACAGGCTGATTTCTCAGCTGCAGTACAGCACCCATGGGTGACAATTTTCTCAAAAAGGCCCGGTCTTTTTTTTGTTGCCATTCTTAGTTTGCCAATTCCTTCTGGTATTGTTTGTTTTCTATCCTTCAGAGTAGATGCGAGTCCTCTTGAGTAGATTGTAATTAACTTGTGCTATTTTCGGTGCTTCCTAGGTCGGGAAGTGCTGTTTTCTTCAAGTAAGAGTTGGCCTCAACTCCTCTGTCCAGGCCTTGCAACCTGTGTATTCTCAGGTAGGCTCCCCTTGAGCGCCTGTATTTTTTTTTTTCCACAAACTATTGACTGCTTGAATAACTTTTCCTCTGAAGATCTTCATCAGAACCAGAACTGTCCATTTGACTTTGCTGTACTGGTTCCCCAAAGGTTCATCTTCTGAGCCTACTGACTTTGGCAATGCTAGGTCCATCATCGATTTTACTTGTGAACACTTTTATTGCTAGGAACCAAAATGCCTATATCCCTCTGGGAGAGTGTACATGTTATTAACAGTTGCTAGAGTGTGTACTGTATAACCTTTATTTCCCTCCATCCTCAATTTTGCAAAGGTGATATTTATAAGTGCTTAACTCACGTTACACTGTGTGATGTACATGAAACGTATAACCAAATTTACTCACCTGCATTATTGTTCCATGTACAACTTAATTCCATTTCAAATGGATTGTGTCCTCCAATGTATTCCACATCTTTGACATGTAATGTCCACAGCTGTGCACTTCGGAAATTTTTCGGCAGAGGGTGTCCTGCGTCGATGGCATTGAATCGATGTCCCTCGAAGGCCTCCGTCGAGGGCGATGTCACTGGATGTTATAAATGGGATGCACAGCGCCAGTAGCCTTAGTTCTGTTTTTTTCCGCAAACGCGTTTGTTTCGGAGACTCTGTGTGCATCGTATATTCCTCGTGAATGTCTTCTTTGACCCCTCCGACTCTGCGGTCTGGCTTCAAGACTGCAAGTCTAAGATGTCCGTTACGGACCTGCATCGCATTTGTTTGTGGTGTCTGGCCGAGAGTCATGACACTGACGACTGTTCCAAATGCCAGTCGCTGACTGCTAAAGCCTTGCGTAAGGGAAAGTTACAGGTAGATAGGGTTTTAAACCCAGTAAGTCCCATTAAACTGCTAAGGGGATGTCCACTGACGATTCGAGGGGTGACTCTCCTCGTTGAAAGGAGTCCCGGGGATCTCGGTCCTGGAGTGGTTCCCGCAATTCGTCCTCGTCTCGGCATTCCTGGAAGTGCTGTCACCGGTCACCTTCCCCGTCCTCCTCGGATGATGGTGCCGTGAGGAAAGTGGCTTGTCCCACTAAATCCTCGACTCTGTAGGAATGGGTAGCCTTCAGGGAGCAGATGCTGGCGATTTTTCTATCCCAGAGCACAGTGCCGTCCGCGCCTTTGGAAGAAGCCAGCAGGGAATGGTCTCGGTCCATGGCTCGTGTGCCTTTGGGCTCAGGTACTTGGCGCGATACTCATCGGGAACATTCGAGGTCCCGTTCGGACAAGGTTCAGGTTGATCCCCAGAGACGTCCTGCTTCAAGGTCTCGGTCTTCATCCCCGGCAAAACCGCAGAAATCTGGTAAGGGCTTGAGGTCGGCGTCTACTTAGTTGGCGCTCTCTCTGTCTGATACGGATGTTGAAGCTTTGCCGTCATATCGGCCCTCGGCGCCATTGTCGATGCCAAAGCCGTCTGCGCCCTCAACGCCTTCGGGGGTTTTTGGCCGGAATTTGCAGATAGAGGTACCTTGTACTGTGGATCCTCCAAGGAAGGCTACTTCCAAGTCTGTGAGGCCTGTTAAGGATTCCAGCCCTCTTCTGCCCCGAGGCAGGAGTTTTCTTCCTCTGGATGATATCTGAGGATGAGGGTAGGTCAGATTTGTAATTTGACCCTGTTGAGCCTGATGTGGCTCCTGTCTTTTGCGAGGACAGTCATTTGGAAGAGTAACGTCAATATCTTCATGATGCCAGTGGCTTGGATACTTCTCCTGAGGTGGAGTTTGGCAGACCTGAGCCTGGGGCTCATGCTGAATCATCCTATAGGAGACTGATGGCTAGGGTCTCTGATTATCTTGATTGGTCTAGTCCTCTGGAGGCTTTTGTTCGGCATGACTTAACTGATATTTTGTATCAAGGTCTGTCCTCTGACCCAGTGTTACCTTTTCATTTGTTGCAGAAAAGGGTGGTGGCTATTTGGCAGACGGTTAACAAGTCGTTAACTAAAAAATACAGCCCTTCCAGTAGCGACCCCCAGCTACCTTTCCTCTCAACCCACTCCCAAGAGTTTGGTGGTTCAGGCGGCTACGGCCACCTCAAGGCAGGTGGTGTACCCTACCATCCCTCTTGATAGGGACGACAAACGCTTCGATGGTTGGGCACGCAAGGTCTTTTCTGCAGGGAGTATGGCGCTGAAGTCGGCCAACTCCACTTGTGCCTTAGCAAGATTTTCACACACTCTGTGGAATTGTTTCTCTAGCGGCTGAGCATATTCCCGAGGGGGAAGAAAGGGGTCAGTTCCTTGCTCTCGTGCAAGATGTCAAGGATGCCATGTGTGAATCCCTTCAGTCGAGATTGGACACAGCTGACCGTGTTAGCCGGTCCATGGCTGCGAGCGCCATTAAATGCAGATTTGCGTGGTTGCGGAAGTTAGGATTTGCTCTGGATGTGCAAGTCTGTCTTTTGCCCTTTGATGGCGCGCATTTGTTCTGCAGCAAGGCTGACGAGAGGTTGCAGACCTCAAAAGCTGTGGCTAAATCTTTGAGCGCAGCTGTAGGTCAACCTCTGCATTTTCATTCTAGGGGACAGCAATGGAGCGGAGGTTCCTTTCGTTACTACTCCTCTTTTGGTAGGATGAGAGGAGCTGCTAGTCAAAGTGGTCAATGTAAAAGTACCCGTTTTGGTCTGGGAAATAGGGGTGCCAAAGCCGCTTAGACAGCTGCCTCTTTGTCTTCAGGCGCTGCCACAGCCGCTCCAAAACAACTGAGGCCATGTTCCATTGTTCGCCGGTTGGGGGCAGACTGTCTCCAGCATCTCGAAGAATGGCAAGATATTACTTCGGATGCATGGGTTCTGGATACAATAACCCATCGCTACTGCCTTCCCTTCCTACAGCGGCCTCACGACAATCCACCGGGGTCTGTCGCTTTGAAGCCTCTGGATCCGCTCCTTGTGCAGGAAATCTTGGCTCTGCTGGAGAAAGGTGCTATAGAACTGGTGCCTGTAGCAGAGAGGAGCAAGGGATGGTATTCCCCATATTCTTTTATTCCAAAGAAAGACTGGGGATTGAGACCTATCTTGGACTTGCGTTGATTGAACAAACTTCTCAGGAAGGACAAGTTCAAGATGGTCACTCTTTCTAAGGTCCTTCAGGCCCTTTGTCTTCAGTATTGGTTGGTGTCTCTGGACCTACAGGATGTTTACTTTCATGTGCTGATTCATGCAAAGCACAGAAAGTTACCGAGGTTCAGGCCCGGCTCCAGAATGTATCATCTAGGTTGGCCAGAGGTGTTATTGGGGGCGGGCCCAAATTCCAGTTGGTGTGAGACTAGCCTAACCCACCCTGGAGCTACTTTATATAGCCTTCCAAACCTCTAGCACAAACAATACACGGGTTAGATTCTGCTTCCATACAAACGCTATGGACAGTTACCCAAACTGCATGAGCTAATAAAGATCAGTACTTTAGAAACAGTCCCATCCATGACATCCTCTGGCCGGGCAGTCTTCCACACTTGGTCAGAAACCCACCAGGAAGTACCTATGACAGAAAGCACTGAAACACGGCCCATACTCACCCTCTTGCCCTAGTCCCTGTCAGGCAGGGCAAGCGGCTAAACCCTCCCAAGTACAAAGAATATATTCTGGTTAGGTAGGAATCATTATGAGAGGTACCCTTAGAGTGAAGAGGAACAAAGTCATCATTCTTGCCATGACACATTTTCAGGCAGGGCAGGCTGCCTGACACCCCAAAGGATAGGAGAGACATTGTGAAAGTCACATTCTTGGCATCTTCAATTAGGGCAGTGATCAAGCATTGTTGTTAGGTTGGCACTCTGCATGCAGTTTGTGTGAAAATTAAGAGCAATGCAAAGTCCATACCTGCACATCTTAGCCATTGTATTTTTAGTTTGGGCTATTAGGTGGCGCTTCAGTGACACCTTTAATCCGAAACTATTGTATTTGAGTACAGCAAAGTGGGAGTTGGCAAGTGAGAAAGGACACATAACTTGCAGCTGTTTGGTTATTTACACAGCCATGGACTGCCCAGGGCCACACCCACTACCTGCACCTAGCCACCCAAAACACATCCCCCTGAGATCCCTTTAGCAATCTGAAGTATCACACTTGTCTGGCAGTTATTTCTAAGCAGTCTGCTGAGAGTGTATTGCAGAAGTAAATGGCTAATGGTGTAATAAACATGTCTTAACCAAGTGTGCTATTAGCCACTTGATTATTATCTGTTCCTTGCACTGAAGTCCTGTTAAAAACAAGCATCGACCAAGCCAGTTGGCTTATGTATAGGTATTGCATAGGAATTTGCCAAGCACTCCTATCAAATGTCTAGGTAATCACATAATTTTCTCGGCACTGTTGCAAACCTATGGCCAGGTAGTACCACCATAATATCAGTGCCTAGCAAATGCCACCACATACCTAACCAAAAGCTTAAACCGTTGGTTTTGCCCTTGCCTTTTTAACCAAGCAGCCTATCTGTGTTCTTTCAATTTGTTTTCATTTGTAGAATTCAAACTGCATATATATTTATGATTAATTAGGTTAGACTTAATGTGTACTCCCCAAAAACAAAAATACTGTGAACAAATCAATAGATTAAAAAATGAGCAAGACATTTTTTTTTCTCCAAAAAACTGTATTCCCGACAAATGAGAATAGTCCTTTGACAACTGGTTTAAACTAAAGGGTTCATTTCATCTTTAACTTTTGAAACTCCCTTACAAAGACATCCATGCAAAAAAATGTATTCTTGACAAATGAGAATAGTCCTTTGGCAACTGATTTAAAGGGGTAATTTTCTCTTCATCTTTGAAAACTCCCTTACAAATTCATCCATGCAAAGATTTCCCATCAGTTCTTTCTCGTGTGCTAATATGGTCAGCTTTTCTTTACGATCATGAAGCATTGAGCGCCGAAAGGCTGTGACTACACGGGACATAGTAAAAAATGAGTTCTCACAGGACGCAGTTGAAATGCCCATGACAAGCGCAGATACATATATTTCATGCAGTCCTGGAAAAGTGTCTGCGTAATTGTTTAGCACTTCACAAATTGTGGCAATATTTGAATCTGCTGTGATTGTTTTGCAGCAATGGTTTTGCCACTACCAGTTCTGTCTCCAAAGTAGATTTGCTGATCTGTTTTAGGTCTAAAAGAGGTGAACATACATTGACATCCAGAAAATGCTGTGATGAGGGAACCAAAGCAGCAATGGCTTCAATTAGCATAGTGTTTTTCTGGGAGAATCTAGTTTCCATTCAGCAATTGCTCTGTCAAGAATGTGCAGCAGTGGTTTCCTTAGCATTTGCTGTTCTGTAATTGAAGAATCATTGTCATTTTCAGATTGTCCAACTGTGTCACATACCGCAGAATCTGCAAATCGGCAATTTAGGGTTCTTCGTCTTTTTGGTCCATTGTCTAAATGTGTGACAACCTGAAATATTTTCAGCAGTAGAAGAAGAGCAATATTTAATATAAAACATGGGATCAGCACACATACTTTTTAGAGCCTCAAGTGTAGATTGCACAATCTCTACAGCAACTGAAAGATTTGTTTGCGCTGTTTGGAATGCAGAGTTGGCTGGTTTCAGGATTAACAGCAAGTTGAATAAAAATCTACCAACAATATATACATTTTCTCTTTGTATGTGAGATAATATGCCACGTGACTCACCACGCAATTCAGAAGAAGCATGGTCATCATTATATATTTCTGATAAAAGATCAGAAATTTTATCTGTTTTCAACTACACATTTGGTTACCTCATAATGGCTAGTCCATCTGATTTCAAGCAATCTCTTAAGAGCTGGCCCATTATATCGTTGGCTTACGTAATGGCGATGAAAGAAAGTATGCAAAAGTTACATAAATCAAAGAAACGTTTTGCACTTGGTTCACTCTGAATTGCATGTATAACAACAAGATGGAGCTGATGATTATAGCGGTGAATATAGGGTATACATTGTTTTAACCGCCTTTGTATGACAGCCTGAACTCCCCCATTACAGCCACTCATCACTGATGCGCCATCATAGCATTGAGCTATAATGTGCTCTGGTCTAAAATTACATTTTGTCAGGTGGCTTGATATCTGTTCCGCAATGTGTTCTGCAGCCAGCTTTTCTAACTGTAAAAGGCCGATAAAATGCTCTTCTGGCTTGGCTTTACTTAAAAAACGTACTATAAGTGACACATTTTCAATGTTGCATTTGTCACGAGTACCATCACTTTTGATACAAAAACTCTTTGAATCACAATTGTCATACCTTTGCTCAATTTTAGAGAGAACCATGCTTTTTAAAGTATCTATTACTTCATTTTGAATATCTTTTGGGGTATAACTGGCATTTTTGGGAACGGATTGAGCAATATCAGCCAACTTTTTATCTTTTTTCAAAGTGTACTGAAACAGCTTTAAAAACAAGCCACCTGAGAAATCCAGCACATCTTCTGTGTCACCACGAAGAGGAAGTTCATTAACAACAAGAAACTGAATCACTTCTCCAATGCTCTTTAAGTAATACCTATTGTTTTCAATTACTTTTGTATCTACCAAAAGGATATTGGGTCTCCTTTTTGCATTCTTTTTGAATTTTCTGCCGAAGCAAGCGCAGCATAGGTGTGTGTTTGGCTTAAAACATGTTTCTCAAAACCTTTGCCAGATTCCAAGGCATTTTCCAATTGTGAAAACCAGTTACAGTAAAGACAATGTCCTTGTCATTCTGCCCAGTGGTAAACGCACGACAAGGAAAACAAAAGCAAGCATCCTTGCTTACAGAATACTCCAGCCATTTTTGGGTTTTGTACCATTCTGAACTGAATGCTCTTTCACGGGTACCGAATTTACTTTTTGGATAGGACTGCAGTAAAGGCTGGGATGGTTTTCCCTTTTCAGATCAATAATATTGTCTGTGTTAGCACATGATTGATGCTGTGCTTGGTCAATAGTGCTTAGCTGATCAGGCCGTTTCATCTCTTTTGCACAAAATGAGGGAGGTACGGACAGAGAACTTGATGGAAACTGTGATGCACTGTGGGTGGCTTCTACGGAACCTCTTCTAATGACGAATTTGTCCATGATGCTCGGCTCGAGCTAGAGTAAAACACTGCAATACATAACAAAAAAAATATAATTAGTTATGAAATAAGCACAGTAGAATGGACTCTAGAGTGACCTGATTAGAAATGTCTGCAGGCCACAGCACCTGCCCTTTTATGGCAAGCACTTTGTTTTGTTCCTCAAAAGTAAAAAATGCTTTGCTCTCTTGAGATCCTGGAAAGATCACTGAAAACTTTATGCGAAAGAAAAGGTGCAACTAAAATAGAGCCATGTGTTACATGAACACATTCCTCCTGCTTACCCAACTAAGAGGCCTGTGTTTTGTTATTAAAATTGATCCCCTCGTTGCATGAATGAAGCTTTGCACTGAATGATTAGACAATGAAGTCTGCAACCTGCAGCTCTCCTGATGTTTAGTAATACAACTACCATGATTAGACTTCCTGAATACAGGGCCTTAAATGGACTTTGCCCCCCAGCAGCAGCTTTTACATTGTGCATTGATATTGGGCCATACCCTATCGCCCATTCAGACACCAGAAGATTTCCACCCTTCTCTCTGGCTCTTTGGAGATGCTGCTGTCTTTAACACCTGGGACTTATTGAAACAATACAAAACAACAATTGGGAGTGAACACGCATTGGCAAAGCGCCTAACAGTTTTAGCATTTTTGCAGGCAATGCCATGATGGTACTGCCTGTTCATAATACGGCACCAGCTGGCAGGTAAATCCTCTTAGTACATGAGCATAGTATGGCATCGCCTGGAAAATGCTTATCTAATACCTATGCCAGGTCCAATGTTGTTGGCTTTGCAAATGCTTGTTTTAAAAGGAATCCAATGAAAGGAACCGATGCAAGGACACTGTGGCCACAGTGTATGCCAATATGTTAACCAGCAATCTGCGCCCAGTAGTCGAAGTGTCCGAAAAGAAGTAGTCGAACTATGTTCCCTGCTGACCTGCCACACCCCCTCCAACGTGCAGTCCAAACCCCCAAACAAGCAGACCTGCTATTTAAGGGAACGTTCATTGCAGTGCACTGAAGTTCCAGTTTCAACTTCTCCCCACACTTTTATTTTAAAACTAAACCATGCTGGAACTGTTTCTTTAAAAAATAAAAGTATAGGAACAGTAAAACATAGAAAAACAGTAGAGGAGTCTGCTCCCAAAGGCTAGCCCCCACGTCGACCATTGATAACAGGTACCAATATGGCATAACAACATATGGCAAGTCTTAACGCGGCATTCAAGCAGGACTGTGCATAGCATGGCACAGTTTGATAGAGTAATGTGCATGAAACAGACTGGCAATGCATAGAAAGCACAACAAAGCATTTAAAGGCATAGCCCCTGTCTCTGTACCCCTCTCACACTAGTACTTTCACTGACAGCATATTCCTCTCTTCCCCTAAGCAACCAACACTGGGTTCTCCCTATATACTGCCACACTCCCACTTCTACAGTGCACAGTTCTCTCCTAAACAGCTGAGCTCTCTCGTGCAAACTGTGTCTCCAGGTCCTGCTAGCTATATTTCTCACAGACCACGCTCTCTGAACCTACCCCACTATTACTTAAGCTGCGCATTCTCAGTTTACTTCTCCCTCTATGACTACAACCGTCCCATGCACCCTACTGTCAAGTGCACCACTCTACTACGGCGCCTCCCCCCATTTTTCTTCCTCACTCCCAACCCCACCACACATTGCTGTCTTCCTCATGCAATATAACTCTCCATGCACCTCATTCTGACATGTGGTGTATCTCTCCCCAAGAAGCATGGAACCTCTCCCTTTCACTTTCTAACCCTGCACAGCCAAGAAAGCAACAACAAACTACCAGCCACTAGCCCACTACCATGTCTCACTGCCTACCTCCTGCTGCAAATACAAAAGCCCAGAAGGGCGGCAGAGCTACAGTGCCCGGCATTGAGAGCATCAGGCTTTCCAACCTTGTTCCCTGCCAGACCAATCTGTCCTTCGTTCTCACTGAAGCTGGTAGCATGACACCCAAGGGTGATTTAGTCTGTGTGGGCCTGTTCCCTCACTGTGGTGAAAACTCTTCCATAGTCACAATTACAGTATATTGGAATTTCCAAGGACCGTTTGCTTTGCATCCAATTTTGCACTCTCTTAAAAAGTTCCAATATGTGGAAAGTGTGTCTGTCCTGCTTGCTGCTTTTAATTCAGAATAATCTTTTTTTCAAAGTAAAAGTGCATGCCTTTAAAATATATTTGTGCACTATTTCCTATTCAATTCCCGACCAGGTGTCAACTAAAGCCGAAATGAAACTGTTTTTTTTCTTGGATTAAACTTGGAAATGTTCCACAAAGCTGTTTTTATTGAGATGAGCATGCATCTCGGAAGGCGAGATCTGGTGGTGTTAGGATTATATATACCCTCAGAAGTGTGGTGCCAAGTTCTGTGGAGCAGACAAGGCCCTCTCCGAGACCTGATGGTGGTAGGATTATATATAACCTCAGCAGTGTGGTGCCAAGTTCTGTGGAGCAGACCCTGCCCTCTCCGAGACATGGTGGTGTTAGGATTACATATATCCTCAGCAGTGTGGTGCCGGCCAGGGCCTGTGGAAGCAGAGAATGACCCCCCTCCAGGGTCTGCTGCTGTGAGCTTCAGCCGCATCCGTCCTCTCCCAGGACAGCCTACCCCTTGCGTTTGGGGAGAGTTGACCTTTCCCTCCAGCGCCCTCTCAATGTGGCTGTCATTGGGTCTGCTCCAATACACAATACACTAGGCCCTAATTCAAAGCTCGGGGTGACCATGGCATCCACGGGCTTCGGGCCGGGAGTACACACAATAGCCCAGGCAGGGAAAATCCCAAAACCGCAAAGGTTTTAAACAAACTCATGAAATGGGCGCACAAAGCCCTGTGCGGCAGTGACTCACGGCGCCCCAAAAGGTACGAGCAGGGGCATGCGTTTCCAGCAACCCGGGAGCCTGCGTGGTTGCCATGACGAATGCTATCAATGACACAGTGGCCCAGAGAAAGAGGGGGGTTTATTGGCACCAGCTGCCCCAGTGCCTTTTCCAGCTTAGCACAACATGAGTTAATGACGTGTTGAGAGAAACTTCCAACAGCAGCATAGCAATGGGCACGGTCATAAACTGGCGGGCACCCATGCACACCTGGGAGCAAAACCATACCCAATGGCAATCACAGGGGGCGATTATAGATTCCAAACAGCCTGTCGAACTTCTTAGAAATCGGGAACGGATATAAGTGAAACTATCTAAAAAAAACACCAGGTCTTGACAAAATGTAAATCCTGTGCCAGTGATAGTGGGCACGAAAAGACAGCCAAGCCCAGCACCCCACGGCACATAACCACCCCAATAGGCACTTATGGACATTAGCTGCCTTGACTTCCAATGGACGTGAACTTATCACTGTGCACAGCCCGGTGCTGGACTGGCCCACCAGGACTTTCTCCGGTAGGCCTTGAGGCAGAAGGCCCCTTTTCCTGCTTTGGGGAAGGATCCACTACTGGTTTGCTCTTCACAGACTGCTGCATTTCTCCCTGGGACTTGCAGGCTTTGGCTCACGTCTGCGCATGTGTGAGGGTTACTGCCTGGGGCCCGGCCTTTAGCAAACCCGCACGTGCCCTATTGTCCGTGTGACTGACTGCTCCTCATGTGCATGTGTGCAGGTGCAGCACAGACCGCTCGTGCTGAGTGTTGACCTTCCTCCGACGTCGAGGCGAGCTTAGCTGCCGTCTGAATCTGGATTCCGTTCCAATACAAGTCAACCAAACTCAAAAAGGTATGGGCATGTGCTGCCAGGGCAGCCTGTAGCTCAGCGCAGGTATGGTACAAGCTATCTGTCTGCCAAGTGCTAAGGGTTGCCAGGGCCGAGCCAGCTCACTCCTACAGCTGTGTGCGTCGAGATGGAATCTATGGAGTGAAAAGTGCAGGTTACAAAATTACTATTAATTATTTTGTTTGTGAGTGTGAGGTCACTGCCGCAGGCTGTTTTCACTCTAAATAGGGGCGCCCCAACCATTATGTTAAAACGGGCTCCCACATATCTTCAGCCGGCTCTGCCCTTGTTCACTTAAGAATCCAGAAATCTCTTTCTAACCTTGGAGCTCACACCCCCTTCACAGGGCCTTCCTGTGACCTCCTGCTCTGGGGGTTTACACCAAAGATAATAACAGCACATTTTCTTATAGCGCTTTTTACACCCATTTCTGTTGTTTTTTTAGCATTGCAAGTAGCACGCTTTTTTATGGGGGCGGGGGTACTTTCTGTATCAACGTTGGCACAGGGAGTATCGGTGCAGATAGTATTCCTATCCGCGTCCTGCAGATGGCAATTCAGTACAGCAGCAAGCGCTTAACTTGCTGTGCAATCCGTGCAGCACGTCTTTGCAATGTCTTTCAGCTGTTTCACTTCTGGTCCCCGCCTTTCTGCAACTGCCATGCTCAATAATCCCAGGGAAGGTTGGAAAGATTTCGCCAGCTGTTTTCAACATTCCTCGATACATACATGGCATGAGTGACATGGTCATCCCGTGCTACAGCCAACACTTTACATGTCGGGTCTTGTAGTCTCATGTTTAGATTGAGAAAGCCAAACTACAAGTCCCAGAATGCAATATCAATTCAATGGCCAGCGCCAAGTGATGGTGTCCACCATGCCACTGGCCATTGGACTCAGGCTACTATAATCCAACAGTTGAGGCATGCATCGCTGGTTCAAAAGTGTGTGCAGGAGCAGCCCTGCAGGGGGCGCACTGAATGTGGGTGCATTCCTTTTGCCACGCCACTTGCTTGCTATGCCCCGCCTGGATTTTAATATCTCCCCCAACCACCCTTGTACACACCACCAGTTCCCCTCCAGAGTGGCTGCCCTTGCCCCTCCTTGTGCCCCATGCAACCCTCCTGAGCCTCATGCTATCATTTCCCCCTCACATCAGTGGCGCTCCCTCCTCACTCACCAGGGATGGAGTGGCCTATAGGGAATTCTGGAGATTCCCTGGTAGGCCACATCACACTGGGCTTCTTTTGTGTGGCATTTCCACATTCTCTCAAAGGAAAACGGGTGGGCTTGCTGAAGATGTGTAATTTCGGGCCACTTTGAACATTATTTCCAGGGCCTCTTTTGCTTGCCAGTCCACCCCTTGCACAGCCTATATGAAGTTGTGCGCCAACCAAGTGCAAGTGGGCATAGCCATGAATTGATGAGGACTTGTGTGTAATGCAGCAGACCCAGGCGCACCCAATCGCAAAGTGAAGCACGGAAAGCATGTAAGATTAATGACAGGCATTTTTTTCTCTCTGATGTACCTGTCAGACCGTCAGTCCTGAGTCCTCTGCCAGTGCCCCGTCTGCCACTTTCTGGTTAGATCAATCGCAGCGTGAGGTGTCCACCCCTGGGCTAGGCCAACTGCACTGTAGTACGATTTTGTGCCAGCAAGGGAAGGGTGTTTAGGCTTGGCCCACGCCTGGGCATAGAGAGGGCACGTGAAATTAGAAAGTCACTGCTCAATCAATGCGCAGGCGTGGGCCTGGCCAAGTCAGTCTGTGCGCAGATCCAGCACCAGCAGCCTTGCAAGTTGCTACAGTGTTTTGCACTGCGTGCGTGTGACGAGTGCCCTGTGATTTATTGCTCCAGCCTGGCTGCACCTAATAATAGCAGCACCAGCACCAGCAGCAGCAGCCTGTATGGCTTAAACTTCCTGTGCACTGTGTGCATCATCATGTACCATTTCCTTTTCACTCACGTAACGTTTAACGTGAATGAAAATAAAATGGTACATAAAAAAAAACAGAGGTGCAGCTGGGCCTGCTGAGGTTTGCGGCTGACAGTTCGCACCTTCAGTTTTGGGTACTGCCATTCAGATTGACCTCCGGCTGAGTGTCTTCACCAAGCAAATGGTGGTGGTGGCTGCGTATCTCAGGCGAGGGGGGATTCACATCTACCCCTACCTGGACGACTGGTTGATCCGTGCGTGTTTTCCTGGGCAAGCGTTGGATCATCTGTCTCACCTGCCGCTCCCTCCACAAGTGGGGCTTCTCCCTCAATTTCAAGAAGTCACATCTGACTCCTTGCCAACAGCCCCAGTACATTGGGGCTGTGTTGGACACGTCCTTGGAGAAGTGCTTACCTCTCAAGGTGAGGGCTCATCACATTGTGCAGATGGTGGACAAATTTCAACATGCCCAGCGTCTCCCGGCTTTCAAATTCTTAAGGTTGCTCAGCCTCATGCCATCCTGCATTTTTCTGGTGCCAGAGGTCAGGCTGAGGATGAGATCCCTGCAATGGGTCCTTAAGCTGCAGTGGTCACAATTCTCAGGTAAGATGTCGGATCCCGTTCAGATTCCACTCTTGGTCTCACAGGATCTTCTGTGGTGGACCCACGAGGGGAACCTGATGAAAGAGGAGTCATGTGGCCGGAGGTGACAGCAGTGACAGATGCTTCCCTCACAGGATGGGGAGCTCATGCCGACGATTTGACCGCCAGTGGTCATTGGAGTCCAAACTCCACATCAACCTGCAGCTCTGGTTCTGGGCAATCCAGCAGGGAATATCACTATCGGCAGTACATCTGGCCAGAAAGGAGAATGCTGCGGCGGATATTCTGAGGAGGCAGAGCATGGTCTCGCACGGGTGGGAGTTGGCTCAGGAAGTACTTCTGGAGATGTTCGACCTTTGGGGAACCCCACAAGTGGATCTCTTTGCGACCAGTCCCAACCGGACGTGCGAGAGATTCTACTCGAGGGAATTTCCTCGGAGAGGAGCCTTAGGAGATGCATTCATCGTGGATTGGTCATTCCCACTTCTGTATGTGTTTCCTCTGGTCTCTGTCATTCCTCAAGTGTTAAGGAGGTTCGATCCCACATGATCTTCATGGTTCTCCATCCAGATGTCAAGAGACTCAACCTTCACGCTTGGTATCTGAAAGGTTGAGATATAAGCATTGGGACCTCCCGAATGACGTGATGGAGGTGTTGCTTTCGGCCAGGCGGCCGGAAACCAAATCCCTGTACCATTGGCGTAAGTTTTGTGACTGGTGCAGAGGACAAGATGTTGATCCTTTTCAGTGTTCCATTCTCATGGTTCTGTCTTTCTTGCTTTCTTTGGACCACAGGGGCCTTCAAGTAGGTACCATTAAAGGTTACCTGGTGGCACTGTCCATCTTGAAGCGCTTATCTGAAGAATGTTCTTATTTTAGGATTTCTTTGATTTCCCAATTTTTAAAAAGGCTCACTAATGTGTTCCCGCCGTCCCCGTTTCAGGTGCCGGTTTGGGATCTGAATTTGGTCTTGAAATTCCTGATGGGTGCTCCATTTGAACCTTTGCACTCTTGTCCTTTGAGACTGTTGTCTTTCAAGTTGGTTTTCTTGGTTGCGGTTACATCCACTCGCAGAGTGAATGAATTGCAGGCACTTTCATCTAAGCCGCCCTTTACTGTGTTCCTCAAGGATAGGGTTGTACTGAGGGTACGTCCTTCCTTTCTACCTAAGGTAGCGTCTGAGTTCATTTAAGCCAGAAAGTGGTACTTCCTGCTTTCTATCCTCCTCCTCATCCTGGTAAGTAAGAGGAGCAACTCTATAGGTTGGATCCTAGGAGAGCTCTGAGCTTTTATATTTCTAGGATGTCCAGGGTCAGAGTGGACGATCAACTCTTTGTGGGGTACGCTGGACACCAATTGCAAGGCATAAATTAGTCTTGCAACATTGATTAGTCGAGATGGCTAAATACAAATATTTTGATTAGCAATTCACGTATTTGATTAGCAAATTTGTATATCCTTACTTTCAATCGGGGCCAATGCAAGACTTGTTTCCCCTGTACGGCAGCAGAGGGCATAGGGACCTCACAGGCTTGTTTCACCACTGGTGCTATAATAAGGATGCCTTTTGTTGTCCATGTGACCAGACACTACTACCCTTGCAAATTCAACAGGGCTTCCCACTAGTGCCTCGCAAATAGACAACAATTCCCAGAGCTGCCTACGCCAACCGCATCACTCTGCCTAACTTCGATAAGACCAAAGCTGGAGGCTCTAGTTTCCTAGCCACAGCTGGCAAACACTGGACCCGCCTCTCACTGACCCTACGTGCTGAACTCTTCTATTGGACTTTAAGAAGAACTCTTAAAAACACTACTGTTTGCCTGAATGCTGGACACAGGCTCTTTACCTGGTCTGGACTTTGAAACTACAGTAACCTTTACTGAACAACTATTACACTGTGCTTATCCCAATGTCTGTACATTTCTGAGTAACTGGTCATGCAACAGTGCCTTGATGCTCTTGGGCTTAGTGCGCTATACAAATGTAAAAATAAATAAAATAAACACACACTTATCTATCAGCAGAGCCTTTAAATGGCACGCTCATTATTAGTGATGGTTCATTGATGAACTATTGTTTCTGGCAAGTGTTCACGTTCCCATCACATGGTATGCCGTAGCAAGCATGATTCTGTCAAACAAGGACTACAAGAAGTTGACCTTATCATACAATACCTTTTATGTGTGTCTAAGTCTTAAACATATATTTACCAAACTCATAGGATATTATTTAGATAAACATTGCTTTGCGTTCCAGTAATTTTCCATTCAAGAATGAGTAAATAAAGCTACGACCATGGTGTTTGTTCTCAACATGGATTTATATATTTTTCAGCTTGGATGTTGATTTTTTTTTAAATAAGTTTCAAAACATTTCTACAAAGCAAAGCAGTGTTATTTAAAACCAAAGTACTATTTCTACCAACTAAAGCTGGGAAGATATTTAGTCAAGGGCCTTACGTTGCAGACTGGTCTGAAATCCTGACTTCACAATTTACTAAAATGTGTGATCCTTGCAAAATCATTTGATCTCACAGAAGTGCCCACAAGCCATTCAGTGGACAAGTGTATGCTACACAAAAAAGCTCACCCAAGGTACTGCTTCATATTTAATAATGATAATGCCACTTGTTAAGTTATTTGTCTCTTGGCTAATTTGATAAAAACGTTTTGTAATGTAATTTACCATCATCACATTTAGTATCCAAGGCTACATATGAGCTCATTTTCTGTGGTATCGCTTCCAGTGATGTCAATATACATGCAAATTAGGGGAGGCTTCATCTATTGCACAGCCACTTAATTTTTAAACCAGGCAATTTTCAATGGAAAACAAAGTTCAAATTTGTCATGAGTTTAATGCCAGCATGCATATCAAGTTCCCATCACATGGCATGTGCATTAATTAAAAAAGAATAGCCTAGGGGGCGTGGCCAACTGCCGAACGATGAGCAATGTAGGTCCTGCAAGCTCCTGTGCCTCTGTGTGAATCCTGATAAAATCCTGCTTAATAACCCCCGAGGGTTATGGTAATTCGGTTCGCAATTGCAGCTGAGGTGCCTGAGAACCGAATGGTTCATCCTGAGAAGTCAAACGTACAGAGAAACAGCTTTGAGCGCTGCTGAAAAGTTCTGGTGGCTCGCGGGAAGAAGTGTGCCCAAGATGGCCCCTGTAATGTACTAACATTCAAGGAGACAGACTGTCGGACGCTCGGATAAGGAGAGGCTGCATGGTAGGCTGATGAGGTGAAAGAGGGAGCTGAATGTCCTGAACTGGGGCCGGTACGGTGGTGGAGCCCGGGAGCACTGGACCTGGTGTGGCAGCAAGAAGAACAGAAGCACCTTGCCCGGTGGGATATTACGCATCCAGGTGGGAGGAGAGAGGCTGCAGTGAGGAGTGGCCGCTGTAGTGGAGAGGCAGACAGGGCCTTCCTCGGGGGTAGAGACTGGTGTCCCTGTGAGACAGGGGAGCGCCGCAGGTAAGCCGGAGACAGAGCGGGGTGTGGAGCCGGGCGGCGCGACGTGCATTGTAGCCTCCGTGTGGAGACGCGGTGAAGCCGTTCCTGGAGGGCGGCGCACGCAGGAGGCCCTGCCACTGAGATCCGGAGGTGACAGGGCATTGAAGTGGACAGATAGGGGGGCTGCCCCTGTACACCCCCGCAGAGATATTGGACTGCAACCCGGGGCCTGGGGATTGGCGGGGTGAGCCGCTCCTGTGGTGGCCGGGTAAGGAAGAATCCCGATGTGTGGAGGTGGGGAGAGTGGACACTGGGCCCAGACATTGTGTGGAGATCCCGACTGGCAGCCTGGGGGAGAGCCCCCCCCCCCCCCGAGTATAGAGGAAGCGAGCAGGAGCAAACTGTGAAGAGGCATTGGGGGCTGGGGCTGCTGACGCCCCAGAGACTTGAGGGGCTTGGAAGGCAGGAGGAGGAGAAAGGAGATCGAGAGGTGCTTCCAGCGTGCGGGCCGAGATGAGGAATTGCCCGGAACCTTAAGCAGTGGCCCTGGCTCCTGGGGAGAGGAGAGGCCTCCTCTAGGAGTAGTGGACCTGGAGTGGAAAACGAGCAGGGATTGACCCGGCTTCGGGTAACCGCTTGCTAGTGGACACAGGGTGAGGCTGGCAGCGTGCGAGATTGAACTTGGGGAAAGCTAATCGCATGAGCATTTGAAGCATAGGGAAGTGGAGAACCTGAACCCAAGGAGTAGATCCTACAAGCCCTGTCTAACATGGACAAATGTCAGCAACGGATGAACAAATACACTGAAGCGAAGGATAGGGTGCATGGACAGGGTGGCCCAGACTGGCAAACTGGGGCGAGACCCTTGGGCGGGGAGGAGAGCACAGTGACATTGTACTCTCTTATGGAGGCGATACAGGCTTCTAGAGCCTCTCTCCAGGAAAGTATCAAGGAGGTGGGGGTGGATGTCTCCTTGTTGAGGGCTGACCTCTGCAAAGTATTTGAGAGGATTACGGAAGTGGAGTAAAGGGTCAGTAAGGTGAAGGATGACATCCAGAAGCTCAAAAATCAAGTGGTTACCCGAGTGTTGGAAGCCAGGGCAGAGGATGCAGAGGGTCGTTCTAGATGCTGTAACATCCGTCCGGTCTGAATACCGGAGAGAGAGGAGGGTCCTAGCGCGGAGCTATTTGTGGAGAACCTGATCCTGAAGGTATTGGGGATCAAGGGACTATCCAATCTCTTCATGGTGGAGAGGGCCTTTAGGGTCCCTGGATGACCCCCGCCGCCAGGGGCCCCACCGAGGGTGATGGTGGCCAAGATTATGCATTTCTGGGACCGGGGTGCCATCCTACAGGACGCCCGCTGAGTGGGGAATCTACGAAATTGGAAGCGCGAGGTTGCAGATTTTCATGGACATTACGCTGGAGGTGCAACGTCAAAGGAGGTCATTTGATGCAGGAGCTCATCTTTAAATATATGATGTTCTTCCCGGCGAAGCTGAAGGTGCTGTCTGGAGGGAAAGCAGAGTGCTTTACATCCCCAAGGGAGGTATGGGACTGGTTGGACGTGGGGTCTCAAAAGACGGATCCCCAGTTTGAGGGATCGGGGAGTCGGTGCACCCAGACACTGGAACGTGGCTAAGGTGAAATGAGGGTGAGCATAAGCTGGTATTGCAGAAGCGCTCTATCTGGAAGTGAAGGTGGGGTGGGAAGGGGGGGATATGGTACGGGTGGGATGGCATGGGAAGGGTGATGCAATCCCCCCTGCTTAAACAACGCTATTGGCTACTAACCCCGGGGGAGAGGAGCTTGAGGGGTTTGGTGAGCAAATGGGTCTACAGCTAAGGAGAGGGAAGGAGCGGAGGATTGGAGTTCAGGAGGGTTGGTTTATAGATGGTAGTTGGGGGAAAGGGGGGTGGGAGAGCAGGAGGAGATAGTTGGGGGGCATGGGAGAGGGGAGGAGGGGTGTGAGTGGGGGGTGGGGGAGGGGGAATTGGGCTGGGTGAGTTGGAGGGTAGAGCACCAGGTTGGGGACAGGTGCGAGAAAGGGGGGGCGGGACACGAGGAGAGGAAGGAAGGTATGGCACAGCAGCAATAAAATTTGGGGTGAGGATGGGGCCGGAATTGGGTATAGGCATTAGAGGTGCTGGAAGAGAGGAAGGGATAACCTGAGTGAAGACATCAAGTTCCTAGATGGGTAGGCTGGGAAATTTGAAAATTGGGACGTGGAATGTTTGGTTGGGGAGCTACCAGAAGAGGCAGAGAGTGGGTGAGTTCCTGAAGAGGCAGAGGATACAAGTGGCGCTGATACAGGAGAAGCATGCGGGCGTGGAAGTGCTGGGGATGATGTGGGGAGGGCAAGTAATCAGTACGACATATTCAATCCAAGCCAAGGGGGTGCTCATCTAGGTGGCGAAGGGGACACCATTGAAGGTGGAGGCAGTATAAAGGATGAGGTGGGCAGAACGGTACTAGTGCAGGGTTCATGGGAGGGCAAGATCATTTGTTTGGTCAATTCATATGTGCCAAATGTTCGGTGCTTCGCATGATGGGTGTGTATATAGGGGGGAAATTATAATATTGGGCAGAGATTTTAATTGTCATCTTGATGAACGGTTAGATGGGTTGGGAGGTAGAGGGGTGCCTAAGAAGCATATGACGGGGTCGCTTCATAAGATAATGCAGGAGTTGGATCTGGTGGAGGTGTGGAGGGAGACTCATGGGGAGGAACGGGGTTACTCCTTTTATTCCGGGGTACATGGCTCATATTCGCGCCTGGATTACATTGTAACCGGAAGGGAATATTGCCGACATTTTGAGGAGGTGATATACTTGGGCCGGGCCTTGTTAGATTACTCTCCGTTGGTGGCAACGAGGGCTTGGTGGAATCCAGGGGAGTGCTGTGGGAAGCCTTTAATGTGACTATAAGAGGGAAGTGCATATCCATGACGGTGGGGATGCGCAAGCGGCTCCTAGATACGCTGCAACGAATGGAGGCCCAGGTGGCTGAACTGGAGAGGGAGGTGGTGGGGGGACCATTGGTGTAGAAGTTGGAGGTTTAACAGGGAACCCTGGTAGAGCTGTCGCGTTTTGATAATAGTAGGTGGGATGTTAGACTGCATGGGGAAGGGGGATAAGGCGGGTAAGCTGTTGGCTTGGTTGATCGGTAGGGAGCACCCAAATCGGGTCATAACTCAGCTTAAGATGAGTACGGGGAGGTAGTCGGGAATCAGAAAGAGATGAATGAAACTTTTGTGGCATTCTACAAGGAGCTATATACGAGCGAGGGGGGGTACGTAGAGGTTGAAGTAGAGGACCTCATGGAATCATTGAGGCTTCCGAAATTGGGGAGGACATGCGGGAGGAATTGAAGGCTCCGATTGAGGAGGGGGACATTAGATGGGTGATCCGTACAATGAAGAGAGGCACTGCGCCGGGCAGTGACGGGCTCCCAATAGAGTTTTATTCAACGTTTACTGACCTCCTGGTGCCACAACTCCAGAGGGTGTATGAGGAGGCATTCCGGAATGGCTGCCTCCCGGAATCGATGAGGGAAGCAGTCATCACGGTTATCTTGAAAGAGGGGAAGGACCCGAGGGATTGTGCGGCGTACCGCCCCATCTCCCTACTGAATGTTGATAGGGAAAATCTTGGGGAAGATCCTAGCTGCTAGATTGGCCGGGGTGGTGCTGAGCCTGGTCCACCCGGACCAGTGCGTGTTTATCGGGGGAAGGAAAACATCAGGTAATATCTCTCGTTTACACCACATCATGGACCTAGCGAAATCACAGAGGCGCGGCATGGCAATAGCCTCGTTTGATGCTATGAAGGCCTTCGACTCCCTGGAGTGGAGATGGTTGTTCCAGGTGTTGCAGGAATTTGGGGAGAACATCTGTAGGTGGCTGGCGCTCCTTTATAAGAAACCGCTGGCGATGGTGAGGACGAACAATTGGGTGTCTGCAACATGGGAGCTTGGGAGGGGGACACGGCAAAGGTGTGCAGCTTCCCCAATATTATTCGCCCTGGCCCTAGAACCCCTGGCTGCCTGCATTTCTGTGGCAGGAAATGTCAGAGGCTGGAATAGAAGTGGGGGGGTCAAAAACATATAGTGTCCCTTTATGCGGATGACTTGTTATATGTGGTAGATCCCATGGTGTGCCTTCCAGACTTGTTAGAGATATTGCAAAACTTCCAATTCATGTTGGGCTTCTGTATTAATCCAGAAAAATCGGTGCTGTTTCCGTTAGGGGGTTAAGTGACCCCCCGCTGGGGGAGTTACCGGAGTTGGGCATACAGTGGGAGAGGGATTCATTTCATTATATGGGGATATGAGTATTCCATGAGATGGAGGATACATTTGTACACAATATACGGAGGGCATTGTCTAGGATAGGAGACTCTGTCCAGTTTTGGAAGGCTCCACCCCTCTCTCTGATGGGCAGGGTGGCACTTTTCAAAATGGTGATTATACCACAGTTGCTCTATTTTGTTTACCAACATACCATATGTGGCCAAAAGAGTTTTCTGTAAGATGCTGGACGTTAAGATTAGGGAGCTACTGTGGGATACGGGGAGACGGAGAATATCCCTAGAGATATTGCGCAGAACTAGAGAGGAAGGTGGGTTGGGCCTCCCGAACTATGAAAAAGGCGGCACAATTGCAGTCGGTGCTTGTATGGGACCAGCCGGGGGGAGGGAGGGGAGACCCTCAAGGGATTGATAGTTGATCTGCCATCGAACTGCAGGCTGGTTGAACTACTTTGGCACCCTCTAGGTGATAAGGATAGAACAGTAGTGTTTAAGGCGGTGAGGGAGACGTGTAAGAAGTATGTGGATAGAAAGGGGATTGGAGGGCGGTATGAAGGTGGTCTCCCATGGGGTGTTGATCAGAAGCTTCGTCAGGCCGTTGGGAGGGTTGGAATACAGAGGCTTCGGGAGAAGGGATGTGAAACGGTGGGGGACCTTTTTAAAGATGGGAAGTTGCTCACATGTAAGGAATGGTGCCGGAACTTTGGACTACCACAGGGGCTTTTCCTAGCATATAGGGCAGTGGTTCGCAGATTAGCAGAGTTATGGGTGGGAATTCCAGAGGAGCCGGACTCGTGTCCAGTGCTTCGAGTATTGTTAGACCGGGAGTGGGGCAGGGTGCATATTTCACAGATCTATAAGGCCCTCCGGGTGGGAAATTCAGGTGGGGAGTTGAAGGTAAAGGAGAAGTGGGAGAGGGACATGGGGCATCAAATACCAGAGGAAGAATGGGCACAGGTCTGGGAATTGGTCTGGAAGACATCAAGGAATGCCCGTTTTCAGCTGGTCCAATTTAATATTTTACATAGGTCATATGTGACCCCGGTGGTACTCCGGGCAATAAAAACGGAGCTATCAGATGAATGTCCCAGGTCTGGCGCGGCGCAGGTAGAGTTTTGGCATATGGTATGGGAGTGTGGGATGATGGTGGAATACTGGGATGAGGTTCTCAAAGGAGTGAATGGGCTGTTGGGGACTAGATTGGAACAGTGTCCGGAAACTTGTTTGTGGGGCAAGCCTCCAGGGGGGAAAAGGCACAAAATACAGAATTGAATGGGCCAGTTCTTGCTTATATCGGCTAAACTCCGAATAGTGATAGCATGGAAAGCCCCACAAGGTCTGGTGATTCATCTATGGCGGAAGGATGTGCGGAGGTGGGGGTTGGCGGAGCTAACGGTTCTGCAAAATATGGAACCTGAGACGGAAAGAGAGGATGTGACAATCCACTGGTCCCAATTGTTAAATGACCTTTCAAAGGATAATGATCTCCCCCGCTGTGAAGAGGCGCGGGTAGAGGGGAAGGGAGAGGGGGTAAAGATGAATGGGGAAGATATGAACTTGGGAACTGTCTGTAGGCCTGCCTAATCTACAAAGGAATCATGGATGAAGTAGGATTGTATGCTGTGACCAACGGACTGATTTGAAGCTGGGTAGGCGATTCTGGACACTGGAAGGTGGGAGGTAGGAGGGGGTGGGGGTAGAAATGTGTTGTCGCTGTTGGAAGTAAGGTGTTAAGAAAGTGGGGAGGAAGGGTATGGGGTTTCAGGGGGGATGGAGGAGGGTAGAGGGAGGAGGAGTTCTGGGTTCTTTTTTGGGGTTGTTATGAAAATGCTAATAAAGAGTGTTTAAAAAAACAGACTAGCCTATGCTTAGCATGCTTGGTTCGGACTATGTAACCATAATCTTACCTTTTGGTGCGGTCATTGAATTAAGATGGTGTCTAAATGGTAACAAATACTCACAGCAACACATACCATGGCACTACAGCTTTGCGTGAGCAATGCAGGCTTTCACTTGCATACAGACCTCGGCCTTAAATGTGTACATTTAGCCTTTCATATGCATCATAGCTTTTCAGGCACAAATAACCATAGCCTTTCACACACATGCACACCACAAATGCACATGTGCACACTCAGCCTTTCAGATGCATGACACAATAGCCTTTCGCATGTGCACATGAAAGCCTATCAGGTTTAAGGCCATTGCAGTCTGAGTGGAATATAGAGCTCAGCAAAGGTGGACAGGGAAGAGAGGGGAATTAGACAAGTGATTTAGGAAGCAAGATGCCTGAGAATGAAATAGATGAAAGAAGGGCCTCTCAGAAGTGATGAGGGGAAATGGGCAAGAGAGAAAGTTATAGGGTCGGTGTATACATGAGAGCACAGTGAACAAAAAAAGGGGTAGACCTTTTAAGGGTCAAAAGTGAGCAAACAAATTATGAAATAGAAAAATGCTGGGTAACAGAAGGGGAAGCAATGACAGATTAGAGAGAAAGGGCTAACTTGTTTAGTGCCATTCTGCGTCCCTCCCAATATTGACACAGTCACGCTTATCTGCAGTTTTCATTAGCCAAAGTGCTCATTAAATGTGAACTTTGGGGTCAGCCTGCAGCCTGGATCTCTGCTTTCATTTGTATAGGCCCTGTACTGTCCTGGAGCTTGGTACAAGAATAATAAACAATGCTCACCTTCTCTGAAATTACATCGTAGTTAGTGTGACATGATTTATAAAATGAAAAACAATTCATCATTCTTGTCTAGTGAATTGCGATGCGATACCGGTTATTTTATGCCTTGCGACTGGGCCAGGCTGTTATCAAACAGACCATGTCCTGGTGGATTATCCTCACCATTACTGAATGTTACAGATTGGAGGGCAAGGACCCTCCTGAAGGGTTGCAAGCTCATTCCACTAGGGGTGTGGCTACTTCCACTGCCCTGCAGCGGGGAGTTCCTATTAGGAATATTTGTGACGCAGCAACATAGGCTCCTATCCACACCTTTGTCAAACATTACCCTCCATGGTCAAGATATGGCCTTTGGTAAGGCAGTTCTTTATTCTGCCATCTGATTGGGTATTCTAAATTCTTTTCCCTCCTCCATTTTCTGGTACTGCTTTGGGAGTCTGTCGAAGATGTGGAATACATTGGAGGACACAATCCATTCGAAGAACAAGTTACTTACCAACTGGTAACGTTCTTTCGACTGGATGTTCCTCCAACGTATTCCACATCGCCCTCCCAGCCTGTCCCTCTGGAGAATTTCCTATGCTATTGCAGCTTACGTTCCCTCAAGGCTATGTGCAGTCAAGCAGGCATTGTGTACGAGCATGTCACACGTTATGGAGGAAAAAACAAACTGAGGCTACAGGTGCCGTGCGTCCTATTTATAACATCCGGTGACACGTCGCCCTCGACGAAGGCCTTCGAGGGACATTGACCCGACGCCATCGACGCAGGACGCCCTCTGCCGAAAAATGTCCAAAGTACACAGCTGTGGACATTACATGTGAAAGATGTGGAATACGTTGGAGGAACATCCAGTCGAAAGAACGTTACCAGTTGGTAAGTAACTTGTTCTTCTAATTCAATGTTATTGTTAGTTACTGTATTTTAGAATTGATTGCGCCTTGTGTATATATAATTCTGAGGCTTGTGGATCTGCTTATAATTGCATGCTTTGCATAGGCCAACATCTAGTGGAAGTCGCAGAGTATTGCAGTTTTCGATGTTTGAAAAGGGACCTCGACAGGGCGTGACTTGTAATACTATCCCTAGTGTGTTGTACCCTGTACCCTTGATCCCCTCACACTCAAGGTCCTTCAGATTATTGTTTTCCACCATCGTGGCAAGTTGTTTCTTAGTAGTGTCTGTAGCTGTGTGCTACTTTACAGTTAAATTTCTACAGAAATGTCTTGTTTGCGTTCCACGCAATCATTCAACGGCTGATATCTGGAGCTTCTTGACAGCTGATCCTGGCTTCTGAGCCAGATATCTGCTTCGCCAATGGGCTTCGGCCTTCACTTGGCTTCAGCTAAACTAGTAGGGAGAGTAGGGGGACTGATCCTTTCCTTTCGGAGAATGCATACCCCATTTCCTGCCCCTACTACTTTCATCTTACTACCTCTCTGGCCACCCTCCATTATGGAGCGTACTCCCTTTAAGTTTTGCACTAAGTGCAATAGGAAATTCCTGTGGGTAGACAAAGCTGGTTTGTAATCACTGCCTTCCTCGTGATAATCTCGAGTCATGTTGTGCTGCTGGTAAACTCTTTAGGCCCAAGACACTAAAGGAGCGCAGAACCAAAATGTGGGTGGTATACGCCATGTCGGTGGAGTCGGAGACCGCTGCTAGGATCTTTGAGTCAGACCCAGAAGACCTAGACAGGTGAGACTCTGAGTCGGAGCTCGAAGACACTACCGCGGAACCCTCCAGTTCCCACACGCCTGTCCCCAGCCTTCATAGGCAGTTGCAGCACACTGCTATAAGGAAGGTCTCTGGCGACACTGGCATGCATATGCACCTCTTCACATAAACACACACACCGCCCCTCCCAACCTAAACAGCCCTCTCCCCCCCTGAGTCATCCCTCGACAGCTCCGGCGACAGAGGGCCACGCATGGTTGGTTGACGCCTACCAACATCACGCCGACCAGGCCTGCTGTGGTTCTGCCAAAACATTTACCACATGGCAATCATGCACTCAATCCACAGCGAAGGGTGTGCATCAACATTACTCGACTCCCGAGGTGGAAACGCCGAAACAGTCATCGAAAAAGCTAAAGGCACATTCTCACTCAGTGCAACATCATAAGGAGCACTCTGCTGACCATAAACAAGCCTCTCAGACCACTGAAGAATATGTAGAAGAAGCCTCACTTCTAGATTCTACCTTTAACAGGAAGAGTTCCAAGGACCCCTAGTCCAAAAGAAGCTCCTGTGCCAGAGTTCACCCCTGTGGCACCATCCTCCATTCTGTCTTCCACACCCTGGACTCAGTCACAGTTTGAGGATACTATGGGGAAGATCTCATTTGTGGACTTGATGAGCAAGCTGCCCAGTCTGACAAAGCCTATTGAGCAGCCTCCTGCTCCCAAAGGGCCTGTGGCACCTCCTCTGCCTGCCCCAGCCCTGCCAACCCGGGAGCCCTCACAAAGTTCTCTCTATGGGGACATTCAGTCCTCACAAGAGGATCAGGACATCTGGATAGATGATCAAGACGACCCCGGCCAGGATGGTGACGATACCTACTTGCAGGACGAGGACGACCCAGACCTCATCTTTGTCTACCGTGTTGATCCTTTGGGCGTGGAGGGCGGTCACTCTTCTCCCATTTCAGACCAGCCCCTCTACAATGTGTTGCTAAAGAAAACTGCCCACCACTTTGGCATAAACACTGATGAATCCAGCCCCTCAGGGACTGACTTTGTTGTGAATATTCTCAATGACAAAAAAACTGTCAGCCAATCCATTCCTCTTCTGGAGTCCATTAAAAAGAGGGTCTATCCATCACCGTCTCCCCTTCCCTTACTAGGGCGGTCAACCCATGGGTAGAAAAATCCTTCAGGGCCTCTCCTTCAGATACCCTTTAAATCAGGGGCGACATCAAGCCGGACTCCCTGGTGGTGAACACTACACGGAAGAGAGCTGGTGTCCCACTTTCAACCTCTGAGCAACCTCCCAACAAGGAGTGCAAAAGTTTGTACATGCTGGGAAAACGAATCACAACCTCTGCTGCGTACCTTATTAGGATAAAAAACAATACCTCCTTGTTTGCCAGCTACAGCAGTGCCCAATGGGATGAGATCTCACTACATCTGGACTCAGTACCCGAACCGACAGAATCCCATCTTCTTAAAATCGCCTCTGAGGGAAAGCAAGTCTCCCAAAACATCCTGAAGAACGTATATGACTTTGCAGACACCTCAGGAAGAGTCACTGCAGAGGGCACCCTTCTTAAGACATCCCTGGCTCAGATACTCAGGATTTAAGCCAAGGACACTGGCGGCCCTGATTCATACGCCCATCGAGCAGGGTCTCTTCTTCGGCAAAGCTGTTGATGAACATCTGGAAACCGCAAAAATGGAGCAAGAGACCATTAAGACTCTTGGTCAAATTTCCAATTAATCCTTCATCCTCAGGGAAGTGTTTAACACACGCAGAAACATTTGGGCGCATAGGCTCGGGAAAACAAGGCCAAGCCGAAGCAAACATGACTGGTGTCTCTTTCTATAGCCCACATGCTCAGTCATCCTACCAATAAAAGCAGTTGGGGTTTTGCCGCGGGAAAGGACGAGGCAGGGCTGCAGCCTCTAAAGGCACAGCAGCCACTGCGGCCAAATGACGTGCGATCCACGTTCCCTCCCATGAGTCCCCAGTCAGGGGTTGCATAACATAGGTATATGTGTTGCTACTGTACTGTCATTCAACTGCAACCTATGCTTGTTTCTGTATTTATTGGCCACTAGACCTACCTGTAACCTTTGGTCGACTTGCCTGTTGTTATTCTATGTATGCCTGTAACGTTCTCAAGGTTTTTTTTCCAGCGCCCAGTTACCTTGGGGTTAGGTGCGTTATACAAATAATAAACAAATACAAATAACACTCTTTGCCCTGCAATGGGAGGGAATAACGTCAGACCGCTGGGTTCTAGATACAGTGGTCAAGGGATGCTCTGTGGAGTTCCTCAAAACACCTCGCCACCATCCACCACGCTTAGGACACATGTCCTATGCTCACCTCGACATCCTCGAGGAGGAGATCCAAATTCTGTTACAAAAAGGAGCCATCAAGCTGGTGCCCCTCATGGAACAAAATCATGGTATTTATTCAATGTCCTTCCTTGTTCCAAAGAAAGATCTGACAATGCGCCCAGTGCTGGACCTGCACCCTGCAAACACGCATGTCAAGCCTCAAATTCAGAATGATGATTCTAATATGGCCGCTGGAGTGGGAACACAGTGAAGCAGTGCTCTCCACCCCCACAGGCTCAGAAAGCTATGTCATGATCCCAGTCAGTGAGCACAATTTCCGTTCAGGCATGCAGGAGAGGCAAGGGAAAACACATCAGTCAGCAGGTCAAAAGTGGGTGCAAACCTAGCAAACATGGTATTTGCAGCATTCATAGCATATGCTTCCATAGTCTCTCAAGTGCTTACAGTGGTCTCCTACACTAAACATGGCCGCCGCAAGATCCATTGGTAACCTGCAACACGCTCTATACATATTGCAGAGGGAGCTACTTAAGCCATGTCTCCGCTGGAGCGCTCGCTTCTCGTCTGCTCCACTAACAGCGGGTAACGCTACCAGCGGCGTCTCTCTTCACAGAACCTGTCAAGAGAGAAAATGGAGACATTCGTTTTTACAGAAAAAAATAACAGAATTCCATAGTTATAGAAAACACTTACCGAACAGAAGTTATTTCGGAAGCAGTTCCTCAGTCAGCAGCGTTTGTTCGTAGCGGCAGCAACTTCTGTCAGAAGTTTTCGCACAGCCACAGCATCTTACATCAGAGGTTCTCTCGCAGCCGCAGTGTCTTCAAGCAGCAGTCTTCACTCGCAGTCGCAATATCTTCAGTCAGAAGTTTCTTCCGCAGCCTCTGTATCTTCTGAAGGTATTTCTGCAGCTTTCCGATAACCTGCAGACAAAAGGTATTTTCATTAATGAACGAACTTAACAGAAATCAAAACAGAAGAAGTTTAAATCAGTTTACGTATGTGAAGGTTCTTCAAGTTTTCACTGCACAGTAGTTACCATGCTCTTCCCTGAAGGCTGCAGTTACTCCGTATAGACGAACTTACGTTTGTTAAACGTTTCTTCATTCTAAACAAAGGGGGGTCTGGGAATCTCTCTACCAGCACAAACACAGCCCAATGACCTGTTCTTGGGTGAATAACCCCTGGGAGAGACTCTACCAAGTCTTTAGCTCACTGTCCCTTTCACAGAGAAGAAATTTCCCCGCATATCAGCCTTTGTCCTGCCCAGGGGCAGTCCAGCGCCGAAATGCTAGGCAATTCTCCTCTGAACAAGAGTACCATCAGTAACCCCATACACGTGTTTCAGCCTTGTTGGGCATCATCAGTGAGGTGAAACTGTTGCCTCTCTAAGAACAGTGAGCAAGGGGTCCACGTCTGGATCGCCCTGTTAACTTAGGGTGAAACCCAAAGTTAATTTATTCAAAAATAAGGGGGGTCTGGGAATCTCTCTACCAGCACGAACAGAGCCCAATGACCTGTTCTTGGGTGAATAACCCCTGGGAGAGACTCTACCAAGTCTTTAGCTCACTGTCCCTTTCACAGAGAAGAAATGTCCCCGCATATCAGCCTTTGTCCTGGGGGCAACCAGACGTGGACTCCCTGCTCACTGTGCTTAGAGAGGCTCAGCTTCACCTCACTGATGATGCCCAACAAGGCTGAAACACGTGTATGGGGTTGCTGATGGTACTCTTGTTCAGAGAGGAATTGCCATAGCATTTCGGTGCAGGACTGCCCTTGTGGGCGGGACAAAGACTGATATGCAAATGGACATTTCCCATCTGTGAAGGTACAGTGAGCAAAAAGCAATGGCTGTGAACTCTCAATGTGGTTAATAACCACTGAACAGGTTATCATGCCTTGTTCTTTCTCGAGAGGGGCGCCTGCTACCTTTTTTGTTGTTTCTTCATTCTGAGTAACGTCGCAGTCTTTCCACAGCCATTAATCTTCTGAATTCTGAGAACCTGCAAGCAAAAAGGAAAATATTAGAGAGATCTCTCCAACGTAGGAACTTTTCAAGATCTAAAAGACTACAGTATATTCTCCATATACTTATCCAAAGACAAATTCTGGGAAGGCAAGACATTGTTAAGGCAGGAATCCGTAGAACACATCAGCCCTTCCAAAGTTCATTGTTTCTTCATTCCAACGTGCCCTTGTAGAATAGCAGGATGGAGCGCTCCACAAAAAATAAACACAGGTGAGAGAAGGAAGGGATTACCAAAGTACAGTTATACAGTAGCCTTTCTGAAAACAGATGTTATAGCAGTTCTATTGTTGTAGTATACACAGAAAAGGAATCCAAAAAGTGCCCAAGTAACAGGTCCACAGGCTGAGAAGGCATTACGCTCCCGTAGAGTCCAGGTAAGTGTTACAAGCTCTTATAACTGCTGATAAATCCCTTCCTGTGGTAGGCCCAGTGCCCAACCCCAGACGTAGGAACAAATTCCAAAAGGAACATGTCAGAAAGGGGGAGAAATCACCACCGCATCTGATCAACAAACCACGGGCGCGGTCCGTATTCAGCCCGCACACAGTCACCAACAGACTCCCCTCCTCCACCCTCTGTACGGGCCATAACCGCAAATACAGTACAACTGAGGCAATAACTGGCAGCAGAGGGTGCAACTTTCGACCCAGCAGCCCAGAAGAGTGGCGACAACCACCCACGACTGGAACAGCCCTGAAGGCCATGGGCTCCTTCAAAGGGGACCAGGCCAGAAAGCGAGCACCAAAGAGAGAAGAAAACCTCCCTCAGGAATGATTCCGGCAAGACACCCAGACCTTAAGACGAAGCCTGCAGTATCTCCTCTGTAGGAGCTAGCAACCTACCCACGTGACATCTATGGTGCATCAGAAGCAGCAGCGGTGAGCGCATCGGCTGTCACTGCTATCCAGATCTGAAGTGGCGGGCCATTCAAGGCCAGATCAGCCCAGTGAGCCCGGAACTTGCCAAAAGGGGCTGGGAGGGAGAATGAGAAAACAACCTGCAACAGCGAAACTGGTAAAACGCTATCCCGTCCCTCCCCCGTTTCAGCACCACTGCCAGTAGACCTGGGGATTATAATAAAAGTAAGGTCCCAGTCCCCTTCAGAGAGGGAGCGTGGAGACCTGCACTCTAAGTCACCATCCCCAACACAGCCCTGCCTGCAAGAGGAGCGGGGGAATAACACCAGGGGCGAACAACTTCCTGGGTCCCTTAAAGGCGGGAAGAGGCCACAAAGATAGACCTCCAACAGGCCCCCATCAGAACTGCTCCCTAAGCCAAACAGGAGAAGGACTGGAAGTCTCCAGCCCAGAACACTTGCTCCATACCAGACAGAACAGAGGCAGGAAGCCTTCACTGCTGAAAAGGACAAAATAGGCAGGGACATGGTACCAAGGCAGAGGTGGAACAAGCTAATAAAAATGGCACAGGCAACGCAAGAGCAGCAGGGGTACTGGAGAGGAAACCATGGACATTGACAGTAAAACCCTTCAGTTTCTAGCCCAGCCACTCCAACTAACCAAGAGAAGCAAAACACATACTAAACACTGGCAAGGGTTCACTCCCCCACCCCGGCCCTCAACGACACACCAAGACAAGCTGTTGAAAAATAGAGGGAAAGAAGACCAGACCCCTGCGAAAGGAAACAAAAAGACCTACGACGGTGTGATACAGAAAATGTGGACGAAGGAAGGAAAGCACAGCCGATACCAAACAGGAGGCAGACTGGGAAGACTAGGATACCCCTCAAGAGGAGACGCAGGAGGAGCAAAGGGTCACACAAACATTCCTTGAACAATGCTTCTCCAGCATGGGGTCTGGCATGGATTCACATGCTCATGAATATTCCCTGTTGTCAGGCTGGGAATACTTGGTAAAAGAAAAAACAGTTTCACTTTCACTTACAAACTGTCTTTCTCCTTTAAACCAATGACTGAACTCTGGGTCATACTGCCCCCAGCCAATGACTGCCCTCTCCCCAAGCCCCTCCTCTGGCAGCCATCTTCAGATTTTTACCCCACGTTGAAGTGTTGGGAGGCCTTGTTTTTCGCTCTGTGTGCTTTTCTACGTTTTTGCGCTTTTTTTCTCAATAAGTTCTCTTTTTGGTCAAATGAGCCTGTGTGCTTGTTTGCGCCTTTGACCGGCAAGCTGGGATCCGTTTGTCAGCGTCTTCAACGCCTCTCAAGGGTAAGTATTGTCAAAGGTTCATTGAAAGTTCATTGAAGATTCCAGATGGCCTTTAGACCTACACTGCATGCCGGACCATGTTGTAGGAGAAGGAGGGTGGATCCCTCTTCAAGCTCTGCTCCCGCTGTGGATTGAGAAATGTGTTTGTAGATGACAAACACCTGCAGTGCCTCTACTGTCTCCATCTGGACCACAGTGAAGTAGATTGTGAAATTTGCCTTGGTTTTTCTAAGCAAACCGTCAAGGATCGTCACAGTAGGTTGGCTCAACACAAAGGCCTCTACCCCATGCAGCAAGCTGGGGCATGCCTCACCCAGGAACGCCCGGTATGAGGAGCAGGCTTCTCTAAGTCCTTTGAGGGCGCTCCATTCGTTGGGCCCAACAAGTCCATTTCTGTCTAGGTCGCCGCGCAAGGGGGTCCTGCAAGGGGCATGGTGCGCTCATCTTCACACTGTCTGCCTCCATCTCCAGTAATTGCTCCAGCTCCTCCTCGAAGAGAAAGTCGGCTAACCCAGGGAAGCTGCAGGAGAAGCCAGAGAAGACCAAGGTGCAGGGAAGGGTGTCCGACCTACCCCTGACGGCCCAGGCAAATTCGTCCTTGGCCATCAAGCTGGTGGTGGCTGCACTCTCAAAGGCGAAAGGGGCTGACCCCTGAGGATGCAAAAAAAAGGGGGTGGGGGAGGAGGACTCAACCGTACTCCAGGGTACTAATATTTCTTCCTCTGATGATGAGGAGGAGGACCTGGTGTCCGTTCACACGGCCCTGGAGGATGTGGGAAACAACGGTGGAAACGCTGAGGGGGACGGCGGCGGAAATGCCAATGAGGGCGCTGGGCCCAGCAAACCTACTCCTCTACACCTCCAAGGGACGTATCCCTGGACATCCTCTCGACCCTCCACACCCTGGTGTCAGAAATCCAGAAGAGGATGCCGATGGCACCTCCAGCCCTGGCAAAACCGGGCAAGCCCCCGGTGAAGAAGAGGAGACGGCACCCTGCACCACCGCATCAACCTTGGCACATGCCACCCCCCCCCACCGTCCCAGGAATACAGGGATAGACACAGCGACTACGGACATGGAGGACGACAGCAGAGTTTCTCCCAGAGGAAGTGCGGTCGTTCCATGTCATGGTAGCCAGAGTGTCCGAGCTCTTTCAGCTGCCGCCAGAAGAGACCAAGAAAGAAGGTTTCCTTTACCAACAGCGTGAAGGCAAGAGAAAGACCATTCTAGCAGTGCCTCGCCTGGACGACGTTTGGGACAATGACCTGCTTGAGGACAAACCCGACCTCTGCGAAGAGGGATAGACTGGAGAAAAAGTACAAGGTCCCGAAGTCTGGATCAAGTGGACAGCCTCTTCCTCAAATGGGGCGGACCCCATATCCATCTGTTTGCGACAGCAACAAATTCCGAATGCCAGAAAATCAACAGCAGTTTCCACCAGCCAAGGAACATGGGGATGTGTTTTCTTTCCTGTGGGAAGGGTTCTTCCTGTACGTGTTTCCTCTGTTGCCTCTCCTGCTGCGAGTCACCTTCTCAGCTTAACGTCACCTCCGGTCAAGCTGCCAGTGGTCGTGGACCTGCTCACCAGGGAAGGAGTCTCAGTTATGCATCACGGCCCATGATCACTGAACCTGAAAGCTTGGCTCCTGCAGCCTTAGAGTTTGGAGGGTACGAGTTACTGGCGGACTGCAGGGAGGTCCTTGTCAGGGCCAGAGCGTCATCGGCTCTTGCGTGCTATGGGCACAAGTGGAAGCATTTCGCTACCTGGTGCCGGTTGCAGAAGATCAACCCTCTGAGGGTCACAGCCCCGCACATTCTTCCATACTTGTCCTTGGCCAATGCAGGGCTGGTACATGCCTCTATTAAGGTGCATCTGGCAGCTATCTCCCGCTTGGTCTCCAGGACGAGCTTCTTTGTACCCAAAGAACTGTGTTCGATTGTTCCCGCCGGTGAAGGCTCCTGCCCCGGCGTGGGAACTCAGAGTGGTACTGACAAGGCTCATGGGTGGCCCCCTTTGAGCCTATGCATCTGGCCCCTCCCAAGTTTCTCACGTGGAAAATGGCTTTCCTAGTGGCCATCTTCTCTGTCAGGAGGGTGGGTGAGATCCAGGCCCTATCCTGCAAACAGCCTGATCTGACTTTTCACGACAAGATTGTGGTGCTGCAGATGCACCCCTCCTTCATGCGAAAGGTTCAGTCGGAATTTCACCTCAGCAAGACTTTGGTGTTGCCTGTGTTCTTTCTGAAACCTTTGTCGCCAGCTGAAAGGACTTTGCCCTCACTGGATGCGACTTGTGCTTTGAGGTTCTATGTGGCACGCACAAAGAGTTTCCGGAAGACATCTCAACTATTTGTGATTTTTGGTCCTGAACCATGGGAAGGCGTTGTCCAAGGCTTCCAACTCCAAGTGCCTCTCCAGCTGTATCACACACCGTCACCGGATGGCAAACTGACCGCTGCCTGGCCGTCCGAGAGCCCATTGCACCAGAGCAATCGCTACAACGGCATTCCTGTCTGGTGTGCCCCTGCTGGACATCTGCAGGGCTGCTACGTGGAGGTCTATGCACACCTTCACAAGATTCTACTGCGTCGACTGGGATTCCAGGGAGGAGTCCAAGATCGGCCAGGCAGTGTTACACAACCTGTTTGCTTGAAGGTGAGCCTGCTCCAGTGGTAAGAGTAATTGCTTCTGTTGAGCCTGGCCACCTCCCGTGGTTGTGTAATGTTGTACTGCTATGTATTCTTTATTCATGAGCATATGAATCCATGGCAGACCCCATGCTGGAGAAGGAAGGTACTTACATGTAACTATTGTTCTCCAACATGGGTCTGGCATGGAATCACATGCGAACCCTCCCCTCTGCGGCTCTTCTTGGTCATACTGCCCCTTTACTTGCTTACCATATCTGAAGATGGCTGCCAGAAGAAGGGCTTGGGGAGAGGGCAGTCATTGGCTGGGGGCAATATGACCCAGAGCTCAGTGATTGGTTTAAAGGAGAAAGACAGTTTGTAAGTGAAAGTGAAAATGTTTTTTCTTTTAAAGAGGATTCCAGGCCTGACGATGGGGAATATTAATGAGCATGTGAATCCATGCCAGACCCATGCTGGAGAATAATAGTTGTAGGTAAGTAACTTGTTCCTTTCAAAACTATGGAGACAGGATGGCGAACACTATTCAATTCCAATTGAACAAAATGAGAGAAGGCCTGACAGGGGCCCTAAAGGAAGTGAAGGAGGACCTGCAAACACTGGAAGCGAGAGTGGACTCAATGAGAAAGCCCTGCAAGAGATGGCCAATGACTCTCACAAAATGGAAGACTTGATGGAGCACTTAGCCAGGGCTACCCACAACTTGGAGATCCAAACCGAGGACTTCAAACAGGTCAAGGAGGGCGAACATCAGAATTAAAGCAATTCCCGAGGCAGCGGGAGATGCTGAACTACCACAGACTGGTAAATCTTCACAGAACTAGTGGACACAGCGGACCCAGCTGAAATCCTGGTGGACCGGATCCACAGAGTGGGGCCAAAAAGAACGAAGTTGGCACAAGACCATGAGACATCCTGGTAGCCATGCACGAATACACTCAAAAATTAAATGTCCTGGCTGTCACTAGATAAGTGAATGATCTCAACCTCAACGGCTCCACTATACAACTTTTCCGAGACCCCTCCCAGATAACACTCACAAAGAGAAGATTGATGCCCTCGATAGCGCAGGAACTAGTGAAGTGAAGCATCAAATACAAATGGGCCTTCCCATTCGGCCTCGTGTTCCAGCTCGAAAGCAGGCAAAGGAGAATCACCTCGATAGAGGAAGGAGCAAACACCCTGGGTATAGAAATCACCTCAGCCTGCGGCGATACTCAAGGCCTAATAGAGGACCATCCAAAAAGAAAGCCGTGTGAGTGGATCACTCAATAGTCAGAGGAAAGCAAGAAAGAAAAGGGGTCAGAATGGCCCAAGACCTACACCAGAGAAGGCCCCACAGGAAAACAAATCCCGAGAAAGGGGCTCCGCCACATAAATGCAAATCTGTGGAAACATGTACTGAGCAAGAAACACCCGGGGAGGGGGAACACAGAGCAAAGCAGTGGGGGAGGGAATGAATAGGGGGGTTCTTGGTATCGACATATGGGTCTGGGACGACCTGCAACAGCGAGCGCTGGGGGAGGGAGGAATCTCAACCCTCCTGCCCCCAAAGAGGAGAATTGGGAGGGGCTAGAGGCAGGTTAAGCCATCCCAGCCACTGGGGTTGGGAGGTGGGAGGAAGGGGGGGACTAACCATGAACGCCCGTAAACCAAAGCTAGTACTTACAAAACCAGCGAGCAATGGCTAAAGACAATGCATTACAAATTATATCTCTGAACATTAAAGGTCTAAATTCACGAATAAAAAGGAAAAAAACTTGAACACTTTCTGTCAAGAGAAAACCCAGACCTAGTCACCCTGCAGAAAACCCATACTCCAGGGAAAGGTAAACATAAGATAAAACTACGTGGATACAACCAAATCCAACAATCAAATAACCCAGTGAAGAAAGGGGGAACTCTAATTGCAGTGTAAAACAATCTGTACCTCAAGACGATAAATGTAAGCAGAGACACTAAAGGGAGGTTTGTCACATACTCCTCCAGGGGATAGGGGAAAACAATTACAGTGGCCTCAATGTACTCCCCCAATAACTGGACAAGACCGATTTAGTCAATCGACACTACAAAAACTAGAGGGATTTGATAAGGGGGAAATAATTCTCACAGGCAACTTAAACTTAGCATGGGACCCAAAAAGGGACAAGAGCGCTAGAGTATCTCACTCCCACAATAAACCCTTGAAAGAACTGCAGGAAAAAATTGACAATCTATCATTGTTAGACACATGAGGGAAAAAGGAGCCGATGCCAGAGGCTATACCTTCTTCTCCCATGTACACAGGTCAGCATCGAGAATAGATTATATCTGGGTTTCAAGATACCTAAAAGTGCAAGTGGCGCATGTAGAAGTGGGAGCTATAACCCTAGCTGAAGATGCCCCTATCATACTGAAAATTAAAATACAAAAGTCATTAAACACCTCTGGGCTCTGGAGATGGAAATACCCAGCACACGTCTTTAAAGACAAGACCCTGAAAGGGGAATTAAGGGAGGGGATAGAGAACTTCTTCCAAACCAATGAAAGTCAGGAAGTAAGCCCACTCATGATATGGGATGCTTTCAAGGCCACCATATGGGGAAAAATAATAGTGATAAAGGAACAAAGGGACAGAGAGCGCAGACTCGTAGAGGAGGGGCTAGCAGCCAAACTGAAAGTAGTCATGCTTAAGATGACATTGTGGCAACAGGGGCAAATAAGAAGGGAATACAGGACAATCGGAGGCCAACTCGAAATCATACAAACAAGAGCAGAACGCTCCCTAATGCATCTCAGGCAGAAATACTACATTTAAGCGAATAACGCAGACCAGCTTCTAGCAAGGTTGCTGAGGAAAGAGGCGAAAGATAGGACCATCCTAAAGATCAGGACATGCGGCGGGGGGGGAGGGAGTAAGTTCAGAACAAACATCCATCAAGAGGGAATTCACGAAATACTATGCAAATCTATACAAATCAGACGACCCAGAGAAACAGAACTAGTTAGATTACCTGGAAAACTGTAACTTACTAAAAATATCCGACCAATAGAGGGCAGAACTAGAGAAAGAAATCGCCATAGAGGAAGTCCGCAGAATTATTGCGTCACTCCCAACCAATTAAGCCCCGAGCCCAAGCGGCTTTATGACGGACTTTTATGAACTATACCAGGAAGACCTTACCCCTCGTTTAGCCTCCCTATTCACAAAGTTAGGGGTAGGGATCTCACCCCCAATGGAAGAGGGAAAAGGCGTATTGGTGCCCAAAACAGGGAAGGACCCGACACTATGTGGCTCATACGGGCCAATAGCATTCCTCAATACAGACTCTAAGCTCTTCACTAAAATCCAAGCAAACCGCCTAGAAAACCTCCTTCCCAAACGTATAGATCCCAACCAGTCAGGCTTTATGCGAGGCAGACAGACGCACGATAACACTTGAAGAATCCCCCACACCATAGAAAGTCAACAAAAAACACACACCAACCCTAATGGTCGCACTAGATGTGGAAAAAGCCTTCGACGGGGTTGAATGGCAAATTCTATATCGCATTGTGGGCAAAATGGGATTGGGAGATGCCTTTATGTCCAAATTAGCTGCTAACTATCAAAACCCCTCCTTATGTCTGTTAATCAATGGAGAGTTGTCCTATCCAGTTGCAGTAACAAGAGGAACAAAACAGGGCTGCCCCCTATAGCCGCTCCCATAAGCCATTTATCTAGAACCACTCCAGAATAAAATAAGAGTTTGAAAGGAAAAAGAGGGGGTCCCCTTTGGGGGTATGAACACAAGGTGGCAACTTTCGCCGAGTACATGTTAAAAATAACCAATCCATGGAAATCTCTTCATGCAATAGACAGGGTGCTGGCCCGGTTTGGAGAGGTTGCTGGCCTAAAGATAAACAGAATCAAATCTGAGATACTGAACCTGACTGCACCACCGGAAAGGGAGAGGGAGCTTAAATCCAGTTTCCCATACTCATAGGCTCCCAACAATATATAATACTTGGGAATTCACATCACCAAATCTATAGGCAACTATTGACAGCCAACTACCCGCCAAACCCCTTACTGGCGTCCTTCAGGAATATACTTCACAACTGTGGCCCCCTGACCATCTCCTGGATGGGAAGAATCAATGTTCTGAAAATGGTCCTCCTACCAAAACTGCTATATGTATTTATGGCCCTTCTCATAAAAATCCACATTTCATATTTCTGGGCAATTCGCAAACACACAAGGGCTTTCATCTGGGACTGCAAGAAACCAAGCATCTCAAATAAGGTGATGCTGTTACCCAGGAACAAGAGGGAATGGGGTAACCAGACCTCAAAGCCTACTACCATGCAGCTCAGATCAAAATCATAAGGGACTGGTCAAGGGAAGACCGTGAGAAAAAGTGGAGTCAAATGGGCATGGCATTGGTGGTAACGCACCTTGGTGAAGTCCTATGGATATCCAAGGAAGATAGACCCTGCAACATGTATTTCAGCAAAATAGGAACTGTGTTAGGGAACACATGGGATGAGGTGGCAAACTGATCCAAGCTCACCACATTTCTGTCACCTCTCACCCCGATCTTTAGAAACCCACAATTCACGCCAGTGCTGTCTGGAAATGGATTTGAAAAATGGCAGGACGGGGGGATGCCACAAGATATGAGACATGGTCGAGGGAGGGGAGATAAAAACCTTCCCCCAATGCAAAATGGACTTCGGAGTGGGAGAAGGGGAACAATTTCACTATGCCCAATTGAGACATTGGCTCCAGGACCCCAAAGTAAAAGAGGGCGCAACAATAGAACTGCCCCTATTTGAAAAGTGTGTCACCACCAATGCAGGGGATAAACACCTGGTGGTGGCACTATACAGCCTGATCAAAGAAGGGAAGGAAATTGAGGAGACACGCTTATTGGCCAACTGAGAAAGGGAAATGGATCAAACAATAAACATTGAACAATGGTTAGGACTTTGGACAAACATGCCCAAACTTGCACAGTCAATACAGATACAGCAAATATCGACAAAGATGATGTACCAGTGGCATCTCACTCCCATTAGGCTGTCTAAATTCTACCGATCATCATCTAAGCTCTGTTAAAGAGGCTCTGGGGGGAGGGTGAAGGGGGGAAGGGAACCGTAGACACACATGGTGGCAATGCCCGAAAGTCCAACCGTTCTGGGGAATGATAAAAAAAATGGGTAAAAGAAACTTAGCCGTGGAGGAGAAGGGCAACCTTGGCTTATTCATAATTGGCCTGGGTGGGGAACTGGAAAACCTTCCCATGAGAGCTCAACGCAAGGACTATGTGATTCTGGTGATGGCCGGGGCCCTGCTAGTAGCCCACAAATGGAAATCAAATTAACAAGGAAAGTTGGAGGACAGGCTACGGACTCAAGATGAGAGAAGCTGGGACTCAGCTGATCGCTAGGGGAGCAAAGGGGATGGGTGAGGACAACAAGAGGAAGTGGAATGGAACAACCAAGACCTTCAATGGGGCAGGCTTAGTTAGGGTGCGGGGAAGTTTTGTTAACTGTTTTTTTCTTTTACAACTTGTTTGAACAAAATGGGAATAAAAAACTTAAATGGAAAAAAATCATGACGACAAAGTTGCAGGACGTCATTCCTCTATTAAAAATAGGGGATTACATGGTCTACATTGGACATGAAAGATGCATACTTTTATATTTCAATGTTGCCGGTGGACAAAAAATACCTCGGATTCTAATTGGGAGACCAGCACTGCCAATTCAAAGTGCTACCATTCGGTATTGCATCAGTCCCCAGGGTATTCACAAAGGTCCTAGCAGTGGTGGCCGCACACTTGCCAAGACTGTCCATTCCAGTGTACCCTTACATAGACCACTGGCTAATTACTGGGGATTCTCTCCAGAGGTGCCTTCAAAATGCGCAGCAAGCAATCTGCTATTCTGTTAGGTAACAATTGATGCAGTCCAACTGGTGTGGGACTTCACAATACTTATCTCTTGGTATTAGGTAACCCACCTTTTAATATAGGCCTGTAATACACAAGTTGGTAGTGTAACTGAGCAGCCAGGCTTATCTTAAGTGCGGTAATGTGATCTGTACAATGAAATCAGTAAATACAGTTATCCAAGTAAACACGTACACACTTAAAGTTATAGTATAACTATTTATATATACACAAAGATATTTAAAGCATTCGTTAAGCGGGGCATGTCTCTCCCGAGCTCCTGCCTGATCCTTCTATCGATACTTTAAACATATGGCCAGATCCATAAAAATCTGACAAAAAATGATTGCTGGCTGAAATAAACTGATCCGCCACACTTTGGCAGCAATTGCCCCAAAAAACAGAGCCGACATCCCGCGAAACGTAACCCCCGAACTCAAGCCCCCGGGGACCAAGATGGCGGCCGCTACAGTGCTCTGACTTCATGGAGGAGCACAGTGTCAAGGCTCCACCTGGAACCACAAGGCGTAGGGCGGCGGAAAGGGTCCGAAACCCTCGACACATCTCTTCTCTCAGACAGCTGTCCACTGCTTGGAACCCGCGTATGGCATCAGCTGGCGCCAATTGAACAGGCAGCGCAAGTAAGAGCCAGAGAGTAATCATTGACTCCCCCAGCAGGCTGAGGAAAAGTGTCAGAGCAACGCGCTGTGGCCTGAAGATACCGGGCCCTTGTTGGCCCACTTGCACCAGCCCTACACATCGCAGACGTGCCGAAAACCGTCTTGCAGTGACACTGCAGCCGAAAGCCATCACAAAGAACTTGCACAATTACGGCCCCCCAACGGAGCAACCAGGCCGCTGCCCACCAAATCCCAACAAGTAAGCACATCCCCCAGGACACGGAGTGCAGTGTACTCACCCAGACCTCCTAATATACTGCATTCACAGCGGCCTGCGGACTACTGGTGCAGACTGCTTCCCGCACCCAGCAGCTATCGGACAGAGCAAGGAAAGTCTGAGAACTGCGCCGCGGCAGTGAACCACGACCCCGTGGGCGGCCTACACCGCAGTGACAAGAGGGCACGCATCCGGCAAGTAAGGGGCACACAGCACACTACTGGTGACATCCAGTACCCTGGGGGGGCCCCCCTGCCAAGGCATAAGCAAGGAGTGAGAGTTTGTCATCACCTTGGTCCAGCAAGGGGAACCTGGCATATACCCTAAACTACAGAGCTTGAATGCATGGTGATCCCTAAGCACTCGAGTCCCATGCTACAGCCCAGACAACTCATACGCAGAGCCTGAAGCCAACACATGAATGGCACGCTATGGGACTTGCGCCATTCCTAAGCAGCAAGCCATCAGACTTTTGGGATGACCCAAAGCCAGCATCAGGGCAGGCCCTGCTGAGGACCACCTAATCATACAGCAACACTAGGCCCCCGTGGTCAGCAGAGGCGGCACCGCAGCGAGTATCAACAGCAACAGAACAGTGCAACTCCTTGAAGCCCCATTACACAAGCTAGAGTCAGTCCCTATCCCCTGGACATCTCCCACTTTGGACTCTGCTAGCATCCTACGCTAACCCTCCTACACACATAAGAGCTACCCCCAGGTTCAGCCAGCGAGGAAACAAACCAGCAGACCGGGTCCCCGACCTGACGCCGACCCGCAACCAGACAAGCTCACCGCGGTCAGCTATGGCGAACCCCAAAAGTAAAGCCAAGATCACTATCATGGAGTCATTCATTGCAGGCAAGCCCAGAGAACTGAGCCCGAAGTCCAAAGGGTCCTACACTGAGCCACCTACATCAGAAGAGAATGATAAAGACAATCAAGTACTTGAGCCATCAATGGGCTACGCTCCTTCATAAATACCAAAATTGAAGAGGTGAAATTGGATGTGATGTTGATGCGCCCAGACATACGAAACCTCACAGACCGCGTGACCACCACAGAGTCGGCGCAGCAAGAGACGACCGTGGTCCTTAAAGACATACAAAGTATGTGCTTGAACTCAAGAAGCGCAATAAGTTTCTAGAGGAGAGGGCGAAAGACGCTGAAGGGCGCTCCAGACGTAACAACGTGCGCCCACTTGGGATTCCTGAGGGAATGGAGGGCTCCAACCCCACCGGCTTTATAGAAACCCTCATACAATAAGAAATAGGCACCAACCGCCTTTCACAGGGCTTCACTGTTGAACGTGCTCACAGGTCCTTGAAGAAGAAACCACCACCGGGATCCCATCCACGCCCGATGATAGCCTGAATCCTGAACTTTCGAGACAGGGAAATCATTCTATGCTTTTCATGTGAGGGAATGGAAATCAAAAGAGACAACGCTAAAATCGCCATTTACCCAGACTATACGCCAGCAGTACAAAAGGCGAGGAACTCTTTCGTCCCAATTAAGACCAGACTGCGACAATTGAATATCAAATACATGTTAATGTAACCCTCGAAGCTCAAAATAATTCACAAAGGCAGAGCAATATTCCTGCAATCGCCGGTTGTGGCTAACATGTGGCTGGAACACAACAACATGGCAGATGGCGAAGATAACACACTGTAACTCATACATTGGTACTACATTTCCGGATCACCTAACGACAAACCGACAATATGGATCGAGCCAAAGATAGCACAAAGGGCGGGAGGTACCCAACTTACCAGCCCGACCTAGGCACCCCCCAAGAACAGACTCCCAACAGCACATCGCTGACCCTTTACACCCGCTCATGAAGACCTGGAAGGGCTGTGAAAGAGCGGGGGCACCTGAGCATTGCAGACACAGTGCAACTGCCGGGTGCAGTTGGTCCAGTTTGACACATTTTGTTTCTTTGAACCCTTGTTCTTGTTTGAAATGTTCCACGGTCTTCAACGCAACCATCCCACAGAAACAATTGGCACACCACACATGGTCCAGGGTGAAGCTCAATAGCCATGGCAGCTGACATAAAGATACTAACATGGAACGTTAGAGGGTTGGGCACCTACATGTGCAGAAAGAGGATCAAATCCTTCTTGAGAAAAAAAAACACATCTCCATTGCACTGCTTCAGGAAACGCACCTCAACGCTGAAGTCGACTCACAGATACCAAACTGGTGGGGAGGACAGGGCTTTGGAGCAACATACTCTAAGTTTGCCAGGGATGTCCACACATGGATAAACAGCTCTGTACCCTTCAAACTCTTGCCCATGGAAGCCGACCCCGAGGGCAGATACCTCATACTCTGTGGAAGCATCGAGCAACGTGAAATTTGCCTAGTCAACAAATATTTCCCTAATTGCAGAACCTTGGCGTATCCTGCCAAATTGCAACTAAAGCTAGCACCCTACAGAAACTGCTTCTTCATATGGGGAGACGACTTCAACTGTGTACGAGACTTCACCCTCCATAGATCAGCTCCTCCAACGCAACCGGCCAACCCATCCTCCTCCACCCTGCAGAAAGTCGTACGAGACTTTGACCTCTCAGAGGTGTGGAGAGACCTGCATCCCGAAGGTAGGGAATTTTCATACTATTCATCCCCACACAGGGTATATACCTGTATTGACTACCTACTGCTAGACAAAGCACCCTTGCCTCAAGTAGAATCCGCCTCCTATTTGGGCAGAACCATATCTGACCACTCCCAGCTCCTCATGCTATGCAAAGTAAGGGGCCCTAGACCACCCATACCGATGTGGCGGATGCCAACGGAAGCGCTAATGGACAGGGCATTTAAGGAGGAACTCTGAGACAAAATAGTTGAATACACAGACAACAGCGTGGGGAGTGTAAGCAGCCAATTGTCAAAATCATAGATCACCTAGGCACGACACACACTACACAATCAGGGATCAATTAAACATTCAAATACTTTTACTCCCACCTATATAGCCACAAGTCAGTTGTACACCAAGGACGACATATATAACACACTCAACGAGATAGGCCTTCCCACGCTTGAAGTAGCCCAAAGAGACATGCTTAATGAGGAACTAACACTTGAGGACATACAAGACGCGATCAAAACATTGACCACTTGCAAAACCCCTGGGAGCGACGGGTTACCCCTGGAGTTCTATAAAGCATACACTACCGAGCTGGCCCCGACCCTATATGAGGTCTATAAAGAAGCCTTTGAGACCGGTGCACTGCCAAAAAGTATGAACGAGACACTAGTGATCCCCATACTCAGGGTACCTGTGTCTATGCTTGATCTGTTATAATTTGGTTGTCTCACTTTGGAGCTGTTGAAATCTGAACACCGCGAGGACAGCGTACATCCTGCGTGAGACACCAAGTCAATAGACTGGATAAGAGATAAGAATCAAGATCATCCCAAGTTCAACAACAATAAGAACCCTACATCAGAGATGTCAACAGCTCCAAAGTGAGACAACCAAATTATAACAGATCAAGCATCAACACAGATGCCCTGATTTGACCAGCAAGAATTGCCCGAAAATCCTCATGTTAGGTGTGCATCACCACTGCTCATACAACAGATGAACAGAATATGCTGAATCTGCAGCTATGAGGGGTGCACAGATTGGGTCTAAAAAAGGTGTAATTGGTCCTGAGGAAGATGATACACGAAAGAAAATCATTGAAACCGGTCGACCAGAATTGTAAATGTCACCTTACCAAGAGTGACACACAGTAGACTTTTACAAATTGGAAATCTAAATTAATGATGTGGATATTGTAATTGTTTTTATGTGCAAACTATGTTCTCTCGCAAAATCTTACCTTGTGTGTACTCCAAAGAAAAAGATATCTAGTGGGAGTATTACAACATGCTGAGAGTGTTATATTTATATTCTTAAATGTTTAGTACATTACACTTGGGCCAACCAGACACACCTCACGGAGGGCAAATAAATTGTACGATTGAGTGACGTCTAGTCCCACGTGAACTGTCTGTTTAACTAAAGTGTGCAGTCGGGGGGGGGGGGGGTACGGATTCCTGAAACTGCAAATTTGTAAGTGTTTTGTGTCTAAGTCAAGACTGTGTTAAATGTAATTATTGCTAATATTTTGCCTGAAAATCACCTCATCATATGTAGGAACAGGGTGAGTGTCGCCCTCATATATTTCCTCCAGCTAGTTGGAGCAACAGTGCGTTCTAGGATGAGGAGCATCATGAAGGGTTAGGGTAGCTTATCCCGAATAAGGAGAGTGTTAGGGCTCACATTTATGGTGCAATAAAGAAATTGTTTCGAGAGAAGCCTCCTTGCGATTTCTGTTTTGTGTGTTACAGATAGTTTGGGATAACAGAAAGGATACAACACCCGTTTCTGGGGGTAACGTGTATAAAAGAAATTCCCTGTGTGTTTTCTATGCTCACCTCGACATCCTCAAGGAGGAGATCCACATTCTGTTATAAAAAGGAGCCATCAAGCTGGTGCCCCTCATGGAACAAAATCAAGGTATTTATTCAATGTACTTCCTTGTTCCAGAGAAAGATTTGACAATGTGCCCAGTGCTGGACCTGCGCCCTGCAAACACGCATGTCAAGCCTCAAATTCAGAATGATGATTCCGAGATGGACACCGGAGTGGGAACACCGTGAAGTGGTGCTCTCCACCCTCACAGGCTCAGAAAGCTCTGTCTTGATCCCAGTCAGTGAGCACAATTCCCATTCAAGCATGCAAGAGAGGCAAGGGAAAATACATCAGTCAGCAGGTCAAAAGTGGGTGCAAGCCTGGCAAACATGGGATTTTCACCATTCATAGCATATGCTTCCATAGTCTCTCATAGTGCTTACAGTGGACTCCTGCACTAAACATGGCCGCCGCAAGATCCATTGGTAACCTGCAACACGCTCTATACATATTGCAGAGGGAACTACTTAATCCCTGCCTCCGCTGGAGCGCTCGCTTCTCATCTGCTCCACTAACAGCGGGTAACACTACCAGCATCTCTCCTCACGGAACCTGTCAAGAGAGAAAATGGAGACATTCGTTTTTACAGAAAAAAATAACAGGTATCCATAGTTATAGAAAAAACTTACCAAAGTTATTTACGAAGCGGTTCCTCAGTTATAAGTGTTTGTTCGTAGTGGCAGCAACTTCCTTCAGAGGTTCTCTCGCAGCCACAGCGTCTTCAAGCAGCAGTCTTCGCTCGCAGTCGCAATATCTTCAGTCTGAAGTTTCTTCTGCAGCCTCTGCATCTTCTGAAGGTATTTCTGCAGCTTTCCGAAAACCTGCAGACAAAAAGTATTTTCATTAATGAACAAACTTAACAGAAATCAAAACAGAAGAAGTTTAAATCAGTTTACGTACGTGAAGGTTCTCCAAGTTTTCACTGCACAATAGTTACCGCGCAGTTCCCTGAAGGCTGCAGTTACTCCGTATAGACAAACTTTTAAACGTTTCTTCATTCTGAGTAACGTCGCAGTCATTCCACACCCATTAATCTTCTGAATTCCGAGAACCTGAAAGCAAACAGGAAAATATTAGAAAGAGAGATCTCTCCAAAGTAGGAACTTTTCAAGATCTAAAAGACTATAGGATATTCTCGAGCTACTTATCCAAAGACACATTCTGGGAAGGCAAGACATTGTTAAGACAGGAATCTGTAGAACAATTCAGCCCTTCCAAAGTTAATTTTTTCTTCATTCCAACGTTCTCACGTAGAATAGCAGGATGAAGCGCTCTGTAAGTGACTTCGATCCAGCATTCCAACCAAGTCAATGCCTAGTATGGGATGCCCAATGAAAGCCCTTATTTATATATATTTATGTCAAAGTTCTTTAAATCTGGATGATGAACCCTTATATAACGTCCCTCTCTTTGAATCCCCCTCAACTCACTGAGCCAAGAAGTAGGTTTGTTTTGCAAATCAAAAGGTTTATTTGACGAATTGAACAATATATATATATCACACTTTTATGAATATAAATAATATCTGAACATCAAACTTATGAATATGAACAGTGATCAGCAAGGGGTAATATTACAATATCAACAATCTCTTTAATCAGTTAGGAATAGGAGAATAAGGTAGCAGAGAATACTTTATATGGGTTCAAGGAAATGCAAGACAGGAATAAAACTAGATATGATTTCCACAAAAGATAATATAATCACTTTTTCCCCTGTGACTACTCACTCCCCCCACTATGTAATATGAAGAGATGGAAAATGGGCACACAGGTTTCAGGAATACCATCAATAATGCAGTGCAATCCCAGTTCCCCCAGCAAGCTTAGAGAAAACAGGTATGATTTTGAAACAGGCAAAAATACTTTTGAATGCAATTGCAACGTAAGGGAAAATATGCTAAAATGATTTTAATTCACTAAAAGAGATTCAGGATAAGTGATAGTTACTTTGGATTGGTTCAGGTCAACACTAGTGATGATTCATGAATGATTATCAGATTGAAAACGAAATTCAGCAGTTAAAAACAAGAAACCGCTATTTTGACATGTGGTGAAATTTAGCTAAATTGCAATTCGCAGCAATTTTTCTGTGTGCGGGAAACTCGATTGTGGAAAAACTATAAGGAATTGGATTCATTTTGTGTTCGTTAGACAGCCTAGGATCTTAGCTTCAAAATGACAGTTAGATTCCGGTTCTAGGACATGCGGTTCAAAAGTAACAGAGGTTTTTGTGAAGGTAGATTTTTCAGAAATAAAGTCAAGATTCAAAATGACAGATTGCGCTTTACAGATTAGGAATCAATATGGACTTATACTAAGGGCTATGAAACTACAAGATGCCCAACGGGACAACCACCAGAAACAGGGCGCCTTCCGCTCTGATTGTTGTGCGTCAAGACACTTATCAAGAATTATGTGGAGGAGAGAAGAATTTAGGATAGACAAAAGAGGTTCTATAATGCAGTTCTGGACAGGTTGAAATGGTTGGTATAGGATTACTTTAAACTAAGAGATTGGTTATGTACAGTTCTAGACTGGATACTCACTCCTATGGCTTTGGATTGGAGTGGGCCCCGTCAAAGATCTGGTCAAGGGTTTAGCTGGGAGTCTCTCTCCACCGAACAGGTTTCAGGCACTCTGGTCTCAGCACGGCACTGCGGTCTGCGCGGCCTCTTGGACTGGATCTGACGGGTTCTGGGTTACAGCTCTGCTCTGCGGGTCTGGATCTTGGTTCTAGCACAGGGTTCTTAGCTAGAATAGCAAAACAGGTCAGCCAGGCTGTTGGACTTTGAGATGCCCCTTGGAAGTTTTAGGGGTTAGAATCAGGTTGCAAAAGATTCTGAAGGCCACTGGAAAAGGTTCACCTTGTGGTTTAGGCCTCTCTGCTTCAAGGTTCTAGAGTTTGGTTGGAGAGTCTCTGTCTGGATATTGTCTGGATCTGGTCTGGATCTTCTTGCAGGGTGCTTTGCCAAGAAATCAGTTGAGTAGTGGAAAAGTGTGTGAGTTATCTGTCATCAGCAGTCCCTATTTATGTATTTCCAAAGTAGGTGGGGAGGCTGATTCTCTATGCCCAACCCTCTAAAGATCTGATAGGTCAGAGGATTCCCTGTCAACTGATTGGAGAAAGGAGCCGCGTGTCTGGAACGCTCACCTGGTATCCACGGGGACGTCACTCAGCCTGTTCTGACCTCTTACGACCTCAAACCCTTCCCTGGAGGTTATTTGACTAGAGACTGGGCCTGAAACACAGGACTGGTAGAGTTTAACTCCCTATTGTCTCTGTGTGCTTGAACCCCTTCTTCCCCGGGGTCCAACCCTTCCCTTTGATCCACAGCTCACCTTGTTTTCTTGGATAGTGTGCTCTCCATCCTTCTTTCAGCGCAGGGGCGCGTTGATTGATGCAGGATCGTTGCTGCCTGGTTACTTCACCTGCAAGAGTCCGACAGGTAAGTATAATGAGTCTTTTGAACAGTTCTCTAACTTCGTTCCTTTCCTTCCTTAGATGATGGCCGGCGTCCGGGGATGGCGGCGTGCTGCTGAGATGAGTGGCGCTGAAGGTGAGTGAGAGTGCGATGCACCCCTTTCGTATTTGTATTGAACTGGGTTCTTTTTCTGTGTCTTTTAGGTGCAGCGACATTTTCAGCATGGATGCCTGTTATGAAGAACAAATGCGGTGAGTAAGCCCGGTATGCGGAGCCTCTAGATGTTTCCACGCTAACCTGGAGTGTCTTTTCCCTCTTGCAGATGGATGAGAAGTTCCAGAGACAGAGCTCCCACAGAGCGGCTGGGATTCAGGTAAGCGTTTGAAGCTCGTACAGTATTTGAAAATAAGCGAAGATTTGCAGAATGCTTACTAATGCCTTTTTTCTTTTCTTTTTTTTTCCCTTTTCCTTAGGAAGCGGCGTGCCGGGATGGGAATGACACTGCCGAAGATGCCCGCAGAACAGAAGGAGCGATGAATGATGGGCAGAAGCGCGGCAAGGTAAGGCTGTTCCTAACGGTGTTCTTGTTCTTGCAGGAGCTGAGCGCAGAAGAAAGATGCAGGCCTACTGGAGACCGATTTGAACACGGTGAGTGTCACGCTGCAGGTGCAGAAAACGCAAAGCATGTTTCTCAGCCTGGGCATGGCTAAAATAGTCTCTGGGTATCTCAGGTGTCTCTGAGCTGAACCACACCAAAAAGACTAGACTGCACATGCAGTTCTGGGAACCGAAATATGTGGGGGCATCCATCTTGTCCCCATCAATGCACTACAAGTCCAATCCCCAATGTTATCCTATGGGAGTGAGTGAGTCTGGTGCCACAAGCACCAAGTCTGACTCCAAGTGGGTCTTTGGAGGGATAGAAAGGCCATTGAGGGCCATGTAGGTGATTGTGGCCTGTCTCCAGCCTGACATCTTGGAGGACTGGGGACATGAGGGGCAGGAATCATGACGGTGTCATCTTGTGTCATCATTTGTCATGTTTATGGCTTAGGGGAAGACCCTCCTCTTTTCTCTGTACAGTATATCTTATTTTTCATAAAAAACATATTTACAATATACACAACTTGTTAATATTACATAAATTGCATGAAGATTAATTAAGGTACATTTCTGTTCAACTCTCATCTTCCTAAGAGCTTTGGTTCAGAAATTACAACTTTTTTTGCGCTTTTGGTGGGTTTCTCAATATTAGACATGCATTCACACCCCATCTGGGCACATTTCTGGAATTTTTTATATTCATAGAATAAACACAGTGGCTACAATATGAATAATTCCGGGGTTTGCTCTCAGAACATCGCACAGAGTCCAGCTTAGTCTTAAACTGTGAGCACATTTTTCATTTTAACAATCTCAAAGTTTCCCATTTTGGTCCTTTTGGTACAATATTTTATAAGCATTTTTCTAAAACATACATTTGCTGTGCTTTCAGAATCCACACAATGGTTTGTCTCTGCCTCCAAGGTCTGGGCTGACTCAGAGGTCACATGTCCTTCTTCCTGCTAGCAGTTTGTTGTCAGTCACACCCGAATTAGCATTTTCTATTCAGCCCAAGGATTCCTTTGTCTGTCTACACTGAGAGCAACAGGCTAGGGTGCCACTCCCAGTTCCTTTTGACACCAGCCTGTCAATCTCTTAGCCAAGGGCAGGGGGAAGTCTCCTTTGTCCAGGGAGAAGGTGTGGAATTCATTTGAACACAGTGTGGGAAACTTTAACTCCTAACCCAATATCTAAAAATTGTCTTTTCTTATAATATAACTCACATTTTTAACACGTACATTAAACAATTTCTTGCTTCAAGCCTTTTCAGGCTTTAAAATTGTATCCACCTCTTAGGCTTCTGATAGCAAGTCTTTCTTTGGCATAGTTTGAGTTCCATGTTAAACTTTACCCAAAATGGTTTTAAAACGTCAGCTTCTGGTAGAGGTGTGTAACGGTATTACACACTTTTTTGACAGATTTCTTCCATCAAGTAATCCTCAAAAGTATACTTTGTTCAGATATAGATACACTTCTGTGGACCTTATATTTATGTAGATTCTACAAGGAGAATGATGTTGACCATCCAACAAGGAGGTTGGATCTTTTTGGGTGGTTTGTAAAACATGATTTCTACAAATTTGACACCAAATAAAATGGATTTTTGAAACCAGCTCTGTTTCTTTTGCAATGATTTTGCTCTGTGAGCAGCCAAATGATGGGCTTTGGCAGTGGTCTCCTGTGTTACCACTGACATAGGAAAAAGTAGATGGTGGCCTATTTTTCAGGTTTTCACTGCATACTTTCTGGTGATTTCTAGCAAGCAGCATGCTTCCCAGTGGCCATTATGATGTTTCTGTTGCCAGCAATGGACAGTAATGTTGCAGGGCTTCGATTAGTGGGTTAAGACATCCCACAAGCCCCCCTCTCGCGATGGCCGTTGATCTTCCATCAATGGGAATTTGCAAGACTGGGATGTCAGCCTCATCTCTCCGGATTCCACAAATGGCAAAGTTCAGCATCTTTTCCTCTATCAGGGGTGGATCGATTGATTCTCCTTGCTAGTCCTGATGGGAGTATTGAGTGATACTCCGGGCCCCTCAGATCTTTGCTCCCGGTCCCCGGGTCATCCTCCTTGGTCAGTCTCCATGGTTTATCTCTCTCTCTTTCTCTCTCTCCCTCTCTCCTAGGATGACAAAGCAAAAAACATATTTGTAGACATTTCCCCACCACTATTAATGTAGTGGGGCAGACATATACATTTTATAAATCAGGAGACATTTAAAGGCTCCAGTTGCTGCAGAGTGTGCCTAGGATGGCAACACTTTATCTGATTAATATGGACCCACTTATCTTCCCCTTCTGCCAAACCGCCTTTGGGGATGCGGATCTAGTAGGTGACTGGTGAGATCTTGTCTACAATTTCAAAAGGTCCCCTCCAAGTAGGCAGAAATTTCCGCTGTTTGACCTGGTTCCTTTGGAAATTGTATAGATAAACCCGGTCTCCTACACTGTATTCTTTCCTGGTAGTCTTTAAGTCATAGTGGGTCTTCATGCTGTCGGCTGATCTTTCTAGATTACGCTGAGCATAGGCAAAAGCATGTTGAAGGTGTGTTCTTAAGTTTTTGACATACTCATGCGTTGTGGAGGCATTGATCAATATCTGCTCTTGGGTCCTGTAGAGCAGATGCTGGGGAAGCACCATCCTGCGTCCAGTCAGCAGCTCAAACGGTGACATTTTAGTTGCAGATGAAGGGGTAGATCTGATGGCCATTAGGACAAGAGGTAATCGAATATCCCAACTTGGCCCAGAATCTGCCACAAACTTTTTTAATATGCTCACAATGGTTTTGTTGTACCTCTCCACTGCATCACTAGAGGCTAGGTGATAAGCAATATGTAGCTTCCTTTTAATTCCAAGTATCTCCCCCATCTTTGTCATTACTTCGCTGGTGAAATGGCTACCTCTGTCTGACTCTATCCTTTGGGGTAGTCCAAAACCGAAAAGATGTGGTTGATCATCAGGGCAGCTGCTGTTTCTGCCTTGCAGTTTGGGGCCGGGAGACATTCCACCCATTTAGTAAATAAGCATGTCACGGTCAACATGTACTTATTTCCCCTAGAGGAGCGAATCACGGGCCCAATGAAATCTACTTGCAAATCTGACCATGGCAGTGTCATCCCCCTCTTTTGGAGAGGCGCATGGTGTGTGAGGGATGTTGGCTGAAATTGTGCACACACAAGACACCCCTTCAAGTATTGGTCGAGGTCCTGCCCCATGTGTGGCCAGTATGCAACCTCTCTTAAGATTTCAAGTGTTGTATGAAACCCCCTATGACCGGCTGTGGCCGCATCATGGGCGTGACTTAACATCAGGCTTCGGAATGAGGTAGGAAACACCCACTGATCATGGCTAGCTAGGGATTTCCTTATCAACAAACCGTCTTGGATTCAGAACATTTTTGGTCATTTCATCAACACTCTGAGGTCCTCTTTCCCTATGTAATCGGTATCTGTCAGGGGAAATTTCTCAGGGTACTCAATGTGTTGATAAAACTTACCAATTATTGTATCCAACCTTCTGAGTCGTAATCAAATCAGCATCTGGGGTCTCCTTACTCCATTGTGCAGTTGAAAGATCATTGTGAGCATTTGTCTGGGGCCTAGTGATAGCAGTGACCTGGATTTCCCCCAACAGGGGCTTGATCTCTATTAGATCCCGTTGGATGGCCCTGGTTTTGGCCAGCTGATCAGCTAAGTCATTTCCAGTTTTGTCTGGTCCCTCTACTTTGGAATGACACTTGATCTTTTTCCAGTAGATTGTCATCCCATTTGAGGTGACCAGAACATCAATATTTTGAATTAACTTCCCATGTTTCAAGGGTTTGTTATTAGCACATAGCATGCCTCTGGTTTTCCAGTTAACTAGGTGCTCCACAGACCCGTTCTGTACATAATCCGAATCTGTGATTATGACCAGTTCGTGGAGTTGATGTTGGACAGCAGTGAGGATGGCTTGATGCACAGCCATCAACTTTGCCGCTTCACTACTTCGGGGACCAATCTTGTTCCCAGCGGAGGGTTCTGGGGACTCATTCACCCATGCATTCCCTACGCCGGCCACAAGTTATTTTTCCCTGTTGTTGTCAACCTGGTAAGAGTATCCATCCACATAGACAGTGGGCATTCCCTCACACTTGTCTTCTTCAAAGACTTGGTGTGGGGAATTGAGGTATGCCTCCATGTTGTCCTTGATTTTTAGACTTTCGTCCTCGAGACAGTTTTCTCTGGCACAATCATGCAAGTCAGCCAGACCTTGCGCGAGGGGGCTCTTCTTGTTTTGGCCATATCTGACCTCCACAGGAAAGCCCTGCATTGACAAAATCCAGGAAGTAATTTGGGAATACTCACATTTCCGGCCTGGATTCTGTCACTTTGGAGGTATTGCAAAGGCTGGTGTGGAGTCTCCACTATGATGTGTTCCCCTTGGATGAACGGGCGGTAATTCTTCACCGTTGCCAGGAGTGCCTTCTCACAATCGTTGAACTTTTCCTCCACAGAGGATAAAGTTTTACTCGCATAGGTGATTAATTTATTGACCTTGTCATGCTTTTGGTATAATACTGCAGTCAAGCATGCATTAGAGAACCCTGTCTCCAAGAAGAACTCCTTGTTTCTAACAGGGTAAGCTAGGCAAGGCACTTGCGAGAGAAATGAAATGAAATTATATTTTATTCATGTCGCGCTCGTACACAAGTGTTTCAGAGCGTGACCAGGCAAAAAGGGAGGGGAACAAGGGAGAGAAAAAACAGAAGAAACAGCGATCTTACTAGGCCCAGTGACATTTAAGAAAGCGCAAGTGCATGGGAAAGGAAAAGGGGGGGAAAAGTGCGAAGCAGAGGAGAGAAAAACAAATAAATATTAAATAGAATAAATAATAAATAAGGGCTTTAAACCATTGTATTGCAGCCAGCAAGTGGCAGGTGAAAGTTAGTCAGAAAGGTATATCTGATAAGTGCAGATGAAACGTGGGAGGGGGACTGTATGGGTACAGATACAGAACCCTAATGCAGATGGTGGCCTGGAGGCAGTGCAGGAGGGTGGCAGGGTGAGCAGATACCTGGGCCCGAAAGAACAGAGGGTGGCCAGGTTCACAATGCCATGAGAAGAAACAGATCAACAGGGGACAAGAGGGGCAAAGGAAGAGGCAAAGAGGAAGGTCTTGTGAAGTTTCCAGAACCGAAGATGTTTTTCCTCAAGTTTCAAGGTGGCCGGGAGGCTGTTCCAAAGGGAGGCACCAGCCGAAGACAGGGATCTACCCCCAGCTTGTTTTTTTGCAAAACGACTAACCCTGACAGAGTTAGAAGTAGAGGAGCGAAGGGCTCGAGAGGGGAGGTATTTATGGCAGGATAGTTGAAGGTATATTGGACCCAGGCCCCAGAAAGCCTTGTGGACAATGCAGATGGTTTTAAATGTAATCCTTGCATCCACTGGGAGCCAATGAAGGGATTTCAAGGCTGGAGAGATACGATCCCAGGGCTTGAGGCCAAGGACAAGTATCGCAGTCCTCTTCTGGATTAGATATAGAGGGCGAGAGTGGAGGCAGGTAGATTTAGGAAGAGGCTGTTACAGTAATCCAGTTTGGAAAGACCCAGAGCTTGGTAGACCATGAGCTTTTGAGGGAATGAGAGGAAAGGTAGAGTACCTCTAAGGAGGTGAAGTAAAAAGTTAGATTTTTTGGAGACATCAGAAATGTGTGCAGAGAAGGAAAGTGTAGAGTCAAAGATAACCCCAAGGTTCTTTGCCGCGCAAGTGGGGGTGGGAGGAGGGCCAAGGGAGTCCGGCCAGAGAGTGAGAGGAAAGGATGGAGATGGTGTACCAATAAGGAGGATCTCAGTCTTGTTGGCATTTAGACATAGATCATTGGCGGCACACCAATTTTGAATGGTGATTAGACAATCTGAAATGAGGGAAGGAGAGGAGGAGGCTGAGGGAAGCCCGGAAATGAGTTGGGTGTCGTCAGCATAACACTGGAAAGTTGAGCAGAACATTGAGATGCAGTAAGCAAGAGTTGCCAGGTATTGGTTGAAAAGCCAAGGTGAGAGGATAGACCCCTGGGGAACACCACATGTGGAGAGGGAGATAGAAGATAGGAAGGACCCAAGTTGTACCTGGGAGGGTCGATCAGAGAGAAAAGAGGTCAGCCAGGCCAGAGCCTCATCAGTGATACCGAGGTTGTCACAAAGACGATTGGGCAGGGTGGTATGGTTGACCGTGTCAAACGCAGAGGAGAGGTCAAGTAGGATAAGGACAGAGTGAATGTTAGAATCGAGGTTGGAGAGCGGGTTTTCACGATGTTCAGGAGAGCAGTTCCCGTACTTCTGGCAGCTCTGAAGCCAGATTGGTGGTCATGGAGGGAGCCAACAGAGTCAGAATGGGGATTAAGCTGAGAGATGGCCAGCTTTTCCAGGAGCTTGCCCAAAAAGGAAGGAATGGAAATTGGGCGGTAGTTTGCCAGACATGACGGATCAGCAGTGGATTTCTTGAGGAGAGGATGCACACGGGAGTGTTTAAGAGGGGTGGGGAAAGAGCCAGATGCAAAGGAGAGGTTGCAGAAATCAGCAAGGGCTGACGCAATGGTGTCAATGTGGTCCTTAATGGTTTCAGAGGAACAGGGAAGGACCTGTTTTGATGAGGTTTTCATAGATCAGACTTGTCTAGATATCTCATCAGGGGAGAAAATAGGAAAGGAGGAGAAAGGGGGATGAGGGGTAGCTGAAGGAGGGTCAGCAGGCTGAGAAGGAGAGGGAGGAGGAGGGGGAGCAGAGGGGAGGGTGGACAGGATGTCCTGGGTTTTAGAGATAAAGTGACAGGCAAGGGCATTGCAAAGATCCTGGGATGAGAGAGGAGGGGTGGAGACTGCAGCAGGGTTGACCAGCACCTTGCAGATTTTGAAAAGTTCGGCCGAGTTGTTAGATGCCGCAGAGACGCGGGCTTGTATGTGGACTCTCTTCTTAGTGTGGACAGCAAGTCGATATTGCCTTTGGAGCAGGCGGCAGGCCAGTTTGTCAGAGGATGAGCAAGAAGCCCTCCATTTCCTCTCAGCCACCCTACACTTCCGTTTAAGTGTAGCAAGGTCATACCAAGAATTGCACTTGGCTTTGGACTTCAAACGGATCCTCATGACGGGGGCAAGAGTATCAAGAGTAGCAGAAATAGAGGAGTAGAGAAGAGAGAGGGCTGGGTCAGGGTGTGAGTCAGCCTGGGGTGGAGGACGGAGGGGGAGAAGGTTGCAGCAAAGGCCTTGACTGACACACGCTTCATGGGCCGGATATCTGAGAAGGTGGGTGGCAATCTAGGAGTGGGCTTGGCTTGGGGGGAGGAGATGGAGAGAGGAGAGGAGGCAGTGATAACTCCAGAAGAGAGGAGTGGCAAGAGGGGTAGAGAGGGGGAGGCCAGGTGAGATCAAGACATCAAGTGTGTGGCCAGCCAAGTGAGTCGGGCCGGAGGGAAGGATGGAGAGGGAGAGTGTATTGCAGAGGTCGCGAAAGAGTGAAGATGAGGGACATGTAGAATCAAGATGAATGTTGAGGTCACCAAGGAGGAGAAGTTGAGTGGTGGAGGCCAAGAGGGAAGAGGAGAGGTCAGCCCACTCAGAGAGAAAATAGGTGATTTGACCAGGGGGCCGGTAGAGAGTAGCAACAGTAAGAGAGTGGCTAGGAGAGAGAGAGAGAGAGAGCCTGCAGACTAGGCATTCAAACAAGGAGTAAGCTTGAGTGGGAATGAGAGAGGCAGGGATCCACTCAGGGAAGATAAGGGCTATGCCCCCTCCAGGCCGATTGGATCTGGGAGCTGAGAGGATCTTGTAGCCGTCGGGGAGAAGAGTGTCAAAACTCATGATAGAGCTGGCTGTGAACCATGTCTCAGTGAGACCGAGGACATCAAGGTCGAGTTCTTCTAGGAGGTGACAGATGTTAGACGAGTGTTTAACGGCCGAGCGAGAATTTAGTGTGGCGAGATGGAGAAGGTTGCCAGACTTAAAGACCTTCCGGGGAGGGGTACAGATCGTAGGTACGCCCTGATGAGGTGTGGAAGGAGTTTGAGATGGGGCAAAGGAGGAGGTGGAGGAGGGCAAGGTAGCCAGAGGAAGAGAGTAGGGGACAGCTGGAGATGAGAGGAAGTTGATGAGGCGAGGGAACTACCCATCAAAGAGGAGGAGGTTAGCCTGAGGGCCTTGCACCATGACAGTACCATTTAGATAGATGTTAATAAAGACTCTAGAGGAGTCAAAGAGATCCATACGTACTTCCCAGTGGCTGCCACCATTAATGGGAGAAGAGGAGAAAGGACAGAGCACAGAGATCATATGAAGGGTCCAGAGATCTTGTGAAGGAACGAAAAAGAGGATGTCAGTGAGGGTTTGTCTGGCAGAGGTGCTGGAATAGGTATCAGCGATGGGGAGACCAGGGTTAGAAATCAAGATATTATTTTTGAATTTCTTCTTACCAGACCTAGTGAGAAGGGGAGGAAAGTTGATAGAGAAACAGTTGGAAGAGATAAGAGAAACAGATAATGCCATGGGCAGGTAGTGAGAGGAGGCAGTAGGAGAAATATACAAGATCAGAGGTATGGAGCGTTCACTGGGCTAGCAGGTAGCAGTGTAGGTGAACAAAAACACACCCAAGTTTAACTTTCCCAAAAACACACCCAAGTTTAACTTTCCCAAAAACACACCCAAGTTTGACTTTCCCAAACACACTCAAAATTGACTTTCCCAAACACACCCAAGTTTGACTTTCCCAAACGCACCCAAAATTGACTTTCCCAAACACACCCAAAATTGACTTTCCCAAACACACCCAAGTTTGACTTTCCTAAACACACCCAAGTTTGACTTTCCCAAACACACCCAAAATTGACTTTCCCAAACACACCCAAAATTGACTTTCCCAAACACACCCAAGTTTGACTTTCCCAAACACACCTAAGTCTGACTTTCCCAAAACACACCCAGATATTGAAATTCAAGGCAATAGCTAAGGCACCAATTGGTAAAAGAAATGAGATGGGATCATAGGTGAGTGCTCAGATGAGAGCATGAAGGGAAGACCAGTTAAAAAACACAGGAAGAAGGTAGAGTGAAGTGAAATTAGAAAGGGTTGGCAGAAAGAGGGAAACTAACCAATAGATGGGGAAACGGAATAGTCGTGGAAGTCAAGGTTGATAGTAGAAAAGAGATGGCAACCCCAGGTAGGGTCAGGCTGTTGTATTAGCATCCCGGAAAGCAGACAGAAAGGCTTCTTTTGAGTTGTCTTACTGCCTCGATTGTTCTGGACCCCATTCCCACTTGACCCCCTCCCTTCAAAAGATGAATCAGGGGTCTGGTGATCTCTGCTTAGCCCTCAATGAACTTTCTACTATAAATTAGTCAGTCCAAGGAGGCTCCTTAGTTCCCGCAGAGTTGTGGGGTCCTTCAGTTTCTGGAGTGCTTCCACTTTCTTTTCCTGGGGATAGAGACCCTGAGGAGTAATCTCATGCCCCAAGAAATTAACATGGGTTCTACACCACTGTGCTATCTGAAAGGAAAGTTTTGCTCCGGCTGCCCTCAACTGTGTCAGAACACAACAAATCACTGCTATGTGTTCCTCCACAGTTGAGCTTTTCATGAGGACATCATCTTCATAAGCCAGGTTACGCCTTTCACCCAGGTCGGGCATGGCCTTATGTAGGAAAATGTTGAATTAATTGCCGGAGTTGAGGTATCCGAAGGGAGTCCGGGTCCATGTGTACTGCTGGCCCCCAAAGGTAAAAGCCAGCTTGTATTGGTCCTCCCTACTGACAGGTACAGTCCAGTAGCCATTGGTCAGGTCTATTGCAGTGAATACCTGTGACCCCTGGATCTGGGCCAGCCCTTGGTCAATGTAGGGAAGAGGCCATCGGGAAGTATGGACCCGTTTGTTGAGCTCCCTAAGGTCGGCGCAGAGTCTCCACTGGCCGTTTGGCTTCAATATCCCCAGCACCAGATTATTGAAGGTGCTGTGGACTAGACAGATTATCCCACAGAACTCAAGGTTCTTAATTATTTCAGTAATGGACTCCATTGATGTGAGAGGCAAGCGATATTGCTTCACAAACACTGGAGTCATACCAGGGTCCATGGGAATTGTTGTTGTGTGGATGTCGGTGCGACCACATTCATATGAGTCCACTGCAAAAAGATCCTGAAAATCCAAGAAAACTTGTTTCAACTTTTGCTTCTTCTCCAGAGTCTCACAGGCATCAGCTAGGTTGACTCTCTCTTCAACCATCTGCCTGAAGCCTGGAAAGACTTCTGGTTTCGCTCTATCAGCGGCCTCCTCCAGCTGGGTGGAGAAGTCCCTGGTCAAAGTGCAGATTTGGACTGGTGGCTTCAGGTGGGAAAGGCAGCCCTCATGGACCTGGAAAATCACCTCATCCCTTCTGAAGTCACAAGTCACATCTTCCTTGCCATAAAGGGAGGAAGTGTACACCAGGAAGTTCCCCCCATGCCGGGTAAAGATCCTGTCTGGTGTTGTGTTGTCATCACTGTCACTGTCAAAACAGTCCTTGGGGATTGGTCCTAACAGTTCATTACCTAGATCAATGGAAAAATGTCAGTCATCAACCGCCATTCCAATAATGGTGCCTGGGGCTAGAGTGATACTCTTTAAGTCGCTGTTATCCACCTCTATTGGAATGGTGTCATGTTCTACATTGACTAGTGGTGTTGGGTTTACCCACAGCCCTTGCTGTTGGAGAGAAGCATTTAGATGAATATAGGCATCAGGGTTTTTCAATTTCTGTCCTCTTTAGGGAGAATTGTCGGGTCCTTTCTGGGATGGTGACTTCCTCTCCAATCTGAATTTCAACTGCATAAGGTAGCAATTGAGCTGACCTAGATGCTTTCTCTGGATAATCAAAGCCCATGGGATTTTCCGCTAATCGGGACCAAGCTTTGAAGTTTATTAGGTTCAAACTAATAGCAAAGCGATTGAGAATGTCACTGCCTAAGAAAAGGTGGCAGTGACGTCTCGCACGACCCAACAATTATGGACTATGCTCTTGTTGCCTACGGAGATTTTGAGCATACACCTGCTTGGCAGGAGATGTTTGGAATTGGGTACTTCCAGATCCCTTTCCCATTTGTCTATGAGTCTAAATGTAGGAATGGCTGGATCTTTTGGGAGTTGGCGGAACATGGCTTCGCTGATGAAGCTCTTACCATTGTTCACACACACTCAGGCGAGAACAGAGTCCCTCCCTTCATTTAACTGCATTGGGATGAACAACTGCTCTCCAATTTGCTGAATATCAGCCAGGCTCTGAGCTGATTTCACATCTTTCTGGACTCTAGGAGTGGGAATGTCTGATTGTGGATTGGTAAAGAATTTCAGAGTGTTTCCTTCCAGTGGGGAATACCACCTTAAACCGGAAGGAAGGTTGATTTTCAGAAATAGAGAGGACCCCCCATCACCAGTCTGTTATCCTACTGCTATTACTGTCACATCTGGAATTTGGTTGTTCTGGAAGTGAAATTCTACTTGGTCCGATTTTTGTTCAATCATGTTGCATGTGCCGTTTAAACTAACATGGTTGACACTCTGTTTCAATTTTATGGGTCGGCTAGTCTGGGTCCAGAGGACCTTGTTTACACAGTCTATTGGGGGTGACAACCTTCTCAGGAGGTCATTCCCTAGCAAACAAGGAGTGCCCTCTGGAGTCACAACTATGACCAGGTGTTTCACCTTGTGTCGCCCAATTTTAATGTCCAAATCCGCAGTCCCCTTGACGGGAATTTCCTTCCCGTCAAAGTTCTGGAGTTGTCCAGGAAGAGGGGTGAGAGGAATTTGGTAATTCTCCCCCCTTCCTGAATTTAGTTAATCAAAGGCCTTTTTTGGACAGAAGGGTAGCTTGGGATCTGGGGTCCACCAGCGCCCAAATTGTACCCTGCCCCTGTACTTGTACCGGCGCATAGTATCTTCCCTCCTTCTCCACAAGGGGGCACAGATAATGCACATTTTTTGGACAACTGGTGGGCTAGTTTTTAGTTTTGGACATAGAGGTAGAAGAGATTTGAGCAGAATTCTGTGGGGAGTCTTGGGAATCTGAAAGAAAAAGTTGGCAACTGGAGATAGAAGTTTTGGGTTCCCCTGGTTCCGGTTCCGGGCCGCCCCCCCCCCCCATTTCAGAGGCAGTCACCAGGATGGGTTTGAACCAGGGGATTTTGATGCTGTAAGTTCTGGGATTGGATGATGGGCGGCGCTAGCTCAGTCCCCACATCTACCCAGTCTGAATTTGAATCTCTTGGGACCCATTTTTCTTTGGGATGAGTTGCCCCATCTCTGAAGGAGAAGATCCTTTTCCCAGGATCCTCTGAGGATCCCGCTCCTTCAGATTGGAAGATCCGTACCTCCTCCTCAAAATGGGTCTGTTTGGGTCCTTTGTTTCTCCTACCCCCTCTCTGCTCCTTGGGCGGCAGACTTTCAGGGGTAGGAGATTTTGTTTCCGGTTCCTGGGTTTCCAGGGGCTGTTTACAAGTGGGGAAGGAAGCTTCCTCCAAGGCTTTACACCCCCCCCTGTGCCTCCTCTCTGGGAACCGGTGAGTTGTCGGGGTGCTGCCCCCGTCATTGTTCTGGAGCACCAGGTCCAGAGTTGGAGGCATTCTGTGACGGCATGCCCATCTGAGGGTTCTGCTGAGCTCTCAGAATGCGACCCAGATCCTGTGCCATGTTTTGGACCTGGCGCTCAAGCTGGGAAACCCACTCAGGCTGATACAGGGTTCTGTTTTCTTCCCTGGGCTGATCCCGGGAATGGTAGCTATCCCGTCTCTGGTAGTACCCCGGGTTGGGAAAATGTGGGTACCATTCCATCCATGGCCTCCCCTCTCCCGGATTAGGTTGTCTGGGCTCAGGAAAGTGGGGAAAGAAAGATGGATGATTTTGGGATTGGAAGTTCTGTGGGTACCTGGGGAAAAGGTTCTGCCCTCCTGGGGGAAGTTAGGAGGGAAGTTCCCTGGGTTAGGTGCTGGGTTGGATCCCCCCTTGGGCTGGAGGAGTCCACACATAACCCAGGATGGGTCGGTCTCCCTTGTAGCAGGGACTTAACATAGTCAGGGGATTGAGGGATCCCATTGGTGGGACTACCTCCTTGACTCCCTGTCTGTGACTGGCCCGAGGGCCTTCTGGGCTCGGAAGTATTCTGTGCAGGCAAGTTTTTAGGCCCCCCCATCTCCAAATCTAAAATGGGGGCAACCTTTACCTCTGCCACCTTAGCAGCAACAGGGGTGCTGGTTGGTTTGGGGCTTTTGGCATTATTTTTGCTTCCTATGGTCTTCTGCACCTCATAGATTCGGGTGGCCTGTTCAATGACCCAGTCTAGTGATCTTTTCTCATGAAAATATCTCACTAGCTGGGTCATGATGTATTTGGGTAAGGGATGGAAAAACGTATTAACAAATTCTTTGCTGTCCGTGCGCACCCTTTTGGTAGTCTGCGCAAAGGCACGCTTCAACTCCTGCACAAATTCTTGAGGGGCCTGATCCTCCCCACATTGTAAATTGTAGGCTGCCTTGCGAGCCTCTTGGGGATTTCTATGAACAGAAAAGTGCTTTAAGATGGTCGCCCTATATGTGGACCATCTTGAATGATTTTGGTCCTCCAGCCCCGCAAAGAAACTGGAGTATTCTGGGGAGAATGTCCATTTTACGTACTGAATGCAGCTACTGCTGTCTTTCAAATGGAAAGTCTCCATCATTTTCTCAAAGAGCTCTAAGTGTTCCCACACAGAATACTTGGCGTTCTTGTGATAAGGCGTGATGACACTCCTTGTCGCCTTCATCTGTTTTAAGGGGTCCTTAAGCAAGGCCCTTTTTTGCCTTATTGGCCTTCTTGGTTCGGGTTACCCTGGTCCATTCATCCTCTCACTCAGAGGCACTGCTCCCAGAGATGCCCGTCTGATCTTCCAGGTTTTCCCAGATTCTGCGAGCCTGGGAATGGCTGGCAGAATGTGGGGACCTAGTCTCCTGTGTCCTGGGACACTCAGAGGAGTCTTCTGATTCCTCCTGGCTCCCAGGATTTGATGGGTACCCCCCCACTGACCTAACTGGGCAGAGGTTTTCAGGATGTCCTTAGTGAGCCTACTATCCTGGGGTTCCCCAGTAAATTGCACTGTACTTGGGCGCCCATACCCGGATGCCCGCTCATCCATTCCTGGGAGGTACTGGTCTATGAGCCGCATACTTCAGACCGGGTAGTAATCTGCCATCCCTGTGGCCCTGGGCTCATATGCGCCAGGGGACATGGGGTTGGCAGAGTCCAGGGACTGGGAGAGATGAAGGCCTCTGGTACTAGGGCTCCTGAGGTTATGCTTAGGCATTTCCCTTTCCCAGCAAACCTCATCTCTATCAGCCCCTGCTCCCTGCTGCCATGCAAGAGCCTGAGCTTTCAGTTCCTCAATCAAGGCCTTACTAGACTCTATCAGTCTCTCTTGCATGGATACCTGTCCCTGGAGCTTATCATTGTGCTGACAGAGAGCCTCATTTTCTCTCTGTGCCTTCTGGTTTGTCTTGGAGTACTGGGCCAGCCTTTGCTGCAGGAGGGTTGCCTCCTGAGTCCCGTCCCTACTGACCTGTTCCTTTCTTGCCAGAGCATTTTCCACCCTCCTGGTGTGCTCTAACAAGTTTTGCTGCTCTTTTTGGAGGTCCCCCAGTCCCTGGAGGGCCAGGTGATTTTCTTCCAGTTTCCCTTTTAAGTGACAGACTTCCTGGCCTAAGGTATCCCTTTCCTGAGCAAGAGCATGCTTCTGTGGTGCCAGGTCGTCACTCTGCCTTCGAAGGGCACCAGCTTTCTGGCGCTCTTCCTCAAGTTCTGCCTGGGTGTCCAGGTCTTTCAGAAATAATTTGTTGCACTCTGCCTTCTCTCTAACCAGGTGGCTTTGCAGGGTGATTACCTGCTCTGCGCATGCCCTATTGAAATCCAGTTGTTGCTCTAGCTTTTTCTGGCTCTACAGTAGGGAGTCCAAACCTTCTTGATACTCCTTCTGCAAGGCCAGAATTCTGGTATCCTGGTCTGCCTTTTCCTGTTGCAGGATACCCATGTCCTCTTTGATTTTAACTAGATACTGCATACTTTAGTTATCTGACTCCTGGCTCCTCTGCAGCCTCTGCTCAGAAGATTCCAGATCAGATTGGGCCTTCTCTAATGCCATCAGTTGCCTACTTGCCAGATCTTGGCCTTCAGCACATTTGTCCTGTATGGCTCCCATAGACAAATATAGGTATGCCGCTACCCGGGCAATCTTATTGCGCTCATCCTTGGCCTAAGGGGCCATATATAGTTCACTCAGGGCCACATGCAAGGGACCCTGATCTCTCCAGTTATCTAACCCAGTTGCAGTGATCTGTTGTGTGATTGCCTGCAACCACCCATTCTGGTCCTGCTCAGTCCATTCACCTCTCACAAACAACTTATGCAAAAGGTGCTCTCTAGCTATCTTGAAGTCTACCAATGTAGCCATTCTGGAGATTGATTCCCTTCCTGATTTACAGAAGTTTTTATTTTATTTTGCAAAACAGACCGTTTCCTCAGAGCGTTCCTTTATGAGGGGTGCTTATACAGCGTAACACAGCGTGGTAGCCCAACAGGATTTATGTATCCTATTAGTTAGCACACTGTATTAAGCTGCACAAGTGGTAGATCTAATCCAGAAGTTCCGCTACGAGCCCCCAATCTGTAAGTGACTTCAATCCAGCATTCCAACTAAGTCAATGCCTAGCATGGGATGCCCAATAGAAGCCCTTATTTTTATATTTTTATGTCAAAGTTCTTTAAATCTGGATGATGAACGCTTATATAACGCCCCTCTCTTTGAATCCCCCTCACCTCACCGAGCCAAGAAATAGGCTTGTTTTGCAAATCAAAAGGTTTATTTGACGAATATATATATCACAATTTTATGAATATAGATAATATCTGAATATCAAATTTATTAATATGAACAGTGATCAGCAATGAGTAATATTACAATATCAACAATCTCTTTAATCAGTTAGGAGTAGGAATATGAGAATAAGGTAGCAGAGAATACTTTATATGGGTTCAAGGAAATGCAAGACAGGAAAAATGCAACACAGAAATAAAACTAGATATGATTTCCACAAAAGATAATATAATCACGTTTCCCCCTGTGACTACTCACTCCCCCTGCTATGTAATAATATGAAGAGATGGAAAGAAGGGCACACAGGTTTCAGGAATACCATCAATAATGCAGTTCAATCCCAGTTCCCCCAGCAAGCTTATTGAAAACAGGTATGATTTTGGAACAGGCAAAAATACTTTTGAATTTGATTGCAACATAAGGGAAAATATGCTAAAATGATTTTAATTCACTAAAGGAGATTCAGGATAAGTGATAGTTACTTTGGATTGGTTCAGATCAACACTAGCAATGATTCATGAATGATTATCAGATTGAAAACGAAATTCAGCAGTTGAAAACAAGAAACAGCTATTTTGACATGTGGTGAAATTTAGCTAAATTGCAATTCGCTGCAATTTTTTCTACGTGCGGGAAACTCGATTGTGGAAAAACTATAATGACAGTTAGATTCCGGTTCTAGGACATGCAGTTCAAAAGTTACAGAGGTTTTTGTGAAGGTAGATTTTTCAGAAATAAAGTCAAGATTCAAAATGACAGATTGCGCTTTACAGATTAGGAATCAATATGGACTTATACTAAGGGCTATGAAACTACAAGATACCCAACGGGACAACCACCAGAAACAGGGCACCTTCCGCTCTGATTGTTGTGCGTCAAGACACTTGAAAAAAATATCAGCTCATAGATGATTATCGCTACAATTTATCAAGAATTATGTGGAGGAGAGAAGAATTTAGGATAGACAAAAGAGGTTCTATAATTCAGTTCTGGACAGGTTGAAATGGTTGGAATAGGATTACTTTAAACTAAGAGATTGGTTATGTACAGTTCTAGACTGGATACTCACTCCTATGGCTTTGGAATGGAGTGGCACCGTCAAAGATCTGGTCAAGGGTTTAGCTGGGAGTCTCTCGCCACCAGACAGGTCTCAGGCACTCTGGTCTCAGCACGGCACTGCAGTCTGCGTGGCCTCTTGGACTGGATCTAATGGTTCTGGGTTACAGCTCTGCTCTGTGGGTCTGGATCTTGGTTCTAGGACATGGTTCTTAGCTAGAATAGCAAAACAGCTCAGCCAGGCTGTTCGATTTTGAGATGCTCCTTGGAAGTTTTAGGGGTTAGAATCAGGTTGCAAAAGATTCTGAAGGCTACTGGAAAAGGTTCAGCTTGTGGTTTAGGCCTCTCTGCTTCAAGATTCTAGAGTTTGGTTCTAGAGTCTCTGTCTGGATATTGTCTGGATCTGGTCTGGATCTTCTTGCAGGGTGCTTCGCCAAGAAATCAGTTGAGTAGTGGAAAAGTGTCTGTGTTATCTGTCCTCAGCAGTCCCTATTTATGTATTTCCAAAGTGGGTGGGGAGGCTGATTCTCTATGCCCAACCCTCTAAAGATCTGATAGGTCAGAGGATTCCCTGTCCCCTGATTGGAGAAAGGAGAAGCATGTTATCTTGTGTCATCATGTGTTATGTTTGTGGCTTAGGGGAAAGACCCTGCCCTTTTCTCTGTACAGTATATCTTATAAAATCATAAAAAAAACATATTTACAATATACACAACTTGTTAATATTACATAAATTACATGACAGATTAATTAAGGTACATTTCTGTTCGACTCTCATCTTCCTAAGAGCTTTGGTTCAGAAATGACAACTTTTTCACGATTTTTGAGGGTTTCTCTATATTAGACATGCATTCACACTCCATCTGGGCACATTTCTGTAATTTTTTATGTTCATAGTATAAACACAGTGGCTACAATATGAATAATTCTGGGGTTTGGCCTCAGAACATCGCCAGAGTCCAGCTTAGTCTTAAACTGTGAGTGAATTTTTCATTTTAAGGATCTCAAAGTTTCACATTTTGGTCAGTTTGGTACAATATTTTATAAGCATTTTTCTAAAACATACATTTGCTGTGCTTTCAGAATCCACACAATGGTTTGTCTCTGCCTCCAAGGTCTGGGCTGACTCAGAGGCCAACTTTCCTTCTTCCTGCTAGCAGTTTGTTGTCAGTCACACCCGAATTAGCATTTTCTATTCAGCCCAAAGATTCCTTAGTCTGCACTGAGAGCAACAGGCCAGGGTGCAACTCCCAGTTCCTTTTGACACCAGCCTGTCAATCTCTTAGCCAAGGGCAGGGGAAGTCTCCTTTGTCCAGGGAGAAGGTGTGGAATTAGTTTGAACACAGTGTGGGAAACTTTATCTCTTAACCCAATGTCTAAAAATTGTCTTTTTTTTTTTATAATTTCAGCTCGATAAACCTGTGTGTAAACAGACAGGTCTCCGTGCTTTTATTACATTTCATCTGTTGGAGTAGAAAAGGCACTATACCAGTCAGTCACTCTTCCTAGTAGTTAAGACTAAACTTAAGGTAATCCTTTAGTTTTCATGTAGTTTCAAGGAATCTAGAAAGTTCACTACCCCATATGTCAGTTTGACGTTATGTCCAGATGCTGCATATTGCCACCAATGGTGGTTGTTTGAGGTCACGGGGGTAAAACCACTTAAATGTTGTGTCCTCCGTTCAACCAACGCCGTACACCCCGACAGTAGATGTTCTGTAGTTTCGATCTCAAGCTTGCAGAATCGACAGAGGTTGTCGGTCATTTCTCTCATGTGACGACATGCTTGCATTGCTTTAGTCGGAAGGGCGTTCAACCGAAGTCTCAAGAACTGAGCACGATGATGTCTAGATGGACATTTGGTCAAGTATCGACTAGGAACATTTAATTTGTGAACTACTAGATCAGATTTCAGCGTAGTTGGCATTAACGCACGTTGATCATAATTCTCGATCCAACTCCATTGCTCAAATTTCTTTTTGGCCCATTGAGGACGTAGCATCAGATCTTCTTGCGAGATGCTTGCTCGAGTCAATAGTTTGGCCAACAATTGTCTCCATTCTTGTAGAAGTCCAGATGGTGATTGGTCAGGGTTTACTTCGAAAAGATTGTACGCAGGGGCCCTTGGGGTCAGGTTCATTTTACGCAAGGTCATTAGTGACTTCCACATGACATGTGTGTACAAGGGGATTAGTGACAGCTCGTAGTTTAGTTGGATCATTGAAATGTAAGATGGAAGTTTCAACACACGACGCCAAAATAGACCCTCTAGCTTCTGCCAAATCTTCGCGTCAAGGTTCCACCCAGCCTCAGAACCAAAAGTGATTACTGGAACCACTTTTTGGAGGTAGAACATTAGAATTGGTTTTAGGCTAAATTTACCAAATGAGTTATAGATTTTGCTTGCTTGAATACTCAGTTGGGTCATCTTGTTAAGAAGATCCGATTTCCAATGCTGTTCGTTTATTGAAGAATTAAACATAATTCCTAAATATTTTATGGAGTTTGTGGTGTTCAAGGGGATCCCATTTATGTACCACTTGAATTGCTTCTGCTTTTTTGAGCCAGCCGCTCCGATGGTCATTATTTTGGTTTTTCCAGAGTTCAGATGTAGATCGTTCAAATCCAAGTACTCTTGTAACTTGTTTAAGAGTCTTTGCAACCCGATCTCAGTTGAATCTATCAAAACAACATCGTCTGCATACACAACGCATTGAATTTGTGTGTCATTAATTTTCGGAGCGAAGGAACGTGCTGACGATAAGTGTTTGGGGAGATCGGAAATAAACAGTTTGAAAAGTTCCGCTGCTAATGGACACCCCTGTTTTACACCTTTGTTGGTGCATACAGGTTTTGACAATTCGCCCTGGGTGTTCAGCCGCACTCTAATTGAGGTATCAGAATGTAACGCAATTATTGGAGCGGTCAGCTCTTGGGGACAGTTCCAGGCAAACAACTTCTTCCATAGCAGGTCACGATTTACATTGTCAAACGCTCCTCGTAAGTCAATAAAGGCAATATGGATTTTTTTCTTTGCTTTTAAGGTTTCTAGTTTTAGGATGTTTAAGATCATGAGGTTTACCTCGACTCCGACTCCTTTTGTAAATCCTGTTTGACGAATGTCGATGATTTGGTTTCTCGTAGCCCAGTTTGACAATTTTAGACGTAGGAAAGAAGCAAAAATTTTACCAATCGTGTCCAAAAGAGCTATTGGACGATAGTTGTCTGGGTCCGCCCTACTGCCTTTTTTGTGTATCGGCACTACAATAGCGTTTTGCCAAGATTTCGGAATCACCATTTTATTGGACAATTGCAGAAAGAGCGTCTCGATGAAGACTGCCCATTCAGGAGCGTTTCTTTTTAGCATCACGTTTGAAATCATGTCAGGACCCGTTGCATTAGAATTTTTTAGTCCATGTATAGCTTCTTCTATGTCAGTTGACGTGATTTGTAGGTCCCAGTTTGGCACAGAACCACGTGGAATTGATATTGGTTCCATTGTTGATTTACAGGACATGTTTGAAAAATGTGCTTCCCACGTTGCAGCGTCGATTTCATGTGTTATTAAAGAATGGCATTGCTGGTTTCCTGAATTTAGTATTTTCCAAGTCTCATAGGTGTTTAGTGTAATTAGATGTTTCATGAGTGATTCCGCTCTGTCTTGATCAATTATTGTTTTCTGAGATCGAAGCCAATTACGATATGTTTGCCTTCTCAAACGGATTGCCACTTTTAGGGGCTTTCCACCACAGGTCGGGAGAGGGGACCTTTTCAAAGCTCTAATATCTCTGTGCATCTGTTTCTTTGCATCTGTAATGAGAATGGTGGTGTAATGTTTGTGAGAATTATTTGCAGCTTTGTGACTAGTTTTAGATGATCGAAAATTTGATAGCAATGGCACATAATCGACCGTCAAAGACTTGCTTGAGTTTTCTAGTTGTTTAGTCAAAGAATTGACTTGGGAGCCATTTATTCGTATTCGGTTTCCTCCTGTATTTACTGTCAAAGGAATTGAGTAGTTATTTGTTTGTTTTGACCATTCACACCTACATGAGAATCGGAGAAGATCGTGGTCGCTGTATTTCATTTCACAAATTTCTAGGGAAGGATCATTTTCAAACAAGTTTTGGGAAACCCAATAGTAGTCGATGATTGATCGTGATTTGTTGTTGGCCCAGGTATGACGGGGCGGTTGATCACCTTTCACCCTTCCATTTACCATTTGGCAGCCACGAATATTCAAGGCACTTCTCCACATATGACTTCTCACTGGTTCATCGTCGTTGGATATAGGTGTAAATGTCTTTGAAGGTTGTTCTAGCTTGAACCAAGAGCAGTTCAGGTCTCCACTGAATATGATGGAGAGATTTGTATATGTTAGTTGAGCATTGTCGATTTGAGTAATGACAGAGTTTACAAATTTCTTGCTACTAATTTGTGTCGGATTCCAGTATCCGTTTAAAATGAGAAGATGTTTCCTCGTCTGAATATTAATATCTGCGGTCTGTAGAATGACGCCTTGGACGAAGGGGTTCGGGCAGAAGGACTCAGTTATGGACCACCATGGAGTAATTTTTATCAACATTAGTAGGCCAGAGGATGGTCTGCCTGTGGGATTCTTTATGGCCGGATTCAAAAGCGTTACATATCCATCACATGAGGGTACTTCACTCAACCAAGTCTCCTGTAGACTGATGACGAAGGGCGTGTCTGTTTCTGCCCAAGCATTATTAAAAAGATGATTAAAACCTCTTGTGTTCCAAGATAGGAAGACGCACTGGATTTCGTTTGGGATCTGTGTTTGCTAGTATCTCGAGTCAGCGAAGTTTGGTGTGTTGTCCAAGCGTTTGAAGTGGGAAAAGGACTTGTTGTTTCTGTCGCGAGTGTTGCTACCCATTTGCATGGATGAACGTTTCATGGTGCGTCTTTCGTCTTGTTTTAACAAAGAATTGCAAGAGTTGGATTTGGGTCCTCTGCTTAAGTTGACATCATTGAATTCAAGGGAGATGTCAAAACCAAATACTAGCAGTTCGTCCGCGGCTTTCATAATAGTGTTTCTTACTGAAGATGAAATAATGTGTAATAGTACTTGGTCGCAACATTTTTCTGTGGGATACTCAACGATTTTGATGTCATCAGAGACAATAGTACGAAGTGATGGAATACATTTGAAAAGTTTCATTACATTATGACGATTCAGATTTAGATCATCGTCGTCAACGTGAAGGTTTTGCAGTCGTATTTTACAAGCTGATTGATTAAGTTGCTCACTTGGATCCATGTAGTCACGAGTAGGATGACGAATAAAGTTCTTTTTCTGAAACGATGTTTGTTTCGGGTTTAACTTTGAAGTAAGGAGAAGACTGTTTTCTTCGTGTCTCCTTGAACTTTTCTTTGTGAGTTGCGTGGAAGGTAATGCGCGGTTTCCCTTTGACGCATCTTCTTCGTACGATCGTTGTCGATTGTCACTGACCAGCACACGATCATCAGTTTGTTTTCCCGTTTAGTTTTCTTCCAATTCGTCTGAGTAAGTTGAAAGGTCACAAAGGTCAGTGATGGACTCATTCAGCTTGCTCATTTCGGCGTCAGCTCGAAAACGTTTTTTTGAAGGAGGTTGAGGACCACGTTTTGTAGACGACACGATGTGAGGTCTTTCAGTGAGTGGGTGATTGTCTTCTTTGGTTATCACCGTGTCGCTGGACAAACCTAGATCGTTTTTTTGAGTTATATTTCTGATGTATTTCCTTTTCGTTGTATTCGTTGGGGAAGGTCGTGGTTTTGTTGCATTCTGAGGGCGTTTGCTTGGTGGCGCAACTTCCAAATTTTTGTCGTTTCTTAAAGAAGATTTGGAATTTGATGCCGGCCTCAGTGAGATAGATTTAGCAGCTCCATCAAAAATTCCAAATGAGGTCAATTTTAAAGGTAGATTTGAGATCACATTTGTGGGTCCTTGGATGTCAGTTGTGGCCTCGTCGGATACTGCGGGTGGCAAGTCCTTTGAATTTGAACAAATTTTATTGCACGAATTTTGCTCTACGTCTTGTTTTGCTGGTGAATCTGCATTATGGGAAGAGTCCTGTATTGGTTCTCCACTTGGATTTTTGCAGTGAGTATCAAGTTGCACGTTATTTTTTTTGACAGTTTCCGATTTAAGATGACAACAGCTTGGTAACGAGCTTAAATTGGTTGAGAAATCATAATGACGCATCCACTTTACAGCGTCTAATAGACCTTCAGTTAAGGTGTCGTTTTGACAGTGGTGTCTGGCGGCAAGGTCGCTTAACCTTTCTTGCCATCTGATCGTGTTATCAGCCTCTCGTAAAAGTTGGTTTTGAAGGAAAGTTGTTGTTTCTTCAAACTTGTCCATCTTTTCCTTTAGGCTGACAATTAAGGAGGATTGATCTTTTATAGTTTCATGTAAGGATTCATACATCTTTGAGAAGGGGAGCAAGGCAGTGCTAGAAGCAGCTAAAACGTTATTATAAATCTGTATTGCCGCAGCAGAAGAGAGACTTGGTTTCGCTTGAGTATCCTTGGATTCATCTCTACTTTGCTGTGAGCAATTTAGTGAGGCCCAGTGTGCTTCACGATTTCGCGTGGTATTCTTTTCCCCTGTTTCACCAATCTCATCTTCCGATTGCTCATGTTCAGTATTTGATTTGTTTGCCACTTTTGATTTAGAGGTTCTATGCCGAGATGAAACTGCTGTAGTATTTTGACCTTTCTGCGCCGTACTCACTTGGTGCGGCACTTTTCCCGTGTCCATTGAATCCGAGGTGTGTTTCGCAGTTTTAAACAATAAAGGAGAAACATTTGAGTTGTTTGTAATGTCCTTCATTAGAGTACTTCTACGGGGCGACTCCAGCCCTGTATGCTCTATTAAGGAAGACTGCTTCATTCCCGCCAGTTTGTGGGACATATGTTGTAATGTTAAGGCATGCATTTCTGGGACGATTTGGCGGGAATATGTTGGTCGATTTGTTCTAGTGGACATTGGGTGCTGCGTTATTGTAGGCACGCACTCATGAGACATAAGATCCATGATCTTCGAGTGTCTTGCCGCAGGGCCGGTGTTAGCTACGCATTCTGACGATATCAATGAGGGCCCTGTTTGTGCGTCAGCTAACAATTGATGAATGTTGCCTTGGCAAACATTTGAAGCAGCTTGACATTCATGTTGGGAATCATGGTTGGAAGTGTTTGGCTCTTCAGTTTGGGATGCCTCCAATATCTCTGCATCCGTAACTTCAAGCGGCGAGTAAAAGATATCAGCAGATTCTGGTTGAAATGGTAAACAGGGGCTCACACCCACAGCCTGACTCGTCGCAGGGAGCGGCTCGGCAGCAGTGACTGATAGACCTTCCATATTCGTGTGTTTAAGTTGCTGCTCTTCACTTGCAATAAACAGAGTTGGAGTTGGGGTTGAATCACAAGATCGCGTACTATCAGACGCAATCGTTTTTAGAGTGTTATCGGCTAACGGAGGAACAACAATGGCTGGCTGGCAGTCTGTAAAACTTGTTGATGTCATGTGTTTATCTGATTCACCTGTTGAATTGTCATTATTAGTAACGATGGTGTATAGCTCATTGGACTCGCCGAGAACTTGAGATGGTAAAAGCGACAGCGTTTCGTTGACAGTCGCTTCGCTACACACAGGCAGTACATCCGAATCCAACTCAGGCACTAGCTCAGTTGGCATATTGAGCTCGAGAGTCAAGTCGGTGGCGCACTTATTTTTGCAGAGCACAGCGCTTACCTTGAGTAGCGGTGGTGTTGTGGGTTTATCTGGTTTAAGGGCGACCCATGGATTTTGCATTCTCCGTTGATGCAAGGTTTTCCGCCTTGTTGCGGGACCGTCGTGGGTGGATTCCGCTGTTGTTGCAGTCATGTCAAGTCAGGTCCGCTCAACTAACGCGGACTGACGCAGACTGACTCACTCCCGACTCCGCGCGCTCTGCGCTCTCCTTCCTGTTTTGAAGGCAGGGACGTTAAAGTGGCAGTGCACACAGTCTCGAGAAAAAAAAAAAAAAAAAAAAAAAAAAAAAAAGGAAAGCTGAATCAAGGAAGAACGTTGCTGCAGCTCCTCTCGCACAGAAAAAAGATAGGGACTGACGCAGACTGACTCGCTCCCGACTCCGCGCGCGCTCCGCGCTCTCCTTCCTGTTTTGAAGGCAGGGACATTAAAGTGGCAGTGCACACAGTCTCGAGAAAAAAAAAAAAAAAGGAAAGCTGAATCAAGGAAGAACGTTGCTGCAGCTCCTCTCGCACAGAAAAAAGGTAGGGACTGACGCAGACTGACTCACTCCCGACTCCGCGCGCGCTCCGCGCTCTCCTTCCTGTTTTGAAGGCAGGGACGTTAAAGTGGCAGTGCACACAGTCTCGAGAAAAAAAAAAAAAAGGAAAGCTGAATCAAGGAAGAACGTTGCTGCAGCTCCTCTCGCACAGAAAAAAGGTAGGGACTGACGCAGACTGTCTTTTATTATAATATAACTCACATTTTTAACACATACATTAAACTATTTCTTGCTTCAAGCCTTTCCAGAATATGGTTTTAAATTGGATCCACCTCTTAGGCTTCTAATAGCAAGTCTTTCTTTGGCATAGTTTGAGTTCCATGTTCAACTTTACCCAAAATGGTTTTAAAACGCCAGCTTCTGGTAGAGGTGAGTAACGGTATTACACAATTTTTTGACAGATTTCTTCTAGCAAGCAATCCTCAAAAGTATACTTTGTTCAGATATAGATACACTTCTGCGGACCTTATATTTATGTAGATTCTAGAAGGAGAATGATGTTGACCACCCAACAAGGAGGTTGGATTTTTTTGGGTGGTTTGTAAGCCATGATATCTACAAATTTGACACCAAATAAAACAGATTTCTGAAACCAACTCTGTTTCTTTTGCAATGACAGGCTTTGGCAGTGGTCTCCTGTGTTACCACTGACATAGGAAAAAGTAGATGGTGGCCTATTTTTCAGGTTTTCACTGTGCACTTTCTGGTGATTTCTAGCGAGCAGCATGCTTCCCAGTGGACATTATGATGTTTCTGCTGCCAGCAATGGACAGTGAGGGATTACCAAAGTACAGTTATACAGTAACCCTTCTGAAAATAGATGTTATAGCAGTTCTATTGTTGTAGTATACACAGAAAAGGAATCCAAAAAGTTCCCAAGTAACAGGTCCACAGGCTGAGAAGGCATTACGCTCCCGAGGAGTCCAGTTAAGTGTTACAAGCTCTTATAACTTCCGATAAATCCCTTCCTGTGGTAGACCCAGTGCATAACTCCAGACGCAGGAACAAATTCCAAAAGGAACACGTCGGAAAGGGGGAGAAATCATCACTGCATCTGATCAACAAACCACGGGCGCATTCCGTATTCAGCCCGCACCCAGTCACCAACAGTTTCCCCTCCTGCACCATCTGTAGGGGCCAGAACCGCAAATACAGTACAACTGAGGCAATAACTGACAGCGGAGGGTGCAACTTTTGACCAGCAGCCCAGAAAAGTAGTGACAACCACCCACGACTGGAACAACCCTGAGGGCCATGGGCTCCTTCAAAGGGGATCAGACCAGGAAGCGAGCACCAGAGAGAGAAGAAAACCTCCCTCAGGAACGATTCTGGCAAGACACCCAGACCGTAAGACGAAGCCTGCATTATCTCCTCTGTAGGAACTAGCAACCTACCTACGTGACATCTATGGTGCATCAGAAGCAGCAGCGGTGAGTGCGTTGGCTGTCACTGCTATCCAGATCTGAAGTGGCGGGCCATTCAATGCCAGATCAGCCCAGTGAGCCCGGAACTCGCCAAAAGGGGCTGGGAGGCAAGAACGGGAGGGAGAACGAGAAAACAACCTACAACAGCGAAAATGGTAAGACGCTATCCTGCCCCGCCCCTGTTTCAGCACCACTGACAGTAGACCTGGGGATTATAATAAAAGTAAGGTCCCAGCCCCCTTCAGAGAGGGAACGTGGAGACCTGCACTCTAAGTTACCATCCCCAACACAACCCTGCCCGCAAGAGGAGCAGGGCAATAACGCCTGGGGCGAACAACTGCCTGGACCCCTCAAAGGAGGAAAGAGGCCACAAAGAGAGACCTCCAACAGGCCTCCATCAGAACTGCTAGCTAAGCCAAACAGGAGAAGGGCTGGAAGTCTCCAGCCTAGAGCACTAGCTCCATACCAAACGGAACAGAGTCAGGAAGCTTTCACTGCTGAAAAGGATAAAATAGGCAGGGACATGGTACCAAGACAGAGGTGGGAACAAGCTAATAAAAGTGGCACAGGCAACGCAAGAGCAGCAGGGGGACTGGAGAGGAGACCACGGACATTGACAGTAAGACCCTTCAGTTTCTGGCCCAGCCATCCCAACTAACCCAGGGAAGCAAAACACATACTAAACCCTGGCAAGGGTTCACTCCCCCATCCCATCCCTCAACGGCACACCAAGACAAGCTGTTGAAAAATAGAGGGAAATAAGATCAGACCCCTGCGAAAGGAAACAAAAAGACCCACAATGGCGCGATACAGAAAATGTGGAGGAAGGAAGGGGAGCACAGCCCGATACCAAACAGGAGGCAGACCGGGAAGAAGAGGAGACCCCTCAAGAGGAGACGCAGGAGGAACAAAGGGTTACACAAACATTCTTGAACAATGCTTCTCCAGCATGGGGTCTGGCATGGATTCACATGCACATGAATATTCCCAGTTGTCAGGCTGGGAATCCTTGGAAAAAGAATAAACAGTTTCACTTTCACTTACAAACTGTCTTTCTCCTTTACACCAATCACTGAGCTCTGGATCATACTGTCCCCAGCCAATGACTGCCCTCTCCCCAAGACCCTCCTCTGGCAGCTATCTTCAGATTTTTACCCCACGTTCAAGTGTTGGGAGGCCTTATGTTTTGCTCTGTGAGCTTATCTACATATTCGTGCTTTTTTTCTCAATACGTTCTCTTTTTGGTCAATTGAGCCTGTGTGCTTGTCCGCACCTTTGACCGGCAAGCTGGGATCCGTTTGTCGGCGTCTTCAACGCCTCTCAAGGGCAAGTATTGACGAAGGTTAATCGAAGATTCCAGAAGGCCTTCAGGCCTACACTGCACGCCGGACCATATCGGAGGAGAAGGAGGGAGGATCCCTCTTCAAGCTCTGCTCCAGCTGCGGATTGAGAAACGTGTTTGTAGATGACAATCACCTCCAGCGCCTCTACTGTCTCCATCTGGACCACAGTGAAGTGGATTGTGAAATTTGCCTTGGTTTTTACAAGGAACCGTCGAGGATCTAACAAGTAGGTTGGCTCAACACAAAGGCCTCTACCTCGTGCAGCAAGCAGGGGCATGCCTCACCCAGGACCGCTCGGGCTGAGGGGCAGGCTTCTAAATCCTTTGAGGGTGTTCCATCCGTGGGGCCCAACAAAAGGCCAAGCACCGCAAGTCCATTTCTGACTGGGTCGCCGCACAAGCGGGTCCTGCAATGGGCATGGTGCGCTCATCTTCACCGCCTGCCTCCATCTCCAGTCATTGCTCCAGCTCCTCCTCGAACAGAAAGTCGGCTAACACAGGGAAGCTGCAGGAGAAGCCGGAGAAGACCAAGGTGCTGTAACGCTCACCTGACTCCCACGGGGGCGCTGGCCTGGTTCGCGCTGCTGTGACCTCGTCTAAGGTGATGCGCAGGGTTCGGAAGACGAACTGGACCGGGCCCCAGATCTGGCTTGTCTGACTCGCAGAAGTATCCTTCTGTAGGTGAGAATAGGGGGTTAACTGTCTGCGGGGTAATGCAATCGGCCTCCCACTTACCCCTCTCACCCTCCTGTGCTTCCCCGTAGCGTCTCACCTTAGGGTCTGGGAGGACGAGCTCTCCATCCTGCTTCTGATGCAGGGGCGCGTTGGTATCCAGTTACGTCACTGGATTTTCGGATGGGTGAGAACCAAACTTGCTTGGCTTCCAGGTAAGTTTTTCTATAAGTGGTTCCCCTTGTGTCCATGCATTAATGTTCTAATGCTAGTGTCTTTTTCCCCATAGGGGCCGGGGTACGGAATGCCGGGGAACAGGCACCGACACGAGGTGAGCGGTGAAATCCTTGTGGAAATCAGGTAAGTCTTTAATGAGTGTTTTGGTAATATCTTTTCATTCACTCATTAATGCTGATGTCTTTTTCCCCTTAGGGGCCGGGGTCCGAAAATGCCTGGATGCGGCGCGGACCCGAAATGAAAAGGGAATGACCCAACAGGTAAGTCTTGACATGGAGTTTTAGCTTCCCTTTTCCCTTCTTTCTCTCACCTTTGTTCTTGTCTTTTTCTCCCTAGGCGCGGGGGCGCGATTGCGAATCCGGATGGTCGCTGCTGAACATGGAGGTGCCCTGTAAAGGTGAGTAGAATGCGGCGCTGCAGCGATCGATGCAATGTGCTTTTAAAAATAAATGTCTTCCTTTTCAGGATTGTCGGCGAAATGTCTCTGGGATGCAGATTTAGCAGGTGAGGCCTTTTCCTTCTTCTGTTCTCTTGTTCCCTTCCTTTGCAGGGGATTCAGGATGCTGGCAGGTGTGGCAGAAGTCAAGATGCAGGAGCAGACACGGTGAGCGTCCAGCTGCTAGATGCAGAACAACATGAAGCACGTGTGGCTGATCGGGTGTGGTTTAAATAGCCTTGGAAGAAGTTCCTAGAATGTGTCCTTCCTCCAATCAGGTATGTATCCTTCCCCGACCACGCCCGGGTGGTAAATGAGTCCCACAGGTAAAGTAGTTCCTTTCAGGCCTCAAGGAGGCCGGGGTTCTGTAGCATGGTCTGCATCAGGTAAGTGCACCCAAACACTTTCATAATGAGCCTGGCGCCTATGGCGCCAGGACTGACGTTTTCTATGAGCCTGGTGCCATAGGCGCCAGGACGCTGTCCAAAGGGCTCCTATAAGGGGTTGCTGGGACCTTCCCCAGGGACTTGATGTCCGCTTTCGGGGACGCAGGGCCTGAGCCGGCTCCCCGGGAGCGGGCATCGTGACAGCACGTCCCCCCCCCCCAACGCACCTCCCAAGGTTGTTCCCTCCGGGGGTTTTGGTTTGTTTGGGAAGAGTCGGTGGAATTTCCTGACTAATCGAGGTGCATGCACATGGTCACTGGGTTCCCACGACCTCTCCTGAGGTCCGTACCCCTTCCAATCAATTAGGTAGAAAAGCTTTGACCTAAACATTTTTTAATCTAAAATGTTCTTCACTTCGAATTCGGGTTCCCCATCTATTTGAATTGGTTCTGGAGGTTTGAGTAGTCGGGTTCCGGGGACCACTGGTTTCAGAAGTGACACATGAAAAACAGGGTGAATTTGCATGTTAGCTGGTAAATCAAGTTTAACCGCTACTGGGTTAATTATTGCCGTAATAGAATAAGGTCCCAGATATTTTGGGTTAAAAGTTCGAGGCCCTTTGAGCGGTAAATGTCTGGTAGCTAACCACACTTGATCCCCAATCTGATACGGAGGTGCTTCACTCCGATGTAGGTCAGCATTCTCCTTGTATTTTCTCTTGGCTTGTTGTAAATGCGTGGTTGTCTCTTTGAAGGCTCGGGTAATGGTAGAATGCAGATGTTCTACTGCGGGCACTCCGAGGTTCTGAGGTGAGTCGAGGTTTGAGGTTCGAGGGTGATGTCCAAACAAGGTATAAAAAGGACTATGGCCAGTTCCAGAGTGTACCGAATTATTATATGTGTATTCGGCTATCCAAAGAATGTCTTTCCAGTTGCTTTCGGATTGCTGTAATATACACCGTAAGTACTGCTCAAGGGTCTGATTTGTCCTCTCGGTCTGACCATCGGTCTGAGGGTGGTGACTGGTCGATAATCTTACGTCGATTTGTGCCATTTGACAACATTTGTGCCAGAAGTGGGAAATGAATTGGCTTCCCCGGTCAGAGATTAGTATAGATGGGAATCCATGTAGCCGAACAATATTTTCGAGGAATTCTTTGCCTAGGACAGAAGCTGAAGGTAAACCTTTCAAAGGAATGAAGTGGGCCATTTTGGAAAACAAATCCACAATTACCAGAATGGTATTGTACCCCGAACAAGGAGGCAAGTCCGTAATAAAATCCATTGATAGGGTGTGCCAGGGTGCTGGCGGTATGTCTAGAGGTTGAAGGAGACCGGCTAGTCTTTTCTTTTGACCTTTATTTTGGGCGCAAACACCACAGGACATCACAAAAGATTTAACATCTTTTCGCCAAGAGGGCCACCAGAATTGTCGTTTCACCTTTTCCATTGTCTTGGCAATACCGGGGTGTCCCTCTATTAATGTATCATGATAACCTGAAATAACTAGTTTGTGTAAATCCTCGTGCGGCAGGAATAAGCGACCTTGGTAATAAGGTAAACCATTATCTATGGTAAAGTCTGATCCTTTTTGTATCCAATCCTGTAGGACTGTAGGGTCCAGGAGTTTTTTCACTCTGACTTGAATGTCTTCAAGCGTCTGTAACGAAGTCATGCCTAGAATTCTCTGTTCGGGAATTATTGGTACTGGTTCTGAGTTTGTATCAGATTCTTCCATTCCAATTCGGGATAAGGCGTCTGCTTTGCCGTTCTTGCAGCCAGGTCGATAGGTAATCACAAAATCAAATTCAGCGAAAAACAAAGCCCATCGGAGCTGCCGTGATGACTGAGTCTTGGCGGTTTTTAAATACTGTAAATTCCGGTGATCAGTGATCACCGTGATGGTATGTCGAGCGCCAAGCAGGTAATGCCGCCAGGCTTTAAAAGCGGACTTTATGGCTAACAGTTCTTTGTCAGTGATTGGGTAATTAATCTCTGGTGCCGAGAATTTTCTGGACCAAAATGCTACGGGATGCAGTTGGTTGGTTTCAGGATCTCTTTGAGACAGAACTGCTCCCATGGCTAGGCTGGATGCGTCAGTTTCGACGACATACGGGAGATCTGGACGTGGGTGTTTCAATATAGGTGCGGAGGTAAACTTAGCTTTTAAATCCTGGAAGGCCTGCTCGGCTTCTTCAGACCATTCAAAACGTTTATTTTTCCTCAAGAGTGCAGTAATGGGTTGTACTATGCGTGAAAATTCCGGGATAAACCTGCAATATAAATTGGCAAAGCCGAGCATGCTTTGAACCCCTTTTACAGAGCTAGGTGATGGCCATTTGAGGATGGCATCCACTTTTCTTGAGTCCATTCGGACTCTTTTGGGTGTCAGGATGAAACCGAGAAACTCAACTTCTGTGGTATGGAAAACACATTTCTCCAGTTTAGCAAATAGTTTGTGTTGGCGCAGTTTTTCCAGAACTGCCCTAACGTGTTTTCTGTGATCAGATTCCGAAGAGGAGTACACTAGAATGTCATCGATATAGACGACAACACAAACATCGATGAGTTCCCGAAGGACATCATTCATGAAGAATTGGAAGGCAGCAGGCGCATTGCACAACCCGAAAGGCATTACCTGATATTCGAATAATCCATATTTTGTACGGAAGGCTGTTTTCCATTCGTCGCCTTCTTTTACTCGCACCAGATGATATGCCCCCCGGAGATCTAACTTGGTGTATATGCAAGCGTCCTTCACCTGGTCAAGGAGTTCAGGAATCAGAGGCAGAGGATAACGGTTTTTAACCGTTATCTGGTTCAATGCGCGGTAATCGATACAAGTTCTAAGGTTGCCTTCTTTTTTAGGCACAAAGAACAAAGCCGAGGATGCCGGGGACTTTGACGGGCGAATAAAACCATTGGCGAGGTATTGATCAAAATATTGTCTCAAATGCAGGTTCTCAGGTTCGGTAAGGGCATAAATCCTGCTACAAGGGGGTTGTGCACCGGGCACCAGATCGATTTGGCAATCGTACAATCGGTGAGGAGGTAACGTGTTGTCCTGTTCCTTTTGGAAGACGTCCTGAAAGTCCTGGTATTCCGGAGATAATTGCATGGAGGCAGAGGTTACAGATGCTAGATTAATCTTCAGGTTTTCTGGGTAGCATGTTTGTGCACAATCCGGGAAGGTTATTCTCTTAGCTTGCCAATCAATTCGAGGATTATGTGTCTCTAACCAAGGAATTCCAAGAATAACCTGAAACTGTGGAGCCTTGATTACATCAAACACAACTGCCTCCCGATGGCCGTCAGGACCAATAAGAGTCACCCCAGTAGTGGAATGTGTTACTGGTCCAGAGGCAATTTCAGTTCCATCGACTGTGGTGATGACATCTTTGCTGGTTTTAGGACGGAGAGGGAAGTTAATCCTAGAGGCCAATTCACGATCCACATAGTTTCCAATAGCCCCACTATCGATGTATGCCTTTATTGCATGCAACCGCTTAGGCTTTTCTGGATCTACGAGAACCATTGGCACAATGAAATGCGAGGTCTGAGAGTTAGTTTTCAAGCTCGGCAAGCGGACTCCTACGCTTGTCGGGCTGAGTCGTTCATGGTTTTTATCAGCGGCTCCTACCGCTTTTCGGGGCGGTTTTGCCGGGCAATCTCGTAGAAAGTGTCCAGAGTTCCCACAATAGAGACATAATTTTAACTGCCGCCTCCTTTCACGTTCCTTTTGAGTTAAGGGTTCTTTAACCCCTCCAATTTGCATAGGCTCAGAGACATCAACTGCCTTGGGGTTAGCGTGGGTCTTGACCAACACCCGGGTCTGAAACCTGGACCGATCTGTTTTTCTGTTTTGAAGTCTGTGATCCAATTGGACCACTAAGTCTATATATTCTGTGCATTCTTGGGGCGGATTTACAACTTGGGCCAAGACATCTTTAAGTTCTCCGTGTAGACCGCGATAAAATAACGTGACTCTTTTATCCTCTGGCCATCCCGTTTCCACAATTAGTCTATTAAAGGTTGCAATAAAGGATAGGAGGTCCTGATTGCCCTGTCGCAGGGATAGAAGTTTGTCATCCAGAGCCTGCCCCTGAGAGTGTCGAGCAAATAACCTTTCCATGCTTGCTTGAAATCCTTGAAAATCACAGAGAATCGGGTCATCTTGAGTAACCAGTGGAACTGACCAATCGGCAGCGCAGCCGCTGAGATATGACAATACAAAGGCTACTTTGGTCTGATCATTAGGGAAGGCCCCAGGTCTGCATAGGAAGTGCAAACGACACTGATTCATGAATACGGCGAATCGTTTGGGGTCCCCAGCAAAGCGTTCAGGTGGGGCCAGCGGCATGTTTCCAGGTAGATTAATCTGCACAGGTTTACTGGGAACCACAGGAGCGGGGTTCCCTCCGGAACAGGGTAGAGGAGTTTGTCCAGCTTGACCTTGCAAAAGCTGTCTGGCCAGGTCATCAGTTCTTTCCTTTGATATTATTAATTCCCTCTTGAGGGCATTAGTCTATTGACGAGCTGCATGTACTTCGGCCCGTAATGCCCCCAGTAATTGGGCCAACTGATCAGTCTCAGAAGTTTCCATAGCGCCTGGGTGGGAATTTGTAGGAAGGCTTCGCGTTCTGTAACGCTCACCTGACTCCCACGGGGGCGCTGGCCTGGTTCGCGCTGCTGTGACCTCGTCTAAGGTGATGCGCAGGGTTCGGAAGGCGGACTGGACTGGGCCCCAGATCTGGCTTGTCTGACTCGCAGAAGTATCCTTCTGTAGGTGAGAATAGGGGGTTAACTGTCTGCGGGGTAATGCAATCGGCCTCCCACTTACCCCTCTCACCCTCCTGTGCTTCCCCGTAGCGTCTCACCTTAGGGTCTGGAAGGACGAGCTCTCCATCCTGCTTCTGATGCAGGGGCGCGTTGGTATCCAGTTACGTCACTGGATTTTCGGATGGGTGAGAACCAAACTTGCTTGGCTTCCAGGTAAGTTTTTCTATAAGTGGTTCCCCTTGTGTCCATGCATTAATGTTCTAATGCTAGTGTCTTTTTCCCCATAGGGGCCGGGGTACGGAATGCCGTGGAACAGGCACCGACCCGAGGTGAGCAGTGAAATCCTTGTGGAAATCGGGTAAGTCTTTAATGAGTGTTTTGGTAATGTCTTTTCATTCACTCATTAACGCTGATGTCTTTTTCCCCATAGGGGCCGGGGTCCGAAAATGCCTGGATGCGGCACGGACCCGAAATGAAAAGGGAATGACCCAACAGGTAAGTCTTGACATGGAGTTTTAGCTTCCCTTTTCCCTTCTTTCTCTCACCTTTGTTCTTGTCTTTTTCTCCCTAGGCGCGGGGGCGCGACTGCGAATCCGGATGGTCGCTGCTGAACATGGAGGCGCCCTGTAAAGGTGAGTAGAATGCGGCGCTGCAGCGATCGATGCAATGTGCTTTTAAAAATAAATGTCTTCCTTTTCAGGATTGTCGGCGAAATGTCTCTGGGATGCAGTTTTAGCAGTTGAGGCCTTTTCCTTCTTCTGTTCTCTTGTTCCCTTCCTTTGCAGGTGATTCAGGATGCTGGCAGGTGTGGCAGAAGTCAAGATGCAGGAGCAGACACGTTGAGCGTCCAGCTGCTAGATGCAGAACAACGCGAAGCACGTGTGGATGATCGGGTGTGGTTTAAATAGCCTTGGAAGAAGTTCCTAGAATGTGTCCTTCCTCCAATCAGGTATGTATCCTTCCCCGACCACGCCCGGGTGGTAAATGAGTCCCACAGGTAAAGTAGTTCCTTTCAGGCCTCAAGGAGGCCGGGGTTCTGCAGCATGGTCTGCATCAGGTAAGTGCACCCAAACACTTTGATAATGTGCCTGGCGCCTATGGCGCCAGGACTGACGTTTTCTATGAGCCTGGCGCCATAGGCGCCAGGACGCTGTCCAAAGGGCCCCTATAAGGGGTTGCTGGGACCTTCCCCAGGGACTTGATGTCCGCTTTCGGGGACGCAGGGCCTGAGCCGGCATCGTGACAGGTGCAGGGAAAGGTGTCCGACCTACCCCTGATGGCCCAGGCAAAGTCATCCTCGACCATCAAGCTTGTGGTCGCTGCACACTCAAAGGCGATAGGGGCTGACCCATTCCAGGGGGGCCTCGGTGGCGCCCAGAGTATCCCTTCCCCCGAGGCGGGAGGCCTCGGCAAAGCCGGAAAAGATGCGGGAGAATAGGATGTCATCCCTAAGCCAGAGACCGACCCCTAAGGATGCACACAAAGGCGGGGGAGAGGAGGCCTCAACCGTACTCCAGGGCACTAATATTTCTTGCTCTGATGATCAGGAGGAGGACTTGGTGTCCGTTCACACGGCCCCGGAGGACATGGGAAACGATGGCAGAAACGCTGAGGGGGACAATGGTGGAAACGCTGAGGGGGACGGCAGGCGGAAATACCGATGAGGGTGCTGGACCCAGCAAACCTACTCCAATGTATCCCTGGACATCCTATCGACCCTCCACACCCTGGCGTCGGAAATCCAGAAGAAGATGCCGACGGCACCTCCAGCCCTGGTGACACCGGGCCAGCCCCCGGCGAAGAAGAGGAGACGGCACCCTGCACCACCGCATCAACCTCTGCACATGCCCCCCGCCCTCCCATGGATACAGGAATGGACACAGCGACTACGGACATGGACGACGACAACAGCAGCGTTTCTCCCAGATGAAGTGCGGTCGTTCTATGCCATGGTATCCAGAGCGTCCAAGCTCTTCCAGCTGAAGCCAGAAGAGACCAAGAAAGAAGATTTCCTTTACCAACAGCGTGAAGCCAAGAGAAAGACCATTCTAGCAGTGCCTCTCCTGGACGACGTTTGGAACAATGACCTGGTTGAGGAGAAACCCGGCCTCTGCGAAGAGGGATAGGCTGGAGAAAAAGTACAGGGTGCCGGAGTCTGGATCAAGTGGACAGCCTCTTCCTCAAATGGGGCGGACCCCATATCTATCTGTTTGAGACAGCAACAAATTCCAAATGCCAGAAATTCGCCAGCAGGTTCCACCAACCGAGGAGCATGGGGGATGCATTTTCCTTCCTTTGGGAAGGGCGCTTCCTGTACGTGTATCCTCCGTTGCCTCTCCGGCTGCGAGTCACCTTCTCAGCTTAACGTCACCTCTGGTCAAGCTGCCAGTGGTCGTAGACCTGCTCACCAGGGATGGAGTCTCAATTCTGCATCACGACCCAGGATCACTGAACCTGAAAGCTTGGCTCCTGCAGCCTTAAAGTTTGGAGGATACGAGTTACCGGCAGACTGCAGGGAGGTCCTTGTCAAGGCCAGAGCGTCATCATCTCTTGCGTGCTATGGGCACAAGTGGAAGCATTTCGCTACCTGGTGCCGGTTGCAGAAGATCAACCCTCTGAGGGTCACAGCCCTGCAGATTCTTCCATACTTGTCCTTGGCCAAGGCAGGGCTGGCACAAGCCTTTATTAAGGTGCATCTGGCGGCCATCTCCCGCTTGGTCTCCAGGACGGGCTTCTTTGTACCCAAAGAACTGTGTTCGATCGTTACCGCCGGTGAAGGCTCCTGCCCTGGCGTGGGAACTCAGCGTGGTACTGACGAGGCTCATGGGGGCCCCCTTGAGCCTATGCATCAGGCCCTTCTCAAGTTCCTCTCATGGAAAACAGCTTTCCCCGTGCCCATCTCCTCTGCCAGGAGGGTGGGTGAGATCCAGGCGCTATCCTGCAAACAGCCTTATCTGACTTTTCACGACAAGATGGTGGTGCTGCAAACGCACCCCTCCTTCATGCCAAAGGTTCAGTCAGAATTCCACCTCAACAAGCCTTTGGTGTTGCCTGTGTTCTTTCTGAAACCTTTGTCACCAGCTGAAAGGACTTTGCCCTCACTGGATGTGGTTTGTGCTTTGAAGTTCTATGTAGCACGCACAAAGAGTTTCTGGAAGACATCTCAACTATTTGTGAACTTTGGTCCTGTGAACCATGGGAAGGCATTGTCCAATTGCTTCTGTTAAGCCTGGCCACCTCTCGTGGTTGTGCAATGTTGTACTGCTATGTATTGTTTACTCATGAGCATGTGAATCCATGCTAGACCCCATGTTGGAGAAGGAAGTTTCTTACCAGTAACTATTGTTCTCCAACATGTGTCTGGCATGGAATCACATACGAACCCTCCCGCCGTCCCCTCTGCGGCTATTCTTGGTCATACTGCCACTTTACTTGCTTACCAAATCTGAAGATGGCTGCCAGAGGAGGGGCTTGGGGGGAGGGCAGTCATTGGCTGGGGGCAATATGACCCAGAGCTCAGTGATTGGTTTAAAGGAGAAAGACAGTTTGTAAGTGAAAGTGAAAATGTTTTTTCTTTTACGGAGGATTCCAGGCCTGACGCTGGGGAATATTCATGAGCATGTGAATCCATGCGAGACCCATGCTGGAGAATAATAGTTATAGGTAAGTAACTTGTTCCTTTCAAAACTTTGGGGACAGGATGGCGAACACTATTCAATTCCAATTGGACAAAATGAGAGAAGGCCTGGCAGGGGCACTAAAGGAAGTGAAGGGGGACCTGCAAACACTGGAAGCGAGAGTGGACTCAATGAGAAAGCCCTGCAAGATATGGCCAATGACTCTCACAAAATGGAAGACTTGATGGAGCACTTAGCCAGTGCTATCCACAACTTGGAGATCCAAACCGAGGACCTCAAACAGGTCAAGGAGGGCGAGCATCAGAATTAAAGAAATTTCTGAAGCAGTGGGAGACGGTGAACTACCACAGACTGGTAAATCTTCGCAGACCTAGTGGACGCAGCAGACCCAGCTGAAATCCTGGTGGACCGGATCCACAGAATGGGGCCAAAAAGAAACGAAGCTGGCACAAGACAATGAGACATCCTGATAGCCATGCACAAATACACTCAAAAATAAAATGTCCTGGCTGCCGCTAGACAAACTAATGATCTCAACCTCAACGGCTCCACTATACAACTTTTCAGACACCCCTCCCAGATAACACTAACAAAGAGAAGATTGATTCGCTCGATAGTGCAGGAACCAGCGAAGTGAAGCATCAAATACAAATGGGCCTTCCCATTCGGCCTCGTGTTCCAGCTCGAAAGCAGGCAAAGGAGAATCATCTCGATAGAGGAAGGAGCAAACATCCTGGGTATAGAAATCGCCTCAGCCTGCGGCGATACTCAAGGCCTAAAAAGGACCATCCAAAAAGAAAGCCATGTGAATGGACCATCAAACAGTCAGAGGAAAGCAAGAAAGAAAAGGGGGCCTAACGGCCCAAGACCTACACCAGAGAAGGCCCCACAGGAAAACAAATACCCAGAAAGGGAAACATGTTCTGAGCAAGAATCACCTGGGGAGGGGGAACACAGAGCAAAGCAGTGGGTGACGGAATGAATAGGGTGGCTCTTGGTATCGACATATGGGTCTGGGACGACCTGCAACAGGGAGCGCTGGGGGAGGGAGGAATCTCAATGCCCCCTCCCCCCGAAGAGGAGAATTGGGAGGGGCTAGAGGCAGGTTAAGGCATCCCAACCATGGGGGTTGAGAGGTGGGAGGGGGGTGGGACTAACCATGCACGCCCGTAAACCAAAGCTATCACTTACAAAACCTGTGAGCAATGGCTAAAGACAATGCATTACAAATTATAGCTCTGAACGTTAAAGGTCTAAATTCACCAATAAAAAGGAAAAAAACTTGAACACTTTCCAGACCTAGTCACCCTGCAGGAAACCCATATCAAAGGGAAAGGTAAACATAAGATAAAACTACGTGGATACAACCAAATCCAACAATCAACCCGGTGAAGAAAGGGGGAACTCTAATTGCAGTGCAAAACAATCTATACCTCTGGACGATAAAAGTAAGCAGAGACGCTAACGGGAGGTTTGTCACAATACTCCTCCAGGGGATGGGGGAAACACTTATGTTGGCCTCTATTTACTCCCCCAATAACAAGACCGATTTAGTCAATCGACACTACAAAAACTAGAGGAATTTGCTATGGGGGAAATAATTCTCACAGGCGACTTTAACTTAGCATGGGACCCAGAAAGGGACAGGAGCGCTAAAGTATCTCACTCCCACAATAAACCCTTGAAAGAACTGCAGGAAAAAATTGACAATCTATCATTGTTAGACACATGGAGGGAAAAGGGAGGTGATGCTAGAGGCTATACCTTCTTCTCCCATGTACATAGGTCAGCATCAAAAATAGATTACATCTGGGTTTCAAGATACCTACTAGTGCAAGTGCCGCATGTAGAAGTGGGAGCTATGACCCTCACTGACCATGCCCCTATCATACTGAAAATTAAAATACAAAAGTCACTAAACACCTCTGGGCTTTGGAGATGGCAATACCCAGTACACGTCTTTAAAGACAAGACCCTGAAAGGGGAATTAAGTGAGGGGATAGAGAACTGCTTCCAAACCAATGAAAGTCAGGAAGTAAGCCCACTCATGATATAGGATGCTTTCAAGGCCATCATATGGGGAAAAATAATAGCGATAAAGGCACGAAGGGACAGAGAGCGCAGACTCGTAGAGGAGGACCTAGAAACCAAACTGAAAGTAATCCTGCTTAAAATGGGATTGTGGCAATGGGGGAAATAAGAAAAGAATACAGGGCAATCGGAGGTCAACTCGAAATCATACAAACAAGAAGATCAGGACGCTCCCTAATGCATCTCAGACAGAAATACTGCATTAAAGCGAATAAAGCAGAACCAGCTTCTAGCAAGGTTGCTGAGGAAAAAGAAGAAAGATAAGAACAATCCTAAAGATCAGGACACGCGGAGGGGTCGGGGGATGAGTAACTTCAGAACAAACATCCATCAAGAGGGAATTCATAAAATACTATGCAAATCTATAAGAATCAGACGACCCAGAGAAACAGAACCAGTTACATTACCTGGAATAGCTTACTAAAAATATCGGACCAAGAGAGGGCAGAACTAGAGAAAGAAATCGCCATAGAGGAAGTCCTCAGAGCTATTGCATCACTCCCAACCAATTAAGCCCCGAGCCCAGACGGCTTTACGACAGATCTTCATGAACTATACAAGGAAGACCTTGCCCCTCGTTTAGCCTCCCTATCCAACAAGTTAGGGGTAGGGATGTCACCCCCAATTGAAGAGGGAAAAGTCGGATTGGTGCCCAAAACAGGGAAGGACCTGACACTATGTGGCTCATACAGGCAGATAGCGCTCCTCAATACAGACCATATGCTCTTCACTAAAATCCTAGCAAACCGCCTAGAAACCTCCTTCCCAAACGTATAGATCCCAACCAGTCAGACTTTATGCGAGGCAGACAGATGCATGATAACACCCGAAGAATCGCCCACACCATAGAAAAAGTCCACGAAACACACACACCAACCCTAATGGTCGCACTGGATGCGGAAAAAGCCTTCAACAGGGTTGAATGGCAAATTCTATATCGCACCATGTACAAAATGGGATTTGGAGATGTCTTTATGTCCAAAATAGCTGCTAACTATCAAAACCCCTCCTTATGCCTGTTAATCAATGGAGAGCTGTCCGATCCAGTTGCAGTAACAAGAGGAACAAAACAGGGCTGCCCCCTATACCCGCTCCCATAAGCCATCCATCTAGAACCACTCCAGAATAAAATAAGAGTTTCAAAGGAAACAGAGGGGGTCCCCTTTGGGGGTATGAACACAAGGTGGCAACTTTCGCCGAGTACATGTTAAAAATAACCAATCCATGGAAATCTCTTCATGCAATAGACAGGGTGCTGGCCTAAAGATAAACAGAAACAAATCTGAGATACTGAACCTGACTGCACCACTGGAAAGGGAGAGGGAGCTTAAATTCAGTTTCCCATACTCATAGGCTCCCAACAATATATAATACTTGGGAATTCACATCACCAAATCTATAGGCCAACCATTGACAGCCACAATGGTTGGCCCATTCCCAGCCCAAATCCCTTAGTGGTGTCCATCAGGAATATGCTTCACAACTGTGGCCCCCTGACCATCTCCTGGATGGGCAGAATCAATGTTCTGAAAATGGTCCTCCTACCAAAACTGCTATATGTATTTATGGCCCTTCTCATAAAAATCCCCATGTCATATTTCTGGGCAATTCGCAAAAACATAAGGGCCTTCATCTGGGACTGCAAGAAACCAAGCATCTCAAATAAGGTGATGCTGTTACCCAGGAACAAGGGAGGGATGGGGTAACCGGACCTCAAAGCCTACTACCATGCAGCTCAGATCAAAATTATCAGGGATTGGTCAAGGGATGACCGCGTGAAAAAGTGGAGAGAAATGGACAGGGCAGTGATGGTAACGCACCTTGGTGAAGTCCTATGGATATCCAAGAAAGATAGACCCTGCAACATGTATTTCAGCAAAATAGGAACTGCGTTAGGGAACACGTGGGACGAGGTGGCAAACCAAACCAAGCTCACCACATTTCCGTCACCTCTCACCCCGTACTTTAGAAACCCACAATTCACGTCAGTGCTATCTGGAAATGGATTTGACAAATGGCAGGAAGGGGAATGCCACAAGATACGAAACATGGTCGAGGGAGGGGAGATAAAAACCTTCCCCCAATGCACAATGGACTTTCGAGTGGGAGAAGGAGAAAAATGTCACTACTCCCAATTGAGACATTGGCTCCAGGACCCCAAAGTAAAAGAGGGGGCAACAACAGAACTGCCCCTGTTTGAAAAATGTGTCACCACCAATGCAGGGGATAAACACCTGGTGGTGGCACTATACAGCCTAATCAACGAAGGGAAGGAAATGGAGGAGACACGCTTCATGGGCAACTGAGAAAGGGAAATGGATCAAACAATAAACATTGAACAATGGTTAGGACTTTGGACAAAGATGCCCAAACTTGCACAGTCAATACAGATACAACAAATCTGGACAAAGAAGATGTACGAGTGGCATCTCACCCCATTAGGCTGTCTAAATTCTACCGATCATCCTCTAAGCTCTGTTAAGGGGGCTGTGGGGTGAGGGGGGAAGGGGACTGTAGACACACATGGTGGCAATGCCCGAAAGTCGAACCATTCTGGGGAATGATTCAAGAAGGGCTAAAAGAAACATTAGACGTGGAGTAGAAGGGCAACCTTGGCTTATTCATAATGGGCCTGGGTGGGGAACTGGAAAACCTTCCCACGAGAGCTCAACGCAAGGACTATGTGATTCTCTACCCTCAACCCTCAAATGGAAATCAAATGAAGTGCCCACGGAACATGAGTGGGTAGGAAAGATATGGCACTTGGTAGCCATGGAAAGGGTATCATACTCTCTTCGGGGAGACCACCAGAAATTCCTTATGGACTGGGACCTAGTGATGCAATTCCTTATGAAGGACTCCAGAAACGCTTGGTGCCGAAGGAAAATGAAATTAGTGGGAGTAATCGGAGCCCCCCCTTCCTGGGGAACAGAGATGTCAACAAATCGACAGAAGGGGAGGAAGGCGGGAACTAAGAAGGAAAGATGGAGGACAGGCTACAGATTCAAGATGAGAGAAGCTGGAGCTCAGCTGATCGCTAAGGGAGCAAAGGGGACGGAGGAGGAAAACAAGAGGAAGTAGAATGGAACAACCAAGACCTGCAATGGGGCAGGGTTAGTTAGGTGGTGGAGGGGAGGGTTGCCTTAACTTTTTTCATCTTTTACATCTTGTTTGAACAAAATGGCAATAAAAAACTTAAATGGAAAATAATAATCATGATGACAACGTTGCAGGACGTCATTCCACTATTAAAAATAGGGGATTACATGGTCTACATTGGACATGAATGATGCATACTTTCATATTTCAATGTTGCCGGTGAACAAAAAATACCCCAGATTCAATTTGGGAGACCAGCACTACCAATTCAAAGTGCTACCATTCGGCATTGCATCAGCCCCCAGGGTATTCACGAAGGTCAAAGCAGTGGTGGCCAAACACTTGCGAAGACCGTCCATTCCAGTGTACCCTTACATAGACGACTGCCAATTACTGGGGATTCTCTCCAGAGGTGCCTTCAAAACACGCAGCAAACAATCTGCTATTCTGTTAGGTAGGAATTGATGCAGTCCAACTGGTGTGGGACTTCACAATACTTATCTCTTGGTATTAGGTAACCCACCTTTTAATATAGGCCTGTAATACACAAGTTGGTAGTGTAAATGAGCAGCCAGGCTTATTTTAAGAGGGTTAATGTGAGCTGTACAATGAAATCAGTAAATACAGGTATCCAAGTAAACACTTTCACATTTAAAGTTATAGTATAACTATTTATATATACACAAAGATATTTAAAGCATTCTTTAGGGGGCGTGGCCTACACGCATGGAGTGAGGACGTGTCTCTCCCGAGCTCCTGCCTGATCCTTCAACCGATCCTTTAAACATACGGCCAGATCCATAAAACTCTGACAAAAAATGATTGTTGCAGCAATTGTGCCAAAAAACGGAGTCAACATCCAGTGAAACGTAACCCCCAAACTCAAGCCCCTGGGGATCAAGATGGCGGCCCAACAGCGCTCTGACTTCGTGGAGGAGGAGGGTCCAAGTGCGGTGTCAAGGCTCCTCCTGGAACCACAAGGCATAGGGTGACGGCGAGGGTCCGGAACCCTCTACACATCTCTTCTCCCAGACAGTCGTCCGCTGCTAGGAACCCGCGGCCCGGCCTCAGCTGGCGCCAATTGAACGGGCAGCGCAAGTAAGGGCTGAAGAGTAATCAGTGACTCCCCCAGCAGGCTGAGGAAAAGTGGCAGAGGAACGCGCTGTGGCCTGAAGATACCAGACTCTTGTTGGGCCACCCGCACCAACCCTACACATCGCAGACGGGGTCAGAAGAATGTAACTGGGGGTGTGGTAGCCGCCGATTTAGAATTGGAGCATATCTAAAGTGTAGTATGTTGTACTATTCTGATATAACTAAATTGGTGTTAATAGCAATCACCAGGGGCCCAACATTCAAGTGTTTTGAATAATGTCTCTCATACAGAGAGATTATGGGGCTAGTTTGGAATGAATCACAAATCTATTTACAGTCCCATAAGTCTCAAAAAAGGTTAATGTTTTTATTTACATGTGATCTAAGTAAAGGTAAAAGTCAAGTAGATTGACATTAGAACAACTAAAGTAACATTTTGGATATGCAAACAGAAAACATTGAGGACAGTATGCCTATGCATATAGATCCACATTCAAACTAAACAATAGTCCCAGAGTCATGTGGTGCACATTATATACATAGAAGAGGACATTACTGTTGCCTAGAGAGGATTCAATCCTTTAGAACAATAAATCAAGAAACAATTCATTGCCTTGTAGTTCTTGCGGTCCATTGGTAGACTTCAATGCAAACAGTATTACAAAAGCAGATTCAGTAGAATAAATCAGACCAAGCAACACATTAGAATTTTGTAGGTTCTGGAGAGAAAAGTTGCTGTCTAGTAATGGGTTTAAAAGTAAGACAAAATACTAAATATATGTGTTATTATAAAAGGTGAAATACGAGGGTTGAAGAGAAAAGAAGGTAAATGTTGAACACTAATTGGGTAATGGCCAATCCAGCCCAGAAAACTCATACGCAGAGCCTGAAGCCAGCACATGAATGGCGCAGCGTGGGACTGCGCCATTCCTAAGCAGCCAAGCCCTCAGACTTATGCAATGACCCCAAGCCAGCACCGGTGCAGGCCCTGCTGAGGACCACCTAATCATACAGCAACACTAGGCCCCCGGGGTCAGCCGAGGCGGTACCGCAGCGAATATCTACATCAACAGAACAGTGCAACTCCTTGAAGCCGCATTACACAAGCTAGAGTTAGTCCCAATCCCCTGGACATCTCCCACTTTGGACTCTGCTAGCATCCTACGCTAACCCCCTACACGCATAAGAGCTGCCCCCAGGGTCAGCCAGCGAAGAAACAAACCTGCAGACCGGGCACCCAACCTGACCCCGTCCCCCAACCCGACAAGCTCACGCGGTCAGCTATGGTGAACTCCAAAAGTAAAGCCAAGACCACTATCATGGAGTCATTCATTGCACGCAAGCCCAGAGAACTGAACCAGAAGTCCAAAGGGTCCTGCACTGAGCCACCTACATCAGAAGAAAATGATAAAGACAATCAACTTGAGGCCATCAATGGGCTACGCTCCTTCATAGATACCAAAATTGAAGAGGTGAAATTGGACATGATGTTGATGCACCAAGACATACGCAACCTCACAGACCGCGTGACCACCACAGAGTTGGCGCAGCAACAGACGACCGTGGCCCTTAAAGACATACAAAGTAGAGTGCTTGAACTTGAGAGGCGCAATAAGTTCCTAGAGGAGAGGGCGGAAGACGCTGAAGGGCGCACAAGACAAAACAACGTGCACCCACTTGACATTCCTGAGGGAATGGAGGGCTCCAACCCCACTGGCTTTATAGAAACCAGGGGCGTTGCTAGGGGGGGGGGCTAAGGGGGCTATAGTCCCTGATCTTTTGGTTGTAGCCCCGGATAGAATCTCAGGAGCTACAGCCAAAAGACTAGCTAGCCCCCAATCCCAACAGTACTGACATCAGCTTAGCCCCGGGTCTTTTCCAGACCTAGCAACTCCCCTGATAGAAACCCTCATACAACAAGAAATAGGTGCCAACCGCCTTGCACAGGTCCTTGCAAAAGAAACCACCACCGGGATCCCATCCACGCCCTGTGATAGCCCGAATCCTGAACTTTCAAGACAGGGAAATCATTATATGCTTTTCACGCGAGGGAGGGGAAATCAAAAGAGACCACGCTAAAATCGCCATTCACTCAGACTATACACCAGCAGTACAAAAGGTAAGGAACTCTTTCGTTCCAATTAAGGCCAGACTGCGACAATTGAATATCAAATACATGTTAATGTACCCCTCGAGGCTCAAAATAATTCACAAAGGCAGAGCAATATGGAATCGCCGGCGGTGGCCAACATGTGGCTATAACACAACAACATGGCAGAAGGCGTAGATAACAACCGTAACTCATACATCGGTACTACATTTCCGGATCACCTAACGACAAACCGACACTATGGATTGAGCCAAAGACAGCACAAAGGGCGGGAGGCACCTAACTTACCAGCCTGACCTAGGCACCCCCTGCCCCCACACCCCAAGAACGGACTTACAACAGCACATCGCTGACGCTCTACACCCACTCAAGATGACCTGGAAGGGCCGTGAAAGTGCGGGGACACCTGAGCATTGCAGACACAGTGCAACTGCTGGGTGCAGTTGGTCCAGATGGACAAATTTTGTTTCTTTGAACCCTTGTTCTTGTTTGAAATGTTCCACGGTCTTCAATGCAACCATCACACAGAAACAATGGGCACACCACAAATGGTCCGGGGCGTGGCTCAATAGCCATGGCCGCTGACATAAAGATGCTAACATGGAACGTTAGAGGGATGGGCACCTACATGCGCAGAAACAGGATCAAATCCTTCTTGAGAAGAAAACACATCTCCATCAACCTGCTTCAGGAAACGCACCTCACCACTGAAGTCAACTCACAGATACCAAACTGGTGGGGAGGACAGAGCTTTGGAGCAACATACTCTACGGTTGCCCGGGCTGTCCAAACATGGATTAAAAGCTCTGTACCCTTCAAACTCTTGACCATGGAAGCCGACCCCGAGGGCAGATACCTCATACTCCGTAGAAGCATCGAGCAACGTGAAATTTGACTAGTCAACCCATATCTCCCTAATTGCGGAAACTCAGCATATCTTGCCAAATTGCAACTAAAGCTAGCACCATACAGAGACTGCTTCTTCATATGGGGAGACGACTTCAACTGTGTACGAGACTTCACCCTCGATAGATCTGCTCCTCCAATGCAGCCAGCCAACCCATCCTCCGCCACCCTGCAGAAATTCATACCAGATTTGGACCTCTCAGAGGTGTGGAGAAACCTGCATCCCGAAGGTAGGGAATTTTCATACTATTCATCCCCACACAGGGTATATACCTATATTGACTACCTACTGATAGACAAAGCACACTTGCCTCAAGTAGAATCCACCTCCTATTTGGGCAGAACCATATCTGACAACTCCTCGCTCCTCATGATATGGAAAGTAAGGAGCCCCAGACCACCCATACCGATGTGGCAGATGCCAATGGAAGCGCTAATGGACAGGGCATTTCAGGAGGAGCTCCGAGACAAAATAGTTGAATACACAGACAACAACGTGGGGAGTGTAAGCAAATGGAGCACCATCTGGGAGATCCTGAAAGTGGTGGTGAGTGGGGAGGTTATAGCAAGCACCGGTGGGATCAGGAAAACACTAAGAGAGGAGCTGGAAGCCGGCGAGGAGAAAATTAGACAATTGGAGGCCAGGGCCAACAAGACCAAAGAACTTGAAGAAGAAATGTCAACGACCAGGAAAGATTGCCAGGAAGCCTGGGCCAGATTAACTAAATTTTACTATACTGCTAAAACCACTAGGGCCCATTCAGAGAGGGATAAACCTGGCAGAATACTTTGGTGGCCATGTAAAAAAGAGAACTCAAAACAGCCAATTGTCAAAATCATAGATCCCCTAGGAACGACACACACTACACAATCAGGGGTCAATGAAACATTCAAATACCTTTACTCCCACCTATATAGCCACAAGTCAATTGTACCCCAGGATGACACATATAACACACTCGACGAGATAGGCCTTCCCACGCTTGAAGTAGCCCAAAGAGACATGCTTAATGAGGAACTAACACTTGAGGACATACAAGAGGCGATCAAAACATTGACCATTTGCAAAACCCCTGGGAGCGATGCGTTACCCCCGGAGTTCTATAAAGCATACACTACCGAGCTGGCCCCAACCCTATATGAGGTCTATAAAGAAGCCTTTGAGACCGGTGCACTGCCAAAAAGTATGAATGAGACACTAGTGATCCCCATACTCAAACCTGGGAAACCAACAGCTGAGTGCAGATCATATAGGCCGATAATCCTCCTCAACTATGACATAAAAATCCTGACGACAATACTGGCTAACAGACTATCAAGGGTTATTGGGGCCCTAGTACACAGGGACCAGAATGTGTTTGTCCCGCATCGCAACACAACGGCAAACTTACTCTGACTACAACACATCGTAGCACAAACGACAGGCTCACAGGAACCCTATTCAGTAGTCTCCCTGGATGTTATTAAAGAGTTTGATTCTATATACTGGGAGTGGCTCCTGGCCACCCTGAAACAATTCGGACTGGGCGAATACTTCATCCACTGGATTAAAATTCTATACAGGACTCCGGTGGCGAGGGTTAAAACCGGGAGAACGGTGTCTGCACTGTGGGACATACAGAGGGACACCAGACAAGGATGCCCTTTATCCCCAATGCTATACATCCTGGCACTGGAGCCATTGGCAATATACATTCGGAAACAATTCTTCGACGCAGGCATAAAAATTGGGGGATGATACCACGGGATGCCGCTATACGCAGATGATGTTTTACTCTACCTAAGAGACCCACACCTTAATCTACCCACAATCCGGGAAGTACAAAAAAACTTTGCAAAGGTATCAGGGATCTCCTTTAACCCGGAGAATTCATGTATATTCCCACTTGCGGGGCTGGCTGGAACCAAGAAGGCAGATCTTCCAGATGTCGGGATAAGATGGGAACCACACACTTTTAGATACCTCGGTATTAACATTTGGCACACACCCAAACAGACACATGGGGGCAATACCCTATTGGCAGTCCAGGGGTTCAAGCAATCTACCAAGTTCTGGTCCAGACTCCCACTGTCGATGATGGGCCAAGTGGCCATCAACAAAATGATAGTCCTACCGCGCTTTCTGTACTTTTTCCAAAATGTCCATTATTATATACCGGCCTCCTTCTTCCAGCTGCTAGGTACATTACTGAGGGGCCTTCTGTGGGGAAACATCAGACACAGGCTATCGCTAGACACTGATGCTACCATATGGTGCAGGTGGAGTCCAGCTCCCAGATCTAGAGAGATACTATTTGGCTGCTCAGCTCAACTTCGTGGCTAAATGGCTCGCAGATGAATCTACCTCGGAGATTGACCTCCTTGATCAGTTAATAGCCCCGATACACCTGAAAGAAATCACTGGGTCTGGTGGAAACACTCAGGGAAGATTCACCTGCTCATTCAGTTAGGCCAAAGAGTGTGGGACAGGACTCTGAAGTTGCTGAAGATTGAGAACCCATACTCTCCAGAAAGACCAATGACCGTGGACGTCTGCTCCAACTGAGGGGAATTGGCGCTCACGAGACTATGGGAAGGATATGGCATCTATACCTGGGGAGACATATACGAGGAAAATGCCTTTAGAGAGTTTGAATCCATGGCATTGAACGAAGGACTACCCAAAGGCTAATACCTACGTTACCGAAAAATCAGAGAAGTGGCGAAATTGAAATGGAGCGAATGGCCGGAGGAACCTGAAGCAAACCCAACCCTAACCCTAATGCACAACCTGGGAGATGGTTGGAGACCAACCTTCAGGATATACTCCTAACTCACGGACAGACCCAACCCCAAATGTTAACCCTAAAGAACTCATGTGAAATAGAGTTGGGAGCAAGCATAACTGAAAAGGAAAGGGAAAGAATCCTACAATATCCCAGAGAAGTGTCAAGAAACGCGAGATTCTGACTAATCCAACTAAATGTCCTACACAGAACATATCCCGAGCAGAATGGCCAAATTGAACAGGTCCATGACCCCACTATGCCTCCGATGCAGCTCGGACGAGGCAGGAATGGCACATATGTTCTGGAGTTGCTCAAAGATACAACACTTCTGGGCCAAAATCGAACAAGCTTGCAAAAGAGCGGGCTTGCCCCGATATGAATGGACGCCGCAGGAATGCCTGCTGTGAGCCTACACGTGAATAAGCAAAATCAGGCACATCGTAAAATCCATGGATATGGCCTGTGTGCTGGCTAAAAGAGCTATCGCAATGACATGGAAAACACTGAACGGCCCTCAATACGCCAAATGGATTAAATAGCTGGAACACTGGTCGGAGGTGGAAACGAGAATCTGGGGAGAGGGAGTAGCCAAGACAGGGACGACCCGAGCATGACTTATGAAGCCTGGAAATCCCTAATATGGGACATGTTCCACCCATCCAACGACAAACCCCCATGAGAAATGAGAACTTGCCGTCAGGGCTTGGACATACGAATGGAACTATTCTTCAACGACGACCTAACCTGCCCCCAACTAGTAGTCCCATCATTCCTTCGATAACGACCCCACTCCTACTCCGCCCCAGGGACGATACCAACACCCTAAAAGATGGTATAAGGCGATGAAGACTTTTTTGTTTGTTTTAAGTTATTTTATCAGTTACATGGTTCTTCATTGGTATATGCTGACTGTTAATTACAACCGTATCCAATGTATTTTGAAATGCCAATAAAAACCATATTAAAATAAATTAAAGCATTCTTTAAAAAGAAGCAACTAATAGGAACATGAATCCCAAGTTAGGATTCAATTTAAAAAGAGAACAATAAAGCAGGTGAGTAATTCTTTCATGTTATACATTTTCCAGCACATTGGTCGACGTCATTTGAGGCCAGTAATAAAACTTATTTTGCATACTTTGCAGTATTGAATTATATGTGAGGGAAGGGTTATAGTTGGATCAGAGCATACTGGTATTCTACAAAAACAGTTATGGATGCAGGCAGTCTGTTACCCCAACAGTAATAGTGTTAAACAATTACAACCTGTAAGGAAACAAGCACTGCCAAAGCCAATAGGTTCAGAAGGGGGCTTTCAGGGAGCCAGGACAGCCAAAGTCAACGGGCCAGTTCAAAGTTCTGATGCTGTCTTCGAACATGTTTTTAAATAGTCAGTAGTTCAAATTGAAAATCACAGCAACTCTAGCGGAGTCACCTTGAAGAAGCACAAGCTGAAAGGCCAGTGCAAGTGAGTTGAGGTCAACTCTGAAGCGGGTAAAATAGCACTTCCCAAGGTAGAAAGCACCACAAATGGCAAATGTTTGATGTACACCAAGCCCCACAGTAACTGTGAACGGTAGGATTTGTTCCAGCTGGACGCCTTCTGGTTGCAGTGCAGCAGACCCTTGTTCCTTGGTCGTGGTGATCAATGGGAGGACGTCGGATGGGCTCCTGCGGCAGCGCTCGAGAGAGAGAGGGACTCTGCAGTAGCAATGGATTCTCCTTGATTCAGCGGCTCTTTGCGATTTTGGTGCCTTTTTCTCAGCACCAAAGAAGAATGAACAACTCTGTTTAGAAGTTACTTGATTCCTCTGTCCTGGTCTCTGGCGAGGACACTCTGGATGAAGATTTCCTGCTTCTGTAGGCTCCTCTGCATGCCAACAAACCTTTGGCCGGATTCGCACATCGGAAGACAATGCACTCGATGATGGTCTGGGGTCCCCGGGTTTTGGAATTCTACAGCCTTGGAAAGTCACAGCAAGTCGGGGGTTGTGCCAAAAGGAAGTTTGTCTTAAAGCTAGTTGGTCCCACCTGGCGAAGGGAGGAAGTTGTCCCATGCGGGTCTTCCCAGTCAAAACAAAAACTGGGTCAGCAGAGCTGCAGGGCTTCACCAGACACTCTGCAGTCCCGGAGGGTGCTGCTGGTGTCTCGTCACGTTTTCTTTGTCGGTTGTTGTCCTCCAGCGGTCGACTCTGCCTCTAGACCCAAAAACCTCTCCTTTTAAGCAAGTTCCCTTTCATTCACAGCCCTAGGCTGTCAATCACCCAGCAGGGTGGCTGTCGTTCAGGACAGCCACCTGGCCAATCAGAACTGGTTTCACTCAGGCGCACCTAGTGACAAAGGACAGGGACGTTTTGGGACCCTCCCTCACTTCCTGCCTTTCCAGACACCCTGGAGCCTGGGCAAAATGCCTAGAAAGGGTGAAAAACGAAGACCGGGCCATATTGAGAAAATGGTCACCCTTTGATGCTGTACTGCAGCTGAGGATTCAGCCTGCAGATACATGGCACAAGGTAGTAAAAAAGAAACCACTGCCACCAGCCATTCAAATGAGCTAGTGTAACAGAATGTTACATGAGGAGCGGGATAAAAGAGTTACTATGCAACCCCCCAGCACTCCACATAGGGTGGTGTGTGCTGGACCCACAAAGGAAAAGGTAATTAAGACAGGGGTCATCTTACTATTCTTGGAAACAGTAGTTCACGCAAGAAAATGGAAACAGAAAATTAGGAGAAGCCCAAGGGACTTCTCAGTGGCACTGCACAAAAGATTCCATTAAACAGTAAGAAACACACAAATCCTAGTCAGAAAAATCACAAGTGAGAAAAAAGTCCCACTCACTCAGGAGTTAAAATTAAAAAGCCCTTAGTCCAGCAAAAGAGCTGGGGTTCTCTAAGGTTAAAGGGAATTGGCACAGAAATGAAAATTCTCCATAAAATATTCCAATTGGGCTTTGCCATAAACGAAAAGAAGTCAATCCTAGTGCCCAGTCAAGTAAAGCTATTTCTAGGGGAACTAATCAAAACAGACATCGAGCTAGTCTACACCTCAAAGGAGAGGGTTCAAAACATGCTATTTCAAACACCTCAGTATGTAGCTGTGATCAAGTGATGGTACAGAATGCAATGCACCTGCTGGGAATGATGGCTTCCTGCATCTACTTAGTGCCTTGTGCCATGATGCGCATGCGTCCAATGCAAGAGTGGCTAGCAAAACAATTGTCACAGACAAGCGGGTTGTGGGACATTCTAGTGGTGGTTTCACATCCTCTGGTTCAGTCGCTACTGTGGTAGAACAGAGTAATCTGTTGAAGGGACAACCTTTCCACACACTAGCGATCCAAGCCACTCTCACAGCAGACACATCTATGACAGGGTGGTGCGCTCACTTCCTTCACCATCCTGCTCCCTGCCTGTGGACACAACCACTGACCACTAAACACATCAGCCTTCTGCAACTTCTAGCAGTTCCCAAGCACTTCAACCCTTGAGGACTCGGCTAGCTCAAAAAACAGTCCTAATCCTCAAGGACAGCACCTCAGCCATGTTTTACATAAGCAAACTGGGGGAGGACACATTCTCCAGAGCTGTCCAAACTAGCCCACAACATCTGGCGGTGGGCAGTATGTCACAACATGTTGCTAGTGGCTAAACATGTTCCAGGGGGAACTAAATTCTCTGGCAGACATGCTAAGCAGGAGTACGATGTTACCCTCCGAGCACAAAAGGCAATTACACAGATGTTCTACATGAAGTCTTCTCAAACTGGGGTTTCCCAGAAATAGACCTTTTCGTGACCCAAGAAAACATGTAATGCCAATATTACGCATCCAGGTTTCCCCAGAAAGGATCCAAGGGGAACACACTGCTAATGGACTAGTCAGGGAAATTTGTATAAGTCCACCTTCCACCCCTCCAAACAACCCTTCTCAACAAAATAGTCCACAAGCTACACCAGGAACAAGTATCTCTAACCCTGGTAGCTCAAATCTGGGCCTGTCAGACCTGGTTCTCACATCTACAAATGATGTCCCTGTGTCCTCCCATTAAACTACCCTGTACGGACCACGTGTTGACCCAGGATCGGGAACAACTCTGCACCCATGCCCTCAGAAGCTGAACTTGGCAGCTTGGCTCCTGAGGTGTTAGGGAGAATTTTCTTATAAGGCTAATTTCCCAAACCTAGTGAGTACCCCAGCAGCTTTGCTGGAGTTGTGGGGTTTGTTTTTTTCTCCTGATAAGAGTGACACTCTTTTTCTCCCACTCTTAGACATGATTTGAGGTATGTCTCTGACTATTTGTGTCCTTATGGGCTATGGGGTCATTTACTCCTTAGGGTATCATCTGTTTTTTGTGTATGTGTTACACAGCACCCTCAGTGCAGTAACACAGGGGTGTCATAGTGACCCCCAAACATAGACGCCATACCCTGGGACTGACTACTGTCTCCCAGAGCATGTAAAGTCACCATTGGCTTTACTAGTCCAAAATTGTGAACAGAACCAGTACAAACCATCATATTGTGGAAGTACTGGAAGGGGTTAATTAGATTGCCCCTGGGTCTGTTTTCAAGGGGGCACTGTCCAGTCTCCCCTTGTCGAGTTTCTGGCTGGCGGCAGTGGTTACCACGCAAAATATTCCACCGGAATATTTCCTATGGGATTTTCCCGTTGATTTTAAACACACCACTTTTTTGGTGCAATGTTAAAGATACCGCTGGTTTATTTATTTAATATAAAATCGCTGGTTGCGTCTTTTTGCCAGAACTCTTTTCTAAAATGGTGTTCATGTCCGTCTCTGTAACTCCAACCAAGGTCGGGCCCTTTGTTCCAGTTTTTGGCAGGCTTCTCCACAGAAGCCCTCCAACTGGTGCCACTCTGTCTGGATTCCACAGGATGTGTGGATGGGGGAATTGGCACCCTGGACTGCGTTGCCTTAGCAACCCAAGTCGCACTCTGTTCTGATTTGGCCAGTGATGAGCCGCCCGGCTCACCACTTAGCATGTTTGAGTGACAGCTAGGTTGTTGAATGGTGGGTTTTCTACATAAAAGCAGGGCTTTTGGGACTGGAACTTCAGAAGTCGTCACAGGACCTAAGAAATCCGAAGAGGGAAGAAGCTGAGCCATCTGCAACGACGACACCACCGGTGGAGCCCTGCTGCAACAACCTCACCACTTTCCCGACCACAAGAGGAGATCTTCTGCTGGAAGAGTCTTCTCCCTCTGAGCTGGTGGGATCAACCAGTTCGCCATTACACCTTTCAGGACGTATCTTGGTCGAATCACCCGTGCCAAGCACCCCGGCGGCCGGATAACCAAGCTTTACCACTGTGACCGCGAATACCAGGAACGCACCTTTTAACCGACGAACTCCGCGGTTGCTTTCTTCCCTGGGCAGTGCAACGACTCCAAGTTTCCTCCTCGACGAGATCCTCTCTTCCCCTGGTTGAAACAATGAACTGCACCCACTGCCAGGAACAACTGCCACTGCTGGAGCTTCCTCTCTCATAAAGGTACTGTGTTTCACCTGGCCTCCCTTTCTTCGGATTGCTAAAGGTTACCCTTAAATCCTTGGCTTTCCAACTGGGTTGGCCCCCAGACCTTCTAACTTTACCTTTTGAATCACCCCGACCTCTTTTGAAAATTTCTACAAAGACTTGAATGCATTTCTCAACTGTGTGATCTTGGGCACATTTCACCTTGCTCCATTTAAAGTGGGCCTGGGCTATGAACTTTGGCTCTACAATAGACTCTGCCTTCAGTAACTTGTTTTTGTCTCTTAAAAGTGTTGGGAACTGTTTTATTTTTATGACCTGCTTTTTCTCTCCCTTTTACCTAATTATTGCAGTGCCATCTAAGTTACGCGCTCACCTCTGTTTTGACAAAAAGTGGTGTTTTGACTTAGACTTGTCTAGTAATTGCTATGGGAGGTGTGTATATTTTTCTGATTGTGTTGGAACTTGCTTTTGATTTATAGTGCTAGTGTATTTTCTAAAGTGTGTGTTAAATAAATAATTATATACTCTTGATAACAAGCTCTGGTGTTTGCTTGTCCTACTGTGTTTTTGGCCCTATTGTGTATCCTCTGTATACTGCCTAACTCATCTTGAGAGAAGTCTGACTGCTCATCCACAGCTACCAGGTAAATCTGGTTGGTGCGGATTGCTACCAATTTGGTTTACTGCTTACTCCTGTAGTCTTAATATATTTGCAGTGTTCCCCAAGGGAACTGCAGATGATTCTGCCCAACACTGGTGTACAGCGGTGGGATTTGTATTGAGGATACATTGTAGAGTGCTGCTAATACTTTAGTGCAACTAACCACAAAGATTAGCACTACACAAAGTTTATTTTCTAACAAGTCAACTATGGAAAGTTACAGCCAGGAGTCCCTTTCTGCAAAAACTGCTGATTGTTTAAGAGCCCTTTGTAGACATAAGGATCTTCCTGTAAAAGGCGGCAAAGAAATGTAATTGATAGAACGATTGTTAGAAAACCAAAGTCTGGGTAGTGGTTCAGATGAGCCTACCTCCCCAGCAAATGTAGACAATAGTAATGAAGGTAATATGGATCAAAGTACTGATAATATTGTTGTAGATTCAGAAGAGGAAAGTGAAACTAATGTAACTGTCCCCACTGGCCCTCTGCCTGTTCTAGCACCTCAACCTGTGTCTATTGGACCTTTGTCAGGTCCCACATTAAGTCCTGCATTCATTGAGTTAGAAAAAATTAGGCTTGAATTAGAGTTCAAAAGAATTAGTGCCCAATCTGAACAAAAGCACCAAGAACTAAGGCTCAGAGAAATGGAGCTCAAACATGAGCTAGAGATGAAGAAATTGTCTGTGGAAAATGCTTCTCTCCCCGGGTCCTCTAGGAGTTCCAGTCCCAAAAGACCCTGGATGCCTAAAGAGATTGTGGGTATGTATGAACCTAAGTTGGATGTGTTAGATTGGTTGGCTATGTTTGAGTATAATCATGGGCTCCAGGACATCACAGGGCATAAGTTGCTTCCTTGGTTGTTCTCTAGGCTCCCCCCTGTTGCATCGTATGTGGTAATGGAGTTGGGGGAGGTGGATAGGGTAGGCTATGAATGTTTGAAGCTAGCTTTAATAGCTAGATTTGGGAAGACCCCTTCCCAGTACCTTAAGAGGTTTAGGACCCTCAAAAAGCATGATGGTACCTCTTGGGCTATCTGGGTGAGTGAAAGTTTGAAGAACTTAGAGGGATGGATTAAGGGTTACAGAGTGAACACTTATGAAGGAATGAAAAATCTTGTTATGTTGGAGTCAATTTATGATGCCTGCTCTTCTGAGCTCAGTCAGCACTTGGCTGATTCAAAGGAAATAGATTCCAAGAAGCTAGCCAAGGCTGCTGACTTGTGGGTTGCCAACAGGGTTCTCACAAGGATTCTGGGGTAACTCAGAAAAAGGATGAGGGGAAACAGCCTAAAAAGGACTCCAAAGAGAATTCCAATAATTCCATTTCCAAAGAGGGCCCCAAACAGCACCATAAGGGTAAGCCACATGGGAAACCAAATCAGGCTAGTGTACCTTCTGGTCGCAGACCAGAAGGAGGTCAGAACAAGCCACCATTCTTGAAGGCGTTTGGAACATGCTATGTTTGTAAGGCTACTGACCATGTGAAAGGGGATCCCAGATGTAAGGGTAAACCTTCAGGGGTCCACACTGTCTCCTTAGCCTTCGCTCCAGAGGAGGAAGTACAAATGGCAAGTGGACACTTTCTACTACTGGCTGATGATCCCATAGGAGTCTCAGCTAGTGTTTCTTTAGTGTCCCTGGGGTTGTGGGAAAAACAGAACTTAGATATCTATAATTCCATCCCAGATAATACTGAAGAGTATTATAAGGACAGCGTCCAGGTGAACGGTCAGGAGACTCCTGCCATTAGGGACACTGGGCCCAGCATAACTGTGGTGGATGAATCTTTTTTCAAGGCAGAGGATTTTGCTAAGGCACCCAAACGCCTCACCAAGTTAGCTGGAGGGCCTGTGCAGATGCTTCCCCAGTTACCAGTTCTCATCCAGTGCAACGATATGGCTGTGAAGATACCTGTCAGTGTACAATGTGAGGTACCAGGAAGGGTTCTGTTGGGAAATGACCTGAAAACTCTTGGAGTAGTGTCACACCCCCCAGACCTCCTAGTAAATGGTTACAGGAGCTAACCAGACCTTCGAGGGAGAGAGCCATGAGAGGTTCTCCCAAGGCGATGATAAGAAAATTAATCACTCCTACTCCACTAGAGCTACTTACTCCTACATCTGAGCAACCAGAAGCAAAGGGGAAACCCAGAAATTCTAGAAGGAAACCAGCAGCAAGCACTCCAGTGCGTCCAACTAGGGCTTCCCCTAGGTTGTCCAAAGTTACACCTGTAACTCCACCTCCAGCTGAAGCTGAGAGAGAGGTACAACCCTGTGTGGTTGAACTAGACTCTGAAGAGACAGAGATAGTAGAATGCCAAGAACCTATTGGAGATTTGGATCCTGCTGACCATCCTGAGCTGCAGTCTTTACTGGCAGAAGGTGGACCCAACAGGGCAGACTTCAGTAAGGGACAAAGAGAATGTCCAACTCTGGAAGGTCTTCGCCACCAGGCAGCTTCTCAGGCTGATGGGCAAGTGTCTGGGAAGTATAGGTTACACTGGGAAGATGGCCTCTTCTACAGTGAACCGACTGAGTCTGCACCTGGAGACTACAAGCGACTTGTAGTACCTCAAGCAAACAGACTCCAGTTCTTGCAACTAGCCCATGAGATTCCTTTGGCTGGTCACTTGAGCTTCAATAAGACCAAAGAAAGGCTCTCTCTCAACTTTTATTGGCCAAAAATGGGGGCTGAGGTAGATAAGTTCTGCAAGAGCTGCCACACCTGCCACACTTCTGGTAAGAGTGGTTCCAAGAATGTGGCATCTTTAGTGCCTCTCCCAGTAGTGGGAGTCCCATTTGAGAGGGTAGGAATTGACATTGTTGTTCCCCTTGAACCTCCAACCTCCTCAGGCAACAGGTTTATCCTTGTTGTAGTAGACCATGCTACTAGGTACCCTGAGGCAATTCCTATGAGGACTGTTACAGCGCCAGCTGTGGCTAAGGCCCTCCTTGGTATTTTTACAAGGGTTGGGTTTCCTAAGGAGGTAATCTCTGACAGGGGGTCAAATTTTATGTCCCACTACATGAAAGCCATGTGGAAAAACTGTGGAGTTACCTACAAGTTCTCGACCGCATACCACCCTCAGACAAATGGATTGGTTGAAAGGTTTAATAGAACCATGAAGAGCATGATAGGTGCTTTAGAAGAACCCCTCAAGAGAAAGTGGGATCTTCTACTGCCATGCCTTCTCTTTGCTTATAGAGAAGTCCCTCAGGAGGGAGTAGGATACAGTCCCTTTGAACTTCTTTATGGCCATCCAGTCAGAGGTCCATTGGCCCTGATTAAGGAGGGGTTGGAGAGTGCTCCTTCCCCCAAGCCGGTCAGAGTGACTGACTACGTGATAGGACTCCGGAGGAGAATGTCACAGGTGATGGCACAAGCTAGTGATAACCTGAAGGCTGGACACACTTTGGTCAAGCATTGGCATGATCAAAAGGCTAACATGGTTGAGTTCACTCAAGACCAGTTAGTTCTCGTTATGATACCAACAAGGCAGAGGGCCTTGCAAGACAAATGGATGGGACCCTTCAAGGTTGTGGGAAAACTTGGAGAGGTGAACTATCTGGTGGATTTGGGCAATCCGAAGGAGGCTCCCAGAGTCTTCCACACCACTTCCACATATTTATATAAACTGACCTGCTAAATGTACAATACTGTATTTATATTTGTATATATGCCTACTTAACAGACCCTGTAAGTAATGTAATGCTCTGCTCACCATTCAACTGTTTCCTACCCTGTAACCAAATCTTTATGTATACTTACTCCTCTGTTCTCTGTTGCGCCTTGTTACCTCTGGGTTTTGGCGCTATATCAAATAAATAAACAAACAAACAAACAAACAAACACCAACAGACTGAAGGCTTATGTCTCCAGACCTGAAGTAGGAGCTTTGCTTCTAGCTTCAGCAGAAGAGGAAGAAGAGAGTGAACTTCTCCCTGATCTCCTCAGAGGCTTACCTTTGGATGAAAAGATTGAAGGAGTTAATCTCTCTTCAAATCTGACACCTGAGCAACAGGAGTGCAAATCTATGTTAAATCAGTTTGCCTCCCTGTTCTCACTTTCACCAGGCTTGACTCCTTGGGGCCAGCATGACATACTCACTGTGACTGTCTGCCTGTAAAAAGCAGAGGGTACAGAATGTCAGAGAATGTAAGAACCCACATCAAAGGAGAGGTCAGCAAGATGCTGGACCTCGGGGTAATAGAGCCCTCTACTAGTCCATGGTCTAGCCTTGTTGTTTTAGTACCAAAGGCAGGATCCAAAGAATTGAGATTCTGTGTGGACTATAGAGCTCTTAATGCAGTCACCAAGACTGATGCCCATCCTTTGCCAAGGGCAGATGAGTTGGTGGATAGACTTGGTTCAGCAAAGTACCTCAGCACATTTGATCTGACGTCCGGCTATTGGAAAATAGCCCTGACAGACCATGCCAAGGAGAAAACTGCATTTTCTACCCCGGTTGGCATATACCAATTTAAGGTTATGCCTTTTGGACTGAAGAATGCACCTGCTACATTCCAAAGGATGGTAAATCAGGTTCTGGCTGGGATGGAGGACTTCTGCATGGCATACTTGGATGACATTGCAGTATTCAGCCAATCCTGGGAGGAGCATGTTGACCACCTAGGACATGTTTTGCAGGCTCTTGAGAAGGCCAATCTGACCATAAAGGCAAGTAAATACCATATTGGACAGTGTAAAGTGGTCTACCTTGGACATGAGTTAGGAGGTGGAGAAATAAGACCTTTGCCCAGTAAGATTGAAGCTGTGCAAAATTGGTCAACACCTACTACTCAGACCCAGGTGAGAGCCTTCTCAGGCCTCACTGGGTACTATAGGAATTTCATAGAGAACTATGGGACCATAGCTTCTCCACTGAATGTGTTCTCCTCTCCTAAATTCCCTAAAAAGGTCAAATGGAATGAGGAGTACAATCAGGCCTTTGAAAACCTGAAGAAAGCCCTTTGTCAAGCTCCAGTGCTAAGAGCTCCTGACTACCACCAAACTTTCATTGTACAGACAGATGATTCAAATGCAGGTATAGGTGCAGTCCTTAGTCAACTGGATGGGAAATGCAGGGAGCACCCCATTTGCTTCATCAGTAGAAAACTGAAGGAACCTGAGACAAGGTGGGCAACCATTGAAAGAGAGTGTTTTGCCATTGTGTGGGCTCTGAAGAAGTTTAGGCCATACTTGTATGGTTCTACTTTTGTTTTTCAGACTGACCATCAACCCTTGAGATGGTTAATGCAAATGAAAGGGGGGAACCCAAAACTATTGAGATGGTCAATCTGCCTCCAGAGGTTTGATTTCACCATTGAGCACAGGTCAGGGTGTTGTAACGCTCACCTGATTCCCGTAGAGGCGCCGGTCTTGACTGGGCGTATACCGTTTCTTCAAAGGTGATGTGTAACACACGGCTGGCTCTTTGGGCTGGACCTCTGTGCACTGTATGTCTGGCTCGAAGGGTAAGATGTCTTAGGTAAGTGAACGCCGTGCTCTCCATCTGCTTCGAGGCAGGGTGCTGTAACCAGTTTCTTCACTGGATAAGGGGAGCAGGCCTCTTGACTTCAGAGGACTGCTGTCCGTCGTTTACTGCACGAACGGTAAGTTTAGAGTAATTCTAATCTCTTTAAAGTCTTTAGTAATGATGTCTCTTGTTTTGCAGGGTTCCGGCGATGGCGGATGGCGGGCTGAAGTGAGTTGAAGATGGAGCCCGTGTGATGAATAGAAGCGCCTGGAAGCACGTAAGTAAGCGCTTGTTGCCTGCTTCACGATGCGCTCTAACTGTCTTTTTATTTTGCAGGTACAAGTTCGGGGCGGCTGCAGGGTGCCGGAATACCCACTGGGTTAGATGTGGAAAGGAGTAATGGCAGGTGAGTATTAAAGTTCCCCAATGTCTTTAAACGCACCTTGTTTTGTCTTTCAGATGCGGGATGCAGCGCCGAAGGCCTCCGGAGCGTGCGAAGAGTTGGTAAGCTTTTGTCTTTCAGATGCCAGAATGCAGTGTGAAGACCTCCGGAGCGCACGAAGAGTAGGTAAGCCTTTGTCTTTCAGATGCCGGAATGCAGCGCGAGGCGTTGGTGACAGCCGATGGACCAGGTAAGTGAAGAGCTGTCACTGAAGGCCGGAATGCTAACCTGTTCTTTCTTGTCTTTATAGGTGTTGCTGAAGACTGGATTCAGAATGGTAAGCCTTTTTCCTTAGGCCCAGGATCAGATGCAGAAGACACGATGAGCGTTCTGCTGCTGAGGATGCACAATAACGCAAAGCAAGATTCATCCATCGGGTGTGGTTTAAATAGCCTCCTGTAGTGCTTAGGTGTCTCCTTCCACAGCCACGCCTAGGTAAGAAAAGAGTTCCTGCTTTCCAGAAGAGTTCCAGTGTTCTGAATCTAGGGAGTGGCTCCTGCCCCACCCAACAGGAAAAGTAGTTCCAAACAGAAGAGGATCAGAGACTCAACTGGCAGGCAAGTAAGCAGCATGGTCTGCTGCAGGTAAGTCCACCCAAGCATTATGAGCCTGGCGCTTCCAGCGCTGGGACTGGGCATATTTATGAGCCTGGTGCCACTGGCGCCAGGACTGGGTCCAAAAGGTCCCAATTGGGACTGGTTGGCACTCGGAACCTGGGTTATGGATCTGCTTCCAAGGGAGTTGGGAAAACCCTGACCTTTTGGAAGCAGAGATCATGACAGTACCCCCCCTCAAGGCCCCTCCCAAACCGGGCTTCTCCGGGGGTTTTGGCTTGTCAGGAAATGTTCGGTGAAATCTTTTGATTAGGCGAGGAGCGTGGACATATTCAGCAGGTTCCCAGGATCTCTCTTGGGGGCCGTAGCCTTTCCAGTCAATTAGGTAGAATAGTTTAGATTTGGAGATCTTGGAGTCCAGAATGCTTTTGACATCAAACTCGAGTTCTCCATCAACTAGGATAGGTTTTGGAGATTTGGTTAGTCAGGTTTGAGGTTGCACGGGTTTTAATAGAGAGACGTGGAAGACCGGATGTATCTTCATGTGCGGGGGCAAGTCCAACTTGACCGCTACTGGGTTTACTATGGTAGTGATGGAATAGGGACCAAGGTATCTTGGGTTGAATGTGCGTGGCCCTTTTAGAGGTAGATATTTGGTGGATAACCAGACTTGATCCCCTACTTGATATTGAGGGGCTTCCTTCCGATGTTGATCTGCTCCTTTCTTGTATTGTTCTTTAGCCCTTTGAAGGTGAGAAACAGCTTCCTTAAAGGCTTGGGTGATTGTAGAATGCAGGTAGTCTACTGCTGGTGTTTCAAGATCTTGGAGGGGATCCAACTCCGAGGTTCGAGGGTGACTGCCGTACAAAAGAAAAAACGGGGTTTTCCCAGTTCCCGAATGGACAGAGTTATTGTAGGCATATTCGGCTATCCAAAGGATGTCTTTCCAAGTTTTTTCAGTTTGTTGCAGCATGCAGCGTAAATACTGTTCCAGAGTTTGATTGGTCCTCTCGGTTTGTCCGTCGGTCTTAGGGTGGTGACTGGTCGATAGTCTCACATCAATTTGAGCCGACCGACAGCAACTTCGCCAAAAATGAGAAATAAAATGACTACCTCGATCCGAAATTAGAACCGAAGGAAAACCGTGCAGTCGGACGATGTTTTCGAGAAATTCTCGGGCCAGAGTTGCTGCTGTTGGCAAGCCTTTGAGCGGAATGAAATGCGCCATTTTGGAGAATAAGTCCACGATTACTAGAATTGTATTGTATCCGGAGCATGGAGGTAGATTGGTGATGAAGTCCATAGAAAGCGTATGCCAAGGGCGAGGTGGGATGTCAATAGGGCGTAAGAGGCCTGCTGGTCTTTCCTTTTGACTCTTGTTTTGGGCACATACTCCACAGGACATTATAAAGTCTCTGATATCTTTTTTCCAAGACGGCCACCAGAAGTAGCGCTTGATCTTTTCTGAGGTCTTGGCCATACCGGGATGTCCTTCCATTAAAGAATCGTGATAACAAGAGATTACTTTTTTCTGTAAATCTGTGCTGGGTAGGTATAATCGTTCTTGGAAATACAATAAGTTGTCCTTTACTGCAAAGTCCTTTCCCTGCAGATGCCAATTCTGTATGTCTGCTGGAGTTACAAGTTGCCTGGCTTTATCCTTAACTTCCTGTATGGATTCTGTGGCGATTACACCCAGAATTCTTTGTTCGGGAATGATTGGTACAGGTTTAGGGTTGATCAAGTGTTCTTCCACTCCCATCCGAGAAAGGGCATCAGCTTTACCGTTTTTTGTACCAGGTCGATAGGTAATTATGAAGTCAAACTTGGCAAAGAATAATGCCCAACGGAGTTGTCTAGAGGATTGGGCTTTTGCGGTTTTCAAATATTGCAGGTTTCGGTGATCCGTAATCACAGTAACGGTGTGTCGGGCCCCCAGCAGATAATGCCGCCAAGCCTTAAAGGCAGACTTGATAGCCAGAAGTTCCTTGTCAGTAATCGTGTAATTGATTTCAGGAGGCGAGAATTTGCGGGACCAAAATGCCACGGGATGCAACTGATTGGTTATCGGGTCCTTTTGTGATAGAACTGCCCCCATGGCAAGGCTTGAAGCATCAGTTTCCACGATGTAGGGGAGTTCGGGGCGAGGGTGTTTTAAGATTGGTGCAGAGATAAATTTAGTCTTCAAATCCTGGAAAGCTTGTTCCGCCTCGGTAGACCATTCAAAACGTTTGTTTTTCTTTAACAAGGCAGTGATGGGCTGGACTATTCGAGAGAATTCGGGGATAAACCTGCGGTAAAAGTTATCGAAGCCTAACATGCTTTGCACACCTTTTACGGAGGATGGTGATGGCCATTTGAGAACTGCATCGACCTTCTTTGAATCCATACGCACTCCGCCAGGTGATAATATGAATCCCAAGAATTCAACTTCAGTCACGTTGAAAACACATTTTTCCAACTTAGCGAAAAGTTTGTGTTGACGCAATCTTTCGAGGACCATTTTCACGTGTTTCCGATGTTCAGATTCCGATGAAGAATAAACGAGGATGTCGTCAATGTAAACAACAACACACACATCTATGAGCTCTCTGAGGACATCGTTCATAAAATATTGAAAGGCGGCCGGGGCATTACAAAGTCCGAAGGGCATGACCTGATATTCAAATAGCCCATACTTGGTGCGGAAGGCCGTCTTCCATTCATCGCCCTCTTTTACTCGTACCAAGTGGTAAGCTCCTCTAAGATCCAGCTTTGTATATATGCATGCTTTTCTGACTTGGTCCAGGAGTTCAGGGATCAAAGGTAACGGATATCTATTCTTAACGGTGATCTGGTTCAGGGAGCGATAATCTATACAAGTTCTAAGGTCTCCTTCCTTTTTTGGAACGAAGAACAAAGCTGAAGAAGCAGGGGACTTGGAAGGACGTATAAACCCATTTGCCAGGTATTGATCCAGGTATTGTCGAAGGTGAAGGTTATCAGGCTCGGTGAGGGCATAAATTCTACTACAAGGGGGAGTAGATCCAGGTATCAGGTCGATCTGGCAGTCATAAGACCTATGAGGAGGTAGAGAGTTAGCCTGATCCTTCCGGAAAACATCTTGGTATTCTAGGTATTCGGGAGGTAACTGGGGAGTCTCTGAAGAAATTGCTGCCAGTGCAACACCAGGTGGAGGGTGACAAGTAGAGACACATTCTGGAAACTGGACCGTTCTTGCTCGCCAATCGATCAGAGGATTGTGTTTCTCTAACCAAGGTATTCCTAGAATAATCTGGAACTGAGGGGCCTTGATCACATCGAACACGATCTTCTCATGGTGTCCATCTTGACTTACTAGCGTCACTTCTTGAGTGGTATGCGTTACTGGCCCGGAGGCTATCTCCGTACCATCCACCGTAGTAATGACGTCCTTTACAGCCTTGGGACAAAGAGTTAGATTCATCCTCAAAACCATTTCATGATCCACATAATTGCCGATGGCACCGCTGTCGACGTAAGCTTCAATTGCATGTAATCGATCCGGATTATCAGGGCTAATGAGGACCATAGGTATCACGAAATGCGAGGTCACGGAACTGGTTTTCACGCTCGGCAAGAGGACCTCTATTCTTGTCGGGCGAGGTTGTTTCCCTGCTCAGAGTTTGTAACTTTGGTAACTGCAGCTCCTACTGCCTTCTTGGCAGGTTTCACCGGACAGTCTCGAAGAAAGTGCCCTGAGTTTCCGCAATAGAGGCATAATTGCAACTGTTTTCTCCTTTCCCGCTCCTTTTGTGTTAGAGGACCTTTCAGACCCCCTATTTGCATGGGTTCCCCGGAGTCTACTCCTTTGGAAGGAGTTGGCGGTTTGGAAAATACTCGAGCATCAAACTTGGAACGATCGGCCTTCCTGTCTGCAGTCTGTGATCTATTTGAACAACTAAGTCTATATAGTCCGAACAATCTTGTGGGGGATTCACTACTTGGGCTAACACACCTTTGAGCTCTCCGCGTAGACCTCTATAAAACAGCGTAATCCTTTTGTCCTCAGGCCAGTGAGTTTCCACTATCAGTCTGTTGAAAGACGCAATATAAGCCAAAAGGTCTTGATTACCTTGTCGCAACGAAAGAAGCTCATTGTCCAAGGCCTGCCCCTGTGAATGTCTTGCGAACAGTTTTTCCATACTGAGCTGAAAAGCTTGAAAATCATGGAGGACCGGATCATCTTGATTTACTAGAGGGATCGACCAGTCTGCCGCATTGCCACTAAGGTACGAAAGCACGAAAGCTACTTTAGCTTGATCAGTTGGAAAGGCTGCTGGCCGGCATAAGAAATGCAACCGGCACTGATTGATAAATACTGCAAACCTCTTTGGGTCACCAGAAAATCGTTCGGGCGGAGCCAGAGGTACATTCCCAGGTAGGTTGATCTGCACTGGATTCATAGAGGATGTAGAAGGAAGATTTCCCCCAGATGCGGGTAACGGGGTCTGTCCGGCTTGTGACTGTAGCAATTGTCTAGCGAGATCATCTGTTCGCTCCTTGGAAATAATCAGTTCCCTTCTTAGAGCGTTCGTTTCCTGACGGGCTGCATGCACTTCTGCCCTTAGTTCCCCAAGTAACTGGGCTAGCTGGTCGGTATCCGAGGTTTCCATAGCGCCTGGACGGGAGTTTTGTGGTAGGCTTTGCGTTCTGTAACGCTCACCTGATTCCCGTAGAGGCGCCGGTCTTGACTGGGCGTATACCGTATCTTCAAAGGTGATGTGTAACACACGGCTGGCTCTTTGGGCTGGACCTCTGTGCACTGTATGTCTGGCTCGAAGGGTAAGATGTCTTAGGTAAGTGAACGCCGTGCTCTCCATCTGCCTCGAGGCAGGGTGCTGTAACCAGTTTCTTCACTGGATAAGGGGAGCAGGCCTCTTGACTTCAGAGGACTGCTGTCCGTCGTTTACTGCACGAACTGTAAGTTTCGAGTAATTCTAATGTCTTTAAAGTCTTTAGTAATGATGTCTCTTGTTTTGCAGGGTTCCGGCGATGGCGGATGGCGGGCTGAAGTGAGTTGAAGATGGAGCCCGTGTGATGAATAGAAGCGCCTGGAAGCACGTAAGTAAGCGCTTGTTGCCTGCTTCACGATGCACTCTAACTGTCTTTTTATTTTGCAGGTACAAGTTCGGGGCGGCTGCAGGGTGCCGGAATACCCACTGGGTTAGATGTGGAAAGGAGTAATGGCAGGTGAGTATTAAAGTTCCCCAATGTCTTTAAACGCACCTTGTTTTGTCTTTCAGATGCGGGATGCAGCACGGAAGGCCTCCGGAGCGTGCAAAGAGTTGGTAAGCTTTTGTCTTTCAGATGCCGGAATGCAGTGTGAAGACCTCCGGAGCGCACGAAGAGTAGGTAAGCCTTTGTCTTTCAGATGCCGGAATGCAGCGCGAGGCGTTGGTGACAGCCGATGGACCAGGTAAGTGAAGAGCTGTCACTGAAGACCGTAATGCTAACCTGTTCTTTCTTGTCTTTTTAGGTGTTGCTGAAGACTGGATTCAGAATGGTAAGCCTTTTTCCTTAGGCCCAGGATCAGATGCAGAAGACACGATGAGCGTTCTGCTGCTGCGGATGCAGAATAATGCAAAGCAAGATTCATCCATCGGGTGTGGTTTAAATAGCCTCCTGTAGTGCTTAGATGTCTCCTTCCACAGCCACGCCTAGGTAAGAAAAGAGTTCCTGCTTTCCAGAAGAGTTCCAGTGTTCTGAATCTAGGGAGTGGCTCCTGCCCCACCCAACAGGAAAAGTAGTTCCAAACAGAAGAGGATCAGAGACTCAACTGGCAGGCAAGTAAGCAGCATGGTCTGCTGCAGGTAAGTCCACACAAGCATTATGAGCCCGGCGCTTCCAGCGCTGGGACTGGGCATATTTATGAGCCTGGTGCCACTGGCGCCAGGACTGGGTCCAAAAGGTCCCAATTGGGACTGGTTGGCACTCGGAACCTGGGTTATGGATCTGCTTCCAAGGGAGTTGGGAAAACCCTGACCTTTTGGAAGCAGAGATCATGACAGGTGTCACCACCAAAATGCTGATGGTCTCTCTAGGATGTTTGCAACCGACTAGAGGTATGGGATTCATCCATGAGTAGATTCAATCCTCCTGTGCCCTAGTCTTTGGGGGGGCGAGTGTTAGGGAGAATTCTCTTATAAGGCTAATTTCCCAAACCTAGTGAGTCCCCCAGCAGCTTTGCTGGATATTTGGGGTTTGTTTTTTTCTCCTGCTAAGAGTGAGACTCTTTTTCTCCCACTGTTAGACATGATTTGAGGTATGTCTCTGATTATTTGTGTGCTTATGTGCTATGGGGTCCTTTACTCCATAGGGTACCATCTGTTTTTTGTGTATGTGTTACACAGCACCCTCAGTGCAGTAACACAGGGGTGTCATAGTGACCCCCAAACATAGACTGCATACCCTGGGACTGACTACTGTCTCCCAGGGCATGTAAAGTCACCATTGGCTTTACTAGTCCAAAATTGTGAACAGAACCAGTACAAACCATCATATTGTGGAAGTACCGGAAGGGGTTAATTAGATTGCCCCTGGGTCTGTTTTCAAGGGGGCACTGTCCAGCCCCCCTGGTCGAGTTTCTGGCTGGTGGCAGTGGTTACCAATCAAAATATTCCACCAGAATATTTCCTGTGGGATTTTCCCATTGATTTTATACACACCACTTTTTTGGTGCAATGTTAAAGATACCGCCGGTTTATTTATATAATATAAAATCACTGGTTGGGTCTTTTTGCCAGAACTCTTTTCGAAAATGGCGTTCGTGTCCGTCTCTGTAACTCCAACCAAGGTCAGGCCCTTTGTTCCACTTTTTGGCAGGCTTCTCCACAGAAGCCCTCCAAATGGTGCCACTCTGTCTGGATTCCACAGGATGTGTGGGTGGAGGAATTGGCACCCTGGACTGTGTTGCCTTAGCAACCCAAGTCGAACTCTGTTCTGATTGAGCTAGTGGTGAGCCGCCTGGCTCACCACTTAGCATGTTTGAGTGACAGCCAGGGTGTTGAATGGGGGTTTTCCTGCATAAAAGCAGAGCTTTTGGGACTGGAACTTCAGAAGTCACCACAGGACCTAAGAAATCGAAAGAGGGAAGAAGCTGAGCCATCTGCAAAGACGACACCACCGGTAGAGCCCTGCTGCAACGACCTCACCACTTTCCCAACGACAAGAGGAGATCTTCTGCTGGAAGAGTCTTCTCCCTCTGAGCTGGTGGGATCAACCAGTTCGCCATTTCGCCTTCCAGGACTTCTCTTGGTCGAATCACCCGTGCCAAGCACCCCGGCGGCCGATAACCAAGCTTCACCACTTTGACCGGGAATACCAGGAACGCACCTTTTAACCGACGAACTCCACGGCTGGTTTCTTCCCTGGGCAGTGCAACGACTCCAAGTTTCCTCCTCGACGGGATCCTCTCTTGCCCTGGTCGATACAACAAACTGCACTCGCTGCCAGGAACAACTGCCACCGCTGGAGCTTCCTCTCTCTTAAAGGTACTGTGTTCCACCTGGCCTCCCTTTCTTCGGATTGCTAAAGGTGACCCTTAAATCCTTGGCTTTCCAACTGGGTTGGCCCCCAGACCTTCTAACTTTACCTTTTGAATCACCCCGACCTCTTTTGAACATTTCTACAAAGACTTGAATCCATTTCTCAACTGTGTGATCTTGGGCACATTTCACCTTGCTCCATTTAAAGTGGGCCTGGCCTATGAACTTTGGCTCTAAAGTAGACTCTGCCTTCAGTAACTTGTTCTGGTCTCTTAAAAGTGTTGGGAACTGTTTTATTTTCATGACCTGCCTTTTTCTCTCCCTTTTACCTAATTATTGCAGTGCCATCTAAGTTACACGCTCACCTCTGTTTTGACAAAAAGTGGTGTTTTGACTTAGACTTGTCTAGTAATTGCTAAGGGAGGTGTGTATACTTTTCTGATTGTGTTGGAACTTGCTTTTGATTTATAGTGCTAGTGTATTTTCTAAAGTGTGTGTTAAATAAATAATTATATACTTTTGATAACAAGCTCTGGCCAGTGTTTGCTTGCCCTACTGTGTTTTTGGCCCTATTGTGTATCCTCTGTATACTGCCTAACTCTTCTTGAGAGAAGTCTGACTGCTCATCCACAGCTACCAGGTAAATCTGGGTGGTGCGGACTGCTACCAATTGGGTTTACTGCTTACTCCTGTAGTCTTAATCATTTTGCAGTGTTCCCCAAGGGAACTGCACAGGATTCTGCCTAACATGAGGTCATAGAATTTGTCACCTTAACCTAGACCAAAGGTGTATGGAAGTACTCAAGGAGTCACACAAGGCTTAAACACAACACGCCTATTTTAACAAATGGAATGCTTTGTGGTGTGGTGCCGAACACAGTCTCTCAATAAAACGGACTGTTCACAAAACAATAGTCAACTACCTCCTCTACGTACTTGACTTGAGATTAATCTTTAACTCACTCAAAGTATACCTAGTGGCTCTCTCTGCTTGCACCATGTCCAAGAACAACATTTTGTGGAGGAAGGTGCCCGTAGTTGAGGCTTCCATGATGGGCGTCAAAAAACGGTACCCTCCCATCTCTAATCCTACTCCTGGCTGGGATCTCAATGCAATGTCGTGCTCACAAGGCTCATGGGTACCCCCTTTGACCCTATGCAGAAAGCCAGTCTTAAGCACTTTACATACAAAACAGCTTTCCTAATAGCCGTAACTTCTATCAGAAGGGTTAGTGAACTGAAAGCTCTGTCTGTAAAGATCCCTTTGTAGTAATAGACAAGGACAAAGTGGTGCTACTCACACATCCTCGCTTCTCACCCAAATTCATTTCAAAATTCCATGTCAAAGTATAGAGCTGCCTGTGTTTTTCTAAAACCCCTCAAATGCAGCAGAGAGAAGTCTACATACACTGGATGTACACAGAGCTGTCATGTTCTACCTTCAAAAGACAAAGCTGATCAGGAAGACAGATTGTTTCCTGATATCTGTAGCTGCTGGAAGAGAAGGGGACCCTATCTCCTAGGCAGCGATTTCCAAATGGATCGTCAACTGCATCCAACTGTTACTCTCTTGCTAAGTGAACATTGCCCTTTAAGCCCAGAGTGCACACAACTCGAGGCACTGGGGCAACCTTAGCCTTCATAGCAAATGTGCCTCTAGAGGCCATTTGCAAGGGTGCCACTCGAGTCCAGTACACACCTTCACCCAACATTACTGTCTGGACACACAATAGAGTGATGATGCACAGGTGGGGCAAGCAGTGCTGAATCATCTCTTTGCTGCACTACCTTCTAATAACGCACCTCCTTCTACAAGTACTTCTCGATAATGTATGCAAAGCATGTGATTCTAAGCAGATCCACAACCCTCAGAAGAGATACGTTACTCATCTTAATCGTATTTGTGATGCGTGTATCTGCTTAGATTCACATTCACCCGCCCTTCCTCCACTCTTGGAGTAGAAGGTGCTTGGGGAAAAAGCATGGCCCATTCGCACCTCATGGTCTCCACCTACACTTCACACTTACACACCCTCTGGTCAGAAACAAATAATCTGAGGGACCTCGACAAGTGAGGGATCATGGGTACAGGGTACGTCACACTAGGGATAGTAGTAAAAGTCACGCCCCATCAACGTCCCTTTTCCAACTTCAAAAACTTCATGTGCAATACTCTGCAACTTCCACTAGATGTCGGCCTATACAAAACATGTGAATGTAATCAGATACAAGCATCAGAAATATGATTACAGTGAGTAATGTAGCCCATATATATGTTACTATAACTTTAATTGATTAATGATTTTCTTGTGTCTATGTATGTACTGATTTCTTTGTATTGCTCACATGGCTCCCTCCTAAAATAAGCCTAGCTGCTCAGCCACTCTACCGACTTGTGTAGTACAGGCCTAAATTAAGAGTTGGGTCCCTAATACCAAGAGATAAATCTTATGAAGTCCCACACCAGTTGGACTTTATAAAAACGTACCCACCACTCACACCTTCACTACTTTCTCCAAAACTGGAATAGCAGATTGCCTCAACCTCCTAAATATTAGCGAAATCAGGCACCTCCTTTTCAAAACCACCAAGCATCTCTTAACAACTCTATTTGCTGCTACTGTGCCAGTATCCTCTTTGGTCTCCCCAAATAGCTTTCTGTCCTCTCGACAAGATTAACTTCGCTACCAGGAATTCATTGGAACCCCCTCACACCTACTTCCTCATACCATCACCAGCCTTGATAGCTGATAATGCAAAACAGGGACAGATTTACATTTCTTCTCCTGGTACACACATCTATCCACGTTAAGGCACCACTGTATCTATCCTCCTCTATCCAACTCTATAAGCCTTCTCAACCTCCGCCCTGCCTCTTCAACTACACTTGTGGCTTCCCGCCCTCTATGTGCTTCTCTCGCCCCTGCTTTTTCTCTCTTCTTGCTCCACTTGCTCGGAATTCTCCTCCCCGGACATCTGAAACAGTCTACATGGATTTGTTAAAAACCAAACTAAAAGCCTAGCTCCTCACCTCCGAGTTACTTTATTAACGTAGCTCTCATCTGTCTTCTAGCTAAAAAAGATTTCTTCTCCTCTATCCTGCCTCTTACTTCGTCTGCCTCCATTCTAGCACTTCACCGATAATGGTCATGTACCGAGCACAGCTGGTCGTACCGCCTACCTGCACTTAAAAATGTCCATTCTCCAGCATGGGGTCTGGCATGGATTCACATGCTCATGAATATTCCCCCTCAGGCCGGGGATACTCGGTAAAAGAAAAAAGCTTCACTTTCACTTACAAACTGTATTTCTCCTCTAAACCAATCACTGTACTCTGGGTCATACTGCCCCCAGCCAATGACTGCCCTCTCCCTAAGTCCCTCCTCTGGCAGCCATCTTCAGCTTTTTACTGCACATTCAAGTGTTGGGAGTCCTCGAGTTTTGCTCCGTGAGCTATTCTACGGTTTTCGTGTATTTTTTGAGAAGAAGTCCTATTTTTGTCAAGGCAGAGCCTGTGTGCTCTTCTCTCCATCGGTTGACAAGCGAGGACCCGTTTGCCGGTGAATTTCAGCACACCTCAAGGGCAAGGATCGTCGAGTTTTCTTTGAAATTTTCAGAAGGCCATGGGGCCTACTCCGCACCTCCGACCATGGTGTAGGGAAGTTCCCTCTTCAAGCTCTGCTCCAGGTGCGGACTGCAGAATGTGTTTGTGGATGACAAACACCTTCAATGCCTCTGCCTTCACCTGGACCACAAAGAAGCAGATTGTGAGATCTACCTCGGGTTCTCCAAGAGAACGATGAAGGATTGTCACAGTAGACTGGTGGCGTGGCTAAGCGCCAAGGCCTCTGCCCCATGCCCAAAGCAGGGTCATGCCTCACCCAGAACCGGCCGGTCAGAGGAGCAGGCTTCTAAGTCCATTGAGGGCGCTCCATCCGTGGGGGCCCAAGACCAGGTCAAGCTCTGCAAGTCTGTTTCCATCGGGGTCACCACGCAAGCAGGTGCTGCGATGGGCAGTGCGCTATCAAGCTCACCATCTGCCTCCCATCTCTAGTCATCGTTCAAGCTCCGCATCAAAAAGTAAATCAGCCAACCCGGCTAAGCTGCAGGAGAATCCTGAGAAGCCCAGGGTGGAAGAAAAGACGGCTAACCTGCCCAAGAAGGTCCAGGCGCACAGGACAAATCTACGTTGACGATTGAGATGGTAGCAGCTGCTCTCTCAAAGGCCAAAGGGGCTGACCCTGTGAGGGTAGCCCTGACTGCACCCAGTGTATCCCTACCCCCAAGGCAGGAGGCCTCGGCGGTGGTGAAGACACTGGAAAAAAGGATGGCATCGCAAGCCTGGCTCTGACCCCTCAGGGTGCAAAAAAGAGGGGGGGCGGTGACGTCCCAGGCCAGCCACAGGCCATACCCCAAATCATGGAGGTTTCGTCCTCGGATGAGGATGACCTGGAGTCCGTGCACACGATCCACCAGGACTTTGAGGAAGACAGCGCAGGGCCTAGTATGCCGACCGCTCCTGCTCAGCCGAGAGTTCCATCTCTGGACATCCTTTTGACCATGCACACGTCAGTGTCAGAAATCCAGAAAAGGATGCAGGAGGCCCCGGCCCCTGTTGCCCGTATCAGCCGCTGGAGAAAAAGAGGAAGCGCCATCCAACACCCCCTCATCAACCTCCACACCCATGCCAGGTTCCCTCCGCCCCCAAGGGTTACGGACACGGGGATGGCCACAGCGACTACAGACATCACAGCGGGTGGATAGCCGCAGCCGAGGACATCCCCACTGGATGAGGTGGAGTAGTTTCATGACATGGTCGCCAGAGCCTCTGAGCTCTTCCAGCTGACAACGAGGCAACCAAAAGGGAAAGCTTCCTATACCAGAGGCGCAAGGTCAAGAGGAAGACCATCATGGCGGTGCCTCTCCTGGACGACGTCTGGGAGGAAGGCCTATCCCTATTGAATCCTGCCCTGGCCAAGCGGGATAGGCTAGAGAAAAGTACCGGGTGCCAGAGTCCGCACCCAAGTTCCTATGGTCGCAACTGTTGCCGGACTCGGTGGTGTTGGCAGCTGCGAGTAAGAGATAGTCTAACCCATCGTCATCCTCACTCCCTCTGGACAGCGAAGGGAAGAAATTGGACACCATGATTAGAAAGGTCATCTACTATGCGGCATCGACCGTCAAGACGGCCAACGCACTGGCGATCTTGGCCAGGTTCGACTGGGAACTGTGATACAAACTGGCCCTGATTATGGAGTTCCTGCTCGATGACATGCAGGTGGAGGCGATCTCACTCCTCCAGGAGGGGGAGGTGGCTTCGGACCATGCCATCATGGTGGCCCTGGACATCGCCGACACTGGTTTCTGACAGATGGGGGAACAGTGTCTGCCTCCGTCATTGAGGCTGGCTGAAGGCCACCAATTTCCGCCAGGAGGCCTACAGTGGCCGTTCCAAGGCTTTCGGTGGAGGTAGTCAGCTCAGTCGCCCCCAAGGCAGAATGCAGCTGCTGAAGCAGGACTGAACCGGCCAGGACGTCGGTCTCCCACTCATGCACCCCAGTGGGAGGCCGGCTGATGGGATTCGTCAACGAGTGCAAAAAAGATCTCCACCAACAGATGGGTGCTGGATGCTCTCGCCCACGGACATACCCTGGAGTTTCAGCAAAAGTGTCAGTGGATCCCTCCGGTGTCCAGGCAGGAGCAGCAAATCCCTCAGCTCCTGCAGGAGGTAGGGGCCATGCTAAGAAAGGGGGCGATGGAGATAATCCCAAGGCGACTCTGGGGCTTCGTAGTCTACACCAGATACTTCTTACCCAAAAAGAAGACTGGAGGCCCATTCTAGACCTGCAGCGTTTCAACAAGTACCTCAAGTCCCAAAAATTCAGGATGGTCACGTTACAGCAAGTGCTTGGCCAACTGGAGGAAGGAGACTTCTGGTCACCGCTGGATCTGGAGAACATCTACTTCCACGTCTCCATTCACAAGAAACATTGGAAGTTCCTATGCTTCATAGTGCGGGGAAGACACTACTAATTCAAGGCCCTCCCTTTCGGCCTAAAGTGGGCTCCCAGGGTGTTCACGAAGTGCCTGGCACCAGTGGCGGCCCATCTACATCTACGAGGGATACACGTGTACCCATACCTGGACTGGCTCATTTGGGCCAAGACAAGAGAAGTAGCCGTCAAACACACCGAGAGGACCGTCCAGCTGCTGACGGATCTGGTGTTTTCTATTAATTATTGACACCATCTCTGTTCCTAGGGGCCAGGCTCGACACAGTCTCCTGCCTGGCGTTTCCTTCGTAGGCGAGGATAATGGCCATGCTGGGGAAAGTGCAACAGCTGTTGTCACTGAAGACTGCCACAGTGCCGACCATCATGTCTTGCATCTACCTTATCTCTGCGGTTGCGGATGTGTCCTCTGCAGGAGTTCCTGGACGCCCGCTGGATACGAGTGTCCGGAAGCTTCACGGACAATATCCCTCTCGACGAGTAGTTCATTCGGGCGATAAGGTTGTTGGGTGTAGACTCCAACATCGCCCAGTGCTCAGCATTTCCAAACCCCCCCATACCAGGAGATGGTCACCACAGCTGCTTCCCTAGAGGGCTGGGGAGCCCACACCAGACGCCTGCAGGCTAGAGGCCTGTGCCTGCCAGAGGAGAAGGATCTCCACATCAATATCCTGGAGCTGCGGGCAGTTTTCTGGGCCCTGAAGTCATTCATTCCATCCCTGAAGGACAAGGTGGTGAGGAACTTCATGGACAACACCACCATGTTCTACATCAGGAAGCAGGGGGGCACTCGATCCCCAGTGCTCTCCAAAGAGACTCAGAACATGTGGCACTGGGTCGTCGGACAGGAGATGTTCCTCATCCCCTTTTACCTGGCCGGAGTCAGGAACACCATTGCCGACTCCCTCAGCTGGGAGTTGTGCTCCTGCCACTAGTGGGAACTTTGGCAGGACCAAGTGGACCGCATCTTCAAGTGGGGCAGGCCGCAGATCGATCTGTCTGCTACTGCGGCAAACTCCAAATGCCAGAAATTTGCTAGCCGTTTCCATCAGCCGAGGAGCATGGGGGATGCGTTCTCCTTCCCGTGGGAAAGCCTGTTTCTTTACACGTTCTCTCTGTTGCTTCTCCTGCTGCGAGTCATCCATCAACTCAAACAGTAATGATGCAGGATGATACTTGTTGCCCTGGCAGGGCTGAGGCAGATTTGGCACCCAGACCTTCTCATCCTGTCAGCATTGCCTCCGGTCAATCTGCTCACCAGAGAAGGAGGCGCAATCCTGCATCACGACCCAGCATTGTTGAACCTAAGGGCTTGGCTCCTGCAGCCCTAGAGTTTGGAGGATACAAGTTGCTGGCGACTACAGGAAGGTCCTTGCCATGGCCAGGGCATCCTGAACTCTTAAATGCTACGGTCACAAGTGGAAGCGGTTTGCTACAAGGTGTTGGTCGCAGAAGATCACCCCTCTGAGGGTCACGGCCCTGCAGATTCTTCCATACTTGTTGTCCTTGGCCAAAGCAGGACTGGTGCACGCCTCTATCAAGATGCATCTGATGGCTATCTCCCGCTACACCAGGTTTCCAGGAAGATCATCTTGTTGGTTCCACCGACTCGTCAAGGAGTTCCTCAAAGGACTGTTTCGATCTTTCCTGCCGGTGAAGTCTCCTGCCCCGGCGTGGGAACTCAACGTGGGGCTGACAAGGCTCATGGGAGCCCCCTTCGAGCATATGCATCAGACCCCCCTCAAGTTCCTCTCGTGGAAAACGGCTTTCTTTGTGGCCATCACCTCTGCCAGGAGGGTAGGTGAGATCCAGGCCCTAGCCTGCAAACAACCATATCTGTCTTTCCACAAATCGATGGTGGTGCTACAGACGCACCCCTCCTTCATGCCAAAGGTTCTGTCGGAGTTCCACCTCAGCAAGCCTTTGGTGTTACCTGTGTTTTTTCCGAAGGCTTTGTCACAGGCTGAAAGGGCCTTGCACTCGCTGGACGTTGCTCATGCTCTAAACTTCTACGTGGTCACACAAAGAGTTTTCGGAAGACGTCTCACCTGTTCATGATCTTTCGTCCTGTGAACCATGGGAAAGCCATTCCAAGGCTTCCGTCTCCAGGTGGCTCTCCGGCTCTATCACACACTGTCATCGGTTGGCCAACCAACCGCTGCCTGGCCATCCGAGAGCTCATTCCACCACAGCGATTGCTGCGACGACGGCGTTCCTGTCTGGTGTGCCCCTGCTGCACATCTGCAGGGCTGCTACGTGGAGGTCTACTGCGTCGGCAGGGATTCCATAGAGGAGACCAGGGTCGACCAAGCAGTGCTACGCAACCGGTTCACTAAAGTTGAGTCTGTATCGGAGTGTTGCTTCTGTTGAGCCTAGCCACCTCCTGCAGTTGTGTAATGTTATACTGCTATGTATTCTTTATTCATAAGCATGTGAATCCATGCCAGACAACATGCTGGAAAAGGAGCAAGTTACTTACCTGTAACTATTGTTCTCCAGCATGGGTCTGGCATGGATTCACATGCGAACCCTCCCTCCTACCCCTTTGCGGCTCTTCGTGGTCATAGTGCCACTTTACTTGCTTACCAAATCTGAGATGGCTGCCAGAGGGGGGTTTAGGGAGAGGGCATTTATTGGCTGGGGGCAGTATGACCCAGAGTACAGTGATTGGTTAAGAGGAGCAATACAGTTTGTAATTGAAAGTCAAACTGTTTTTTCCTTTACCGAGGATTGAAGGCCTGACCAGGGGGAATATTCATGAACATCTGAATCCATGCCAGACCCATGCTGGAGAACAATAGTTACAGGTATTGAACGTGTTCCATCTTGGTTGTCCTTAATCTATGTATGTTCACTTATGTATTGTCCCTGGGTACTGTTCCATTTACTCCCCTCCACAACCTGGTCAAACTGTCCCTCAAACTCCCCCCATTGTAAGAAGCTCACTGCTTCCAGTTAAATCTGTTTTCTTATCTACTGTATATTCTTTTGTGATCAAAAGAGCATTGTTCCTCCTGTATATAAATAATGTTCCTGAGGTAAAGGGGAATCGGGGGAATTATGAAACTACCAGACACTGGTTGTCTTGAGAGTTCTACAAAGAGAAATGACAGCACTATTTAAGATGAAGGGCCTAGAACTGCTTTCATAGCTGCTTCCCTCTCCATTCCTGGTTAGGTTTTGCTGAAAACCCGAGAGGAATACTGGAGCAAACATAAAATATATATAGTGGGTACTACTCAAATCTTAGTACAACATTGCATAACTTTCAAAAAGTATAAGGGTGCGGGCAAAGTAAATACACCAGGTACTGCTTTTGCAGCACCTTTTTCCTTGTGTCAATATGTAACTACTCGACATTTTAAACTCTTAAAATATATACATTCAATAGATGGTCATATTCCCCTTTATTCATCCTAATACTTGTATAAACTTTAAAGAAGGTGATTGAAAGTCCCACAGACTTTTCCTATAATATTCAATCCCAGCGCCAAAGGTTTTATGTCTACGTGTTTTAGATCTGTAGATCCTTCTTCAGGAGGGTTCTGAATCTTTCCACAATTGATAACAGGATGTCTGTCCTAAATATATTTGTGAATATCTTCCATATTATTTAGACTAATCAATCCCTATGAATAAAAAAATGTGTTCAATTGCATGGCCTGCGGTAGCGGCCATGTAGTTATGGTTAAGTTGCTAAACCCATAGGAAGAGCACTTTTTGGGCAGCTTATAACTTCGCTCCACCTGAACGAATCCTCACCAAACTTTGCAAAAACATATATGGCCCATTAAAATTTATTTAGCAAAGTTTGATGAGGTTTGGCCTAGGGGGGGCAAAGTTATAGGGGGGATACCAAGATTTATTTTTTCCCCATAAACTGAATGAAGAAAAATTTTGCTCACGCCTACAGCCCAAACCGCTGGACGGATTTTCAACAAATTTGCTCAGGAGCGGCGGCTTGGTCTCAAAAGCGTGCTTTTGAAAATTTGGTGGCAATCTGTCCAGTAGTTTTTTTTTAAAACGACCAAAAAGTAGGTCTAAAAAAATGATTGATATCTATGTCCACTCCGCGGACAAACTTCCCTGTTCTTTCCTTTACTGAGGATTGATGGCCTGACCAGGGGGCAATATTCATGAACATCTGAATCCATGCTGGATGGATTTTCACCAAATTTGCGGCAGGAGCGGCAGCTTGGTCTCGAAAGCGTGCTTTTGTAAATTTGGTGGAAATCTGTCCAGTATTTCTTTTTTAAAACGACCAAAAAGTAGGTCTAAAAAAAAATTAGGGATATCTATGTCTACTCCGCGGACACACTTCCCTGTTCGCTCCGCGGACAGGACACCGATTGGCCAGTGGACCTACGTCGTGTCCATGGACAGTCAACTTGTTCACTGATTGGCTGGGGTGAAGCGTGAGGTGCATCACATTCTCTAGATGCGCCTGCCATGTTGGATCCGCGGACAGTGCAGCGTGGAACTGAGCATAAATCCAATTTCGGGTAGTGTGTTGGTGTGTAGGAGTGATTGGAGAGGTTGGGGGAGTGCGAGGTGGGTCTACTGTATTTGTTTAGGTGGGAGAAGGCTGTCATGTGTTCCGGTGTCCGCGGTCATTGCGGTTGTCCGCGGACATACTAAACCCTGGGCGCACTACTGGCTATTTTACTTTACTATGATGTTGATTTTGGGTCGTTAGTAGAGCATTGGGTGAAGAAGGTATGTATTGAAGAGTTTGTGCATTGGTTGTAATTATTGTTTTAGAATGTTAATTGAAGTGGATAGGTTTTAAGGTGGTTTGTTTTTTGGGTGGTGGTCATTTGGCAGGTGTTTGCTTTCATGGGTGTGTTATGCTGCAGTAGTTGTGGCCAGGGCCTAGAGTCTTGGGTCCATGGACCCGCAGCATAACACACCAATGCTGGCAAACATTTTGACTGTGGTATGTTGGCTGCTTTGGGGATATGTTTTCAAAGGTTTGTGTACTGATTGGTAGTAGTGTAATAGTGTTTATAGGATACTGAGATGTGTTAGTTTGTTTGTTGGCTTGTGTTCAGAATGTTGGTATTGAAGACTCTAGGCATATTGGGTTGTATTTATTAGTTAGTTGTTCGTTTGCATGGTTGTGTTATGTTGCAGTTTTTGTGAGTCTAATCATTATATACTTACTGTTTCCTTTGTTTAGGTTGTATGTAGAGTTTTGGCCAGGCCATGCAGTCAAGATTGTAGGGTTTGGCAACAAGCACTGCAGCATAAGATATCCATGGAAGGAAACATTTTGTATTGTGGTCTATGGTCAGGTGTTTGCTTGAAGGGATGTGTTATGCTTGAATGGGTGTGTTATGCTGTGGTGCTTGAGAGTCCAATCATTATATACTTACTGTTTGACTTTTTGTGGTTGTATGCAGTTTTTTCATGACATGGGTAATTGGAGCAGACATTCTTTTTCAATCTCTGTGATAAAAGAAAAGATCACATGTTAGTGTTGTTTTTTTTTAATGAGTTATTGCATTGCATAGTAGACATTTCTGTATTTTGTCGACCCTTATAGTTAGTACTTTAGAAGTACTATAGTTCAAACCATTGTACTATGCAATTTGCTCAGTTCCTTTGTTTGTTCATTAAATCATTGGGTCTATGGGAAAAAAAATCCATGCTGGATTAAAAAAAAAACTTTTTACATTATGGTACAATATATTTTTTTGGTTGATTTCAATAGGAAGAATTGAATAGGTGTATAGTTTTTGATTCTGAAGTGTTGGTAGTATTGTTGCAATTAGATACCAGTTGGTGTATTCTAATTGTTTATTTCTTGTTGCTTTTTAGCAGTATTTATCTATGTGTTTGCTTGTTGCAGAATTTTGGGGCAGTTAGATACCTGTTGGCATATTCTAACTGTTCATAGTTTTGAAGTTGAAGTTTTGTTGATCTTCATACACAGATTAGTTAGTCAATTTTAGTTTTAAGAATAAAAGTAAGCGGTTACAAGATTTGCTGGTAATCTCTGTTTTAGAAAAATGGTTGTATCATTACATTCAAACCATCCACAAATTCTTTTTTATCTATGCAGTGTAGTGACCTGCATTGGTTTTGGTTCCTGCATGGTAGAATATATCTATTGTTGTGAAGGTTTTCTTACCAAGTGATACTTGTCCATGTTTGAATCCAGTCAGCTTGCAGTTGTTTTTGGTACCATCTACATTGTAACATAAAAGTATTACTATTACGTATTTACTATGTGTCTGTATTTGTAAGGTAGAGCGATTATCTGAATTGCAGGTAGTACATAATCTGCTATGGTTTGCATTTTGTCCAAGTTGCTGAAATGGAATGGATTCACAGTTAGGTATGGATACATACATGAAGCGTTCATTAGGGACTTGTTCTTGTGCCATATGGCTGCAAAGAGTGCATGTATGTTTCGACATGTATGAAATCTGGAAGATTTCATTTATAGGTATGTTTTATTTCTCCAGAACTTGTAGTAAGTACACTAGAAATTCTTGTGGATCTTCTTGTGTGTTAATAGTGAATTTGACCATTACAGCACAGTATTCCTGCCTTATTCCAGAAACAGTAAGTGTTGTCAGGTTTGTTGGTTGCATTTCTGTGAAGGACTAACATTTGCAAACACAATTGGTCTGTCCCGTGTAAGTAAACGTTGTCAATAATTGGGAGCAATTGGAATAGAATATTGATTGCTACATTTGCATAGCAGTTTACACCAGTTGTATTTGAAAATTTGAATGGACCTGACAGTTCTGTGCCCAAGTCATTTGCTCGGAGTGCGCATTGTTTCTTTGAAGAGGTAGTTCTTTGTTTGTGCACTAGATCCTTCTTTGGTTGTGGTCCTTGATGAAGTATTAGCTTCTTTTAATTTCTTTGGAGGAATTGCTGTGAGATCCTGCATAATTTGAGTCTGAAGTCGTTTTATTTGACAAACCTTTACTTTTTGAGGAACAGGATAGGTTTTTAGATGGGGGCATAGAGTGAACACAGTCTATTGTATTCTAGAATGCAAGGAATATCAGCGTTTACTTTACTTGCATCAAAGTTGATTAGAAATAGTCCATCAAGTTTAAGTAAGCATGATAGTGCTATATAGCTCATGCCTTCTTTAAACACTGTGCTACCAATATCTATCAATGCTTTATCTAGGGTAAGACCTTGTGATTTGTGAATGGTGACTGCGTATGCTAGAGTTAGAGAAAATTGTTCTTCACGTACATACATGTCTTTGAAAAGAAGGAAGCGGGTTGTTGAGCGTCCTATCCTTTTTACTTCTGATAGTTTGTCAAAGAGAATATTGACAATTTGAATGTTCTCACGTGGGTATGTTTGAAAGCCAACAACTGTACCAAGTGCTCTATTAACTAGTCCTTGGTCCATGTCAAGGTTACGTTTAAGCATTATTCTACAGTTTAGAGATAATTTTAATATTTTCTCCAAACCAGCTGTGTTAGAGATAGTTTTCTAAGGTATTTAGCCTTGTTGTGGCTTGTTGACACATGGGTGGTGAAAGTGAGAAGTCCCCAATACACTTAGTTCTCCAAATAAAGTTCAAACGGGACACTTCCCCAGAGGGAATGAGACCAAGACCTAGTGCTGATGATATCAAAAGGTCTTTGGGGGTCATTACGACCTGGGCGGAGGCCATGGAGCTATTAGCTCCATGACTGTCTCCCATACCGTGTCCATGTCCGGTGTTGTTCAATGGGGACTTACCGGTGTAGTCCGACCCTGGCGGGACCGGTAAATCCCCATTGAACAAGCCATTCCCCATTCCCATTGAGCCCCCACAGGGCTCAATGGGAATGGGGAGAGCGCTAATAACGGGCTTGCGACTTTCAAGCCCGTTATTAGTGCCCGGGTCCCTTAGTGGGACCCGTAATGGACGTGTGGTTAGACCAGGCGTTCCTTACGGACCCCGCCAAGGGACCTCGGAATAAGGCGGTAAGGTATTACCAGCACCGGTCTCTTTACCGGTGCCCATTATCCCTTACCGCCCAGGTCGTAATGACCCCCTTTATCTAAAATAGGGCAAGCAGAGTCTACTCTGCTCACGCCGAGAGTGCCCTGAAAAAAAAATGTTACAAATCATTTTTATACAGCTTTATTGTCATCGAACAGAGAGGAGGCCTGAGGGGCACACGAACAGTTGGGATTGGTCACTAGGGGTGAGCGCCTATAGATACCATAGGGTCAGAGGGCTGTGGTTGGCTCAGGAGCACGTGGTGTTGTGATGATGCTTCTCGGGTCAATCGGCCAACTGGGCTCATCAGATTGGTGTGCAGTGTCAGTAACTGTTGTAGTGTTGCATATTAAATAACCATTTGCCATTTGCGCTTGGGGCCACACATTCCCATTCATCCAATACTATAATCTGTCTTGTTCAGCATTTTCGGAGACCTGCGAGCTGGACACCAAAGGAAAGACATTTCTCAAGCGCAGGTTAATTATCATTGGGCATAGGTCAAAATACATCTATTAAATCCAGTGTTTGATCCATTGATAAGCAGGCTTAACTGTGTGTTAATACAATACAAGATATACTGGCTAAGGAAGTAAAACTTTTGAGATCACTTTGTGGTCTGGGATGTCCATCTGGTACAATAAAAGAGGGCTCTAAATGTAAGGCCTAGATTACATATCAAACGAATGGGTCACAAAAGGCACATACCACAATGGTCATAAGTCTGACTGCGGGGGTTAAAGACTGATCATCTAAACATTATTGAATCTTCCACTAATCTGTCTTGACACCAGGAGGGGTGGAGGAGAATCGAAACACCTTCATGGATGCAGTTCTGCATTGCACGGTGAGACAGGGCCTCCAAGAGCAGTTTTTACATAAAGGCTTTTTACACATGGCTCATTACATTCTGATTATATTCCTCTAAAACATGTCATCCTTTCTACTTGGCTGAGTATTCTCATTGTTACAAAACTCATGATGATAATTTGCGTGTGCTCAGGTTATCGTCCATACTAAATTGAACAGTTCATTGTCAGATTCTGCACATGCAGGCCCTAACACATATTGTCATGATAAGATCATGCTGGTTATGAAAATTAATTTCTACATTGCTTTTACACGATACCATGCATATATTTACATTGAGCTTAGAGCGAGGTAGCTTTGTGCTGGCATATACAGTATTATGTTCTGTTAAGCATTTTTATTACTGCTATTTATTTCTATTGAACTTCATTCTACACGTTAATACACGCCACACTTATATAACTGGAATCTATCGTTAGTGGTTCTGTTGCACATATATTATGCGATACACTCATGTGCTTATTATTCTACTGTAGTTCTTTTCATTATACTGCATCCAATGGAGACAGTTCATGAGCAACCTACTCTGGTTGCGTGAAGACAGACACTTTGGTTTTCTTATATTAAGGCGCAAACAAACATGACATATTTGAGAGTCATTCTTAGTTATTCGACCAGGTTCAAAGGATATGGGGCTGGTATTCTTTATGGCTTGGGTCTGTTAAGTAGGGCAGGTTTTTAGAGATGAACGAGGGTCAATGAGGTAAGACGGAAGTCAGAAGATACAGTGCGAAATTTGTTGCATTTGCGCGTCTAGTCTCCCATGAGAACCGGACGACTGCAGAGATGACAGAGGGGAGGAGGCTGGGGGAGTAGCTTGTGAGCTGTGCGCTGTGCGTGCCTTGCAGGGAGAGCTGCAGGCCTAGGTTCTACCTTCATGGCTGAGCTCCCATTATGAGAAAGCAAAATGGAGTTGGTGGAACTCAAAATGGATTCTGGTTCAACACTGGTTGTTATCAGAGGAGTCACAGTTCCTTAGGGTATTCCCATGTGGGTGCTCCGGGGCCGGGACCCTGAACCCAAAGCAGCCGCATTAGGGCCTATCCAGGAAGTGTGCTCTCATAAAAGGAGGGGGGTTCCGAGACCCCCTCCTCCCACACATTCTCCCCTTTCGTTACTTAAGTAACAAATATTGTAATTGCTCCAATCTCTTACGCTCTTGTTCCTCAGCTACTGCTTCATCCCATGCAGGTGTTCCCTTTATTGGCATCCAGGCCCTACACAATGCCGTGAGGCTTTCCCCCTTCTAGCATATTCATCTGGGGTGCAGGTCATATAAATACATTCTCCCTCACCCTCCAGGTACACCCATACTCCCTTGTACCATTGTAATTCTCTTGGTTCCTTTACGGTTGTGTGATGTAAATTATCGACTACATGCCCCGTATTGCATATGGCAGTCATTCTATATTTCGCCTCTGAACTTTCTCTTGTTTGAACTTCTGCCACATGTTTTATTTGTGCCATTCCATTTGCATGGCCCATTGTTACCATCATCAATGCACCATTAGGTACTGCATTAGCACAGCACCTGAGACCTAATTGGCACACACAAAAAATAAGGAGCAGAAAAACGATGAGTGGTATGAGGAGTTTCACTGTCATTCCAAGCCATGATGGAACCCAGTAAAAATGATTTTCGAACCAGGTGCTGGGCTGCGCTCCCCCTTCGTCTTTCATGCGTTCTCCAAGGTCATGGACCACCTTTATGACATGGGAAAGGGAGCCATTGTCCGCGTCTGTAGAAGTTACAAATGTGCAACATGCGCTCCCGATTTTTGGGCAAACACCTCCATCCATTGCTGTTAACAGGTCTAGCACATACCTGTTCTGCATGGTCATTAGCCGTAACGCTCTGAGTTCCACTTTAATGACGTTGAATCCTTCTTCTTTTGGCCAGTTGCATGAGTTCCCACCTGGTGATCTGCAGCCATTTTGCATTGCTCTTGCCTGGATGCTGGGAACGAGAGACGCAAAGAAAGTCTCGACAGAGCTGAACAACCGGAATCGATCGGGGATCTGTGCCAGGAGTTCTGGTGATTTGGCAGAGACATAATTCGATGATGTTTTCCTCCTCTGCATTGTGCTCTGTAAGTCTCCCTCAGCTATGGCATACATGGGAACTTTGTCAGGCGGTATTGGAGATAGTTCGTTTGGTGCCACCACTTGTGTCTTTTCTCCTTGGATATGGCTTTCTGGTATCATCATTAATGCAGAATGCAGCATTGCCTGGGAACACGTACCCCTCCAGGATTGCGGGAGGTGCAGGTACGCCATGTTACCGCAAACCCAGTATGTATCCATCATTGTAGCTGTTCCTTTCTTCATGTCAGGTATTAGGAGAGTTTTGCTGCAGTTTTTGTTCCCCCATATTCCTTTTACCCTCCCCACGGAAGCTGAGTTCGTATGAAATGTCTTTTTGCAGTTTGAAGGGTTTTTCAATGGCAGTAACCCAAGTGAGTTTTCTTATATGTTCAGTCCATGTGGGAGCGCATGTTTTCTGTACCCATGAGAGTTTTTCTTCGGACATTCCTCGCAGTGCTTCTGCTTTGCATAATATTTCTTCATGCTGCCACTTATACTCTGAGTGTAACGTTCCTTTTATCACTAGACAAGGCTCCTTCACACATATTACTCCTTGCGGCCGGGAGTAATATGTCCGCTCATTCAGCAATAGTTCGAATGAGACTGTGTGCGCTTGAAAAGTATTTTTGATTCTACAAAGCGCAAGATGTAAGAGACACTGTGCCTCTGCAAATGGAATTTCTTGTGGCCGGAATACCTTAGGGGTGCCTGAGGCATGGGGTATAAGTGAGCACACGTAACAACTTTCATTGGTTGTTTGTTTTGCCGTATTGCTCATGTCAGCGTACCATTTGTTTGTTTGATGCGGGTGCTGAGGATCATCAACTGTATCAAGGCCGAATTATAATGCTCTTCACAATTTTCCTGTTGTGTTCCCCTCTTTTTCCTCCTTTGTCCTCCCCCTCATTCCCATGGAGTGCCTTGTGACTCCCTTTTCCCTCCCACTCTGTACACAGGTTGGAGTAGTTGAGGGCCATGTGTCTGTCATGGCTGTTCTTTTCTCTGGTTGTTGTGCTACCTGTATCGTAGTTGGGTATTGGTGATTTTGTATCCATGTGATTTCTGAAGGTGTTCTATCATTCATTGAGTAAACATTAAAATCTGATTTGTTAAAATGATAGGGCTTTTGGGTTGTCTGCGCAACTGTACCATTTGTATTTATATCACAGTGGATTCGTTCCTGTGATCCCCGTGGGCCCATATTAACTTAACTCCATCCCAAATTAAATGGGTTCCCTGTTTGATTGATTTTATTCCCACACCCCCCCCCCCCTGGCTCATATCAATTGAAATAAAAGCTATTGCCCAATACAGTACCAGGCCAAATAACGTTGAAAAGAATATCACTGCACACACAAACAGCACACACTCATACGAATAGCTAGGATAAACACTTCTTCTTTTATTCCTAACTACACTATTGTTCGCTGTCATTGGGGCCTCTTCCGTGCCCACTGTGGCTCCTAATAAATGAGATGTAAGCATTTGTTAAGCATACATGTTAAGTTTTCATCATTTACACCTTTTATTCGCAAAACATTTCTGTTTTTCAAGATTTTCGGTGCTTTCTTTTGTTTTTTAATACAGGTGATTATTTTGCATCCTTCCTTTCTTCCTCCTCACACTTTGAGTTTAGGGAGGAAGAACTGAGGGAGACAATTTACTGGCAATTTGAAACCAACAGTGGGGAGAAGTGGAACTTATTTCTGTATTTCTGCTTTTTCAATTATTACGTTTGTGCACTCTGCTCATTCCTGCCATCTTCATAGTCTGTGCAGTCTGTGCTCCCATGAGCCCTGCGAACATCTGTAAAGTGCACCCAATACCTTAAGCCCTGCACTTTGACTGCCGTAGGTGTATAGTATATTACCTTATAGGGGCTGTGGAACCTAGGTCCGTTGCACCTTCGCACAAAACCTCTCACGTATACCATGTCACCTGTCATCAACTGGCAGTCTGGGCTATCTGGGGCTGGAGTGGTCATGTCTGTGGCTATTTCCTGGGTAAATGGCGGTGTTATTTGTTTTGCTATGGCTCGTGCTGCTCTTGTGAGATTTCTGAGATTTCTGAGATATTTATGGAACTCTTCTCCTAGTACTATGGCATTCTGGTGTGCATCTGACTGTCTGCGCAAAGGTGAGTGGGCTGTGTGCATCCTCCCACCTGTCATAATCTCATGCAGTGATAAGTGGTGGTCCTTGGTGGTGGTCCTTGCTGGGCTGATTTCTCATTTCAAAAAGAGCTATGGGTAAACAATATACCCAGTTCTTCTTAAGTGTATGGCATAATTTTGACAACCTGCTTTTGAGCAATCCGTTCATTTTTTCCACAAATTCGTTCGATTGCAGATGATAAATCATGCAAAGCTTGTGAGTTATGCCCAACATTGCCGTTATGTGCTTGAACATGTCATTTACAAAATACGTCCCATTGTCGGAACGTATAGCATCGCAAATGCCCCAGCGGGGGAATACTTCCCTGACCAAGAATTTGGCGGCACACCGTGCGTCTGGATGACAGCAGGGGCCTGCTTCCACCCACCGGGAAAAGGGACAAACTACAACAATCAAATATCAGGACCCATTACACCGCTCTCCCATGTCTGCATAGTCTATATGCAGCTCTCTGATTGGCCCTTCAGGCTTTGGCAATGTCCCTCCAAGTGTACGTAATGTCATGCCAGAGTTGTATGTTTGGCATGTGACACATTCTATTAGTAGCTTTGTGACTTGCTCCTGCAATCCCGGAGCAAACCAATCTTCCTGTATGTCTGCAATAATGTGTTGCTTTGCATTGTGGATGGGGAAGTGCAGTTGTTGGAATGCTACCTCCAGTAATTCCGCAGGCATTACTACCTTACCAGTGTTATTTTGTCTCCATAAAAGGTCAGTGGATGACTGACTACACCCTCTTTTCACCCACATCTCCTTTTCCTCACTTGGTGCATCTTGCTGAAGTTCAATAATTTGAGAAATTGCCAATGAGTTGAATCCTTCTGGGTGCTCTTCCTCTACTACCTTCTGTAGTATGTACTGACCTGTTGAGCTCTTTGGTAAATAGGATGCTTATTTGGCGGCAGTGTCTGCTGCCGCATTCCCCAATGAGATGATGTCATCCCCTTGTGTGTGGGCCTGACATTTCACGACTTCTACAAGTGTAGGCTCTTTCAACGCGTCACTTAATTCTCCTAATAGTGTTGCATGCTGGACTGGGGACCCATTTGCCCTTCGAAATCCCCTCCTACTCCATCTTGCTGACTCTACATGTACTGTTGTTGCCATGTAGGCAGAATCTGTGTAGATTGTGACTGTGCACCCTTTTGCTGTATGCAATGCTTCTATGAGTGCCACTAATTCTGCTGCTTGAGCTGAGAAGCTAGGTGGTAATCTTTTTTGTACAATCACTTCAAAATACCCCATCCTCCACCCGCACTACCGCTGCTCCCACGTGTTGTTCTCCTATTTCACAATCTATAGAGGCAGACCCATCAATGAAATAGATTTCTCATTCTGCTAGTGTGTTTTCGTGTGCTGTAGGTGCGTTATCATCGTCACCTCTGTAGGTGACACAGTCATGCTGTTGCATATCCTCTACTGTACATGCTTCTGTGAGAAATGTGCAGGGTTCACACTTTTGCAGCGCACAATGTGTATGTTCGCACTAGATATGATTATCTCATACACTGTTGCTCTTTGGGTGGTGAATGTGGTTTTTGATCTTTCCAAGATAGCGAAAAGAGAGTGTTCTACGTATGGCATGACGAAACATCCCATCACGATTGTAGAACTTTTTTCGATTGCCAACTAGGCGTCTGCGAGAGCCTGTTTGCAAGCGAAATGTCCTTGCATTACTGCATCCAGTGTTCCACAGTAGAATGCCAGGGGTTTATGGCCTAGAGATGTTTTCTGTGTTAGCACAGCTGTCGTGAGTGTGCCGCTGCAGTGTGAGAACAGGTAGAACTCACAATCATAGTTGGGGGTTGCCAAAACTGGAGCTGTGGATATCAATTCTTTGAGCGTGTCAAAAGCTGTGTGCATTTCTTGTGTCCACTGTAACTGTTTTCTCGTTGGGCTTCCTTGAGTGCCTACAATAGGGGTTTTGTGTATGCTGCATAATCTAATATCCAGGCTCGGCAATAATTACACATGCCAAGGAACTTCTGCATCTCCTTAAGTGTGTTAGGCTCTCTTATCGCTTTTATCGCTGCTACTCTGTCGGGTATTATTCTCTTACCATCTTTGGATATCAGCTGACCCAAGTATAACACTTCTGTCAAGCAATATTGCAGTTTTTGTCTGTCCACTTTGTACCCTTTCTGCGCTAGATTTGTTAACAGGGTGATGGAATCTATTCTACACCTTTTTGTCCTTAGCGCAGACCAACAAATCGTCCACGTACTGAATTATTGGACTGGTTGTGTGTATGTTTCCAAGATCTTCGTGCAATATTCTGTTAAAGAAACTGGGACTCTCACAGTATCCTTGGGGCAACCTGCAGTGCTCATACCTTTTCCCCCCTAGCGTGAACTCTGTTAGGTACCAAGAACCTGGGTCGAGCGGGATTGAAAAGAATGCATTTTTCAGATCCACCACCATGAAATGGGTGGCTTGTCTTGGAATGCTGCATAATATTGAAGCAGGATTTGGGACGAGAGGAAACTCTTTCTGTACTACGTCATTGAGGGGGCGTAGGTCCTGGATCATCCTCCACGCCCCTCCCTTTGTTTTCTTAATTGCGTAAATGCAAGTGTTGCAGGGCGAGTTGGACGGCACTATTATTCCCTGTATCATCAGTGCATACATTTTGTATTTTATTCACTCCTCTGCTTCCTTAGATAGGGGGTATTGTTTTACTCGGGGTAGGATGGCTCCAGGTTTGAGCTTTATCTTTACAGGTGTTACTTCGTGTAGCAGCCCTACATCATGTGGGCCTGTGTTCCATATCTGTTGTGGCACATGGGACATGTCTTCCTCAAAGTACGCTGGTGGTGCTTTAATGACTGCTACAAGGGGTAGTGGCACTTCTCTTTTTTGAATCATTACATCACAGGTGATCGCAATCTCCATCACTATTTCCCCATCATCCTCTTAGTCACTAAAAAGTTCCTCGTCTGTTAAATCCTGCAGGGCCGTATTGGCGTTGATGCACAGCACTGTTCTCCTCTGGCATCCCTGCATGTCCATAGCAATTACTGCTATTCTTTGTGGTGACACCTGCACTGCATGTATGTCGAAGGACACTATTGATCCTGGTACTATCTCCGGGTCTGTGATTGGGCGGAAAATAAACTCTGAGGGCACTCTCCATATCTCACTTTTCAATTCTGGCACTACTCTTGCCAGTATCCTCAGCCCTTGTATGAACATATCTGGGTCTATCGGTATGCCGCGTGTTTGCAGGAAATTTGCTTGGGTGTGTATCACTAACATGGCACGGATCGCGCATATGCCTGGTGTAGAGGACACTATTCCTCTGTCAGTAAAAGTTATGGTCATGTTAAGCTTGTTGAGAAGGTCCCTGCCCAGTAAATTAATGGACGACTCTTCGAAGTACAACAGGGGTGCCTGTACAGTTTTTCCCCCACCGTTATGTCTAGCTCTTCAGTGTATGGAACCTCGACCACCGCCCCAGATAATCCTTGCGTTTCAAAAGTCTGATTAGAAAGCGGGAACCTGCCTTCTTTGAGGCATGATTTTTCCACTCCTGAATCCACCATGAAAATGAACTCTTTCCTATCGCCGCCCCTACCAGTGGTTCCTCTGCTGCGTTAAGGGTCGTCGACAGCACTGGACACGTCACCACTGCCGTCCCTCTACATGGTATGATGGCAGGAATACCTTAGGGGTGCCTGAGGCATGGGGTATAAGTGAGTACACGTAACAACTTACATTGGTGTTAGTTGCTGCTACTGTACTGACCTTCATCAGTTTGCTCTGTACTAATTTAGCCTCGTCTTCCAACCGCCGCTTAGCTATCTCCTTTTCCTTCTCTTTGATCCTTTTACAGTGGTGCACTATTATGCTTTGAATTTCTGGCCATCCCCTGGCTTCTATCCCAGCTATTTTATCAAGGGCCTTCTGTAATTCCTGTGGGAGCCCCCTTTTTCTAATAAAATAAAATAAGGAGGTTTGATTGGTCCCAGGCCGTGCCCGTTTCTCCTCTCCACATGTCCTGCACCCGGAGAATGAAGGACATTGCATCTTCCTCATCTCCAATTGTACACTGCATTACTGACTGTAATCTGGCGTGTCTGGAAATGTATCCCTCAGGGCATCCCACACTCTCGCTCGTACTGTATTGAATGCGGCCCCATCATGGCAGTCACAATCTAATGTTTTTCCGGGGAACCCTGCCTTCGCCCAGACCCTGTTAGCCTGGTCTCCCACTGCAGATACCAGCAAACTTTTGACATCCCTCACTGCCAAGGGCACTCCAGCTGTGTGCTTTTCAAATGCATAAATCCACTTGCTGGCGCCTCCGGACAGTGGTGGTAATTGTTTAAGCAAATTAGCTTTGTCCATTTGGGCCCATGGTATATAGTTTGGCCTTCCCGCCCCTCTATGGATTTATGGCAGCTGTACATTCCCCCCCCTTTTCCAGTACTCATCTTTTTTCCTTTCCTTTCCTCCCCATCAATGCCATACATCCTGTTCTGTTCCTTAACCTCCCCCTCCATTCTTCCATGGAGGACAGTCCCTCCCCAAGCGAGGCCCCACAAGTAGCGGTTCCCAACCTCCTTTCTTCTTCTTCCTGCTCTTCCATGTTACACCAATATTCTTCCTCCCTGACCGATGCCATTCCTCCCTCTGCTAGCTCATGTTCACTGCCAGCTGCATTTATTTCTATGAGCCGTATGGGGGTGTCATTTATTCAAAATAGTATCTCTCCCTTTTTCCATCCATCTTCCTCCGCCCCTTCACTCGGTTGAGGCATCGTGTCTCGTTCTACCCTGGGGGTAAGTGACCCTCCTTGTTCTCCCATGGCCCTCAGGCGGGAGAGTTCGGTATGTGCCATCGTTAATTGAAAATCTAGATCCTATGTGAGTTTCTCAATATCTATCGTGGGAGTATTTACCTGTCCTGTCATACTTTTACTCTCATATGGGGGTGGTGCAGTAGCAGATGGCTTAAGTGTTGATGGTAATGTGGATTGTGCTACATATACTGGGTCACTATATTCTTCTGCAGGGACTGGCTTTGTCAATAAGGGATATATGCGTGTAACCTCTATCTTATTCTCATTCTGTTCAATTGGCCCTTCACTGCCAGTTGTTATCAGGGGAGATGCATTATACTCGCCACTTTTATCCGGGGGGACTTCCTCAAACAACCGCCACAAGTCCAATATTTCCCTCCTGTTCTGCAACTGTTTCCCTTTGTATTTAATGAACAGGTTGCAACCATATCTAGCACATCCTTTGCAAAGGACCCTCCCTGGGGCCACACTTGGGGCAAGCCTTCTCCCTTCAACTCTGTGACCCATTGTTCATGGTACTTGTTGATCTTCTCCGCATATCCTGGCAGAGTTTTACAGATGTGGGCTAGGGGCGTATCTGCGCCCATTTTACCAAGCTGAAAGCGTTACTCAACCAACAATCCTTTTTGTATACTCTTACACTTCTTTTATGGCCAACTCAATATGTTATGCATCCCTTCTTGAAAGAAAAGGATAGTTTACTTACTTTTGATCTTTCTCAAACCACACCAATATGAATAGAAAAATGTTCTTCAACACAATTTTAAATCATTTTTTTCATTGACGCTCATCAACAGAAAACAATACTTTCACAAACAAAAACAAAAAAGGGCACCTTAAAACATAATACATACAACAAATAATATAGACAACATAAATTCTACCTCACCTTCCTTAGTATCCCCTACCTACCTCTCCTCGATGTCTTTCCCTGATTCTACAATCCCTTTGAACAATTCTCTCCCTACACCCTCTCTATGTCCAGGTGAGAGGGAGAAAGACAGGTAAGAAAAAGTAGGAAAGAAGCGTTTCTAAATGCTACTCCGGGCCTTCCTTCGAGACCACTACGTTTTTTCTTTACTTCAGTTTTCCCATATCCATATATCCTGTACTAGTCGAGATAGCACTATGCGGCGCTGCCATCCACCCCCCAACGGAGATAGGATCCCTTTAACCTCTTTTCACCTTGTTTTCCATCACCATCCTAATGGCCATATGCGATAGAAGGAGAATAGAATGGAATATAGAACAGACCCCCGGGTTCACCACTCACTGCTACGAATCTCCAAACCTATTCACCCCTACTGGTGCTGTATTTCCCAAAACCTCCTAACCCTCCTTTTAATATCACCCGCACTTGATACTCACCTGTCTGTCTTGATCCGAGACCGTCTGGACCCGATCGGTCAGTGCGCCGCGCCTCGCTCAAAGACCATGCCCGGATCCAGCGAGTGGTACGGTGGGTTTTGTAAAGGGGGATCCCGTACCCTTTCACCATATTGCGTGCACACGTCTAGGTGTACCGGTTGCCGTTGGTGGGTAGCTCTTCAGGGAGCGCGCTCCGGGTCGTAACAGGGGGACGTCTGGTGCCAGGAGGACGAAAAAGAGCGCTGTCGCATCGGGGTCACCAATGAAAATGAGAAGTCCCTATAAATACACTTAGTCTCCCAATAAAGGTCAAACAGGACACTTCCCCGGAGTGAATGAGACCAAGACCAAGTGCTGGTGATTTCAAAAAGTCTTTATCTAAAATAGGGCAAGCAGAGTCTACTCTGCTCACGCCGAGAGCGCTCTGCAGAAAACATGTTACCAATCATTGTTTACAGCTTTATCAACATCGAACAGAGGGGAGTCCTAAGGGGCCCACAAACAGTTAGGATTGGTCACTAGGGGTGAGCACCTATAGGTACCATAGGGTCAGAGGGCTATGGTTGGCTTAGGAGCACGTGGTGTTGTGATGATGCTTCTCGGGTTAATCGGTCAGCTGGGCTCATCGGGTTGGTATACGGTGTCGGCAACTGTTGTAGTGTTGCATATTAAATAACCATTTGACATTTGCCCTTGTGGCCACACATTCCCATTCATCCAATACTATAATCTGTCTTGTTCAGCATACTTTGAGACCTGCGAGCTGGACACCAAAGGAAAGACATTTCTCAAGTGCAGGTTAATTATCATTGGGCATAGGTCAAAAATGCATCTATTAAATCCAGTGTTTGATCCATTGATAAGCCGGCTTAACTGTGTGTTAATCCAATACAAGATAGGTTATCGTCCATACTAAATTGAACAGTTCATTGTCAGATTCTGCACATGCAGGCCCTAACACATATTGGCATGATAAGATCATACTGGTTATGGCAATTGATTGCTACATTGCTTTTACACAATACCATGCATATATTTACATTGAGCTTAGAGCGAGGTAGCTTTGTGCTGGCATAAACAGTATTATGTTCTGTTATGCATTTTTATTACTGTTATCTATTTCTATTGAACTTCATTCTGCACGTTAATACACGCCACACTTATATAATTGGAATCTATCGTTAGTGGTTCTGATTGCACATATATTATGCAATACACTCATGTGCTTATAATTCTACTGTAGTTCTTTTCATTATTCTGCGTGCAATGCAGACAGTTCATGAGCAACCTACTCTGGTTGCGTGAAGACAGACACTTTGGTTTTCTTATTAAGGTGCAAACAACCATGACATTTTTGAGAGCCATTCTTAGTTATTCAACCAGGTTCAAAGGATATGGTGCTGGTATTCTTTATGGCATGGGTCTGTTAGGTAGGGCAGGTTTGTAGAGATGAACGACTTCTGTTGCCATGCCCTAAGCTGGGCCGTGGCAGGGTCAATGAGGTAAGACGGAAGACAGACGATACAGTGCGAAATTTGTTGCATTTGCGTGGCTAGTCTCCCATGAGAACGGGACGGCTGCAGAGATGACAGAAGGGAGGAGGCGGGGGAGTAGCTTGTGAGCTCTGCACGCCTTGCAGGGAGAGCTGCAGGCCTGCGTTCTACCTTCATGGCTGATCTCCCATTATGAGAAAGCAAAATGGAGTCAGTAACACTCAAAATGGATTCTGGTTAAACACTGGTTGTTATCAGGGGGGGTCACAGTTCCTTAGGTTATTCCCATGCGGGTGCTCCGCGGCCGGCGTCCTGAACCCAAAGCAGCTGCATAAGGGCCTATCCAGGAAGTGTGCTCTCGTAAAAGGAGGGGGGTTTCCAAGACCCCCTCCTCCCACACATTAGTGTAATACCATGCATGTCCAGTTTGTCTGTGGAGCAAATTTGAACTATTGGTTGCATTTCTTTTTTCAACATTGTTTCATTGAATTGTGAACAGCTTGCAAAAGTTGGAATCAAGGTCATACAGTTTACATTATTGTGTGTTCATTTTTCCATGACATCAGTAGCACATGACATATGGCCATAGAGTGCATGGATGTGCCTGGTTTTTAATATAGATTGTGCTTCTTGAGATAGTACACCAACTCTAATACTTTTTAAAATGTTGGCGTATGTGAGCTCTGCAGACTGACACATGTTTTCAGTTAATTCTTTAGTTTAGTTTAGTTTATTATTTGATAATGCGCTCCAAACCCAGGGGTAGCCGGGCACAGCAGTTACAAGAATACTTAGGCTTAGGTTTCATACATACAGAGGATACATACAGTAGATACATTATGTGAGATATTAACAGGTATAAATACAAATATACTAATGTACAAGGAGTGCAAAATGTAAGTCCCTCTCATTCGTCTGGAGTTGGTAAGGTCAAGAGTGGTTATGCTCAATATTGGGACCGGGTTCAAAAGGTTAGTGGTCATTACTCCAGAGCCAACTTTTCAACTTACATCTGAAACTAACGTAGGGGAGATTGGCTCTCAATGCCGTAGGGAGTGCGTTCCAGGCGCAGGCCCCTCTAACAGGGAAGCTAGCACCACCTGCTTTAGTTAGTCTGAATCTGGGCGTTTCAAGTAGAGCGTGGTTAGAGGCACTAGTGTGGTGGGTAAAGGATTTTCTAGTCAGTCTAGCCGATATATAAGGGGGTGCAGTGTTGTTCAGTCCTTTATGTGTGAGAGATAGAGTTTTAAGTAGAACTCTATCAGTGATTTTTAACCAACGAGTGTCTTTCCTAATGTTAGATATGTGTGCTCTCCGGGGTATGTCAAGGGCTGCTCTAAGAGCATTGTTCTGCAATATTTGTAATTTATTTGTGACAGTTTTATTAGCACCCGCATATAGAGCATTGCAATAGTCCAATTTGGACATTACTAGGACGTTAGCTAGTGTGATGCAATTAGTTTTAGACAAGTATGGTCTGCAGGCCCTGATTAATTTACAGGTGTAAGCTGTGGAGGAAGCCAGGGAGGTAACCTGTTTTTTGAGAGATAAAGTGGAGTCGAGGTAAAAACCTAGTGTTTTTACCTCCGTTGCCACTATGATTATATTGCCGTCTATATTGAAGGCGCTGTATTTGTTTTTTGAGATTGGAGTCGGAGCCCAGTATCAGTATCTCTGTTTTGTCGTCATTCAGGCAGAGGCCATGAGAGGCCATCCATGCCTGAATGATGAGATAGATCTTATTTACTAGAGCTGTGTCTTCAACAAAATGGCCAGATAATGGCATAAGGATCTGCGTATCGTCCGCATAATTGGTGTAAGTTACTCCCTATCTGTCAAGTTTGTCAAAGAGTGGCTTAGTGAAGATATTGTACATTGTGGGGGAGACACATGAACCTTGTGGGACGCCACAGGTGATATGTATTGAGTCCGCTGAGGCTAATGGGGAGAACACTCTCATCGTACGGTTGGCTAGGAAGGACTGTACCCAAGCTATAGCTTTGCTTGAGAAGTGGGCGGCAGACGCTAGATGGCTGCATAACACTGCGTGGTCCACTAGGTCGAAGGCCGCTGATAGGTCAAGGAGGAGGAGCATAGCTGTTTTACCTTTATCCTTCTACTCGTCGATTTGTGTCTTAAGGTCAATTAAGGCTGTTTCAGTACCATGTAGTGGTCTGAAGCCAGATTGGCGCGATCCTAGTAGTTGGTTTGTTTCCAGATAATTTTGGATCTGGAGGTAGGCTACTCTGTCGATAATTTTAAGGAGAAATGGGACTGTGGTAATGGGTCTATAATTGGTCGGGATGGCTGGGTCAAGGGTCTGTTTTTTTAAGAGAAGCAGAACCCACGATTCTTTGAGGTTAGTGGGTACGGCGCTGGATCTGAAGGAGGAGTTTATTAATTTGGAAATGAAGGGCGCCAGATCTCTAGCTGCATCCTTGATAACTTGTGCTGGGCAGCTGTCACCTTGGCAGTTGTATGGTTTCAGGGATAATATCACCTTTTCCGTTTCCAATATGGATATGCTGGAAAATCTAAATGGTTTGTAGTTACTTTGAGTGACTGTACTAAGTGTGTCTGCCATGTGGGAGGTATGACTTTCAGTGGAGTTCAGGCTAGCTTTCTTCTTGGCAATTTTCATTTGTAATGTTGTAACTTTATTGGCTAAGGCATTCTGGATGCTAGTGCAACATTGTTTGTCTTTGTATTGGAAATGTTGTCAAAGGTTGACATTTCCTTTGCTGCCAAAGGTTTTACGGCATAGTTTGTGCCCCAAGGTTTTAAAAATATGTTCACCTTTAACTGGTGTTAATTGAAGAAGAGCTCTGAAAACTATAATGTGTTTTCCTCCAAAGAGTTCTTCATAGTCTGTTTTCAGGACCTCTTGTAATCTGGGGAGAATGAAGGCTAACATCAGATTGGAAACCATGCTTACCTTATCTATTAGCAGCCTTTTCATTTGTTTGAAAACTCTGTGCAGTTCCATTGCAGCTTCTGGAGAAAGTTTGTAATAGTCTAATTTGTTTTGGTGTTCTACTGGAAGGAATAGTAACCTGTGTAAAGTGACAACGCCTATGGTGTAGGCAGCTAAATCTGTGGGGGCAGTTACAACAGCTGACAGTTTGTTGTTTGTCAATTGTTGGAGGAACTTGCTGATTTTGATTAAGAATGTTTTGTCTGAACCAGCTTGACCATTCACGTATAGCAGTATAGGTTTGTAGTCTTGGCAGGTACAATTTTTAGTTTCATGCTGCACACCATGTTTATTTTGTTTTGTTATTTCTTGGAAAATGCTACGCTGGTCATTGTTTAGTTGTGATTTTAACAGAGCAAAGTCTTCTTTAGATTGCTCATACTGGTGTTTTCTACTTCAGTCATGGCTAATTCTGCCTCATTTGCTATTAGTGGCTGTCCAAGTGGTTCATGGCTTCCTGTTACAGAAGGTTGACTACTGTCAGGAGTGTCCACATCTAGTTGTGCCTGGAGTACTTCTTCTTGTTGCTGTTCATTGTGCAACTTTGTTTTGTACTGTGTAAAGATTACGTCTGTTATAGTGCTTTCATTTGCTTTTAAAGCGTCTTCATAGGAGTCATAGGTATCTAGCAAATCTTCTTTTCTCCATGGTTTAAAAAGTTGTAGCAGGGACATGTAATACAGTTCTTTATGTTGAGGATTTTTTAATGACAATTTGATCCGATTAATTAAGCTTCGTTTGGTAAATATCACTAAGCTGCCTGCACAATTTTCCACTCTGTATATACCTTTCTTCTCATCTGTTTTAATATTATTTTTGTATGTGAAGTTTTGGGCTATGTGGTATCGACACATGGCTTCCAAAGTGGTACTTCTGTTTGGGTAGTTTGTGTCTGGTAAGTTGTTTTTCAAAATGCCTTGGTTGTTGGGATCATTTTTGGCTATTGTTTGTATGTCTTCATATGATTTGAGAACTCTTTTGCTAGATTTAGCAGGACCAAGGCTTGGCCATACTATATTCTCAGATTTTCCATTCAAGACAGTACCGGTTAAACAGTCTGCAGCTTCATAGAAGCCACATTCTCCATGGGAGAGCATTTTTATGCCTAAACTGTAGAATTAATGTGATAGTGTTTTGTCAGATGATATGTCATCCCAGAGGTCTTTGAGCTCTGTTTTTCTGCTTTGGTTAAGTAGGCTGTGACATATCGTGCAACTGCAGTGGAATTGTCTGCAATGTACTGCACATCTATATTTGCATTCCAGAGGAGGGCAATGATTGCATTGTAATCATTGATGTATTTTGATCCTTCTGTTCTTTTCATGTAATCTGTGTTCTTAGGTGATTTACCTTTGACACTATGTCTAACTGAAGACATGAAGTTGTTTACTTGACCTGTTGTTGAAACTGGTCTAGGGAAACCAAAGCGGCATTTGGTGTAATATTTCCAATTGTTTTTATATTTGCAACAATACTTCTCACATTTGTGTCTTTGAAATTGTAAATTATGTGCATGAAGGTCCCTATGTGTCGTTTGTGAAGGGATTTCACAAGTAACATAATTTTGGATGAACTGCAAAACAGTGGCATCACTGTCCTGACCAAATTTAGGAGCATCTTTAATCCACAAAAGCATGTGGATGTGTGGTGCTCCTCTGGCTTGGTATTCTTTTCTCCAAATGAAGTGTTGCACTTCTCAGAGGGGAGGGACAGTTTTATTACAAATGAAATGTAGCATAACAATAAAGTGATGATGGAAATATCTCGATACATTTACAGGATCTAGAGAGCAGAGTTCTCCTGGTGTTTTTATATCTATATTTGTTTTGTTTTTGTTTAATATGCGTAGGAAATCATGTAAATCTTCCCATGCATATTCTGCACAACTTAATGTCACAAACCAAGTGGGTGGGCTAAGGTTTCTTATCATAGAGCGTACATCTGCATGACGTTGGAACCAGTATTCTTTTGTACCACGCATGTTTGATAAGGGATTTGCAATGCTTGACTGTAAAACCTCATCTTTTTCTTGCACCTTTTGTAGTAATTGCGTAGCTGACATATTTAGAAAATTGGTACCTGATTTTAATATGTGTGCAACTCCGTAGCATAGAGTTGCTAGTTCACTTTCAAAGAGAAGGTGGAATATGTATTCCACGTTTTGTCTGAATCTGGGGTCTTCAGAATACATTTGTAAAGAGCGATATTCTGATGCTGTTATTTGTATGAGTCTTTCATCGTACTGTCCTCCTTTTCCAGTAGGAAAGAGTAGAGGAAAGGCTTGTGCTTCTATACTTTTTCCCATATGTTGATTAGAGATCCTTTGGCTTGTCACATTTGGTAAGTTTCCAGTGCATCATCTATGGTGTCTTTAGAGTGTAATGGGTGAATTGTATAATGGTCTAAAATATTGGATTCTGTAGCAGGATCTAGAAGTTGAAATTGGCCAGTTCCTGACGAGTCTTGAATTATTTTGGTGGTTTCCCCCAGGTTTTCTTCAATATTTATTTCTTTGTAATATTCATTGTTGTATTTTAGATATTGCAGGGCTTCTCTAACTTTATGTAAGTCCACGAGTTGTTGTCAAATTCTTTTGTCTTTTGTAGGTACACCATTTACTAAGATAATCAAAGATTGATCTATTGGACGTTGCACTCCCAGAGTGTGTACATTTTAATTGAGATCTAATGGCAAAAAACTACTTTGCCACAAATCCCTTTCAGTAATTCAGAGGGAGGTAGTTTTGCTGTTTTTGGTTGAAGGTGTATTATTGCTTGAAATGGGTGCACTGTTTGAATTATGATGCTCTCATACAAGTTCAGTTGTTGCAGGGGTTTTGGTAGTGGGAATAATTCCAAGTTATTTGTGATAGCATTTGAATGTATTTGGTTGTTGTCAAGTTTTGCAGTGCAGTAACTGCAAAGTATTAAGGGGTCAGAAATTTCATATTTGTTTTCTGCTATAAGATAGAGAGCTACTTGGAACCAGTTGGAATCTTCATTGTCTTCTATTTTGTACATTTTGTCTACAGATTTTGTGCTATTCTTATAAAAAGTCCTGCAGCAACACACACACATGGTTTGGTACTACACCAGATGTGTTTTTAAAATTTAGTATTTCTTTTTTGTATGTGTGTAGTAGAAGGTTGCATCTGTAAAGTTGTTGCTAGTCTATTGTAAAGCTATTGGATTTTGTAAGTGGCTTTCACTTTGAAAATATTTTCTCTGGATATGCTCTATTTCTTGGAGAAGGTCTTTGGCTGTACCATGTAGAAGATTGTTGTTTAAAATGGATAGTGCTAAAGCAGGACTTTTGGCATAGTACAGTTTATGAACCAGATTTCTTATAGTTGAATGGTGTGTATCATTTTGATATGGTGGAAGGTGCCTTTGCAAATAGGTCCAGAAACGCAGGCTAATGAATGTCCTTGTAGTCCTGTGTATTTTTGCACTGGACAGGAGTCCATACTTTAATAGTTTTATTTTCAATTTGTCTTTGCCTTTCACATACTGATTGAGGAACTGACGTAAAGATGTGAAAGATTTTTTGCTTATGCTAGACATTGATGTGCAAAGGCCATTTGTAGACTGGACGCATTCCTTCAGTGGAAGGAGAGTTTTCTGGGGATATTTTTGGGAGCAGCGTTACTTGTTCCATAATGGTATTATTAGGTTTTTCATACCCTCGTCCACTGCTATGTACAGCAATTGGGTTAATTTGCTTTTGTTTGTATGTTTCTTCATTGAAATATGGTTCTGTGCTGGTGGTGTGACTGCACTCACCTCTACTGATGTTTGCAAAGCTATCTTTGTTGATATTCTATTTATTGAGAAGTCTTTTTTGTAGTTTAGTAGTTAGTTTTGTTAGTGGTTTCATTCTGTTTAAAACTAAAATAAATAATTTCCTTTTGAGAAGGATTGCACTGTCTATGACAGCTTCCGGGATTAATGCTCTGCGGTAGGTTTTAAGGGTTGTGCATGATTTCTCTCTTGTTTTGATAAGGTTCTGAGGGACTCTGTGGCAGACCATTTTTTGTAAAATAATCTTTTTGGTATGCTTACCTGTGGCTACATCAAGATTTATAGGTGCAGTGTTAGCACTAGTGGTAGCTGTTGTCTTTTTAATAACTTTTTGTTTAGTTTTACATTTTGAAAGAGGAGACAAAGTTTCTTTACCGGAAGCTGCTGTTGTTTTGCTTTGTGACTGTATTAGCTGTTTTGTTTGAACTTTTTGTATATATTCTGCTAGAGGTGGATGCTTATCTTGGACACTTATTTTGATTTTCTCTACTTCTGCTTTTCTTTCTACGGAGTTGCTTTTTGGTAGGCATTCTTTGGGGTCTGTTGGAGAAAAAAGAAAGTGTGGGTTGGGACGTTGTGCAATTGGCTGTTACTTCAGGTTGGGAAGGCTATTCACGCATTTGTGTGTTACTATACTGGTGTTCAGATGACAATACAAAGTGTGCACCTGGAATGGGGCAATTAGAAATACTGAATCTAATGCTGCAGGGTTAATACAATTGTTTGTTTTACAATACTATAATTCTACAGTGTTTGAGTAACAGAACATTATGACAGTATTGCACTTACTTTTTGGGATTCAAAGAGTAGGTTTCTTCTGAGTTCTGGTTTGTACTTCAGACTCTGCTGATTTTCAGGAGAGTGGTCTTCACTGCAATTCTGAAAGAAAGAAGTTAGTAAATATGTGTGTTAATAGCACTGTTGTTAATGCAGACATGTATTTGTTTGGTTTTGCAGTAGTAGTGCTTTCTGATAACTGTGCATAGCATGTAGATGCAGTTTCCTTTGTCTATGTGCATTTTGATATTTTACTTAGAATCTGTCAGTTGAACGTGCCTTAGAAATGATTACAATAGTAAGCACACAGAGCACACCTGGCTTTTTAAGGCAGTCTTATTTGATGTTAGGAGAAAGGCGAAATAAATGTAAGCTTTTCTTGCTATTTATACAGGGTAAATGGCAGGAACTCTAGTGAAAAGTATGCAATGTATGTATTTACAATGCAGGGTACCCTGGATAAGTAGTAAACATGTCATGCTGTCATTTCTCTCATCTGCTGTGATCAAGTGTCACTTAAATGGCGTGTGTTTTACAAGTTTTCATTTACCCATATCACAACACAGAACAGGAAACCATAGATTGCATGCATTTGAATATGCAAAACAAAGGAGGTTCTGGGAGTCTCTCTACCAGCACCCTAAATTACCTGGGGAATCCAGACGTGGACCCTTGCTCACAGTTCTCAGAGAGGCACAGTTCCACCTCACTGATGATGCCCAACAAGGCTGAAACACGTGTATGGGGTTGTTGTTAGTATTCTTGTTGAGAGGGGAATTGCCTAGCATTTCAGTGCTGGACTGCCCCTGGGCAGGACAAAGACTGATATGCAGGGATATTTCTACTCTGTGAAAGGGACAGTGAGCTAAAGACTTGGTTGAGAGTCTCCCGGGGGGCATCCACCCAAGAACAGGTCAATGGGCTGTGTTCGTGCCGGTAGAGAGACTCCCAGAACCCTCTTTGTTTTGCATTTGAATATGGTTCTTGCCATTTACAATCATACTGTTATTTCTCCTATCTTTTAACATGAAATGACAGTTTATTAGAAAGCTGTGTGTGTTGTGTCTGATTATTATTCTAATCATTTATAAAGGAAGTTCAAATGATAGATTCTATGTAAAATGCTCAGAATGTACACTAAGAAAATTGTATGTACATTCTATGCACTATAATTCATGAAATGATTGAAATGTGAATAAATAGATGGCAGTGGTTTCAAAAATGACAGAATCAATGAAGAGAATAACAGTTTGCACATTAGAATTAGTAATATGGGTAAATGAACATTTGGAAAGCACACAGCTTTGCAAGTGACACTTGATCATAGCAGATGGGAGAAATGACGGTAAGCTTTTTTTGCAGGTTATTCAGGGTAAATTGCAGTTACACTGTTCAGATGCATTTATACAAGAGCTGTACATGTACTGTGCAGAAAATATTCATACTAGCAGTTTGTGTTCATGCATGTGGATGTGCATGAATCTGCAAGCAAAAATCTTGGAGAGTCTTATAGTAGTTATTGCTGTAGGTGCTTTGCAATCACAGCAGAATTGTACTCAGAGTGATGAACAGTACTTCTAAAGTGCTGAACTCTGATGATGGAGTTAGATGTAGAGTTCTTGGATGTGATTGGTGGATGGTTGTGTGACTGCTTAACAGTAGCCAATGAGGAAATAGTGCGGGGTGAAATGGAAAGGGTAGCCCCAACGCTACACACACCGCGGACACCGCGGCTGTTCGCGGACAGGGTGTGCCACATCCGGGGCTTCTCAGCAAATCTGGCATGAAAATAGGACTAGGGGAATTAGCCAATCAGGTGCTGAGGGTGTCATTCATAGGGAGAGAGGGTAATCATTGTTTTCATTGCTGTATGCTGTGAAGTTGGCTGTGGTTGCTGAGATGGACAGAGTTAGAGTGTGGATAGTGGGAGATCATTATATCACTAATCTGAAGTGGTATGGAAACATGTGGAGATGTGCAAGGGAGACATTTGCAAGGTGTTTATACACTTTGTAGAAATATGGCTTATTTTAACACTCCTGATATCCTGGTGGTAAATTGTGGAGGAATGTATTTGGGCTATCTGAGTGCAACAAGTTTGCAGGGTGCACTGAAGCAGTTGCTAAAGGAACTGATGCACCTGTTTCCATCTGCTAAGATAATATTTTCACATATACCACCTAGGACTGCATGGATGACTTGTCATGTATTTAATCTTCAACAAGACATAGCAAGATGTCTTTAATAAAGGAATATGTTGTTTTATGTATTCTGTGGTCATGTCATCGTTCCAAAATGAGAATCTTTTGGAAGATGGTGCCATTTTTTCTTGGAATGACTTTCACAGATTTTGGTCATGCAATATTTCTTAGTAATATGCAGACCTCAATCAGGAAGTTGTTGTGAAGTCATGTAACAAATCAAATCTGAAAAAAGACTTTAAAAAGCCTGGACAAAAAACCACAAAAAAGGGCTCTTTTCAGAGCCAACCTCAAAGGGGAAGTGGGGCACACTATTTAAATTTTCATTCCTCATTCTGATTTTACGATTTGTCCGTGGACACCGTGGTTGTCCGCGGTTGTCCGTGGACACCGCGTGTTACATATGGGGATTTTGAGGCTGAGAGTCATGCAAATGAGACTTAGCAGAGCATGGGATTAGTCAATAAAGCCTGTTTCCTGAGAGGAGAGAAGATAGCTATGGCTGTGTCTTTCAGAAGGCAGATTGTCTGGATTTTGGGAGACTCATGGATAAATTGGTTGGAGGTCCATGCAGATCACTGTGGAGTGGCTTCACATCTTGGATTCCCTCATGTGGAAGTGCACTGGTATGGAGTGCGTGGAATGAAGTGGCTGGATTTGGTACCTCTTTGTGCGACTTTGGTGACACAGCGTCATCCAGACATCATTATTATTCACTGTGGAGCGAACAGTTTAGGACATGTCTCTGGAATCTCTTTGCAATTTGCAATGAAATAAGGACTTGGGAAAGTCATGGACATGTTTCCAAACTCCAGAGTAATCCTTTCTCGTATTGTGCAGAGACAGATTTGGCCCACACATGGATAAAGCAAGGTGCAATGTCAACAAGGCTGTTTGTGCCTTTTTGAGAGATGTTGGCATGTCCTCTTTTCACAATGAAAATATTATATTTTGTAGTACACACATTTTTCGCAGAGATGGAGTACATCTTACTTATGCTGGCAATCAGATTATTCTGTGAAATATACAAAATTCAGTGCGCCCCTTTTTGGAATTATAGCAATCCTTTTTCCAGTAGGTGTTGACCATTTGAAGTTTTTGAAACACAAAAAAACACACAAAAGGCTCTTTTCAGAGCCACCACTTTCTCCCAGAGAAGAGTGCAATGGTTTTGATAGTGCAGCATCCCAAAAGTTTTAAATGTCTGTGGACTGTCCGCAGACTTCTGAAAATGCACAGGGCCCTGCAGCATTTCATTGGCAATTCTATTTTTGGACATGATGCATAAGGAAAGGAAGGGAAGGGAGGGTAAGGAAGAGGCACCAACCACGGGGATAAGAAAGGGCAGGTGGAGAGAGGAAGATGTAGGGTGGGCCTTAATCAGGTAGGTGGCAGTCGTTCTCATGCGCCGTGAACGCAGCTTTGAAAGCACTTCGAAGGGTCTCCCCCTGCAGAGTACTGCGTCGCAGTACATACACAATACTGTGACCCTCGAAAGGTAAGGGTCTACAGCATCACGTATGGCTTGCGAGGCAGCTGGAGGGATGCGCTGCTCCACAGTACTGCCTATTGTGGTGGCAGGAGCAGAAACAGAGGATTCTGCAGAAGAACTCAACCTACTACGTTTATCGCAGGGTACAACCTTACGAATAGCCCCACTGTGGAATGACTTTAGGTGTCACTTCATTGAGGTAGTACCATAGCTGTACAAACCTGGTTTGCCACCACTGAGCACCAACTGGCACTCGGTCCAGCGCACCTTGTTTGCACCAGCTTTCGGTACTCCATCAATAGTGGCAAACAACCTCCACACCCAAGATTCACGGTGACTGCTAGTAGTTGTGACTTCCACTACCTCATCCTCTTCATCATATTCATCCTCCTCTGCATCCTCACACCTGTTCCCCTCTCCAGTCCCTTGGGGAGGTGGGGGTGGTGGAGGGGCTGGGGGATGGTGCTGAGGCATAAGTAGCACCAGCAGGAGCAGCAGCAGCCATGGTTGCCATCTTCAATGGTGTCAGGAGGCACAGCAAAGCAGCAATTTGCAGATTATCAAATTCAGCAGTGTCTGTCCTGGAACTCCAAAAACAGAATGAAAAGCAGCTCTGGGGTGTGGCCTTTTATAGGGGTGCTAGTGCGCGCCTCACGGACAGCTGTGCTGTCCGCGAACACTTTGAACACCAAAAAGGGTTCAAAAAGTTCCAAAAAGTTTGCAGAACGCTAGGGACATGGTCTGGGATATGTGCAAGGGTGAAGTTTCACAGGAAAGTACCTTGGACTGCTTATAAAAGCACTTTTTTGGGTGTCCGGGGGCTCAGACTGTGTTCACGAACAAGGACACACGCTTAGCGTGGAGTCACATGATCACGTCACGGACACATTCGCGAATGGGACGGGTGTCCGTAGGACACCAAATGCACGGGGCCGGGTGTACGCATGCGTGCGGGTGTTCTACGGACAGTGTTTGTGTCCCTGAACTAATTAAAAGTGCGACACATGTGCAGCAGACAGTTACGGACAGGCGCGATGTTCGTAGGACCCAAGGGTGTGATATGCATGCGTGTGGGTGTTCTACGGACAGTGTTCAGGTCCCCGAACTAATTAAATGTGAGTCACAACTTTGCGGACAGGCAGACGGGCTATGTGTTCTACAGACATATTCTTTCTGATTGCGGACAATGCGAACAGGGGGATGTTCTTGGGACACTTTATTTTGAATAATGGTGGACATGCAGACAGATTTTGTGTCCGGCGGACACCTCCATTTTGATTGCGAACAGTGCGGACAGGTATGGTGTCCTTAGGACACCCCCATTTTGGTTCATTTGCGGACATCCCAGACAGTTGCGCCGTCCGCTGACACTCTAATGGCTTTCAAAAAAAAAACACAGAGTAATACATAATACTTTATTATTGTATACAAATATACAAATTATGAAAGAGAGGGGGAATCAGAAATTGATACAAATACAGGGGAATTCGGGGTTTCTACATGTTGGATAATAGTGTAGTAAGGGATTGAAGTCTCATAACATTTTGCGTGATGGGGAGTTTTTGGGGATGGTTGGCTGGGACATGGAGAAGGGGTACAGGTACATGTGGGACAGTGATATTTAATTTTTTCCATGATATGGTTCTCTACAAAGTTTTTCAAAATAATGAAATTGGTCATTAATTGATCAATTTATTGCTCTAAATGCTGCAGATGATTTTCCGAAGTGTCTGTTTCAGTATTATTCCTATTGTCTGTATGTTCTGTTAAAAAAGTGTTAAGTACACATAAAATAATGTTTATTAATTGGCTTATTTAGAAAAGTGTAGTGTCTACCATTAGTATCACTGTTCTCACTCATTTCGTCCTGAGGAACATTTTCTTCTAGCCATTCCAAAGTACTGGACATTTGTGTGTAAAAAAAAAGAAATGTATTTTTCAGTGTATCCTACTACAGAAAGTCTATAAATATAGGAATTAATGTAGTGTACTTACCAGTTTGTTTTTTTAGTTATCCTGTTATTGCTATGTAAGTGTTCTGTTGATATTTGCTGTGCAGTTTCTGTATAAAGCATCAGTGAGGTAATTCTGTTGGAGGCATATGTTATTTTTTTGCACTTCTTATTTATTTTTTAATGTATTTATATGCTGCTCTTTGAACATGTTCAGTGTGTTTACTGCATGATACAACAATGTAAGATACCCCCTGAGTTTTTGGATAGTGTTGATGTCGACTGAGTCTGTCCGCGGAAAAGCGCACGGTCCGCGGACATCAGAACCACTAGCGTAGGACAGGGGGTTCAATATGTTGAATGGTACATGTACATAAACTAAGGGAATCCTACTAAAAACCTATCAAATTCATGATATCTATATAGAGTGAAAAACATTTTTTTAAGAGGATGATATGGTTAAATTGCGCTACAAAAAACCTATGAAATTCAGTGAAAAAACTTTGTTAAAGGGACATTATGGTTAAGTTGTGCTACTAAAAACCTATGAAATTCAGTGAAAAAACTTTGTTAAATGGATGTTATGGTTTTAAGTAAAACCAAAAAACCCTAGAAATTTGCCAGTTATGGTAAGCTAAGCAACCATAACCCGTGCCACCACTATACACTGCTAAGACTAATACAAATGACATTACATATGCATTTAGTTTTTATGCGCAGCCTCTACAAGGGATAGTTTTTATAATATTGGCAGAAAAAAGTCAAAAAATCATTGGAAGAACTATCATGTGCCAAATAGTTCATTAGGTGATGCAAAGCTATAAACATCATTGTGTTTCTGACTTCTTTCCAGTTCATGAATGAACTTGTATAGAAATGTAGGCATTCTCTGCAGCATGTGCCTTAGAGCTGCAATAGTCAATACCTTACTATGTTGGATAGTAAAATTATGAATCCTTTCATTACAGCATTTTGTGCACTGCGACACATATACTAAGTACCTAACAATGCCTTTTTTACTGCATAATTGTAGTAGTACACATAAAATATGAAAAGACCACAATGCATAGAAATATGAGTATATACAAGGAAAGTAAAGTAAGCAAAAAAAAAACAGCAGCATTACCAGAAAGTGTTCATAACCTGCCTATTTAAGTTCATGCACAGACATGATTGCTGTATCTCAAAGCTGCTTATTCCCTTATGTTTATGTGTTGTATGATATGAGTGAATTCTAAGGAAAGTAGTGTAAGTACATAAAAGAAGAGTAAGGTATAGAAACATAGTATCTTTTGCATTTTTACTTCTGACTGTTACTGAAAAAAAACACCTGGTCTAGATATGTTAGTGAACAAAAAAGAAGGGGTAATAGGATATGTAATGTTATCAGTGATGTCATGAATGACATTTATGATGTCATAGGTATTAGTCTTAGCAATGCATGGTGGTGGCGCGAGTTATGGTTGCTTAGATCTCCATAACTGCCGAATTTCTAGGGTTTTTCGGTTTTACTGAAAACCATAACGTCCATTTAACAACGTTTTTCGCTGAATTTCATAGGTTTTTGGTAGTGCAACTTAACCATAATGTCCCTTTAACAAAGTGTTTTCACTGATTATAAATATATGAATTGTTATACCTTGCATAGGAAAACGTTAAATGATTCCAATTATCCTTGGCAGTGTAGTGAATAATGGTGCACTGTATATTTTGGCCAAATATTAGAATTGAGACTGTATTGAAGAAATTCAAAATGAGAAAAGTGAGATGTCTATAACTATAGTGACACAATTATTCAACTTTAGTGTATAGGGCCAATATTAGTGATGTAAATGCTTACCTAATCTTTCAACTTTCATCAAAAGTATACTTGTTGGTTAATGAACTGAGAAAAATTAGATTATTTTTTAGCCCTGTTACTAAAGTTGAGTAATTGCATCACTTGAAGGATCTACAGATCCGAAACTTGTAGAGACAAAAAACCTTTGGGGTGTTGAATTGAATGTTAAATGAAAAGTCTGTGGGACTTTCGATCACCTTCTTTAAAGTTTAGAAAAGTAAGAATGTATGGTGAATATTGTTTAGAAATGTATGTCAGTCTCCAATATTCTTTTAGATATTTGTGTATTTTTTGAACTGTTTAAAAACAAGAAAAGGGTATTTGACTATCTAATCAATGTCTTTATTAGACGAGTTTAACATTTTGAGTAGTCACTTGCTGACAAAATTAAAAAAGGTTGTGCAGGAGCAGTGACCATGGAATGTTTGCCAAGGCCATTTTTTGTATTCAAGAATCCTGGAGCTATTTGACAATAAATGTGACTACTGCTTTTGGTTTACTGTTTCAGCAGGTTAAGATGTATTTCTAAAGTTAGCGCTGGGGGGAAGATATGGCAAAATGGGAAGGCTTTGGGAGGTAGCTAAATGAGCAACCAATGCGTAGCCTAAGGAAAAGTGTGACAGTGGCTAGTGCTGCAGTAATTTATTAGGCATCTAAGGGCACACCAAAAGATGAAACTTACAGATAAGTATTTTAATGGCACAACTCACCCCTATTCTTGTAGTAAATTTGAGTGATGTAATACTTGTTGCAGAAGGAAATTTAGGGCAACAGACAAGTTTTGGGCTGGCTGGCCAGGGTGAAGAGGTGCCGGCTACAGCAATAAGTTCATCAGTCAATTCACTGATGGAGACAACGGGAAATGTTGATCAAGCGCTAACCTGGATTGAGGAGAATATAGGCACTATGGTGGACAGGGATTTCATACCAGGAACAGACCTGGTGTCGGATGTATCTATGTTGGCTCCTGTTATCAAATGAACTGGGAAAGCGAATACGACTATCGTTGGACTTCAAGACCAATTAGTGGACTCCCCCTAAAGGATCTTGTAGGGAAAGTACATTTTCTGGAAGGGTTTATTGTTGGAACAACAATGTTCCATGGGCCACAGGCAAGCCCTGAGGGACAAAAACCTGCACCTAAAACCAATATGGAAATGGAGGTCAACCTGGGGCACTGTGTGGAGGTAAATCAAATTCAAGCTATGGTCCCTAAAGAGGAACCTCTGCCATCAGTGACATGCTTAGGGAAGGCCGGAGATGATGTAGATGCCATTTTGTGTAGAAGCCTAATAGAGGTGCCTCCCCAGTTAGAAGTCCATAAAATAAAGGAAAAACTGTGGGAGAGAAGAAATAAAAAAAAACGTAAACTTCCCCCTAAGCAGAATAATAGGGGATCACACACATTTCTGATAAAACAAATGAACGAGGTGGATAGGGGAAAGGCCCTTGAAAGAGAAGCCTTAGATCGGAAAAAGGATTTCTTTAAATGTAGAAAGACAAAGGGAATAAGTGAGTTGGCTAATTTATTTTGCCAAAGAAGACAGAGGAAAGTGAACTGATAAAAGCCATTCAAGTTGAAGATAGCCCGTCCTTTGATTTAGGTAATATCTCAGTTTACCCAGTGGAGGACGACATTATAGATAGGGGTGAAGAAAGGGGCACCCAGGATACTCCAGTAAAGTCAGAGCCAATAGTTGGTGTGGGAGGGGTTAAAGTTTGTGTCATAAGGGACTCATCAGCACATACCCGCAGTACTACCATAGCCACAGGCAAGGCAGTCCAAGACCGCATGCTCCCACCAGCACCAATTTGGTTTAATTAAAAAAAAGCAATAAAAAAAGCAAATGCTTGAGACGACCCTGATCCCACCTCTTCCTGCTTCCCCACTCCCTCCTCCCTCCATCCCGCCCACCAATACAGTGATTGGCCAATACTCCCTCTTAACACACCTTCTCAGGGCAGCCCTCAGCCCCTGCGGCTAAGGGCTCAAGTCAAAGGGCGGCTTCTACAGTGGCAGCTCCAAACTGTGTCTGAAGGTGTCAGCTGGGGAGGCCAGCGGCCAACCGTCAACCAGCAGCAACTAACAAGGTGTAGGTGTGGCCTGGGTGGGGAGAAGAGCAATCACTCTGACCCTGAGGCCCTGCCACATAGCAAACCAGGCTACATTGGGATAGTACTGTGAATATTAGCCTGCGTCACACCCTTAGAGAATTGTTAATATTGCCTGGAATTACATCTAGAGACTGCTACATTGGGATAGTACTGTGAATATTAGCCTGCGCCGCACCCTTAGAGAATTGTTAAAATTGCCTTCAATCTCATCTAGAGTGCCACATTTGTATAGTACTGTAAATATTGGCCTGTGCCACATTGGGATAGTACTGTGCATATTAACCAGTGCCACATTGGGATAGTGCTGTGAATATTAGCCTGTGTTGCACTTGGAGAGAGCTATGAATATCGCCTTCAGCCACATCTAATGAGGACTGTGACTATTGGCCACAGCCACACTAGAATAGAATTGTGAATGCTGCCTTCAGTAACACCTACAGAGTACTCTGACCATTGACCGGGCCATATTAAGACAGAACGGTCAATACTAGCCGACACCACACTGAGACAGAACACTGATACAACCAATGAATAGCTATAGTTGCCCTAAATATATAACCCCAAATAGATCATCCCCACAGCCACCAACTACACATAGTTGTCTCACCTTAGCCACATATAGAACCAGACACGTTATCTAGCAATCACACCACCAGACAACCCCCAAGCTTGTATTGGACAAACCCACCCCACCCAGACCAACCCTGCGAGACAGCCAGACTAAGCACAAAAGACCGACTTTGCGAGACAACAATACCACACCCGCAATTATACACGCAAGGAAGCAAAGAACCTGAATGAAACCAATCTGAAAAAAACACATACAATCATAATAAAAACCAAGCCAACCAACAAAGCACTGCAACCTCAATCCTGAAGCAAACGCAAAGGAAATATAAACTGACCAATTTACAAGGAACACAACCACGACAACCCAAACAAAAACCAAAAGGGAGAAAGACTCCGACATCAACCCCACAACCGACCGCCAAATAAGAAAAAAATGCCATGAAAATGAATAGGGCAACGAAGAAGTCAAAGGGCATAGAGAACAAACCTAACTGAATGCCACCACAGATGCACAACTGTGGAACACACCCCCATAAACAAGAACAAAAACAGAACTAACAGACAGAAGAGAAAAGTCCCTATACCTAACACAATACCTCGCAAACAACCACTCGCCGGAACGAACCAACCCAATAAGTTCATCAGTCAATTCACTGATGGAGACAACGGGAAATGTTGATCAAGCGCTAACCTGGATTGAGGAGAATATAGGCACTATGGTGGACAGGGATTTCATACCAGGAACAGACCTGGTGTCGGATGTATCTATGTTGGCTCCTGTTATCAAATGAACTGGGAAAGCGAATACGACTATCGTTGGACTTCAAGACCAATTAGTGGACTCCCCCTAAAGGATCTTGTAGGGAAAGTACATTTTCTGGAAGGGTTTATTGTTGGAACAACAATGTTCCATGGGCCACAGGCAAGCCCTGAGGGACAAAAACCTGCACCTAAAACCAATATGGAAATGGAGGTCAACCTGGGGCACTGTGTGGAGGTAAATCAAATTCAAGCTATGGTCCCTAAAGAGGAACCTCTGCCATCAGTGACATGCTTAGGGAAGGCCGGAGATGATGTAGATGCCATTTTGTGTAGAAGCCTAATAGAGGTGCCTCCCCAGTTAGAAGTCCATAAAATAAAGGAAAAACTGTGGGAGAGAAGAAATAAAAAAAAACGTAAACTTCCCCCTAAGCAGAATAATAGGGGATCACACACATTTCTGATAAAACAAATGAACGAGGTGGATAGGGGAAAGGCCCTTGAAAGAGAAGCCTTAGATCGGAAAAAGGATTTCTTTAAATGTAGAAAGACAAAGGGAATAAGTGAGTTGGCTAATTTATTTTGCCAAAGAAGACAGAGGAAAGTGAACTGATAAAAGCCATTCAAGTTGAAGATAGCCCGTCCTTTGATTTAGGTAATATCTCAGTTTACCCAGTGGAGGACGACATTATAGATAGGGGTGAAGAAAGGGGCACCCAGGATACTCCAGTAAAGTCAGAGCCAATAGTTGGTGTGGGAGGGGTTAAAGTTTGTGTCATAAGGGACTCATCAGCACATACCCGCAGTACTACCATAGCCACAGGCAAGGCAGTCCAAGACCGCATGCTCCCACCAGCACCAATTTGGTTTAATTAAAAAAAAGCAATAAAAAAAGCAAATGCTTGAGACGACCCTGATCCCACCTCTTCCTGCTTCCCCACTCCCTCCTCCCTCCATCCCGCCCACCAATACAGTGATTGGCCAATACTCCCTCTTAACACACCTTCTCAGGGCAGCCCTCAGCCCCTGCGGCTAAGGGCTCAAGTCAAAGGGCGGCTTCTACAGTGGCAGCTCCAAACTGTGTCTGAAGGTGTCAGCTGGGGAGGCCAGCGGCCAACCGTCAACCAGCAGCAACTAACAAGGTGTAGGTGTGGCCTGGGTGGGGAGAAGAGCAATCACTCTGACCCTGAGGCCCTGCCACATAGCAAACCAGGCTACATTGGGATAGTACTGTGAATATTAGCCTGCGTCACACCCTTAGAGAATTGTTAATATTGCCTGGAATTACATCTAGAGACTGCTACATTGGGATAGTACTGTGAATATTAGCCTGCGCCGCACCCTTAGAGAATTGTTAAAATTGCCTTCAATCTCATCTAGAGTGCCACATTTGTATAGTACTGTAAATATTGGCCTGTGCCACATTGGGATAGTACTGTGCATATTAACCAGTGCCACATTGGGATAGTGCTGTGAATATTAGCCTGTGTTGCACTTGGAGAGAGCTATGAATATCGCCTTCAGCCACATCTAATGAGGACTGTGACCATTGGCCACAGCCACACTAGAATAGAATTGTGAATGCTGCCTTCAGTAACACCTACAGAGTACTCTGACCATTGACCGGGCCATATTAAGACAGAACGGTCAATACTAGCCGACACCACACTGAGACAGAACACTGATACAACCAATGAATAGCTATAGTTGCCCTAAATATATAACCCCAAATAGATCATCCCCACAGCCACCAACTACACATAGTTGTCTCACCTTAGCCACATATAGAACCAGACACGTTATCTAGCAATCACACCACCAGACAACCCCCAAGCTTGTATTGGACAAACCCACCCCACCCAGACCAACCCTGCGAGACAGCCAGACTAAGCACAAAAGACCGACTTTGCGAGACAACAATACCACACCCGCAATTATACACGCAAGGAAGCAAAGAACCTGAATGAAACCAATCTGAAAAAAACACATACAATCATAATAAAAACCAAGCCAACCAACAAAGCACTGCAACCTCAATCCTGAAGCAAACGCAAAGGAAATATAAACTGACCAATTTACAAGGAACACAACCACGACAACCCAAACAAAAACCAAAAGGGAGAAAGACTCCGACATCAACCCCACAACCGACCGCCAAATAAGAAAAAAATGCCATGAAAATGAATAGGGCAACGAAGAAGTCAAAGGGCATAGAGAACAAACCTAACTGAATGCCACCACAGATGCACAACTGTGGAACACACCCCCATAAACAAGAACAAAAACAGAACTAACAGACAGAAGAGAAAAGTCCCTATACCTAACACAATACCTCGCAAACAACCACTCGCCGGAACGAACCAACCCAATGAACGAATCAAGAAAGACAGACACCGAAACACAAACACGCAAAAAAACAATGGGCAAAACCAGCGGGAATAAGAACACAATTGACGCCCTAACCCCATATATCACCAAAACAGAAGGACCCACCCTTCCGCAGCCACACAATTTAGAAGAGGAACCTAATGAAAACAAAAACCGAAGACTTAACCTAGAAGAGCTATTTGACGACAACACAAACACAAGTGTACCAACACCACAACAGGAGATCTACATGGAAGAAAACCAAAACAACAGTCACAACACCGATAATAAAGCAGAAACCCAATCATACCATAAAAATCCACTGCAACCTAATCAACCCAAGATCAATGTCAAAACACTCAACAAAGATCTTCAACCTGATGTGCGACAATGGTATCGACATCCTATTGTCACAACCCTGAGCCCTGATCCCCACTGGCAAGCCCATTGGCCAGGTGGAATCAGGGCTCGGATCACTAATAAGGCCCTCTTGGGCTCATCAGTAAGGAAAGACATCTGCTTTATTTAGGCTTTCAGCCAACATGGAGGCATCCACATAGCTGTCATGATGCCTACCCCCGGGGACCCAGACCAAGTCCAGGAACCCCGGTAGGAGGCATCAAGTTATTCCAAGCAAGCCCAACAGCCCCTGCTAGGGGCTGTTTGGGTGCAGTCCTGGAGTCTATGGAGCCAGGCTCATATGGAGAGTCAGTCCTGGCACCATAGGTTAAAATTTACCTGATGCAGACCATGCTGCAAACTTACCTGATGCAGACCATGCTGCAAGAGTTCCAAGCCAAAAGAGGCTTGGAAGGGACTACTTTACCTAGGGACTATTTTTTACTCGGGTGGGGCTAGGGAGGAATACTTACCTGGGACTACTTTGGAGGCTATTTAAACCATGCCCGAAGAGCAGCACACGCTTCGCGTTATTCTGCATCCAGCAGCGTAACGCTCACCGTGCCTGCAAGTCTGCATCCACTCTTCTGCCACGCCCGCCTCGAGTCTGGAGCTCCTAGAAAAAGGGAGAAAGAAGGAGAAAAGGTTAGAACAAGAGCAATAACTTTGATCCTTACCTGAATTCCCGATCCACCGCGCCTTCAAGCTGGAAGAAAGAAGTTATTTTATGCACGTCGCCTCGTCTGCTGCAGCGCCACGCTGAACTCAGCGGCCTTCGCAGCATCTTCACATTCCACCGCATCCTTCTGCATGTTCCCGCCGCAACTCCCACTGCATCCCCGCCGAATCCCGGCCCCTAAGTGGAAACAAAAGGACAGCAAGGTGAAACAAAGGGACAAACAAGGGGAAACCTCCTCACCACAATAGACTTACCTGATTTTACCGCCAGAGGCATTATTCCCCGAGACTTCATACTTTCTCTCAGCACCTGAATAAGGGAGAAAGCAACAAGTTACATACTGACATCATTTTATCGAACTGTGTTGGATAATACAAATCCTTACCTGAATATTACCGGTTGCCATGAGGAACTCTTCGCTAGGGTCAAGCTGCAACCTGCAAGGAATCGGATAAGAGTGAAAGTCAGAAATTTGAACTCTTACGAACTACATACTTACGGCGTCTTGCGGAGATCTCAGAGTCAATATTGTTCTGGAACTCACCAATTCCTTCAAGCCAGTGAAGCAACTGGTTATCTACGCGCCCCTGCGCTAAATGCAGGATGGAGAGCTCATCTTTCCAAACCATCATGGGAGACTATAAGAGGAGACATCAAAGGTGATCAGTGGGGAGAACAGCGGGAGGGGGGGGTAACGCTCAACTCCACGGGTGGTTAATTCCCTTTCTCCATTTGCAGAAGAATATTCCTACGGGCAAAGCAAACGAAGCTAGGTGGGCCAGTCCAGTCCGTCATCTCGGCACTACGCATCACATTGGTGGAGACCGCAGCTGTCCAGTTCAGATCGACGCCCCTGTGGGAGCCAGGTGAGCGTAACAATAGCTTGATTCCTAGAACCAAGCTATGCGATATAGTGTTTTGGGTGTGGTGGGCCAAAGGGGCTACTTTACCTGGACTAGTTTACAGTGGCTATTTAAACCACGCCCGAACAAGACAACACGCTTCGCATTACTTTGCTTCTAGCAAGGTGACGCTCACCGTGTCCAGCTTTCTCAAGAGTCTGGTGAATTCCGGACATGCAGAAAAACCAAGAACATTGTTAGCAGCAGAATCTTACCTGCATTCCTCATCCTTCACTGCTCGTAGCTCCTGAGCAGCTCTGTCGGTGGAGTTCAGCGCCCGGATCGAAGGACCTGAGAAAAGGAGGAAGACATCATTAAAGGAGGTAGTGGAGACATTACAACCACAAAGCGCTTAAAGACTTACCTGGTTAGTTGCTTTTCGGCCGGCATAGCTCCGGAACTGCATCTGCGCTGGGAACTCACTGCAACCTTCAAAAAGAGAAAAGCACAGGTCAGTGAGGACAAGACATCGCTGCGCTACGCAAAGTGCCTCCTTACTGCATCATAGCGCTATAGCGCGCCATCATCTCCTGGTGAGAACCAGCCTATCCAGTTCTCCAAGCGGACACTCCGCACTCCCAGGGAGATAAACAAAGAGACATTTAGAACAGAGAAAAGGCATGCAGAATTACGACGCAATCAATCACAATAAGACCTACCTGAAAGACACTACAAGGGCAGAAGTCAGTGAAGTAACTGGACCGCCCACGCCCACAAAAGACAACGCGCCCCTGCCCAGAGAGCAGGACAGAAAGCCCACCGATTCCGACAACCAAGTGAGAAGAGAACCTGGAGGGGCTGGAAACACAAGGGAGGTGGGGGAAAACTTACCTTGGTCGCCCAGTCCTAATATAGTCTTTATTTCCAGGCGGAATCCCATCGACACCGAGACCACACCAGGGAATCATTGGGAAGGGCACCAACGACCAACTGGCTGGGTGGCATCCCTGTGGATACCAAGTGAGCGTAACACCTATTCATCACAGAAACATGGCTGGACAACAACTAGAAAGCTGCTTCCCCACATCTTCAAATGCCTACAGTTAAACAGGAAAGGGAAAAAAAGGAAGAGGCCTCACAATAGCATTCAAAGAACACCTGCAAATAAAAACAGACTAACCTCTAAGCATTATGAACTGCGGATCCATGCTCATACACTTATCAGCGTATCCAAAAACCAACATTAAATTCACACTGGTTTACAGACCACTGACATAGGATGCAACCTTCGTCGACAACTTAATAGAAGCCATCACCAACATAGCCATCCAAAATGAGCATCTGATAATCCTGGGGGACTTTAACAGCCAGTCCCCTATTCTTCGTGCCAAAGGAGGAAGGGGACTTGAGAATGTGAATTGGCTATCGTGCACTGAACCAGATTACCGTGAAAAAGTGTTACCCTCTACCGTTAATCCCTGAACTGCTTGATCAAGTCAAAGATGCCCAAATCTACACAAAATTAGATCTGAGAGGTGTGTATCACCTCCTTCGAGTGAAAAAGGGTGACAAATGGAAAACCACCTTTCGTACCAAGTACGGCCTGTACGAATATCAAGTAATGCCCTTTGGCCTTTGCAACGCGCCCGCTGCATTTCAATACTTCATGAATGATGTCTTAAGGGAATTAATGGATGTCTGTGCTCTAGTATATATTGACGATATCCTAGTATACTCCGCGTCAAAGCAGGACCACGTTAAACATTTTTGATCCATACTGGCAAAACTCCGCCAACACCAGCTCTATGCCAAACTCGAAAAGTGCTCATTTCATGTCTCTGAGGTGGAATTCCTTGGCTTCATCCTCAGCCCGAATGGATGTATACAAGGTAGATGCTATCCTAAACTGGCCATCCCCAAATTCATTCAAGGAGTCCATAGCATGTTGGGTTTCGCAAACTTCTACCGCCGGTTCATCCTGGGGTTCTCGCAAATAGTGCATCCCATCACATCATTACTAAGAAAATGCAATAAAACGTTTCATTGAGCAGAAGAAGCAGAAAAGGCTTTCCAGGAACTCAAGGCGAAATTCACTTCTGCCCCAAGTCTACGTCATCCTCGCCCCCACCTCCCGTACGTGGTGGAGATGGGCGCCTCAAGTATGGCTATGGAAGCCGTCCTCTCACAAAAGGACCCAGAAATGGGTCAATTACACCCTGTTGCCTTCTGGTAGCGTAAATTCACACCCCCCAAGCTCAATTACGCTATCACAGACAAAGAACTCCTAGTAATCAAGTCAGCCTTTAAGGCCTGGCGACATTATCTTCTAGGTGCCAGACACACAATCACCGTAATAACGGATCATCGAAACCTCCAGTACCTAAAGACAGCAAAGGCTCAATCTTCACAACAACTACGCTGGGCCCTTTTCTTCACTGAATATGACTACGTGATCATGTTTCGTCCAGGAGTAAAAAAAAGGGAAAGCTGATGCCCTTTCCCGTATGGGTGTGGAAGAACAGGGGTACAAGACCCCTGACCCGATAGCCATCATCCTGAGTGACAAACTCCAAGGAATCACAGCAACCTTAACTCAGAATGAGTTACATGAAAAAATCCAAAACTTGATGAGTTCTGAGCAATTACAAGAATGAAGTACACAAGGAGAACATTACACGATAAAGGACCAGTTGCCCTACTTCAGGAACCAAACCAAGAACTACAAGAACAAGTCATGTCCGGTTATCATGATTCTTTAATCGAAGGCCATCCCGGAATTGCAAAAACCCTAGCCAAGGTAAAACTGAGTTACTGGTGGCCCATGTGGCGTAAAGACATTATCCAATTCATCCTATCTTGTGGAGTGTGCACACAAAACAAATCATCCAAGCAGAAACCGGCTGGACTCTTACAACCATTGGATAATCCACCAGCACTCTGGCACACGTTATCCCTCGATTTTATTACCAACTTACCACCCGGTCAAGGGTTTAACACCATTCTTGTGGTCGTGGACCTGTTTTAAAAAATGGCACACTTCATTCCTCTTAAGGGTCTCCCAAACGCTTCCAATCTGGTGAAGGTATTTCTTGAAAGCATCGTACGGCTCCATGGGTTACTGTCGGTACTGGTCTCAGACCGAGGTACTCAATTTGTGTCCAACTTCTGGAGGAAGTGCTGCTCTATGGCCCAAATTGACATCCGACTATCCACCAGTCACCATCCCCAAACGGATGGTCAAACCGAGAGAACGAATCAAACGCTCGAGCAGTATCTACGCTGTATGTTACATCAAGGTGAAGGAAGCTGGTCAGACCTATTATGGATAGCTGAACACGCCTATAATAATTCCCTACACACCAGCACTGGGCAGACGCCCTTTTATACCATATATGGCAGGCATCCACGCACTTCCGAGTTAGACGTCCCTACGACCTTGGAAATGCCAGCAATTAAAACCTTGCACACAACCATTTCTCAAACCTTTAAAAGGGCAGCTGAACACTTACGCCAAGCTAAAAATCGCCAGAAGAAATTTGCTGATCAGCACCGAGTAAAAGCCCCAATTACCAGGTTTGAGACAAAGTCTGGCTGGCATCTAAACATGTGCCCATTAAAGGAACCCGGACTTTCCATCCAAGATACCTGGGTCCATTCACCATCACCTTTGTGATAAATCCAGTAGCTTTTAAACTAGACTTGCCATCTAACATGCAGATTCATCCTGTGTTCCACATGCCTCTCCTAAAACCTGTTAAACCTGGGACCCGAGTAGCAATGCCACCAAAGCCAATAGTAGTCACAAGAGAGCCAGAATTTGAGGTCAAGGACATCCTGGATTCAAAGTAGGTTAGATCCAATCTGTACTATTTAGTGGACTGGAAAGGGTATGGTCCGCAGGACAGAACATGGGAACCTTGTGACTATATTCATGCACCTTGCTTGCTTAGAAGATTTCATCAAAACCATCCAACCAAGCCCGGACCAGACAGGCGAGCCACCTTGAGGGGACTTGGTAGAGAGTGCTTTCATGATTCCTGCCCCCAGACCTCTGAGATATCAGGCCGGAGCCAGGCCACGATCACCTATATGGCCCCTAAGGGCCTCTCCATCCTCCCAGAGACCCACTTGGAGTCAGAACTGGCACCTGTGGCGCCAGGCTCACACACAGTCCTAAGATTCACTTGGCATTGGACTTGTAATGCATTGTGGGCAAGATGGATGCCCCCACATAATCCAGTTCCTTGAACTGAATATGCAGTGTAGTCTTTTGGGTGTGGTTCAACCCAGGGATACTTGGGATACCTGAAGGCTATTTAAACCATGCACCGGGCGGAGAAACACACTTTGCGTTTATCTGCACCTGCAGCGTGACACTCACCATGTCACCATGCTCGGATCGGTCTCCTGAAGGCCTTCTCCTTTCCTCCGCATCCAGCACTCCTGCAAGAAAAAGAACAACATTAATAATAAACTTACCTTGAAGAGCATCCAGCTTCTATCCATCGCTCCCCTCCAATCCTGAGGGCAGCTACGGCGCTGTCATCTCCATCTCGGCACGCCGCATCCTAGGGAAGGATAAATGAACAGAAGAAAAGACATTAGTAAGCAATCTGCATATTTTAGCTTAGAGTCAAACGCTTACCTGAACTTAAGCCGCTGGGGGTAACTTCAGCTCCGGAGCATCCCATCGACCTGCAAGGGGAAAGGACATTCCAGGTTAGCACGGAAAGCATTAGGAGGCGCTGCACATCGCGCTTACTCACCACACCTCATCCTCTCAGCTGGCAGCCACGCTAGGATATTGCGGCACCTGAAAGGGACACAGAGACGAAAGTTAGTTAATACAAGGAAGAGCGGGCAGCATCGCCATCGCGCTCTCAATCACCATTAGTACTCGGCTCATCTCAGCAGCACGACACCATCTCCGAGCCCCCTCCAACACCTAAGGAAGGAAGGACACATTAGAAGAGACAAGAGTCAAAAGAACTGTTCATAAGACTCATTCTACTTACCGGTCGGGCCGAAGTTACAGCAAGCCCAGTCCGTCGGGCCCACGCCAGTGAAGCAACCAGGTATCATCGAGCCCGCATCAGTTGACACACCCCTGCACCGAAGGCAGGACGGAGAGCACGCTACACAAGAAAACAAGGTGAGGAGTGGACAAAGGGGAAGGTTTCGTCTCCAGGGAAGGGGGGGTCAAGCAAGCAGAGACAATAGAGAGTTAAACCCTGGCCATCCTGTGTTTCAGGCCCATTCTCCAGTCGAACAGATTCCAGGGAAGGGTTTGTGGTCGTAGGAGGTCCAAACAGGCTGAGTGGCGTCCCTGTGGATACCAGGTGAGCGTTACATAAGGGCTAAGTGGGAGGAAAATCTGGGAGCTGTGCTCCAAGACACACACTGGTCAGAGATACTGCAATACCATAAGAAAGTGTCCCGGAACGCGAGATTGCAATTGTTCCAACTGTTTGTAATGCATAGAGCATATTTGACTCCTCTTAAAATATCAAAAGTCCCAGGTGCGGCTACACAACACTGTCTTAGATGTGCAGCCTCAGATGCCAGAATATTGCGCATGTTCTGGACCTGCCATAAAATACAGCAGTACTGGGGGTGGGGGGGTTGTAGCGGACAGAATGAACAGAGGAAGCCTTAACATGTACCCATATCACCCTCAGCCTGCATGCCTGGTCACTTTACACTCCCTAAAAATATATGTTATGTCTCCAAGATGAAGGATGTATAGTCTATACTAGCTAAACACATGATATTGATGACATGGAAGTCCCCGGTGGGTCCCAACATAGAAGATTGGTGGCGAGATCTTAAAAAATTGGCACTGGCCGAAACAACAGCTTGGCGGTGATCAGCACATGTAAGCCTCTCTGACACTAATGAGGATATAGCGGCATGGAATACACCCAATCTTTCTTTGTACCAGCTACAGAGGAAACGGAGACAGAACACACATCCCCACTGACCACACAAGCAGATCAGCCCTTGTAAACCATGAAGTACATAATCTAAAAGCAAATACAACAGGCAACACCGGGGGTGGGGGGGAGTTCAAGGGAGGGCAGGGAGGGAAGGTTGGGGTGAAGTATGAATAGTTTATTACTTTACAATGTTAGCAGTATAATTGTTCATTAATATGCATACAAATGTGCATTATACTTCCAATATACATGTGTAGAAAATTAAACCAATGAAATCTGTCAAAGACAAAAAAGATATGCTAGCTTGTTGGAAGACTGCTAGGACAAACCCCCGAAAGCTGGGAGATGTAACAGTGCAATATTTTGCATAAGCAGATGACATAGTCATTTGCGATATGACCCGATAGGGCTGCAAAGAGCTCTAAAGGCAGTTTTCTGAGTGAATTGGACTTATCAATTAACAGCACGAAATCTAAAATCATGGTGCCGAATAGGGGGACCTGTAAATGGAAAAGATTTGGCTGGTTTATAAGAAGTCACGTTTTATGGGTGGAAAAAAACACATATAAGTATGTGGGCTGATCTATCTATGATGGAAAGGGTGGTAATGCACACGAAGCGGAAGTGAAGGCAGGTTCTTGGCAGCAACTAGCCAGCTTATCCAATTTGACTACAAATTTGGGAGGTTTTCGTTTCTTCCTGTAATGAAGTTGTTTAAACAGAAAATCATTCCTAAATTGGTTTTTGGGGCACAAACAAGAAAGGATGGAGTAAATTGGGCTAGATTGGAATCTAAACTCTGGGGAAAAGTGCTGCATTTACTGGTGTCAGTCCCAATTGCCGGAATACTCTGATCTGGGGCAATTACCAATTCAGATGATAATTGATTGGGGAAAGCTGCAGTTATATGCTAGTATTGTCTCTTCGCTTAATGCTTTGTTTTTCGTCCACCTTAATGATATTTGGACAAAGGGTAATTGCAGGGTCTTGGTGGACTGGGCCATATGGTGCATGCAGACCCTTGTGAAAATTGATTCCTCAACGCATTCATTGTCCACTAACCCAAATAAAGTGAAGCCAAGGTTGGTTAGACACGTGTGGATCAGTGTTCTAATGACCACTTTGCCTGGACAATAAAGAACTATAATATTCCTGACCCACATTTGAGGAAACACCCATCTAGAGAGTTTAGGTTTCAAATGATAAGAGAAAAATTAAATTTGTTCCCCACGATGGAGGTGTTGGGGATAAGGAAAAAGATCGTAAGGGGGGGAGACTATGTCGTTATAGTGTCATAGAGGATGAAACCTAAAGAACTTGTGTGTACATGGTCAGGTCTTGTGCACTCTGTGGTGGAGAATAACTGAGTTGCGCACTAGTATATCAGAGTAGGACTTATGGCATAGAATTATGAATACAAATGAAATTTCCCTGTCTATAAAGAATTTTTGGATGTTGTTTTAAATAAGTCTTAAACTAAAAAGGAAGGACTGTTTGTATCAATTTTATTCTTTCAGATAGGCGGAATTGTTATAATGTTTTAGTTGTAAATTTGAAATTGTATTATTATCCTGAAATTGAGATAGTATTTTAGGTTGTAAAGTTCAGGATGTCTTTTTGGTTTTAAAGGAAAATCTTTTGATGTAATATTATGTGTAAAATTTCAAATCTGTACTAAACGACACAATAAATACATTTTTCAAAAAGCTGTGGCGGGTACGGCTACGGTCTCAATGCTGCAGGCAAGTACGGCACCAGTTGAGCCCAAAGTATCCAGCGCCAAGGTGACCGTGTTCGGTTTTAACGCCCTTGTGCTCGACCACAACAACCGCAAACCTGATTACAGCGCTGACCTGTGAGGCACCAGCACCGAGAAACCCTGTCAAAGTAATCTCATAGACATCAATGACGGTTGAGCGCTCCTTTGCCCCTGAATCTCGGTCTACGTTCTTCAACACTGTGAGGTTGATTTAGGATGATGAAGGGGACCAGGTTCCTTTTGGCTTTGAGACAATGAGCAGGGGTGCTGGGACAGCAGATTTCGTCAGACCAAGCATATTTGCTGGCTCTAGCTAAAGGTTTGCATGAGACAAGCAGACTTAATATGTCTGACCATGATGTGCAATTGGCTGCTCCTTATGGCCACCCTAATGCTCAGTAAAGGAGAAGTGTGGTTAAGGTGATCAAAGCCTTTGTGTCCGGGCAACCTGGCCAAGCATCTTGAGGCATATGAATTGATAGACATCCTGGATAAAGGGCCACAGTCTGAGAGGGCATTTCCATTCAACGTTGCTATCTCAAATCGCATTATCATAAAGTAGTAGAGACCATGTTCCACGCCGGCTGTGGATGCCGACTTCAAATAAAATTTACAAGCCAGCTAGGGGAGATTTACCCTTCCTATCATCTCACCCTGCGTCGGAAGGTCTGATGCTCCAAGCTGCCACAGAAAGCTCGAGCACATCCACTTTCAATCTTCGACAGACGAGGAAACCAAAAAAGACGACTGCCTGGCCAAGAAGATCTTTGCTTCAGGGAGCATGGTCCTGAAAGCAGTCAACGCTACCTGCGCATTTTCAAGGTATTTCCAGAGACTGTGGAGGATCATGTCGAAAGCTGCAGAGAACCTCTTGGTTGGAGTGGCGAGAGATGGATTTTTACGCATCATTGACTATGTCAAGGATGTGGCATGTCGGGTACTGCATTCAGGCCTGAACACTGCAGATTGCTTAGGCCATCTGATGGATACGCCCACGGTACTGCAGAGGTCGGCTGACCTCTAGAGTTCAGGGTTCTCACCTAATGTCCAAGAAAAACCTCTGGATATAGCGTTTGGTGGTGAGATCCTATTGGACCCAAAAGCCAACTGATCTGGAAAAATTCAAGGTCTCCAAATTAGCTGCCGGGTGGCTAGGTCTAGCTGTGCTGCAATCTACCAAGCAATCATTGAGCGTTTTCTCTCCCATTTGGTAGAAAGGCACAGCTCCCGCAAGCCATGGAAGTGCTCAAGCGTTTTCAGTGTTCCACAGAGGGGTCTCTAGAGGCCAGCAGGGGCAGCGGCACCCGCTAAGCCACTTTGAGTTCTCCCCACATGTTTTGCTGGTTAGAGGGAGAATCTACAAGCACTGGGACAGGTGGAAGGAGATAACCTCCAGCGCCTGGTCCTTGCAGCTTGTCAGATGGGGGTACTGTCTACCATGCCTTAGGAAACCACCAGACACACCACAATAACCAGATCAGGAGCTCCAGGAGGAACTGAGGGTCCTGTTATTGAAGGGTACCACGGAAGAGGTGCCACCAGAGCAGAGAGGATCGGGCTGGGACTCTTGCTACTTTGTGGTACCGAAGAAAGGAGGAGGACTCCATTTCATCATGGACCTCGACGCCTTGAACAGGCTTGAGGAAGGACAAGTGACATCGAAAGAAATTCTCCAGGCTCTGCAAATCCAGGACTGGTTGGTGTTGCTGGACCTTCAGGATGCTTATTTCAATGTGCTGATCCATTGAAAGCAAATGTGGTTCCTGAGATTAGTCCACAGAGACACTATCAGTTCATGGTGCTCCCCTTAGGCTTAACCGCCAGTCCCAGGGTTTTCACATAGCAGATGGCAGTGGTGGTGGCACACCTCAGGAGATCCCATACCTGGGTGACCGGTTGATCGGAGGAAGGTCTCTGGAGCGGGTATTGACTCAGCTCGAGGAAACCTGCTCTCTGCTTCACGGTTTGGGTTTCCCCCTGAATGTCCAGAAGTCCCACGAAACAACAACGCAGAAGCTCCAATTCATCAGAGCAGTATTGGACACACAGGTGGGGAAGGCTTCCTCCCCACGAAAAGTCACCAGTGTCGGGCAAATGGTCAAGCTTTTCCAGAGCCACGAGAGCCTATCCGCAGCTTCCTTCCTCCGTCTTTTGGGTCTTATGGCTTCCTGCTTTTTTTTAGTGCCAGAGGCCAGACTGCAGATGTGATCTTTGTAGTGGCTGCTGGGGGGGTGAGGGGTCAGTGGCCCCTGTACTTGGACGCCGTGAAGGGCATTCTCAAGATTAGGTCGGGGGCCAGCGACCTTTCTTGGTGTGCCAGCAGGAAGAGCATGATGGTGGGGGAACCCTTTGAGTCACCTTGTCCTCAGGCCCCTAAAAGGTTCGGGCGCTCACTGCTGGGATCTGCAGCAGTGCCATCTTAAGCACTTTTGGGGCCCTGGGCACGGACATCTTTGGGACCCCTTCCACCAAACCAAAGGAATTAAGTGATAAAGAATATCTGACCCCCCCCCCCCACCCACCGAAATCACCACTCATAGGTTGATATGCTGCCTCACAGCACAGCATTACAAATAATTATGTTTACTCCCTTTAAGTCCCCTTACCCTCTTCATTCTTGCTCTAATCAGAATGATAAGCAAGTACCATTTGACAACATGATCAGTCTACGAAGAGGTTACTTTTGTTCTAGCTAAGATACAGGAGACTGTTTATCAATATAATCCAGGAAGGTATGCAGCCTGTAGTATCAATGCACGACTGGAATGTAAAAGGTACATGTAACCCAGAATAGACAGAAAGTGCCTGCAGAAGTGCCTGTCGAGCCTGTCTGGGTCTGGGTGGCTCGGCTCTGTGGCACTATATTCGATAACACAAAATCACAATCTACATTGGTAAGCTGATAGAGGGATCGTAGCCCCTGGGGTGGCGATTGTGTGAGAATCTCGAAACAATTTGTCCAAGTTTAAACTGTAACCCTTTCCACACCTGTGTGCATGGCCAAACTGCATATATTTAGTCGGTTTCGTGAACCCAATCCCTTTGCTCAATTTCCTCTAAAATTGCCAATCTTGCTTCAAGTTTTTTGCAACAACGACCGTATAACACATTTTGAGGGGTTCAAGCAGTCACTAATTACTGTGTGACCTTGAGTTTGACAATGCGAGTAAAAGCGTTTCATTGCTTATCTGTCTATTCAATTGTTTCAATTGTTTTAGTATCTATGCCTCAGTGTGCCCTCACTGTCTCAAGCGGGTTTCATATGTACAGGGCAACTTAAGTGGCAGTTGGTAAATCATTCGTGCCAAATCGAATCGCAGCACACCACCTCTTTTAATTACATCTGCTTGGGCCGAACAAACATTTTGTGGAGAAAGGCGTTGCAGCTTTAATACAAATTTTCCAAAAGTACTTCTCAAGTGGACAGTGTTGATTTGCTAGCATAGTGGTGTTTATACACACATGTACAAAGGTACCATTAGGGCGTCTTGAGTCATTAGCAGCAGTTGCATATCTCCTTCAACGCAACCTAAATCAGCAAACACATCCTTGACAAAATCAAATCAATCACATTGCCTGTGATACCTGGGTTGGTGTTACTTCTGTCATGGTTGGCGGTTTGCGTAGTGGTAAATGCTTGGGCAAACAACCAGTTCCTTTTCAATTAAATTAATCCAATCCAATTTCAAGAATCATCTTTTTCTACTGAAAACATTTCCTTGGGGCATCTTCTAACGAACGTCCAATGGATTCTCATACTGTCAATTATAGCATGCAATATATGGTGATTGAAACCAATGCGGACGATGACCCTCCGTCACCCTCGCTCTGCCCACACAAACTCCATGTAATCTTAGACCACACCCAAGTTCTATATATGGCCAGGAGGCCATCACTCAAACTCCATCTCAATCTCTGTTTTCCACCCAAATGCCTAATTTAAAAAAAATGGCTTACTCTGGGTGTGACAAATGATTTAATAACCACATTTTGGACGTTTCAATCTTGGCCCTAGTGATAGGAACTGAATGGGCCAAGCAAATAGACTTTCACTTGGCCCATCTACGCAAGCGTCTATGCTTTCTTCAGGGGTTGAGGACATTTGCTTGCACAATCCGCAGGGTAATTTTCTTAATGTGCACCAAAAGTGGTATCCGTATTCCAATCGCGATCAAGGCGTTCGGCCATCCACTAGTTCACCAACATCTCCTAAGAACTTTTCTAACAGCAACTCTTCATCTGCAACTCCCCATGCACAAGAACTGCTTCTATCTTTGTCTATAGATGATCAAGCACAAATTGGTCTTGATCGTGAGAATTATTTGCCACTTTTCAACATCATGAATCACTTGAGCCTCCCAACTCCACTTTCCCAGTTGGTACTAGGATACTTAATCTCTCAGACAAAGGGCATGAACTTACACACCTTGAGATACGAGATATTAAGAATGCTATGTCCGATATTATGTGTAAACTACACAGACTGGAGGGTTTCATGACTGCAAACAAACACACAAGCACAGAAATCAGATAAACTAGACAAAATGATTGAACGATTAAATGCCAAAACCCAACATGCAGTAGCTATAAAAAGTACGCAAACTACTTGTCTTACTATCCCAATGGCACCAGCAAGTAAATCTTATGCTGATGTGGTACAGGATGACGCCACAAAAACCGAACTCAGAATGGAAAACCCTACAGCCATCTTATTCGAAGGGGTGAAATCCAATTCTGCCAAGTTAGATGTTGTGTTTAGATATTTGTCAACAAATAAGGGCCAGTTTTTGAAGGCCGCCTACTAGCCAATTTTGTATATTCAGAATCCAACTTCACTGCCGAGGTATCAGTAGACAGCCCTAACAGTCCGTCGCCCCTAATAGCTGCCATTGAGCTGACTCAACATGTGACTTGAAGAAGTGGTTCAAACTAACGTAACTATCAACCAGTAGGGGCAACAAAATTCCACCCAACTGATGTCACGCAAAATGAAACGTGTGTGCGCTAGAGCACTGAATGCATTTCGAATACTAAAAAAGACAAGCTTTTGCACCTAGAAAAACAAAAATGAAAAAAATATTAAGGTAGATGGTCATAACTCAAATATTAAACATCTTGGCAATGTATCTAATGATGATGACAACATCGGCTTGAATCAACTGACCTCTGAATCTAAGCTCCTTCTCAACTTAGATCAGCGCTCTCCCAAAAGGGTGTCGGCAACTGGAATTTTAAAAGTCAAAAAAGATATAGAGGGCCATGGGAATACTGCCAGTTCACCAGCTCTGACGGCGGTTATAAACCCTGCTGAGTCCATGCCCCAAAATATTGAAATTGTTAATTTGCCGACGATGTCGGCAAATGAAGTATGCATTGAGAACAATCATGCCTTAAAACCACAATTGCATCCTGTGATGCTGGAAATGCATCGGAGGGACAGGGCCTCCGTATCCTTGTCCTTTACTGCTTTTTATTGTGTGTTCTGTCGTGTTTTCCGCGCAGGAGTTCATGTGGGACTCCTGGCGGTGCAGCTCTCTCTCTTTTGGTTTGGTGCACGGACCCGTGGGATACCCTTATGGCACCCATGGGTGGGGGTACAACCCTGTGCCCCTAGTGTATGTTTTTGGGCACCTGTGGGTGGCCCACAGAGCAGGGTATGGGCTGGTGGCAGCTCCATGCAGAAATCGACAGGTGCGCGGAGTATCCTCCATTTTGGGATACCCCGGCCCTGCCATTGGGATCAGTTGATTCCTGATGGAAAACAAGATGGCCCCTGTGGCCTCTTGCTTTCTATTACCCATTACCTTGTTTTCCCAAAGTCCTGGGAAGCCCTGACTCTGTCCTTTCCCACTGACTGGCTGTTGGATGGAAGTGCCATATATGGTGTTGTTGTGAAGGCCTGGCCAGACTAGCTGGAGCCTTCCCGGAGATGTATGTTGTGGGTACCTCCTGTGGGTGGGACCTGGGTGAATAGAGTGTGTGACAATATGCATTCTGTGTTGTGGGGTCTAGTATCTGGTGGTTGACACAATGACTGAGACAACCCTGCCCGAAACCGGTATGAATGCAGCTTGGAGTGTTGAATGGCTCGGTACTTGTCCCAATACACATAACCTGTTGTGAGTGTCTGGAGGGAAGTGAATGGCCTGAATACCTTGTGTGCCTGATTGGCTGGCTGCCTGCCTGCATGAATGCCCGTAGTCGTGATTGGATGCTTGAGTGTGACCCAGCGGAATGAATGGGAGATCAACAGTAGATCTGGGGACCTCTCACTGTTAGGACGCGTTCAGAAGCTGAAGTCCACTACGACGAGTAACTGGAGTAACTGACGCTTGACCTTGAAGCCCTGCTGGACGAGAAGAATTGCTGTTGGTCTCCTTCACAATCTGAAAGGTGCTGTGTTTCCAAGGACTGACCCAGAGAGGACCTGGTAAGGCGCCCTCTTCCCGAGCTACGAGGCACCATCGTGCACAGCTGATCTTTGCCAAAGCTCCCTGGTAGACAGACCTTCGACAGGCTGCCGACCCGAGACGGGGACTGCTGCAGAATCTCAAAGAGACGCACTAGGACTGTTGTCCGCCACTGTCGACGACCGCCGTCGCCGACCGGAGCCGCCGTGCTCCCGTTTGCCTAAGAACTTCCATTGATCACCGGGCGCTCTCGTCTGCATCGTCACCCGCTTGTCTCCCGCTGGAGAAGGCCTGACCGTCGACGCGCAGAGGAGTATCCACCGGTGGGTTTCCCGCCACCTAAAGACCGCAGAGACGCCGACGACTCGACGCCCTTGCTGGGCCACAGTTCTTCATCATCTCTTTGCGGTCCAGAACTATCGTCACCGAGGCGCCCTGCAAGCCTCTTCCTTGCAGGACGCCAACGCTGTGTCGTCGACGAGCACCGCTAGGAACGAAACTGCCACTTCACTGCTGTAGTTCAACCTGTTCACCGTCGGACGTTCGACGACCCGTGACTCCCGCCTTAAAGGGAGGGCACCCAAGAAGGGCTGTCGATTCCCTGATACTGAATGCCGAGGTCCTCGACACCTCTCGACGATCCGTGGCTCCTGCCTGAAAGGGAGTCACTCAAGAAGGATCGGTCGACGCAGCGTCAAAGAACTCTACTCCACCAGGTACATTGGGGGGGTAAAACCTTAATAGGAAGAAGTGAGACTATTGAACATATGGACTGGGCTTGTGCTATATCTTTATTTACAGGTTGCCCAGGTGGGGGAATCTCCACACAGAACTGTGTCTGGGGTATGGGGCCAGTATTCTGCCTACTGTTTCAACCATCTTGCGTTCCTTCCTATCTCGATTGCTGGTTTCCTCGTTATTAATCTGTGTGACATTTTAGCCGTACCGTTGATGCACTTTAATGAGATTTGATAACATTGGTGGTACCACTTTAGAATTGTATATATTTATCATTATTGACTTCCGAGTACAAAGTGCGTTATTTTGATCGTGTACATACCTTTGAATATTAATTATATAAAGACTGTGTTTTCAGTAATACAGTGTGTGGACATTCCTTTGTGGGGGTTCGGGGACTACACTGTACTTAAGAACCAGCCTGCATCACCTCCTGAGAAGCTAGGCCTTGATTGCTCGTCCATTGCTACCGTAATAGAGAATCTTGGCTGAGAATCTTCTCCTCTACCATATAGAGAGCGGAAGAACATTGAACCTTTTTCTCAAAGCAAATCGAGTGTCGAACATAAACAATGCTGCTGCATCGAATATCGAAAAACTTGTATATGTCATGGCAAATTCTGGAATGTCTCAGCTTAACACTCCTTCTACTTTTCCTGCTGCAGTCACACCTTTGTCTCATTCCTTAGATAGTGTATCTAAAACAGGAAATCTAATATCCACTTTAACTGAGTCAACTCTGAATATAATTGGATGGCTCAGCAATCCAGACATTAATGGCAAACAGAGATTAAACCGTTCCTTTATGCTAAATATCTTTAAACTAAGCCCGACTCTTAGGACCTTAATATCTCAAGATATAGATAACCATTGAATGATTTACAGGCTTCATTCCCACATTATAACCAAACTGTTGTGGGAACACAGATCTGACTTTGCCCATTGGGAACTTCACCTGCATCTATTTGAGACCTTAGAACTTGCCAATGAGTTTGTTGAGGCACAACTACCAAATGAGGAGTCCAATAAGGACATCATCCAGAATCAGTCTAATACGGACGTTTTAGCGAAGCTGTCCACACTAGCCGGCTCACTAAAACATCTTTTGCCACTTCTGAGGAACATTTTAGAAATAGCAAAACCCATCAATCACCTATAGCTGCCCAGTCCTTAACATAGTGTCATGGAACTGTTGTGGGTTCAATAATCTATTTCGTTGGCTCAGTTCTTGTCCGCCATCTCAGAAGCCAACTGTCTTGATTACTGAAGAAACGATGAAAGCCACCCAACTTTACATCGATGGGTATACTACATATTCAGTCCCTGCCACTGTGGGTATGACGGGCAGACCAGTTGGCGGTTTGGCTATTCTTGTGAACAACAATTTAGATGCACTTTCACGATTGATAGCAAGTTTGAACGAAATATTGGCCATAGAATATTCCTCGTCTGATTCTCAGAACATGGTATTTTTAATTATATGTATTTATTTTAATCCCGCTAAGCACTTCTTAGATGAGTTTTTTGGGGTCTTGATTTAGTGTTAGAAGAAGCTTTCCTACATAATCCCTATTGCCACATTATTTTGGTAGGTGATTTTAATTCTAATTGTTCCACTCCTTCAAAAATCCAACCTTCAACCCTCAAATACATTGTCATGATCTCTGCTTCCAAAAGGTCAGGGTTTTCCCAACTCCCTTGGAAGCAGATCCATAACCCAGGTTCCGAGTGCCAACCAGTCTCAATTGGGACCTTTTGGACCCAGTCCTGGCGCCAGTGGCACCAGGCTCATAAATATGCCCAGTCCCAGCGCTGGAAGCGCCGGGCTCATAATGCTTGGGTGGACTTACCTGCAGCAGACCATGCTGCTTACTTGCCTGCAGGTTGAGCCTCTGATCCCCTTCTGTTTGGAACTACTTTTCCTGTTGGGTGGGGCTGGAGCCACTCCCTAGATTCAGAACACTGGAACTCTTCTGGAAAGCAGGAACTCTTTTCTTACCTAGGCGTGGCTGTGGAAGGAGACACCGAAGCACTACAGGAGGCTATTTAAACCACACCCGGTGGATGAATCTTGCTTTGCGTTATTCTGCAACCTCTGCAGCAGAACGCTCATCGTGTCTTCTGCATCCGGTCCTGGGCCTAAGGAAAAAGGCTTACCATCCTGAATCCAGTCTTCAGCAACACCTATAAAGACAAGAAAGAACAGGTTAGCATTCCGGCATCTGAAAGGCAAAGGCTTACCATCCTGAATCCAGTCTTCAGCAACACCTATAAAGACAAGAAAGAACAGGTTAGCATTCCGGCATCTGAAAGGCAAAGGCTTACCTACTCTTCGTGCGCTCCGGAGGTCTTCACACTGCATTCCGGCATCTGAAAGACAAAAGCTTACCAACTCTTTGCACGCTCCGGAGGCCTTCGGCGCTGCATCCCGCATCTGAAAGACAAAACAAGGTGCGTTTAAAGACATTGGGGAACTTTAATACTCACGTGCCATTACTCCTTTCCACATCTAATCCAGTGGGTATTCCGGCACCCTGCAGCCGCTCCGAACTCGTACCTGCAAAATAAAAAGACAGTTAGAGCGCATCGTGAAGCAGGCAACAAGCGCTTACTTACGTGCTTCCAGGTGCTTCTATTCATCACACGGGCTCCATCTTCAACTCACTTCAGCCCGTCATCCGCCATCGCCGGAACCCTGCAAAACAAGAGACATCATTACTAAAGACTTTAAAGACATTTGAATGACTCAAAACTTACCGTTCGTGCAGTAAACGACGGACAGCAGTCCTCTGAAGTCAAGAGGCCTGCGCTACCTATCCAGTGAAGAAACTGGTTACAGCACCCTGCCCCGAGGCAGATGGAGAGCTCGGCATTCACTTACCTAAGGTGAGAGCGTTAACCTTTGGGGGTCTACAGGAGAGGAGAAGAGGAAAGAGATAGGGACACCCCAATAACCCCAGTTCATTAACCCCATATTTTCTATCTGCAGACATCTTACTCTACACGTCAGGCATACAGTGCACAGAGGTCCAGCCCAAGAGCCAACCGGGTGCTACACATCACCTTTGGAGATACGGTAGTCGCCCAGTCAAGACCGGCGCCTCTGCGAGAATCAGGTGAGCGTTACAGAACGCAAAGCCTACCGCAAAACTCTCGCCCAGGCGCTATGGAAACCTCGGATACTGACCCCCTAGCCCGGTTACTTGGGGAACTAAGGGCAGAAGTGCATGCAGCTCGTCAGGAAACAAATGCTCTAAGAAGGGAACTAATTATTTCCAAGGAGAGAACAGACAATCTTGCTAGACAAGTGCTACAGTCACAAGCCGGACAGACCCTGTTACCCGCATCAGGGGCAAATCTTCCTTCAACATCCTCTATGAATCCAGTGCAGATCAACCTACCTGGGAATGTACCTCTGGCTCCGCCCAAACGATTTTCTGGTGACCCAAAGAGGTTTGCAGTATTTATCAATCAGTGCCGGTTGCACTTCTTATGCCGGCCAGCAGCCTTTCCAACTGATCAAGCAAAAGTAGCTTTTGTACTTTCGTACCTTAGTGGCAATGCGGCAGACTGGTCGATCCCTCTAGTTAATCAAGATGATCCGGTTCTCCATGATTTTCAAGCCTTTCAGCTTAGTATGGAAAAACTGTTCGCAAGACATTCACAGGGGCAGGCCTTGGACAATGAACTTCTTTCGTTGCGACAGGGTAATCAAGACCTTTTGGCTTATATTGCATCTTTCAATAGACTAATAGTGGAAACTCAATGGCCTGAGGACAAAAGGATTACGCTGTTTTATAGAGGTCTACGTGGAGAGCTCAAAGACGTTTTAGCCCAAGTAGTGAATCCCCCACAAGACTGTTCGGATTATATAGACTTGGTCGTTCAAATAGATCACAGGCTGCAGAACAGGAAGGCCGATCGTTCCAAGTTTGATGCTCGAGTATTTTCCAAACCGCCAACTCCTTCCAAAGGAGTAGACTCCGGGGAACCCATGCAAATAGGGGGTCTGAAAGGTCCTCTAACACAAAGGGAGCGGGAAAGGAGGAAACAGTTGCAATTATGCCTATATTGCGGAAACTCAGGGCACTTTCTTCGAGACTGTCCGGTGAAACCTGCCAAGAAGGCAGTAGGAGCTGCAGTTACCAAAGTTACAAACTCTGAGCAGGGAAACGACCTCGCCCGACAAGAATAGAGGTCCTCTTGCCGAGCGTGAAAACCAGTTCCGTGACCTCGCATTTCGTGATACCTATGGTCCTCATTAGCCCTGATAATCCGGATCGATTACATGCAATTGAAGCTTACGTCGACAGCGGTGCCATCGGCAATTATGTGGATCATGAAATGGTTTTGAGGATGAATCTAACTCTTTGTCCCAAGGCTGTAAAGGACGTCATTACTGCGGTGGATGGTACGGAGATTGCCTCCGGGCCAGTAACGCATACCACTCAAGAGGTGACGCTAGTAAGTCAAGATGGACACCATGAGAAGATCGTGTTCGATGTGATCAAGGCCCCTCAGTTTCAGATTATTCTAGGAATACCTTGGTTAGAGAAACACAATCCTCTGATCGATTGGCGAGCAAGAACGGTCCAGTTTCCAGAATGTGTCTCTACTTGTCACCCTCCACCTGGTGTTGCACTGGCCGCAATTTCTTCAGAGACTCCCCAGTTACCTCCCGAATACCTAGAATACCAAGATGTTTTCCGGAAGGATCAGGCTAACTCTCTACCTCCTCATAGGTCTTATGACTGCCAGATAGACCTGATACCTGGATCTACTCCTCCTTGTAGTAGAATTTATGCCCTCACCGAGCCTGAGAACCTTCACCTTCGACAATACCTGGATCAATACCTGGCAAATGGGTTTATTCGTCCTTCCAAGTCCCCTGCTTCTTCAGCTTTGTTCTTCGTTCCAAAAAAGGAAGGAGACCTTAGAACTTGTATCGATTATCGCTCCCTGAACCAGATCACCGTTAAGAATAGATATCCGTTACCTTTGATCCCTGAACTCCTGGACCAAGTCAGAAAAGCATGCATATATACAAAGCTGGATCTTAGAGGAGCTTACCACTTGGTACGAGTAAAAGAGGGCGATGAATGGAAGACGGCCTTCCGCACCAAGTATGGGCTATTTGAATATCAGGTCATGCCCTTCGGACTTTGCAATGCCCCGGCCGCCTTTCAATATTTTATGAACGATGTCCTCAGAGAGCTCATAGATGTATGTGTTGTTGTTTACATTGACGACATCCTCGTTTATTCTTCATCGGAATCTGAACATCGGAAACACGTGAAAATGGTCCTCGAAAGATTGCGTCAACACAAACTTTTCGCTAAATTGGAAAAATGTGTTTTCAACGTGACTGAAGTTGAATTCTTGGGATTCATATTATCACCTGGCGGAGTGCGTATGGATTCGAAGAAGGTCGATGCAGTTCTCAAATGGCCATCACCATCCTCCGTAAAAGGTGTGCAAAGCATGTTAGGCTTCGCTAACTTTTACCGCAGGTTTATCCCCGAATTCTATCGAATAGTCCAGCCCATCACTGCCTTGTTAAAGAAAAACAAACGTTTTGAATGGTCTACCGAGGCGGAACAAGCTTTCCAGGATTTGAAGACTAAATTTATCTCTGCACCAATCTTAAAACACCCTCGCCCCGAACTACCCTACATCGTGGAAACTGATGCTTCAAGCCTTGCCATGGGGGCAGTTCTATCACAAAAGGACCCGGTAACCAATCAGTTGCATCCCGTGGCATTTTGGTCCCGCAAATTCTCGCCTCCTGAAATCAATTACACGATTACTGACAAGGAACTTCTGGCTATCAAGTCTGCCTTTAAGGCTTGGCGGCATTACCTGCTGGGGGCCCGACACACCGTTACTGTGATTACGGATCACCGAAACCTGCAATATTTGAAAACCGCAAAAGCCCAATCCTCTAGACAACTCCGTTGGGCATTATTCTTTGCCGAGTTTGACTTCATAATTACCTATCGACCTGGTACAAAGAACGGTAAAGCTGATGCCCTTTCTCGGATGGGAGTGGAAGAACACTTGATCAACCCCAAACCTGTACCAATCATTCCCGAACAAAGAATTCTGGGTGTAATCGCCACCGAATCCATAGAGGAAGTTAAGGATAAAGCCAGGCAACTTGTAACTCCAGCAGACATACAGAATTGGTATCTGCAGGGAAAGGACTTTGCAGTAAAGGACAACTTATTGTATTTCCAAGAACGATTATACCTACCCAGCACAGAATTACAGAAAAAAGTAATCTCTTGTTATCACGACTCTTTAATGGAAGGTCATCCCGGTATGGCCAAGACCTCAGAAAAGATCAAGCGCTACTTCTGGTGGCCGTCTTGGAAGAAAGATATCAGAGACTTTATAATGTCCTGTGGAGTATGCGCCCAAAACAAGAGTCAAAAGGAAAGACCAGCAGGCCTCTTACGCCCTATTGACATCCCACCTCGCCCTTGGCATACGCTTTCTATGGACTTCATCACCGATCTACCTCCATGCTCCGGATACAATACGATTCTAGTAATCGTGGACTTATTCTCCAAGATGGCGCATTTCATTCCGCTCAAAGGCTTGCCAACAGCAGCAACTCTGGCCCGAGAATTTCTCGAAAACATCGTCCGACTGCACGGTTTTCCTTCGGTTCTAATTTCGGATCGAGGTAGTCAATTTATTTCTCATTTTTGGCGAAGTTGCTGTCGGTCGGCTCAAATTGATGTGAGACTATCGACCAGTCACCACCCTCAGACCGACGGACAAACCGAGAGGACCAATCAAACTCTGGAACAGTATTTACGCTGCATGCTGCAACAAACTGAAAAAACTTGGAAAGATATCCTTTGGATAGCCGAATATGCCTACAATAACTCTGTCCATTCGGGAACTGGGAAAACCCCGTTTTTTCTTTTGTACGGCAGTCACCCTCGAACCTCGGAGTTGGATCCCCTCCAAGATCTTGAAACACCAGCAGTAGACTACCTGCATTCTACAATCACGCAAGCCTTTAAGGAAGCTGTTTCTCACCTTCAAAGGGCTAAAGAACAATACAAGAAAGGAGCAGATCAACATCGGACGGAAGCCCCTCACTATCAAGTAGGGGATCAAGTCTGGTTATCCACCAAATATCTATCTCTAAAAGGGCCACGCACATTCAACCCAAGATACCTTGGTCCCTATTCCATCACTACCATAGTAAACCCAGTAGCGGACAAGTTGGACTTGCCCCCGCACATGAAGATACATCCGGTCTTCCACGTCTCTCTATTAAAACCCGTGCAACCTCAAACCCGACTAACCAAATCTCCAAAACCTATCCTAGTTGATGGAGAACTCGAGTTTGAAGTTAAAAGCATTCTGGACTCCAAGATCTCCAAATCTAAACTATTCTACCTAATTGACTGGAAAGGCTACGGCCCCCAAGAGAGATCCTGGGAACCTGCTGAATATGTCCACGCTCCTCACCTAATCAAAAGAGTTCACCGAACATTTCCTGACAAGCCAAAACCCCCGCAGAAGCCCGGTTTGGGAGGGGCCTTGAGGGGGGGGTACTGTCATGATCTCTGCTTCCAAAAGGTCAGGGTTTTCCCAACTCCCTTGGAAGTAGATCCATAACCCAGGTTCCGAGAGCCAACCAGTCCCAATTGGGACCTTTCGGACCCAGTCCTGGCGCCAGTGGCACTAGGCTCATAAATATGCCCAGTCCCAGCGCTGGAAGCGCCGGGCTCATAATGCTTGGGTGGACTTACCTGCAGCAGACCATGCTGCTTACTTGCCTGCCAGTTAAGCCTCTGATCCCCTTCTGTTTGGAACTACTTTTCCTGTTTGGTGGGGCTGGAGCCACTCCCTAGATTCAGAACACTGGAACTCTTCTGGAAAGCAGGAACTCTTTTCTTACCTAGGCGTGGCTGTGGAAGGAGACACCGAAGCACTACAGGAGGCTATTTAAACCACACCCGGTGGATGAATCTTGCTTTGCGTTATTCTGCAACCTCTGCAGCAGAACGCTCATCGTGTCTTCTGCATCCGGTCCTGGGCCTAAGGAAAAAGGCTTACCATCCTGAATCCAGTCTTCAGCAACACCTATAAAGACAAGAAAGAACAGGTTAGCATTCCGGCATCTGAAAGGCAAAGGCTTACCATCCTGAATCCAGTCTTCAGCAACACCTATAAAGACAAGAAAGAACAGGTTAGCATTCCGGCATCTGAAAGGCAAAGGCTTACCTACTCTTCGTGCGCTCCGGAGGTCTTCACACTGCATTCCGGCATCTGAAAGACAAAAGCTTACCAACTCTTCGCACGCTCCGGAGGCCTTCGGCGCTGCATCCCGCATCTGAAAGACAAAACAAGGTGCGTTTAAAGACATTGGGGAACTTTAATACTCACGTGCCATTACTCCTTTCCACATCTAATCCAGTGGGTATTCCGGCACCCTGCAGCCGCTCCGAACTCGTACCTGCAAAATAAAAAGACAGTTAGAGCGCATCGTGAAGCAGGCAACAAGCGCTTACTTACGTGCTTCCAGGTGCTTCTATTCATCACACGGGCTCCATCTTCAATTCACTTCAGCCCGTCATCCGCCATCGCCGGAACCCTGCAAAACAAGAGACATCATTACTAAAGACTTTAAAGACATTTGAATGACTCAAAACTTACCGTTCGTGCAGTAAAAGACGGACAGCAGTCCTCTGAAGTCAAGAGGCCTGCGCTACCTATCCAGTGAAGAAACTGGTTACAGCACCCTGCCCCGAGGCAGATGGAGAGCTCGGCATTCACTTACCTAAGGTGAGAGCGTTAACCTTTGGGGGTCTACAGGAGAGGAGAAGAGGAAAGAGATAGGGACACCCCAATAACCCCAGTTCATTAACCCCATATTTTCTATCTGCAGACATCTTACTCTACACGTCAGGCATACAGTGCACAGAGGTCCAGCCCAAGAGCCAACCGGGTGCTACACATCACCTTTGGAGATACGGTAGTCGCCCAGTCAAGACCGGCGCCTCTGCGAGAATCAGGTGAGCGTTACATACATCAATCTTTCTTGTTCTGCACAGGGAGGCTATCAGTGTGTTGAATACCTACAGAACTGGGGTCTATATATAGTCAACTATGAAAATGAAAAGGGATCTCACACTGCAACATGGCAGCGAGGCCCCGGCTCATCGTACAACGACTATTTTTTATGTCTCAGCGTTCTTATGTTCAGTAGCTGCTTGTGTATATATAGTAACTGTCCAAATGGGTGATCATAGTCCTATCTCTATGACTATCCAATGTAAAATTCAACCACTTTCAAGTAATCCATCCCTTGCTATTATACAATTGCACAGGCCTTGTTTATCTGTCCAATGCAACCCTAAGTTATGTAGGGATCTCCCGTATAGTGTACACATGGATGCATATCGATATGCTGATTTAATCCTAACCAACACAAATCTAGTGACTATGGAACAGTGGAATAACAACGTAATTCAATTTCATCTAAATGAAATTGTATGAAGTACAAACACCAGTAAGGGTTCACATACTAATACCTATGATTCAGCAATCGCACAATTAAAGAGGGAAAAGAATGCACAGCTTAAAGCCTCTAGTAGACTACATCTGTCGAACTCCACATTCAAAGTCTGAAACATCAAATAAGACAAATTTATAGAAACAAAATTACGTTTCTCAAACATTAACATCACTTAAAAGAGAACCAACACATTATTGCCTTGAAGTGCAACACACATACATATAACATCTGGGCATGATTGAGAGGAGTGGCTAAGACGATGGGTAATGACTTGGGCTCATCCATTAGAGCAGATACATGGCAATTGTTAATTTTTGAAAGGTTTCAGTTACCGAAAAAGTTTCCACTAGGTAATTTTCTATCATCCAAATTAAATCTTACTTGTTTTTCATTCACCATCAAGGACATCATAGCAACCATTGGTTGTCTAAACTATTCAAAAGCAGCTGACCCGGACAGAGTTCCACCTTGTATTTTGAAGTCTGACCCCCATTTTTGGGCAGCTATACTGCATATCAAATTTGACTATATCATTCGGGCTAAAATAATACCGGTCTCGTGGCGCAATGCAATCATCATTCCGATTTATAAGGTCAATCCTCAAGATCCCGTCAACTATCGACCCATTGCCCTTATGGGTGCAGCCACCAAGGTCTTCGCAATTCTATTTCTTAAACATCTAGAAATCTTTATTGCTGATAATGACATATATTCAAAATGCCAGGTGGGCTTTCGTAAGGGGATGGGGACCTCCTTGAATGCGGCAATTATAGCCCGTTTGTTAGCCAATTGAAAAGTGTCCAAATCTGGCCCTACTTACATGGCTTTGTTGCATTTATCTTCAGCTTTTGATTCTGTCATTAGAGAATTATCATGGGTAAAATCATTAAACTAGGTTTCTCACCAAACCTGGCATATTTTATTGCCATGTTACATCATGACACAACATTCCAGATTCGCACCACTAAAGAACACCCCCAATTCCAACTGCTACTGGTGTCAAGCAGGCATGCAATCTCGCTTAGACCCTTTTTAATTTATATCTGTGCGACCTGGACGAATTGTGGAATTCGCAAACTACTTATCCCGTCAGATTGGGTTCACTTCAATTACATTGGTTGGCTTTTGCTGATGTCATTTTTTTCAATAGGACGCCATTTGTCCTCCAGTACAAATTAGACATGTTCTCAAAATATGATGCTAATCATAATCTGCAAGCCAACTCACTGAAGTTACAAGTAATAATCTTTACGAACAGGAACATCTCTAACGATCCTGGGCGTTACGTTATTTGGGCTATATCTTAACCAACAAATCTTCAATATCGTTTTGGACTAATAAACTTATCAAGGTCAGACCACTCATTTCTCATTTCTCTAATGAAAGTTCATCCAATTTTATTATTTGCCTTAGATACTTGTCTTTTAGACGTACATGTGTTGCTCAACAAGGAAGGATTTGGAATTGAACCTTAGGCCTATCGATGGCCGTTCCTAATTCCATAATATGCCATGAATTAGGTCTCATCTCTCTCTCAGCTAAGGTTCCGGTGACATATGCTCTCTACCTATGCACAAATGTTGGTTCCTCCATGTAATTCTTTATATCCAGATTTCAAGACACTATTAGCGAACAATAACGTTCCATCTATCAATGAGTTTCGATCACGTAAGAATCAAATATTAACAAACATTGCTGCTTCTATTGGTGATCTTGAATTAGGGTTTCCTAATGTTAAAAGAAAATTATACAGATTTGACTGGTCAAAGACCATTAATTCATTCAGTATATTTAAGACCTATACCGAATACATGTGGTTTCCAGCGTACATTCGTCTGTTTCGATGTGAAAGAGCTTGGTGTGCTTACGTATGATTTAAATTGAACCAACTCCCTACGCTGGTGTAGAGAAGGTCCCAGATATGGCCTGCACTCCAGTCGCCCATTTTGAAGTACCAGGAACATTCACACCAAGATATGTGACGTACAATGAGCAAATAAACCAGCAGAGAGCCGTACTAGGGCTCTGTCCAGTGCCAATGAGAAGAGCAATACCTATTGAAGCGCCAATAACCAGACCACCATGGGCAGTAAGGAATCCATTGAGACAACCATACCAGCAAATGACAAGAAATGAAGATTGTTTAAAAACTGTCCCAGAAGAAACTCAAAATGCCTTAATTGAAGACGAATGGTGACGGCACAAGGGCCGGACAGACATCCAGATGAACGAAACGACAACCAAAAGATGACACACAAAGACGAAATGATATGAATAAGGATGTAATGAACTTAGGAGAGGCGATGTTGAACCAGACAGAGATTTAATCCGTAACGCAGGATGAAAATATTCAACTAGCTAATGCCTGGACATATGCTTGAAACGCAGGAAAACAGTGCTGCTTGCTATGCTTGGTAGAAGAATAGAGTGGCAAGCACCAACTATATATCTACCTCAACGAAGCACATTATATAAGGGCAGTCCACTTTATACAAAAGCAGTATTAACCCATGTTACTAAGGGTCAAGCAGGCCAGGATTCTTATTCCAGCTGAAACAAGATGAGAGACAGCGGAATCGAAACTCAGCAAGGAGCAGGCTGTGCCTGGGAAGTCGAGGTCAAACCAAGAGAGGGAGGCGGATAGTAACTTCGGAGAATCGAAACTTAAGAGCAGAGCGCCTGCCCCGTGAAGGTCGAGATAAGGAGGCCCAGGCAGGTGGCGGCCGAGAATGAGAATTAAATGCACAAGTAGAAGGAAAAAGAAGCAGATTCACAGTGTGCTAACACGTGACCAGCCAGGCGCAAAGAGGTACCAACGTCTGATGTCACCCAAAGCAGAAGATACCATAACTTTTCCTGACAAGAAGCTACAGTTTCAAGGCCAACCTCAGCCAACTAATTGAAACATAGCCCTAAAGTACTGATTGATGGAAGGTAGGCAGGGTGAATCTTGGGGCATACTGCATCTGGGTGACCATTCTGCATGCTGCTAATTAAAGTGGAAATGTATGCTTAGGGTTGTAGCCAGCCCAATCCCAGTGGGCCAAATAATCTAAGGTCCTATAGATAGTAGAACCAGTGAGACGTCATACTTTTAGTGACGTTTTGCATGAGTAATGTAGAGGGAAGGGCGTAGACGCCCACCCGATCAGAGTTATCCAATCCTCACACTCCGTTACCATATACAGATGTAGCACCTATACTTAAGTTACCTTTTCCAACCAATAGAATTGCATGACAAACTGTTGAGTGTTACACGTCAATGATGATGAATTTTGACTATAACTATTGTTGTTTGAATGAAGATTGCCGGGAGTTCAAGCAAGACCAGCCATTGCATCATTGTTGATCTCCATGTTTCCCTATGTTTTGTACTTGTCATTAAACGGACTCCCCTTTGCCAAACCATTGAGTTGTCCTCATTGATTGGTGTTGGAGTAAGAGAAACCCGCAACCCATCCACCTCAAGGTGCAGCTATCTCGTCTTAAAGTACTTGAGGGTGAGCTCTGATTCTATGGGCCAGTCAGAGGTCACTCCCCCTCTCGTACACTTGGTAGCAGAGGATGGTTTGAAACCATCGATTATTGATTATTGATAAGACACCTATTGACCGTCAACACAAAGTAACTCTAGGTCTTCGGCAATATCACAAGTCCTTTGCCATTCGGCTGAGTAGACTGTGAAGCTTCCCGTGGACAATGGTAGTGTAATTGATCCAAAACTGCAGTGGGGATTGAAGAGACCCGTTTTAAAAAACCATAATCCTTCCCATTCCTACGGGCAGCGGATCAGGCGAAAATCTGAAGGAGGCGGTAACAGAGGCGGTGATCCTGAGGGTCCAGAGAGGAACGATGCAAACGGTGAATGACATAAAAATGGAGTGCTTTGGCAAATTTCATAGGTGTTAGAACAATTAAGGGAAAAGGTAACAGAGGGAGGTGGACATTTTTTTTTTTAAACTAAATAGTAAGAAGTAGAGAAGAATGTATATATATATATATATATTTATATATTTATATATATATATATATATATATAGGGAATAATGACTCGAGAATAATTGAACAAATAGAGGATACCAGGGCAGACACCTGAGAAGAGAGAGGATACGCCTTATTCCTGTGCTTTAATATAGCGGTCAGAAGAAACGTGAACTCAGAGCCCCACATAATAGGGGACAACTAGGCTACCACCACGTTTAAAGACGTTGTGAACAGGGTTCCTTTAAACTCCATGTAGGGGTAATAATTAGAGGAGTAGATATTTGTGTCCAGATGGTGTCTGTCTAGTCTGTCAAGTGTCTGTCTTACATGTTCTGTTGTGCCATCACATGTGAAAGAATTCTTTTTGTGTGTTTTGAGTGAGACCCGATTAAGAATTGTGCGATTCGATAGTTGAGATAGAATCAGACACGAATTGATGTTTTTGAGTAAATTGGTGATATAAAAGGTTTTGGCGGAAAAATTGGATTGGAGCTTGCAGTGTTTGGTGCTCGCTCATATTGTTGGAAGTATTGAGGTTGCATGAAAGCATTGAAAAGTGTTGTATAAGAGGAAAAGAGAACAGATTTAAGCATGGAAGACATTACTCCATTACCACACTTATGTAAGCAACTGCTGAAACACGCACCCAAGCTTAAGAAATATAGCACCGAGTGGGTTAAGGGTACCGCCCACAAGATGTCTATGACGTGGCCACAAAATGGGTCTTTATCTAAAGCCTTCTTACAGCATATGACGACATACTTGCATGCCACATATACAGGCAAGAAGCTAGAGAAACACCTTGCTGTTCTAGAACTCTGGAAAATGTTCGAACAGTCAAAGGAGGAAGAGCCACCTGCAGACTGGATATTAAATGCATGCGCAGAGGGGGGGTGAGACGCCTACCGCGCCACCTGCCCCGCCTGAAACAGAAACCGAGGGAAGTAAGCCTGAGGGACTCTACCCATTAAGAGAGCTTAAAGCAGCCACAGGGTACAGCAACCCTGCATATGAGTACCCTACTCATAGTAGGGACGATAATCAAGGGATTATCACCTCCACAGTCCCGAGGGACAAGGGGAGACGCGATGATGAAAGAAAGGATCAGACACAGACAAGTACATCTCTCAATAAGGAGAGAGAGGGAAAGAAGTGGAAAGGAAGTAAAGACAGAACTGATGAGATAGCATTCTCAAAAGATTAATGGATGGGAGGACAAATCTTACTGAAATTCGATGGGAAAGGAAGTGATGATGTGAGACCTAAGGAGAGGTTAGATGAGGCACAGAGAAAGGAGAAAGAGAAGGAGTGAAGGGACAAAGGGATAAGGAAGAAAGATAGGCTGAGGCGAAAACAGCTATATTGCGAAGAGCAGGAAAAGCAGCTCGATCACAAACAGAGAGCAGCCTATGATCACGACAGACAGAAAGAGCAAAGGGTACGTGAAAAAAAGGATAAGGACATGAAGAGATGAGGAGATACGAAAGCCAGATGAACGTAGAAATGAAAAGAAAAGGGAAGAAGCTAGAGCCAGAGAAGAGGCGAGGAAGCGCAAAGTATTTGATGATGATATTGAACGTAAGCGTAGACAGAGGGCACACGATCTTGAATATTTGAAGAGGGAGGTTAAAAAACCTGATCCAGTGGTAGACTGGTAAGACACTGAAGAATTCTTTCCCCGCGTACGACTCAGTACCAGGCATGTCTAGTGCAAATATGAAGATGACTTTGACACCAGAAGCATCGGGGAAACGATTTATAAAATATATGATGAAATGGGGTTAGAACAATTACCCCAAGGGTAGGGGGAGGATGAGCGCCTGGAAAGCACTCAGGTATATGACACAGAGGATGTCACCCGAAGTAGTGGGAGAAGTAAACTGTCCCTTGACAGATTAGAAATCAGTAGAAACGATGATGACACAAGGAGTTGCGTGAATTGGGAACAACCAATGTCCGACTCCGAAGAGGAGGAGCGCGAGGCAAATGAAGAAGGGAGACAGCGCGAAAGACGACTCCCAAGGGACAAAGGGGGACGATGGTCAGACACTAGCGAGTCCGCACCAAGGGCATCAGAGTCCGCCGCACAGTTTGACCGGCATGAAGGAACACCCCATGGTCAGAGGGGGGTGTCGTCACTGCCCTATGTAGACAGATTGAGGACATTACCAGGAAGACGGCGATGCGTGAATACTACCCCTGAGATAGACAGGAGAGCTATGAGAGAAGAGAAAGAAGGCTGCGCATTCCATTTTCTGCTACTAGAAAAGGGGGGAGCAAGACCACAATATCTTCCATGGCCACACATGGACCGAGAAAACCTGAAGAATAAGCTTCTGATGCTGACATCGGGAGCCGGAAAATGGATACATTAAGGGCCTCCTGATCGCCAGACTTGGTGAGAGGGCAGACGATGTGTGGACATGGGCAGGCTACCCTGGTGTAACCACAATTAACACTGCGCATGATGGAGCGCCATTTAACAACTGCAGAGCAGCAGTATGGAAAGCACTATGAGTGCTTTACCCAGACACTTCTTATATGGGAGCTATAGTGACTCGAAAAATGAAGGAGTCAGAAGATCTGTTACTTTATATCCAAAATTTTCAAGACACGTGGGTGCTCGAAACGCATGAATCTTGGACAAAATCAATACCTGTATTTTATCACATATTGTGCCAAGGGTTGTCAGAACCAGTGCAGAAACAGCTCAAGAAATTGGTAGGAGTTAAGGCTAAACCTTGGGCTGAAATACAGTTAACTTTCGCACATTACTGTAGATTATTGCAAGAAAAGAATCGAAAAAAGGAGGCAACTCGAAGGGCGAGGAAGCGAAGCTGGTGCAAAAGAAATTATCGAAGTATGCTCTTGAAGGAGCCATGCTAACCAACCCAGCAGAACAAAACATGCAACAGGTGGCTAACCCACAAGTGAACAACCAGGGTAACGTAGGATTTTGCCCGAGGGGAAGAGGGTTTAGAGGAAGAGGATGGCAGTGCAATCAGGGAGGTTTCCAAGGTAATTAAGGAGGCTTTCAAAACATGCAAAATGGTAATTCGGATATGTCAGATGGACAAATAATCCGACCACCGCCAGTATGTTGGCTGTGTGGAATGACAGAGCATTTGGCATGCATGTGCAGAAGTCAAGGCATGTGGCAGAATAGCCAAGGAATGGGAGCAGGCACGGGAAATCCACCTGCATTCCCACAACAGGGTGTTGCACAGAGTCACACGGTGCAGCAGCAAGCGCAAGGAGCACAGCAAGGGGTGCAACCACAGAATATAGGGAATTTTCCACAAGGATGAACCCAACAGGCACCACCACAACTGCCACAGACCCAGAACCCTGGAAGGGGAAGCAACACTGGGAATGGGGAAAATCTGCAAGTGCACAGTGGGCCAAACTTATATATAAACTAGGACAGCTCACTGGGAACCCTGATGTGCTCTGTCCTATCAGTGACACCAGACCCTCATAGGGAACCTAGCTTGAATGTCGTTATAGGGGGTAAACAATATTCCTTCCTAGTTGACATGGGTGCGACACGCTCATGCATACGAGAAGGCAAGTATTCCTTGTCCGGCGAGGCCATAGATACTGAGAGTTTTACAGGAGCTCACAGTCTAGTTTCCTTTACAGACGCACTCCCTGTCTCTTTAGAAGAGTGAGAAATGAATGTACCTTTGTTGTATTCACGTCAGACCCCAGTAAGCATCTTGGGTCGAGACTTAATGACAAAATTGAACATGACGATTTCGTTCACAGAGGAGGGCATAATATGCTCCACTCTGGGAATGCATTACTCAAATGTATGCAAAATGATTAGAGCATACTCAGGACACATAGCCATGAGGGCCATACCATTAGAGCCAGAAATCTTTGCATATGGCATGCGTGTGCTTATGGCAGGATTGCCAGGCCTCGCAGACAGAACTATGAGAACCCCTGTTGAGTTTTTATTCAGACCAAGAATGCCTATGCATGAATAGGAGGGGCAAGTATTTCCCTTGATGATACATGCTGCAGCAGTGCGAGGGAAAGTAGCATTGGTCGACGGATACGATGATGAGGCAGGCAATGGTGCGCGATCATCGCCATTGAAGGAGGGTATCGAGTGACTGACGTCACCAATGACGATCTGTTTGAAGAACAACCAGACTCAGAAGAGACAAGGGTGGAAGTGAGTCTCATCTTTTGGGTAAAAATTATCATAAGAGAAGTGCCTCAGAGAATGATGTTTGCGCTGAAGCGTTTGGAATATTTTGATGAGGATATAGCTAAAGTACCTGTCTCAGTATGGATCACAGGACCCTATGACATAGGCCTCTTGAAGGGGGCGGGAGAAGAGAAAATTAAACTAAAGCCAGGAGCAATTTTGCCAAGAGTCTGACAATATCCCAGGTCCAGAGAGGCAGACAAAGGTATTTTTAAGTCCATCTCTGCCATGATGGACGAGGGCATCTTAGTGATGTCAGAGTCACTGTGTAATACAGCGGTTTATCCTGTTAAAAAATCAAAGGGAGGGTCTTGGCGTTTAATCCAGGATTTACAAGCATTAAACAATATTGTTGAATCCGAGTTCCCTTTAGCCCCCAATCCATCTACAATTCTATGTAATATATCCGCCGAGGCAAAATATTTCACAGTGTTTGACTTGAAAAATGTCTTTTTCTCAATCCCGTTGCACCGTGACTCACGAGATCTGATGTCATTCAAGTTCAGACAAATGCGTCTGAAAAACACGAGGTTGCCACAGGGGTACTGTGAGTCCACGTCAATTTTCAATAGAGTCCTACAGATGGACCTAAGCAATATTGCATTACAAAGTGTTGTCTTGCAGTATGTGGATGACATTCTAATCTGCAGTACCACAGAAGAGCAATGCAGACACGATTCTGTTCAGCTACTGACTATACTGGCTGAGAAAGGATATAAGGTTGACAAGGAAAAGCTACAATACTGTCAACAGGAAGTGCTGTGCATAGGCCAACTGATCTCTCATGAGGGGAAAAAGGTGACCCCAGAAAGGGCTGAAGCAATATTGAACACAGCTAAGCCACACACGATAAAGCAAATGCAGAGCTTTCTAGGCCTGTGCAACTATGTTAGGGCATGGGTTTTCGATTACAGATCGTATACCAAGCCTTTAATCCAGGCCCTAAATCCCCAGTTGACAAGGGAAAAGATTGAATGGGCTGAGGTGATGGAAAAAGGGTTTGCAGAACTCAAGAGAGCGATTTGTATGGCTCCAGTTCTCTGAATTCCTAACTATGCAGAGGAATTCTACCTGTTTTCACAAACAAATGGCAGTGTTATGACGGCAGTGCTCACTCAAAGAACCTTGCTGTGGTACAAGCCCTTAGCATATTACAGTGGGAACTTGGACCCAGTAATGAAAGGTCAATTCCCAATGAAACAAAGTTTAGCTGCCGCAGGGTTCGCCATAGAGAAGGCGACAACCATTGTAATGTGATGCTCCATGACGTTATACGTCGAGCACTCATTATTTGCCATTTTAGAGAAACCAAAGGGCACATTGACATCTCAGAGAGCTTCTGCTGATGACGTTATCATATCAAATCAATCAATCAAAATAATCTGATGATGTAAAATAGTGAACCCTGCTATGTTCATAGCTGAGACATGGAAGACAAGTGTATGGCATACAAAAGTGAGACGATTATGGAAGTAGAAGTGGCATGCACCCAGGAGAGGATGATGGTAGCACGAACCACACCAAAAGCCTATAGCAATCTTGGGCAAACACAACTAATGGAGCGCCAGGGGAAGGCACCGCAGGAGGAGAAAAACCTGTGGAAACGTCGAGGGTGTTCCTTGAACTCCTCTGATGGCTTGTGGCGGCAAGACAGAACTGGTAAACCAGTGATACCTGTAGCCCTACTAAAACTAGCATTGGAGCAATTGCATTACCCGATGCACCTGACAAAAGAGAATCTAGCAGCAACGCTCGCGGAAGACAGCTTTATACCGAATTTAGCTGAGCATGTTGCATTCTTTATGGTGAACTGCATAATCTGCCAGCAGTTCACCACTGGGCACACATTAAAGTAATGAGAGGAGTCATCCCCCAGCCAAATGGGCCTTTTCAGCATCTGCATGTCAATTACGTCGACATGATGCAAGTATGCAACGGGTACAGATACTTAATTGTCGTGGTGTGTCTATTCTCTAGATGGATAGAACCAGGTCCATGTACACACCCAAACTCTACCTGTGCGACCAAATTCCTAGTGAGGTAAGTGTTCCCTAGGTGGGGGAGGTGTGAAGTAATGAGATCAGATAATGGGGCTCATTTTGTAAATGCAGTCTTTGAGCAGATTAGCTTGTTGCTCAGTATAAAGTACAAGTTCTCGTCGGCGTATCATCCAGAAGGTAATGGGATTTGTGAGAGGCTCAATGTCTTGTTAAAAGAAAGGATAGCCAAGTTGAAACTTACTCTAAAGAGGGGATGGTTGCACTGCCTTCCATTGGCATTGTATGCTCTTTGGAACCAACCAGGCTCCGACCATCATCTTACGCCACACGAGATAGTCACAGGAAGAAGAATGAGGACCCCCCTAACCCATAGAGACAGAGCTAGATGTGATGCCCAGTCAACCCGAGAGGTCCCGTGATCCAAAATGCAAAAGTACTAGAACTGCATGACAGCCTTAGTGTAATTTCAGACCAGCTACAACGATGACGAAAAGGGTGTACCGCAGCTCAGAACACCGAAGGGGGCACTGCAACAGACTCAGTTCAAGGTCTACGTGTCCCACTCATCTTCCCTGGAGATACTGTGCTAGTGAAGAATCACACGAGGAAAAGGTGGGACGAGCCAAGATTCAATGGTCCTTTCATCATGGAGGACTTCACTCCATCAGCTTTGAAGCTAAAGGGCAGGATTTTTCTAAATGATATTAAGCCCGATATCGGAGAAAGCCGCCTACCTGCACCTCACTGAGAAGAGTACAGACAACGGGGAAGAACCACAGCACGTGCAGACGAGATCCATGATGAGGAAGGACGACGCATGAGCAGTAAAGCAAGACAATTAACCCTTTTTACAAATTGTGGCTTAAACTGGACATTTCCCCTAAGCAAAAAAGGGGATAAAGACATAAAAGATGGACACTCTGTGCATCCTAGTTGCAGGGTGAAGAAGATAATTGCGCATGTAAGCCGCAGCACGTTTTGTTGACACAAACTTTTGAACCAAGTCACACTTAAGCCTTGTTGAGGAAAAGACTAACAAACTTAGATCAATGACTTTTACATTGAAAGCAAATACAGTATCCCGAGTCATCCAGTACCAAGACTTTGTTTGGCAGCACTTATGGTGTCCCCCAGTAGAGACATCACAAAGGACGTGCTTGCTTACTTCCACTTAGTATTAGTATCATATCTGTCACTGGTAGGGAGGGTCACCAGTGTCACAGACTTTCTACAAGAGCCTGAGAACGAAAAAGTAATCAGACACCTGCTTACTGTCATTGCGGAAGCCTTCATCGTACTCCCGGAGTACAGTGATAAAGACACAAATGCTTTCACCACAGGTGATACTAGATGAACTCATCAATACACTTTTCTTTCGCATAATCGAAGAGTGCCCATCTATTGTCAGAAGAACCACAGACACGTTGACATTTATTTGAGATCCAGCAAACACTGAACATTTGAGCAATCTGTTCAACAAAATTAGCACATTGGATGCACTCCATGCGTCCGGACAGTGCAAACATTGTTCTCGTCAAGGAAAGAACTTATAATCCTGAACCCAGCAAGACAGGACGAATGTCACTTTCACTAGAAGACAGCAGACTGGTGAACAGTGTCTTTTTCCGCATAGTGACTGACTTTCCTGAATTAGTGGGGAGACCTATCGAAATTGACGCCCCCACATTCATCCGAGATCCAGCAAATATTGCACAATTGGAAATGCTTCTGCATGGAATAATCCACCAAGTGGAACTTTCCAATCATCGAAGAGACTATCTGGGGAGACTCTGAAGAAACTTTCCGCCGAGGGACAGATCGAGGGAACAGAGTCAAGAACCCTAACTGTTAAATTTGTTATCATTTTTCCCATATTTCTTCATACTGACTTGAGCCCAAAACAGCCGCAGAATTGAAACAGACTAAAGGAGTGAGCCGAGAGCTCACACACTTTTGAACCTGCACAGTAGAAGTGACTCACCGAAGTGTTAGTCTAATCTATTTTTTCCCATAGTAGCAAAGGAACTGTATCCTGTATCAAGAGACAATTACCTTCCGCAAGAGGGGAGACACTTGTGAGCACTTGACATTTTATGACACAAACTGTTCAAGGAACGATATTGAGTGGGGGAAAACAATAACATTGACACTTGGCGAATGATCGAGATGGGGGCCCAGAACAGTAACCTGGTCCTCCCACAAGCAGAGGGGCATCCTCGCTTCTCTGGAAGAAAATGCTGCAGCCTTACTTATCAAACTATAATGTAACTATGCATTGTGTTTATCATTATTTTGCTCTCGTTACAATTTCAGTGCACCCACCTGATGATGTACGCATGAAACCCACAAAAGCATCCAGACCCTATATAGTCATTCCAGTCCTGAGAAAATCTGATAGTAAAGTAAATGAAATGAAAATTAATGTAATTAGCAGTGATACATACACACTTGAGGTAATGAATGGGCAGGAAAGCCGGAGACAGCCCGGCACGAAAAACATGAAAACAAGGCACTGACACCCACACGCACACACACACTGAATGCACACCAACCAGGCCTAGTGTCGATGACCACAGAACTTCAAACGAAAGCAACAGAGAAGACGAGACTGCCTACCGGAAAAACTTTCACAGGAGATTATGAGAAAAAACGAGACAAAGTAAGAGGAGAGTCAACAGAAGCAGTGCTGTCAGACACCCTGTGGAAAACAGAAGCGGCCGCAGAAGGACTCTCTGCAAGGACACAAATGTTAGTAGATCTTCTACTACCAAACATAGCCAGAGTAAGAAAACTACAGCAGAACTGAAGAACAGAACAACTGAGGCTGTACTATCCAGCACACATACACCAACACAAGGGACAAGTACCAGGCCCACGATACAGCCATACACTGGGCCGGCGACAGGTTGGTGGTTGACAAAGGCACTTATAGATGGCAGGAAAAGGATGTAAGAAGAGAAAGAGAGAACTGCAAAATCTCCACCTACCCCATCGATGCAGGTAGAGAGACCTGCACCGTGGACCAGAATACCTGAGAGTCCTCCAGCAAGAAAAAGCCATACAGACGCATTTAGGGATGTAGTTGTAGCAAACTACAGGAAGACATTAAGAATCAAGAGAAGCCTACATGAGGATAACAATGAAGGAGAATGCTTTGTTTCTGCACGTCTACCATACAGCATGGGGAAATCCAAGATCTTCGTAGCTGTCGAAATAGATATCCCAACGGCACATTGTGTAACGCTCACCTGATTCCCGCAGAGGCGCCGGTCTTGACTGGGTGAATGCCGTATCTTCAAAGGTGATGTGTAACACACGGTTGGCTCTTTGGGCTGGACCTCTGTGCACTGTATGTCTGACTCGAAGAGTAAGATGTCTGCAGATAGAAAATATGGGATTAATGAACTGGGGTTATTGGGTGCCTCTCTCCTCTTCCCTTTCTCTTCTCCTGTAGAACCCCAAAGGTTAACGCCCTCACCTTAGGTAAGTGAACGCCAAGCTCTCCATCTGCCTCGGGGCAGGGTGCCGTAACCACGTAACCAGTTTCTTCACTGGATAAGGGTGCAGGCCTCTTGACCTCAGAGGACTGCTGTCTGTCGTTAACTGCACGAACGGTAAGTTCTGGGCACTTCAAATGTCTTAAAAGTCTTTTGTAATGATATCTCTTGTTTTGCAGGGTTCCGGCGATGGCGGATGGCGGGCTGATGAGAGTTGAGGATCGAACCCGCCTGAGGAATAGAAGCGCCTGGAAGCACGTAAGTAAGCGCTTGTAGCCTGCTTCACGATGCGCACTAACTGTCCCTTTTATCTTGCAGGTACAAGTTCGGAGCTTTAGAGAAGCTGAAGGGTGCTGGAATACCCACTGGATTCGGCGTGGGAAGGAGTAATGGCACGTGAGTAATAAAGTTGCCCAATGTCTTTAAACACACCTTCTTTTGTCTTTCAGATGCGGCATGCAGCGCCGAAGGCCTCCGGAGCGTGCGAAGAGCTGGTAAGCTTTTGTCTTTCAGATGCCGGAATGCAGCGCGAGGTGTTGGTGACAGCCGATGGACCAGGCAAGAGATGCGCTGCCACTGAAGACCGTAGTGCTAACCTGTTCTTTCTTTGTCTTTACAGGTGCTGCTGAAGACTGGATTCCAGGATGGTAAGCCTTTGTTCCCTTAGGCCCAGGATCAGAAGCAGAAGACACGATGAGCGTTCTGCTGCAGAGAATGCAGAATAACGCAAAGCAAGATTCATCCATCGGGTGTGGTTTAAATAGCCTCCTGTAGTGCTTAGGTGTCTCCTTCCACAGCCACGCCTAGGTAAGAAAAGAGTTCCTGCTTTCCAGAAGAGTTCCAGTGTTCCTAACCTAGCGAGTGGCTCCTGCCCCACCCAACAGGAAAAGTAGTCCCAAACAGAAGAGGATCAGGGGTTCAACTGGCAGGTAAGTAAGCAGCATGGTCTGCTGCAGGTAAGTCCACCCAAGCATTATGAGCCCGGCGCTTACAGCGCTGGGACTGGGCATCTTTATGAGCCTGGTGCCACTGGCGCCAGGACAGGGTCCAAAAGGTCCCAATTGGGACTGGCTGGCACTCGGAACCGGGGTTATGGGTCTGCTTCCAAGGGAGTCGGGCAAGTCCTGATCTTTTGGAAGCAGAGATCATGACAGCACCCCCCCTCAAGGCCCCTCCCAAACCGGGCTTCTCCGGGGGTTTGGGCTTGTTAGGAAATGTTCGATGAAATCTTTTGATTAGACGAGGCGCGTGGACATATTCTGCAGGTTCCCAGGATCTTTCTTGGGGACCGTAGCCTTTCCAGTCAATCAGGTAAAATAGTTTAGATTTGGAGATCTTGGAATCCAGGATGCTTTTGACTTCAAACTCGAGTTCTCCATCAACTAGAATAGGTTTTGGAGATGTAGTTAGTCGGGTTTGAGGTTGCACAGGTTTTAATAGAGAGACGTGGAAGACCGGATGTATCTTCATGTGAGGGGGCAAGTCCAACTTGACCGCTACTGGATTTACTATGGTAGTGATGGAATAGGGACCAAGGTATCTTGGGTTGAATGTGCGTGGTCCTTTTAGAGGTAGATATTTGGTGGATAACCAGACTTGATCTCCTACTTGATATTGGGGGGCTTCCTTCCGATGTTGGTCTGCTCCTTTCTTGTATTGTTCTTTAGCCCTTTGAAGGTGAGAAACGGCTTCCTTAAAGGCTTGGGTGATTGTAGAATGCAGGTGGTCTACTGCTGGTGTTCCAAGATCTTGGAGTGGATCCAACTCCGAGGTTCGAGGGTGACTACCGTATAAAAGAAAAAACAGGGTCTTCCCAGTTCCCGAGTGGACAGAGTTATTGTAGGCATATTCGGCTATCCAAAGGATATCTTTCCAAGTTTTTTCAGTTTGTTGTAGCATGCAGCGCAAATACTGTTCCAGAGTTTGATTGGTCCTCTCGGTTTGTCCGTCGGTTTGAGGGTGGTGGCTGATCGAAAGTCTCACATCAATTTGAGCCGACCGACAGCAACTTCGCCAAAAATGAGAAATAAATTGACTACCTCGATCCGAAATTAGAACTGAAGGAAAACCGTGCAGTCGGACGATGTTTTCGAGAAATTCTCGGGCCAGAGTTGCTGCTGTTGGTAAGCCTTTGAGTGGAATGAAATGCGCCATCTTGGAGAATAGGTCCACGATTACTAGGATCGTATTGTATCCGGAGCATGGAGGTAGATCGGTGATGAAGTCCATAGAAAGCGTATGCCAAGGGCGAGGCGGGATGTCAATAGGGCGTAAGAGGCCGGCTGGTTTTTCCTTTTGACTCTTGTTTTGGGCGCATACTCCACAGGACATTATAAAGTCTCTGATATCTTTTTTCCAAGACGGCCACCAGAAGTAGCGCTTGATCTTTTCCGAGGTCTTGGTCATACCGGGATGTCCTTCCATTAAAGAATCGTGATAACAAGAGATTACCTTTTTCTGTAAATCTGTGCTGGGCAGGTATAACCGTTCTTGGAAATATAATAGGTTGTCCTTCACCGTAAAGTCCTTTCCCTGCAGATGCCAATTCTGTATGTCTGCTGGAGTTACCAGTAGCCTGGCTTTATCCTTAACTTCCTCTATGGATTGTGTGGCAATTACACCTAGAATACTTTGTTCAGGAATGATAGGTACAGGTTTAGGATTGATCAAATGTTCTTCCACTCCCATCCGAGAAAGGGCATCAGCTTTACCGTTTTTTGTACCAGGTCGATAGGTAATTATGAAGTCAAACCCGGCAAAGAATAGTGCCCAACGGAGTTGCCTAGAGGATTGAGCTTTTGCGGTTTTCAAATATTGCAGGTTTCGGTGATCTGTAATCACAGTAACAGTGTGTCGGGCCCCCAGAAGATAATGCCGCCAAGCCTTAAAGGCGGACTTGATAGCTAGAAGTTCCTTATCAGTAATAGTGTAATTGATTTCAGGAGGCGAGAATTTGCGGGACCAAAATGCCACGGGATGCAACTGATTGGTTACTGGGTCCTTTTGTGATAGAACTGCCCCCATGGCAAGACTCGAAGCATCAGTTTCAACGATGTAGGGGAGTTCTGGGCAAGGATGTTTTAAGATCGGTGCAGAGATAAATCTAGTCTTCAAATTCTGGAAAGCTTGTTCTGCCTCGGTAGACCATTCAAAACGTTTGTTTTTCTTTAACAAGGCGGTGATGGGCTGGACTATTCGAAAGAATTCGGGGATAAACCTGCGGTAAAAGTTAGCGAAGCCTAACATGCTTTGAACACCTTTTACGGAGGATGGCGATGGCCATTTGAGAATTGCATCGACCTTTTTTGAATCCATACGCACTCCGCTAGGTGATAATATGACTCCCAAGAATTCAACTTCAGTCACGTTGAAAACACATTTTTCCAACTTAGCGAAAAGTTTGTGTTGACGCAATCTCTCGAGGACCATTTTCACGTGTTTCCGATGTTCAGTTTCCGATGAAGAATAAACGAGGATGTCGTCAATGTAAACAACAACACACACATCTATGAGCTCTCTGAGGACATCGTTCATAAAATATTGAAAGGCGGCCGGGGCATTGCAAAGTCCGAAGGGCATGACCTGATATTCAAATAGCCCATACTTGGTGCGGAAGGCCGTCTTCCATTCATCGCCCTCTTTTACTCGTACCAAGTGGTAGGCTCCTCTAAGATCCAGCTTTGTATATATGCATGCTTTTCTGACTTGGTCCAGGAGTTCAGGGATCAAAGGTAACGGATATCTATTCTTAACGGTGATCTGGTTCAGGGCGCGATAATCTATACAAGTTCTAAGGTCCCCTTCTTTTTTTGGAACGAAGAACAAAGCTGAGGAAGCAGGGGACTTGGAAGGACGAATAAACCCATTCGCTAGGTATTGATCCAGGTATTGTCGGAGGTGAAGATTCTCAGGCTCGGTGAGGGCATAAATTCTACTACAAGGAGGAGTAGATCCAGGTATCAGGTCTATCTGGCAGTCATAAGACCTATGAGGAGGTAGAGAGTTAGCCTGATCCTTCCGGAAAACATCTTGGAATTCTAGGTATTCAGGAGGTAACTGGGGAGCCTCCGAGGAAATTGCTGCCAGTGCAACACCAGGTCGAGGGTGACAAGTAGAGACACATTCTGGAAACTGAACCGTTCTTGCTCGTCAATCGATCTGAGGATTGTGCTTCTCTAACCAAGGAATTCTTAGAATAATCTGGAACTGAGGGGCCTTGATCACATCGAACACGATCTTCTCATGGTGTCCATCTTGACTTACTAGCGTCACTTCTTGGGTGGTATGCGTTACTGGTCCGGAGGCTATCTCCGTACCATCCACCGTAGTAATGGCGTCCTTTACAGCCTTTGGACAAAGAGTCAGATTCATCCTCAAAACCATTTCATGATCCACATAATTGCCAATGGCACCGCTGTCGACGTAAGCTTCAATCGCATGTAATCGATCCGGATGTTCAGGGCTAATGAGGACCATAGGTATCACGAAATGCGAGGTCACGGAACTGGTTTTAACGCTCGGCAAGAGGACCTCTATTCTTTTCGGGCGAGGTTGTTTCCCTGCTCAGAGTTTGTGACCCTGGTAACTGCAGCTCCTACTGCCTTCTTGGCTGGTTTCACCGGACAGTCTCGAAGAAAGTGCCCCGAGTTTCCGCAATAGAGGCATAATTGCAGCTGTTTTCTCCTTTCCCGCTCCTTTTGTGTTAGTGGCCCTTTCAGGCCCCCTATTTGCATGGGTTCCCCGGAGTCTACTCCTTTGGTAGGAGTTGGTGGTTTGGAAAATACTCGAGCATCAAACTTGGAACGATCGGCCTTCCTGTTCTGCAGTCTGTGGTCAATTTGAACGACTAAGTCAATATAGTCCGAACAGTCTTGCGGGGGATTCACTACTTAGGCTAACACATCTTTGAGCTCTCCACGTAGACCTCTATAAAACAGCGTAATCCTTTTGTCCTCAGGCCATCGAGTTTCCACTATCAGTCTGTTGAAAGACGCAATATAAGCCAAAAGGTCTTGATTACCCTGTCGCAATGAAAGGAGCTCATTGTCCAAGGCCTGCCCCTGTGAATGTCTTGCAAACAGTTTTTCCATACTGAGCTGAAAAGCTTGAAAATCATGGAGAACCGGATCATCTTGATTAACTAGAGGGATCGACCAGACTGCCGCATTGCCACTAAGGTACGAAAGCACGAAAGCTACCTTAACTTGATCAGTTGGAAAGGCTGCTGGCTGGCATAAGAAGTGCAACCGGCACTGATTAATAAATACTGCAAACCTCTTTGGGTCACCAGAAAATCGTTCGGGCGGAGCCAGAGGTACATTCCCAGGTAGGTTGATCTGCACTGGGTTCGTAGAGGATGTTGAAGGAAGATTTGCCCCTGATGCGGATAACGGAGTTTGTCCGGCTTGTGACTGTAGCAATTGTCTAGCGAGATCGTCTGTTCGCTCCTTGGAAATGATCAGTTCCCTTCTTAGAGCATTTGTTTCCTGACGGGCTGCATGCACTTCTGCTCTTAGTTCCCCAAGTAACTGGGCTAGCTGGTCGGTATCCGAGGTTTCCATAGCGCCTGGGTGGGAGTCTTGCGGTAGGCTTTGCGTTCTGTAACGCTCACCTGATTCCCGCAGAGGCGCCGGTCTTGACTGGGTGAATGCCGTATCTTCAAAGGTGATGTGTAACACACGGTTGGCTCTATGGGCTGGACCTCTGTGCACTGTATGTCTGACTCGAAGAGTAAGATGTCTGCAGATAGAAAATATGGGATTAATGAACTGGGGTTATTGGGTGCCTCTCTCCTCTTCCCTTTCTCTTCTCCTGTAGAACCCCAAAGGTTAACGCCCTCACCTTAGGTAAGTGAACGCCGAGCTCTCCATCTGCCTCGGGGCAGGGTGCCGTAACCAGTTTCTTCACTGGATAAGGGTGCAGGCCTCTTGACCTCAGAGGACTGCTGTCCGTCGTTATCTGCACGAACGGTAAGTTCTGGGCACTTCAAATGTCTTAAAAGTCTTTTGTAATGATATCTCTTGTTTTGCAGGGTTCCGGCGATGGCGGATGGCGGGCTGATGAGAGTTGAGGATCGAACCCGCCTGAGGAATAGAAGCGCCTGGAAGCACGTAAGTAAGCGCTTGTAGCCTGCTTCACGATGCGCACTAACTGTCCCTTTTATCTTGCAGGTACAAGTTCGGAGCTTTAGAGAAGCTGAAGGGTGCTGGAATACCCACTGGATTCGGCGTGGGAAGGAGTAATGGCACGTGAGTAATAAAGTTGCCCAATGTCTTTAAACGCACCTTCTTTTGTCTTTCAGATGCGGGATGCAGCGCCGAAGGCCTCCGGAGCGTGCGAAGAGCTGGTAAGCTTTTGTCTTTCAGATGCCGGAATGCAGCGCGAGGCGTTGGTGACAGCCGATGGACCAGGTAAGAGATGCGCTGCCACTGAAGACCGTAGTGCTAACCTGTTCTTTCTTTGTCTTTACAGGTGCTGCTGAAGACTGGATTCCAGGATGGTAAGCCTTTGTTCCCTTAGGCCCAGGATCAGAAGCAGAAGACACGATGAGCGTTCTGCTGCAGAGAATGCAGAATAACGCAAAGCAAGATTCATCCATCGGGTGTGGTTTAAATAGCCTCCTGTAGTGCTTAGGTGTCTCCTTCCACAGCCACGCCTAGGTAAGAAAAGAGTTCCTGCTTTCCAGAAGAGTTCCAGTGTTCCAGCCCCACCCAACAGGAAAAGTAGTCCCAAACAGAAGAGGATCAGGGGTTCAACTGGCAGGTAAGTAAGCAGCATGGTCTGCTGCAGGTAAGTCCACCCAAGCATTATGAGCCCGGCGCTTCCAGCGCTGGGACTGGGCATCTTTATGAGCCTGGTGCCACTGGCGCCAGGACAGGGTCCAAAAGGTCCCAATTGGGACTGGCTGGCACTCGGAACCGGGGTTATGGGTCTGCTTCCAAGGGAGTCGGGCAAGTCCTGATCTTTTGGAAGCAGAGATCATGACACATTGTCTGTCACATGTAGCAATGTGCGACACCAGAGACCAGTTCATGGGGAGGGATGCCTCATTGATATGGGCAACTGAAACAGATTACCCCGATGAAGATGATTATATTCAGGACATTAAGATGAGAAATAGAGCTAATACTAGGAATCACGTGATCAGGTATGAAAATCCTGAAGTTAAAGGAGCAGGAACAAGATGGGAAATAAACCCGAGACTGAACATCCAAAGGAAAACTCCAGAAGAGGCTCAATTTTGGAAGAACAGAGGCTAAATGCAGATTTGGGGAACAGTGCTTTCACCAAACGGTTGGGAAGAAGGAGTGGTGATCTGCCGAGCATGAATGGTCCTTGGAGCCTGCAAGGAAGCAATAGAAAACTCACAGAGGTTGTGCAAACCTTTATGGCCGAGACTCACAAGATTACTGACATGGGTCGAAGACAGAGGAGGACCCCTGCAGATAGTGCCACTGGAAAGCCCAAAATTGTGCTTCAGGAACAATGGCATAAAGGAAGATGGGAGAGAATCAGAACTGCGGACACATTTTTGAAGCTCGAGGAATGACTCACAGAACTGCAGTAATTATGGATCATTATTGGGCATGTGGATCCAAAGCATACATAAGACTGCCGAAAAACTGGGGAGGCATATACACAATGGTGAACGTCCACGTTCCAGCACTAGTGATCCCGAAAAAGTGACCTGAATATTGACAGTTTCCCGAAAGCAGATGCTCACCTGAGGAAACGGAGATCTATGGAACTGGTATCCCGGAGGAATAGAGAGAATTACTTATCTGCCAAATCAGAAGAAGCATTCCATGCAATCCCATATGAACACAGGCTGTTCAGCCTCACCTCATCAGTGTTCACAACAATCCTCATGCCAAGATTCCAGGTTGGAGCAAACACTAAATGGTTGCAAATAACCTGATGGGAGCTGCTGCAAACCATCAACTCGACAATAAAAGGATTCAATGCAATCAAGGAAGAGTTAAGAGCAATCCGACTAATGACTCTCCAGAACAGACATGTACTTCACATGATCATAGCAATGGATGGAGGTGTTTGTGCGAAAATCGGAGAATCATATTGCACACCTATACCTTCTCACGATGAGGAAAATGGAACCTTAACAGAAGCCATAAGTATGCTGACAAACCTACAGAACCAGATGATCGATGAATCTGATGAAGTTGACGATGACAGCTGGTTTTGATTACTATTCTCAGGGGTCCCACAATGGATGGCAGACATATTCAAGTTTCTGGGAGACCTGCTATTGATGATACTACTAGGATTTTGTGTTATCAAGACAATAATCTCGCAATGTCAGAAAACTGCGAAGAAAGCCATAGGGATGAAGATCATGATCGATGTCAAGCCAGGATGGAAGCCCAGAGACCTAACTGATGAAGAAATAAGAGACTTTGTGAAGGCCAGCGAATATGCGCCGGAAGGAACAAAGTTCCTGAGTCCCAGGAAACAAAAAAATTATGAAGGAAAATGGATCTATTGCAGCCCAAATGGAGAATGTCAGCTAATGACCTGGAATAAAGATGAACATGTGAAAAGAGCAGGAAACTTGAAAGGAGTGATAAAAATGTGGACTCCAAAGAGACACTCCTTCACACCATCATGTACAAACGCAGAAGACGAAGAAATGGATACAGAAGATCCAAGTAAGACGAATCCAAAGGAGGAAGCAGAAGTGATCGATAAACCGACCAGAGGGGGGAGTGTAGAGAAGGTCCCAGATATGGCCTGCACTCCAGTCGCCCATTTTGAAGTACCAGGAACATTCACACCGAGATATGTGACGTACGATGAGCAAATAAACCAGCAGAGAGCCGCACTAGGGCTCTGTCCAGTGCCAATCAGAAGAGCAATACCTATTGAAGCGCCAATAACCAGACAACCATGGGGAGTAAGGTATCCACTGAGGCAACCATACCAGCAAATGACAAGAAATGAAGATTATTTAAAAGAAGAAACTCAAAAGGCCTTATTTGAAGACGAATGGTGACGACACAAGGGCCCGGACAGACATCCAGATGAACGAAACGACAACCAAAAGTTGACAGACAAAGACAAAATGATATAAATAAGGATGTAATGAACTTAGAAGGAGAGGCGATGTTGAACCGGACAGAGATTTAAACCGTAATGCAGGATGAAAATATTCAACTAGCTAATACCTGTACATATGCTTGAAATGCAAGAAGCTAAGAAACAGTGCTGCTTGCTATGCTTAGTAGAAGGATAGAGCGGCAAGCAACAACTATATATCTACCTCAACGAAGCACATAATATAAATGCAGTCCACTTCATACAAAAGCAGAATTAACCCAGGTTACCAAGGGTTAAGCAGGCCAGGATTCATTTTCCAGCTAAAACAAGAAGAGAGACGGCGGAATCGAAACTCAGCAAGGAGCAGGCTGTGCCTGGGAAGTCAAGGTCAAACCAAGAGAGGGAGGCGGATAGTAACTTCGGAGAATCGAAACTTAAGAGCAGAGCAGTTTGCCCCGAGAAGGTCGAGATAAGGAGGCCTAGGCAGGTGGCAGCCGAGAATGAGAATTAAATGCACAAATAGAAGGAAAAAGAAGCAGATTCGCGGTGTGCTAACATGCTGACCAGCCAAGTGTGAAGAGGTACCAACGTCTGATGTCACCCAAAGCAGATGATACCATAACTTTTCCTGAGAAGAAGCTACAGTTTCGAGGCCAACCTCAGCCAACTAATTGACACATAGCCCTAAAGTACTGATTGATGGAAGGGAAACAGGGTGAATCTTGGGGCATACTGCATCTGGGTGACCATTCTGCATGCTGCTAATTAAAGTGGAAATGTATGCTTAGGGTTGTAGCCAGCCCAATCACAGTGGGCCAAATAATCTAAGGTCCTATAGATAGTAGAACCAATGGGACATCGTAATTTTAGTGATGTTTTGCATGAGTAATGTAGAGGGAAGGGCGTAGACGCCCAACCGATAAGTTATTCAATCCTTACACTCCGTTACCATATACAGATATAGCACCTATTTTAAGTTACCTTTTCCAACCAATAGAATTGCATGACAAACTTTTGAGTGTTACACGTCAATGATGACAAATTTTGACTATAACTATTGTTTTTGAATGAAGATTGTCGGGAGTTGAAGCAAGACGGGCCATCGCATCATTGTTGATCTCCATGTTTCCCCATTTTTTGTACTTGTCTTTAAACGCACTCCCCTTTACCAAACCACTGAGTTGTCCTTATTGATTGGTGTTGGAGTAAGAGAATCTCGCACCCCATCCACCTCAAGGTGCAGCTATCTCGTCTTAAAGTCCTCGAGGGTGAGCTCTGATTCTATGGGCCAGTCAGAGGTCACTCCCCCTCCAGTCCCCTTGAACGTACAATTCACTTGTCTACACAGAGTTGCACTAGTGTTGATCACAACTGTCGATTCTGCTTGCAAAAGAACATGTCAGAAACGCTCAAACACTTAGTGTTATTTTGTGCCCATTTTGAACAGGATAGAGAAAAATCACTAGGGCCCTCATTACAAGTTATGCCGGTAGCCATGCTGCAATTTGCGGCATGGCTGCCGGCAAAACCGCATCCGTGTCCGTGTCCTCGGAATGATGACTTACCGGACCATTCCGAGTCCGGATGGCCCGGTAATTCCTCACTTGAGGACACGGACACGGTTCATCCCCATTCCCATTTCAGCCCCCATAGGGCTGAATGGGAATGGGAGAGGGAGTAAACAACGGGCCATTACGAGATGGCCCGTTGTTTGCTCCCTCTTCCCCTCGCGGGACCCGGTATGCACGCCTGGTTTTCCCAGGCGTGCTTAATGTGTCCGCGAGGGGAACTTGTAATGTGGCGGAACGGGTTGAACGGCGCCGCAGCCTTTTACGGCGCCGTTTAACCCGTTCCGCCAGGGTCGTAATGAGGCCCTAGGTGTTTCTAACACTCCACCGAATTTGAGTGCGAGACAAATGCTTTGGGAGCGTTGTATTGGGGATCTAATCTTGCTTTGGTGTTAGCTTTAAACAAATTCCTTTTTAAAATCGAAGACTCTAAAAAAGGCGACTGCCATGTAGGTGGTACTCAATAGTGGAGTTAATGTGGATCACATACAAACATGTTTCTGGGTTTGTGTATAGTTATGAAAGTAAACGTTTATGAAGTTGGATCTCTAAGCAACGGGAAACGTAGACTTGAATCTATTTGGACTAACTAGTGGTGTGTTTTGATAAGTAATCAATTAAGTGGTATTAGGTAATACTTTACAATATGTGCTTGTCTTTTTATTTTAATGTGGTTCTGCAATTTCAAATGGTGTTTGATATGGATGAGGTACAAAACAGTGGGGTCAATGTTGATATGTTAATATATTACTGTGACTGTGTTTGCTCATAGAAGTAAATGTTCATGAAACATGATTTATAGCATAACTATAGGTATGATTTTAAATGCATAAATACAAATGAGCTGTGTGTTTTGAATAAGAAATTGTTAATAAGTGATACTATGTAATATCATACAATATTTGTTTATTTTTAAATTTCATGTAACCTTAAATAGAGACATTTTTTGTACACATGTTGTTTGTTGAAAAAGTTGTAATCAACTAAAACAACAATAAAAAAATAAAAAAGAACTCTTTTGCTGCCTCACAGAACGCAAACATGCTCAAGCATGGATAGAGGAGACAGATTGGTAGGAAAGAGAAAGCTACACATACCATAGCATGGATAGTGGGTGCAGATTAGAAGCTACCACGAAGGTGTCTTTATCCAGACAGATTGAGATTATAAGTGGGGCATGGTTTTCAAATAGTGTTGCCATTGGAGATCAAAAGAATAAAGTATCTGTGGTGTTCAATATATCAATGCTCACTATTATAGTAGAAGTAACACTATAGCCAGTGAAACCATGAAAGAGGCTGTTTTGAAGATCATACCCTGAGAAGTAAATCTCTCTGAAGGACTGACAATTTTGAAAGGTTTAGGGACTGGCAATTTCGAGAGGCTAGGCAATACAAGATTACATTGGATGCCCAGCATTATACACACTTGTTAAGGGGTGAATCTGGGATTTGTGGCAACTTCTGCTATTTCTGCATTTGAACACTTTCATTACCAGTTCTTACCATGAACTTAAATAATCTAATTTTATGAATGACTTGAAAATGACACCAATCACATTACCAAATATGACAATTTTAAAAACAAAATATTATAGAAGGGATTAACACGGAATGATTCTAGCTCCATTCTCTCGATCATCAAGAGAAGTATATAATTACCAGCATACCAATCAGTGTGATTTAACAGATTTAATCTGGGTTGGTCTTTTGTATTTTAAAGCTTTAGATACTTCCAAAACACTGGCTTGTGAAATTGTCATTTAGAAACGTGCAGAAAAACCTTTGCCTTTTACAAAAATGCAAATGTTTTTTTGTGTCAAACGAGCAGACTTTAAAACATGCTTGCCTGAGGCCTGCACCATCTGGTCCGCTTCCTTCTGTCTACCACCCCTTCCACTCAAATGGCCTACATAAGAAAAAAGCTCAAGTAATGGGCTAAACAATGCCACCAGCATGTGTGGAGGCAAACTTCGCAGAAGACAGTAAAGTAATGTACAAGATATTAGATGATTTGACCAGGAGCACTGTATTGTCTGCTGGCAAAGCCAGGCTACAAGCATGAATGTCTTGTTTCCAAATTTGGATACTTATTCATCTCTTGGACTAACAGTTTATGCTCATCGTTGGAGGTGATTACCTAGGTTTTACAACACCCCATCTGAACAAACCAATTTCTAGGCCTTCACCATACATAAGGATGACATGTTAGTTTTTATAGCAACCTATATATGGTGCGGATACATTGCTGATACCAGCACCTGTTGTGCTGCAAGACCAAGTACATATGCAGGCATGTGTATAAACTTCAGACATAGGAAAGGCTCAGCCAGCCTTACAGGAATGTGCTATTCTAATCTTGCATAGGAACACATATCTCTGCATTGAGTGCTTAACACACTGAGCTAACTTTTGAACCACTGCGGTACTCAGTTTAACAACATGCATTTCAAATTTGGCTTTTGCACATGATCAACATAATTCCCACAGGAAGGAAAGAATGCTAAAGAGTTGTGCCGCAAGGAACACACATATACTATATATACCACAGTGAACACAGAAAGTATTACATGATGAATTGTTCGAGGCAGAATGTACTTGCCAAAACAGACAGGCAATAGGTTTAGAGCCTCAGCACCATGCCATAAAATATCCTGATGTGTGCTATTTAAGTCTGGTGAACAATGCAATCTTACTTCTTTAGATCAGGGAGCCTTGTGGGGCCCCCTCCAAGATGGGGGCCCTAGGCAAGTGCCCCTTTTGCACTCCCATAAAAAGGTCTCTGATCTGCAGGCGAGTGGCCTTTGGTCGCCAATGGAATGCAGGTGTCCTGTTAACAGACTGGAGTTACAGGCAATCAGGTTGGTCCTGATGTCCTCTGCGCCTTCCCTCAAGGAGAAACATGTCCTTGGGCTGACAAACAACATGGTGGACATGCACTACCTGAACAAGTGGGGGGCAGGGAGTGCGGTAATGCCCCTATGCAGGGAGGGGCTACAGCTATGGTTCTGATGGCTGGAGAACCGGATCTCTGCTTCAGCTGCCCATCTGGCGGGAGTTGAGAACAGGCTGGCGGACGCTCTAAGCAGGCAGAGTAAAGTCTCACATAAGTGGGAAGTGTGCCTCGAGGTTCTGAAAGAGATCTTTACCTGTGGGGCACATCGACAGTGGATCTGTTTGCCATGAGGGACAACGCTAAGTGCAGACAGTTTTGCTCAAGGGAATTCCCAGTAAAGGGTGCACAAGGGGACATGTTCCTGGTGCATTGGGTCTTCAACCTTCACTATGTGTTTCCTCCGATAAATGTCATCATGTGGGTTCTCAGGAGGTTTCGAGCCCCCAGGATCTTGATCTCCCCAGGCTGGGCAAGGAGAACATGGTACTTGGAGCTCCTGGACTTGACCATCTGCTCACCTCTGTGCCCAGGTGAGTCAGAATCTGGGCACATTCTACCCAATCCTTGGTGGGATCATCGTCCTTGCAAAGGGGTGTACCGGTGAAACAGCAATGTCGTTACTCCACGCGCTTTCTAAGAATTACTGCATGGATGTGGCATGTGGTTCTACCACTCGATTCAGCAGAGCAGTGTTGGAGAGCTTCCTTGTATGATGGCTTTCATCCCGCCTCCGCCCTCTGTACTGCTTTGGAAGTCTATAAGATGAGGATTCTGCGGGAGAATGCAAACCATTGAAGGAAAGATTACTTACCAGTGCTGTTTTTTCCCATGGATTGCTCCCCCGCAGATTCCTTATCACTCCCCCATCCTTCCCCCAATATGAAAGTGGTGACGACGATTAGATGTTAGGGTCCTTTTTTATTGGGTACTGTCGGCTGATTGCTTTCAGTGAGCTGTCTGTTCCTCACAAAAACTAAACAAAGAAGAAAATAATTAGTTTTTTGGCTTTCATTAGGCTGAAACCTACCTATGGATTCTTCCCTCGCGGTTGCTGAGCTTGTGGGGAGGTGGATAACTGAGATACAGGGGTGCAGTAACGTAACACAGATATGCGGCCAACGTCATGTCTGCAGTCTGAGTGGCAGGGTCGACTCAAGAGGAATCAGCGGTTGAAATAGTCGTACTGCACCCACTGTGGAAAACATTTCTTTTGTTCAAGATATTTTTATTGGATTTCAACTAATAAGTATAGCATTAACGAAATTACAAACAGTTGATTTTTCTTAACATACAAATCTTTCCTTCCTTCTCCCCAACAATTTATCAGTATTGTAACATATATTGGTTTTAAGCGACAGCACTTAATTCAAACCATTAAAACTGCTAAATGTATTATGTGCTTTCACTTAATTAACAGGGGGTTTGTGGGGGAAAGTAAAGAGAAGAAGGAAAAGAGAATAGCGAAGAAAGAAGGAAGAGGAAAAGACAGGAAAAAAAACGGTTTATAGAGTTAAATTCATTGTGATGCGAGCAGCAGTGAGCAAATGGGAGATCAAAATTGCCTTATGCCCCGACATAGGGAAGGTCCCATTTTCCGGTATATCTCCCAATAAGATAACTCTCGGGTCCATGGGGAGCAAAGAGCCTGTGATGTCTTTAATTCTTGACCTGACCTCCAGCCAGAATGTTTGAATAACCGGACAATTCCACCACATATGATCCATGTCCCCACGTTCCCCACACCCATGCCAACACGTGTCCGGGTACTCTGGGTTGATTGAGTGGAATCTACTTGGTGGAAAGTACCACCTAAAACAAATTTTAATGGCGTTTTCTTTCACAAGTGTACAACGGGAACTGGTCTGAGCTCTATGCCAAACCGCTGCCAGGAGTCATGTGTGATTTCCAGTCCTAATTCCCTTTCCCAGGCCTTCATATATGGGAGTTTCTCTTATACTGAGCCTTTCTCCAGCAGCTGGTAACACAAAGATATTCTATGTGATTGCTGACCCTCAAGTATTTTAAGTTCTATGCCCAGCGGAGCCCTCCCAGCTGCCTGCCGGGTGTCTCTATTAGTGAGCCAATGTCGTAATTGTATATATCGGAAGCGTTCTGTCTCTGGGAGACCACATTTTTCTTTGCATTCCTGAAAGGTCAGTGGCTCTTGAATAACATATAAGTCCCTTAACTGCAACAGTTCATCTTGATTCCAAGCCTGGTATGCTGCGGCTGCAAGTCCAGGGGTGAAGGCTGGGTTTTGGGCGATGGGGGACAGTGGGCCCAGTCCCAATGAGATACCTCTCTGTGAACGTGCTTTGTCCCAACTTTTCAGTGTGGATAAGGTGGTTGGTAACATATCCCCTGCGTAATTACGAGCCTCTTTTAGAAGAAATGGAAAATGAGCCAATGGGAGTGGGGCTACAGCCTGCTCAATCCGCAGCCATCCAGGAGGCTCTGGAGGATTCCCCCAAGAGAGCATTACAGCCACTTGGGCTCAGACCTCCCAACATTCTACCCCTTGTCAAGATCTTCCCAGAAACTACCAAACGAATCTGTATATCTCTTTTTGAATATTTATGAGTTCGAACTCTGGGATAGAGATCGGCAAGGAATGGAATACATACAGCAGCTTCAGGAGTAGCGTCATCTTGATCGCAGTAATACGACCTAACCAGGAGATCTCCAGGGAGTCCCAACGTTGCAGCCATTCTCTTGCCTCCTTGAACAAGGGGGGGACGTTCCCCTCTAGAGACCCGCATATGTGGGAGTCAATTTTATTCCTAAATAAGGAATCTCTGTAGTCGACCAGGGAATTTGCGATATATTCTCTGTATTATTTCTAGTCTACTGCAGCTTTCAGTTACGGTCATTCCCAATAATTTGACTGGGTTAATCTTGAACCCAGAAATCAAGGCAAACCTGTCCAGAAGATCTAAGAGAGGAGGAAGCAATCGTGGGGCATCATTCAGAAAGCAAAGCAGGTCATCTGCATACAGTGCTATTTTATGACACTGGCCCATCAAGTCAAATCCTAGGATATAAGGATGCAGCCTCACATGCTGGGCCAAGGGTTCCACTGCTAGGGCAAAAATTAAGGGTGACAGGGGACAACCCTGCCTAGTGCCCTTGGCTAACCTAATTAGTGGGGTCCAGTTTTTATTTATCTTCACCTTAGTGGAAGGTATCTGGAAATTTGAGAGTATTAATTTAGAAAACCCCTGGGCCAAAGCCAAACCCCTTCAGAACCATTTCTAAGTATCCCCAAGACATGCTGTCAAATGCCCTATGTGGGTCTAGGGAAAGTAGCGACAACCTCCCTGGGATCTTTGGGGCAAGAGCAATCAAGACAATGGCACGACGCACATCATCATACGTAGAACGATTATGTATAAACCCTGTTTGGTCGTTAGCTATCAAGGACGGGAGGATTGCGCTCAGACGACCTGCTATTATTTTCCCAAGCAATTTAGCATCCGTATTTAATAGCGCAATTGGCCTATAAGAGGCACAATCTGTAGGGTCTTTCCCAGGTTTCAACACCAATGTCGTGGCTGACTCTGCCATTGACTTAGTCACTACTCCTGCCCTCCACATGGAATTGAAAAGTTTTGTTAAGTAAGGGGTAAGCTCAGCTTGGAAAGTTTTATAAAATTTGTTAGTAAAGCCATCTGGCCCCGGGGCTTTAGGCGTTACCCAACGGGAGGGAACGAATTACAGCTTCCATTTCCTCCATAGTTATCAGGATTTCTAGACTTTCACGAAGCTCAGCAGATAATTGCGGGAGATTTGAGTTCCGAATAAAGTCTCCAGCCAGTTGCGGGTCTGACATAGGTGGGGTCGAATGGCTTCTAAAGAACCGCTCTATGATCTGGAGTTCCCCCAATTCAGTAAAGACTTGTCTCCCATCTGCCTCACGTAGGGAAGCTATGTGATTACGCTTCACCTGTTGTTTGAGCTTAGCAGCCAGTAGCCGATTCGCCTTATTCCCTTTAGAATAATAATACTGTTTAGTGCGCATTATGGCATGGGCTGCCCGGCCCATGTGGTGGGCTTCTAGTGCTTTTTGCGCAATGCAAACCTCTCTAAGGGCACGCCTAGAAGCCTTCTTTCTATGCGTCTCCTTTGCTACCTGAAGCTTCAATTCTAGGTGAGCTTGGACTTGTCTATGGGCTTTCCTGCGTTCTATTGCCTGAGCGATGACTTGACCCCTAAAGACAGCCTTTGCTGCATCCCACACCACTCCAAATTCCAACTCCCGAGTATCACTATTTATAAAATATTGCTTTACACAACTTGAAATATTGGAGCGGGCCTGGGGATCCATCAGAATAAACTCATTTAAGCACCATGGCTGGGGGGAGACTGGGGATTCAATGAATGGAAACAAAACTAACAGTACGGGAGCATGGTCGGACAAGGCTTTCGGGAGAATCTCTGTATCTATAGTGTGGGGGATAAGAGTATCTGACAGTAAAAACATATCCAGCCTAGAAAAACCCTATGCTAGAAAACCCCCTATGCACAGCGGAATGAAAAGTATAAACCCGCTCCCCTTGATGGAAAAAACGCCAGGCCTCTATCAATGAATTCTCCCGAAGGAGGGAGGTGAGTGCTATCAAATTTTTCTTATCGGCTGGGGTCGGGGGGAGGGATTTATCTTCCAGCGGATTAATCATAGCGTTAAAATCTCTGCCGATTATAAGATCTCCCTCAGTTTGTTGGCCTAAGATTTTGGATACAGAGGCAAAAAATAGATCTTGGTGGACGTTAGGCGCATATAACGATAGAAGGGACACCTTCTTCCCATATAATGTTGTTAATCCCAAAACATACCCCCCTGTCCTGGAGGGTCCTATGGACTTTCAGCGGCATCCCCCTCTGGATTAGGATGGCCACTCCACATCTTTTCACTCCCAAGGAAGCACAAAATTTGATTGGGTAGAGTTTATCATTCAAGCGGAATTCAAGAGATGACAATAAGCGAGTTTCTTGTAAAAATAAAATTGTGGGGCTATATGTCATCAATCGCTGAAATAAAGCCCTCCGCTTAAATGGGGAATTGAGGCCCTGAACATTAATGGTAAGACAGAACACATTCGGAGCAGCCATTACAATATTCGCTCAGGTTTTACACAAGCATGACCTATTTGATAACTCCCATGGGGCGTTATGTACCATCCCATGACCACCATCATCCCATCCCAGGCATCTAACGTTTGACATGTAACCTCCAATGGAGCATTTAACTAATTCCAGTTGACCCAGCACATGAAATAGATTGCTACCATTTCACCGAAAACAGAAACGTCACATGTGTAGATCTTTTGATAACAAGCTCCTTCTTCTTTCCAGGCAGACCCAAAATTAAGATTCCGAATCAAAGACAGGGTAATGAAGGCAATACAAAATGAAGAAACAAAAATAAACATTATTAAATAATGGAATATGAAAGCTTGCAAAATAGTAAGAAGCGAAATATACGAGGCCTCCACGAGCCCCAATTGTAGATTCAACATCAACAAACCTTCAACGGTAATGGGCGCAATCCGGTTTGGGCGCCCCAGATCAAGAACTAAATTAACTTCCGCAAACCGTGTAGGCCATGAGCGGGAAAAATACTCCAGAACAGGGTAGTGCCCCGGAATGGCTCTGCAGATATGCTTAATACCCTATGATCGGTCATGTGAAGCTACCCACAGGGGAACAGCTTGTCCACCAGAAAGCATGGCCATCAAAGTTTTCTTTCCACATGTAGTTTTCAAATTGTTCAGTGAAGTTTTGTCCATGCAGGAAGTCCTGTCTATGAAAGATGGAATTTTGACCATACATGTTTTCCAAGTAGTTTTCAAATTATTCAGTGAAGTTTCATCCATGCAGGAAGTCCCATATATGGAATACAGAGTTCTGACCATACATTCCAACATCAGGTTCCACCTAGAAGGGTGTCGGCCGGAAGCGGATGACTCTCCGGGACCTGTGGCGAGAGGCGTGCTCGCCCGCTAACCGAAGTCTCCTCCTCACGATGATCGGGGCCGCTCACCTGCCGCCAACCCCTGGGTTTCCTTCTTTTGTCTTTTGGAGTAGGCTGAAAGTGGAGGTCTGCTTCCATGCGGGAGTCTTGGTCCAGCGGGCGTCGGTAGCTACCTCGCCCATCAGATCAGTTACTTCTGCTTCTGAGGAGACTGCGCAATGTTGGTTGTGAAAATCAAAAATCAGTTTGCAGGGGAACCCCCAGCGGTAGCGGACCTTCTGGGTTTGGAGCCATGCAGTCACCCTCCGCAACCGCCGTCGGCAAGTCAAGGTGTATGAAGAAAGATCTTGGAACAGCCGAATGGAGGCTCCACAATATTGTACTACTTCCGTCTTCCTGGCAGCTGTCATAATTTCCTCCTTTTGGCGGAAGAAATTAACTCTTGTGAGGACATCTGGCAGTAGATTTCTCTTCTGTTGAATGGATGAATATATGCGGTGCATCCTATCTAGGACCATGGCCTCAGAAGGAGGAAGGCTTAATAAACTACAAAATAGGTCACTTACATAGTTGGGTAGGTCCTCGTCTGAAACCTGCCGGGGAATGCCTCGAAGGCGCACATTGTTGCACCTAGACCTATTTTCAATATCCGCTTATTTAGCCCAAATATCTTCCAAGTGTTCCTCAATCGTCCGCCCCCGCTCCAGGGGTACTTCAGTGTTGTGCGTTTGTTCGCATGTGACATTCTCCAGATCATCTAGTCTAGCTTCAAGACCCCCTAAGTGTGTGGACTCTGGATGGATATCTATCAGATGAGGGATCTGTGGGAGAAGAATCCATAGAAAGAACATTACTTGTAATTAATTCCTCCTTCTACGTACCTCCTGTGCTGATTTAAGTCACTGAATGCATTTTAAGAACCTATGGTGAATGTATGTTTATTATTGAGTACTGTGTGATAGTATCACCTGCTTCTTTCATTTTATATGTGTGTTTAAGTCCTAGAATAACTATTTGTATTTTTTTCATTCCAGTCTAAATTGAATTAATCTGTGCTTCACAGTGTTGGCTCATTGTGAACCCTGGACCCGTCTCACTGTCTCCTGAGAATAGTCTTGACTGCGCTACATGTTTACCTTAATTGGGTTTTGGCTAACCTCTCAGAGTTCCTTGCTCACTATAACTAGGGTGGCCTCCTAAAATATGTCCACCAGGCCAGATTCTACAATTCCTTCTTAAGAAGTTGGCCCTCCACGGTGAGGAAAGGTCTTGGGTACCTCAGTGTTGTTCTCGGGTGTAGTACCCTAATTCTATTTACACAGAACACTGTGATTTGAAGTTGTTAGCGTATATAACAGTTGCCTACTCTGTTTAAATATGGTAACATTTACCAGGACTGCTCTTGCTGCTCTCAAAGTAGAACATTTTAAATGGTTGTGTTTAGATATATTATTCCCATCCTCTGGTTTAAAGGCAGATCTTATACAGAAACTATTAGATCATCAGGAATCTAGTATTGTTCCTTTACCCGTTAGTAGTGATGCAGTGGATGCTGGGGTAGAGCCCAGCAGTAGCAATGGGCATGTAGTTATTGCTACTGTTTCAAGTTCAGAGGAAGCAGTCTTCTCATGTCTGTCAACCTCAGAAGCTGAGGCCTTCTATTGGTTGAAAAAAAGGAAAAGCTTAGACACAGAGAAAAGTACATGAAGTTTATCATTGCTAAGTTTGATAGGATAAACACGCCGAGAACACCAGCTGGAGGTGGCCAGACTACAAGGGTCTCGAGGCTCCTCCGGCGGTGGGAGTGGTTCTGGATCCTCTTCTCATCCAAGATTTCCTAAGGATCTGCCAACTATGTATGATGCGAAAAATGATATCATTGATTGGCTGACTGCTTTGGAGTATGCTTGTGAGATACAAGACGTAGGAGAGTCTGATAAAATTGCTTGCTTGCTCAGCAGACTCGCCCCCACCCCCTAATTATGGCTGCAGTGCCATATGTAAATGTCTAAGGCTGACAGAAAAGATGGTGACAAATTGAAGCAGGCTCTGCTCTTTAGGTTTGTGCAGGCTCCTGCCCAACAACCGGAGATAGGGTACAACAAGAAAGTAATACTTGGGTGTCTATTGTGACTTATTCCTTGAAAAATTTGAGTGGCTGGGTAGAAGGCCATAGAGTAACCACATTTGAAGGCATGATCAATTTGTTCATTCTGGAGCATATTTGTGTTTCTTGTTCCCATGAGCTTAAGCCGCATTTGGCAGATTCAAAGGAGTTGGATCCTAAGAAGCGGGCCATTTCTGCTGATCTGTGGGTTTTCCTTAGAGCAGTGGTCTTCAAACCTTTCCATCCCAAGCCCCCGTCAAGGACAACGTTTTGAAGTTGGTAGTGTCCCACCTCCTGGGTTATTTAGTTTGCTGGATGAGAGGCTGATAAAGCTTTCTCAAGGCCATCTACTCCTGGTCAAAGGGATAGTCTCTTCATTATAAACCTCATTTCATCGCCAGTCGTTTTTACCACTGCCTTTTAATACATAGGGCCTCATTACGACCCTGGCGGAAAGTGACTGACCGGACCGCAACAGCGTAAATAGCGTTTCCGCCATTGCACGAAGGAGCAAAGTGCGGCTAATTACGACCCATCGGGCACGAGCATTACGCCATGGCGGAATCCGAAAGGCTGCGATGGCGGAAATGACCCCAAAACGGCCCTTACCGCCGCCGTACGCTGCACCAGGTGCAATACCGCCACCCATCTTAGCGGTCACCGTAATGAGCGGTCACCGTAACGAGCGGGCACCGCAAATTACGGGCACCGTAAATATACGGAAACGGAAGTAAAAGCATGTGGCCGGAACGGGAAACAGCACGCCGCACAACTATAAAATCCGAATCCCAACACAACCATTAAAAATCCGACCCTGACACACATCCCAACCCGTTAGCAACCCCAGTTAAAAAAATAAATATGGGAAAGGTAGCCAAGAAAGCGTGTGACCGCAAGCGGCAGGTACACTTCTCCCGAGAGGAACTGACCGTGCTCACCGAGACCCTCCAGGAAAATGCCGCCGTCGTCTTCTCCAGTCAAATGACCAGGACGGCCCTTGCCAACAAGAAGGCCATATGGGCCCTGGTGGCACAGCGCGTAAGTGCGGTGGGGACAACACCCCGCACGCCACAGCAATGTCGCAAGCGGTGGGACGACCTGCGGATCCGCGTACGCAGCATACTTTCTGCGAACAGGAACATCGCCACAGCTACCGGGGGGGGTTCAGAGTCGCCCATCAAGTTGACCCCCTGGGAGGATATCTGCGCCTCCACCATAGGAATGGAGAGCATAGAGGGAGTCGGAGGGATGGAGAAAGGAGTGCCGACATCCGGAGAATCAGGTAGGTTGGCCAAGAGAAACAATGCGAAATCCACAAACCACGAACATGTGCAGTACCATGTGACCCCATAGTGCAATACATACTTTGCCCTGACAGCGCCCTCTAAAAGTCAGAATGAATAAACAAATCAATCAAGATGCCATAAACAACCCCTACATGTGCAGCATGCACCCCCTAACTGCAGGCAGCCAAATGAATGCATCCTCAATCCACACGAAAATGAGACCACCTCCAAGGCCCAGTCCCAAATCAGCCTCATGTACCACCCCAATGCATTTGATACGTTGCCATTCCAAATCCGACAGACCCATAACTAACGCTCGCCCCTCTTTACTCCACCACAGGGTCCGATACCAACGACGAGCTGCAGGACACCCCTACCAGCACGCCTGCAAAGAGGGCCAGGACCAACGTCCCAAGAGCCTCCACCTCAGGTGCAAGGATCAAGACACGGCAGCAGCAGGAATCAAGTGGCAGCACACTGGAGGGGACTGCAACAGGCACCCCAGCAGCCAGCAAGTCCACAACCCCAGCACCACAGGTCCCCCCAAAGAACGTATCTGATGGCACTGCCTCTGGTGGTAGCAGCACCATAGGTGACACAGCTGTCATGCCAGCATGCTCCGACACGGAAAACAGTGCTGGCGACGTAGGTACCATCCATGACCTTTCCCAATCCCCCTGCATGTTCCATCCCCTACACCATGACGAAACCACGCAGGGGCACCCTGAAGACGACGACTGGCCAACCCCCACAAGTCCTGTGCCAAGGCAACATGTGTTGAGCAGCCCCCCTGTCACACCACCGCAAATGTCCATGGCCCAGCAGAGGCAACAGTCCCTCGACCTGCTGATCGAGCAACAGCAGGAAGTGTCCACGCTACTCAAGGACCATGCAAATGAATGCGGGGGTTCCAGGGCAGCCATGGAAACATCCACCGAGACACTCAGGGCACAAATAGAGAAAAGTAGTGAGAGCCTCAGGGGAGAAATGGAGAAAAGCACCGAGAGCCTGAGAGCACAAATGGAGAAAAGCACCGAGAGCCTGAGAGCACAAATGGAGAAAAGCACCGAGAGCCTGAGAGCACAAATGGAGAAAAGCACCGAGAGCCTGAGGGGGGAACTGCATGCGACGTCCAAAGACGTTTGTGCTGAACTTGCTGCTGTGCGCCGTGTGCTCTCGGAGCTCTCACAAACCCTCAGAGACATGCATGGACGCGAGCAGGCAGAGACATCATCCGTGGCAAGTTCCGTCCAGGGCAGCCCCCAACGCAGATCTGGCAGGAACCTGCGCTCCACGGGCAGGGGTGCCCCTGATACCCGTAGAGGGGGCTTGCAATAGCGTCCAACCACGGACAGCATGCATATTTGGACACTGGTGTTGGGGGGGGGAGGTAGTAGGGTGGAGGGGGTGTGTTGGGCTTCACTGGGTGGCGGGTCCATAGGGTGTATAAATCAAATCACATTAACAATACAGCATCTCATTATCATCCAATGACATGTGTGGACATTGATATTTGCGTACGAGGCCTTCATAGGCGTACAGTCCACAATGTGCCTGTACTACACACACACAGTGCCACAGGTCCCCTTTCCGTGTAATAGGCACCATGCGTGGTTGCTAGAAGCATGCATCTATGATGCTCTGTCGGATTGCACGTGCATCCTGTGCCTCATGGACTCCTTGAGGTGCCTCCACATCCCCACCCTCATCATCATCATCATCTTCAGGTGCATGCAGTACAGCGTCAGGGGGCATGGGCACATTCCTACGTATGCACATGTTGTGCAGCATGACACATGCCATGACCATCTTAGAAACCTTCTCATGGCTGTACATGAGTGCCCCGCCAGACCTGCTGAGGCTGCGGAAACGAGCCTTCAGTAGGCCGAATGCCTGTTCAATGACCACACGGGTACGTGAGTGGGCATGGTTGTAGTCCTCCTCATGCTCGTTCTGTGGGTTCCGGATTGGTGTAAGGAGCCATCTCTTCAGTGGATACCCGGCATCACCTGTATGAGACGAATAAAGGGTGTCAGTGGAATGATAGTGCTAAGTAGCCCCCCCCCCCCCTCCTGCAAGGTCATTGACGCATCAAATGGGCCACGATGTCATGCATGGAATGAGACTCACCGAGTAGCCAGGATCTGTGCCCTGCGTGTCGCTCCATGTAGCGTGGTATTCTTGTGTTCCTCAGGACCATAGAATCATGGGTAGATCCTGGAAATCTGGCACAACAATGCGTAAATATCTTGTTGGAGTCACACACCATTTGCACATTGATTGAATGAAATTGTTTCCGGTTGCGGTACTGGACCTCCATGGCATGTGGGACAACCAATTCAACATGGGTGCAGTCGATGGCACCAATGCAACCCGGGATGCCGCCAAGTGCATGGAATCCCACTTTTGCGTTGGTAATCTCCTGGTACGTGCGTGGTAGTGTGATGTGGTCGTCGGCGTGCTTCAGGAGGGCATCGTGCACTTGGAAGAGTGTCCGTGAGAACAGTGGCTGTGAAATGCCATGCAACTGTCCCACTGTGTGCTGGTAGGTGCCTGTGGCCAGGAAGTGGAGTGCAGACACCACCTTCAGTAGGGGTGGGATGGCGGTTGGGCTATCTATCATGCTCACGAGGTCAGCATGTGTCATGTCCACAATGGCGATTATGGTGTCCCGGTCCAAACGGTAGAGGGTGTGGATCTGCTCAGCAGTGAGGTTGAACGGATCGGCTCGGAGGCGTGGGATTGCGGGCCGCCTGCGTGGTGGTAGTGGCAGTGCTTGTGGGCCTTGCTGACCCTGCCTTGCCCTCCTCCTCCTCCTTCTCCTCCGTCTCCCCTGTGCGCCCGGTTGTTGTACCTGTTGTTGTTCGTCGTCTTCTTGTAGTTGTAGCACTTGCAGTGCTATCTGGTCCCCCAGGCCCAACATCGCTAGTCCTGCCGGTAGCATTTTGGAGTGGGAGTGGTTGTGGGAGGGGTTTGGGTCTGCTATATATGTGCTGTCGGCCTGTATGGCCTCCACCTGTGCTGATTGAATGAATCTGTGGCAGATGCAATCCCTTCTGGCCGAGCACGTCCCGCACGTAAGGCTGCATTTGGCCGCATGGCATCTTGGGATTGGAATCATGTATCAAATCCCGATGGCAGTGTGATGTACTTTGACTGATTTTCATGCTATGCTCCCATTGTTACACATGCTATGATTGCAGCCGCTTACATACCTGTGAAGAGTCAGTGGTATGTAGGGCTCGATCGATGGCCGACCCTCATGCAGCACAGTAACGTACTTCACCGACGGGCGTGGCGTCCCATTTGTGATTGCAGCCAGTTAGCATTATGACACACAGCCGCACTACATTGATGTAATTGTGAATGCAAGCGTTCACAGAAGCCTTTTCGACGTAATGTTGCAAGTGAGGAAATTTTTGGTTTTGAAGTAGCGGCGAGGATACGCCCACAGGTCTGGCTGGAAATGTAACGTTCTATTGTAGAATGTCCTTGGGACATGGCCCATAACGAGCAGGCAATGAATGATATGAATTGAATGGGATGCGCAATAGCGTAGTGGACGATAAGGCAGGACGTTCCCAAATCCATCTTGCTTCACAACACTACAGATCCGGCCAGGAGCACAGTGGTTTTTGCAGACTGCATTACGCACAGACGCGATGGAAGTTTCACATATTATGTGAGTGAATATTCATGCGTTTTCATTGCGGGATGAGGGAATGATGAATGGATGCATGGACAGATGATTCCGTTTAGGGTCTGCCATGTACATGGGTTTTTTGAATCACTCCCCTTCCCCTGCGCTATGTGATGCAAGGCTGCCATAGTGGGACTTACGTCTATCTGCCCTTGTCGGATCCTCCCTGTCTCGACGCGCCTTCATACACTTGTGTCTAGGCACGTTACTAATCCCATGTCATGGGTTCTATCTTGACGGACGCATGCACAGTAACCGACGTTGCCAATGGTGTATTTACCTCGATTGATTTCGTTATGATTCGATACTGATTTAGGGGTCTGTATATTCCTTTGGAGTGGGCTAGCATGCATATGGGTGTGGATTTGGTGTGTTGAATGAAGATTGTAATGCATCATGAGTCCCGTAATGCAATCGGTTAATTTGTGTTTCTTTTGGGTGACAGGTATCTCCTGCCCTATTGCAGATGCCATCTCTACGCCACTCCTCCAGATGGTTTTTACTCTCGACTCCTGCAGCTTCGGGTGAATCAGTGGAGCACCATTTCGATCTTATGGGACGATCGCCAATGGGCCACATGCCCTTACGCTGTACTGGTGGCTAGGTGCAACATTTCGGCCTTTCAGCTCGACTAGTGCCTGCCTCATGGGACGGACCTGCGGTTCTTGCCGCTTCCATGTTGCCTTTTGGAACGTTGATGTAGGCCCTGTGTGCCATGATGGTACAGGGCGTCACACAAGTGGAAGCTGGTCAATTATTGCAGATGCAGCCCTCGGTGATGATGGTTGTTTTGGTGTTATTTTGCAAATTGCTGTGGGGCCTTTGTCATTTGGATGTGCATTTAAATTGTATTCCGATATTTGTCGTGTTGCGTTGTTCTTTGCAGGTGATGTGGCGATTTTCGATTTGTGGCGGTATGTATTGCGAGATGATCTGCATTGTGTTCCGCCTTCTGAGTTGAGTTGTGTGGTACAGTACTGGCCGCGTTTGCCTACGTAGCACAGTATGGTCACGGATAGGGGCTGCCATTGTGACTGTTTACATGATGTGCTGTTCAGGGGCGGGGGATTGGCTTTTGGCCGACTGGTGCCTGTCAGCCAGGTCGATTGGTGGAATGATGGGATGTTCAGAATGTGGCTGGTCACAGGTGACTGTGTTTGCGTGCGTTTGTTGGAGGGGGACTGGGGTCATGTCCATTGGAATAGCTTCTGTATTGATGCCATCTGTGCCCTGCAGCTCCCATCGGCCCCTCTTGGGATGAGCCTGGCTGCTCAGTCACTCTGCCAACTTGTGTGGTACATGCTTCTGCTGATGGTTGGTTTGTTTACTGGCAAGAGTACAGGGCTGGTGCAATCCCCCTCAGGATGCTGTTTTGGATGTTGCCTTGCGCTGGTGGCAAGCGATGGGGGACTACTGTTGTTTTGTGTCATGTGTTCTTGATTTTCATTTTGATGTATTGTACCTTCACATGCCTGTGCTGCATCAGTACGGCTATGGTGACATGCCGTACATGGATGCCCACTCACGGGGCGCTTTGAGCCCCTGCATGCTTTTCTACGTTGGCATGCATGGGTGAATTGTAGATTTCACTGGTTGCATAGTGTGAGTACATTGCGCCTGCCAGGAGTTGTGCAATGTGGCCAGGGAGTGGAGTACAGGCACTCAGTGGGCCATTTACGGTTGGTTCACGATGCCGTATTTCTCGCCATGGCGGAATGGTACTTTACGACGTGCTTGATGGCGTTCAGTACATGTCCGCTAGGGTCAGAATTCGCGTACCGTTGCGCCATGGCGGTGATTCCGGTTTTGCAAGGCGCGCGTGCGCGTACTTGGTGCAGTTAGCGTTGCCGTTCACTGCGGTGTCGCTAATGGCATCGTACTTTACGGTGACGGGTCATAATCGCAACGAGCGGTGTTCGATGGCGGTATTGCATTTCCGCCATCATTTTTCCATTTCCGCCAGGGTCGTAATGAGGCCCATAATTATGAAAAGGTTAACATTTTTTGGGGGGTGGGAAAGGGCAGATAATGGGTTGGGGGGTCGGGCATAGTTATAAATAGGTGGGGGAGGAGGGATTTGGGGGGACATTTTGATGACCTTTTTCATAATTTTGTACTCGTTTAAAAGGCAGTTGTAAAAATGACTGACAATGAAAGAACATAGAACCAGTCCCTCAGTATGCTTCCGACTCAAAGCTAAGTGCTCACACTTACCACACCAAGTACGTGTCAAGTACTGTTTGCTGTTGCCTGCCTGCCCGCCCGTGGAACGCTCTGTGGAGGACTCCTGTAGCCGCCGTGTACTACGAGGCGTTGTGTGCGAGGAGGACGTCTTTTTCAGTGACACTCCTTTTTGCCTGACCAAGGAGGTGACTGTCTTTCTCTACATTGCTGTACTTGTTTTGGCCCTTTGGGTCCTGTTGGTCCTCCACCTTGGCCCCCATTGGCCTCTGTTGGTCCCCGTTTGCTCCCGTGTGTCCCGTGCCCCCCCCCCTGAGACTTACTCTTGGCGCTGCTTATAACACCTTTTTCTTTGTTTCCTCCCATTCAAGGCTTGTTGAAAGGGAGGTCCCGCCCCCCCTGTGCCTGTGACACCCAGCTCTCCTCTACAAATAATCACTTCCCGGCGCACCCATGCCACGCACCAAGTACGTGTCAAGTACTGTTTGCGGTGCGCGGTGTGCGGCGCGGGCAGTCGGCCTCTTTTTGCTATATAATTTGATTGGTCAATCTGTTTATAAGGGTAGCAAGCCGTGGGTACGCTTCTGCATTTAGGATTGCTATTAGGATTGCTTCGTGCCTACGGAGCATGCAACAAGGTACCGGCAGCTGTGTAGAGGTTGTGATTTCTTGTATCTTTTTGATTTTCGGTGCTTTCTTGTTTGGCACTGATTGATTGTGTGCCTGTAGGAGGAACAAATGTATAATCATTGCTAAAAGCTCATTTGAAGTGTTCCTGAAAGTGAGGTTCTTTAATTTACTGGTTTTAGTTGCTGTATATTGGATAACTTTATCACAAATAACAACATGAGAAAGAATAAACTACCCATACTGCGCAAGGAAGCTAGGGCTGACTTCTTTGCAGCAGTTAGCACAAGAGGGGCCAGTCTTGCGCGCGGCTGTGGCGATGGCGCTGCCAGAGATGGGAGATGAGGAGGAGGCGCTCCTACAGTGTGCGCAAGATTGCTCGAATATGGAGAAACATGGGGAACAATTTATGGACCCCTCCCAACTGCTGTTTGGGGAAGAAGACACGAATAATGACATGTTACAGAAATCTCTTGTCCTGGATGTTGGTAAGGAAGACATGCCCCATAAGGAAAAAAGGATAATAATACCCCAAGTGTCTTCAGTTATGATGACATGATGGACTGTTCTAACACCTTGCCGGTACAGGACAAGACTGATGCTGTGATACCCTTGAATAATCAGCCAGAAGTGATACCTACTGACTTCTCTGTGAATCGTGATGACCCGTTTATTCAAATGAGGGGGACGTTGATATGAAAACAATTAGTCATGGGTCAGTCATGACAGAGAGTAAAACGACCTTGGGTGAAGGCTTTGGGGGTATCTCTGTACCTGTGAGCTCAAGGGTGGGTATTACAGTTAATACGGGTCTTGGCAGTACTGATTGGAAGGTGCGTGCTGAAAAGGCCGGTTTTGTTAGTGGTAACATACCTGACCAACATGATGGCTTTAAGAAAAACCAGAGCCTAACATCCTCTGATGGGGAGGTCGCTTCAGGAGTTTTGGGTTGTGTTAATTATTCCTCAAACTTAAATACTAACTGGCACTTAGGGTGCGTGGCTCAGATTGACCACTGTACCACTGATCAATCTGTATATGTTGAATTGGGGGGAACTGTCTCGAATTTAAAATCAACAGGTAGCACTAATAATCCATCTGATATACAGGGTAGGAGCATGGTCTCTAAGATTGTTGGTATGCCTGACTGTAACGACCCAATAGGGCCGAGGGGTACTCTCTCCAACATAACTTACACTGCCATTAGTACCGCCGGTGTCATGATCTCTGCTTCCAAAAGGTCAGGGTTTTCCCAACTCCCTTGGAAGCAGATCCATAACCCAGGTTCCGAGTGCCAACCAGTCCCAATTGGGACCTTTTGGACCCAGTCCTGGCGCCAGTGGCACCAGGCTCATAAATATGCCCAGTCCCAGCGCTGGAAGCGCCAGGCTCATAATGCTTGGGTGGACTTACCTTCAGCAGACCATGCTGCTTACTTGCCTGCCAGTTGAGCCTCTGATCCTCTTCTGTTTGGAACTACTTTTCCTGTTGGGTGGGGCTGGAGCCACTCCCTAGATTCAGAACACTGGAACTCTTCTGGAAGGCAGGAACTCTTTTCTTACCAGGAACTCTTTTCTTACTTAGGCGTGGCTGTGGAAGGAGACACCTAAGCACTACAGGAGGCTATTTAAACCACACCCGGTGGATGAATCTTGCTTTGCGTTATTGCTCATCGTGTCTTCTGCATCCGGTCCAGGGCCTAAGGAAAAAGGCTTACCATCCTGAATCCAGTCTTCAGCAACACCTATAAAGACAAGAAAGAACAGGTTAGCATTCCGGCATCTGAAAGGCAAAGGCTTACCATCCTGAATCCAGTCTTCAGCAACACCTATAAAGACAAGAAAGAACAGGTTAGCATTCCGGCATCTGAAAGGCAAAGGCTTACCTACTCTTCGTGCGCTCCGGAGGTCTTCACACTGCATTCCGGCATCTGAAAGACAAAACAAGGTGCGTTTAAAGACATTGGGGAACTTTAATACTCACGTGCCATTACTCCTTTCCACATCTAATCCAGTGGGTATTCCGGTACCCTGCAGCCGCTCCGAACTCGTACCTGCAAAATAAAAAGACAGAGCGCATAGTGAAGCAGGCAACAAGCGCTTACTTACGTGCTTCCAGGCGCTTCTATTCATCACACGGGCTCCATCTTCAACTCACTTCAGCCCGTCATCCGCCATCGCCGGAACCCTGCAAAACAAGAGACATCATTACTAAAGACTTTAAAGACATTTGAATGACTCGAAACTTACCGTTCGTGCAGTAAACGACGGACAGCAGTCCTCTGAAGTCAAGAGGCCTGCGCTACCTATCCAGTGAAGAAACTGGTTACAGCACCCTGCCCCGAGGCAGATGGAGAGCTCGGCATTCACTTACCTAAGGTGAGAGCGTTAACCTTTGGGGGTCTACAGGAGAGGAGAAGAGGAAAGAGATAGGGACACCCCAATAACCCCAGTTCATTAACCCCATATTTTCTATCTGCAGACATCTTACTCTACACGTCAGGCATACAGTGCACAGAGGTCCAGCCCAAAGAGCCAACCAGGTGCTACACATCACCTTTGAAGATACGGTAGTCGCCCAGTCAAGACCGGCGCCTCTGCGAGAATCAGGTGAGCGTTACAGCCGGGCTTGGTGGAGGGTACACAGCTAACTTGGTTAAAGGGTCTTCTGAATTAGAGAACTCGTTGAGTCAAAATGAGTCGGCTACAAATAAAACAAGTTATAAGGAGAACTTAGATCCCAACTTGGTTGACACAGCTCGCAAGGATGATGAGATATATCATACCATAATGAGGGTCCTCAATGAAAGACACCTACATGAGGTTAGACAACCTAGGGTGGGAAAGGAACATGACAATAAGCCAGAAGAAAAGTATGAGGAGTACTGTGCGTCTAGAGGTACAGTTAATCTGGAAATTAATGGTTGAAGTAATGAAGTGAATATTGAGTTGAAGAAGGGAAAGGAGTGTGGGGAGCCTGAACCATCTCAGGATGGACGTGTACTTGAATTAAGGGAGCCTGTTAGTCCGGAGTTACCTGGGCTGGTTCTTACGACCTTATTTAAGGATATGGACAATATTTCTCTGAATAGGCCGTACATACTTTCCCTTTTTAGCCAAATTAAGGAACTTAATTTGATTTCATCTGCGGACATAGAGCTGGTGGATTATATTCACAGGCATAGATTGGATTATGTAAGGCTGGTGATTCCTTCACCTTTGGTAAGAAATGTACTATTAAAAGAGGCAGAGAAGTTACAATGTAGGGGCTTTGATATTTTTGAGTTTGTTCACACTATGCCCACTACAAATAGGAAATTCAACTATAATACTTCCGCTATGGTACAACCTCCACCGTATGGGGATAATCTAAGATTGAAGGCTGATGACAATAGAGAAAAACAGCATTGGAGATGGTTAGCCCTATCTCTCCGTGAGTCAATTGACTCACTAAAACAACTGAAGTCCCTCTAGCTGGACCAGAACACTTACACTGTTGAGTTGGAACTCGAGAGGTTCAACTAATCTTTTATATAATGAGTCTTTAATGCAGGAAATGTCTAAATGCGATTTTGTCCTCTTCCAAGAATCATAGGCAAGGGTGCATCTATGCTGGGAGGGATACACGGTCTCAACTCTGTGTGCGCAGGGGGGTAGAGTGGGCAGGCCTAAGCGGGGACTTATTACCGCCATTAAGAATGTTAACAAGCCTAGAGTTACAGGGGAATGGTATTTTTGTCATCACTTTTTAGTGGTGGGATATAAGTTGATGTTTAACACCAGTGATACTGCCTTTATGTTCATCAATGTCTATTGGAACCCTGCAGAAAAATCAGACCTACAACTTGGTGAAGAACTCCACAAACTCGGGTGTTTAATAGATACCTGGTTGGAAGTCAATCCTGGTAGGCACATAGTAATTTCAGAGGATCTAAATGCAGATTGCATAGATGAGTCAGGTTTGGGGGATTTTTATATATCCATTTCTGCATCCATGGACCTCTCGGGAGGGAATACCAAACTGCGGGGTAGGATCTGGCTACACTTTGTTGAGGTGTGGGGTTTTGAAATGTTTGTAAACAATCTCCCGACCTGGAAAGCGAGAGGTTGTAACTCCATTATTGATTAGATCTTCTGCTCGGGCAATTTTTTAAAAGGCCTGGGGAAGTTTGAGTGCAAAGGAAATGAATTTAGCGATCATTGTATGCTTGCAATCGAAATTCACTCCGTCACTCGTACAACTGAGAACAGGACCTATAAATATGGTCTTGAGACAAACTGCTCAGACAACAGAATAAGATGGTCTGGGAAAATGTTTTTGAAATTCTATGACCTACTGATAAAGGACCATGAAAGGTACACACATTACCAACGGGTCGAGTGTTATTATCCAATTCATTCAGATGACTGGAGATGGTGCAGATTCTGTAGAGTTGAAGGCATGGTTGAATCACTACAACATGTTTTACTTGTATGTCCAGCACTAAAATCTGCTAGGGTAAAGTATTTTGCTAAATACGTACATGATACTGCCAATGTTAATAGGGATTTCATTTGGACAAGAATGTTACACAACTGTGAAGATAATCTGAACATTAGAGTGGTTGCCTATTTGAGGAATGTTTGTGCTATCTTGTATTCCAGGATGATAATCTATGTGTTTTTAGATGTTTTAGTTGTTTTGTTGTAGATTGAGATATGGATAATGAGTAGGAATAAAAAAAACAGATGGTTCTGTTCTATTTTATGTTAGTATGCACTGTTTGTTGATTGAAATATTCTTAATGGTTATTTATTATGAAATGATACATATCTAGTATGAAATTACTAACAGAGGTCCCTTCTTTTATGCTTGTATATGTGTTCTTTCTTTTTAGTATAATATAATGTTTTTTCTTTTGTTCTTCTTTGTAAAGGTTTAAAATAAACCAAAACAATAAAAAAAAATACCTTTCAAGTACTTGAGTTTCCAAAGGGAGTAAAATGGAGTTCAATATCAGCATTTATTTTGTTGAGTGGGACTACCCAAACAAGTGAGAGCTTAGAAGTTTGCATATGTGGTGTGAGGGTTGAGGAAGCCTCACATTGCAGGTTATTTCATTACAGAAGCATGGAGGGTGAGCATACATCCCAAATAGACATTATACAAATGTTGGTTACTAAGGATGGGATTTACACAGTATAACTCCACTGCAGACTCCTTCACATCCTTACCACTTTTTAAATTCCTCGTTACTGCCTCTTTTTCTGTTAATCTCTTCTGTATCACACGTCTTCCTTACACAATCTCTCCTTACACAGTCTCTGCCATCTTTAACTATCTACTGTCCTCTCTCTTCCTTAATGCATTTTTTCTGTCTGCCTTCTTTCTCTCTGGTCTGGGCTGCCATTTTATTGTTGTTTCATCTTACCACTTGCAATATCTTTTTTCTTCTCCTCTCCTCAAACTCAGGGCCTCATTACACGGAAGGCGGTAATGGTTAACGGCCACCGTTAATGGTAACGGTGACCGTTAACCATTACCGCCTTACTACGAGGTCCCTTAGCGGGTTGGTGCTTTAACGCCTGCTTTTTGCAGGCGTTAAAAATGAACCCGCTAAGGGACCTCGGAGCTAATTACGGCACCGCAAAATTGCGGTGCCGTAATTAGCGCCTTCCCCATTCCCATAGAGCCCTATGGGGCAGAAATGGGAATGGGGAAAGGCAATGGCGGAAGGGGGATTTACCGCCCCTCCAACCTTGTAATGGGGCGGTAAATCCCCTTTCCGCCAAGGCGGTGCCTGTATTTTACCGGCATGAGCCATGGCGCTAGTAGCGCCATGGCTCACCGCCTTCCGTGTAATGAGGCCCTCAGTCTCTTATCACTCCTCCTTGCACACTTCCCATTCTCCCTCTGCTTCCTTCCTCCCTCCCATTCTGTCTTTTCTCATCCTCCAGTTCTGTTTCTTATTTCTCTGGGCCTGTGCCCATTTGGTCGATTGGATCTCGAAACCGCTCATTCTGACTCTTGGCTCCATATCATTCTTGATTTTTCTTCTCTTTCTGTCTCTCTGCTCCCTACCAAGTATTTCTCTTTTCCCCTTCTGTTCTGTCTCTTTGCTTCTCTCCAATTATACACATCTCTTTTCCTGTTCTCTTTTCTTACTGTTCTGACTGTTTCGCCTTAGTTTCTTATTCCCATATCCTCTCATCTTTCAATCTTCTGTCCTCTATTACCCCCTTTATGTCATACCTCTCCCCATTCTCTCCCTCTCGATTTCCTCCTCTCTCACTTACTTTTACTCTCAATCTTTATTCTTTCATTTCCCATTCTGGCACTCCATCTCACTCTCCCCTTCCTATTCTGTGTCATTCCATCTCCCCCTGTCTCACTCCATTTCCTTCCCAACCTGTTTCCCTCCTTTCCCCTCCTGTTCAGTCTCCCACCTTTCGCCTCCTGTCCGGTCTCCCTCCTTTCGCCTCCTGTCCGGTCTCCCTCCTTTTCGCCTCCTGTTCGGTCTCCCTCCTTTCGCCTCCTGTTCGGTACCCCCTTCAATTCTGTCATCACTCCCATTCCTATCCTGTCTAACCCTCTGCTTCCTACTATGTCTTCCTCCTCTTCTGTCCCTGCCTCCTTGTCTGTCTCTCACATTCTGTCCCTACCTCCTTTCCTATTTCACTTCAGTTCCCCCTCTTGTCTCCTTCCATTGTGGTTAATTTCACTAGCTCTCATTCAGCTTTCTCCCCTGTCCTGTCCCGTTCTGCGCATGTCTCTCTCCCTCTCCTGTACAAAGAAAGTAAACACAGTGCGCGAACTCCACGCTGTGATTTCTTCTTGAAAGGAGCACCTGAAAAGCAAAATGTAAAAGCAGCCCAGCCAATCAATGTTTGTCGGCTGTATTGCAACAAGTGCTGCCTTTGCATTCTGCCTTTCAGTCAGGTGATCTTTTCAAGTCTCACCTGAATAAAAGGCAGTGCTTGCTTTGACACAGCCAATTAACAGCTGATCAGTGTTTATCAACGGTGTTGTGCAAGTGCTATCTTTCCATTCTGACTTTCTGTTGGGTGCTTCTTGAAAGGAGCACCCGCAGTGCTTGCCTCAACACTGTCAATCAGCACTGATTGGCTGTTCTTCAAGTTGTGGGATTTGCGTCCCACCCCCCAGGCATGGTGCCACACCCCACAGTTTTAAGAACAATGCCTTAGAGTGTCCCATAAGGACAAGCATGCTTCTGGTAAGCATGAGGAGGGGAAAGGAGGTGGGTCTACTGAAACATCTTTCTGTAAAGCCCACAAAAAGTTCCATTTAGGGAATAAGTCACAGAGAAAGGCTAGTGGGAAAATCCCAAGCATGAGAGTGGACACTCCAAGCCTCCCCATATACACAGGTCCAGTTGATCTTGTGGAACAAGTGGCCATGTGAAGAGTACCCAGGATATAAGGATAAGACCTTGGGGGTCCACTCTGTGAATCTGGCACTTCCTTATGAGGAGGGAGACATTCTCACAGAGGAATCCTTCTCTCGAGACTCCTTGCTCTGTGGGACAGGATCTGAGGTTGTTTGTTTCCCTGGGATCCTACAGTTGCTGAGACTTATGACTCCCTACCTGATGATATCAAACATTACTTTAAAGATAGTGTGCTGGTAGATGGTGCAGACACCTCTGCTATTAGGGAAACTGGGGCCAGTCATATTGTAGTGGATTCCACTTTAGTAAATTCATAGGCTCGGGCCAGAGCTCCTCTGATGCCGACTAAGATGACTGATGGTCCCCCTCTCATGTTTCCAGTTATGCCTGTCCCTTTAGCTCTGAATGATGGGGTGGTCAGAATACTCCCTGGAAATGTTACGTTTGGAATGACCTCAGTGACTTGGGTTTTGTGGGGGACACTGCAGAACATTCACACACTAGGTCTCAGATGAAAGCTGCGTTAGCCAAGCCTAGGGCCCAGCCGAAACCCAAGGCTAAGGGAGAGAGGAAACTCAGAAGATGTAAAGATAATATTCCCCCTAACTCACCTACCACTGAGGTGGAGGTAGTTGTTAAAGCCTCTGAGCCTGATGAGGAAGAGTGGCTGCCTGAAATGCAGAGTTTACTTGGGGATCCATCAAGGGAAGAGTTCAGTAATGACTAACTTTAGTGCCCATCATTTGAAGACCTAAGAAGACAGGTCTGCTCCCAGTTGGAGGGTGAAGCCCCTGGAAAGCATATGATATGATATGATGGGTTATTTATAACATGCTTAATACCTAGAGGTTTCTAAGCGCGGACCCGGAGATCGAACCTGTGTTGCTCCATGGCGTCTGGCTTCCAAGGTGAGCACGTTGCCCCTGAGCTATCCTCCCGGTAGGATTTACTGGGAAGGTGGGCACTTGTATAGTGAGCACACAGAGTCCACTGAAGGAGACCATAATAGGTTGGTGGTTCCTCTTCAGGTGAGACCCTTCCTCCTGCAATTGGCACATGAGGTCCTCCTTGCAGATCATCTTGGCATCAAGTGGAATAAGGAGAGGTTGAGAATGCACTTATACTTGCCTAAGATGGGGGCACAGATGGAAAGTAATTGCAGGAGTTGCGCTACTTGTCAGATCTCTGGCAAAACTGGGGCAAAATTCCAGGCTCCATTGGTACCCCTACCTATACTGGGTACACCATTTGAGAGGTTAGGGACTGAAATTGTTGGTCCCCTTGACCCTCTTACATCCTCTGGCAGTAGGCTTATCCTTGTGGCCGTTGACCATGCCACAAGATATCCTGAAGCCATCACACTGAAGGCTCTGACTGCCAAGTCAGTTGCAAGAGCATTACTGGGAATAATGACTAGGGTTGGCTTCCCTAAAGAACTTGTGTCTGATAGAGGTAGCAACTTCATGTCCAAGTATAGGCAGGCCATGTGGAAGGGATGTAGGGTGCCGAAAACCTTTTTATCTGCATACCATCCACAGACCAATGGCCTAGTTGAAAGGTTCAACTGGACTCTCAAAAGTATGATTGGAGCTCTTGAAGAGCACCAGAGGAAAAGGTGGGACCTCCTGATGCCATGCTTACTCTTTGCCTACAGAGAGGTACCTCAGCAAGGGGTTGTCTTTGTTTGGTCACCCTATCAGGGGACTGTTTGCCATAGTCAAGAATGGATTGAAGATATCCACTCCTCCTGTCAATACCAATGTAGAGGACTATGTGCTGGGCTTGAGAAAGTGGATGGCCTTACTGATGGCCAATGACAAGCTGAAGGCTAGGCCAGAACTGGTGAAACATTGGTATGACCAGAAAGCTTCACTTATTTTTTCCCAAGCCAGGAAATCCTGATTATAAATCCTATATGGCCTAGAGCTTTACAGGACAAGTGGGCAGAGCCTTACCACACTCTTGAAAGACTGGGTGAGGTTAACTATTTAGTAGACCTTGGAAAACCTGGTCAGGCTCCCCTGTGAATATGCTGAAGGCCACCGGTTCCACACATCACCATAAATGATGACCTCCTTTGAGGGAGATCCATGTTAGACCTTAGGACACAGGGATCATCCTCTAGGCTTGCAGCGGATATAGGGCAGATATTCAGATCGTCCCCTCTGTCCTTTGCACTTAGCAAGGCTGTTACCAGAAATAGACTCCATTATGGGCCCCAAGACGGTGTGGATTCCCATCCACCGCCTTAGTTTTGACACCCAGCCTGGCCGTACTTAACTACAGACTTATGCCCTGCAAGCAGAGTACATCTGTTCAAGGTTCAATGTGCTAGGCGAGCCGAATTTATGGATTCTGCTAAGTTTCTTGAATATGGCACTACAGGTATGGATGGAGAACAAAGTTCTTTCCTACCAGAACATTTTATTAAATAATGCAGGGGCACCTCGGCCGCATCACCATTCACTGCGCACCGCACAGTTGCCAAGAGAACAACAATATTTCCTTAAACAGAATGGGTCACCTCGGCAGCGGCATGCTTGCGAATGCACGTCTCTACACGCTGCCCAATGGAAGAGACACACCAGCTTCCATGACAATGCGGCAGGTGTTGTTGTCAGGTCTTTAGCAGCCCGACACAAAATCGTGAGACGGACATTCTGCCATCCACTTGCAGGTAAAAATGCAGCTCTACCGGAACTGCTCCACTTTTAATGGATTTTACTTTCTAGCTTTGGAGAAACATACAGAGCATTTATATTAATTTTCGTTGCCCATATCTCAATGGCTACAGCTTTGACGAGAGTGAAGCGTGCACAGATTACTATTCAAGTTAATTGGCTTGGTTTTTGGAAATGATATGCCATAACTGATCTAGGTACGAACACGGGCAGTGCCCATCATACTTTAAATCCCTCTACGAATGCTCACAATAATGTTACCTTCTTTTTATGAACACACAAGCTTGCGAATGCCACAAACGCTAGATGGGTGATAACCATGGCCTCTCCCCACTCCGCATTAAACAGAGGGGGAAAACGGAGGTGGCACCTCTGATCTCTGGGTCCCCATGTGGCCCCAATGCACTGGGCATGGACCCCACTCACTCCCTTTAAAAGGATACATGACCTCATACCTCACACGCCTGAATGATACGTATCACATTTAGGGATGTACTTTTCAACTCCCTTATACTATTGCTTTTTTACCTCGTCCCTAGACTGTAAGTAACCCCCCTTAGGCAACCATGGGGCCCTATAATGTACATTCAGCTGCAGTATCACTTCCTACCATCACACACCTATTACAGTATCGGCTCCTCTGCCGTCACTGACTGACCAAGAGGATAGTAGATGCCTGGAGCACCCCCGTGGATCTGTTTTAGGGTAAGTGTAGTAGGGTGACAAAATTACTTCTCAAAATGGTTTGTCAGTCTCTGGCATGACATTAAAATGCACACATATGTATTCACAGGATCCATGAAAATGCCCTGAAGAAGGCGATCTGATTTCCACCATTGACCACCGAAACGTGGCATATCCGGGGTTTCTGCCAGGTTACCAGGATTCCCCAAAGACCACATCAATGTTACACACACGTTGGCAGACCCTATTTAGAAAATAAACTGTGGAAATTTAAAAATAGAGTATGCAAGACATCCTAAGTGATGCAAAGAAAAAGTAATTGAATAGAAATGCACAATTAATTGAAAGATTGGGTTGTTTATTGTATTTCCCTGTTTTTCCTATTCTTTGATTGTCGCAAGGAATTACACTCAAAACATGATGTGATCACTAAGATAAACCAAACGAGTGAATCATTTGGATATATCACATTTCGTTGAAATCATTGAGAAATATGGAACCAGGCTCTGTTGTATCTCATCTACCAATGATTGTGGTCCTTCCATTCCCTCCTTGTTCTTTCATTCCTTGTTTCTTGTACCATTCTTGGCCTCAAGGAATACTTGTCCAGAATAAACATAATTACACCCTGTGGGTTTTCTATCTCTCTCTATGTACTTTTATCTAATGGTCCAAGGTACTGTCCCTTGGTACAAAGTTATTTAATGTGTCAATTCATGCTGTATGATTATACATTTGTCTCTTACAGATCATTTAAATCAATATGGTTTCTATTTTAAACCTGTCATGGATTAGTCCAACTAGTTAGTGTTTTTGTTCTGTTTGTGTTTTGTTTTTTGGTTTGTCATACCATTTATGTTGAGCAGGATATAAGGTTTAGATACGGAATTAGATTATGAAGAAGTAAACTAAGAATTACCATTGGTGTAACTCTTTTTGGTTGTACAGTTACATTACCTCAGCCACCATTGTAAGAAGGGGTTAACCCTGCCTTTGTTAAATAGGTTGAAGGTGTTCATCCCTAGGGTTGAAATGGGGGAGCCATTCTGGCTTCTGATTGGTAGGAGGAGGAATCTGAACCTCTCATTGACCTGTTCCAGGGTAGTCCTTCTGATGGCTCCATCGAGGGTGACAATATGTTCCTTCAACTGACTCCACAACTGCAAGGAGGTGAAAACTTTGCCTAGGCAGTTTGACTTATTGTTTTCACTGACTCCAGGCTTGACCCCATGGTGCAAGCATTACATTAATATTGGAGACAGTGGGGGTCATTACAACCCAGGCGCTAATTGCGCCAACTTTACCACCATGGTGTAAACCATGTTTACACCATGGTGGATGGCGGATTTACCGCCCCATTCCAAGGTGAGTGGGGCGGTAAATCCCCATTTCCCATTTTCCCTTCCCCATTCCCATTTTTGCCCCATAGGGCATAATGGGAGTGGGGAAGGCGCTAATTACGCCACCGTAAATTACGGTGGCGTAAGTAGCATCATGGCAGGTTAGCGCCATGGATTTTAACGGCTGCTAAAAGCAGCCGTTAAAATCAGAATAGGCGTTAAGGGTTAACGACGGCGTTAACCCTTAACGCCTTGGTCGTAATGAGGCCCAGTGTGCCTATCAAAAATAGGAGTTGTAGGATGTCCGACAAAGTTAGATCTCACATAAAGTCTGCGCTCAACAAAATGTTGGATTTAGGGGTGATGGCCCCCTCCAGTATTCCTTGGTCTAGTCTAGTGTTTCTGGTACCAAAAGCAGGAACTTCTGACTTAAGATTCTATGTGGACTACAGAGCTCTAAATGCTGTCACCAAAACAGATGCACATCATCTTTCACGAACAGATGAGTTGGTGGACAAGATAGGTGCTGTACCTTAGCACTTTGACCTTACTGCAGGGTATTGGTAAATATCCCTGACAAAGTGCCAATGAGAAGACCACAATCTCAACACCTGAGGGACTTTACCAGTTCAGGTTAATGTCCTTTGGCTTAAGGAATGCACCTGCCACTTTTCAAAGGTTGGTCAAACATGTTCTGAATGGTTTAGAGGAAAAATGCATGGCATGACTGGACTATATAGTAATTTTCAATCCTACTTCAGAAGAACATGTTAGGGACCCTGAGATAGTGTTGCAGGCTCTTCAGCAGGCCCACCAGACTATGAAAACAACTAAATTCCAGATTGGTCAGGGTTCAGTGACCTACCTTGGGCATGAGGTTGGAGGGGCAAGATTCAGCCTCGTTCCAGTAAAGTACAGGCTGTACAAGACTGGGCAACGCCCACAAAACAAACCCAGGTGAGTTTTTCTAGGCCTCACTGCTATGACATTTCGGTAATACCCAGACTATGGAACTATAGCTGCCCCTCTGACTGCCCTCACAACTCCTAAGAAGCAAAAGAAAGTCACTTGGGCTGAGGATTTTGAGAAGGCCTTCCAATGCCTAGAATGATTCCCTTTGTCAGGCCCCTGTACTCAGGGCACTGGGTTACCAGAGACCTTTTTATTGTGCAGTCTTATGCTTCTGACACTGGCATAGGTGCTCTTATTTTATAGTTAGATGACAGACAGGGAACATCCTATATGTTTGATTAGTCTCAAGCTTAAGGACAGACCATTTCTGGGTGACTGTGGAGAAGGAATCCTTCTCTATTGTGTGGGCCCTTCGAAGGCTGAGACCTTACCTCTTTGGAACTCATTTCACTGTGCAGACCGGCCACACGTGGCTAATGAACATGAGGGGAGAGAATACTAAATTACTCATGTAGAAATGGGCGCAAGTGGTCTGTGGTGGCTGAGGAGAGTTGCTGTTTGAAACACAAGGGAGCTTTTATTTGTGTTGCAGCATTTTACAACTTTCCACGTTGGATGCTGGGTAAGTGGCTACATCTTTATGTGCATTGAGAGGTGGCTCGAACTTACTGGAAGAGGCAGTGCTTTTCTTTAAATGCCCTCTCTGACGTGGAGCGCACAAGGAAGTGGGCGCAAGTGGTTTGTGGTAGTCCATTTGGGTAAAATAGCCCAGAAACCATCTACAAGTAAGTGCTGTTTTGCGCTGATATTACTATCTGATAAGCTTGGTGCTTACCACTTGACTGCACCGAATATTTTCAAGAACACGACCCTCCAATTTCAGCATGTCCCACAGTCCTCTTATAATCTCAGGAGTAATAACATCTTGGCTCCGAATATGGCTAAAAATTTGGGCCGAATCTCTCCTGCGTGTGGCTTGCCGCCCCAAGTTCCTTTGGCTATATCTGTGCCTGGAATGCCTGTAGGAATAACCTAACAGCCTGAAAAGACTGCAAAAGCTCTCAAAAACCTGCCTCCATCAAGTGATTCTCTGCCCAACACAGTGAGGCATACAGCTTCCCAAGCTACTCCAGGGCAACCTTTAGAATCCCCAGAGCAGACTCCAGTCGAGGAGAGGGCGGACTCTATTATGTTGGGCAAATCTTTTTTGAGATTGTGGTGATTTGAGTCAAGTACCTCAACAGGATTCAAATGAATTGTTCCATCTGCCCCTAAACGAACCACGCCTTGTCCTGCACCCCAGCCACTGAACATCCCTGATGATTATTTTACTCCCTGGAATGTGCATCTCCGCAGGGAATCTAATATTCTTCCAAATCTCAATTTATTGGGTCCTGCTTCTATCTTCTACGACTCTACGATGATATAAAGGACATTGGGCCTCATTACAAGGTTGGCGCTCTGGTAATAATGGTACCGGTAAGGCAATACCGGCATCCATTACCGGGCCGTTTTATCATGACCCTAGATGCCAGTACCGATAGGGACCCACTGTGGCCGTGCACCACCATACCGGCGTGCGTGCAAGCGTGCCATGCCAGTAATACCGGCATGCCGCAAGGAAGAGGACATTACGAGTCGCACATACATGCACATACCGGCATCCAGATGCCGGTGAGAAGGGCCACCATGATGCCGGCAATACCGGCATCACGGATCACCCATAAATAGCTAACTGCTGTGTTCCCAACTGCCACAGGTGCACACAATCAACACAGGTGGAGACAATGGAGCCTGGCCCTGCACAGAAGGAGCACACCCACACACCACACCCCTTCCAAGACCAAAATGATCCCACTTGCAATAGCGATACTGGAGCTGGCGGACATCCCTGCACTGCTACTCCTTGAGCAGGCAGTACAGCAGGGATTACAGAGGAAACGCAGGAGGAGAAGGAGGGTGAGACCGCCCCAGCAAATCCCACCAGTGCAAGCAGTGGTTCCCCAAAGGCAGCAGCCAATCCCTCGCATAAGGACAGTCCATTCAACTTAACCCCAGCACAGAGCCACAGAAGCCACTGAAGACTTGGCCAGCCTGATCAACATCCGTACTGCCATCCCCCCTCTGCTGAAGGTGGTGTCTGTGCTCCACTTCCTGGCTACAGACACCTACCAGCACACAGTGGGGCAGCTGCATAGCATCTCTCAACCATATTTCTCTGGTGTGCTAAACCAAGTGCTGGATGCACTCCTAAAGCATGCAAGGGCCCACATATCCCTACCACGGACAGAACAGCAGGTGAATGACACCAAAATTGCATTCCATGCACTGGCAGGCATGCCCAATGTCATTGGTGCCCTCGACTGCACCCTCGTGGAGTTGGTAAACCTGCATGCCGCGGAGGTGGTGTACCACAGTTGGAAGCTATACCACTCCATCAATGTGCAGATAGTGTGTGATGCCAGCAAGATCATAATACATTGCTGTGCCAGATTCCCAGGATCCACGCATGATGCAATGGTGCTGCGGAACTCCTTGCTACCCCGCTATATGGAACAAGATGCTGCATGACGTGCCTGGCTGCTGGGTGAGTCTGCCCCCTGGGCCATGGGAGTGTATCATGGGAGCAAGGGGGGGCATGCATATGCAACCTGACTGCTCTCTGGGCCATGGGAGTGACCTCAATGGGGTATCTGGACACTGTCCATGCTGCCAAACAACGTGCCCATATCCATACAAATAAGATGCATGACAAAGAAAATGGAGGTCAACATATTTGGTCCGCACACCAATATGGAAATGTCAGACTCGCAATCAGCGCACACACCTGTATCTGTCGACTGGACATCACCTGCCCGTACCCACAGCACCACAATGCACCATCATGCAGTCACAAAGCTGAATACACATGACCGCATCGATGCACCTCGCAGGTCATGCCTCCATGTGTGCGCAGTTTGGAATCCCCCTCAGGGAAATCCCCTGTCACTGCCCCTCCCTGACAGTTACACTGCATAACACCATGGCAACATGTGCAGATGAATACAAATGGGAAAACACATGTGACAAGGATGCCTCAAATTGGAGCCATTAAGTATTGAACAACACCTACATGGGTGAGAATGGTGGGAGATTCACCCACAGCACGTGTGTACCAGAATGCAAGTCGATAACCAGCAACATCCAAGGAACACATCCATACACTGGGGGACCCTGCCAACAATCATATTCTACCCATGTCACTGATGTGAAGACGTCGAGGGACACGTGCACGGCGTCAACAATTATCCATAAGCATGATAGAGTAAACAAGCTGTTTCACGTTGGGCATTTGCCTAATGCATCAAACATTGCCCAACATGCATTTGGTCTCATCCCCTGCCACACAAGCCTCACATGTGACTACATTATGAACCTTTCACTCCATCTGGGTGGTTGGTGAATCCAAAGCCAAGGCCCCCTAAGTCGTGTACGTCACCCAAGACCAGCACCATGTAGTGCCAAGTTGTGTACAGGGCAGATAGTTGTGCATATGTGAAGTGAATAGCTGCCATTCACGATATACTGCATTAGAGCATGAACGATGTACAGGCTGAGCACAAATGCAACTGAAGAAATACACTTACACATACCTTGTTGTGCTCCCATGCAGGTGATGCTGGCTATCCCCTGAAGCCGTGGCTCCTCACCCCTGTCAGGAATCCGCAGAACAGGCACAAAGAGAACTACAATCGTGCCCATACACGCACTCGTGTGGTCATAGAGGAGACCTTTGGCCTGCTGAAGGCACGGTTTCGCTGCCTCTGCAGGTCAGGTGGCGCTCTCATTTACGGACCTGAGAAGGTGGGCAAGATCATCATGGTATGTGCCATGCTGCACAACATGTGAATCTGGCGGAACGTTCCTCTGCCACCTGACATGGAGCAGCCACCACAAGGTGAAGATGAAGATGAGGCAGGAGAAGCTGTTGCACATCGGTCAGGCCACGATGGACTTGAGGGACGTGCTGTGCGCCAATCATTGATAAACCATAGTTTCTAAAGCACTGGTATGCAGAGGGTGACATGGATGTGGGACCCTGTGCACTGTGACAGGGGGAATATGGGCACTGGGTTTGGGGATGCATTTGCACTGTATACGGTCATTCAACAAATTGACCCACGCTGAAGAAGCAATGCCCAGTCATGTGATTTTTTTTACACAACAGGTGTATTGTGCAGATGGTAAATACAAGATGAATGAACCCCTCACCCCCCTCCCCCAACACCCCCACACACCCCCTTCACCCTCCCCTATCTACCCAACACCCCCACACACCCCCTACACCCTCCTCCCTCCCACCTCCCCCAACACCCCCACAAACCCCCTACTACCTTCCCCCTCCCCCAACACCCCCACACACCACCTACACCCTCACCCACCCCCTACACCCTCCCCCTGCCCTCCTCCCCCCAACACCCCCACACATCAAGTGCACATGTGTCCAGAAGTACAGTCAGTGGACATGTGCAGGGTTCCCCTGCTACTGCCGGCCCCTCTTTGGAGGAGTGAGTTGCATATCAGTGCACTGCATGCTACGGAGGGACCTGCACACAGGGCTCGTCTGTGTGGAGCTGGCAGGCGTGGCAGACAACGAAGTTGATGGCTGTGGCTCCGATGCCGTTGGACGCCCCAGCTCCATGGTGTCGGCCATTCTCGTAAGGATCTGGGCCACTGTGGCAAAGCCCTCATGGACCCGCCTGGAATTCCTGTTAACGGCCTTGATGATTGCCACGGTGTTGTCCCTCAATGCAAGGCGCGTTGCCTCTCCGTCAGCAACATATTACTTAACAAGTTTGTGCATTTCCTGTTGCCTCCCCTCCATCCTTGACAAACGTCCCTCAAGGTCCCGTATTGCAGTGGAAGTGGGTGGGTCATTGGCTGGTGTTGATGTGGCCAATACGGGGCTGTCCTCTGATGTAGCCCACTCTGCATGTCTGCCCTCGCCTTCAGGTTTGTGCTGAGGGGTGCCCTGTGGGGTGGCCTGTGGGGGTGCCCTGCGGGCTGGGCTTTTGTAGAACTTCCACCGACAAGTTGCTTCCCTTATGGGTGTAGTCTTCATTGCCCTCCTCCTCATCGCCACTTTGTGGTGCGCATGCAGCTGCCTCCCCAACAGAACTATTGGCAGCCGACTGTGAGCCCTCATGCTTGGCCTCCACAAATGTGGGCTCGTCCTGTGAGATGTGTGTCTCCAGGGGTGCAGGGGCAGGTGTTTGGTGGTCATGTGTTGGGGGCTGTGCAGCTGGTTGGGCACTGCTGTGTGCCTTGTGTGGCACTTGGACCAACCTTGAGCCCCTGGATGTGGGCGGCCTGGTGCCATTGTCCCGACCACTGGACGTTTTGGCTGGTGTCCAGGGCTGTGCACCAGCATCATGCCCGTCGCTGTCTGCATCCGTGCCTGTGTGGGACAGAGAGATGCAGGGCATCTGTGATGGGAGTAATTGCATCATGCATGCATTGGTATTTGTGCAGTTTGTGCCATGTGGATTGTTGCATGCTTGTTGTTGTGGCGGACACAGTGTGTGCAGGATTGGTGGGGGTAGTATTGGCATCCCTCAGGTGCTGACATGTTTAGCATGGTGTCTGCTGTGTGGCTTAGAGGTCTGTAGTGGCTTGCGTGCTGTGTGACATGTGCTGTTGCTCTGTGTATCGAGTGTGTATTAGGTATAGGCGCGGCATGCAGCATGTAATTTGATGTTACAGTGATGGGGCCTGCATCTAGACAGGGATGTGTGAATGTGTGTACGATGGGCCATGTAGTGGCTCTCATACGATTCACATTTGTTGTTCTACATTGTACTTTGGATGTCAGGTGTTTGTGGGGACTTGTGTTGTACACAAAGGGTCACTCACCTTCATCAGCCGATGATGGGACTCCATACTCCGCTCCGACCATTCCTTCGATGCCCTCCATATCGATTGTGGAGCTGCACGTCTCTTCCCACTTTGTTAACTTTATTGGGGAGTGTGCACCACCGCCTGTTGCCAGCCCCTGGCTGCGATTGGCCGACAGAATGTTGCATACTCGCAGGCACAGGTTGTCCCACCGCTTTTTACAGTCCTTAACGGTGCGTGCGGTGGTGCCAACCGCACTGACCTTTCTCGCTACATCCTCCCTTATCTGTTTTTTCCTTAGCTGTGCTGGACGCCTCAGGTCAGCACAAAACACAACATCGGCCTGCTCCACCAGCATGTCAGCTAACATATTTAGCTCCTGATCACAAAATCTTGGTTTATGCAGGCGAGCTGCGGCTTTCTTGGTTGCTTTGGACATCCTCTTCAAGGTATGTTTGTGATTTTGCCTGTACAGGTCCTGTCTGCAGAGGATTGCAATGAATTGTGCTTTTAAAGATGGCCGCCGAAGCATTTCCCATTCCTGCGTGATGACGTTACTTCCGGTAATGACAGACCCGGTAAGAACACTAATGGTATTAGCAGTACCGTTATTTAGGGGATGTCGGAGGAGGAGGTAACGGCGCTTTCCTTGATGCCGCTATCAGGGGGTTTGTGGGTCCTTACCGGCATGGCGGTACATCCATTACCGGCATGCCAGTACACGCGTGCACGAGGACTCGTAATCAGCCACTGTTTGCGGCATCAAGGCTACTCGAACACTTTCATACCGGCATGCCGGCAATGAGAGACCTTTACCTCCAATCTCGTAATGAGGCCCATTGTCCAAGACAAAGCAATAAAACACACGACGATAGAAGGGAAATTGGCCCACTCTGTGGATTTCCAACCACAACTGGTAAATAACACCAACATAGATAGTTTCCTCTTGGACAAATTTGACCATGATGAGGTTGTTCAGATTGACAGACCTGCACCACTTTTGAACTGTCATGAACAACGTAGCCGCTCCCCTGACCTCTCTGGATCAGCTAACCCCTCATCGCCAACTGATGTAAACAATATTGAGGTCTCTTACAACACACAAGAGGACGATATGTCGGGTGAGCGGGATGTGGAGATCCCCCTCATCGAAGCCCCGAGGCGGGGACTGTGGAGGAAATGCGGAGGGAAAGGAAGCAAAGGAAGAAGAAGTAGAAATGTTCTCCAATGAACAAAAAGCCCAAAAACCAGAACAATTTGAATAACGGGAATAGAGCTTCAAGAAAGGATTTGGACTCATTACTCACGGATGACGAGATTATTGACTTAAACACCCAGTCGATTGGCCAAATAACTACTGGTAATAAAAGGAATGAGGATGTTGTAGTAGTAGCTGGTCCTAAATGGAAGAGGGGTAAGCAAGCAGATAGTAAGCAGAAAAAGATGATTTCATTCCTGATTCCTCAAGAACGATCAACTAACCCTTCAGAGAAAGATGAACAGGAGGCAGACTAAGATCTGCCCCTACCGCCTCAACAACCTTTCATTGATGAGTGTGAACCAGAAGGTTCCAATGAATTCTGCAATGATCCTCGCCACATATCCTCTCCACTAAAACTGTGTAATTAAAGTATTTCCGAGGGCCTTGACAACAATGATAGCATGAACTTGGCTGTAAGATATGATGAAAGGTCTATTGGTTTTGAAAATATTGTTCAGGTCAACAGAGCACTAAGCTTAAATAGATCTAAGCTTCTCCAAATATTTACTAAAATCCCGGCTCTAACACGTATTCATTCTACGGACATAGGGTGAAGATACCTGACAATGGCTTGGATAAAATGGTTGCTTACTTTCATTTGCACATTGTAGCTAGGGTTGTATGGTAACAGAGGAACATTTTTTGATCCGTGGGATTTGGCCAAATCGCTTTCCTTGGACCAAGACACATTGCTTCTTTATTGTATGGTAAACCCAGATGTTCCCAGAATGTAGAATCTAAGTCACCACTGTTAATTATAAAAAGATCAGTGGTTAATACCTGGGCTCAGGATTCTTACTAAGTTCTTGCTTCCAATTGGTCATGGGTTGCAGCCTCCTTGAACTGAATAGAAAACCCAAGGACTTATTTTCCCATCTTTAATATCGGTAGTCTTAAACTTTTGTCCTGAAATTCTTGTGGGTTGAAGGACATTGATAAAGCAACAGCATTGAAACTGTTTTCCTGAAAAGAAAATATTGCTATTCCAGGAAACATTGTCTACTGATCCTTTGTATTTAGACGGATTCAAAACATATTTGCAAGGGAGGGCCTTGCAGTTGCAATTGTTTTGAACTTGAAAGCAGATAGTTATCAAATTTTCGCCACCAATGATAGCCTGCTTAGTTATTAATATATACTGGAATCCTGCCCAAACAGAAATGTTTTTATATACAATAAGCACTTGACGAAAGCATTGATGAATGGCTGGGGAAGGGTCTTGCACACAACAAATTAATCAGTGGTGATTACAACTCATGTGCGATAGGTATGTGGTGTGCAGGGGATATAAAGGACAGGCCTGGCTCAAGTTTGAATGGAGCGACCGCTATGACGATGATATGATGATACTTGGATGAATACGTGGGATCTCCAATTGATATTACCTGTGGATTGGTCACCCACTACATTTTTTCTTATGGAGCTATGGCAGGAATTATTCGTGGATAGATCATGTTTACGTTTCCTCTAATTTAATTCCAATATGCTCTACTCTTTCAACTAAACAACTTCAATATAGTGATCATTCTATTATCACTGTTTCTAGTAAAGTACCATTACAAAAATGTGAAACTGAACCGTCATTAGCAGCTATAGCCCTAGACAGAGGTGCTCTAATGCTGAAGTGACACCGTGCCCTGTGTATCAAGCTTATAAGGGAAATTAGGGGTGAAATCTTACATTCTGATCAGGAACACCTGTATAAAGCATTCTCTGTTGGGTCTGTTAACGAGGTGTTGAAAAAAAAATCTGTAAGAAAGGTGGGGTAGTAGCTCCCAAAAAGCATCTACATACTTTTTTTTTTTTTTTTTTAAAATGTATTTTATTTTATAACGACCACACAGTGCAACAGAACATAAATAGAACACATCAAGCCACAACAAAGGCCAAACAACAGATATGAAAAAGAAAAGAAAGAAAAAACAGAACAGAATTAACTTAACAATCCCCTTCCCTCCCCCCTATGAGCCTGTAGGGTGTCCACCATCATTGTCCGTTCCGTGTGGTGGGGTTCCGTCGCTCTCAGATCCAGCCGAGGTCGACCCCGTACTAAACAGTTCAGCCAATAGCACCTTCCATGCCGTGAGGGAGCTCACCTCTTCCTCCCCTCCCGCCCTGCTGGCCTCCCACCATGCTGTCGTCTCGGCGGCAGCCCATTTCTGGAGGTCACGCCACCATACCTCCACCCGTGGCCTCTGACAATTCTTCAATCCCATGGCTATTCTGCGTTTGGCAAGTGTATAAGCCAAATCTTTAAGCTTCTCCACGTGCCGAAGCTTGCGTGCCCTGGGGTACCCTCCAAGCAAACAGGCCCAGGCCGAATCTATCTTAAGTACAGTGCCCCTCCCTGCCAGCTTCTGCGCCACTTCACTCCAGTAGGTTGCAATCACAGGGCAGGCCCAGAACATGTGAATCATATCAGCGTTCTCTGTGTTACACTTGGGACACGCCTGGCGCCCAGCGTCTCGAAATCTGGAAATTCTCAGGGGGGTCATGTATGCCCTATGCGTGATATATAGTTGTATCTGTTTAAACCTGGCATTCCTCGATACTTTTTTGTGGTACCCCAGGGCGCGCTCCCACTGCCCATCCGCCATCGGGGCCCCCATCTCTGTTTCCCATTCCAACCTCAGGTACCCCAAATCCTTCCCAACCTTTGCCATCAGCATCTCGTACAGCCTGGAGACCTCATGCCCGCCCTCGGATGCGTCATACATAATCTCCAGCGTCGCATCCGGCTCGTCAGCCAATACGGTCTCGGGCCAAGTGCTCCGGACCTCCCTGACCACTCTGTGGAACGTCATGTATTGCCCCGCATGCAGCCCCGCCCCCGCCTCTAGATCTGCGAACTCCGCCAAGGCCCCATCCTGCCAAATGTCCCCCAAAGTGACCAGCCCCACTGACTCCCAGTATGTTCGCAGGATGGCCCTAAGCTGTCCGTCTTCCCCTGCCAAGGCCACCAGCGGCAGCTGCGGCATGCACGGCAGGGGATTCCCCATCATCCGGCAGGCTCTTCGCCACATGTTCCTGCCCAACGCTAGCATCTTAGGACGCCCCCTCATCCATGTGCTGGATACCCAAATAATCTCTCGCAGGTAGAAGGGGGAGCAGTCCTTTCCCAACAGTCTATGTTCCGGGGTTTCGTCGTCCGATAGCCACTTGGCCACGTACTGCAGCTGCGCTGCCACGTAGTAGGCCTCAAAGTTCGGCAGCCTCACGCCGCCTTTCTCATAAGCCTTCTGCAATTTCCTCAATGCGACCCTGTTACGCGTGCCCTGCCATAAGAAATCTCTACATACCCTATGTAGTCTAGCAAAAAACCCCTTGGGTATCATGTATGGAATGTTATTGAAATAGTGCAGCAGCCTAGGTAGCACGACCATCTTAAGCATAGCACCCCGGCCCATCATCGCTAAGGGTAGTTTCTCCCAAAACCTCATGCACTTCTCGATCCTCCCCACTGCCAATTCAGTATTGTGCCTGTGTTCCTCCCCGGTCGTGTGATATACGTCTATGCCAAGGTACCGAAAGGTGCTTGTCGCCCATGGGATTCGCAATACTGGCAACCTCTCAGCCGGTATCCCCACATAGCCGCCCAGCGGGAATAGGGTGGATTTCCGAGGGTTGACCGCTATACCAGAAAGCCAAGCAAACCTCTCCATCACCTCCAAGACATATTGCAAGTTCTCTTCAGGGTATTGGAGGTACAACAGCATATCGTCGGCATACAGGGATATCAGATGGCTCTCCCCCCCCACCTCTATGCCCACCGGGTCATACTGTTGCCGGAGGTAAATTGCCAAGGGCTCAAGGGCCAGGATGTACAACATTGGGGACCAAGGACATCCCTGCCTGGTGCCTCTACCTAACTGCCACCTATCCGACACTACTGCCCCCGTACGAACTCTGGCTAGAGGCGCGCTATATAATAATTCGGCCCACCTCCTGTACCCTGGCCCCATTCCGAAGTGATCCAGTGCCGCCAACAGCCACGGCCAACGAACAGAGTCGAACGCCTTGACCGCATCCAGCGCCACTATCGCCATTTCGCCGTCTTTGCTACATCCCCATTCGACCACTCTGTGTAGGCGTCTATGGTTGTGGGTAATGTTCCTGTCCGGGACATAGCCCGTCTGGTCAGGGTGAATCAGCTTGCCTATCACTCTCCTCATTCTAGCCGCCAAGACAGCTGTTAGGATCTTGCTGTCCTGGTTCAGCATTGACAAGGGTCGATAGGAGCCGCAACCGTGTCCCGGTGTATTGTGCTTGGGGAGTGGCACTATGACCGCTTCCCTGAGTGATTCTGGTAGCTGTCCCAGCTCAAACGCCTCATTAAACATGTCCAGCATGGGTGGGAGTACCTCCTCCCCATACGCCTTATAAAACTCGCTGGGGAACCCGTCCGCCCCCGGGGCCTTGCAAGTGGGCAGCTGTCGCACTATTTCTCTGAGCTCTTCCAGAGTGATCGGAGCATCCATCTCCTCTCGCTCTTCATCGCTGATTCTGGGCAGGCCTATATCCCGAGTACTTCATCTATCTCCTCTCGGCTCCCCCCTTCCCGATCTTCATACAATGTTTGGTAGTATTCTGCGAATGCCCCATTTACCCCTTCTTGCGTATCGATCTCCGCACCCCCTTCGGTGATGACCGATCGGATCGGAGCCCTAGGGGTTTCGCTCTTATATAGCCAAGCGAGGAGCCTGCCTGTCTTGTCCCCACCCGCATGCAACCTCTCAATGTACTTCGTATAATTCAGGTTACAAAGTCTGTCCCAATGCCCAGAGCACCGCTGCTGCAGCTCAGTAACTACTTCCATATCGGTCCCACCCTTCTCCAATTCTTTTTCCAGCTCGATCTCGGCCTCTCGCAGGTCGGTCAGGATTCCGCCCATTAATCCCTTGGACTTCGCGATAGCAACTCCCCTCATCACCACCTTAAAAGCCTCCCACAAAGTACCAGCCGATTTGACACTCCCTGTGTTCGACTCAAAGTACGCGACTATCTCCTCCCTCATGTCCTCCTTGAATACCGGATCCCGTAGCGCTTCCGCCCGAAGGCGCCATGTTGGAATCCGTGCACGTGGGGGGCGCAGCCGCCAATGCATGATTAGGGGCGAGTGGTCCGAGAGGACCCTCGCCCTGTAGTCAATCTGTTCACACTCCGTAAGAATGTCTGGAGTGGCAAAAAAGTAGTCAAGCCTCGTGTGCAGTTGGTGCGGAGCCGAATAGTGCGAATACTGCCTCCCACCCGGGTGTCTCGCTCTCCACACGTCTACCAGGCCTAGATCCGCTAGCAGCGACTGCAACACCTTGGCCGCTGGGCTGGGCCTAACCATTTTGTCATCCGACCTGTCCTCCCTGGGGTTAAGCACACAATTAAAGTCTCCACCCCAGATTACTGTGCTCCCCATCCCTTCACCGAGTCTCGCGCACAGTGTCTTGAAGTAAGTCGCTGTGTCCTGGTTGGGCGCATAAGTGTTTATGATACAGACAACTCTACCTTCCACAATCCCCCGAACCATGGCCAGCCGCCCGTCCGACTCCACAACCTCCCCCAAGAGATTGAACGGGACATGTGGTGCAACCCAAACCAGCACACCCCTGGCATACGCAGAGAATGTGGATCCAACCACTGTCCCCCTCCATTTTCTCCGCACCATTTCAAGTTTATCCCGTGTCAAATGCGTCTCCTGTAACAAGGCCACGTCTATCCTCTGCCTCTTCAAATACAACATGACCTTATTACGCTTCAGGTAGCTATTCAACCCTCTAACATTCCATGTCAATACCTTAAGGTCTCCCATGATTTATCCGTAGCTCCCACTTCCCCCTCTGGTCTGATCGCCTCCCCCCAGTCCCGACTACATCCCTTCTCAGTTTCTTCCCCAGGCTCACATAACAACTAACCCCCCCACCCCCCTAACCCAACCAACCGCCCAGCTCCATCCCTGGATCTCAGGCATCCCCGTGTTCGGTTCTCTACGGAAGCCCCCGCAGAGAACCCGACAGGGTGTCACACCCCACACAGTGACTAACCTAACCACACACTGGGGTACGAATAAAACGGCCCTCGGATGCCCCCTACACATTTATATCCGCGCTCGCGGACCATGTTCGAAACAGTTAAAAAGTGCATCCCCATCACAAAGTGGCAAAAGACTATATTCCAGTCCAAATGTTCAAAGTCCGCCGGGCCCACTGTTTCACTTAACTCTCCCTGCTCCATCCGCCATCTGCTCATCAGGCTCCTGAGGGCAGTTCTACGCATCGAGCCATTCCATGGCCTCCTCAGGGGTGTCAAAAAACAGCGTCTTAGCCTTGAAGAAGACCTTAAGTTTGGCTGGGTAGAGTAACATATACTTGAAACCGGCCGTCCGCAGGCGCCTTTTGACCGCCCCAAAGTTCATCCGACTGCGCTGCACTTGTAGAGTGTAGTCGGGGTAAGCAGTGATGGTTGCCTCCCCTCGCCGTATGGTGCCCCCTTTACGAAAATGTTCCAGAATCTTCTCCCGGTCTTTGTAGTTGAGGATCTTGGCGATCACGGGCCTGGGCGGATTACCCGGCGGTGGCCTTCTGATCAGGGCCCTATGTGCCCTCTCCACTGCAAATCCCTGCGTTAGGGCACCTCCGGTGATCTCCTGCAGCAGCAAAGTCTCAATAAAATCTGTGGGATTCTGGCCCTCCGCTCCCTCCGGTAGGCCCACAATCCGGATGTTGTTTCTGCGGGCCCGACCTTCTGCCTCTTCAGCCCTGCTTTCCAGGTTGCCTACCCTCTGCACCAGGGCATGGATCTCTCGTTTGTGCGCGGTGCATTCCGCCACAGTCGGGCCCATCTCCTTCTCCAGGGTCTCTGTGCGCTCGGCCAGGGTTTGCACATCTTGCCTCAGGAGGTTCACGTCCTCCTGTACCGCCCCGACCTGAAGTTCCATCGCAGTTTTCAGTTCGGCCACCGCAAGTTGGAGTTTGATCTCCCATGTCGCCTTCAGATCTGCGATCGCTGCCAGGACCTCCTGGTTCGTTCCTCCTGCGGCCATCTCCTTGGGCTGGGCCTTCTCTTTGCTCCTGGTCCCCTCGGTGCCAGGCGATGTCTTGGCAAATTCGTCGAGCGTGGGCTGTTTATTCTTCGCCCTCAGGAGCTTGCTCGTCATGTCTTCGATCAGGAGCGTCCCTTCGATCTCGCTTAGGCCCCAGGCCTGGGGGCACTATGTCCCCCCGTCGCCACACAGTTTCGGCTACCTCCAGTCAAGCTTGCTTTCGCTGGATCGCGCTGAACGTGAACTGAGGGAATCGCCTCCAGAATCCGGTCCCCGATCCTATGTCCCAACATCAAACGACGGCAGCCATTTTGTCTGCCGGCGAAGCTCCGGCCCAAAAACTTCACGCGGCTCCTGAGTACACAAGCGCTGCACAATCCCGTATGAGAATGCATCCACATGTGCAGCCGAGCTTCGCATTTACAGTCATCACCGTCTATGCCACATCGTAGCGGCCGTTGCGCGGATTCAGCCGGATAATGTTCGGATCAGCGGGAGCTCCCGTTCAGGCACGTCCTTTCACATGGCGTCCAAGCCACGCCCCCCCAAGCATCTACATACTTATAATGATAAGGTGGCTGATGCAAAATGAATTAAAGGGAAACAAACAGCGTAAGGACCTGTGAGGTAAGAAGTGATCTAGGTATGATTGCTCTCAGATCCTCCTGTCAAACATGTTTGCAGGGATATAGAAATTTCACAAAGGCCTTGAAACACTTTTCATTTAAGAGATAGTCAAGCCCCACTGAAGTTACTGTGTAACACGTATGCAAAGACATTCTGGGAACTTACTATACAAGACCATAGGGAACACTCCTCCATTGGATTCATGTGTACTATCAATGAAAAAAGCTGGGCGACTTTATATGAGGAATTGTACATAAAAAGGGGGGCGACGATCCACTTCGCATTTTTGGTAACGATAAATGTACCACATAACCTGATTTCCAATGGTCCCGGTGGACGTTTATACCCTTAAAAGTATAGGCCGTTCCCCATATTGTAAACATCTAGCAAACTCTTTGCCTTGTTGATATTGAGGAACCTAAACAGATGGGTGTAGAAATTTTATCTCCTCTCACGCTTTCAAATAGGGTTCAGGAAATGTGTGGGGACCTCTATCAGCTGTGTTATTATTAATCATCTCCTGGCAGAGGTTAAAAGAGCGTCCCTGGGCACAGTATACATTATTTCCATGGACATGAGTAATGCATTTGACGGTGTAATTACAGAAACATTATGGGCCAAACCATTGAATAGAAAATCTGTGACCCCCCTAGTAAAAATCATGGCACGTTTGTACTCTAACTCTTCAGTAAGGATACGTTTGACGAGAGAGGGTGCATTGTTGCAGCTGATTGCCACATCCATCTGTCTTAGACAAGGCTGTGTATTAGCACCCACTCTCTTTAATCTTTATATTGCTGGAAGAGTGCAAATACCACACATCCTGTAAAATTGGGGACAACCAAAATAAATTGATTACCAGACAAACTTTTATTCTTCGATTTTACCCCTCTAGGCCTTAAAAGAAAGATGAATCTTTTCACTGAGTATGCCATCTCCAATAATTTAATGATCAATGAGTTAAAATCTAAAATAGTTACATATTCCAACAAACGGAAGCCCAAGACGATGTACTCGGCGGTTGGGGACTCCACGGTAGAGAGGGTTTCATCTCCACGTTACTTGAGTTTCAGTCTAACACATACGGTTGCTATAATAGATCATACACAAAGGTTGCGAGCCAAGGTTTAACCCTTTGTGGCACAAATGAAAAGGATCTACCATAGGTTTTCTTTTTCGATGCTTCAGTTTCTGCGGTTTTATTTGGTTAAGGTTGAACCTTGTTTTAGTTAGGGTCTTGATGTCTTACTAGTGGATTTGGGGGATTACCTTAATACCATCCAAGGTTGCATCTGGAAACAAGTACTGAACTTATTACTTTCTATCCCTAACCCAATTATCAGGCATGAGTTTGGGTTTATTTCCCTGGAGTTCAAACTTTTGTAGAAGCAACTTTGCATTTACTCGAAAAATGTTATCTCCCCCAACTAACTTCATGTATATGGATCTAGGTGCAACTCTAGAAGCCCATTCTGTATCCTCTATCAAAAAGTATAGCAATAGAATGTGCAACATTTTACTGCAAATTGATTCAGACTGCAAGGAATTAGTATGTAATCCTCTCGGGACAAAAATAAAATTATTTGATTTCGACTGGCGGAGAACTATTGAATAACTTGACACCTATAAATTATGCAGGGAGTATGCCAGCCTGACAAGGAAAACAGAAGATCTTCCACAAGGATATATATATATATATATATATATATATATATATATATATATATATATATATATATATATATATATATATATACACACACATATACACACACATATATATATATATATATATATATATATATATATACACACATATATATATGGAAAAATAAGGAAAGGTGCGCACTCCAATTCTCTGCATGACCTTCCAGGCCACTGGTGTACTCCTCCGACCGGTTTTTGTGCCAATACACGTCATCAGGGAGGCTGGGTGGACTTGCAGCTCACCGCAGGTGCAGGTGATAAAAATCTGCTGCAAGGGCTACTGGTAGATGTAGTCATCTGGTCAGCAGAGAAAACGCTCACGCCCAATCCCACAGTGGAGAAAGGGGGGAGTGTAGCCTCAAGTGAGGCACTCCAAAGCCAGGCATATATAACCCTGGTGCGGCACCTTGGCAGGTCATGAGGATTCCACCCTCAAGGTCCTGCAAAAAATGGAAAAATAAGGAAAGGTGCGCACTCCAATTCTCTGCATGACCTTCCAGGCCACTGGTGTACTCCTCCGACCGGTTTCTGTGCCAATACACGTCATCAGAGAGGCTGGGTGGACTTGCAGCTCACCGCAGGTGCAGGTGATAAAAATCTGCTGCAAGGGCTGCTGGTAGATGTAGTCATCTGGTCAGCAGAGAAAACGCTCACGCCCAATCCACCCAGCTTCCCTGATGACGTGTATTGGCACAGAAACCGGTCGGAGGAGTACATCAGTGGCCTGGAAGGTCATGCAGAGAATTGGAGTGCGCACCTTTCCTTATTTTTCCACACATATATATATATATACACGCACATACACATGAAATTTAAAATGAACCAACTACCGATCCTATATTGCAAAGGTCCCAGATTGTCTCTTCCATATCCAGCACACTCATGTCTGCTTTGCAATAATAAGGGAGAATTGGAAACACTGAAGCACTTGTAACTTTATTCCCAATACCTTTTCTTTAAGGTGCTTGCACTTTGTCCCCTTTGTTACATGCTCCTTTTTTACATGCTGATTTATCTCTGTTGTCTTCGTTAATGGAGGGACACAGTGTAACTCTGCTTCTAGCTTTGTATAGATTTATAATTACATGATTTGAGCTCTTAGGTAAACAAATCTGAGCAGGAAATCTTTTCCTATGTCTATATTACTGATTTGAAGAAATGTGTGATATGAGTTTTATGTTTTATTGATGGATTATGATATGAATGATATGAATGATTTTGTGAATTTTATTTTATGTTGGTAATATTGATATATGTTTGGTATACGTTTTACTTTGTGAAAGGTTTCTTTTGTAAACCACGCTACAAATAAAACAAAAAAGCGCCCAGGTGATCCATAATCCTTCAAGTCTTTGACTTCACCATTGAGCATAGGCCAGGTGCATAACAAAGCAATGCTGATGGCCTGTCCACAATGTATATCCCACTGGAACAGGAAACCCATGCAGGAGTGGATTATCCCTAGTCTAGTGGAGGCAAGTGTTATGAGAGAGTTCTCTTTTGGCAACTTCCTCCATAGTTTCTATGGACCCTCAATAGTTTTGCTTTGTTTCTGAACCTGTTCTGACTTTTTTAGGGCTCTCTCAACTATGTGTGGGTGTTCCCCTACATCGCAGACACCAGGGGAATGATCAAGACAAAGACTGCAAGCTAGGTGTTGCATGGAACAAACTTCAAGAGTTAATTTTTGTACTACAAGGGCCTTAGACAGATGCAGACTAATCTGGACAGGGAGTTTTGCAAAAATAACACATTTTATTCTTATCTGCACATCATAATTTAAACTGCAAGTGGAAAAATACTAATAATCAAAAAAACCTTTAGTTCACAATTCATTTGACGTATAGAAAAAGTAAAGGATCAGTGGAGAGGGTCCACTACCAGGTTTAAAGTGCAAGGTGCAGAGCAATATCCACTGATAAGTTGGTAAGAGTTTATATCCATTTATACTACCCAACAAACTTTATCCACAACATTTCAACCTTAAAAATACTGATAAATGTTTCCAAATTCATACAATACTCTACCATGTAAATGTATCAAAAATATTAATCATTTTGTATACAATCATTTGTCATAAAAAGACATTCAACACAGTCATTTGTCAACTGACTTTTTTAGGGAGCATGCAAAGCCTTCAGCTTTCCTTCCCCTGCCTTTTGCTAATTTATTATGGGGGAACTGATCAGTCCTTCAGCTTATCAGTACTGGGAAACCGTTTTGCTTTTTATCTATTACCTTTGGTAACTTTTTAACATTGCATGCAGCGTTTTACAATACAGTGCAATGGCAATACTTCTGTATCACCTTATCCTTTTACACTTGTTTTTTTTTGGTTCCTTCTATATTTGCCCGAAGACTAGCTGATAGCAAATGAAATATGTTTACAATTTTTTGCATTATTTCTAGTGTGCACATTTGAGTTTACCGCATATGGCTACTAAATGTGACTGGTTCCCTGAAATGGCCACGCCACAATATTTTCGCTTGTTCTTTGCCATATTGTTGTTTGGCCTTCTTCCTGTCTTGTAAGGTAGGGAAATCCCATATAAAGTAATGCACTTGCCCGGGAAGGCTGTTTCTTTCGTGGGGTAGTGCTGCCTTTGTGTGTGTGTGGGGCCCAGGAACTGGGTGGGACAGTCTGGTCTCACTCAACATCTGTGATGCCAGAGACTCTAGGTGTGGGGTATTAGTGGAACCTGTAGTGGTCCCTGTTTGGACAACTAATGAATGTTTTAATGGTGCAGATCCTTACCATTGGTGGGCTTGGACTTGCTTCCAAGCTGCATTTTGGATAAGGAGAGGAGTCCTGCAGCCATTTATTCAGATCAGGGTTGGAGCCAAAAATCCCATGTAGAAGAATAGCTGATTGAAGATCCGAAGAAGACTCCTGAAGAGGCCTGCTGGCATCCCTTTCTGCATCTGGCCCAGTGAGGCCCTGTTGATCTGCTTGATCTGCGATGACACTGTGCGGTACTTCAACCCCTGGATCAGTGGGCCCAACCAGTCTCAGCCTGTTCTCGAGGATCCAGCCATTCCGATACCTCACTAGAACCGTTGCCATTCCGCGTTTGCACCCGGAACATTGGTGGTTGCCAGCTTGTGGTACAAGTTACCTTCCTGCCGAATTTCTGCGTCCCAGCTCCAAAGGATCCTGTCCTGGAAAAATGTCTACAACCGTGACTGCCGTTATCTGTTTGCAGTAGCCACTGCTGGAACTTACCTTCCCTCATCCTGTGAAGTGTCCTGAAGTGGTCTGCATCAGTGTATCTTGCATTTCTCCATCACCAAAGTTACACTCTGCCCCTGGACCCGACCGGAAGAATCCTTGCACCCACAACTCCTGGGCATCTCTCACCAGAACCAACGGTGGGAAATCCGGCCTTCAGCGACCCCTACCCCTGCCCCCTCAGTCGACTCAAGTCAAAGTCAGGGGAGTATATCAACACACAGCTTTTGTCTCCCCCTGTCCTCCATAGGATAACATTGAGAGGCTGTTTATCCTACAATTCCATTCGACTGGCTTTTGGTCTTCAACCCTGGATAGAACACCACTTGAAAGATAAGAACACATTTTACTTACCTAGTAACTTTGTTGCCTATCTTCTTTTGCACGTTCACCAACACAAGTAATTTACCTGCTGCGGATACATTCCGTGGAGAAGCATTGTGGCTCCTGTGATTTTTGGCCACAAGTCCCCATTCTTCTTAGGATTGGACTGCTGAAGTTAGGGAATATCACTTGCGACTCGGCTCCATCTTCACTTCATCTATGGTCAATGCATACATGTTTATTGAGTATTGTTCAATCATATCACCTGCTTGTTTAATTTTTAGTGTGTGTGTGTGTGTAAGGCCTGGAATTAACATTTGTATTTGTATACATTACTGTCTAAATTGAATTGTGTGCTTCACTGTGTGGACTCATTGTGGACCCCTGACCTCACTCATTCTCTCCTGAGAAAAACCTTGACTGCTCTCCACATTTACCTCAAAGTTCCCTGTTCACTATAACTAGGGTGGTGCGGTAAAGGTGCCAATTCAGCACTGCCAAGGGCGTGGCAGGGGCACTTAACAGTTACGCAAGTGAGTTGAAAACACAACGGGGAAAAGGAGGGGGGTCACTCCTTGGGGTGAGAGTGTCGTGGACCGCTGCACTGTGTAACCTAAGTGCAGGTGCAACAAGAGAAGTGCATGGAGAAAAGTGGTATCGGGGGTACAGATTGGGGCGTGGGAGTTAGCGGCACGCTAGGGATAAGGGGCAGGGGTAGCGGGTCGAGAGGGTAAAGTAGCACGGTGTGAACAATACAATAGCCATTTTTTAAATATAGGCCCTGGGTAATTAAAACATCTTTCTTTTCGCAGCTACAGGCCCCATGTACTGGGTGGACATGGATTTCTCAAGCACTCAGCCTAAGGCGGTGTGCTGGAGAAATGTTGCAAGTTGACGGTTCCCATTAGAACGTGGCTGCAGTGGAATGACACCAGTAGATACTTTCAAGTCCAGCGGCTAGGCACCTGGGTGCTTGCTGGGAATTGGTAGAGAATTTTAAATTAAATATAGTCAAATAAAATTCAATCACACTGGGGTATGGGGTTTAAATAAATCGCACTTGGCAGATGAGTGTGGGGCGAGGGCACGAGCAACAGGAAACCAATCGACAGGAACGGTTTCGGTGTCCCTAGGGTGCAAAAGTGTTTTGTGGCCTTGCTGATGTCCGCAGGGCACTCTATTGGTCGGATTCCGTGTGGATGTCCGCCTTTGCTAAACTCAGGTTGGCTTGTGTGTTCAATGAAAACTGACCAATGGCAGATGAATAAAGTTCCAGTGGTCACCACAATCACGTAATGCTTTGTAATGAAATTGTGGGAGGGTTTGTGATGTCACAAGGGGTGGTGTTGTGCTGTGGTGGCAAGGAAGGCATGAACCAATTACGATCATTCAATGTATGTCTGGATATAGGGGACTGATGCAGTACCACCAATCAGCTTTCACAAGGTGCTGTAAAATGTTTCAACTGTTGTGCATTCAAATTATTTTTTTGTATAAAAGCTTTGCCCTCTGTGGGCTGCGTTGACCGCTCACTTCATGCACTTCAGTTCCACAGGACTGTCTGAACCATGCTTTCCCAGCTGTTATCTGGGCCTAAATAAATTGCATTACTTTCCTGCTTGGTGTAGGCTCCTTTTTGGATTACTCTGCTGTTCCAGTAGTTACTTGCCTTGGATGACCCCTGATACATGAGGGCCCAAGCAAGCTCCTTCGTTTCCTTGGCAAGCTGAGGGTATTCTTGCCGCACTCCCTGCGGGTGCGGGCCAGGTGGGTACAGACCAGTCAGAAGTGCACAGCCAAGGAGGCCTTGCAGGCACTGAGTTCACAAAGGTCTGTATGGTCCAGAGCGCAGCCCATGCTCAGGTGGAGGTGCAGGCCATAGGGAAGGTTCGGTGCCAGTAGGACTCATAATACAGTGGTTGCATGCCCACGAAGGGGGGAGGGATCTTTTATGGTGTTTAGATGCATCCTTCGGGGTGGGGGGGCAACGATCGGCCACAGTAGTCATAGATGTTAGTTCCACCCCTCGGATAGGGAAAGGGTGTTTAGCGGGCACGTCTGCGGTGGTGTAGAAGGGTGCATAGACTGTGGCAGACCCCATTAGATGGGAGTTGTACATAGTGCAGGCAAATGTATAGTTGCGTAATTTTCTGGGGTAGGGGGTGTTGCTGAATTGTTGATGTATTGAAAGGTGTGTGGTAGGATTGTAGATATTGGGTGCATCTGTCGTTTTGATTTTTGGTGTTTTGTCAGTTTCGTTTTTGAGGTAGTGTGTAAATAATTGCACAGTGATGGCGAATTCAAGGTCAAAGGAGGGTGTGGCCAGGGATTTGCGAACTAACATAGTTAGGTAGCAAGTGGGTCTGTAGAGAAGGCCATAAGTGTACTTATATTGAGTGAGTGCATGGGCCTATGGTGAAGGCCGGTAGGCATGACCAGTGCGAGTGGGTGGGGCTGTGGAGAGGGCCAGTGAATGTGGCTAGGGTGTGACTGGGTGGAATGGTAAGTATGGATATGCGGGGCAGAGGTGGGGGTGTTTAAGAAGTAAGCATGTGATGGGAGGGAATTCTTTTTTTAAATTTGTTTATGACTTGCAAGTCTTTACAAAATTATTAAAACAAGTACAATTAGTATATCAAAATTTTGCACCAGTACATAACAATCAAATAAAAAAAAAAGAAAAAACACAGTAGCTAATTCCTTTCACTTAATAATTGATGTTACTACACTTGCCATAATTTGTCTTTGGATTCTCTTCCTTTACTGCCGTTAAGGTCCTGTAGTTTTCTCTAAAAGATGATATCACAGGTTTTTAACACACATACCACCACCGCTGCTGTTAATGCAGTATTGCAGCCCGAGACTATTCTGTCCCAGAAGAAGTCTGAGACGATATTTACTTCGTGCTGCGCAAAACGCTTTAAGTGTGCTAGGCGTGGGCTCCATGTCCCTTCCCAATCCATAAGCAGGTCTCTGAGCATTTGCTTTGCTGTATTAATGCACATTGTGCATAGTTGTTTTGCTCTGTCTCCTTGCTTATGCCTTGCCAGTACTTCCCCCACAATGGACCAGGTTTAATCTGATTCTTAGAAAGTTATTGCGTAAAGAACTGTCTGGGGACTTCGTAAGATAATTTGAAAGGCAACCTAGTTTTTTCTCGACCAGTAAAAAGGGGTTTGCAGGTGAGCTCTTTCTCAGTTTTTCTATAGTTTTTACCCAATCCATAAATTCTAGTTTTTGTTTGACTTTTAATGGATTGGAAATAAGTGTGTCTAGGTCAAGGTCGACACCGGAGAGGAGCTCTCTCCCCTTGTTCTCCAATCGCGTCAAGATTACAGATTTAGATTTCGACATGTGACATCTGATGTCGCTATAGAGAGAGGCCTCTTTTCCAACAATAATCTCCCGATATAGGGAAATTAGTTTCCAAATCGCCAATACATCCCAGAGATTTTAAGCCAAGCTCATATCTAAGACTCCAACTAGGCATGCAGGCAGGGAGACCTAGAACTCTCTTCCATAGCCGACCTTCAAATATATCCCAATTGGTGGACCAAAGTCGAGGTTTAGCCTCCAAACCATAAAGAATAACTGATACTATTTTTGTCAAATAATATCTAACTAATGGTAAGATACAAAATTTGCAGAGGTTCTGGTTTAGTTTCAGCATTTGCGCTGCACCCTGAACCACTTTTGCTGTAACTTCGGCTTCGGCTTTATAGAGGGCTGGTGAGGCATGGATGATGTATCCCAGATATTTAACCACCTCCACGTTTTGTATCTTTTGTCCACCTAATTCCCAATATGAATGTTTGATTTTTTTTTGTGGATGCTTAAAAAACCATATTTGACTTGGCAGGGTTTATAGAGAGCTTATTGGTTTCTGCGTAAGTACTCAATGTAGTTAACAGGTGCTGTAGCCCAATTGGCGTCCTGTCCAGCAGAACTATGTCATCTGCATAGGCCAGCCAAAAGATCTTTTTCTTATTCAACACAGGGCTGGCCAATGCATATGGCTCCAAGGAGATGCCCATGTCTACCAGGAAGAAATTGAAAAAAGTGGGGCTCCTAGGAACCCTTGTCTAACCCCCTTTGTACCTCGATGGTTTCTGACAGGTGTCCTAACTCGTCCAAACGGACTCTAAGGTTGGTCTCTCTATGCAGCTCCACCAGCATTGCCAGAATTGTTTCTGGCAGGCCCCACTGTCTCAGTTTATTCCGAAGCAGGGCCCTGTCCACTTGGTTGAAAGCTTTTGATAGATCAACCCACGCACCAAATAAGGGCATTAATCTATCCTCTTCTGCCTGTTCGCTCACAAGGTTTAATATAAGGCCATTTAAAGCTGTCGACATGCCTTTCCGAAAACCTGTTTGGAAGCAAGGCAAGATGCCACAATCTTCTACCCACTGTGTTAACTCATTCAGCAAAAGCTTCATGAAGATCCTGCTTTCTATGTCGAGCAGGGCCATAGGTCTATAATTAGCCGCTGATCGACGATCACCGGATTTGAAGAATGGAATAACCCGTGCAGTTTTCCAGGATACTGGAAATGGAAGCCTCTCGAGGATCTCACTAAACAGGCTAAATAAAAGTTGTGACCACAACACCAGCTCTTTTTTGAATATTTGATATGTCAGGCCATTAGGGCCTGCTGCTCTTGAAGCAGAGGATATGATGTTTACCTCCTCTATGTCCCTCTCACTAAACCTCAATTGGCAAGGCGTATAAGGCTTTAGTGTAAATTTGGAATCAATGGTGTTTCTAAAAACCTCTGTTAAATGTTCTACCCACCCTTTCTCGAAACCAGGTTGCACAAGGAGTTACCAGTTCCACCCTCAACATTACTGATGAGTGCCCAGAAGTTTTTTGTGTTCCCTTCTCTGAATAATTTGAGCGCTTGTTCTCCGTCATTCTGTAGTTGTGAGGCTTTCTGAATAAGTGACCATGATCTATATTCAGTCTTTTTTCTCTACCAATTTCTGCTTTATAGGCCTCTAATTAGTGACCTGCCAGCTTGATTCTCCGCAATGCTCTTCTGTGTTCTCTTTTCCTTTTCTGTGTTTCTTCAGCAAAATCATGGACATGTTTTTGCTTAACCGGATTTGCTGGCTCATTGGGAGCAGATGTGGCCCACAGGAATTTGATGAATGTTTTGTGGGTGGCATTTTTGTTTCCCAAACACTTCTTGGAATCTTTTTCGCTGCGAGTTAAAATTATCACCATTGTGCCTATATTTTACCAGCCTGATTTTCCCTTTTTTCCACTCAACAGCTGTTTATTAGCGCTTTGAGTGGAGATGATAGGTTGGGAAATTAAAGCTCTAGTCTACTGTGGTCACTCCCTTCATCATGCTTCACTAGCATTGTCGAGGGCAGCGTATGCAAATACTGAGAAAGGAAGATGTAGCCCAAAGTTGAGGAAGAATCTCCTCTATGCCATGTTTTGGATGCCGCCCCATCCTCTTCAGAGCTACCATTCATCATCTTGAGATCCCAATGTTCCATAAAGTCCACCCACAGTCTCCCATATTTTGATTTGCTTAAGGTGGAATTTTTTTTTCCCCTCTTTTAATTGCAGGCAATCTGCATTTAGGTCACCAGCCAAGATTATATTACTATTTGCTGGGCCTAGTTTTATTGTTTCTAATAATGAGCCCAAGAGCTCCAAAAATACATGCAGTTTCAAACAGGCGGGGTTCCAATAGATGTTGATCATCACCCACACTGTGGCCATGCTATCTTGAATCAGATGGGCTCTACATGCTTGGATACCCAAAACATTTTCAAAGATAGGGACTCCCTTTTGATTTTTGTAGTGCTGGTAAACAAGTTATAGTAAAACCCTCTATATTCAGGGGGTTCACCAACCATGTTTCCTGGAATAGGATTATGTCTCCTAAGTCAAATAAATAGTCCTGCATGCCTCTTGCCTTGATTGTACTGGAGCCCCGCATGTTCCAACTGACCATATTTAAACCTTCCTTTCTAAAGCTGCTGGGTGCCTACACCCAGTTTCTGCATGACCTGGGAGAGAATCTCTGGCAAAAGGGATAATGCATCTCCCTGCAAATTCTGCTCAGCTTTTGATTTTCTATGCTCTTCTTTTCCAAGGTCCTGGACTGCTCTTTCCTTTGTTGGACTTTTTATGGTATACTTTACTAACCCCATGCTCGAATCATAGGAGTTGCAAGTACTAGTGAAGGAGGACCGTATAAGAAGGCCCAAGCGGGATATAAATTGGGCAAAACGTTAAAAGACAGGTAACACATTTACATTGTGAATTTTGTAAATGGAATTCACTTGCATTCTAATACATATACGAACAAACTAGTTAAGTGCAGAAACTGTTGTGACTTTTTCTGGCCGAACTTCTAAATACCTGTTTGGTTAAGCTATCGCTAGACCCTTTGAATTGTGATTAGGTTCAGTGTGCACACATGTACATCAAACAGCAAATACATCACAAAGGTATAAGGGGAAACGCCTGTCCCTTATTTGTTCTTCTGTTTCTGTAGGTGAAAATAAGTAGATGGAAGCAGATGTTAGACCCACTATATGAAATCACTTATTTGCCTGGGGCCACTTCCTTATTTTATGGAATGATGGAAATCGGATTGTAAACAACTCGGAAAATCTCTCTGGTCAGATTGGACAACAGGGCAAATCTAAAAATAACAGACCCAAAATAGTGTAAGGAAAAACAAATATACATCTGGACTGGTTTCTTTGGACCCACATGGTGACTTATGTTGCAAGATGAACAATTATTTTCAATATATTATTTTAAAACTGAGTATATGCATTTTAAACAACGTATTGTCACTATGTTATGAATTCCATATCATTGCATCAGTACTCTGTGTAAGTGAATAAACACATTCCCAGAGTGTAAGGGAGTCAATACAATGGTGAATATGTTGCAGCACTAGATGTATCATATATTAGCTAATATGCAAAAGTATGAGTCGTATGAACTGTCACAAACACATAAGAAATGCTATTGCTAGAAGTGTTCGTAACACTAATCCCCCAAATACTGACTGTGATATAAATGCAATCTACCAACGCCTCAAGAATTCCAATATTTCCAGACGCAGGTCTACATTTCTGAGATGACCCAAAAATTGGAGAAGCCTAACATGGTATTTGATATTCACACCTTGGGGCACATGTCATTCATGACATCATCTTCGTTTTAGTAAATGACATGTATGTTGCTTACCATGAATGAAGCCTCCAGTTTGATAGAGACTGTTGTCTTCTGATCCCACATGATTGTTGCGCCATTGGAAGTGGTGACCACATAATAAGAGTCCCCTGACAGACAGCTGGTATGACACTGCAGCTGCTTCACGACTAGCATGTACCATCTGCATCTGGCCTTCCAAAAGACGAATTTCATTATTCTGGAATGAGAAATGATTGGGTCACGCATGGAGATGTGAAACTGAACAAAAATCCTGCAGATGTGTGATGCAAACAGAAGTGAAGTTCTAAATCTGAGTCTCCCGTGACAGGATTCCACACCGCTGGAGCCATCACTACCACTCTCAGACTGAAACCGTATTGAGGAACATGTTAATTAGTTATCAAACTGAATGCATCCATTATGACAATAAACAAAACAAATCAAGCATATATATTGACGTTGGGATAGAATGGAGTGGAAATGGTGTGTATTAAGAACATCATTAAACCATGTTAAATTAAATATCAACTTCACTAAAATAAGAATATGCAATCTAGATCAATAATGGGAAAAGTAGGATGAAAGCAGTGAAAATACTTGCATACCACATTCATACATTATTGTCAATCATTCTCCACAGGTGCATTTGACGAGGGTTTAACATACAGTATTACAATACAGATGATCACCTGCTCATCTGGTCAGACCACACCAAGGCCAAATTCCCAAGGATCAAAATCCATTTCAGGAAGAAGAAACGTTCTCTTTGCCAGCTATTATCAGCCCAAACCCATAATAATCTCCGGCCATATCCACGACAACTTTGTACAGTCGTGAGATCCGGCTGAAATAACTGTGTACGGCTCACATTTTTTTAAAATCCTTTCCAGATCAGGGTCTTTACATAGAAATGCACAACCTTTCAAGATATATATTGAGGAAGATTTCTAAACTATATTCACCATATATGAGAGTTTTTTCTGTGGCGATAAGCCGTTATGTTGTGGGGCGATCTGAGGGTTATAGTTGACCTTTCACATATCATTGTGTGCAAGCATCACTTTTGGATACATTACTGCAAGTCGGTGGTGTCTGGTGGCTATCTGGATGAGTGGCTTACTGAAGAACATGGTATCATATGCAAATTCATAAAGTGCTCTGTTGCCTCCGGGCACCCTTGTGCTTCAGCCAAAATCCATGGTGCAGGATAGACGTTCCTGCGCGTGGAAGAGCCAAGTCTTTATGCTTGGTGCAAGTAGAGATTGGCAGAGATACTACGGAGCTTAGAAGGAAAGAAGCTACGTGGTTCAGGAGCTAGCACTGAGAATGTCCATCCTCTTCCAAGAAGTCAGTGGCAAGGGGAAACTGTTAATAGAGTAAGCAGGACTGAGCAGAGACTTCAACCTGGTGAGCTAAATTTGTGTTTGTTTCTTAGTAAAGAAGTGCAATGCCATTGAATGTCCGATTCATAGTACACAAAAACCGAAGGGTTACAATGTCCTTGTGGACCCAGAGTGGAAAATGCATGTCGCATTAGAAACAGAAGACATCAATCTACCGGACTCATTCTGCACTAATTGCAGTCGCCAAATCAAGCAAGATCAAAGTGCCACATATAAAGATTTACTAGGTAAAGGAATAAAGCAAATTCACATACATCAGATAGGATGAGATGGTATCTGAGTTATGCGTGGATCATGGCGATTCAATGCACAAATGGGTGGATCCTTTAAGTCGTTAAGGATTGAGGTGGTAGAAACATGAGCCAGCTCATGGCACAACCTATGAGGCCACAGATTGATCTTGGACAGACACACCAATGCCACACTTGCAGCACAAGAAAGGGTCCAATGCTAACTGGCCAACACAACGAATTTAAAATGTATGCCTACTCAACAACCAATCAGACCTCAGTCATATATTATCTGCATTATTCTTCAAGATCACAGAACGGCTTAACGACTTGTGTTGTTTCACTTGTTTGCAAAGTCTAAGCCATGCTCTTGGGATGACATAGTCCTTGGAGTTTTTTTGGTGTTTGTGGGTTGCTTGCTTTAGCTTCTACCTAAGACACTGACCCATGTTTTCCATGATTGTGTTGAACAAGGAGTGCTGCGGATTGCCCATTCCCATTGTACATGCAATAAGTTTTTAAAGATTTTATCTGGGATGGGTCCTGAGCTACGGCAGAAGCTAAAGGTGTTTGTGCTGCGGAGCATTCCACCACATTTTTTCTTAGAGCTGGTAAAAAGATTGGGGCCAGCTTAAGATTATTATGGCCGGAGAGCGCAGCCTAAATGTATGTTCAGGTTTCCTTGGTATGTGTTAACATTGACTTCACTAATAGCTCACTTGAGGATGCCGGCTCTTGCTTCAGGAGGGAGTTTTTCTGTAGAAAGATGGGTGCCCATTTGACCGTTTTCACTCGGTTGTCTTTTTGGTGAATTGCAGGTGAGGGATTGGCACTCTGGTGTCTTTTGACAAGACTTGATCCGCTTGTATTATTCTCGTCCAGGTCATCCTTTGTGACACTGCATTGTTTTTGACTCAGATCTGTTTGATAGCCAATGCTTATATTTGTTATTTTGACAGTGTCATCCATGGCGGGTTGCATAGTGCTTTTTGATTTTTTTCTGCCATTTTTCATTGTTCCCTTAGTTCTTATTTTATCTGGGTTTTAATTTTTTCCTGGGTAAATGTACTTGTCTCTTGGTCCGGCTGCCATCAGTTGTACATCATCTCCATGCTTAGTGGTTATAGTTTTCAGGTGGTGAGCGAGGTTGTTTGTTATGATGCCATTTGATGCATCTTTACTTTTCACTTTTTTCTTGTTCTTCTTGAAGATCGATTGTGTCATTTTTGATCTTTTCCTTCCAGCTTGGCGCTTTCTCATATTCCTTCTGCTTCTTGACCTTTGGCAGTAGGCCGGATGCCAAACGGGCTCAGTCTCAACCTGCTTTTCTGCTTCCACTGCAGGCTTTGTTTGCACTGTTGTCAGAGTTTTCCAACTCCCCATCTGCTACATTTGCCAAGCGCCGTAATTCCTCCAGCACTGATTCTGAAAGGGGTGTGTCATCGAATAGCTGATTTTTGGTAGCATCATCCTTTCCATCTAGAATTTGCAACAGGATGTTTTCTTTCAAGAATTGTGCCATTTCACCCAGAAGTTTGCTTTCCTCGTCTATTTTCTTCTGAATGTTTAACATAGACTGAATTTAAAAAAAAAATGTATTTATTGTTTTATTGGTTAAACAGAAGAAAATTGTTAACCTTTAAAAAAACAGTCATCAATTATTACTGCGTGTCCTGTTAAATTGGACTATCAATCTTTGCCAATTTCGAGGCCAGGTTCATTGAATTCTTCATCGTCCTTTATTGCTGTAAAGATCCATTCCACCAGTTTCAGGACGTCCAGCGTCTGGCAAATTTTGTGAACTGTCATTAGACGTTCCCACCACTCCTCCTCTGTGTTACAGTCAAATGGGATCAGTGGTTTTCTCAAATACCGCTTCTGAATCCTTGGAGTTTCGGACAGGAGAGAGCCAGATGCCTCATTGACTCTATTATTTCCGGATTTTTACAGAAGCGGCATGTGGCATCCTGTTCAACTATTCGCTTTCTCAGGAACTGAAACTCCCTGGATGGTAGTAGGTTGTGTCTACACCGCATCAGGAGGTCACGATAGTGGGGTGAGGGAAATCTTTTCATGTATGGGGGTAAGTTATTCAATGCTTTTCTTTCCCAAATGAAGTTGTAGCAGTGTCTATTTTCAGCCTTTAACATGTCTGTTTCCAACCAGTCTGTTTCCTTTAGGCGTCTCTTTGCCTTATCAGGGTTTGCTTTGATAGTTTCCGTTTTGATATTATTATAAAGAAGTACGTCAGAACATTTTTGTTTGCAAGCTGTTAAGATTTTGTCACCCTTGGCATTCGGTAAGGATTTTAAGATCTCAAAGGGAGCTGCAGGACTGTCCACTATACATTTGCTATAAATGGAGATTGATTTCCAGAGGTCTGTCGAGGCCATGGATTGGAGATGCAACTCGTGTCTAATTGTTGCTATTGTCAGACAGTTAGGCAGTCTTTGAATTTTCCGCCAAAAGTAGGCCTCTATTTTCCCCCAGGATTCCCATGTTAAGTTTAGGAGAGTCTCTGCTCCATGTGTCAAAATGGGTATTACCTTTTGTTTGAAGAAGGTAATGATTGGAATCATGGAGTATGCTCCATATATTCGGTGCAGAGCTTTCCCCTGGTTGGTTAATTTAATGAGTCTTTCCTTTATGAGATCATGTTGAGCTTGCTCATTGATGTTTTTGTTTATCATGACCCTCAAGTAGATTATGTTGTCCACTACTTCTAAGGCTTGGTTTTCAAGTGACCAGGTAAAGGGAATCCTTTTCCTAATACCTATGGCCGATTGCATTATCAAGATTCTTGATTTCTCTATGTTTATTTTCATTGTTATTATCCAGATAATTCTTAAATTCCACAATTCTTCTCTGTAGTCCTATTGCTGTTTGATCGATGAACATGACGTCATCCGCACATAGGACCCACAATAGCTCTGATCCTTCCAGTTTAGGTGGGAAAGCTCTTACAGTTCCTTGCGATGTTTGCATGTCTGCCATGTATAGGACAAATAAGAAGGGGGCAAAGGCACAACCCTGCTTAATACCTTTGGAGGTCCCGATCTTCAGGCCGATTCATGGAATTAATGTGCGCTGAAATTTTCGGCGAAAGCGTGCGAATCGCAGTGCAATTGCGAAAATCACAGCGAAACCTGCGCACAGCGATTCATGGAAGTCCGTGCGCGTTTAAATCCCTGGATGTGTGCTAAAATTCTGCATGGCGCACGCTGGCACACATGTCTCTAAACAGCGTGTGCTAAGCGCACAGCGAAAGCGCACATAGTGCAGCGCACACAACAAAAGTAGGCGGAACAGGGGGCGTAACACGCGAAATGGAGAACAACGCATGAAAATGTGGGCGTCACGGGGGAAGTACAGGAGGCAAATGCGCGGAACGCCCACACGCGCGTCTACAACACATATTCATGGAATCGAACGGGGCTAATGCTTGCGCCAAAAGAGACGCGCTAATCTGGAAACACGTACGCTAGCAGGAAGCAGGCGTACGTGGACCCTCGCAACATAAAAGTGCACGCAAACAACAAACAAGCTCAGATGCCAAGATGAATATACCGTTCCTAGCAGCAGTGGTCGTGGGATACCGCAGGAGGAGGAGGAGGATAGTCAGGCCCAGAATTTTTACACCCAGAACCAGCCTTTTTGGGATGCCTGATGACCAGGTGTATGGGAGGTACAGGATTACACTTCACATAATACTCGACCTGGTGAGTGAGTGGGAGGATGACCTCACATCACCCACCCTGTGCTCCCAAGCACTCAGCCCCTGGAGAAGGTCCTCAATGTACTGCACTTCTTGGCCACTGGATCATTTCAGCGGAAAAGTGCTACAGTGGGGGGAGGGGGTGTCACAGGCCACGCAGTCACGCTGCCTACACCAGGTGTTGGCCATCATGACTGCACGCCCATCAGTTCGCAGGCACATATACCTGCCCAGAACACCTGCAGAAAGGCAGGCTGCCGTCCAGGATTTCTATGGGGTGGCACAATTCCCCAAAGTGCTAGGTGCCATTGATTGCACCCATGTGGCTCTACGTCCCCCCAGGGCATCTGAGCACATCTATAGAAACCGCAAGCACTGGCATTCCATCAACGTGCAGGTAGTATGTGATGCCAAGGGAATCATCACCTCATATATGCCAACTATCCAGGGTCCACACACGACAGTTTCATTTACAGAATGTCAACCCTAAACCAGGACCTAGAAGCTGGGCAGCATGGCGATACATGGCTGCTTGGTGAATATAAATGCTACTGCACATGCATGCATGTCAGATACTGAGTAATGTTACAACCCCACTAATGATACCCATCACCACCTCCCCAGGGGACAGTGCCTACCCTCCGAGCACCCACATGATGACGCCAATTTGGAACCCCACCACGCCACCCGAGGTAAGATACAACACAGCCCATATTGCAACCCGGGGCATAGTGGAGCGCACATTTGGAGTGCTGAAGTCACGCTTTCGCTCCCTTGACCGTTCTGGTGGGCAGCTGTTATACGCTCCCCCAGTAGTGTGCAGGATCATAGTGGCAGCATGTGTCCTGCACAACGTTGCAACACGCCGGGGCCTGCCGGTGGACATGGTGGTGCCCCCACATCCCCAACCACATGCACGCCCGCTGCGCATGGGAGGGGAAAGGGCACGTGGTGAGGCAGCCCGTACGCAGTTGGTGGCTAATTACTTCACATAAAATCACACCCCTGTGGAGTGCACACAGCCCTGGCACATACCAGCTGACAATCAATGATGATGACATAAGGGACACTCAACTGTCACAACCATACCAGCCTGAGATTGGTCACCTGGAAGTGTTACATTGTGTGCATCCCTACCTACCCAAACACCACCAATGCTGTGTCATCAAAAGACATACATCTATGCTGCTAAATTCATTACCCCTCTGCTAAATACAACATGAGAACAGCGCCATGTCACCCAACCCCTCCCCAGCTCCACCACCAAACACACCATGGCATGTCATGCAATGTGAAAGCAAATAAAACAATGCACAAGACCTGACACAAGTGTCACAAAGTACACCGTCCCTAATGGAAACTGCCCACACACAATATGCTCCAAGTAATGTTTAACTAACAGCACACATTACCAAATACTTACCACCAACACAATGCTGCAACACACCATGGAAAAATGCAAAAACATGACAGTACTAAGTTCAAGTAGTGGTAGTTTTACAACCTGAATACGCCAGCACATCGACCCCTTCCAACTGTAGAGTGTTGCTGCCACGCAAATGTCTCAGTGTACTGCAACACCTGAACTTTGCGTGTGTCGACAAGTTTTCATACTGCCATAACATTAGCAGTATATGTAATCATAATCACCATTGTTGTACTAACCCACCCATGCGTATAATTACTGCACAACTTTGTACAAACATATTGGTTTTCTTGTGCCAAGGATGGAATACTTTACCTTTCGACTCTTGTAAAGGTTTTTAATTGTGTAAATCTAATAAATCTCATTCTTTAATGTTTGAAAAAGATATCCTTATCTTTTGGTGTTTATGTTATGAGCTAACTGATATGTGCTAAGTTAGCTCCACTGTGATCTTTTTCCTACTGAAAGCGTCAATGACTAGGGTAGCTGTTGACTCCGATTACTTTCCTAATTGTTTCCTCAGTGTACTGCATACAACATGAACTGCATCTGCAAAGTAGACGGCCTTGTGAAGACATGAGGAAGGAACCTGCAAATTAGGAGGAAGACATGGATGCACTAGCACACATCAATGCACCATGCAGTGTACAATACAACAACAATATCCACTAGGGATGTCTACACAGTATTGACTACAGACTGCCCACACAGCTCATGGGAGCCCAATGTCACTGTGTAATTCACTGTCACTTGGTCACACCCTTTGCAAGCCCATGGAAACGGGAAGCAGGAGGGGTGTGTGTATCACAAACCCAAGAATCTAACCCAAACTCAGGTCAAGCCTGCATGTGCCCAGCCGGAATACAGTGGATGCCCACGGGAGCCACACAAGGCAACACACTGTAAAAAAAAGAAAAAAGAAAAAATCAAAAATGGCCATGTGGGGGCCAGGAGGGGTGGAGGAAGCCACCCAGGAGGTTCGAGGACAGGGTGCACACCAACACCCACCTGCGTGGATGTTGCAAAAAAAAAACCTCCTTGGGCTCATGGCCTGCACGGCTATGCCATTGTGGGAGAACTGCTGTCGCTCTGCTCATCCTCTGCTGCTGCATCAGGAGGTGGTGGCACTATCGGAGTCAGCCCACGCAAAGCCCTGGTATGGTCCTCCATGGCAGCAAGCATGCGGGTCTGGAAGGTCTGATTCTGGAGGATTAAAGTGCGGAGATCCCCATGCAGCACATTACGGGTTGCCTGCATTTCTGCACGCATGGCCTCGCGTGATGCCTGGATCTCCTCACGTGTTGCATGCAGCTCAGCTGAGAACGAACGTGTGAGCTGCTCCAGCTCCTGCTCTGCCCTTAAATTACTGGAAGCCTCAAGTTCAACCAGAGTCTGCCTGAGGTTATGTAGTTCTACCCTCAGGGCTTCCCTGTGGCCCTGGGACTCTATTGATATGGATTTTCGCAAAGTCTCCAGTGCCGCCGTCGGTCCCTGTTGGACGCCAACATGTCTTCCCTGTGTGATTGGCATATGGAGTCTGTTGCCTGCTGTTGTTGCTCCATCTGCCTTTCAGGGGGGATAATGGAAGTGGCCACCCTCTCCATTGCCTGAGCCATCATTTCCACTGATGCTGCCTGTTGGGTTGCCATACCGTACATGGAGTTTTCCAATACAGTATTGCCTGGTGGCACACGGCCACCGCGTCGATGGGCACCACACCTGTTTGGGGCAAGGCGATCTGCACCTTGCTGTGCTGGCACTGCCTGAGGCTGCAGGACTGCATTCCCCCTCTGATCTGCTGGCCCAGGAACAGGATCAGATGCTGTGGAGTGTGACCCTGCATCCGTAACCGCCAAAGGCGGACCTACCAACACTGACATCCCCATAGAGGCTTCTACCCCTGGTGCAGATGGGTTGGACAGAACAGAATCCCTGCCAGAAACACTTACCTGCGACTGCACATAAGTCTCATCATCCGATTCAGCACCTGAATAGAGGTCTGGGGAGGTGCACCCAGAGACACTCCTGGACAGTGTGGTCTGCAGTAACATTGGGTTTTCACCCACCACCACACCACGTCCCCCACTGGTGCCCGGTCGTGCCTGAGATTCCTCCTGGGTCTGCACCATCTCCTCAACCTCAACAGCATCAAGTGTGTCATCACCTGCAAAAACATGAAAGACAACAAATGGAAACAGGCATGAGCATCATAGCACACACATAGGCCATGACAAGTCAGAGATCCAGTACATGATTTACACATGTCCCACATGACTATAACCCTGCCATGCATGCACTATCAAAGAGTTGGAAGTGGAGTCAAAAAGCCAGACACTGGGGGAGCAAGATGGAAAAGCAACACATTTGCAGCATGTTGGGTAGGACTGGCATCACACATCAGGCTGTGAGTGGCATGTCCAATACACATACATGACACGTGCCACCACACAGATGTCATGTAGCATAGCCACGTTAAATTACAAAACTACCGCAATATGTCAGTGAATGAGTACGGTCATACATCCATGTCACATCGACATGATGCGAAGATTAATGCTGAATAGTGTTGCTAAATATGCATGTGCCAGACACTGAAACACATCCAGTGTCAAATAATACAGTCATTGTGGGCTGATCAATGGTTGGTCACTTTAACATTACAGGAAACATCTGTCGTGTTCCACATGCAAACAGGCCCTAATAAAAAATGTCTGCAGCCCAATACTCCATTGGCCTGAATGGTATTATCATTAACATAACCAGGTAAAAATAGTGGCCCAGTGTGGGCTGTAAACAATGACCGAAGCATATCACATATGTTGCAATAGGGCAGAAAAATGCGTAGTAAAAATGGGAGAGTGGAAACAATCAGCCTGAATGAACACTTACAAAATCTGAACAATGTAGTTGCAAGATGACAGTTGAAGGGAAAGTGCACTAATGTGGCCTAATTGGAAACTGTGGGCAGAGGGGATACAGTCATACCCAAATCCAAGGCACGCTAATGTATGGGAGGAAGCAAATGGGTGACCCATAACACTCAGGAGTACACACCCTCACCTGGCACTCAATCAGAACCCGTCACCCAAACAACATACACATGGATTACACACACACATGCATGGGCACTGACCGGACAATGCGTCGTAATCAGGTAGATCTCCCACACCTTGGATCTGTTCCTCTGTGACGAAGGTCCCAGCAACAGACTCATGTTCAGTGAGTTTGTTGTCCTCTTGTGGAGACCCACCGCCAGTCACTAGATTAGCGGCATGATTTGAGGCCAGCTTGTTCTTTGCTCTGCGTTTCAGGTCATTCCACCGCTTGTAGCAATCATCAGCTGTGCGCCTCACAAATCCAAGGGCATTTATGCGATCCGCGATGGTCTGCCAGTGTGCCCTACGTTGACCAGGTGTGGTCTTGCACCCTGCAGTCACCAACATTTCGCGGCTATGTGCCTACACATAGCTCACAAGTGCATCAAGTTCGGGGTCATTCAAGCTAGGCTTCCTTGACATGCCAGACTGTGTAGCAATGTCTGGGGTCTCAGCCTGTAGTGCCAGAGCACCCTTCTTCCTCTTCTTCAAAGGTGGAGCAAAGCCTGAGTGGCTTGCGCCGCTCTGGTCAGTAGGGGCAGAAGCGCAGGTGGACTGGGTACTTGGAGTGTGCGAATGCACAATGACCATAGGTCTTGTGTGCAGGCATTGGCTGAAGTGTGATGTTGGCAGGGGCAATGTCAGTTTGATGGACCAGGACTGAGACTGTCCCGGCTGGGAGACTCAGAGCTGGGGTGGGTAGAGCTGCAGCTGCCCCTGCAGCCTCCCCACCCTGCCTACTTGGGGCAGCAGATGACATTGCTGCCTCAGATCCACGTGGCCTGGTGACACCAACTTGCACCGGCACACGTGGCTTAGACTTGCTGACCTGGAAGTCATCCTGGGAGTCATCCTGTGCCGGCTCAGGTGCCACAATGGGCTGGTCCAACAAGGGCTGAGCTGGGATGGTGTCAGCCACGTTTCCCTCAACCATGGGGGGGTGCATGGGTGTCCCTGATTATTCCTCCACACATGGGGTTCTAGGGGCACCCTGCAAATCCTGGCCACATCCCCTACTGCGCCCACCACGCCCACCTTTTGGAGGTCGGCCACCTTTGCCTCACTTACCGCTTGGTCGCCTCCCAACCATGCCTCTGATGTTGTTTTGCGTATGGGAGTTGCAGTAAACAATTGTCCTAGGCAATTGGGGTGAAAGGGGTAGGGTAATAGATGGAATTCGTATCCTAGTGTTCTAGCAAGGCTGTCCGTGACCCCTGGGGGAAGATGACGGGTCACCAACGCACAGGCACCCCAAAAACAAAAAGTAATGTCCAGCAACCCCTCGTAGACCACGTGCGTGGAAAAATTAACCCGCACTACGCTGTGGCACCCAGAAACACAAAAACAAGCATATGTGTGTTACACGCAGCCTACAATGACCTCTGAAGGGGTACGCGACACACGGGGCAAGCACAGTTGGTAAATGCATGCGCGACTCAGCGTCTGCCTGGAAAAAGAAGGTGAAAAAAACGCGCCTGTGCGCGTAAGCAACACCCCTGCCAAAAGAAGAACTGTACGCTGTCTGAGGAGACAGGACAAAAGAAGAAGTGAACGCTGTTTGAGGAAACAGGCCCAAAAAGAAATAAAGAACGCTGTCAGAGGTAACAGGGAGTACGAACTTGAAACGCTGTGAAGTAATCGTGTGTGAACCGACAAGAAGTACAGAATTCACCCACTCACTCTCCACGAAAAGGACGTACAAGGGAATGGGGTCCTACACGTACCTTTTAAAGCGGCCCACACATACAGCGTCACTTACGCGTGTACACGCTAAGGCCCTTTCCTCCAATTACACGAGCTGACACTCGGGCGTGCAATTTTTGGACATGTATGATGAACATGCACCCGTGTTGATGGAAACACCCGGGTGCGTCACGTTACTTATGCGTGTAGGCCCTTTCCTCGGATTACACGCATCCACACGCGGACGTGCAGTTTTTTCACGCGCGCTGAATCACTATGCCCACGTCATGAGGGAATCGCCCGTGCGAGTCACGTCACAGAAGCGCTTACGCACTAAGGGCCTTTGGTCCAATGAAACCGCGTACGTGTGCTGACGCGCTTACGCGCGAAAGGCCTTTCCTCGAATTACACACTTACATGCAAGATTTTCACGTGCCAAAGCACTCCGTATCAAGCTGGCCACGCAACAACACATGGAAGACCATGCGCCTGCCCAGAAGGCCAAATTACTGCCCCCAGAGCCCCGAGCACGCTCCCACCTGCCATTTGCTGCTGCCTGACTGCCTGCTGCCCACGTGCCCTGCTATTTGCTGCCTGCACGTCAGCCAGGGGTGCAGTTGCTGTGACCACCCCTGCTGGAAACGAAGACTCCCGACTGGGATACCATCGCTCTACAGCCCAGCCCCATGACCCAGTTGCCCACCCACTCCTGCCTCTGGGGTTGCCATGTCGGGCACAACACCATCTGGCACCACTGGCAACCCCCAGCCAGAGAGGCAGAGGGCCACCAGCTTCAGTGCCAGGGAAGTTGGTGTCCTGGTGGAGCAAGTCCTGGGGCAGTATGATGCCCTCTTTGGAAGTTTGCACGCCGACAATGAAGGACGGACTAGGATCTGGATGGACATTGTGACTGCCATCAACGCGGAGGGGGTGGCAGTCCGTGACTTACAACATGTCAAGAAGCACTGGGAGGACTTCAGGTCCAGGACCCTCAACAAGGCCCGGTGCCTCTTGAAGGCAGCGGATGCCAAGGGGCGCCGGGGCCACCTGTCCGACCACCAGATGAGGGTCCTGGAACACATATGCCCAGCGCTCTACATCCAGGTCCTTGAGAGGCAGACCCGTCTGGAGTCGATCGGGAAGTGTACATGCATACTGATTGGACGCTGTGCATGTGGTGGTGTGCCAGTAGTGTGCAGATTGCACATGTGTTTTGGTAGGGCCATGTAGGGATGTGTATGAAGAGGGGCGTGAGGCTGCCACATGTGAGTCCTCTGAGGTGTGAGACACATCGATGGTGTATGTGTTAGTAAGCATGCTGTGCAAATGCAGGTGTGGTAGCACACATGTTTGAATTTCTGTGTATGTACCTTGGCATAGTTGTGGTGTCACACATGGATGGTGGTTCCTGCTGCATGTATCTGCACTGTGTACATGTGCATCTGTGTGTATTTGACAAGTGTGCAACTGTGATGCAACATGGATGCACATGACACTGATATGTAGAAGGTTGAATGCCAGATGTGACATGTATGGCGATCGCATCACTGTGACAGTTGGAGGAGATGTAGACATGCATGTAAGTGTGGTGGCGTGTGTGCATGTCTAGTGCACTCCCTGTGTTTCATGTGATGTCAGGCTCACCTACGGCTGTTCATGCTGTTGTATGTGTATGGATGTTGCTGCCTAGTGCAATATTGCTGTGGAAATGCTCATGTGTGTGAGTTGAAATTACATGTGTGTCGTGGAGTGTGATGCCATGTCTGAAGTTTGACACTAACAATCATATGCAACTCTCATGTGTGTATCAGTCCATTGTACAGTGCCCTGATGTCTGTGTTTTATCTCTCCCTGTCTGCAGCGTCAACTGATGAAGAGGGCGGAGAGGGTGCTGTGGAGCACAGCGGCAGGGATCGCACCACCAGCTGGAGACGCAAGGCCCGGCTCCCCTCCTAGATTGTCATCTTGTCGGGTGTGAGGAGTGTGGTGCCGCGTCCCAGGCCGCAGCTGCCGAGGGTAGGTCCAAGAAGCAGAGGTCGGAGGTGGACACCTCAGCAGCAGAAGGAGCACCTGAGACCCCACAGGGTCCAACGGAGGAAGATGGCACGGAGTCATCCAGGTTGGTGGGGGGTTTGGTGGAGGAGGAGGCCTAGGAAGGGACACACACGTGGTCTGGAGGTGGGGATTCCACTGGTGCTAGTGGTGCAGTGCAGGGGCTGGGACAGGAGGCAGCACAGGCAGCCGCGGAAGTGCCTGTGTGTAATCCTGTCCCTGATCCTGTCACTGCATCATCTGGCACCAGCAGGGATGCCTACGTCCAGACCCGTTTTCAGGGAGGGGATGAGCGCACAACAACTGGCCTTCCTCTGCCTGCGGACGTGGCTATCCGGGACCGTGTTGAGCCTGTCCTGAGTGGGATAGCGTTGTGTCAACGGGGCATGCAAGGTGACCTACAGTCTTTTCGTGGAGAGGCTGCACGTCGTCTCGCATGCCTCTTTGACCACGTTGACCTACTGGGACGGGTCACCGGTGCTGGATTCCTCCGTGTGCTGGACCTTCTTGCGACCCCCTCCTCACCTGAACCCCCTACGCGCCAGTCGTCCTCCATGCCATCTTCCCACCCATGTATCACCTGGGTACCCTGTGGAGCTGCCCCTGACCCAGTAGCCAGGCTGGTGGAGGACACATCCCTGCCACAGTCGGGAGTCAGACGTCCAGCAGGGGTGGCCACCACAACAACTGCACCCCAGCCGGAGGAGGACATGCAGGCAGCAAGAGCCAGGGTGCAGGCACAGGCACAGCAGCAGTAACATGGTGGGAGCAATGATGACTCGGGGTCTTCAACATCGGAGTTGCAGGCATCGACCATAGGGCAGGAGAACCCCGGATTTCAAGTGTCTTCCGTGTGGCACGGTTGGGCCATGCCATAGATACAGAGCAGCAGCGGGCGGAAGAGGCACGGCTCACAATGGTCAGGGCAGAGAACTCCATGCGGAAGGCCCTGAGGCGGGCCGAGTGCCTCGAGGCAATTCGCAGGGAGTTGGAGGTGAACATGTCGTCGTCCCTGCGAACCCTCGGGGCCATGGAATAGGACCGCCTCCAGGACATTGAGCGGAAGTGTGATGATGCCCTGGCCCGGGACATCAAAAAGTGAGCCGTCGGACTAGCCCGCTGCCATTGTAAATAGTTAGATAGTGTTAGGTTTCCTTTCTGTTTTTGTTTATTTTGGGCCGCTTGGACAATGCACCACATTTTGTATATAGTTCATTATTAGGTAGGGTTTTTTGTAGGTTTCATTTCATTTGTTGGGCACATGGACCCTGGATTGGTGATTTGTATATAGTTGAACAGTGGATGTTTCTCGTTTTTATTTTAATTTCACCATGGCGCAATGGATTTCATATCTTTTTTTCCCCTTGGATTTGCTTTGTTGGACTGAGACTTTGGACACATTTTCATTTGGATTTCTTTGGATTCTGATTTCATATTTTTTATTTTTTTCCGGACATGCTGCATTTTTATTTCTTATTGCCATTATTGGGTTTTTTTTTCATTACATTCATGTTGTGTTCAATACATTTTTTATTCATACTTCGATGTGTGGTATTCTCTCATTGGTTTCATGCATGTCATGATATGGGTTTTCACATTCACTTGCACCCATTGTGTGTGTGTGACTGACATGTGTTCATGTACATACTTGCCATTCGGGTTGTATCATGTAATGGGCATTTTTCTGTGGGTGGATGCAATACTTGTTCGGGTCTTTGGGCTGGGGTGGCGAGGGGTGTGATGTGGGTGGCCATGAGGCCAATGATTGAGGATCGCCATGACGTGGGTGCTGGGGGACATGAGTGGGACATGAGTGGGGGCCTGCTGGCAGGTGCCCCTGACTGCTGGGGGGTGGGGGTGCTGGGGGACATGAGTGGGGTCTGCTGGCAGGTGCCCCTGACTGCTGGGGGTGGGGTTGCTGGGGGTGCTGGGGGACATGTGTGGGACATGAGTGGGGGCCTGCTGGCAGGTGCCCCTGACTGCTGGGGGGTGGGGGTGCTGGGAGACATGAGTGGGGGCCTGCTGGCAGGTGCCCCAGACTGCTGGGGGGTGGGGGTGCTGGGGGACATGAGTGGGTGCCTGCTGGCAGGTGCCCCTGACTGCTGGGGGGTGGCGGGTGCTGGGGGACATGAGTGGGGGCCTGCTGGCAGGTGCCCCTGACTGCTGGGGGGTGGGGGTGGGCTGGGGAACATGTGTGGGACATGAGTGGGGGCCTGCTGGCAGGTGCCCCTGACTGCTAGGGGGTGGGGGTGCTGGGGGACATGTGTGGGACATGAGTGGGGGCCTGCTGGCAGGTGCCCCTGACTGCTGGCGGGTGGGGGTGCTGGGGGACATGAGTGGGGCCTGCTGGCAGGTGCCCCTCACTGCTGGGGGGTGGGGGTGTGGGGGACTTGAGTGGGGGCCTGTGGCAGATGCCCCTCACTGCTGGGGTTTGGGGTGCTGGGGGACATGAGTGGGGGCTTGCTGGCAGGTGCCTCTGACTGCTGGGGGGTGGGGGGTGCTGGGGGACATGTGTGGGACATGAGTGGGGGCCTGCTGGCAGGTGCCCCTGACTGCTGGGGGGTGGTGGTGCTGGGGGACATGAGTGGGGGCCTGCTGGCAGGTGCCCCTGACTGCTGTGGGGTGGGGTGCCGGGGGACATGAGTGGGGGCCTGCTGGCAGGTGCCCCTGACTGCTGGGGGGTCGGGGTGCTGGGGGACATGAGTGGCGGCCTGCTGGCAGGTGCCCCTGACTGCTGGGGGGTGGGGGTGCTTGGGGACATGTGTGGGACATGAGTGGGGGCCTGCTGGCAGGTGCCCCTCACTGCTGTGGGGTGGGGGTGCTGGGGGACATGAGTGGGGGCCTGCTGGCAGGTGCCCCTGACTGCTGGGGGGTGGGGCTGCTAGGGGACATGAGTGGGTGCCTGCTGGCAGGTGCCCCTGACTGCTGGGGGGTGGGGGTGCTGGGGGACATATGTGGGACATGAGTGGGGGCCTGCTGACAGGTGCCCCTGACTGCTGGGGGTGGGGGTGCTGGGGGACATGTGTGGGACATGAGTGGGGGCCTGCTGGCAGGTGCCCCTGACTGCTGGGGGGTGGGGGTGCTGGGGGACATGAGTGGGGGCCTGCTGGCAGGTGCCCCTCATTGCTGTGCGGTGGGGGTGCTGGGGGACATGAATGGGGGCCTGCTGGCAGGTGCCCCTGACTGCTGGGGGCTGGGGGTGCTGGGGGACATGTGTGGGACATGAGAGGGGGACTGCTGGCAGGCGCCCCTGACTGCTGGGGGGTGGGGGTGCTGGGGGACATGAGTGGGGGCCTGCTGGCAGGTGCCCGTCACTGCTGGGGTGTGGGGGTGCTGGGGGACATGAGTTGGTGATCACTAGTGCAAGGTGACATGTGGCTTGGCGGGGGGCATGCCCATGGTGGATGGGCTGCCTGCAGGACATGACCAGGGGTGCAGGGTAGTCCCCTGTGGTGTGGGCTGCCTGCAGGGGCCGTGGAGGGTGTAGAGGGAACACCTGGGAGGGCCCACACTGCCAATTCACATGTAGGACTCCCCGCGCACCCCCGAAATTCATGTACCCCGCTCTGACAGCAAAATCGTGTTTGAAGCTTCCCACGAAGCCCAGTTATTCACATACCCCACTCGCTCAGGGCCTATCGCGTGTGAAACTTCACGCGAACCCCAGGAATACACGTACCCCACTCGCACAGGGCATTTCGCGTGTGAAACTTCCAGCGCACCCCCAAAATACACGTTCCCCTCTCCAATCGCGTGTGAAACTTCCCGCGCACCCCAGGAATACGCGTACCCCACTCGCACAGGGCATTTTGCGTGTGAAACTTCCTGCGCACCCCCGAAATACACATTCCCCTCTCCAATCGCGTGTGAAACTTCCCACGCACCCCAGGAATACACATACCTCACTCGCACAGGGCATTTCGCGTGTTAAACTTCCCACGCACCCCCGAAATACACGTTCCCCTCTCCAAAAGCGTGTGAAACTTCCCGCGCACCCCAGGAATACACGTACCCCACTCGCACAGGGCCTATCGCATGTGAAACTTCCTGCGCACCCCAGGAATACACGTACCCCACTCGCACAGGGCATTTTGCGTGTGAAAATTCCTGCGCACCCCCGAAATACAGGTTCCCCTCTCCAATCACGTGTGAAACTTCCAGCGCACCCCTGAAATACACATTCCCCTCTCCAATCGCGTGTGAAACTTCCCATGCACCCCAGGAATACACACACCCCACTCGCACAGGGCATTTCACGTGTGAAACTTCCCGCGCACCCCCGAAATACACGTTCCCCTCTCCAATCGCGTGTGAAACTTCCCGCGCACCCCAGGAATACACGTACCCCACTCGCACAGGGCCTATCACATGTGAAACTTCCCACGCACCCCAGGAATACACATACCCCACTCGCAGAGGGCATTTCGCGTGTGAAACTTCCCGCCCACCCCCGAAATACATGTTCCCCTCTCCAATCGCGTGTGAAACTTCCCGCGCACCGCAGGAATACACGTACCCCACTCGCACAAGCCCTATCGCATGTGAAACTTCCTGCGCACCCCAGGAATACATGTACCCCACTCGCACAGGGCATTTCGCGTGTGAAAATTCCTGCGCACCCCGAAATACAGGTTCCCCTCTCCAATCACGTGTGAAACTTCCTGCGCACCCCAGGAATACATGTACCCCACTCGCACAGGGCATTTCGCCTGTGAAACTTCCCGCACACCACCGAAATACACGTTCCCCTCTCCTATCGCATGTGAAACTTCCCGCGCACCCCAGGAATACACGTACCCCACTTGCACAGGGCCTATCACGGGTGAAACTTCCCACGCACCCCCGAAATACACGTTCCCCTCTCCAATCACGTGTGAAACTTCCCGCGCACCCCCGGAATACACGTACCCCACTCGTACATGGCCTATCGCGTGTGAAACTTCCCGCGCACCCCAGGAATACATGTACCCCACTCGCACAGGGCATTTCGCGTGTGAAAATACAGGTACCCCACTCCAATTGCGTGTGACACTCCCCGTGCAGCGAGGTACGTGTATTCGGAGGGGTGGGCGAGGAGTTTTACAGGCATTTTTCATGGTTGGGGGCCTGTGCGCCATGTACGGGATTTGTGCGCTGTGCATGGCGCACGGGGAGGGGTTGTGGCGTAACTGGCGCTGCTGCAGGGTCCCTGCGCCACTCTGCGCCATGGCTGGTTTTGGAAGCTAAAATCCATGAATACGCTGTGCGCGGAAATGGATTTTAGCGCACGCGGCTGGCGCGGAAATTCGCAAGCGCACACTGTTCGCCAGCCGCGTGCGCCACTTGTGTGCTGAATTCTATGAATTACCCCCCTTGTCTGTTGTGTCACCTCCCTTTGATACAATTATTTGAATTGTAGTGTCTGTATAGAGCTCTTGAATTGCTACCAATAGATCCTCAGGACAGTGCCATTTTTTTTGTTTTGCCCATAGACGATCTCTACAGACAGTGTCAAAAGCCTGTTCAAGGTCTGTGAAGCCTAAGTACACAGTCCCTTTCAATTCTAGGGCTCTTAGTTTTAACAGGTTTAGCAAGAAGAGGTTCAGAGAAGTACCCACCCCCGTTGTGAAAGCTGTTTGGCGGTTATCCAGGATCCCGGCTTTAATTGCCCATTTTTTTAGATCTCTTAACAAGATCGATGAAAAAATCTTCCCAAAGAAATCCAAAAGGGCTATTGGCCTGTAGTTCCTTGGGTTCGTCCGGTCCCCCTTTTTAAAAATAGGAACTTATCAAGGCTTCTTTCCAGGATGATGGAATTGTTCTGGTTTGGATAATCTGCTGGAATAGAGCCAGGATAAAATCTGCGCAGGCTTCTCCATTTTCTTTTATCATCCCATTTGAGATGCCATCTGGCCCAGCTGCCCTTAGCTGTTTAACTCTGGATATTATGTCTTCCTTATCAATATCTATAAGCCAGGGTGCTGTATTATGATTTCTTTTGGGGCGATTTTGAGGCTAAATCATCTTTGAAAAGTGCCATAAAGTGGTTCACCCATACTTCCTTTGATACTTGATTCGTACTTACGGCAGATTGGACCTCTTCTCCCTTGTTTATGATTTCCCACAGGGATCGTGCATTAGCAGTCGTAATTGCTGTTAGCATTTGTTCTGCAACCCCCTGTGCTCTCCAGGTTTTAGATGACTATAGCCAATGTTTGTATCGTTGTTTTCTCAGCCTTAGTATGTGTAATTTGTCCGGGAGGTTGCTTTGGCGAGTTCTTCTTTGCTCGGCTCAGTATTCTCTTCAATTCTTTACTACTTCCCTGTTATATGCATGTTTTCTTACAATTATGGTACTTTTGTGATGTCTCTTTTTACTTCAAATTCTTTTAACATCCATCTGTATTCTGTCGCATCATTATTATTTCTGATGTTGGTGGCCAATTTATCCACTAATTTCGGAATGTTAGAAGGTTTGATTCGGATCCGATTCCTTCCCCATGATATTTCCATTTGGCATCTGGTTAGGTTAGTCTACACCTTTGAATTCCATAATAGCTCTGTATATAGCTAATAATGCGTGGTCATTAGTTGTTTGTTTCTTTACTGTCAGTGATTTAATCCAACCTAGTGTATTTCTGGGAACATAACAGTAGTCTAGACAGGTACTCTTGAGGCTGCAAAACCAGGTTTCTGCCCCTGGTATGTCGCCCAGTGTCTGACCATTTAACATATTCATGTCACAGATATTCATTTCTGTGATCCATCTTTTTTCCAGTATTCCTAGGGCTGACCTCAATTTCAACCTTCCCTTTTCATCCAGAAGCTTTAAATTCATGTCTCCACATAATAGAATCATTTGTTGTGGATCTTCATCCATGGATATGTCCACGGGTCTCATAATGGCTGCCATGTATTTCTCCATGTCACAGTCTTGACTACTCTGATATGTGTTAATTAGGAGTAGTCTGGATACCAATTTTCCTTTGAGTCTGACCAGTTTTAATATTTGTACATATGGATTTGGGGTTTGATGGTCTTGAATCTGTAAATCACAATCATCTTCAATTAGAGTCAAAAGGACGGCTCTAGTCTTCCCAATGGGCCTTTTAGCGCTGGGTTAATGTATACTTGGTAGCCCTCACAAAGGGGCTAGTTCTTATCCAGGATTCTTGTATACATATAATCTCAAATTTCGACAAGAATTCCGTTTCCCCCGAGTACAGGTGTCCAAAACCCCTGGTATTCCATGAGGCCAACAGGGATTGTCGCACTTGTTCCTCCTTTTGTCTCTATTGTTTCTTTTTTTCCATTCTAATTTTAGGGCTTCCTGTTTTCCTTGCCCCTATGGCCTGATTAATTTCTCTGGGTCCCAGATGCTTCAACTGTGGTCTTGAGTTGTCCACTGTGTACCTCATTTTTGACAGCATTCTGTTCGTAGATTTTTGGTTTCCTGTCCTCTGGGGATCCTTGGCGGATATCTCGCTCTTTTCCTCTTTTCGTCTGGCTTTTTCCATTGGGGCATTTAAAGAGTTCCCTTGGTGGTGGTGCTTGTTTTGTTGGCCGACCGATCTTGGCTTGGTCGGGCGCTTTTCTCCTGTCTTTCTCTTCTCCCCCTTTCTTCCACTATGCTTAGCCTCAGGCCCAGGTCCCATAATTTGTTCTCAGCACTGTTTCTCTTGCCCTCTCTGATCTGAAATGCATAGTGATCAGATCCATCCTGCTTTCGTCGATAAATTCAACGATCGCTATGTCATCAGGCCGGAGCCTCTCAGCTGGGAGCAGCTGGTTTAGCAATGTAGTTACATTTGTTCTATTCAAGAGTATCTTCTTGTGGTCTTTAGTGATCCTTTCCAATTTTAATTTAAGGAATTTTTTGTTTGAGTTCTTTTCCCCTGAGCCATCTCTCCTAGCTCTCCTTTCTGGATAGTTTTTTTGGGCATTCTCACTTTCATTGGGTGGCTGCCGTGATATTTTTTCATTTCCATTCTGTCGTTTTTTGGTGTTTTCTCTCTTCCCAGTTATGCCAGTCCTGCTTCTTTCTATGGGATCGGTCATCATTATCTTTCTGATTTAGAACATGTATTTTTGGCCCTGGAGATCTTTGGTCCTCCCTTTCCCGGGCGGGGTCTATCCTCCTCTCATCTCTTCTCGTTGGCATTTTGTATTGTATGTACTTTAAAAGTTCCTTCCTTCTATTTTCGTTCTTCTGTGCTATGTTGTTTTTCTTCTTCATTTCTGTCTTTTTTATCATCGGAATTTGAGTATTTATCAATGACTTTCCAGTCTGTCATACTGATGTTCTCCCATATTTCATCCTCATGGTTATTTTTAATTACTCCAATGAGATCACTCAGGCATCTAGATCGACTACTGACATTACGTCGGAAACGTCTTCCCTTATATGAGCCTTTTTACAGTGGGAGTTATTGTCAGAGACTTGGCTTAATGCCATTTCTCTTCTTGGTTTCTTTATTGGTGGTTTCAGATCTCCTCACGGCAGAGTTTGCATGTTGCTTAGGAAAGCTTGCAATCCGTTTGCTTTTCGTTTGATTGTTTGTTTTTTGTTTTTATCGGTAGCACAAATGGGGGCGAATGGGAGAGAGCTGTTTTCCACATTCACCATCTCTGGCTTGTCTTGGTGTTTTCCTTCTTGGAACATTGAGTATGTTAGGAATGGTTCCTTGTTTCCTGATTTTTCCTTAAGGGCCCCTTGTATCCGCTTGGTGTTTATTTGATTCTTTCCCAGGAGCATCGGACCACCCATTCTTTTTATGGAGTTCTTAGGCTCCGATCCCGTTGCTGTTTTTTTGCCTGGGACACTAGGTATCGGGCTCATGTTTTGTAAGTATTTCTGGGTTCTACTAACAGTAGCTCTTACTTCATAAGATTTCCTTATCCACTTGTGTTCTTCCAGGATGGCTTCCATTAGTAAATGTTGGTCATTTGTATCTTGACGTGCCAGGTCACATAATCGACTTTGCAATTGGCAAGAGGTGTCGGATTCTTTTTCAAGCCTTGCATCCAGTCTTTTTGCGAATCCTGCGAGTTCAGTTACCTGCTCCTTCGTATTAAGATACATTGCGTAGGCCGAGTTTACCGACTCATTGATGGTCTCATTAAGTTTCAGAAACTGAGCCATCGTTGTGTTTGGAGCTGCCATAAGAACGTTCTGGATGTGAATGAAATCATCCTGTCGATTTTTGTCACACATCTCACTGATTTTCCTTATGGCCCAGTCATTGATCATTCTAGGTTGGCCCACTTGTTCCAGTCTGGGATGTGGCGTGCTAGATAGATCTGCTCTTTCTGGCCATTGTGTAAACTTGGCTCCTTCATCTTGATGTTTTTCCATCGGCGTAGGACTGTTTTGTAGATCTTCTCCTTACAGTGCAGCAATTTTTTCCATAATGAAGGACAAGTTCCTTTTTTTCTCGCACACTATTTTGCCTGTAAGATTTGCAATGTCTTGAATTAACTTATTGGCCAGAGTTGAATTTTCTGTATAGGTGTTTCCGGGTTGCTTGCTTCTACCTGTGGCAAAGGGTTCTTCAAAATGTCCTGATTCAGGAGTAAGTTCCCCTGGTTAGCCATCTTGAGCGATAGTCTCATTCTTTCCTTTTCTGTTTGACTAGTTTCTAATTGATGCTTTGCTGGCGTCTTAACCCACTCCTCGGATCGAGCTCTAGATGAGGGTATTTTTGCTTGGTTGAACGAGTCATCCCACAGTTCTTCGTGCCAGTCCTGGTCGTTTGCATGGTTGGGGAGATCCTCTTTGCCTACCTCCAGAGCGCTTTCTGCCATTTGACGGCCATTATCCCGTTGAGCATTTTGCTGCAGCAGGCTTGTTCAGTCTTTGCCTTTGTCAGGGACTGAAAGTTCAGCTTGAGCCTGAAGAATCTTGGCTCCTGATACGGGAGTCTTTTCTCCTGCGTCACCCTAAATCCCCTTCTCTATATTCTGGTTATTCCCAATGTTCTTTGGCTTTTGCCTTTGTAAGGTTGTAGTTGTATCATTGGTATGGCTTGGGGAAGTAATGACTATAAGGTTGTCTCTATTGATCGGTGTTAATGGTGTCTTTATTTCTTTTAAGTGATCCCTCTGAGCAGACAAGATTGCAGGGAATATCGAGGATGAGCTTGGTACATCTGCTGGCAATTTCCCTCCTTACTCGGATGCATCCGAGGTATCCTGCCGTTGTGGGGTCGTGGTTGAATCCTTTTTTTCCATATGCCACTGGTCCTCCTTATTTTCAGCGCCTTCTTGTGTGTCATGGTGGGAGTCATTTCTAGGCAGGTTGTCCCCCTCTTGTTCGATTTCCTCAGTGTAATTTGTACCCTCGGTTCCATGTATTAGAACCTTAGTCTTTCTCAACACTATTTCAGCCCTGGGTACCCGATCGTCAGCCCTCTTATCCAGAGTTCCCGATGTTGGGGTCTTGGCCTGTTCCACCTCAGGTGTCAAACTGGTAAAAGGGAGGCAGGACTGTGTTAAAGACGGGAGCACTTTGTGTCTTATTCGGGAGGTTGATGGTGACAGGGGCTGGGAGACGGGATAAGAGACCAACCGCTGCCTTTTCTGTTGGCGCGTCTTTCTCTTCGAATCCGCCTCTGTTGAGTCACTTGTCGTGCGCATGCTTTGTCTCGTCAAGCAGCTCCTCTAATAAGTGGTGACTGTGTTATTTTATGCCGTCTCCAGCCGTAAATAGCGGAAAACAACAATTGGCCGGCAGCCTTGTCTCCACGGTGGGCTTAACTGAATTGAGGAGATGTCAAGACCCTTTTTGACTACTTCTAGTCTCAGATCTCTTAACGGTAGGGTTATGTGGGTGTTAATGGTTGAGACCAACCCCACCAAGGTTGACTCGCAGGATGCTACTTCATTTGTCATTTCCAGGAGTGTTCCCGCTTGTGATTGAACTTCTATTTTTTAATAGTTCAAAAACCAAGACTAAAGAATTCAGAGAAAAATTCAGAGCCATCAGCGTATCTGCACTTGGCTCGGGTTTTTCTATAGACAGGTCTGGCTGAGTTACATTCTCTGGCGTTTCTAGACTATGAAGTGAGTTTTTTGAGGAGCTCCTAGTTAGGGGAGGTGGAGATTCTCTGGTCGTTTCCAAGCATGCTGTATCCATGGCAATGTCCAAGTTAGCAGTGGAAGAGTGTATTTCAGAGCTAGAGGATGGAGTTTGCAGGTTTTGTGGCACAGACCAAAGGATAACAGAGTCTCTCTCAGCATCATTATAGCTTTTGTGTGTTTTCCTCCCAAAATGAGTTTGAATCTTTTGATAGATCTTTTTAGTTGTTAATGTATACTCCAGACCTCGTTGCCATTGTTGCAAAAGTGTAGTTTGATGATTTCGCTCATCTTCTCTGCCCTTCGGTGTAGTAATTTTTGCCTCAACATGGATTTTGGCGTGAGTTATTGATTGGTTACTGAGGCAGATTACTGAGGCACGTGTTCTGAGAAAACGCTTCGGTGGAGGTGGATCCCACCTGTTCCAATTCTAGCAGGTAGGAACCATCTCCTTCCACTTCCACCTCGCTCTGCTTATCTGTAAATAGGCTGCTGCGCAACTTCTTGTCGGGTGCTAAGGTGCAATCACTCATGGTGCTGCTATATAAGTTATCCACGTGATTGTCACAGCACTGCACACCGAGCACAGCTGAAATCGCTGGGTTTATTGTATGTTTTTGGGATGGCTGTAGCAGCTCAGTGGCGCATATGTAGCTTCGCGCCAAGAGGTAGTGCCCACGGGCTCAAAGGAGCAAGATTCTCTGACAGTCTCCCGAGTTTTAACTAAGACCTCTTTGCAGCTCTCCGGTGCTAATGTTTTCTAGCGCTTGTATTTAAAAACTAGCCTCTTGTTCCACGCCCCCTCACACGCCTCCAACGCAACAATGAATATTACAGTGCAGTATGTCTGCTCTGTCCTTCTTTCAGAGCCTTAAGAACACTGATCGATTCTAGTGTGCTTACTGTGAATGGTGAATGGTGCAAATCCGCTCCCCTGTAATGGAGTGTCCGGTGATAGAGACTGGGTGCTCCTATGCCCTTTTGTCTCCACAGCCTCCAGAGCCAAACAGTAGCAAAACAGCTCAGGAATCCAAAAGTGCACCGCCCTTTACTCCGCAGCCAGGCTTCACGCCGCATGGGCTCGGTGCACTGCTTATCACTTCCTGATCTTTGGAGGGCGTGGCTTACACCTCCGATGGCCTTAAAGGTAAAGGCACCAGTTCCAAGCTCCGAAATAATATGCTCGAACGCGCAATGCGTGTTATAATACTAACACGTAGTAAAGAAGAGTAAAGCAGGCTCCAACAGTCTCCACGCCAGAGCCACAGCAGCAAAACAGCTCAGGAATCCAAAAGTGCACCGCCCTTTACTCTGCGGCAGGGCTTTCGGGAGGGAATTGGTGGAATCTGAGAGGGGGATAAGAGTAATTGGGAAAAGGTGGGGACTAGAAATACGATCATACAACTGTAGTGCAGAAGTGGGTGGGAATGGTGTCCAGGATGGACATGCCCTTGACCATTTATGTAATAAGTTGCCCCAATGTCGTGATAAAATACTCAAGTATAATTTTCAGTGGTTATAGGACACTACAGGACAGTGCTTCTGTGAATGGCCAGGAGAGGGAATGTTCAATAGTGGAATAGAAAGCATGTTTTCGTATTTACTAGCAACATATAAAGAATCCAAATTTAAGAAAAGGCAGAATATCCTAGGGCTCTGGAAGCTTTATGAAGAGAAAAAGGAGAAGCCCGAAAAGAGGGACGAGCAGGAGAGTGATGCAGCGGTATTGCCTAATGCACCACCCCCTCCCTACGGGTTGTATCCAACACTGAAACCTGCAGCAGAGTTCATCAACCCACAGTGCGTGTCCACACTAGGATGGTGAAAGGGGGTGGCACTAGAGAAAAAAAGGAGAGGAGCAACAGGAATTAGTTGGCTGACATAGAAGAGAGTATGCCACAACAGTTGGACACAATGTGCAAGGATGCGGCGAGGGTGATCGAAAAAGAGGTGCATAGACAAGACAAGGAGCAGGGAGCAGTAGGGGGTAAGGATGGGTGGACATCTGGAAAGATAATATTTAAACTGGGCAAAGAAGACTGATGGGGAAGATGGGCTGGACGGGTCTGAAGAGGACTTTGTCGCCTTGGACAGGGACAAGGGGGCAGGCATGAATACCGGAGAATGGTGGGACGAGCCATGGGATGCAAATCAGGAGAAGGAGAGGGGACGGAGACAAACGGAAAAGGGGTAAGTAGGGGAAAAAGCAGGTAGTGGTCCCATAAACTTTACAGTGGAGGATGGCGGTGGCGATGGACCAGCAGGGCGGGGCAGGCATCTGTTCCTCTGACCCAACTGCTCCTGTTGCAGAAGGCGAGGAGAGACGCACACTACGTACTATGGCAGACGGGGGACAGAGAAAACTTAATATACAACTTGCCCTCCCTAAAGGCAGGAGCGCGCAAGTAGATATACGCCCTTAAGAAGGTGACAGCAGGGGTTGCTCTAGCAATAGGGATATGAAAAGCTTGTTTGCAGCAATATTGGGGGAGCAAGGAGACAGAATATGGGAACAAGTGGGATACAACAGGGTCAAACTGAGTAGTAATGTACACAAATGGGCGCCCTTTAATAATTGTCGCGCCTATGTAACGATAGTGCTAAGTATGTACCCGGATACTTTGGACATGGGGCAACACTGGCCTGCAAGATGAAATCGGATGAAGACCTTGCAGATTACATCTGACAAATACAGGAGATGTGGACGCTAGAGACCCGACAATTGTGGGATGTAAACATACCCATATTTTATTGTATATTGGTTCAAGACCCAGACCTCTCTTGATAAAGTAGTAGGGATAGCAGCTAGGGGGTGGTGTTAGGTAAGATTTTCATATTTATGATAAACCTTCCTGACCTGTGTCAACCCCAGAATCTCCATAGGGTTTGGTTGGAGTTCTAGTTTCCTATAACTTTTAGGCTTAGGCTGGGTTTCCCCTTTGGGCTCCCCTGTTAATTTCTCATTTGTGTACTTAGGGAACTACTGTTCCCAAGTAGTAAGGAGGGATTTTCATCCCCATTAAGTTTTGTATAAGTGAGCCAGCACACCCCACCTTCTGTGGATTGCTGGAAGGATACAATGTATCCCCTTTCTTTGTTACCTGGTAACATTTTTGTTACAATAGCAAGTTTACTTGAATGGTTAGTGGCAGTGATTTTACCTTTATGACTTTTAGTCGTTTTTACTCGCAGGCTGTTAATTCAGCCTTGGTAATGCACAGAAGGACCACCATTCTATGTTACTACTTTTTTGCCATTTTTAAGTATGCTTGTTGTTTCTGAGGTCTCCCCCTGCCATTCTAGGCAGGAATGACCTCTGTGAAAGTGTTGTCTCTGGCGGGAATCCTTTGTATTCCCCAACCAGGCTTCAGAGTGTATGAGAAGGCAGGACCTGAGTGTCATCAGCTCTCCCACCTGGCACATCTGGGACCGTTGGCGTGCTTTCTGCCGTTGATTGTCCCGTCACGTTCTGTCAAGCACCACTTGCGCGGCCTAGTCTTTTTTAACATGGCTGCCGCCGGGACGTTCTTAATCCCTGTCCTCCCGGCGGCTGGCACGTTGCAACCGTGAGTTTTTCCCCTCTTTGGTTCATCGCTTGTTAGTTTTCCCTCCAGCTCTGCTGAGCCCTCACCCCTTTGCTCTTCACCGCCTCTTCAGCGTTCTTACTCTTTCTCTCTCTCTGGCTCTTTTTCTGCAGCTCTCTTGGGTCCCTTCCCGCTCGGAGCTCTCTCTCTCGTACGCTGATCCCGCCTGGGTTCTTTGGCACCCTTGCCTTCCGGCTGCCTCTGTCCATCGCTCCCTGGTTTCCTGGAGCTGTTGTCATCTCCTTACCTGCCGTCTCTGCTGCTATCAGAGTTCGGTTTACCATACTGCAGTTTGCTGATGTGTTTCTCTACTAGAAGCTCCATCATCCTCCACTGCAGTTTTCTTACGCTGGAATTTACCTTCTACCTGACATCTTCAGAGTCTCCTGGAAGGACCCTGCACATCCCTTATCGTCCCATCAATCCAGGTTTTTTTTGTATCTTATTAGGCTTTTTCCCCCTGCTGGTTACTGCGGGACCAGAGTCATTAGTCTGCTGGTCTTCCAGACAACCATTGTGGCATCATCCCACGGTAGACCATATTGCCATTAAAAAAAATAAAAAGGCTACCAGAGTCATGGGAGAAAGAAGGCGCTCGCGGATCATTCCAGAGCTCAGGTGAGGAGCAGGGGTTGAGCTCAGAGTACGATAGTGAGGCTGACATTGACAGTTTGCAATGCCTGACCACCCCAGAGATAGCCACTGCAGAAGAAGTGCAGGAATTGGTGGCAGCAGTGAAAGGCCTGACACTTGAGGTCCAAAACCTGAAGGCAGAAAACACTGTACTACAGCAACTGGTCGCTACCCGGGATCACCACCCAACGGATTTACCTCCAATGGCCCTGTCGTCCGGAAAGTACGACGGCTCACCGAAAAGACTTAAAGAATTTGTTGAGGCATGTATGGTGCACTTCGCGTCCAGGGCCATCACCTACGCCTCCGAAGGACAAGCCAATGCAGATAGCAACAGCCAGAGCACCCGTCACTCCAGAAGAGAGGAAACATCAAAGAGATACAGGGCTCTGCATGTATTGCGGATCTGTGGATGGAGGATGGCAAGAAACTCCCAATTTTGTTCAGAACATTCGTTTTATCAGATTTTATTGGAAAAAATTAATCTTTTTTTTAAAAAACCTTTATTATTGGCATGGCAGTTGGCAAACATCAGACAAATTGTTTCAGACATTTGGGAGGAACGTATTCTTATTCAATTTAACGTTTAAACATAATAGTATTTCACGTTGCACATAGTTCTTATTGATTGTCTCTGTCTAACCCTCCTCTACATTCGAATTGTTTGTCAATGTGTGTAGATATGCTCTGAGTGGGGCCCAGATGTCCTTAGGTCTGGATTGGGTTTGTATGTCCTTCACATACATATCCTTGTTTTCTTGCGTGAGAACCAGGTTTCGGAGCCATGTTTGGACCGTAGGGGGGGCCCTAGACTTCCATTTCAGAAGTATGTGCCTCTTGGCTACTGCTCCTGCCACAGCAAACAGTCTACAGATTTATCGAGGCCTTTCCAATGTCTCCTAATAGGTATTTTAACAGGTTCGCCAGGATATGGGTATCCAATATATCGCTCATCGTCTCCGCCACATCTTCCCAGAACTGGCGGACCGGTGGGCAGTACTAGTACATATGGATCGCCTCGGCTGCAATCGTTCTGCACTTGGGGAAGGTTGCTTGTTTGGATGGATCGAATTTGGCGATTTTTTTTGGTGTAATATGTAGCTGGTTTAGAATTTTGAATTGTATGAGGCGGAAGTTGGCATTGATGGAGATAGTTTTAGTGTATCTACAGGAGTGTGTCCATTTTTGCTCATCAATTTCTATACTAAGGTCTTTCTCCCATTTGGATTGCATTGTGTTGGCTGAGGGGGTGTGTGCCTGTACCTTCCTGTATATTTCAGAGATGCCACTCTTGAGCCCTGGCGGTGTTAGGATGTCAGCCAGAAACCTATTCCCGGTTCCTCCGGGAATGACGGCCAAATTGTTCTGCAAGTCGCCTTTAGGCGGTGGTACTGTAGCGTCAGGGTTAGGCCGATGCCTATTCTGTCCCAAATTTCAGCAATTGTAATATGCCCATAGTGGGGTGTGTGGCCAGTATGGTGTATCGCATTGGACTCTTTTCAGGATCTGCATCCATGCCCGAACAGTGGACGTCACTGGGTCTGCCCACACCCTCTCCTCCTTTACTATAGTGAACCATGCCTTGAAGGTCTTTCGGTGCCACTGCAAACTGTTTGGCGTCTATGTGTACATATTGCTCAGTGTCCTGGGACCAATATCTGGCAAACTGGACTTGGGCCGCATAGTAGTATAGCAGGTAATCCGGCGCTGCTAGGCCCCCTGTGTCGTAGTGGTCGCACATCTTGGTCCAGCTGATCCTGGGTGTATTCTCTCCCCACACAAAATGTACACTACTTTTCTGTGTGGCTTCGAAGAATTTTCGACCCGGCAAAATGGGAATGCTGCTGAAGAGGTATAATAATTTGGGGATGATCACAATTTTTAGCAGGGATATTCGACCATACATGGATAGCGGTAGTCTTGCCCAGAGGTTGAGCTTAGTTTCCAGCTGTGTTAGGAATGGACCATAGTTCTTCTGGAGGATGGCGTACATGAATTTCCAGGAAATAGAATCGAACGCCTTTTCTGCGTCTAGTGTCACTGCAACTGTCTTCTTCTCAGGGTCCATTTGAGATGAGATTGCGAAAAATCTACGGAGGTTCAGGGATGTGGAACGGGAGGGTATGAAGCCGGATTGATCTATGCTAAATCAGCTTGTTCATAAGGGGATTCAGTCTGTTGGCGATGGCTTTGGCTATGATTATCGCATCCACATTAATGAGAGATAGGGGCCTGTAAGAGGAGGGGTCTTGAGGAGGTTTGCGTGGTTTCAGCAGGACAGTGATTATGGCCTCGTGTAAGTACGATGGTAGGGTGCCTCTCTTCAGGGACCCCTCCCACATTTTCAAGAGCCAAGGGGCCAGCTCCGTGACAAATGCTTTGTAGAGATCTGTCGTAATGCTGTCAACTCCTGGTGCTTTACCCATTTATAGGTCTTTAATTGTTTGGGTTATGTCCTCCACCGACAGCGGGGTGTCTAACATCAGCCTGTCTTCATCTGTGAGCTTTGAAAGTGGATAAGAATCTAAGTGTTGCTGAAGCTATGCAGGAGACTTCTGGTCCCTGATTTTGTGTAGCTTGGAGTAAAATCGAAGGAATACCTCATTGATCTCTCTCTGATTCGTGAGCGTTGTTCCGTGTTCATTGGTGATGCTTGTGATGTGTCCATGATCTAACTCCGACCTGATAAGGTTGGCTAGGAGTCTGCCCGATTTGTTTCCCTCTCCATACCTCTTGGCTTTCATGGGTGAACTTCCTGGTCAGCCAGTTTGTTAAATGATTCGGTGGCCTCCTGTAGGGGGGCTTGGGTATTTTGCCCTGGTGATCTGGTATATGCTTCTTCTGCCATTTTTATGCAGGCTTCAGTCTGGGTTGGAGTCGAGCGGATCTCTTGGAGTCTGCTGTGTACCGTGGCGATCAGAGGTCCTTTCAACCACACCTTAAAGGTTTCCCATATTGTATTGAACGATACCACGGAGCCCTCATTGTGTTAAAAAAAGTTGGTCACTTCCGTGCGGAGCGTCTCCACCAGCGCCTCATCTTGTAGGAGTTGCGGTGGCATTTTCCACATTCGGTGGTTCTCAGGTGTAGGTCCAAATTGAATGTCTAGTATGATCGGGGAGTGGTCTGAGAGGGTGCAGGGCAATATGGTACATTCCTTAGTCTCCTGGATACATTCAGTGGCACAAAGCCAGTAGTCGATCCGGGAGCTCAAACCATGGACATATGAGTGGGATTGTAAACTCTTTGAGATGGGGGTGTAGCTCTCTCCGTGCATCGGCCAACGGTATTAGTCACATGGCATGTTTAATGGTTGATGCCGCCTTCGTCTCCTTTCTGCTACTTGTCATTGTTCTGTCCATTTCAGGGTCTAGGATGGTATTAAGGTCCCTACCCCATATTATATCTGCCTCTCCTATTGGCAGTACCGGTGCTAGTATCTGGTGGTAGAACTCTGTGGTGTCAACGTTAGAGCTGTACGTATTGAGGACTATTATGTCCTGTCCTCGAAGCGTCCCCCATATTATTATGTATCTGCCTTTGCAATCACAGTTAGTTTTGGTTATGACGAAATTTGTTCTTCGGTGGATGATTGTTGCGACCCCTCTGGATTGTGAGGAGTAGTCAGTGGTAATCACTTGTTGGCCCCAGGCGCGGCTTAAAGGTTCCACTGTCTTTTCAGTTGCATGAGTCTCTTGAAGCAGTATTATGTCGATTTTGTGTCTGGCCTCATAAGCCAGGACTTTCCTAGCTTTGATTGAATTAGACAGGCCTCTTATATTCCACAATAAAAACCTAGTGTTCATCCCCTTATCCTGTGTTGCCATACCTTCCACCATGTAAAGTGTGTGTTGCGACTGTGATGTCCACTTAGATGTCTCCCAGGTTTTGACATGCCAGGTTTTCTATCTAACTTAACATAGTTCGACAGTCCCCCCCCAATGTTGGGTGGATCCCAGGCCCTCTCTTCCCCCCTGCCTCACCATCCCCCCAATCGGGTGGTGTATCCCTCATAACTGCTTGCAGTACTGCAATAATGGAGGTGGCATGTTCGGTCGCCGTCTCCGGGGCTGCAGCCTTCTAGAATGTCATCTCCTCTTTGGCGTAACTCCCCCTGTGGCATGTTTGTCTAGGACCATCTGGGAGGCTGATTGTGCACCCTAATGGTTGACATTCAGCCGTTCTTAGTCGTATTGGGGCCATTTGATTCAACATATCTCAGGACTTCGTCTGGTGTCTCAAAAAAGTGGGCTCTGCCCACATGTTTTATACAAAGTTTTGCCGGGTACATCATGGCATAAACAAGCTTTCTCTCTCGCAACACCTTCTTTACCCCGTCAAAGGTGCGTCTGGCAGATTGCACCGCTGACGAGAAGTCCGGGTATATGTGCACAGGATTGGAGTCGTACAACAGCAGGGCTTTTTCACGCGCAAGTTTCAGGATCAAATCCCAGTCTCTATAATTCAGTAAGTGTACAATGATGAATCTGGGAGGAGCCCCTGGTTTCAGGGGAGGGGTTAGTGTCCTGTGTGCCCTTTCCACCAGGAATTGGCTGGAGAACAGGTTATCTGGGAACAATGTACAGAGCAGCTCCTCAAGGAAATGTTCCATGGGTATGTTGAGTTTTGATTTGGCTACTCCGACCACGCGCATGTTATTATGCTGTGACCGCGATTCTAAGTCTTCTCATTTTGCCTGCAGGGTCTTGATGTCTTTATTTATATTCTCTATGTCCTTGTTGTGTGAGGTGGTCATATCTTCTAGGGTACTCACTCTCCCCTCCGCCTCCGAAACTCTGGCGTTGACCTTTCGTATATCCGACCGCATGGACACTATACTCCGATATCGTCCAGCTTGTTGTTAATTGCTGCAAACCCCTTCTCCATGTATGGGGCCACGCATTGTTCAGGTGGGGCCGTCAAGGGGTTCTCTAGGGGTAATGACTGATTTGGATCTGATGTGAGGGTAGAGGTAAATGTGTCCATGGGTCCTTTCTCCTTGTTTTTGGATCCTCCACCCATCATGCACGCAGCGGTGTCCCCACATCCGATGTGTAATTCTGTTATCTGTTTGCTGGCGTGGTGCTGAACTGGCTTGAGATGGCTGAATGGTGTGCTACGTTAGGAGCCGTCCGCCGAGGGCCACTGGGCGTTAATGGTCGCAGGGCACTTGTTGCTTGCGGATTATCCCCCAGGAGATGTCCCTGTGTGGTAGGGTGGAAAGGTGGAGCGCGGACCCCAAACCGCGGCAGGGGCCCAAGCCAGCGAGTTATTGGAGTGCTGTGAGGCCGACGGAGTGTTACTTCTAAGCCCAGCTCAGACCCGGTGGTGCCTCCTCTTGCACAGTGTCAGACTGGGCCCGGGGCTCAGTGGTTCTGTGTGGCCGTACGGCGATAGGGTAACGTTGTGCTTGTTGAGTGGATCGGGCTGCGCCCCAGTGCTGCTGCAGCTGACTGCCCAGAAAAGGCGCGCATATCCCAGGGGCCCCGCACCAGCGCGTACCTTCAGTGGGCACCAGGCGCCTCACACCTCCATGATCTGGAGGTGTGAGGCCAGTCACGTAGGTGGTATGTCGCTGTGGAGCTGCTCCCTATGTGTGCCTGAGGGGAGCTCTGCAGCTCTAATGTCGCCGGGGAGCCGGCGTGCATGGATGATCCCTCTGCCCCTCGTTCCATGCCCACTTGGCGCCCGGTTTGGCGGCCTCAGGAACGGAGGCACTACAAAGCTGCCAGAACTTTGCCCTGGTGCTCCGGTCAGGAGGGCTGCAAAGGGCTGGTCTGGTCGCCGTGGGCAGTGTTTCTTTTCCTGATCGCGTCCCTGGCACTACGAGACACAGCGCGAGGCCACACAGGCGCCGGCGCAGCCTGCCACCAGCAAGGGGGTTGATTCTCTCAGAACGGGGCCGCGTTAACAGCAAATATTGAGCCCAGTTGTGCCCCCAGGTCTCAGCCTCTGATATCTGTGGAGAAAGGGATAGTTGGCACAAATAGACTGCAGGATTCTCCTTGTAGGGGTTTGCAGGCTGCGGAGCACTTGGATCAGGCAGCTATTTTCAACGGCGTGCAACAGCGCCCCCGAAAAAATTCATCTTTAAAAAAAAATGTTATAATCAAATGTACAATTGACACCAATACAACAGTTACAGAATTGTGCTCACATTAATGTATCTCAAAAATCAATTAAAACACATAACTGTCTCATCTTACCTCCACATTTCATTCATGGGGGGGATCCAGATGTATTGGTCTAATCACAACTCCACTTTTTGACACTTCTAATTTCTTTGAGTCTTTCCTAAAGGACAAACGGACTGGGTTATCTAATGCCCTAGGGATCATATCTGTCAATCTCGATCACAAAATATCTGCATTAGATTGTACAAATCGCATATTTACTCTACGTCAGATTACAGTCATATAGACTCCAAGTATGCTTCTTTTTATGTACTATGGTCTCCGGATTCCTCCTTATAATACGGTGTCAGTACCTTGCTTCACCTGCAAATTTCAATTACCAAACATTACTATTTACTTTATGGTTTTTTAAGTGAATATAGCTTCAAACACTTCATTTAGTTTTGTGAAGGTATATTCTTACTGATATTCATCAGTAGTGGCCCGTCACTAATTCTCGGCGTCTCAGAAACACACAGATATATTACAGTGCACGGCTCGATTGCCACAGGTCTTTGCACACTGAATGTGATACCCTAGTTGGAGACAGGCAGAATGGAATTCTCTGTCAGTCTAAACCACTTATAGCATGTGTTCCGCTAGTTTTAATGTCATGCACATTTCTAATTGTTTAGTAAATGGGACCCCAAATCAGGCATATCCCGATATTGAAGTATGCAACATCCTGGGCCACCTTAGTTTTGCCCCTTCTGTTTCAGGGGAACGGGACTCAGTGTGTATATTGTCTCTCTATCCTATTTAGGAAATGCAGTCTGACAAAAGCGGATCACATACTTTTTTCGGGTGTTTTAAATATTGCTTAACCCATGTTGGAACACTCCATCTATGTCCTGTTATCCATGTGCTAAATTCAATCTATCCTGGTGATTAGTATAGCAGTACCCACTTTCTCGAGAGGCATATAAGGGCATATACGAGACACTGCATTCCCTATGGCAGCCAGGCATAATACAGGGGAGTTCATCCCCTTGCAACACAGCTATCTATCTGATTAAGAAAGCAAAGGGAGGGACGTGCTGTTTTATACAGGACTTACCCTGAACCATATTATTGAGGCAGGGTATCCATTCGTCCCCAAACCTGCGATGATTCTTTGCAGCATTCCCGTGGATGCACACTATTTCACATTAGCTGTCTCAAAACATGCCTTTTTCTCCATTGCACTACATCCAGACTCCAGGTACCTCACCGCTTTTATGTATCGCGGCACCCAATTGGAACACACTAGAATGACTCTGGGGTACTGCAAAGGGCCTAACATCTTCAACAGAGTAATACAAATGGACTTGAGCAATTTGAAGGTTGCAAGCACAGTAATACAGTATGTTGATGACTTATTTGCATGTAGCCCGACAGAAGAGGAGTGCAAAAGGGACTCAGTGACACTACTACCTTTGCTGGCAGACAAATGATTCAAAAGTGGACAGAGAGAAATTACAATACTGTCAAAAAGAGGTGGTGTACTTGGGTCAGATTGTGTCAGCAGACAGGAAAAAAATAATACCAGAAAGAGTAGAAGCCATACAAAATACTCCACGACCACATCCAAAAACAGTGGAAGAGATGTAGCAGTTCTTGGGCTTGTGTAACTATTGCAGAGCCTGGGTATTTGACTTTTCTACGTACACAAGGCCATTGTTGCCAGCACTATAAGAAGCACAGAAAAACAAAACACACATAAAAGGCACAGCTGAAATGAGCGAAAGCTACGATGAGCTAAAACATGAATTAGCATACGCACCAGTGTTACAAAGAAAGGTTTCACCTGTTCTCACATTCAGATGGAAAAGTAATGACAACAGTACTGACACATAAAAAGGGACAGGAACACAAGCCACCTGCATATTACAGTGGGTGACTGCATGCAGTAATGCAGGGATATTTCCCATGTGTGCAGGCACCAGCTACATTTGCTATTGAGAAGGCTTCCACGATAACTATGGGGTACCCAGTGGTTTTGTACGTGGAACATGCATTATTGGAGCAAACAAAATCAACACTGGCCACTCCGAGATCTTCAGTGTATGAGGTAATACTAACCAACCCAGCAATAGAAGTGTTGAGATGCAGGACCATAAATCCAGCAGAGTTCATTGCAGAGCATAGCAGGAGTGTGTTGCCTGTATTCCCTGGAGGCTGTGGGGCCGTGGCTGCAAGGTTACTGAAAAAGATAACATGAGTCGGAGAACTGAAATCCCTGCGACACGCGCCCAGGCCAAACGTATGTTAAAGTTAAGAACTCCCTCCCCCAAACCTGGTGCGGATTGCGAGATGCAGGGTGATGAACGGCCTGCTGCGAAAACAAATCCAAAGTCAGACGCTTCAACAGTTGTGGTGGAGCTCATAAACAGAACTCATCAGTAAGTGACTGTAGACGAGACGGGAGGGAGGACGTGATGGCGAAGGGGCGGGCGTGATCTATGCTGATAATACTCACTTCTGTGCAGCTCACTGGGGAGTCCTCGCGCCGGCTGTTGGATGTGGGACACGCATTGGCTGGCGGGCCACCCTGTGCTCCTGGGCTGGTCTCCGCCCCTGCCGTGTGCTGTCCCGGGCGGGCGAGGGAGTTGCCGCTTGTGAGAAACAGTGAGTGTCTTCATCCAGTAGGGATTGTGGATGGTGACAATGCACACAAATCGTTTTCAAAATCACCTTTGTGGGATCAAAACGGAAGTTATGATTTAGTGCCCGGCTTGCCCAGTGCCAGATATAATTGCAAAGATCTCAGGGTGGACTTCGTCAAAAAGGACCAAAGGTGGATGAGTAACAGAAAGTCTGAAGTCAGAAAGTCTGAAGATCACACCACACCACAGATCGTAGCTGCAAGGAGAGAAAATACCCATGCACTGCCCCGATTACAATCTTCAATGAGTGGGGAGATTACAGTTTGAATTCCCCCACTAAAATTAATGGTGTGGAGGATAGTCACAAAGTTAAACAAGCCAGACCCTCTAAAAAAGGCTGCCGCTAATGAAACATCCAGAATGCCCATGCCCAGGAGTGGATAGACTCCAGTAGATGCCCAGTCCCAGACAGTGTACACAGAATTACCAATTCAGCTATCCGATGAAGAGGGACTGGAAGAAGGTTGGGAGCCTTTTGATAATCAAAGGATCCAAGATGAGATCTCGAATTACATCCAACCTCCCTCCCAACGCAATTCACTAGTAATTGCAGACCAGGTCCTTAGAGACTTAGCAGCCCTGAACACCAAACTGACTGTCACAATGAGATCAAACTAAATAATGTCACGTGAAACATCAATGACTTCGGCAGCAGGCGTGCACCTCCAGCACAATGATATGAGATATCTAGCCAGTCTAGAGTCGAATACTCCCTCATTTGACACAAGAAATGAAGAAATCATGTTATCCCAAAAAAGGGCTAGACATGATTTAAGTCCAGAAAGTGATGCTCGCTGTTCGCAAAAACATTTTAAAGGCCAGGCGGGGAAACCTTCCTGCAAAAATTCTAGTGAGTCAATGAGTGTACCTGCATCGATACTGAACCATAGAGAATCGAACGAGTCTTCTTCCTCTTCATCCTCAGACGAAGACTACCGTTCACCAAATGAAAGAAACCGGAGCCACCAGGAATCTAAGCTCCAATTGCCAAAAGTGCAAAGTAGCCAACAATCAACGCTAGTAATAGTTGAGAAAGTAATCCGTGAATTACGCCCAATACTGATGTCAGCAAGTACAAAAGCCGTGTGTCATGATGCCTACCTCCAAGGAGCCAGGTCCGACCCAGCAACCCCAGAGGCAGGCATCATTTCCCCCAGGGAAGTGCTAGCGGGCCCAAGCTGGGGCTCTTTGGACACAGTCCTGGCGCCTTTGGCGCCAGGCTCATAAAGCTAGACATGTGTTCAAGTGTTTTAATGTGCACTTACCTGATGCAGACCATGCTGCTACATCCAGGCCCTCTTGAGGCCTGAATGGAACTACTTTACCTGTGGGACTACTTTCCCTGGGTGTGGTCGGGGAAGGATACATACCTGATCGGTGGAAGGATACATACCTGGAACTTCTTCCAAAGCTATTTAAACCACACCCGATCAGCAACTCACGCTTCGCGTTGTTCTGCTCCTCGCAGCTGGACGCTCACCGTGTCAGCTCCTGCTTCTGGACTTCAGCCACGCCTGTCAGCATCCTGGGTCACCTGCTAAGAGAGAATTGGAGAGAAAGAAGACCTTACCTGCTAAAGCAGCATCACGGAGACATCACACCGACAATCCTGAAAGGGAAGACATCATTTTAAAAGCATTTCGCTTCGATCGCTGCAGCGCTGCATTTCACTCACCTTTCCTGGGCACCTCCATCTTCAGCAGCGATCATCCAGATCCGCAGCCACTTCCTAGAGCCTAGAGAGAAAAAGACAAGAACACAAGGTGAGAGAAGGAAGGGAATAGGAAAAGCTTAGTTTCCTTCTAAGACTTACCTGTTGGGTAATTCCCATTTCATTTCGGGTCCTGCCGCTTCCTGGCATTCCGGACCCCGGCCCCTATGGGGAAAAAAGACAAAGACATTGAATGAGCGAATGCAAAGACATTACCCGAACGCTCATCCAGAACTTACCTGTCATTTACTGGAACTGCACGTTTCACTTCGGGTCGGCGCCATATCTCCGGCATTCCGAACCCCGGCCCCTAAGGGGAAAAAGACATAAGCGTTAGCGCTTGCTGTAATAAGACAATGAACATTATTATTAAGCTTGAACTTTTGAACTTGCTACAGAACTCTTACAGCGCCTTACCTGAATAGTCAAGCTTATTTGAACTCCCATCAAACCTCAATCCAGTGAAGTAACTGGGTTTCAACGCGCCCCTGCATCAGAAGCAGGATGGAGAGCTCATCCTTCCTGACCCTAAGGTGAGACTTCACAGGGAAAACAAGGAAGGGTATCATGGAGGGTTGGAAGGGAGTGGGAGGCTTGAGCATTATTCCGTCAGTAGGTAATACTCCCTTTTCACGCACCGCACAGGGGAATATTCCTGCGAGCCAGTGAGTCCATCCTCAGAGTCCTGCGCTTCACCATTGAAGAAGCATCAGCACTCGGAGCCAGACCTGCGCCTCCGTGGGAATCAGGTGAGCGTGACACTGTGGCCCCTTTAACAAAGCTTTTTGAAAACCTGAACAAGAATTATTGTGATCAGACGACATTAATAGCCCTGCTAAACTCAAAAATAGAGAAATAGGAAGCGGATTTGGTTGACATGATGTCTCAAATTACGGTGACAAGGCGAAGCAATGACATCTCGCATGCAGTATTGAAGGACTCCCTGAAAAATAATTCGGAGGATAAAAGACTTCTAGCAGAAGTCACCAAACAAGCTCTAAACTTACTTCAAAAAGAAAGAGATGTAAGGGTTTGTTTTTAAACAAAGCAAACACAGACTGAGAGCCTGTCATTTTCTGATCAAGTTTTAAACTTGGATGTGTCTGAACGTGCTCAGGGCCACCCATCAACTGACAATCAGCAAGGAAGAGGTGGCGGCCTGATGTCTACTAAAACTCAACAGAAGACAGTTAGAGAAGGAGTCATCAAAAATCCTTGTACCAGAGGAGAAAGATAGGGTGGACAGATGGAAAGAAGTTGCCAAACAGGTCGAGGTCGCAGCAGTGACTGCTGGGCGGAAGAGTTTGCCCGCTACCATAGACCCTGCAAAGTTTCCACTTACATCGAACGAGCTGGTGGAGAAGCAACAGCTCGATGTAGTTGATTCCACCAGGCCGGCAATGGAGGGTGTTGAAATGGAACAACCAAAGAACAAGTCCACAGTAGCTTCCGCCGAACCGAAAGAAGTGGAATGGTTTGACATATTTGAAAAACCACAAACGTCAACTAAAGTACAAAAAATTAATAAAGGAATGGAAGGAGAAGTGAAACAGGACAAAAGTAAGAAAAAAACAAAAAACATGCCAATGCAAAAAAACAAATGCACGAAACTCAGCTAACTTCTTTAGAAACATAAGAGCCTTGAATATCATCTTTAATAATTCTGAGGCATCAAACGTTGAAGCCAGAAAGGACACAGTAGAAATTAAAAGGAAAGACCCGTCGACAAGCAGGAATGGAGAAGGTGGAAAGGTGAACAGAGACAAATTCGTAGTGGAGAATAGAGATGAGGATGATGACAATGCGGAGTTGCTGAATATGTCGACGTGTAGCCTATCCTTAGAGGAAGGTGATGAGGAAGCTCGGAATGTGGTTACAGAGAAGAATGTTGAAAGAAATACCAGTCTTGAGCTTGATGAAGGCAAAGACCGGCCGAATATGACGCTTCTAACAAACATTGCAAGCATAAATGAGTGGGTCCAAACCAAGAAACAAGTGATATCCTGGCCTCAGACACCCGAAAAAAGTTGCAAAGCAAAAACAAGTGAAATTTCGAAGGATGGAAAGAAAAAAAGACTTCCAGACTATTGAAGAGAAACGCTTGTACAGCATCCAGGGAAGCTCGTGATCTAAATAAGATGAATCTGGCCGAGTCTCAGAGTGTCAAGCAAACTCCTTGAGCACAAAAGCCTTTGCGCCTGTCTCAATCATACGGAATTCTGATTGAACGAATTGAGCACAAAAAGGGTGACTTGTCGTTAAACAGACACACGATACTACAGCTCTTTTACTTCATCCCTGTATTAAGATCTATAAAAAGTGCAAGAATTGAACGTGTTTGAAATCATGGATGATCTGAATAGCAAGTTTGCCTTGCTCCATATTGGAGACCGTAAACTTGCTCAATCAGTGATGATGTGTGAGAGACAGCTGTTAGATGCAGGTTTCCAAGTATATGAGGTTCACGTTTACAAGTATATGAGGTTGACGATAACACTAAATCTACAGAGTCTGCAGAAGCAAGCGTTCAAAGTAAAAATGGAAGGTTCCTAATGAAGATCAACACAACCACAAAGACAGTACTAAACGAGCAACAGAAGGGGTTAGACAGGAAGACAGAAGATTCGGTGCAACAAGCGACAGCCTCACAAGAGGAATTGAGAAGGAAGAAAATTAAAATTACAGTGGAAAACCCAAAGAGCAAAAACCCAGGGACGCCCTTAAGTAGATAAGACGGACCAATCGGGTGAAGAAATAAATTGCTGGGCGTGGGTAGCCAAAGCATTAAATGAAACATCAAAAAGCTAATGCCATGAACGATCAAACAAGATTGTGTTGGCCACCTGGAACACAAAAGGATATTCACATTTAGTTAAGTCTCCCCCAAAAGCTTTGGAGATGGCCGATGTAATATGTCTCCAGGAGACGTGGCTAAACAGAAGTTCATGTGTTGACGGATTCAAAGTGGCCATAAATCCGGCAATTGTTCAAAATAAGGGTGGACCAATGTCTGGACAACTAATTCTTGTGAAACGCAAATGCAGATTTAAAATAAAAACAGCCCAGATTATTTTGCCGCCCATACAGTATGCAAGGTTAGAAGCAACTGAATGTACTAGAAAAATAAAAAAATCAGTTCATTTGCTAAATGTATACTGGAATACGAACTCGGCCGACCATCAAAAGTTTGAAGAGGAACTTCTGGATACCATTGATAATATCTTAACAGGAAATGCAGACGCACAAATTGTTCTGTGTGGTGACCTCAATATGAAGCTGCTGGAAGTAGATGTGCCCAAAAAGGGCATAAAACATAAGGAGAACCGAAAAAGGGAAAGCTGGCTCGAAGAAATGGCTAGCAGAAATTTGTTGATGATGAACGGAGCCACAATGGGCGATATCCCGCCAAAGGTGACCTGGGAAAGAAATAATAGAACAGGCTAGGGGTCGTTAGTAGTCAGTGCGCTAGTTAGAAGCAAAATTAATTTGTACTGAGATGGCCTGCTGCTCTGGTAATCTTCCACTGATGTCCCCTAACAAACAGTGCATGTAAACATGAGTTAAAGAAGGTGATCACAGTGCGCAGATCCAAGAGAAATAAAAATTAAAATTCTTGTATTGATAGTCCAAAAATTGAAAATTTGGCTTCAAATCCAATTTATTGGTCCAATTTGTTAGTGACTAAACAGCCGACACGTGTTTCGACCTTTCTGGTCGTTCTCAAGGCTGTGAATTAAACAACATATGATATATTCAAATAGATATCATGAACAATCAATTTCAAACAGGGTGAAACAAATGACAAAAATAAAGTAACATACCAGTATTTCAGTATATGGTTATGTCCAAATGAAAAATAGAATGGTGATCCAAGATGAAACAAGAAAAAAATGAAAATAGGGGTAAATTAGAATATCATGTAGTGAACCGTTGTATGGTTAAATAAATAATAATATATAATGTGCATGGGGAAGTTGCAAACATACCGTAGTTCCAATATTGTGATTGTCAGAAAACTGTGTCTAGTAACACTGTTGCCGCCTAAAATGATAAAAATGTCTCTGATTGAATATGTATCTCTATTAAATGACAAAACATAAGTATCATTTGAGTTTGCTTGCTTATTGATTGAATAAGACCAAAATAACTTACCCTCCAGGGGGTATGTATCTTTATATTTGTCTGAGTAATCTAAAAATAAATGGAAATACCTTCATAAATAAAAATTGACCAAAAAAGTCCAATCGATCTATAATAGCTTGATGACCCCAAAATAAGGTGTACCTCATGCAGATAGCTCCAAAAAAAGGAAGTTCCGGGGTCAAATCCCCATCATCTGATAAAAATCCAGCAGTTAGAAAGTGCGCCGTGCGAGCTCTATATGAGCTAGCAGAGTTCTAGCTCAAGCACGGCCGTGCTGACGTTCGTCCGTATCATTCCAATAATCATATTGAAATTCAATACTAGACTATTGTTTTATATCAGAAGCAATGGCGCAAGAGATTATGGCCCTTAAGGTAACAAAGTATCCGCAAAGTGATCATAATGTGGTTACAATCGATTGGAAGCAAAGAAATCTTCAATCACGTGCACTATGGAAACAGCAAATATCGTTGGAGCCAGGCCACAACTGTCTACGCCTTAGAAATAGTGATATAATCACTTTAACTGAACATATTAGTCAAAAAATTGGTCCAAAGAACGTTGATCCTATAGAATACCATCTCCTATTTGAATTCTACAGACCAAAAAAAAGTGCTCATTATTAACCGACTTATCAGAGTCATAACTATGAGCCACAAGTTGCCCAAAAAAAAAGGGAATTGAGAAAGGAATTAAGAAGAATCTGTGGTGCAGCTAATCTTGATCAAAAATGTGAGATAAGAAAAGTGAAGAATTACAATAACTGGATTAAAGCACAGAGATCAATGCTCGAACAAAGAGATGCTGAAGTAATGTTGGATGCCTTGAATCAAAGAAACCCAAGAAGCTTTTGGTCGCTAGTCAATGAACCGGAGAATCCTCAAAACACCATTTTAACGGATATGGTGAATGAAAATCAATGGGTAAGGCACTATAGTCAACTATTTAAAAAAAAATGAAACATCCTGCCCTTTCCTGCAAGTTATGTCATGTTATGTTACTTTGCATTTACATAGCACCTTATGTACCATTGGTATAGCCTCAAGGAGCTGGTAGGTTGAACGCCCTCGGGAACCGAAGTTCAAGTCAGTAGAGATAGCAGGAAGAGTCAAAGGTGCGCATGAGCACCGTATATATGTGCAGCTGGTGTGGCATTCGTGTAATAGCTGCTTCTTAGCATTAGGTGTGGTGGTTGAGAGATCAAGAGTATGTGTTCGTTCTGGCAGGTTTTATCCAGACCGATTCTGGCTGCGTTAGGCCTGAGGAGAACGCCTGGCTGGAGGGTGTGTAACCAGCAGTGTTCAGTTAGAGTGATGGGGTGTAAGAGGCGGATGTGGTATGAGAACAGCTATACCGAATGGTGTCATAGTATCTCTGTGTTCTAGTTGAATGGTGGTGTAAAGAAGAGAGTAAGCGTAGTGATGTGATATGATGTTTTACATGCTCTTTCCAACGTTCCATGCATTCCAAACCATTTCATGTATGTCGCGTGATTCTATGTGCTCCAATCTGTTCCATGCACTCCAATCCGTTCCATGCACTCCAGTCCGCTTCACGGACTCCAGTCCATTCCATGCACTCCAGTCCGTTCCACGCACACCAACCCGTTCCATGCTCTCAAATTTGTTCCGTGCACTCTAATTTGTTCCATGTACTCCGATCTGTTCCGTGTATTCTAAGTTGGTTTATACACTCCAGCCACATACGTCACCCGTTCTATCCACATACGTCACCCGTTCTATCCACATACGTCACCCGTTCCATCCACATACGCCACCCATTCCATCCTCATACGCCACCCGTTCTATCCTCATACTCCACCCATTCCATCCGCATACTTCCCCGTCCCATCGTTCACGCATTCACCCGCTCTACGCACCCGTCCGCTCTACGCACTCATCTGCTCTTACCCACTTGTCTGCTCTTACCCACTTGTCTGCTCTTACCCACTCGTCTGCTCTGCACACTCGTCCACTCTGCACACCCATCTGCTCTGCGTAGCCATTCGCTCTGCACATTAATCTGCACCACTTAGCCAACTGTTCCGCTCACCCGTTTGTTCCGCACACCCGTCTGCTCCGCGTACTCATCCGCTCTACACACTCGTCCGCTCTACACACTCGTCCGCTCAACGCACTCGTCTGCTCTACGCACCCATCTGCTCCACGCACCCATCCGCTCCATGCACCCATCCGCTCCACGCACCCATCTGCTCAACGCACTCATCTGCTCGATGCACTCATTCTTTCCCCGCACTCATCTGCTATATGCACTCATCTGCTCTACATAGTTCTTCGCTCTTACACACTCATCCGCTCTATACACTCATCCGATCTATGCATTCATCCGCTCTATGCACTCATCCGCTCTATGCACTCATCTGCTCTACACGTTCATCTGTTCTATGCACTTCTGCAGGTCTACACACTCCTCCACTCTTATGTACTCATCCGCTCTACACGCTCATCCGCTTTATACAGTCATCTGCTCTACACACTCGTCTGCTCTACGCAATCGTACGCTCTATGCATTCATCGACTCTATGCATTCATCCGCTCTAAGCACCCTTCCAGTACCCATCCGCTCTACACACTTATCCGCTCTACATACTCATCTGATCTACACACTTATCCGATCTACACACTCATCTGCTCAACGCATTCATCCGCTCAGTGCACTCATCCGTTTCACGCGCTTCAACCATTCTACCGATTTCATCCACTCTACTCACTTTGTTCATTCATCATGCATTATCAGTTCAGGCCATGTCACTTGCCATAAGCACTGGATCCGTTCCATGCTTTCTATCTGTTTCATGCATTACACCCATCTCATGTACTTGAATCGTCTATTCTGTACTTTCCATTTATGCCATGCACTCATACATTCCATGTCATCTGTCTGTGTTCTCATCAGTCTCCCGTATTCATCTTTCCATCGTCTTCTCTTTATAAATTTTGTTCATTTGTCCATTTGGAATCATTACATCCATTTTATTAATTTAAACCGCAATTACTGTTTTTGTACGATTTATTCTTTTTTTTTTTTTCATTTCGTTGCTTTGATCTACTTTTCCCATTCTATTTTGTTTGTTCTTTTAGTTTACATTAGCGGTTATTAGTTGTGGATTTCTCGCTTTGATCTTGGTGTTGTATTGTTATTTGTCTTATTGTTATTCAAGAACTAGTAGTTTGTTGAGTTGGTGTCATTACGATGCTGTTATTCAGTTTGAGTACAGGGTTGGTTTTAGGGGAAGAGCCAAGTTTTCAGTAATTTGCAGAAAGACATTAGATCTTCAGTTAGGCGGATGTGGGGTGGGAGTGGGTTTCACAGCATGGGGGCCAAGGCTGAGAATGATGATCCGCCTAACCTGACTGAGTTTGTTTTAGGTATGACTAGGAGACCGGCTGAGCTAGATCTTAGAGTATGTGGAGGGTGGTAAGGTTTTAGCTTGTCTTGAAGATACTGAGGTCCGGTTTCATGCAGAGCTCGGTGAGAAATGCATAAGGTTTTGAAGGTCTCCCTTCGGGCCACCGGAAGCCAGTGCAGAGTTTTGAGGGCTGGGGAGATGTGGTCTCTCGGGCCGAGCGCTAGTAGCAGTTTGGCTGCAGCGTTTTGTGCTCTTTGTAGTTTATTCAGTTGCTAAGCATGGACTCCGAGGTAGAGTGGGTTAGCGTAGTCCAGTCTTGATATAACAATTGATTGGACAGCGGAAAGTCTGTTGGGAACGGAGAGGTATGGAAAGATGCGCCTAAGAGTTTTAGGTGGTAGTAGCAGGATTTTGAGACGTTGTTGACTTGGCGCAAGAGTGTTAGGTCAGAGTCAAGGGTGCAACCAAGGTTTTTTATCGACTTAGAGGGAGTCCGTGAATTGCCCATGGCAGATGGCCAGGGTAGTGGGTGTGGAAGAAGTTCAGAGTTGCCACATACCATGATTTCAGTTTTGGAGGGGTTTAGCAAGAGGTGGTTTCTGGTCATCCAGAGCTCTATGTCAAGGAGGCAGGAAGCGAGGTCAGGTCGGCAGTTGGGTTTTGAGTTCAGGAGTTTTAGAATTACTAGAGTGTTGTCAGTGTAGTTGTAGCACAGGATGTTGTGTGAGCAAATTATTGGCGGGAGGGTGATCAAGTAGAGATTGAACAGGAGGGCAGATATGCGTGCTCCTTGTGGAACTCCCTTGTCGACTGGTCGGGCTTTGGAGGAATAGGTGGAGAGTAGCGTTATTTGGTACCTATCTTTGATGTACGAAGCTATCCATTTTAAGAGCGGTTCCACGAATTCCTAGGGAGTGGAGGCGGTCAAGGAGGATTGAGTGATTGATTGTGTCGAAGGCGGCGGATAGGTCAAGAAGGATTAACGTGGCGCATCCCATGGAGTCTGCCATGTTTTTAAGGTCATCCCAGATTGAGGTTAGGGTGGTTTCGGTTCCGTGTTGGGCTCTGAAACCTGATTGTGCGGGGTCTAGGAGATTGTTGGCTTCGACAAAGGCATTTAGTTGAGAGTGGGCAGTTCAGTCAATGAGTTTGGCAAGGAATCTGGTGTTTGAGATGGGGCGGTATTTTTTCGGCTCGAGAGGATCGAGGGAAGGTTTTTTTATTAGAGGTTTGACATGAACCGTTTTGAATGCGTCTGGTAAAATTCCAGAGGAAAGGGAGTCATTTATGATGGATCTTGCGTGTTCTCCTGCACAGGTGGAAATGAACATTTCTTTGAGGGTTGTGGCCAGGCAAGAGTCTAGCGGAGAGCCGGATGGTTTGTGGGCAGAGAGGAGTTTGAGGAATTGGTCAGGTGATATTGGACTAATGGTGTTGAAAGTTGGTTGGGTAGTGGCCGGAGGCGGTGGGTTGGCCGGTATAGGGGGCGGGTTACCTGGTGGATGTAAGAGAGCTAGTTTGTTGGTTTGAGCATTTGTTCTTTCAAGAGCTGTGGTGTATAAGTAGAGAGAGAGTGAGTCGCACAGCGATTGTGAGGGGGGCGGGACGGTGGTAGTGCATGATATGATATGATATGGCATTTATTTTTATTGTTTGGTGAATTCGGTGATGATTTTGTGAAGTTCTTCGCTGGGGTTTTTACAGTTTAGGATTCGGGAGTTGTAATGGGCCTTTTTTGCTTTCCGGGTTTCGGCCTTGTACTGATGAAGGTGCCGGGCCAAGGTGGATCTGCTCAGGGGGGTTTTGTCTTTCCGCCATTTGCGTTCTAGGTATTTATATAGTTGTTTGGTGGTCTTCAGTTCAGGTGTGAACCATCTAGGGAAAAGGCCACGGCGGGCTGATGGTTTGCAAGAGGGTGTGAGCCGCATTAGTGAGGTGTTGAGCCATGAGTCGAAGGCGTCGGGGGTTAGTTGCTTATTGAGTTGGCAAGTAGGTGGAGGAGACTGGAGGAGTGCGTCAGCTAAGTCAGGAAGGATTATTAGTTTTTTCCAGCATTCGCGTAGATTCAGAGGTTCTGGTTCGGGAACGGGAAGCGGATCGAGTGAGCGAATGCCGAAAGGAACAATGAAGTGATCGGACAAGATGATAGGGATGGGGGCTTTTAGGAGTATCCGGTTATGGGAGCTGAACATGGCATCAAGAGTGTGTCATTTATAGTGAGTTGGGCTGTTTATGTGGGGTTGGAGGTTGATCACGTCTAGGCCGTCAACCAGAGAGTGTGTCATAGGGTTGGTGGGAATGTCCAGCCATATGTTGAAGTCTCCTAGAAGGGTGAGGTTGAGATGGTTTAGTTGGAGGGTGGTAATAGAGTCGCAGAGGTTGTTTGAGAATTGTCTATCGTAGCCAGGGGGTCTGTAGATTATTAGGAAGCTGTGGGAGAACGACGGGGATATGGATAGTTTAACGAGGAGTGATTCGCAGGAAGGAATGGAAGGTTGGTTGTCAATGATTGAGGGGTGGAAGTGAGACTTGAAGGCGAATGCTATTCCTCCGATTCTAGAGGGACGGTTCAGTGGGAGGAAGGAGTAGTCGGTGGGGGGAAGGCTTCATTGGCGATAGGGGCGAAGTGGTCTGAGAACCAGGTTTCGGTGATGAAGACCAGGTCTGGTTTGTCAGAGGAGAGGAGGTCAAAGATGCTGTGTCTGTTTTTTGCTACGGATCGGGCATTAAACAGGATGAAATTCACTTTGGTGGATGAGAATGTTGTCGGAGCTGCAGAGGTGAGGGGGTGGAGGGGAGGGGATGGAAACTGGAGAGTGAGAGGGGTGGGGTGGTTGATGGTCGATGGGAAGAGGGGGCGAGCAGAAAAGCTGGTGGGTTTCGGGTGGGGGTGGATGGACGCGTGTGTTGGGATGATTGGGTTTGGAACGGGGGATTTGAAGGTGGGGTGTGGGGGGTTAACAGATTCCGTTGTGGTCGGTGAGAAATCGAGGGAGAGGGGTTTCAGGCAGGGTGAGGTGTGGGGGGAAGTTGGTGATTGGGGGGATGAGGTTTTGGGTCGAGACAGGGGAGGCAAAGAGTGCTAAGAGATTGAGGGGGACCAGGTACGTTTCCTCTTTAGTGTCTTTGTTGCAATTGGTGTGTGCGAGAGGGTAGGGGGGGTCAGAGAGAGATGAGGCTCCTGTTCTTGCTAGGGCTAGGCGTGCAGTTTTTAGGGAGGGGAAGGGGTGTGGTCATGGGGGGATGATGGTGGGGGTTAATGGGAAAAGCGGGGGGTGCATGATTGGGCAGGGTGTGCCCAGTAAGCTAGTGAGGGGAGCGGGTATGATCAAAGTAGGCTGATCGGTGGAGGGGTTCTGAGGAGCAGTGGTTTTAGGGTGATTGGCTCGCCATCATGCTCCTCTGGCTTGGTGTTTGGAAAGGGGAAGGGAATGGGATGTGGTGCAGGGTGGGATGATTTGGGGAGGGTGGGACTGGAGGCAGGGCTGGTCGGAGGGCGTAGGCGGTGCACAGGGGTGGTTTCCGGGAGACCTTGGTGGCTTGGGTGCACTCATGGTTTGTAACTGTGATATAGATAATAATAATAATAATAATTCGGCACTTATATAGTGCTACGAACCCTCAGGTATCTGAGCGCTGCTTATTATTACCCACGGTGTGTGGTGCTCATTTATCGACCTCGGAAGGATGAAAGGCTGAGTTTGGCCCCGCCGGGATTCGAACCTGCGTTAGCAGGCTCTGCACGGATGTGAAAGCGAGTGCTCTACTCTCGCTGTGCCACTTGACCGGCCTGTACACCTCTCAATTCAACTTTGCACAGAGAGGATATTAGGCACACTTCTAAATTACACTTTGCACAGATAGGGTATTAGGCACACAGAGAGGATGTTAGGCACACTTCTGAATTCAACCAGGGCACGTTATTAGGCACACTTCTAAGTTCAATCAGAGCACGCTATTAGGCACCTTAAGAATTCAGTTTTGCTTAGAGAGGGTATTAGGGATGTTTGTGGGTGCGCCCACTTCTCAAACAACCTACCCTAGATCCTGAAAACGCTAACAATTATAGACCCATCACCACCGTACCCTTCCTGCTCAAGATCTTTCGCCCAGGACACGGGACCGAGTCTGCCCTACTCAATATTAAAATACAACTCAATGACATCATGGATAAAGGTAAACCATGACATCCTAGGCACAACTCAAAAACGAAGCCCACTTCTCTCCGCAAGCCATCTCATGGGTCACTTCCTTCCTTGGAGGTCGACTCATGAAAGTCTTCTCAGACTCTGCCTGGCCACCCCCACCACCATCCACTGTGGTGTCCCACAAGGCTCCTGCACTGCCCCCACACTGTACAATATCTTCACCCTCCCACTTTTCAATGACCTAGATCATTGCAACATAGCCTACACCAACTATGCTGACGATACTCAAGTTCTACTCCCCCTCACAGGCATCTATGAACAAGACGCCGCGGCACTAACCAAGATCTATACAGCCATCCAAACCTGGATGGCAGCCAATGGCCTATGTCTAAACGGAGACAAAACAGAGATCCTCATAGTTGGCACTAAAGAAACCCTAAACAAACTCCCACCACAATACAAAACTTTCAAAATCGATAACTCCACCCTCCCAGTCTCATCGGCTGTAAAAACCCTCGGAGTATACCTTGATTCAACACTATCCATGTCACGACAGGTAAATGCCATATCGTCATTCGCTGCACTCACCACCAAGATAATTAACGCAGTGAAACCTTTCCTCTCAACAAAAAATTGCCTATCAATAGCCAGAGCCACAGTAGGTACCAAGCTGGACTACTGCAATGCCCTCTTCCTGGGCACTTCAACAAAAAACATTAAAAAAATGCAAGTCACTCAGAACAACGCCTTAAGAGCAGCCCTGAGCATTCCGAAAATGGAACACATCTCCCATGCCAGAAAAGAGGTCCACTGGTTACCTATAAAAGAACATATCCTTTTCAAATCCATGGCCATTACGCACAGATGCCTCTCCGCTGACGCCCCAGCCTATCTACCCGAAAGGATCACCCACATCGCGTCCTTCAGACCCACCAGATCACACCTGGCCAACCAGACCTATGTACCCACTTTCAAAAGAAGCAAAGCTGGCGGTTCCAGCTTCCAGCACCTAGCTCCAAAAAACTGGAACACCCGTCCTACGGTACTCAGGAACGAAAAATCATACCAAGCCTTCCGCAAATTGCTAAAAACCACCCTCTTAAACTAACTCTCTCTTCATAGTGATTATATGTGACATCTGTCTATAACAAAGCACACACTGGTTCTTGTGACAACTGTATGTATCAACCACACGTGCATCTATTGTATGTAACATGTCAAACCACCTACCTGTTGTAAATTATGTCTCTACCTACCTATCTACCTACCTGTTGTAAATTATGTCTGACATGTACTAAGTGATAATACTCGACCAGCGCCACAATGCCCTTGGGCAGATGTGCGCTATACAAATCCAAATAAATAAACAAAAATAAATAAATAGCGAGAGTGGCCGCCAACACCTCGATCGTCGACGATGATAGTTCTTGTACGGCCTTCTTCGGCAGGCCTGCCACCTTTTTTTCCACCGTAGGCTCTTAAGGAATGTTAGGCAGAATTCCATGCAGTACCCTTTGGGAACACCACACACAATTAAGACTACAACTGACTGTACAAATTCACCTTTGGTACAAGCCTGTACTACACAGTAAAGTGGTAGCGATGGCTGAACAGCCAGACTTATCTCAAGAGCAATTGAGCAGTATCAAATATTTACACAAAGGACAGCAATTACTATGATTCAAACAAACACTGACTCAAGGTTTCCAAGTAAAAGAATATACATTTAGTTACTCTTTAGTTATATAACATTTCACTATCATAAAGCAGTTTAAAAAAATCACAATCTTAATAAACCACACCACTCCCAATAAATTCCAGACAAGTTAAGCTCACAAAATGAAGTGGGAGCAAATTGGCACTCGAGCAATTTAAAAGGGAGGGAAAGACTACGGTAATAGAAATTAAACCACACCAATAGTTAAGTATTCAGGGCAATTGAGCAAGAGGATCAGGTAGAAAAGGCTTAGGGTCAAAGGCAATGGGTCAAAAGTCGTTTGCTCAAGATAACACGGTTCAGGGTAGTTCGCGGTAAAGTTCGTACCACGGATTCCGGACAAGGTTGGTTCGCAGAAAAGTCAGTTCAAAGAGAAGAGAAGGACAAGCCCTCGGATTGGAGTAAGATTTCAAACACTTTCACCGCGGTTGAACAAAACGAACAACCGGATTTGCACAGTACCTTAAAATGGAGAAGAAGCTGTAGCTGAGGCAGACGTTCCTGGTAGATCCTGCAGGCTCACGGTTCCTGAAGCGACTGTCGTACTGACAAGAAGTAGGAAGACTGGAGGGTCCTGCACTACCCAGGCAAGAAACCAGCAGCAGAGCGAAACAACAAATAAAAGGTGCGCTCCTTAAGACCCAAGCAGGGTCCGACCTTCCTGGCTATCTAGCTCTGTACAGCGAATTCGACCAGAAGAGGGGTCCTAGCTTGCACTTTGGGTGAACTGGTTGGTCCCACCAGCTCAAGTGAACAAGTTTCCTGGAGGATCTTCTCTGTCGTCGGATTCTGAAGATTCAGACCTGCAGCAGGGCTTCACCGGGCGGTTCAGTCGTTGTAGGGTTCCTCTTCCATCAGCTCCTCATTGGTTCTTTTGTTCCAGTGGCGACTCTGCCTTTCCAATCCCAGAGACCTGCTTTTTATGCAGTTTTCCCCCATTCACACAGCCTGGCTATCAATCACACAACAGGGTGGCTGTCCTGGCTAGGACAGTCAACCAGCCAATCAAACAGGAGTGCGACTTGGGTTACTAAGGGATCCCATGGCAGGGCTCCTAAGACCCCTCCCTCACATCCTGCCTACCCAGACTTTCAGGCACCCTAAGGAGGGCTTCTATGCAGAAGCCCGCGAAAAGACGGCGAACAAAGGAACCAAACCTGGAAGTAAGCCATCCCTGTGATTTAGCCATTGAGAGCGAGATGACAATCGGATTTGTATACAAAAGTGCAGTTCCTCACGGGCAGCCGGGCCTGATGGCCCTTCGAATGCCATCCTCAAAAATAACATTGAAGAATGGACAGACTTTTGCGACACCCTTTTTCAGAATATAATCAAGGAAGGCCGCATCCCATCAACTTGTAAATTAGGAATTATTGTTCCTATCTTTAAAAAGGACATCCGCACCAATCCTGCAAACTATCGGCCAATAGCCCTTCTGGATGTGGTGGGGAAAGTCTTTGCAAGTCTACTCCTAATACAACTAACGAGATGGATAAGAACGAAAAAGATCTTCGATGTTCGACAGACTGGCTTCATTAAAGGTGTAGGATGCAGCCTAAACCTTCTCATACTGAACCTGCTTAAAATAGACAACATTAAATCAGGTCATAAAGTATATTTGGCATTCATTGATCTAGCCAACGTGTTTGATGGACTCGACTGAGAAACACTATGGTCGAAGCTAAAAACGAGAGGTTGCCCGCATAGCCTGATTCAGGCCATAAAAGAGATGTATTCAGAGACCCAGATCCAGATTTGCCTAGATAGCGCAAGGGTCACCTTACCAAGCCCATACGAACAGAAAGGGGCATAAAGCAAGGGTGCCCCCTAGGTGCAACACTCTTTAATTTCTATATCTCAGAGGTCGGTACCGCACTGGATAGCGTAGTGTTGTTTCCACCAAAGTTGAATGGGGTTCATATTGGAAGGATCCTCTATGCTGACGATATGGTCCTTCTGGACCTGACACCCATTGGACTCCAAAGAAAGCTTATCGCACTAAAGACCTTTATTGAAGACCTAGGGCTAGAGATCAACATAGGCAAATCAAATCAGAAATAATAGTCCTCGAAAACAAAAGGGAAGGTCAGTGTAAGATAAATAAGTCAAGATGGACATTGGGAGCAGAGGTTTTGAATAAAGTCCCTTATACTCGTTACTTGGGAACGCTAATAAACTCGAGTATAAATGACAACCCAATGATGAAAAAGATTGCAAGTAACACTAAACAGTTAACATCACAAGGTAAGATCTTGCAAAAAAAAATATGGGAAATTCTCTTATATACCAATAAAAAAGTTTTAAAAACGTAAGGTGACACCAATATTGGTCTTTGGAGCAGAAAGCATGTTTGGTTGTTTGTCACAAATTCGGGCCAGATGTGAGAGTATGTTCTGGAAGCGAATTCTTCAGCTACCCCGAGGTTGTCCAACCGCTTGTATACTGTACGAAGTGGGTGTATCCACATTAAATGCCAGAATAATGTGGGACAAATTAACGCTTTATAGGAAGACCCTGGAGGAAGCCGATTTACCACATTTGAAGCTTTAATTGACTGAAAAAAACATGAGAACAAAATATCAATAACAGTGTGGAGACAACAATGTAAAGACATCTTGATTCAACTGGCCACGGATTAAAAAACTTTTTAGTCCAACCAAAATGCAGTAAAGAAAAAAATTGCTAGAACTTGATTGGATAGAAACTGCAGAAAAACGATCAAAACATAAATGTATGAAAAATGTTCCCCCGGAAGCTAAAGGTCTTAATAGCATACCCAAATACATGGCCATTGCCCCATGTAAACGTTTGAGAAGGTTTTACTTGAAATTCAGACAAAGGGCCTCATCATGACTCTGGCGGTAACCCTTAAATGTGGCGGTAGTGCTATTACCGCCGCATTTAAGGGTCCTTCAGATCATGGCCTTGGCGGATTTCCCCCCAGCTCTGAGCCTGCGGTAATAGCGCAAATTTTCCCTATTGGGCCCAATGAGGAATGAGGAATTCCCGAATGTGCCCAATGGGAAATGGGCACTAACCGCTCCACCAAACCCATGATCCGGCGCTAATAGCGCTGGGGGGTTTGGCGGTAGGGCTAATAGCGCTGGCGGTAATAGCGCCGGCATTACCGGCCAACTTGTGATGAGGCCCAAAATCTATATGAAACCAAAGAAATTTTGAGACATAGACGAATGATTCAACCTGGAAACCTAAACTGTAGATTCTGTAAAGTCTATGAGGAAAATCTAAAACATTTAGGGCCTGATCACGACTTTGGCGGTAACCCTTAAATCTGGCGGTAGCGCTATTACCGCCAGATGTAAGGGTCCGCCAAATCAGGACTTCAGCGGATTTTCACCGGCAGTAAGAGCGCGAAGATTCCCCATTGAGCCCAATGGGAAATGGGCCATTCCCGAATAGGCTCAATGGGGAATGGGGATTAACATTACCGTCGAACTCATGATCCGGCTCTATTAGCGCCGGGGAGTTCGGCGGTAGGGCTAATACCGCCAGCGGTATTACCGCCGGCGTTACCACCAAAGTCGTGATCAGGCCCTTATAGTCCTCTCTTGCTCCAGTTTAAGAGACTTACAAACAATTTATTTGGGGAAAGAGTTGGACAAATGCTTTTCATATAGTGAAGATGATGGGTGGCGACAAATGCATAATAGCGAGTGCAAATCCTTGATATTAGCATTCACGAGGTTTTTAGAACAATTACAAAAGATGATGGAGATTGAGATATGTACAAAAGAATGATGCGTAAATATGCATCCAGTTTAGTTTGAGTTTTGCGCGTTAATATAACTTTAATGTACGTTTTATTTTTTTTCGAGTTTTATTTTTCAAAAGTTTGTACAAACTGTATGAAATAAAAAAAAATGTAAAAAAAGAAAGGCGATTATGTACATGACTGCATAGCATGCATAGACCGGAGTGAAGGTAACCCCCTGATTTTCATTGATGGAAGTTCCAGCATTGGCCAGACCACAGGGAAAAGGCATTCAGGTTGCGCAGTGGTGTCGCATAGACAATGAGTACACAAAGGGGAGGAGTTGATAGTATACTCACAGACTCGACTAACAATCCATTACTCTGCACAAGCAGCAGAGCTGGTGGTCTTGATTGAAACACTAAACATGTCAGAGGGCCAGGCAGTGAACATCTTCTCTGATTCGGCCTATGTCACTTCCACAGTGCACCCAGGGTTAGCACGATGGGAAAGGAGAGGATTTTAAAAAAAGTGATGGCACTTCCATTTAGCATGCAGGATTACTGAGTAAACTACTAGAAATGTTACAGATACCAGTAGAGTTAGCTTTAATAAAGTGCAAAGCCCATACAGGAGCACAAGATTTTATCTCACTAGGAAACAAAAGAGCAGACCGACACAAAAGAAGCAGCATAGCTGCCAGTGGGGTCACGTGTGCTCTTCATTGGCGAAACAGTAAAAGTACCTCTAATAGCAGTTTTAAAAGTGAGCAAAGAAAAAGATGCATTGCCAAAAAACGTCAATGCAACCCCAATATTGCAGATCATTGAGTTGCAGGCAGAAGCATCAGATACTGAGAAAGAATTGTGGAAAAGGTGAGGATTTTCTTTGTCCCCAACTGAATTGGTCTGGCAACGTGATCGTTTTTTTTGGCATGACAACCTTTCCTGTACTTTTACAATTGGCATTGGAACAGCTTAACTATCCTGCCCACATATCAAGAGAGCATGTGGCTGCAGGGATAAGTGAAGACTGGTTTGTGCCAAATTTTCATGAGCGCGTCGTAGAATTCCTGAATGACTGCATGACCTGCCAGAAGTTTCTGCCAGGTCACACATTCAGATTTGTACAAGGAACATTGCTGCAATGATATGCAAGAGAGATGTACTTCTTACAAGTACTTGCTTGTAGTTGTGTGTCCAGTCTCACGTTGGCTCGAGGCAAGTCCCTGTGCCCATAATGATGCCCGCTAAATTTCTTGTGAGGGAAGGTGTTCCTGAGGTGGGGGATTCCTGATGAAATTTGTTCTGATAATTGGCGGCACTTTGTTAATGATTTAATAAAAGAAATAACAATCCTAGGCATAAATAATAAACTCTGCACGGTGTACCCCATAAGCCAATGATATGTATCCATAAGCCAATGATTTGGTAGAAAAGATTAATGGCCTTATTAAGTTGAGATTGGCAAAGCTTACATAAATGCTTGAAACATCGTGGGTGCACTGCTTGCCTCTTATTTTGTTTGCGCTGAGAAAATACACCTGGAGGTGATCATCATCTGACTCCTCCTGAGATTGTTATAGGGCGGAAAATGCGTGCGCCTACTCCGTTGGTGCATACAATCTCTGACACTCATTCCTCTTTTGCTATTCGGGGGGGAGTTTGTTACGTATCTCAAATAACTTACCAAATCCCATATATATATATCCTTTCAGAGGAGGTCTAAAAACCAATCTGGACGATCAGGTGACCCAACCAAACACTTTCGACAAGCAGCACTTCTTTATCCGGTCGACCAAGTCCTCGTGAGGAACCATTTTACAAAGTGGAAAGAGAAGCACTTCACTGGCCCACACACCATCATCTATTCAACACCAATAGCCTTTTGTGTGCAGAGAAAGCCACTGTAGCTGGTGACTTAGTGCTGGTGACTTAGTGCAGAGTCTGCGATCCCAGGCCAGTGCTGAAGGAAGCACACAGTGGTTGTTATTTTTCGAGGTCATAGATTAGAGCTCGCAGGTCACGCCAACGAATAATGAATGCATTACCATTTTATAATTAAAAATCATTTGTAAAATACGATTGTCCAATCGGGCCAAAAATAAGCACAGCAGTTTCAAATTGCCCCTTAGTACAGTTTCTCTGGGAAAAGGGTTAGTATGTCCCCGATATCCAACATTTGAGTAACAGTGCGTCCGTGGTTCAAGGCTCTGATGGTGACATGGTGGCTAGCACTTCCCATGCGAACCAGGATGAGGCGACCAGGGCAGTTGATTAAAGTTCTGCTGGTTGTCTCAAATGTTTCAATGAATTAACTTTGTACTGTGGGATTGGGGGTGGATTGTGACATCACGTGTAATTGAGGGGGGTGTTGGAAGGTTTGTAGACCCAATTATTGAACATAATGTATGCTTTTCTATAAGGGTTCAAAGTGCAAACACCAATCAGCTTTGTGTGGGGGAGATTTGTTCATGTCGCACCATCACGAATACTAATTACTTTGCATTGTATAAAAGTTATAACTTTAGGGGTGTTTCTTTGACCGTGCCTTTTCACGCAGTTCTGTTCATTGATCTGTTTGAATTTGCTGTCCCAGCTGCGTCTGGGGCCCTGAATACAACTGTGTTACTTCTTGCACTGGCATACATTCTTTTTTGACTACTTTGTAATGTTTTGGTGAGTTATCAGGGCGACTCCTGACTCACTACTCTGCGTGTGGCGGCTTCATCTGCACTGTATAGAGGATTGCTGGTTAGAGGGATCTGTCAGGCTGCAACTGTGTACCCCTCTCCTCCCTCACACACACACATTTTCCAAACATTATAGTCTGGATTTAGCCTGGCGTTCAGATTCACTGTTTTGGAGAGTGGTGTTGCAGAACTTCCATCCCAATTACTTAATTGTAATGTTCTTTCTATGGATTCTTCTCCCAATCTAAATCCTGGTGTGGTCACAATGTCTACAGTAACTGCATCTGGAAAGCCCTTATTGCCTGCTGCAGAACTGCATTTTTGATCCCAGGTTATTTCTTTCCTGACTCTCCGGCACACCTGGACAGTCTTTTCTTCATCCCTAGGCCATGTATTATTAGGGTATTTATTGAGCGCGGACTTAGCTTCAGGAAGCAACTGAGAGCTTTACAATCATAGGGGGAAGAACACAGTGAGCGAAGCGGAGAAAGAAGGAGCGGGAGCTAACAGAGGAGGATGGAGGTGGGCAGGTATGGTGGGGGTTGAAAGGTGCTTGAACCCAGGTTTTGAGGAGCCATTCCCTAAAAAAGAAGGCCTTGACCATTTCTTGAATTGTAGAAGTGATGGGGCAAGTCTGATGTTGACGGGGAGGAGGTTCCAAAGTCTTGGAGCATAAACGGCGAAGGCCTGACTTCTGGTTCCCTGTATCCCAGAGTCACATCTTCATCTTCAGGGAACTCTTAAGGCCTGTCCTGCCATTGAACTCCTGGAACTGTTCCTTGGGGCACATTCCGCCAAATGTAACTCTTTCTGTCAAAATCTGCACCTCTTCGCTCTACTGGTCATCCTTGGTCTCCTCTTGAATTTACGAGCCTAAATAGAAAAGAAAAGCCAAGTAAAGGCGTTTCTAGGAGGGACTCTGTTCACTCAAAATAACTCTTAACTAGGTTATTGTGACTAATCGCAGGATTCAGTCACTTCTCCCCATGGGAGAGCCTTTCCCTGTGAGGCTAGGGAGGTGAGCTGGTTTCGTGATACCATCCCTAGGAGTAGAGACCAGCGGGACCTCACTGGGAGAGACTCCTCTGAAGAGGGGTGCTCGGATCCTACCCCCGCTCCCACCAGACACATTGCCTGGAAGAAAACCCGAAGGAACAATGATCGCCCTCACCATTTCGGACCAATTTCCAGTGCTCCCATGGTAGACAAGTACGTTGAAAGGTACCCACTCAGCCAACCCAGGAGCAGCGCAAACATTCCCCAGAGTGAATGAAGAGCCTCTGGATGCCGTTAAGGACACTTCAATTGACAGCCTCGATGAAAGTGACAAGAAGGCGTGTTCAATGTCGTTAGCGATACCACGTCATAGCAGCATTAGACATAAAGACAGAAAGCACATGTGCCATCCGCACATCGGGACACAATCACGCATCTGAATACACGAACACATGTGTACAGTGCTATAAGTTAGAGGACGGAAACACCTACATACTGTCTTTGCCTTTATTATTTTGCCATTAGCTTGACCGCAAGAGATCCTGTGCAGAAGCTTACAGATGCTTATATACAAATACCCCTGTGGAACTGCAGGAGCACCTGAGGGAGCTGACAAAGCTATAAACAATTAACCTACAGATACTATAGAATAGCACGAACAAGGTAGAAGCCATGCCATGGTTTAGGAAAATGACAGTAGGCCACCACCGTCTCAATAAAGGTTGAGCTGAATACAGCGCGAACAGGAGAGCAATCAAGTGGGACAGGGGCCTGCTGCCAAGGACACCAAAATACGAGTGACATTCCATTGCCTGAACTGCAGTAACACCAGCACAGCAAATATGAACAAATCTTCATACATCAGAGCTGCAGAGCAACAAAACACGGTCTCTGAGCATGTGACCCGGCCGAGTTGATAATGTACCAAAACTAGCAGCTGGGAAAGAGGAGCAGTCTCAACGCATCCAGACAGAGGCTTGCAACAAAGTTGTTACAGAAGAAGCCGAGTGTTGCATGATGAGAACGGGCACTCAGTCTGTGGTGGTGCATACATGTTGCAATGCAGACACATAGTTGCTCTTATTACCTTGAGAAGGTACACCTCGAGCTGAGAACCATTTAGGATCCCAGGCCTGGGGAATGTCAGCTCTAGCCAATCACAGCTCAGTACCCTAGGGGTAGGTAGCAACGGGCAAGAACTAATGGTAAGACCCTCACACTGCAACATTGTAGAAGTAGCATTTTTTCAGGGACGATCCAGGCCAGCCATCTGACATGGAAGAGCCAGTAGACTAACAGATAGGTTTGCTGGAGAGGGACCCAGATTGGGATGTCAGTGTGACGTAATAGTGCTACAAACCTGGCTTGCAAGCCAGAGATTGCTGAGAAGCTCTTGGATTTTTGCTATCCTTGTTCTCATCCCTGTTGGTTTTGGCTGTAATAAACCGCAGTTTGAACTTGCTGTCTGTCTGGGCTTGCATTCCTTTTGGGACAGGAAGGAGTTAAGCCTTCCATAAATTCTGGGTCCGTTAACTCCTAGCAGCCCCGAACCTACCTGGGAGTTTTAACTCAACAAGGTGGTAGCAGAGGGATGGTTGCCTGCGCCAGCCCGGCACCAAGCCAACCCCTTCGCCGCCGAACCTGAAAGGCTGTGGCACCCTTGCGAGTATTTCGTGAAGAACCGGAAACACGCACCCGTTGAAAAGGTCATCGGTAGCTGTTTTGGAAAATCATCCCGCCTGGAATCGGTGAGTTGTCCAGGCAGGCCAGGACGTGGAGGCGAGTGCTTTGATTGGGGAGCCGGCAGCCGAGCAGCGCCAATGCAGCACGGAACGTAAGTATTGGTCCAGACTAACAGCAATTGTGGGTATAAGGGAGGGTATTGAGTATTGTTGGGTATTATAGGGTATATTTTAAGTACTAGTGAAGTATAGTCTAGCAGTGTGTCATAGTATCATTGTTGTGAGTAGGCACTGGAGCGGAGATAGAAGTACCCTTTTTTTCAAAATCAAACTTTATTGGCATTTTAGTTGAAACAAAACAAGTCAATAATAAGAACATTCCCATGCGAACGTCACTGCTTGACCCGCCTACTCACCCCCCCCCCAGCTTCCCAGCAACGAGTTTACAACGTGTCCACAAAAATCCAACAGAGAGTGATACCCCCTTTTTCACCCCATCCATACGAGAGCACGCCTGTTTGTGAATTTGAGAACCCCCCTGAAATCCGTTTCACTCCACCGAGCTCCCAGCAATTCCTTGACCTTGGTATTCCCCACCTCCTAGAGGCCATACCCCTCTGACTCCCAGCCCCTATTCCCTGCCACCCTCACCGCCCATATGTTTCAAAAAAGCAAAGCCACAAGCCCTCGATGTTAGACCTTGATTCATCCAGTAGATGAGTGAGAAATTCCATATCATAAATCGCTCAGGTCTTTGAGATCCATTCCTTCTCCACAGGCATTCTAGGATTTTTCCAAAATTGTGCCAGACAACATCTTGCAGCGACCATCATGATCTGAAACATGTTTCTGCTCAGACACCTGCCCCTCCTCTATATCTGCCCCAAAAATGAGAAGCCATGGTGAAAGTTCCCTTTGAATCCCAAGCACCCCCTTAATCCATGAGAGAACTTCCTGCCAATATGTCTGGACCCTTGGGCAGCCCCATCACATGTGAATATAATCCCCTCTCTCCCAGTGACATTTACAACATCGTGGGTCGCCCTCCTCTTTCATCCGGGTGATCCTCGATGGGAAGTAATGCCATCTGTGTAATATCTTCAAGGCCTGGTGTCTGTATTGGAGAGATGCCGTGGAGCGGCAACCTACCCGCACATCCATGCCTACAAGGTATTGTCAATCTCTCTACCTATGTCTTGTCCCCACTTGTTTCTGGATGGGAGAGGGTCCCTTGGACTCGCCAAGAGCATCCTCCTATACAACCCCACAATAAGCCCCTTGGATCCCTTCTGCATAATTAAAAAAACTCTTGAACTCATCAATTCCCTCCTTAAATTTACCCTCCATCGAGCATGCGTCAGAACCCCCTTCAATTGCCGGACACGAAAAAAGGAGACAATTTGTGAAGTCCCAGAGCCCCCTCTAACCCACCCATGGAGATGAAGGTATTCCCTTCCCACAGCTGTCCAGCTCTACACAGTCCTGCCTCGTACCAAGATTGGAAGTCAAGTGGCTCTTCGATCCCATCCCTCAGCAGGGGGGGCCCATATACAGCTCAGAGGTAAAGGCCAGGTCGTGAGCCATCTAATGTCTCCACCCTCCTTCCATATGGACCATAAGACCTCCAGGACCGGGTGGTGTAGCACCCTCTTTGGAATACGGGCTTGGGCACCCAGGGCCACTCGTCCAGTGTGACAGGGGCCATTACTGTGTTGTCCATTGCCACCCATTGCTTACCCGAGAGTGGGTCGAAGTGACCCACCAGGACCCGTAGTTGGGCTGCCTTGTGATAAGTTGCCAGGTCTGGAAAACCCACTCCCCCTCCTCTTTAGGGAGGATCAACGTCTTATAGGCTATCCTATGTCCGGCCCATGCCCAGAGAAACCTCAACATGGCCACTTTCACCTCCACAAAGTCCAATGCCGGAATCACTACGCAACATCTGAAACAAGAACAGGAATTTGAGAAGCACCATACTCTTGATACTATTTAAGCGCGCCATCCATGACATTCCAAGGGTCGAACATCTTACCATGTTCCGTTTTATAGTTCACCACAGAGGAAGGACATTTCTAGAAAACAGGTCCCCGGTGCGTTGCGTTGCGTAACTTGAACCCCAAGATAGCAAAACTGACCTTCTCGCACCTCAAATGGTAGCCCCCCAATGTATCCCCTTTCCCTATCTGCCAGGACCCACATCATGAATGCTACTGACTTTCCGAGATTAACATTAAACCCTGATAGTTTCCCATTTTGCTCCTAACCCTTGTCATGATGCCTACCCCCGGGGATCCAGACCAGGTCCAGCAACCCGGAAGCAGGCATCAAGTTATTTTGGGCAAGCCCAAAAACCCCTGCTAGGGGCTGTTTGGGTGCGGTCCTGGCGCCTATGGCGCCAGGCTCATAGAGTAGAACTTACCTGATGCAGACTATGCTGCAAGCTTACCTGATGCAGACCATGCTGCAAGAGCTCCAAGCCAAATGAGGCTTCGAAGGGACTATTTTACCTAGGGATTATTTTTTACTCGGGCGGGGCTGGGGAGGAATACTTACCTGGGACTACTTTGGAGGCTATTTAAACCACGCCCAAAGAGCAGCACATGCTTCGTGTTACTCTGCATCCAACAGCGTAACGCTCACCGTGCCTGCAAGTCTGCATCTAGCCTTCTGCCACGCCCGCCTCGAGTTTGGAGCTCTTAGAAAAAGGGAGAAAGAAGGAGAAAAGGTTAGAACAAGAGCAATACCTTTGACCCTTACCTGAATTCCTGATCCATCGCGCCTTCGAGCTGGAAGAAAGAAGTTATTTTATGCACGTCGCCTCGCCTGCTGCAGCGCCACGCTGAACTCACCGGCCTTCGCAGCATCTTCACATTCCACCGCATCCTCCTGCATGTTCCCGCCGCATTCCTGCACCTAAGGAGTAGACAAGAACAGCAAGGTGAGCCAAGGGAATACACAGAGGAATATTAGTAACCCCCCCATAGACTTACCTGATTTTACCACCGGGGGTACTATTCCTCTTCACGGGTCGGCGCAGCTTCCACTGCATCTTCGCCGAACCCCGGCCCCTAAGGGGAAACAAAAGGACAGCAAGGTGAAACAAAGGGACTATCAAGGGGAACCCTCCTCACCACATTAGACTTACCTGATTTTACCGCCGGAGGTATTATTCCCCGAGACTTCATAATTTCTCTCACTGCCTGATTAAGGGAGAAAGCAACAGGTTACATATTGACATTATTTATCGAACTGTGTTGGAAATACAAATCCTTACCAGAATATTACCGGTTGCCACGAGGAACTCTTCACTAGGGTCAAGCTGCAATCTGCAAGGAATCGGACAAGAGTGAAAGTCAGGCATTTGAACTCTTACAAACTACATACTTTTCGGAGTCAATATTGTTCTGGAACTCACCAATTCCTTCGAGCCAGTGAAGCAACTGGTTATCAACGCGCCCCTGCGCTCAATGCAGGATGGAGAGCTCATCTTTTCAAACCATCAGGTGAGACTATAAGAGGGGACATCAAAGGTGATCCGTGGGGAGAACAGCGGGGGGGTTGGGGGGATTTACACACAACTCCACGGGTGGTTAATTCCCTTTCTCCATTTGCAGAAGAATATTCCTACAGGCCAAGCAAACAAAGCTATGTGGGCCAGTCCAGTCCGTCATCTCGGCCCTACGTGTCACATTGGTGGAGACCGCAGCTGTCCAGTTCAGATCGACGCCTCTGTGGGAGCCAGGTGAGCGTAACAGAACACGAAAACTACCCACAAATTCCCACCTGGGCATTATGGATACCTCAGAGACTGACCAATTGGCCCAATTACTAGGGGAATTGAGGGCTGAAGTGCATTCTGCCCGTCAAGAAACCAATGCTCTTAGGAGAGAACTGATTTTGTCAAAGGAGCAAACTGATTACCTTGCTAGGCAACTATTGCAAAGCCAGGCTGTACAAGCACCCCTACCTGGATCCGGGGGAAATCCAGCTCCTGTTATCGGGTAACCCTGTGCAAATAAACCTACCAGGAACTATTCAATTGGCTCCACCCGAACGCTTTGCCGGAGATCCCAAAAGGTTTGCCGTGTTCATGAACCAATGCCGCTTGCACTTTTTATGCAGACCTGGAGCCTTCCCAAACGATCAAGCCAAGGTAGCCTTTGTATTGTCATATCTCAGCGGCAGTGCAGCTGATTGGTCAATTCCACTAGTTACTCAGGATGACCCAATTCTTCGGGATTTTCAGGGCTTTCAAACGAGCATGGAAAGACTATTTGCCCGGCACTCCCAAGGACAGGCCCTGGATGACAAACTTTTGTCCCTACGACAGGGTAACCAGGACCTTCTATCCTACGTCGCGACCTTTAATAGGTTGATAGTGGAAACTGGATGGCCTGAGGTAAAACGAATCACGTTATTTCATCGAGGGCTTTAAGGAGAACTCAAGGATGTCTTGGCTCAAGTCATGAACCCACCTCAAGACTGCGCTGAATATATTGACTTAGTGGTCCAGTTAGATCACAGACAGAATTCAGAACAGAAAGGCTGATCGAGCCAAGTTTGAGAATCGGGTGTTGGTCAAAACCCACGCTAACCCCAAGGGAGCAGATGCTTCAGAACCCATGCAAATCGGAGGGGTTAAAGGACCCTTAACCCAGAAGGAAAGAGAAAGGAGACGTCAAATGCAATTGTGTCTATATTGTGGAACATCTGGGCATTGTCTACGGGATTGCCCTGTAAAACCACCCAAGAAGGTGGTAGGAGCTGCTGATAAAAGCTATATGGAGTCAGACTCGGGAAACGACCACCCCCGACAAGTGTAGAGGTCCGCTTGCCAAGCTTGAAGAAGGATACTCAGACCTCGCATTTCATCATACCAATGGTCCTCATAGATCCAGGGCAGCCATCGCTTATGCACGCAGTAAGGGCATACATTGATAGCGGGGCCATAGGAAACTATGTGGACTTTGAATTGGCTTCCAGGATGAATCTACCTCTCTGCCGAAAAACCACCTCAGATGTCATCACCACAGTCGATGGAACTGAAATTGCCTCTGGGCCTGTAACTCATTCCACCGCAGAGGTGACACTATTGGGTCAGGATGGGCATCGAGAGACTGTGTTTGATCTAATCAAAGCCCCACAGTTCCAAATAATACTGGGGATACCTTGGTTGGAAACACATAATCCTTGTATTGATTGGCGAGAGAAGAGAATAACCTTCCCGGATTGTGCACAAACCTGTTACCCAAAGAAAAATCAGAACGCAGGCCTGACCACAGTAACCACAGCAGTCATGCAACTACCTCCAGAATACCAAGAATTCCAGGATGTCTTCCAAAAAGAACAGGCAAACACCTTACCACCTCACAGATCGTACGATTGTCAAATGGATCTCATACCCAGTGCACAACCCCCTTGTAGCAGGATTTATGCCCTTACGGAACCTGAGAACCTTCACCTACGACAATACTTAGACCAGTACCTTGCCAATGGCTTTATTTGCCCATCCAAGTCCACTGCATCTTCAGCTTTGTTCTTCGTGCCCAAATAAGAAGGTGACCTCAGAACGTGCATAGACTACCGCGCATTGAACCAGATAACTGTTAAGAACCGATACCCATTGCCTCTGATCCCTGAACTACTAGACCAAGTGAAGGACGCTTATATATACACTAAATTAGATCTCCGGGGGGCATACCATCACGTGTAAAAGAGGGCGACGAATGGAAGGCTGCTTTCGCACTAAGTATGGGTTATTTGAATACCAGGTGATGCCTTTCGGGTTGTGCAACGCACCAGCAGCCTTCCAATACTTCATGAACGATGTCCTTTGTGAACTCATTGACGTTTGTGTTGTTGTATATATCGATGATATTCTAGTATACTCCTCTTCAGAATCTGACCATGTGAAGCACGTCCGAGCAGTCCTTGAGAAATTACGCCAGCACAAACTATATGCAAAACTAGAAAAATGCGTTTTTCATGCCACAGAAGTTGAATTCCTTGGTTTATCCTGACACCAAAGGGAGTCCGAATGGACTCACGAAAGGTGGACGCAATCCTTAAGTGGCCATCACCAAGTTCAGTTAAACGAGTACAAAGCATGCTTGGCTTTGTCAATTTCTACCGCAGAGTCATCCCAGATTTTTCACATGTCGTACATCCCATCATAGCACTCTTGCGAAAAAATAAACGCTTTATGTGGACTGAAGAAGCTGAAAATGCCTTCCAAGAGATGAAAGCGAAATTCACGTCTGCACCTGTATTAAAGCACCCGCGCCCTGACCTTCCATCCATAGTGGAAACTAAGCATCCAGTCTAACCCTGGGAGCTGTCCTGTCCCAAAAGGACCCTGAAACTGGCCAGCTTCACCCAGTAGCATTTTGGTCCAGAAAGTTCTCGGCACCCGAGTTAAACTATGCGGTTACCGACAAGGAGTTATTAGCCATTAAATCTGCCTTCAAGGCTTGGCGGCACTATCTTCTCGGTGCCAGGCATATCATTACTGTGATCACCGATCACCGGAACTTACAGTATTTAAAAACAGCCAAGGCCCAATCGTCACGTCAACTCCGATGGGCATTGTTCTTTGCCGAGTTCGATTTCGTGATAACCTAACGACGACCAGGTTGTAAGAATGGTAAAGCAGACGCCTTATCCCGAATAGGGAGGGGAGAGGCAGAATTGAACCCAGAACCAGTACCTATAATTTCCGAACAAAGGATTCTTGGCATGACTACTCTACAGACACTAGAGGACATTCAGGTAAAGATCCAGCAACTCTTTGATCCTACAGCCCTGCAGGACTGGGTAAAGAAAGGCCCGGACTACTCTGTCACCAATGATCTGCCTTATTACCAAGGGTGGCTATTTCGCCCACACAAGAAACTACAAGAGCTAGTCATTTCCCGTTATCATGATACCCTAATGGAGGGGCACCCAGGTATTGCAAAAACTGAAGCTAAAATTAAAAGACAATTCTGGTGGCCCACCTGGCGAAAGGATATTAAATCATTTGTGATGTCTTGTGGCATTTGCGGCCAAAACAAAAGTCAAAAGAAAAAAACAGCTGGACTCTTACAACCTTTAGACATTCCGCCTACACCATGTCACACCTTATCGTTAGACTTTATTACTGATCTACCTCCTTGTAATGGATTTAACACCATTCTAGTTATAGTGGATCTTTTTTCCAAGATGGCCCACTTTATTCCTTTAAAAGGATTACCTTCAGCCTCAATCCTGGCCAAAGAATTCCTCGAAAACATTGTTCGCATACATGGATTTCCGTCTGTGTTGGTCTCTGACCGGGGCAGTCAATTCATTTCACATTTTTGGAAGAAATGTTGTCAATTGGCGCAAATCGACGTGAGATTATCGACCAGTCACCACCCCCAGACCGATGGTCAAATGGAGAGGACCAACCAGACTCTCGACCAATACCTGCGTTGTATGTTACATCAAACTGAGAGTAATTGGAAGGACATTCTTTGGATCGCAGAATATGCATACAATAATTCAGTACATTCTGGAACTGGACAAAGCCCCTTTTATATCCTATATGGGCACCATCTTCGAACCTCAGACCTTGACTCACCCCAACACTTAGAAATGCCCGCAGTGGACCATCTACATGCTACGATTACACAAGCCTTTAAGGAGGCAACTGCACATTTAAAACAAGCGAAGGAGAAATATAAGAAAGATGCTGATCGGCATAGAAGTGATACTCCACAGTACCAGATAGGGGATCAAGTATGGTTGGCCACAAAGCACATACCTCTCAAGGGAACGCGGGCCTTTAACCCTAGATATTTGGGACCTTACTCTATTAAGGCCATTATCAACCTGGTGGCCGTCAAGTTGGACTTACCTGCTAATATGCAAATTCACCCCGTCTTTCATGTGTCACTTTTGAAGCCAGTGCAACCAAGGACAAGACTAACCAAGCCACCAGACCCCATCCTTATAGACGGGGAACCCAAATTTGAGGTTAAAGACATCCTGGACTCCAAGATGGTGAAGTCAAAACTTTTTTATTTAATCGACTGGAAAGGTTACGGACCACAGGAAAGGTCTTGGGAACCTAGTGACCACGTGCATGCACCTCGATTGCTGAAAAGATTCCACCGAAATTTCCCAGACAAACCAAAACCACGGGGAAGAACGACTTTAGGAGGGGCCTTGGGGGGGAGTGCTGTCATGATGCCTACCCCCGGGGATCCAGACCAGGTCCAGCAACCCCGGAAGCAGGCATCAAGTTATTTTGGGCAAGCCCAAAAACCTCTGCTAGGGGCTGTTTGGGTGCGGTCCTGGCACCTAAGGCGCCAGGCTCATATGGAGAGTCAGTCCTGGCGCCATAGGCGCTAGGCTCATAGAGTAGAACTTACCTGATGCAGACCATGCTGCAAGAGCTCCAGGCCAAATGAGGCTGGCAAGGGACTATTTTACCTAGGGACTATTTTTTACTCCGTCGGGGCTGGGGAGGAATACTTACCTGGGACTACTTTGGAGGCTATTTAAACCACGCCCAAAGAGCAGCACATGCTTCGTGTTATTCTGCATCCAGCAGCGTAACGCTCACCGTGCCTGCAAGTCTGCATCCAGCCTTCTGCCACGCCCGCCTCGAGTTTGGAGCTCCTAGAAAAAGGGAGAAAGAAGGAGAAAAGGTTAGAACAAGAGCAATACCTTTGATCCTTACCTGAATTCCCGATCCATCGCACCTTCGAGCTGGAAGAAAGAAGTTATTTTATGCGCATCGCCTCGCTTGCTGCAGCGCCGAGCTGAACTCACCGGCCTTCGCAGCATCTTCACATTCCACTGCATCCTCCTGCATGTTCCTGCCGCATTCCGGCACCTAAGGAGTAGACAAGAACAGCAAGGTGAGCCAAGGGAATACACAGAGGAATATTAGTAACCCCCCCATAGACTTACCTGATTTTACCACCGGGGGTACTATTCCTCTTCACGGGTCGGTGCAGCTTCCACTGCATCTTCGCCGAACCCCGGCCCCTAAGGGGAAACAAAAGGACAGCAAGGTGAAACAAAGGGACTATCAAGGGGAACCCTCCTCACCACATTAGACTTAACTGATTTTACCGCCGGAGGTATTATTTCCCGACACTTCATACTTTCTCTCAGTGCCTGAATAATGGAGAAAGCAACAGGTTACATATTGACATTATTTATCGAACTGTGTTGGAAATACAAATCCTTACCAGAATATTACCGGTTGCCACGAGGAACTCTTCACTAGGGTCAAGCTGCAATCTGCAAGGAATTGGACAAGAGTGAAAGTCAGGCATTTGAACTCTTACGAACTACATACTTTTCGGAGTCAATATTGTTCTGGAACTCACCAATTCCTTCGAGCCAGTGAAGCAACTGGTTATCAACGCGCCCCTGCGCTCAATGCAGGATGGAGAGCTCATCATTTCAAACCATCAGGTGAGACTATAAGAGGGGACATCAAAGGTGATCCGTGGGGAGAACAGAGGGGGGGGGGATATACACTGAACTCCACGGGTGGTTAATTCCCTTTCTCCATTTGCAGAAGAATATTCCTACAGGCCAAGCAAACAAAGCTAGGTGGGCCAGTCCAGTCCGTCATCTCGGCCCTACGCGTCACATTGGTGGAGACCGCAGCTGTCCAGTTCAGATCGACGCCTCTGTGGGAGCCAGGTGAGCGTAACACCCTTCAGCAGGAGGGGAACCAAATGGAATGGTCTGGTTATATAGAGCAGGGCATCGTCAGCAAAGAGACTGATTTTACAATGACTCCCACCCCCACTGTTACACCTCAAATCCCCTCATTGTCCCTTAGCGCCACTGCCCATGGTTCCACAACCAGTACGTAGATCAACAGGGACAGTGGACAACCCTGGCGTGTGCCCCTCTGTAGGAGGAAGGCCTGTGACTCTGCCCCATTAACCACCACCTTAGCCATCAGGTTCGAGTACAGGGCTGCCATCCATCCAAACCACTTTGGCCCCATCCCCAATGTCGCGAAGACCTCCCTCATAAAGGACCAGCTCACCCGGTCAAACTTTTTGGCATTGAGGGCCAATGGAAGTGCCCCTTCCTCTTTTACCTCCGGTGTACTGATGACATGGAGCATCTTGCGCATATTGTCGGCTCCCTGCCTATGAAGTACAAAGCCCGCCTGGTCCGGAAGGACCAAACTGGGAAGGCAGGACTCCAAACGTGACGCAAGGACTCTGGCAAAGACCTTGGCGTCAACATTAGGAAGGGAGGAGCAGTTAGCTTGGTCTTTCCCTGGCTTCGCGATAACTGCTATGAGGGCCCATAGAAACGTCAGCGGTCTTTAATCGCTCCCCACTATAGAATTGAACAGCTTGGCCATGGGTGCCACCAGCAAAGCCTCATACTGTTTATAGAAATCTGCTGTGAAGCCGTCTTCCCCAGGGGCCTACACCGTGCTCAGTCTCTGGATAGCCTTAAGAACCTCCTCCAGGGTTACCTCTCTCTCCAAGGCCTCTTTTTCCACCCTTGTAAGCCTAGGGAGATTATACTCTGCCAAGTATTGACAAGTTGCCTCCACCTCTGGCACCACCGGCTCAGCATACAATTCCTTATAATAGTCAGCAAAGCACGTCGCAATGTCCTTTCCCACCTTCATGACACATCCCCCTCTGTCCCTTACCCCATCTATCCACCTTCCCGCCCTACATCCCCTAACTCTGTTTGCCAAAAGAGTCCCCACCTTGTCCCCCTTTTTATAGTACCTTTGCCAGGTATAGCTCATCTTCTTCACAATTTTCCCTATCAGTGAGTGTGGAGTTCCTGCCTCTTGTTCCTCATTTCCCCTAGGAGCCGTCCCTGTCTACACTGCGTTGAGTCAGTTGTGGGTGCTTCGTTCTCAGCTTTCCGCTTATCCTGTTCTCGGTGAGTCCCTTTTCCCTCTTTTTGCACGATCCCTCAGCAATAAGTAACCCCCTGAAAGTGGCCTTAGCTGCCTCCCATACCATTGCCATCACCGTTTCACCAAAGTACGCCTGTATCTCCTTCCCCAGGAAGTCCCTAAACACCTGGTCCCTCAACAGGTTGTCATTACACCGCCAGCGGAGGCTCTGAAGGGGCTGCGGGAGTTGCTATTTCGACAGTACCAACTCATGGTCTGACCAGGGGATTGCCTCAACTCTCGGATCCCTGACCTTGTCCACACTATCCCTTGGGATCAAGAGGAGATCTATCCTCGTGTACGTCTGATGTGAGGGAGAAAAGAATGTATATCTCCCCCCGGATCTGGGAAATGGCATTGCTATACATCCACCCAGTAATGGTCCTGCAGGAGGTCCGTAGGGTAAAATTGTCCTTCGTTACAACCTTAGTGCCGCCTCCCTTCCCTGACAACCAGTCTAGGGCTGGGTCTTGTACCAGGTTAAAGTCACCCCCCCCCAAGATCCACACGCCTTTGGCCCAACCCTCCAGCATCCTAAACACCTAACATAGGAACCCCAGTTGTCCAGATTTGGGCGCGTATATGGTGGCTAGCGTGATCAGCATCCCCTCATGAGTACCTTTTACTCGCAGGAATCGCCCACCGAAATCCCTCTGCACCTGAACCCCAATCAGCTGGAAGGATCTACCCAGCAGGATCCCCACACCTTCCTTCTTGAAGGTCCTATGAGAAGCCCAAAGGTTTCTTTCATTCCCCCGCATGCTTCACTGCAAACTCCGCCCCCTGCCTATAATGTCTTTCCTGCAGTAGGAGAATCACCAGTTTCTGCTTGCGAAAGATATTACTAGTGAGGGACCTCTTGTTCAGGGAGTTCAGGCCCTTCACATTTGGCGTGCCCACCTTAATCTCACCCATACCCCTTCTTCGTTCTGCAATGATAGTATCTTGCTGGTCCTATAAGGTACCTATCCCTGGTTGCACTCATGTGTCGTTGGGCATGGATCACTTCCTTGTACCCCCCCGTGCTCCCAGTCCCTCTTCTCCCCCACCTCCCATCCCCCCCGCCCCTGTCCCTGTCTGAGGCATTCGATCACGCACATTCACATTGGGCACATCCATCGAACCATCAGGAGTGACCCCCCTGCCCTGAGCCTCACGTCTAGTAGCTTTACCTTCCTCATTGCCCCCAGATACACTACGGGGGGAGAGGCTCCCCCTCCCTGATTCAGGTTTTAACCAGCGCACCTGTTTCCCCGACACCCAGGCCATACCCTCCCACCTTTGGGTGCCTCCTCCTCCTAGCACCCCCTCAAGCTCCCCTTTTCTTAACTCAATTAACATCAACATAGAACCACAACTGGCTAATCAGTAAACACAATTAGCCTCTCACCTGGCCCACTCTGAGCCCCATGCTCCCCCCAATAGGGGCTGCAAACTGCTTTCCCCCGCAACCACGGGATGTCCGTACAAAAGATTAATTCCCCCTTTATTCAAGTGTCATCGCCGGCGGGGCAGGAGTGTTAAGCTTCTGGGACTTCTGACTACCCTTCACCCTACTCTTCCCTCTGTGATTCTGGGCCCCGTGAGGTCAGATTCAGATCCAAGCACCGACCAACCCCATCTACTGAGGGATCCTCTCGATAGCCAACCAGCTCCTCTGTGACGCGCTGTATCTTCTCCTCTGCCGCCAGGTGATATCTTTCTCCCCCCCATTCAAATATCAATGCAATGGGGTAACTCCATCAGTACCTCGCCCCTTTTTCTTGAAGCCATCTTGTGAGAGGCCCACATTTCTTCCATCTGAGCAGAGTGTGGGCTGAAAGAGCCTGAAAGACAGCCACCTTTGAGCCCCCATAAACCAGCTCCTTCATGCGCTTTGCCTTCTCAAGGACCCTCATTTTATCACTATAGTAGTGCATGCCTGCCAGGACTTAGCGGGGCCCACGGGCGCCACCCAGCACGGTGCACCCTGTCCATGATGACCGTATCTCCTTCCTCAGCATCCAGAATCAGGACCCAGGATCATCCTTATTATTTCCTGTATCTTGCGCTCCAAGGGCACCAGCGTTTCACCTTCAGCCTCCTGCAACCCAAAGAATTTGTTTTCAATGTCATCCACCCTAAGTCGCAATTCCTCCTCACACTTCTCAATTTCCATAAAGTGTGCCTCCATTTGCGTCTCAGGACAGGAGTCCCATTGAGACATGGTTGGCTTCCACTCCGTCCATCCTATCTTCCAGCTCGGCCAATAAATCTGCCAGTTTCGCACCCATCAGTCCTCATCCCCCTGATTTCTCGCAAAATCATCTGTATATCGCTCTTAATAGACCCAAGTTCTACCTGGCTCGGGAAGGGCTTTCCTTCTCCTCTCGCTTCCGTCATCGCCCCCTCACCCTGATACTAAAACCGTGTTAAGGCCTCTTTCCAATTCATATGAGTTCTGGGGTCTTTCCCTTTGGCAATCTGTGGGGGGTTTGGGCGAAACTTCACTAGTCGCTAGGCCTCCCGACTGATCCCTCAGCTGCCCTGCTTTGTGGGGCACTTTCTTTTGGTCCTTCCTATCCCTCCTGATTGCACTTCAGAGGTTTCGAGGTTGGCCCGCCTCCAGACCAGCTGCTAGGCACCTAATCCTCTTTACAGTGACGGGACGAATAGGTCCCCGGCTGGTGTCCACAAGATGTGTTTGTCAATACCTCTCCTCAGACCCCGCACAATAAATTCTCTGCAACGCCTCTCCGCTTCCCACATGCACGCCGATGGCGGGCCTGCTACAAACATCCAGATTACTTTTTGTTCCTTAAGTGTCCTGTTGCTGGGCCTGTCCCCGGCCTCCCGGTCCATTCCATTCCATCCCGTTTCTGTGGGGGCTTGTGGGTGAGTTAAGTCCTCTTTACCCCATGTTGCACCGGAGAGGGGTTGGTGTTTCCCAGCTAACTGGTCTGCCTCAGTTTCCCCCGGGCTGCCTTACACATCCCAACTGCATTGCAGGAGTGCCCAGATGATCTGCCACAGGAGGTTCTCTAAATTCCCAGGCACCTGCACCACAACGGGGACACCGGGGGACTTATTGCCGACCTCCACTTACTTAGGCCCAGTCTCCCTCTTTTCCCTCTGCCAACGTCCTGTGGGAGGCACCTTCCTATGGCCGTCAGACAACCAGGCACCGGGTGGTCTGTGTGTACATACACGGCTCTTGACTCTGGTGGCTCCTTATTGCACTGTATCCACCCGGGACCAGGCTCCAATCCTTCCCTTCAGTTCTTGAGGGCGCAGTGTCTTTATGTGTGGTGGGGCGCCACGGTGTTGGAAGATCTCCGGTCCTCCCACTCACTAGATTAATGTACTTGTGGGCTGCTCGCACAGCCTCCCTCTCTCTTTGTGGTCCTCACCTGAGGACAGCACCATCAGTTCACCGCCATTGACCATTGGTCTGGCTCCTCGCCGGAAGCTGCCTCTGCTTCCTTCTCATTGGAGTCTGTTCCTCACTGGGCATTCCGATCAGCAAACCTTAATGTGTTCTGTTGCCTGGGATCACTATGTGCAGCTTGAATCTCGCCCAACCACATGAGCGCCAGGCTGTGCAGTCTCTCAGTTTGTTCTGTGATATTGTGACAATCTTTACCGTAGTCCCTTCAAGTCTACGCTCAGCGGGACTCCAACATTACATGCGCTGCACCTTTGCGGGGGCGCAACGTTGCTGCCAAAGCATTTATACTCTTGCAGCCATACTGTGGCTTGGTGCATCCAGACTCGCAAGATGAACCTCTGTTACCCGCGCACGTTGCCAGCATCCACAATCCTTGCATAGGCCCACGGGTCCAGCTCACCCCCTCAGGCGGTCACCAACCTTCTTTTCCAACAAACCTCCTAGGGGCCGCCCGGTGGCACGGGCGCCCCTCCGTCAATGCAAGCGGGTGTGCTGCCCGGGTTCTTCCTCCCCTGGCAGCTATGGCTGCCGGGACACCGTGCTGCACTCGCTCTCCCTCGGGTGCTGCGGTTCTGCGCAGGGTATCACACTCCGCAGTCAGAGAAACGCTTCAGGATTTGCAGAGCCCCCCATGGTGGCAGGGAGCCAGCCCCTCCGTGATTCCCTCATGACAGATCGGGTGCGGGGCAGCGCCCCCCAGCGGATGTGGGGTCTGAGCCTCAAAAGCACGTCGCCTGCGCACTTCCCCCTCTGAGCCTCATGGTCGCCACGACCGAGTTAACGCCCCACAGCGTCATGGAGGGTGGCCGGCAGCTGCAATCTCTCCTCACTGGAATAGGCACCTTTCCACCTCCTTGGCCTCACAAGTTCAGCAATACTTCCGACGCTTGTTGAGGTACTCCCTGCAGTGATATAGGACTACAATTCACCATTTCTCTTCTGTATTGTATTTGTATTTTTATTGTACTTCATACAGCGCCTTTGTCCAAAGCGCTTTACATAGAAAGGAACAACGGTACAGAGTAATGATCAGTAGTGCATGTCAACATTCAGACACTTCTGGTAACAAGCAAATCAAGGACAACGAAGCAGGTGATTTTTCAGGGAACAACGGAACAGAGAGTAAGTAGTAATGGAGCGGAGAGACAGGGGAAGCATGTTCCAAGGAAGAGGAGCAAGGATCTGAAAAGAACAAAAGCGGGATTGAGCACAGGGTAGCAGGGGACATTCAGCCCCTGTCTGTAACCTCAAGGCAGGGGAAGGAGCTTGGGGCTTAGGCGACCATCTTGCCCGCGCCTCCTGGTGGCCTCCAAAGTGCCCTATTTATTTATGTTTAGGTCACATTCAGTCTTAGAGGATTTGGATGACTAAGGTTTGTCAATAAAGGTATTCCTGTGGGTTGGGCGTTTTAGCCTGGGTCATAGATTATGGTATTCCCGTGAGGCCTAGCTGGAGCTATCCTAGATTGTGGAAGGTGAGTCGACTGGTTAAGCCTCCTGGAGAGAGGCGTTTCACATGTTAGGCGACGCAACAGGTGCAGTTCGGTCACAAGAGAATAGAGGTATACTCTTCCCTGGATCGGCAGGAAGACAGCTGCAGGTTTTGTCTGGGGTTGGAGTAAAGGGTCATTGGTGTGTGTGCACAATTGTTCATCTATCTGTATTGTGATTTTGGCTTGGTGACATCACCCTTAGGTTGATGCATAGGATGGAGAGTTTTGACGGTGAGGAGCTAGTATTGTGAACTTGGGATTGGCAGACGAGGTGAACCAGTGGCAGCGCGTGGAAAGCACATGCACAGGATTGTGGTGGTGTGCCTGAGGAGGCAGCGACTGTGAAGGAGGGGCTGTGCGCGGTGCATGCCAGATAACGTGCACAGCCAAAGAGGCTTGTAGAAATTGAAATGTGTTACAATTGCATTGTAACATTTAACCCCTGAACAGCGGATTATCGAAAGCCTCAATTTGAGGTCAGGTAAAAGGTGCCAAAATGTATCAGGCAAATAGTGGGGAAGTTAGCCCCTTCAGTATTTGTGCAAGACTCTTCTGCCTTACAAGGAAAAGATCTGCAAGTACAGTATAGAGTGGTCCAAAAACACTGAAGGCAAATTAACAAAGCCATGGCCGCCTTGCAGCAGTTTCCCCAGTGATGCGCAGCAATCGCTACTGACACACATACACGGTACCTATAAGGGGAAGAAATTGACCAAACACATGGGCATATTCAAGTTATGACGTATGTTCCGGGAGGGAGAGGGGGAAGTGGCGAGGCGTCAGTGGATGCTAAACCAGAAGGAGGTGAAGGAGGAAGGGAGTAATCCATCTGCACCGCCCTCTACCCCTCCGAGCGTAGTAGCTGATGACACAGATGATGAACTGGTGATGTGCCCAATAAGAGAACTGAGAGCAGCAGAGGGGTATTCAAATCCGACCTAAATACCACCACCATACACTAGAAAGGATAAGCCGAGAAACCCAGGACAGCCACTCAGCAATGCAGGATGAGCAGCTAATCACAGCAGCGCGCGAAAGCAGAGTTTGAGGGCATAGTCACGGATGAATGGATAGCAGCACAGATACTCTTAAAACTCAAGAGGAAGACAACGAGAGTGGCAGAAGGGGCGACTAAGGCAATTGAAAGCCTGGAGAGGGAGCGTGAAATAACTGACTAGGCAGACATAATGGAGGAGGACAGAAGGGAAAAGGACAGGGAAGTAAGGTTGGACCATGAAGACAGAGAGAGAAGGAGAGAGGAAAATCTGGAGCGGGAAGACAGGGAACAAAGGAGGGAGGAAGAAAGGGAGCGGCTGGAGAAGGAGCATGAGGAAAGGATAGAGAGGCATCTCAAGGAAACGAAGAGAGTGGAGAGCGAGATGAGGGAGAAGAGGGAGAGAGACCTAGAGAAGTCAGAAAGGAGGGGGGAGATGGCAGAGCAAGTAAAACGCAAGTTAGCAGAAAGGGAACAGGGGAAGTTGCAGTTGGACAGACTGGTGAGGGAATGAGCACAAAAGGAGGAGGATGAGTGAGCAATAAGGGTGGTCAGTATACAAGTAGCCCTAGAATGGGAAAGGAATAAACGTGAGGATGAAAGGCGAGTAGAACCACACAGCAGAAACTTGCGATGCAGGAGCGCGGTGGGAGGCGGTGGAGCAAGCATGAGGGTATGGGCAGGAGGCAGTAAATATAACTTGATAGACATTGACCTCCGTATGAAACCTAACACAGACTCGACATCGAGGAGATTAGTATGCTCTGATTACTTTTGTAGCAACATGGACACGGGATCTGACAATGATGACAGACATGGTGGAGACGAGAGCGGAGAGCTGAGCGGATAACAGCCCACAGGGACAGACCAGTGGGCTTCATGGGAGTGCATGTCCCAGGGGAAAGGAGAAGGAGGGGACGATGCAGAGGAGCACGCACAGCAGGCTGACAGATGCACCACTCACAACACATATGTCAATAGACTTGGGGATCTCCCAGGAGGGAGGAGACAGCAATAGCGTGTTCCAGGAGACGACTGTCTATGGCTTATGATGACAGCAAATGAGTACCAACCCTAGAACCAGCGGTCATGTGCACAGATACTGAAGACACGAGGGCCTGTTCAAATAAGACAGTATCGAAGGACGCCAGAAGAAAAGGCAGTGTACTCGCAGATGCCACTACTAGAAAGGGGAGGGACGAGGCCTCAATATGTACCCTGGAAGCACACAGAAAGGGAGAACGTTAAGTTTAGGTTACAATCATTGAGCGCGGGAGCTGGGAAGTGGATTTATGAGATGGAAAAGTTGACGGCGGGTCACAGACTAGCAGTGGGTTACGTCAAGGGACTGTTGCTTTTGATATTGGCTGACACAGCTGATGACATATAGAAGAGGGTGGAGTTCCCAGGGGTGACGATACAGAACAGAGCACACAATGGGTCGCCGTTTGCAAATTGCAGAGCAGCAGTTTGGCAAGCATTACAGACACAGTACCCCGACAGGTCAGACATTGGGGCAATTATGTCATGCAAAATGAGTGAGGACAAAGACCCTGTCCAGTACATTCTAGAGATTCAAGAGCTTTGGTGCCTTGAAACTTGAGAGCCGTGGGACAAAACGATAGCTATCTTTTATCACATCTGACTCCCAGAACCGGTACAAAAAGGTTTGAAGAAATTGGTGGGGATGGAAGCCAAAGGATGGCCAGGAATACAACTCACAATAGTACACCATTGTAGGCTGTAGCAGGAGAAGGTGAAGCAAAAATCAGAGGAGAGAAAGGCTGATGAGGCCAAACTAGTACAAAAGAAGTTATCAAAATATGCAATGAAAAGGGCGGTCAACAGTGTCTGCTGCCACAACAGTGTGCGCCGCCCATGGAAGGGATATACATGAAATGGGGTGTGTTCCAGCTAGGGTTTCGCGGGAGGGGAGGATTTCAAAGGGGGAGTGGCTTCGGACCACAGACACACCACAATCAAGGGGGTTTTCCAGGGGGATTTCAGGGTATATGGGCAACAGACAACAGAACCCAGGGGACTTTTTGGGGAGTTTCCAAGGGCAGAGGAGGGAACCACCACAGTGTTGGACCTGTGGGCAGCTAGGGCATATTTCAAGAACTTGCTGATTTGGAGGAACCCAGCAGAATTGGGGTGTTCAGGGGCAGCTGCAACAAGGGCAGATGCAAGGCTCATATCAGTAGATGCCACGAGCACAAACACAAGCACTAGCACCATCACAGGTACAGACACAAGCATCCCAAATGGCAGCACCATTACCACAGTACTTACAAGCATCACAAATCTGGGGGACTACATACACAACAGTTAGCACAAATACAGGACGGTGACATAACAGAGCCTATGGATGCAGTGGTGACAGTACCAGTTAGACGACTGGGAGGGGTTACCATAGTGGGATACAACCCCATTCACTGGAAATGGATTGTCAATGTACCCTCAATAGGACAGCCCACAGATGAACTTGATGCGTCCCATCGTGTCGGTCACACCCAATCCTGCGGAGGAACCTCGCATAGGGGTGGCAATAGGTGACAAAACATTTTACTTTCTTATTGACACTGGGGCAACTAGGTCATGCATCCGAGAAGGGACATTTGCATTGTCAGGCGATGCCATGAACACTCAAGGATTCTCTGGGGCTAGGGAAGTGGTTCATTTTACTGATAACATCTCACAATCTATATGAGATCAGTCCTTTACTCTCGATATATACCTGTGAACATATTGGCACGTGACATCATGAGCACGCTAAACATGACAATCTCATTCACATACAAGGACATAATATGCTCAACACCAGGCATGTGCATGATGATTGTAATGCAGATTGTTCAGGCCTATTGTGGACGCACAGTATAGAGGGGGGTGCCAGTGGACCCTGAGATGTTTCAATATGGGAACGACATCGCCATTGCATGGATGTCAGGCATCGCGGAGAAGGTGAGGCGAGTACCAAGCAAGTACTTTTTCAGGCCCGAGACACCATTGGGTGAGCCAGAGGGAACGGCAGTGTCCATAGAGATCGAGGCAGTATTGGCAAGGGAGGGTTGGATTGCATTTCATGCAACAGATGACACAGGAACAGCGTGGAGAGCAATCATTACAGTTGCAGAGGGCTGCAGTCTAACAACAGTGACAGATTAGGAACTCTCTGAAAAAGAGAGATTGGAGGTTGAAATGATGTTCGAAATTAGTGTAACATTCTGGTATAAATTCAATACAGAGAGGTGCCACAGAGAATGGCGCTGGCGCTGTAGGCACAGCCCTCATTCTGGGAGGAGGACATGGCCAAGGTACTAGACAGCTTATGGACCACAAGTCCTTATGATGTGGGGTGCATAAAGAGCATAGGGGGAGTGAAGATCGAATTGAAACAGGGGAAATTTTGCCATGAGTAAAGCAGTATCCCCTAACCAAGGAAGCAGACGAGGGCATTTATGAGACAATTAACGCACTCATTGAGAGATGCATTCTGGTACCATCAGAATCTCCATGCAACAGTGCTATGTACCCCGTGCGCAAGGCCAACGGGGGGGGTCCTGGTGTTTCATTCAGGATTTAATACCGCTTAACCACATTATAGCTACAGATTATCCAGTAGCAGCAAATCCAGCGACAAATTTGTGTCGCATCCCATAGGAAGCCACCTGCTTCACAGTCATTGATCTAAAGAACGCATTCTTTTCAGTACCACTACACCCGGGCTCACAAGACTTGACCAGCTTTATGTATCGCAACCAGAAGTGGAAACACACCTGTTTGCCACAAGGGTACTGAGAGTTACCATCTATCTTTAACAAAGTGACCCAGATGGATCTGAGCACCATATAGACAGAAAGCACAGTCTTACAGTATGTTGACATCATTTTGATCTACAGTGAGACAGAAGATGAATGTAGAAAGGAAACCGTACGCATGTTGACATTGCTAGCTGACAAGGGGCACAATGTGGACAAGGCCACATTGCAATACTGTCAGAAGGAGATGCTTTACATTGGACAGATGATATCTAAAGATGGCAGGCACATTGCCCCAAAGAGAGCAGGGATGATCTTTGCCACACCCCAGCCCAACACAGTGATGGACAGGTAACGATTCTTGGGGTTGTGCAATTATTGCAGAGCATGGGTTTTTTACTACAGCACTTACACCAGGCCACTCTTGACTGCACTGAAAGAGCCCCAGAGGGGAACGGAGACACTGACATGAACCAAAGAGATGACTGACGCTTTTGAGTAACTGAAGCTGGCCATATGTACCGCTCCTGTTATAGGGACCCCTGACTACAAAAGCACATTTTTTCCACACTGATGGTGTAGTGATGAAGGTGGTACTGACTCAGAAAACAAGCATGGGCCATATGCCAATTGCTTAGAAAGGTCATCAGCAGTGAAAATGGGGTGCACCACCACCCTTTACGTGAAGCATGTTCTATGTGCGATACTGCATAAGACAAAGAGCACACTAACAACACAGAGAGCATCAGGATACGAGGTCATAGTATCAAATGTGGGACTGAAGACAGTAAACCCAGCCACATTTTTGGCAGACGTCCTTCAGCCAGGACACTGGGCTCATGACTGCACAAAGAACATAGAGCAATTCAGTGAGACACGCACTTGGAAGACGCACTTGGCAGGGGAGACGTGCTGTACATTGATGGTTCATTAACAATTGACCAAACTGATGGGAACAGAAGGACTGGAGCTGCTTTAGCAAGACTGAAGGAGGACTGGACAAGTGAGGTAGTTGTGAGTGCATGATTACCATCTCATTACTCGGCACAAGCAGCAGAACTAGTGGCTCTCATATTAGCACTAGAACACAGTGCAGACAAAAGAGTGTGTCATGATTCCTGCCTCTCATGTCCCCAGCCCTCCAAGACCCACTTGGAGTCAGACTTGGGGCTTGTGACACCAGGCTCACTCACTCCCATAGGATAACATTGGGTATTGGACTTGTAGTGCATTGATGGGGACAAGATGGATGCCCCCACATATTTCGGTTCCCAGGACTGCATGTGCAGTCTAGTCTTTTGGGTGTGGTTCAGCCCAGAGATACCTGGGATACCTAGAGACTATTTAAGCCACGCCCAGGCTGAGAAACATGCTTTGTGTTTTCTGCACCTGCAGAGTGACACTCATGGTGTTCGGATCGGTCTCCAGTAGGCCTACATCTTTCTTCTGTGCTCTGTGCTTCTGTGCTCAGCTCCTGCAAGAACAAGAACACCGTTAGGAACAGCCTTACCTTACGACATTTCTGCCCATTATTCATCGCTCCTTCTGTTCTGCGGGTATCTTCGGCGGTGTCATTGCCATCCCAGCACGCCGCTTCCTAAGGAAAAGGGAAAAGAACAGAAAAAAGGCATTAGTAAGCATTCAGCAAATCTTTGCTTATTTTTAAAGACTGTACCAGCTTCAAAAGCTTACCTGAATCCCAGCCGCTCTGGGGGAACTCTGTCTCCGGTACTTCTCATCCATCTGCAAGAGGGAAAAGACACTCTAGGTTAGCGTGGAAACATCTGGAGGCGCCGCATACCGCGCTTACTCACCGCATTTCTTCTTCATAACTGCCATCCACGCTGAAAACGTTGCAGCACCTAAAAGACACAGAAAACAAATACGAAAGGGTCGCATCGCGCATCGCGCTCTCACTCACCTTCAGCGCTACTCATCTCAGCAGCACGTCGCCATCCCCGGGCGCCGGCCATCATCTAAGGAAGGAAAGGAACAAAGTTAGGAACTGTTCAAAAGACTCATTATACTTACCTGTCGGACTCTTGCCAGTGAAGTAACTAGGCAGCAACAAGCCCGCATCAATCAACGCGCCCCTGCGCTGAAAGCAGGACGGAGAACACACTTTCCAAGAAAACAAGGTGAGCTTTGGATCAAAGGGAAGGGTTGGACCCCGGGTAAGAAGGGGTTCAAGCACACAGAGACAATAGGGAGTTAAACTCTACCAATCCTGTGTTTCAGGCCCAGTCACCAGTTGAGTAGACTCCAGGGAAGGGTTTGAGGTCGTAAGAGGTCAGAACAGGCTGAGTGACGTCCCCGTGGATACCAGGTGAGCGTTACAGAACACAAAGGGCCTCATTACAACCTTGGTGCTAAGTGCACCAACTTTACCACCATGGTGTAAACTATGTTTACACCATGGTGGATGGCGGATTTACCGCCCCATTCCAAGGTGAGTGGGGCGGTAAATCCCCATTTCCCATTTTCCCTTCCCCATTCCCATTTTTGCCCCATAGGGCATAATGGGAGTGGGGAAGGCGCTAATTACGCCGCCGTAAATTACGGCAGCGTAATTAGCACCATGGCAGGTTGGCGCCATGGATTTTAACGCCTGCTAAAAGCAGGCGTTAAAATCAGAATCAGGCGTTAAGGGTTAACGGTGGCGTTAACCCTTAACGCCTGAGTTGTAATGAGGCCCAAAGCCTCACATCAAAATCCACCTGACGTCAAGGGAATCAAGACCTATTAACATACATAGCCACGTTCAATAGACTCGTAGTTGAAGCAGAATGGCAAGTGGAGAAGAGAACCATGTTATTTCATCAGGGGTTGCGGGAGGAGCTCAAGGATGTTCTCGCACAAGTAGTGAACACCCTGAAAGACTGCTCAGAATTCATTGACCTTGTTGTTCAACTGGATCATAGGTTGCAGGGCCGAAGAGCAGATCGAACCAGACCGGACCCTCGCCCTATGAATGTGCGTTCAAAGGACAATATTGCCCACACAACGGAAGTTTCAGGAGAACCAATGCAAATCGGGGGGGTCAGATCCCCCTTGACTAAAGCGGAAAGGGATAAAAGGAGACAGCAACAGTTATGTCTGTACTGTGGAAGGTCAGGTCATTTCCTTAAAGAGTGCCCTGTGAAGCCACCGAGGAGGACGGTAGGGGCCACGGACAAGGAAGATACCATCAAGGAATCGGAAAACTCCCCAGCCCGGCAAGTGTAGGGGTCCACTTGTCAAGCGAAGAAAGTGAACTACAGACCTCCCATTTTGCGCTATCTGTGGTCTTGATCAATCACCAAGAACCATCTCGGATGCACGCAGTAAGAGCGTACATTGACAGTGGAGCCGTTGGGAATTACATTGACCAAGATCTTGCGGCAAAGATGGGGCTTCCGTTACGCCCTAAATCAACCACTGACACTGTTACCACTGTCGATGGCACGGAAATAGCTTCTGGTCCAGTATCCCAATGCACTGCAGCTTGTAACGCTCACCTGATTCCCGTAGAGGCGCCGGTCTTGACTGGGCGTATACCGTATCTTCAAAGGTGATGTGTAACACACAGCTAGCTCTTTGGGCTGGACCTCTGTGCACTGTATGTTTGACTCGAAGGGTAAGATGTCTGCAGATAGAAAATATGGGATTAATGAACTGGGTTATTGAATGTCTCTCTCTTCTTCCCTTTCTCTTCTCCTGTAGAACCCCGAAGGTTAACGCTCTCACCTTAGGTAAGTGAACGCCGTGCTCTCCATCTGCCTCGGGGCAGGGTGCTGTAACCAGTTTCTTCACTGGATAAGGGGAGCAGGCCTCTTGACTTCAGAGGACTGCTGTCCGTCGTTTACTGCACGAACGGTAAGTTTCGAGTAATTCTAATGTCTTTAAAGTCTTTAGTAATGATGTCTCTTGTTTTGCAGGGTTCCGGCGATGGTGGATGACGGGCTGAAGTGAGTTGAAGATGGAGCCCGTGTGATGAATAGAAGCGCCTGGAAGCACGTAAGTAAGCGCTTGTTGCCTGCTTCACGATGCGCTCTAACTGTCTTTTTATTTTGCAGGTACAAGTTCGGAGCGGCTGCAGGGTGCCGGAATACCCACTGGGTTAGATGTGGAAAGGAGTAATGGCACGTGAGTATTAAAGTTCCCCAATGTCTTTAAACGCACCTTGTTTTGTCTTTCAGATGCGGGATGCAGCGCCGAAGGCCTCCGGGGCGTGCAAAGAGTTGGTAAGCTTTTGACTTTCAGATGCCGGAATGCAGTGTGAAGACCTCCGGAGCGCACGAAGAGTAGGTAAGCCTTTGTCTTTCAGAATGCAGCGCGAGGCGTTGGTGACAGCCGATGGCCCAGGTAAGTGAAGAGCTGTCACTGAAGACCGTAATGCTAACCTGTTCTTTCTTGTCTTTATAGGTGTTGCTGAAGACTGGATTCAGGATGGTAAGCCTTTTTCCTTAGGTCCAGGATCAGATGCAGAAGACACGATGAGCGTTCTGCTGCAGAGGATGCAGAATAATGCAAAGCAAGATTCATCCATCGGGTGTTGTTTAAATAGCCTCCTGTAGTGCTTAGGTGTCTCCTTCCACAGCCACGCCTAGGTAAGAAAAGAGTTCCTGCTTTCCAGAAGAGTTCCAATGTTCTGAACCTAGGGAGTGGCTCCTGCCCCACCCAACAGGAAAAGTAGTTCCAAACAGAAGAGGATCAGAGGCTCAACTGGCAGGCAAGTAAGCAGCATGGTCTGCTGCAGGTAAGTCCACCCAAGCATTATGAGCCCAGCGCTTCCAGCGCTGGGACTGGGCATATTTATGAGCCTGGTGCCACTGGCGCCAGGACTGGGTCCAAAAGGTCCCAATTGGGACTGGTTGGCACTCGGAACCTGGGTTATGAATCTGCTTCCAAGGGAGTTGGGAAAACCCTGACCTTTTGGAAGCAGAGATCATGACAGTACCCCCCCTCAAGGCCCCTCCCAAACCGGGCTTCTCCGGGGGTTTTGGCTTGTCAGGAAATGTTCGGTGAAATCTTTTGATTAGGCGAGGAGCGTGGACATATTCAGCAGGTTCCCAGGATCTCTCTTGGGGGCCCGTCGCCTTTCCAGTCAATTAGGTAAAATAGTTTAGATTTGGAGATCTTGGAGTCCAGAATGCTTTTGACTTCAAACTCGAGTTCCCCATCAACTAAGATAGGTTTTGGAGATTTAGTTAGTCGGGTTTGAGGTTGCACGGGTTTTAATAGAGAGACGTGGAAGACCGGATGTATCTTCATGTGCGGGGGCAAGTCCAACTTGACCGCTACTGGGTTTACTATGGTAGTGATGGAATAGGGACCAAGGTATCTTGGGTTGAATGTGCGTGGCCCTTTTAGAGGTAGATATTTGGTGGATAACCAGACTTGATCCCCTACTCGATATTGAGGGGCTTCCTTCCGATGTTGATCTGCTCCTTTCTTGTATTGTTCTTTAGCCCTTTGAAGGTGAGAAACAGCTTCCTTAAAGGCTTGGGTGATTGTAGAATGCAGGTAGTCTACTGCTGGTGTTTCAAGATCTTGGAGGGGATCCAACTCCGAGGTTCGAGGGTGACTGCCGTACAAAAGAAAAAACGGGGTTTTCCCAGTTCCCGAATGGACAGAGTTATTGTAGGCATATTCGGCTATCCAAAGGATGTCTTTCCAAGTTTTTTCAGTTTGTTGCAGCATGCAGCGTAAATACTGTTCCAGAGTTTGATTGGTCCTCTCGGTTTGTCCGTCGGTCTGAGGGTGGTGACTGGTCGATAGTCTCACATCAATTTGAGCCGACCGACAGCAACTTCGCCAAAAATGAGAAATAAATTGACTACCTCGATCCGAAATTAGAACCGAAGGAAAACCGTGCAGTCGGACGATGTTTTCGAGAAATTCTCTGGCCAGAGTTGTTGCTGTTGGCAAGCCTTTGAGCGGAATGAAATGCGCCATCTTGGAGAATAAGTCCACGATTACTAGAATCGTATTGTATCCGGAGCATGGAGGTAGATCGGTGATGAAGTCCATAGAAAGCGTATGCCAAGGGCGAGGTGGGATGTCAATAAGGCGTAAGAGGCCTGCTGGTCTTTCCTTTTGACTCTTGTTTTGGGCGCATACTCCACAGGACATTATAAAGTCTCTGATATCTTTTTTCCAAGACGGCCACCAGAAGTAGCGCTTGATCTTTTCTGAGGTCTTGGCTATAACGGGATGTCCTTCCATTAAAGAATCGTGATAACAAGAGATTACTTCTTTCTGTAAATCTGTGCTGGGTAGGTATAATCGTTCTTGGAAATACAATAAGTTGTCCTTTACTGCAAAGTCCTTTCCTTGCAGATGCCAATTCTGTATGTCTGCTGGAGTTACAAGTTGCCTGGCTTTATCCTTAACTTCCTCTATGGATTGTGTGGCGATTACACCCAGAATTCTTTGTTCGGGAATGATTGGTACAGGTTTAGGGTTGATCAAGTGTTCTTCCACTCCCATCCGAGAAAGGGCATCAGCTTTACCGTTTTTTGTACCAGGTCGATAGGTAATTGTGAAGTCAAACTCGGCAAAGAATAATGCCCAACGGAGTTGTCTAGAGGATTGGGCTTTTGGGGTTTTCAAATATTGCAGGTTTCGGTGATCCGTAATCACAGTAACGGTGTGTCGGGCCCCCAGCAGATAATGCCGCCAAGCCTTAAAGGCAGACTTGATAGCCAGAAGTTCCTTGTCAGTAATCGTGTAATTGATTTCAGGAGGCGAGAATTTGCGGGACCAAAATGCCACGGGATGCAACTGATTGGTTACCGGGTCCTTTTGTGATAGAACTGCCCCCATGGCAAGGCTTGAAGCATCAGTTTCCACGATGTAGGGGAGTTCGGGGCGAGGGTGTTTTAAGATTGGTGCAGAGATAAATTTAGTCTTCAAATCCTGATAAGCTTGTTCCGCCTCGGTAGACCATTCAAAACGTTTGTTTTTCTTTAACAAGGCAGTGATGGGCTGGACTATTCGAGAGAATTCGGGGATAAACCTGCGGTAAAAGTTAGCGAAGCCTAACATGCTTTGCACACCTTTTACGGAGGATGGTGATGGCCATTTGAGAACTGCATCGACCTTCTTTGAATCCATACGCACTCCGCCAGGTGATAATATGAATCCCAAGAATTCAACTTCAGTCACGTTGAAAACACATTTTTCCAATTTAGCGAAAAGTTTGTGTTGACGCAATCTTTCGAGGACCATTTTCACGTGTTTCCGATGTTCAGATTCCGATGAAGAATAAACGAGGATGTCGTCAATGTAAACAACAACACACACATCTATGAGCTCTCTGAGGACATCGTTCATAAAATATTGAAAGGCGGCCGGGGCATTGCAAAGTCCGAAGGGCATGACCTGATATTCAAATAGCCCATACTTGGTGCGGAAGGCCGTCTTCCATTCATCGCCCTCTTTTACTCGTACCAAGTGGTAAGCTCCTCTAAGATCCAGCTTTGTATATATGCATGCTTTTCTGACTTGGTCCAGGGGTTCAGGGATGAAAGGTAACGGATATCTATTCTTAACGGTGATCTGGTTCAGGGAGCGATAATCTATACAAGTTCTAAGGTCTCCTTCCTTTTTTGGAACGAAGAACAAAGCTGAAGAAGCAGGGGACTTGGAAGGACGAATAAACCCATTTGCCAGGTATTGATCCAGGTATTGTCGAAGGTGAAGGTTCTCAGGCTCGGTGAGGGTATAAATTCTACTACAAGGAGGAGTAGATCCAGGTATCAGGTCTATCTGGCAGTCATAAGACCTATGAGGAGGTAGAGAGTTAGCCTGATCCTTCCGGAAAACATCTTGGTATTCTAGGTATTCGGGAGGTAACTGGGGAGTCTCTGAAGAAATTGCTGCCAGTGCAACACCAGGTGGAGGGTGACAAGTAGAGACACATTCTGGAAACTGGACCGTTCTTGCTCGCCAATCGATCAGAGGATTGTGTTTCCCTAACCAAGGTATTCCTAGAATAATCTGAAACTGAGGGGCCTTGATCACATCAAACACGATCTTCTCATGGTGTCCATCTTGACTTATTAGCGTCACCTCTTGAGTGGTATGCGTTACTGGCCCGGAGGCTATCTCCGTACCATCCACCGTAGTAATGACGTCCTTTACAGCCTTGGGACAAAGAGTTAGATTCATCCTCAAAACCATTTCATGATCCACATAATTGCCGATGGCACTGCTGTCGACGTAAGCTTCAATTGCATGTAATCGATCCGGATTATCAGGGCTAATGAGGACCATAGGTATCACGAAATGCGAGGTCACGGAACTGGTTTTCAAGCTCGGCAAGAGGACCTTTATTCTTGTCGGGCGAGGTCGTTTCCCTGCTCAGAGTTTGTAACTTTGGTAACTGCAGCTCCTACTGCCTTCTTAGCAGGTTTCACCGGACAGTCTCGAAGAAAGTGCCCTGAGTTTCCGCAATAGAGGCATAATTGCAACTGTTTTCTCCTTTCCCGCTCCTTTTGTGTTAGAGGACCTTTCAGACCCCCTATTTGCATGGGTTTCCCGGAGTCTACTCCTTTGGAAGGAGTTGGCGCTTTGGAAAATACTCAAGCATCAAACTTGGAACGATCGGCCTTCCTGTTCTGCAGTCTGTGATCTATTTGAACGACTAAGTCTATATAGTCCGAACAATCTTGTGGGGGATTCACTACTTGGGCTAACACATCTTTGAGCTCTCCACGTAGACCTCTATAAAACAGCGTAATCCTTTTGTCCTCAGGCCATTGAGTTTCCACTATCAGTCTGTTGAAAGACGCAATATAAGCCAAAAGGTCTTGATTACCTTGTCGCAACGAAAGAAGCTCATTGTCCAAGGCCTGCCCCCTGTGAATGTCTTGCGAACAGTTTTACCATACTGAGCTGAAAAGCTTGAAAATCATGGAGGACCGGATCATCTTGATTTACTAGAGGGATTGACCAGTCTGCCGCATTGCCACTAAGGTACGAAAGCACGAAAGCTACTTTAGCTTGATCAGTTGGAAAGGCTGCTGGCCGGCATGAGAAATGCAACCGGCACTGATTGATAAATACTGCAAACCTCTTTGGGTCACCAGAAAATCGTTCGGGCGGAGCCAGAGGTACATTCCGAGGTAGGTTGATCTGCACTGGATTCATAGAGGATGTAGAAGGATGATTTCCCCCAGATGCGGGTAACGGGGTCTGTCCGGCTTGTGACCGTAGCAATTGTCTAGCGAGATCATCTGTTCGCTCCTTGGAAATAATCAGTTCCCTTCTTAGAGCGTTCGTTTCCTGACAGGCTGCATGCACTTCTGCCCTTAGTTCCCCAAGTAACTGGGCTAGTTGGTCGGTATCCGAGGTTTCCATAGCGCCTGGACGGGAGTTTTGTGGTAGGCTTTGCATTCTGTAACGCTCACCTGATTCCCGTAGAGGCGCCGGTCTTGACTGGGCGTATACCGTATCTTCAAAGGTGATGTGTAACACACGGCTGGCTCTTTGGGCTGGACCTCTGTGCACTGTATGTTTGACTCGAAGGGTAAGATGTCTGCAGATAGAAAATATGGGATTAATGAACTGGGTTATTGAATGTCTCTCTCTTCTTCCCTTTCTCTTCTCCTGTAGAACCTCGAAGGTTAACGCTCTCACCTTAGGTAAGTGAACGCCGTGCTCTCCATCTGCCTCGGGGCAGGGTGCTGTAACCAGTTTCTTCACTGGATAAGGGGAGCAGGCCTCTTGACTTCAGAGGACTGCTGTCCGTCGTTTACTGCACGAACGGTAAGTTTCGAGTAATTCTAATGTCTTTAAAGTCTTTAGTAATGATGTCTCTTGTTTTGCAGGGTTCCGGCGATGGTGGATGACGGGCTGAAGTGAGTTGAAGATGGAGCCCGTGTGATGAATAGAAGCGCCTGGAAGCACGTAAGTAAGCGCTTGTTGCCTGCTTCACGATGCGCTCTAACTGTCTTTTTATTTTGCAGGTACAAGTTCGGAGCGGCTGCAGGGTGCCGGAATACCCACTGGGTTAGATGTGGAAAGGAGTAATGGCACATGAGTATTAAAGTTCCCCAATGTCTTTAAACGCACCTTGTTTTGTCTTTCAGATGCGGGATGCAGCGCCGAAGGCCTCCGGGGCGTGCAAAGAGTTGGTAAGCTTTTGTCTTTCAGATGCCGGAATGCAGTGTGAAGACCTCCGGAGCGCACGAAGAGTAGGTAAGCCTTTGTCTTTCAGAATGCAGCGCGAGGCGTTGGTGACAGCCGATGGCCCAGGTAAGTGAAGAGCTGTCACTGAAGACCGTAATGCTAACCTGTTCTTTCTTGTCTTTATAGGTGTTGCTGAAGACTGGATTCAGGATGGTAAGCCTTTTTCCTTAGGCCCAGGATCAGATGCAGAAGACACGATGAGCGTTCTGCTGCAGAGGATGCAGAATAATGCAAAGCAAGATTCATCCATCGGGTGTGGTTTAAATAGCCTCCTGTAGTGCTTAGGTGTCTCCTTCCACAGCCACGCCTAGGTAAGAAAAGAGTTCCTGCTTTCCAGAAGAGTTCCAGTGTTCTTAACCTAGGGAGTGGCTCCTGCTCCACCCAACAGGAAAAGTAGTTCCAAACAGAAGAGGATCAGAGGCTCAACTGGCAGGCAAGTAAGCAGCATGGTCTGCTGCAGGTAAATCCATCCAAGCATTATGAGCCCGGCGCTTCCAGCGCTGGGACTGGGCATATTTATGAGCCTGGTGCCACTGGCGCCAGGACTGGGTCCAAAAGGTCCCAATTGGGACTGGTTGGCACTCGGAACCTGGGTATGAATCTGCTTCCAAGGGAGTTGGGAAAACCCTGACCTTTTGGAAGCAGAGATCATGACACAGCTTTAACCCTTCTTTGCCAGGATGGACACCAAGAATCTATCGTTTTCGACCTCATTAAGGCACCACAGTTCCGGATGATTTTGGGAATGCTATGGTTGGTAGCTCACAATCCTCAAATCGATTTGCGAGCAAAAGAATTGGCCTTTCCAGAGACTTGCGCCCACACATGTTATCACCAAGAGAAACAACCAATAGACACCAGAACCTCCACGCTTGCGACTGTGGCAATCGGCATCCTACCAAGTGAATACCAGGATTTTCAAGATGTCTTTCAGAAAGAACGGGCTAATACTCTGCCACTGCATAGACCATATGATTGCCAAATCGACCTGATACCCGGCGCACAAATCCCTTGTGGGCGAATTTATGCACTCAGGGAACCAGAAAACTAGCACCTGAAGGCCTATCTTGACCAATACCTGGCCAACTGGTTCATCCGTCCCTCGAAGTCTCCAGCAGCCAGTCTTCTATTCTTTGAACCGAAAAAGGAGGGGGACTTGAGAATGTGCATCGACTATCACGCACTGAACCAGATTACCGTAAAAAACTGCTACCCCCTGCCACTGATCCCTGAATTGCTTGATCAAGTCAAAGATGCCCAAATCTACACAAAACTAGACCTGAGGGGGGCATATCACCTTGTTCGCGTAAAACAGGGGGACAAATGGAAAACCGCTTTTCGCACCAAATACGGCTTGTACGAATATCAAGTAATGCCCTTTGGCCTTTGCAACGCGCATGCAGCATTTCAATACTTCATTAAAGATGTCCTACGGGAATTGATTGATGTCTGTCCTCTAGTGTACATCGACAATATTCTAGTATATTCTGCATCAAAGCAGGACCACGTTAAACACGTCCGATCTGTATTGGAGAAACTCTGTCAACACCAGCTCTACGCCAAGCTCAAAAATTGCTAATTCCACGTCTCCGGGGTGGAATTCCTGGGCTTTATTCTAAGCCCGAATGGAATCCGAATGGATGTACACAAGGTAGATGCTATCCTGAACTGGCCATCCCCAAATTCATTCAAGGGGGTTCAGAATATGCTGGGTTTTGCAAACTTCTACCTCCGGTTCATCCCAGGATTTTCGCAAATCGTGCATCCCATCACGTCATTGCTAAGGAAAAGCAACAAAAAGTTCCAGTGGACAACAGAAGCCGAGGAAGCTTTCCAGGAACTCAAAGCAAGATTCCCATCTGCCCCAATTTTACGCCACCCTCGCCCTGATCTTCCATACCTGGTGGAAATGGACGCCTCAAGCATGCTATGGGAGCTGTCCTATCACAAAAGGACCCCGAAACGGGCCAGTTACACCCTGTTGCCTTCTGGTCGCGTAAATTCATACCCCCTGAACTCAATTACGCTATCACAGACAAAGAACTCCTGGCCATTAAGTCAGCCTTTAAGGCATGGCGGCACTACTTCTTGGGCGCCAGACACACAATCACCGTAATAACTGACCCCCGGAACCTCCAGTACCTAAAAACGGCAAAGGCCCAATCCTCACGACAACTACGTTGGGCTCTTTTTTTTGCTGAATATGACTATGTGATTACATTTCGACCAGGGGTGAAAAACAGGAAGGCCGATGCCCTTTCCCGTATGGGGGTGGAAGAGCAAGGGTATCAGACCCCTGACCCAATAGCAATCATCCCGAGTGACAAGCTCCTAGGAATCACAGTAACCATAAATCAGAAAGAATTACATGAAGAAATCCAAAACCTGATGAGTCCGGAGCAATTACAAGCGTGGAGTGCACAAGGAGAACATTACATGATAAAAGATCAGTTGCCCTACTTCAGGAATCGTTTATTCTTACCAAACCAAGAACTACGAGAACAAGTCATGTCCGGTTATCATGATTCCTTGATCGATGGCCACCCCGGAATCGCTAAAACCCTAGCCAAGGTAAAACGGAATTATTGGTGGCCCACGTGGCGTAAAGACATTATCCAATTCATCCTATCTTGTGGAGTGTGTGCCCAAAACAAGTCATCCAAGCAGAAACCGGCTGGGCTATTACAACCATTGGAAATCCCACCAGCACCCTGGAACACGTTGTCCCTCGATTTTATTACTGACTTACCACCCAGTCAAGGGTTTACATTATTCTTGTGGTCGTGGACCTATTTTCAAAAATGGAACATTTCATTCCTCTTAAGGGGCTCCTAAATGCTTCCACTCTGGCAAAGGTATTTCTTGAAGGCATTGTACGGCTCCATGGGTTTCCTTCAGTTTTAGTCTCAGACCGAGGTACTCAATTCGTATCGAACTTCTGGAGAAAATGCTGCTCTCTGGCCCAGATCGACATCCAGCTATCCACCAGTCACCATCCCCAAACGGATGGTCAAACTGAGAGGACAAATCAGACGCTCGAGCTGTATCTGCGTTGCATGTTACACCAAGCTGAAGGAAGCTGGTTTGACCTATTATGGATAGCTGAATATGCTTATAATAATTCCCTACACACCAGCACTGGGCAGACACCCTTTTATACCATGTATGGCAGGCACCCACGTACTTCTGAGATGGACGTTCCCACAACCCTGGAAATGCCAGCAGTCAAAACCTTGCACACAACCATTTCTCAAACCTTTAAAAGGGCAGCTGAACACCTACTTCAAGCTAGGAATCACCAAAAGAAGTTTGCTGATCAACACCGAGCAAAGGCCCCCAACTACCAAGTGGGAGACAAAGTCTGTCTGGCGTCTAAACACGTGTCCATTAAAGGAACCTGAACTTCCGTCCAAGATACCTGGGTCCATTCACCGTCACCTCTGTGATAAATCCTGTGGCGGTTAGACTAGCTTTGCCGTCAAACATGCAGATTCATCCTGTGTTCCACGTGTCTCTCCTTAAACCTGTTCAACCTGGGACCCAGTTAGCAATGCCACCACAGCCAGTAGTAGTCGCCGGGGAACCAGAATTCGAAGTCAAGGACATCCTGGATTCAAAGTACGTCAGATCCAAATTATACTACTTAGTAGACTGGAAGGGGTATGGTCCACAAGACAGGACATGGGAGCCTTGTGAGTACATCGATGCACCTCGCTTGCTTAGACGATTGGATCAAAACCATCCAAACAAACCAGGACCAGACAGAAGAGCCACCTTGAGAGGGGCCTTGGGGGGGGAGTGCTGTCATGATTCCTGCCCCTCATGTCCCCAGCCCTCCAATACCCACTTGGAGTCAGATTTGGCGCTTGTGGCACCAGACTCACTCACTCCCATAGGATAACATTGGGGATTGGACTTGTAGTGCATTGATGGGGACAAGATGGATGCCCCCACATATTTCAGTTCCCAGAACTGCATGTGCAGGCTAGTCTTTTGGGTGTGGTTCAGCCCAGAGACACCTGGGATACCCAGAGACCATTTAAGCCACTCCCAGGCTGAGAAACATGCTCTGTGTTTTCTGCACCTGCATCGTGACACTCACCGTGTTCGGATCGGTCTCCAGTAGGCCTGCATCTTTCTTCTGCGCTCAGCTCCTGCAAGAACAAGAACACCGTTAGGAACAGCCTTACCTTGCGGCACTTCTGCCCATCATTCATCGCTCCTTCTGTTCTACGGGCATCTTCGGCGGTGTCATTCCCATCCCAGCACGCCGCTTCCTAAGGAAAAGGGAAAATAACAGAAAAAAGGCATTAGTAAGCATTCAGCAAATCTTTGCTTATTTTTAAAGACTGTACCAGCTTCAAACGCTTACCTGAACCGCAGCCGCTGTGGGGGTACTCTGTCTCCGGTACTTCTCATCCATCTGTAAGAGAGAAAAGACACTCCAGGTTAGCGTGGAAACATCTAGAGGCGCCGCATACCGCGCTTACTCACCGCATTTCTTCTTCATAACTGCCATGCACGCTGAAAACGTTGCAGCACCTAAAAGACACAGAAAAATAACTCAGTTCAATACAAATACGAAAGGGTTGCATCGCGCATTGCGCTCTCACTCACCTTCAGCGCTACTCATCTCAGCAGCACGTCGCCATCCCCGGATGCTGGCCATCATCTAAGGAAGGAAAGGAACAAAGTTAGGAACTGTTCAAAAGACTCATTATACCTACCTGTTGGACTATTGCCAGTGAAGTAACTAGGCAGCAGTGAGCCTGCATCAATCAACGCGCCCCTGCGCTGAAAGCAGGACAGAGAGCACACTTTCCAAGAAAACAAGGTGAGCTGTGGATGAAAGGGAAGGGTTGGACCCCGGGGAAGAAGGGGTTCAAGCACACAGAGACAATAGGGAGTTAAACTCTACCAATCCTGTGTTTCAGGCCCAGTCACCAGTTGAGTAGACTCCAGAGAAGGGTTAGAGGTCGTAAGAGGTCAGAACAGGCTGAATGACGTCCCCGTGGATACCAGGTGAGCGTTACAGAGTGACAATATATTCTGACTGTGTTTACGTCACATCAACAGTACATTCAGGATTGGTGCGATGGCTCAGGAGGGGGTACAGAAGAGCAGATGGGACCCCAGTACAGCATGCGCTCTTGTTAGGCAAATTGATTGAGGTTTTGCATACCCAAGAGAGTTGGCACTAGTGAAATGCCAGGCACACACAAAGGGAGAAGACGCTATCTCAAGGGGAAATGAAGTAGCAGATTATGAGGCAAAATACGCAGCATATTTTGAGGAACTACGGGAGTTGAAGGAGAGACCTAAGGTCCCGGGAGGAGTGAGGAACATGGTAATGGGGGAAGGTTACAACTGTCTACCAGAAACTCAGATTATGGAATTGCAGGGAGCTGCACCACCAGAGGAGAGAGAGCTCTGAGGGTGCTCCATGTCTCCCACAGATGCCTTATGGTGACAGAACAACACAGGGAAGGTGGTCATGCCATTAGCCTTACTGAAAACACCACTGGCACAAATGCATTATCCAACACACACACAGGAAAGGAGGTAATTGATGCCCGCATTGGAGAAACATGGTTTTGCCCAAATTTGAATGAACATGTGGCCAATTTCATTAGTAACTGCTTGACTTGTCAGCAGTTCACAGCAGGACATACTTTGAGAGTTGTGAGAGGAGCCATACCAAGACCTGAGGGCCCATTCCTGAATCTTCATGTGGATTACATGGACATGATCCTAGTGTGTCAAGGATACCGCGGTTTATGGTCTTTCCATTGAATTATTTGCATCGAGGGACATTTCCATCGAAAAAAATAATTTTTATTTTAATCAGGGTCCCTCCCAACCCACCTTTTTTTACCCTTTACACCCCCCAAAAAGGAACCCTTTACCCTTTAAAAATATGCATTCAATGCTTTTTATTTCGATGCAAATCCCTCAATGCAAATGAATTTGATGGAAAGTGCATAGATGTATTTACTAGATACCGGATGCAGCTACATGATAGTGGTTGTCTGCCCAATCTCCAGGTGGATAGAGGCTGGACCCTGTTCACATGCTGACGCCCTTAGGGCAGCAACATTTCTGGCCCAGTAATTTTCCAAAGATGGGGCATAGTGTGGTCCTGCAGTATAACAATGGCCCACACTTCGCCAATGAATTGTTTCAACACATCACGACCCTGTTAGGCATCAAACACAAATTTGCCTGTGTGTACCACCCGCAAGCAAATGACGTGTGTGAACACCTCAATGGACTCCTGAAGGAGTGCATTGCCAAAACTCAGCAGAGCACGAAGAAAAACTACCTTCACTGTTTGCCTTTGGCACTTTTTGAGTTGCGCAACCTGCCAGGATCCAACCATCATTTAACGCCCCACAAGGTAGTGATAGGACGGCGCATGCATCTTCCCCTATCTCTTCCCACCAGGGCATTGAAGGATTGTGAAAACAGTGCAGAAGTGTTGGGTCAAGAAATGTTTGAATACATACATTCTTTGGTTTCTAGTGCTTCTTTTATCTCTCGCTAGATACAAAGGACCCAGGAAGGGCCTGATGTTACGCCCACCTGACTCCCACAGGGGCGTCGATCTGAACTGGACAGCTGCGGTCTCCACCAATGTGACGTGCAGTGCCGAGATGACGGACTGGACTGGCCCACCTAGCTTTGTTTGCTTGGCCCGTAGGAATATTCTTCTGCAGATGGAGAAAGGGAAATAACCACCCGTGGAGTTGTGCGTTAACCCCCCCACTCCTGCTGTTCTCCCCACTGATCACCTTTGATGTCCCCTCTTATAGTCTCACCTGATGGTTTGAAAAGATGAGCTCTCCATCCTGCATTGAGCGCAGGGGCGCGTAGATAACCAGTTGCTTCACTGGCTCGAAGGAATTGGTGAGTTCCAGAACAATATTGACTCTGAGATTTCCGGCAAGACGCCGTAAGTATGTAGTTCATAAGAGTTCAAATGTCTGACTTTCACCCATGTCTGATTCCTTGCAGGTTGCAGCTTGACCCTAGTGAAGAGATCCTCGTGGAAACCGGTAATATTCAGGTAAGGATTTATATTATCCAACACAGTTCAATAAAATAATGTCAGTATGTAACCTGTTGCTTTCTCTCTTATTCAGGCACTGAGAGAAAGTATGAAGTCTCGGGGAATAATGCCTCTGGCAGTAAAATCAGGTAAGTCTATTGTGGTGAGGAGGTTTCCCCTTGTTTGTCCCTTTGTTTCACCTTGCTGTCCTTTTGTTTCCCATTAAGGGCCGGGGTTCGGCGAGGATGCAGTGGAAGCTGCGCCGACCCGTGAAGAGGAATAGTACCCCCGGTGGTAAAATTAGGTAAGTCCATGGGGGGTAACTAATATTGCCTCTGTGTATTCCCTTGGCTCACCTTGCTGTTCTTGTGTTCCCCTTAGGTGCCGGAGTGCGGCGGTAACATGCAGAAGGAAGCGCTGGAATGTGAAGATGATGCGAAGGCCGGTGAGTTCAGCGCCGCGCTGCAGCAGGCAAGGCGACGCGCATAAAATAAACTTCTTTCTTCCAGCTCGAAGGCGCGGTGGATCGGGAATTCAGGTAAGGATCAAAGGTATTGCTCTTGTTCTAACCTTTTCTCCTTCTTTCTCCCTTTTTCTAGGAGCTGGCAGAAGACTGGATGCAGACTTGCAGGCACGGTGAGCGTTACACTGCTGGATGCAGAATAACGCGAAGCGTGTGCTGCTCTTCGGGCGTGGTTTAAATAGCCGCCAAAGTAGTCCCAGGTAAGTATTCCTCCCCAGCCCCACCCAAGTAAAAAATAGTCCCTAGGTAAAGTAGTCCCTTCCAAGCCTCTTTTGGCTTGGAGCTCTTGCAGCATGATCTGCATCAGGTAAGTTTGTAGCATGGTCTGCATCAGGTACATTTTAATCTATGAGCCAGGCGCCTATGGCGCCAGGACTGACTCGCCATATGAGCCTGGCACCATAGACGCCAGGACTGCACCCAAATAGCCCCTAGCAGGGGTTGTTGGGCTTGCTTGGAATAACTTGATGCCTGTTTCCGGGGTTGCTGGACTTGGTCTGGGTCCCCGGGGGTAGGCATCATGACACCTGAAGATGACGAGCAGCCAGAATTGGATGACACAGAGCAAAGAAATGGGAACAAACATTTAGTGCAAGTAGGATACCTAGTTCTCCTAAAAACTTTATTTGGTGCTGCAATGCACCTAGGTTCACGGGACCTCAAATAGTGGAGGCATAGACAGAGAGAGCAGTCAGACTTGAGGAGAAAACGGTGTGGAACCACATCCAGGCCGTCAAGCCCTACAAAGCGATGGCCTCTCTGCGCAACAGAGCAACAGTAATCGGCAGGGCAAACTTGAGGATCTTGATGAACTACAAGTGTATGCAGATTGCACCGAGTTAGGGAGACCTGGCCATCCTATGGTCCGAGGATCCCAAGCAGATGAAGTAGCAACTGGAATGCTTGTGCACATGACAGCCGAAACACTGTTTTGTTCTCCTTTTCTCACGCATGCAGGTTGATGCGACTGTTAGAACTGTATATAGGGTTATCCTGATGCTACCTCCCATTGACCACCTAGAAGTATTTTCCAACCAGTTTGTACACTATATTAGAAGACCCAGGCGATTCAGCTCCTGATCCCCTGCAGTATATTTCCTTGATTCATAGAATATTTGGCCCAAGCATACCCACAACTTGAGCACGATTGCCTACCCAGTCCTACCCAAGTTAAGAGATTCCTGGATAAGGGCAGTTTGGGAGGAGGTCTTTGTTTTTGCCATTAGTGACTATTTAGTTGACAGAGCTTGAGGGTACTGACCAACACTAACACAGTAACACCTTTCTTGCAAATTTCAGGCGGCCAACTTTATCATCTTATCAGCTGCAAGGATCAAGCAGCGTAAGTGGTCATGTCGGAAACAAAGTTTGTTTTTACTCTGGTGTGTTTACTGATTCCCACTGTTGTGCTGGGTATCATAGTCTCGCAGCTCTACTGTGCTATGAGTGCTAATGCTGTATCCACTACTAACATTATCTCAACCCAGGCAGGAGGAACTACCATGTCACGTGGCAGAAAAGACACTGCTGATAAGGTAAGGAGAAGTAAGCACAGTGTTGACACAGACATGAAGGAAGTTGACATGTAGCTCAGACGCAGCACGGGTCACAAACAACATGTGGTATAAGCACATGTATAAAGTAGGTAGAGATACCACCAGGGAGAGCTGTTTTGTCTGCTCTTTAATCCTCTACGCAATGAGTGCCATTCGAACGTTCGTTGCAACTGAAATACCTGCAGCACGAGCACAGTGCCTGATGTATCTCGTAATGGTCCAGACGCAAGGACGATTCCAAGGGAAAGCAGCAACATTCAGATGGATGTCCAACGGGACATTCCCATATGAAGATAGTTACATGAAGACACTAGATATGATGAACAACTATTGGCAGCTCGATCAAGGGCTGCAGTACATAACTGATTGGCCAGAGAAAGGAGAGACAAAGACTATCACACTGAAGGAATTACCATGCCCATGGACAATAGTAAAAGAGACAGGAGGAGAGCCCCGGTGCTGGGAGAAAAAACAGATATTGATCTATGGATGTGTATACACTAACGATGGCTGGGAAGATGAAGTAGTGGGAAGCAAAGCACTGACCGTAGGCAAGTCGCCAGTGAGCAAGGTGCAAGAAGAGAATGACAAGTGTGTGAACGAATGGGACAGGAGCGCAAAGTTGCTGTCATGGGCAGAAAATGAAGCTGGACCGATGCCAATAATTCTCCGGAAGACACCAGCTCTGTGTTATCAGCACAATGGCGATGTGGACGTTGGTGAGAATGTTGAATGCAAGATGATTGAAATCATCCCGTCAATGGGAGCAGTAGTGCTGATGGACCACTATTGGGCATGCGGGTCTAAGGCATACGAAAAACTGCAACCTAACTGGGGTGGGATATGCTCCCTGGTACACATCAGCATGCTTTCATTGGTGGTACCCAAGAAAGACCTGAAGCTTGATAACTTTCCGAAGATGGAAAACAAGCAGAAGAAAAGGTCACTAGAGGTAGCACCAGCTGTCCAAGTCAAGAAGGCTGACGAGCAAGGAAGGCTGAGCAGGATGAAAAGTGGGGGGAATTACTTCTCAGGAAAAATTAGAAGCAGCATTGGATGTACCAGCAGAGCACAGGCTGTTCAGCAGAACGCATATGTTCTTTGCCTCACTAATACCAGAAATACAGACATATACAAATGCAAAATGGTTGCAAATGACTCGCTGGGCGCTGATGGTAACCATCAATTCAACAGTGAATGGGTTCAACGCCATAAAGGAAGAGCTCAGAGCAATAAGGTTGGTGGCACTCCAGAATAGATACGTTCTGGATCTCCTCATAGCAATGGAAGGAGGAGTATGTGCAAACATCGGGAGTTCTTGTTGCACATTCATGCCATTTAACAAAGAAGATAATGGAACACTCTTAGAGGCAGTTGCATAGTTGGCACAAATGCATGCGAAGATGCAAGATGGAGCACGTGTGACTGGGAAAGACAAGAGTTGGCTGGCATACTTGTGGTCGTGGATGCCATCATGGCTGTCAGATGGGCTGAAGGTGATAACTGGAGCACTCGTGCTTGGAGCAGCATACCTGTGTGGGATCAAGATATGCATTGGAAGGTACAAAAAGACAGCAGAATAAGAAATTAGAATGCAGATACTGATGGACGTCAACATTGGAGGCGTGACAGATGACATTGTGAGAGAGAGAGACAGACTAAGGGAGACAATAGTGCAGTGTGTCTTGTTTCCGGCAGGGACAAAGGTAGACAACCCCCGAGATCCGAGAGCCTATGAAGGGAAGTGGGTCTGGTGCAATCCAGAAGGAGTGTGCTTTTACATTTACTGGTCCTTCGATGATCACACAAATAATTATGGAGACCTCGCAGGAGAAACAAAGATTTGGCGGCCCAGAGAGAAGTATTTGAACTTTTGAGATGTGGTCGACAAGTCAACCAGAGGGGGGACTGAAGAGGGGTACCCTCGCTCCTCCTCCCACTAGACACAAGACCCGGAAGAAAAACCGAAGGAAAAATGATCACCCTTACCATTTTGGACCAATTCCCAGTGCTCCCATGGTAGACAAATATGTCGAAAGGTACCCACTCAGCCAACCCTACATCCCAGGAGCAGTACAAACATTACTCAGAGTGAATGAAGAGCCACTGGATGCAGTTAAGGAGACCTCAATTGGCAGCCTAGACTAAAGCACAAGACGTGCTCAATGGCATTAGAGACACCACGACATAGCAGCGTTAGACATGAAGCACACGTGCCATCTGCACATCGGGACACAATCATGCATCCAAATACATGAAGAACACATGCGTACAGTGCTATAAGTTAAAGGACAGAAACACCTACATACTGTCTTTACCTTTAATATTTACCATTGCCTTGACCGTAGCAACGTATAAACAGCAAGAAGCAAGAGATCCTGTGCAGAAGATTAGAGATGCTTATATGCAAATAACCCTATGGAACTGTAGGAGCATCTGAGGAACCTGACAGAGCCACAAACTATTAACCTATGGAAACTATAGAATAGCAGGAACAAGGTAGAAGCCATGCCATGTCTTAGGAAAATTACAGTAGGCCACAACCATCTTAGTAAAAGCTGAGCTGAATTCAGCGCAAACAGGAGAACAATTGTGTGGGACAGGGGTCTGCTGCCAAGGCCACCAAGATACGAGTGACATTCCATTCTCTGAACTGCAGTATAACCAGCACAGCAAATATGAACAAATCTTCATAATTCTTCATAAATCAGAGCTGCAGAGCTCCAAAACACGGTCTCTGAGCATGTGACCCGGCCGAGTTGATAATGAACCGAAACTAGCAGCTGGGAAAGAAGAGCAGTCTCACACATCCAGACAGAGGCTTACAACAAAGTTGTTACAGAAGAAGCTGAGTATTGCATGATGAGAACGGGCACTCTTAGTCTGTGGTGGTGCACACATGTTACAATGCAGACACATAGTTGCTCTTATTACCTTTAGACGGTACAACTCGAGCTGAGAACCATTTCGGATCCCAGGTCTGGTGAATGTCAGCTATAGCCAATCACAGATCAGTACCCTAGGGGTCGGTAGCAATGGGCAAGAACCAATGGTAAGACACTCACACTGCCACACTGCAGAAGTAGCATTATTTGTTACGCTCACCAGGCTACCACGGGGGCGTTGGGGCGTAGTTGGAGCCCTCCCTCGAACTGGCTCCTCGAAATCACCTTCACCTTCTGAGAATGGTTGGACCTGCAGCTCTGGAGCTGGGTGTTGCCCATGAGTGAAGAGGAGAGGCAATGAGTATGGAGTGGGGGTATCGTGACTTCCCCCAGCCCTTTCGTGCCTGAATACGGTGGGAAAGCACTTTCCCATAGACGGCCACCTGTTATTTTGTGATGAATAGCTATCCGTCCTGCTTTCCTTAGCAGGGGCGCGTAGAATGGACCAAGTTACTTCACTGGACCATTGGGGTGTTGATACAGACCAGCTGCGACCAATCCACGTATGAGGTAAGTCTTTGGTATGATTATAGTTTGTTCAATTAAAGTGTTTGTATTCCATTTTAAAAGTAATCCTTGCAATGTCTCATTTCCCTTTCCATAGGTATGGGAAGAGAATCTGGATCGAAGAGAATTCTGAGATCTTAGAGGCTGATGGAGTTCCAACAGTGACAGATAAGATGGTCTTTATAAGGGAGTTTTAGTCCCTTATATTATGCGGCCATGCGAATGCATATGAGTCCTAACCTGTTTGTTCTTGTTCCCTCAGAGATGCCGGCCAACGACGAAGAATGGTGTCCGGTTCTTCAATGAAGATTGCAGGAGGAAGTCTCAGACTCTGATCATGATGGAATGGAGGCAAGAAGAAGAGTCGGGCACAGGCTGCAACGAGTTGCAGGTGAGAGGCGCGCTCCGCAGTGTAGTGACTGGAGCGCTCAACGGTGTAGCGGCTGGCAACAGGTAAAATGTACGCTCTCAGCGAAGTTGAGGCTGGTAAAAGGCAGGATGCGCGTCCGGAGATGGAGCGGCAGTCAGCAGGTAAGACGCATCAGCAGCGATGGAGTAGCTGAAATGAAGATGCTCGCAGAGAAGAGATGATATGATAAGATATGATATGATATGGCATTTGTAACGCGCCTATACACAAGTGTTTCAAGGCGCGACGACGCAGGGAGGGGGGAACAAGGGGAAGACAGACAACGATCCTACTAGGCCAGGTGTCATTCAGACCGCGCAAGTGCAGGGGTAGGGGGAAGGGAAAAGTGCAAGGGGAAGGGGAGGGGGGAAGTGCAGTACAAGTAAGTAGAATAAGTAAATAAATAGGGCCAGCTGGTAGCAAGTGCAAGGTAAGTGCAGACAAGTGCTGGGAAAGGGGGGGTTGTAGGGATACAGAGACAGTCCCTCAGTGCAGGAGTTGCCAGGGAGGCAGTGCAAGAGGAGAGTGGCTGGGACCAGGACCGAGGTCAGTGAGAGTGGCCCAGTTGCAGATTCGGTGCAGATTCAGTCGAGACTTTAGCAGGGGAGAGGGAGAGAGAAAGCAGAAACAAAGAGGAAGGTTTTGAGGTGCTTCCGGAACCGGAGATGGTTCTCCTCAAGTTTCAGGGAGGCAGGAAGGCTGTTCCAGAGGGAGGCCCCTGCCATGGCGAGAGATCGACCCCCAACTCGTTGCTTCGAGAAGCGGCTAACCCTGAGGGAGTTGGAGATGGATGAGCGAAGGGCTCGGGAAGGAAGATATTTAGGAAGAGAGAGTTGAAAGTATTTAGGCCCCAGGCCGCAGAAGGCCTTGTGGACAATGCAGAGGGTTTTGAACTTAATCCTTGCAGCCACTGGGAGCCAGTGTAGAGATTTCAGTCCTGGAGAGATACGGTCCCTGGGCTTGAGGCCAAGGACAAGTCTCGCAGTTCTAATGACTGCAGGTAAGAAGCATTCTCGGAAGAATCTTCAGGATGAGGCTGAGAACATCAAGAGAGGTACCAGTGAGTACAGCGGAGAGCGTTACGCTGCTTGGAAGCAGAATAACGTGACACGAAGGGCACGTGTATGGGCTGGCCTTATATAGGCTGGTTCAGGCCCCTCCCATTAGCTCTGCCTAACAACCTCATCTTTCCCTTCTTTGGGCCTGTAGCACGTGCCTTCCAGTTCTGATCCATGGCCACGCCCGGCCCCACTGCACACGCCCTGGGCCTAGAGTGTGCAGAGCACACTTTAAGATGAGCCTGGTGCCACAGGCGCCAGGACTGGCTCCAATTGCACCCCGGGGATGAGGAAGGACTTGCCCCATGACTAGTGGCCATGACATTTTTTGGGGGACGATCCAGGCCAGCCATCTGACATGGGAGAGCCAGTAGACTAACAGATATATGGTCTGCTATAGGTGGACTATCACTCAACGCCCAATCCACTTGTCCAATAGGTTTGCTGGAGAGGGGCCCAGGTTGTGATGTCAGTGTGACGTAATAGTGCTACAAAACTGGGCTGGGAGCCAGAGATCGCTGGGAACCTTTTGGATTTGTGCTATCCTTGTTCTGATCCATGTTGGTTTTGGCTGTAAAAAAACACAGTTTCAACTTTCTGTCTGTCTGGGCCTACATTCCTTTTGGGAAGGGAAGGAGTTGAGCCTTCCATGTGTTCTTGGTCTGCGAACACACAGTAGCCCCAAACCTACCTGGGAGTTTTAACTCAATACCCCATTGGGGACAAGGACTCCTGCTCCAAAGAGTAACTGCCTAAGTTACTTACAATACAGTGGTAACCACAACTACCTAAAGTAGACATACAGAACAAGGTGATATTTGTTATTGCCAGATGGAATCTCCGAGAGCACCTGAAAGACAACTCCACTGTTACTGAGATGAAGAAAAACAGAGTAATACGAACTACTAACAGAACAAAGGGGGACTTTGACGTTGTGCAAGGAAATTCCCAAGACCCTGTCATAAAACAAGGAGGAGGAGTCCGAGAAGGAGAGAAGGCCGGGAGTTTGAAATCCGCTCTGCAAGTGAAGCTTATAGAGAGAGGGACGTGCAGTTTTCAAGGCTGGAAGAAAGCTGGAGTGCAACCCGAACCCAGAGGAAAAGCGAAGCCAGAGAAGTTGGAAGACAGAAGTCTTGCATGGGGAAGTTAACCCAAAGTGGTGGTGGGACCACGAGTTGGTGGACGGTGAAGTCTGAGAACAATGTCGGGACCACTTACCAAATTGCAACGCAAGGTGTCCAGAGTGATGGAGAGAAGGAAACCAAGAGGTCAACCTGACCAAGGGAGAAGAAAATCACATCCTGATGGCGGGCCCAGTGACGCCAACCCGAAGAGCAAGAGCTAATGGGGAAGGTGGGAGACCAGGGAGGATACCAACAATGACGAAGGGAAGAATCCTACTCGTCAAAGTGGCAAACAAGTATATAAGAAGAGCGAGAATCCTTACTAGGGTGCTCATACTCCTCCCAGTGACGAACTGGTGTGGAGGAAGAGTGAGAACCATTACACGAATACTCCTACTCATCCCAGTGATGAACCAGTGTGGGGGGGGGGCAGTAAGTCATTACTGGGTTACTCGTACTCATCCCACTGAGGAAGTAGCATGGAAGAAGAGTGGAATCATAATAGGAGCAATCATTCCTGTGCCAGTCAAGGGGTTGTGTTGGAAACACAGAAGAAGAGTGAGACTGATAATTGAAACATTATTGGTTATCCGTAACCAAGAAGAGACTGGACATTGAGTCAAGAGAGTGGCCCTCATTAGGACCCTGGCGTTAAGGGGTTAATGGCACCGTAAAAGGCTGCGGCGCCGTTAACCCCTTAACGCCTTACTACGAGGTCCCTTTGCGGCTCCCGACCTTAATGGCTCGTCTGGACCAGCTGTTAAAGTAGGGACCCGCAAAGGGACCTTGATGGCAATTACGGTACCGCAATTTGCGGTACCGTAATTGCCGCCTTCCCCATTCCCATTGAGCCCTAGGGGGCAAAAATGGGTATGGGGAAGGGCCATGGAGAAAGGGGGAATTACCGCCCCGCCAACCTTGAAATGGGGTGGTAATTCCCCCTTTCTCCATGGCGGACTCCGGCATGGACCATGGTGCTAATAGCACCATGGTTTAGCGCTGGAATCCTAATGAGGGCCAGTGTCTCAAGTGTGTTTAATAATAACCAAGAGAGAGTAACCAACAAAAGCATTAAATCCACAAGAGAGCACAGTCTGAGAGAAAAGTAGAAAAAACCCATTGATGAACTATATGATCTGATAAAAGTAGTCTCCAATAAATACCTTCCACTATTTTATTAAAGTGAACTGTTACAGAAACCAGTACACAGGAAAATGGAGTCATTCTCCTGTACCTTAGTTATTTTTTATAGTGGTAGGGTCAGTATAGGTTAGTTTTGGACTGGACAGATCTTTCTATTGGGACTCACTGACGATTGATGAGCACCCTAGTTAGTCTGATTAGGTAGGGAACCATCATAGCTTAGGGAAAGCCGGGCATTTTCATCTTTTCTTTAAATAAAGAGTCAAAATGGAAGGTACAAGTCTTAGTCCTTCTTCTGACCCATCACATAACTTACCCGATACAATGTGGCATCTTCTGTTTTGCAAAGCTACCTGTGAGTATACTGATTTTTCTCTTTTCATAGATAAAGATTATATTTTACAAAGTCTCTTAGAAAAGCCTTATGTAGCGGAGTGATCTTCCAACACACCTTATAGGTAGACAGATGAAGGCAGGCCCTAAATATACAGCTTAACCCTTCACTTATAACTTAACTCACCTCTTACCCATCTACAACCCCGCTCTCCTGGGTTTGAGATAACCTTGGTGTACTTCTCTAGGAAGAAGGTAAGGGTAGGGAAGATCAAGAGGTTAGGGCAGGTAGGTTCCCCAAATACCCCTAAGGAGAAAACACAAGGTTAGACTAACTGGAACACGAAAGGAGAGGCGGTCAAAAAAAGGAATGCTGGTGTATGGTTCTTTTTAGTTGGTAAAAGCTTACTTGTATACTTTCCAAGTGCACCAGCAGGGTTTTGTGTGTTTTTTAACAATAAGGGGCAGAGCACAAGACACTACATACAACTTAAGTTACTCCTAAGCAGCTGCGTTACTAAGAAAACACAAAAATATAAAGAGTCCTTTAAAAATATAAAATGTCTTTAAAGATATATACAAACTCTATACAGTGCATTGTATTAAAACAACTATTTGAAAAGACTTTACTTGCAAGACAACCTGGCCAGGGCTGTCTCAAGGTCTTTTGCTGCTGCTCTCTTGATATTCTGTCTTCCTGCCTTCCTCTGTGATGGCTTTTGGGGCAGATGATGGCAGCAGATATGTCAGAGGCAGCATGCAGAGCCCCCCACAGCACTTCTCAGCCTGGGCCACGTTTGCCATGTGTGGCCCAGGGAGTCCAGGTGGGCCATCTGTCAGGGGTGTGGCCCCTTCGCTTATATCAAGCCCAGAAGGGCTAAACACACATTGGGCGCTCCCCTGCTATGGGGAGAGCTAGTTATTAGATGTACCCGGACATTGTGGCAGTTTGAGGCTACCTGGGTGGCAGTAATGCTTATAGGCACTCCCCTGCTAATCAGGGGAGTGCCAATATAAAACCCTGGCCACAGCTGTGTCAGGACGCAGAGCACAGCGCCTCTAACCCTGTTGCAAGGTTTCAACGTTTACCCCGGTGCTCCGCTCGTGTCCAGCAATGTTTTTTTCTTAATTTTAGAGTATATAACTTCCTGATCTCCAGCACGGCTCTCGCACCAAGGATACAATTTTCATTTTTTTCATTTTCGGGATCCACGGCGCAGATTCAAGCGCCAGGGTCCAGTCTTTCATTGCCACAACTGGGACTTACAATTATAACTCCTAAGGGAGAGGTGCCCCATAATGACCCAAAGAAGATACCCAGTCTCTATTAATTCTCTGGCTAGGATGACTGTGGCTTTTTTTATCTGTGTAAAATGATTCCACTCTGCAGAATCCATTTTCCCTGCTTGGGTCCTTTTTGACGCCTCCATTTTACAAAATGGAGGTTGTCAAAGTTTGCCTCAAAGACCTGATGGGACGTAGGACTATCCCTTGTCCCTCTATACATATGTGTCTAAGCGGCAGTGGCCACCTTGGGCCACTGGGTGTCTGTGTCCTAAGACTTGGGGGTAGTGTGGATTCCTTCCTTTGTATGAGAGACCCTTTCAGCGTGCATAGGTATGCCTAGATGGATCATTTTCCATTGGCTGATCAGCCCTCCATTTGAATGCTTTTTTGTGTGTGATTGGGTGCTCTTCTCACGCTGCCTCAAGAGAGGTTAAAAGCACAATCCCTTACCTGGTCACCTTGCCTATTGCTGGAACTCTGTACCTGCAATCCTGAAAGACTTGCGGCTCGAAGAAGGAGCAAAGCTCTTGATGCGCTTTAGAATCTGTCAGCAAAACTCTGCCTCTACAGTGACCAGAGGGAACTCTCTTCAGTGCTCTTTTCCCCTGATCCGATGGGGTCAACTGGATCACATCTTCTGCTCGCAGGCCCAGTCTTGAAGCTCCTGACTGTGCTTGCTTCTCCAGACCCCAAACTAGGTTCTGCTTTGGTGCCAAGACTCTGAAGAAGAGACTATGCCTAACAGACTATAGAATCTTCATCCAAGGACATCAGGTGAGTGCCCTGATTCCATTGCCCGTGATTGGGTAGCTCCAAGGGGCCTGTTCTGCCTCAGATACTAGGTCTACACCACCAAACGTGCCTCCCAGCTCTCTTCCCTTGGCTGGCACCTTTCTGGTGCGCCTTCTTCAGGTTCTCTGTAATGTTAGTTGTTCTTAGGGTCTTGCCAAAACAACCTGATTCCTCCAAGGCTGAATCCTGTTTCAGAGGACGACATATAGCCCTGCATCCATGATTACTTCCGACTGCAGTCGAATCGCCTTTCCTCTGGTTCCAACCCTAAACCTAGAAATCGCCTCATTGTGAATAATCGTCCCCACCAGGTGACTTTGGGTCCCTCCTGCACTGATGTCTCATGGCTGAAACCTAAGGGTGGGGCTCAGCAAACCACGTGCAGAGTGCCCGCCTCTGGAAACTACCAAACGCTGGCAGCAGAACTTCTTTTTTCGGTCCCAGTGTATGGCTTTTCTGACACTCTGGTGCAGATGGCAGGACGTTTCTCTGTGCATTTCTTCATCCCAGTCCCTGCTCTTCTACATCAAGTGTCCTCTCATTGCCTCACTCCACCGCTACTCTAGAAAATGTCTCCTTGGGGACACTTTTGCAGACGTTAACTTTCCAACCAGAGACTGCCCGTGCTCACACAATTGGTCTCTGATGGTCTCTTAAAGTCGTTACCCTCAATAGGGAAAGCGTGCTCATAACTGTTATTGAAAGTGTCTTTATTGCACTCTGAAAATTCTTATTAAACCATTGACTTGCCTGATACATGGTGGCATATTTTATCTAGCTTACTTGCCTGTAAGTGTAGTGATTTTTGTCTTTGCCTTTACTTCTATAAAGATTATGGGCCTCCTTATAAGTTTGCCAGTCCGGAAACAATAGTGCCGGTAAGCCTAGCAGCACGTTGTTTCCGTACCGGCAAACTACAAGTCTGCCTGCCGGAGCCCCTGTGACCGACAGGTCTGACCTTGCCAGGCACAGTGGCCATGTTAGGCAGACTTGTTACAGCGTGCCGGTGCTCCCGTGTCCTCATTCCCATAGAGGGAATGGGGATTAATGAAATTGCCGGCCCCTGACTTCCCAGCCGCCAGGGTTGTAATCCCCTGGTGTTACCGGGCCTCGCAAAAACAAAGAGGTGATGGCTGGAAGGTTTAGACTTAATCTTAACCACTGGCAATGCTCTGGGCAACCCTCCAGACCACCGTTCTTCGCCTGCCAAGCCATTACAGAAGGGAAAGACCATATGCAAATCAGGCTTGGCCCCACCCCAAAAGGGGCAGTCCAGCCCGAACTGCTAGGCCACATCCCTTCTGCACGAGACCACAAGCATCCCCAAACATGTTTCACCCTTGTTGGGGCTCATCAGTGAGGAGTAGCTTGGGTCTCTAGGCCCAGCAGGCACGGGACCCACGTCTGGGCATACCCGTCCCACTCGGGGTGACATAGCAAAAACAAAGAGGTGATGGCTGGAAGGTTTAGACTTAATCTTAACCACTGGCAATGCTCTGGGCAACCCTCCAGACCACCGTTCTTCGCCTGCCAAGCCATTACAGAAGGGAAAGACCATATGCAAATCAGGCTTGGCCCCACCCCAAAAGGGGCAGTCCAGCCCGAACTGCTAGGCCACATCCCTTCTGCACGAGACCGGGCCTCATCACAAGTTGGGCCATATGTAGACTGGGATATTGCCCAACTGTATTTGCGTTACTGCCCACCCGTCCTGCAGTATTACTGCTTGATCACTGGTTGGGCGGTAAACGCAATTCCCCATTCCCAATTGGGTACAGTGGACCCAATGGGGAATTTTCGGTACAATTACCGCCAGTGGTATTACAGCACAGTAATTCCACCAAAAATCGGCATTTTAGTTGGGGGTAAATGCTGCCAGACTCGAGATTGTGCGGACCCTTAAATGTGGCGGTAACACGGTTACCGCCGCATTTAAGGGCTACCGACCAACTCGTCATGAGGCCCATTGTGTGGATTTCTGTCACTGAATATACGTTGAAAGTATGTACTGTACTTTTACCCATCCCATTCCACCTCCTGAGCTGTGCTAGGCTGCTCTGTCATGATGATCACTTGGATAACTTGAAGGGATCACTAGCAGTACCCAAGTCAGGGCATAAGGAAGATCTACACAACCACCCGCCCTAGAGTGCTTTCGATGGAGATGTACAGAAATGTAATTTTTGTAATGCAATGTGCTCCATTTTTTTTTAATGACCCTGGGAGATCCCGACAGCAGTGTTCATTGTGGCTTTTATTTTTTAAACCATATTTGTATTCGTTTTTCCAACAATATACTTGTATAATAACATAGTATAAAAACCGCAATAAAATGATAACCCACGTCCTACCCACAACATTAAAGAGTTACACACGTTTCTGTGGGCTTAGTTTTTATAAGAAGATTCATGTCTAAGGCTTGGGTTAGAAGATAATTTTACCCAGCACACTTTCTCATCATTTTTGGCTATTATGTCTCTCCCCCCTCCGCCCCATCACACTCGCCTCCATGCGAGCTCCCTCATGTGGTGATCCACATACCCCCTTCCACTGTTTCCTGCTCCTGCTGTTCCTCTAAGGTTGGTCCTTGTTGTTGCTTCTAGTTCTACCCCCGCCTCGGGCCCCCCTGTCTAGGCTCTGTTGGTACCCCATTTGGTTATGAAAAGTCCCCATTCTTCCCTGAAGGGCCACGTGTAATAATTAACTAAGACAGTCAGTTTTTCCATTATAAATACATACTAGACCTTGTGAAGCCATTCTGTCTTGTCTGGTAGCAATAGGCGTTTCCACTTTGGAGCCACTGCAAGCCAGCCTGCCCTTAACATTGCTTCCCACATCTTTGGAAATCAGCATTATTTTCTGTGTCTTGGGGAGGTGGGGAATACCCAATAAGACGTGTAAGGGGTCTAATGTAAACTGTACTCTCGTCACTTCCTTCATCCAACTCAGAAGTTTGGACCAGAAAATCCAGTCCTCCATCACTCCAAACCCAGCCCTCCATCGCTGCTAACGGGGTGCGGAGCCCCTGCCTGCTCCTGCACCCATCAGGTGAACCGCAGGGCCTCTGACAGTGGCCCTCTCCAGCCCACCATCACGGGGAGCGGGGTCTCAGCATTCAACACCTGAGTCCATCGGATGAGGAGCGGGGCCTTCAGGTGAGTCGTAGGGCCTCTGACTGCAACTCTCCCCAGCCCACCATTGCTGCTCACGGGGAGCGGGGCTTCTACAGTCGTCTCCAGATTCCCTCGTGTATGAGACACGGTACCTCTGCCAACGGCTCTCGGCCTCAGGCTCTGGCCTTACGGACCCTTCAACTTCTGGTAAGCGGGGCCCCTGCCTCATAATCTAATCGACTCTCTAATCTTCCACCTGCGAGCGACTGCAGCACCCAGCTGGCCCTGTAAACAGAGCCTTTGCCTGTGTCTCCAAGACACCCCTTCCACGTTCACTGTGTGTGATCCAACGCTGCCTCTGCTTGACAGCTCTCTGCTGCCTTCCTGGCTGCCCATTCCAGCGGACCTCGACGACCACATCATCCTCCCCATTCCCTTGTCTCCATCAAGCTCTCCCGACGACATTGAGGACTTCCTCCTGCCTCCTCCTCCTCTTGCCTGACTCCACTATTGTTGAGTGGCTGCTGCAGCTCTGCGGGACATTCCTCATCGGGTCCTCCTGCTGGCATTAAGGACCTCTCCTCCTGCTTCCTCCTCCACACCTCTGGAACTTGGCACCTTCTGGCACTTGACTTCTGAGCCATCCTCCCCACTCCCTACTGTCCCCATCAGGTCCTCTTGTCACCAAAAGGACTTCCTCCTCCTACTCCCCCCTCCTCCTTCTACCTGACTTGACCATCAGAAAACTGCTGCACCAGCCCCTGATCTCACCTAGCATGCAAAGTACCTCCGGTCCTGGTTCTAATGAACTGGCTTAGCTTACACAGGGATTGTGTGGCCTCCGGGTCACCCCGCCCTTTACCTTGCGGGTCACCCCGCCCTTTACCGCTCTGAAGCAACTACCCAGTCCAGTGGATGTTCACTACCCTATTGGCTTGCACTACTCCCAATCAACACCTCCGGCCCCTTCTCCGCAGGCATTGTAATCTCCCCTCCGGCCCCTCTCCGCACTGAGTTCTAGACCTCCTCTGCAACCTCTGTCTGCATCCACTCCCCCTATCCAGACTTCCACCTCTAGCTTATTCTCCTGCTGAGTTCCAGCCTGTTGCACTTGCGAAGCCTCCTGGCTAACCCAAGGGAACTGTCCCTGCCTGAGGACCCTCTCTTCCGTGCCACCCCTGCTCCTGCTAAACGACTCATAGTATTACCGGTTTCATCCTCTGTATACAGAGCATCTGCCAGTGCCCCTGCACACCTAATGCCCTAAGCCACAACCCAAGACAGCTACACTTCCCCCTGAATCCTCATCTGCCTAGCCCCTTTCTCCCTCTAAGATCTCTGTTGTGCCTCTCAAGCCCCTGCTCTCACCCTTCCCCCTTTTTATTCAATTTTTCTTCAATCCACTCTCCTTACCTCTGTTATGCGTATTACCAAACTCCTCCCTCCCCGTACTCATCACTCTCCCCCCTTCTACCCCTCTCTCCCCAACCCCCTCCTCTACTACTCTCCATCTCCCTCTTCCTCATGTCCATTCCCCTCCTCAATCCCCTTCCCCACTCCTCCCACTCGACACCTACCCACCCTCACCGTCCTAATCTTATCTACCCCACTATTGTTCATCCCTCCAGCCTCATCAATATTGCTCTCTGGAATGCCAGATCCCTCCGCAACAAGACTGCTGATGTCCTGGACATGTTCTTTAGTCTCAATCTTCATTTCCTATGTCTAATTGAAACCTGGATCCCCCTTCACAACTCTACTGTCCCTGCTTCCTTCACCACTTCCTCTTCATCATTCACTCACATCTCTTGCCCTTCTGGTCGTGGCGGTGGCATTGGCCTTCTCTTCCACTCTAAATATCTTTCCTCTGCCCCCTCACCCCCCTTCCTATTTTCCCTTCCTTTGAATATCTACACAAATCCCTTTCTTCCCCTCTCCCTGTCTCCTTTCTAATCATCTATCGGCCTCCTGGCCCCCTTTCCTCCTTCTTCGACAACCTTGATCACCCCCTCTCTTTTATTTCCCCTCCCCCTCTCCTCTAACTGTACTAGGCGACTTTAATCTGCACCCCCCTATTACCCCACATTCCTCCCCCTCTTCTCTATCCTTGACTCCTATCTCCTTTCCCCTCTCCCTTCCTCTCCTACCCACTCTTCTGCTCCACTCTTGAACTTATCTTCAACTCAACCTACCCCTCTTCTACCGTCTCTACACTACCTATCTATCTCTCTGACCATGCTTTACTCTCCTTCTCCCTTACTTCCTGTCCCCTTTCACCTTCTCCTTTACCCTCCCCTACTATCTTTTCTCGATGGGACCTTCGTGACTTTAATCCATCTCTCTTTTTCGACACTTGTTCTTCCTCTCTTCCCCCACTGCCTGACTCCTCTTCCCTTCCGCCCAGTGAAGCACTATCCACTCTCTCCTCTTCTATCTCCTCCACTCTTGACTTACTCTACCCCCTCTCCTCTTTCCGTCCTACCCGTAAACCCTCTCAACCTTGGCTTTCTCCTCAACTTCTCTCCATGCGTCGTCTCCTTCGACATCTTGAGCGACTCTGGCTCAAATTTCCCTCACCATCCAACCAAACCTCATATTTCTCCTACCGTTCTCTTTATGACTCATGCCTTGCCTCTGCTAAACGTTCATACTACTCTAACCTTCTCCACACTCAAGCCCCTCACCCTCGCCGCATTTTCCAAACCCTCTCTCATCTTCTCTCCCCACCTACTCCTGACCCTTCAGCCTCTTCTACCCTTTATCCTTCTGACTTTGCAAACTACTTCTCCTCCAATATTCTTTCTCTTCGTCAAAAAATTAACTGTTCTTCCTACTCCCCCTCTTCCCCCCTCCCTATTCCCCTTCAACATGCATGTCTGACTTCTCGTCTGTCTGCCATTCTGACGTCTCCCTTCTCCTGTCCAAAGCCCATCCTACATCTGCCCCTTCTGATCCTCACCCCTCCCTTCTTATCTCCAAGATCTACCCTCTTCCTATTCCTTACTTAACTTCCTTCTTCAACTCCTGCCTTTCCTCAGCCATCTTCCCCTCTGCATTTAAGCATGCCACCATCATCCTTATCCTGAAGAAACCTTCTGCTGATCCCCTTCTTACCTCTAACTTCCGTCCAATCTCTCTTCTCCCATTTCTCTCTAAACTACTTGAACACCATGCCTATTCCCAGCTCTCAGCCTTTGTCACTAATATTTCTCTCCTACCCCCCTCTCAATCTGGTTTCAGACCTAACCACTCTCCCGAAACTGCCCTCACTTATATCCTTAACTCCCTTCTTTCCGCTCGAAGCAATCCTCTGTCCTTATCCTCCTTGACCTATCTGCTGCTTTTGATACTGTTGATCACCCCCTACTTCTCAATACTCTTTCTTCCTTTGGTTTCAAAGGCTCTGTTCTTAACTGGCTCTCCTCTTACCTCTCCTCTCGCTCATTCGCTGTCTCCTGGGGTGGCCGTTCCTCGCCTACACCCCCCTTGGAATACGGTATACCACAAGGTTCGGTTCTTGACCCTTTCCTATTTTCTCTCTACACCTCTCTCCTTGCCCCTGTTATCTCTCACCATTTCTATGCTGATGACACCCAACTCTTCCTCTCTTTCTCTTCCTTCTCTTCTGACCTCCACTTTAAACTCTCTTTCTGTCTTACTGCCATTAAAAACTTGATGTCATCCCGTTTTCTTTCTCTCAATACTGATAAGACTGAAGTCCTGTTCTTTCCCTCCAATACTCTTCCCCCTCCCTCTCCTCCACCTTTCATTTGCTTTCCCCCCTCCAATCTTCCTATCTCTGCCCACGCTCGCAATCTAGGCATTCACTTTGACTCTTCCCTCTCCTTTGCCCACCATATTTTTCTTACCTCTCGCGCCTGTAGCTACAACCTCTTCAATATTCGCAAAGTCTGCTCCTCTCTTACCTTCCACGCAACAAAACTTCTAATCTCCTCCCTTATCTTCTCTCGCCTCTTCTACTGCTCCTCCCTACTCTTTGGACTACCTGCCTCTCATCTTGCTCCCCTCAAATCTATCTACCACTGAGCTATCCATACCCTCTGTCTCCTTGCCCCGCATGACTCCATTTCCTCTTCGCTCTCCTCTCTTGGCTGGCTTCCCTTTCACTCCCAACTTAAATTTCATTTCCTCTGTCTAGTCTTTAAATCTCTCTGTGGCCTGGCTCCCCCTTATCTCTCCTCTCTCTTTCTATAATCCCTCCTACTCCCTCCGTTCAGCCGACCACTTCCTTCTCACTGTTCCCCCTTCCCCATGTGCCCCCTACCATTTCCGCTCCTTCCAGCTCCTAGCCCCCTCCACTGGAACTCCTTACCTCTCTCAATCCGCTCCACATCCACCTTTTCCTCCTTTCGCACTTCCCTGAAATCTCTCCTTCTCCATTCTCCGACCTTGAAACCTTCCCCACCTCTCATCCTCTCCCCTCGAATCCTCCCTATGATCCTCTCCTCCCTCCCCTTCCCCTTATCCTCCCTCATTTCACCCTTATATCCCTTCTGTTCCCCCGTCCCCATTCCCCTCCCATACCCTCCCCTTCCCCCTCACTGATAAATTGCTCTGCTTACTGTTTTTATTGGTTTGATTCATTGTAATTTGCTTCTGTTATAATGTTCTATGTATTCTGTTGTTATAATGTAAAGCACTTTGGATAAAAATATAAACATAATAAATACAAATAATAAATACAAATACAAAATATGTATCTTGGGGCAGGTCCACCAAATATGAGGCGCCGATCCCACATTCCCAGGGACATTTCGGGGGAACCGCGCTGTACAATTGGATAATTTAAAAGGAATCTCAGTGCCATCCATGTAGCATTTTAGAGTTTTGCTCCATAGCTGCCGTAAACCTGTTCTATTGGAACATGACGTTGAAAATCTTGTCCCACACCTCTTCTGGCAGTTCTTCCCCAGCCAACGTCTCTCAATACCTTTTGAAATGTTGCCTTTCCGATACATCCATGGTGATGAGAACCTTATATATTTTAGAGATAATCCCTTTTCTTGAGTCCGTTGCATTTATCACTTTTTCAAATGTGAGCTCCGTCGCCATATTGTCCCTCCATCTTGTGTCTGTAATTCTCCGTTTTAACCTCAATTATTCAAAGATGCTTTTAGCATCTTGGCCTAACATGTCCTTCACTATTTCATAGCCTTTAAATTCACCCTCAACAGTTGACCTTCTCTCTGGAGACCTCTGTCAGACCAATTCTGTCAGACCAATTCTGTGTATAAGAAAAGCCTTAGCAGACAGATAAATATGCAGCCCCCATAGTGAACTCATTGGCGAGTGCCTGGAAGACAAATTCTCATTCCGCCTTCGTTTCATGCTGTTTTATCTCACTGGCAACACCACCTGGGTAGATCTTCTGGTTGCGCAAGGGAGTCCGGCCATAAATGATTCAACCCTATTTAAGACCATGTTTACATAGGTGCTTGACTCGCAGTAAATGCTGTGGGGAGAAAAGGTTTGCTGCATCTGCAGCAGGAAGGTTTTGATTCTCTTGCTTTTGAGAGTAGTTGGCTAGTGAAATAGGGCACCCTTGTTATATCTGGGATTAAGTGATGATCTTAATTATTCACTGGTGGTAGTAGTGGATAGGTCAACCTCCTGCAATGCCTTGATCAACCTACTTATGCATGTAGATTTCCAGTTGGGTATACAAATAAAAGTAGGAGTCACTGTGAGATTGTACATCAAGCAAGGGGTGAATGTGGTAAGAGGGATACTAAACTACCATGACCACAAGTTAGGGTTCCAACGCTTCATTAGGGAAGAGAGCCAACAATTGAGAAAAAGAAAACCTTCTGTCCCTACTGTTGTAAGGAGGGGCATTTTTTGAACGAATTCCTGAGTCAGCCAAGGAAGTTTGTTACCTTCAATAAGGATTCAACAGGTGCCTAATAACCTTCAGCCCACAGTTCACAAATGAAACCTATCCTTGTTATTGTAGAGGAAGTTAAGATGTAAGGGCCACAAGGAATTTTCTTGATTAGGAATTTGCTAAATCAGTTTGAATTATTAACTTTCTGGAGTAGGTGCAGGCAGAGCAGGTCAGAGCGTTGGACAGCCGATTGCTTGCATCGGGGCAGATTACACATGGGTCAAAACCCCTAGGGTTTGATAATCTGGCAATTGCTATTATAGTTTTCGAATGAATAGATCCTCGGAATTACTTGGATTAATTAACTTATTAGTGATTATCCTGAGACTCACTGGTGCTGTCTCAAACTGTACATACAGCAAGTAAACAGACACTCTACTTGCTTATTTATAACACTTTGTACTGACTTTCCTTTTTTAAACACAACATTTCATGATAGCCGCGTTGACACAAGTTTGCTTCTAACCCTTAGATATCTACACTTAATAAAATCATTACTGTAACAAGCACTTGTTACACTCAAAGAAATTCCATAATTCTAATGCTTACTTTGTTTATGTGAAAACAGTGTTTTGGCATCATACCAGCAAGGCAACACTACCATCCGTGTTGTTACTGTTGTGACCCCCTTTCCGGGAGGGTTTCTGTCTACTACTTAAATTCCTACTGTATTGAGTTAAACAACATAGCTATCTTAATCAGACCTTTATTCTCAACATTTTGGAATCATGTATCAGTTTTCAGTGTTACTGAAGCAAAAATCTATTCCATCATTATGGTTATAATCAGAAGGAATATTTATATCAATACCAAAATTTGAAGTCTTTAATGCTCATGATCCTCTGCATGTTTGGAATTTTTTTTACACTCCAATCTTAATTTATGCCATGTGGCCCATTGCCTGCCTAAATAATCCAAAATGTTTTTGTAATATTCATCATCTGCCCCCTCTTCGGTTGTGCATTTCTTCAACATCAATTATTTGAAACGTAAGACTAGCAAACGTGGCTGTTGGCTTCAATTAAATGTCTTGCTATCCGTGATTTTGCTTTCCTTTTGTGAATATCATCTTTATGCTCACCAATGATTTCTTACATCATACTTTTGTTTCCCCTATATACACTTTACGACACAGGCATTTGATGCAAAACACAGTGGTTTTCGTCACACATGTTACATATTTCCTTATTCTGATTCCTTTGCCTGTACCCTGGTTGTGCAAAGTACCTCCTTTAATTACATTGTTGCAGTGCACACACTTCGAACGAGGAAACATGCATTTTCTTTGCGGTTCAATCAGCTGAATGTTCCATATCTGCTTAAATCAGGTGATCTTTAAGAATTGGTTGGATTTTATGTACTGTCAATGGCAAATCTCCACATATAATTTTGAAGCCTCATTCCATCTAACATTGCCCAAATTTTATATAATTTGTTCAATCTTATCTTTGGGCTTGTTCATTAATCTTTTTTCAACTTTGGCTTTCATGTGTATTTCTTAAACCAATCTTGGATTATATTTGCACCATATTAATTTAGTTGATAACATTTAAAAATAAAAAGTGCAAAGTGCTGTTTGATCTCAAATTGGGACTACCGAAGAATAATCAAAAAATGAGGATGTACGAGTCAGATTATAATTATAATATAATCTCAAAAATGTCCTTCTATGCATTTATTTTCTAAAAAAAACAATTGCTCCTTTCATTTAGAAACATTTTCAAGTATTCTAATACCTTATATTTACGCCACGTCCCCTTTCCTCCATACTTATGGGAGTTCCCACAGAGCGGGATTGGAACAGAGCTTAAGCACAACACTCTGTGCTCCCCCTCTAAAAATGTGAGTGCTGAGACCGGCTACACACGTGTAGAAGTGTCACAGCATGACTCATCCGCCACATGCTCCGAACCCTCAATCCCTTTCTCTGCATCGGATGCCGGACGGGTTCCCTTTTTGTAGTCCTGTGGTACCTTTTTTATTGATTTTTATATTTACTCTCCTGCAAACCTCAGTTCCTTGTCCGTACATGCTGGGTAAAACAGGTTTTTTGTGTGCACATGGTGTCCAGGTCCTTCTCAGTGGCAGACCGTCATTCCTCTGTTTAGAGTATTTGGACCACCTTCCCTGCTGAGATACCCGTGCGCTCTGTGACATACTTTTGCAGAAGTCACTGAATCACTGGCTGGATAACCTGAGGAGCTGTGTGGCTTCAAGATAGGAAGGTAAACCGCTTGTTTTTCTTCTACACCCAGCCAGGTGACTCCTTTCTGGTAATAGATGTTTGGGATGGCTCATTCTGAGTCTGTCTCCCCTCCACCCCACTAAGGGTTTACAAAGGTCTTTGGCAGCCGTGAGTTCCTCGCACTATTCTACAAAGGGTCACACTGCAACTCTAATGGTGCCTCATAACACGACGCAGTTACGGGACATGATTGTGCATCGTCCTTCGGTGGTAGCAGTCTCACAATCCACCTCTGCTCGGTGACCGGGGATGCTTCGTCAGTGGTATCAGACACAGGGGCAGGAGTAGGAGGCCCTGACATATTTCTGACCCCGACTCCACTGGGATTTGTACCTTTTTCACCCAGAGTAGACTGGCCCCCCAGTGTTTAGGGGTTTCTTGGCTCTGCCACTTTCAGTTCCCCAAGGCACCTGGGTGCTTAAGGGACAGCAGGACAGTCTACTGGTACGCTGCTTGGCATTCTTCAAGAGAGGACTGTTTCTTCAAGAGATTCCTAGACCTAATGCACTCCAATCAGATGAGGCAATATTTTAAAGGGCTCATTAGGAAAGTATTCTTACCAGCCACATCCCGTCCTCAAGGTGCTATGGGGTGGTCTTGTGTGCATCAAACAACTGTCCCTCAGGTGTTGGAAGCAATCCCACTCATCCATCGGGCAGTTGGTGCCTCTATCGCAAGTCCCCCTGGTGCTACCCCCTTTGCCACCAGTTTCTCCACCACAGCCTCAGCTGCCCAAAGATCCTCCTCCACTACTGCCACCAGGTCCTCCAGTGGATGACCAAGCTGACATGGATATCGCCACAAGGAGGTGCCCGTGACTGACAAGGACTTTCATGACCTGCTGCAGGGCCTCCTGCCGTACTTGGAGATTCAGTTACCCGAAGTGCCCCAAGTGGATCAAGGGGTTTTAATCTTCCATGCTATCCCTCAAATCTCCAGAAAGGCCATACATATGTGGAAGGTGGAAGCCGAGGCAATCAGGTTGTGACAAAAGTCAACATCAGTTCCACCTTTGAAAAAAATAATTTAAAAATGATGAACAGTCACCACAGCTCCCTTCAGGGAGAGAAACTCTAATGAACCAGTCTCGAATGCAATGGGCCCAGTCTTCTTTTCATCATCCTCTTCCAAGCAACGTCTGCTGGCTAAAGACAATCGAATCCTGGATGGTGCTTGCAAAAAGCTGTACCAAAGTACGTCCCTCAGCCTCCGTCAGCCAAATACAGAGGCAATTATGGTGGTGCAATCCGAAAATTATAAAAAGAGTTGGGACACTTTGAGCCATTGCTACCTGAATTCCATTCAGGTTTTTCAGAACCCAGTCCAGTTCTCCAGCATTGGATCTTTCATGGGCTACATGATGTTTGAACATTCTCTGTTATCAGGCAGGGATGCCTCTAACATTAAAGTAGTTTCCATTCAAAAAGGTTAAACTGCTGGTCCCTTTAGTGCTCTATTGGAGTCATTTTGGGTCATACTGCCCACAGCCCCCTTAGCTCCACCCCTGGTGGCCATCTTCAGATTTTTTACTGCATGTGTTGGGAGCCCTCAAGAAATCCCTTTTCAGATATTCAGCAATTTTGTCTATATTATTCATAAAATCTGGTTTGGTGCTTTGTCGCTTCTCAACAGCTGATGTGAACCTCGGCACATTCCTTTGCCTCCGAGGTCGCTGTACTTATTCCATCCGCTTGTGAGGCCTTCAGGAATCCGTAAATTACATGATGGACACAAGTTGTGCAGGATCTCATGGAACCCTCGTATCATCACCTAGACACAGCTGTTCTAGGTATGGCCGTAGAGATTGTTCTTGGACACTATCTCCTGTTGAGGTTGATGAAATTCCGCACCAAGCTCTAGGAGAAAATCCTGGACCTTCTTTAGCCTCGAGGCAGAGGAAAAGTTAAATAAAATTAACAAGTGCACAAACTGTGAATTATAGCAACTTCGAATTCCGGGTCCGTAAACCAACAAAGGAAGCCTTCCGGTCTAAGTACACAGGGGTTCAAAGGTTTTCACGACCAAAGGAACCAGGCAGAAAAGTCCACTAGCTCCTTAGCTCCTGCTGCAAAAAACAGCCACAGCCCTCTCTTGCCCAGGACCCCAAAATGTCTCTGAAGTGAGGGTTAAGGTCCACAGCACCCCGGTCTGCCACCACATAACCCACTGGAAAGTAATAACCATTGATTCCTGGGTATTATGAGTTTACACACACATCTGATGGGAGCAAAAGACATGGCATTTGTGTTCCAGAGACACATGACGTGTAAACCCATTTGTAAGGTGGCAACTTGGGTATCTCCTTCAGCCTTTTGTAGGGTCTATACGCTTGACAGCAGTTCTAGGGCGGATGCATAATGCAGGCAGGCAATCCTAAACAACATTTCTGCATCACTGTACGATCCTTCCACCCAGAGAGTGATTAACTGCTGGTTACTATCTGTGATGACTCCAGTGGGAACCTACTCCCATGTAGTCAGGGGACAGCAACCAATACCTGATCCTGACCCTGGGGGTAGTTACATGAGAGAGGATCACATGGTAGGAGACAACTACCAAGAAGATGTTGGGTTCCCCCTTTCCAATGAGAAAGACCTCCTGAACCCCAAGCTATAACGCAGAAGTGCAAGCAATGTAGGGAACGCTGGAAAAGACTCTGGAGTCTTTCCAAAGCAGCTGGGGTCCCCAGGGTGTTCCGACAACCGCCCCACCAAGTGATTGAATGGTACTAGAGTGCTAATGCAGAAAACATACAAAGGCAGAAGTTTTTTTAAATGTATTTAAAGCAAAGTACAGATTAAACACTCAATAAGAAGAATATTTGATGCAGAAAATACATGAAGGCAAGGTTTATTTGAATGCAGTCAAGGCAAAGTTCAAAGGCAAGATTCAATGAGAACAATGTTTGTATGCAGACAAGACAAAGGGCCTCATCACGAGTTGGGCGCTAACCCCGGCGGTATTAGCCCTACCGCCAAACCCCCCGGCGCTATTAGCACCGGATCACAGGTTTGGTGGAACAGTAAGTCCCCATTTCCCATTGGGCCTATTAGGGAATTTCTCATTCCCCATTGGTGCCAATGGGGAATGTTCGGCGCTATTACCACTGGCGCTATTACTGCCGGTGGTGATAGTGCTGAAATTCAGCAAAATCGTGGCGGATTTGCCCCCAGCTCAGTACCTGGGGTAAATACGCCAAGCCTGTGATTTGGCGGACCCTTAAATGTGGCGGTAATAGCATTACCACTGCATTTAAGGGTTACCGCCAAACTCGTGATGAGGCCCAAAGTATAAATCCAAACCCCAATGAAATATAGAAGCGTGAGATGCCAATGTAGGGGAGAAGTTTGAGCAAGTACATTTGAGCAAAGCATTACCACAAATAGGTGTACCAAGCAGCACATGGTATATGCTACTGTGGCATATCAGAAAACAGTGAAACACATCAAAGTCCTAGCAAGTGAATACCTCAGGCAGCTGAAGTTGAATCTTAGAATTGTGAAATCTCTGAGAAGCCCTGGCAGGTGAGTATACCAGGCATTAGAAATTGCGCTGAGATCCCAGACAGGGGATTATACCAGGTAATCTGCAAAGATACAAGAACTCTTACAGAAGAATTGTTACAGAACATTTTGCTTGAGAAGAACGTTTTGGTTAAACAAGAACTTTGTGAGTCCAGTAAACACACCAAGGAACTGTTGACTAAAGAGACATTTTGCCATCCTTTTTAAGAATCCAGAAGAGGGGGACCATCCTTTGGATCCAAGGGCCTTTACCTTGGAGAGCATTTTTAGTTGGAGTCATTTTTACACTTTTGGTTTTGAACATCTTTTCAAGCATCAAGTTAAAGACATTTCCTTGTGCCTTTTGTTGTTTGTTTGTTGTAAGTGTGAGGGTCAGGACAGGTTGTTTTGGACACACAGACGGCTGTTCATTTACTGACATTCTGACACGGACAGATCCTTAGTGTTCATTTCTAGGTAGGGAAGCTCCTCTTTAGAATAGGGCTAGAGATGCATTTTTCCAATCCATTTTTATTTAATAAAAATGTCTATATTTGAGAATACAACCATCTTGTGTCCGTCTCTTATTCTGACCCCTCACATATGCAATAAGTTTGAGGGAAAGGGGACGGGGCGTAGGAGTAAGGAAAAGTTGCTCACCGTAGTAACTACTGTACTCCTAGTCCTAAGTCCCTTTTCTTCCATACACCCACCCTCCAGCCATCTAATACATGGCTAGTCCCACCGGTTCTCTAGACTGATAATGGGACTGAGTATTTGGTGCGTGAGGGGGCAGAGTCGAGGGCTGGAATGTGCTCTGTGTGTCTAGCCTGCTTCTACATTTTTGAACGGGAAGTGCGCAGTGCTGCGCTCAGGCTCAGGTCCACTCCCTGCTGCACTGAAACTCCCATCAATATGGAGGAAATGGAACTTCTGACTAGGAGTACAGTCGTCACTATGGTGAATAACTGTTCCTTTCTTCCAAAAAGAAATCATTTTGGCAAAGGTTCTGATGTAAATTTAAGGATTTAAATTCTGCAATTTCACCTTTTTACGGAAAGTGTTCAGAGCTGAGGATTTTATTGGTGGATTAAAATCGCTTTTTTGTTTTGATTCTTTAAATTGACATTTTGATGCTGATTTTCTCGGTGGTTCCAAATAGGTGTCTCAGATAATTCTTCAGCAAACTTTTCAAAATCTACAATGCTAGATTGACAGTGCTAGATTGTCGGAAGCAGCTGTGACTGTGCTCTATGTTGGGAGTGTTGCTAGGGCCAGTGCAGCTTGACGATCCTTGCGAAGTGAACAGGGGACATTGCAAGGTCCCTTTATCTAGTGGCTGGCTGGCTGGCTGGCTCTGTGCGGACAGCTGGAAGTTTTTGTGTGTTTGCTTGCTCTAAAGACCTACAAACCTGGCGCCTTGGAGTTTGGCCTTTTAAAGTCGGCGTTGCCAGGGAGTGATAAGGAGCCAAGCAAGACAATGACTCATGCACACTCGAGATATCGGAAGGCTGCATGAGTCCTAGGTTTGTCCCAGTGGAGCCACGTGAGTAAGGGTGGTTGTGGCTCCACAGTAAAAAGAATTGTGTGTGTTTGCAGCGGTTTGATGCCTAAGGTGTAGCGGTTGATTACCTCCTCTTGAACTCTCAGGGTTAGGTGACCCTATGACCTAAATCGCCCTGAGGCCGAAAAATACCTCTTCTGGCTATTGTTGCAGGAAGGATTGTTTTTAGACTGTGCACAGGCAGACACTCTGTGCAGCATTAGGCGCGGAATGCCCAAAACTGAGTCCAGCTGACGGCAGCTGTAAAGGTGCAAGCTTCCGTCTGCAATACAAAACGGTGACTGAGCATACGGGATGGACCTATTAGGTCATGTGCATTGGAAAATACCTGATTATCATTATTAGAACACTCCCCTGGATGGATTGACTATCTTATTACCTGCCATTCTCTGGAACAGTGGTGGTTTGCTATTTAAATTGGAGTATTGAGGCATGTCTGGGCGTGGAAAGCGATACCACCTCAGGATTAGTGAGGAGATGCCGATGGACACAGGAATTAAGCATTGTGTAATGGGGAAGGGAGAGATATTCCTCAGGGAGCTGTGAAACAAATTACAGCCTCATTTCCTCAAGAAGCTACTAAGACATATAGTGAAGTGGCACAAATGGCGCATGATAGTGACCATGGGGGTCATTACGAGGTTTGAGGCAATGGCAAAATGATGCTGGTAAGGGATTACCGGCAAAGCATACTACTCCGGGCTATTACGACTCAACAACCCGATATTAGCGACACCGCTGATACCGTGATCCCCCATAACGGCATGCACGCGGGCACCCGGCCCTTTGGTCCAGCAAAACAGGGATGGCGCTAACAGGAGGACATCACAAGTCATGCAGACATGCAAATACCGGCATCATGAGGGCGGTAATAAGGGATACAGAGAGGCCGGCATCACCGGCATCACCGGCATCACGAACCACCCGCAAACAACAATCTGCTGTGTTCCCAACTGCCACTGGTGCGCACAGTCAACACAGGTGGAGGCAATGGAGTCTGGCCCAGCACAAAAGGAGTGCAATCGTTAAACAAGCAACGGGGTGTCCTCTTTTTTATTAGGGGCTTGTTGGGAGAGGACTCAATAACATGTCAAAACAACCAAGGTACACAACAAGCTACCTACTAATGTCGTATTTGGCTGAAGATTACATAGCACCAAAGGCGGGCGAGGCCAACTATCGTCTTTCAAAGCAAATATAAAGAGGATAGGGTCGGGTTTTACAAAAATATATATCAAATTTTATTTATTAATACATGATAAAACTGGACAAAGAAAATAATGCCCATTCAATAAAAAACTTGACAACAAATAACATAAAAATCACAATGGAAAAACATAAGAGCTGGTATTTTTTTACCACACAAAATGCTTGTCCTAGACCCACAAAGTGGTGTTAGTAATTAATGAGTGACTTGGTAAACATTTTTTTTTAAACAACAAAAGTCCCCATTAAAGATGTGTCGACTTTAACAAGTCTGTTTCCAGCCTCAATAGAGTTGCCCCTAGTCAACAAATTCTCGGGGTCAATAGCAGTTGTATATTTTTGCTATTAGGGCTTTCATCAGGACACTTGCAATCCAAAGTCAGAAGTTTTTTGGATGTCGCTTTGATGGTCTTTTAGCATTTACAACCAGCATTTCTACAATAAACCATAAAAAAGATTTTTACTGACCAAATTACAGAGATGATCATTTTCGCCATATCATACAAGGGTGACAGTCTAAATTCTAAACAGCCAAAAAATCAAATATTAATACACATCAGCAAGCTTATTTATGTATAGACAAGCTCAAAAAGGGCATCATTTTGGACCATGTGACATCAGTGTTTCATCACCTTATTTTATTGCATTTATAAACAATACCTAATTTGAAAAATGCCCGTGCAGGGAGGCGGTCAGGGAAAGGGGAGGGGGGAAGGGAAGGGGGAAACAAGAAAGGGGTTTAGTGACTAAAATGTTTCCCAAACATGTCTAATCTGTGAAAGAAAATAACAGAATAAATATGTACCTCTAGGTACTTTCCATAGTCATCAATCACGGTTCTTGTATTTCAAAGACCACATACAATGCCCAAAGAACTGTGTGTCTTCTATGTATTCGGCTGAGGAAACAAAAGGGGAACGCCACTTTTAATTATTTGGCCCAGGTTTAATTTCCTATAGTTGGCTCTGTTTATTTGATAACTGTGAGTGCCTACCTTAGTAGCAGCCAAACATGTGTGGGCTAGATGCCGCTGGGGAAACGCAGCATTGCGGATCACGGGTCCTTATTAATTAGATGCAGAGGTGCAATGTTTCCAAAGTGAGCGGTGTTCAAACCGCATCAACTTCGAGACGTCTCACGGTCTCACAGGTGACCTGAGCGTCTCACAGGTGACCTGAGCGAACGAAACATAATTCTATTAATAAAAGCCACATTCGGGAACCACCAGGGGTCACTGGCTTGACGTGTGTGCACACACGCGGAATGGAATTTACTTGGAATTTTAAAGGATAGTTCCGGGACTTTTTTTTTATTGTCCCTACGGTTCGGCCATGTGTTTTTAAGCATAAATCGGTAGATCGTAGAAAACTTTCCTATGGACCTTACCCGACTTTTCGTCCATTAACGCACTCGAAATCAGCCGCCATTTTCTAATAATCCTATCATTTCCCCCCATCGCCCTGGCTCACCTGCTTTTGCGGCACTAAATCAAATCCCCCGCCCCTGAGCCTGACATCAGCAGACGCGTACCGCTCATTTCCCAACGCCAAAGCACGTTTCGTGTCAACAATCGCTGCGCCTCAGCTAATGAAGTGTCGCCATGGAAATGGCAGGACGCCTCTTTCCTCTATAAGTATAAACACACCGTTTCACAACACACAGCAGCAGATTTTCGATTCCATTACTCTCTCTGTGTTACTTTGAGTATTCTGTGACTCGTTTCTGTGCTCTGGTCAGCTACCTTCGCCGCTTCTAGGCCTTGTGAACACCTGTACCATCTATGTAAATTATTTTACTTTCTTTACCACACAATGGCTACAATAATGCCGTATATGTACGAGCCCGAGTACACCGAGGAAGAACTACTGGAAAGGCAAGCACGCGAAAACGATGGGGATTCGGACGGCAGTTGGGAGGACCAGTCAACGGATGAAGAGCCTGGACCATGTCGCATGGACGGCGTCTCCACCTGGTGCACGTGCAATCGGTGCGAGCTAATGCCAACTGAGGAGGAGAACTGCTGCTGCCGTGAAAATTCCGGGTGCTTGGCCTACATTTCGGAAGGCGAGCCAAGTCCGCAATGCATCACCGAGCTGCCAGAGTTCAGGGAAGCCTGCCTCTCACGGACCGTGTTGAGGATGATGATGGTGCTTATGCACGAACTTCGCGGCACTGTTCGTCCATGTAATCCGAGTAACGAGTAAGTATACTCTGGTTGTGATGTCAGTGATGCCACTACTATTTCATGGTCGTCTCCCACATATAAAATTACATCTACATATCATTCGAATGCATGTAAATTGGTTCCATATTGTGCATTTTCTAGATAGAATTTTTTTCAAAGCAGAATGACATTTTTTACCTGAATCGACAGTGATAAGAAAGTTTTGTCATTTTAATACAGTTTGCATCTTTCATTTTCACAGGTGGTACAGGTTGGTGGCCTATCGTTGCTTCACTTGGTGGCTTCACGGGAGGCTCGGACACCGCGTTCGGAGAGTAATACCTGCCTGTGCGGTACTTGCCATTAGACAACATTTCCCCAGCGACAGTGGACAATACCGCGGATTTTCCCTGGATGTGCTGCAACCGGAACTTTACAATGTGTAATGTTTATTATTTATGTTCAATTGAAATTAAGATCTAAAATAAAACCCAACATATATTTTAACAATGGTTGTTTTGATTTTTTAAATGAATCTAGTGTGTCTCCATTGAATAGTCTTCCTGTGCCTTGTCTTGTCACACCACATGTCTCCGGCCAGCATCCTCCCTCACGCTGGCCGCCCACCTTCAATCCACATAACCATTGAACCCATATGCAGCAGACATACATATGTTATTTTGCGGGTTTGCATCAAGCCTTCCGGCCTTGCCTCCTCCCCCAAAAATACTTACCACACCACTTTGTTCAAGCGTTGGCAATAAAAGGAAGGCCGTTGGATTTTATTGATACAAAACATGGTTATAGGTAAATAATCCATATGGTTGATCATAATAAATCATCCTTTTGGGCACCGGGTACAGAGATGACCCCCTCTGGCCCGTGCCGCCTTGCCACCACAGGCCAGCCTGCTGCTGACTAACTCCCTAGGCATCCAGGGTCTCCAGGGTGAACTGCACCCATATATTCTCCTGGGAGGGTGAGGTATTTATAAACTCACCCCCCTGCCTTCCATGTACTAGATCCTGCAGCCTGCCTCTTACATGCAGTTAGATGGCCTCTCCTTGGTGAGGCCCTGCGGCAAACGAGTCTTGTTTGCACGACCACCGCCCCAATCCACCCCCCCCACCCTATCAAAGGCAGTTCGCACCGGGGTACTTGTGCTGGCAAGTGGAGCTGTCAGGGAGCGATAAAGGCCAAGAGGTGCCAAAGACCATGTACACTTCAAAGTGGTCTATAGAGCATGGGTTGTTGTTCCCATGTCTACCTCCAGACCCCGTGTCTCCTGCCAAGCATCCCCCCTCACGCTGGACGGCCCCCTGCAATCCACATAAGTGTGTCTCCATTCACGAGTCTTCCTGTGTCTTGTCTGCACGACCACCACCCCCCCGCCCTATCAAAGGCAGTTCGCACCGGGGTACTTGTGCTGGCAAGTGGAGCTGTCAGGGAGCGATAAAGGCCAAGAGGTGCCAAAGACCATGTACACTTCAAAGTGGTCTATAGAGCATGGGTTGTTGTTCCCATGTCTACCTCCAGACCCCGTGTCTCCTGCCAAGCATCCCCCCTCACGCTGGACGGCCCCCTGCAATCCACATAAGTGTGTCTCCATTCACGAGTCTTCCTGTGTCTTGTCTGCACGACCACTGCCCCAATCCACCCCCCCCCCCGCCCTATCAAAGGCAGTTCGCACCGGGGTACTTGTGCTGGCAAGTGGAGCTGTCAGGGAGCGATAAAGGCCAAGAGGTGCCAAAGACCATGTACACTTCAAAGTGGTCTATAGAGCATGGGTTGTTGTTCCCATGTCTACCTCCAGACCCCGTGTCTCCTGCCAAGCATCCCCCCTCACGCTGGACGGCCCCCTGCAAACCGCATAATGCCACGACATATACACGTCATTCATTCACAAACACACCCCTGTTTCGAATTCTTTATAACCCACTTCATATTCTAATGAGAACTTCTTTGCGCTTTGCTATTCAACCCGTGAAGGTGCTGGTTATCTGCTCTTCGTCTCTGTGAACTTCCGTGACCACTTCGAGGAAACTCGTCAGTTTGCAACCTGTGAACTGCTCCCTGTTCTACGACAAGAAACTACTCTGATCCCTGCATCTAACTGTTTGTTCGTCAAGGTAAGGCCATGTACCATAATCATTTTGCGTCCAATTTCTTTTCGTTCAAGACAGTACATGCAAGGAACTAGTCACATGTTCTGAGTTTAGTCAAATTATCTTTCTATTTTTTTAAAGTTATTCAAATACTTATCCGCATGTGAATAACGTGTATAGTTCCAAGAACCAAAACGAACCTTGCATTGAACCTTTTATGTGTCATTTAATTTTTTAACACATTGGTATTCATAGAGAATTGCTGATCTTTACTTTTCAGAACTTTCCACAATGCCTGCCTGTTCCATTGGCGGTTGCCCTTCGAAGACCCATAACAAATCTGAAGGTACTATAATGCATGTTTTCCCTAAGACAATAGATCAGATAAGAGAATGGGCCCGATATTGCGGATATCCACCGTCTGAGCTTGAAAGTAGAAGTCTATGCGGACAAGAGGGGTGATCGATACCGCATCTGCAGCAGGCACTTTAGCTCAGACATGTACTCCACATCATTGCTAATAAAGAAGAACACACCGCAAGCGAGGCGAAAATTGCTCTCAACCGCTATTCCCACTCTATTTGTCCACATCCCTCCACTGGTGAGTCAAGTTTACGTATTTATCTCTCGGCCTTGCCTATGTATCCACTCAATATGAAGGCGGAAGATTCTCCATCCGTGTCGTTATTGCAGTCATCAGCCACTTCAAGCGCCTATCGGATAATCTTACTTAGCTATTCTGCCACTGACTTGTTTTAGGCATGTAAATCAATAGTTTTAATTTATCGTGTGATTATTTTACCTAATGGTACACCCTTGTACTCGTCCTCTAGTCCTTGTTTTCAGTTATAATTATTGTTATCCAAAATAATGCGAGTACTGTCTTTCAGGGAGATGCTGAGGAGTCCAACATATTGACGACAACCGTTGATGTCACTCAGATGCTCGAGGTACGTTTCCGGACAGTTCCATCGATGGAGATCATCAGATCTTGCATTCTTGTAGCGTGATTGTTACACACAATGTTTCTTTCGTTTTTAGCCATTGATATGTCCTTCTGTCGTCGCCCTCCTATGTGTCTTCTTTTTTCAATATTGTGTTCATTACTAATGAAAGTCCTATGTTTCAGGGAGTCGATGGAGCATTAGTCCAAGAAGAAGGGGGAGCATGCAGTTACGGGTCGGCGCAACAGCTTGCAGAAGTATGCACCGCAGTTACATCGTCCCTTGATGTTCTTATGCATTTCGAGGTATGGATACTGACAGTTCGATCAAGCGAAATCATATGACGTGATTACATCCGCTATACTTCCTTCTTTATTAACGCAAGTACTATGTTTCAGGGAGATGACGGAGCTTCTTCTACAAGAACATCACCCCTAGTAGTTGATGCAGATATCTGGGTGGTGACACTTCCAACGATCGAGCAAATCGAATCATATTTAGATATCCATTATTTATTTTAGACAACTGATCATTTGTGCAGGTCTATTTAGATGAGCCGTTGACGCCTGCACAAAGTGTATGTTCTTTTTAACAAAATAGAAAACCATACTAATGCAATTACTGTGTTTCAGGGAGTTACTGAAGCATCATCTTCAATAATATCATCAATGGAAGTCTATGAGGAGCCCGAGGTATGGATCTTGACAGTTCCATCTAACTAGATCAACAATGCGTGAATAATTGTCGTTTGAATGTTCTACAGAAAGCGTTCATTCGTGTTTTGCTATTGAGATGTACGTGGGTATTGGTCCCCAAGTACATTTTGTGTTTTCAATATTATTATACATACTAATGAAAGTTCTATGTTTCAGGGAGTCGATGGAGCGTCAGTGCGTGATGGATGTGCTTATCATGAAAATATAGTCGTTGCAGCGCAAGAGGAAGTGGAGACATGCACACACGAGTCGGAGCAACAGCGGTCCGATGTTGAAGTTCGAGGCAAGAAAGTTTCAAAGAAAAGAAAGCAAAAGAAGGTTAGTGTCCTGGTCACTATATTATGTTGTTTTTCACTGTTAATAGTTCAATACTGTAAGTTGTGTTTAAACTGAACATCCCTTTTCCAATCTGTCCTCTAGTTGCGAGTGGGTGTACGAACTAGATCTACACAGACAGTGAAGCGAACGAGAGATGTTGCTTGTCAAATCTTTTGGCAGGGACTTGAGACTGGAGATGCATCGTGCCAATGGGAAGAATATGAAGTGATTGACAACGGAGCTATACCACATCCAGCCATTGATAGTGAATGTCCTCCTGGTAGTTCGGATGCAGTCGGAGATCAATTCACAGAATCCACACCCGCAAAAACTAAGACTGCGAGAAAGTTGAAGAAATTGTTTTATTCACCCATCGCCGGAGAAGGAACAGATGTTGCAATGGAAGAGAATGAAGTGGACGACAATGAAACACCATCAATATCACTGAACATAGCGGAAGACGATATCAGAGATTCTACCTTTCATGTGAGTGACATGTCCTCAACGTTACAGGCCGAACCAGCTGGGATGCAGAGTGACAGTATAAGCAAAGAGGCCAAATTCATTGTATTAGATAGTTGTTTGATTGATATTATTATTCGGATGAAATGTGGCCATTCGGTTGGTGGGGAAGTATGTGGGGAGCCATTGATTAATGTGACTCATGCAATTCGAGGCACTAACCTTAAAATACATGCCACCTGTACAAAATATCATCCTTTCTCATGGTCTGCACAACCCATGCTGGGGCAACTGCCAGCAGGCAATCTACTTTGTGCAGCGGCTGCACTTTTTAGTGGTTCAAGTTTTAAAAAGTTAGAGTCTTTCTTTCAGTTTGTGGGAATCCATTTCATTGCGAAAACTCAGTTCTACAAATACCAAACCGATTATCTATTTCCAGCCATTAGCGAAGCTTGGAGAATGGAAAAAATGTCTATTGATAGTACATTCGCGGGCAAACGGTTCAGGCTAGCCGGTGATGGACAGTGCGACAGCCCAGGATTTTCAGCCAAGTACTGCACCTACCACTTTCAGGACATGGAAAGTAAGAAAATTGTGAGTTTGGTGGTCCTGCAGGTGTCACAAAGTACATCCTCAGTGGCCATGGAGAAAGTTGGCTTTGTAGCATCATTGCAAGAACTACAATCGCGGGGAATGGTGATCGACCTGATAGCCACGGACAGACACGTTTCAATTGCCAAGACAATGAGAGAAGAGTACAAAAATATAAATCACCAATTTGACGTTTGGCATCTTGCAAAAACAATCAATAAAAAAATGTCGGCTGCAGGTAAAAAAAAAGATATGCAAGGTATTTCACAGTGGTCCAAGTCAATCAGCAACCATCTTTGGTGGAGCTCAAAAACATGTGGAGGGTCGTTGGAAATTCTACTGGAAAAATGGCGGTCAGTAATGCTACACTGTAGCAACGTTCACCGCTGGACCACAAACCAACATTTCCACAATTGTGAACATGGCCATTTGTCCACAGAGGAGGCACGGAAGAAGAAGTGGTTGATTCCTTCATCACCCACTCACAAAGCCATTGAAAAGATTGTATTTGATAAAACTATAACAAGAGATTTGAGGTGACTCACGGAATTCTGCCACACAGGAGATTTGGAGGTGTTCCACAATATGTGCCTAAAGTACAGGCTAAAACGATTGCATTTTGGCATGGAGGGCATGATAAATCGGACTCTTCTAGCGGTCTTGGCACATAACCATAATGTTGGCCGTCAACAAAGTAGGACGACCGGAACTTTAGGGACGCTTCGCTACAATAAGGCCTTCACAAAAAGAAGTAAACAATGGGTTATCAAACCAGTGTTTGAGGATATGCAATATGACTTTATTGAGAGACTTATTGTTGATGTCCTAGATAGGCACATACATGGAGTTGTGAACGAACCTGTGCAGGGGACAACTGCATTGCCACCCAACATTGCCTCTGTTCCATGTCCACCTAAAGAAGAGCTCATTGAGAAATACACATCACGGTTTAAATGATTGTAATTTGATTGTCTGTTCTCTCGAGTCTCCTCATGTCGCAGGCCCATTGAATATGTGTAGCTATGTATTGTGTAAATAAAAGTGATTGCTCTGTGAGTCCTGTGAGATGGCCTTACACGGAATGTAGCTAACTAGGAATGTGTGCTCGTTCAAAGTGAAGGTCAGCTGCTTTGATTTTTTTCTCGGGTGCCGGAATGGCCCACGACTCAGTATAATGTTCTATTGTTATTTGACCTTGACAGGCTGGGACCATCCCGAAAGACTTCTTTTTGGGGGTGTGGGGCAATAACGTAAGAAACGATAATGAATATAATTTCAGAAACGAAAGCCATTTAATGTTCGTTCATTAGAAGAAATAACGTCGGCATAGAAGGAGTGGTATTTCGGGGCTGCCCTACGCACAGACACAATGGAAAATGCAAATATAATGTAAGTAACTCTTTAGATGAGTTTATACCGCAATTTAATTACTATACAGTAGCTTTAAAGACGGGTTAAGTTGTATTTGTTCGTTCTATGTGGCATATTGTTTTGTACCGCGCACTATCTTGAGGAGAACCATCTCCTTTTACGGAAGCACCTCAAAACCTTCCTCTTTGCTTCTGCTTTCTCTCTCCCTCTCCCCTGCTACAACTGGTCCACTGTCTGCGACCTCGGTCCTGGGCCCTTCCACTCTCCACCTGCACTGCCTCCCTGTCAACCCCTGCACTGGGGGACTGTCTCAGTATCCTACAGCCCCCCCTTGACGTATAATACCCAGTTGCACCGTCCTAGCTATGAAATAATTTCCCGACCTAATATATAAAATGAATAATTTTAATAAAGATCTGATGGTGAGACTAATTTAATTTTTTATGTTTTTAAAACAGGTACATCCTTCATTATTGTATGTGTCACGAGTACCAGACACCGGCGGATGGCTTTTATAACCGCCAGTTGCTTCTCCGCGTGAACAACGTTAGCACCCTGACCATTTTATGGGACGATCGCCAAGTACAAGTATGCCCTTACGCGGTACTAACGGCTAGATGCAACATACAGACCGTTGTGGTGGCCTAGTGCCTCGTTGTTGGAAAAGCCATGCGATTATCAGTGCGACCGAAGAGCTTATTTTATCGTAAACCAACACCCTGTGTACTGCACACGAACATCGCTTGCCTCAAGACGAACTATTTTGGATCGAGAGCAAAGAAAAATGCAAATCGCAGAATATTCTCTAAACATTTGATGTCCAATAAATGTACTTTGCCAAATGGACAATCTTGCCGTTTGCTTTTAAACCACAGTTTCATATTCCGAATTGTGGCGCTGTATTGTGAGATGATCTAAGACCCTGTGTACAGCAAAGGAACATCGCGTGCCTCAAAACGAACTTTTTGGAACGTGAGCAAATAAAAATGCAAATCGCTGAATATTCTCTAAACATTTGATGTCAAATAAATGTACTTTACCAAATATACAATCTTGCGGTTTGATTTAAAAGTACAGTTTCATATTCCCAATTGTGGCGCGCTGTGTTGTGAGCTGATCTGTGTTGGTTTCCGGGTTCTGTGTGTAGTCGCGTAGAAGACGCCTGGGCGCGTTTGCCTACGCAGCACAGTCACGTCACGGATAGAGGCGGGGAATATGAATGTTTTGATAAAGTCTGTTTCAGGGGCGGGGGATTTGATTTAGTGCCGCAAAAGCAGGTGAGCCAGGGCGATGGGGGGAAATGATAGGATTATCAGAAAATGGCGGCTGATTTCGAGTGCGTTAATGGACGAAAAGTCGGGTAAGGTCCATAGGAAAGTTTTCTACGATCTACCGATTTATGCTTAAAAACACATGGCCGAACCGTAGGGACAATAAAAAAAAAGTCCCGGAACTATCCTTTAAAGACGGCAGGCACAGCGGGTTGCTGTCTGTTGTCAGCGTCTCCGAAGAAAAAACTCAGCGCTCGTCCACTGGTCACGTGACCGCGTGATGCATGACTAGTGCATGTCTGTTAGTTCAGACACTCTTGCACAACGGCTGAGGCATTCTTACATTTTTAAGGGGGAGGCGTGGCAGTGGCCAACCCCGTAAGCTGCAATGTGAGGGCGAGGATGCAGGACACCTAACACAGAGTAGCCGGGCTGATCACCCTGCATATGGGGAAAGCCAGATAATGAACCGGCCCAAATGTGAAAAAATCACGGAGAGCCGCTGCATCAAAATAAATTGGCTGGCTAGAAATGCGCCAGACACAGGTGTATAAGACCTGTAAATGGGGGCACTATGCGTAAAGGCACTAGGCATCATGTGTCAAAACTGCAGCCAGATTAAAATGTGTGTCACACCTCAAAAATATATTGTTAAATGAACAAGGATACATGGCTGGGACAGACACCAAAGACGGAGAGGGTTTCACGCAAGAAAGTATATATATGTAATAAATACAATACTCATATATTACACAGAGAAAAAGGGGGGGGAGAAGAGGAGGCCCATTATTTTCGCAGAAATAGATTCCATTCGATATAAAGGTTTAGGCCCTGATTGACTGAATCAAGATTGTAAATCTACTTCTGTTCCAATCTTCAGAGCTTCAGATCTCTGTCACCACCACAAGGGTGTGGACCCAGAGTTTGCAAAACACACCAGAACAGGTTGTCATGAGTGTGTTTCATTTTTTTGTAGTGTTCCACCAGAGGTTTATCTGTTGTACCATTTTTGATGCAGGATCGATGTTCTCCTATTCTAGTGCAGATGGCTCTTTTGGTTTTCCCAATGTACCAAAGGCCACATGGGCAGATGACGCAGTAAATCACCCATTTAGTGGCACAGTTAGTAAAGGATTTTAGCTGCCATGTCTTGTAGGTCAATTGATTTTAGGTTTTTCGTGAATTTGCACATGAGGCACTTGCCGCATTTATAGTGACCTATGACTGGTGGAAGGTGCCATAGTGTAGGTTGTGTGGCCATAGCATCCCGTTGGTGCGGGTAAGTATGGACCAATTTGTCTCCAAGGTTTCGCAATCTTTTGAAAGCAAAACGAGGAGGGAGGATGTTGAAAGAATCGGTATTGATCATCTTCCAATTTTCTAATATGGACTTACTCAAATCATTACTGATTGGAGTAAAGGACGAAACACATGTGATTTTGTCTAATACAGTTTTAGTTTGTTTTTCAAGACATTCTATTCTCTGCACATTCTTGGCCTTTTGGTAAGATCTTCTTATAATATACGGTGGATAGCCTCTATCCTTTATATTCTGTTTCAGAGACTCACTATGTAGTTTATAGTCTTGTATATCAGTACAATTACATCTGATGCACAAAAACTGCCCGAAAGGCAAATACTCTCTCAGTGCTTGGGGATGCCAGCTGTTGAATTGTAAGAGAGTGTTTTTTGCGTTGGTTTCTTAAAAAGACTTGTGCCGATGGAATTGTTCGGCGTACGGTAGATGAGGAGATCCAAAAAGGCAATTCTTTCTTTATGTGATTCACAAGTGAAATTAATGGTTAACTCCTGATTCTCAGCCATATATTGAAAGAGTTTAAATCTTCACTAGTGCCTCGCCAGATCATAGAAATGTCATCAATGTAACGATACCAAGCTCGGATGTTTGCCAAATATGGATTGTTAGCAGCATATACATGGTTGTTCTAAAAAAAATCCATGTATAAATTGCTAAATCCGGGGCGAAAGTCGCCCATACTTGTACCATATAGCTGTTGAAAATAGGTGTTGTTATATATGAAGACATTTTTTTTTGTGAGAGCCAAATGAATGCATTCGGCAATAAAGGCCGACGGAGGATTTTTTTGCTCTCTGGTTTCTAACAATTCGAGCATTACAGTGATGCATTTCATTTGAGGAATGTTGGTATATAGGGATACTACATCAAGGGTGACAAAAATCTCTTGAGTATCCATAGTCAATGCTTCTAGGATTTTAATCATAGAGGTTGAATCCTGCACAAATGACTTCATTTTCTTCACAAAAGGTCTCAAAAAGACATCCGCATATATTGACAATGGTTCAAGTAATGAGCCAATCGCTGACATATTAGGGTGTCTTAGAGGTGTGATAGAATTTTTATGAATCTTGGGGAGACAATAGAATGCCGGTGTAACTGGTTGTCTATTGATCAAGAATAATTTTTCTTCGTCATTGATCCATCCCTCTTCGTGTGCATGTGTCAGGAGGCTTATTATTTCTTCCATGATTTTGATGGTAGGATCCGAGTGAATTTGTTTATAGACGTTCAAGTCAAACAATTGCTTTTCGACCTCCATTTTATACAAAATGGAATCCCATAGGACAATCCCCCCACCTTTATCTGCTGGTTTTATAACGAAAAGGTGATTGTTCTCTATATTTTTTAGGGCCAAACATTCTACTTTGGAAAGGTTATCTTTATATCTATTCTTGTTGGCACATAGAAATTTCATGTCTCTCAGAATTTTATTTTCAAATGCCAACATTTCTGGGGATACCATGGACTGTATAGGTGTAAAGGAGGAGGGAGGTTTTTTCCCCCGAATAGTTATCCTCCATCATTTTTGGATCGTCTTTGTCAGCACAAAAGGAGCACACCCACACAACACACCCTTTCCCACACCAAAATGATCCCACTTGCAGTTGCGATACTGGGCCTGGGGGACATGCTTGCACAGCTACACCATGGGCAACAACTACAACAGGCACAACAGAGGAGATGCAGGAGGAGAAGGAGGGTGAGACAGGCCCAGCAAGTCCCACCAGTGCAGCCAGTGTTGCCACGCAGGCAGCCTCCAATCCCTCGCATTAGAGGCAGTCCCTTCAACTTAACTCCTGTGCAGATCCACACCCTGTACCGCCTGGACCGGGGCACAATTACCACCATAGTGGACATGATTCACAACGACATTGTCAGCCTGATTCACATCCACACCGCCATCCCCCTTCTACTGAAGGTGGTGTCTGTGTTCCACTTCCTGGCCACAGGCACCTACCAGCACACAGTGGGGCAGATGCATGGCATGTCACAACCATTATTTTCACGCACGCTGAACCAAGTGCTCGATGTCCTTCTGAAGCACTCAAGCGACCACATATCCCTACCACAGACTGCCCAGGAGATCTCCAACACCAAAACTGCCTTCCATGCACTGGCAGGCATGCCAAATTGCATTGGTGCCCTCGACTGCACCCATGTGGAATTGGTGGTTCCACATGCCATGGAGGTGGTGTACCGCAATCGTAAGATATACCACTCCATCAATGTGCAGATGGTGTGTGACTCCACCAAGATCATCACACATTGTTGTGCCCGATATCCCGGATCAACCAATGATTCAATGGTCCTGCGGAACTCCACGATACCACGCTACATGGAACGACATGCTGGACAACGTGCCTGGCTGCTTGATAAGTTGCAAGACAGGCACGTGGCAGTGTAATGGGGGGGAAGATGCATACTCCACCAGGGTGATATTGGGGGGGTGACTGGACAATGCCAATACTGCAATACACTGTGCCCCAAAGCATCCCAAACTGAACATGACGCCCGAAACCTATATGAAAGACGTAAGCTGCACAACAATGCCAGACTTGCAACCAGACCACATCCCTCAACGCGTACACTGCATATCATCAGACCGTACCCTCAGCAACACAATACAGCAATATGCTGTGATTATGCACAATGAAAATTACCACAGAACAGCACAACACCGGACATGCATCCATGAGTGTGCACAAACAAATCACACCAAGGGAATACACTGATTGTCACTGGCCCACCACCACAGAAGCATATCATGGCACCATGTGAATATCAAGCGGTGAATGGCAGATCATGATGAGACTAGTAGCAACGGTGCCAGGATCAATGCATACAATTCAGTGCACATCACATAGATGATTGCAATTACTGTGTTAGGCAACCACAGTGCATGAACACGATCAGGGAAGTAGACACCCTGCATCATCTGGACGATACAACTCATACCTGTAGACCATGGGATAGCACAAATTGTTACAAGTTACAAATGTGTGCATACATCCAGGGACATGTGCATGTGAACAACAAATATCTGCAGGCATGTGAGTGATAAGTACAGGTGTCATTCCAGGAAATGGCTTACACATACCTTATTTTGCACCCATGCAGGTGATGCTGGCTATCCCTTGAAGCCGTGGCTCCTGACCCCTGACCGGAACCCGCAGAATAGGCATGAAGAGGACTACAATCGTGCACATACCTGTACCCGTGCGGTGATCGAGCAGACCTTTGGCCTATTGAAGGCACAGTTTCATTGCCTCAGCAGGTCGGGTGGGGCACTCCTGTATGGGGATGAGAAGATGGCCAAGATCATCATGGCATGTGCCATGCTGCACAATATGTGCATCCGATGGAACGTGCCTCTGCCCCCTGACATTGAACAGCAACCACCAGGTGCGGTTGAAGATGAGGAAGAAGATGGAGTTGTACATTATCCAGGTGGTGATGCACAGGAGGGACGTGCTGTGTGCCAGTCTGTGATAGACCAATATTTCGAAGACACATGGATGCGGAGGATGCCATGGAGGTGGGACTCAGGGCACTGGGTGTGGGGGTACATGGACACTGTGCACTGTAAACCAATAAAGCACACATACACAATAACCAATGTCCAGTCATGTGATTTTTCGGTACACAACGGGTGTATTCAACAAGAAGTATGTACAAAGTGCTCCGACCCTCCACCCCACACACCCTCTCCCCCTCTCCCCACAACTCCCCCACACAGCCTCAGGGGCGTAGGAGACACATAAAATCTGGGGGGGACAGGGGACTCCTTGGGGACTTTGCTTTCTTTCTTTATTTATTGTGTTTTAGTCAAAGAACTCAACTTTTCACAACATTAAAATTAAAATAGCAGTACGTATTAAATTACAAATATCATCACTGTATAAAACAAGAGAAAAGAAGAAAAGAAAACAGAATAACATTAAAGGATGCAGCAGCAAAGAACATGTCTTTATATGTTGCATTTCTGGATTTATCATCTGACTATGAGTTCATGGTAAGAGATAGGAAATAACAATTATTTCCAGTGGGCCACAGCTAGGACGCCAGCTCGTTAAGAGGCAGTTCACCTGTAAGTGGATTCCTGCCAAATAAAGCAGTTGGCAAGTTGCAGCCTTTTCTACCAACTGCAAGTTGCTACTTTTTTTGTGTGGGGCCTCCGGGAGTTGGGGGTTACAGCAAACAAGGAAGATGAGCGATCGCAGCCCACCCCCTTATAAGCACTCCCCAGGTCCGCGGCCGGATGCGTCAGACCCGGGGGATGCCTATGAAGTGGGGTGGCCAGAAGGCCAGCCCGCTATGTGGGCTGCCCCTCTAGCGCTCCTGTGAGGGCCGGGCCAGCCTCTCACGATGAGTCTGGTCCCTCTTATTCCATCTCATGCTGGCTTTAGAGCCCAGCCTTTCTTTGCCTTTGTTATTCTGAATGCAGAGCTGGACTCTGTTCCTTTCTCGTTTAACATTTGCTGCAAAGCCTGATCTATTCGATTCCCTCATATGTTACTAGGACGGCAGAGCACGGGTCCTCTGCCCTGTTACACTATTCAAAGAGCCCCTCTGGCCTTTCTTTGCCTCTCCTTTGTCTCACTGCTTGCTTGGTTAATACATACCTCCTTGCTTGAACACTCAACATATTCTCCCTAACACAGCAATGGCAGCTCCAGTCTGTCTTAACTGCTATTTGTTCTGTGTCTTAAATTGGCCTCTTATTTCTGCTTTACTGTCTGCCGGGGAAAGGCATTTGCCAGTCACTGCCATGATGGTTCTACATGGCCATAAGAGGGCAACAGCTAGCCAATATTGGAAGAACATGGGCATATTATGCCAGAGGCTGGCAACTGCCTTCCTAATGCCTACACAAGAGACACAACTGTTGCCTTTGTTTCTAACAGTAATTCAGTGGATGAAGAAACACGAGAATACACATTTTGCTTATACTTGAAGGGGATAATGTCACACTTGGTTAAGACATTTTGATCATGCCAGGAGCTAATTTCCAGCTGCAATTAAGCGATTACCTTTTAGACTTCTGGCTTTACATAATGTTAGTATCACCTGGAAAGCACAGAGGTTGCTCAACAGGGTTCCTGGAGCACGAGGGGTACCCTACTCGTGGTCATAGATGATTGGAGGGCTTTCTTGCCCTGGTTTGGAGCCTGGCCCTTACAGCCATGATGGGGGGAGGGGCCTATTACTTTTGGTCATACGTACCCTTTGAGGGTGAGCAGACATTGCCTCCTGCTTTAGCCCACTAACAGCTCTGCTTTGCAACTTTATCACATATACCTGTCAGATGGCATGTAACTCAATGCTACTAATGCTATCAGCCCCAGAAGTCTGGAATCCTTTGCCACATCAACTAGGGTACCTGAGACTTACCCATGTCTGAGTCGCCATCTGTCGCCCTGTGGGGAAGACACACACAGAAAGAGTAGGGCACGGTGCCCTTGTGGGTTTTCACACTTCTTCCTCGGGGTGGGCACAATGCGCAGAGAAAGTGGCACATTCTAGGCAACATTCTCCCACTTTGACAATGTCACCCAAAGAGCTAAATTGGCCATTTGAAAAACCTCTGTCGAATTATTATTGCGCAATCCACACTGATGGGTTTAAGCACCTGTTTAATGTGAGATGGCAATTAAGGGCATTTGCCAACACACTCAAGAAGCACAGGACACCCTCTTACCAGTGACATGCCATGCTCACTCATTCTGACCACAAATTGCCATTTATCTGGGGTCAGGTTAAATGTATTTATGTATTCATTACATGTGTAGCATCACGCAAAACCCACAAGCATCAAGGCACAAAGTAAACTGCATGGAGTGGACCACTTCTATTGGCACAAGTTTTTACTTTTCTGCCACAAAATTGAAGATTTTAGCGTAAAAGGCAGGTGAAATCACATTGCTTTTCCACTCCGGAAGAGTGTAAATATCTCGCATAATTAGCGATTGCTGGCGGAATTGACAATGGCTTCCTCTGGACTCCGCCCGCTTTTACCAGGTTTAATTTCCAAGGAGATCCCAGAGGAATCCCTTTCCTTATTTCCAGCATGAGAATCCATGCTGGCAGTAAGGCTGCTTTTGTCTGGTAGAGCGGGAAATACAGGGGGTCCTGGTGTGTCCACTCAGCTCCCGAACTCCACCCAGAAAATGCACGAAAATCCAGCCAATCAGAAAAAGCAACAGTAATAGTGTTTTCCACTACTTTTTCTGAAACAATTGACCTGGAAAATGCAGTGTTGTATCGGAAGCTGAATGCATTCACTCTGCATATTATCCCACCGGAAGATTAAGGCAGGTGCTGAACACAGGTGTTATATATTCCTGTGCACAATCTGCATTTGGAGCATTAACTCACTGAGCTACCTTACAAATGATATCTCTTCTGGGGCTTTACCGTCTTAACCCCTTAACTGCCATGGGTATTTCTGCCAAGGCCTTTTTGGTGATTTCGTTATGTCGCCATTCAATCCCTTGCAACTTTTTTGTTACATAAGATATCTTGGCCAAATTTGGCCCCTTTCTTCCCAAAATGTAGGCGGTCACAACGTTTCGGACTTTGCCAGGGATTGTGGGTAATACATTCTGGGGCGATTCACGCAAATCAGACTTCTGTGGATTCCCACTGGTGTCCTCTTTTTGGAAATGCATGAGGTTCTCTGTTTTCCTTGGTGGCTTCGACGCTATAGACCCAAATCTGTATGTTGTCCGCATGAGCAAAATTTGCTCTGCCAAAAGGCTTGGGGTTACCAGTGGGTTAGCCTTTTTCCTTTGCGCCCAGGTAGGTGCACCCACACATGTGAGGTACCGTTTTCATTGGGACAATTGTGGGAACGCAGGATGGTAGGACATGTGTTTTTGGCAGCGTGTTTCGGTGGGTATCCAGAGTGAAATGTCTGAAAATTGTGTTTTTTGCCACCAAATTTCAGAGACATTTCCCTCTGCCCACCCACCGAAACACGCCGCCAACAACAGATGTCCTACCTTCCCGCGTTCCCACAGGTGTCCCGGCGAAAACAGTACCTCATATGTGTGGGTGCACCAACCTGGGCGCAAAGGGAAAAGGCTAACCCACTGATAACCCCAATCTAGCAATCTGCCCCCAGGGAGGGCTACATGAGATGCCCCCCATCCATTTGGGGTGGTGGGAGAGGGCCACCCCCTTTCAACTAATAACATCCATGGTGGTTCAGTGGACCCCACACCCACCCAAAACAAGTTATAATTTGTTTTATTTTTGTTTTGCCCCTTTCCTAGGGGCAGATGGGCACATGTGTGTGGCCATCTGCCCCCAGGGGGCAAAATATACTGCCCCAGGCTTGGAGGCCGGATCTGCCAATATTTGCAGTGGCCTCTCCCCACCACCCCAAATGGATGGGGGACATCTCATGTACCCCTTCCTATGGGCAGAAATCTGCCCCAGGGAGGGCTACATAAGGTGCCCCCATCCACTTAGGGTGGGGGGAGAGGGCCACCCCCTTGCAAAAATTCCTTGTGGCTAGCGGCCCCACCCACACCCACCCCCACCTTAAACTAGGTTTAAAAAAAATATATATTTTTGTTGTTTGCCCCCTTCCCTGGGGGCAGATGATCACCCATCTGCCCCCAGGGTATTGCCCCGATGCTTTGGGGGATGGGGGGAGAGGGCTGCTTACATAGTAAGCAGCCCCTCCCCCCACTTCAAAAACAGATCCCTGTACAACACACCAAACATATTCTGGGCGGTGATAAATGACATTACATCCCCCCTCTTACAATTGTGGGGGGATTTGTCCCCCCTGCCCCCCATGTCCTACGCCCATGCACACCCTCTCCCCCCTCACCCCACAAATCCCCCACACACCCTCTCCCCCCTCCGCCTCCCCCCACAACTCCCCCACACACCCTCCCCCCGGTCCCCCACAAATACCCCACACACCCTCTCCCCCCCACACATGGTGTGCAATCGAATGCTGCAGGAGTCTGCATCAGGTGACATATTCAGGCTGCCCCAGCTACTCTTGGTCTCTTCCCGCCTCTGGTGGCGGCATGTCTGAGCGCCGCATGGTGCGTGCAGACCTGCGCAGGGGGCTGTTCTGTGTAGAGCTTGAAGAGGAGCCTGTGCCCGCTTGCTCCAGTCTTGGGGCAGGACGCTGTATCTCCAAGGCATCCGCAATTCAGCTAAGGACCTGGCGCACTGCCGACAATTCCTCGCAGATGCGAGCTGTGCTCGCCTCAATGTCCACTTTCATGGCCGCTGTGTTGTCCCGGCCTTGTCAGGGCACCATCAGATACATACTGTCTGACTAGCCCTGTCAGCTCATCCTGGCGCTGCTCCATCAGTGCCATTCACTGCTCCCCATTCCGGACACCAGTGGAGGTGGATGCTGCATGTGGCAAGTGTCCCAATTAATGTGGGTCCTCTGTGGGGCTCCAGCTCTCTGGCCCTGCCTCCACTCCAGACTGCTCCTGTGTGTTGCCATTGGAGGTGCTGATTGGGCTGAGCTGGGGTGTTGGCCAGGGGCTGGGTGTGCCATGTAGGTCTGATGACACGTCCTACACAGGGACACCCACCTGGCCTTGGCTCTGTACCTCGTCGTCGCTCTGGGGTGCCATGGCAGCTGCCTCCCCGACAGATGTTGGCAGCAGACAGGGCCCTATCTGTCACTGGCTCCTGTGCAGTGGATACAGCTGGTGTGGGCACTGTTGCTGTGGCAGTGTCCCTTTGCCACCCCAGTGCCTTTGCATCCTGTGGTGCCTTCGCCTTCTGTGGCAGATGTGCCTTGCCTGGGCCTTTTGACGTAGAAGGCCTGTTGCCGTCTTCCATGCCCCTGGCCTTCGTCTTGGGAGTCGTGGCCTGCGCTGCAGAGTCCTGGCCCCTGCTGTCAGAATCTGAGCCTGTGGGGGACCGAGAGAGGGACGACATGAGTGATGGTTCTACATGCATCATGCATACATTGGTATTGTTTCAGTTCTACACATTTGAGGCGATTCGGTATTGGAGTTGTGACATACAGGTTGATTGCTATATGGGGGGGATCATACAGGCATACGTCTGGTTCACACATGTATGAGGTGGTGTATGCTGTGTGACATGCCTTACTGTTGTGAAATGCGTTCAGTGTGACACATGCCGTTTGCATGCTTGTGGGGTGTGTGTCAGGTATAGCTTTGAGATGCTGCATCCATGTGGATGTGATGGTGCTGGGGACAGCATATAGGCAGGGATGTGTACATGCGTGTGTGATGGCCCATGCATTGGCTCATTTCAGTGTCACATTGGCGGACCATCATCATGCTTTGCATTACAGTGGTTTGTGTGGACACTCACCTCCATCTGCCGATGACGGTGCTCCCGCTCCATTTCTCCCACTCGCACAATGGCCTCCATCCCTATGGTGCTGGCGCAGGTTTCTTCCCAGCGTGTCAGCTTAATTGGGGAGTTGGGTCCACCACCTGTTGCCAGGCCCTGGCTACCGGTTCACAGACAGGATATTGCGGACACGTAGGCGCAGGTCATCCCAGTGCTTATTGATATCCTTGCCGGTGTGGGGGGTAGTACCAACCGCACTGACCTTTTGTGCCACTTTTCCTTCTTCTTAAGCTGGGCAGGTCATCTGAGGTCGGCCGCAAAAACAACATCCCCATTCTCAGCCAGTCTATCAGCACGCATGTTCAGCTCCTCCTCAGTAAATCGCTCCTTTCGCTGGCACGCTGTGCCTTTTTTAAGGGCCTTGGGCATGAGGCTGATGTGGTGGTAGGAGTTGTAGCTGCTTGTGTATTGATGCAGGTCCTGTGTATCGAGGATTGCAATGGGTTGTGTTTTAAGATGGCCGCTGTTGTTATTCCTGTTCCGGCACGACAATGTGACATCCGCTTCCGGTATTGCCTGGCCCGTTAATAGCGGGTCCGCTAATAGCGGGCCCGCTATTTGTGGAAGGCGGAGGAGATGTAAGCCCTTTGCGTGATGCAGCTAAGGGGGAATTTGGGTCGTTACCAGCATAGCGGTGCGGATCTTACCGGCATGGCAGTAAGCGCATGCGCGCACACTCGTAATCTGGCAATGTTTACGCCATGGTTGCTACACGGACACGTTATTAACGCCATGCCGGTAAAGTCTGATTTGTACCGCGAAACTCGTAATGACCTGAGGATAGCTCAGCGGCAGCGTGCTCGACTTGGAAACAAGATGACACGGAGCAACACAGGTTTGATCCCTGTGTCCGCGCTTAGAAACCTCTGGGTATTAAGCACGTTATAAATAACCTATCATATCTCGTTGACACTTTGGATGATTTACAGAGTAAAGATACTCCAACTATGCCATCTGTAACAGTGCCAGAGATCAGTCCTCCTACTGCTGCCCCCGACTTGAACAACATATCGCTGCTGAATGCATCTATTAGCCTATGAGATTCAAGGCACGGAAATTCTGCATGTACGTTTAGGTGCATCCTCTAACTTTATTGGTCGAAGGAGAGGGGATGAGTAGCCATGCGATCAACATAGAGGGGTCCTGTGAGGGATCTCGGGACTAGTTGCCGTTTCAAGGGAATGACTCCAACTGGATGTATCTGGGCGGTAGAGGGGAAAGAGTGCTTTGACTGCATTGAACTTGGTTCTACAAACCCTAGTCTGCCTATACGACAATATTCGTATTGAATTAGAATCTCATACAGCAGCATTAATAGAGTTTATACCAAGGTAAGCTCCCTAAAGTCAATGACTGCCTGCAAAGGTGCTAGGGAAGTTGGGCAGTTGGAGGGGCAAGCTGTGGAAACAAACAGGTGAAGGAGTAGCCCCCAGGCTAATAAGGACAGGTGGAAAAATTAAGCTGGGCCCTCACAGAAAAAGACAAAAAAATCCAAAGCTGTGATCAAAGGGTGCCTAAAGAGGATCTAAGAAGTTCTTACGGAGGATTTTATGGGCAACATCTAGGTGTGTGAAGCGGAATCTACCTCAGGAAGAAGAGTCTGAAAAGGAGAATAATATAACGATCATTGACTGTCAACCGGGGGTGAGGGGGAGATGTGATGGAAAGTGATCAGGTCGGTGCGCACGAGGGGTGGCAGTGGGAGAAGGGTTGGAGGGATGGTATGGGGGGTAACCCTAACGGGCAAGTGCTACTAAGAAAATAAGAAAAAAGCTACGAAAAATAAGGACATTTCAAGATCAACGAGCTGCGAATAAACACTGACAAAACAAAAATCATGGTGTTTACTAAAACCAGAAGAAAGGCTAATTCTAAACTTGCTTGGTTTATATGCACACAAAAGATTTAGCGTATAGAATGTATCACTTATTTGGGAATTAGAATAAACAATAATGCAAAGGAGAATGTATGGACAGAAGAGCTAAGGCGGAAATGCACCAGGTTAGCAGACAAAGCAAATATTAAAGAAATTTGGGAGATACACACTGGTGCCTATTATAACCAGTAGCGGCTGGTGAGTTTGAAAGCTTGTTGGGCGTAAATTTCCCTGGGGCAATTTTGGAGCAAGCGCGCACAGCGCGCAACCCTACACCACCCAAGGAGGAAGCGGGAGGTTCTCCCTCCGCAAAATATTTTGAAAAATTGCCCCCAAAATGTGCAATTTACTGTCCAAAAAACCCACCAAAACATGACAAAAAGCATTAGGTTTTACATACTAATGGTGGTACATTATTCTTACATGTGCAAGTGTGATGGTGTATTTTACAGCAGCTTGTATTGAGAATAGCTGGTACTATGGTGTATGCATAAAGAAATTCATTATAGAGTCAGTAATGATTGAAACATATGTTCGTCCTGCTGTTACTGGCATTCTTATTCGTTCATTCTCTTACTAAGGTGGGATTTTAGGCAATTTTTAAAAGGGGAGAAACTAAGCTAAAATATAACTTTTTTTTCGTTTTTAAAAACATAATTCATGCAACATTTGTCCTACCTCTAATGGCCATCTGCCTCGCTGAGTTGCTGTTGCTTCAGTTGATCAAAGTTGAAACACGAGGAATGCACAGGCCACACAAATAGCACATACATATTGGATGGAGAAAAATGCAACAGAAATAGTTTCCGAAGTTTATTATTTGCAGTGCTTTATTATCAACCAACAACCATAACATAATCTAATCAACAATTAAAGAAACTTCACATTTCTCACTGTTCTGTCAAACAGATCACTGCAACCTTACACCAAATCCTAACATGTTAGGCCATTGAAACAAAGAATTCAAGATAACCCACAAAATAACTGCAAATAGCTTGTAACAGAACATTCACTGTTCAATCATTTTGAAAGTTTGTACACAAATTGTGCGCGTCTATTTTTCAGAGAGGCAAACGTATCAATAGTCTGTGTAAGTCAGGGATCTCTTGAATGAGTTATTTTTCCATGGACAGCATGGCCAAAGCATTCAGACGATCTTCAGTCATTGTGTTTCTCAAGAATGTTTTAACTCGCTTCAGGGTGGAGAAACAGCGCTCAGACTCAGCTGTTGTCATGGGTGTAGTAATCAGAATTTTTAATAACTGCATTGTCTCACAAAAAGCGTCTTCGAGATTGTTTTCAATGAACAATTATTTGTTTTTTTTTACTTCTTTTTATTAAGTTTTTTCAACATAACAACAAACCCCAACGTCCCCCCCATGCCTCCCTCCGCCCTCCCACTTGGTGCTGCCTCAGGTTCTTTCTCATTCTGCTTTCATTCGTCTGTTCCCAAATTTTCATTGTAGGTCGAATAGCCTAAGGCGTTGTGGGCACCACCCGATCCTGTAATCATCCCTGAGAAAGGTCAAGATTTCCCTCCACTCACTTGCGAAGTTCTGCACGGCATTGTTCATAGCATATGTTGCCCGTTCCATGGCGACTATCTCCCACACTTTGGGCAACCATTCCTGGAACGTCAGTATGGTCGAGCTTTTCCATTTCTGTGCGACAATTGTCATTCCTGCTAAAGTGAGCATCGCCCGTGCTCTTTCTCTGGCTCTAGGTTCCCCCGCCGCTTCCGCGCTCCTAAGGCCCAATAGAGTCCACTCCGGGGGCCTGCTTCCCCCTGTTCCGAATGCCTGTTCCTGTGCTTGTTGAATTTCCTTCCAAAAAGGTTCTATTTTTGGGCATCTCCACCATATATGTTCAGCTGTGCCCTCTTTCCCACACCCTCTCCAGCAGTCTCCCAATGTCCCTGGGTATATCCTGTGTAGGCGGACTGGTGTGTAGTGCCACCCGTAGAGTATTTTGTACCAAGCCTCTTGAGTTTGAGAGGCTCTCGCTAGTTTGGGGATTTTCCTCCATAATTTCTCCCATTCCCTCTTTTCTATGGCTCTATCCAATATTCGTTCCCATCTGCCCATGTAAGCCCAATTTAGCCTGGGGGTAGCCTTGTCTAATATCTTGTATAGCTGTGAAATCAACCCCATGGAGCCATCATTTGTCATTAGGAATTTCTCGAAAGGAGTCGGCAGTCTGGTGGCTGCTTCCTTGTTCACAGGAGCGTATTTGGGAATACTGTAATCTCTCCCCCTCCCCTAATGCAAAATCTCTTTTACAGTCTGTGAAGGCGATTATATCATTCCCTATAAACATGTCTCACATTCTCTGACAGCCCCCGTCCTGCCATTTCTTAAAAGCACCCCTCTCTAGTCCTGGCGTGAAGTCTCCGTTGTTAATTATGGGTGTGAAGGGGGATGAGAATGTGGTGATTTCCCTTTGCCTTACTAACCTATCCCAATTGTCTGCAACTAGTTTGGTAATGAGCTCTCGTACATGTGTTTTGGTTGGTGTTGCTTTGGTAGCCATAAAACCTCCCTTAAGTCGTGCTTCGTCATTGTCCTGTCCATTTTTACCCATTGTTTCTCTTCCCCCTTGTGTAGCCATTCCCTAATGACGCTTAGCTGTGTGGCCTCGTAGTATTGTCGGAAATTGGGAAAGGCTAGTCCCCCTTCTTTCCTCGGGGCTGTAAGTTGCTGCCTAGTCACCCTTGCTCTTTTTCCCTCCCATATGAACTCATTTGTCAGGGTTCGGAGTTCCCTGAAGAAACTCGCTGGGACTGCTTGGGGGATAGCCTGGAACAGATAGAGCATCCGTGGTAGTAGGACCATTTTCATTGCCACCAATCCCCCCAACCACGAGATACGGAGATTCCGCTACCTACAAAGGTCCTTCTTTATACCCCTCAAGAGGGGAGGGTAATTTGCCGCATACCCCCCTGTAAGTGCCGGGGTTATCTTCACTCCCAAATATGTGATCCGCCCAGGCTGGCATGCAAATGGTATTGTCCTTTTTAGCTCCTCCCTCTCCTCTTTCCCCAACGTCAGATTCATTAGCTCGGATTTGCCCATATTAATGCGGATTTCATCTGCCTCTTGTATTGCCTGAAGTAGGAGTTCTAGGTAGATTGCGTATAGCAGCGGGATAGGGGACAGCCCTGTTTTGTACCCCTTTGTAATTTGAATGGGTGAAATGTCGTTCCATTCACTACTACCCGTGCTTGGGGGCCCTCGTAATTTGCCTTCACCATTTGCAGGTAGGCGCCTCCGAGCCCCATCCTTTCCATGGCCTTGAATAGAAATGAGCACTCCACCCTGTCAAATGTTTTTTAGGCGTCTAGTGATAGTAAGACCGCCAGAGTGTTTTTTCCACTTTTTCCAATAGGTGCGCCACCCTCCTTATGTTGTCTGCCGTTTGCGTGCCTTTTAAGAATCCCGCCTGATCCTGATGTATCAGGTCAGGAAGTAACCCCTGTAGTCTATTTGCTAGAATTTTTGTGTAGATTTTAGTGCCCACATTAATGAGCGCTATTGGTATATAGGACGACCTTTCCATGAGATCCTTATCTGGTTTCAGAATCAGGGTGATTTTGGTTTCTTGCATGGATGGGGCTATATGCCCTCTATCCTTGAAGGAGTTAAAGAGGTGGGTCAGTTTTGGTACCAATTTCCCTGAGAAGGTTTTATGAAATATTGCCGAAAAGCCGTCTGGGCCTGGGGCAGTTTCCCATTGGCTCCCCTCACCTCGTCCTCTGTTATCTTTTGGTGTATATTATTCTGAGCTTCCCTACTTATTTTGTGTATCATGACCTTCTCCAGAAACTCCTCCTGTACCTGGGCTTGGGGGTTCTGTGACGTGTATAATGTCTCATAGAATTTGGCCATGATTTCTTGGCTGTCTTCCGTTCATTTGGCCCTTTCACCTGCTTCCGATTTTAGGGCCGTGATTACATTTCTCGATGTCACCCCCTGTAGGAGACGCGCTAGTAGAGTGTCAGCCTTGTTTGCTTTTGCGTAGTATTTTTGTCTTACAAATAGTAGGGCCCCCCCAATTGGTCTATTGCCATTCTATATTCCCTCTTGTTGTTTCTATTGGCTACCTCCACCACTATTTTCCTTGCCCCCTCCACTTCTGCTTCCAACTGTGTCTCCAGGGCCTGAAGTCGCTTGTCCCTCTATACTTTGGCTTCTATGATTTCCCCCCTCATTGTGGCTTTAAACGTGTCCCACCTGGTGTCTTCCCCCGCATCCCCTCTTTTGTTATTCTCGAAGAATTCTCTCATCTTTCCCTCCATCTCTTCTCTGATTACGGGATCCCTCATCAGGGAGTCTGGGTATTTCCAACCCCATACTCCCCTCCTCCTATATCCCAATTCCAGTTGCATTGATACTATTTTGTGGTCCGCTATTCCCATGGGGCCCACCTCTATTTCCTTACCCCTTCCCACCAGGTTCACTGAGACCCATATATAGTTAATTCTTGATTGCGTCCCATGGACCTCTGAGAGGAAGGTGTATCCCTCCCCATTCCCTTTTAGTTCCCTCCATACGTCTCTTAGAGCCATGCCAGACATTCTATCCCAAAGCTATGCCGACACCACTGCTCCCCCCCTGTGCTTTCTTTTGTTTCCTGATGTATCTCTGGCTCTATCCCAAGATATGTTCAAGTCGCCCATTATGATCATTTGACCCCTTGCATGCTCCTCCAGTTTTCCTAACATGCCCCGCAGGAAAGCTTCCTGTTCTGAGTTGGGTGCGTAGATAACCTCTCGTTAGGCAGCATCCTGTGCAGTTCCCTTGGGGAACACTGCAAAAAGATTAAGACTACAGGAGTAAGCAGTAAACCCAATTGGTAGCAGTCTGCACCACCCAGATTTACCTGGTAGCTGTGGCTGAGCAGGCAGACTTCTCTCAAGAAGAGTAGGGCAGTATGCAGAGTATACACAATATGGCCAAAACACAGTAGAGCAAACAAACACTGACCAGAGCTTTTGTATAAAAAATATATAATTATTTATTTAAAACACACTTTATGGCATATACTAGCACTCTCATTCAATAGCAAGTTAAAACACAGTCAGGTAAAGTATACACACCTCCCTTAACAGTTATCAGACAAGTCAGGGTTAAAACACTACTATTTGTTAGAACAGATGTGAGCGCTTAACCAATATGGCACTCTGATAATGTAGTTAAAGGGAGAGAAAAAGGTAGAGCAGAAGAATAAAACAGTTCCCAACACTTTTAAGAGTTCAAAGGGAGAAAGGCAGGTTATATTGTAGAGCGAAAGTTCATAGGCCAGGCCCACTTTAAATGGAGCAAAGCGAAATGTGCCCAGAATCACACAGTTTAAAGTGCACTGAAAGTCTTTGCAGTGTTCAAAAGAGGTTGGGGTGATTCAAAAGATATAGGGCCTCATCACAAGTTGGGCGGTAACACCAGCGGTATTACTGCTGGCGGTATTAGCCCTACCGCCAAACCCCCCGGCACTATTAGCGCCGGATCACAGGTTTGGCGGTAATGGAATTCCCCATTCCCCACTGAGCCCATTCAGGAATGCCCCATTCCCCATTGGGCTCAATGGGGAATTTTCACGCTCTTACCGCCGGCAGATTTCCCGCCGGCGGTAATAGCGCAAATTTTCGGCGGATTTCCCCCCAGCTCAGGGCTGGGGAGAAATCTGCCAAAGCCCTGATTTGGCAGACCCTTAAATCCAGCAGTAATAGCGCGACCGCCAGATTTAAGGGTTACCGCCAAACTCGTGATGAGGCCCATAGTTAGAAGACTTGGAGCCAACCCAGTTTGGAAGCCAAGGATTTAAGGGTCACCTTTAGCAATCTGCAGAAAGGGAGGCCAGGCAGGACACAGTACCTTAAAGAGAAAGGAAGGTCCAGCAGGGGCAGTTGTTCCTGGCAGTGGTTGAAGTTCGTGGTTCCGACCAGGGGAAGAGAAGATCTTGTTGAGGAGGGGACGTGGAGTCGTTGCACTGCACAGGGGTGAAACCAGCCGTGGAGTACCCGATTAAAAGGTGTGATCCTTTTATTCGCGGTCAAAAGTGGTGAGCTTGGCTATCCGGCCGCCGGGGTGCTTGGCACGAGCGATTCGACCAAGTGATGTCTTTGGAAGCGAAAAAGGGCGAACTGGTTGGTCCTACCAGCTCAAAGGGAGAAGACTCTCCAGCAGAAGATCTTCTCTTGTCGTTGGAAAAGTGGTGAGTTCGTTGCAGCAGGACTTCACCGGTGGTGTCGTCGGTTGCAGGTGGCTCAGCTTCTTCCCTCTTCGGATTCTTAGGTCCTGTGGCGACATTTGAAGTTCCAGTTCCAAAGGCCCTGCTTTTATGCAGAAAACCCCCCATTCATCAGCCTAGCTGTCAATCACACATGCTAAGTGGTGAGCCGGGCGGCTCACCACTGGGCCAATCAGAGTAGAGTGTGACTTGGGTTGCTAAGGCAACGCAGTCCAGGGTGCCAATTCCCCCCTCCACCCTTCCTGTGGAACCCAGTCAGAGTGGCACCATTTGTAGGGCTTTGGTGGAGAAGCACGCCAAAATAGTGGAACAAAGGGCTCGACCTTGGTCAGAGTTACAGAGACGGACACAAACGCCATTTAAGAATCAAGTTCTGGCAAAAAGACCCAACCAGTGATTTAATATTAAATAAATAAACCAGCGGTGTCTTTAACATTGCACCAAAAAGTGGTGCGTTTAAAATCAATGGGAAAATCCCGTAGAGAATATTCCGAAGGAGTATTTTGTGTGGTAACCACTGCCACCAGCCAGAAACTCGACCAGGGGGACTGGACAGTGCCCCCTTGAAAACAGACCCAGGGGCAAGTATTAACCCCTTCCAGTACTTCCACAATATGATGGTTTGTACTGGTTCTGTTCACAATTTTGGACTAGTAAAGCCAATGGTGACTTTACATGCCCTGGGAGACAGTAGTCAGTCCCAGGATATGGAGTCTATGTTGGGGAGTCACTATGACACCCCTGTGTTACTGCACTGAGGGTGCTGTATAACACACATACAAAACAGATGATGCCCTGTGGAGTAAAACGAGGTTACCCCATAGCCCATGAACACATACAAAGTCAGAAAGCACCTCAAATCATGTCTAAGAGTGGGAGGAAAAGAGTCTCACTCTTAGCAGGAGAAAAGAACAAACCCCAAAAATCCAGTAAAGCTGCTGGGGGACTCACTAGGTTTGGGAAATTAGCCTTATAAGAGAATTCTCCCTAACACCGCTATTGTGTATATCCCGTCTCCCATCCTGCCTTTACAATTATATATCTGCCTTCTTTGTCCCTTGTTGTCTCTTCTACCCTGCCTGAAATTCACAGTGTTTCTGATAGCCAGTCCCACCCCTCCAGATTTTGCCACCCCTGATGCCTGGAGTATTAGGCCAGATCCCCTTAACTTGAGCTGGTTCTGGTCTTTGTGCAATAAGCGCATTTCTTGTATCCCCAAGAAGTCATGCCTTTCTCTTTTCGTGAATAGCTCGAGTTTTTTCCTCTTCAGCAGGGAATTGAGACCCCTAACATTATGGGTTACCCACTTGAATATTAGTTTCTTGCACTCCCCTGCTCAGTATGTCCCCCCCTCTATTTCCCTTAATCCGTTCTCTCAATCTCAGATCCAAGCTCCCGTTTTCATTATGCGCTTTGTTCCCTGAGTGGCACCTTTTTGTCCTCCCTCCTGCCCTTCCCACCCTCCCCCTCTCCTCCTCCCTGTCCCTGAAGTCCCTCTCACTAGGTCTTCCCGCCTCCCCCCCTCCTCCAGCATCATTGCCCTTGCTAATCCCATGATGTTTGCTCCTCACTTCTCCTACCCCTTTTGTTTACCTTTCTATCCACCACCCCTTTATCTTGTACTCACTCCGGGTTAATCCCCATCAGTGTCCGCTCTCTCTTTCGCAGTTGTCTCTTTTCCCCTTCCCTTCCAGGTGGGGCCCCGTTGGGCAGGCCTTCTCCTTCTCTCGTCTCCTTCTCCGCTCTTCCACGACTGACCATTCCCACGGCCTGGGTCTTGTTCCGTTTCCTGCTTCCAGTGACTTCTTTGGTCTGGCCATCCCTTGGTCTTGTTCCAGTTCGATGTGCAGGATGTCCGCCCCTTCTTGCGGCATAGTTATCTGGTTCTGCGTGCCGGCCCACTCAAATAGTAGCTCGAATGGAAAGGTCCCTGATCTCTTGCTCTTTAGGTTTTGCTATTACTGGACCCATCTGTCGTTGTTTAAGTAGGGTGCTATTGGACAGATCCTGGTATAGCTCTGTCGGATTGACCTTTGTACAGTATCGGTTCTTTATGCCTGGCTGCCCTCAGTACAGCCTCTTTTTAAGCATATCTCATAAATGCAGCCAGCACATCCCTAGGTTTTCTGTTTTGGTTCCTGTTGAGGCAGCCCACTCTGTGAACACTGTCCAGCTCTATCTTGTCTGGAGTGACCTCTCCCAACAGATCTGCGTATATCTCTGGATTGTCTCCTTCAGGTCTCTGTCTAATACCGTTTCCGGCAATAACTTCAGCCTGATGTTGATTCTCCGAGACCTATTTTCCAAGTCTTCCATTCTAATTTCTAGATTTCGCGTTGCCGTGTCCAGTCTCTTGATCGCCTCGCTGTTCTCCATTGTTTCTCTGCCTACCTCCTGTAGGCCTTTCTCCACGAGATCAGTTCTCTCTCCCAGCTGACCTACCTCCTGCTTAATTTCGGCCACCGCCTGATTTATGTCCGTACTTATTAACTGGTATTGGTCCTGAAATGTCCTTGCCAGCGTGGTTTGCAGGGAGAGCATGTCCCCGTGTAGGTCTTGGTGGGAAATTTGTGTTGCCGGGCATAGGTCTTCAGGTTGGCCCTGTCCTGTGGCCCCTTCTTGGTGTCCCCTGCGCTCTTCGCTGCTTTCTTTATTTGCCCACATCGTCATGAGGGGACCAGAGGTGTCCACCTGCGGCAGCCCGCTTTTGGTTGTTCTGCTTTTATTTTTGGTGGCAATGGCTGGAAGGCCCTGATAGGGTGTTGTTAATTATTTGTCTTTGTGATTGAAGCAAGGCCTTGGCCTATGTACCTCAGTCTGACCCCTTTGTCCTGGGTCCAAGCTCGCTGTTCTCCGTTTCTGTGTGGTTAGCAGTGATATTGCAATTTAACTGAGAAGTGAGGTCCTTTCTCCACTCCCCCTCATCCCCCCCGGGGTAGCTCCCCAGTCCTTAGCAGGTAGTCCGGAGCCCTTGATCCCTTCTAGTGTGTCTGTTCTGTTCTCCGGTCTGCATTTAAACACAGTGTATATATTGCTTTTGCTGGTGGTTTCTTCTGTAGGTTATTTTTCTAACAGATTATTTTTTTCCGATCCTTTTTGAGGTATAGGCTCTCTTGCAAAAGTCTGTTATTGTTAAGTTTGGAAGGAAAGCAGCTTTTGCTTGGCTGACCTGTTTCCCACACTCCGGGCCTGTTTTTGGCTTAACTGAGTGCCATTTCTGTAACTCATCCGTGTTTTCCCCTTTGCCACATGATTGGGGGCCTTCAGTGTGTGGCTCCCTTCTGGCCGCGGATGGGGGACAAATGTTGTTGCCTCGAGTCTTCCATTGGGGAGGCCGTGTCCCCCTATGTAATTTTCCGCCTAGAGGGCCTCCCCCAATTGCGGGTGCCTCTCTTGTCCGGTGCCGTGTGTGAGGGGGGCTTGCCCTGCAAGCGATTAATTTCTGAGGGGGTATCCCCGGGTCTCCCCGCTCTCAGTGGCTCCCCGGGATCACCTTGTCTCTGATGCTCCTGGACGGTCCTCTGTGTCTCCGCGCCTCCAAGGACTGGGCTTCTCTTCTCCATCTTCGTTTCGGCCAGCGCTGCCTTGGGGACGATATGGGGTCAGAGGTTTCTTCCCACGCCTCCGGTCCTCGCCTCCACCTTGGTAATGCTCGTCCCGTTGTTGTTTCGTCCTCCTTCCTCCCCGGGTGGGCTCCTTTTCTTTCCCAAGTGGCACACATCCCTGAGGATCTGAGAGTTTCTGTTCCGGATGGTGTGCACCCCGTTGTGCAGGGGTTAGCCGCGTCCTGAATTGCCTTCCTGTCTCTCCCCTTCTTCTTGTAGCCTTCTTGGTCGGACATGAGGCCAGTCCTGTAGGCAGCGCCAGCCGGTGTCGTCCTCTGAGCGTGCGGTCTGTTGCCCCGTAGTTTCCCTCTCTTCCTCCGGGCCAAACCCGCGCCTCTCCTGTTCTCTGCTCGTAGTCACTCGATTTCTTGCCCACAGCTCTCGGGGGTTCCGTCTGGGATAATCTCCGGATGTGGAATCCACTCTTCTTCTTTTCTGCCTCATGTTAGCCTGGCCGGGGTGGTGGGACCGCTTTCCTAGGCTGAGGGACTCTGGAGCACCATCGACACACGTCTTACTGGTGTCGGCGGCCATCTTGGAATCCCCCAGTAATTCAATGAACAATTTTAATAAAGAAATTGCCCCACTCGCACTAGAGAATTCCGGTCTATCATAAACAATAGAAAGCTCAGTGCGCAGTCTTTCCTTGTTTAACATGGGGTACGCTTGGACAGTTGCAGTCACTGCATCATTGGGAAAAGACTGTCTATGGGCCTCATTACAAGTTTGCTGATCCGGGAACTACGGTATCGGTAAGCTTGCCGGTACCGTAGTTCCCAGACCGGCAAACTATGAATTGTGCTCGCAGGTGCCTTTCTGCCCGCCAGGGTGCCTTTCTGCTCGCCAGAAGAATTTTTTCCCGGTGCCCGTAATGACCCGATAATTGCCCATTTCTGGGTGCCGGAAAAAATAAAATACTGCAACCGCCAGCCTCATAATGAGGCCCCATGTGATTGAACTAGGTCGCTCTGCAACAATTTGGCCCCCTCCAAGTGTTTAGTAAATGCAAAGCGTTCTTGGGCTTGTGTAACTATGATATCACATACTTCTTTTGCCAAACGATTTAAAGTGGTCATATTTATATTGCGACTTGCAAAAGTTGCCTCTGATGGAAGTTTAGCTTCCAAATTGTCAGTGCTTTCACGTACTCTGCCAATGCACTTGCTAAAAGTAGCAGTAGCTTTCTGCACATACACAGAGTCAATGGGCCTCATTACGAGTTTGGAGGCAGCCATGGTGCTTTTAGCACCATGGCTGCCTCCAAACCCGTGTCCCGGTTGTCAGAATGGGGATTTACAGGGTCATTCCAACCTTCGAGGACCCGGTAAATCCCCATTCTGAAAACCATTCCCCATTCCCATTCGAGCCCCGATAGGCCTCAATGGGAATGGGGAAGGAGCTAATAACGGACCCGCTATTTGCGGGCCCGTTATTAGCTCCCTGGTCCTTCAGCGGGGCCAGTTAAGGGCGGCTGGTAAAACCAGCCGGCCCTACTGGGACTCGCTGAGGGACCTCGGAATTCGGCTGCAGGGGGTTAACGGCACCGGCATCCTTACCGGTGCGTTAACCCCCTACCGCCGTACTCGTAATGAGGCCCAATGTCTCGCTTCTGAAGCTGGTTGTACGGAATGTCAACATGGGGCATTATGCCATTGAACAAAAAAAGGAAGAAAAGGAACTCCTCTTTCAGATTTCGAATGAATCCCCGGGGCCTCATGCACAGAAACCTCCTCAAAATCATCCCGTTTTTCAATTATCTCAAAGCATCTATGGAGTGCTTCCCTATGCTGATATGTGGTTTCTACTACCAGAATATGGTAGCTCCACCGAGTGTGAGATGGTCTTGGAAGTCTTTTATCTGATACCGCATCTAGAACTTTGGTTCTTTTTGGAGATCGAGATTTTTTTTTACAGAAGCCAGAGATATCAGTATAGAAAATTCGAGCTTCTGAGATTTTGGAAACAGCTTACTCCATGATGAGGTTAAGCTGGTGTGCATAGCAATGTACATAATGGGCATTTGGATACAGCTACTTTCTTTTGGACTCCACCAGACAACCCCTTATTACACTTGCACCATCATATGTTTGCGCAATTACTTTTTTTGTGGCAATCTTCATTGAATACTTTGTACAATTTTTCCATTATGGCAGCAGCAATGGTCTGCGCACTAGAGTCTTTCAGATGAGTAAATCCATAAAACCTTTCAACAATTCTTTATCGTTCATCAATGTAGCAATAGACTAGCACAGACTGATTCTTAGTGGAAACATCAGTTTTATCATCTGCATGAATATCCACATAATCTGTGCGTTTTAACTGTTCTACAATGATCTCTCTGGTGACCGTGAGCATGCGGTCCAGCAGCTCATTCTGAATTGTTTTTGAAGTACCCTTGAATGCTGTTGCATTCTTTAAATGCAGTTCCATGGCACTGTCTATGCTCGATACAAAATAAAAATGTACTGTTTGTGCTGACCATCGAACCACTCTCTATTGCCTTACGGGGTGACTTCAGATTGGGAGGTCTGTCCTTCAATGGGGTTGAACAGAAAACTTGGCTTTATGCAGATGACCTTTTATTGATTTTACGGGATCTAGAGACTTCTTTGCCATCTTCGATGAACATCCTGGATCGTTTCCATGTGGTGGCTGGATATAAAATAAATTGGTAGAAATCTGAGGTTTTGCCTATCACGGGGAGCTGTGCTAAATCACTGGTGACTGGTTATGGATTTCAGTGGTGTCTGCGCAAGATGAACTACTTAGGGATTTGGCTGACTCCAGTTGTGAGTGAAATGGTGGAAATGAACTGAGGGGAGGCCTGTCGTGAGCTTAAGTCATCTACGCAGAGGTGGTCGGTCTTACGTTTATCATTGTGGGGCAAGGTGAACGCTTTGAAGATGGTTGCGGCGCCGATAATCAATGAAGGTCAGTGCATGTTACTGGAGACTGATTGATGCAACTATACAATCCTTCCTTTCAGACAGGAAACCTCCTATACTAAAATTGTGGAAGCTGCAGTTACCTTTTGAGAGGGGGGGATCGGGGTCCCCAATTTTAGGGCATATCATCTTGCCTTCTCTTGTCAGTTTTTGATTCCTTTTCTGGTTGATTCTCCAAGTGCTTGGGCAGTGGCGGAGGCGGGCTCATTGGGCCCTCTTGCTCCGAGAGCTATGCTTACGACGGTTAACAAATGTGGTAGGAGATTTCCTTTGACAGAATTTCTGAGAGATGTGTGGAGAGACTTTCATGATATGTGTGGTTCAATTGCTTTGAAATCACCTTCGGCCTCAATTTGGCTTAATAATGCAATCACGGAGGGTGTCAGACCTATTTTGTGGCCGGAATGGTTTGTTGGCGGAGTTCATTGGATCAGCAATGTCTACAGGGATGGGAAGTGGGTTGATTTTGATGTGATAATGCCAAGTTTCACTATTGAAAATCTTTCAGTTGCAGACTAGAGGAAATTGAAGAGATGCATTGGTGAAATTGATGGGAAGGAGACTGTGTGTCTGGAATTCTTTACTGTGGGCTATCAGTCTATTGCAAGCAAAGTGTATTGCCGAATTGTTGCTAACTACAAAGGGAACATTGGTCTGATGGAAGAGTGGAGTAGAAGACTGGGTTGTGAAATAACTGCTGATATGTGGCTTGAGTTGTGTGCAAATGTGAGGCTCTGCTCGACTAATTTGTCTGAACGCTCTAGGCAAATTAAAATTCGCAACAGGGTGAATTGGAGCCCGGAGAGACTCAAGAACAGGGGCATGTCCGATTCTGATGTTTGTTGGTGTTATGATCTGGAAGTTGAAACTCTTGAACATTTACTTTGGGATTGTGTCAGGGTCAGGGGCTTCTGGCAGGAGGTTTGTACTGTGTGTCTGTGGGTCCTGAATTGCAATATTGATCTGGATTTTAAGACAATGGTTTTGGGCTCTGATGTTTTACTTGAGGATCTTTCAATGTCTGAAAAATATTTTTTGTTCAGGGGAGCGTCAATGTCCAAGAAAATGATCTTGAGGGGATTGAAGTCCCGGCTACTGCCTAGCTTGAGTCATTGGGTTGATGAGATGGTTTCTTTGGCGGCTATTGAAAAGGTGATATACAGGAGATTGGGAAAATTGCCCTTACATGCTAAGGTCTGGGATGTGTTTTTGAGTATGTATTAGGTTTTATTTTGTGTTTTTTTCTCTATTCTCTCCTGCTAGTATCAATACACTTTATATATAATGATGTATGATTGTTCTTTTGAATATTTTATGTATTCTTGTTTGGTAAAATTTAAATAAAGAATTAAAAAAAATAATCCAACAGGCATCTAAATACACCAGGATTCAAAGAATCCTCAGTTTTATCATGGCCACGTAAAGCCAATTCAAACGCACCACAAAAACGCACACAGTCGATTAACTTTGACAAGATGTATCGGTTTTTATCCACATCCTCATTATGCTTCATCACACTCCGGCGATAGGCATCGTACAACTGTGTTGCAATGTTTACACTTCCCAACATGCGCAGCTGTAATATATTCTCAGTATGAGATTTGCACGATTCATGTCTCTTGGTTTTTTCTGACAAATGCCTTATTTCAGTAACTCCTGTTTTCATCCAGGCCATTGCACCTCCAAACAGCAGGCAGGGAAACAGAACAAAGACTGCTTAGCAACACTACCAGTAAGCCATGTCTTCTTTTCATACCAAACCATGGAAAATGTGTGTGTGTAGGCCTTTCCCCTATCTTTAGTGGACTGTTCAATTTTTAAATCTGGCCGATCAGGCCCTAGTCGTTTCACCTCCACTTTTTCACTGTATATGAGTCCAGAAAATGGTTTTGTGAGCAATTGATCCACTGAATCCATTTTCAGCAAGAGTGGCACCTGTTAATAAGCAAAATAGTATGTACATGTTTATATGGGACCATGTAGTAATTGTTCAAAGGTATGTTCTTTCATAACAAAGAAGTATTTTTTGTCGGTACTAGGCACAGATAACATCTGCAATTAAATACCCAACTCAACTGTACTTATCATTGACCAGTACAGCTCAGTTGGGTCTAGTTGCAGATGTTATCTGCAGGAGTTAACATACATGCCCATTAGCAACTGTGACACCAGCCAGTATTTGAGCCTTTGTGCTTGTGGGAGAAATGAAGCAAGTTTGTTCTGTTAATACTGTTCAAAAAATATTTTTACAATGTGGGGAGAAATGCACTTTGAATTTTCTGACTGCATTGCGCTACACCTCCCAAGCACTGGGAGCAATGGGAAAGAAAGAAGGCATTCTGATGTTTCAAAGGTTTTTAGAATGATATGTCTTATGACTTTCCATGTTTGCATGCCACCCTCCAAGCTAGCCATAGATACCATTCTTTAGTCTGTGCTGTTCATCTGATTTTCCCCACCACTTACAAACATGGGCTTCTTTTTTTTTTTAAAGCTGAGCACCCAACCTACATAAGACTCGTGGTAGCTCACCTGGCTTGTTCTGGATTCAGGTCACTGCAATTAATTATCCGGAAGGTGCACTATAAGGTTGAAGTCTGATGTTTTTGGTTCAGCAATTAACCTGGACTAGTTGGATTTGTTCATGAAAGGTGTTTTGGATGGTCTGTAAAGAGAAATCGAGAGATTTATCTGAGAAAGGGCAACATAGTCTGAGAGCAGTATGAGAATGGTTTCAGACATGAAGGAGAGAGTTAACATTGTCACATTGGGCAAACAAAACATATTGTGTTCTATGTACATCCATTGTTTGACATAATACACACACACACACATATCATTAAATAATATGTGACAGTGTAGTCACAATACTCTAAACAAAAAGAGTTCCAATGGTTGGAAGTCATTTGCTCACTGGTTATTTTACCAGTTCGGTAACTCCCACTACCTTTCCACTGGAAGTCTAATGTCCTTTTTTATAAAAAAAAATATAAGGACACTGTTTTTATGAAAGTATAAACATATTTTATTTATTTTTACAACCTTCTAAAATACAATTCCAATATTACTTAATCACAGTCTTGAACACAATGGTCCACAATGTAAATTTCAACAGTGGTTATGACCACAGAGCCAAAATACCTCTAATAACATTTAAATCAAACTATCTTATATGTCATATCAATCACAACTACCCATTTCAATCAGTTGTCACTCCAATTCCAGACATACCCACACTACACACACACAGTGTAGTCACAATATACATTCCTTTGTCTCCACATTGTAATTAAAGCAATTGCAAATAAGTGAACTACTCTGTCCACTCCAAACCCTCTAAACACGGTCACATACAGGCAAGTGCACTTAAACTGTGTTGGTAAAAGTAGTGCAAGCTTCAGTCACACAGAAGAAACAGAAAACACACCACATACCACATACATCTGTGATATAAGCATCAATCACATACAGGAGAGTTGTGCGTCTCATTACAAGTTTGGTGGTATCGTGTTCGTAAATCCTCCAAGGTACCACCAAACTGATTTACAGCTGGATTAAGTGGTGGTAGGTGGTGTAAGTCCCCATGTATTGGAGTCCATAGATCACTAGTGAGAATCTTCACATGGACCCTAGACACAGAGTCTACATATCCTGTTAACCTGCTCCAACTATCACCCCGAAACCCCCTAGAACCAACGCTTTATAAGGTACACATTGATGAGAAGATTCCAACAATGTGAAAGACAAGGAGTAGAACTCCAAAGGTGGCCAGCGTGGTGGGCGAACATGCCAGGCATATACCAATGAGCACATATATACTAAACCAGAACACCCCGCCACGCTTTGGAATGGAGACCCTGCTCGAAAAAGATATGAGAGCTTAGACACATAACTTAACGTGACAGGATGTGACTTAACATGACCAAACAAACAACCTAGTATAATAAATCAACATAGCACAACATGACATCAAATAGATAACCTAATACATCTTAGCATGCCAAACATAACAATCTAGGACAGCATTGGTCTTATAAACACAACATAATTTAAGGTAACATGGCATAACCACCTCGCAGCAGGTGAAGACATAGGCCAGATCAGCAAATCTTGCCCAATGTTACATACACAAAATAAGAGAACAACACAGTTGGCACGTGAGTCCCAATTAATATATTAGAATGTGTGCTTGAAGAAGAAGCTGGTGACTCCGGGGAGATGAACATCATTGTGGATGAGTGCTAGAGGGTGTGTGATGGTTGGTGTAACCGAGTGATGGCGAGTGGGAGTGATTGATGGTAAGCATGTACCACACACACACACCATGGTCCATTACTCATCCAAACTCTCCCACCCTCAAGAAGAGCCTAGCCTCTCTGGGGCAAGAATAGATAGACCTTAATATATGGTTTGTGTACTAAGGAAAAATTAAACATGTTGGGAGTGATGCACCAGATGTGAACATGGGGTGTGCTATTCCTTGTGGGCAGCGGTCAGTAGCGGGTGAAGAGTGAAAAGTTGATCGAGGAAACGAGTCATGTGTGTGCATAACTGGTGACAGATCCAGGGTTGAACTGGGCCATCAAAATGGTGGCCCACAGTTGCAAATGGCAATTCATTCCTTTTGTGACACTTTCTGAACAGTACCCAAGGGGGAGTTTTTTGATAAAATGTGATGCAAATTGTGCATTTTAAAGTAAAAATAGCAGATAAAATAGCAAAGTAACTCAACTGACCCACATGTCGTGCCCGTTGCCCGCCGCCCAGCCTTCACCAGGGATTAGAATCCTGTGAAGGCCTGGCGCGAGCCGCAGGCACAATGGTCGGTGTGGGCTTCATGTTGTGAGGCAAGCCAGGGCTGAAATGCAAACAGAAGAGGTGTGCGTGCCGATACCTGCTGGCACCCCAGGACCCTCATCGCCTATCGGGGGAAGAGGCAGGGCAGGAGGAGCACACGCACACAAAACACAAAACTGCTTTCACTCCATTATGCAGGCTCAATGCTGGCTCATTGCCCTCAATAAATACAATTAAATGCATTAGGCGAGTAAGGGTCCTCCTAAATTCCCTAATTAGGATTTGTTCAACTTAAACAAATCCTAATTAGGGAATTTAGGGGAACCTTCTTCGCCTAATGCCTTTGAGTATCAGGAATAGCTAAAACAGTTTAAGCTTCATTTGTTGGGAGTTTCAACTGAAATATACAGCTCTTCGGGTGTCCATCTGGGCCCGAGAGAGGTTAGCCATGTCACTAGACAAAGTCTAGTAAACTCTTAGTCTCTTTACCATGCGGCATGCATGAAGTCTTTACTTTAATTACTGCACAGCAGCCAGCAGGGCAGCAGGCCCAACAGACACGAATGGGGTGTCAAGCTTAAGTAATAGGTAAGTCGTGTACTCGATGACCATTGTGCGGGTTGCAGCTCGTCTTCAGGCAGGATTCAAGCAAGTAAATGAATTGCTTAAGCAAGTTAACACTTACCTTAGTGTTAACTTCACTGGGATGGACTCCATCGGCGTCGCTCAGGAGGGCAGGCAGTAGCCGAACCGAGGCAGCATGTCCGGTCCGTGGATGGGCCTGGTAACTTGAATTGGCAGAAACTGGGCAAGAAGAAGTCCACGAGTCAACCACCACACCAGCAAGGTCCCGGGAAAGAAAGAGCGAGAAGAGAAGGCGAGGTACTGTGTACCCATGACCCGACTCCACCCATACACCACACACGGATTGTCATTGGCTGGCAAACAGCCAATGACAATCCACAATCTATTGTTGCTATGCTGCATGGCCCATACAGTTTCAGGAGGACACTCTGTTATGCTGTTTGCGCAGAATATCAAGAGTGCAGGGCCACCCCTCCAGCGCCCCGCCAGCCTCCTGAATGGGCGAATGGTTACATAGAGTGTGTGGAGCTACGAGCTCCACGCACTCTACATTGCTGAAATTTCACTTATTCGGGATGCGCCCCACCGCAGCAGCAGGCCTGGCCCAGGCCAGCAGCCCAGGCTGCAGAACGGCATATTAATAAATGAATAATCTGCCGCTCTGCACAGGTTTAATTTAAATAACTCTCTCTTGAGAAGAGAAAAGAGAGACTCTCTTCTCTCTGTGGGGTTGGGGGGGCAGCTGCTACTGATAATATCCTTTTATAAGCAAAAGGTGCCTCCAATTCTATCATATGGAGCTGAAACTGCACTTAACAGCTCTCCATCTTTTTGGAATCTCTTAGAAGGGATTTTTTGGAGGAGAGTGTTGGACCTACCAAATAGCTTGCCAGTGTCGCTGATCAGATTCAAGCTGGGGTTGCAATCACTTAGCTCTCTGGTGAGATGGAGGACATCATCCCTATATAGGAAATCGATTCTGGAAAACAACACTGTGGTCCGAAATATTCTGAAAGTGAGTTTAATGGGATGGGAATAGCAAAAGATGGAATTGCAGATGCATGGAAACTTAAATGCAGAGCAGTATTGGAGGACCTGGGTTCGGATAAGGAAACATTGATCAACATCCCGATAAGATTAAAATAGAATTGAAAAGACTTGACTGGATTAAGACCATAGAAGTGAGATCGGCATATAAAGTCTCCATAATCATAACGTGGGAACAGAGAGCCATTAACAAAGTCCCTGAGTACCTGCTAAAATTCCCTTTGAATAGACATAGGAATGTGTTTATGAGATTAAGGTTGAATATTCTCCCGACTAAGGAAATTCTATGGTACAGGAGGGATAAGACTGTTGATTCTTCGGTGTAGGTACTGTAAGATCCACCATGAAACAATGAAGCATCTACTCCTTTAGTGTGATGCTCTAGAACAGGGGTCCCCAACCTTTTGTAGACAAGGAGCAACATGTGTTTATCAAATGAAGCGGTGAGCAACGTCTGTGCTTCGATGGAACACATTAGCGTTCTGTTGGTAGGAAAACAATTTCAACACAAGTTATACCTTAAAGAAACTTAATACTGCTAAGAGGCTATGTTAATGTGCAGGAACTAACAGTAATAAAGACCAAGTGTAATTCAGGAACAGGCAATATACAATGGCCTTTAACTTAATTTGACCCTAAATTGGTGTTTTCATAGAATGTTTATGAAATGTAATGGCAAGCAGGACATTTGTAGAGACTTGAGGCCAGTGAAACTGTTTACAAACATGGCCACATTTAACATTACATAGTGCTTGGAGTTCTCCCATAAGACATTCTTTTTAGGACATTAAGTGGCAGATGTATTTGAATTAAGCACGTTCTGTAACTAGCCCCTTTGAAACCTACTTAAATGCACCATTGGAATGTTTGGTTGATTTCAACTGTTGCTGACCAGATTGCGTACCTTTTCCAGCCAGCAGCTCACCTACTGGTGTCATGCAACTTAGTAGCGCATCGACCATAGAGTGGGACTGGCCAAAAAAGTGCAGATTCATTGTAATGCTAATTAGAGCAGCAGTTCTATGGTTTGCACTGGGATGGCCTATTTCTGGGCCTCGTGTATGCCTCAATCACTGCTTTTCTAAGTAAGTCTATTTACATTGCCTGCTCAAATCCCTCACCCTCATTACAACTATTTATCTTCTCCTCCCTACCATTACTGAATGTTCTATCATGCTCTGCATTTGCCTCACTGACAGGCAAAGCACTTTGACACCATAACCTATGGCAGGAGGCACCATACAAATGCATTGACCAACCAGTGTGGGGGCAACAATAGACTGTTACTTATATGTATTTATATTTATTTAGCCCCATAACAACTTGCACAAGCATGGTCGTTATGGGGCTTGTCTCTTGTGATGGCTTAAGAATCATCTCAATCATCCTGATCCAGGCTCTTTGTGCACTTTAAACCTACCCATCCCACTTTACCCCTTGGACCATGCTGCTGATGCTTCGAAAGCTAATGGTATGTCAGGTCTGTCTTCCAGAGGAGGCTGTTTGGCTAGTTTTCCTGCACAGTCCTGACACAGGCTACATTGCCATTGCAGTCTCATTCGTGCAGTGCCTCCGCCTTCTTGGCCTCCACTCATGGCCCAGAGCTACTGGTGAGCAACATTTTAGGGTGCTGCGAGCAACATGTTGCTCCCGAGCTACACGTTGGGGATCACTGCTCTAGAAGTAACAAGAGGTACGTTTTTAACTGAGGTAGTACAAGAATCCAGGACTTTAACAAAAGAGGAATGGTGGAGAGGCCCCGTAGTGGGAGAAAAAGTCAAAGTGGTTTTGGCAACTGCAAAATTATTTATAGAGGTCTTGAATCTCAAATGAGACAGAAGGTTAAGGCTAGGCTCTTGCTTTTGTTATTAATTAAGAACAAAAGGGATGGATTGGGATGGAAAGCAGGATGTCGAAGGGGTCATGTGCAACAATGTGTTGGATTTTCTGTTGGAAATGGAGAGAGGGATTGTTTCATGAAAGGTTTGTTTAAACCAAAAAAATGTCAATAAAAAATAAAAAAATGGATATCAGCCAATTCTTTCAATCTAATGCAGCTCCTCAGGAGGAGGCTCTGAAAAACACTGCTGCAAAGGTTTCATCTGTTCGGGATGAGGAGCCACCTTCTCGTGTGACAAGCATCTCAGACTGACGTGCGGGGTAGAACCGATGTGTTTGGGAATTAGAGTTGACGATGGAAATAAAACACAGGAGGGAGAGGAGTGTCTGTCAAGGTTGGAACGGCGTTAAGTACAAGTGGGCTATGAAGGGTGGCTATTTTTGTGGAGGAGCTTGGGATGCCACTGGACAGATCGAGAATGTTTGCTATTTTTAGGGAAATCCCCTACTTGGGGGCATATATCCTTTGCTGATCTCAGGCTGGACGATCGTTTTGACAAACATTGACTGGGGAAATAGAAGGTGCATTTATTCACAGTTGATATTTGAATTAGCTCTTTCTGCTCATCTGGAGTTCTGACCTCAGTGTTATGAGACATATAAGCCAAAGGCATTGAACCTGCTTGGCAATAAAAAAGGTGAATGACAAAGAGGAGTGTATGACTAGAGGTGCTTTTAACTTTTTCTGCAGAGTGGGTGATGAAGGCAGTATACAAGTGATTGCTGATCAGGGGGCCAAAGTGCAGCAAGGTCTAGGATTTTAATATATTTTCTTTAGCTCCTCTGCTGGAACTCACTGGGCTTTAATCGTTTCCTGAATAAAAGAATGGTGGAATATTTCAAAAGGTTTGAAAGAATACTGCTACAAAAAACCTGGTTGATACCCCTGTTATAGACACTTATATGATTATGGCCAGGAAAGCAAAGAAAAGATGGTATGGTTTCCCTTTTGGGGGTCTTACAGCAGTAAAAGAATATTGCTAGGAGGGAATGTAAAACCATTAGTACTGCCATGGATGCTTTCTTGGTCTCTAATCTTACCGTGGGTACTGGGGGAAATGCAACAAATGTGTTATTGATAAATGTATAAATTAGCGCAGGGCTGGAATTTGTTGAGTAGGATAGGATAGTCAGGGATATAAGATGAAGTATTAATGAGGTGGACGATGTTTCAGAAAAATTTGACTATCATTGTGGGTGGTAATCTGAATCGTTTTGGTCTGCAAGTAGAGGATCCTTTCACTGCGATTGACAGTTATAAGAGTGCTAATGTTTTGTTAAGACGGATTTCTGAACTCTGTCCTGGAGAGGCATAGGTTCAGAAGGCCAGCCTAGTTTCTTGGAACAGGGTAACCTCTGGACAAGCCAGACCAATCAGGGTAGCGATCGCGGCGGTCAGGACTAGGTCTCAAGAGGGGTGAGGGTGACTGAAAGCCTGCAATGAGCACACAAAGCAAGGACACTTACAAATTACTCCAAGCAGGTGTTATATTAAAAATATATACACATTTATTACAAGGCCTTTGTAACATTGACCGTAGCGAGAAATCACAATAAAACTCAAGTAAACCAACACATACCAAACCAATACAATATATATACAAATACAAACGAGTCTAACGAGTTAGACGCACAAAATGTGTAGACCACCTAGATGGGGAACAAAACAGGCAGTGCGAATAATAATTAGACCCAGTCTGCGTTCAGAGGCACTTAACTAAAAGGAAGTCCAAGACCTCCGAAGAGTGGAGCCTTGTGCTCAAAAGTACCTGCACACGCTGGTGCCAACGGGCAAAAAGGGGAGTCTCTTCGAGGGAATCAGGCAGTTTAGTTTGGTGAACAAATGAAGATGAACAGAGCTCCGCCACTCAAGCGCAGCCTCCACTGTGGGCAGAAGCAGAGTGCAAGTACGGAAAGGCGTGCTGTTAGACACAGCGGGGAAAAGCTATGGGCTCCTGCAGGAGGGCGACCAGTTCCTAGCGATGCTACTTACCGGTTCCCGATGCAAGCAGACCCAGGCTTCTCCGCGTCAGTTTCAGTGCTGGCAGGTTCAGATAGGAGCAGGGGACGTCTCGTCGTCGTGTAGATTCCGCAGCAGCAGAAGTTGAGTTGAGGACGTCCGAAACGCAGTGAACCCGCACAGTTTGTTACCACTGCAGGGCAACGGAGTGGCCGTGTGTATTTCAGCCAAATGTACACTACTCACTTCAGACCTGGGAATGCCAAGTGTACTAATTGTGTGAGAGTGACAAGGACTCGTAATACAACACAAACTGACGGCGGTTACAGAGCAAGACTCCTGGGTAGGCTGGTCAGTCTGCTGGATGGCCCAGAGACACTTCCGAAGGCTTACGTGCAGGAGATGGTGAAGATGACGAGAATAGTTGTTCTCACTATTCCAAGGGTCGAAGTACCAGTATAGGCCTTCTCGTTCGATCAGAGGTAGAAAGGGTTTCACCAAGCGACAGCAGTGCAGAGGAGCAGTCCTTCAGCGGGTCACCAGCGATTCCTCGGTTCAGCCTCGTGGTTGCAGGATGCTTGGCTCCTGTATTCCTTCGTTCGTGAGAACTCATGAGATCGACATGGTAGTGGTGTTTCCAGCCCCCTCTTATCCACGGTTCCCTTCGCGCCAAAACGGAGGGACCCAATGGGAGATCTGCTCACAAAACACTCACACCATACGTGGACCTATCACGGACCACGGAGGTCCCAGGCATTCACACCATCCTAGACTCTCTGGCACCCAGGATGTGTATTGGGACCAGACATCCCAGCCCACATCCTGGAGACACACACAAGGCCTGTAGAAGCCTGCAAAAGCATCTGTGTTTCGCGGGAAAGTACATGCCCAAATAAGGAAGGCCCCGAGTCGGCTCGACCTGGGGGAAGGTGAAGGGGGCAAGACGGTCAGCGGACAGGACAACGAGCCTCATGGTCTGGCCATTTTGGGAGCCAGGCCACCATTTTGGGCTAAGCGCGAGAAACGCGCTTAAACGCCAAAAGGAGCTCAAAAACACAAGAAACGATCGCTGCCACCAGTCCCGTCTGTGATTAACTTGCACCATTCATTTACAATCCAAAGAGAGTATCTAGGGCCTGTAGAAGACTAGAGACCCAAGAGAGCAGTAACTTATCTTACAGTGCCCTCTTGCTCGAAAGCTGCAACATGATAAAGAAACTACGGAAAACAACTGTCTTAAGGGCATGTCAGTTTCCCCATAAGAATGGAGCGAAAGCACAGAGGAGTGCGGCAGAAGGCTGCACTTCTCTGGCAAAGTCTAGATCATGGTGAAAACAACAGCAAAAAGTTCAGGGGTTGCCACATGGAAGGAAAATTACCCACAATTAAGAAATCTTTCCTAACATGTACCATCAGATGAGATGTGGGAAGGAGTCTAGAGGTTCGATTTGGGCAAGGCTGATGGTTAGATAGTGTCTATATAAAGTTAATGGGAATTTTCATGGGAATATTCCCTGCAAAGCAACCTGGTTTGGATCAGTGTCTTCATCTATATTAGATTATATATTCGTGGCAGGCCTTTCAAGAAGCAATATAGTAAAGAGAACAGTGACCACACATTGCTGACCCTGTAATTTAGATGGCCAGGGCCAGGTATACATTATTTTAAGGGAAGATGTGTGGATGTCTGCAGGAAATAGACCAAGACAGATATTCCTGAATCTGCCTAAAGTGAAAATATAGGATTAAAGGCTGCTGGGATGCCTGGACATTGGAAGAGAGACAGTTACTGCTCACCAACGTGCTTTTCTGACACGTTGGAAAAGTGAGAACCGAATATGCATCCAAACAACATTGGAAGAATAGGCCTTTTAGTAAGTCGGTTAGAGTCAATGTTGACCCAACTGTGAATGAAAGGAAGAGACAAATGAGGGTAGAAATCTGATGTGTTGGGGCTGAGCATGACCTCTCCTTATTTGAAAAGGGTGTGCAACTGATGCAGGTCAGACAACACTACACAAACTGGCTCAAATTCCATAAAATACATAGTTATATGAAAAGTAATCAGGGACTGATGACTGCACTGGTGGCTAAAGATGCAAGGGCATCTGGCGGACACCTCATGATAATGATAATTCAAATAAGCAGACTATATGTCAGGATAGCTGTGTACCGGAGATGGCCTGAGTGGATTATTTCTCGTCAATTTTGAAGGGTGACCGTGGGTATGAAAGACACATTTGTGTTCCTTCTTCGGATAAATGGAAAGTGAAATTTGATAAGAGGGAGATAGGGCAATTTCTATGTAAAATGAATAATTATAGGGCGTGGGGGCCAGATGGTGTGCACAACACTGTCTTAAAAGGAGACTTGGTTCTATGGACAGATATTATATATATGCTTTTTGTGCAGGTGACTGCTACTTTGAGTACGCTGAGGTTGTGGGCACAGGCAATTATTGTGCCTATTTAAAAGGGGGGCAATAGGGGCTCGCCCTCGAGTTATAGGCCCATTACTTTAATTGATGCTTCATCAAAAGTATTGGCAGGGTTGATTTTGAAGGACTTAAATTGGTCTGATGTCACTCACAAGCTGAGTATATTCCAGACTGGCTTGAGGAAAGGGTTGGGAAAAGCACTTAATGGGTTCCTTCTGTTTCTCTGCTTGGATAAAATGAACAGGGTTTGGAATCTCTCCCTATATGTGGCCAGTCTGGATTTATTCTCTGCCTTTGATAGTCGATAGCACTCGTCACTGTGGAAAGTAAGCAGGGTGGGGCAGTGAACCAGGTCTGCTCAACATGCTGCTCCTATTCTGTAGTGATAATAGAGTTAGAGTGTTTGGATGTGGAAGGGGATCTATCTAGGGCATTGAGGGTTGTGAAGGGGCTGTGGCAAGGGTGTGTCCTGGCCCGACCCTCTTCAATCTGCAGATAATGGACCTATGGACAATCCCAATGACATTTGTGGAATTGTGGAATTCTCCCCCAGGTTGATGGATCTCAGGGTTGAGTGCATTGCATATTGTGAGAAACCTGAAGGTGTCTCTCCAGCTAGTCCCCAGGGATCTGTCATCCAGGTGGCCAGGACACGGCCATCGCTTTTGGATCCAGGTCCTGCGGTTGGACCAGTGCAGGAGGATCACCTGGGTGAGGGTTCTTCGGGGAGTGGAAATGGGACACCGGATGGCGAGACGCAGTATCCCCTTCACTGTAACACCTTTACCCCATCCTGCCAGGTAAAATACTTAGAAACACAACCCCCACAGCCCCTTTCCCAAAATGAACACTTTCTCACAGACAACTCACTGTGAGGGAAAATGGACTAATACCCGAGCCGTATACCTGACATGTGCCAATAGAATAGTCAGGCAATTACTGACCATTACACACACCTGACTTCTATCCCCACATGGATAAAGGAAGCAGCAGTTCGAAGATGGATGCTTAATACAAGGCGAAAGACAGCAAAACTGAAGAGGATTGCAAGGAGGGAAGTGCCCTTGACTTTTTCAACAAAAGACTGCTTCTTTCAAGAACTTTCGAGAATAGGAAACCTAAGACCAGGAATCAAGGCTGAAGAATCCTGCATTGTGTGTCGGAGGTACCTGGGACTCTCCCGCATCGATAGTCAAGGCGGGGAGAATGTTTTGCCGCTGTGGCGCTGTCCTTGGCTCCTACAACAAAGCAGCGCCAGTGAAGTCAGCACAGCCGGTGAGTTGGGGAGACTTATACCAGACCGGTCTGTGTTGAAGCCAAGGATGCAAGCGGCAACATTGTATAATCAAAACTGAAGAGAACCATCTATGAAGTGTATGCAAGCGACGCAAACATAATTAAACAGCAGATGAGTCATTGAACTTTGAAGTCAAGATACAATACCGTAGATAGAGTGAGTGGTCCAGCACCACCTTGGTGCTCATTCGAAAGTCTCTGTTGGGTATCCAGCTGAAGGGTGGCAAATGTGAAGAGTGATAAAGAATTGTGAAATCGAAGTGGTCCTGCAACGGGTCAACCCAGTGCATATTCGAAAGTCTTCGATAGTTGATGAAAAAGTATATGGAAATAGTCCGAGCCCAGAGGAGGAAGACTAATTGAACATTATATTAAAGTGGATCTGAGACCGACTGAGGGGGATCCGAGATCTGAGCCTGACTGAGAGGGAACCGCAGTGAACCATGAGTCACCTGAGAAAGAATATCCTACGAGAAATTGGATGCATAAATGTTTTACGAACATTATGTTGAGAGGATCTGAGCCCAGCTGAGTGGGATCTGAGGTGAATAGTGAATTGCCTAAGAAATTGAGTACTTGTGAAAATCTGAAAGAGAAAAATAACTTATAGTTTGTTGCATCAGGCCCTCTGAATGAAGAGACTTTGAAAGATAGAGACTTGGGTACGGAAGGCCCCGATGCTAATGATTGAACTGTATCCTTGTGCTAGATAAGCCAGAGACTGTGCTAAATTCGAGTGTACCGCCTTGTCCCGTACTGAAAACGTGGGAAGGGAGGCCAGTGGCCTGAACATCATGACATTTCATTTTGTGAACACTTCTTTTTTTCTTAACATTGTTTCCCCCACTATTTGTATTTAGAGGTAAGGGTTGGCAATAGGTTTATTAGTATAGGCCCTTTTATTTTGACAAGACACTAAAAGGACTGCGTTATTATTTGATGGTCGTAGCTTGCTCCCATCCATAGATTTGGGATTACATGGGCGTTTTTCAAACCCTTTTTTAAGTTTAATAAACACCCTTGAACTGTGGTTTTACTGTTGATACCATGCCTTCCTTACAGTATGCAAATGACAATCCTCCTGAATCAGACCCAGTGGGACTCCAGCAAAGACTGGACAGGGTTGTGGATTATATCACAGAGAATGGTCTTATCATGAACCCTGAGAAGACTAGAATTCTGCCAACTAGCAAAGGTATAAAACTGAAAGGTTTCCAAAGGGTAGTCAATAAGGTAGAAGAAGAAGATCAGTTTATTTACCTTGGATATGTATTTGCCAATAGGTTAGATAAATAACAATCACGAGTGTGTGAAAGCTAATGTTTAGCATTCATTCCTCTTATGAGGGTCCTTAAGGAAAAGATGTGTACTTTTTCACTGTGTCACTTGATTTAATTGTATAGGCAAAGGTTATCCCCACTGTGATGTGTGGGCTAAAGCTCATCCATTTTAAGAGTAGAAGATGGTTCGATGTGCAAGAGGGTAAGATCTGGAGGGCGGTTTTGGGCCTCCCCCATTCCATGCCAAATAGTTTTCTTAGGCTGCAATTGTGGTGGTCATAATATAAGTGGAAGAGATTGGGCCTCTTTTTTAAAATAAGAAATGGGTCGCAGAATTTGTTGGTCTCCAAGCTAAGGGATATTTTTTGAACGGAGTCTGAAAAGTTATTGGTGGTGTTTATTTGAGCTTGTGTCAATGGATGAGATTAAATCAAGGTGGAGAGTTTTGGATAGAATAGAGGATGAATTAGATCTGGCTCGACTAAAGCTCTATTAAGACTCATTGAGGCTCATTATGGGTCCGGCGGTAACCGTGCCCCTGCTACCTGCGGGTTGATTACGGACCCATAAATATTTATATACATATTTCCTGGCGCCTGACTTCCCGGTGCCACCGGGCTATTCCAAGTCCGCCGGCCGGGAAGCCAGGCACCAGTAAAATGTTGTTCCCAATAGGACTCTATGGGAGTGGGGACCATGGAAGCACCAGCACTGTTGTTAAAGGCGCCAGTGCTTCTGTAACCGGTCTGCCTACCATGGCCGCTGCCTACCATGGCCGCAGTGTCATACCTGCCGGGTGTGGCAGCTCCGGCAGGCAGACCTGTAATATGCCAGTCCGGAAACAACGGTGCCAATAAAGCTTACCGGCACTGTTGTTTGCAATGAGGCCTATTGACACGCTGTACTAATCAACAAACCTTGAGGCCCTATCTTATGCAATTCACTTCGGAAAAAATCTGTATGTGGTATCTGCAGTTTTGCCTAAATTGTTCACAATCTTTGGAGGTTATTGGCCCTAGAATTGGCCTTCATAGAGATGAATGCTTATGTAGGCTGTGTAAAACAAATTCTCTGGAATCACTTTATCATTTGGTTATGGAATGTCCCATACTTATGCAGAAGATAATTCTGTATTTGGGAAAATGTGTGCACTCTGTTTCAACTTTAATACCTTCTAATTTATAGTCAAGATTAACTGATAGAAGTAGGATAGCTATGATTATTGAAGTAGTAGCATTTTTAAAAGAGATTTTTATGAAATGGGGAGATAATGTATAAGTGCATTTTACATTTTTGTGATCAAGTGGATGTGTTAAATATATTGTTAATGAGTTTTAATTGGGAAAAGTATTTGATATGATCAGAAGGGCAACTTATGGATAGGTTTAACAATTGTTTTATAACTTTGTCGTATCATTTTGATACCTATAAATGTGTAAGATTTCATATTATCCAAAACCACAATTTTAAAAAATCTACACTCACATCAAGTTCTAAATTAGAATGCATTCAAATTAAACTTAAACATGTTTCAGGGACTGTTTGTTGTATGTTTAAGTAATACTGTGTCATTTGAATGAGAAATGTTTGGTCTGTCCTGTTCCTAGTTTGTCCCGTTCGCCCCATCCCCCACAGCCCCACTATGTATGCTTGTACCGAATTGAAAACTTCAGATTCATTCTTGTTCTGTTGATGACCTTGATAGTCCTCTAGTTGAACTACTTGCCTTATGTAGAAGGTGCTTTAAAGAATAAGATTTGGTTTTTGGATTGCTCATCCAGCCACGTATAAAACCTGTATTATTGATAATTCAATGTATTTGGAGCTTTTGTCCAGGTCATTGCAATACTACAGAGTGTGGAAAGCTATATTACAGTAGCTCTACTTTTTTATTTCGACACTTGATGGAGATTTTGCAACCTAAACATTTTGTTCCCAAATATAAATGTTACTATTATGAAACATATGGAGTTTAAAAAGGAAATGTGAACATGAAGTGCAATTTAAAAAAAGCAGAGTGGTGTACAGTGTGAGATGGCACCTGAAAATAGCATTTTGCGATAGTTAGTATCTGTAGAGTTTATAAACAAAGACATTGCTGAGCTCAGCACACAGAAAATATTCAAGACTTGAGAGCAAACATAAGGCCTCATCGGGAGTTGGGCTGTATTCTACCGTTAATTTTGCCAAGCGATATTAGCGTTACTGCTTGGGCGGCAGTAAAATGAGTGCTGTGTCATAGCATGTCATGAATGGGCACACCACTTTGACGGTAACGCTAATTCCAGCCAGCGAAATTAGTGCTGAAACAGGGTATTCGGCCAATAAATCGTTGAAACCCAGTGCAATTACCGTTATTGGTGGTAAATCTGCGCTACTAGCGCAATCAGCGCCGGCGGGAATAGCGTCATTGCCGGAAAGGGAAGCATGGTGGCGGCCATCTTAAAAACAGAATCTACCCTGAACCACCCTCCCCCCACCCCCACTTCCTGCAGCCATCCAGACCCAAAAGTCACAGGAATCCTATCACAAGAGAAGACCATAGGGAAGGTGCCTAAAAACTGGCTTCGGAAGCCAAAATTCTGTGAAGGGGAGCTACAAGTCCTCTCATGTTGAGGTGGTGGGCCATTGCGAGGAACTATATGAAAGAAGGCAGAGGAAAACATTTGGGCAGCGGAAGACTGAAATCTGGCAATCATTAAGCCAGAAGGTGACTGCGGTAGGCATGGTTCTCCAGGTTGCCGAAGACTGCTGGAAATGGTGGAATGACCTTCAGGTCACAGTGCAGGGCCTCCTCTCCCAACACAGGCAGGAGGCCGTGGTCACAGGAAGCGGCCCCACTGAGTCCCTTGCCCTCACACCGTGGGAGGAGAAGGCAAGCAGTATCCTTGTTATGGAGGGGATCGAGGGAGTTGGCAAAGCGGAGCAGCCAGGAGACAGGAGGCGAGTCATCCCCCATGAATGAACATTGCAAATGATTAACCAAAGAAAGTGTCCCTTAGCACCAATCGTACCAATGGACACGGACATGTGCCAGCATGTCCAGCATCAGGCCCAGGTGACCTGATGGGGTGCCACATCAGCCCCCCACCATGGGAGCCTGGGGCGGAGTCCACCAAGTGCAACTCTGAGCTGGTGTGGAGTGTGAAGGTGTGGCATTGGGCCTATCGAGGTACAAGCACCCCCGTGCTAACTGGGCCTAACCATGCCAGCAGGAGTGTGGTGTGCCAGTAATCACAACACTCTGTGGCTGTCAGATAAGCATGTGCGGGGGCCCTGTCGTGCAGACCCTTGCTGGTATGGCAGACAAGCCGTATGCCAGTGTCAGACTCCCTGCACCTGCATTGTTGCAGCGAGCCAAACAACAAAGCAAACTGAGTACCGCTGCTGGCTCCACGGCAGCGTCCCGTAAAACCATGGCAGTGCCCTGGACGATGCAACTTAATTCACTCCCACCAGGTGTGTGTCGCCAGGGGAGTGGTTGAGGGCGCATGAGTACATACAATTGTCCCATGCGCTGCTAAAGCAAAGGCTGGACCTGGATGCCAGCATGTGTCCAAAAGAGTATGCCACAATATGCATGACCATGCACAGCCACTTGTGCGCACGTTTGACCCAGCCACCTGCATGGACATGCCGCCTTGACTGCACAAGGGCCAAAAGGCACCTGGCCATGGGGTCAGAGACACAGCTGCAAATAGACCCACCCTGCTGTGGCCACATGCAATGGCCCATGTACATCCATGCCCTTCTGCCCATATGGGTGGGGTGCCGTTCTGATCAACAGCATGTGTGACTTGCATGACAATGCACGGGAACGTATGATGCATGACAACATATAATTTGTCCCCCTAAAGATTCTCAGCCGGCTCAAGATGAGACAGAGGCGGATGAGGGGGAAGGCCCATCGACGACTGGGGCCACCAGGGCGACAACGTCGACAACAACCCCTGAAGGGACATCTGACGTGGTGGGCAAGTGCAAGGCACAGCATGTCGCACCAGGTCCCAGCAAAACCAGGCCTGCTGGTGCAAGCACAGGCTCTGCACCCACCCCACGTTCCTTTAGGGAGCACTACTCCAACTGCACCCCAACAGATGGCCAAGGTACCTGTGACGGGTGACACAGCTGCTGGCATGTGTATTGAAGACAGTGTGGAGAAACCCACCAGGCAGGCACAGGGCACCCAAGCATCACCCAGCCAAGACAGCATGCAACATGGGAAGCAGGCCCAGACACCAGAGGGAGATAAGGGAACCATGTTTCAGCCCAAGCTCTCCCCGTAGCCCACAACCCATTCCCAGGCCCACACCATTATGCAGAGGCTGGACACTATGGAGAGGCGCTAGGTTGAAATGGAGGCAATTGCCAATACTCACTCCCTCCACCGCCAGGCCATCCGGGACTTCATGCAGGGTGCTACATGCCAGATTGTGCAGAGAATTGAGCGCAAACGGGCACAGGCGGCTGCTAGAACTGCTGCACTGACAGTCTATGGACAGCGCATAAGGGAGCTGACGGGTGGCATCTCTGCCTTTGCTGAGGCCATGCAGCAAAGCATGGACTAACGCTGCAACATATCCGGGCGCCAGGGTCCATTCCATCTAGTTCGGCAACACCTACAAAGGGTTCATTGCAGAGCACCACAAGGCCCTGAGGAGGAAGAGGCCACGCAAGTGACTCTGTCCTAGTTGTTAGTCATAGTGGGTGTGTTGGGGTGGTGTTCTGGGGTGAGGGAGGGGGTATGGTGTGTTGGGGTGGTGTTGTCGAGGGTAGGGGGTATGGTGTGTTGGGGTGTTGTTGTGGGGTGGGCTGGGGGATATTTTGTCCACTGCCACATTAAACCATGTCCATGTGTTTTATCATAAATGTGTGAGTTCATACAGTAGTGCATGGTAGGTGACATGTCAAATCATCAGAAAAATGTGTCCATCAGTTTCTGCCAAACGACTCGTCCAGCTCTGATGTCATCTCAGCAAATGCATACAGATGCCTCTGCCACAGGCAGTGCATCCTCATCCTCAGGGGGTGGCATATCCACATCAGGGGTTATAGGGACATTCTTCTGGAGACATATAATGTGCAGCATGGCACACACCAGCACAATATATCCAACTTTTTCAGGACTATAGATTAGTGCCCCTCCAGTACTGTCCAGGCAGCGGAAACAGGCCTTCCGGAGGCCAAAAGGTACACTCAATACAGACCTGGGTCCTGCTGTGTGCGTGATTGTAGGCCAAATCCTGTGGTCTGTGGATCATGCACAGGTGGCATGAGCCAAGGCAGCTGCGGGCATCTGAATTCACCTGCAAGCAGAAAGTTCAGAGGTGTAAGTCACTGTGTATTGTGTGGGTGTTGCCATTCAATGGATCACGGCAAAGGACATCATGTGCATGCATATGGGGCTTACTTGGAAGGCGTGTGTTTATTTCACTGCATGTGCATGTTCTGTAGCGCTTCATGCTCTGTAGTGTGACCACATGCACCCTGTTCTCTTGCAGCAGATTTAATTTTAAAAGTTTATCATCATGTCAAGATGACATGGTAGCTGTCTTGTGCCTGTATATTGCTCTTATGCAGGTGCTCTGATGGATGGCTTCTTGGGCCTCCATACGTTTCTGGGGGCAGCGGCTCTACATTGATGGCTGAGTGTACCTAGATACTTGGCTGTGGTCCTGGCAGGGTCATTGGTGTGGGTTGTCATGTCGGACTTTGTGGAACATTGATTATAGATCGATCATGTTGCATTGTGGTACCTGTATTCATGTGTGTGTGTTGGTAGTCCTTACTGTTGATGTGCATCGGTGTATTCATACAGGTACGTCCACCATGTGCATGTTCTGTGGGGTGTACGGTGTCATTAGTGTCAAGAGGACAGGTCCTACAAGTACATTGCCTTGGCAGTGCATGCCTTCTGCTGTTGTGCCCATGCAACCTCTTCCATGGTTGGCTGTGTTGCAGTACGATCACGTATTGTGCGATGCCATTTTTACTCACCCACAATCCACGTCCAATGCCCTCTGTGCCTCTCCATGTATCCAGGAAGCGTACTATTGCGTAGCACCATGGCATTGTGGGTGGACCCAGGGTAGCGGGCACAACAGTGGGTAATGTGCAGGTTGGGATCGCAGGTCACCTGCACTTTCAGTGAGTGGTAATGCTTCCTGTTGCGGTACACTGTTTTGTGTGCCTGGGAAGCCACCAACGCCACATGGGTGCAGTCCAGGGCTGCACTGACATTTGACATGTTTGCAACCGAATGGAACTGTGCCTTCATGGCGTGCACCTGTGCTGGGGTGGTGGGCAGTGACATGTACTGTGAAACATGCCGCAGGAGGGCTTCCAGCACCTGGACTAGCACGGCACAAAATGTTGGCTGTGTCATGCCATGCAGCATGGCCACGGAGTGTTGGAAGGAAATGCAGGAAAGACACTAGCTTGTAAGTGGTTTCAACCCAGCACTCCACCTAAGTCAATGCCTAGCGTATGATGCACAGCTGAAACCCTTAATTATATATTTTTATGTCTAAAAATCTTTTATTTCTGAACGATGTACCCTTATATCACGCCCCTCTCTTTGAATCCCCTCCGGTCTCACCGAACCAAGAAGTAGGTTGTTTTGCAAAGTTAAAAGATTTATTTTATGAAATTGAACAATATATATATCACACTTTTATGAATTTGAACAATATCTAGATATCACACTATTAATATTTATACAATGATCAGCGTCGGGTGATATCACAACAATCAACAATCTCTTTAATCAATAGGAGTATGGATGAGAAGAATAATGTAGCATGGAAGAAAACTTTGTGTGGGTTCAATGAAATGCAATGGTAGGACATTAATGCAGCACAGAAATAATACTTTGGCGTGTTCAATCAAATGCAATGCAATCACTCTTTCCCCCTGATATTACTCAATCCCCCCTAATATGCAATATAGAGATGGGAGGAGAGGAAACAGGTTTCAGGAATATACACACTACAAATGTAGTTTCGATCCCAATTCCCCCCCCCCCCCCAGCAAGCTTAGAGAGAAACAGGAATGATTTCAAAACAGTTCAAATGCTTTTGAATGTGGTTTGGGATGAATGGGAAAAATACTGAAAAATTGAATAATTCTCTAAATTGATTCACAACTAGTGGGAGCCGCTTTGGATAGCTTCAGGTACACACTAGCAATGATGGTTGAATCCCTACCAGATAGGAAACCCAATTCAGAGGTTGGATGCAAGAAATAACTATTTTACATGTGGTGAAATTGAGCCAAATGCAGAATCGCGGTAAACTTTTCAGCACATGAGAAATGTGATTTAAGAAGAACTATTTGAAAGCTGAGGATGTTAGCTTCAATCTGACACTTAAATTTAGTTTCTGGTATGTTCGGTTCAAAAGTTACAGAGGTTTTAGTAAAGGTCAATTTTTCTCAAAAAGAGTCAAGATTTCAATTGAAAGATGCACTTTTGAATTACAAACAAGAATTTTCTTTACACTAAGGGAGGCTATGAAGATGCAAGATACCCAACGGACAACCACCAGAACAGCGGCGCTCTGACTTTTGCCCGCCAAGATACTTGTCCTTCTTCAGCAAAATATTAGCGCAAAGATGAATTTATCACCACAATTAACAAAGGACTATATGGATGAGGGAAAGATTCAGAAAAGACAAAAGAGATTCTATAATGCAGTAGGGATATGCTAGAATGGGTTGGATAGGATTACGTAAGGCTAAGAGATTGGCTATGGACAATTCTATGCTAGATACTCACAACTATGGTTTTGGAATTGTCAGGGTACAGGGAGTTGTAAGGGGGAGTCAGGGCTTAGTGAGAGGCCCAGGGCACAGAGGAACCAGACACAAAACAAAACAAGCCCAAAGGAACAGCCTCCAGCCTTACAGGAGGCTTCTCTGTCCCTTCTGCAGGTAGAAAGCTCGCCGGACCACAACTCCCAGCAGCCTCCGGGCCAGGAACTACTTTTCCACTCCCAGGTTGGGAGGGGCTCGCGCACGCGCATGCGCGCAGAACGAAGGCACGGGGCTTGTCCTTAAGCTCCCGACCGGAACGGACGCATCCAGCAGAGCTCCTGCCGACGGGGATTACGCGAGGGGCCACGCCCCAAGGAACCAGCATTCCGGCCCCTCGCTCACTACAGATAAGTGCAGTCAAACCATTGCGAACGAGTGGCTACTTCCTACATGGAAAACAGAAGCGCAGCAGCGGGGGGAGAGCGCAAAACAAGCAGAGGAGCATTGGGACATCCAGTTCGCTGAGGGGCTCACGCAGGGGGGCACCGCCCAGCCATATTACGTCCCCTGCAAGGGACAAAAGCTAAGTGCTCAGCAGCGCTCCCCCGCATATAACCAGCCTGACTTTGGGCTACCAAGACCCATTACCATTAACACATGCAGCGTTTGTTATTAACGTGTTTACGGCCACGTGCGGCGAACTTTGGCAGCATGGAGAGCATTTCTGACCACAGCCACGTGCGGCAAACTTTGGCAGCACGTAGTGCTTGATACCGGCCACGTGCGGCAAAACTTTGGCTGCATGATGGATCTAGCTCCTTTTAAGCCACGTGCGGCGAACTTGAGCCACATGTTCTGAGACACACGCTGTTGTTGGGAACTGCAAGCCTTAAGAGCGTGTAATGTGCATGTGCCAGCACTGTATGTGTGTGGAACGTATTATGCCTATGTGAGTTAACACAGGTCACTAATACTAAAACTCTCTTGCAGCATTGGAACTGCTCCGAACTCCGGACCTGAGAGTGCACAGGCAGGAGGCAGGCCAGCACTCAACCACAGAGCTAAGTGCCTTTTGCATCAAAAGTTATTGTAAAACACTGTGTGTGTGTGTGTGTGTGTATTGGTGTGATAGTGCATATATTACTGTTGTTTTTTCCTATATGTCCCCTTGCCTGTCCACTTCCCCTCTCCTAACCCTCACTCGGGTTATCCTCTGTTCGAGGCCCATCCAACCAACGAGATCCTAACCCTCTTTCCCTGCTGGGGTCTCGGCGGCCTGTGTAAGCTCGTCTTGCAGGTGCTCAGACCGCAGTGGGGGTAGTTGGTTCGCGCCACTCCTGCACCTGGACTTTGGAGCCGTGACAGAAGCACAAGCCCAAGTGTGACGGGTGCCTGAGTGGCACGACCCAGCTAGGTTATGGAAGAATTAACCAAGGTCCTACAGGACCTACAAGCTGAGCTCACTGCCACTAGACAGGACTATGCTACCCTGGCCGTCCAAGTACGTTCTTTAGCTGCCCAAACCGCGAGCCTTCCGGGTGGTGCTACTGCACCCACTCCTGTCCAAGTAAGTGTAACTCCAGAGTCCATAGTTCCATTAGCTCCCCCAGAAAGATACTCCGGTGATCCACAGAAATACCAACCTTCCTGACTCAATGCCAGCTTCATTTCCTTACCAAGCCCTCAGCATTTCGCTCAACCCAGGCTAGGACAGCCTTTGTGATCTCCTACCTTACAGGAGATGCAGCGGCTTCGGCGAATCCTTTAGTACAAAGGGATGACACAGTTCTTTACAGCTGGGTTGAATTCCAAAATGAGTTTGGTAAGATCTTTAATCGTCAAGCTGCCTCTATGTGTAAAGACAGGGAGTTACTTACCCTACGTCAAGGCAATAAGGAGTTAGTCACATATGTAACTCAATTCAACAGACTGGTGGCGGAGACAGAGTGGCCCCGAGATAAAAAGATGTCACTCTTTTATCAGGGTCTTCGTGATGACCTGAAGGACCTGATAGCACAGGTCGACCCCCAACCCCGAGACTGTCCAGCAATGATAGACCTAGCATTGCGTCTAGATCATCGTCAAGCGGAACGAGGGGGAGATATGAAACCGGGGGACTCTCGTCCAGTAGTCAGGCTAGATCATACCCATTTGACCCGGGCCCCGGAGAAATCAAGCGGGGATGAGCCGATGCAAATTGGGTCAGTCCGGGGTCCTCTCACTAAAGACGAGAAAGAACGACGGCGTAAGGAGGGCCTATGTTTGTACTGTGGGATCACAGGACATTTTGTCAAAGATTGCCCAACGAAACCTAAAGCGCAGGGAAACGCCTCGGCTCAGCGGTTGTAGGGGTACTACAGCCGAGCCCTGAAAAAGAAGTTACCCCAGTCTCAGGTTTTGTGAATTATGCCCCCCACATCACTCTGTCAGGAGTCTTGCAATTCCGGGGGCACGAAGTTAAGGTGAATTTACTCTTAGACACTGGTGCCACGGGTAACTTCATGGACGTTTCATATGCGGCTAAGTTGGGAGTGCCCTTGCGTAGGAATAGAGTACCGGAACCAGTAAGGGCTGTGGATGGGACAGCTTTGAGTTCAGGTCCCATAACACACTGCACTCAACCCTTGACGCTTCGTAGTCAACAGAATCGCAGCGAGGCCATCCAATTTGACCTGATAGCAGCACCACAGTTTGGTGTTATACTGGGTCTGCCCTTGTTCACAAAACATAACCCCCTGGTGGATTGGTCCAAGGGTACGATATCCATGTCCTCTCCATACTGCCGTACACATTGCGCTAAGGTGGTCCAATCCTTGCCCTTAGTTCAGGAGCCCACTATAGCCGCCATAGAGGCATCAGATCCCAGTAACTTACCGCCAGAATACCAGGGGTTCAAAGATGTGTTCAGTAAAAAATCGGCTGAGACACTGCCACCTCATCGGCCTTTTGATTGCCGTATAGACTTAGAACCCGGGGCAGTACTACCTTGTAGTCGGGTGTATGCCCTAACGGAGGCAGAAACAGCGCACCTAAAAGAATATATTGATGCCAATTTGAAAAGCGGTTTTATCAGACATTCCAACTCACCAGTCTCGTTGCCGTTATTCTTCGTGCCCAAGAAAACGGGTGGCCTGAGAACTTGTATCGATTATAGAGGAATCAATCGAATTACGATGAAAAATCGGTACCCCTTGCCACTTATACCAGTATTGCTCGATCAAGTTCGGAATGCAACAATATACACAAAATTAGATCTTCGGGGGGCTTATCACCTGGTGCGAGTGCGGGCTGGAGATGAGTGGAAGACCGCATTCAGGACCAAATTCGGTCTGTACGAGTACCAGGTGATGCCTTTCGGGTTGTGTAATGCTCCAGCAGCGTTCCAACACTTCTTAGATGAAGTGTTACGGGAGTATCTAGATGTTTTCGCTGTGGTTTATATCGATGATATCTTGATATATTCCACCAGCATGCAGGAATACGTTAAACATGTCAGGGCAGTATTACAGCGCCTTCGGGAACACCATCTATATGCTAAACTTGAGAAATGCGAATTTCACCGCACCACCGTGGAGTTCCTGGGATACTTTCTGACACCATCTGGGGTACAGATGGACCAGAAAAAGGTACAAGCAGTGGTCGACTGGGCGGCTCTAACATCCGTGAAGGAAGTACAATCGTTCTTGGGTTTCGCCAATTTCTACCGGCGATTTATTAAGAACTTATCGCAACTAGTGACGCCCATTACAACGTTGCTTAGGAAAGGAAAGACGTTTGTATGGGATAAAGCCGCTGAACAAAGTTTTCAGCAATTGAAGTCTGCCTTTACATCCGCACCAATACTATGCCATCCTGACCTCAGCCAGCCATTCCTAGTTGAAACCGACGCATCAAGCTATGCCTTAGGAGCGGTCTTATCTCAACGAGACCCCAAAACGGGGTATTACACCCTGAGGCATACTACTCTAGAAAACTGTTACCGGCTGAGATTAATTATACCATAGCCGACCGAGAATTATTGGCAGTAAAGGCAGCGTTCGACGAATGGCGACATTACCTGTTGGGAGCCCGCCATACGGTCACTGTCATGACAGACCATAGGAACCTACAATTAATTAAAACTTCAAAAACACTAAGCCCCCGCCAATTACGCTGGGCAATGTTTTTCTGTAGTTTTGACTTTCTAATTACATATCGCCCAGGAGCAAACAATATGAAGGCAGATATCCTATCTCGATATCCGGAGCCAGAGACAAAAAGCGTAGGTGAGGCTCGTTCTATAATTCCGCCCACCCCGATAGTCGGACTAGTGGGTAGACTGAACATCTTTGACGATGTGTTGAAGGCCATGTCTGCTCAAGAGTTGCAAAAGTGGTGTTCAAGAGGCCCGCAACATACATTGGTAGATGGTGTCCCATATTACGCTAAGGCCTTATATTTACCTACGTCAGCACTCAGAAAGGAAGTGATACATTGGTGTCATGACACTACATTAGCCGGACATCCTGGTATTGCTAAAACCCAGCAGAACGTTTCCAGACACTTTTGGTGGCCTACGTTACTTCGTGATGTGCGGGTTTATGTGACGGAATGCAGCACTTGTAGCAGACAAAAAGCCAGTCACCAGAAACTAGTTGGCTTACTCCAACCATTGCCAACGCCACCGGCTCCATGGCATACAATCACAATGGACTTGGTTGTAGATTTGCCACCAGTACAAAAATACACCTCTATCCTGGTGGTTGTGGACTCCCTCACCAAGATGAGTCACTTCATTCCGTGTATTGGAGTTCCCACCGCATGTGAGCTAGCAGAATTGTTTCTACATCATGTGGTTCGCCTACACGGTCTACCCACATGTGTTATCACGGACAGAGGTCCTCAATTTACTTCCTGATTTTGGCGAGCATTTTGCCAATTAATCGGGATGGAGGTCAGCCTATCATCCGGTTATCACCCGGAAACGGACGGCCAAACTGAACGGGTGAATCAAGGTCTGGAACAATACCTCCGCTGTTATGCAGCCAATACCGAAGTGTCGTGGGTCCAATACGTCTGGTTGGCAGAAATAGCTTACAACAACACTGTGCATAGTTCTACCAAGCATACGCCCTTCTTTGGTGCATATGGATACCATCCTAGAGTATTGCCAACCAGATCTGGTGATCAGTCTACAAATCTACCCACTCTATTGGGGCGTCAGGTTTATGCACAACAGGTCTGGAAGGATATTCAGGTAAATCTGGACACCGCAAAGACATCATATAAGCATTATGCTGACAAAAGGAGAAAAATAAGTCCCCGGTACCAACAGGGCGACAGGGTCTGGTTGTCAACCCGAAGTATTAAGTTGTCTGGACCTCATAAATTACAACCAAGGTTTTTAGGTCCTTTTACTATTTCGGATGTGATTAACCCGGTGGCAGTGAGGCTGGCATTACCCCCACAAATGAAAATTCATCCCACTTTTCATGTGTCCTTATTGAAACCAGCCCGACCATCCATTCGCACTGAAAAACCACCGCCAATCATAGTTCAGGGGCATCCTGAATATGAGGTCCAGGGAATTCTGAATGCACAGCAACGCCCAGATGGGTTATACTGTTTGGTGGACTGGGTTGGGTATGGGCCTGAGGAACGTTCCTGGGAGCCTGCACACAATGTGCATGCCCTTAGACTGGTAAGGCAATTCCACAAAAATCATCCTGAGAAACCCAAACCCGAGCCCTTCCGTGCGGGGGGGGAGTACTGTCAGGGTACAGGGAGTTGTAAGGGGGAGTCAGGGCTTAGTGAGAGGCCCAGGGCACAGAGGAACCAGACACAAAACAGAACAAGCCCAAAGGAACAGCCTCCAGCCTTACAGGAGGCTTCTCTGTCCCTTCTGCAGGTAGAAGGCTCGCCGGACCACAACTCCCAGCAGCCTCCGGGCCAGGAACTACTTTTCCACTCCCAGGTTGGGAGGGGCTCGCGCACGCGCATGCGCGCAGAATGAAGGCACGGGGCTTGTGCTTAAGCTCCCGACCGGAATGGACGCATCCAGCAGAGCTCCTGGCGAAGGGGATTACGCGAGGGGCCACGCCCCAAGGAACCAGCATTCCGGCCCCTCACTCACTACAGATAAGTGCGGTCAAACCATTGCGAACGAGCGGCTACTTCCTACATGGAAATCAGAAGCGCAGCAGCGGGGGGAGAGCGCAAAACAAGCAGAGGAGCATTGGGACATCCAGTTCGCTGAGGGGCTCGCACAGGGGGCACCGCCCAGCCATATTACGTCCCCTGCAAGGGACAAAAGCTAAGTGCTAAGCAGCGCTCCCCCGCATATAACCAGCCTGACTTTGGGCTACCAAGACCCATTACCATTAACGCATGCAGCGTTTGTTTTTAAGGTGTTTTCGGCCACGTGCGGCGAACTTTGGCAGCACGGAGAGCATTTCTGACCACAGCCATGTGCGGCAAACTTTGGCACCACGTAGTGCTTGATACAGGCCACGTGTGGCAAAACTTTGGCGGCACGATGGATCTAGCTCCTTTTAAGCCACGTGCGGCGAACTTGAGCCACATGTTCTGAGACACACGCTGTTGTTGGGAACTGCAAGCCTTAAGAGTGTGTAATGTGCATGTGCCAGCACTGTATGTGTGTGGAACGTATTATGCCTATGTGAGTTAACACAGGTCACTAATACTAAAACTCTCCTGCAGCATTGGAACTGCTCCGAACTCCGGACCTGAGAGTGCGCAGGCAGGAGGCAGGCCAGCACTCAACCACAGAGCTAAGTGCCTTTTGCATCAAAAGTTATTGTAAAACACTGTGTGTGTGTATTGGTGTGATAGTGCATATATTACTGTTGTTTTTTCCTATATGTCCCCTTGCCTGTCCACTTCCCCTCTCCTAACCCTCACCCCGGTTATCCTCTGTTCGAGACCCATCCAACCAACGAGATCCTAACCCTCTTTCCCTGCTGGGGTCTCGGCGGCCTGTGTAAGCTCGTCTTGCAGGTGCTCAGACCGCAGTGGGGTTAGTTGGTTCGCGCCACTCCTGCACCTGGACTTTGGAGCCGTGACAGGAATAGGCCGTCAAAGATCTGGTCAAGGGTTTTGGACTGGAATCTGTTAGCCACCGGACAGGATTCAGGCGCTTGGTTATGCACTCCGCAAGGCACTCTGGTCTCTGCACGGCCTCTGGTTCTGGATCTGACGGGTTGGTTCTGGGTTACAGCTCTGCTCTACTGGTTTGGATCTCTGGGTTCTGGCAAGAGGTCTTGGCAAGAAGCAGAAAACAGCACAGCCAGGCTGTTCAATTTTGATGTGCCCCTTGGAAGTCTGGGGTTAAAATCAGGTTGCAAGGTTTTAAAGGCCAAGCTGAGAAGGGTTCATCTTTAAAATTAGGCGTTCTGCTTTCAGAGTTCTTGATTCTGGATCTGGGTTCTCCTGCAGAGCGCTTCGCCAGTAAATCAGTTGATGGGTGAATGTGTGTGTGTCTCTAGGTCCTCAACAGTCCCTATTTATCTATTTCCCAAAGGGGTGGATAGGCTGATTATACTAAGCCCACCCTCTAGGGATCCGATTGGTCAAAGATTTCCCTCTCTCCTGATTTGAGAAAGAAACCTAGTGTCATAGTGATGCTGCAATTTACAATCCAGGGATAATATTTCCCCTTTGTTTCTATACAGAAAACCTATTTTTCATAGAAAGCATATTTACAATATCACCAACTTGCTAATAATACATATCCACATCACATATTTAATAAAGCACGTCTCCGTCCGAGTCCCATCTTCTTGAGAGTTTCGGTTCAAAACTGACAGTTTTTTTTCGCGCTTTTAGTTGGTTACCCAGTGTCAGATCTGTACACATTTTTCCACATACATGCGCAAGACATCTGGGCATACTCCTGTAAACCTTCATATTCCTAGCATGATCACAATGGCTACAATATCAACATTTTAGTAGTCCGGTCTCTGTATATCGCACAGGGTTTAGAGTAGTTTCATATTGTGAGCAGCCTTTTTTATATCAACAACCTATAAAACACAGATTTTTCCAAGTTTTACACAGTCTTCTATGAGTCTTTTTCCAAAAACATACTTCCTTGAAGTTTCAGATACACATATCAGTCTAGTTCCGCCTCCAAGGTTTGGCTGGGCCAGAGCAACCGGAGCCTCTCTTCCTTAGCAGTTGATTTCTATTGATGCACGAATTTGCATTTCCTTTCAGTCAAGGGAGCCTTTTGTCCCTACTCAGAGCAACAGGCCAAAATCTCCTCCCACTTCCCTTAACAACGCAATGCCACTGCCTAAACAGAGAGCAGGAGGAAAATTCCTTTGTTTGGGGAGAAGCTGTGGAATGTCTTTGAAGTCCAGTGTAGCTGCCATTAGTTCACTTAAAAACACTGTTTAAAAATGGGCTTTTCTAAAATACAATTTAATTTTCTACAAATATCCACACAAATCTCTTCATTCCAGTCTTTTTAAAACATAGAAATTGAATTGTAGCAACCCATATTGCTATGATGGCAAGTCTCTTCTTTTCTACAATTTGATTTTAAGACACAAGTTTTAAACTGACAGTATAAGTAATGAGAGTTTCTGACACAGGCGAACGGCGGTACTGCGCCCATTTCTGACATATTTTTCCCATGCAAGCACCTTTTGAATGTGGATTTTTTTTATGATGAAAGGTGTTTCTACTGACATTGTACTTATGGGGGTTCCTTAAATAAGGTGATGGTGAACACCCCACAAGGATGTTGGATCTTCTCTGCTGTTTGAGAATCATTATTTTGCAAATTTACCAGCCACGGAAAAACTGAGTTTAGGCACTTCTGGGTTTTCCCTGGGATGTAGCACTGCCTTTTCAAGCAGTTTTATTTTACTCTGTGGGCAGCCCAATGTCAGGTTTTGGCAGTGTGGTCTCCTGTTTTACCACTGACATAGGCAAAATGGATTGGCGGCCTATTTTTCAGGTTTCCCTGCGCACTTCTCACAGATTTTTAGTGCGCATAAGGCTTTCCGGCGGACATTCTGTTGTTTTTGATGAAAGCCGTGCACAGTGATGTTGCAGGGCATAGACTAGTGGATCAGAACATCCCACAAGCCCCCCCCTGGCGATTTGGCGCTGATCCTCCATCAATGTGAAGTCTCAAGACTGGGATGATCTGTCTCTTTTCCTTTGGTTCCAAAAATGGCAGAGTTCATCATCTTTTCTTCCATCAGGGGTGGATTGACCAGTTCTCCTCGCCAAGTCCTGATGTGGGTATGGAGCTATACCCCGGGCCCCTTGGATCTCTCCTCCCGGTCCCTGGGTGATCCTCCTTGGTTTAAGTCTCCATAGTTTCCAATTAACTATGGTGACAAAGAAAAAGAAATGTTGTAGACATTTCCGCACCACTATTAATGTAGTGGGGCGGACACATACATTTTGACAAATCAGGACACATTTTTCGATTGTAATTTATGGACTATATATGGAATATATAGTTGGAATTCTAGGGAGCTGGAGTGACCCCCTCTGGGATTCCAGAAGACTCCTCCAGTTGCTGCAGAGTGTGCCTAGGATGGCAACACTTTAGTTGGTTAATATGGACCCACCTATCTTCCCCCTGCGCCAAACTGCCTTTGGGGATGCAAATTTTGTAGGAAACTGGTGAGATTTTGTCTACAATTTCGAAAGGTCCCCTCCAGCTAAGCAAAAATGTGCGCTGTTTGGCCTGGTTCCTTTAGAAATTGTATAAGTAGACCCGGTCTCCTACATTGTATTCTTTTCTAGTAGTCTTTAAGTCATAGTGGGTCTTCATGCTGTCTGCAGATCTTTTTAGATTTCGCTGAGCATAGGCAAAAGCATGTTGAAGGTGTTTTCTTAGATTTTCAACATACTCATGAGTTGTGGAGGCATTGATCAATGTCTGCTCTTGAGTTCTGTAGAGCAGATACTGGGGAAGCACCATCCTGCGTCCAGTCATCAGCTCAAACGGTGACATTTTAGTTGCAGATGAAGGGGTAGATCTGATGGCCATTAGGACAAGAGGTAATCGAATATCCCAACTTGGCCCAAAATCTGCCACAAAATGTTTCAATATGCTCACAATTGTTTTGTTGTATCTCTCTACTGCACCACTAGAGGCTAGCCGGTAAGCAATGTGTAGTTTCCTTTTGACCCCAAGTATCTCCCACATTTTTGTCATTACTTTGCTAGTGAAGTGGCTACCTCGGTATGACTCGATCCTTTGGGGTAGTCCAAAACGCAAAAAGATGTGGTTGATCATCAGGGCAGCTGCTGTTTCTGCCTTTCAGTTTGGGGCCGAGAGACATTCCACCCATTTAGTAAACAAGCATGTCACGGTCAACATGTACTTTTTCCCCCTAGAGGAGCGAATCACTGGCCCAATAAAGTCGACTTGTAAATCTGACCAAGGCAGTGTCATGCCCCTCTTTTGGAGAGGCGCACGGTGTGTGAGGGATGTTGGCTGAAATTGTGCACACACAAGACACCCCTTCAAGTATTGGTCGAGGTCCTGTCCCATGTGTATGCAACCTCTCTTATGATTTCAAGTGTTGTATGAAATCCCCTATGACCATCTGTGGCCGCATCATGGGCGTGACTTATCATCAGTCTTCGGAATGAGGTAGGGACCACCCACTGATCATGGCCAGCTAGGGATCTCCTTACCAACAAACCGTCTTGGATTCGGAACATTTTTGGACATTTCATCAACACTCTGAGGTCCTCTTTCCCAATGTAATCGGTATCCTTCAGGGGAAAGTTCTCAGGGTCCTCAATGTGTTGATAAAACGTACCAATTATTAAATCCCCCTTTTTGAGCAGTAATCAAATCAGCATCTGGGGTCTCCTTACTCCATTGTGCAGTTGAGAGTTCATTGTGAGCATTTGTCTGGGACCTAGTGATAGCAGTAACCTGGATTTCCCCCAACAGGGACTTGATCTCTAGTAGATCCCCTTGGATGTCTCCGGTTTTGGCCAGCTGATCAGCTAAGTCATTCCCAGTTTTGTCTGATCCCTCTACTTTGAAATGACCCTTGATCTTTTTCCGGTAGATGGTCATCCCATTCGAGGTGACCAGATCGTCAATATTTTGAATTAATTTCCAATGTTTCAAGGGTTTATTATTAGCACATAGCATGCCTCTGGTTTTCTAGTTAACCAGGTGCTCCACGAACCCATTCCGTACATAATCCGAATCTGTGATTATGACGAGTTTGTGGAGTTGATGTTGGACAGCAGTGAGGATGGCTTGATGCACAGCCATCAACTCTGCCACTTGACTTCTTTGGGGACCAATCTTGTACCCAGTGGAGGGTTCTGCGGTCTCATTCATCCATGCATTCCCTACGCCAGCCACAAGTTCTTTTTCCCAATTGTTGTCAACATGGTAGGAGCATCCCTCCACATAGACAGTGGGCATTCCCTCACACTTGTCTTCTTCAAAGACTTTGGGCCTCATCACGAGTTTGGCGGTAATGCGGCAGTTTTTCCGTCGAACGTAAATAGCGCTAACGCCAAGCCCCCGGCGGATAATCCGCCAGATCATGAGTTTTCGTTCACGCGCACAGGGACATGGCGGTAGCGCAAATAGCACTCAATGGGTTGAACCCGTAAATCCGGCGCACCGTGCACTACCGCCATATTGCACTAATAGCCATGAGTGTGCGCTATTAGCGCATGGGAAACGTGTCACCGCCGTAACGGGAAACAAAGAGGCGGCCATCTTGGAAATCACAATCCGTCGGATATCACAGCCCCTGGAAGCCATCCACCCCATTGAGCACCGAATCATGTCACAGGAGCGTACTATGGGCAAGTCTGCCCTGGACAGGGTGAGAAAGCCCAAATTTAGCGACCAGGAGCTGGCTGTACTGGTGGAGGAGGCTGAGATCCATCATGAACAGCTGCAGCAGTGCAAAACCAGTGGCCAGCGCAGAGCACAGATTTGGCGCAACATCAGCCAAAGGGTCACTGCAGTGGGGCGCGTGCCCCGGGATGGGGAGGATTGCCGCAAGCGCCTCAACGATCTGCGTGTGAGAGCCTGTGGCATCCTCTCACAACACAGGAGTGCAAGCAGGGGGACTGGAGGAGGGCCACCACCCACCCGAACATCGGCAACTTTGAGGGAATTGGTGGAGCGGAGGCAGGCACTGGCATTGATCCGACTGCAGGTGAGTCCCACCCCAAATGCATGCAACTGAAAGTACCACACATGCAGCCCCTGAGTGAATGAATGTGAAGAAATGCGTGTGAGGCACTGCAGACACCCATAAGTGATCCCTTGATCCATTGAACCGTAGTGCTGCCTAGACTACCTTGCACGTGCAGTCCATCAATAGAAGGGGCAGGGGACAGACATCCATAGCCATGGTACAGCTACATAGAGTGTGAGTGTGCAGGAATACACCCCCAGGATCCTGAGCACAGTGCACCACAACCCCGAATGTAATCTTGTCACACAAACATTCCCATGCAGTGTACCTCCACACTCACACCAAGCACCACATGGCGACTGAACAAAATGCCATGGGACAGCTACGTAGAGTGTGAGTGTTCAAGAATACACCCCCAGGACCCTGAGCACAGTGCACCACAACCTCGCATGTAATCTTGTCACACAAACATTCCCATGCAGTGTACCTCCACACTCACACCTAGCACCACATGGCGACTGCACAAAATGCAAGTTGAATGCATGATTGATACTGTCTTCAATCCCACTTGATGGCATGAACTGCTTGATACTAATGTAGGTTGCCTTGAACTCAAACCACACCCTATTTACCCCACAGGCACACGGCAAACCCCATGGGATGAAGATGATGGAGAGGAGGCCACACCATCACGGCGCCCGAGGCAGCGAGCCTCCACCAGCACCATCACCCCACAATGGGGCCGCACGGAAGGGAACCGATGCAGGCCACCTCCCACTTCACCACAACGCAGCCCTACCAGACCACTGCAGCATACACATGCCCGCAGGGAGTCAACGTCCAGCTCGCCCCAAGCCACCAGGCATAGTCCCGATTCAGAGGGACCCACCTGTGGATCGGAGCCCGACGTGGGAGTGACACCTCTACGTGCGCATCAGGCACGGCGTCTGCATTCACCCAGAAGCAGTGACGCTGAAGGGATGGTGACACCACAGGGGACCCCAGGGCCAGGCACACAGCTAGCACAAACCCCATCTATGCATGTGCATCGTGTCCGCACACCACAGCCAGACGAAGACACGCCATCATATGGCAGTCCTGAAGACCGCCACTCAGAGCCCGGCAGTCCAATCCCACCCGGCAACATGTCCCCATGCAGCCCCCCCAACAGCGCACAAGTGGCAGGCCGGCAGCAGTGATGGGCCGACTGGACGTGATCGAGGCCAAACAGGCCAAAGTTGAATCCATGGCCAAGGTGCACAGCCGGCACATCAAGGCCACCAGTGCATCCATACGCCATGGATGCAGGTATATAGCGCATGACAATGCGCGCACACACAGAGTGGTGGAGCAATGCACCACAGCCCTGACAGGGTTTGGACAAAGGGTGAGGGAGTTTTGCGAGGCAGTATCGGCACTTGCTGAGCAGACAAGGAAGGGGAGCAACCTTCTATGACAGCACATGCAAGCAACCGGCTCAGTCCCATCAACCTCCACTACACCCACGGAGGGATCCCTTGAGCCGTCTCCAAGGCGCTGTTCTATGCGCCACCTGAGGTCACACACACCAGAGGGGCCTGGACAAGGAAAGCGCCCACGACCATCCTAGTCGGACATGGCATTGTTGTGGGTGCCCTGATAACAAACATGCACCTACCTGCACTGTTGTGGGGAGTTCACTGGGGGAGGGGGGATTGTGTGCTGGGTGTTCACTGGGAGTAGGGGGGATTGTCTGCTGGGTGTTCACTGGGGGGAGGGGGGATTGTTTGCTGGGTGTTCACTGGGGGGAGGGGGGATTGTGTGCTGAGTGTTCACTGGGGGGAAGGGGGATTGTGTGCTGGGTGTTCACTGGGCGAGGGGGGATTGTGTGCTGGGTGTTCACTGGGGGGAGGGGGGATTGTTAAACTGAGAATAAATCACGTTTCAAAAATCACGAAGCATGGACAGTAGTGATTGTGATAAAGTGCTCTTTAATGTTGAAGTGACAAGTGTTAAATGTAGCCTTCACCCGTATCAAAAGAAAACATCAATCAATCCCTGTCTGGCCAACCTCCCCTCCCTCAGCCCAACCCTTTGTGCACGTGCAACACCTTCAGGATCGTCATCATCTTCACTCCCATCCTCAGGTGGCTGCACATGAGCATCAGGGGGGCAGTGGCACATTCCTGCGACAGCAGATGTTGTGCAGCATGGCACATGTCAGCAGTACAATTTTTCCAACTTTTTTGGGTGCACACATCAATGCCCCCCCGTACGGTCTAGGCACCGGAAGTGTGCCTTCAGTAGTCCAAATGCCCTCTCCACGCAGACCCGTATACGTGCATGGCCAATGTTGTATGCCCGCTCTGCTGCAGTGTGTGGATGACGCACAGGGGTCATGAGCCATGTGTACTGGGGATACCCAGAATCACCTGCAGGGGAAGAGAAAGCAGGTTTGGGGACAATGTAATTTCAGTGGGTGTACAGGGCTCAGTCATAAGTGTCATTTTTCCATACTTGTCATTTGGTCACTAACATTGTGGAGTGTGCTGTGCTACGAGCAGCATTGATTCCATGAGACACCCCCAACATGGTGCGCCTCTGTTTCAGTATGTAACAGTACTCATTCACTTGTCACTGGGGAAGGGGGCTCTTCAATCTGATTGTGCATGCAAGAAGTGGCTACTTCATGTGTCAATGCCATTCCCTTTGGCTGCTGTTGCATTTGCTGGTTGTCACTATTATGTACCGTTCTCCAGGCATTTCATTGGACATTCAGGGGGACAGGGTTTGTGGGATGTACATTGGCATTACTCAGTATGCTTATGTGTGGTGCATTTGTGGATGTGGAGACTTTTGTGTTACATTTGCATGACTGTCGGGTGGGCAGGGTGGGATGTCTGTACTGTGTCAGTGTTGGAAGCCATAGTGCTACTCACACAGGAGGCTTTGTGGTGGTAGGCCTTCCATATGTCACTGTGCTGCCACACGTCTTTTACATCCTGAATGGGTGTCTTCTGCTGTGTTAGACATGTCCAAGGTTTCTCATGCAAGGTGCTTGATTGAAAATGCTGTACTGCTGGTGGTGCCTATTGACATTCAGGGATTTCATTGTGTGTGACCAGCCCCATCAGTTGTGGATTAACATGCATTATGGTATACATTTGTACTCACCCAGCAACCATGTGTTTTGCCCTCAGTGCCTTTCCATGTACGCTGGCAGGGTACTGTTGCGCAGGACCATGGAGTCGTGGGTGGATCCTGGGTAGCGGGCACAGCAGTGGCTGAAGGTGAGGTCAGAGCCACATGTCATCTGCACATTCAGGGAATAGTAATGTTTCCGGTTTCTGTAGGCTGCCTCATGTGCATGGGGTGGTACAAGTGGTACATGTGTGCAGTCCAGGGCTGCTATTACATTCGGAAGTTGGGCAATGGCATGGAATTGACCCTTCAGCTGGTTCACCTGTGCCTGTGTGGCTGGCAATGCAATGTGCTCATTGATGTGGATAAACAGTGCATCCAGCACCTATCCCAGCATGGCACTGAATGTGGACTGGGCCATGCCATACCTCATGGCAACGGTGTGTTGGTAGCTGCCAGTCCCGAGGAATTGTAGCACAGACATGAGCTTCACTAGTGGAGGTACTGCTGTGCTGATGGCTATACGGCTGCCAATGTCAGCCTGGATTGTGCCCAGCAACTGGGTGATGGTTGCCCTGTCCAGCCGATATTCAGTCACCAACTGGCCATCAGTCAGGGCCCAGGGTGTTGGCCTGACCCTGGGGATGGCTGGCCCCCTTGCTGGTGCTGCTCTCCTCCTCGTTCTCCTCATCCTCACCACCCCCTGCGCTCCCAGGGCCCTGGCCTGGTTCGCTGGCCTCTGTAGCTCCAGGCGCAGCAGGTAGAAGTCCACATCAAGGCTCCCTGCTCCAAATGGCAGCATGGTGTTGGGAGGGTGTGTTGTGCATGGGTGGGTCCTTTGTAGGCCTCTGATTTGCATTGGCTTCACCTGGGCCCTTATTGCTGTCTCCTCCCTGCTCCTACTGGTGGAATGGTGTTGGGGAGGGAGTGTTGTGCATGGGTGGGTCCTTTATAGGCCTCTAATTTGCATTGGTTTCACCTGGGCCCTTATTGCTGTGGCCTGCATTCTTTTACCTTCAACTTTTTGCTGGGGGTATTTCCGGCGGCTTGTCCGCCGCTTTCCTGTCGCTAACTGCGCCTATGCCGGACTTGTTATTGCAATGTTTTAGCGCGAATGGTTACTGGCGCTTTTACAGCCGACGCTTGTACAGCCGGCTGTACTTGCGTCGGCTGTAATGGCGCCAGCGGTATTTGGACTCGGAATCCGACAGACCCTTAAAATCGGCGCTGATAGCGTTACCGCCGATTTTAAGGGTTACCGCCCAACTCATGATGAGGCCCTTTGTGTGGGGAATTTAGGTATGCCTCCATGCTGTCCATGATTTTTAGACTTTTATCCTCGAGACAGTTTTCTCTGGCACAATCATGCAAGTCAGCCAGACTTTGCGCGAGGGGACTCTTCTTGTTTTGGCCATATCTGACCTCCACAGGAAAGCCTTGCATTGACAGAATCCAGGAAGTAATTCGGGAATTACTCACATTTCCGGCCCGGATTCTGTCACTTTGAAGATATTGCAGAGGCTGGTGTGGAGTCTCCACTATGATGTGTTCCCCCTGGCTAAACGGGCGGTAATTCTTCAATTCCCACACCGTTGTCAGGAGTGCCTTCTCACAATCGTTGAATTTTTCCTCCACAGAGGATAAAGTTTTACTCGCATAGGAGATTACTTTATTGACCTGGTCATGTTTTTGATATAATACTGCAGTCAAGCATGTACTAGAGAACCCTGTCTCCAAGAACTCCTTGTTTTTACCAGGGTAAGCTAGGCAAGGCGCTTGTGAGAGGCTTCTTTTGAGCTGTCTTACTGCCTCGGCTTGTTCTGGACCCCATTCCCACTTGACCCCCCCTTCAAAAGATGAATCAGGGGTCTTGTGATCTCTGCGTAGTCCTCAATGAACTTTCTGCTGTAATTAGTCAGTCCAAGGAGGCTCCTTAGTTCCTGCAGAGTTGTGGAGTCTTTCAATTTCTGGAGTGCTTCCACTTTCTTTTCCTGGGGACAGAGACCCTGAGGAGTAATCTCGTGCCCCAAGAAATGTACATGGGTTCTACACCACTGTGCTTTTTAAAAGGAAAGTTTTGCCCGGATGCCCTCAACTGGGTCAGAACATAACAGATCTCTGCTATGTGTCCCTCCACAGTTGAACATTTGATGACAATTCATCTACATAGGCCAGGATACCCCTCTCACCCAGGTCGGGCATGGCCTTATGTAGAAAAATGTTGAATTCATTGCCGGAGTTGAGGTGTCCGAAGGGAGTCCGGGTCCATGTGTACTGCTGGCCCCCAAAGGTAAAAGCCAGCTTGTATTGGTCCTCCCTACTGACAGGCACAGTCCAGTATCCATTGGTCAGATCTATTGCAGTGAATACCTGTGACCCCTGGATCTGGGCCAGCCCTTGGTCAATGTAGGGAAGAGGCCATCGGGAAGTATGGACCCGTTTGTTGAGCTCCCTAAGGTCGGCGCAGAGTCTCCACTGGCCATTTGGCTTCAATATCCCCAGCACCAGATTATTGAAGGTGCTGTGGACTGGACGGATTATCCCATGGGACTCAAGGTTCTTAATTATTTCAGTAAGGGACTGCATTGATGCGAGAGGCAAGTGATATTGCTTCACAAACACTCGAGTCATGCCAGGGTCCGTGGGAATTGTTGTGTGGATGTCGGTGCGACCACAGTCATATGAGTCCACCGCAAAGTGATCTTGAAAATCCAAGAAAACTTGTTTCCATTTTTGCTTCTGTTCCAGAGTCTCATATGCATCAGCTAGGTTGACTCTCTCTTCACCCTTCTGCCTGAAGCCTGGAAAGACTTCTGGTTTTGCTACCTCAGCGGCCTCCTCCAGCTGGGTGGAGAAGTCCCTGGTCAGAGTGCTGATTTGGACTGGTGGCCTCAGGTGGGGAAGGCAGTCCTCACAGACTTGGAAAATCACCTCATCCCTCCCGAAGTCACAAGTCACATCTTCCTTACAATAAGGACAGGAAGTGTACACCAGGAAGTTCCCCCCATGCCGGGTAAAGATCCTGTCTGGTGTTGTGTTGTCATCACTATCACTGTCAAAACAGTCCTTGGGGATTGGTCCTAACAGTTAATTGCCTAAATCTATGGAAAAATGTCAGTCATCAACCGCCATTCCAATAATGGTGCCTGCGGCTAGAGTGATACTCTTTAAATCGCTGTTATCCACCTCTATTGGAATGGTCTATATTGACTAGTGGTGTTGGGTTTACCCCCAACCGTTGCTGATGGAGAGAAGAATTTAGATGAATATAAGCATCAGGGTTTTTCAATTTCTATCCTCTTTTAACTTTCACTTCCAGGGAGAATTGTCGGGTCCTTTCTGGGATGGTGACTTCCTCTCCAATCTGAATTTCAACTGCATAAGGCAGCAATTGAGCTGACCTAAATGCTTTCTCTGGATCATCAAAGCCCATGGGGTTATCCGCTAATCGGGACCAAGCTTTGAAGTTTATTAGGTCCAAACTAATGGCAAAGCGATTGAGAATGTCACTGCCTAAGTAAAAGGCGGCAGTGACGTCTCACATTATCCAACAATTATGGACTATGCTCTTGTTGCCTATGGAGATTTTGAGCATACACCTGCTTGGCAGGAGATGTTTGGAATCAGGTGTTTCGAGATCCATTTCCCATTTGTCTATCAGTTTGAATGTGGGAATGGCTGGATCTTTTGGGAGTTTGCCGAACTTGGCTTCGCTGATGAAGCTCTTACTGTTGTTCACACACACTCGGACGAGAACAGACTCCTTCCCTTCATTTAACTGAACAGGGATGAACAACTGCTCTCCAATTTGCTGAATATCAAGCAGGCTCTGAGCTGATTTCTCATCTTTCTGGACTATAGGAGTGGGAATGTCGGATTGTGAATTGGTAAAGAATTTCAGAGTGTTTCCTTCCAGTGTGGAATGCCACCTTAAACTGGAAGGAAGGTTGATTTTCAGAAATAGAGAGGAACCCCCATCACCAGTTTGTGGTCCTACTGCTATTACTGTCACGTCTGGGATTTGGTTGTTCTGGAAGTGAAATTCTACTTGGTCAGATTTTTGTTCAGCCATGTGGCAGGTGCCGTTTAAACTAACATGGTTGACACTGTTTCAGTTTGATTGGTCTGCTAGTCTGGGTCCAGAGGACCTTGTTTACGCAATCTATTAGGGGTGACAAACTTCGCAGGAGGTCATTCCCTAATAAACAAGGGGTGCCCTCTGGAGTCACAACTATGACCGGTGCTTCACCTTGTGTCGCCCAATTTTAATGTCCAAATCCGCAGACCCCTCGATGGGAATTTCCTTCCCATCGAAGTTCTGAAGTTGCCCAGGAAGAAGGGTGAGAGGAATCTGGTAATTTTCCCCCCTTCCTGACTTCAGTTCATCAAAGGCTTTTTTGGACAGAAGGGTAGCTTGGGATCCAGTGTCCACCAGTGCCAGAATTGTACCCTGCCCCTGTATTTGGACCAGGGCATAGCATCTTCCCTCCTTCTCCGCAAGGGGGCACAGATAATGTATATTTTTGGACAACTGGTGGGTTAGTTTTTTAGTTTTGGACACTAATAGAGAAGAGATTTGGACAGAATTATGTTTGGAGTCTAGGGAATCTGAAAAGAAAAGGTGGCAACTAGATATGGGAGAGGTTTTGGGTTCCCTCTGGTGCTGGCCCCCCCCCCTTTTTGGAGGCAGTCACCAGGATGGGTTTGAACCAGGGGATTTTCATGCTGTTGGTTCTGGGGTTGGATGATGGGCGGCGCTTGCTCAGTCCCCACATCTACCCAGTCTGAATTTGGATCCTTTGGGACCCATTTTTCTTTGGGAGGAGTTCCCCCCATATCTGAAGGAGAAGATCCTTTTCCCAGGATCCTCTGAGGATCCCTCTCCTTCAAATTGGAAGATTTGTACCTCCTCTTCAAAATGGGTCTGTTTGGGTTCTTTGTTTCTCCTAACCCCCCTCTGCTCCTTGGTTGGCAGACTTTCAGGGGAAGGAGATTTTGGTTCCGGTTCCTGGGTTTCCAGGGGCTTTTTACATGTAGGGAAGGAAGCTTCCTCCAAGGCTTTACACCCCCCTTTCCCTTGTGCCTCCTCCCTGGGAACCGGTGAGTTATCGGGGTTCTGCCCCCGTCATTGCTATGGAGCACCAGGTCCGGAGTTTGAGACATCTGCGCCGGCATGCTTATCTGAGGGTTCTGTTGAGCCCTCAGCATGCGACCCAGATCCTGTGCCATGTTTTGGACCTGGCGCTCTAGCTGTGACACCCGTTCAGGCTGATAAGGGGTTCTCATTTCTCCCCTGGGCTGATCCCGGGAAGGGTAGCTATCCCTTCTCTGAAAATACCCCGGGTTTGAAAAATTTGGGTACCCCTCCACCCTTGGCCTCTCCTCTCCTGGATTTGGTTGTCTGGGCTCAGGAAAGTGGGGAAAGAAGGATGGATTTTTCTGGGGTTGAAAGTTTTGTGGGTATCTGGAGAAGAAGTTCTGTCAGGGATTTGGGGAATTTCTGCCCTCCTGGGGGAAGTGAGGAGGGAATATTCCTGTGCTGCTGCTGTTTGGTTGGATCCCCCCCTTGGGCTGGAGGAGTCCACACATAACCCAGGATGTGTCCGTTCCCCTTGTAGCGGGGACTTATGTAGTCAGGGGAGTGAGGGATCCCATTTGTGGGACTACCTCCTTGGCTCCCTGTTTGTGACTGGCACGAGGGCCTTCTGGGCTTGGGATTGCTCAGATTTTGTGCAGGCGGGTTTTTAGGCCCTCCATATCCAAATCTAAAGTGGGGGCAACCTTCACCTCTGCCACCTTAGCAGCAGCAGGGGTGTTGGTTGGTTTGGGGCTTTTTTGAGTATTTTTGTTTTCTATGGGCTTTTGCACCTCATAAATTCGGTTGGCCTGTTCAATGACCCAGTCTAGTGATCTTTTCTCATGAAAATCTCTCCCTAGCTGTGTCATGATGTACTTTGGTAGAGCGTGGAAAAAAGTATTGACAAATTCTTTGCTGTCCGTGCGCACCCTTTTAGTGGTCTGCGCAAAGGCATGCTTTAATTCCTGCACAAATTCTTGTGGGGCCTGATCCTCCCCACATTGCAAGTTGTAGGTTGCCTTGCGAGCCTCCTGAGGATTTCAGTGTGCTGAAAAATGCTTCAAGATGGCCGCCCTATAGGTGGACCATCTAGAATGATTTTTGTCCTCCAGCCCCGCAAAGAAGCTGGAGTATTCTGGTGAGAAGGTCCATTTCACATATTGAATACAGCTTTGGCTGTCCTTCAAATGGAACGTTTTCATAATCTGCTCAAAGAGCCTTAAGCAAGGCCCTTTTTGCCCTATTGGCCTTCTTAGTTCGGGTAACCCTGGTCCATTCCTCCTCTGAGTCAGAGGCACTGCTCCCAGAGGTGCCTGTCTGGTCTTCTAGGTTTTCCCGACTCTGCAAGCCTGGGAATGGCTGGCAGAATGTGGGGACCTAGTCTCCTGTGTCCAGGGGCGCTCAGAGGAGTCTTCTGATTCCTCCTTGCTCCCTGGATTTGATGGGTACCCCCCCCACCAATGTCCTAGCTGGGCAGAGGTTTTCAGGATGCCCTTAGTGAACCTACTCTCATGGAGTTCCCCACTAAATTTCACAGTACTTGGGCACCCATACCCAGATGCCCGCCCATCCATTCCTGGGAGGTGCTGGTCTATGAGCCCCATATTTATGATTGGATTGAAATCTGCCATCCCCGTGGCCCTTGGCTCATGTGCGCCAGTGGACATGGGGGTGGCAGAGTCCAGGGATTGGAAGAGGTGAAGGCCTCTGGTACTAGGGTTCCTGAGGTTATGCTCAGGTGTTTCCCTTTCCCAGCGACCTCATCTCTATCAGCCCCTGCTCCCTGTTGCCATGCAAGAACCTGAGCTTTCTGTTCCTCTATCAAGGCCTTGCTGGTTTCTATTAATCTTCTTGCATGGCTACCTGTCCGTGGAGCATGTCATTGTTCTCACAGAGAGCCTCATTTTCTCTCTGTGCTTCCTGGGTTGTTTTTGATTACTGGGCCAGTCTTTGCTGCAGGAGGGTTACGTGCTGAGCCCTGTCCATACTGGCCTGGTCCTTCCTTGCTAGAGCCTCTTCCACCAGCCTGGTGTGCTCTAACAATTTTTGATGGTCTTTTTGGAGTTCACCCAGTCCCTGGAAGGCCAGGTGATTTTCTTCCAGTTTCTCTTTTAATTGACAGACTTCCTGGCCTAAGGTGTCCCTTTCCTGAGCAAGAGCCTACCTCTGTGCCGCCAGGTCATTCCTCTGTCGTTGAAGCACACCAGCTTTCTAGCGCTCTTCATCAAATTCTGCCTGGGTGTCCAGGTCTTTCAGGATTAATTTATTGCTCCCCTCTTTCTCTCTGTCTATTTGGCTTTGCAGGGTGGCTACCTGCTCTGTGCATGCCCTGTTGAAATGTATCTGTTGTTCCAGCCTTTTCTGGTCCAAACTTTCTTGGTACTCCTTCTGCAAGACCAGAATTCTGGTATCCTGTTCTGCCTTTTCCTGCTGCAGGATACCCATGTCCTCTTTTATCTTGATTATGTACTGCCTACTTTCATTTTCTAACTCCTGGCTCCTCTGTAGCCTCTGCTCAGCAGAGTCCAGGCCAGTTTGGGCCTTTCCTAATGCCTGCAGTTGCTTACTTGCCAGATCTTGCCCTTCAGCATATTTATCCTGTATGGCTCCAATACATAGGTATAGATATGCCGCTATTTTGGTAATCTTGTTTTGTTCTTCCTTTGCCTTAGGGGCCATATATAGTTCACTCAGGGCCATATGTAACGGACCCTGATCTTGCCATATATCTAACCCTCTTGCAGTGATCTGTTTTGTGATTGCCTGCAACCACACATTCTGATCCTGCTCTGTACATTCACTTCTCACAAATAACTTATGCAAAAGGTGTTCTCTAGCCATATTGATCTCTACCAATGTTGCCATTCTGGAAATATTAATTTCCTTCCTGAAGTTTTATTTTATTTTTGCAAAACAGACCATTTCCTTAGAGCGTTCCCTTTTGAGGAGTGCTTTTCACAGTGTAACACAGCGTGGTAGCCCAACATGATTTATGTACCCTGTCAGTTAGCACACTGTATTAAGCTGTCACAAGTGGTATATCTAATCCGGAAATCCCGGATGAGCACCCCGTCTGTAAGTGGTTTCAACCCAGCACTCCACCTAAGTCAATGCCTAGCGTGTGATGCCCACTGGAACCCTTAATTATATATTTTTATGTCTAAAAATCTTTTATTTCTGAACGATGTACCCTTATATCACGCCCCTCTCTTTGAATGAATCCCCCCTCCCGGTCTCACTGAACCAAGAAGTAGGTTGTTTTGCAAAGTTAAAAGATTTATTTTATGAAATTAAACAATATATATATATATCACACTTTCATGCATTTGAACAATATCTAGATATCACACTATTAATATTTATACAATGATCAGCGTCGGGTGATATCACATCAACAATCTCTTTAATCAATAGGAGTATGGATGAGAAGATTAATGTAGCATGGAAGAAAACTTTGTGTGGGTTCAATGAAATGCAATGGTAGGAAATTAATACAGTACAGAAATAATACTTTGGTGTGTTCAATCAAATGCAATGCTTTCACTCTTTCCCCCTGATACTACTCAATTCCCCCCTAATATGCAATATAGAGATGGGAGAGAAAACAGGTTTCAGGAATATACACGCTACAAATTCAGTTTCAATCCCAACCCCCCCCCCCCCCCCGAAAGCTTAGAGAGAAACAGGAATGATTTCAAAACAGTTCAAATGCTTATGAATGTGGTTTGGAATGAATGGGAAAAATACTGAAAAATTGATTTAATTCTCTAAATTGATTCAAAACTAGTGGGAGCTGCTTTGGATAGCTTCAGGTACACACTAGCAATGATGGTTGAATGCCTAGTAGATAGGAAACTGAATTCAGAGGTTGGATGCAAGAAATAGCTATTTTACATGTGGTGAAATTGAGCAAAATGCAGAATCGCGGCAAACTTTTCAGCGCACGATTACAGAAAAGTTAGAGGTTTTAGTAAAGGTCGATGTTTCTCAAAAAGAGTCAAGATTTCAATTGAAAGATGCACTTTTGAATTACAAACAAGAATTTTCTTTACACTAGGGGAGGCTATCAAGATGCAAGATACCCAACGGACAGCCACCAGAACAGCAGCGCCTCCACTCTGACTTTTGCCTGCCAAGACACTTGTCCTTCTTTAGCAAAATATTAGTGCAAAGATGAATTTATCACTACAATTAACAAAGGACTATATGGATGAGGGAAAGATTCAGAAAAGACAAAAGAGATTCTATAATGCAGTATGGTTATGCTAGAATGGGTTGGATAGGATTACTTAAGGCTAAGAGATTGGCTATGGACAATTCTATGCTAGATACTCACAACTATGGTTTGGGAATAGGCCGGTCAAAGATCTGGTCAAGGGTTTCTGTTAGCCACCGGACAGAATTCAGGCGCTTGGTTCTGCACTCAGCAAGGCACTCTGGTCTCTGCACGGCCTCTGGTTCTGGGTCTGATGGGTTGGTTCTGGGCTACAGCTCTGCTCTACTGGTTTGGATCTCTGGGTTCTGGCAAGAATTCTTGGCAAGAAGCAGAAAACAGCACAGCCAGGCTGTTCAATTTTGATGTGCCCCTTGGAAGTCTGGGGTTAAAATCAGGTTGCAAGATTTTAAAGGCCAAGCTGAGAAGGGTTCAGCTTTAGAATTAGGCCTTCTGCTTGTAGAGTTCTGGAGTCTGGATCTGGGTTCTCCTGCAGAGCGCTTCACCAGTAAATCAGTTGATGGGTGAATGTGTGTGTGTCTCTAGGTCCTCAACAGTCCCTATTTATCTATTTCCCAAAGGGGTGGATAGGCTGATTATACTAAGCCCACCCTCTAGGGATCCGATTGGTCAAAGAATTCCCTCTCTCCTGATTTGAGAAAGAAACCTAATGTCATAGTGATGCTGCAATTTACAATCCAGGGAAAAACTTCCCCTTTGTTTCAACACAGAAAACCTATTTTTCATAGAAAGCATATTTACAATATCACCAACTTGCTAATAATACATATCCACATCACATATTTAATAAAGCACGTCTCTGTCCGAGTCCCATCTTCTTGAGAGTTTCGGTTCAAAACTGACAGTTTTTCGCGCTTTTGGTCGGTTACCCAGTGTCAGATCTGTACACATTTTTCCACATACATGCGCAAGACATCTGGGCATAATCCTGTAAACTTTCATATTCCTAGCATGATCACAATGGCTACAATATCAACATTTTAGTAGTCCGGTCTCTGAATATCACACAGGGTTCAGAGTAGTTTCATATTGTCAGCAGCTGTTTTATATCAACAACCTAATAAACACAGATTTTTCCAAGTTTTACACAGTCTTCTATGAGTCTTTTTCCAAAAACATATTTCCTTGAAGTTTCAGATACACATATCAGTCTAGCTCTGCCTCCAAAGTTTGGCTGGGCCAGAGCAACCTGAGCCTCTCTTCCTTAGCAGTTGATTTCTATTGACACCCAAATTTGCATTTCCTTTCAGTCAAGGGAGCCTTTTGTCCCTACTCAGAGCAACAGGCCAAAATCTCCTCCCACTTTCCTTAACAACTCAATGCCACTTCCTGAGCAGAGAGCAGGAGGAACATTCCTTTGTTTGGGGAGAAGCTGTGGAATGTCTTTGAAGTCCAGTGTATCTGCCATTAGTTCACTTAAAAACACTGTTTAAAAATGGGCTTTTCTAAAATACAATTTACATTTTCTACAAATATCCACACAAATCTCTTCATTCCAGTCTTTTTAAAACATAGAAATTGAATTGTAGCAACCCATATTGCTATTGATGGCAAGTCTCTTCTTTTCTACAATTTGATTTTAAGACACAAGTTTTAAACTGACAGTATAAGAAATGAGAGCTTCTGACACAGGCGAGCAGCGGTACTGTGCCCATTTCTGACATATTTTTCCCATGCAAGCACCTTTTGAATGTGGATTTTTTTATGATGAAAGGTGTTTCTCCTGACATTGTGCTTATGTGGGTTCCTTAAATCAGGTGATGGTGAACACCCCACAAGGATGTTGGATCTTCTCTGCTGTTTGAGAATCATTATTTTGCAAATTTAACAGCCAAGAACAAACGGATTTTAGGCACTTCTGGGTTTTCCTTGGGATGTAGCACTGCCTTTTCAATCAGCTTTATTTTACGCTGTTGGCAGCCCAATGCCAGGTTTTGGCAGTGTGGTCTCCTGTTTTACCCACTGACATAGGCAAAAGGTATTGGCGGCCTATTTTTCAGGTTTCCCTGCGCACTTCTCACCAATTTTTAGCGCGCATAAGGCTTTCCGGTGGCCATTCTGTTGTTTTTGATGAAAGCAGCGCACAGTGATGTTGCAGGGCATAGACTAGTGAGTCAGAACATCCCACAAGCTTTAGCAGTGGGGCACAGCTGTCCTGATTTTTATCCTGCTCTGTATGTCCCCCTGGATTGTAGTGAGCAGCTCACTTATTGTCTCCCTGTTGAGGCGGTACACGGTTACCAGTTGACTGTCCAGGAGAGTCCAGGGTGAGGGCCTAACCCTGGGTAGGGGCACTCGCCTTACTTGGCATCTCCTCCTCCTGCTCCTCCTCCTCCTCCTCCCTTTACTCTGGGCTGGTTTTCCTGCCTCTGTAGTTCCCGGCGCAGCATGAGCAGCTGCATGTCCTGTCTCAAAATGTCTAGTGGCAGCGTGGTATTGGGAACTGTGTTTGGGGAAGGCATGTGCCTTATGTAGCCCTCTTGAATTGATTTGATTTGCCTGTGGCTTAAATTGTGGTACCTGTATGCATTTACCTACACCTAGAGGCTGGAGGTAACTGCACTTTGTTTTCGGCGGTATTAGTGCCATATTTCAGCGCTGATGCCGCTGTGTCAAGACCTGTGATGTGACGGTAATTGCGCTATCCTGTATCAGCACTAATTCTGCCAGCTGTAATTGCGCCAGCTGTAATAAAGTCGGTGGAATTTGCACCAATTCATGATTTGGCTGAGCTGTTATTGCAGCAGTAAATCCATGACAGACTCTTAAGGGTGACTGCAGGGGTCATAATGATGCCTATAGTCATTTAATTGTGTTTAACGTTACATAATTGTTTATAGGCATTTTGAGAACCTACTCTGGTGAGGGTTTACAACAAGGTTTAGCCATAAGTCTAACTAAAGTCAGTGGTACTATGGCTGACAAGCAAGGCTTATACTCAGGAGGAGGAAGGATTGGTGTGAAGTTTAGCTTATAATTGCCAAGGCTGATAAGTAACAGGTCAACACAGGCAAGTACAAACACACCTCCATCAATAGGTTGCATAAAGTTAAACCTTCTACAAAGATAAGTTAGATACTGTAGGGGAGGCATGGTATCACAAGTATGACACAGACACAAAAGGTACAATTTGTAAAACCTTTATTGAAGTTTGAGTTTGGAAAACTCCTACTTTGCCCTATAACTAACATGGGAGTAGTCTCGACCGTCAAATCAAAATGGCCTATGCTAACAATATTTAATGCCTGCCCTATCTCTTGTACAAAAAGTGTATAAAGGAGAAATGTAAGTAAAGGATAAATCAGTGTTCAAAAGAATAAAATGTGCCTGAATCAGCTCTCCTCCCCATGTTAGACCACACAGAGTAAGGCGGTCGCCGTAGGCAGGATGACACACTCTGGCTCGGTTTTTCTACACTAAACATTTCAAGACGTGGATAGAGGCCCGTCTAGCCTTCCACATTTAAGTTTCTGTTTCCGGTCCTTTAAATAACATTTCCAACAAAATGTTCACACTGATCCCCTTCTGTCAGACTCAGGCCTCTCACAACAAAGTTCACGTGGGTCCACCTCTGTCGAGCTCAGACCCTTCACAGCAAAGTTCAAGAATACTTGCTGAGGGCTCCCTTCTCCAAGCTTATTACACTTTGGGTCTCCCTGAATCGGGCTCAGACCGCTTTCGGATGTTCAAGACTTTCAAATGTGTATGGCTTTCTTTACAGACCTCTGTAGGACCATTTCGACCCGATGGTCATATTTTCACTCTCCCCGTTTTTTCGGGGTTACATTTTGGCTTACTTAACTTTTGCAGTTCATTCCCTTGATTGTTACAAATAATGTACCTTACACAGAGACTTTTGAGTGGGCTACTTCCTTTCGCCGGACCACTCCATTACTCAGTACCGCTGATCTGACAGCTGTCCTTATTTCAAAGTACATTCACGGGTCTGCCTTTCTTCATATCTCATCCACACATGTGTAGCCTTCACTTGAGATAAAATGTTGCCACTTCAATCTTTCTTTAACACACACCAGTCTCTCAGGTTGCTTGCCAACTCACCGGCGGTGTGCGTTTCTTTCCTGGTTTTTCGATTTTCAATTCACGAGTCAAGGTTAGTACCACAGGCTTGGCCTCACCTCCCCAACTCTGCCGTTCACCCCGGAGGGTCGCTGGCATCCTTGGACCACAATGTAGCCTTCTGATTTGGGATCTGGCCTTCTGCACAGGTCTTATCGCAGCATGTTGGAGGCAACAACCTCAGATAGGGAACTCCTGTGGTTCCCGACCCGCTGCTATCGTCCCTTGGTCCGTCACTCTGATCCAGTAGGTTTGCCTTTGCCCTGGAAGTTCTGCTCGTGCTCGTGTTCCACCTTGCTCAAAGTGTGTCTCTAGGGTCTGCCTTTTATCCATGTGAGGAGAGTTAATTGGTATCAGGTGTAAGCACTTAAAGTCAAGTGCCTGCCTTAGCCTGACCCGTTTAGCGAGACATGTCCAGTATGATTCATAAGAGTTAGTCCTGTTACTCTCAGTCACCCTCTTCCTCTGCCTAGTGTTTGTGTAAAAAGGGGGCAGGGGAGTTGGTACCTCTGAGAATCATAAAAAAATTGGATAGTTTAGGTGAACAAAAAAAGGGGGAATACCGCGTCTCACCATCGGCTGCCTCACCCCCACTGCCCGAAGACCCCTCACCCAGGTGATCCTCCCGCACTGGTCCACCCCCAGGGCAAGGATCCAAAGGCAATGGCCATGATCTGGCCACCTGAGACAGAGATCCCCGGGTACTAGTGGGTGAGACACCCTTTGGTTTCTCACAATACTATAAACACAAACGGTTTAGTATAAAACAAATGGGTTAGACACCACTTTAGTTATTAACACATTTATAAACCATATACACCGTAAAGACCTTAGATTTGGGGGGAAATCACAAGCCTTATAAATCGGTGCACTCCTATATTACTTTAACAGTTCAGTCCTATTCTTCTGACTGTCAAGGTTTGCTTTAGGCAACGCTAATTATGCAAGTCTATGCATACAGTTGAAATACATACACTCCTATGGTCCAACCAGAGGAAACAATGGGCCTCATTACGACTGTGGCAGTACGGAGTGAACAGCGCCGTAAAAGGTGCCGGCACCGTTCACTCCGTACCGCCGCATTACGAGTTCCCCTCGCGGGACACGGTAAGCACGCCTGGGAAAACCAGGCGTGCTTACCGGGTCCCGCGAGGGGAAGAGGGAGCAAACAACGGGCCATCTCGTAATGGCCCGTTGTTTGCTCCCTCTCCCATTCCCATTCAGCCCTATTTAGGCTGAAATGGGAATGGGGAAGGACCGTGTCCGGGTCCTTGGATGGAGGAATTACTGGGCCTTCCGAACTCGGAATGACCCGGTAAGTCCTCATTCCGAGGACCCGGACCCCGACGCGATTTCGGCGGCAGCCATGCCGCCAATAGCGGCATGGTTACCGCCAAACTCGTAATGAAGACCAATAAGCTTGAAATGGTTCAAAGGTCAGTGATGGTGTGGACCATAAATCAAGAAGTGAAGGGTACAAAGTCATTTTTCCTGCTTAGGAAAATTAAATCTACAAGTCCGTATGTCCTAGGTGACTATAGGCCCAAGCCCCACTCCACTCCCTAGGCCCAGAAAGGTAGCTACCTTTGAAGATAAAGCTTTACACCCAATGTATTGCAGTGAGGGGGGTGCAGGCAGTGTGGATAGTCTGACAGAGGGGACAGACAAGAAGTCCTGGTTCAACAAGTTTTATTAAAGAAAAGAAGGCCTCAACTTCCCCTGTAGATACCATGATGGATTTCCCTAGCTTTAAAAGAAAATAAACTGGTGCTCATCAGCCTGTCTCACAAAAATGCTGTCCTATGTCCAAACCTATTCTATCCTATGCTCTATCCCTACCTCTAATCAGCTAAATAACAGAAGCTTAGCCTATTTAATTTTGCCCCCACACAACTTGGCCTCTGATGGCTGGTTGCTGACCCCTCTGTCCATTCCCCCCAACCACTGATTGTCTCTTTGGTTCTCTCTCTTGCTGTCACATGTCAGTCTGTTATAAAACAGACATATCAAACCAGGGTCCTTGAAAGCCTTCCTGTCCTCCTGGAGTAGGTGGTTTGTGAACACCTTACAAGTGTTCCCAATAGTTCAGAGGTCATCTGTAATGCTCACCTGATTCCCACAGAGGCGCCAACCTGTTCTGGACTGCTATGACCTCTTCTAAGGTGATGCGCAGGACTCGGAAGACGGACTGGACCGGACCCCCAAACCTCGCCTGTCTGGCCCGTAGAAGAATCCTTCTGTAGATGGAAAAGGGGATTAACTGTCTGCTGGATAATGTGTCGGATTCCCCCCCTTCTCCCTCTCACACTCCTCAAACCCCCTCCGCGATTCCCCGTAGAGTCTCACCTTAGAGTCTGAAAGGACGAGCTCTCCATCCTGCTTCCGATGCAGGGGGGCGTTGATTTCCAGTTACTTCACTGGATCTCGGGTTTGGTGAGTATTCAACTCCGCTTGACTTTTACGATATGAGGCCGTAAGTATTCAGTTGCAAAAGTTCAAGCCTTAATTGTCCGTTGTCCTTTTCTCTATTTCAGATGCAGGATGAAGAATCCGCGTAGAGGAATGGATTCGCCGAAGGTAAAATCTGGTGAGTCTTTTTGATGGATGGTTCCCTTAGTGATCTTGCTTTCACCCACTAATGCGTGTGTCTTTTTCCCCTTAGGGGCCGGGGTACGGAAGTGCCAAAGAAGCGGCGCCGACCCGAGGTGAGGAAAGATTGTCCCAACAATATTCAGGTAAGTCTAAAGGTGGAAGAATCAGGCCTTTCACAGTCTGTTCCTTCGCTCACCTTTGTTTTGTCTCTTTTTCTCCTTAGGCGCTGAAAGGCGATGGATGGTGCCAAAGGTCGCTGAAGAGCCTGAGGGCGCCTCGTGAAGGTGAGTGGAATGCGGCGCTGCAGCGAGCGATGCGATGCGCTTCTAAAAATAATGTCTTTTCTCAGGATCGTCGGAGTGATGGTTCCGGACTCCGGATGGAGGTAGGTAAAGTTCAATTATTCACCTTTCTCTGCTTTCCTTCCTTTTCAGGTGTTCCAGGTTGCAGGCGGGAGTGGCTGGAGACAGGATGCAGGAGCAGACACGGTGGCGTCCAGCTGCTAGATGCAGAACAAAGCGAAGCGTGAGCTGCTGTCTGGGCGTGGTTTAAATAGCCCCTAAAGTAGTTCCAGGTAAGTATTCTTCCTCAGCCACGCCCGAGTGGTAAAATAGTCCCATAGGTAAAATAGTCCCTTTCAGACTTCAAGGCGGTCTGGATCCGGCAGCATGGTCTGCATCAGGCAAGTCCATCCAAGCACTCCCATAATGAGCCTGGCGCCTATGGTGCCAGGACTGATGCCTTCTATGAGCCTGGCGCCAAAGGCGCCAGGACAATGTCCAAAGAGCCCCTTATAAGGGGTTGCTGGGTCCCTCCCTGGGGACATGATGTCTGCTTTCGGGGACGCTGGGCCTGAACTGGCTTCCCGGGAGTAGGCATCATGACAGCACTCTCCCCCAAGGCCCCTCCCAAGATTGTTCCCTCCGGGGGTTTTGGTTTGTTTGGGAAGATCCGGTGGAATTTCTTAATTAATCGAGGTGCATGTACATGGTCACTGGGTTCCCACGACCTCTCCTGAGGCCCGTATCCCTTCCAATCGATTAGATAGAAAAGTTTTGACCTTAACATCTTTGAATCTAAAATGTTCTTCACCTCGAATTCAGGTTCTCCATCTATTTGAATGGGTTCTGGAGGCTTGATTAGTCTGGTTCCAGGTTGCACTGGTTTCAAAAGTGACACATGAAAAACAGGGTGAATTTGCATGTTAGCTGGTAAATCAAGTTTAACGGCCGCTGGATTGATTATGGCCGTAATGGAGTAAGGCCCCAGATATTTTGGATTAAAAGTTCGAGGTCCCTTGAGTGATAAGTGCCTTGTAGCCAGCCATACTTGGTCCCCAATCTGGTACTGAGGTGCTTCACTCCGATGCAGGTCAGCATTCTTCTTGTATTTTCTCTTGGCTTGTTGTAAATGTGTAGTTGCTTTTTTGAAGGCTTGGGTAATTGTAGAATGCAGATGGTCCACTGCGGGCATTCCGAGGCCTTGAGGCGAGTCGAGGTCTGAGGTTCGAGGGTGATGCCCATATAAAGTATAAAAAGGACTTTGCCCAGTTCCAGAGTGTACCGAATTATTATATGCATATTCGGCTATCCAAAGAATGTCTTTCCAGTTACTTTCAGATTGCTACAACATACACCGTAAATATTGCTCAAGGGTCTGATTCGTCCTCTCTGTTTGACCATCGGTCTGTGGGTGGTGACTAGTCGATAATCTTACATCGATTTGTGCCAATTGACAACATCTACGCCAAAAGTGGGAAATGAATTGGCTTCCCCGGTCTTAGATTAGTACAGACGGGAATCCATGTAAACGAACAATATTTTCAAGGAATTCTTTGGCTAGAACTGAAGCTGAAGGTAAACCTTTCAATGGAATGAAGTGGGCCATTTTGGAAAATAAATCCACAATAACAAGAATAGTGTTATATCCTGGAGGAGGTAAATCCGTAATAAAATCCAATGACAGGGTGTGCCAAGGTGCTGGCGGAATGTCTAAAGGTTGAAGGAGACCGGCTGGTCTTTTCTTTTGGCCTTTATTTTGGGCGCAAACACCACAGGACATCACAAATGATTTAACATCTTTTCGCAAAGAAGGCCACCAGAATTGTCGTTTCACCTTTTCTTCCGTCTTAGCAATACCAGGGTGCCCCTCTATTAGTGTATCATGATAACGAGAAATAATGAGCTCTTGTAATTCCTTGTGTGGCAGAAATAAGCGCCCTTGGAAATAAGCTAAATCATTATTTATAGTAAAGTCAGATCCCTTTTGTACCCAATCCTGTAAGTCTGTAGGGTCCAGGAGTTGTTTAACTCTAGCTTGAATGTCTTCAAGCGTTTGTAAAGAAGTCATGCCCAAAATTCTCTGTTCGGGAATTATCGGTACAGGTTCTGAGTTAGTATCAGTTTCTCCCATTCCTATTCGGGATAGAGCGTCCGCTTTTCCATTCTTACAGCCAGGACGGTAGGTGATTACAAAATCGAATTCCGCAAAAAACAAAGCCCAACGGAGCTGTCGAGATGACTGAGCCTTGGCGGTCTTTAAATACTGTAAGTTCCGGTGGTCGGTGATCACCGTGATGGTATGTCTAGCGCCAAGTAGATAATGCTGCCAGGCTTTAAAGGCGGATTTAATGGCTAACAGTTCTTTGTCAGTGATTGCGTAGTTAACCTCGGGTTCCAAGAATTTTCTGGACCAAAATGCAACGGGATGCAGTTGGTTAGTTTCGGGATCTCTTTGAGACAGGACAGCTCCCATGGCTAGGCTGGATGCGTCAGTTTCGACGACATAAGGGAGATCTGGGCGCGGGTGCTTCAATACAGGTGCGGAGGTAAATTTAGCTTTTAGTTCCTGAAAGGCCTGCTCGGCTTCTTCAGACCATTCGAAACGTTTATTTTTCCTTAAGAGCGCAGTGATGGGTTGAACCACACGAGAAAATTCCGGGATAAACCTGCGATAAAAATTGGCAAAGCCATGCATGCTTTGAACACCTTTCACGGAGCTAGGCGATGGCCATTTGAGGATAGCATCCACTTTTCGTGAGTCCATGCGGACTCCTTTAGGTGTCAGGATGAAACCAAGAAACTCGACTTCTGTGGCATGGAAAACACATTTTTAAAGTTTAGCAAATAGTTTGTGTTTGCGCAATTTCTCGAGAACTGCCCCGACATGTTTTCTATGATCAGATTCCGAAGAGGAGTACACAAGAATGTCATCGATATATACGACAACACAAACGTCGATGAGTTCCCGAAAGACATTGTTCATGAAGTATTGGAAGGCAGCCGGTGCATTGCACAATCCGAAAGGCATCACCTGGTACTCAAATAGCCCATATTTGGTGCGGAAGGCAGTTTTCCATTCATCGCCTTCCCTTATTCGCACCAGATGGTAGGCATCCTTCACCTGGTCAAGGAGTTCAGGGATCAGAGGCAAAGGGTATCTGTTTTTAACAGTTATCTGGTTCAATACGCGGTAGTCAATACAAGTTCTGAGGTTGCCTTCTTTCTTAGGCACGAAGAATAAAGCCGAGGATGCAGGAGACTTAGACGGGCGAATAAAACCATTGGTTAGGTACTGATCTAGATATTGTCGTAAATGAAGAGTCTCGGGTTCGGTAAGGGCATAGATCCTGCTTCAAGGGGGTTGTGCACCGGGCAATAGATCGATCTGGCAATCGTACGACCTGTGAGGCGGTAGAGTGTTGGCCTGTTCCTTTTGGAAGACGTCTTGAAATTCTTGGTATTCTGGCGGTATTTGCAAAATGACAGGGGTTACTGTAGCTAGGCCAATATTTGGATTTCTTGCATAACAGGTTTGTGCACAATCTGGAAAGGTTATCCTCTTTGCTCGCCAGTCAATTCGAGGATTATGTGTTTCCAACCAAGGGATTCCTAGAATCACTTGAAATTGTGGAGCCTTGATTATATCAAACACAATTGCCTCCCGATGTCCGTCTTGACCCAACAATGTCACTTCAGTAGTGGAGTGCGTTACCGGCCCAGAGGCGATTTCGGTTCCATCCACTGTGGTGATGACATCCTTTCTGGTTTTAGGGCAAAGAGGGAGGTTGATCCTGGAAGCCAATTCACAATCCACATAGTTTCCTGTAGCCCCACTATCGATGTATGCCTTAATGGCATGTAACCGCCCAGGCTGCTTCGGATTTACGAGGACCATTGGCATGATGAAATGCGAGGTCAGAGAGTTAGTTTTTAAGCTCGGCAAGCGGACCCCTACGCTTGTCGGGCATGGTTGTTTCCCGACACAGATTCCATCAGGTTCTTATCAGCGACTCCTACCGCCTTCTTAGACGGTTTTATAGGGCAATCTCGTAAAAAGTGTCCAGAAGCCCCACAATAAAGGCATAATTGCATTTGCCGTCTTCTTTCACGCTCTTTTTGAGTTAAAGGTCCTTTAACCCCTCCAATTTGCATAGGTTCAGTAACATCGGCACCCTTGGGGTTAACATGGGTTTTGACCAAAACCCGGGTCTCAAACTTGGACCGATCTGCCTTTCTGTTTTGAAGTCTGTGATCTAATTGGACTACCAAGTCTATATATTCAGAGCAGTCTTGGGGTGGATTTACAACCTGGGCCAGGACATCCTTAAGTTCTCCATGTAGACCTCGATGGAACAACGTGATTCTTTTATCCTCCGGCCATCCAGTCTCCACAATTAACCTATTGAAGGTCGCGATATAGGCTAAGAGGTCCAGGTTACCCTGTCATAGGGATAGAAGCTCGTCCAGGGCCTGTCCCTGAGAATGCCACGCAAAACGTCTTTCCATGCTTGTCTGGAAGGCTTGCAAGTTCCGAAGAATTGGGTCATCTTGAGTAACCAGTGGAACTGACCAATCCGCAGCACTGCCGCTGAGATATGATAGTACAAAAGCGACCTTGGTTTGGTCGTTAGGGAAGGCCCCAGGTCTGCAGAGGAAGTGCAATCGGCATTGATTCATGAATACGGCGAACCTTTTGGGATCCCCGGCAAAACGTTCCGGTGGGACCAGTGGCATATTTCCAGGTAGATTAATTTGCACAGGGTTATTTGAAACCACTGGGGTGGAATTACCCCCAGAACCTGGTAAAGGAGTTTGACCAGCCTGACCTTGTAATGGCTGTCTGGCAAGATCTTCAGTTCGTTCTTTAGATACAATTAACTCTCTCCTGAGGGCATTCGTCTCCTGGCGAGCGGAATGAACTTCAGCCCGTAATTCCCCCAATAGCTGGGCCAGCTGGTCTGTCTCGGAAGTCTCCATAGCGCCCGGGTGGGAAATTGTAGGTAGGCTTTGCGTTCTGTAACGCTCACCTGATTCCCATAGAGGCGCCGACCTGTTCTGGACTGCTATGACCTCTTCTAAGGTGATGCGCAGGACTCGGAAGACGGACTGGACCGGACCACCAAACCTCGCCTGTCTGGCCCGTAGAAGAATCCTTCTGTAGATGGAAAAGGGGATTAACTGTCTACTGGATAATGTGTCGGATTTCCCCCCCTTCCCCCTCTCACACTCCTCGAACCCCCTCTGCGATTCCCCATAGAGTCTCACCTTAGAGTCTGAAAGGACGAGCTCTCCATCCTGCTTCCGATGCAGGGGCGCGTTGATTTCCAGTTACTTCACTGGATCTCGGGTTTGGTGAGTATTCAACTCCGCTTGACTTTTCCGATATGAGGCCGTAAGTATTCAGTTGCAAAAGTTCAAGCCTTAATTGTCAGTTGTCCTTTTCTTTATTTCAGATGCAGGATGAAGAATCCTCATAGAGGAATGGATTCGCCGAAGGTAAACTCTGGTGAGTCTTTTTGATGGATGGTTCCCTTAGTGATCTTGCTTTCACCCACTAATGCGCGTGTCTTTTTCCCCTTAGGGGCCGGGTACGGAAGTGCCAAAGAAGCGGCGCCGACCCGAGGTGAGGAAAGATTGTCCCAACAATAATCAGGTAAGTCTTAAGGTGGAAGAATCAGGCATTCCTCAATCTGTTCCTTCGCTCACCTTTGTTTTGTCTCTTTTTCTCCTTAGGCGCTGAAAGGCGACGGGTGGTGCCAAAGGTCGCTGAAGAGCCCGAGGGCGCCTCGTGAAGGTGAGTGGAACGCGGTGCTGCAGCGAGCGAAGCGATGCACTTCTAAAAATAATGTCTTTTCTCAGGATCGTCGGAGTGATGGTTCCAGGCTCCGGATGGAGGTAGGTAAAGTTCAATTATTCACCTTTCTCTCCTTTCCTTCCTTTTCAGGTGTTCCAGGTTGCAGGCGGGTGTGGCTGGAGCCAGGATGAAGGAGCAGACACGGTGAGCGTCCAGCTGCTAGATGCAGAACAACGCGAAGAGTGAGCTTCTGTCTGGGCGTGGTTTAAATAGCCCCCAAAGTAGTTTGAGGTAAGTATTCTTCCTCAGCCACCCCAGAGTGGTAAAATAGTCCCATAGGTAAAATAGTCCCTTTCAGACCTCAAGAAGGTCTGGATCCGGCAGCATGGTCTGCATCAGGTAAGTCCATCCAAGCACTCCCATAATGAGCCTGGCGTCTATGGTGCCAGGACTGATGCCTTCTATGAGACTGGCGCCAAAGGCGCCAGGACAATGGTCAAAGAGCCCCTATAAGGGGTTGCTGGGTCCCTCCCTGGGGACATGATGTCTGCTTTCGGGGACGCTGGGCCTGAACTGGCTTCCCGGGAGTAGGCATCATGACATCATCCCTATATCGGAGTGTCTGGTTTTCTACACTTAGTGCTTTTTCACAATAACACTGGCAATGAGATATGATCCTGTAAATATTGTATATTCTATGTGAAGACTGGAGGCAAGCATTATGCTTCAACTTCTATTTATTTGCTCCTCAGCCGTTTCAACAAAAACATAAGAAAACACTGAAAAAGATCCTCTTCATCGCTTTTCTTTTCTTATAACTACAAATCCCAATGTCTCAGTAGTCCTATCCTGTTTAATCCAGCTAGGACGCCCTTCCTGGACCAGGACTGCTCTTCTTTTACTACTCTTCAGCAGATAAGTACCATTTTATCACTTTTCCGTCTGTTGTACATGGTTGCGTGATTGTGGCTTAAGCAAAAAGGAATAATTGGAAGGAAGAATAATTACTATATATATATATATATATATATATATATATATATATATATATATATATATATATATGCACACACACGTGTAGTAGTTTGGGTAAGCGTTTAAAATATTCGTAGAGTGAACAGGTCGCAGTCAACAGCGAACAAGTGATGACAACTAGGATAGCGCGAGCGCAATTGTTAAACCCACGGATTAGCACGCACGAAGCTTTCGACTGTGTGTGTTTATTGTAGCTTTCGGCACATAGGCGGGCAGGCCCCGTGCCGCATTGCCGACACACCCGGGAGCTCACCCGGCCTTGTCGTCTCAACACTTCACAACCCCTTCCCTCGTGGGTGTGGAGTCAAGCACGCGCAAAACATCCTTCCCCCTCCTTCGGAGAGGCGGAGCCGGAGTGCTACATCACAGTAATTCTCATTTATGCGACACGAAAGCAGAGAAGTGTGAATACCGGGCCCGGCGGTGATTGAAAAGGCTAAAGGATTAATATCGTAGCACGCATGACATTCGGCAGCTACTAGAACCTACGCTGCAATAGCACACGCAGCAAGCAGAGCAGATCAGTTCATCTGACAGCTTAGAAGAGCTGAGAAGCAGTGCATACGACCCGCAATACAGAGAGGAACACCTCATTACGAATTGGCTCCAGACAGCCCGACAGAGGGGCATACGGTCGCAAAAGAAACCAATAAGCAGATACTGGTGCTAGCCACAAACAAAAAAAAGGAACAAAAAAGGAAATGATATATTACAGATAAGAAAGACACGGTTTATAGGATAACAAATCATCTGAATCAACATAGCAGTGGCCGTGTGGGAGACACCTGATTCAGGTGCCAGGCACACAGCACACGAGATCATGTCTGAATTCGAGTGGAGCCAGGAGGAGCAGCCTCTAGACCTCGCCGCCAGTTTTAAAGAAGTGTTGGGGAGCTTGTTGATAGATGCTATGGCACAAGGGGTCAAACCCGTACAGGAACGGCTGGAAAGCCTAGAATCCATATTAAGTCAGCCCAGAGAGAGCACCAGAGATACAGACGGCACGCCCTCAGTAGATTGAGAATTAAGCTTCGGGGGAGTGTCTTGCGCTCAAGGTCAGTCCTTTCAATGCAAAAAATATTTCAAACAAACGTAGCATATGTCCAAATCATGTGAGATTTTGAATGATGTTTATTTTCCAAAAGAACAACACCCTTGAAAACAGGGGCGAAGGGGAGTAATCAGACCCGCAAGAGGAAAGCCTCTACTGACTCTCCGGGTCAACCTTACGGGGTAAAAGAAAAGACCCCAGAGGCAGTCGACATCTTTGCTAAGCTGAAAGAAGCCTTCATGCAAAGGTCAACAGTGCTAAGCCTCACGACCCCCTTCCCAGGGGAAGAAAATATGGGCAAGGAGGACCCAGGCTCAGAAGAGGAGACGGCAGAAGGCGATCTATTTTACCATGAGTGTTAAACGGGATATCATATCGTGCCTCCTTTCTCGCATATATTGGCCTAAGCCCAGTCGCTCTGCGAAGAAAACCGCTTTGCAAAGTTCCGATTCTAGATCGACTTTGCCGCCATTTTAGGTCCATCTGCCATTTTGATTTCCATTCCAATGTAACTTTGTATTCTAAAAGGGTGGACAGTGTTTCCCGCTTGTAACTGAGCCATCCTGAACCTTGTACGATAGTTAATGTGTAAACTGTCCGTTGGCCGAATGTTTGGGTTGAGTAAAGAGACCTTGCCCCATGCCTGACTTGTAGACAGAGGATTGTCTGCGCCAATAAATCTGATCCACGGACATACATCGACCACAATGTTAATCAAATATCGAACGTGGACACTGGCTGAACTGCATTGTAAGAGACATGTGCTAAGGCTTACTGTTAAATCCAAGAATACACTGTTGCCATTGTAACCTGTTTGTATGTAAACCGAGGATGATCCATGTGCATATTGTCGTACAAGCCATAAGTGAACTCGGCACGAACTCTAGACCATGGATTATTAACTTGCAGAGGGGCTGGACATTATTATCGAAAATGTATAAAATGCACAACTGTTTAGACGTCCAGTACCTCTCACTTCTCACACCGAAAGGGCTGGTATTCGCTGTGATGTACTGAGGGCCAGATAGCTATCTGGTTTGTTTCGTTGTAACTGTACAGTATTAGAATAAAGATCTGTGAATCTTTATAAACCAGTGTTTGGTGTATTTCCTTTTGGGGTACTCAGCCTCGATATTTTCTTTTGCTTTTACATGAGGAGCAAGAGAAGGCAGAGGAAGAGTGGGCAAGACCCAGTGGGGGTAAGAAAGCCTACCAGGAGAAACATCTGGACGAAGAGCCAGAGGAGATCATGGATATGTTTGACCCAGACAGTATCAGGAACCCCAGATCCTCTGATTGGCAGCCCTCCCCAGAGTAATACAATACATGGCTCTGAGACTAAGGAAGGCCCTGGACAAAGAAGAGAGGGAACGCCTACGCGCAGAATGCCCACGGCTGGACCTCCCAGGAGAAGTGGCAGAGACGCCAGAATTGGACCCTAAGATGCTAACTTTCGTTTCGAATACCAACAAGGACCCGTGAAAAGGGATAGACAGGTCCTGGAGGAGCTGCCAGGAAAAAGTACTAGATATATCTGGCCCGCTAGCTAAGATAATGGATCTGGCAGAGAATGCCAGGGATACTGGAGAAGTCGATCCTGAAGCCCTGGCTAGCTCGGCTCAGAGAGCAGTCTGTCTGTTAGGCAATGCAAACTGCGCCATCTCCTCGGAAAGGAGGAGAGGTTTACTACTTAAAATAGACCCCAAGTTAAGTGATCTAGCTTCCTACGAGGCTGGGGAAGCAGCACAGGGTGTCCTCTTCGGGGAGACGTTCGACAAGATGATGGTCAGGTTTGTCAGCACCTATACATCTCTGGAGAAGGCTCAAGCATCAATACGGAAATGTCCCCGGGCAGAGTTTTTGCCGGGAATGGCCACTATCGGGGACACGCAGCCAGTCGTTTTCAGGGAGGAAGAAGACCCCAGAATCCCATAGCACAGTACTGGGAAAATAAACAACAGGACTCCTTCTTTCCGGCCAGAGGACGATTCCTGAGAGATCACAGAGGAAGAGGTGCCGGCCGAGGCCAGAGCTTTACCCCAGGTGCGAGTCATGAAATGGGGAGGGGGGCACAGTGATTTTCTGGGACAATTGGTGCGTGCTTTCCAGAGATACTTGGGTTTTTCAAACTGTCAGAGGTCTGCCGCTGGAATTTATTCAGCAGCCCATACAAATATACTGGCCACACCAGCCGCACCTGGGGCAAGCGGAGCAAGAGAGCCTAGAACGCAAACTGCACCAGCTAGAGAGGAAGGAGGCCATAGAAAAGTGCAGGTCGTTCCCCAGATTCATAAGCAATATGTTCCTGGTCCACAGAAAGGAGAAGGTGCAACCAGTTATAAACCTAAAAGAGCTAAATAGCTGGATTGTATGCCGCCACTTCAAGATGGAAGGAATACACCAGCTCAGAGACTCCCTAAGAGAAGGGGACTGGCTGACAAGATTAGACTTGAAGAACACTTACCTGACTGTACCAGTACAAGAGTAATTCAGGACCTTCCTGGATTTCCGCTGGAACAGACAACTATGGCAATTCAGAACAATGCCCTTTGGACTAGCCTCAGCACCTTGGGCTTTCACTAAGTTGATGAGACCAGTAGCAGCAGCGATCCGAGAGAAGGGTATCAGGATGATTATATATCTGGACAACCCACTGCTCCTAGCAGCGGATCGAGAGACGCTGGTATATCAGACGGCATGCGTGCAAGACCTCCTGATGTCTCTTGGATTCCTAATGAACGTGGAGAAATCGGACACCACGCCGGCACAAAGACTGGACTTTCTAGGTTCATCCTACATACCAGAAAAGCAACGCTGGAGTTACCAGCCCAAAAAATAAGAGACATCAAGAAAGAGATCAGAGACTGTTTGAGAAAGCAGACGATATCGATCAGAGTGAGTGCTAGCGAGGATAGCAGGGATGCTAACAACGTCGATTTAAGCTATCTTCCCAGGTCCTATGCACTATCGTGCTCTTCAGAGACTGAAGATCAAACAGTTGCAACAAAGTCTGAAATACAACCAGCTAATATCCTTAGATCGAGACTCCATTACAGAACTGGAATGGTGGTTGAAGAATATGGCTGCCTGGAATGGTCGTGCATTTTCGGAGATCGGCCAGATCTAGTGATAGAATCAGATGCCAGCCGAATAGGCTGGGGGGAGAAATGCGGGTCTCTAGACACCGGAGGGAAATGGAGTGAAGAGGAACTCCGCCTGCACATATACTGTTTGGAAATTCTAGCAGGCTCCTTTGCTATCAAGGCGTTCACGAAGGGGAGTGTGAGTTCATGTGTCCTGCTCAAGATGGACAATATATCAGTGGTCAGGTACATAAACCACCTAGGGGGAACGAGATCCAGATTTCTAGTAGAGCTAGCGAAAGACTTCAGGCATTTCTGCCTTCAGTCAGGGACTTCAGTGACAGCAGAATATCTGCCAGGAGCACTGAATGACTGGAACTCGCGATACCGGACAGACCCCAGCGACTGGAGGCTGAGCACAGAAGTGTTTCAGCGTCTGAATCAGCTGTGGGGTCCAGTTCACACCGATCTGTTCGCATCTCGGCTCAACATGCAGACACCCAGCTACTTCAGCTGGAGGCTGGATCCAGGCACCCAGGGCACGGATGCATTTCTCTAAAGGTGTACTGGAGAACTGCATTATGCCTTTCCTCCCTTCGTGATATTGAGCAGATCACTAGTGAAGTGTCCGAGGGAGAAAGCAGAGTTGATTTTGATAGCGCCGTTGTGGAAGTCACAAGTTTGGTTTCCAACACTGATGGAACTGGGGATGGACATCCCTCGAGTCTTCCCAGACGGAGAACGACTTCTCACAGACCCAGCTGGGTCGTCTCATTCTCCGAGAGTGAGAGGGACTATTCCGCTAATAGCATGCAGATTATCAGGAGACGCTAGGCACTGGCAGGCATTTTGTCTCAAGCTGCAGAGCTCATTGCAGAGTCTTGGGTTCCATCCACTAGGAGGAGCAACAACGCGGCTTGGGCCAAGTGGTCGAGCTGGTGTAGAGGGAGACATTTTCATCCCGTTTCAGCCCCTATAGTAGCTATATTGAATGTTCTAGCACATCTGTTGCAGGATGGGAAAGCGTTTCGTACCATCGGAGTGTTCAGGTCGGCTATTTCAGCAGGCCACCTACCGATCGAAGGGGTCCCAGCAGTGGAACATCCAGCAGTAGCCAGGCTAATAAGAGGGGCGTGATATAAAGCACCTCCGGAGCAGAGATATAATTAAGTGTGGGACATTACAGAGGTGCTGCGGTTGCTAGCGAGTTGGCCAGCAGACGGTACCTGTCGCTAAAGCAACTGTCCGGTAAATTAGCAATGCTTTTATGTCTGGTATCTTGCACACGAGTAGCCGACGTCACTGCACTTGAGGTTAACAGGAAGTCTTTCAGTCCGGAAGGGGTGACCTTTTCAATAGTTAGAAGGACTAAGACAGGATCTACTACGGTGCACTATCCCTATTTCCTGAGCAATCCCAAATTGTGTGTAGCGAGGTGCATCAAGGAATACGAGAGCAGGACAGCGGAGTACAGGGCAGCTGGTACTACACAGCTGTTGATTGCGTGCAGGAGAGCTTTTCAGGCAGTATCCGAAAGCCACCATACCAAGGTGGGTGAGAGGTGATGCAGCTAGCAGGCACTGACTTGGAAATGTATGCCGCGCATTCAGTGAGGGGTGCAATGGTGTCCAGAGTGTTCATAGCAGGGGTGTCACTGCAGGATATTATGCAAGCAGCGGATTGGGCTAGCGATAATACCTTTAAAGAGTTTTATTTCAAGCCGATTGAAGGTTTGGCCACAGCTGTATTGGGGAGGTTTTGAACAAGCATAATGCTCGCCTTCAGTCTCGGCATAGAATGAAGATTACCCTGCTAGTTGCACAGGGAGTCTTGATTCTATTAAAGACTAGGAGGCGAGTATTACATTCCCACCCTGTCATGTACTGTCTACACTGTATGCAATTAACTATGGATGCGATGGTACGAGGACTCCAGCCTGACATTGTTGTTTGTATAATCCTTAGGGGAAGACCAGAAGAATAACAAAGTTGAGGATCAGTGAGCACCAAGGCCTGTGAGAAGTTAAATAGCACAAGCATGCAGCAGCTACGTTGAGTTTACAAAGAGTTGGATTTGTTCTTCCTGTTGGTTGGACATTGTTATAAGATGTTTGAAAGATGCAGTTCAGAGTACGTAAAGAAGAGGAGTAGTCCAGGAACAGGAAGGGTGTCATAGCTGGACTGAACAGGATAGGACTACAGAGACATTGGGATTTGTAGTTTATAAGAAAAGAAAAGTGATGAAGAGGATCCTTTTCAGTGTTTTCTTATGTTTGTTGAAACTGCTGAGGAGCAAATAAATAGAAGTTGAAGCATAATGCTTGCCTCCTAGTCTTTAATAGAATCAAGACTCCCTACGCAACTGGAAGGGGTAATCGTCATTGTTCATGTCAGTTAGCCTGGCAAAATGCTATCGTCTGGCCTCTATCTTCTCATGAGGTGTTGGGAGACTCAGCCCATCGTGGCATATCGACCTCCCAAGTGGTTTTGTTCCCTTATAGCTCCCACCCCCTCATGATGTATTCTTCGGTTCATCCTCTTGTGGGTTGTCTGGCGTCTCTGGTCGTCTGCGACTTTCAAGGCTCTCACCCGCTCCAGAGGTATTCTCAGGTTCAACCCCTGGTGGCATCTTTGCCCTCTATCGGTGCATCACCGCCCTTCTCCCGCTTCCTTCGCTCGTCTGTGTTCTTGTTCTCCTGCGGCAATGCTAGTCAGGGGAGTTGGCTTCTCTGTTCATTGCAGAACTGTTTTTCCGATGTCTGCGCCGTTGCGTCTCAACAACCGGTTCCACTTGCCTGCGACCAACACTAGTTTGGAGTTGGGGCGCCAGAATACTGCTTCAGACGCAATTCGCTTCTCCCTCAGTAAGGTGGCCCCATGCTTCTCAGGGTTTACCTGGTATCTCCTCTGAAGCATAGAGTCCTCTCTAGAGCCCTTATTCCTTGGTCGCATCAGTTTACCCATCAGCCAGCTCATGCTAGTACATAGGCTGCCCGTGTAATCCCATTATGGGGATACCTGATTTTTTATCCCAGAGCCATGCTAGCAGTCTGGCTGGTGGATCACCCATAAACTGTGAGGAAAACAGCACCAGATTGAAGAATTCCTTCTAATCGACTTCAGAGTGGTAGTCATGATGTCTGGTCCTCCGGAGTCTGATGACAAAGTTCTGCGACATTGGACCAAGTGGCTGTCGACTCTCAGGAGATGAGCAGTTTTCTGGTGCTTGCATAAGGTAATCTGAGAAGGGGGGTAACTTCAGAACAACTGGGTCAAGAGTACTGATGGGCCAGAGTGCTCTAATCTTTTCAGAATTAGCCTTGTGGACAGATTCTGAGCGGTTACCCTATATTGATGAACAAGGAAAAAGGTCTACCCAAACTCTATCAAAGTATTGTGACTTAGCAGTACGAGTTGGGAGAGTGGTTAAGGGTTCAGTTAAGGATACAGAGAGCACTCCTACTAAAACAAGCTAGGTAGAAAGTATAAAAATAGAAACATGTATTTAGGCTTTGGACAACTCCTATCCATCAAAAAATCACAAGTAAATTCCTAAACATGCATCGCTAATATACATGCACATTCCTTTTGGTATTGCTCTGGCTACAGAGTGCCATTACTTTATTTTATTTTTAAATACAGTAACATCAGAATAAGAACACTGTTGTATGGCAAAGTGAGTGAAGAAAAAGAAGAAAAAACATGGTAAAAGTTTAACAAATACGAGAACTAATGGGTACAAATAAAGGAGTTAAAACACAATACACTACCTTATTAAAATAAGGCAATACACTTAAACAGTCCTTCCCCTTGCTAAGAAAAATGATACCTAATGCCCTTAAAGTCACATGTCCTGGTAGAATCCTTTGTTCTCCCAATCCCACCACCTTATGGGAAGGGCGGGAGAGGGGAGGGAGGATTGTTGCCCAGACAGAACTCCACTGATTACGTTTAGGCAAGGGAGAGGTAGGGTTAGGACTTGTTAAACCTTATGCATGGGGTGGTAGAAACAGGTGTGTTAGCCCACCCCCTGTACTCAGATTTTCTCAGGGACCATTTCTGGGGCTCCTGAATTCAATGGGCCCACCTTGTGCTGGTGTGGGAGTTCCTGGCACCGGAGAGTTGCTGCATGACCCTTGAAGAAAGGTCCACCATTTTGTCAATGACTTTTAAGGTCCCCCAGGACACGATGCAGGCAGGAGACACTGATTGCCACGGCTATCAAACAACAGAAGTTGAACCTTGGCAGAAACAAAGACGCCGGTCCTAGAAGGCCCCTACCCATGCTACAGAGCTACAACTGCATATGGGGGCACTTGGTCCACAAATTGAGGGTATGTGCAAACTCGGGACGGCAACCGATTGTCAGGTCCTCAGGATATCTGAGAATTCTGGGTTGGGGTGATGCATACAGTGGGAGGTTGCTTTACTAATAGGCTTCTGAAGGGGTTGGGGTTGATCGGGCAGGGAGCATGAGTGAATGAGAATATCTGAATTCAATGCCTATATCGTTTCTTCCTTTGGTTAACTATTTCTCCCTAGGAGAATCATGAGCCCTTTCCAAGATGGAGAAGGAAGACTCGTACAGTGATTGGTTTATTGTTCTCTAATGAGGAAAAGTGGAATCTTGCAGTGTTTCTAATTGCCTTTCATGCTTAGCTATGAAACAAGGAGGTCCTAGTAATGAGAGTGGCTAATGTAAGACCTAGTTTTCGCGCTCTTGAAGAGAACTAAATGGATATCTTCTAGGAACATGTTGGAGAATACTTGGTGGGGGCTTTATTTCATGTTTTACATTTGCCATTGCATTTTTTAAGTGTGAATAGAAGCTGTTTGCAGAGGATCATTAGATTCTGCCAAGACATGCAAATAACGGTACTTTTTGCATCAAGGAAGCAAGACTGAGTAATCTAAAGTTCAGCTTATTATGTGTGAATGCTCTGGTTTTCCGCAATTATAGCGCAAGATTGTTAATGTTATGTGGTAAGTCAGAATCAGGCGATGGATACTGTCATATTTGTGTGGATTATTTATTGGTTCAAAGTTTCAAATCATGCTCTGTCCCTGATGTGAGGATCACTATCCTAGAAAACAAGTCCAAAGGGTGCTAGTCAGGATGTCCTACAAAGAAAACTATGTCCCATGTCCAGAAAACAATACTCTAGTGTGGATTCTGTCCCTACTACTTTGTAAATAAGAAAAGGTTAACAAACACATGCAAGTTCCTTCCCCCACCAAGGAACGTTGACTGACATTTTACTCACTTGTGATCTTTCCTAGTTGCAGGTAGTGTGGTCTCTTGGCCCTTTTCAAAGTTCCAGTCACTAATACAAGTCTCTCATTTCCTTCTCTCCCTCTTCCAGTTGCACCATCGTATCATAATCTCCGATTAGTCTCTTCCAGGTTACAGTATATCAAAATGTTTGTCAGTCTCTTTTTTACGAAACAGCCTTGGTTGTTCCAACCACTGCTCAGTGCCAAGTTATGTCCCTGGGATCCATAGCCAGGATTCTTGTTAAGTATGGTCACCAGTCTCTGGGTCCTCAGGTTTCCCAGGCTAGTGTGACCTTTGGCTTCTTGAATCCCATCTTGTAATTGGGTTGCTCTCATGCGGTTTGGTTTCACACACACCCCCTTCTGTGTTTTGTTTTCTGTCCCCCTCCCCTCCACCTCTGGGGTGGTGTTCTTGCTAGTCCCTGGGGTCAGGTGTTTGGTATCCCGTCTTGGGGCCTGGTTTCTGGTAACCAGTCTTGGGCTATGGCTTCTCTCCACCCCACCTTCGAATATACTCTTTCTTACCCCGCCTTGGGGTATGTTGTCAGATGTTCCGCCTTGGTGTATGCTTTCTGGTAGCCTGCATTGGGCTATAGTTTATCTTGCCCTGCCGTCATGTACACTCTTTTTTTGGCCCGCATTGGGATATACTCTTTTTCGCTCCCCTTGAGGTATAGTCTCAGGTAGCCTGTTTTGGGTTATGGCTGGCTCCCCCTCCAACATCCCCCAGAGCCACTGCATACCTGGTTCTCTGTGCTGGTCTTCCTCAGGCAGACTGGAATCTTCGGGGTCACTGTAGCTGGCTCCTCTGCAGCTCTCACATCTCGGCTGCAGTCAGCGTCAGGACCTTTCTCTCTCTGTGCCCTCTGTGTTTGATGGCTCTTCTCCTTCTGCCCACTGCCTGTCTCCATGGTTGAGACCAGCCCGGCTTCTTCTGTTGGTGTCTTTGCATTTTTGGGCTTACCCGCTTCCTTGAACACCATGCTAGGCATTTGTCTTATTCCTTGGGACATGCTTCCCATGACGAGGACCTCACACCTCTGCCGCTCTGCAGGTGACTTGTTCTCCTACTCACCTTTTTCTTTCAAACCAACAAAGGGAGTGTTTGTTCTGTGCACTTTCCCTTCAGGCACGGATGGGGTCAGAAAGCCTGTCCGTCACTCTTGTGAACAATTGAGAGTCTGTGCACCATTCGATTCCCATATTTCCCACAAAGGTCTAATCTTCTTGGGATAAGGGAGGATAACAAATAACCCTTACTTGAGATGCCATGTCCTCTAAGCGGAGAGGTGAGTGTTCACCCCGGTATCACACCATTATTTTGCGGCTGAAAATACTGAATTTCAAACTTCTAGTAATCAATATTATAAGGGGAGTATGGGAGGGCTGCGGGTGGTTGTCCCCCCATATACAAGTGCATTGAAATGTGCCAAAACAATTAAATCCATATTTTCGGCCGCAGGATAATTCTTTCACAAAAGTCACATAGATCTGTTCACCCCAGTGATATCATGCTTACCCTGTCTGCTAGGACTTGTTAAGCGGAGCAGGCTCACCTCCCTAGTTCCAAAGAGGGTGTCTCTCCCGTGGGGAGAGGGGACGAATTCCCTGGATTCGTCAGTTACCAGTAGCGTCTGAAGGCAGTGTGGGACGGCACTCCAAGCAATCACATTCCACAGTGTCCAAGTGGGGGTTGCACAGCACACTGTCTCGAGTTCACCAAAGAAAGCGCGTGTGATGCCACGGCGCATGCATTAGAAGGGACCTAATCATGTGCCACGCTAATAGGAACAAGAGTTGCGGGTGTACACAATCGGGTTGGCTCAGATATTCAAGGAGGCGCGATGTTTTTGAAGTATGCGTGTCATGTACGTCCTCAAGGAGAGACTCAAGTGCTTGCATCGTGCACTTCCGCAAAGTAAGGGGAAAAAACAGCCAATATGCACGAAAAGGCAGTTTCCAGACTACTTCCTTACTGAGGAACAAATTCTATGCCATATGTCTAGTTGAATTCTTCCTTTCTTTTCTTAAGTACAAATATATTTATAAAATGTATTCAGAGGAATTGTAAAAAGGTTTCAGAGCAAAATTGGGAGTCAAAATCAAGTTATTCCAGAATGCTAAAGTGAGAAATAAGTTAATTACCCACTGGGCAATAAGCATGGGTTCAACAGGTATGAGAAGGGTAACAAGGGTTGGGGGTGGGGGGTGAGGGGTGAGGGAGTACAATAAAAGGAGAGAAATAATAGCTTATGGGAACAATGTAATCCTTATGTTGTCTGTTACAGATGCTGGTAAGCAGTAGGAAATAACTGTAGAACAGAAGACTAACAGGCAGAATCTGTTTCTTATATTTTTTAGTCACTTCTCCTTTCAGGGACCTGGTGCTCAAATGAGGTATTACGATTAAGCAACTCCTGCAGGACATCAGCAAATGTGACCTGATAACGATGCAGCGAGGCAGTCCAGGAGGAAGCTGGTTAGCCCACAGGAGGGTTCTGGGACACTTCTGAAGTCTTCTAATGACAGGATTCTCTGGTAGGGGTCAATACTGTTTTTCCCACCAGTCTAGGGATCGAAACACTGATGAAGGCCTTCTACAGATCAGCAAAGGAGCAGGGCTTCTCAAGACAGTAGAAGACATTGTTTGTTGGCTGCAGTGACAAGTTGTACGTCTTCAACCGGATACCCCCTCTTTGAAGGGGTCTTGGCTCCAACGACGATCTGCTGAATGGCAACTGGAACCGTTGTTTAATCCCACATTCGGGCTGCAGTCACCTCTAATCCCACCAATGGTATATAAGTGCACCATTCAAACTAGCAGGGACTGTCCAATCATGGACAGCCACCAGCCACCAAATTAGCCCAGCAATAGAGACACTTGGCCAGGATGTGGACTGGGACAGTCCCAGCCCCCAAATCTGGCCACAAACACATACTGCCACTTTGCTCGGCAAATCTGTGGTGTTGCCCGGGTAATGGCCGATTATATATGGCAAATTAAGCCCTGTGGGGGCGGGAAGAAGGCAAAAATACAAGATGGCCAAAGGACAAGGCAACATCTTGTGGCCCAGCCATTTTAGATTATATAGTACTCGAAAAAAAGGCACTCCGCATTAAAATGCAAAAGTGCACATGAGAATGTAAAAATAAGTTGTAGAAAAATATCTGCTGCCACCATCATGCAAGTAACCATAAAATTACTAAAGACAAAGGGATAGATCTCTACCACACTTCACTGTAAAACAATGTGTGCAGTGTAAAACAAGTAACTTAGTAATGGAGGACAGAGCACCAGCACTAATAGCCAAAGCTACTGATCAATGGCGCCCAAACAGACGAGCTAAGCAAAAATAAGTTGTGGTTCCAAACAAACAGTTGGGGGCTTCCATAGATGTAAATGAAAACTATCGACACACTCAAAATGAGGTTGGTTTGTAAACTTCTTTGATGGCAGCACAGCAAAGTGGATAACACATTGACAGGATAGTGCAGCAGGAAGAAATCCAATGCGAACTTGCCCCGCTCAAAACACAGCCGTTTTTATACACTTCTTATACACTTTTGAATACTTTGACACCAATGGGAGGGGAGAAAACACTAAGGTGTTTTCATTAGAGCAGTCCATGGGAGTACATTTTCAGCTTCCTGCTTATCCTATAGACTTTAAACAAAAATCATAACTGTTTCACTGATCCTGGTATTGTGCAGTGAAGCCCACATGCCATGAATCTGTGTCGCTTTATGAGAGATATATGGCAACTTATCTAGTTTCTACCACAAAGCAGTGTCATCCGGACTAAACCGAGCAATTAAAAACTGTTAAGAGTTCATAAAAAGTAGTCTTACTCCGTAAGGCATGAGTAATGCGGGGAAAAGGAATTCTCGCATTTGTGTACCATGAGGAAACATGCATATGTGTGCACCTATTTCACAGTCAAAGTGGATTTGAACACTTAAAGCCAGTGCAGTGTTTTATTGGCCTGGCCTAACTACTAGCACAGCATTTCCTTTTGGTGAATTCTTGAAGCAGTGTTACATTTCTTCATTTCAACTAAGTACGTACCACCTTATAACATGCATTGCTGTTTGTTTTCCATCAAAGACCCTCTTAAGAGAACATCTCATTAGTCTCAGCCCTCTAATATCTCTGGGTAAATACATTGTATATTCCAAAAACTCTGTTGAACAACTTCTCAGAAGTCTTCATAAGGAGCAACTTCTCAGGAACACTCACTGTTCCAGTAGCCTTCTTTTGCATGCATAAGTATAAATACTTGGCCAGGCGAAATTAACAATATGCTCCTTACAGGCCAACACGACGATGTGTAAGATTCAGGCTCCAAGAGAACCAAAGTACCTTGTCAAACAGGACCATAGGGACGATCCAGAGGAATTGTCCTAGTTGCGAGTGTCCAGGGATTTAAATATGTGGCAAATGATACCAGTAATGTTACTGTATTCAGGAATAAAAGTGCAACATTCTGACCTAAAGAGAGAGCAAACATCCCCTTTAAATGCCAAAATGGTGTCTAGTGTCATTCGATTTTGCAGTACAATAGTACAGATCTGCTCATGAATGATCAAGGGAAGAGACAGTGGTATCATTGGCTACCTTCTCCAACAATAAAGCAGTGTCAACCAGAACAATTAAAAATGGTAATAGCCTAATTGTGCAGAGCATGAGTAATGCAGCAAAAATAATTCTCGCTTGTGTCTGCTGTGGTGAGACAGAAGGACAGACTCTCAGATGACATTTCTGTATGGTTTATTAAAGAATTATAAGGCCTACCTTTCCTTATAACTATGGTTTGGTCCTGCCTATCTTACTAACTACGGTGCTCGTCAGTCTTTCGTGAAAGTCGAAAATAAAGACGCCTGCTGTCCAAAACTACCCTCAATGACCCTACCACTATATAAACTAACTTAGGCTCGGACAATGGCTCTGTTCTCCGTAGGATACTGCTAGTATCAGTCTGTAGATTAGTATATGCACTCTTGTGACTTCTTTGATCAGTCTCTGTAACTCTTCAAATGGTCTTGTGTATTTTCCTCCTCCTTTAGGAATCTCTTTTAGGGATCTTATAGGTTTTACACTCCTGTGTGGTGTGGTTCTCTGTATATCCCTAGATACATTTGTTGTGTGGTGCCTCTGTCCCGTTTGGTTTATTATAGCTCAATTCATTTTGGTCTTTTTGACCTTGTCTCTGCTGTACTTCTTTTGCCTTTTCTCAGGGTATTACCACTGGTTCTTCCCTCTCTTTATTCAGCTTTTCAGTGATATGCTTTCTTGTGTTCTCACATTGAAAACTCATCAGGTTTAAGTTGAACTTAACCCCTTTTCCCATGGTATTGGGATCATTGTTTCTTCTTCCTTTATTTAGCTTTTCAATAATACGTTCTTCGGTATTATCTTCATATTTATTAAGCAGATTGTATGTATGTCCGGCTATACAAATACACACAGTTAAACAGACATCTACCAAATTTTGCATGGATTCCTCTTTTGTTTGGAGCAAGATTGTAGTCTATGTTTGGATGCAAAAAATTAACTCTGTAGACACCCTCATTTAGTGATGCTCACCCTGATTCACTACAGTAGGTACTAGAAGGAGGCAACATTTGGAAAAGTGTCTGAAGCTAAATGTTCGATATGTTGATTATTCCTTTGAAATGTATTACTACTGTATACAGTTCGAAAGTGTTTATTAAAGCATTTTTAAAGGGAATTAATAATGTATTTTTTAATCACACCACTCCAGATATGGCAAATGGCAAGGTTACAGTTTACTAAGTTCATTCACGAGAAGAAAGCACAATCAATATTTCTTGGACATCTTCTCAAATGTGCTGAAGCCACTGAGTGACTGAAACATGCCACACAAAAAACAAACATCACTTGGAAAAGCTCCATCTGATGCAAAGCAAAAAGCAATATCAAGAGCTTCTGAAACACAACAAACAGCAGCACGACTTGACGACCAGAGCACAAGAGCAACATCCTCCAGGGCACATGAGACACCAGAGAAAACTGTAACAAGACCTGCCGACAAGTACAACATCCCCCAGGGCACATGAGACACCACTCGATCAGGACACAGGCAACGCCGGATACTCCAGCTAGTTACACGTTAAATTGACTTGCTTCAAGATTAACTTTAGTTCATGACCAACACTGAGACGAGTTAGCTGTACGCTATAGTGATTCCCTTCTTGAGGTCACCCGTGACTCCTGTCCTCCGGGTTACTTTTGTCTTTACTGGAGAACATCTTCCAGAGTCGGGTTTCTCGGAATCCATCTCGCTTGGTCTGTGCCACTGGCGCCTTTTCTTAATCGGTGCTTGCTGTCTTGTGGTACCTTCTCTCTTCCTGGTCTCTCATCTCTTCTTTGTGCTTCGGTGCTCGGATGTGGGACCAGACATCGTCTGGCTTCACACTCGCACGGTTATCGGTAAAGTTTTGCGGACCAACGGTGCAACACGGATCCGTCTTTGTGGTCTTGCCACCATCTGTTCCTGTATTTATAACAGGAGGGACGGCCTCAGAACAGGCAAGACAAAGAGGCTAGCAAATAGATATATACAAAAGGAGTGTCTTGCCTACTAACATTTGGGTTTGCAATAATTTAGATGCAATGAAAATTTTGAATCCTCCAGGATTAGGTCAGTAAGTCATTATCAATTATGCATTTACTGGAGACAAGAGGAATTACCCAGGTACTGGACTAGTATCATGTAAGCCTTTTTTAATTTGGCTGCACAGATAACTTTGCAATCATAAACTGTGAAGACAAGAAAATTCATATTCAATTACGTGAAACACAGTTTTTTTCAAGTGTTTTACCAAAAAATCAAAAACAACAATGTTGTTGTTTTTTTCCTGACTCGGAGGCGGCCTCAATCGTTCACGTTCTGACGTTACGATTCTACGAGGTGCGGCTTGAGTCGGCGTGGACGTTCTTTCAGGGTCCTTTCCTCAGGTCTGAGTAACCAGAGGCTGAGCCCGCCTTCGCTTGCCAGCGTACGACGACGTACGACGACGAATCTGCTCGCGGTGCCTGTCTGCCTCCTGTGGGCGTTCATCATTCAGCCGCGGCCGCGGCAGGGTACCCCCATCTGCGGGACGCCAGCTGGAGCACACGGGTGCCGCCGGAGTGTTAGCGTGCGTTGGTCCCTGTGTTCGAGGCGGCTCGTAGAGCCTGCCTGCTCTGTGCTTTTAGCCGCGGCGGCATTTTGCCGTCCGCGGGACGCCCGCTGGAGTACCCGGGTGCCTACGGAGGGTGGAGAGCGACTCCTGTCGATGTGGAACTCTGGGAGCGGATAGAGTTTGCGGTGGGTAATCAGCATATGGGGAAAAAGCGCAGGGGGGAGCTATATTGACTTGCAGTGATTACACTGCTTAGTAAGCAGCGCTACTCACTTAAACTGAGCCCCCTTCCCCCCTCCCCCTTGCTACCAGTCCCCCCACCTTTATACCCAGCCTCCCTCCCATGGTCTGATATAATGGTATAGCCACCATATGGAGAGGAGTCCATCTGGGTGTGTGTGCTGAACCTGCATAGTGCCTGGGGCGCTGGTATTTGGTGACAGCTGGCTCTGCGCCTTTTCAGCTTAGCAAGGACAGTGTAGGCTACGTGTTGAAATCTGGCTCAGATTTGGGTGTAGCAGAATCTGGAAACCGGCTAGAGAGAAGGTACCTTGATTTCTGTAATAAACACTGCTATATGGCGCCAGGGAAGAAAATGACACAAAATAAGTACAATCTGCGCAAGACAAAGAAACAATTGGAAGTGGAAACCCCGACGAACGAGGAGATGAGAAAACCTAAAACAAATAACAAGAAAAAATCCAGCATATCCATTCCCTTGGGACAGGGAGCCATAACTGGTTTCTTTGCCCCCCTCCCCATAACAGAAACTAACTCAACGATCATTGAGGACCCCGTTTTATCGGGTGATGGGGGTGGTGACCCAATGAGTTCCACTAACTTTGATGACATAGATAACAATTCGCTGTTAGACCTGTGTTTGAGCATTCAGCGGGGGATGACTCCCCAGATCCTCAGGCCGCTGGAAGACAAAGGTCTGCTACAGGATAATGATTCTATGTCATCTCCTGCTAACATCATGGGGCACGAGATACCTTTGGGCCGACTGTCAGCCTCCCCTAATTTAGTAATGGTATCAATGGAGGATGGACCGGATTCAGAGGAAGGAAATCTCTCCACCCTGTTCCCTGGGGCAAAGGAATTGGCAGAGATTCAATCCTCAGTGGCCTCCCTTCAATTTGCACTCAAAATTCTGCTCCAAATGACAGGGCGGATTCTTACGAATACTAATCCATTGCCTAATACACAAATAGAAGAAAAGAATAAGGAGGTAGAGGCGGAAATCAATCGGAGGCCATAGGTATGGCTGAGGAAATAAATAAGACAGCTGATAAAGATTCCTCGGTAAATGAGGACCTGAGTGAGACAGTCTTCTATTCCCGTAAACAACGCAAACTGGCTAAGAAAGCGCAAAAGAACAAGGAAAATACGATGCAAGGTACTAAAGAAGATAAGACGGCGCACATTGGTGGGCGCTCAAAAAAAGCAAAAAAAAGGGCAGCCAGAGCTAAGAAAAAGATGGGCTCTGGAGAAGGCCGCCTCTGCAGTTGGCTCATCACTGATCAAGATACGAACCTAGTCTCACCGCCCAAATATGAACAACCAGTGACGGTGGATCTGACTGCTGATGTGGGAAGATTGCCGACCGTGGTTGAAACAGAGGACCAGGCAGACGAATGGGAACGATTTGAGGCCGACCTTCAAGAGGAGGAGGAAACACGGATTAGGGGTCCTGACCTGGTATTTCAACCTGAACCAGCCCCGGCTAGTACCACCATTTCTCCCCTCAGACCAGTTAAGGACGGACCCGATCTCTCAGGGAACAGAATCTGCTTGATTAAAAACCTGTATAAAACCAGCGAACGCAGATGGCTGCCACGATCAGAGTTCCTAATACGTCTGCATTCGGTCCCTGAACTACGCGTCTTAAAATCAGATGATTTCCTGTTTGTGGAACCATTAAAAGGCCTCAATCCTTGTGTGTCTGCAATACATTGTAAATTTATATCCACCGCACAGATGCTTAGGAAATACTGTGAAGAGCTGAGGGCTGTGGATGTTGAGGTTGATGCAGACTTGGACGAAGTTGACACCAGTGCTGAACTTGTGGAAAGAAGTGGGCCGGTCATACCAGGGGAGTACCCCTTGATACCTAAAGGAAAGAAAGTTGAAATTGCTGATGTTCAGTTGGTCCTAAAATGGCTCGCGGAATCTCTTCCAGAGGTATTGCCTAAACATTGAAATTTGACATTGTTATCGTGGAACACAAGAGGATTTGCTCATCTGTTGACGCCGGAGGGTTCGGTTAATTTTATTGTGAAACATAGCCTGATATGCCTACAGGAGACATGGGCAATGGACAATATATTACTTGATGGATACATGAATTATCAATCCTATGCTAAGAAGGGCGATAAAGGGAGACCATTTGGAGGGCTTTTGATAGGTGTGATTAGCTCTCTGCCCTCGAGACAGATACCATGTAATGCTTGTGATAATATGCTGGCAGTAGAGGTTGAATATGGAACACAGGTTGATAAGGGGAAGTTCCTTTTGATAAATATATATAATCCCCCGCATGCAGGAACTAGTGAACCTATTCAAGAAGCCCTTCATGAATTACTGGCCTCCTGGTCGGTCCTACCTGGTAATCGAGCAGTTATTGTTGTGGGTGATTTTAATTGTCGTATTCCTGCTGAGACAGGGAAATATCCTCAAAACCCCAAGTTAAGAGAGAAACATCTCCTAATACATACTAAAACTGACATCGAGGGGCCACATTGGCGTCGGCTGCTTGACGAATGGGATCTGGAAATGCTGAATGGCTATACGAATAGTGACTACCCGGGGAAACATACTTGGTCCAATGGGCTATATAGTAGTACCCTTGATTACATCTTCATGTGCCCTAAAATGCTCCTCTTAGTGGAAGATATGTCTGTATCACTAAATAAATGGAGCGATCATTCAGCTCTTCACTGTATACTAAACATACAACAGAGAGCTTTTGACAAGTGCAATATGGGCACAGTCTATGCGAGTAAATCAGGCTCCAATATTAGATGGTCGGCTAAGAACATTAATCAGGCAGCACTGGCACTCGAGATGGATAAATGGCCAAACTTACCCGATTTCCATTCCATTTCTATTGAATCAATAGAAAATTGGATAACAGCCTTCTCTCATACACATGCTTTGGTTCCGACCACCAGCATGTTTAGACCGGAGGGTGGGCCTCGCTCTTATAATAATAAGATTAGAGATGCCAAAAGGGACTTGAGACGGGAACTGCGTATGAGCAAGAAAAAGTTAGGACCATCTGATGTATTACGAGTGGCTGCGAGGAAAATTAAAAATAAATATAGATCTATTATTAAAAATATAAAATCTGCCGTTAATACCTGGGCTCACCAGAGACTAGTGCAGACGATTTGTTCTAAAAACACTCGTAGTATCTGGTCACTTCTGGGGGATGCTAGGGAGTCATCGAAGGGCCAAATGGTTAATCCAATTAAAGCTGAGAAATGGGTTAAGTTTTTACTAGCCCGTAATACAATACTACAGAGAGATGAATTGGGCCCTCAGACTACCTTGGCTCCCTATCTGGCCTTTGATATCTCATATGCGGCCATAATTTCCAAGATAAAGACGCTCAAACCGTCCAGAGCTCCAGGACCGAACGGTCTAGCCAATATAGTTATGAGAAAGCAGCCCGAGTTTTGGGCGAGCGTATTGGCAATACTGTTTAAGAAGATAATGATACAGGGGCAAATACCGAGCTCATGGCAATCAGCAGTATTGATACCTGTTTTTAAAAAGGGCAATCGCCTAGATCCCACTAATTATCGGCTCCTCTCCATGCTGGACACAACGGGTAAATTGTTTGCTTCTTTACTGCTTGTATAGAATTACAATCATGGGTAGAAAGGGCCAACATTCTGTCCATCTTCCAGTGTGGATTTAGGAAGGGTTATTCAACGAGTCACAATTTAATGGTCATGAACCTGTTGAGAACTAAAGCACGCAATAAAGGTGCACCACCTTTATACGCTTTATATATTGATTTTAAAGCAGCTTTCGACACCATCCCTAGGGAACGTCTGTGGGCTAAACTTAACGGTCTCGGGTGTCCAGCAGGCATCCTGTATTACCTTAAATTGCTGCACTATAATACGTCAGTGAGACTGAAATTAGACCAAGAGGGACACCTGACTGATAAAGTGCTGCAGAACAGGGGGGTGAAACAGGGCTGTGTGACGGCCCCTTTGGTATATAATCTGTTTGTCCATGACATACCATTGGTCATAACAGCCGTCTCAAATTGCCCACCTAAGATTGGGGAGCTGGTATGCACGGTCCTGGCTTACGCAGATGACTTGGTCATTTTTGATCACACAATCAGTGGCCTACGCAGATCGGCCACTGCTTTGTGGGATTATGCGAATCATAATGGCCTTACTATCAATCTTGATAAGACTAAGGTATTGCGATTTACCAATAAAAGAGTGTCACGCGTAAATCTTATGGTGGGTAAGAACATAATCCCTTACGCCCCACATTATCGGTATATGGGTATTGATTTCGAGCCTAGTGGCGACTATAGCATATGCAAACATTCTCGGAAGACGCGAGCAGCGCAGGTTACATCGCTGGTTGCGAACTTCACTAACAAGCAAGGAGGTTTCACGTTATGGGGCACTCGCCAACTCTATGTGCAGGTTTTTACACCCATGGTGACCTACGGACTAGAGGCCCTGTTCGACCTAGATCTTAGCTGGCTACAAGTAATAGAAGGGAAATTCTGGCGGCGGGTCTTGGGGCTCGCCCCAGGAATTCCAATGGCCATTTTACGCCTAGAGCTGGGAATACCGTCATTGAAAGCTATAGTGATGAAAAAGAGACTAGGGTTTTTTATTAAAATGCGTAGTGGTACAACAAATCCAGTATTGATTGCTGTGGATAAGGAAATATGTAAAAAACAAAATTCCCTCTCACCCGTTGCTATAATGTTAAGATATCTCGCTGATATAGGATGGACGTATCGCGAAGGGGACTACACCAGGCAAGTTCAGAGAGCCCTTGATAAGCGAATAGATATGTGGGACTGGTTGGAAAATTTTGCCCACCTCAGTGCATTGAAAAGTTATGAATTTGTGAAATTCAGGTTGTACACATATGAGACCGCAAGATTACCTTAACTTATGCCCTTGCAAAAGACTGCAACGCTTTGTACTCCTATTAAGACTGGACCAACTCCCGACCCTATGGGTCACAGGCCGGAGAGATCAATTGCTGTCGACACTTAGGATTTGCAGATTGTGTAAAATCAATAAAGTTCTTGAGACAGCAAGACATGTCCTGACTCAATGTAGTAGTATGACAAGCATAATACATCACCATATGGGAAAGTATACGCATGACTCTGCAGCAACCTCTAAGGCATTATTTTGGCATCACTGCCTAAATTCCGAAAATATCCATATTCTAACTGCTTTATACAACATCTGGTTGGTCATAGAGGGAAAATTGGGCATTAGGATCTGAATAGGTGGCATTATCTACACTCAGGAGTAGTGATGGGATACACCTTTACTAGAACCCTTTTTTGGGCTATGCGTTACTCTGTAATTGTGAATCCTGTAATTGTGAATTCTAACTCCTAACTGTTTCTTCCAAATATTGTCAGTATTTCGTATCCTGGTGAGTCAAACACCTAATCCAAGCCAGTGCAATGCTATATTGGTCTGGTTTAGCTACTAGCATTATATTTCTTAATTTCAACTCTGTTCATACCACCGTATAACCTCCATTCTTTCTCTATTTATTTTTTTAAACAATTTTTATTAACTTTTACAACAGCCAATCAACAAAAAACAAACCCAGCAGTGTCATACAGCTTTAAACCTCATGTATAATATCGAGAAATATCCACTTCTTACCCATTACCCTCCGCCCTTACTCGAGCCTACTCCACTTCACCCTCCGCTGTGGTTTCCTCTAGGGGTACCTTCCCCTCTGTATTCCCAGAGGTATCATGTTCACTTGGACAGGCCTGAGTGGACCCAGACAGTGTGGCCACTAAGTGTCTGCAGGCCATCAGAGTCTCCCCCTCAACCCCCTCCTTATTGGCCGCTTCATTCCATACAGCCGTTTCCACTTCAGCCCATTTCTGGAGATCATTCAACCAAACCTCTGCCTTTGGTCTATTGCATGCTTTCCAACCCATGGCAATTCTGCGCTTGGCAAGTATATAAGCCAAGTCCTTAAGTTTGCTCACGTGTTTCAGTTTGCGCGGTCTAGGAAAACCCCCTACCATGCATGCCCACACAGATTCCACGTCTAGCATGATCTCTTTCAAAGTTAATGGGTGGGATATTTGTCCCCAGAATGTTCAAATTTTCGGGCATGCCCAGAACAGATGCATCATCCCTGCATTCACTTCCCCACATTTGGGACATGTCTGTATTTCTGTGCTCTTGAATCGAGCAATCCTCTGGGGGGTCATGTACGCTCTGTGGGTTATATATAGCTAGATATGTTGCAGCCTCGCATTCCTGGACACCTTTTTATGGTACCTATGAACCCTCTCCCACAACCCATCATTCAGGGGTTCCCCGGCTTCCTCTTCCCAGTCCCGTCTCAGCTGGGTCACTTCCTTTCCCACCCTGGACATCAGCAGCTTGCAGATTCAGGAGACCTCTTGTCCCCTGCCCCCCCACCCCACCTCTGAGATATAATAAATTGTTTCTATGGCCGTATCGGGTTGATCTTCCAGCACTATTTCAGACCATGTTTCTCTCACCCGCCGTACAACTCTGGTATAAGTGATATATTGCCTTAGGTGTAGACCAGTTTCTTCTACCAGTACATTAAATTCCCTTACCTTCCCATCTTGCCATATATCTCTCAGTATTGCAATTATAACCTCCATTGTTGTTTATTTTCCACCACCATGTCTATAATGGGAAAGCAGCAAAAAGAAAACCTTTCCTAAGGTTTGTGTTAGGAACTCTCCCTCCTACTGGTCTCTGGAAGTGCTGACGCAGAAGACCACCCTATGGCTCTCACACCTTCCCAAGATGGTGACGACTGGGTTCTTAGATTCTAATCAAAACCAATCTCTCTAGTTGTTCCACCAGGGGGCAGTGTGCGCAGGCTGCTCAGACAACAGTTTTAGTCAAGCATATAAGCTGGTGTGGGAGAGAGACTGCTGCATTGCTTCGTATTCCTTTTCAAAGCTATACGCTGGTTTTCCTTTGCTGGGTAAATTACACCTTACAGCCCCCACCCTTGCCTTCCTTGGCTCATTTACGGGGCATTATTCTACCGGGTTCTCCGCTCAGTTTTCCTTCTCCTTCCTTCTGCCCCCACCTTTTCCTCCTTTCCTCAGCTCAGCCACACTCCTCCTGCTAATTGGTGCCTCTGTGTTCAATCCCGCAGCTCGCCTCCTATATTCCTTTTCATCCGGTTTGCCGTGTTCTATCCCGTGGCTCGGCTGCATTCTTTTCTCTATCCCCTACTTGCAACGTCTTCCTGCAGCTCAGCTGCACTTTCTGGTCATCTATGCCTGCCGGAGTCTTTTCGCTGCTAAATCAGCATTACCTTAGTACTCCTTGCCTGCCGCTCTATCCTGCAGTTCTGCTGTTTTCCTAACGTAGCTTGTGTATTTCACAGCCAGATCTTTCATACTGCCTTATGGGAAACTCCCTCACCCTTTTTTTGGCTGTTTATACTAGATCTTGCCACAACTGGGGGTCACCCCCATTTCTTCTTGTGTACAGACCCTGTTTGTACATCCGGATTCCGTTCTGAAGAAAATCACTTCATTGGTATTTCCTGTGCCTCTCTATCACTACTGGGACATCTTTACAAGCTAGCTGGTGGAAGACGAGAATACTTACACAGGGTTTTTTCCCCCCTTCAGGGGTTTTCCCCCTGGGAGTTTTGGGCTTGGCCCCAGGAGCACCTCCTTAGCTCCCTTTCCATTAACGGGATGCAGGAGAGGCTTCCTGGGCCTTGTTCCACATACACCAGTGCACTGGCTCTGGATTTTCCAGGAAGAACAGGCAAGTTCAATTGTACTAGTTTGTGTCATGATGCCTACCCCCAGGCATCCAGACCAAGCCCATCAGCCCCGGGAGCAGGCATCTAGACATTTAGTAAAACCTCAGCAGCCCCGGTTAGGGGCTATCTAGGTTCAGTCCTGGTGCCAGGTTCATAGTAGGCATCAGTCCTGGCGCCTAAGGCGCCAGGCTCATAGTCATTACTTACCTCAGGCAGACCATGCTGCAAAGGACTCCAATCCAACATGAAGCCTTACACGGACTATTTTTTACTCGGGTGTGGTTCTAGGGACTTCTTACCTGGGACTACTTTTGAGGCCATTTAAACCACGCCCGACCAGCAACACACGCTTCGCGTTATTCTGCATCCAGCAGCGTAACACTCACCGTGCCTGCAGCCTGCATCCAGTCTTCTGCCACGCCCGCCTCGAATCCGGAGATCCTAAAACAAAGAGGAAAGAAAGGGGCAAGGTTAGAAAACAAACTTATTTCTATTCCACACCTGATTCTGGATCCATCTTGTCTCCAGACCTGTAAAGAACATTTCTGCACGCGCTGCACCTCCAGCTGCAGCGCCGCGCCATACTCACCAGTCTTCACAGCATCCTTCGGGTCGGCGCTGCCTCCATCATTTCTTCGCCGAACTTCGGCACCTAGGAGACAAAAGAAAACCACAAGGTGAGCCGAGGGAACCAACAAATATAATTCTTACCACCATAGACTTACCTGATTTACCACCGGAGGCATCCTTTTGTGACTCTCCATATTTTCATGTGCCGCATCTGTAAAGAGAGACAAAACAACACGTTTTCCTCGTGCAACATTTACCGGACAGCGCCGGGTAATACAGACTCTTACCTGAGCGCCACCAGCTGCCACAAGAGCATCTTTTCACAAGCCAGCTGCAAGACAAGAAAGGAAGGGGGGAACAAGAGTGAACATCGGACATATTGAACTCTATGAACTTAATACTTACTGGTCCTCACCAGGAACCTCAGAGTCAATACTCTCCGGAACTCTCCCGAGCCTTCAAACCAGTGAAGTAACTGGAATCGACGCGCCCCTGCAAATCCACGCAGGACGGAGAGCTCATCTTTCAAGAATATAATGTGAGATTGCTGTGAGGGCATTTCGGAGGTGATTAGTTGGGGAGGACTGTGGGGGTGCCATCACTTGAATCCATAAGTGGCTAAATCCATCTCTCCACTTGCAGGAGAATATTTCTACGGGTTAAGCAGACAAGATTAGGAGGGCAGATCCAGTAAGTCATTGCTGCACTACGCATCACGTGGGTGGAGACCGCAGCTGTCCGGGTCCGACCGACGCCCCTGTGGCAGCCAAGTGAGCATAACAGAACGCGAAGCCTATCTGCAAATCCCCACCCGGGCGTTATGGAAACCTCAGAAACCGACCCACTAGCCCTATTGTTAGGGGAATTTAGGGCAGAAGTGCACTCTGCGCACTTTGACTAATACCCTCAGGAGAGAACGGATTGTGTCAAAGGAGCGCACTGATGATCTTGCTAGACAATTACTGTAAAACCAAGCTGGGCAAACACCATTAACTGGACTCGGGGGGGGGGGGGGGCGGGGGGGGAATCCAACTCCTGTTTCATCGAGCAATCCGGTGCAAGTGGTTCTACCAGGGAGCATTCCTTTAGCTCCACCCAAACGTTTTGCTGGGGACCCAAAAAAGTTTGCCATGTTTATGAACAAATGTCGCTTGCACTTTTTATGCAGACCTGGAGCTTTTCCGAACGACCAAACCAAAAGTAGCCTTTGTACTATCATAATTTAGTGGCAGCGCAGCGGATTGGTCAATTCCATTAGTTAACCAGGATGACCCTCTTTGGGATTTTCAAGGTTTTCAATTGAGCATGGAAAGACTATTTGCCAGACATTCACAGGGACAGGCCCTGGATAACGAACTTTTATCATTACGACAAGGTAACCAGGATCTACTAACCTATATCACCACTTTCAATAGGTTGGTGGTGGAAACCGGATGGCCAGAGGTAAAACGAATTACATTATTTCATCGTGGACTTCGGGGTGAACTCAAAGACGTTTTGGCCCAAGTTGTGAACCCACCTCAGGATTGAGCAGAATATATAGACTTAGTGGTCCAGTTAGACCACCGACTTCAGAATAGAAAGGCTGATTGAGCCAAGTTCGAGAATCGGGTATTGGTTAAACCCAATGTTTCCCTCAAAGGAACAGATGTATCAGAACCAATGCAGATAGGGGGCGGGGGGGGACAAGGGACCCTTAACTCAAAAGGAAAGAGAAAGAAGACGGCAGATGCAATTGTGTCTGTACTGTGGGGCCCCAGGACATTTTCTACGGGATTGCCCTATAAAAACATCTAAAAAAGTAGTCGGAGTTGCTGATAAAAATCAAACGGAGCCTGATTCTGGAAACGACCACGCCCAACAAGCGTAGAGGTCCGCTTGCTGAGCTTGAAGAAGGATATTCAGACCTCGCACTTCATCATACCAATGGTCCTTATAGATCCAAGGCAGCCATCACGTATGCACACAGTGAGGGCATACCTTGATAGCAGGGCCATAGGAAACTATGTGGACCACGAGTTGGCTTCTAGGATGAATCTATCTCTCTGCAAAAAGACCACTTCGGATGTCATCACCACAGTCGATGGAACTGAAATTGCCTCTGGGCCCGTAACTCATTCCCCTGCAGAGATGACCCTATTGGGTCAGGATGGGCATCGAGAGACTATTGTGTTTGATTTAATCAAAGCCCCGCAGTTCCAAATAATACTGGGGATACCTTGGTTGGAAACACATAATCCTTGTATTGATTAGCGAGAGAAGAGAATAACCTTCCCGGATTGTGCACATACTTGTTACCCAAAAAAAAACCTTGAACCAAGGCCTGGCCACAGTCGCTACTCCAGTAGTGCAGTTACCTCAGGAATATCAAGAATTCCAGGATGTTTTCCAAAAGGAACAGGCAAACACCCTACCACCTCACAGATCATACGATTGTCAAATCGATCTCTTACCCGGTGCACAACCTCCATGTAGTAGGATCTACGCCCTTACGGAACCCGAAAACCTTCACCTACGACAATACTTGGACCAATACCTTGCTAATGGCTTCATTCGTCCATCCAAGTCCCCTGCATCTTCAGCTTTGTTCTTCGTGCCTAAAAAGGAAGGTGACCTCAGAAAGTGCATAGACTACCGCGCATTAAATCAGATCACGGTTAAGAACCGATACCCATTGCCTCTGATCCCCGAATTACTAGACCAAGTAAAGGACGCTTGCATCTACACTAAATTAGATCTCCAAGGGGCATATCATCTGGTACGTGTAAAGAAAGGCGACGAATGGAAGACTGCTTTTCGCACTAAGTACGGGTTATTCGAATACCAGGTGATGCCCTTCGGGTTGTGCAATGCACCAGCAGCCTTCCAGTATTTTATGAACGATGTCCTTCGTGAACTCATTGACGTCTGTGTTGTTGTATAAATAGATGATATTCTAGTGTACTCCTCTTCAGAATCAGACCATGTGAAGAACGTTCGTGCAGTCCTTGAGAAACTACGCCAGCACAAGTTATATGCAAAATTGGAAAAATGCGTTTTTCATACTACGGAAGTTGAATTCCTTGGATTTATCCTGACTCCAAAAGGAGTCCGAATGGACTCTCGAAAGGTGGACGCAATTCTCAAGTGGCCATCACCCAGTTCAGTTAAAGGGGTACAAAGCATGCTCGGATTTGCTAATTTCTACCGCAGATTAATTCCGGATTTCTCACATGTTGTACACCCTATAACAGCACTTTTGCGAAAAAACAAATGCTTCTTGTGGACCGAAGAAGCTGAAAAGGCCTTCCAAGAGCTGAAAGCAAAATTCACGTCTGTACCGGTCTTAAAGCATCCACGCCCCGAACTTCCATACATAGTTGAAAGTGATGCATCCAGTTTAGCCATGGGAGCTGTCCTGTCCCAGAAGGATCCTGAAACCGGTCAACTTCACCCAGTAGCATTTTGGTCCAGAAAGTTCTCGGCACCCGAGTTAAACTATGCGGTTACCGATAAAGAATTATTAGCCATCAAATACGCCTTCAAGGCTTGGCGGCATTATCTTCTCGGTGCCAGGCATACCATTACGGTAATCACCGATCACCGGAACTTGCAGTATTTAAAAACAGCCAAGGCCCAATTGTCGCGTCAACTTCGATGGCCATTGTTCTTTGCCGAGTTCGATTTCGTGATCACTTATCGACCAGGTTGTAAAAATGGCAAGGCAGATGCCTTATCCCGAATAGGGGTGGGAGAAGCATATGCGAACCCGGAACCAGTGCCTATAATTTCAGAACAAAGAATTCTTGGCATAACCACTCTACAGACAATAGAGGATATTCAAGTAAAGATCCAACAGCCCTGCAGGACTGGGTGAAGAAAGGCCCGGACTACTCAGTCATCAATGACCTACCGTATTATCAAGGGCGACTATTTCTACCACACAAGGAACTACAAGAACTAGCCATCTCCAATTATCATGACACCCTGATGGAAGGACACCAAGGTATCGCAAAAACTGAAGCTAAAATTAAGAGACAATTCTGGTGGCCCACCATGCGAAAAGACGTAAAGTCATTTGTAATGTCTTGCAGCATTTGCGCCCAAAACAAAAGTCAGAAGAAAAAACCAGCTGGCCTCTTACAACCTTTGGATATTCCACCTACACCATGGCACACCTTATCGTTAGACTTTATTACAGATCTACCTCCATGTAATGGATTTAACACCATTCTAGTTATTGTGGATCTTTTTTCCAAGATGGCCCACTTTATTCCTCTAAAGGGATTACCTTATGCTTCAATTCTGGCCAAGGAGTTCCTCGAAAACATTGTTCGAATACACGGATTTCCTTCCGTATTGGTCTCTGACCGAGGTAGTCAATTCATTTCACATTTTTGGAAGAAATGTCAACTGGTGCAAATCGACGTGAGGTTATCAACCAGTCACCATCCCCAGACCGATGGTCAGACGGAGAGGACCAACCAGACCTTTGAACAGTACCTACGTTGCATGCTACACCAGACCGAAAGTAATTGGAAAGATATTTTATGGATCTCCGAGTATGCATACAATAACTCTGTACATTCAGGAACCGGACAAAGCCCCTTTTATACCATATATGGACATCACCCTCGAACCTCAGAACTAGATTTGCCTCAGCATTTAGACATGCCTGCAGTTAGTCATTTGCATTCTACTATTACACAAGCCTTTAAAGAGGCAACAGAACATTTGAAACGAGCAAAAGAGAAATATAAGAAAAATGCTGATCAACATAGAAGTGAAACTCCACAATACCAGATTGGGGACCAAGTTTGGCTGGCTACAAAACACATACCTCTGAAGGGAACTCTGACTTTTAACCCTAGAGGGGTGTGCTGTCATGATGCCTACTCCCAGGCATCCGGACCAAGCCCATCAGCCCCGGGAGTAGGCATCTAGACATTTAGTAAAACCTCAGCAGCCCCGGCTAGGGGCTATCTGGGTGCAGTCCTGGCGGCTTAGGCGCCAGGCTCATAGTAGGAATCAGTCCTGGCGCCTAAGGCGCCAGGCTCATAGTCATTACTTACCTCAGGCAGACCATGCTGCAAAGGACTCCAATCCAACATGAAGCCTGAAAGGGACTATTTTTCTACAGGGACTATTTTTTTACTCGGGTATGGTTCTAGGGACTTCTTACCTGGGGACTACTTTTGAGGCCATTTAAACCACGCCCGACCAGCAACACACACTTCGCGTTATTCTGCATCCAGCAGCGTAACACTCACCGTGCCTGCAGCCTGCATCCAGTCTTCTGCCACGCCCGCCTCGAATCCGGAGCTCCTAAAACAAAGAGGAAAGAAAGGGACAAGGTTAGAAAACAAACTTATTTCTATTCCACACCTGATTCTGGATCCATCTTGTCTCCGGACCTGTAAAGAACATCATTTCTGCACGCGCCGCACCTCCAGCTGCAGCGCCACGCCATCTTCACAGCATCCTTCGGGTCGGCGATGCCTCCATCATTTCTTCGCCGAACTTCGGCACCTAGGAGACAAAAGACAAAAGAAAACCGCAAGGTGAGCCGAGGGAACCAACAAATATAATTCTTACCACCATAGACTTACCTGATTTACCACCAGAGGCATCCTTTTGTGACTCTCCATATTTTCACGTGCCGCATCTGTAAAGAGAGACAAAACAACACGTTTTCCTCGTGCAACATTTACCGGACAGCGCCGGGTAATACAGACTCTTACCTGAGCTGCTTTTCACGAGCCAGCTGCAAGACCATAAAGGAAGGGGGGAACAAGAGTGAACATCGGACATATTGAACTCTATGAACTTAATATTTACTGGTCCTCACCAGGAACCTCAGAATCAATACGCTCCGGAACTCTCCCGAGCCTTCAAACCAGTGAAGTAACTGGAATCGACGCGCCCCTGCAAATCCATGCAGGATGGAGAGCTAGTCTTTCAAGAATATAAGGTGAGATTGCTGTGAGGGCATTTCGGAGGTGATTAGTTGGGGAGGACTGTGGGGGTGTGTCTTGATATTGGGCAAAATCTTCCTCGGGGCCAGCCCTTTGAGAGCAAAAATACCCAATTCAGCCCAAAATACAGGTTCTATTGTGCTGAGCAGTGATCTCATGCAAGTGACAAATGACACCCTCAAAGTGTTATTAGCATATTTATTCTAAGCAGTGAATTTCATATACATTTGGGATTCAAGTTACAGAATATTACAAAGCATAACACTTAGAGCAATGCAAAATATAGTGAAACATGGAACTTAGATAAACATAGAGAAACATAGAGAAATATAGAGAAACATAGAGAAACACAGTCTTACGTCCCTTAATCTCAGCACTGGGGAGACCTTGGGCCCTCATAAGCTAGCTGTAAACAAGCCCCGCTCAGAGGACAATGCTGAAGGACACCGTATGAGCCAATGCCGGGCACCTGTTTCTGCACGAATCAAGTCCACAGGCGATCTCCCCCTGATCCCATGTGTGCATGGATACTTTATACTCTCTTGCTGTCAGTCACCATGACGCATAGTTCCAGAACTTTCTCTGTGAGGCTGGTTCATGGAAAAAACCCAGCTCTCTCTGAGATGCTCCCTGCTCGCTCCTACCCCCTCCCTTGTTCCCATCTGCGCTGGCTGAGGAATGTCTTATCAGTACCTTCCCAGAGAAAAGGAAGATTAGCTTGGAGCCAGGGCTAACGTTAGTGAGGCTGAATATTCTAAGGGAAGCAGGGATGTATTAACCCCATCTGCAAGCTCTAAAAGGCATGCACTCATAGCTTAGTGTTTATAGCGCTTAAGACTGGCTATCTAAGCGCTATATAGGTGCCATGATGTTCCAAACACTCCAAAAACCTATTAGCTACATGGCTAGGGGCCCTCCCTGCCTGTCATATTCCTTGTAGCTCACTACTGCATAATGGAAGTGCTACAACAGACTACTGTCAGCATTTTTAGCACATACTTTGAATACACTATTGGCTTTCAGCGGCTAATGCTGTCATCTAAAGCCCTGATTGGCAAGGTTGCAATTTCGTGTATCACTACATTCCACCCCTATTCAACGTGTGTGCGACAAAATGCTGACTAATACCTATCAATATAGTATTTAGTGCAGCGATAAAGACCTTGGGGCTTTGCAAGAGGTTTAAGCAAACTATCTTATAGCGGTTAGTTAGCGTGGCATGCAAGGTAAAACACTACCTAAACAAAAATGTACACAAAGTGAACAGTGACATATACCCTTGCCAAAACCTGGCCTACACAAAAATACCTACACAAAGTGAACATGGACATTTACTCTAGCCAAAACCTGGCCTACACAAAAATACCTACACAAAGTGAACATGGACATTTACTCTAGCCAAAACCTGGCCTACACAAAAATACCTAAATCAATTTTGTATAACTGATTGTCAGTTAAAAAGCAGCATGCAGTTAAAAAGTCAAGGCAATCCAGTGTAGTCTAATCTACAATGCACTATTGCATTTATGTATGGTTACCAATTCTAAAACCTGGCAGCCTTTCACCCTAAGGGCCTACCCTCCCCCTGATCCCAGGGCATTCAAGCGTGACTATGGGCTGTGTGACTAGACACTTCCCCCAGGTAGGTGGAACCCAACCAGAAACCATCTAATTTCGTGAACAAGGTGAACCCATGGGCACCAGGTTGTCTAAATAAAAACAATTCTACTAATTTACATCAAAGCATGGCATGTGTTATTCATGCAATCAAAAGCAAGCAATTCAATCCATATGTATGCTGGTAACTGTAGCTCTGCGTGCCAGTGTGTGGAGGATGGTCGCCCCCACCCAGTAAAAAGCCAACACCTGCTGATTTAACAATGTTTGCCATACAATGCATTGTGTGTATTTAGCAGTCTTGTTGACCTGCCCTATGGCAGACAAAAATGTCTACATGTCTAAAATTCTGTCATCTTCAATTGGCTGTCAATACTTGTAGCAGTGCTGGGCATATCAATGGGCCCCACTAGGCCAGAAGTTCTATAGCAGAGCTGGCATCAGAACCCATAGTGGCTAGCTTATAGTGCACAGTTTCTATGTCACAAGCATATAAAGCTCCTGCAATTAATGAATCTAGTTCCCTAGCTACACGCACTCTAGTGATGGGCCATAGAAATGGACTCCATTTGTAGCAGCTTGGTAGTACTAAGGAAACATTGCCTCATGATAAATCTATGTCTAAGTGTAGCACTGTAATAATGAAGGTGTGCATTACCAGTCTACAATTTACATGTTGTCTTACCACTGGAAAATCTAACAGGTTCACAGTGTCTACCTTCTGTGACTTGGAGAATACCCTTCTTCAAGTGGGATATCTACCATATACAATAATAACTTTAGCCACAAACACCATACTACTATCCGGCAGTGGCTGTTTCATCACACCATGGAAAAAAATTCATTTAGTCAAGTTATAGTTCATTAAATCTTGGCGAGAACACTCGCTGCAGTTCTTGGTCAGAAAAACATCACATTAGACAAATTAAACAAATGGTATCCATTCAGTGACAAAAGATGCCTGACAATGTGCCAGGCCAGTACTCTAGCAATTCAATGTGGATACTCATTTGCAGCGCTTTTCCAAAGAATTATTCCAAATGTTTACAATCAAAAGGTGACTCTTTGCATTAGTGTGCTGGAGACAGCTGTCCCCACAAAAACATGAAACTGGTTGGTTTAACAAAAAACCGTGTCACACTCTGTGTCATAAAATCAAACATCAAGTCAGTCATGGTTTCATTTACCTGCCTTAAGCTGGCTGTAAAAGTATCCAGTGTTTCAAAGATTACCATTTCAAATTATAGCTCATACACTTGGCAGCATTACTTCAATTAAGAATCTTAACCTACGCACAGGTGACTTTGATGTGCGCACCCATCTTATCTCAAAATAAATTACGCTCCTGCTTGCATAATTCTGCTGCCCCAACAGTTCATAAATCATTCTCCTGCCTACGTGCAATGTAGAATATTTTTTTTTTTTCAAAAAACAAAACATCTCTGGTTAAAGCCATTCAGTTGGAAGAGTAAAACCATTTGGTTTTTTCAGATTCATCTCAACCGTGCATTTAAAAACCATTTTTCAATGTGTTAGCATTCAATTGCTGTGTCACACAGCTGTATGTGGTGCCTGATGTTACAGTCCACAATTCATTGTCCATAGTCCTTTAAACAAGAAAGGGCAAAACATGTCATTTAAATGTGTAGCATCAAATACTTGATAATTAGCCAAGTCTGCATCGTGCCAGTTCAGCAAAAGTTATTACTCTGTTGGACACTATTCGCAGGTTACAGCATTGAGTGCGGTGCAGGGCACGTTAAAGTTGAAATAGCATGTCGCAGTGGCTCGCTTTCTCTGAGAATGCGTCTGACCCTTCTTTGATCAGTGTCACCCACAAACTGCACATTATCTTCCTATATTATGAAATGTCTTGTCGTGCTTTGCCTAGGCAAAATACAAACAGAAATGTTAGGATGTCATCAAAACTTCAATATCAGCGTTATCCACCCCTTCCCATAATACCACCCCCATCTTCAAAAAGTCTCATCAGGTAACTACACACTTTGTCATTGCTACTGCAATTATTTATCACCTTTCTGCATGTTTCTGGGGGCTTATTTACACTCAACCATACGGGGTGTAACTGCCTAATCACAAACTCATTTGTGCAATGCAATCATAGCTGGTCAATGGTACCTCAGACTGATCTGTGCTTTTACAAAGCCATATAGTAAGTACCCAGGTCGCACAATGCTTTTCTTTTTCACCAAAGCGATCACCAATGCCAGGCGCCAACTTGCTTCCAGTGTCTTTTCAAGTCTCTGGTTTTTTCACTTGTCATTTTTTCAAAGGGCGTTTGCTGTTTTTTGAACCACTCCTTTGAGTGCGATAGTCTGAGTCAGTTTCTTTTGTTGCTTCTACAAATCATTCATTCTTGCACTAAGCCGTGTGGCTTCTGGATCATGGCTAATGTGCAGTGTTCATGTTGTACTTCAAAGCCCCGCTCTGCATGTTGTCTCTTGCAAAACGGCTAAGCACTTTTGTCAGTTTTGCTTCCATCTGGAAGGCCATAATGTCTTTGTCAGTTACTCCATCCCTGGCAATGTAGCTTGCAGTTTGCCAGATGTGTATTTTCTCTTCTCAAAGCGCCTAGAGGTTTCTTCTCCAGTGCACAGCGCTTTACTTCAGTTCACATCACATCACATGGGAATGCGGTTTGCACAGTAATGTCTGTTGGAATGGGCAGCTGTCTTTTCTTGGCCCATTCACAGATGCATAGGTAAATGTTCAGATGTGATGTGCCCGTCTGCCATCCTGCATGAAGCCTTTGCTCCGTACCACAGTTTACTGGGCAAATTCTTTACTTTTTGAACAGCTCTCTGTTTTTGCTCCCCCTTCCTCAGGAATGCAGGCATGTTTATCTTTCGTGTGCACCTGGCAGCGCCATTAGCACGCAGCTTATCTCTTTTGCCTATAACTCTTATACTGTGGCGGCTTCACTCGTTTCAGACAATTCATCCAAATTAACTCTTTCTTGTACTGTTTCTGCTTTTGTTTGCCTTCACACACCTCGCCCAAGACAGCTTCAAGGCACAAGCTCTGCACACACAGCAAGACTCTTGTTTTCAAAAGCGGCACTTTTCTTGTCATTTTTCTACTCCATGTAATTTTGCAAAATGTCAAAGCGTCTTTTTTTTCTTGTAATGTGCGATCTTTCAAGAGAACTCACAACCCATTAAATCTTTGTGCTATCTTATCACACACAGATGTTTCATTCTGTTGTACCATTGCCAAACTATAACCACTCAGTTCAGTGCATTTAAAAAATAAAAATGCCATATTTAGTGCAGCTCCCTGCACGTTTTTTTTTTCTGCAAGAACAACCCACACTCTATTGCTTGTGGGCTGTTTAATGTGTCAACAACATTTTTCCCCATGTATCACAGTCAACAGGTCACTATTTTCAAAGCATACATCACTTTTAAGGCAACAGCACAAATCCATGGCATAGCATGGGGACAGTCAAAAATACTCCAGGGGCAATTTAGAAAAATATAAATTGTTTTTCCCCCCAACCATTGCAAGCTGGTTCTGCAATTTCAAATCAGTACACAAAAATCGAAAATCCAAATAACATTCACTCACTTTCCTTTTAAGTGAGTCTCTCACCCAATATAAGCATGGCACAGCCTAAAATGCAATATAACCATTTTAGTGTGTTTCCTTTAAACAGAATTTGCCACCATTAGCACATGGAATTTTACAGTTGCCAAAAGAAAGAAAAAACTCTTTAGGCTCTCAGCACAGATGTTACTCATTCTCCTAAGCATGGCTCATTCCCCTTCCTCATTATTCAGGAATGCCAACCCTTCAAAAGCATATATCAAAAAAAACGAACCTTCGCCTCCGAACATTACAGCCCCCACTCGCTAGCACACTGGGGCTGAGTCAATGGTTAAATCACTATTCACAATTTGCATGTCAAATCCCTGCAATTATTTTTTTTTTTCCTGCCCTCATGACAGAATAGAGATGAGAACTCCGTCTCATTATGCATTCCAAATTACAACTTTAAACTTGGGAAACCACATGATAAAATTCTTTTTCTAATTGAGCATACATCTTTCTTAACCATTCATCGGAGTGCTTTAAACAAAGCCATTTCCCGCTCGTTTATTGCCTTGTACTCCCTGGCACCAATCCCATGAAGGGAGTCTTAACCACACAAGCTATCGGCCACGGCAAGCCGACACAACATTGCTGCCTTTTGAAGTCTCAGAGCTGCAGTGAGACCATCAAGGAAATGCGACAGCCTGCTCCCCACTCTACACTGTGTTCTCTCACACCATTTGTCATGTCAGCATGGCACTGCTCTTCACAATCCCACCGCTGCCACCAAATGTCTTGATATTGGGCAAAATCTTCCTCGGGGCCAGCCCTTTGAGAGCAAAAATACCCAATTCAGCCCAAAATACAGGTTCTATTGTGCTGAGCAGTGATCTCATGCAAGTGACAAATGACACCCTCAAAGTGTTATTAGCATATTTATTCTAAGCAGTGAATTTCATATACATTTGGGATTCAAGTTACAGAATATTACAAAGCATAACACTTAGAGCAATGCAAAATATAGTGAAACATGGAACTTAGATAAACATAGAGAAACATAGAGAAATATAGAGAAATATAGAGAAACATAGAGAAACACAGTCTTACGTCCCTTAATCTCAGCACTGGGGAGACCTTGGGCCCTCATAAGCTAGCTGTAAACAAGCCCCGCTCAGAGGACAATGCTGAAGGACACCGTATGAGCCAATGCCGGGCACCTGTTTCTGCACGAATCAAGTCCACAGGCGATCTCCCCCTGATCCCATGTGTGCATGGATACTTTATACTCTCTTGCTGTCAGTCACCATGACGCATAGTTCCAGAACTTTCTCTGTGAGGCTGGTTCATGGAAAAAACCCAGCTCTCTCTGAGATGCTCCCTGCTCGCTCCTACCCCCTCCCTTGTTCCCATCTGCGCTGGCTGAGGAATGTCTTATCAGTACCTTCCCAGAGAAAAGGAAGATTAGCTTGGAGCCAGGGCTAACGTTAGTGAGGCTGAATATTCTAAGGGAAGCAGGGATGTATTAACCCCATCTGCAAGCTCTAAAAGGCATGCACTCATAGCTTAGTGTTTATAGCGCTTAAGACTGGCTATCTAAGCGCTATATAGGTGCCATGATGTTCCAAACACTCCAAAAACCTATTAGCTACATGGCTAGGGGCCCTCCCTGCCTGTCATATTCCTTGTAGCTCACTACTGCATAATGGAAGTGCTACAACAGACTACTGTCAGCATTTTTAGCACATACTTTGAATACACTATTGGCTTTCAGCGGCTAATGCTGTCATCTAAAGCCCTGATTGGCAAGGTTGCAATTTCGTGTATCACTACAGGGTGCCATCACTTGAATCCACAAGTGGCTAAATCCATCTCTCCACTTGCAGGAGAATATTTCTACGGGTTAAGTAGACAAGATTAGGAGGGCAGATCCAGTCAGTCATCGCTGCACTACGCATCACGTGGGTGGAGACCGCAGCTGTCCGGGTCCAACCGACTCCCCTGTGGGAGCCAGGTGAGCCTAACAGTTTGCTGCTCAAACTGCATTACTGTATAATGGGGACAACGCAGTCTAACAGTTTGAGCAAATCATCCACTTATTTAGTTAAGGTGAAATGTAATATTCCTGGAACTTATATAAAGTGCGCACCAGAGTAAACTGTACCCTTGCAGGCTGCAGCTGTGAGCTCATTTTATTTTTTTCTCACTATCAAGTGATCTCCCAAGCCTACCTTGCCGTTACTCAGTGGAGTAAGACTGTCACCACTGAGGTAGAACAGGACTTCTCACCCCCAGGCTCCCTGAGGCTCTGTAAGAACAATAACCTTGCTCAAGAGTTTCAATGATTGAATTGGTGACCTAATAAGAGAGGATTGGGAGGTAAGGTGCCCAAGCCATGGCTCTCTTTTAGGGAATGTGTAAACTTTTGCTTAATGGTTGTGCCCTGCCCTGCGTGTCCTGGGTTTTCTGGTTTCTGGTTGGTAGTTGACAGAATAAGAAAAGGTTCAAACGCCAATATTGGGTGAAACAGTATTTGTGAGTCAGCGTTTCTGTGTCTTACCCAAAAATTACTTGGAGAGCCCATTAAAGCTCCTAGTGGAGGCATGCCATGCTCATGCTGGGGGAGAGGGGTCTGGCCGACAAGCGGATTCAGGTGGTTTACCACAGTTGATAAAGGTGGCCCCTCTCCTGTACAGGTGCTGTGCCATTGCTGTCCCATTTACCATCCAGTGATGCACCATACAAGTAGGATAGGATTGCACACCTACTCACCAGAAACACATTGGCTTGGATGTAGATCGGGACTTGGCAGCCCCAATCCCAACTAGTTAATTCATACAAAGAACTGAGAGTCCTGTGCAAAACACTTTCAAAAGTGCATTACCATTTCCGACCCGAGAAGGCATAATGACTTGGCACAAAGAACAAAGTTTACACCACGAGGGTCATCCATTTTGACTATATGATACTCAAAGGAATTATGAGTTCAAAAAAAGGTGCACAGTATTGCACTGAAAAGAGTAAAAATCAGTTCACTGACGTTTCTACACATCACAAAAGGAACTACAATTTTACAGAAAAGAAAACCGGAACGAAGTATCCCTGCAACACTCCCCAGTTCCTCTCCTCGACGCACATGGAAAACACACCCTTCAATTTTTGTCTAAGATACAACAAAATGTTCCCTTGGGAGGATAGCACTGTATTTGCAATAACTGCCTTCCAAGGGACCACATCGAAAGTTGATGCCAAGTCTGTCAGCAATTTAAACCTAAACCCTTGCATGAACACCACAAAGCACTGGGCCGCATGTAGGCCGAGGGCACTGTAATAGTTAATCTCTGCCTCGAGACGACCACCAGTTTCAAAAGCGACAATTAAGAGGAGCAGATCGAGGATCCAATAGGGAAATCCTTGTAGTCGGCCCCAGCGCCATAGGGCACCCATCAGGTTGTGCTGTGGAGACAATTCCTGGCGTCCAGAAATTGCAGAGCCAAAACCTAAAGTAAACCCCAAATCTAATGAGGCCTGCTCAAAATAGAGCACTGATCACCGCGTGTGGAATCCAAAACATTTGCAAGCGACAGGCATACAGTATCGAGCATGACAGGCTCCACCTTACAACATGTTATGTTGATTAATACTGCGCACCACTACCGCCCAGGGGCAGTCTCCAGGCGCTTGCGTGGCTCTGCCAAGAGAGGGGCGTAGGGTGGTTAGTGAGGTTAGGGTGAGAGGATAGGTCCAGAACCAGAAGGAACTGGTGTCCGTGAGTGTCGTTTTCCATGTGGGAGTTCGTGCGAGATGCCTTGTGCGTTGTAAACGTATGGGTAAGATTCAGTGCCTCGGGTCTGTGGTAGTGTTTTCTATTGTTTGTGTGGTGGGTTTGGTAGTGCGTGCTGGCTGGATAGTATCTAGGGATCCAGAATCACGGGTGGGCGTAGCTGTAGAATAATCTGTTATCTTGGTGTGTAATTGCGTTGTTGATGGTTTTATGGACTATGTGGGTGGTTCATTCTAGGTGCTCTTCAGCATCTATAGATGCTGGGTGTGAAGATAACATTGATTCTTTATTTGTTTAGGTGTAGTTTGGCTAGTCTACGGTCTGGTGTATTGGCGTCAGTTGTGTTGGAGGAGCAGGAAGGGAAGGGAAGGGAAGATGGGTTAGTAAGTAGGTCCGTTTGTTGGAGCCTCTGGTGCTGCTCTTTGGTTGCCGCTTGACAGCATCTAGCCAGGTTCTTGTTTGTGGTTCTTTGGCACATCTCGTTCCTCTCTAGTTGTTTGCCTTTGGTGTTTGTTGCTGCCAGTGTGCCTTCAAGGATGTAATTGTCTGCTCAATAGCCAGGTTTTGAGCAGTTTCCTGAAGGTGATGTGGTCTTCTGTAGTTCCAATTTCTTAGGGTGTGGTGTTCCAGATGTTAGCAATTAGAAGTGAGGACCCTGTTCTGCCGAACTTCCTTTTTTTGTAGTGTTTTGCCTATATTTGTAGGTCATTGCTGGATCTTAGTTCCCTTGCTGGGCGATATCGGCTAATCTCGTCTCGGAGGAATTCAGCTCCTTGTCTGTGCAAGATTTTGTGGGTGATGCAGAGTGCTCTGAATTTGATGCACTTTTTTACTGGTATCCAGTGTAGGCTTTTTCAGTGCTGGAGTGATGTGGTCTCTTCTTTTTAGTCTTAATAGGATCCTGGCTGCTGTATTTTGCACCCATTGGAATTTCTTGGTAAGTCTTTCCGGCATTCCTAGGTAGGGGCTGTTTGCGTAGTCAATTCTTGTGAGTTTCAGGGATATGATTGTGAGGGTTCTGTGGGGGAAGGAGAGGTAGGGGAGTAATCCTCTGAGCCTTCATAGGAGGAAGAAGCCTTTTTTGGCGATTGCATTGAATTGCAGTTCCAAGGATAGTCCATTGTCCAGGAGTATTCCTAGGTTACTTACTACATCAGTAGTCTCTGGTTGCCTTCCCATGACTAATGGCCAGTCCAGTTGTGGGTTCCCTCTGTCGAATCTTGCAGGTGAGAGCATTATTTCCGGGTTCAGTTTAAGGTTGTTCGTTGTCATGCAATTGTAGATGTCTGTAAGGCAGTTGTTGAGGCTGTTATTTTGTTCCTGGGTTCTGATTGTTTTCACAATCAGTGTGCTGTCTCCGTAGGTGTAGGCGGTAAGTCCGTGGGTTCAAATGATTTTCGTATGTGGGCACATGTAGATGTTGAGGGGAGATGTTTTTTTGGCGTTTGAGGTGAACGGTGGTAGGTAGGTTCTTTCGGTTTGGTTTGTTAGGAATGAGGTAAGCCACTTTTGTGCGGATTCCTGTATGTCACATTCCATCAATCTTTTCATTAGTGTTGCATGGCTGATTGTGTCAAATGCCACCGATATGTCCAATATTATGAGGGCCAATTGGGCATCTTCTGTGTTTATTTTCAGGTTGTCCCATATCAATAGGAGTGCTTTTGATGTTCCTCTCATTGGTCTGAATCCAACTTATGACCAGACAAGTATTCAGTTTGTTTTGACATATATAAGAAGGAATTTGTACACCTGGTTCTCCAGGATCTTTGCTGGGTAGGGCAGGTTGCATATCGGTCTGTAGTTGCTCGGTTCTTCTGTGCTTTCTGATTCCTTTTTTATTAGTGGTTTGCTGTATGCCGATTTGAAGGAGGACGGTACTATTCCTCGTTTGAGTGATAGATTCATTAGGCTCTGGAAGTGTGTCACCAGGATTCTGTGGTTGAGGATTCCTTTGAAGATATCAGGTGCCCAGGGGTCCCTTGGGGATCATGCAAAGTTGGTGTGCTTGATCAGTGTGGCTAAAGTTTCTTCTATGATGCGTTCAAGGCCAGTGAATTTTGCTGTAATCTGTGTTTCATCCAGTGTTTGTGGTCCGGCAGTTGCAGATGTATTTGCCCGGGCTAGGTTGGTGTCCTGGATTGTGTCCATTTTGGAACACAGGTGGTTGGTGATGTTGTCACAAAGTGCTTGTGTCAGGATGATTCAATTGTTGCAGGAAGAAATATTTTTTTCTCTTTGATAATTTTGAAGAGTTTTTTCTGTGGTTCGTTTGCCGTTTCTATTCTTGTGGCGTAGTAGAACTTTTTTGCTTTGAAGACTGTATATTTGGAGGTGTCTTTTATATTTTATTTTGTCTCATAGCGTGTATTGTTCACTCCATTTCTTTAACATTTTGCAACTTTTTTAAAGTTCTTTCAGTTCTTCTGTGAACCATTTTGCTGCCAGTTATTTTGGTGTTGCTTTGAATGTTTTAGCTGGTGCCAGTTGGTAAAGGGCCTTGGTGAGCCGATTGTTGAGTGTGTCTTCTGCTGTGTCTATGGTTGTTTCGGTGGGTTCTGTTTCACTTGGGAGAGTTGAGTCTAGAAGGTTTGTTAGGGCCTCTAGGTCCAGGTTCTTCCAGTTTCTTTTATTGCTGGTATGGAGGCTCCCCTTTCCGGCCAGTAGGCGGGTTTGGGATGTGATGTACAAAGGTACTGCTTGCATAACACTAGAAACTGGAAGAAATCCTCTGGAATAATAAGTTAGCAACTAACAAGGGAGACCTTTAAAAAGACTATGAAGGAACACAAGCCACAACTTGAGTTGGAGGTAAGATGGGGGGACCCTGGACACCTCTAGGTGCACTACAAAGCTCTGGAGTGACTTCTTGGAATCAGGTAAGCAATACCTTTTTTCGCCGCAGTACCTTAGGTTTGAAATGTTGGTGCTGGATGCTCTGCGAATGTTGCAGCTCTGGACCCGACCTCCGGATTCTTCATGACTTAAGGCAGGACAATCTGTGATACATATGGGATTACCTTTGGATTTATAAACTCTTTTTCTTTGCATGAACAGTTATATGTATCAACACTAATTCTATTGGATTATAATTTTGGAACACAATGATGATTAATGTTATTCTTTATAGGATGACATCTTAACACTCATTGTTGCTGCATGAACATTATTTGAAATGTATGTTTACTGGGGTCAGGATGACGAAATTCTTTTTTTGAAACTTCCTATAAAAAAAGTCTATTTTGCGATACCTAGATCATGGTGATTACTTATTAAGGCCTTAAATATACTTGGGTTTGTTTATCTCCCCAGGAGTGCATAATAGGGTTACCAGTTGGCAACAACTGGCTGTGTTTTGTGTATTCTTATCACAAACCTCACCAGGCAGCCCACTGCCTGTTGCAGCCTCTGAGGAGAAGGACAGCTTCAGAAGAAGCAGCTCCAGACCATGGTGGCCCGCGTTAGCCAGTGGAACCGTCAACCGGCAGCAACAGATAAGGTAGGCGAGGTCTGGACAGGGTGACCAGCAATCACTGTTTCCCATTAGACTGTCTGACCCAATCTTATCTTATCCTTTCTCTAATAGCATTTAGCCTGTGTATGTTAGACATATCTCACATTTAGCCCGACTATGTATGTTAGCCATATATCGCATTTAACCTGATTGTGGAAGTTACACATGTCATGCATTTAGCTCATTTGTGTCAGTCAGTTTGGTTGTGGAAGTCAACCAAATCTCTCATTTACACAGATTGTGTTAGCATGCATATCCCACATTTAGACAGATTGTGTTACCCAGCCAAGTATCTTATTTAGACAGATGGTTTTGGTAAGACATCATTTCAAAAGTGTTTTTCAATTGACTGCTTTGCCCCTCATTAGGCCCTTATCACTCTATCCAGGTGCCCCAGGTGTAGGGTTGCTGCATTCAGTGTGGTGCCCCCTATCCAAACCAAAGAGTTACTGCATTGACTGCTGTACCCCTCTTTGGGGTGCCTCTCCCTCTATCCAGGTGTCCCAGGTAAGATTGCTGCATTTAACGTTGTGGCCCTCTACCCAGGTGTCCCAAATCGAAGTGTTATGGCATGGACTGTTGTGCCCCACTTTGGGCCTTCTCCCTCTTTCCAGTTGTTCCAACTCTAGCTTTGACTGCACTGACTGTTGTGCCCCTCTTTAGGCCCTCCCCCTCTGTACAGGTGTCCCAAGGCTAGGTGTGACTGCGTTGTCTTTTGTGCCCCCTTTGCAGCCCCTCTTCCCTATATCAGGTGTCCTGAGTCTAGATGTAACTGCATTGACTGTTGGGCCCCACACAATCCATGCTAGCTAGGTTTTAGGTGCCCACAATCCCTGGTAGCTAAGGTACAGGGTCCCTTTGACCAATCGCTGTCTCTCCAAACCGACACCTCCACCAATCTCGGGATTGAACATCGGCACAAGAAAGAAAAGTCAACTAAAACAAACGAACCGCAAGGGTTTACTACCCCTGGTTCAACAACCACAACCAAAGGACCCCTAAAATAAATAACAAAGCCACATAGGAACCAGAAAGGAAAGGACATTACACAAACAGAATCGCAAACTCTTTCAACCGAGGTCTCAACTATCCACAACCGAGCCAACTACAATCAACAACTAACCACGAACATCAAAGATTAAACCCCAGGGACCAGGAAACAAAACTAATCCAAAGAGACAGCCCACTCAAAGGAATATAACCCACAACCCAAACACCATACCTCGCCACAAGAAAGACAAAGAAGCCAAAACAGAAATAATAAGAAAACTCAAACCGCTCAGGAAGGTGCCGACCAGCATGATCCCACAACTCAAAAACTGGACAAAAACAGCCCGGACACCCTGAGGAGACATACAAAGAACAGAGCAAAGACAGACTAAATTGCCCGCTAGTTCTCCACATATGACTGGGTGGTAAGCAAAAACTGACCAGCAACAACAAACCTACTGGCAATAAGCACTACGAATAGACCCCACCAGCATACCAAATGCAACACGACAACTAATAAACAATCCCCACCCAGTCTACACCATCGACAATACCCAAACCAGAATCAGTGACGTGCTGGAATCCATTACCCTCCACAGGCCCTACATCACCAAAGACTGGAACAATGGATGGGTACCTACACAACTTACCGCCCAGAACGAACCAAAACCAACCAACACCACCATAAACCTTATCAGTCTACTTGATGAAGAGACTGATCACCAAAGAACCACACCACCCAACAGGTTCAACCAGGAGAAATCCACCAGCAACAGAAACCCAACTGACAAGCACACTGGACCGAACAAACAATACCAACAACCCAAAAGAGAAATCAAACTACACTGCAGCCTTCTCAATGTTAGATGCAGCATGACAAAACACTCACTAGAAATCCATGACCTTCTTAGCGAAGGAGGCACAGACATGCTCTTTCTTCCAGAAACCTGGTTATCAGACAACTATAAAGCCATTGCGAATGAAGCTATACTGGACAATTATAAATTAATAAATGCCAACAGAGAAAACAGAAGAGGAAGCAGGATCACAATCATACACAAAGAAAATATCTGAGCATCTTAACTCATCACAACCAACGCAGAAGACTATTAATCCATCCCTCCTAATCAAGATTGAACTCAATGACCAAACCAACATAGCATTCCTCCTGATCTACAGACCACCTTCTTACAACCCCAATTTTGCAACAAAACTAGCGGACGCAGCTGCCATTTTATCAATCTACCAGTACAACCTAGTCATACTGGGAAACTTCAACATATGGCTAGAAAAAGAAAAGATGTCCACAGCAAACTCACTCTGCGCACTCCTGGAAACTTTGCATTTCAAGCAAATAGTAAATGGATCCATCCACAAAGCTGGACATACCCTGGATGCAATTTTCTGCAGGGAAGGACTATGCGTATCTGCGCTTCAAAGGACACTTTCACTTTTTGTGTTTGTTCGCGGTTACATTTGTAGCAACTTTAGAATCTTATTATCAGTTATTACGCACACCTGCGGTTTCTAACAATTTATACAGTAATACATTTACTCTGCAAACACATTGTAAAGTTACTTTAAGGAAAGAAAATAGCGTAACATTAGCTTGGTTCAAAGTTCTAGAGAGGATTTCTTTGCACAGAAACCTCTGGGTATTAAGCACGTTATAAGTAAATAACCTATCATTAAGTCCAAAAGCGCGTCCCTAGCTAAAGGCAGTTCGGAGAGGGGTCAAAGTCTTGACAAGCAGCAGAATACGAAGAATCTCTCAGCAGCAGTCTCGAAGGAAGACCTTGGGCACAACTTTCAACAACGTCTTGGTTCACTCTTGAGTTTTGGTGCCTTTTCTGCAGCACCAACAAAGGACACGGTTCGTCCGGTCAATCTTCTTCGCTTACTGCAGTACTGCACTCTGGTGAGGGGGTCTGGGCGAGTTTGATCTGATCTCTGGAAGGTCCTTCCGGTTCAGCTAAGATTTGGACGGATTCAGCCTTTCCACAACGATGCACTCGAAATGGGCAGCAGGTCTACTGGTATGGGGTTCCACAGATCTGGAAACTCTTAGGACCTCGGGAGATAGCTCAATTCAAAGATAGTCTTGGGACTGGCTGTTCCCAACAGTCAAAGGGAAGTCGTCCTCTTCAGACCTCCAGCAGGTGTCAGCACAGCAGTGTTCACTTCACAGTGTTGCAAAGGGTCTGCAGGTGTCTCTGGTCGTCTTCTTTTTCGGTTACTTCAGTTACCAGTGGTCAACTTGCTTTTCACTCCAGAAGCCTCACATTTTATACAGTTCCAGCACACACTCCTCTGCAATCTCTCTCAGCATTTTATAGAACGGGGCGTTTGGCTGTCCAATCAGGACAGCCAGACCCCCTGTGGGAGCTTGTCCTATTCAGGCACTCTGGCAGACAAAAAACAGGGACATGGACGATTACTCCCCCACTTCCTGCCTGCCCAGACATTCTGGAGCCTAGTCGAGGATAACCAAGGGTTCCCGCCAAAGGCAAAACACACACTGACCTCCTCCTCCCAGGATGGTAGAAGGAGGACAACCACGCTAGTAATGGTGGAAAAAGAAGGGAGGCCCCAAGTTGGTACTTGGGTGCCCCCATTGTACACAAGCGAGGCTATGATCATAGCCTGCGGTATAGGAATTACACAATAGGTATCTTTTCCTGTCAGGACCAACTCCTCCACAATAGAGTGCTTGCTGTGGAACAGGAGGTGGCTGCGGGATCGCTGGCACTGGAAAAGGTGGTGCCAGGTGGGGCTGATACGGTCTTGGTGGATTGGCCACAGGAGTAACAGGAGCCACAGGCGGTAGTCGCTGAATCTGAGACCAGAGTGTGTAGAGTTCAAAGAAGCATCTCTTGGCAATGGATCTCTCGGAGCCTGAGGCAACAACATTGGCACAAGAGGGCAGGGGCTCATAGGGCACAGTGGCTGCAGCAGCTCTGAAGCTCTTGGGGACGGCTGTGGAAGCAGGCCAACACCACCATCCACAAGGTGTGAGCCGACATCTTCAAAGACTTCTTCCTCCTCCAACAGGATGGCAGGAGCGGAGACAGGGGCAGGAGAGACAACCCTGGAAGGCTTCACAGGGGATGTGGCAGTCAGTGTGGGGCCCTTGTGGGTTTTGGTAGAAAAGAGATCAGACCGTCATCTTCTCTCTGCTGGAACCGCTCGGGAAGGTGCAGATCACATGAGCGCCTGAAGAAAGTAGTGCAGACGGAAGAGACCCAGCCGGGAATGATGGAGGCCTTGGAGGCAATGCAACACCCTTGAGATAGCCGCCATGACAGTCAAGATGGTGGCCTGCAGTCATGACAAAAACTGGTACCGTGGGTCTGGAAGCCTGTTGTCAACAGAGTCTTCGACGACGATGACTATTTCGACATCGGTCTTGGCGTAGTCTATGAGGAAGTCCTGCCCTCCAAAGATGGGGTTCCCTTCATGCCCGTTGCTGATCCAGACGACAGATGCTACGGCTGCAGTGATAGTCGATGAGAAGTTGGAGGGTGCGTCGACTTTGTCTTTTTAAGTACCTTCCCCTTGGAAGCATCCTCAAAGGATCTCAACCTCTTACCATAGGCAGTGCGATCTTTGGGCCTGCTAGCTCTGGCAGAGGTATGACTGCGAGTCAGAGGTCTAACCTTCGTGCAGCCACGACACCAGTCTCCAATGGCGAGAACTCCTCATTTTAGAGGAGAAAGACTGGCAGATAGGTCATCCATCCACATCGTAGTCTGGGTGCAGTTAGTAAATGCACTTTTGGTGGCAGTCCTCGAAGACCGACATTCTTCTGACTGCATCTGGAACAGGCCTTAAAGAGGATCTTCTTCTCAGCCTACAATATGGTGCGTGTACTAGGCCCAAAACTTGGTTTGCGGCCTCACACAATGCAACAGTCCAATGAGATTGAGACCAGCAATGGATCGCCACTGCTGACAAGTCATAACGGTGACAGAAAGAAGAAAGAAATGGAAGAAAAAAAACTATGAAAAATAGGCAAAATACTAGAAAAAGTCAAGGAGCAAAACTCAGACTCCCAACACGAAAACGTGCAGTAAAAATCTGAAGATGGCCACCAGGGATGGAGCCAAGTACGACAAATGTCATTGGATGGGTCAGTATGAACCCAAAGTGACAGCAATAGGCTATTGAAGCATCAATGGAGTTTTATCTTAATGCTACACTGCTTTATTTTTACCGAGGATTCCCAGCCTGATGACAGTGAATATTCATAGCATGTGAATCATTGGGAGACCCCCTTGCCGGTGAAACGTGGTTTTCAAGGACCCATAGGGATTTTCGAGGTTTGTTCCTCGCGTCAAGACTCTTCAAAAGAAGCTTTGTCCGGTCCTTCTACAACCACATGGATGTTTTGCCGATTTCAGGCAACCATCTCATGTGTGAAGGGGTTGAAATCCAGGGAAAGGGGTGGGGTGTCCAAATGTCATCTAGCCAGGAACGTGCATATTCGTGGAACAGTGTGGATATATAACAATCATATAACATTCCTGTGTTCCATCATTTCCACACAATGAACATCTTGTCCATGGAAGCTGGCAAGGTAAGCCCTTGCTGGGTTTTATACTCTTCTCAGTGAAGGCTGCTCCTTTCATTCATTGCCACCATTGCGGCCTTGAGACCGCAAAGACCTGCGCCACTACATTGCCCGCCTCCGCTGATGGCAGAGGCCTTGCACTTCAACTCCCTGCTCAGGGAGCCGGCAGGCAAAGCCGGCTCCCCTTTGAGGGTCGGACGCAGACCTCGTTAGGGCCAGGATGGCCACCCATATCAACCTGTTACAAGGTATGTAATCATCCGCCTATGCACCCTTGTCTCTCAATACCGCCTCATACCTTCTGATGACTAGATTGGTCCCAGATGCAACTTTAACTAGCAGTACTCAAACTATGTGCAACCCTGCCACTGCGTTCTTTACTACCTATAATGCAACATTACTTCCATCGACTTTGAACTTTGCATCCCAATACCGCCAGACATTTGTGCAACTAACCCTCACTGTAACGTTGAACCTCTTGACCTCCTTGTGTCTTACTTCCTTTGTAGCCCCTAGCTCTGGGGAGATGCAGTCCTGGCATGCGCTTTATGACATCTATGCCTACCTGTACACCTGATGCAGCCATGGCGCACCTTCAAAATCTCTGTCTCTGATCTCTCTTGGTGCATTCTGCTGTGGTAGCCCCTAGCCCTTCTGTTGCAGCTCTGCCTGCAAATGTCACTTCACCCCTACTGGTCTCCAACTATAAGTGATGCCTGCTTGCAATCCCGATACGCAGCCATTAGCCTGCAACAAAAATGTTATCCCGCTCACAATGTATTATGCCATCTCTGCTACTCCTTTAGTAACGTAACTGGCAAATCCTCGACTCATGCAGAGTACGTATCCACACTAATTTTGTCTTTAGGCTTACTTGTACACTTAAAGTAGCACCCCGTACTAAGAGGCGTGGTTGTGCCAGACTGTGCTCGCATACCCATTATCTCTTGATGCTTATCTGCACACCTGAAGTAGCCCCCCCATACCAGGAGGCAGAGCTCTGCCAGAATGTGCTCCCATACCTGTGTCTTGATGCTTACCTCTACACCTGAAGCAGCCGCCCTACCATGTGGCATGGCTCCACTACAGTATGCTTTCAAGATCACCCTGTATGTTGTAACCCCCCATGTGTGGTCTTGCACTGTATTTCTTTTTGCACTTACTGCAATTAGCGCCTATATGCCTGAGGGTTTTGTGCGCTGCTATAAGTAAGCTATGAATTGAATCACTTATGTAAACTCCAGATAAGACACTTTGGTTAGGGGATGAAAACAAACCAGCTGTGGGCAATTTAAGCAGTTGACCACATATGTTCCCAGGTTTAGTGGATATAAATATTGATTAAGGCTTGGTTCATAGAAATGCCTTGAAAAGAACACACAACATAATAAACTAGCACAGCATAATAAACTAACATTATACTATATAAATTGCAGTAGAATCCGGTTGAGCAAAAGGAGTTTGGCTTTAACCTTATTGTCCCCATCCTGCATGGACCATCACCAGGCAAAGTAATGGGAGTCAAAACAACCTCACTTGGGTTTTAAAACCATAGTGTGAAAATGCATTTATTCACATCAGCCTTAAGCTTCCCCATTTTGTTTCATGCACGCACACCATCTTGCAAAATCTTGTATTTGGAGCTGCAAGGAATCGCCACACAAGAAAGTTGTTGCAAAGAAATGAGCGCATTGTTGTTACAACCTTGGATGTTGCACAGGGCGGACCAAGCGCAATCAAATATTTTCATCTGCAGCTGTTAATTGCATGGGTCTCACAAATGAAGGCACTAATAATAATAGTTTTGACACAGGAGATGTTCGGTTGTTACCAGGAAAGGGTCATTCTAAAGAAACTGTAAAAACATGCTGCTGCACAGTAACCCTCGATCATGAAATCAATGTTAGTAGGAATGTTTCCTTTCCGTGAGAACAGTCAGTTGTCTTGTAAGGTCAGAAGGGTAGCATTTATAAGCATGAAATACCAAATGTGTGTATGTTTTCACAGAAAACCCTATATGTAGAATTTAGCTGTAAACTATCTATGACATTGCATTTTGCAGCAGAATGTAAACTGGGGTGCATAAAAGATGTGCTTTCCATGCTGTAAATTGCTCACTTCTTCACAGCTTTTGCTGGGTAGAACCTGGGTCCGCTTGAAGCGAACAAACTCAGTTGTTTATACTCCTCTCCGTGTCTGTTGGTCTTATCTCGTTTGTAGTACAGTTACCAGATTTTGGTTTTACAACTTGTGCCCAACGTGGGGCCCTTTCGAGGATGATCCATCGTATTTCAAGGACGGAGTCACAGAGTGTTGGGATCCCTGCCAAATCGGAGACAAAGTTACTTGCAGCTGCTGCTAGTGATCCACATCAGCCTCTCGCTGCCCAATAATCATCTCAGCAAGTGTTCTGAACCGTAGCTGTGTAACTACATTTCGACCTTTTGAAGACCATGAGTCACTGATTTCATTTGATTGGGGATGTTTGATTGAGATCAGGTAAGTCTGTTTCGAGCTTGCTGCACAAAATTCAAAATATTTTCACAGGTGAGAGACCATTTCGTGTAAAATGCCTGGGATCAATAAGATGTGCAGTTGTTGGGCAATGTTGTGCTGTTGTAGAAAACAACCCACTGGGTTAGAATATGGAAGGTTCTCCCTCTTATGCCATGTACATTAAATATGGGTTAGGAGCAATTATTTTTAATAGCCTTAGGCATCGCCAGACATGTACCTGATTTACAATGGCCTGATTTTGCATTGTTTGAACTAGCAAGGATACAGCATTTGGAGTTTGTTGTATTGCAGAAAAAGGCCAGGCCTGCTGCTTTTTATGCAGTTACGGATTGGCGCAAAGAGGCAACCCAGCGCATCAAATGTAGACAGAAGCAAGCTCGCAAACATATCACCCAAACAGAAAAGGCTTTAGTGCATGCCCAACAGAAACAGGAAGACTGTGATAGGGTGACAGAGCAATACAGTTAGACATATGCAAAGTATACCCATTCAAAGTGCTGCACACAGCTGATAAATTAATGGATGCACTATTGAGCGAAAGACGAGAATGTCCAACTGCACCACCTCCCTATGTACCAGCGATGACTCAACCAGTGCTGCATGTACCCGACACAGACTCTTGGCCTGGTGCACCTCCCACTCCGGAGCTCCATAAGCCTACCTAACATAGCTCCCTGCCACTTCCAAATCCGATTCCCTCTATTGCAATATTCACGCCCACTTGGTGATCAGAGAGCAGGACTTTATAGCTCACCGACAGAGAATAAAATTAACAGCAGAAGACTATATACTTGAACTGAATTGGCTGTCTCACATGTTGACTGAACACCATACACCTGAATGAAACTATCTGTTATAACACATGGGAAACACGCCCGAGAATGGTGCAAACTCACTGATACTGCAGTACCCAGAGAATTGCAACATTTAAATTATTCAGCATGCACCATCAATACACTAGACGACACATATCAGCACCTATCTGAGCTTTTCTCACATAAGGAGGAACTACAGATAGCAAAGCTAGAAGCTTTAGGAATATCTTGTCCTTTAATAAACAATGCATTCATTCAGAAAAGCATTCCCCAAACACAGTGAAGATACTGCATAAAAGTGCATCATCTTTAGAGACTCTTATAGATTTCTAATACATCCCCTTCCGCTATGGAGATCCATGACACATTTAAGCAATACTCCCCATCCATTCAAAAACCGGTATTACAAATAATGGCTGAATACCTATAAGACAAATACATTAAAAAGAAATTGTGTTGTACAGCAGATGGTATGAAAATATATATAACACCCCTTGACAGATGACACTGCACTCACTTTCCTGCCTCTTGACTTCCCCTTACTCCTCAACAATAGGATTGATAAGGCCACCGCTCAGATGCCCATAAAAGAGGTGCCTCTGGCACTTGTCCCACAAATAGATGAGCCAGCCAATAGTGCCAGCTAAAACAGTTGCAGCACATTATATTGAACAATTGGTATGTGTCCCCTTTTCCAGGCAAGAAGTTAATACAATTAGGCAATCCATCCCAGACATTAGGAAGAATCCCACCAGATCCCAGAAGGAAGTACAGTGGGTCTTGGCATCTTCAGTTTTTACCTTAAAAGATTTAGATTTGTTATTTCCCGTCATTTTACCTTCCAATTTATGGAAGCAAATCAGGAACATAGATGATAACGGGCATTGGGGAGTGGAGGGGAAGAAACATGGCCAGATCCCATGGCTGAGACTTGTACAATAGTGTAGAAAGTTTCTTTATAATTTTTTGTAAAGTGTTTTTTTGGCACTGTACATTTCAGTTATCAAAACATATGAACTTAAAAAATACAAACTTCAAGATTGACAATTAATTGAACACAAGTTTTCCGTCATTAATTGGTCAATTCATTAGTTGGAGTATCATTTACATGTAGACAATTCAATTACATATCTCGTGTTACAATCTCAGTTGAATTCACAATATATCAGTTTTTCAATGGTGAATATGCTGATAGGCTGATGTATTTGTGTGCCTATCGTCTACTACGTGTTTTGCCCGTTATGTGCCCTTCTTCAGGTAAAACAATATCTGGATAGTTGGATTCTGTAGATTTAAACAAAAAAGTAATATATTGTTTTAGTCAACTATTTTGTGTTGTTATTCATCTCATATTACACTAAGTAAGGATCCAATGCATCTGCACTGACCTGTAAGTGGACTTGACCACTGATTGATGGCCTTCTATTTTCTGATAACGGTTCTGTAAATAAATACATTTGGGTTACAAAAGTATTCCAGTAGCCTCTAAAATTGAGTTGTGTGAGACCAGTCGCTATAGTGCGCTGTGTCCCATTATGAAACCATTATTACTTAAATTGTCACTTAATTCACTAATATATTGTAAGTGCACTCAACTCGCTTACGCTTAGTGAGTCTGGATTAATGTGGACCGCACCTACTGGATTCTCTGCAGAGAGACACGAATATTAAAGCAAGGTTTAATTAATGTCATTTCAGCTACAAGTGGTTGTTAAGAACTTGCAGAGTAACAACTGCAACTGTTGCCACAATATAATCAAAATCAACTATGTAAATCACCCACATAAAGGACAACATATTCCCCTGAAACACACCACTACAGGCGATACAACAAATTTAATTTATGGGATCAAGTGCCCTTGCGGGTTATATTACATTGGACTAACGGGAAGAAAACCAAAAATTAGATGGGGAGAACACAAGTCTAACATCCAGCAATCTTCATTTAGGTCTGCAGTAGCGAATCACTTTAAAGAACAGAAACACTCAGTGGCATAAATCCAGTTTATTATTTTAGAACACTTAACCTTACCCAGACGAGGAGGCAACTTGACAAAACTTTTACAACAGAGAGAACTATATTGGATAGATAAACTTGACTCAATGCATCCAAGAGGGATGAATTTAGACTGGGACCTTAGTTGTTACTTATAGCACGAAATGTAACATATTAACTGTTTGGACCATGGACAAATGTGATTCACAAACTCGCATATGAAACCACTTTGAATTAGTATTCCAGCAATTAGATTCCATCTTAATTATGTCTGCTGATTACATACAACGTATGATTTATACATCAAGTTTATCCATTATCAATGTCAACATATACTGTTAGCCTGAAGATGCTAAAGGTTGTTTATGAATGTAGTACTCAGCGTGCATATAAATAAGTATGAATTATATCTTCAAATTTTGAAAATGTATTGATGTTAAAGATATTGCTTACCATAGGATGTAAATTATGCAAAAAAGGAGTAACCACCCTGAGTTGTATTATGTGGTCGAATACTAATAACACGAAGCGATCAATACCCCAGAAGCACCTTGATACACAATATTGTAAACTATAACCTGCCCAACTCTGGTGTAATGCAAGGTGATCAACATGCACTCATCTACAGGGACGCTATGAAATGCACATTCTGCACTTCCTCCAAGTTAGCTTAACAACACATTAGTTTGTTAGAACAACCAAAACAGAGAGGTGAGAGACACAAATATACTCAACCAATATGGCGGACTCGTCCCTGCATTGTCTGAGTAACCACCTAGGTGCAAGGAAACATAGGAAAGAGGCTGCTTCCCTATGCTTAGCAATGAAACAACACGCAAAATCTCCCGTCAGAGAATGATTCTGCAAACGCTCCGTGGACTTCAGAGAAAAGCATAAGTGAGACTAAGTTTCCTCGAAGTTAGTCTACACAATGGACAGCAGATTATATATGGGGTTATAATTACATTTATTACCATTCCACACGCAGATCGTGCTGCGCTAAAAGGACATAGCAGTTGATCTAGAAAAACACTTAACAAGCATCGAGACTGTGAAAGCTTACAATATTAATGTGATCTACTCAACTACATATCTGTCAGGCTGAGGTAAGAACAATGAGCAGCCATTAAACTTTAACAGTACATAGCGAAACTGATGCCATTCACTTATGATACGTGGATCCTGACATAATTGTCAGATCTATGGCAGATAGATTACGGACTAGAAGAATACTGCGTGAAGATTATGTTTCTAAGAAACAGCTGCCCACTAACGCAGCAACACCATTTACACGGACAAGTCATCTGCACTCAAGCATCACTTGAACAAAGCGAGGTACAATTATGTAAACATTAAACTAAGTTATACAACAAAATATTAGAGACACAAATATTAAAGCAAGGTTTAATGAATATCGTTTCAGCTAAACGTGGTAAGAACTTATGCAGCAAATCCAGTAGTTGCGGTCCATGTTAAACCAGACCCACTAAGTGTAAGCAAGGTGAGTGCACTAACAATATATTAGTGAATTAAATGACAATTTAAGTAATAATGGTCTCATAGTGGGACACAGCGCACTGTAGCGACTGGTCCCACACAACTCCATTTTAGAGGCTACTGGAATACCTTTGTAACCCAAATGTATTTATTTACAGAATCGTTATCAGAAAATTGAAGGGCATCAATCAGTGGTCAAGTCCACTTACAAGTTAGTGCACATACATGGAATCCTTACTTAGTGTAATATGAGATGAATAACACAAAATAGTTGACTAAAACAATATATTACGTTTTTGTTGAAATCTACAGAATCCAATTATCCAGATATTATTTTACCTGAAGACAGGCACATAATGCCCAAAACGCGTAGTAGACAATAGGCTGATGTATTTGTGTGCGCCTATCAGGATATTCATCATTGAAAAAACGATATATTGTGAATTCAACTGAGATTGCAATACAAGAGATATGTAATCGAATTGTTTACATTCAAACAATACTTCAACTAATGAATGGACCAATTAATGACGGAAAACTTGCGTTAATTAATTGGCAATCTTGAAGTTTATATTTTTTAAGTTCATATGTTTTGATAACTGAAATGTACAGTACCAAAAAAACCTCTTTAAACAAATTTATAAAGAAACCTTCTACACTATTGTACAAGTCTTAACGATGATTGATCTACAAGGCATAAAATAAGCGGTATCGCATTGCAATTTGTGATATAATAATGATGTTTGCTGTGTATTTTAATAATCATGTCGCACCAACTGCGATATGATTTCCACAGCAAAAAGTAAAAAGAAAAAGATTGTGCCTTTAAAGTTGTTCTGCCTCTGTGCACAGCGTGCACTGCAGGTTTAGGTAGAAGCACCCGGCAGGGCTAAAAACATTGCATCAATGATATGTCAGCCCAGCCCGGATGCAGCATCATCACATCTGTCGTGAGAGGAGGATCTCAGCCCCCTCTCACACTCTGGCTCAACGTTCTCTGGTAAGGAGGCCGATGGAGTCACAGTGCTATGGGAGGTTTGAGTGGGGGAGCCAGGCCCTTTTAATGCAAATGTGTTTGGGTGCTGGTGTTCGTGTCCGACGATATTTCTCTCCGAATATTATTCTCATGGCCTTCTGCAATCAGCAGGCTGCGTTTATTACTGCAGGTGCTGGTGTTAGCAAGTGTCTGAGAATAATATTCGGAGAGAAATATTATCGTCGGACACGAACACCAGCACCCGCCGACGACATAACGCAGCCTGCTGCCTTCTACGAGCAGGCTGCATTATTACGGCGGGTGCTGGGTGTTAGAGAGCAGCTGCTCTCTAATACTCAGTTAGTTCAAATTGAAATATGCATATTTCATTAAATTGCCTTTTCACAACCACCCAAATTGCATAGGACAAAAGGCATTAGCCTTCCATAAAATCAACACGTTGAAATGTGCACATGTAAACTCCAAGAACCAATACAAAGGTTTTCCCTGAAATTTGCGGTACCGAACTTGGACATTTCACCTTAGTTGTTTTTCATCAGGTTATGTAGTGCAATGGTGAGTTGTCCAGCCTGCAAACCTGATGGCTGTGGTTCAATGGGGCTGAGTCCACTCTAACCTGGGCAAAAAGAACAAAAGCAAAAAAAAAACGCATGTTAGCATTTAAAGTCGGCAAAAAAGAATGAAAGGTGAAGCAAAATAAAAATGCGTTATTTTGCTTCACCTGCATTCTTTTTGCCAATGTGCTGGAAGCGTTACAGTCATTGCTGCAGAGATAAAGCCACACTCGGGCAGGGAGTCCACAGCAGTGCAGTCCTGCAAGCATAACAAAACAAAAAAAAAACAATCAGTGAAAGCCCCCCCCAAAATCAAAATTCCTGAGATTCCAGTGTCTTTCCTCCCTCCCCTACCGTCTCCCTGAAAACTCCCCCATGCCCCTACCAGACCTCTGTTCTTCATTTCTTTTGTTTGCCTCCCCCTTCCTCAAATGGCATGCGCACACACATTAACTCACACACACACACATGCCCTCTCTCTCTCTTCTGGCCTCCCACCCTCGCGCTGGTAACTCATGCAGGCACCCATCTTTCACATCCTCTTTCTCCTGCCCTGCACATTGCTTATCTTTTAACTGACCCTTATTTTCCACATTTCACCTTTAATGGGCTAATTTTTACCTTCCCAGCACTCCACATGCAGGCACCCTTTCTAGCACCCTGCTTTCTCTCATGCACCCAGTCACAAAACACATGTACTCTGTCTCTACCAGCTTCCCACACACCTCTTCTCTTGCAACCTGGCTCTCTCCAACACCATCTCTCACACTCTTTAACTCTGGCTCTTTTGAAGCCTTGCCCAAACTCGTGTCTCACACCATAGTTCTCACTCTTGCATCCTAGCTCTCACACTTCGTCCTCAACATGCACACTCACTACTCTCACACATATACTTCAGAGGTAATAGAAACACAAAAGGCAGACTGACTACCCCTCTCTCAAGGTCTGGCAACACAACAGGTACAGGTGCTGAGAAGCTGGCATATATATATATATACACAACTATTGTTTTAGAAGAGACAGTTGGTGTACAAAAACCGTAATGCAGATATCAATAAATCTCTTTAATCGTTTAAGATAAAATTTCATAGAAAAAATATACACTTTATAGGCTTTATCATATCCCACTCATTCCATTCATACCAATTCACTCATTCTGTGGCATCCTGGTTCGGCAATTGACATTTTTCTTAACACATATTAGTTATTTTTAATATGTATGACAATTGGAAAACACACAATTGGATTTTCTATAGGTCGACATATGTTTCGGCCCCTTTTTTTCATAGTCCCATCGTTGTCTACGGTGGTCTAAATAGTCAATGTTGGGCCATTTTCAGGACAGTGATGATTTAGTAAAAGCTTAACGTCTTCACCCTTTTTCCATATGAAAAGCCAAATCTATAAACATAAGTTAAAAACAAATTACAAAGTGTACCGGTCTGGTCTCTTTGAATTAATCTCACGGTGATGGCTAAATAACTATGCCAGAAAATATGCACCTACCTGTGGCCGAGAACGTAGTTGTGGACCACGGAGAAGAAATAAAAACATGGAGGGTATTTTCTGTATTACCCTAGTCTATCTCCCTAATGAAAGGAGACAAGACAACGCGGTAAATTACTCCTTGTAAGTGGAGTCTGTTGCTATATGGCTGCAGAGCATTTTGTATTAAATTGGCATTGCAGAGCAACCTAACAGATACCTTAGGTTGACTTTACCCCTTCAACTCCAAGGTTTGCATTTAAAAGGCAATCCAACATTAAAGATAATTTGGTACACTCGTACCTACCCGTTAAATCTCAGAAATTTGCACAAACAACATTGTGGGGCCTACCGCCTTTAACTGGCCATCATCGGTGCGGACATTGTTCCGTCTGTGCACAGACAACCACTCTGAAACAAATTACTTTATGTCACCGGACCATCCAGCTGAAAGAGTTCACTAACTGTCTCACACCTTGGGTGGTATATGCCATTATATGTCCATGTGATATGGTATACATAGGCAAAACCAAACGACCTGTCCGCCAACGGATAAATGAGCACAAATCCTGCATTCGTAACGCAGTTGAAAATAAACCACTAGTAGCCCATTTTTCCAAAAAACAACACAAATGCACAGATTTTCTCTGGTGCGTCATTCAAGTTATACAAATCTCTCGCCGCAATGGGAACAAAGATAAAATCCTGACCCAAGCGGAACAAAAGTGGATCTACAATCTGAAAACAGTCCAAAATGGACTAAATATAGCCATCGAATGGAGTGCTTTTCTTTGAATAGCTCCATTTTTGAGTCCACTGTCTCCATAGCATTGCGAGGGGATTTACTTATAGTATCTTAATATTACACCTATACCAAAGGGCATTGTGACCCTGGTTTTCATTTCGCAATATGTGGTGATACATCAGTAAATAAAATAAACATATACAGCTTATTTTACATGATACCGTGCTGTCGTTCTTCTGACAATTGTAACTACACTACACTTTTGTCTGTGATCTTACACAACTACGATGCACTCATTTGTCATAAGTGGTATTATTGTGAAGTCGATACATTATCACTAAGACATTGCGTAGCTCCTGCTATTTAAATTTTAAAATTAAGACACCTGTTGAAAGACAAGTTTTATTGAAGTCCCAGCTAGCGTCCGTGATTCAATCCTGGCTTGCTGGGAGATGTAACCTACAAATAACTTGCATTGTCAGCAACGCGTAGGTGCACGTTTTCTTGGGCAACACGTGATCTTTAAATAGCATCAGCCCCTCCCCCTCTCGAACGCGACTCATTCACAAGTCAGCAGACGCCGCTCGAGCAACCTCGCTGCTTCGTCCCAACTAATTATAAAGGTGAGAAACAGCGCTTGTTCATAAAGCTGCGAACAAAAGCCCATGCCACTTACTCACAATTCAGCAGACGCTACCCGAGGTACCCTGCTGTTTTGTTTCAATGAACCAGAAAAGTGAGGAACAGCACCCTTTTACAGAGTCGCCATTAGCAATCTATTTACAGATTCGGCCATTCAGCAAAGAGAACCGCCCGGGAGGTACGCCAATACTACCAGTTAAATTACACGTAGCGGTCTAGCTAATCCGCGTTGTGTAACAGGCAACTGATGTTCGAGGCTGCCTTGTGATAGATAGACACAAACACTAAAATGCCTCTCTCCGAAATTTAGATCTTAGCTCTGAAAGTGAGTGCAGCCTTGTGACTAGCCCATGCATTCCCACCACATTTAATTGAGACTTTCCTATTCAACGTAATGTGAAATTAGACTTGAGGAAGGTAATTTATTGAACACCTCTCTTTTACAGACACCTCGTGCTAAAGTGTCGAAGGAAGCAAGTCCCTCTTGAAACTTGCCCACGAAATGAGATGGGGATAAAGAGATTTGAAGCTCCACCCACCTGTGAAAAGGTATCTGTTAGGTTGCTCTGCAATGCCAATTTAATACAAAATGCTCTGCAGCCATATAGCAACAGACTCAACTTACAACAAGTAATTTACCGCATTGTCTTGTCTCCTTTCATTAGGGAGATAGACTAGGGTATTACAGAAAATACCCTCCATGTTTTTATTTCTTCTCCGTGGTCCACAACTACGTTCTCGGCCACAGGTAGGTGCATATTTTCTGGCATAGTTATTTAGCCATCACCGTGAGATTAATTCAAAGAGACCAGACCAGTACACTTTGTAATTTGTTTTTAACTTATGTTTATAGATTTGGCTTTTCATATGGAAAAAGGGTGAAGACGTTAAGCTTTTACTAAATCATCACTGTCCTGAAGATGGCCCAACATTGACTATTTAGACCACCGTAGACAACGATGGGACTATGAAAAAAAGGGGCCGAAACATATGTCGACCTATAGAAAATCCAATTGTGTGTTTTCCAATTGTCATACATATTAAAAATAACTAATATGTGTTAAGAAAAATGTCAATTGCCGAACCCGGATGCCACAGAATGAGTGAATTGGTATGAATGGAATGAGTGGGATATGATAAAGCCTATAAAGTGTATATTTTTTCTATGAAATTTTATCTTAAACGATTAAAGAGATTTATTGATATCTGCATTACGGTTTTTGTACACCAACTGTCTCTTCTAAAACAATAGTTGTATATATATATATGCCAGCTTCTCAGCACCTGTACCTGTTGTGTTGCCAGACCTTGAGAGAGGGGTAGTCAGTCTGCCTTTTGTGTTTCTATTTCCCCTTACTCTCCCTGTTTACAGACCTGACCCCCCGTTAACAAAAAATTTGGGAGTACCCACTATAATACCTATACTTCAGAGGTACATAGGAATCATTTATGCATTCTTGATAATTCTACTTGGGGGTGCAATTCTGGTGACATTAGTACAAAATTGCTAATACAAAAAATGTATTAGCAAAATCTGCTAATCAATTTTTGGAAACTAATTTATGCCTTGATCCAACTTGATAGTTAATGTGAGTGTCCCTATTTGTACCTCGTTAGGTTTGAGGTGCCCATCTTCCTCATACTGTTCTGATCCGGTAGCACAGATCCAATAGGGAGCACCGGGAAGCCAAACAGAAATGCATTGATCTTTCACCAATCACTTAAAAAATCCATCCAATGAACCGAGTGCACCTCTACACCCGACTCATTTATTCTGAACCCATGGCTGCCAACATACAGAGAAAAGCAGGTGAGAAACCTTCAGAGAAAATATTAGCATTACCTAACCCCATCATTCTAAACTTAAGACTTTAGTAGTAGAGAAAGGCTTATATGGGACAAATTAACAGCCTGCATCCAGGGAAAATATGAGGCGGCAACAGAGTTTTTTAAAAATAGATTTGAGCAGGGATTTGCAGTCTACAGCAGATAAGATTTGAGCACTGAATCAGGAAAGAGACTGTTGCAGTTTGTACGTGCTCCCTTGCCTGAAATTCAGTCTCAAATCACAGCTTCAGAGAGTGCCTGGCAAACAAAGACACCTTCCGAGATACTGCTCATGGCTCAGTATTATGAGAACAGAGTTAACAATGAGAAGGAAAGGAAAGAAAAAAATGATCTGAGGCTATGGTGTCACAGCAGGTAGTTAGGGGACCGCAAGGCTATAGCCAAAATAGGGGACAGGTGATGCCACACACTGATGATGAATGAGGACCAGTGGGCCTACTGCAAGCAGGAAGGCCACTGGAGGGCGCCATGCCCAATACTCCAGCAGAAGGGAAACAATATGTACGCAAGACGAGAAAGAGGACGTAGTAATGGCATGCAGGGACCAACTAGAAGCCCGTTTTTCCAGCCTCCACAGTTCAGCAATAATACAGAAAATACAGACACACAACACCTGGCTAACCCCGAAAACATTTCGATAGCACTCCCTCGCGGAATTATTTTTCCGAGGACTACACATCTGACGACACATTCTTTGGCTTGCACAGCCCAAAACGGGCTGGAACCTACCCCAATCAATCAACAAGGACCCTATATTACAATGAAAGTTGGGCATAGGCCACACACATTTCTAGGTGATAATGGTGCACAGAAGTACTCCATTGATCACCTATCGGTTCCACATATTCCTCGGTCAGGGCAACAAAATGTTTCTGTAGGGTTTGCTGGCACACCTGTAATAAGTCTGGTCTCCAAACCGGTGCCCATTTCTCAGGGACCATTCACTGATGCATGTCCTTTTCTATTGACAACTGTGGTGAAAACCTGTTAAGCTTGAATTTACTGAAGAAGTTATATGCCGTTATTTACTGTTCACCCGATGGTTTATATTTGACTATTTCACTGTAGCACACTTCTACATCTCAGTTGTTCACACTCCCACCACCCAGTGAATTGCAAAGTGTACCCACTTATTTATGGGCCCTTAGCGAGAATGACGTGGGAATACTCAATGTTGAACCAGTACGGCTCCTATAGTTGAAGCAAAATGTGACATTACTGCGCATACCAATACAAGGTTTCACTGGACAGAGAAGCTGCACTGAAAATGATAATTTCAGATCTTGTACATCCAGGTGTCATTGAACGGATTACAGGTAGCACTTTTAACAGTCCCATACTTCCTGTTTACAAGAAGGGTGACACCGAACAGACTTACCATTTTGTAATTGATTTACGGGCCATATACAAATGTGTCTGTCCCCAATTTCCCATTGTGCCTGACATCACAACTATTTTGACTAGGATTCCTGCCCAGGCCACTCATTTTTCTGTGGTAGATTTAAAGAATGCATTTTTCAGCATACCGATACATGCTGACAGTAGGTACTTATTCACATTTACTCTGGGAGCGTTATCGTTTACATTCACTAGAATACCTCAAGGATACACTGAAAGCCCAAGCATTTATAGTAGAGCCCTCGAGGAACAACTGGACACTTAAGAATTACTTTCATCTTGCACATTGATACAGTACATTGACGAGTTACTTATTGCTGCAGATTCTGAGGAAGCTTGGAAGGAGAGCATTGTGTTGTTGTTAACACACTTTGCCAACTACAATCAGAAGGCTTCTTTGAAGAAATTCCAATGTTGTCAACAGGAGTTTACCTATTTAGGATGCCTCCTGTCGAAGGAGGGTAGGCGTCTTGCACCAGAAAGAATACAGGCTCTCTCTGACGTGCCAGTTCCAAACACACAAACCTAGGTTAGAACTTTGGGATGAGCTCCTATTGCAGGCAATGGATTCCGAATTTCTCCCTTTTCTTTAAGCCATTGTTAGCACCAACGAAAAAAGTTGTAGCTCTACTTTTCATATGCTCAAAATTGCTCCGGGTTAGTGTTGGGCACACCAAATTACACTAAGGAGTTTGTGTTATTTGTGCATGAAAGAGATGGTTGTGCTTTGGCTGTTTGAACGCAGGAACATGGGGGAGAGAACAGGTTTGTGCGTTTTTATTTCCTCCAAGTTGGACCCTGTTACATGTGCTTTGCCAAAATGTCTTGAAGCTGTGGCTGCTGCCGCTGCATCAGTGAAACAGAGCGAAGGCATGGTTTTGGGTCACTCCTTAACCGTCATGGTGCCTCACTCAGTAGACACTATTGAACAGAACGCAAACACAGCATCTCACATCTGCTCACTTAACTTGATACAAGCTCCTTTTGTTTGCACCTCACATCACAATTAAACGATGTAAAACATTAAACCCAGCTGAACTGTTACCTCCCCTAGAGGTTAGTACCATTCCTGATACCAATCAGGAGTGCATCTTTATCACCGAAAATTAAACAAAAGGGAGAATCAATTTGACTGACACACCTCTGCCATCCTCAGATGGAGAAATATTTTGTGATGGTTCTTGCTTTAAACTTCCAGATGGCACTTCTACTGCTGCCTATTAAATCACCACACTAGACAGTGGTAGAAACTATGAGGATTCCTTATAACTCCGCCCAAGCAGCAGAGACAATTGCCCCGACTCGAACTTGTGAGGCATCACAAGGGTTGAAAGTAAATATTTATACAGACTACCAGCATGCCTGTGTAGCTCACAATTTTCAAAAACTATCGGCGAAATGCCATTTCTGACATCCCATGGCACCAAGATTCAGCATGGGCCCTTGATAGGGCAGCTTTTATCAGCACTAGCATTACCTATATACAGCTAGCAATAATGAAATGCGCAGCCCACCAGAAAATCACTGATAGTACTGGGAAAAGTAATGCTTTCGCAGACTGGAATTGCCAAACAAACAGCCACATACCTACAGTCTGGAATGTATGTATTGGGTCCTGCTAGATGGGCCACAGAGTGGGATAATGGAAGATGGCATTAGCAGTGTTAAAGATTCAGGCCAAGGCCACACCTGAAGAATTCAAAAAGTGGGGATCGGCACCAGCCCGCGTAAATGAGGAAGGTTGTTGGGTTGACCATGACAGATGGATGCTACCTAATGCATTTGTACAAGCTATAGTGCCCATGGCCAAGCCCACATAAGCGCAAAAGGCATTTGTAAACACCTAGACCTGGTATGGAGGAACTCCGACATACCCAAAATAGCAGGATGCCTCGTCAAGAAATGCATGATCTGTTTGCAACATAACATTGGGAAAGGATCACCAGTACCTAAGGGAAGCTTTGGTCCACCTTCCATGTACTTCGAGGTAATAAACTTTGATTTCATTGAGATGGAAAGATGACAACATTAAATACGTTCTAGTGGTAGTTTGTGCATTTAGCAAATGGGTCAAATCTTTCCCTCTGAAAGATAATGTAATGTCAACAGCAAAAAGTAATGCTAAGAGTACTTTCCCTGTTTTGGTTTACCAAGGGTGATCTGGTCAGATAATGGTTCGCACTTCAGTCACCAAGCATGTGTGAGGGATTACAGATAAGCAAGAAATGTCATTCCATGAACCATCCCCAATCAGCAGGCTTAGTTAAGAGACAGCTGTACCCTAAATAACAAGTTAGCTAAGATATGTGCACACAGCCAGCTAAAATGGCCTGAAGCCCTACCAGAGGCCTTAATGCCCCTTTATCTCACGATTGCCTATGGTCAGCTCCACTACCATGTCTCCCTTCTATGTACACACATACACACTTCGTCCCCTTGATATTGAGATATCCCTCTGTGTGTTCAAGAACACCTTCATAAGAATAATGAATGATACTCAAGGAATACTGAGCAAAACCAATTGTTGGTTATGTTCCCACCTTCCACAATATGGTGAGAAAGGGTTACGATGCGCTACACATCCTCGCCCATTGTCCACTGCTTGCTATGCATCCTTTAGGGAAATATTTTTTGGTAGATGGAATGACAGTATCACAGGTACCTTTGATGGGACATATATAAATTCTTTTGATCAGCAGGTGCTACTACCTTTGGGATGCTCAGTGTTTGCTAACAGGAGCACTACCAACACTGCCTCTACCAAACGTTCAGATAGGAATTCTAGGCCAAACCAATCAATGATATTGTTTTGAATGTCACCAGTAGGGAATAGGGAAGCAACTCCTCCAGCATACACAATTAATAATCCTGCCATGGTAAGGAAGGTTCTAGGTACATGACAAATGTAGGACTACTGCAGTTTTGGTGAACGAAACAAGGCCCTTGCGCATTGGGGGATCAATTTACTTTGTCTGTGGGAAGCAAGCATATCCATGGTTACCCAAAGATTGGAAAGGAACAGGTTACTTGGGGATACTGTTACCAGGGGTTTACTTGACATCAACTTTTAGAAATATTGAAACCCCGTTCTAGAAGGGATATCAATGACAATACAACTGGCCAATTAATAGGAGACGTGTCAAAAGCGATAGTTCCCTTTTGGGGACCGGCAATAAACTCCAGAGACATCAGAAGGTTGGCACAAGTGTTAGAAAGAACAATTAATGAGACGACCGATATACTATTCAATATGACATTAGAACAGAGAGCTATTAGGCTGGTTGCACTTCAGAATAGGATGGTATTGGACACAAAGTTAGCTGAAAGAGGAGGGGGGGGAGGGGGTTACAAAATGGTAGGCTCAGCTTGCTGCATTTACGTAGCAGACTACTCCCTTACTGTGTTTCAGGATATTAAGAGATTACACACATTGGAGTCTGAAATTCATGTTAACGAATTTAGCTGGGACATCCGTATCTGGGCTTGGAATTGGTTTACCACATGGTGTTGGAAGACACTTTCTATCCTCAATATGATCACTGTTGCCATTCTCTGCTGCTGTTGCAGCAAACAATGCTTACCTACCTTAGGATCTACGCTATGCCAGTGCTGTTCAAGAGCTCTGGAACACTTACAACCTGAGCGCTTGTCCCCTGGGAATGTGACAAATGCACTAATTATGCAGGATATCAAAATTCGGAAATGTGTGAATATCGATATACATGCATTTGATGATGTATAAAAAGAAATTGCTTGGCTAAGGCTAAAAGGAGGGTTTGCGACAATGCATTCATTCAACTTAGCCTTAAGCTCCCCAATTTTGTTTCATGCACTCACACCATCTTGTAAAAACTTCTATTTGGAGCTGCAAGGAATCGCTGCACAAGAGTGCTGAGAATGTTGCTGCAAAGAAGTGAGCACAGACCAGACCAAGCGCAATCAAATATTTATGTCTAAAGCTGTTAATTGTGTGGGTCTCACAAATGCACATACTAATAATAAGAATAGTTTAGGAGATGTTCTGTTTCTACCAGGAAAGAGTTATCCTAAACCAACTGAAAAAACATGCTGCTGCACAGCAACCCTCGTCCTGAAAACAAAAGGATAAAGTTGGTAGGAATGTTTCCTTTCAGTGAGTACAGTTTGTGGTCTTGTAAGGTCAAAGTTCGAATTTACAAGCATGAAATACAAAAAGTATGCATGTTTTCACAGAAAACCATATACATAGCATGGCGCTGTAAATTATCTATGACATGGCATTTCGCAACAGAACTCATGTAAACTGGGGTGCATAAAAGACATGCTTTCCTTGCTGCTCACTTCTGCACAGCTATTGCTTGGTATAACATGGGTCCGCTTGAAGCGGATAAACTGTTTGTACTCGTCTCGTTTGCAGCACAGTTAAGAGGTTGGTTTTACAAATTTCACTGCATGCTGCATTATGCACTTTCCCATTTCTCAACACCACCATTCGCATTGCTTAAAGAACAAAAGTCCCTGCTAATAGACCCCCCTCCCATTAATCTCTAATTGCTCGCAATTTAATGCTCCGTTGACACAGAGCAATGTGTTAAGATGCTGCAGAGACCCCTGCTAGAGCCAAGCGCTCTGCTGCCCTGAGCGCCAACTACCAAACTAAAGTGTAAGCTAGTAGCTGAAAAGGCATTGATCAAGCCCGGGCCGAAGCAAACTCTTTTGCATTCCGCAGAGGGTGTATGCGGGCCACGGGACAAAACCCATCAAAACAGGAAATACCCACAAAATACGGGATGGCTCGCCACCCTTTTAAGTATGGTTATAGTAGGTATGGTTGGGTCAGGGAGTGGGGATGAGCCAACAGCGGGAAAACTGGCATTTAAGGACAGCCCGAAGAGGGGGAACGCATCGGCTTACCCCCTCCTCGGTGTACCCGCCACTGGTCATGCTCCACGCCCTCCAAAATGCCGCCAATGGAGTTTGTTTTACCATCCAACCCATTCTACAAGATTGGGGGTGGGGTGGTGTCAGGTGTTGGAGGAAAATATGGACAGTGACTTGCCCCTTCCAGGGACACCAGTGCCTGGGATAGGCCAGTATTGAGGGCTGGCCGACTCTCACTGGGGGGAGGTGGGTGGTGGCGTGGGGGGGGCCTGGGTTCAGGCCAGTAGGAGTCTCAGGAGGCAGTCGGTATAGGCAAGAAATCAGGAGGCCTCCGAGTGCCACCCTCAAAGAAGCCATGACAGCCAGGCATAATTGGTGGGCCTCAACGCCGTGCACCACCCAGGTGGTGGGGTAAATGGGCCAACTATCAAATTTTAATATTGTGCTTGTATTTTCGGATTGTAAGGTTGATGTTTCACATTTAAACAGAATGGAGGTTGGATCCTAGACTGAAACTATCCTTGAGCTTCGCTCTATAAATTCATTGAGTTGGTTATGTAGCAGCATGGTCACGGGTGGGTGGAGGTGGTGCCCACACCTGCTCTTTGGGTAGAGTGAATGTGGTAAAGTCCCTGATATCTTGCACTTTTTGATTGAAAAAAATGGATCTCTACACCGTAGTTTGATTCTGAACCCCGCAATGTGGTTTTATTAATCTAGTGAAGTGTTAATCGGTCAACCAACACGTGTTTCGAACTCTAGGGTCCTTTTCAAGGCTGTCATTGTACATACATGCAGGAAAGTGAGGATTGTGACCAGTGAATAAATGTGACATATGTGGGTTAAAATCATACATGTGTTTCGAGGAGCAGAAGAGGGGCAGCCCCATTTGCCATACCAGATAAGAGTACGTCAGTCACACAGTGATTGAACACATTGCAAAAACATAACCATCATATAGTATAATCGTCCATGTTTAGAGTGCAGTGCAAAACGTGTTCAGAGGTAGTCAAGTGGGAGAGAAGGAAAGGAGGAGAAAGAAGTGTTTTTGGTTAGTGTCATGTTTTATTAGGTGCATACTGCTAGCAAGGATCTGATTTTAACACAGTGCTCATGTACTGTTCTTACACAAGCAAGTATAGTGTAATGCCCTCCATGGTTCCTGGGGGCTGGTTGTGCTGTCCTGTTTAGGCTGGAGCAATGGTCATATCAGCCCTCCAAGTATGGGCTGAAGGATGTCCTGTTAGGCAGGGGAGAAGGTTGTATGTTTAAGGTCAATGTGCGGAGGGCTGTGATAATCCCTATTAGCCCATATTTCTCGAGTCTCCCTGTGCCCATGAAGTGTCAGGTGAAAATGTGCCTGTGCAGCGATTGAGATAGGTGATTGGTTTTAACTACTATGTGACCTTGCCCTTAGGCGTGGTCATATGGCACATCATGTGGTGTGGAAACATGATGATGGTGAAGGATTGTAGCGGGTACAAGCTTTAGCCCTGTACCGTGGTCATAGTGTCCATCGTGTTTGTTGGCGATGCAAGATCCTTGTGCGCTAGTCTGCCCTAAGCCCCCGGTACTATTAGTTGCCGTCACTAACCTATTTGTGGTTGGTACAGTGTGCGCCGCAGCCATCTGGTGAGGGGTTCCATGGGGCAGTGAGTCAGTGGTGCCTAGGCCAGAGTGAAGGTACTGTTGCACAAGTTCCAAATTGGTGCTGTATCTTGGTACAACAAGCTCATGTTTGGACATGCGAGTATCGGACCATTAAGTTGTGTATTTAGCAGATGTAATCCTTATGAGAGTTTATAGCATGCGCAGCGAGCCGAGGGCCGGTAGGCGAGGGAAGTGATGGATCGGGTACCCACCGTGGCTTACCTCTTATTTGCTGTTCATCGCGATGTGCTTGCACTCCTAATGGGGCGACTGGGGCTGTAGTGCCATACTACTCCATATATTGGGCATGCACGCTATGTACACTATAAATGCTGCATGCGTGCATACTCTGGTGGTGTTGGCAAAGTGACGCATGCATCGATGGCCTGACTACAGCCCCAGTCGCCCCATTAGGAGTGCAAGCACATTGTGACAAGCAGCAAATACGAGGTAAACCACGACGGTTATGTTAAACGGGAAATCATATTGTGCCTCCTTTCTAATATATATCGGCCTAAACCCAGTCGCTCTGCGGAGAAAATCACGATTTTAGATAGACTTCGCCACCATTTTAGGATCATCCGCCATTTTGACTTCTGTTCATATGTAGTTGTGTGTTCTAAAATGGTGGACTGTGTTTCCAACTTGTAACCAAGCCTTCCCGACCTTTGTGACCAAGTTAATGGTTAGACTATCCGCAGGCCGAATGTTTAGACTGGGTAATGAGACCTTGTCCCATACATGACTTGTGGTCTTAGGATTGTCTGCACCAACAAGCCTCATCCACGAACATACATCGAGGACAATGTAATGCAAACGGCGAGAGTGGACACTGGCTGAAACACATTTTGAAGGGATATGTGCTAAGGCTTACTGCTAAATCCTGGAATACACTTTGCCATTGTAACTTGTCTGTAATGTAAACCAACGTAATCCTTGTGCATATTGTTGTATGAGCCATGAGTGAACTTGGCACGAACTCTAGACCACAAATTATTAACTTGCAGAGGGGAAGGACATTATTACTAAATTGTCTAAATATGCGAGTGTCTAGATGTCGAGTACCTCTCACTCCTCACACTGAAGGGCTGGTACTCATTGTGATGTATTGAGGGCCAGATAGCTATCTGAATTTGTTTCTTTGTAACTGCGCAGTAGACTAAAGAGCTGTGAATCTTTATAGCCCGTGTTTGGTGCATTTCCTTTTGTGGTACTCCGTGTCAATATTTCCTTTTGCTTTTAAAGATACCCGATCCATCACTCCCCACTCCTACCAGCACCCGGCTCACTGTGCATGCCATAAACTCTCTGAAGGATTAAATCTGCTAAATGCATGGGCCTTAAACGGTCTGATACTCGCATGTCCAAACATGGGCTCGTTATACCAAGATACGGCACCAATTTGTAACTTGTGCAACAGTACCTTCACTCTGGCCCGGGCCCCCTGACTCACTGCACCATGGAACCCCTCAACAGATGCCCAAGGCGTGCACACTGTACCAACCACAAATAGGTTTGCAACAGCAACTAATAGTACCAGGAGCTAGGGGAAGGCTAGCACACAAGCATCTTGCATCTCCAATAAAAACTAGCGACACTATGACCACAGTAAAGGGCTAATGCTTGTACCAGCTACAATCCTTCACCATCGTCACATATCCACACAATATGATGGGCCATATGACCACACCTAAGGGCAAGTTCACGAAATAGTCAAAACCAATCACCTCTCACAATCGCTGCATAGGCACATTTTCACCTGGCAGTTCATAGTCACAGGGAGACTCAAGAAATACAGGTTAATAGGGATTATCATAGCCCTCCACACATTGACCTTACTTAAACATACAACCTTCTCCCCAGCCATACCAAGACAGCCTCCAGCCCAGACCCAGAAGGGTCTGATAGGACCCTTGCTCCAGCCTAAACTGGACAGCACAACGAGCCCAGGAACCACAGAGGTCATTACACTATACTTGCTTAGGTAAGAACAGTACATGAGCACAGGGTCGGACTGGGACAAGAAATAGGCCTGGTCATCCAAATAAAAGTGGCCCACCCTTCGCCTCAAAAAAGTGGCCCATCCCTCGCCTCACGACCCTTGACCTCAGATGACATCAGAAGTGATGTAATTTGACCCCACCCCAAAGTGATTGATATCCCGGGAAGTGATGAAACACGACCTTGCACCACTTGACAAAACAGGAAATGGCATCAAATAGCATTGTTTCTAAGTACACTACGAAAAATATGGTTATGATTTCACCAATATGATATACATTTCATACAAGAATGGATCACCATATGTATCATTAATATCTGTGTGTGTGATCCATATTGTCAAATTACTGTGACTCCAAGCAGACGTCCAAGGCCAAATGATATGTTATTCTATAGCACTTTTTTTACAGAACAAATATGAATACAATATCACCCAACCTGTGTTGGTACTTATTTATTGACTTAAGAAGGATGAAAGGCTTTGAGAAAAAATAAGGTATTGAAAAAATAAAATGTGTTTTCATTTTTTTTTCAAGCCGGCCCAGGTGTGGCCGGAAACCGGCTCCCACTTCCTAGGGAGGATTTCGGCCCGGCCAGAGGCCGAGGGGCTGATCTGACCCTGCAGGAGCACTGCGTTAAAATCAGATCCTTGCTAGCAATGTGCACCTAAAAAAAAAAATTAAGAAAACATGACACTAACCAAAACCATATCTTTCTCCTCCTTTCCTTCTCTCCCCCTTGACTACCTCTGAAAATGTATTGGTTTGAACTCTAAACATGGATAATTCCACTATATGATGGTTATGCTTCTGCAATATGTGTTAAATCCCTGCATGACTGCCATATTCTATCTGGGGCCACCCCCCTTCTGCTCCACGATACACATGTATGATTTTAACCCACATATGTCACAATTATTCAGTGGTCACAATCCTCACATTCCTAAATATATGTACAATGACAGCCTTGAAAAGGACCCTAGAGGTCAAAACACGTGTTGGCTGACCGATTAAGACTACATGTCTTCACTAAATTAATAAAAACATTGGGTTCAGAATCAAACTACTGTGTAGATATCCATCTTTTTAAATCAAAAAGTGCAAGGTATCCGGGACAGTACCAGTGTCCCATTTAAAGGTTGGATTTTGTCTACAGTATGCCAATAAATGTGGCCATATAACTCCAAAGTATTGCGTCAAGTGCTACTTCCGCCTTTGCACGCTGCCCCTGCTTAGCCCACTCTTCCAATCACTTCTCGTGACACGCAAGTACCAATTTCAATAGCACGCATACCAAAAGCTCAGTTGCTGTAGACAATAAAAATCTTCATAGAAACAATTGCCCAGCCTTTGTTAACAGCGACAATTGCCCAGCCTTTGTTAACAGCGCAGCCCCCAGGAACCATTATCAGAGTCCTCTCCAGCTTCAACAGCTCTGTAGGCGAGCGAGGTCTAGTCAACATAACCCCTCGTTTCTGCCATGTTGGGTGGTGTAGTCCCCCCTCTCCTGCCTTCACCCTCTTACCCCTTCCAAAGCCTCTGGTGGCAATCTGTGGGACATTAATAGATTTTGTATGACATTTTCCAGAAACATTATTTGCTCACAGGTATGTGGTGGTTTCCCAAAGAAGCAGAGGATGAGACCTACAGGATACCTCTAACATTTTAGAAGGAGGTTTTGGTTATGAGCAGGTGGAGGTCAGAAATCTCTGCCTGCAAGGGCCAACACTGCAGCACAGACCATCCAATTAAAACAATTTGCAACAGATTAAGTTCCACATCTTTATTTTTCATAGTGTGCAAAACCGAAGTCACAGTGTAAAATTATTCCAATGCTTCAACACGCCTATACTTTTGCATGCAACGATACCTGTTCACAGGGAATGAGCAACTCTAGATATTGGTACTGGAATAGCATTCCCGGGAACTTGGATTCTTACTAGACTTAACTTGTTCTTTTAAATGTACGCACACAATGGCAACCAGGCCATACCGTGTAAAGCACAGGGCAAGTTGCTTACATATTTGAGAAGAGAGACTGCAGATCCCATGATGCTTAAAATCCAAAAATCAAAACAAATATGAAAAAAAACATACATAAAAAACGACTTAATTTGGCACAAGATACTGGTTACACCCATCAATAAATTTGTTTCGCCTGCTTTGTTTTAAGTGCACTACAGAACCAAGACTAGAAGTGATGTATGGAACTTTGAATGTCCCCTACATCTCACCAGCCCCTCTGTCTCCCCCATACTAGCAGAGAAGCGGTGATGAGCTCACAACAAAGACCACTGTAGGTGGCCAGCTTGAAGAGCTATTTTGATCCACCCTTAGCTGGAGCAAATGGGTTCAATTCCAAATTCGTACAGTACGAGTTGCTGACTTGGTTGGTTAGAGTAAAATCAGCCAACTCACCAGCAGCCACTCACAATCATAACTTGCAGCCATGAACATTGTCAAGGATGGTTTTTACTTTTACTTCGACAAGTAATATTAAGTATCCTTAACATTTTCTTAAACCCTGGCTTCTCCCTGGACAGACGTAACAGACCAAAAAAATGCAGGACATCAGACAAACAGTGCATGCAGATTAGCCACAACAATATGAAACTACAGATCAGTAATAAGTATTGGGCAGGCACAGCCAAGCCTACTCAAAGTGAACTGTAGTCTTTTAAGCCTGTCCCAACTATTTAAATACTCACATAAACCACAATTTAGGGACATCTTGAGATGGAGGGACTACCAGTGTACATTTGGAACTACAATAATATAGGTTAACTCAGAATCTGACAAGAGGGTCACTGGGTGGGGAAAGTAAGTGTCCAGGTAAAAACTACCACATCGACCCTGACACTATCACCCACGGTCTACAGCCAAGACATTCAAATTGTAGAAGGTGTGGCCCAAATTTTGCACAACGAAAAGTTTTCCACAATGCCCAGAGTACCAATGTCTCCAGCATGAACCCCCTCACTTAGACCAGAATTAAATCAATCAAGCGAATATTAATGAATTCAGTGTGCTGAAAAAAATCGTTTTGAAAACTTAGCAGAAAATCTCATTGTGGATCTTTTGCAGCACATTAGTCATGTGGGAGAATGGGTTGATCTCCACCGTAAGGACATTGGAAAATACAAGACAAGTTGTGGATACAAAACAAATAATGGTTAGTTGTAGCATAATTAAAAGTACTCAATCACCACAGTACTGAACATCAGACAGTTCTGTTTAGATGTAAATAGAAAGTGGAGGTGAACCAGAATTGTACTGCACTCCTGGGATACAGGATATTTACTGAAGTTGAGGAGGAGGTGGGAGGTAGGGAAGGAAGGGCAGGATTTCAGATAATCAATGCATATAGCTTGTATACAGCACAGTGTTCAGTTGTGGCTGCTGTCTCAACATCAAACAAATTCCTCAGCATTTCCTGGAAAGTCAATCTTGATTTTTAGACGGACCTTGTATCGGGTGCATGGCATGCTATATTCTATGCAACCGACCGCAGTCAAACAGTGACATTCAAATATAAAAAAAAAAACACAACATAAAAAAGTCCCCCTGCAAAAAGGCATAGCCAGAACAGAACACAGTGGTGTCATCAACACAAACACACTGACTCCAAGAGGATTTCCAGAAGCAACTGAGGGAAGAAATGTGCATGAAAACAAAGCCCACATCGACCCAACACAATTTTCATTTGGGATCCTCAGAAACGTTCCCATTCATATGGTGGGATTCTGTCATCAACACTTCGAATGCTCTGGATGAAGTACAGGAAGGGCCAAAGGCCTCCATTTAGCGCTGTGCAAAAACAGATGAACCATTTTGGGGCCCAAAGTGGGTCTACACCACAGCAGTTAAATCCAGCTAAATCCGAGAATTAACTTACTTTAGTACACATCAGTACACAGCACTGAATAATTGCAACAAATTGTTCAGTTTGGTGGCCAGACAGCGCTGGCCAATGCTAAACCAGAAATCACGTGATGTTCCTTCATGTGTCCAGCAGACATGCCAATAATGGCCGCATAGACACTACACGCTGAGGTGGCCCAGCTTTCCTGAAGTTCAAAGTCTTGGCAAGATCCAAAAACAGAACAAGTGCATGCTGGGTAGGCAGCTTCTTAGATATTGCCGGAAGGCCACTAATGTTCAAGATAATCCCTGCTTATCCATTTATATACACATATATATATATATATATATACTTAAAAAAATAACATAAATAAAGATGTGTCTGAGTTTTTAACCAGTCGACTGCCAGAGAGATCTTGCACCTCGGTTCTTTCATCACAGCTTTGATCAAAGAATAATCCTGGAGGTTGGCTGGCAAACAAAAAAAAAAAAACAAACAAAAAACAAAAAGCGAACACAATCATAACCTCCTCCTGCACTCCACTCTGAGCGCTAGCCATCATCCATCTCTGTGTCCGACGCCTTGTCGTTGCCATGGAGGCTGAGGTCAGTCATATCCAACAAGGGTCCCTCCATCTCAGTAAAACACCGATCCCTGTAGCCAACAATGGTGCTGCGGAGGCAGGAAATCCACTGCTGCTTGTTGAAGGAGTCATTGGCCTGCAGTGTATGCGACTGGCCCCTTGTGCGATCCCGGAAGCTGACCCGGAAGAAGTTCTTTGCTGAAAGAGGAAAAGGGAAGACACGTCACCCAGCAGACTCAGTACGTCCCATGCATAGATTAACAGCGGCTTCAATTCCACGTTGCGTGTTCAATGTGCATGCATTTTTAAGTTTAGTAGGGAAAGGCACAGAGCTAGATGTAATTTCTGTTGTTAGGGCATGTTCGGTCTTGAGGTAAAAGGTTCTGGTGAACAACCTAGACTATTGACTTAAGGGCACAGATAACAGAAGTTGTGTGAATACTGGATTTCCTGTGGGTTGGGTGTTTAGCTCGGGTCATAGATGATGGTATCCCCGTAAGGTTTAGCAAAGGGAGCTGGCCTAGATTGCGGAAGGCGATTCATCTGGTTAAGTCTCGCGGGGACGTTTTATGTACAAGGTGTCACTGCAGGTACAGATCGAACACAAAGAATACTGGTATCCCTTATTACAAAACAGGAAGACAGCTGTGGGTTCATGTGGGGTTTTCTTTATAAATGTTTGTGTAAGTGAGACCTTAGCATTGTACGTTCTATAAAGCAATCTTTGTTCAGTGAGTTGGTGATGTCACCCATTAGGTTTGTGCATAGGACTTAACATCACAAGGTGTTGTAGGCGCGGAATTCAGAAACTTGAGATTCACAGGAGGGCGTCCAGTGGCGCTGCACGGTAGGCACATGCGCAAGATTGGTGGGTGTGCCTGAGGAGGCAGAGAATTGTGGAAGGACGGTGCTCAAGGAAAGTCATTTGATTGTGTTTTTTCCAACAGCAGAGTGTAGAAAACTTCGATTTGAGCTCAGGTAAGAATAAATGCAATGCATCAAGGGAAGTGCAGGGGTGACACGCTCCTACAGCACTTGTGTAAGACCCCTCTGCCCTAGAAGGACAAGGTTTCTAAATATAGCATGGAATGGATGAACAGCACCAAGGGTAAATTGGCTAAGCCATGGCCACAATGCTCAAGTTTCTCCAAAGATGTGCAGCAACCACTACGGACACACTAAGAAGTTAGCCAATCGTATGGTGATATTCGAACTCTGGAGAATATTCCAGGAGGGCGAGAGGGAGGTAGCGAAGCATCAATGGATGCTAAGCCAACAGGAGACACCGGGGCTAGCGTCCCCAACCTCCAGTCCCCCACCCTCTCCTGCGAGTGAAAACGCACGGGACACAGACGATGAGAAAGGGCTTTACCCACTATGGAAGCTAAAAGGCAGCAGAAGGGTACTCAAATCCAGTATTTCAACCTCCACCATATACACCAAGGAGGAGGGGCCGTGAGGAGTTGGGCAGACTGACAGTGGAAAAGGAGCATGCAGCAAGGCACAGGCAAGCACGAAGTAGGGGCTGGGGGGGGTATAGCTTTGAACGAATGGGTAGGGGAACAGATCTTCCTGTAATTGGAAGGAAAGACAACGGGAAAAGCAGCAGGAGCAGCAAAAGAGATGGAGGGCCTTAAGGGGTGCAGCGAAGCAAGAGACTGGGCAGGGATGATGAGAAGGAAAAGCAAGTTTTAGTAAAGAGGGAGCAGAAAATGTGGGAAATAGAGTGAATAGCAAGAGAGCGCATATGCAAGGAAGAGGAGTGCACAATTATAGACATAATGGCACGGTGGACAGTGAGCTTGGGAGATGAACGGAGCCAGACAGCACGGCTACACAGGATCGGACTACCACCGTATCAGACAGGACAGGTATGGGGTCCTGGGGGGAGGAGGCAGGCAAGACTTGATTGACATTAACTTCACAGTTAAGCCCAACACAGACAACCTCTAGGAGACTGAGCTTCATGGATGATTTTTGCAGTAAAATGGACACAGACAACGACGCACAAAGTAGTGGGGAAGAGGGAAGCGGGCAACCCATGCATCAGTCAGCAGGGAAAGGTGCAGGGGGGGTGGGGGGGTATGGAGCACAGGGGGGCCTAAGGGAGACGAGGAAGACCGAGCACCGCGCTCGGTGGATGCCTTATGCAACCTAGATTACCTGGTTCCATATGTACAAAGGCTTTGGGATCTCCCAGGGCGACAGAAAGGGGAACCAGTAAAAGCATACACCAACATTAAAGATGGCGACAGGCAGATTAGACTGACTCGAGGAGCAAATGAGGAGATAGGGTTTACACAGTTGCCCCTGCTGGAAAAAGAAGGTGTGGGGGCAACCCGAATATATACCATGCAAGCACAGACTAAAAACTTGAGGTGTAGGCTAACCTTGTTAACCGCGGGTGCAGGTAAACGGATATACCAGATGGAAAGCGTGACAGTGGGATAAAAATGAGCAGTGGGGGAAGTAAAGGGACTACTAGTGGCAATCATCAGGGCGGCTGCTGATGAGGAGGAGGAGGATGTATGGAGAAGGGCAGGGTACCCAGGATTAACCACCCAGGACACACGCACAATGGTTCGCCATTTGCAAATTGTTGAGCAGCCGTATGGCAAGCTCTAAGGACACAATACCCAGACACGTCAGACATCGGTGCGATTATGGCACGCAAAATGGGGGAAGACGAAGACCCCTTACACTATATGCAGACTATTCAGGAGCTTTGGAGTCTTGAAACGCGAGAACCGTAGGACAAAACAGTAGCATTATTTTACCAGAACGGTACAGAAGCAGCTCAAGAAATTAGTAGGCATGGAGGCAAAACCTTGGCTGGAAGTACATCTCACGATCGTACACCATTGTAGGCTACTTAAAGAAAATGCAAGGAAAGCACGAGCAGAGGACGCAAAGTTAGTGCAGAGGAAGTTGTCTGAATACTCCATGGAAGGGGCAGTACTGACAAGCACAGTAAACCGCTGTCCGTGGGGGTGGAGGGACTCATGGGCCGAGGGAGTGTGCAGCATGGGTTTTGAGGAAGAGGGGGGGCCACCTAGAGGATGCGGGTACGGACCAGATATACATCACAACGAAGGGGGATTCCCAGGAGGGTTTTGAGGATACGGGCAGCAGATGCAGCAACGCTCAAGGATTTTCTGGGGGTTTTCAAGGGCAGGGGAGGGCACCACCACAGTGCTGGGTATGCAGACAGATGGGGCACATTTCGAGAGTGCGCAGAAGCAGGGGGGGGCACATAATGGGTGGGATGCAATACCAGCCAGAATACTAAGGGGAACAGGACGAGTATTACACACAGGACCAAACAACAACAAGGACAGGCACCGAGCGCATAGCCACAGCAACACCAGCCCATGACACAGGCAGCAAAGATGCAAGCACCTATACTGCAGAATTTTCAGTCACCACACTACTGTGGAGAGACATTATGAGCAGATTTAACAGGACCATTTCATTCACGGACAAGGGGATAGTGTGCTCCACACCAGGGATATATACCTTCTCAATGAGAGGGAAATATTTCAAGCGTATTGTGGACAAAGAGTACAGAGGGAGGTGCCAGAGGATGAGGAGCTGTTCCAATATGGGTCTGAGATTGCAATAGCATGTCTCACGGGGATTCAAGGGAAGATGTGGTGCATTCCAAACTTGTTCAGACCAGAGATTACCATTGGATGAAGAGGAATGGACTATAGTGCCACCAGAATTAGAGGCAGTAATTGTGGGAGTCGAGTGGATAGCAGTGCATGGGACAGACGCCACGTGGCGAGCAGTGATCAGCATAGCAGAAGGATACAGGTTGACCACAGTGACCGACGAGGAATTATTCAGGGATAACAGATCAGATCATGAGATGGTGTTCGAAATGTGTCACATATTGCGTTAGGATACATTACAGAGAGGTACCACAGAGAAGTGCGATGAAGGCACTGCAGACCTTTCTCAAGGAGGATATGGCCATGGTACCCAGCATCTTATGGACCACCAGTCCCTATGATGTGGGGCTTCGAAGGGGTGGGCGCAGTAAAGATCAAGCTGAAGCCAGGAGCGATTTTACCACGAGTAAAACAGTACCCAGTCTCAAGGGAGGCAGACAAAAGGTATCTAAAACTATTGCGGCACTCGTAAAGCAGGGCATCTTCGTACCATCAGAATCACCATGCAACACGGCCGTGTACCCAGTCAAAAAAGCGACAGGGGCGGGGTTGTGGCATTTTATACAGGATTTGTGCCCTCTTAATCATATATATCGTATAAGCAGAATATTTCGTTCAGAATCCAGCAATAATTGTGTGCAGCATCCCAACGGAAGCTGTGTTTCACGGTCATAGATTTGAAGAATGCTTTCTTCTATATACCACTACACCCACAAGACTTGACTTAGTTTCTATATAGAAATAGGTGGAAACATACAAGACTTTCTCAAGGGTACTGTGAATCGCAGTCCATATTCAATAGGGTCCTTCAGCTGGACCTATGCAACGTACAGATTGAGCACGGTCATACAGTACGTAGAGGACATATTGATATGTAGCAAGTCAGAAGAACAGTGCCGAAATGACTCAGTACACATGCTGACAGTGTTAGCAGACAAGGGATACAAGGTGGACAAGGCCAAAATGCAATATTGTCAGACAGAGGTGCTATACGTTGGACAGATCTAATATGGCCGATGAGTGACGCCAGAGAGGGCGGAGACAATACATATAACAGCAAAACCCACAACAGTCAGAGAAGCAGCAGTTCTTGGGACTATGCAACTATTGCAGGGCATGGGTATTGGACTACAGCACATATACCAGACCCTTACTAACTGCACTAAAAGAAGCACAGAAGGGGAGAAAATAATATGATGGACAACAGAAATGACTGACACGTTTAACGAGCTGAAGGAAGCAATCTGCACAGCTCCGGTGTTAGGAATCCCAGACTATCAAAAGGAATACTTCCTGTTCTCCAACTCCGATGGAGTGGTAATGACAGTGGTACCGACACAGAAGACTAGCCTAGGGCACAAGCCACTAGCATACTACAGCGTACCCAGTAATAAGAGGACACTATCCATGCGAGCGAGCAATGGCTGCCGCTGCATTCGCAGTGGACAAACCAGCGAGTATCATCATGGGATGCAGCTCCACTCTTTACGTGGAGCATGTTCTTTTTGTAATATTGGAGAGACCAAAGAGCAAACTGACAACGCAAAGAGCATCAGGGTATAAGGAGCAACTATCCAACCCAGCCCTCAAGGTAGTTAGATACAGACTTGCTAACAAGGCAACATTTATTGCTGACGTTCTAGAGGAGGGAGACTATGCACATGACTGCACAGCAAACCTGGAAGAGTTCAGCAGCACTCGCAAAGTACACGAGGATGCACTTGAGGAAGGGGGCATGCTCTACATTAATGGCTCATCAAGAATCAGGGTCATCAACAGTCGACCAAACAGATGGGGAAAGACATACTTGAACAGCAGTAGTGAGACAAACTAGTGAGACACTAGACAGGACTAGTGAGGTAGTGATAAGCGCAAGACTGCCATCACATTACTCAGCACGAGAAGCAGAGCTAGTAGCCTGAATATTGGCCTTAGACCACAGCAGGGGAACGGAAGTGATTATTTATTCAGATTCAGCCTACATGACAACCACATTGCATTCTGGGCTGTCCCGTTGGATGATGAGGGGTTTCAGACGTGCTGATGGATCCCTGGTGCAGCACGCACTTCTATTGGGCAGACTGGTTGACGTCATACATCTCCCAGTGCAACTAGCAGTAGCGACATTTAAAAAAAATCCCTCTAGTCCTGCAGGGCGAGTGCCTTAGTTTACATACTCGACCTAAGAAAAATGCACTTGCCCCAAGGTGACAGGTAACAAAATATTTATCTGTGTTTTTTGTAAAATGGTGCATGTCCCCATAAGCATACTTCATATTTGGTGTAATGCTGTCAAGTACCACTGTGAAACTTGTATTTGCCATTTACTGCAAACAAAATAAGTTTTTAACATCCCCACACTTGCCAGCAAGGTCGAGTAGAATGCAAATGGTACTCGCCCTTCATAAAAACTACTCGCCAATGATAGTGGGCCAGTAGATTTTGCAAGCTCTGTAATGGTCTATACGACTTCCTACTACAGTTGCAATGTGACATACCAAAGCTTGGCAACAGGGCTTTGCCTGTCCTGGCGTATGCTGACGGTACTGTGCTGACTCCAAGGGCCCTACAAATGTTAATTGGAGAATATACCTGCTTCATGCATCAATTAGACCTTAGGGTGAATACGGAAAAATCTGCTGTTGTCTGCAATTTAGGGGAAAAAACACCCACAATGCCCAAGATGTTTAGGAATATCCTTATAGTTTTGTACTTTGACTATCTAAGCATTTGTTTATTCTGCAAATTTAACAGGAGGATCCCACATTAAGCAGGTCCTCAGGATGAAAGAGTTGTTTGGGGGGGCAGGGGAGGATTATCTCGCTTTACAGCTATGTGCATGCGCCAAGTACTAAAATGATCTTAAAGGTGTATGCCATGAAAATAAAAGCAGCTATTAAATATGGTGCATCACTATGTGGGGTTTCAAATACTTCCAAAGTTATTAGGTTTGCCTAGATCCACCTCAACCTTTGCTGTGCATACTGATCGGAGCATGAGCTATTTGGAGGATGACCTCCCTCTCGAATCAGTCTTCCACTGACTGCGCATCTGGTCTAATCCAAGGGAAACTCTAACCCAGCGAATTATCAAGGAGGTCTCCACCTTAATAAAACTAGTCAAAACCTGGTAATACGAGTAACATCTGACCTCTGCTTCATCCCTAGGCTGTTAATCTGTACTTTGTGCTCCTACCTATGTTTTGTACGAAACGCTGCGATAGCCTCGGATCTGGGCATTACAAAAATGTAAAAAATAAAATAAATGCCTGTAAAAGCGCTAGTATGGCGCGGACAATGTGATGATACTAACTGTCCACTGTGCTCTGAAGCAAAGGAGGACTTGATGCACTTTTTTTGTCCAGCCTATCACAATGCAAGGAAAAACACTTCTACTAGTTCCAAGACTGGCTGGTTTTTACAGTACCACCCAGCTCTATGCTATTTATTAGCAGCTAACTTTCCGCTTGTCGCTTGGGCATTACGGTCATATCTTCGACAGACTTTTAAAATAAGAACAGTTCATTTTTAACTGCAACATGTGCGATTTTTGTGTTTTTATTGGATTCTTTTGTAAGGTTTCGGTTTTTATGGGCATCGTTCTAATTCCTTGTTAATTAAATGTGTAATCTGTTTTAGGAATTGTTTTTTATTGAAAACATTTTCCAAAATAAACTGATTTGTTGATGTAAAAATAATCTAGCTTAAATATATTTTTTCCCCCGGAATGATTGCCTCTGCACACATAATAAAATATCCAGAACTGAGGTCGATGTCCATCTTGTGAAGGAAAGAGCAGCTGATATATACCGGGAGACGCAATTTTATGAAACTGCATTTTAACTTAAAGTTCTGGGAACAAGAGGGTATTATTGAGCCAATAGAAAATCTAGGATATGTAATGGATGTGAAATCGAGAACTGCAACACCCTAATGTCCACCATTATTACATCATAGATGGCAATGTGTTCATAATATCAATACAATTTATGGAAATGTGTTCTGGGCTCGGATACTGGCAGCACGCCGACTGCTTTGATACTGGCAGCTATTCATTTTATACTATGGATTTTTAAAGATAATGAACTAAAAACTTGGATGAAATTTTATAGTGAGTAAAATCTAATGTCATTTTTTGTAATTAGTTTCGTAGTCTATGTAAAATGTATATGTTATGTGCTGTAATTGTGTATAACAAAGAACATGAAGGTTTGTTATTAGAAGCAAGCATCCCAGCTTCAGCAACGTTTGTGCTAATAGCAGGCAAAGCAGGCAGGAGCTTCAAATGAAGCACATGTGCTGCCTGCATTGAAGGATGATCCAGCAGTCCTTAGCGAATTTGAGAAATCCGAGAGAGAACTCCCCTGGATGGATAGGAGCAGAGTTTTGACTTTGGAAGATATGGAGTAAGCACAGGGGCACAAGCAAATATCTTCAGGACAGTATCATCCCTCTCAACAGCAAAGACGTGGTTCCAGGTTGGTAACGGATCTGACCAACGGTTAGAGTTCCCCACTGATCGAGAAATGCACACCAAGCAGGGGCCTACACCAAACATCAAATTAGCTTCCATGTACCATCCAAAGTTTTGGCAGCCATCTTAACAGCGCTGGCTAGCCAAACTGTACTTCACAGGAACTCACTTCAATGCAGATTGGGATGTCAGAGCTACACCGTTAAAACTAGAAAAGACGCACATACAGGCAGGGTCTGGGTAGGCTCTGAACAGAGCCTATGTAGGCAGAAATGCTGGTTTTGGCACCTGTTGTGGTCCAAACATTGGTAGCCCAATGGCCATTTGGCTACCAAATCGGTAAAAAGGCTACAGTATGGTGTAGCCAAACAAAACATTTAGCTGCCGCCAACCCACTCAACAGGCTTTCTGGGTGAAAAAACTCCCAGATGCAGAAGGTAGGCCTCAAAGAGCAACCCTCTCCTAGTAGTCAACTGCTAAGAAGGGCGACACCATAAATAAGCTGCCAAACGGGACTTCTACTGAAGTCTCCCTAACAGCAAAAGCAACGTATACAAAATCAAAAATGGCACCAAAACTTCAAGGGAACAAGGTTACTAGAAGAGCTACAAATGACTGACTCAGCAGTCACGAAAGGTAGCCAATGGGATTTAGAGTCCATATAAGAGACAATCAGAACTACCCTATTTCACTTTCCTACCGCTCTCCAGCTAAATCACATTTTAATTGTCTACCTGTGCCTCAACAGGGACATGTCTTCATATCGATGCATTTGCGCCATTATGTAATTCCATCGGTGCATGTGCATTTACATCAGGAACCACCAAAACAGATGTAAAAAGGGCAAGGTCGTAGAGTAAAAAAGTAAATGCATCTTTTTTAAAAAAGGAGCGAGTAGTGTGTAAAAAAATAAAGACAAGAAAAATGGGAGGGGCAGTGGTGAATACCACACTGGGGTGGGGTCTTAACACACCACCCGCGCTTCAGAAAGAAAATGCTACAATTGCATTGATGACTATGCAAAAGCTTCTATGGAAAGACCTGGAACTCCCTCAACTAAAGCTCAGTTTAAATCTCTGCCTCTCCCTCAGTTAAATCCTATTTTTTTAGAAATACCCCTCAACTGATCAACCTCCAGCCTCAGTCTCAAAAGCATGAATTAGAAATCGAACCAAATGTACCAGATATATATTTTGTTAGCCCGAACCACCAACCATTGTCTAAACTGGATTGGTCAAAAAATGTAAAATATTTGGATGGTTTGGTTCTTCTCCGAACAAGTTCACCCAGGCTTAACAGCTACATATAAAATCTTCACGTGAACAGTCACATACATGAACACAGAAGCAAAGTTGTGATATGCTGGTTTTAGAGAAAGACTTCTTGCCAAAATTCTCCAGCACTGGCAAGTGTACTGTACCACACTGATGAAAGGAACTATGTGCCTAGGCGTCAGTATGAATATCGGAAGATTAACTGGCAGAACCAGCTGAAGCAGGAGGCTGAAAAATTAATTGAGGGGGCTGCCACTTGCTCCTGAAACGTTGCTTGAACCAGTCTTGGCACCGATAGACTGTGTAACCAGGCGATGCAAATGAGATACAAACGTCTAAGTTTGAGGCGTGGAGCCGAGGTCCAATGAAAATCATTTTTATTGGCAATGCTCATCTCCAGACATTAACATCAGGAAGGACCTGTGTGGGGTCTGAAGAGGATGGACACAACATGTTTTAGCGCTATGATGCACTTTCAGCCTCACTGTTGGAATCTGATCCACTGTAGTCATCTGAAAATATTGATCTGGAATAAACTGGTTAAACACAAATTTAGAAAGTTACATCATTCTCTGCTCTTCGTTTATACTGTAAACAAAAGTTGAAACAGATTTTCATAGCCAAGTCTTTAACAGGGACATCTTATAAGGTCCTTTGTCCAGAAGGTTCTGGGTCGCTCCCATTAGCGCTGGTGATAGTGCCAAGCAGATTGGGGTGGAGGCAGCAGAAGGATCAGCCTGTACCCACTAGGCATTACTGATAAAACACAAGGATCCTTTGTACCTTCAAGCCCTTCAGAAAAAAGGAGCTCTTCCTCCCATAGGTCAGTTTCTTTTCAGCGTTGGAGGGCCTTGAGCCATCCTACATCTTGCATGGTTTTCTATTGCCCCCGACAGCTGGAAGCATAGTTCGGTCCCTGCAATTTGAGAGGCACATTATGCAGTTCAATATTTTGTCCTGTCCTTTGGAGAAGGATTTCAGAGAGGCCCTTATAGCATATCCAAGAAGTTCACAGTAGCAGCATTGGTCTTGCATTTGCCCAGCAGTCAATCTGTTTCAGCTCCAAAAAGCTGGATGCCCAATGGTCGATGTGAAGTTGCCATGAGCTTTGTGTAGAAGTTGGGTAGACTTCACCCGAGCCCTCTACCTGTTGCTGTAGCTCGCCAGCTTTGTCTCTCTCGTGGGTGAATCTAATGGTCAAAGACTGAAATAAAGTATTGGTGGATTGCTTCTCTTCTTGCTATACGGTGGTCTGCTTTGTGAGCACCATCAAATGCGGAAGGGACATTTACACTGTTACGCAAGATTTGGAGAAGTACCCTTTGGGTGCACTACAACAACCTTGACCTCCTGGCAATATGAACTCAACCTTTGGTGATTCACAGTGACAAGCATCCAAATAAACACATACACTCAAGGTTTCTTGATTAAACAATTATTTGACTGTCAGTTTGAATAAGCCTTCAAAAGGGGCAATAATAGTCACGCACAAATACACTCCAAAATACACACTCTTAGTTTCTCTAAATCAGAAAGTACCCATTTGGGATGGCACAGACACTTCCTACACCCTCAGGTGACTTATATTAATGTCCACAGTGTTCTAGTTATTTATCACTGGAACATTTAGAGCAATACTGAAATTAGTGTTAAAGTAAAGATATTTCAGAATAAAACAAGAGATCACACATATTCTGAAGCAGGTAAGTACGTTTGAACCCCCCCAATGCAAAGTAAATTAATCATTTCCTGGAGGGAAGCTAAGGCACAATCAGAGGAGAGAGGAGTCATTCAGGGAGCCAGGCCAGCCAATGTCAATTGGGCAAAAGTCTAGGTGAGCTGAAGCACTTCTTGCAGGCAAGTAAAAGTCCTGCACAATGTTTTAGAAGTCTTTGAAGAAAAAGTAGAATCACTGTAGGGTCACAAGCTGGGAGGCTTGTGAGAGGTAGAAGATGCAAGCACCTCTAAAGAAGCAACCAAGACAAGTCTCAACTGAGATAAAGTAAGGCTACAACAAGAGGAAAGTCCTCTCAAACTTTACAGTACCTTTGGTTAGAAGTAATGGTTCCAGCTGGCTTCTGTTCCTGTGCAGCTCTTCAGATCCTGTTCCTGGGCCTCAGTCGTGGGGACAAGGAGGGAGAACATCTGGGGACTCCTGCACTGCAATGGGACGGTCAGTGGCAGAAAAGGACAAACTTCTATTCGGCAGCACTTCTGGGTTTTAGCTCCTCGTGTCTCAGCAAATAACACCACCGCAGACCGATACCACTCTGGACTTTCCTCGCATCTGGGGTCTAGCACTCTGTTGAGGTGGCTCAGGCTTGGTCAGTCCTGCTTACTGGGAGTCCAGAGGATCTTCCACAAGCTTGGGTCCAACTTAAAAGTGATGCACTCTGTTTGGTGTTCCTCTCCCTGGCACTTCGGTTCCAGCAGAAGTACAGCCAGCTCTGAGAGGATGTCCAAACGAGTTCACTTTGGAGTTGATTGGTCCCACCAACCCAAGGGGAGAAGTCGTCCTTACAGGGCTTCTCTAGGCAAGGCAAATTCTGAGCTTCAGCACAGCAGCAGGGCTTCACCGGGCAAACCAACGATCCAGGAGTTGCAGCAGGCATCTCTTCCAAGTTCTTCTTCGGATTCCATCGTCCAGTGGTCGACTGCCTTCCAAGCCAAAAAGCCTTGCCTTTTATGTAGGTTTCTCCCATTCATTCCAGCCTAGCTGTCAATCACACAGCAGGGTGCCTGCCCTTGCCGTACAGCCAGCCGGCCAATCACCTTTGGGTGCATTCCTGCAACCACATGGAGTTTCGGGCACCTCCCTCACTTCCTGCCCCTGCCAGACCTACTGGAGCCAGAGGCGGGCTTCACTCGTGAATCCCGCCAAAGACAAAGTGACCAAAGGGACCAAAGGGACCAAACCTGGTTTGGCGCACAGAGTAAATCTCAAGGACCTTTCCAGCAAGAAATGGCAAAAAAAAGAAGACTGGGGCCATTTTGACAAAAATGGGCACCCATGGGTGCTTTACTGCAGCTGCGAACGCACCCCGCGGTAAAAGCACCCAATGGTAGTAAAAAGTAAACCACTGCCACCAGCCATTAATTTCAGAAAGGAGAAAGGATAACAAAAATGTTACATGAGAAATTAGACAAAGGGGGTACTAAGTAACCCCTCCAGCACGTATGTTAAGATAGTGTGTGCTGGGTCTAGTGTGTGCTGGGTCTAGAAAGTTACAAATTGTAAGTAAAGTCAATTTCACTTTACTGCTCTTGGAAACAAGTAGTTTACCCAAGAGAAGGTATTTAAACCTTTGGGAAATCTACGAGACTTCCCTGTGCCGCTGCACTGAAGGTGCTGTGTGTAACAATGCAAAGATGATGCCTATGGAGTTTGTCAGACTCCAAAACCAAAAAGAACCGGTGTTTAAATCACAGGAAAATAGAGTGGGGAAAAAAAGTCACTCTCTCCAGGTTAAAAATTAAAAAGTCGGGTGCGTGGCCAAGATAGCGGGCTGAGTGGACGTGCATTGCGGTAGCTCCATCCAGGGCCAGTGAAATATACACAAATCCCCATCAGGCACGCCAAAACCATACTGAGAGCTGCAGCAACATTGTGGGAAGGTCTTTGCTTGATAATACCACAGAAACACTGCCAGCAAGTAGTATGAGAAAGAAGACGCCGGAGCAGCGACAGGGCGGGGGAGCCAAAAGCGAAAATGGCGGCTGGCTCTGGTCAGGATTAGAGAGAGGCATCAGTCCCTGGCCTGCAGGTTCGGAAACAGCGAGGGAGAAGAGAGCGGGCAAGGTGTTCGTACTGCAAGAGCAAGACGACCCCCCCTTCCGAGAAACCAAGTAACGGGCGGGAGAGCAGAAAGAGGGAATGGCGGTTGGCCTGGATGAAGGCGAGGAGCTGCATGGAGATCGGCTCAAGGTAGGCGGGAGGTTGCGAGGAGGAGACAGCACCCAGACAGGAGCCTGGCAGACAAAGAGCGGGACACCATCCTAGAAGGTACGGAGCGGTTAAGGGGAGATTGCGCGAGGACCGCAGAGAAAGCCGCCAGCAAAAAGAACAGGAAGGAGAGCCAGGAGTCGACCGCCCTGGCAGAAGGAGGAGAAGCCGCTAAGAAGAACCGCGTGGCAAAGCACGGGAGGTGCAAGCGCCAAGGTACGCAGGAGGCGCCAAGGCCGCTGGAGGACCCATGTGACAGAGGGAAGGAAGTAGGGCCATCAGAGCACCAGGAAATGGTTGCCGGAGAGAAGAGTGGCCGCGAAGAGTCCTGGTAAGCACGGATGGCTTCTGACCGATCCGGAGTGGTATGAAAGCCCCTTGGAAGCTGCGGCACTGCCAGACCCGACATGCAATGTCTTAGAATTAACGTGGTGCATGCAAGCCAACTACTTGAGGAGACTGAAGGGGCTCCAGGGAAACTCTGGCAAGATTGGCAGGCAGTGGCAGGTGGCCTCAGTAGACCACAACGCTCACGGGGAGCAGGCACACCAGAACAGAGCGAGCCCAGTCCCAAATCATTTGGTCAAAGCGAGCAGTAATTGAATTGCAAACCTGATAAAGCGGGTCAGAGGGCCGGGGAACCCCCTCCCTCCCCCCCCCCAGAAAATCAGATTAGGGGCGGCAAGGCGACAGGAGAGCAAAGAAACAGGCAGAACGGCACATAAGCCCTCCAAGGGGGAGAAGCCTCAGGACCTACAAAGGGTGAAGATGATTCACCACGAAGATTAAAAGGTTGACCCCAAGGGCCCCAGACGTAGGTACAGACAACCCCTGGACACAGAGCCGGAGAGCTCCAACATCAAATAACAATGAATGAGCCTGTGCGGTGGGTGGAAAAGGAGTAGAGCAGAGACCAGTAAAGGGCAGACGGCAGAGGAGGGAACAGCACAGACAGGGAAACAGCAGAGGAATACGAGCTGGGCAGAGGAGATGCGCCCAATGGTGCCAGGACAAGTGGGACAGCGAGGGGTAATGGCAGCAGTGGAGTAAGGTGAAGCTGATGGGACCAAACAAGAAGAATCTCAACATGGGTGAGCGGGAGCAAAAAAGGCGCAGCAAGGATCACATTCAAACAAAGCTTTCCTTTGGCAATCTGGCGGAACAGAACGCTGGCACAATGGCCCTCACCATGGAAGATTTGCTTGCAGGGCTGGCAAAATTCAAGGGAGAGCCGACAGATACTGTAAAGGCAGAGGGTGCGAGCATAAGAGAAGAGCTCTCTCAAGCCATCACTAGTAACAGGAGAGATAGTGACTTATTGGGAGAGAGAGTGGTGGCGATGGAAGAGCACCTAACAGAGCTAGATGTAAGAGAGCCCGAATGGATGCGCCAAAACAGAGGAGAGGCTTCAAGCACTTGAAGAGAAGTACAAGGATCTGGAAAACAGGTCAAGCAGGGACAACATTCGTATCAAGAACCTGGGGGAAGGAGCGGAGGACTCTGATCTAGAGGCCTGCATAAGGGAAATATTCAAGGAACTGGTGGACGAAGAGGCGGCCTGAAATATTGGTATAGAGAGCCCACAGAGTGGGGAAATAGGATAATGGACCCAGGGGCGAGACCCCCGAGACATCTTGGTTAAGATGCACAACTACAAGGACAAGGCACAGTTAATAGGGGTGGCCAGAACAAAGGGCAAGATCAGAGTGAGAGGGCACAAAGTGCTGATATATGAAGACATCTCCCAAATCACGTTGGCGAGAAGACGCGCCTTCAAACCACTGACAGAGGAACTTAATAAGAGGAAGTTAGATATAGATGGCTCTACCTGATGCGGATCCAATTCCGTATGGGTAACGAAGAAAGGACAGTCACCCAGGTTGAGGACTGTCTGATGGCACTGGGGATGAACTCAAAGGAGACAGGAGGCGATAATATTGAAGCCCATCAAGAAGCAACAACGGCTGTAACGTGACCTGGTCCACAGGGTTGGACTATGAAAAAGGCAAGGAAGACCTGAGGAGGAGAAATACAAAAAGGAACTGATGCTCACAGTAAAAGTACCACATGGACTATATAGCCTGTTGGTCGGTAAGAAATTGGGTGTCGGCGGGGTAAGAGACAGGTGGGGGGAGGGGACAGTGAGACCATGTACTGTTCACCAAGGGGGACCACGCCGAGAACCTGGGCAAGGATCCAGGGATAGTTATAGGAGGGGAATTCATAACCAGTCCGACGGGCGGGAAGGGGCGATGGCTCAACAACTCAGAGGGAACTGACAGTGCCGTAGTATACAGGGGGGCACCTAATTAAAGCCGGATGTATAAACTGAGAACATGGAATGTTAGGGGACTGAACAGCCTTAACAAGAGGGTAGCAGTCCTGGGAGAACTAGACAAGAAGGGGCCGGAGATAGTCTGCCTACAGGAGACTCACCTGGTGAGGGAGGATGAGGGACACATACGTAGCAGGAATTATGCACAGCAATACCATGCTGCGGCGGCTCCAAGCGTGGAGGGGTGGCGATCCTAATCCACAAAAGCATAAAAATGGAAGGGACAAAGGTTAGGCAGGACATGGAAGGGAGGAATGTGATGGTGAAAGGGAGGGTATGGGGTCAGTTGTATACATGGGCATCAGTGTGTGCCCTCAATCTGGAACAATGTGCATTTTTAGGAGGATTCTTGGAGGAGCTTGGCAAATTTGGGGGAAGGGGAAATTATTATAGCCAGGGATTTTAATCTAGCAGCAGAGCCTGTATCGGATAGATAAGGGGTGTGGAGGGAGTTTGGGGGGCTGAGGGGGCATGTGACAGGGACGATGTCCCGGCAACTAGTGGGCAGGCTTCAGGAGGAGGGGCTCTGCGATGTGTGGAGGGCAAGGCACCCTCAGGAAAGGGATGACTCTTATTACTCCCATGTTCACAATACATATTTCAGAATAGATTATGTAATGGCAACACGAGGTATAGTCCAGGCGACCAGTAATATACAAATGGGACACATGACAATCTCGGATCATACGCCAATCACATTAGAGTGGGAAGGAGGTAATACCCAGAGAGGGACGGGGGGGGTGGAGACTGGAGCACTACCTGCTCAGGGACCACGAGGTGAGGCAACAGAGAACGGAATATGGGAATTTGAATGGGTGGAGGGGGGGGGGGGGGAGACAACCCAGGGGAGAGATGGGATGTGTTTAAGAAGCATATAAAGGGGTCCCTCAGAGGCGTCCAAGAACATTTGAGAGAAGCGGAGGGAGGCAAAGGAAAGCCTGGAGAGAGAGATAAAGGCACTTGAGGAAAGACAAAAAGGTACAAATAAAGTGGCCAAGGAATTAGCTCATCGGAGAGGCCAGCTGAGGCAAATAACGAATAAGTCGGTAGAGAGCACTCTATTAAGGAGCAGACAGAGATTTTATGAACAGGGCAATAAAGTGGGAACAGCGCTAGCTAGACAATTGAGAGCCAAAGAACAAAAAAGCCATGTATAGCCATGCTGGAGGACAAGGATGAAAGGCGAGTGGGGGGCGGAGGGGGCTAAGAGAAGCATTGTAAGAAATTTTTATGCAGATCTATATAGGGAGGACCCAGTGGAGAGGGGGAAGCAAGTGGCATATTTGGAGGGCTGGGAAGGGTCGAAGCTAACATTCGGGCAAAAGGACCAATTGGAAGAGCCCATAGGTGTGGAAGAGGTGCGAAGAGCAAGATCCCAACTAAAGATGAACAAAAGCCCAGGGAAAGACGGACTAACTGCTATATTTTATACTACCTTTAGGGACTCACTGGACGGAATTCTCACTGACCTATTTAACCACTTCAGAGAGACAGGAGAGGTCACCACAGCCATGAACATTGCGCATATAACCCTGATTCCAGGGGGGGGTGGAGGGGCCCATATGTGTGCTTCTCATACCGTCCCATTGCACTTTTCAACGTGGATGCCAAGATTTACACAAGAGTGCTAGTGGCTAGGTTAGAAGGGATACTACCAGGGCTGGTGATGCAGGACCAGACGGGGTTCATACAGGGACACAATACATTTGATAACAGAGGGTATTACACGTGGTAGACAAAGCAGGGAAGGGGGGGGGGGCTCTCCTACATGCCTAATGATGTTAGACACTGAGAAGGCATTTCATCGGGTCAATTGGGCCTTCATGGATCAAATACTACAGAAGGTGGGAATGGGACCAAACTTCATGGGAATGATAAAGGCGAATTACCAACACCCGCAAGCTAAAATGAAAGTCAATGGGCGCCTAACCGACCCATTTTCAATAAGAAGGGGGACGAAGCAGGGGTGCTCACTGTTCCCGCTTCTCTTCACTCTAGTGATGGAGTCCTTTGCACACCGGATTAGGGGGTAACAAGGAGATCCGAGGGGTCAGTTGGGCAGGGGCGCACCACAAGATAGGGCTGTTTGCGGATGATGTGATCCTAATGATCACAGAACTGGGGAAGTCGATGCGAGCGATATTGGAGGAGATGAGAGCCTACTCTGAGGTATCTCAAAAAGTCCACAATTCTGAATTTGTCTGTAGGCGAGTTGGAAAGAGGTAGCCCTTTTAAATGGGCTTCGGGCCCAGTTAAATATCTGGGGGCGCATCTAACCGCATCCAAACGAATAGTAGAAGCCAACTACCACCCGCTGCTCAAACAACTCAAGTAGATTTAGCAAGGTGGAGGAGTACATATCCTGGTTTGGAAGGGTAGCTGTGATCAAGATGAACTTACTACCTAGATTACTGTACTTATTCCAGGCGAAACCCCTAGTAATGCCTGGGAAGCTTATGAAGGAGATCCAGGAATGCATTATAAACTTCAAATGGGGAGGGAAGAAACCGAGGATTGGAAGGAAGGTGTTGTTCAGGAATAAGGCACAGGGGCGGGGGTGGCTAGTCCAAGCTTAATGAAATACTACCAGGTGGCGCAGCTAAGGGCACTTGCAGAGTGGGGAAGGCCAGAAAATCAGAAGCACTGGGTAGGTATGGGACGAGCGGTGGCGGGAGAGCACCTGTGGAAGTTGATGGGAGAGAGGAAGGGAGACAGGCCAGTGGGATTATTTGGGAATGCAATTACGAGCAATACCCTGAAGATTGGGGAAAACTGAATAGTAAGCTCAGCCTGTTGCCATGGCTGACCACACAGACGCCTGTATTTGGGGAGACTGGGACGATGCTGCATATATGGTGGGGGTGCCAGCGACTGAACACTTCTGGCAGGAGGTTAAGTCCAAGGTGCTGGAGATAATGGAAGTAGAAAGGGATTTTTTTTTTAGGGGTCAGAGGCACTCCTGGGTACCATGCTCAATCAGCAACAACCAGTAGGGGGACAGGCAGGAAGGCTATGGGCAAATCGCATGATGGCTGCGAAGAGGTGCATAGCGAGACAATGGAACCATACGGAACACCCCCCCACCCCATGAGGAGAAAATGACTGCGATAGTACGAGGGACGCTAAAGACTTAGTAAATGGGGTCTCCTTACATACAGTATGCAATCAAGGACACGTTGCATTTATGGTACAATGTCCTTTCATCGCAGGTTTTTTTACCGCAATTTTTTTTTCGAAAACCCCATCGACATATTTTTAAATGGGGGGGGGGGGTTAACTCCCCCAAAAATAATTTTAAAAAATTGCGGTAAAAAAAGAAAACCACGAAAAAACATCCCGAAATGAAATTACATTTATATAACGCGAAGAGACTACAGGTGCTGGGAATCCTGGAGTAAGAGGGAAATGAGCCAGAACTTGAGAGATAATATTATAAGACCACCCAAGAGGACTGGAGGCGACAGGGGAAAAAAGTTATTGATTATTGAAGTTGGAGTTTAAAACTTTGAAGGGAATGTAACACACACTGGTGTGAAAAAGATGCAAGTTATCCGTGTATGTGAACCAAGCTGTTAAAGTTTTGGTTGAAAAAAAAATACTAGAGTCCAGCAAAAGCGCTGGGGAATTAGCACATTTCTGAGAATTCTCCCTAACACACACCAACAGTGAAAGTGAGGGATTATTGTGGTGATGTTTACCCATGCTCATCTCCTAAGACTTCTCTCATGTGCAGTCTGTCTTGAGGATAGACTTTTGCCTCTTGACCAAGACTGGGAAATCAGCTTGGAACATGCTCGATTATGATCCTGCTGTTCCCCCACCCATCCATATCCCAAATGCCAGGGGCAAAATAATTGGTAGACAGTCTGTAGATATGAAATACCATTTGGTGCCATTGGCTGCACGATTTTGTGACATACTGCTTACTTGCAACAAAGTTCAATGGGAGAGGTGCCAGGTGTTGATGACCTCTGTATATCGATCTTACCCATTGTTGAGGACCTGAACCAAAAGGGGACAATCTGGTCAATTCTGCCAGGATGTGAGGTATTGAAGCCACAGGTTGTGGAGGTCGGCCTCAGAAAACTGTGCAGTTCAGCCATAGCATTATTTAAAGCTGCACCGTTGATGTATATATATAGCAAAAGGGCCAGCAGCCCACATAAATGAGAAGATTTCTGATCGATGTAATAACAATTTGAACAGAGACATGGCTAAAGTAAGTTTGGGCACTTCTTACAGGGCTCCCCGACTGGTCCAAGCAGGAAGAATGGACAGATGTATGAAAGACGGTGCATGCATAAAGAAGGTGGAGCCGCACAGGTTTACATTTTTACTTATACCATGCAATGGCTTGTCTTGGTACCCTAGGGACAGAAATCTCAGCAGTCTGTAGGATTGTGTGACATCACTTTGTAGACTAGGGCAATACCAGATTACAATGTGGTTCACTCATTATCCAAACACTACCATCCCCTTCACACATTTAAAAAGTATTACATTCACAGAGCTCACAGCACATTGCTCCTTTCAAGGGAACACAGGGTTCCTCTTGCTTTAGTTTGAAGCTGTGCATTTCTTACCCAGTCCTACAACTTCTATTTTACATGCCCTGTGGTGACACAGAAATGAACACTATTATGTTAGATTTTCAGGACCAGCCAGGTGAAAGGGTTCTGAAAGGCCAACCTAGTTGATGAACAGGGTTATTGACATTTAAGCCTAGCCAAACTAAGGTAGTGTAAACTGAGCAGCAAGGCAATCTCCTGGAGCTATGGGGTGGTGTAGCAATACAGTTAAACCAACAAAGCACTAAAATAACGGAGGCAACACAAGAGAAAAGAAATACTATTTATTAGGCAAGTCCCCAGGAGTATAGGGGGTGAATACGACAAAACTGGACTAGATCTGCCAGTGAAACCACCAGTGGACCGGGGTGAGACCCACGACTGCCCAAACCCTAGCTCAGATAGAGGGCGCGCCTCCCACTGAGGGGGCAAAGTCAAGGCTCCAGAGACCAACTGCAAGGGAAGCCAAGCCAATGGGCATTACCCCACGATGAGTTAGGAGTCATTACAACAATTAAAATCCTGCTGCTGCGTCCCCTCCTGTCAGGTGCAAAGACATCACAGGTGGTAACAGAAATGGGGGAGCAGATAGTGACCAAGAGAGATATAGCAGCACTCGTGGAAGAGATCAGAGGGATACTAATGGACATCGATTGATGGCCTGGATAAAAAAAAGTGTATACACTAGATAAGAGTACAATGCTTGGAAGCAAATCAATTATCAGCTTACATCATAGAGATGCAATTCGATACGAAAATCTTCGAACTAGAGAGACAGGAAGAAGCCACGAGACTGAAAATGGACTATGTTGAGAACCGTGAAAGATGCAACATCTTCTGGTTCTTTGGCTTCCCGAAGGAGGATAGGGAAAATGAGAAGGACACAGCCGTTCAGGAGGTCTTAAGAATTATATTCAGTAATGAAGAGTTAATGAGCCAACAATCAATAGGGTGCATAGAGCAGGAGGACGAGGGCCCAGATCAGTTCTTGCAAGATTCCATTACTACAAAGAAAAGTTTAAGGTGCTGGACAAAGCTAGAAGAGAAGCACCCAATGATTACGGGTCTGGTAAGATATCGATATTCCAGGATTTGTCCAGTTTACCACTACCCAGGAGATGGCAACGCGCCCCCCGCCCCCTTCACCAGATGGCTAAGCGAGAAGGGAGTGAGATATAAATGGGGGTTCCCCTTCTCAATTTCATTTGAATACAAGTGTTTAAAGAACAACCTGATCACTGAAGACGACATCGGGAGAGGATCAGTTGAACTTATGGCAGAAGGGAATGCCTTGCATAAATATCTGGACTCGCAGCAAAACTAGACATTGGGAGGGGGTAAAGACAGAAGAATTCCATGCTCCAGAAAATATTAAAAAAATGAAAAATCTGTCACCAAAGAAGAGATGAAATTGAGAAACTCAAATTGGGATAAAGGGGGAGTAAGGAAAGAGACAAGGTAGCTCTGGTCCTAGGAATGGGAGGGATGAGGGGGAAGTCAGACCTGGTGATCCAGTCAGTGTACGGGAGGGGTATCGATATGGACTGGATTTCGAGAGGTGAAGGAGTGGGGGGAATATGTTTGGGTTTTATTCATTTTGGGGGTTTGTTATTGTTGGGGAAGTTTGACTCAAGCAATGCGTCCGGAGAACGCCATAGAGTTTTGTTTAAGAGAAAGAGTAGCGATACAAAAAAGATGTTGAATATAATAAAGGGCCAAGGAGAGGTAGGTGACCTTAACACCATAAAAGCTTATGGCTGATACATTTAGCGACCCCAAGATCAAAACTAGTTTGGTAAGGGGATTAACTCCCCAGGAAAGAGATCAATGGCCTCTCGGGAATTCAAATGTCATGATTAGACGTGCTCTGCTTACAGGAGACCCACTCGGTAAAAGGGAAGGAACCATCCCACCTGGGCAGCGTTATTGACAAAGTGTATTATGCCTCAGGTCCATCAAAAAAAAAAAAAAAAAAAAAAAAGCAGTAGCAATAATGGTGGGGACCCGGTGTAGGGTAGTAATACAGAAACAGCCCAAAGACACAGAGGGTAGTGTGAGGATCTGGGAATGAGACTCGGACACAGAGCTCATGATTGTGGTTCCAAACCTTTATTGAAATGAATACTATTCCAAGGAGGTATTTCCCTACATCAACAAAAACTAAGGAACTGTCCAATGTCAAGATCTCCAAAGCAAAACCGTCATGTGTCCAAAATCCCATCCTTGCCCTCACATTCTAAAAGTAACTAAGGTGCTAGGGGAAATGTCTCTTGTCTTGAAAGATGCACACATGATCAAGTTCAAAATAAATATATAGACACTCCAACAAAAGGTTGTTAATGGATAAGGTTCACCGTTCCAGGGAATGGGTCCCTTAAGCAGGTTTCTATTCAAGAGTTTAAGATTCCCAGGGGTACGAATCTTCCCTGAAGGTTTCTGGACAGCAAAAAACAATTTGTATTAAAAAAACAATTTAAATGTGAATTCCAACCAGGCAAGACACCTGGTGTACTGCCCTGCCAAGTTTGTCTCCACTTTAGTTTAACTTGATTCACAGTCCTGTTTTTACTTAGAGTATTCCTCTGCCAGGACTTCTTTATCTGGCCTGCTTTATAAACTTGCAAACTTTGGGTTTGCCTGGTATACTCTCCTGCCACGGCTTTTAGGCTTGAGTTTAAAAGTTTGAGCCTTTCTGGGTTTTCGTTTTACAGGATACTGTAAAAGGTTATTAGTAGATGTGGTGGGGAGTGGGAGGGAGCTTTTATAATATGAAAAGAAGGAACATCCCTAAAAAGGGAAAGAGGGGTATGTGCCTTCATCCGATGATGCCATGTTGCTTTGAGGGGTCACCTCTCCCGATTCTACCCGCCCCATGTGGTCCTTGTTCATATAGCCACCCCCAGGGTCAGGATCAATTAGCGACTTCATCCCCTGGCCACATGGGGAGATGCTACCTCTGGGAAAGAAGTGTTGACATCATCAGATTCATCACAGTAGACACCTATTTTTGAGGCCCCCCCCCCCCATTTACTGAATAAAATAACCTTGGGGTCAGTTTATTGTCTGAATAAAGCGCAAATCCTCTTCTGGGAGAAATTGACAGAAAAGGTGAGACTGTTTGTTGAAGGTCCCCTATGTATAAGCGGGCTGGGGGGGAGGGGACTTCAATATAGACCTGGATAGGGATAGAAAAATAATGACAATGACCGGAATGCACCAAGCACACAGGGAAAGACTCCCAGCATTTAGGCAAATTAACCAAGATTTGGGTATTGAGGACACACTGACACCTCCAAGTCAGGGAGACCCAGCATTCATATATTATTCAGTGGTTCACGACTCCTACTTGAGAATAGACATATTGGTTGACCTTGGGGTGAAAAGAAAGGTCAAAGAAGTAGACCTAACAGCAATCCCATTGTCAGACCACAACCTAGTGGGGGCAAAGATAGGGGCCTGGGCGGGAGAACACCGGCGAGTGAGATGGATGTGCAATTACTTTCTCCTTAAAGATAAAGAAGCAGCACAAGATCTCCTGACTAGCTTCAAGGAATATTTCCAGTCTAATGGTAATGGTGAGGTGAGGGCCCCCATCGTATGGGAGGGATTCAAAGTCACTATAAGAGGGGAACTGATCAGGATAGGTTCTCAAAAGAAAAAAAGACAGCATGCAGAAACTATTGAGAAGAAAATCGAAGCTCTCATGCCGGGTGGCCCGGGTCGGAACTGCATTAACCGAGCTAACTCAAAGGAGCTTAAAATGTATAAAGCCCAGCTAAGGGGGTTAGTTGTCAATGAGACACAAAGGAAGTTACTATTCCTGAAGCAGAAATACCACAAAAAAGGTAAAAAGGCAGACAAGATCCTGGCATGGAAGTTAAGAGAAAAAAGGAATTCTAAAATAGTGACTTCAATCCAGTCTGCAAACTCCCAGATAGTACATGATACTCAAAAGATAGGGGAAGAATTTAAGAAATATTATGAGAAACTGTACACATAATACACAGTAGAATATGGAGGGGAAGGTAGTCACATAGTAGATTTTCTAGACCCTCTTAATATGGAGCATTCCTAGGGAGACCTCAGAGCTTCTAGATTCTCCCATCACAGAGGAGGCAGTGGACTATCAAGAACATGAGGGGGTGAGGGGGACAACACTAGGAGATTATGGTTTCTCGGATTCTTCAAAATGTATTGATCCACCCTGGCCCTGGTGAAAGTTTTGAATGAATTCTTGGAAGGAGGGGAGCTACTGCAATCAATGCAGGGGCTTTAATAGTGGTTATTCCCACAACATGGGCCTCATATAGGCCACACTCCCTCCTAAACACCAATGTGAAAATTCTGGCCAAAATTCTGGGCAACAGACTAGAGGGAGTTCTTCCCTCCCTAATTCGGGGAGACCAGGTGGTAGTTATAAAAGGTCGACAAGGGTCAGACAACACCAAGAAGACATTGGATGTATCCCATTTATCTAAGGAGCAGGGACTGGAAGCATGTCTAATCTCCTTAGACTCAGAGAAGGCATTTGACAGAGTTGAGTGGAAATATATGGGGATGATTCTGTAACGCTTACCTTATACCCTGCAGAAGTGTCCGGGTCTCATTGCGCATGCCATACCTCTTCCACCCCAAGCCCATGCAGGGGGGTAAAGTGACACCCTGAAGTGTTTGGTGAAGGAGGGGATGGAAGTGTTGTAGCTTGAACTTCCAATTCAGTAACGTCAGCAGTGAACTAGGACCCTTGGATGGATGATGTCGGCAGTGGCTGCAGGTTTCCTCCTAGACCCAAAGGCACACTTACTCCCATGCTGTTAACTCTACCCTAGCCCTTCTGTTCTCCAGGGGAAGGCTGAACACACCATCAGGTTGCATACGGGGTGTTCGACTCTTCTGATTTACACCAGTTGCCAGTTACATCACTGGTTGTTGCTAGCCCAGACCTGCTGTGGCTGCTAATGTGCAAGTAGTCGAGACCAACCAGCTGGGAGTGTGGTTGGAACCAACCAGCGGGAATGCCTGCTGATACCGGAAGTATAAGGTGTTCTGCCAGGCTTTCACTGTCCTTTCTCTTCTCCTTCCCTTGCAGGTACAGGTCGAGGTCGCGGCTGGTCTGGTCTGAATGCAGGAGCACATGAATGCCGGAGCACGCAAGTGTACTGCTGCTTAGGAGCAGATATAACGTGAAGCAAAGGGCGTGGCTTTTATAGCCCAGGATCGCTTCCTTGAAAACTGCAGCACATCATGTGGATAATGTCTGTGGGGACACCCCGTGGGCATATTGGAAATCTGATAATCTGCAAAGTGTGGCCATCTTGGAAAGGTGGCAAGTTCCATGTATTTGAATGATGTGCGTGTCAGCAGCGCAGTCCAGCCTTATGGATGGAACAAATGGCAAGAGTCCTAATGGGGGCAACAGGAGTCCTGGATTGAGCCTTGCACTCCGTAATCTTGGCAGATTCTGGAGAGAAGCGGCTTGGGTCGGACCTTCCGTAAATGGGTGGCAGCGCTTTATAGCACACAGATAGCCAGGGTCCAGGTGAATGGAGGAAATGACAGACCCCTTCAAATTATCCAGGGGTAGTAGACAGGGTTGCCAACTGTCACCGTTGCTGTATGCAATTGCCATAGAACCCATAGCACTCACCATTAGAGGAAAAGCCAAAATTAAGGGAATACAATGTGGAGAGGTCGAATTTTAAAATTGTTTGCGGACAAGATCTTGTGGTACTTAGTTGACCTTAACGAATCTCTCAAGAGCTAATGGAAACCATAGGTTACTTTGGCAAATTTTCTGGCCTAATGATCAACACAAATAAACCAAAAATTCTTCCAATAAACCTCACTGGTCCAGACAGAGAGAGGGGCTAGGGATGAGCGTAGAAAAGCAGGCAATTACATATCTTGGGGTTGCTGTTCCCAACAACCTATCAAGATTGTGCTCCCTGAACTATGACCCATTCCTTGAGATCACACAAAACGACATAAGATGGGGTACACGTCCTCTCCTGGTTTGGGAGGATGACATCAATTAAGATTAATGTCCTTCTATGCCTGGGGTATTTGTTTTCCACGATCCAGTCACCACTGCCAGAGAGCTTCTTCAGAGATCTAGACTACATGATATATACACATTTATTTAACAGCGGGAAAAAGCCCAACTTTAAGATGTTACACTGGTGGCACAGGGACCCTCTGAAACTCTAGAATGTATAGTGGGTGTCCTCTAATTTCCACTGGGGGGCAGGTGGGCCCATTAAGCCATATATGGTGATCATGTCCTAAGATCCAAATTTACTGGGCAAAACGTGGTGATGGGTGTCCAATTGGATATGAACCAACTACAAATGTGTCTGGCTATCACTCCCAGCAAAAGAGAAGAACATCAGTTCCTGAGGATGTGGGAGGCACTGCTGAGAGCAGGACGACTGGCGGGGGCACACAAGTGCAAGAGTCAAACAGCCCCAGATAAAGAGGAATGGTTGCACATGGTATGGGACAAATTTACAATGGAAAAATGTACATATCAGATATGCGACAATATGGAATCCTTTAAAGAAGATTGGGGGAGGTTTATAAATAAATGGGGTACCGGTTGGAGATAAATGGTGTAACAAAGCAGAGGAAGGCTAGGGGATAGTCAATTACGGTTAGGAAGGGGATTAATGTAGAACAGGGGCAGGTAAAAGAACACCAAAGTATATGGTGTTATAAATGTAATGACGATATAGGGTATCCCATGTTATCATTAGGCAATTGTATTGAATGGCTGGGTTAGGGGTGGAAACCCGGTATGCAAGCTCCTGCCACAAACTCAGATTTTGAGGGACCACCCCTCGAGTCCTCAGAATTGTAGGGTCCACTTACATCGGTTGTTGGTCCAGTTTTGTGGGGGCCAGGGCCTTCATGTGCAGTGTCTGGTTTGGGATTGGGTCCGGCTAGACAGCACTTCCATGCTGTAGCAAGACTGCTTCAAATGTTTTCAAGCAGGATGCCCCAGGCACCGCATGACAGCAGCCACAAAAGGTCCCTTGATGTCAGAAGACCCAATGACTCAGACAGGAGTGGGTGGTAGGTGACACTCCTAGCAGAGAATACACAGCTCCAGGAAGAACCCTCCTAATGCAGGAGAGCAGCAGCCACAGGAGGGCTGGTCTTGGGCTACATGTTCACAACCTGGGGAGTCCCAAGTTGTAACTCGAGATGGTGACGGATGCACAGGAGATGCCTTGGATGAAGCTGGTCAGCTGATCAGAAGTGGCCCTGAACCATCCGAAGACTTCTGTGCAGCAGGGTTCACATACATGTTGGTCTCACCAGCCCAAGGGTCGAAGCACCAATGTGGGACTTCATAGATCGTTGCGGAAGCAGGGTTTCACCAGGACTTAACTGAAGGCAATGCTTGTTGCCTGTGGCAGCATTGGTTGGTCCTCTTCTTCAGGGTCTTGGTGTCAGTCAATGATATGAGGAATGGCTGCGTCACACCATTTATCCCAAATTCAAACTAGAAGCTGCCCCAGCCCATTATCAGAAAGGATCTGCACCATTAAGACTGGAAAAGGGTGTCCAATTCTGACAGTCTCTTGCACATCAGCCCAGCAACAGACTTCACATGGCTGGAATGTTGATTGGGACAGGACACTCTAAACACCTCACATCCAGTCACAATGCACACAATGCCACTTTGCCCAGGAACTTCAAGCCAGAGCCTGGGAAAGCACTTGCCATATGTTGAATTTCCAGACTAAAGCAGGTAGCAGAAGGCCAAACAACAGGATGACTAACGGTCGGGGCAAAAAACATGTGGTACTGTCATTTTGAGTATATGGTCCTTTAAATGGCATTATGCGGTAAAATGGAAAAAGACAGAAAAATATCAGCTGCCACATGCTAATCCTATACATTCATGTTAGGCTGTCCATACCTCAACAGGGAACTCGAGCTAACCAAACAACTATTCCTGTTGGAAAATATGTGCAGGTTAACTTAAACCTTAATATTTGTACTGTAAAGGGGAGAAACGATTGTGCTGTAAAGGGGAGAAAAGATGTGCTAAACAGTCATACCTCACTAAAAATGACTTAAACTTAGGCAACCGTTACCCATATGTTTCCCATGTCAAAATATGGAAAAGGGTTATGAAAACCTTGATGAAATTGCAGCTGAGCGCATCTGGTTAGCACACCTATTTTGTGCTCGAAAATTAGAGAAAGGGAGAACAAAGAAAAGTACATCCAGGCATAAATTAAGCAGATATTACTGTAGGTTTTTCTTTTTCCAAATACAATACATATAACTAGGTTTAAACGGTTGCTCCCTATGTCCCAAAGGCTAGTGCCCAGTTATTGGTTATTTTGAAAGCAACGAGCAACATGGCTTACAATAAGTAAACATACCCATGTATTTACAAAAGGATTAGTATACATTAATGAACAATTACTTTTTTGGATGCAAAAGGAAAACAATGGTGTGTACGATTGCAATATCCAAGTTTATAAGTTATTTAAGAGACAACACGATTAAGACAATAAATCCCATGTGTAGCATCGTATGTCCTGTAGACAGTGTTTTTATCCAAACCAAAAGCTGAACAGTAACATGAAGAATTACTGATCATTAACATTATTATCAACATTGCTCAATGTCAATTGTTCCCATGTAGGGAATCACAGTTCAGTGAATAGTCAAAGTGAGCTTATGAATAGCTTTTTTATGTTTTTTTACATTTCAGCATTAGAAAAGATTTAACAGCTTCATCAGGACACGTGTTTTAGTGCTGATGTTGACAATACTCCTTTAAAATATAAAGGATGAAACAAAGAGCCATGTTGTCATCTTGTGGTTTATGTCTATGTACAATAATTCATATCTCAAGGCAAGTGTTTGTTAATACAAAAGATAGATTAAGATTTTGGCCCAGCTAGTGATCAATAAAAGCAGGAGAAATACAGCTGGGGCACCAGGTGGTAATTAATGACAGATCTTTGCCAGAATGCCAAACGTGCACACGGTCTTGAAATGCTCATCCTAGACACATCAAATGTAACAAAGTGTTACAAAAGGAAAGGGCAGCACTTCACTGCAAGGTGATGTGTGCTACAGAAAAACAACAAAGGAATCTCGCAAAGGGGACATGCCCCCCCCCCCTTAACAAGCGGGCTGACCAGTGCCTCTAAAAGATCAGTTGAGCAAGGAAAGGAAAGCAAAACAACTTTACTTACCTAAGCTCAGGACAAGGTTAAAGATATGGTACAACGTTCTTTCATCAACCGTGTTTTTTCGATGGGTTTTTTGTGGATTCTTTTTATTTTTTAAACTTATGAAAATATAGGGGGTTGTGAATAGTGTAAAATTACTATTTTTTTCCCCCGGGATAACACATTTTGGTAACTAAAGAAACCGGTCGATGAATAAACATAGAACCCAAGAAATAGCAAAACATGGGGGGTTCCATTGATGTCAATGGAGGGAAACTTGCACAAAGAAAATGTTTCCTAACACATACCCAAGTGCAATCCCATTTCACAAATTACTGAGACTCAACTTTCTACCCCCACCCCCAAACCACTTCTACTCTTATGACCTGTACTAATGCTGTGCCTCACTAAAATGAGCACTCCTTCCCAATCCAATGCAAAGTAACAAGATGGGGCCAACTACAGTTGCTTATAATAGCTTCAATGAGCCTTTAGGACCCAGGAGGAGCATCCTAGGAGTCCATCTAGACACCCTTCCCACATATTCTACTGACAAATACAAAAAAAAAGATATGGCTATAAAATCTAGTTTACATAATGTTATGCCTAGGAAATGTGAACCTTGAAGGCTAGAGGTTCAAATGGATACTTTGCTTATACAGTTGTACAGCCCAAATTAAGTTAGAATGCTTGCAGATTTCATACGGTTACCTTGCATATATAACAAGGGTCTGCAACCTTGGGCTCCTCAGAGGTTTTTGACTAAAATTAGCTGAAGCACTAGACAGCATAATCAATGGTGAGGGATCATGACAGTTGTAGTTTAAAATATCTGGAAAAACGCAGGTTGTGTTGCACACCCCTAATCCAGATGGTGCTGAGATTTTTCCCACTGTGGCCTTGTATTTTAGTAATTCAGGGTGTATAGGCCCATTACAGTGTGCTTACGGTATGGCTACTTCCTGTAGACAAACGATACACTGCACATAGGTAATCCTAACAAATGGCTCAGCAACTGTCCATCAACACAAATGGAGCCTGAACCATTTGCGGTCAAACTGAGATCTGGTACAAAATGTTCTTCTCCAATTCAGTTGCAGGGCTTCTGGTGTGGGTGTATGAACAAGCTGGCCGAATTGTGTTGTAAGCGTGGCATGGCATGGGGAGAATAGAAGAGCATTTAAAATCGGAACAGATGGATATATACACATCAATCCTGTGAGGGCACTTGTTTAAAACAAAGTAATCTACTCCTCAGGGTCTTCAAGGCCACTTGCATAAGTCAGCAAGACATGTTTCTGGAGCTCATCCACCCTTTCTCAATGACTTAACAAATTTAAACAAAGCAATCCTTTCGTTGGTCTTAGTCACCCACTGAAACTATTACCCTCTTCCCCGATAATGAAAGACCTCCAAACAATGAATACAACATGCATACCTGGTGTGAACAAAATACTGTTACTTTATAGCTCTCCTCAAACTGACATGATTGTCAGGAAGAAACCATTATCCCACAATGATATCCAGCAAGGTTGCAAGTGGAAAAAAATGTAATGTTGCAGCCTACTAACCAGCCATAAAAAGTCACTTACCCACTGCTCAGTCTCCACATTCACACAACACAAAATGTCTTACTCTACAAGCGTAAATTATCACTCACCAATGGCTAGTGCACATTTTTAGGCATGAAGTTGGAAAGATAAAAATGCATGCAGGAGTTAGATTCAAAAACATAAAACATTCTTCAATCCATTAGTGAAATATAAAGAAATCCTCTCTCCTTTGATGCAATGTTCTTACCAATTCAAGAACAGTCATTAGCAACATTAATGATAAACATTCTATATTCATAGCTCAATCGTGACTGGGAAGAAGTCGAGCTGCACTCTTACCACGCTCATTGTTGTTTGTGAAGGCACCACGAATAGAACCCCCAAGACGCACCTCCCCATCGGGCAAATCTTCCAGGAGGAGGTCTCTCACAGGAATAGGCTGGCGATAGACCTGGTAGCACAGCTGGTCATTTTGTGTCAGTGGCCTGGTGATCACCAGGACTGCTTCGAACAGAAAGACGTGGAGCCGCTGGGGGTGGAGAAAGTAGGACATTTATAGATTGACTGTGTAAACCTGACTTAATTTGGTTAGCACCATTCACAACCATGGAGTCAGGCTGATTTAGCAACATATATCATTCATAAATATGGTGGTTAATATCCAAACGCAACTTTAGTCAGGAGAATTCACACACAAAAACCCCCCACAAAACAAAAGCGAATCATCAAATAATACACTTTTATTCAAACTACAATTTAAAGACCCCTCTGGTGGAACATTACGTTTCAGAAATCCTATAAAAACAGAATACAAAGAACAATGCTAGCAGAAGGTAAGACAGGAGCACTTCTTAGCAACCCAAAAATCAATGCATGAGCCAATACAGACTTGGCCTGCTTCATTGCACAGCAGCAGCAGAGTGCAAGTACAGCATCTTTCAGAGTCCTTAGGAAAGGTCCCTTGCCAATACTCCTTATTCAGCACTTTTTGCAACAGTGTGGAACCAGAGGCTCTTGATAAGACATCAAGAATCAAATATGTACCACTACAACACCTCTGTGAGTGAAGGCCATACATCAGTACAGCATTAAAGAGGTAAGCGGTGCAGTGTATACATTTCCATCATGCGGCGTGTGTGAAGAGCCTGCACTGCTAGAAAAGCGGTTAAGTGCCTTGAGAGCATTTTGTCTAGCCCTTAGGGCCAGGCCTCTGTGCCCCTTCCAGCCCTCTCCCCTGGCAATGCATCGAACTTGAGAAGGCAGGCCCGGCTTCCTCTCCCACTTCTCCCTACTCCATCCCACCCCCTTGATGCCGGATTTGTTGCTTTGCTCCTGGCCAGCCAGAAACAGCTTAACAGGCACCTTCAGGGCAGCCTAGCCTGGGCAGCCAGCTAAGGGATCTGGCAAAGGGCACCTCCCATCCCATCCCTGCCAGGCCTGGACCCCCACCTTCTGCAACAATCAAGTAGGAGACTACATTTGTTAATAAGTCGCATGGTCAGTGTTTCGGGTCTGTAAGAGTCTCGCTGTTTTGTGCCACCACTATTTTTTCGCACATGGATAGTGTTGTAGGCTTGTATGGTGAATCTAGCTGCTGTTTTGTGCCACTACTCTGCATTTTTCCACAGGGATAGTGTTGCAGGCCTGCATCTGGCACTGGTCTCTCAACCCACACCCCTGCCCAATCCCGCCTCAGCAGGCCCCTGCCTAGACAGTACTTCCTATAAGAGAAAAGCCTGCACCCCCTTCCCGCTAGTGCTGCTGCCCTCAGATGTACACCTCCCTCTGTTAGGACTGAGGCTGCAGGTCACTAGTCATGCCCAGCAGGTTCAAAGTAGATGTGCACACTAGAGCACCAGAAACTACTCCACCCTGATCTTCAACTATGCTCCCCCACCCAAGAGAAAACATCCTCCCCCGGCCGATCTTCCAGCCTCATCCACTCAAGCCTCCCAAGAGACTCTGCCTGTCCACCTGCACCTATCCCTCCTCCTCCAAACCTCCTCCAAGAGAGAGAACACACGAGAGAGAGAGAGAGAGAGAGAGAGAGAGAGAGAGAGAACACACGAGAGAGAGAGAGAGAACACACGAGAGAGAGAGAGAACACACGAGAGAGAGAGAGAACACACGAGAGAGAGAACACACGAGAGAGAGAGAGAGAGAGAGAGAGAGAACACACGAGAGAGAGAGAGAGAGAGAGAACACGAGAGAGAGAGAGAAGGAACGAGAGAGAGAGAGAAGGAACACGAGAGAGAGGGAGGGGGAACACGAGAGAGAGGGAGGGAGGGGGAACACGAGAGAGGGAGGGAGGGGGAACACGAGAGAGAGGGGGAGGGAGGGAGGGGGAACACGAGAGAGAGGGGGAGGGAGGGAGGGGGAACACGAGAGAGAGGGGGAGGGAGGGAGGGGGAACACGAGAGAGAGGGGGAGGGAGGGAGGGGGAACACGAGAGAGAGGGGGAGGGAGGGAGGGAGAACACACGAGAGAGAGGGGGAGAACACACGAGAGAGGGAGGGAGGGGGAACGAGAGAGAGAGAGGGGGAGGGAGGGAAGGGGAACACGAGAGAGAGAGAGAGGGAGGGGGAATACGAGAGAGAGAGAGAGGGAGGGAGGTTTTATATGTGCGGGGGTCGGCCGTCAGCAGTCACACATGCATGCAACCACACACACCCATGCACGCAGAGAACACACGCCGGAGACATGTGATGGCTCCGGTCTCCGGCGCGAACTGCCGGGCACCGCCTTTATTATTCTAACGCGCATGCGCGAGCTCCGTAGAGGCTCGCGCATGCGTACCTCGTGTACGCAGTACACAACATCCCTCCTTTTCCCCGGAAACAATTAACACTTAACTGCAGAAACAACAACAATTAACAATTGACTGCAGAAGTACAACCTGGTTCCTTCTTCGGATTTGCAACAACACCTTTCCCCGCCTATGGTGCAGGGTCCATGATAAAGTCTCGGAACCTCTGGGGTAGTCGTCGTCCGGCCCTGCTCGGGTATCGTGGTGCCGCGTCACCAGGGGCCTCCGATGTCTCGTGATCTGCAGTTGGAGTAGCTTCCTCCATCCCGGTCTCTTCCCCTTGTTCCGGGACCTGTTCTGCTGTTGCCTCGCCACCAGCGGTCTTGATGCGCTTGAAAAACAACACATTTCTGGTGACGGTTCCTCTGGCATTGGCTGCGGTGACCATTGTACCTTTCACGTGTGTTACACCCAGTGGTTGGGTCTCGTAAGTTGGCGACAGCTTTCCTTCTGCTCTTCTGTTTCGTACCAACACGGTATCTCCAACTGCAATCTGTTTTTCCGGCAGTCTCCTCCGCGCTGTTTCGTTCTCGTTTCTCCATGACCTTTCTAGTTGTACTTGGTCATTGTCGATCACTCCTGGTTGTCTCCCCTCTGATTCAGGTATGAGTCCTCTTGGGATCCTCTTGAAAAGTGCCTCCGCAGGGGCTATTCCAGTTGATCGATGAGGTGTTTTTGCGATACTCCCAGAGAAAGTCGAATAAATTCCGTCAGAGGTCTTCACCTCCATTTTCGGATATGCGAAACACCTTGTTTAGTGTGCGCATGAAACGCTCTACTTCTCCATTGGCTCTTGGCCATAGTGGGGTGACTTTTCGGTGTTTTATCCCTCTCTCTTCGCAGTATCGAGCAAACGATTGTCCTTGAAAAGGTGACCCGTTGTCAGAACATAACTCGATGGGAAACCCATGGGTAGCAAATATCTTGTCCATGGCCAGGGTGGTGTGGTCGGTGGCCTGGGACTCGACCAGTTCCACCTCTGGAGATCGGGACAATTGGTCAGTTACTACTAGGAAGTGTAGTCCTCTTCCGGTAGAGCCAAAGTCGGCATGTACTGTCCCCCAGGGTAAATCACTCCTTGCCATGGTCTGAATCGGGGGTCCCTTCTCCGCAGGGCTCGTGGCTTGGCACGGGATGCATGCCCTCACAAACTCTTCCACTCTCTTTTCCAATTCGGGGAACCAGACTGAGTCTGAGACGTGCCTTCATTCTGGTCATCCCTTGGTGTCCGTTGTGTGCCAACTGAAGGACCTTCGGCACGAGTGACCTGGGGATCACAATCCGGTGCCCTCTCAGCAGGAGACCATCGGCAGTTACTGACAGTTCATGTCGTGCACCCCAGAGCAATTGCAAATCCCTTTGCGTTTCTGCATTTCTCCGGGCATTGTTCAAAAGGGGCTCCCGCCATGCTCCTGTGGCTACCGCACCTTTCACTCTCAGAAATGCCTCATCCGAGTTCGATTCGTTGGCAATTTGTCTTGTTAAAGCAATGGGAAGCGCAGACTCGACGACCATGTGAATGGTGTCCACACAATTTGCAACCTCCGTAGTGTCTCTGGGTCGTCCTGCGCCGGGGTGACGAGACAAATAGTCTGCGGGGTTGTGCGTACCTGGGCGGTATACCAGCTTCACCCCGTACTCCATGAGGGATAGCATCCACCTCTCTATCCGAGGTGGCGGTTTGGAAGAAGCGCCTGCCAGAATGGGAATTAGGGGCTTGTGGTCCGTCACCACTACAACAGGTTTCCCCAGGATATATAATCTAAAATGTTTACAGCCCCATAGTATTGCGAGAGCTTCGCGTTCAATTTGAGAATATCTTCTCTCTGTGTCTGTGAGTGCCTTGCTGGCGTATGCAACGGGTCGCATGGATCCCTGTTGATCCGCCTGCACGAGAACCGCCCCAAGTCCCACTGGACTGGCATCCACTATGATTTCAGACTCCCGGGCTGGGTTGAAATACGCCATGGTATCTTGTTCAGACAGAGCATCCTTGATGGCCGTGAATGCTCTCTGTTCCTTTCCAGTCCACGTCCATGCTACTTCATTCCTAGTGAGTGCTCTCAGGGGTTCAGAAAGGGATGCTAAATCTCGAATAAAACGCCCACAGTAGTTCACCATCCCTAAAAAGCTGCAGACTTCTGCCGGGGACGTGGGAGGTGACGCCTCTCGAATGTCTCTCACCTTCTCAGGATCTGGGGATATGCCTCCCGCATGGAAGACAAATCCAAAAAACTCTAGGCTGTCCTTCAGGAATTCACACTTTCATTGGTGCAGCGTCAGGCCGAGGCTGTGGAGTCTGTGAAAAGTGTTTTCCAGACGCTTGATATGCTCTGCTTCAGATTTGGCAAAGACTAGGATATCGTCTGACATGTTTATTACTCCTTATAGTCCGGATAGAGCCCCCCTGATAGCATTTTGGAAGACTTCTGCCGCCGAGGATATTCCAAAACTGAGTCTTTTATATTCATACAGTCCTTCGTGTGTTGTAAAGGTCGTAATATATCTAGACTCTGGGTGGAGCTCCAACTGGTGGTAACCCGCTCTCAGGTCTAGTTTCGAAAAGAATTTCGCACCATGAAGTTCTCCAACAATGTAGTCCAGAGTGGGGGTGAGACTCTTTTTATGGCCAGATTAGGAAGTCTCATGTCTACGCAAATGCGTACAGCCCCAGGCTGTTTGGGCTTTGGGGCCACTACAATTGGAGAGACCCACGGGGTGGGCCCTTCCACCTTTTCAATGATATCTCGTTCCACTAAGTCTTGCAGCTCCTTTTCCACCTGAGCCCTCAGATGAAACGGTATGCGACGATGTTTCAGCGCCGTTGGTCTGACTGACTCATCAATGTGGAGCCTTATTGGCTCAGCCTTCTGTTTCCCTATGCCCCTGAAGAGCCTCTCAAAGCGTGTCAGCAGGCTGTACAGATCTGTATGATATACAGCAAAAGTGAAATGAACCAGGTCAAGTGCTTCAGATGCTGTGCAGATTAAAAAAGAGTGCGGACTTACGCTGGTTACAAAAAACCTCGCTTTGTTGCTGTTTTGGCCATGGGTCACTGGGGCTACGAATACCCCTTGGATGGGTAGGGGAGTATCTTCACCAAAAGCATATATCTGAGCCTTGGAGGGCGACAGGGTTGGTGGGCCTGCCAGTGCGTTGTAATGTCTGTCCGCCAGTACGCAGACTGAAGCTCCCGTGTCGATGAGGACTGGAGTGGGAATCTCTCCAATGTCTACAGTACATATGGGTCTTCGTCCAGTTCCAGGGCCATTTGCGATGCTGGAAATGAAGAAAATTTCTTCCTCCTCTTCTTCGGCAATGTGTAGGTCGTGCACGTTCTGTTCAAGGGACGATATGCCCCTCACAGTGCGAGCGCCACCTCTACCGGCCCTCTCTGGTCCTCTGCTTGCTGCCACGGGCATGGCGGCTCTACACATCCTAGCGTAATGCCCAGGTATCCCACACCTGCCGCATGTTCGCGATTTGGCTGAGCATTCACCTCTGTGTGGGAGGTCATATCCACAATAAGAGCACGACTGAGGCGTACCTGATGTCGTGGGTCCTTCTCCTCTCTTCGGTGTCCATCTGGCCTTCCCAGGTGCGAAACGTCCGACTGCAAGTGCCTCCTCCTCATTCTTGGGATGCTTGGCTGTGTCCATTTTCGATCCTCTGGCCTCCGCCAGCTCATACGCTCTTCCCATGTCCAGGATTTGCCGGAGGGTCAGCCCTGGTTCCCTCAGGACTTGCCTCCTAAGTTTTCCTGAGCAGCATCCTTGCAGCAATTGGTTGCGGAGCATTTCCTCTTCGTTGACCCACCTGCAGGAGCTCGCTAGGTGTCTCAAACTGGCACAAAACTGGTCCAGTGACTCTTTGCTCCGTTGTTTTTCCGCCCCCATGACAAACCTGTCGAAGCCAACATTCGCTAAGGGTAGGAAGTGATCCCGCAGTGCTTGTTTGACAGCGTCATACGTCGCCACTGGAATGTCGAGGGAGTCATATATTTTCTGGACTTCAGTGCCTGCGGAGTACATCATGATGGCGATCTTTGCTCGTCTTCTGTCTCCCCCGAGGCTCTGAACATAATTTCCAGTCTTTTGACCCATATGAGCCATTTTGGGCCAAGTTTCGATGGGGGCCCCGTGGTATCAAATTCAGGCATGGGAGCCAGAATGGTGCACACACTGGGTGGTATTTGGGCAACGGCGCCCTCATCATCTGTTTCTTCACCCATCACAATAGGTACTCACAGTATTGCCTTGGCAGGTTGATGGGTGATCCGACTCCCAACTGTGGCAGAGTCTTCCTGTTGGCTCTTCTGCCACTTCCTGTGTCACAGCCCTGCACCGGCTGGGCTGTGGAGTGTCCAAAAATTGCTGCAACTGCTTGCAACGGGCAGATGGCGCACGAGCACCTGAAACGGGCTGCAACCACTGCGTATGTTGTAGTGAACGAGCACTCAAAATGGCCGCCGGCTGTTAGAGCGGGTCCGCGACTGTGGAGTTGTGTTCCGTTTCGGCGATGTCGTCGGAAAACGGGAAGAACACCTCCGATCCCGCCTCGTCGCCAATTTTGTATGTGCGGGGGTCGGCCGTCAGCCGTCACACATGCATGCAACCACACGCACCCATGCACGCAGAGAACACACGCCGGGGACGTGTGATGGCTCCGGTCTCCGGCGCGAACTGCCGGGCATCGCCTTTATTATTCTAACGCGCATGCACGAGCTCCGTAGAGGCTCGCGCATGCGTACCTCGTGTACGCAGTACACAACAGGATGGAGGGGGAATCACGAGAGAGAGGGAAGGAAGGAGGGGGAACACGAGAGAGCGAGAGGGAGGGAGGGGGAACACGAGAGAGAGGGAGGGGTAACACGAGAGAGCGAGAGGGAGGGAGGGGGAACACGAGAGAGCGAGAGGGAGAGAGGGAGGGGGAACACGAGAGAGAGAGAGGGAGGGACGGAGGGGGAACACGAGAGAGAGAGAGGGAGGGACGGAGGGGGAACACGAGAGAGAGGGAGGGACGGAGGGGGAACACACGAGAGAGAGAACACACAAGAGAGAGAGAACACGAGAGAGAGAGAGAGAGAACACACGAGAGAGAGAGAACACACGAGAGAGAGAGAACACACACGAGAGAGAGAGAAAACACACGAGAGAGAGAGAACACACACGAGAGAGAGAGAACACACGAGAGAGAGAGAACACACGAGAGAGAGAGAACACACGAGAGAGAGAGAACACACGAGAGAGAGAGAACACACACGAGAGAGAGAGAACACACACGAGAGAGAGAAAACACACACGAGAGAGAGAGAGAGAAAACACACGAGAGAGAGAACACACGAGAGAGAGAACACACGAGAGAGAGAACACACGAGAGAGAACACACGAGAGAGAGAGAACACACGAGAGAGAGAGAACACACGAGAGAGAGAGAACACACGAGAGAGAGAACACACGAGAGAGAGAGAACACACGAGAGAACACACGAGAGAGAGAGAACACACGAGAGAGAGAACACACGAGAGAGAGAGAACACACGAGAGAGAGAGAACACACGAGAGAGAGAGAACACACGAGAGAGAGAGAACACACGAGAGAGAGAGAACACGAGAGAGAGAGAACACGAGAGAGAGAGAAAACACGAGAGAGAGAGAAAACACGAGAGAGAGAAAACACGAGAGAGAGAGAGAGAGAGAGAGAGAACACACAAGAGAGATTACACGAGAGAGAGGACAAAGAGGTGTAGAGAGAGAAAGGGGGACAAAGGCAGGCACAGGTGGAACAGCACAGCAGGGTCTAAGAACGAGGAACAAGGGGAACAAAGAGGGAGCCAGCTCCCAGTTGTAGCAGGACAGCTGAAGTGAGGTATGGCAGCTGCAGCAGGGCCATGCTTAAGTTGTCCCCTCCACACACAGGAAGGAGCCAATGGTATGGAAAACCAAGAGGTGGCTTGGGTACTTGATAATGCGGTCCATGAGAGGAAGTCTGGACCCATCACTTGAAGTAGGAAAACCTGCAGTCTTACAGGAAGTTAGTAAATCCGAAACATACTCAATTAAACACACATACTTAAGATCACAGACCCATACCAGTCCGGCGTGGGATAAAAGGGGCTAGCATAAAGGGTGGGTGTTGGAGAAGCCAGCAGAATTGCAATTTCAAAGACTGTTGGAGAAGTGAGAGTAGGAGGTTGGACAAGGGTGGCAATAGGAGATTGGTGGAAGGTGTTAGGAGGAGGGAGGAAAGTGAAAGGAGGAAGGGGGAGGAAAAGGAGAACATCAGGTGGAAGTTGGTTGAAGGTGTCAGGAGGCGAAAGGGTGGCGGGGCGGGGGTGTGAGCATCAGAAGGTGGTTGGAGAAAAGGACACCTCAAATTCTAAGGACACCGAGATGGTACAGGGGTTAGACGAAGGCCCCAAGCAAGACCAAGTATATCCTGAAGTGTTTGAAGGAAAGAGCATTTGAAAAGGAGTTGAAGCGGTGCAGGTGTAGCAAGTTGCTAGGGTAGAGGTGAAGAACTGAGGAAGTTCCTTTTAGTCGGAGCATGTGGTAAAATATCAAGGAGGAGAAAGGGAGCAAGTTGATGGTGGGGCAGAGAACTATTACCTCAGGTGAAGGGAGGTCATAAGATGCCTAGGCGACGGCCAGTGGGAATTCAGGTGTGACCTCGGCTCAGTGTCCGAGTCTGGGATTTAGTAAGAAACCTGCTCTGAACTAACCTTTTGGCACAGACCCCAAGAGGTAGCCTCATTGTGGACCAGATGTATTGGGAGAAGAGGTCCCCACCATATACTATTTACCTATAGAGGCAGGAAAGCTGGACTATCAAGAAAGACCAAAGCAATACAAAACTGAGCCCTGGGTGACACCCCAAGACGCCAGAAGGTGGTGGTTGGCTTAGGAAGACGAGAGACAATTTAATGTAAGTGTATTCCTTTCTTTTTGAGGTCCCAGCTTGGCTAAACATCTCAATTCCCTAAATGATACTTATTGTGCCGACTCACTACCTTTGTAAGGAAGATCTCTGCCTTGATGAACACTAGGAGTGCCAAGGAGCTGTTCTTGAATTTGCAGTGTGCTAGTAGATCTTAGCCGGCATGATGCTCCCTAACATGCAATGCATGTACACATTAAATACCCATCTGCTCCTCTGTAGGCGCATAACCAAGCTTGATGCTGCGCAGCAAGCTCACCCAAACACATTCACACACCCATACCTGTCCCTTATTGTTCTTGAGCTCTCCATGGCAGTGAAGGAGTTTGGAACGGGCCAGCAAGCTATCCTCTTGTGTCTCGAATAAGAAGGAGAGTCGCTTCTTGTAGTACTGACACTCTGCTTCTCCCGTTTTACTGTTGATCAGACCCACAATATCCTGAATAACAGCAATCTAAAGAGAGTAAGAGAGAGATTAAAATACAATGCGGGCTGCCCCTCCTTTACTTACAGGTCAACCATGTAACACTGGTGCACAACGGTAAATGAAGTCCTCTATGTGAATGCTGGCAGCACCAATTTCCTTCATGCTCAAAGGTACATTTGCCTTGCGCCAAACAATACAGCCGAATAAAAGGTTGTGTGTGGAATTACTTCATTTTAAAGCTCTCGTGAAAAAGATTTACAAAACCAGGTTTTCTTTTGACCGTAAAACCGGCATTGTAAAGGTCGTTTTTGCCTGAGAGCTTTACAATGAGTTTCTCTTGTTGTTTTTTGTTTAAATATTCGGGGGTTTCAGTTACACCACTCGCCCTCACCCCCCCCCCCCGAGCGCAGCAGGGGCTGAACAGTTTGATTCAGAAAGACCACTCTGACCGCACAGAATCTTTCTTTCTAAATCGATCTTTGGTGAAAAGATCTTTTCACCTAGAACGGAATAAAAAGCTTCACACACAGACCAATCAGTCATACTAGAGAGCAGAGGAAGCTACCCATGGAGGAGGGGGATAATTTGGGCGAGGGGTCAGGGAAAGTTGACTGTGCCCATTCAACCTTTAACTTTTCCAAAACTACCAACATGAGGGCCCATGGCACCAGTTTTAAACATCAAGCAAGGTGCAGAAAATCACTTTTGCTCCTGCAAACGATTCCATCCGCCAAAACCCTCCTTAAAAGTCAGTGCATGGAACAGATCAGTGCTGTGCCAGAGCAGAATTACTTAGGTAGTACTCTGTGTAAAGAATATAACTTAACTGTTACTCTTGTGACAAAGCTACATGTTCACTCAAATGTGGGGACTGGTGAATTCTGGAGGCCAGGGAGAAAACACCCAGTCTGTGATGCAACCCTTGGAGGTGGTAAACAGAGAATCGGCAGGTGACCCCAGCAATCCTTTGGGCAAGTCGGGAGACAGCTATGCCTGCTCATGTTAGGAGAAAACCAGTGTAATTCTCATCAAGATCTGTGCATACTGGGGGCGTGGCCAACTGCAAGGCGATGCAGACGGGAGTCCCTTCGGCTCCCGCATGATACATCCTGGAAAACCAGCCCGATATGTGACCGCTAGCCGTGCTCTAAGAGGGACGCAAGAACGAGGAACACCCGCGGCACAAGGGTGAGAAGTTGTGGTGACTGGGGAGGCGGCTGCGTTGAACCCCGGCGATTAGAAGTCTGAGGCCCTGAGCGGAGTCCCCAAAACAAGATGGCCACCGCAGGAGATCCGGGCTGGTGACGCCCTGCTGAGGGGACTGGAGACCTGACCGCGGCTGGGCCGGGGCCTTGGCGGGGCTGCAGAGACGGCGCCTACCTCCGGCGCACTGAAATCCGAACCGATCTGGACCTGAACACGTCCCCTGCACGGCCTGCTAACCTGGCGGATTGACTGTCCCGGGCACGGCCGCACCGCTAGACGGCCGCCGGCACCAGCGTCGGAGTCTGAGTCCGCAAGGGACGCATCTGAGGAGCAACATCGGGTGGGGCAGGGGCCCAGGGGTGGCAGCTGGGGACTGCAACAGCAACGTGTGCGGGTGATGCAGGGCAGCCCACCCACGGCGCCACGGCCCCACCCGTGTGGGGTGGACAATTAAGTACAGGCCCGCAGGCCGCTGCTGGATCACCCAGAGAAGAACTGTCGGGTCCTCCGTGGACCGGAACAAACAACATCCAAGTGGAACAACACAAAGCGCAACACCCGCCAACATAGCAGAGTGCGGTGACTTGGAATCGGAGCCCACAATCATACATGAACTGACAAACTGAAAAACCCAAACTCTCACCCCATCATTGAGTCGTGACCGAGAGACAGGAGCTCCGCCACGACATTACACCTGCCCGACCGGGTTGCAACCATGGGCAAAGAAAAAACGAAAAAGCCTGCCATGCAGAATAGGATTGAACAATATACAGTCGCCTCTTCTCAGGCCACCGACCCTCAACCGCATCTATCTGGAGACATGGAACCCGCCGACGCGCTCTCCCTCAAAGATGTCATGGCCGCAATAGCCGACTCACGCTCGTCCATGGAGCAGAAGATTGATCGAATAAGTTTGGATGTGTCCCTACTCAGACATGACCTGCAGAAACTGTCCGCGCGTACTGGAGAAGCGGAACAGCGAATCTCGAATACAGAGGATGGGCTACACAATGTGCAACACCAACTCCAGGGAGTCGCGGCCATGCTCAAGACCTTGGAGGCGAGGGTCGAAGAAAGCGAAGGGAGATCCAGACATAACAATGTTCGTATAATCGGCATCCCTGAGAAAGAGGAGGGCCCATGTATGAAACTCTTTCTGGAACAACTACTAACAGACCTCTTCGACTCACACTCCTCAAAATTCTTCTCTATAGAGAGAGCACACCGAAGGCCCACGGGAAGGTCGCTGCCTGGCGCTCTTCAGCGCACTGTGATAGCGAAGTCCTTGGACTATCAAGACCGGGACGCACTCTTACAGTTGGCTAGAACCAAGGGCACGGTAACCTTCAACGGGTCCAGGCTGGCCTTTTTCCCCCCCGATTATACAAAGGAGGTACAGAAGGCGAGGCAATCCTTTGCGAAACTTAAGAGACAATTGCAATCTCTGGGTGTCAAGTATGGCCTGCTTTTCCCTGGACAATTGAAAATGTATCACAAAGGCACTACGGTTCACTTTGACGACCCGGGTGAAGCATGGCGCTGGGCGGAGCAGCACATTGAGGGGGACTGGTCGGGGCCCCGATGAAACAGGCAAAGAAACCCTAGAACACCTCCGGAACAACCCAGACCTGAGCAACCACCACTCCCTGACCCTCCAGCGCTCAGAGAGGTCGGGGCTCCGCCTTGACCCCCCCCCCCCCCCCTCGTGGGCTCAACCTCCTGCCGTTAGGCGACCATACCACCGCAAGGGGCCCTCGGAAGGACACCAATGGCGTGTCACACCTCTACAATGCGGTAAGCGGGAGGGATCTGCTACCCTCGCACCTGGGGTGTCTTATTCCTCCCCTCCCCCCCCATCAGTTCTAGTTGAACTTCTATAGGGGCTGTTATACGCTGACAATCTACTCTTTTTCCTCACTGATTGTCAGCACATGTTGGGGCGACAGGTACTTCGTGTTGGGGTGGAGTATGGGGAGGGGGAGGAAATGTTTTGTTGGGAAGAGTTCCTGGTTGTTTCAAGACCAGCTTGTCCCTGCAACCCCCAAGGGACAGCAGTGTTTCTGGTTAGTTGGGCTTATAGCACGCCCAGGCACCGACTCAACCATCAATTTTTGTTTATTTTACACTACACCACATGCACCGAGGTGACATACCCGTGGGCCACCCGCCTAACCCTCAAATAATCTTGCAAGATGACACCTGACCATTCTCAAATGCCACTTACGGCACGTCCCAAGTCCCTTAAGATCTTGACCTGGAATGTGAACGGGATGGGCTCTGCGATCAAGCGACGCTTGATTAAGCAACTACTCTCTAGACACTCCCCCGATGTGGCCCTGATTACCGAAACTCACTTAGCGGGAATCGCACTATAATTTCTTTCAGCAGACCAATTATAGAATAGCTTTCCATGCGGGATATACCATGGGGTCCAGGGGCACCCTCATTCTCATACACAAACGCGTCCTGTTCGCACTACAGGAACAGGAGCAGGACCCCCGGGGTCGCTATGTGTTGGTCTTGGGTACACTCTGGGGGGAAACGTATGGGTTTATCTCAATCTACTCCCCACCAGGACTGGGGCAGGTGCTTTTAGAAGAACTGACCACCCTTATGGGGAAACACCAATCCAATAAATGGTTCCTGGGAGGTGACTAATGACGTCATGTGCAACTCCACGGACCGCTCCCATCTTAGACAGTGTAACCCGACTGTCCCCAAGAGGCTTTCCGGCTTTGCATCTGCCCTGGGTCTCTGATGTGTGGCGGGAACTCCACCCCGAAACCAGGGGCTACTCATTCCATTCAGGTGCCCACGGCTCCCTCCCTAGGCTCGATTATTTATCCACCCCGCACACAGATTTTTCAGAATACTCTCGGCGGAATTACTTCCCCGGGGAATCTCGGATCACTCACCCCTGATGGTGGAATCACGCCTACAAGGTACGGCCCCACCTAGAATGTGGAGGTTGAACAGTTACTATATGAACTGCCCAGAATTGGTGGACCGCCTCACAGAGGTCTCCGAGTACTTCGAGATTAACGATACAGGCGAAAACGACCCGGTGGTGATCTGGGAGGCTTACAAGAAAGTGTTATGGGGGGAAATTATCTCCTGGACGGCGAGTAGGAAGAGGGAGAGGCTCCGGAAAATAAACTAGGCCGAAGCCGAGGTAACCCATTGGGAAAATGCACATACCCTCGATCCAACCCCCCAGACCCACATATCCCTTAAACGAGCCACTGAACACCTCCGCAATCTCAAGCTGGATAATGCCAAGCAGGCCCATTGGGAATTCAGAGCCAGAATATATGAGCTGGGGGACAAGGCGGGGAGAATGCTGGCGTGGTTAGAGATGAGGGACAGCGCTGTGTTCGGGAAATCATCACCCCACAGGGGAGAGATGCCGATCGGACGCCGAGATAGCGGAGGCATTCGCCCAATTTTATGCTGCGCTGTATCGGGCCCCATCGGTGTCACTTGACCCAACCCTTCTTGACTACATAGCAATCCCTAGCCTCTCGGAACAGCGAGAGCTGCTGGACGCCGACATCACTGAAGCTGAAATAGCAGATGCACTGGCACAATTGCAACCGGGGAAAACTCCGGGCCCCAACGGGTTCCCGGCCGAAACTAGGGAGTAGTAACATAAGCCCCCCTCCCCTGCATCGGATGCTGCTGACAGCCCAGGAACAAGGTTCCCTTCCACAAGACTGTGTAAGGCCACCATTGTGGTCATCCCCAAACCAGATAAACCACAGGAGAAATGTGCTTCATATAGGCCAATCTCGTTAATTAACGGGGAAGCAAAGGTCCTGGCTAAACTTCTGGCTAACCGGCTCCAGCAGGTAGTCAACACCTTGATACATCCAGAGCAATGTGGCTTCATGCCACATAAATCAACCCGAATGAATCTGCGCCGACTCCATCTGGTGCTAGACCGTGCCCCTATTCTGGACACCTCATTAGCCCTTTTAGCAATTGATTTTGAAAAGGCGTTCGATTCAATCAGATGGGATAGCCTCTGGTAAATCATGGACCGTATGGGGTTTGGAGAGGGCTTTCTGGGATGGGTAAAATTGCTTTATACAAACATCCAAGCAGAGGTCAGGGTGAACGGGTGGACCTCCTGATTCCTTTCCCCTGGGCAGAGGCACAAGACAGGGGTGCCTCCTGTCCCCCCTCCTCTTTGCCCTTGAACCGCTGGCTTTGTGGCTTCGCCAGTGCAGGAAGTGGACGGGTTTCAGATGACCAGAGGGGCATGAGGATCGTACTTCCCTGTATGCCGACGACCTCCTGTTGTACCTGGCCGACCCGGTTCGGACCTGTCCCATAGTGACCCAGATGCCCGTTAGCTACGGGGAATTTAGCAGATTGCAAAATAACTGGAAGAAGTCAATACTCTTCCCGGTGAAGGGAGGGGAGCAGGCCAGACCACCGAGCTGCCCGTATCGGATTGAAAGGCATGGCTTCAAATACCTGGGAATTTGGGTTATCATTGATCTGACCAAATATGCGATGTATAACCTCCAACCGATCATAGAAAGGTTTGTTAACGACGTTCGTCACTGGAAGCTCCTTCCTCTGACTCTCATGAGGAGAGCCGCGCTTTTTAAGATGGCACTCCCTAGATTCCTTTACGTCCTGCAGAACGCCCCACTTATGATCCCTACCTCTGAATTTACCCGAGTAGACACCCTTCTCAGGGAACTTATCTGGGGGGGGAGGCCAGTCACGTATTGCGTTGAGCACTTTGCAGAGATCGGTCTGGGAGGGTGGGATAGGGGTACCCCGCCTCCAGACCTACTACTGGGCATCACAGCTTGCGGTGGTCAACGACATGATCCACAGGGACCACGCACTGCCCCACATCAGAGCCGAATTGGATGCCATGCAGGGCTTTGACCCGCTACAGATATATCAATCCCCACAACGGCCCCCTCGGCAAACACCTACGACCCACATCACCACCACTTGGCGACAGGCACACGTGTTTCTTGGGTGGGGAAATAAGATAACCGCAGTGCAGCCCCTATGGCAAAATGGTAACCTGAGGGAAATTGAGAAACTTAAACCATGGCCAAGCTGGGTAAGAGCGGGAATTTTGAGGGTGGAGGATACCCTGAGGGACGGGAAACTAGCTTTGTTCAAGGACATGCAGTGTAAATTCCAGCTGCCTACCACAGAACGAGATCACTTTATGCAGTTGTCCCACGCCCTGAGAGTTCATACATCTCCAGAGGACACGGTCCCTGACTACACACCGATAGAGCAAAATATGTTCCCCGCCTACATCCCCACCAAATGCACATCCATCCTTTACAACACCATTACATCCTTTGCCACCCCCGAGCTAGCGCGTTTAAAGGGTAAATGGGAGAGAGATGTAGGGGAGATAGACCCAGAGGACTGGATCCAGGTTCTTATGCATCCACGGGAGGTCGTTATCTCCTCCAGGCTCAGGCTAGTGCAACTCAAAGTCCTGCATAGAATACACTACCCTAGAACTACTTTATATGGCTGGAGGAGAGCTACGAACTCAAACTGTCTCCAATGTGGCAAGGAGGAGAGTACCTCCTTCCACACTCTCTGGCTATGCCCCCGGATCCATACCTTTTGGAATGCTTGCTGTACAAAGCTCTCCCCAGGGTGCTCACTTGCACCATTGAGCTGAACCCGAGGGTCCTGATCCTCGGTGTGCCGGACCCGTCTGACTTTAATAAATGGGAGAAGCTGCTACTGAATACTGCGACGGCCCTAATGAAGTGTAACATCGCACAAAAATGGGGAGTGCCAAACCCACCCCCCCACCCCAATACTGGAACAGTGGATTTTGGATATGGACTCATGTGCTACGATGGAACACCGAATCTATGGCACAAGAGGCTGCCCAGCCAAAGCAGTTAAAATATGGGGGAAATGGGACGAGTCTGGGCCCTGAGGCCAAGGTCAGCGATACTTATTGCACGTACAGATGGAGTGGGCTGGGGAAAGAACTCTTGGTGTTTTGTAACGCAAATTATATTCGGTTGATTTAAGATGTGGACGCTGTCCTGAAGTGCTTTTGTCCTGCCACTTTGTTTGTGGTTTTTGTTATTTCGTTCTGTGGCTGTCTTGTTTCAGTCAGGAAAAACAAAATGTTTCATTAAAAAAAAAAAAAAAAAAGATCCATGCATACTCAGATTTAGTGAGGAGGGTCTAGAATCATATATGTAGAGCATCCTTTGTATCCCAGATAAGGAAAATAAATCCCAAGACAATATCCTAGGAGATTTGGGAAGTTTCTCTTTATTCACACATGGGACATGAGAAGTGCTTAGAGTTTAGAAATCAAGCACACATCTGGTTTGCAAATTCTGGGATGGGGCCCGAAGGGGAATGCACACCTTACAGCTGTGAGGAAAGTCCGAGTGTGCATCTACAGTCAGAGTGAATGCCGACAACTGAAGGTCACATTTACCCACAAACTAGATCCAAAGGTCACTATCACTTGTCTATCTAATTAGGACATGATGGATAGGAATTTTGTACAGACCATAGGGCCTGGGGCATGAGTCAAAAAAGCACAAACACAAAGGGAGACCAGTGGAATCATTAGGAAAGGGTCAATTGCGAGAGGAAAAAAAAAATATTCCGCTGATCCAAAAATCAAGTCAATCATGGCTCCAATTACTCTACGGCCACCTGTACGAATAGAGGCAGAAACTTCCTGTCCTGAATATGTTGGTATTGGACAATGTTCCAGAGAGAGTAGTGAGAGAAGGAGGAGTAATATTAGCAATTCAGAATTTTATTTTACCAGGTTCAATGTTGTCAATTAGAGTCAAGGAAAATCATTCACAGCCTATGAAAGGCCAGATCAGGGGGACAGGCTAGACTGAGAGGCCTGCTGAAAATCTGGACCCAGAGGCTGTGTGGGAGGGGATCAAATCCTACCTGTAAATACCCTAGTTGGTGGGTACCGCCCCTCTCCCTCGTGAAGCCAAGAGTGACCCCTAAAGCAAGAGGGGTACATTACAAGTCTTGTCCAGGTAGCAGAAGCAAAGCCATCTCTTAGTCCAAAAAGAAAGAACTCCAAAAAAAAAAAAATGTCAAAGTCGGCAGTGGAGCCTCAAATCACGATGTTGCCAAAGTCAAAAAAGTGCAATGGGGCAATCTTAACTACCAGGAGACCAAGTAATTTTGAAGGGTGCAGACTTCCAGGAATTTTGGGATTTAGATTCGGAAATGTAATTTAGGATCAGGGCGTGAAGTCCTCTAGCACCTTAATCCTTAGTTAGCTCCTTATTGATAGGCATATCTCCAATCCAAGCTTCCCAGGAGAGGAACTAAATGGTGTTGAAACATCTTCGTGGGTCTGTGTGCTCTTTGGTATTCCACTGCGGACACTCAGAAACTTTAAGCGAAAGTCCATATCCAAAAACCATATCCTTTAAAAAAAAAAAAAAAAATGTCTTCTTTCCTGGGCACTTTATAAACCATCTCTCACACCGAAATACCTATTTGTGATACATGTGTAATACCATATCATTTGACAGATCCGCAGAAGGGTGTGATGGGACTTCAGGATTCACAAGGAAGAATATGAGTCACTGAAAGGAATATTACCAGTAAGTAATTTAAGCATTACCACCTTTCCAGTCTTCACCATAACACATCCTTAAAACATGAGGCTGTAGTAATGCTGTACAAAAATCTGACCGAACGCCCTAGGAATAGACTGTCCTTCTCCGATGGGTCCATCTGCCCGGCACCACTGGAACTACAGTACTGAGCGACACTTTTGTGCAATTTTAGACAAACTCATCTCCATTAGTGCAGGTTGGATAATTGTCTAGTGTAAAGAGTGGTGGGCAGAGTTGTGAGGCACTAGGAAGGAATGAAGAGGAGGGATCCCAAGAGTTGGTGCAGTGAGGCTTTTAAGCGGAGCTCTAAGCTTTAGGAGTAGTGCGTCACCTGCAGTATTCAGGCATCCCACTGAACAGGCTTGTGGAAATATAGCTAATTATTTTTGTTTTTAGTATTATCATCAGCATCACCAATATCCTATTACATTCAATTAGCCTGCCTAGATAATGCATTGGCATCAAAAACGATACAGTTTAGAAGGTTTGGAACACCAAAGCCAAGTTGGCCTGAAAGTAGAAAGTGGATGTTTTGAGTAGACAGGCCTGAGTTTCCAAAATAAACACTTACAAGGGTTCAACCTATAGCGGCCACACCCTGAGGAGAAGCTGGGATTTAGCATGCCAAAGAGCCTGCAACTAGACAGTGTATAAAAGCTGCAACAACAACAAAAAGGTAAAATCCATTTAAAATAACTCCTGCTCCCACTTATCTAGAGAGGGGGAAGAGCCTTAATGTGGACAAAGATGGGTAGGTTTGCTTCAAATGGACACACTGTGCTACCAAAACACTATACAATGTCCGAAAATACTAGAGATCCAAACCCGAGGCGGGGCCCAGAAAGAAAAAGAACCCTACAAAGCCAATTGAACATGCAAAATCAGACATGGGCTTATTAGAATCATTGCTGTGGATAGGTTTTGAAAACCGACTTGTTTCACCTCTCCCCCAAATCCCCTCAGCAACAACAAGATGGGGGTAAAACAATAAGCAGGTTCCGGGCTGTTTGAGAGGCTATGAAGCCTGCCACAGCAAGGCAATGACTGCCACATTAAGAACCTGTGGTATGCGGGTTACACAAACCAGCCCTTTCCTTCCCTACCAAAGAGGTTAAGCAGGGATAGCCACACAAACTTGCCAGAGCCAAGCTTCAGCTCTAAAATAAACCACAGAAAAGGCTTGAATCTCGAGCAATTCAAGATGGCCCTATTCTGGAGGGAGGGGGTTAAATTGCAGGTTTCGGCAGGACACTGAACTCCAGTACAAAACATCCCTAGCATGAGTTCAGACACCAGACCCCACCCAAACCCTGATGTATGTCAAACCTTGGGAGACTGCTGCAGAAGGAGCTCAGACGCCACCCCTCAACGCCACCCAATACTAAAAGGAGGAATAGGAGGTGGTGCAAAACCCAAAGCAATGGTGGGTGGAGAAGTCTCATGCATGCCATCAATTTTGGTGCAGCTAAGCTGCTGCATGACCTCAACATGAACATAAAAGATTGTTTACGTATAACTAACGAAAGAGAACTTTGCTAGCTATAGGATCAACTAACAGCCACATTGGGTGAGGTGTCTGGACCTCTGTGGAACAGAAATACAGAAGATACCACATAAGGGGTCAGTTACAAGTATTCAGTAGAATGAAAATGGGCAGTGGTTTAACAAATATTTTATGACTGAAGGACAAGCAAGTGGGTTCCTGGGATCCATGTGGTACTCACTGCCTCCTGCAATGGCGCTTGGTCTGGGTGGTCTGCAGCCGTGTGCTTCAGTATCTCCTTGAGCAACAGCGGATATTTGACCAGTCGGCTACGCGGCAGGTCCAGGAAGTTCCAGAGGTCCAGTTTCCGGCTGAAGGATGACTCCTGGCAAAGACGCAGGAAGTTTTCCACCTGCCGGTTCTGCTTCTTGTAGTCGAGCAGTGCCTTTGCAGCCACCTGGTTGCAGCAGTAGTTCCTGTAGGCATGTAGGCATGGCAGCTGTGGACACAATGGAGTCAGGTAGTTACATTAAACACACTAATAACCAAACCCTTTGAGAAAAGAAGCTCAGGTAGCAGAATTCAGCAAACCGGACAAATGACAAGAATACTCACTGACATTCATGATTATGTTTTGTTATACAGGGATAACTTTGTGCATGCAGCTAGGGCTCCAATGTCTTACTCCTCTTAACACAAATGTTACCTGGTGTTACTGAAGCTTCACTGCTCTTAAATTAGCTTCTTTCCGAGGCTCTGGATTGTTTTTAGTCAAATTACTTACTAGTTTCCTGTTGTGATCCTCCAGAACATAAATCCAACGCAGTGTATTACAAAGCCGAATTCTGGTTGGACCAGCATTTTAATGTTGTAACCACCGCAAAACCACCCTGACAGATCAAGAACAATGCTGAGGATTGAAGGGCCTCAAACATGGCTAACACAGTGAAAAATGTGCACTCGCTACTGGCTGGCGATATTCGACTCTTGGCAAGTAAACAAACTTTGTGCTGTGTGCATGTGTAGAATTGATGTGGATAGTGACCATTTAAATGATTGGCTAGTAGCTTGCAACAATGTTTGACCCCAGCTAACATTTGCCTGGTATTGTTGAACGTCACGGTGATATCCTTGTCTGAAGAAGTCATATTTAATGCAATGTTGCCTGAAGATCATACCTGTACAGCGAATGTCCCCTTTTCATTGTTTACATTAATCAGTTTCATACTGAGCTAATCACTGCTGGATTGGTCTAGCATGTCCAAGGCATGCTACAAGTGTGGCACACATGAAGAGTAGCCAGACTGGTCTGAGGGAGAATAGGAATGGGCAAATGGAAGAGAGGGTGTGAGGGGGGTGCAGCTGGAATAGGTTCAAACAAAGAACTGCTAAGCTTAGAAAGGGGCTGAATGGGACAGCTAGTGATTGTGGTAGTAGTGCGTGTGGCAGATAGAGAATTAATACAGAGAAAATTAATACAGACACAACTCATCGGAAGGAAATCTTTCAGGCCAGTAAAAAGTAGGGATTTGCCAGTGAATATGGTGCCGATTACTGGTTGGTTGGTCCTAGAAATAGTAAGTGTGTGGTTGCGTGATGAGCTCACGCTTACCTAAACAGTCTAGCAAATATGACAGGTAAAGTTTTAACCATCTTCTAACAAACCCCCAAGGAGATTAATCTGGGGTTGCCAGGTCAACCCTCAGGTCTAACAGCGCCAAGAGTTGGCTATAAGAGTTGAATGAAGAGAACACAGGGAAAGGGAAACAAGGTGGGGGGTGCAGGTCCATCTGAGTGGGTGCACTAGCGTGGCATATGGATAATAGGGCAAGGAATAACTTTAGTAAGCAACTACATTGAATACGTAAAGAGAAAAACTGCCTAAACTCCATGTACTTCTCTAAAATACCAATTAGCCACTGGGATCATTGAAACAAGATGTTGCCAAACTGGTGGGGATTAACTCGGTATGAAAGCCTTTTAAGGTAACATATGAAAAAGTAACATTCCCTGTACGGTTATAATCTTTAGGCAGTTTTGCATTAAATAGAGGTGGTTATGCAGACATGTAACTTGTGCATATTGTCTAAACCCATTCCATAGCATTGATCCAAGACACAGAATAGGCAAACCCAACATGGCCCGCAATAGGCATGGAATCAGGAAGAAACTTGAGTATTAATACTATGCAAGCAGTGTATAGGATTGGATTTGTGTGTGAAGGAAGAATGTAGGTAGCAAAACCTAGATTCAGCTTGCCCGAGTCAACAAAGGGGAGCAACCTAGGAGTACAATAACAAACGGGGAGCAGAACTATAGTGGGGCATAACCTAAAATGGTTACCAGAGCCTTGCATAAGGGGGCCAATAAACTAAATACAAGGTGAGCTTCTTTGTATAAAGGTGCATCCCAAAAATACTGTGTTTGGCTCCACTCTAGTACAATAGGCCATTTTAGCTAACCACAGGTTTTTTTCATACATTTTTTAAAACCACCGTCAAGTTTCATGAAGAGGGAGATCGGTTGCAAGTAGATCATTGGAATTTTACTGAGGTACTACACATTTACATAGGTACTTGATGAGAGGCATATATGTGTTCTTCTAGGGGAAACTGTAGTTTAGAGCCAGATATTTTATACACAGGACATGCTCTGTGCCTTGGATTCCCTAAAAGAACTCGAGCACTGCTTAGGCTAGAGGAATTGGTGAGAAAACAAGTAACAAATGCGCAACTTAAATGGTGGATCCTACACCAAGGATCTATGTGTTGGTTGGGGGAGGGTGGATCACCCCTCGCCCCCAGCTTACATTTATCCAGTTTAAAATGTCCCCAAATTGTCAAGAGACTGATATGTGAAACATTGCGGCCTCACACGGTGGGCCCCACTCCAAGGGTTTTGACATCTTACTTGCCAAAAAAGCCATTGTGACACTTGCAGGTGGTGCTTAGCCAATTTACAGTGTTGTGTCCATCACTCCAGGAAATACAGACTTGGTTACGTGGGACCGAGCGTGAAGGGGACACTTACCCAATCTAACATGGTTGGCCCCACCTCGTCTATAGTTCCGTCTTCCTGACGCATTCTTCCTAGATGGCTGAGCAGATCTGAAACAAAGGAGTAAGATGGTGGATTGAGGGTCTAAAAGAGACAACTGCCAGAGGGGAAGAGAGACTCCGGGTACAAAGAAAATGAGGGATCGAAATTGCAAGGGAGAGTATTCTATTTACACATTAACTTTATGGTGAGTGTGCATTAGCACTGTTTTGTATGCACTTTGTCCCACATATTTTAGGGTGCAGTTAGTTAGCATGAAGAAGAAATAGATAACATTCCACTCTTTCCCCAAAAGACGGGGCTGCTGAGCCTAGACCTGGAACCCTTCTGTCTCGCCATGAACTCAAAATAAGCAGGCCATCAATAAGAAGCCATAAATACCAAGAATATACAAATGTGAGTATGTCCTTCACTTCAAGTAGCAAAACACTACTTTGGGTAACAAAGGTATATGCAGAGGATTTCCAGAAGCAGCTAGCACTGGCTAACGAGAGGGGTCCGATCTAAAGACTGATGGAACCCCAAAAGGAAGGTGGCAGCTTGAGAAGGATGACTGATGCCAGTCTATTCAAATGAGCTACCTCCAAGACTAGGTCTTAGGTCTCAAATCATTGTAGCCCATGCCTGAGAATGAGAGGACAAAGGTCTGCATCACCCGTTGGCGAATACTCTTGTAGTGTGCACAACTACAACCATAATCCATCCTCTAAACAGTGAAGGGACCCTATGCTTAAAAACCACACATGATTGGGTAACCAGAGGTCTCCATACCTTCATGCAAGGGGATGAGTGAATCCAGAGTGCTGAAGATATCAGTTAGTTCCTCCTCAGACATGATGGCGAGCTTCAGCATGGGCTCATAGTAATTCTGAGGTGGAGAGAAAAAAAGTGTGAAAACAAAAAGCAAGAAGGCAGGCTAACATCTCAGGCAGAGAGGTTTACATGACAGATGCAGTGCAAGATTCTCCCACACAAAATGAAGGGGCCACGAGGTCTTCTCACATAGAACACACAGTACTGGAAGCAGCACCTGGAGGTTTCCCTCAAACTAGTATAGTAGGAGATGCAGCCTACCTGCACATTTCCCATATGGGAGAGTTAGTGCCAACTGCCCTCACAAAAATAACAGAACACGGTCGGCAGCAGTGCGAAAAACGCAAGCACAAACAGCAGCAGCGCAAGCTCCCTTAGTCATGAAGACATGGCTTACCTTTTTAACCAGGTTCAAGTCATCCACAAGCTGCTGCTCCCCCTGCATCAGTTCAAAGATAACCTGTGACGAAATGAACAAGGGTCAAATGCATGATCTTCTGGCACAGAGCAATTATTGCTCCTATGTATTTCTTCCATGCAGAATACAGAAAGGTCTGCATACACAGTTCCTTAATACATGGTCCTAGCATAAACAGTCACTTCAAAATTTTACCTCCCCTAAGTCCCTTTGCTCCAACTTGATATTGATGGCATTGCTGCATCAATTTATACACACTTAAAAGACCATTGCCGTTTTCCATTATATCCAGCTGGCATGCCAGGTTTCTGGTATACTCACTAAAAACATCATTGCTTGTGCAACAAAGTCCCATGCCTGAGCTTCTTTGTGGCAGCGTGAATAGAGGGAAACATTAAAAGTCTTACTGGCACTGGGGGGGGAGGGCCAAGAGGGGAGCATCTGTCTGTGGGAAATGTGCGAGCGCGGTTCCTCAGTGGCATCCTAAATGCACAAGAGATCCAAGATGACAACAGAGCCCAATATTGGCTGTCAACAATCCCATGCACAATGCAGAATTGGATTACAATGAATTTGTTGAAGAGGAACCACTGCTCCAATCCCATCAAAGCCACAATAAGCCCATGCAGGTGTTCTCAACCACGAATAGGGAAGCCCAACGGGTTGGGCAAGACACCTAAAAGAGGAACGGCCAGTGTGATGTAAGTGAGTGTGGAAAGAGTTGGCAAGTGAGCTATAGAGTGCTGAAGACAAATGCGATGGTGATGTAAAAGAAAGTCTGAGAAAGAAGTTGAGGAGGGAAAAAAAGCAGAGGTGACTGAAGGTAGAAAGGGCAAAGGCAGCATAGAAGGAAAAGAAAAGATGAAGGAAGGAGGTCACGGAGAGAGATATTGGAGAGGAGGTTGATGGAGTAGACTGATAATGGTGGGGAAGAAAGAGGTGGGAGAAGGCGACCAGCAAGACTGTTAGGAATGTATCAAGACAGAAGAATGGAAGGAGACTATGAGGATGTTGGAGGAGATAAGCGGGAGAAAGAGCAAAACTGCAGAGAAATCAGTAGTCATAGAAGAGTGGCAGTCAGGAGGAGGGAAACCCAGTGTCTGATAAGGGTGAGCCTGGGAGGGTTGGTGGCACAAGCAGGTCACAATGTTTAAGGAAGGTACAGAAGGAACGTTAGAAGAGATTGGTGCAAAAGAGCTAATGGAGTTTCCCTTAGAACGAGATCATTGCTACCTACAAAGGACGGAAACTAAGACAGGATTTTGGGGCATAGAGCTAGGACCCTGAGAGCAGAAGACGGCAATCAGAAGTCATGCCTTTAAGTCAATTTAGGATGAAAGCCTTTTAACAGAAGCTCTGGGATTTTGCCAAACACTACTCAGCCCTAGCCCCTGCTGAAAACTTGACTTATCATATGGGCATACATGGACCCAGAGACCAAAGAGTGTGGGTCTTTCTGAAACAGAGGACGAGAAGCAGAGAACCAGAGTTAATTGACCACAGATACAAGACTGTATAGGTGGACACTTGAGTTTGCCGCCGAGTTGCTGCACTCTTTCACCTGGTCTGGAGCAGGAAGAGCAGAAGTGAGCAGCAGCAGCATTGCAGTGGGTGGGAATTGTACGTTTCAAACTTTCAAAATTAGGGGTGGGAGGTGCTGTAAACTGAATTACAAACAGGACAGCTGCAAAAATCGGGTTTACTAACCCCTAATCTTTTTCAGGATTTGCCACCACAGAATGCACTTCAGTCGGTCCCCCGCCCCCTAACTGTCCCCTCCGTTCCAATGTCCAAACTACAGAGCAGAAAAATGCTAATCACTGAAAAAAAACCTGCTGGCTCTGAAAGCCCACGAAGAGCAAGAGGGGCTGAGCGGCACTACTATGGTTAGTACATAAATCGTGAAGAATACAAACAATGATCTGGACCTCGAAGCTGCTACTGTGGCTTATAATGGAACTTTGCTCTGGAAGTAACCAACAAATGTAAGTGCGCTAGATGATTGTGGCTTCAGTAAACAGTCACCCCCCCACCCCGCTACCCGGAAGTAGTTGGAAACATCTCAACCCAACGGATAACTTTGGAAAATCCTTCCCATACCACAAAAGAAAATATACTCATTACCACAAATGGAGTCTGACAAAATGCATGTTACTTTTCGCTAACTATCTCATTGCTAGTTTTGGCCACAGTGGTGGAAAGTGAGCACCTAAATACACCCCTGAAGGCCATAGAGGCTAATTGAGAATATAATGTCCCCTCAAAAGCCGCTAATGTAAGCAAGGACCAGCAAGGATTGGTGAGCCACGCTACTCTGACTGTAACATTAGCCTACTGGATCACTCCTTTGAACAATTGTGCAATAAAATGGTTGGGTATCGGAGCGCAGCCACCACACAGACCAGAAAAGAGACGGGGGGGGGGGGTCTACCACAGAAACAGTGACTGAAGGTCTTGTCCCGATTTATGGTTAGAGTTCCCTCCACAGTTCAGTTCTTGACCAAACTTACACTGTGAGGGAATCGCCCAATTCTGAAACATCTACCAAGTGACGATTACTTCATGCCGAATAAGGAGGGACTCAAACATTCTGTAGATGGAATCGCTGGGACCAGCTTCAATCTCAGCTCTGCGACTGCTTCTGAAATCCTTACTAAGACTCTACGACAACATCAAAGAGGTGGTTCAAGACAATGCCCAGAAATTAAATACACCGACTTCATGAAGCTGGTGGTTCATGAACACTCGCAGACGTTAAATGCATTGAACATCAAAGAGGTGGTCCAAGAAAATACTGAGAAGCTAAACATACTGGACAGTATCAAAGCTGTGACACATGTCAATGCTCAGAAGCTAAAACGTACTGGAACAGATGTCGCACACCTAACTACCGGGACAAAATGTCACAACCTGTGCAAGTCTGTGGTGGTTGACAAGGAGGATTGAAATTGATGATGCTTCAAACACAGATAAATCAACAAGATGTTTCAGTACTGGTTGCAGGTTCGAGATCCACTGAGGACAATTCACAATCCATCAGATTCAGTGAAACATCAGATTGTCCTTCAATGTTGGCGGACTTATGTGCCTAAGGGGATAGAAACTACCATGGTCTCTCGTAGTGGCATAGATGAAGGGACTAAGCAAATTAACAGTGATGCATAAGATGCAGACACTCAATGACCAAGAGGGCTGGATTAGAGTAAAGGAAAGGGGAGACAAAAGCGCCATACTGAAAAAACTAAAAATAGCGTTATAAATAAAAACTTCAGTGCTCTGTCAGCAAAGGGCAGAGGAGAGGTGCCAAACTGAGGCTGAATCCGAACAGTCAAAAACATTTGGCACAAACACGTGGGCACCACTTATGGACTAATCAGAAAGATACCCAGCTCTCACCAGAAGACCCCCGCTAACATGCTGGCTGCAAAGCGATCTGTACTATAACACAGATGGAGGAGGTGGAATGCTGAGGTAACCAGTGGAGCAATCCCCCTGACCCCCTAACATCGCCTATCCTTTAGTGGACAGTGACGAGGGTTGAGGACCCAGCTTTTGCTTAACTAAATGCCATGTTGATGTCAGTGTACATGTGTGCCTTTGTTGAAATGCTTAATAAAATGTATTGTTGAAAAAAAACATTCAGCACAAAAGCATTGGGGTACTAAGAAATCCCCAAAAACAAGAAGCAATCAAAAAGAACTACTTTCTGGAAACCAACAATAACGCTGAGGTTGTGCCCGTTCCAATAACCTCAACCGAACCTACGAATGTGACTGAGGGAGAGCAGAGCAGAACTCAGGTTCTACAGCCGAACTTGGTCAACTGTGCTGCCCAAATTGTATGGGAATGACAGACCAAAGACTTATCCGCGGGAAATACCCAAAACGAAAATCTAAAAGAAATCACACCACAAATGATTTGGGATACTTTCCATGGGACAATAATGGCCTGGTCAATAAACTCAGACTTCTGTGGACAGCGGAACATAAACAGGGGCCAAATGATAAAGGGGCGTTTGGATGATATCCAAAGTGTAGCCTTTCCAAAAAAAAATGCAGAGCTCAGTGTGCTACTTCGCTACCAATTTGATATCGTAACAATCGAGAAACCCTGAAATCCTTGGGGTATGACATGGTGGAACTACAAAATCAAGAATCGGCTGAGTCGTTTTTGCTTCTACCACTAAGCCTCAAATCGATGGAGGTCTTACTATTGCAGTAGATTTAAAGTACAACTGTCCCCATTCCGAGGTGGATAAAGTCCCCGGACTTGATGGCCATAAATGTATACCTACCATGTGGCAAGGAAAATGTACTTCTTTTAAATGTATACTGGAATAAAGCAACATTAGCAGACCTACACACCGAGTTGGACCCAATTGCTTCTGTCATGGCTGGGAAAACACTACAATCAACTTGTTCTTCTGGCTGGAGACCTAAATGCAGCATGCATGGACATGTGGGGCTCGAGAGGGCGATCTTACTGCAACATGGCTGGGTCAAGCTGTGAACATTCTGGTCTCTGTTGGGATCAATTCATCACTAGTTGGGATATGCAGGTTTGCACTCCAGAGGAGGCAGAGGGTTTTTTACATGGTCCAGGGTCCCTAATAGATCTTGGATTGACCATTGTTAAGTCTCCTCCTATTTTAGTAGCCTGTGTGAAACCCTGTTAAAGGTGATCCCCTTGGGAGTGATCATTCACTGCTAATTCTTTACACAGGTCTCCGGATGATCACGCTACAGACAGACTACTTACTGCGCTGCCTTCTTTACACCAAATAGGGATGGCATAAAGGTGAAATGGAATGCAAAGGCTTGCAGGACCTTGATGAGGGCTTGGGAACTAATGATGTTGCAGATGGGCCACTTGGGGGGCTTCCTAAATGTAGAACATTACAAATTGACCTTTCAGCTACGCATAAACAAAACCTCACCATTAGGGGAAAAATATACAGGTTAAAGCCCACAAGCACACTTTTGATCCAAGGGTGAGAGGCAAAGGGGAAGGCACTGAAGGCTCTCCTGCGTAACAAGGGGACGGCTGGATGGAATACAGCTAGGAACCAGATTTTGGCTACCTACAAAGGCAACTTGAAGGCGATTAGAAGGCAATCCCATGTTAGAAGGAACCAAGAACTCATTAGAACCTTAATTGATACAGATTCCTCCAAATTATGGTCACTCAAGGGGAGGAGCAAGGTATGATATGTCCCATATTGTCGCATGTATGGGTCACCTACTTGCAGGAGAAATAGCTACGTCATATCCAAACACTAAACCAATCGGGTCCCTACTAGACACATCTGGGATGAAGAAATAGGACAGCACTTGGGCCATTGGAAAGCTAAGGCCTGGAGTGCGCGGGGTCCTCATAACATTCCACCAATACGGATATAGTAATAGGAGTGCTTGGCTTCGACCGTTGAAGGAACTCTTCAACGTCTCTTATAGGTAGGGGCTCCAGAGACATGGAGACAATCTCCGATTATCCCCATTTACAAACAAGGTGACAATGCTGCCCCAAACAACTACAGGCAGACTACAGGCAGATTGCTCTTTTGGATTCAACAAGTAAAATCTTTGCAACTTTGTTGCTGAAGGAATGAAGAGCAAAAAACAGCTGCACTGCACTTGTGGTCTCCCTACTAGGTAGGTTTTCGTTGAAGTATGGGGACATCGTTAAATGCCTTCACCATGTCCCACCTGCTGGCAGCTGTAAAAAAGTGGTAGGATAGGAACAGTCTATATAGGCAAACCCCTTGCATGGAACATTCCTGTGCATCTTGTCCAGCTCCTTACACTGCTCCACACAAACACGACATTGAGGGCAATGCTGAATGGGAAGTGTGCCCCGACAGATTCAATTTCCACCTTTGTGGAATTGCGACAGGGGTGTGTGGTTGCGCCAACATTATTCAATCTTTATTTGGCAGACATGCACAAAATCTGGGAGGCAGGCACAACTAACCCTGCAAAATTGGGTACGGTAAAGCTTGATTGGATCACCTTTGCAGGCATATTATTCAATCTTCTCCAATGGGTCTGCAAAGAAAGCTGAGCCTTTGCTTTAATTATGTGGCAGAGAACCATCTTAAAATCAATGGACAGAAGTCAAAGTAATGGTCTTCATGACAAAAAAGAGCCCTTAAACCTTTAATTGGAGATTTTGGGAAAACCCCTGGATGCGAGTTCAAGCACTGAAATATTTGGGCTACGAGGTATCCAATAAAAGCTCTAAAGAGGGTTAGAAACCTTCCTTAAAAAACAGAAATGTGCACCGCTGTCAATTAAAATGAAGTGCATCTATTTGCAGTTGTGTTGCTTCTCCTCCTCCCCCCCGCTACCCCTCCTCCCCCAAGACCTCTCCTCTCATTCTACTTGCTCAAAGTCGAACCAACATTGCTATATGACCTGACATTTCCCTGACTGATCTGGGCCCCCCATCTTAACTCCATGCACAGCCTGTTCTGGAAAACACTTGGGTTGGCAAACTCACTTCCAAATGCCATTATTAGACATGAGTTTGGCCCGATTTCCCTAGACGTCAGAGCCCTGTGGAGAAAGATGGCTGAGTTTGCCAAGCTTTTGAATCCTCTGCCAGACTTGTACCAGAGTTGGGGGACAAATCAAAACACGGGACTCAGGTTTTACCATTACCAGGTTTAAAAGCGGATGTCGAACATTCTGCAGTTTATTGGCTCCTCTACGGAAGAACTTACAACTATTATGTCCCTAACCAAAAGAAAGCTCTTTAGGTATGACTGGGCGGAAACTACGGACAAATTGGGCTTGTATACACTTTATGATGAATACGCAAAATTTAGCACAAAAAGGGAAGACATTTCTAAATACATCTCTAGCTTTCCATGCCTAATACTACGATATGTATGTTTGCGTTACCGCCTTAACCAGCTCTCAACGCTGGAACACAATTAAATGACATCACACACGGGGCGCTTCTAGTTGTAGATGTTTTGGGAACTGCGGTGACGAGAAAATATTCAAACATCTAGTGATGGTTTGCTCAGCCCTGGATGAGGACAGAACTCGCTTACTGGGCTCTGCTGTATTGACAGAACTCCATTGGATAAGATTAATGTGGCGTACACAGCAAAGCTTGATCATATGTCATTTTCTGCAAACTATTTTGAAGTAGGGGTGTCACGGTATTAGTTTTATGACGGAACGATAACCTTCTTGCAAAATGACGGTATATCATGGTTATCGCGTTATAGCTGGTGGAGTTAACCAATTTTAACAAATATTTTCTAAAAGGTCATAAATTGTCAGATTTATCATCACAAACAAAACCTGGCACCCAGAGTCAGAATTGGGCTTTTCAACATACTTTTCGCTGAAATGCCACCCCTTGCTTCCACCAAACACAAACATGTGTGGAGAGGAGGAGGGGGAGAGCCCTGCTGCGACTGGCAAAGCAAACTGAATAGCTTTTCTTAAGTGGTCATTTAGGCTTTTAGCTCCCCCACTGGCTACTGGTGAAGATGAACATGTTGCCATATTTATAACATGCATGCCCCAGATCAATGGAGGCTGATGGTAGTATAAGCTTGTGCGCATACTCGCACACGCATGCTCTCTTTACGTTATAGCCTTTAGTTTACTTGTGGGCCAAAAGGTGTTCAATAATCAAGGACATGTCACCCTTTGGTATGGCAGCAGGGAATACCCACAGAGATGAGTGAATTTCGCAGTGTGACTTATCATATGTTAATTCAATGATAGAACCAGGGACATCCCCCATTGTCATACGTTTAGCAAACATACATTATAAATATATAAACCCCAAAGCCGCCAACCCAAAGTAAACCCTTTTCCTTCTTGGCACTGTATTTATTCTTCCTATTGCTAACATATTGATTTTGTGTCAGGCACGTGTAGTTTATGGAATGGCATTAAAAACTGCTCCAACTGAAACTACTTGGCAGATGGCACATCCAACAGTGCAAGACCAAGACTGCGCAGCACTTGCTTACTGCAGCTTTCCAAATTAGATTGAAAAGCACACTTAACGGTATACCGGTATGAACAATGTGACTGTTATTATTGTTCAATTGAGTGGTTCGCGGTATCTTTAACGGTATACCGTTATACCGTTACATCCCTATTTTGAAGAAAATGGAAAGTTTAAATAATTATTTGCTTTGATGCTTGACAAAATGTTTTCTTTTACATATATATGTTTACACGTTTATGTATGATATCAATGCAAGTGTAATCTATATGTGAAAAGTTTTTACTTTTGTATTAACTATACCACAATAAAAATAAAAAAATTTGGTTGCCACTTAAAACTCCCAGGACTGCGAGTGACTGAATTGGTCATCTACACTGGGGAGGAGACTGATTGGACTTACAAGCTAAGGTTCAAACTGAACATCAAGTTTTGAATGAGTTCTTTGTTACCTTTACTTGGTGTGGGTGAAATCTGTATACCATATTAAACCTCTGTTCAGATCTATAATTTTGCCCTTGGCTTCCTATGATCCCAGTCAGTGCTTTGTCTGTCCCACCAGAGCAGAGGGCTTTAGAGACCTTCCTATATTGTACCTGTAAGGTATCCAAGTTTGACAAAACACTCATTGGTAAACGTGGCTGAGCGCAGCAAGGCTTCATCTCTTAGGAGGAGTAGACACCTGAATAGGAGAGACAGCCCTTACCACGGGGACAAAGTAAAAGATTGGCAGGTGTCCAGAATGGATACCACTCGCACACGGATACACTGTAGTAATTAGAAAGTGGGGACGAAAACAATTCACAACATTAGGAAAGTTGTTGCAGTGCTCCCTCCAAGGACATCAATGCAGCCTCCCAACTTTTTGCTATGATTTGCCCGCTGTCCTGAGTTTTGGAGACCAGTAGAACCTTTTTGTAGAACCTTTTTGCTTAACATTCCTTGCTCACCTCATCTCGTTTGTGGGCAGTGCTCAGTCAAAGGCTAACAGTGCGGTGACTCCATCCCCATTTGCTTGTTTTTTTTCTTATTATGCTAAACACATTGCCTTACAATGAAATGCTGTAGGAGTTGTGTATGCCTTTTCCTTTTAGTAACTCTATGTTACTTTTCTGTGGTGTCAAGATGACTGGTGCAAGTGGATATTTTCTTTTCCTAAATTGTATTTATTCATTTAACACCTACATAATGAAAATACAATAATTCTAATTTACAAAGTTAACACTTATTCAAATACATCATGACAGCTCAATCTTCAAAGGAAAAGGTGGGATGAAAAGAGAAAATACAATTAAAGATAGAATAAGACTAAAACTAAAGAAGACAATTACAAAATTAACAGGATAAAAAAATGTTTTTAAAAAACCTTAGAATGTGACTAAAATGACTAAGCATGAAGGTCATGAAATGCTCCCCGATCATCTCATATTTATGAAGTTGATCTTTGACGTTAAAGGACCCTTTCCCTCTCCTAGACGGGAAAAACAACTCTGCAACCAATCATCAACACAGGGGTAAGTGGTGCTTTTCCAAAATTTAAGAATAGGTCTCTTATTAAGAAGGGCTCTATATGTCCTGAACAGTTTACTGCTAGACAATCCAATATTTGAAGGAAATAAGCCCAACACACCAAGAAGTGGGTCCCTTGGAAGTGAGACCCAGAACCAGGTCTATTCTCTAAAAAACACCATCCGAGAATAATTGGATCCACAACCATAACATATGTAACGTGGTGCCCACCTCTCTTTTACAGTTCCAACAAACATCCTCATTACACAACTTACACAATCTCATCTTCCAAGGAGACCAATATTGGTACTGATTAATTCTTTGTTGTGTATACCTCAGTTCTAAATCAACTTTATATTTATTTGGACCTGTACATATGCGGTTCGATTCAATATCCGACAATAAGCAACCCAAATCTGAATCCCAATTTCCCTGTCACATTGCACTGTTAACTGAGATGTAGAAGCAGTAACTAATTTGTATAAGGTAGATTCACAAAGAGGCATGGTCTTGGATAGGAAATAAATTGCAGGCGGAGCACGCATTGTAGCATTCATTGGTGAAAACAGTACAGCGAAGAGTTCCCGCAGATTGTTAGAACAGATTTCAATTGCTTTCAGCTTATATTTAAAGCGCAAGAACTCAAAGTCGACCGCATTCTGGCAATCATGGACCTGACCAATTCTCCAGATACCTGCTTTTTTCCAACAAAGCCACGATAAAACTGTTACCCTGCTGGGTTTTTCCACAAACTAGAGTCTGCACACAGAAGATATTTCTCATATCTAATCTCATTACATTTACGACATTCTTTCACAACATGTTTTATAAAAGGTGGAGTCGTACCAACGGCAACCTTTTGTCCGCAAACAAAACAGACTCCTTCTCAATTCTAATCCAGCCTGCACAATTAATTTGGTCAGCCATCAACCAATGATGCAATGTACGTAACGTAAATGCAGTGTTTTAACGTTTTATGTCCGGATAACCAAAACCACCTAGATGCACTGGTCTTTTGGAGGACATCCTTTGGGATTCGGGTACTACCTCCTTCCCCCCCATAGACCTGTATTCAAAGACTTATTAATATTCAGTAGTAGATTTAGAAGTGGTAGAGGGAGCATGCTAAATACATAATAGTTTTGGGAGCAAGGACATCTTCACTATGTTAACTTTATCCCATAGGGTCAATTTTAATTTCTCCAATTTACAGCAGAGTCGATCTATTTCTGCAATGTTCAGGTGAATATTATTTACAAGCAGAGACTCAATATCTGTATTGACATGAATACCCAAATACTTGAGCTGAATCAGCCCACACTTCTCGGTCCACATCATAAAACATGAAAGAGAAATTGGAAAAATAGAGTCTGTGACATTTACTTTATAATTGGAGAAGTTACCAAATTCCTGTAATGTCAATAGAAGTTCTGGGTATGAGCGCTCTGGATTTGAGATTAGGACCTTTGATACATAGTCCCCAAACGGAAAACCCATTATACCTGGATGATTTCTGAGCATAATGGCAAGAGGTCCAATTAACAAATCAAACAGCAGTGGAGACAAGGGGCAGCCCTGCAGAGTCCCTTTTAGAATCCGGAAACACTCAGCGACAACCATTAAAGCTACAGCCGCCTTCGCATCATCATATAAGGCTCTAAAAAGTCTATGGAAATGTGGCCCACAATTTACTTTAAACAAGATATAACGTAAAAAAAATAAAAAAAATAAAAATCACCCTGTCAAAAGCCTTTTTCCGCATCTATACTGACGGCCGCATATGCTTCTGCAAATGTCTCCTTAGGCCAATAACATCACGCAATTCCCGTAAATTATCATTACTATTTCTTCCACTTACAAAACTCTTTCAGAAGCAAGCCATTTAATCTTCTAGCAAATATTTTTGCTAAAAGCTTTACAACATTCAAAAGTGAAATAGGCAGATAGTTCACATAACAAGGGGTTTTTACCTGGTTTCGGAATTAACGTTATTAATGCAGTCTGCATTGACTCAGCGACCGCTTCACTATGCAAAATCTCTGCATATAATTGTGCAAGAAAAAGGTGACAGGGTCTGACTAAAAGTTTTAACTATTGGAAATCCATCAAGGCCAGGACATTTACCATTCGCCAATGTATTTATTGAAATTTCAATTTCCTCTACTGGTATTGGTGCATCAAGATCTAATCTTTCTTGCTCATTCAGACTTGGCATATCTAATGAACTCAGAAATAGTTTCATCACTCTTGTATAAGGAGGCATAATATTGTCTAAATTCTTCACAAATGTCCTCTCTCTCCTTATTATTCCTCCCTTATCCACAACAACAAGCACCTGTCTGTTATTCTCCTTCTGCTGTATACGGCTTTCCAACAAGGTTCCCAGAAAGCTTCCCGGGAATAGAATAGATGTGTCTCTGCCTTATGATGAAGCTCACAATCCAGGGCTTGTTTTGCATGGGACAAAGCCAACATATTCTACTTACTTGGGCAACCACGATAGCGTACCTCACTTGCTTTATACTCTTCCTCTAGTTTGACCATAACCTTTTCCCATTGATGCTTCCTGTATGAAGCAAAAATGTTACCACACTATGTTGCCATCAATGCATCCCAAATTACTGATATGGAGTCAACTGAAATCAAATTGTCCTTCATAAGCAGTGATATTTCAGTTTCTATATGCTTGACAAATTCTAAATCAGAGAGCAGCTGTATATTCAAACGCCATAGTTTCCTAGACCTCAAACCGCCTTCAGACTCATACAATGCCAACACAATAGGAGCATGATCTGAAATTACAGCATCACCAATTGCAGCATTACAAACGTCCCAACATAAATCTCTACTGACCAGGAAAAAGTCAATATGTGAAGACGTACCATGCACCATAGAAAAGTATATTTTCTGCCTTCCTCATTAAGATCCTGCCAAATGTCATGTAAATCCCACTCATCTATTCATTTTAAAAGTCCTTTTCTCGCTTTAGCTTCAACGCAAGAATTACCCGGACTAGTCGTATCCATTTTCATATCAATTGTAGTATTGAAGTCTCCCCCAACCTTCTGTACAACTCAGTTGGTCCCACACTCCCTCCAGTATTTCACAGAAAGCAGCAAAGGCTCACATTAGGCGCATAAATATTTAAAATGGTCATGTACCTATTCTCAACATGTAATTTGAGTGCAATATATCTCGCCTCAGGATCCACAAATACACAATCAGTCCTATATCTCAAGTCTTTCCTAAAAATAATAGATACACCTCGAAAATTACTTGCAAAATAACTCAAAAAACTCTAACATACAAACTGTTCAAAATATATCCTACTTGATCTCCTCTCAAATGCATCTCCTGCAGAAATACTATATACAGCTTTCGCTTACTCAGCAGAAATATTTCCCTCTTAATTGGGTTATTCACACCGTTAACATTCCAGCTCATGAAAGTTAAGCATGCTGGCATTCTCTCCCTCCCTCCCTCCCTCCCTCTCAGCCTCTCCCCCCAACAACCAAACCCAGACGAATTTATCGGAACGGTACTAAATAACTAAATCTAGAACTTTTTATGCAACTAGAAACAAACAAAAGCTGTGTAAAATTGTACAGTACATATGCAGTTAATTTAATGCACATTTAGAAGGTTCTGAGCCAATATCTGTTCATATTAACTCATAAACAAGTTCATCTATCTCTACACCCACACAATACATACATACATACAAATTCGCATATCCACACAATTATATATCTTCACGTCTATACCTCATCAAGCGCAACAGTGCAACAGGCACATCCAAGTAAATATAGTTTCCATTTATTAAGAACCATTCTAAAAAGAACAGATACCCAGCAAATAAATTAATGGAGCTCTGGAAATACACATCAATATAAATCCCCCCTTCACACAACGTCTCTCATAACAGGCAGGCGGTGTCACATGAAAAATAAATCCTACCCCTTTCACGGATCATAAAGCTATCTTGCAAGGCCGCTAGCAATGCAAAATTAAAACACCCACTCCTGGAAAAGCATAGTTGAAACACAGTAGCCATGGGAACCCTCCATTTTTGCTAAAGCCCTCAATTACATAAGATATTATCAAGCCATCCCAAAGCAACATTTCCACTCCAGCGGCATTGTAGCGCAGATCAAGGCCCAACACTGTGCAATAATAATTGCCTCCCGCCCCCCATCATCCATACATCCACGGGGACATTGTCTCTGAAGATCCACTATCAGTTTGAACACCTGAGCAACAATGCTAACATGTGTTAGAAGTACCACATAATGGAAAATGCTGTTGTATTTGGCCACACGTGAGCCCAGGGCCTTACATCAGCCCATAGTTTCCGTGTGAATCATGTCATTATATCCTTGGGGTTGAGTAACGAAGGTTTGGCCTCTTTTGTCCTGACTCTCTGTTAAATGCCCTGAATCCTTTCTACTGTTTTTCGTTTTAACTATATGCACTTTTGTATTTAATGCATGCTGCCATTTAGAATTGTCATGCCACATGTTTCGCCCTATCCTTTGATTATATTGTCCCTTGGCCTTCTTCCAGCCTTCTCGGGTCAGGAAATACCATACCCTGGCAAAACCTTTAGTTTCATGGGCAAAGTGGCAGTGTCAGCATCTAGTCAGATGTGGGGGCTGGACGGTCTTGTCTCAAGCCACACTCTGGCAAGGGTTTTGGGTTGCTGGGAAGAAGCGGGACACGAGGCTGTCCATGACTGGTCAGCACTTGCTAGCTTGAATGGTGCAAGTCCTTCGCATTGGTGAGATGGAGATGACCCTGGTGTGAACTTTGAATAAAAAGGAGTAGTCCTGCAGCCATTCTTCATATCATCGTTGGAGCCAAGAGCCTTAGAAAGAGTTGCAGTGGCTGAAGACCTGAGGCAGACCGTGGAATTCATTGAACAGTGATTGCAGCCAAGTCCAGAGAGAAGTGCTAATTCCCTGCATCAATCACCAAAATACCCTTGTTGGAGCCTTCACCCTTGGGCCAGTAGGTACACATGCAGACTGGACCCCTGCCCCAAGTCCCGTCCTCCTGCAGCTGCTGCCCTCCAACACAATCGGAGGCCTTTCTGAAGCAGAGTTTTTGTCGCTGCCTGAGTGTGTTCTGCTACAGTCGGACCGGGGTGATCTTCGCTGGTGCCCATCTCAGTAGCACCGTGGGAGTCTCCGGGTCGTTCCCAGACCTGTGGTGGTGATTGCATTCTGGTACCTGGGTCGTCCAAATGCAGGGTATCGGGAGCAGTCCCCTTGGAGCGCAGAACGGCCACCTTGCCAGACCCAATCCGAACCAAAAAAAAAAAAAAAAAAAATATATATATATATATATATATATATATAAAAAAAAAAACTGCACTTGGAATCCCTGGCCCTTCTCCCTCCTGCATCTGAACCAATGACAGACGTATGTGGTCCCATCAAATCTAGGAACACTGTGGGTGGTTTCTTGGTGAATCAGAGGGAGAGCTTACATAACAGTTTCTAGAAGTGTAAAATCCTCACCCAAACTCTCCCTTGCCTGGTCATAATCAGTGGAGTTCACAAACGATCTCCCTGGAGTGATGGACTGGGACAGTATCCCAATCTACTGAACTTACCTTGGTTTTCTTCATACAGAAGCATTTATTTTATGTACCTGTTGGTTTTGCCAAGACTTAATCTTCACTTCCCCAAAATATCAACTCCTTGCAACATGTGCTTACCTAGGACTGAGACAAAAGTAGTAGGTATACTTACCTTAGCAGGGAACAAGTTCTAAAGTGTTAGGTGCCTCATCCTATAAGGCAAGTTATTGTGTTTCCATTGCATTGTTTTTGTATTCACTTTACTGCATACAGCACAATGTTTCATTGATAAACTATTTCTACTGCTTTAAAAGTAAAGTGTGAATGATCTTTAGAGAAATCACAAAATATGTATTTTCCAAATCTTTATTTACGCAAAGCCAAAAAGGTTTCAGGCATCAACATACATACCATTATCCAATAAAATGACAAAGTATTACACATTTAAATCCATTACAATAGTTATAAACTCAATTTGGTAAAAAAATATATAAAACTATTAAAAAGCTCAGGGTTCTAAATTCATAAACATTGATCATATCTTCCAAAGCTTCAAGGAAATTCAATATTACGTTTTGGATTATTTAAATCACCTGCGGTTCTAATTAGCCAGATAGCATCAGTCCTTACATTGATGTGTAAGAACAATGCTCTTAAGAATTGTCTTCAAGGTCAGTTATAAAGCGGACAGATACAGGTAAAGTGTTGTATATAATCTTCATACATTTCGCACTTTAGGCACTTGCTCCATTGGCCTTTGTGCCAGCAGAATTAAAAATAAAAAAACTCTGTAGAGATAAAATGCCCAATTTAGTCAGTTTTCACAGTTTTGTGGTATGAAATATCCAGCCAATTCTCAAAAGCAATATTACATTTGAATTCTAAATATTGAAAAACTAGTTTATTAACAGACACATTACTCGTCTCTTTAACAAACCATCGTTCAAATACATTCCTCAGGACGGATTTATAATGTGGTCCTAGGCTTACAGGATCGCTCCATAGGAGGGGCGGATTCATTTTAATTTGACATCTTTGTGATAAAAAAGAATCATGGAAGTCCTGTGGCTCGTGGCTGATTTAAAACATCTCACATACCATCTCGATATACCTAGAGTTTGGGGGGCATTCCATAGTTTTAGCCAGTAAAGTAAGTGTTTAATTGTCAATGCCAATTCGATACCATCCCAACCCGGCTCAGGAGCTGCTTCAAAATCCTATTTTCTTTGCGTATTAAATATCTGTCTGCTTCAAACATCTGCTCCAAATGTTGCTGCTTGTATTGCCTGCAATCTGAACACCTACATGGTGTGTGAGATACTGTGACCTGTGTAGTGGTTTTGCAAAGTTTCACTGCTATACCTCCCCTAACTAATGTATTTGTGCCGTTCATACGGTTACCCCATTTTGTTGTGTTGTGGACACACCATACCCAACCACTACTTTTAGTTCTGTATCACCAATGACACAGGTATATTTACGATGTTTGGACATTTTGTATGGGGTAAAAAAACAAGTTTTCAATTTGGAAATCTTGATCTCGAGTTCCTCAATCTTGCATTTAGAGGCAAAGGTGTAGAGTTGATTTTGGATCCCCTTCAGAGATTTTTGAAACCAACACCACATTGTCTGCATGCAGGAGGATACCCCATTTTCTCCCCTCCCGCTATCGGTGCATCTGCTCATATAGCAATGTAATTTGTAACTATTGAAAATAAAAGTAGGACATCACGCAACCTTGTCCGACTCCTCTGGTAATTAAAAGGGCTAATAAGATCACCATCGCCCCCCGCCCCCACTCCCCAACAGACCACTTCAAAATGATTTGTATACAATTTCCTCAATCCTCATATCAGTTGCATTGGAACAAAAGTCAACGCCAGTAACCCCACCTCCACCCCCAGCCTGTCACGACCCTCGCCGAAAACCCCCTCCATCAAACCCATTGGCCAGGTGGAGTCAGGACTCGGGCCTCTAGAGCCTGGCATCCTCTTCAAAAGCCCTCATGGGGAATGTGCTTGGGAACTACTTTATTGTATTGTCAGCCAACATGGAGGCATCCACATAGCTTGGTTCCTAAGAACCAAGCTATGCGGTCTAGTGTTTTGGGTGTGGTAGCCTAGGGACTACTTTACCTGGACTATTTTGTTGGGGCTGTTTAAACCACACCCGAGCAAGACAACACGCTTCGCGTTACTTTGCAGCTTGCTATGTGACGCTCACCGTGTCCAGCTATTCCCTCGGAGAAGCAGAACCTGCAAGGAGACAAAAGGAACATCATTAGCAGCAGCATTTTACCTGCAGTCTTCATCTTTAAACACTCGCAGCTACTGAGAACAGCTTCCTCGAATCTGCACGCCACCCAGACAGAAAAACCTGAAAGAGGAAGATAGAGGCAACATTAAAGAAAGCAGTAGAGGCATTTACAAATTACGAACTGCTCAAAAGGCTTACCTGGCTGGTTGCCTCTCGGCTGGCACCACTCCGGACATTCCGCTGAAGAACAGAGACCTAAAAGGAAGGAAAACACAGGTTAGCAAAGGCAAGACTTCGCAGCGCTGCACATAGCATTTACTTACCGCATCATATCGCTCTTAATGCGCCATCATTTACCAGAGGGGCTCAACCAAGCCAGTTCGCCGCGCTGAAGCTCTGCATACCCAACGGAGAAAAAAAAAAAAGACATTCTAAACAAAGAAAGGCATGCAGGATAGCAACAAAACTAAAGAACAGCAATAAGACCTACCTGAACAATATCAAACGGGCCGGCGTCAGTGAAGTAACTGGACCGCACTCGCCCATGAAAGACAACGCGCCCCTGCAAAGAAGGCAGGACGGAGAGCACGCCTAATTCTACCACAAGGTGAGGAGAGGGCGCCAGAGGGACTGAAATCATACGGGGGTGGAGGGAGGATACTTACCCCAGTCGGTCAGTCTTGAACACAGTCCTCCTGTATTTTCAGGCAAAACCTTCCCCGCAGACCACATCAGGGCAAAGCTGAGAAGCATACCAGCGAGTAACCCGGATGGGTGGTGTCCCTGTGGATACCAGGTGAGCGTAACACCGCCCCCTCCCCCAAATGATGCATGGGTACTGAGACAAACGCTGTTTGGAGATCAAAATAGGTAAGATAGTGCACTCCTCTTTAGATTTACATATTTATAATTCCGGTCTTCACAGGAGATAGTGTACTATTAACCTCAAACCAGTGTTCCAGTCTTGTGGCCAATATTCTCGCATAGAGTTGAGAGACAGGGTCCAGCAAGGATATTGGCTTATAAAATTGGCTAATACACTGCAGTCACCTTTTTTAACAAAAAAAAAAAGGTAATAATTGATCCTTGACTGTTGGTATCTCACAATTTATATTGAGATCATTAAAAAAAAATTAATGTATAGTCCAGAATGATTAGCTGGCTGTCCAAGTACAGGGCCCTATAGTGTGCCATCTATCCATTGAGAGTCGGTATATCGATTTTTGCACTATTTTTGACAACATCCCATGTGTAGCTATCCTCCAGAAATCCCTTGAATTATGCAACGATATGGCCAATTCTAATGCTTCCCAATGTTTCTTAAATAGGATTCCCTTTTTCCTGGCAATTAAATCATTCTACTAAAATTTTGCATTATTTCATTGTGGTTTCTTCCCCCTGGCTTCAACGGGGATGGGGCATGTTGCAGGTGCAGAGTTAAGTTTTGCTGTCGAGTTTAGGCCTGACAAGTAGGGTATTCTCGTCTCTGCTTTCAATCTCAGAGTTCTGGTCTTCAGACAGCCCAATGATAAAGGTCCTCTGCTTCATCATCCCCAAAGGTGGTGTCCCTCAACAATGCAGTTAACAGGTGAAGCGGTACTGGAGATCCAGTATGGGTCTGCAGGTAACCGTGAAGGAAGACAAAACACTTAAGATCCAGAAAAGCCGGTCTACCTGATGAAGAACATCAGCAGAAGTAGAGCCACAGAGACCATGACCCCATGGCAAGGTCATCCAGCAAGTCACACAACCTAGAAGGCTGCACAATGCCCAGCACAGAGACCCTGCTTTGAATGCTGCAGGCCAGCTACAATCCCACTGCTTCCAAAGCTTCAGGGGCCATCCAACAAGCTGCAAGTCAGTGAACCAGCTGTGCCACTGGTTCAAGGGAGAGACACCTTGGATGGGCTCCCCCTGGACGAAAGGACAGAACCTTGACTTGCAGGAGTTGGCAATGGTTGTCACAGCAGCTTCCACCTTTGTGGCTTCAGAGTCTAGTTTCAAATTGTGGATCAAAGAATAACTCCAAAAGAAATAATGCATACTTCAAACTTTCAGCTGTTACCCAATCCTTGATAACCATCTCAAAAGCAGTTATTACATCAACCAATTTGGGGATGTGCACTATAGTGTGTGAACCCTAAACCAGTCTTCACCAGTACCAAGCACCCGGCTACCTTTACAGTGCCCTGGGAAAGAAGTAGCATGGCCATTTCCTACCCTTAACAGAAAGAAGGTGGCAAACAAAGACAGTCTAAAAAGACAGTGCTCAAGCAGGGAAGGGCATTTTAGCCAAGGTAGTGGCATGAAAGCAGCACGTTTGATATAAAGGTGCACAGTACTTCAGTAAAATATTAAAACAAGATACACTGCCATACTGGCTGTCAGTAGCTCTAGAAAACGATGGATTAGTACATTTTACAGAAAAAGAAATCAGGGATGGGGTGGGGGCAGCACCCCTGCCCCTGCACTAGTCTGCTTAAATGTGCTAGGTATGCTACATAAAGTTAAAAATGTGGGCTGGAGTCCTCTGTACTAGCAGCCTTAGGAACTAACTGCAAGGGGTCCAAAAATCCGAATCAAATAAAACGTGGGGTTGAAAGGCACCCCCAAAACATAAAATGGATACCATGTTTCAAACAGCGCTCAACCTAAGGGTTAAAGAAATCCAGTGAGAATTCTGATGATTAATAAGAAATTACACCCAATAGATGATTTTAAGCTTTCAAGTCCTCCGATGTATTTTTAGTTCCTTGAGCCAGCACGTTTTACAAGCCATAGCTCTTCTTCAGGGCTCCAAATTAGTAAGTCAATCATTTCCATTGATACGAGTCCAATAAATAAATAAGCATTGTAAAAAGTGACTTACTGCAAACTTCTTTTATGGCAAGCAATAGGATGATTATATAATCTCCATGAATCCTTAATGCCTACAAGCATAAGTGTGATTCTGTGCTTTTCTTCAACGCTTGAAAATCTCAGCTTCTCCTGCGATCTGCAGGAGCCAGAACCTCATGGGGTGTGTGCCAGCACTAGCCTCCTTAACGGTGCTAGGAATGCTACCAGAAAGTTAGAAATGGGGGCCAGGGTCCTCTGTGCTAGCAGCCTTAGGGACCAACTAGAAGGTGTACAAAAATCGGAATTAAATAAAAAGTGGGGTAGAAAAGGTACCCCACTTGCCAAAATAAGAGAAGAGAAAAATAAGTGGCAGCCTATATGCTGGTGGTCTCACAGGAGAGAGGTTGAAAAGCAATAAGAATAAAAAATAAAAAACAGAAGGGACATTCCTACCCTATTTTGTGACACCAAGTAACATTATGCCAACTTTGCAGGTAATTTCATGTTTCTGATGGGCTCCAAATCAGGACTGATTTCCTTTAGGATTACCTAAATCACTGGCAGCCCTTTAGCTGCCCTCTCCCAGCAGGTTTTAGAAAATAAAGAATTCCAATTCTGCCCATGGTGTTCTAAGCTAGGCCCTTAAACAGCCACCAAGGCTGGAGCAGTGATGGACATGGCATTAAAGACTCTGAAATGCCAGTCCACTGGCGTTACCAGCGCTCGCTTTGACATCTGTGCAGAGCCTGCTAACGCAGGTTCGAATCCCGGCAGGGCCAAACTCAGCCTTTCATCCTTCCGAGGTCAATAAATGAGCATCACACACCGTGGGTAATAATAAGCAGCGCTCAGATACCTGAGGGTTTGTAGCGCTATATAAATGCCAAATTATTATTATTATTATAATAAGGCAAATCTGTTCATTGTGCTGGCCCTTCCACCTGCACTAGCACAAATGAGTCATGCCACCAGCACTGCAAATTGTAGCTCCAGCATAATGACCGAATATGGCCAGTCTTATTGCTGGTGCAATGAAATGTTCTCCATAGCCATTGGAAAAAACACCAGTGCCAATGAGGGCACTGTGCCAGATCCAAAACAAAAGACTTTAGTTATTACATGTTGCCCAACAAACGTGCATGTTTGTCAGAAAAATGTAACGAAATGAACCTTCAGTTTTCCTGTTCATGTTAAACACTGTGTTCAATACATTTTAATGAAAACTGCAATTAAAGGAATTATAATCATAATCCAACAAATGCAGTTTATGAATATATGAAGTAGTGGTCACAGAATGTGCCATGATTTGCTACAGAGTACTCTATGCCGCAATGACACAGAGGATGTTTCCATTGTAGGATGCCCCTGGCCTTGGTTTAGTTTCACCTTCGACGTTGCAGGTTGATAGGTTGGTCCTTGGGCCGGTGTACGTGCACTGCATAGTATTTATTTAGCCCGCATGATAGCAGTCCTTTACAAGTTGTTAAAGCAGTGCAAGGTGTCTGGCAGTCTGACGCACAGCTATGCATCTCAAGCACAAAGGTACTCTCCCTCCAAGGCATCTGCTTATGATCAGCAGCAGTCTACTCGGACAATTAAAGAGGTACTTTTTGTCCTGGTGATGCAGGACTAGAGAACACTTGTCTGTTACAGGGTGTAGAGGATAACATAGGCCTAACGTTTGCTTCGGTTGTAGGCAGTTTCATGGGCTTTATTTTCGGAATGTGGCATCACAGGGTGGCTGCTCTTCGAAGAGACGGAATGGAAATTACAGTCAGGTGGTTGATCCATTCCATGTTCTTTGAACAAGGTCTAAGAGTAAAAGACCGAAGTCTGTGTGAATTTTCTCAACCCTGACAATAAGAAGGCTGTTAAAGAATTCTTGAGTGGCAAACGCGCGTTTGGGGCGGCAAGGCAGGGTGGCATTGTGTGAATGAGGTGGAGCAGGAATTTTGAAGGATTAGCTTGAGCCATTTCCTGCTTTGTCGGTCTGGGTGTTTCGGACAGTTTCATTTTATTGCAAATTTCGCTTTATGTGCTGCAATATTACTTCAAATTGGTGCAACAATTGTGCCTTTGATGACAGAACCATGCATATTGGCACACTTTTAGACCACTCCCTAGTTAACATTTTTGGCTACAAGGCCATTACAGATTTTTCCTGCAACAAAGTTGGCAGCACTTAAAAAAAAAAAAATAGAGACTAGGTGTCATTAAGGGATCTTAATTTGTGTAGATATTCATTGCCATTTACCTGTGGTCATGTGATGCCTATTGTCCACTTTAGAAGTGTAAATGAAGCCTAATAGTAAATATATTTTCACAATTTATAGCAGAAAATATAAATTCATTGATTTTGTCAAGGGAAGAAAATCAAAATCATTAACAGTTGATTGAAGTTAATGTAATGTAATTAGGGTCTTATATTACTGATTTGTATATTATTGTTCATTATTGAAGGAATATTGATACTACTCCTGAAACAGACCCCCTCCCCCCTCCACCCTTATTTCAGTGAGTACAAAGAGCACCACAAGTATACAGAGCAGTACAATGTAGGGCAGACTTACTTGCAGCCACATCGTAAGAGTTCTCTGCAAGCTTGTGTAGCCTCTGGTCGGGTTGTCAAGGATATTTTCCATGCTTCTTCCACCCCTAATCACTTGTCGATGGAAGCTGTGGTGTTGAGACTATCGTTTGAGCCCAGCAGTAACCAGGCTGGTAGACAGCTCTTTTTGTATGTTGAATGATCGCATCTTGCGGGAGGAAGATTGTCAATTACACTACCTTTCTGAGTAAATGCACTACCTTTCTGGGTAAATAGGTGTTTTCTTGCTTCATTAATAGGTTTGTCGCTGCTAGTACGGTCATATAATAGAACTACAAATCTCGCCAATAGCTTCAGCATTTCTTCAACTGCCTGCTGACTTGGCCTGCCAGCCAATCCACAAAAAGCTGAGGTCACATCTCTGTATGCATACCAGGTGTACCATATAGTCCCCTTGCCTCTTCCTCCAAAAAAGGACCCCATGTCACACCCAGTTATTGGATGAAACATCAGTTAGGCAGTACAAATATCATGACCCAAAGCTCTAGCCAACTCCTAAGCAGCAAAGAACCAGAAGTTGTTCCCAAACTCCAAATGTGACCCACAGTTCCTTAATGTTCCTTAATATTCAGACTTTGTGCAGATGGGAAACTACAATGGTGTCCACAATGCACATTTCAGCTGTATTATATCCTTGCTGCACAGCATCACATAACTGGAGTAGGACGCATGTGTCGTCTTCTTTGTGCGAACCTGGAGCAAGTCCCAAGATATCTTGATAATTTATAGAAAGAACATTGGTACCAATTGTGGTAATTACCTGCCTGTTCGTGTCAATAGCTGTTGAGGATTTAGCCAAGAAAGAAAAATTCAGTCTTTGTTTCATCAACCCAGAGAAAATCGTGGCAATCTTTAGGAAGTGCATTTCTTGGTTCAACAAGTTTCTGAACACATTTTCCCCTTTTACTGCGTGTGTCAGTCTTCAAGCTGTCAGGCCCGTACACATCCCTGATGATATCTAACCTTGTAACAGATTGAAGCTGAGATGTGATGTAGGGTATGAACACAGTACTGGCATAATCTTCAAATGTTTTCGCAAATCCTGGTCGTGGCATGTTGACAATTGCAGTACCATCAAAGGCGGTAATTTGGACTGTTGGTTTGGAAGTAGTGTTTTTTCCGGGTGCAAGGTCTTCCAGGCAAAACAATCAGACTTTGTTCCGGTTCTTAGACTCGCTAACTTCGACAGTGCTGGCTTCGTTTTCAGGTCTTAAGAAATCACTCAGATCTCCATTACTCATCTTTGTCCAATTTAGAGTCTAGAAAATAGTGAGCAGTCATTCCTCAGCAATGTCAGATGTAACCGTTTACTTGACTTTTCATTTTCACAAGCTGGAGGACAGCTGAAGAGATGGAGGTTATTCCACTTAATAGGATCTGCAAAAAGTTTAGTTTAATAATCCTGTCGCTGTCATAACTCATACTGGTCAACTCATACTGGTCAACTTAATTTTTTCAATATTTAGCAATGTGTCTGAAACTGCTGGATGTACTATATTTTTGAAGTACCCTGAGTTCACAGCTGGTTTCACTAAATGTGTTCCCCATATCTTGTATTGCACAAATGAGACTTGATATCTTTTGCAAAAGCCATCTATGTGTGCTCGTTGGCGCTCCCCTCCCCCCCCCCAAGACCACCAGCTCTTCATCGAAGTGGCCCATCTCAGGACCACAGACCATCCAACAATCTGTCAGGCCTGCACCCCCTCCATCACCTCTGACTGATGTTCATGGGCCTGACCAATGGCATTAGCAGAGAATGCACGGTTTGACTTTATTTATTTTTGTACAAACTTTTCTGTCATGAATTCTGCGTAGGTGTCAGGGTGATGCTTTTTAAGTGAACCCATAACACGCAAGTGGAGAGGCATCCATTGTGCATATCGAGTATTGTCCAAGGAAAAGTACCAGGAACAGTCTTGGATTATATATATATATATATATATATATATACATACACACACACATATATATATGGAAATCCTCTCGTATTAGTCTTACAAATGTCACCAAAAGAAGTTCTAGTTTTAGAATGATGTACCAGAATCTAAATTGCGTACATACATCACTTCTTTCCCTACACCAGTTTACAAGAAACTTAATTTGCTATCCTCCATGTCTTGCTATAAACATTGTGGGCCTGCTGCAGTAGTAAATAAGAGACTACTGGCTGTGATTTGATGAGCCCTAGGTGTACGAGTCACATGGGAACCTTTTATAAACAAATCTGCTTTTCCAGCTATGGCAAGATCAGCCTGAACAATTGCTTCAGTCCAACCACTTTCATCCAAGAGATTTCTAGGAACCTTGAAAACTGCCATCTCAATATGCAGCCCAATAAATATTACAATGAATTGATTTTCACCATGAGTTGTTAGATAGTTCCACTGGATGCATGGAGTGGCTAGTCAAACAATGATTGCAATCTGTCCGGGATTAAGAAAGCTGCAGTCATCACAATATCCATTGAATGGTGAATCATGGCCAATGACCTAGGATGGTCTGGAAATGGAGAAAGCAGAGATGAAAGTGTTAATTCAAAATCTTGTAGAGTATCTTCAAGTTGACTTGTTTGGTGCGCTGCCCAGGTGATTATTCCATCCCCTTGTAGGTTGTCACTAGCTAGAACCTGTGTTACATGCTTCAGCCAGGTGTATTCTTTCACCATAGCTTGCGGCGTAACTTAGTAGTCAACTAAGTTCTTTTCTACTGTTGGCAGAGGACTATCCGTTCTCAAAGGAGAAACAGTAGTACTCAGGAAGATGTTCAGTCACTTTCTCGGAACACAGTCTGATCAGTCCCCGTAAAATCATCATATGGATGCTAATATTGCTATTGCTGTACCATGGAAAACATCATGAGCTGTGGGAGAGTTTGGATTGTGGTCTGTTCTGTCGACTGCACTAGTCGTAAAGACCCCTCCATTTAACTGAAGAGGAATTGCATTTTCTGTGTCTTAGTGATGATATACTTCATTTCAAAGTTCTGATGAGATGTGCAGCACACAGTCGTAGGATATGCTTAACTCTAGCTCGTGCAGGGTTTCAACAAGATCACGGTTGCAAGTTCTTGTATGGATTAAAATACCCAAGTAGAGAAGCAAAGGAGTTTCCAGTTCTCATTGTGCCTGAAGGCTCATTCAGACTCATACTCACGTCTCACCAGACTATTGCACATTAGTAACTGCGCAACAGTGAGGATTGGTTGCGGCATTGCTGAAGAACTTGACAGTGCTTTGATGTTGGAGTCGTTTGCAACCATAGCAACCAGTGCCAACAGAGATGCCGACAGTCTTCCTGACACTTGTTTCCAAATGATCTGTAGAAGTGATTATTCGTTTTAGAGAGCTCTCTTCTCACTAGATTTGCTGCTTTAGCAAGATGAACAGCATCACTATCTGCATTGTATTTGCATGTTTTGCTCAGTGCAGATCCGATATCGTTAAATATAAGCAACACATGACGGCCTTCATTATGTCCTATGTGAGGAAAGTAAGCAAATATCCTGTTTCAGTTTCGAAAGAGCACTGGCACTGGCTTCAGTCTTGAAAGATCACTGGCAAGTTGTTTCATCCTCATGCTGTACAGATTGCATAGGTCAACTAGTTTAAATGTGGGTGCAATTTAATTGTCCGTTCAAGCATCTACAATGTATGAAGTTCTCCAAATGCAATACCATGGTTAATTTGATCCATCTCAGTTTCTGGTGTTTTTTTTGTCTCTAGCACTGCACTAATACAAGGCAATGAATATGGTAAATGGCATCTTGTGCAATAAGATAGCCTGCACTCAGTTCAACCAGGGGTTTGTCTTCTAGTTTAAGGGCCCAGTGACGGAAACGAGTCTCAAGGCTGAATGTAGATGCTGTACACAATGACCCTCAAGCTGGGGAAGGCATATCACAAAAATGCACTGGTTTTGTATTCACTGAACTTTTTCTTGAACACTTTAATGGGTGATTTTTGTAGAACTATCAGCATAATCCGGTGGTGACCTCTTCCTTTGCTCTTTGCAGTTATGTTTTATTGAACTGCAATCCACAGGATTCGTAAAAGCAAGCTTAACGTCGTACCAAGGTTGGCACGATACCTCCACCTTCATCAAGTCACGCCAGATAAATTGTTTCTGGTAAACACCCATCACCACTAACCCTATAAATGCTGAGCTCTCTGCAACTAGGACAGTTAAACACCATAAGAAGATCGGACGTTGTCTTATAACCAGCCCCATTTGTATCACGTTTAGTTTCTGCTGCATTGCAAAGAACCTCCAAATTGTCTTCTTCGCAGATGAAATACTTGTTCCACTCGGTCTGTGATTTGTCTAGAAGTATCAGGCTTGAGCGGACTAATCAGCTTATGTACTGTCTCCATATTTGTTATCTTCTTTTTCTTCTTAATTGTCATTCAAACTACTTCTGAACAAAAAAATGTAATGCACTACTGTTTTTTTGCACCCTTGTTTTGTGTATGCATTTTTATGAACGATAGGATGTTTTGCACACATGTATAACAAATTCACAAAAAAAAAAACACATTTAATATGGCAAATATACAAAAGAGCAGATTAACCATTTTCAGAGCCCTGCCATTTTGAATGACCTCCATTATTGTTGTGGGGGAATCTGGAATGGCCTCAGCCACAATAAAACCTTTCCATATGTAATAGTATATATGTGCCCCAAGTTTCATGCTGCCATCATCAATAGCACAATTCTTCCAATTTGCTCCCAAGATGCAGCGAGTGCTGGGGCTAAAAGAAAATGTAATAAATAAAAGCTTAGCTTGAAGAGCCCTTAGGACCTGGTGGGTGGCTGGGGTGCAATAGAGACACAGGACTTCCTGCCATTGCCTGCAAATTATGACATTACATACACAATAGCAGAAGATTACCCTTTTTTAAAGCATATATATGCATCCCAAGGGCACTGACAGGGCCAACTTTAATTTGTATGTTTTTCAGTGCAGTTGTCTTTCATTCAAGGCAGATTCATCTTTTTCATACAGCTCAATTTGGAGCTGTGTCCTGGGTGGGACCTGCCAGAAGTGAGTTAAATTGTCCAACCAGAATCCTAACAAAGTAAGTAGTCTTGGAATGTTGCCCACCATCCTACACTGTACCACAGTATGTTGCCAATTAATGTGCAACATAATGCCTCCCATCACCGTACTTCAGAAAAATGCCAATCATTGTGCCATTAAATACTGCCCATTATTATGCAACTGAACCCTTCCAATAACTGAAAATGAACATGCTCATCGTGGCACAAAATATGGCCAATCATTGTGCAACACAATGCTCCCAATCACTGTGCCACAATCATCATTGTACCACAGAGCATTGACCATTATGGCACAGAACATCGATGGTAGTTGAATAATAGAAAAGTACTCATCACAGTGATACAAATGCCTCCTCACTCAACCAAAGAAAGCAGCCACTGTTAAACAGTGCCCTATTTCACCTAAATGCCAGTCTGTTTCACATCTCTAAATCACACTGTATTGCCTTCATTGCGATAGACTGTTGCCTATAATTGAACCAAACTACTGGCCAATTCTTTTCCAAAGAAGGTTGCCCTGCTGTACCAATGGAAAATAAGCCATTACAATCCTTTCAGCCCAAGGAAAATGTCCCACAATCTGCCCCAAGTTTGCCAAATTGGTCTTCTGCTTGGCATGAATAATTGCACCAAAGACAATTGTCAATTTGTACCACTCAATAGGATCCAGTTTGAGAGGGTGTGGAGGTGGCAAGGCCACGCAGGAAAAGGACTGAGCATAGAGAAGTAGTAAAGCGGTTGAGGGTGGGCAAAGTAGTCCCGGGGCATGCCAGAGAAAGAAATTGAACCAAGTAAGGCAACTGTGGCACTGTGAGGTAGGGACAAGGAGTGGGTAAAAGTATGAGTACGGGGGCACGAAATGACAAACGGGAGGCAGTAGGAACCCTGGGAGATCGAGAATGAGACTCATGTTCTTCCTCTCAAAGGCAAAGCAATCTGGTAGAAGGAGGGGGGCATATGAAGTGTTAAATGAATGAGCAAGAGCACAAGAGGAAGTCCGGAGACATGAGAGCGAGAGTAAATAAGCACCAGGGGCGTTGCTAGGGGGGGCTGAGGGGGCTATAGCCCAGGATCTTTTGGCTGTAGCCCTGGATAGAAGTTCAGGAGCTACAGCCAAAAGACTAGCTAGCCCAGAGTCCCGACAGCCTGGACATTTGCATAGCCCCGGATCTTTTACAGACCTAGCAACTGGCCTGATAAGCACCATTGCAAAGATGGAGCAAAAGTGTGATAAGTAAAGCATGAGGAGGGTTAAGGGCCCAGTGACACAAGTGACAGGGTGAAAAAGCAAGGTACTCCTACCAGGGATGAGGTAAACTAGTAACTAGCAAAATGTTTGCAAGATGGTGGATGCGTAACAAGCAAAAAGCCCAGTGGAGCACATGAGACAGTAAATGTGCAACAACTAAAGAGCATAGAGAAGAGAGAGCAGAGTCCTAGGGCACGAGAAGATGAGGCATGTTCGAGATGGAGTAAATGGGTGGGGTACAACCAACATGAACCACATGAAATGGAACTTTCAGGTTTGTCAGTGACGTCTGGTTGAGGAGGGTTTGAGCTGGGTCAATGATAAGAGGGTGACAGGTGGTAGTCCAGTTTAGATTGAAGAAAACGATCAAGTCTAAACGAAAGGGAAGAGAAAAAGGGGATAAGCCGGCATCTTCTCAATAGGAGAAAAAGACTGAATTTAGCATCTTGGTTAGGATGGGCAAGAGTGTTCGACTGCAGGCTGGCTGCAATAATTCAATACAGGTAACAGAGATAAGCAGTTAAGTCACAGCTGATGCAGAGGGAGCTCAAACCCCAAGTCCCTCTACATGTCATTGGAGATCATCAATAGTAGTTTAGCGTTGCAGGTTATGCTTGCCTCCAACTAGGTCTATGTGCAGTGAAGAAATAAAAGTTAAGCATTGAAGACGTGCAACACTTTGGTTTGGCTTCTGGGTGGCAATTGCTTGTAGAAAACTGAGCAAGTACACCTGGGCATTTTTTTACTGTGCTGCATGATAACCATCGAGACATGCTCCACTCCCTTTTATTTTTTTGACCCACCTCCTGCCGCTTGATCTCCTTGGCGGATAGCTCTTCGCTGACGTGATCGAAAGTCTCGCACCAGAGCTTGCTATTCCTGCGCTTGGAGTTTCCGGAAGAGTTCCTGGACCGTGGGCGTGGTGCGAAATTAAACAAGCGGCTGTCTGTCTTAAAGCTTATGGATCGCTGGAAAAATTAAGATTACATACCGTGTTAAGAGTCTTTACCCTATTGTGTACCTCCCAATCTACTAACATTCCCTTCAAGTAGACCATCGCCTGGTCTGCCATCTCCCATCCTTGAGTTTCATGCGTTTTCCTTCACTGCCTACATGCCTTCCTAAATAATCCCACTCACGCTCCACCCCAAGTTACAAATAATTAAATGGAATCACATTTCCCGTCAGTGACTATGTACATATACCTCAATGTCCAAACAATTTAATTTGGCTGTCTGGCAAGACACACCTACCTGAATCGACTGACTTAGGCGCTTGAGCGGTGTTACTTTAGCTGGTGAGTCACTGCTGGCAGAGGCCTTCACTTTAGAAACTGGCTTCACACGCTTGTTGCAGGGCTCCTGTGTGAAAAGAGAAATGGAACAATATGAGAATGAGACCGTGAACAAACCATATCCCAAAACAGACTGGTATAGTCCTGGCTCTGCATGCCCTTTATGGCTCAGACTGGCAAAAACACATACCACCTTGATGTGTTCACAGCAGAGTATGCTCCAAACAGAAATTCTGGGCCACAATAGAAGTTCTGCAGTGTGGTACAAAAGGGGCAGTAATTTGGTTGCTGACACTTTTTTGGCAAAATTACCACCACTCACTGCACAACTGAATTACATGATTTTGGTAGGATTTACCCCCAGAAAAATGCTGGATGAAATTCTAACTAAGCAACACACTTCTTTCAAACGTGTAGCAATCGAGTGTAGTCCTGACCCACAAGTCAAGTTGACCTCACTGTACACAGACCTCTTGGTAATAATACACTATGTTTGATATTCTCAGGGAACTTTGAAATGGACAGACCCTTACCTGATCACTGGAGAAATACCTTTACCTACGAATATTGAAATATGTATTTGTATATATGGCAACCCCTTAGACTAATTACCAAATATTTTAAATATATATTTTACTGGGTTCCCAGAGACTATTATACAAGCTATACCAGAAGGTTAAAAGACAGTTGATGCCAAATGAAAATAAAAAATAAAAAACACCAGAATAAAAAAAAAGGTACATCATTCTGAAGAGAGGGTAGAAAGCTAGACCGAACAAAATGCAAAATAGTAGTACTTCAACACAACAAAGGGTACATACACACAAAAGTGATTAAGATAACCTATTTGCATTGAAGTGTTTGGAGTGATTCCCAAAACACATTTCTTTACTTTGCTCTTCATTAGAATTTTCTTCTTCATAAACTTCACAAATTCAACAAATTACAATAACAAAACCTTTCACCGCCCTTCCCCTTCCCTACCCCCATTTAACACTGGTCAAGTTTCCGTTTTGAATAACTTCGGCCACAACAATTCTTAAGCACCTAGCATCGGTCGTAAATTCCAATACCACTCATGAATCATAGGCTCCCCCCTTTGAGCCCCACCAAGGAGGGGGCCCTTGGAAGAGCTGGACATATGAACCACATACCTGCTGCTCTCCACCGCACTGGCCTACCGTCAGAAATACACTCATGCTAGATTAGGGACAGCTCTTCTGTGTGCGGTGCAATCTCCCCGAGAGGTGGGCCGCACTAGGCTGGGCAATCGCTTAGTCCTCATCCCACCAGTTAACAAGCGCCCAATTCATCTCGAACCATGTGATCATTCACTATTGCTGTTAGTTTCTCCATAGCCATGATCCCCTGTAGCTACTCCCATTTTGACTTGGAAGGGATCCACCCATTTATTCATCCTTGGGCCATCACCAGCCTCCCTACCCTAAACATCGCCTCCCACATACTTGGGAATATTTATTCCACAATATCCCTGGCGGGGATCCCCAACAGCATCTGGATCGGGTCAAACGTGAGCTGCGTGCCCAGTGTATCCCTTATCCAGCTCAGAAGTTCAGCCTAAAAAAAGCTGGGGGACAAAGGGTGGAAACCCCTGGGAACATCCTAGATAATTTGAGGGGTGTCACAGTGCCAGCCCTGAAGGATCTTGAAATAACGTTCCATGCAGGACATAAAGGGGTTCCGTCCAGTATCTCTTAAAAGTCTCCTCACCCGTGATGTCTGCGGTGACAACCTTATATATTTTAGAGAGAAGGCCCTTTTTCCGGTCAACTGTGGTGTTCAAGATCAGTTCAAATGGCGTAAGGTCTCTGGACACACGAGCAAGCCACTTCTAGCCAGTTAGCAGACCCTTTAGTCTAAGATTGTCAAAGATAGAAACTGTGTCCCCCCCAATACCTCCTTCAACTCGTCAAATTTTAAAAAAGCACCTTCCTTGAACAACTGTCCCCACCCTCTCCAGGCCCCTGTCAGACCACTGGAGCATAGCGAAATCCTTGGTGAGAGATGGAATGGCAAGCCCCACACCAAAAACTAATTAGCTGTGCCAGCTCACAGCACTCAATCCTAGTTTTTTACTTCTGTGCATGTATAAGCGGTGGCACGCAAGGATGTCATACGAGGAGATGGAACATCTAACCAATCACACAGCAATCACAATCTGTTTTTCAAATGAAGCATAGGAGATACTCAGCCTGATTAAAGAGAACACCCAATCAATACAACACACCGATCCACAGAAAAAGATCATGCAACTCAAATATGTCATTCGGAAGGCCATTAACAGAAAACTCCATGCAGCAACGTTGGGTAGATACTTCAGAGCATAAATAATTCCTAGAGGACTGAGGATACTGTTGAGACCAACACCATGTACAGAAAAGAAAGTTTGTTATGAAATGGGAGCAGTTTCTAAATAAATGCTCACTAGATCTAATACTGCTAACAATTAAGAGCTAAAAGTTAATATTGACACATTGGATAAAGAAATGAATAATCTGTCTATAGAGATGATCGCATTAACAGTTGCTGAACCCTTTACTGATATATTGGCAGACATCAATAACCACCTGGAAATATACAAACCCGATCTTGAGGAAAGAAAAATAAAATTCAGAAGCAACACACATGATTATCTAAATAACGAGGTATAATATACGTAGGCTGACAAATATTCAACCACAGACCAAATAACCCATCAACTGATAATAGCAGCTCCGATTCTGACACCACCGGAGGCGACACAGCGCCACCCACACAGAACCAAACAGCAAGCACCTCCATTAGTGACAATCAACACAAACACTGCTACAACAGGCACCCAAAGACATTTTTTTTGTATTTTTTTTTTTTTAGACATGGGCCGAAAAGGAATCAAACGAGGGGGGGGGGGGGAAAGAGGAAGAAACCAGGGAATGCAGGCACGATTTCAGTCACAACAAACGTAGTAGATAATTTACCTACTAGCAAGAATATTACAGAAAGGTTTGAAATGTGTATCCACATATGGAACCAACATCTTTGTCATGAAAGTTTAGCTGCTCAAGCACATACGCAAACAACCAAGTTATTTTTCTCTGAACTACCTCCACAAGAGGGTGTCATCACTGAAGAAACAGTATGTAAAATGTAATCCCAAGAGTACTTTTCCAGCTCCCATCAACATACCATCTATTGAGTTTGAGAAAATGGTATTGTCGTATCTCAAAAAACAATATTATGGTAAACCCAAGAACAATCTCAGTAGAGGAGAAAGGTCACTAATTAGTACATTACATGAAGATGAAAAAAGAAAAAAGAAAAAAAAAAAAAAAAAAAAAAACACACTATGACCTGCAGAGAAAAAGAGGAACTTTGGTCATTCAGAACACCAACAATGACATGATAGTTTATCATTCAACGGACATGCACATTCTATCTATGCAGCAATAGATCACGACCCCACAAAACAAATCAGGGCCAACTTAGAGAAAATATTGAATATAGTTGAAGAAATGGATCTCGAACAAGACTAAAGTGTTCCTTTCCACACCCTATCCCCAAATTAAATTTCCATTTTCTTCCAAAGATTCATAAAAACATGATAAACCCACCTGGTCAACCTATCGCAGTCACTGGAAGGATTCTTCAACCATTAAGGCACTTGTATCGAGTACTTTTTGCAACAATTGATACAAAAGACCTCTACCTACACAATTCCAGGAAATGTTGGATAAAATTCAACTGTTGGAAGGAGGTATTCTTTTTTTTTACCATAGATGGCAACCGCTTCTATACAAGTATACCCCACAACATAGGACAAGAAGCGGTGGAATAGTTGCTATTATAAGAAGAAGGAATTTGGGCATCCAAAGAATTTACCATGACACTTTTGGATTTTATCTCACAGAATTCTTATTTCAAGCATCGCAGTGAATTCTATTTACAGACATCAGGAACAGCTTATAAATAAACAAATCAATCAATCAATCAACAGCCACGAGAGCACCCATGGTACCGGTTTATGCTAATAACTTTATGTATAAATTTGAGACAACACATACTAGGCCAACCTGAATGGTCAACAAACATTAAGACATGGATGCAATATGTCGATGACTTCTTTGGAGTCTGGCACGGTGGTCATGAAAAGCTAGATAAGTTTTTGATGTATATTAAATCAATTGCCTTAAGAATACAATTTACTGCACAAATTGGTAATCCAGACATACATTTTTGGTATGTGCAGATCAAAGTACAAGAATATTTCTATGGCGTTTACTAAACCAACAGATGAAATCTACTAAACACACTACGTTTTTACCTGCATAATACACTCAGAAACCTGTTCAGGATCAAACTAATCATCAGAGTAGTAACAACTTGAGGAATATTGGTCAATACCAAAAAGGAAAAAAACAAAGTCAAAAAACGCCAGGGAACTTTCCCATTTTTGAACTTTGGAAACTAATGTGATAAAAGGGGAATTTGTATTTCAACCTAGAACAGGCGAGAAAATTGAATTAAGATGTCACGCTACCTGCCTTACTGAAAAAGCAAAAAACTGCCCTTGTGGTATTTATTATCTAGGGGAGACGGGAAGAAAGATCTGTGTCAGAATGAACAAACACAAATCGTGCATTAGGAACAAGAACATGTCCACTTTCATGAAAAGGCACACAGCGTTGCTCAACTTTTGGAAATCATAGACACACAAGACTATAAACAAGGTAAGAGAAAAATAAATAAATCCCACGAGAAGCTTACTGGATAGATCAATGATTCACTTTCACCAAGTGGAATGAAGGAGGAATGGGATCTGAACAGTTTTTAATAATCATTGAGAAACAAATTGCTATGCTATCTATAATATGCATATTGACACCCAATGGTAACTACATGCTCAGACATTTCCACTACATAAGGAGAAGCAGCTGATTTATGAAAGTATCACCCCAGGTCATCCACAAGATTGACATTCCATGACATGAAAGAATGACAAAAAGATAATGGTATGTTCAGATATTGCTATTCCGCTTCGGAAATAGAAGCCTCCGATTCTATGGATATATGCCCCCAGCTTACAATAGTCGGAGACCCACCATAAGAGTTAATGATCTTTTGTAAAATGCTGCGCAAATTCATCACGCAAAGGGTGATGTAAGATCAAAAGTAGTATGTTTCACCATAACCGAGTTAGTGAATATAGTAAGAGAACACACCATAGGAACTATTTCAGTTCCAACACGTATGTGACGGCAGAGATAACATCACAACGCAAGAGTAAGAGATGGGTGATCCAAAAAACACTTCCACCTAAAGTCCTTACATAAGTGTATATTTTGTCGAGTTACAATTAGTATCCAACACATACTGGTGCAAAGTACGTACATGTCTCTGCATACGATTTCTGATCAAAATTTGAAAACATCTCATCTACAAATATGAAGATAACTGTTGGAATTATAAGTTATAACACTTAAACATCCTAAATCATAACAAATACAAATATAATTTACGGGAATCCTACGACATGGGCAGTTGTCCTATGGAGCCTGTTCGAAAATATATTGGCATCACAAATGTTTCCAGATTCCTGGAAGAACGCAATTATTATTCCCTTATATAAAAAGGGGGACCGTCTTTTGGCAGACAGCTACCGTCCCATCTCATTGCTAGACGCTGATGGAAAGATTTTTTTGTGGTCTGTTATTGGGGAAATTGGAGGCCTAGGCCACCCAAAGCGACATTCTACTGAAGTAACAGACAGGCTTTAGAAAAGGAATCTCTACGATCTTAAATCTCTTGACTTTGGGATGTATGACTGCTACAACCCACGTAAAAGAATGATCCCCGCCTTTTGTGCACGAGTGGATCCATCACGTGCGTTTGATACCATAACCAGGAGTAAATTAAAGAAGTGGGTCCTCCCATACAACCTCCTAAATATTCTGATTCATCTACATCAAGGCACAACGTTAAGAGTAAGGGTAGGGAAATCCATCAGGGATGTTTATTGGCCCCCTTCCTCTTTATTCTGTTTATGGCAGACTTGAGCGGGTGGTTGGTAGGAAAGTGCTTGGTAGCCCCAAAACTAGGAGGCAGAAAAGGTAAGTGGTTGGCCTATGCCGATGATATTGTGGTTATGGACCACTCTCAGGTCGGCTTGCATAGATTACTAAGTGCACTTGCAGACTATGCAGTTTTGAATGATCTGTCAATTAATCCAAACAAAACGTTTATTGTGAGTTTCAAACATCCGCTAAACCAAACCAAACCAAACCATATCTATGGACACTGAATAACATGACAATTCCGGTTGTAAAGGAAGCAACGTATTTGGGCTGGCTCCTAGATTGTAGCCTTTTCTACCCAGATACACTTCTTAGACAAGGATGAGGCCAGGCTCAGAAAACTGGGTGCACGTATGAAGAGAATTTATTCAAAACACTGCTGTTTCTCAATGCTGCCATTAATAAAGTACTATGTGGCAAAGGTGGTGCCTAGTGTTACTTATGGCCTAGAATCTCACATACAGTATTTCAATGTTAATTTGTACAGAGTGGAAGGCAAACTGTAAGGATGTACTTGTCCTTCCCTCCTCAAATCCCGTTGTAAGTGTTTGTTTGTGAGCTAGACCTGGGTTCACTGTTGGCAACAGTTGAGTGGAAATGGTTTTGCCAATTTAGGCTTATTTTGACGCCTCCTAAAAAAAAAAAAAAAAAAAAAAAAAAAAATCTAATCACTGTCGGCAGAGGTATTTGTGCAAATGAAATTGAACAACAATCTGTTTTTGATGACTGTGATAAAATGTAGAAAAAATATTGTGGAATGGATTGGATCAGGACATTATCAAAGAGGAGTCAAAATTATCCTCTTCCTGGTCTGAGCTGGATAAGCCTAGAGCAAATATTCCATCTTATCTGCAAAAAGGTATTAACCCAAGGATTAGAGGGAGTTTGAGATTTCAGTTGAACTTGGTTCCAACAAGGGAAATTATATCAGAGACCCTATTGCTTTTCCAACTAATCTATGTAATCTATGCGAAGAGGGGGGTCACTGTCACGACCCTGCCCTTGGCATGGATTGCCAGGCGGGCTACATCTAGTACCCCCATCAGGGCCTCAAGGGCCTTGACATTTGCCCCCAGACTCACTTGGAGTCCGTCCTGGTGCCTTTGGAGCCAGGCTCATGTGTTAAAGCAGTAATCTGGGCCCATAAGGGCATTGCGCAACAATATGGATGCTTCCACGTGGCTCAGTTCCTGAACTGAACCATGCGGTCTAGCATTTTGGGTGTGGCAGGCCCAGAGACACCTGGGATACCTGCGGGCTATATAAGCCACGCCCGGACTCCAGTACACGCTTTACGTTGCTCTGCCAGTGGCAGCGTGATGTTCACCGCGGTCAGTAGCATCTTCATCTGCACGCCAGACCTGATCTCCTGCAAGAATAAAGAGAAGACAGTTAGTGTTCGCTTACCACCTAGGAGCAGCTCATGTACTCCGCTCCAGGATCCCGAACAGTCAACATCTCGGCGGACCTCGTCCCATGGAGAAAACCGCTACCTGGAAAAGAAAACAACTTTAGTAAGCATTTATTCTGCACATTCAGAAACTCTTACCTGCAAAGGGCGGAAGGTCTGGGCCCAACCCAGACTGTCAGTAAGCGGTTCGCTCCTCATTACTTACCGCTCTTCATCTTTTCGGCATGCGCATTTCGGAACATCGCAACCTGCAAGAAGGACAACATAAACAAGTTAGCACAAGAAAAGCATATAGCGCCGCGCTTCGCGCTTTCTTACCATCTCGTGCACAAAACTGTGCGACATCACGAGGACAACATCTACACCTAAAAATCAAAGGAAAGAGAGAAAGAGACAATTACCAAACAAAGAGACAATTACCAAACAAGGAACACACAGTCAAGACAAACTTACCTGAAGAACGGAGTCACAGCAGGTCTGGATCCCGGAGAGTCGCTCCAGTGAAGTAACTAGGCAGCGACAAGCCTAACCCCAACGTGCCCCTGCTCTGAGTGGCAGGACGGAGAGCGCGCCTCATCAAAAAGCAAGGTGAGAAAGACGCCAGGGGGGTTTGTGGGTCCGTAAGGGAGGTGGGCCCTGGGCCACAAGAGACAATCAAGCTAAAGTGTAACCCCTGTGTTTCAGACCTGTCTTCAGCCGCACGATGGTCCGAGGAAGTGGTACAAGGGTGAAGCAGTCCGGACTGGGTGGCGCCCCCGTGGATACCAGGTGAGCGTTACAGTCAAACAAACTGACTCATTAATTATCAAATTGCCCAGGGACTTGGGTTATTAGACAGAAAAGGTTAAAGATAATTGTTCATGACCCCCAGAATGCTAAATTCAAAATTTTTCTTTTTGAGGCTGTGTCAGGGGCAGGAATCCTTCCTCACAGCAGACGTGGTAGCGGTGTTAACAGAACTAAAGCTATTGGGTAACCGATTGTGGTAATATTTGAGTATGTGGTTAACATTTTGATGATCTGGTTGATGAAATATTTTGGATGCTTCTTTTTTTCCCCTTTTTTTTGTTTGTTTCTTTTTTTGGTCTCTGCTTTGTGTTTAGATGTTTTTATTGATACATTTTGTATGATGTTTTTATGTTTGTGTAAAAAGTCAAAAATGATGACTAATATGCACAAAAAAAAAAAAAGGATATTTACACCATTCCAATATGGCAGTTCTTATTATCTAGATCATCTCATGTTGTCGGCCATCGTGGCTGGCCATGTGATGATCCCTATGACAACCATGAGTTTACAATAGCAGAGATTGCCTCGCTACTCCCTTGACTTTCATTTCGAGCAGAGCGGCAGAACTAAGGCTAGAATACATCAATTTGCTACAACTGACGGTGGTAAGTGAGGCACATAATAATAAGAGATGGTATTCTTTTAAGATACGCATCACTAATGTGCAACATTTCTACAGAACTCCGTCAGAACGCTGCTTTGCTGGTTTAGAATGAAGACAGGTTTGAACGTTTATATGAATTCCCCTTATATCAGCATGAATCCCACAATAAGGATATTTGTGAATGAGCATGATGATAACTCCCATGTTCAGTTTATGGGCTAACCACAGATGCTAATCCAGACGTAGTTACTTGTGACAGCAAGAAGCACATTGCAAGAACAGGAATGATTAGCCTCTCTTGTTTACAGTGTCCCACCTACACCGATGGGTATTGTTAATAGGGGTAAAGTCAACAGATAAACAGGTTGATGCTAACTTATGCTGACAATCTTCTCCATTTGTTCTCTAGAGGTTCTCTATTTTTTGTTGTACTTTTTATGTTGGTACATCTTGTGGACTAATGTATCTAATGAATAATGTTGGACGCAATCACAATGACCTGAAACATACATAAATATTGGCTCGTGTGAAACATTGGCGCATGCTTGTGCACTACAAAACATACATTTGATCATATTTTGAAATATAGTTATAATGTTACAGTAACTGAACAATATTACATGGCACAAAATGGGCGTCTCCTATGGCCTTAACAATATCTCACCTGGGTGAATCTACACATAAATATGAATGATGATGGGGGTCATATTTAATGGTGATGGTAAACTGACTGTAGATGGATCAGATGAGAATTACAGGCCCTGATGGACTATTACAAGTCCGAAATGCATTGGCAGAATCTTGATCGGCACTTAAATTTAATTAAAACTTTCATTTTTAAAAGCAAAACAGTCAAGGCCTATTCTTTATACAAGGAATCACATGGAGAAATCAAAACTTAATTTGAAAGTTTTTAACTGTAAACTATAACCAAATAGTGGAAACTAGGATGTTCAGCCCACACCTAAGGCTAAAAAGCCTAGGTCTCTATATTTATTGCACTTTGAGGGGTCCAGCACTGTGGCACGTATTAGTGGGTCTGCACCCCACTTACAAGAATTACCAATTTAATGAAGATGTATCTAAGGAATTGAAAGATTTACCAAAAACAAATAGTGGTGCCAGCTCACAGCACTCACAAGCCCCACACACGCCATGGAAGAGGGTCAGGATGAGAGCCCTCTAGTTGCCTTATTGTTTTTCCATAGCGTCCATAACACTCGCAGTGTGGGGTGGTCCCATAGCCAGTTGGGTAATTCGTTATAGGGTGACCATAAGAGGCCCCTCACCTTGTGGGGATGAGCTTCCATAGCCTCTAAATAAGAAGAGTATGATCCAATGTCATCTCTCATCTCATGCGGTCTAACATCACCCGTAACTGGAAAGTTTGATAGTGAAGGAGAATGTCTGAAAGCCGAAACCTCCATGATCTCTCGGGAGGGCGAGAGCAGCTTTTTTTTATTTTTTATTTTTACTCTGGGTGGTTTATGCCACCATAAACACCTAGTGGCTGTTTAAGTCACTGGAAAAAGAGAGCAGTAAACAAAGACAACTTGGGAGGATGTTCATCTTGACTGGGGTCACACGGCCATACCAGGAGAGAACCAATGGATTCCATTTTTTTTAAGTCAGATTTCATAGCTTCAAGCAGGGGATTCAATTTGGCCCGTTTTAGGTTTGCAAGGTCGCTAGTGAGGCGAACTCCTAGATAATTAAGCGCCCAAAACAAAAATAGGGAACTTTCTGCAACATCAAACCATGAACAAACCAAAAATTAGACTATTCCAAAGCAGAAACTAAAATGGCTAATTTCTTCATTATGAAAATAGAGAACATAAAGGGGACATACAAGGGAATAAGTAAGTACTGGTGAGCAAGATTTGACCAGATCAAATTAGGAAACACACACAAACAATGGCTTAAGTTGCACCATCAGCGACAGTTCAGTGCTGGTTTGGCCCCAATCTATTTTCAATATTGATCGCGAATGGCCTTTGACACACTTTAGCATTTCTCTGCTAGGTGGCATCTTGCCAGTCAATGAGCATGGAAGCATACATGTGCTAGTACTTGCTGCAGGTGCGATGCGCGTGGGAGGAGAGCATGAATTGGCCAGGCATAAATGCGTAACTGGTATAGCGTAATAGACTAGGGTCTGAATCTGGTGTGAGGCTTATCATTTGGGTGACCCCTAAATCAACTGGGTCTCCGGATTCGATCCCCTCACTGTCACTACTTATGTGTTTGTTAATCTGTACATTTTACATCTGTGGCATTTTTTGAATGTGCTGGTGTTTTCTAGTTTTGCTTTGCCTCTGTTTTTCGAGCATATTGATGGTTTCCTTTTTACTTGCTTTAAGATATCAAAAAGCACAAATATACATTTGAAAAAAGCATCTTCGGAAATGGGAATCCATTGCGGCTCCTTGCCCTAGAATTGAATGCTCTCACCGCTTTGCAAGCACTATGACAATTAAGCCTGAAGAAGCATACATAAGCTTTAAACCAGCCACAGACCTCAAAATGAGCTCTGCTACAAAAAAAACGGAGAAAGTGCTCCGCTATCAACCGGCAATCACTTTCCAGCGATTCGTGTTATGGTATATAGTGTTCAGTTCCCATGTTCCCCCTGAGCTGCTGGCAACACATTCAGCCCTGTTCTTGAATGTTCTGTTTAAAGCATGGCTGATGAGGCAACACGCACTTTGCCTCTTGCCATCACCTAAAAGCCCCACATTAATTCAATCACCTCTTCACCTGGACTGCTCCTAGAGAAAGAGTGATGCTTCCACACCTAACTTTAAGCCACTCCCCATCTATAAACTTGGATACTGGACTATTAAGTATTAAGTGGCAGGCACCATGGCCTTTGCTTCTCCCTTCTGGCACCTTCACTTCGATGTCCCATGAAAGCCATCTTTAATGTTACTAACATTGCCTGCCCCTTCTCCCCAATACATTGAGGTTCCCCAATTAGCAACTCCCTGACACACATTTGGTGGCAGCACTCACCCAGTGACTGATCATGGATGGTGTTGGCGATTGGCGAGGGAAGGCAAAACATTTCCATGCATGTTCAATGAAAAATGATCAATTAGACATTACAGCTTTTTTTCTGATTACTCAATACTATGAAAAATGCTTCTGCTCTGTCAAAGGACAAGATTAGTATGGTCAATCGCAAAGGAAGCATGATCGTCGGAGCATAACGGAGAATGGCACTAATCAGGATCATAACACTGCATCATCAGCAGACTGGGAAAGCATAATGGAAATCGAGAGCCTTAGGAAACACATTTTTTAAAAAGCGCATTGTGATGTCTGGTTGCGATGACTGGTTATGGGTCATTGCTCTGTACTACTTCTAGTTGTATCTGACCACCAGTGTACTGTTAAGCCAAGGACACGAGTATAGAATATCAAGAAGTGTATAGAAGGCTTGTTCCCGTTGCCACAGTTATACTTTTCAAAAGCAAATGCAAGGAAATGCAATTTTTAAAAGAGTTCAATGAAAAACAGCATTGGATGGCAAGGGGGGGGTTGAAATATAAATATACCTCGCTAATCAGCGTCATAACAATGCAGCAACAGCCTGCAATGCATGCCCAAAATCATCAAGAACATACCCTAGCACTAGAGAAGACCTTTCTTGTCACTGCAATAATCATATCTACAGCCTTTGGCTCTCCGGAAGCTTTTGACTACAGCTCCCTTTAGTCTGGCAATTGACTGATCATGGGCATTTTAGTACAAACTATCTGGGAGGTGTGTACTTTTCTAGGTTTGCTATGATATGCGCTTCCTGGATAGTCCGTACAGCGGTACAGGCCTTGCATCCCTAGTATCTGTGCCGGGTGATTCATTTTCAGATTCCTTAGCCGGGAATCGGCAAACACGTTGTGTACCCAGCACTGATAGCAGCATATCTTGTCTAACGTCCTGCAAAGAAAGCTACAGTAATGTTCCATGACCGACCTGCAAGCGCTAACTGAACAGGTCTCGTATAGCCAAACATCGCATTATGGATATTAAATGAATCCAGTTGCTGTATATGAAGAAGAATGCTGAAGGTCGCAGGTCCATGCCAGCTGCATACTCATACCGGAGGCAGCCCCATCCACCAGTTGAGATGGCCACAGCGCAATGTTAAGATGGATTTTAGGAACCAGCCCTGAGAGAATTGGAGAGACCACCCTAGTATAGTGAAACAGGAGAAGAATCTTTGTCAAACTCAACCAAGGTAGAGTAGCTGAGCAGTACGGCTTAGAGTTTAGGAGATAGGGCATTGGAGTGGGGGGATGCAGTGGTACAATGGCACACACATAGAGCACTCCAATTATAAAGGAGTTATAAAAATAAAGTAATTAGGCCTTAAACTCTATGCAATGAAAATAGCAGGCAAGTAGTACTACTCAATCAAATCATCATCAATTCACTATTCAGTAATACATTGCCATACATTTCACAACAGGAAACATCAAATTAAACATACATATATTATGTCACACGTTGTAAGATCTAAAAGGAAGTTCTAAAAAGGAGTAAAAAGTATCTGAATGCTTAAAAAAAAAAACTCAGATGTCAAAAGAAATAAAATAAGAAAAAAGAAATTGAACATATTGATTAAAGTGCATGTGCAAGGGTAATTAATACACTAAAAATTAGACTGTCCTATATTTTATATGCATCAATGATTCCCAGACAAAATTTAAGAAGGAAGATATAATGCCAACAACGATTGAAACACCATTTCTAAAAAAAGGTTAGCAAGACCAAATATGGTGATTTTAAGAACAAATTGCCTATAGTGCAAAGAGTTGTGTCTGCCTGTGCCATGCTTGCTTTAATAACGTCAGAAGAGTCCAGCCCACCTTCAGAGAGTCTGCCCACAATAAATACAATAAGGCAGGTCAACATGGAGTAAAACCTGAATCTCGTAAAAGGGGTTGACTCTGGATACGAGCAGAAGCTAGACATAGAAATAGGAAGTGAGTTAGGTCTTCTGCTGTGGCTGTACACAATTGCAACTAGTCATCTTCTTGGCGTGACCAAAAGGAAATCTTCACCATGAGTGAAAGGCAGAAAATCTTGCCCTCACTATTAGTACCCTTTGAGTTGGAGCATTCACACACTTCAGATATTTTTGTGTACCATCTGAGATTAATACGGGACTATTCAGCTTCATTGAGCCCTGATCCACTACGAATGCATCTCCCAAGGCTCCTCGGAGGAAATTCCCTTGAGCAGAATCTCTCGCACTTCCGGTTGGCACTAGTGGCAAAGAGAATCACTTGTGGGGTTCCTCAAAAGGCGAAGATCTCCAGAAGGACTTCCTGAGCCAACTCCCACTCATGAGAGACTGCTCTGCCTTCACAGAGCGTCTGCCGCCGCATTTTCGTCTCCGGCCAGATGAACTGCCGAGAGTAAAATTCCCTGCTGAATGGCCCAGAACCAGAGCTGCATTGCCTCTCTGCACAACGGGAGTGATCCTACCCCCCCTTTTTTGTTAAAGTAATTCATGGCCATTGTGCTGTCCGTCATGATCAGGACACTCTTCCCCCGCACAGATGGCAGAAAAGCTTTCAGGGCTATCCTGATGGCCCTCAGCTCTAACAGGTTGATGTGGAGTTTGGAGTCCGGAGCCCAACGACCGCTGGCAGTCAAGTCGTCGGCATGAGCGCCCCATCCTGTGAGGGAAGCATTCAGCACTACAGTCACCTCTGGCCATGGTTGCCAAAACGGCTCCCAAGTGCCCTTCTGAGGCCCACTACAGAAGATCCTTGAAGACCGAGAGCGGAATCTGAACGGGATCAGTCATCTTGCCTGAGAACTGCAACCACTGCATCTTGAGGACCCACTGCAGGGATCTCATCCTCAGCCTGGCCTCTGGCACCAGACAAATGCAGGCTGCCATGAGGCTGAGCAACCTTAAGAATTCGAAAGCTGGGAGACTCTGGGCAGGTTGAAACTTGTCCACCATCTGCACAATGTGATGAGCCCTTACCTGTCCAACAAAGCAACGATGTACTGGAGCTGTTGGGAAGGTGTCAGATGCGACTTCTTGAAATTGAGGGAGAAGCTCTGCTTGTGAAGGGAGCGGCAGGTGAGACCGAGGTGAGCCAATGCTTGCTCAGGAGAGTGCGCACGGATCAGCCAGTCGTCCAGGTAGGGGTAGACGTGAATGTCCCCCACCCCCACCACCTCTCGCCTGAGATATGCTGCCACCACCACCATTATCTTGGTAAAGACGCTCTGGGCAGAGGTCAATCCGAATGGCAGGACCCGAAAATGAAAGTCTGAGTCGCCAGCCGCAAACCTCCGGTACTTTGTGCTTGGGATGAATCAGCACATGAAAGTAAGCATCCTGTAAGTCCAGAGACCCCAACCAATCCTGAAGTTGAAGGGCCTGGAGTACGTGAGAAAGAGTAACCATCTTGAACTTGTCCTTCATGAGAAGTTTGTTCAACCAACGCAAGTCCAGGATGGGTCTTAATCCCCAGTCTTTCTTTGGGATCAAAAAATAAGGGGAAATACCATCCCTTGTTACTCTCCGCTACAGGCACCAGTTCTATAGCGCCTTTCTCTAGCAGGGTCAAGATCTCCTGCACAATGAGTGGATTCCAAAGCGATTCCCCGGTGGAATGTCGTGAGGCTGCTTTAGGAAGGGAATGCAGTAGCCGTGGGCAATTGTATCCAGAACCCACGCATCCGAAGTAATGGCTCGCCACTCTTCAAGATGTTGAGACAGTCTGCCCCCAACCGGCGAACCATGCGATATGGCCTTATGGCTGTTTTGGAGCAGCTGCGGCAGCGCCTGAAGGCAAAGAAGCAGCTGCCTGAGCGGCTTTAGCACCTCTATTTCCCCAACCACCAGGGGTACTTTTACGCTGACCCCTTTGACTGGCGGCTCCTCTCGCTCTACCAAAAGGAAGAGTAGAAACAAAAAGAACCTCCACTGCTGTCCCCTAGGACGAAAAAGGCAGAGGTTGACGCACGGCTGCGCTTAAAAGATTTCACCGCAGCTTGAGGTCTGCAACCTCTCAAGGCTCTCGTCAGCCTTACTGCCAAACAAATGCGTGCCATCAAAGGGCATGTTTCAAAGACGCGCTTGCACATCCGGAGCAAAACACGACTTCTGCAACCGCGCTACCGGAACAGCAGTATTTTTTGGTCAACGATTTGTACAGCCGGAAGAGATTCCGGTGACTGCCAAGTAGCCACCACTCTTTTTTGTAAAGTCAGACGAAAAGGTAACACCCAGTCAGAGGACGTACCTTGATCTAAAATGTCTGGAAGATCATCCTGCACAAAAGCTTCAGGAAGACTGGACCAGCCCAGATACTTCGTGACCCTAGCCATGAGCCGCCTGTAGGACGACTCTGCATGACCCCCCCCCCCCCCAAGGCTCCAGCCTGCCAAATTCCACTTCCGGACAAGTGTCCAACCCACTGGCATCATGAAGAGTTTGCCTCAACTCTTCCAATTGACAGTCTCCAGAAAAGACAGGAGCCACATCAAGCTCAACAGGGTCCATATCAAAGTCTGGCCTTTCCTCCTCCTCATAAATGTCATCCAGAGGGAGGTAAAAGGCCCCGCCTCGGGACAGAAGAGGGTCTCAAGTCCACCACCAGCCTCACAGACTTAGAAGTAGCCTTCCTAAGAGGATCCACAGTATCAGGGCTCTCCAATGGTAAATTTGAGGCAAAAAGCCCCAAAAGGTGTCTAGAGTGCCGACGGCTTCGGCAACAGCACAGAGGGCTGGAACGAAGGCAAAGCTTCGACGTCATTCTCCGATGGACACGGCGGCGACAGTCGACACCGACCTTGAGCTCTTAACAGGTTTCTGCGGTCTTGTTGGAGACAAGAACCGAGACCTGGAAGCACGTCTCTTGCGACTATCCGGAGCCTTGTCCAAACAGTACTTCGAAGGTTCCCGATGAGCGATGCGTCGAGGACCCGAGCCGGAAGGCATGCGAGCCACAGTACGAGACCGTTCCTTGCCGACTTCATCAGAAGGGGCGGACGGAACTCCAGAGTCGAGGACTTCATCGGGCAAGCCACTTTCCTTGCGGCTCCATCCTCCGAGGACGACTGGGAAGGCGACCGGTGACAGCGCTTCCTAGAATGCAGAGATGAGGAAGACGAATGGCGGGAACCACTCCGGGACCGAGACCACCCCAGGACTCCTCCCGACGCAGAAAGTCACCCCTCGAATAGTCGGTGGACATCCCCTTGGACTTACTGGGTTTCGACCCCTACCTACCCGAAGCTTTCCCTTATGCTCCCACAAGGCCTTAGAAGTTAGCGACTGGCATTTGGAACAGTCGGTGTCGTAACTCTCACCCAAGCACTACAAACAAATGTGATGCGGGTCGGTAATCGACATCTTCAACTTGCAGCCAGACCACGTAGTCGTAGGGGTTGAAGAAGAAGACATATTCACAAGGAATACATGAGGCGCGCTGAGTCTCCGAAGCAAACACGTTTGCGAAAAAGACTGAACTGAGACTATGGGTGCTGTGCGTCCCATTTATAACATCCAGTGACGTCGCCCTCGAAGGAGGCCTTCAAGGGACATCGACCCAGCGCCATCGACGCAGGATGCCCTCTGCCGAAAAAAGTTTCCGAAGTGCACAGCTGTGGACATTACATGTCAAAGAGGTGGAAAACGTTGGAGGACACAATCCATTCGAAATGATGGTATTAAACACCTTGACATACAATAAATTGCAAAACTCAAAACTAATATTTCTGGGGTATAGATATGTCAGGTGGGGATGAGTTTGTTACTGTAGAAATAACGCAAGGGGGGAATGTTGGAAAGGAGCTAGAGCCTTTCTTCATTCTGAAGCACGTTACAATTAGGCAAGAATTCTGTTGACTGTTTTGAAAGCACTATAGCCCTGAGAAAGCCTTTTCATGCAAAAATAATCACACACAGGCTTGGCCAGGCATTAAATGAAATTAGTTGGTATTTAAATATAAGGTGCAAATAACTATTCAGCTGAATACATTTGTAAAAAAGTTAAATTGTAGTTGGTCTTTCTCAAAGCATGGTGAATGCAGCCTGTGCTACAAATAGAATACAGGCATTGCGTGGGGCCTGGCTAAGCTCTGGCAGAGCACACAAAGTGGCTTAGCAGCTGTTGCCCGTCCATCAAAACACTCAGGCAGGCTGGGGCTCATGTATGCAATGTAACACTATGTTAAAAGAAGGTTTTGAGGGCGATAACTGGATCAGACAAAAATATGGGAATATGTGTGAAGTGTGGAGATTATGGCAGGAAGGTGTGTTTATATATAAATGTTTATAATCTAGAAAATGATGAAAAATGAAGCAACTGTATTTTTGCATAGGCTAACATTATATTATGTAGCCTGTCCCAAACGGAACCCTGGCCATGACAGAAGGAAGACTTTGCAGCATCCCTTTTAAGGAATTACAGTTTTGGATGAGCTATGTCAGTATCCAGTAACCAAGTTGAACAGTATGTAAGGCTCCTGCTTGGCATCAGTCTGCAGGAGCTTGCAGAGGTTGGGGGGGGAACAGAACAGACCATTGAGGAGCAGAGTTCTTTGCTCCTATCCTCATTTTCTGTAAAGATTAAAGTTTGCTTTGCAAGATAAAGACTCTTGGCCTTAATTCCCTAGAGGGGTGCATTCATTCTGGTGTGAACGTGATTAGGGGTACCCATGTAAGTTGGGCTACCTTTCATACGGTCTGGGGACAGTGGCAGCCTCATGGATAGGGCCGCTGACAGACACAGCTGGTCTGGATACCAGATTGGTCTCGGCCACGCTGGGTGACTAGTATTATCCTGCAGTGGCACTGTCCAGAGTGTGTTGATCACACGTAAGGGGAGTGGAAACGGAGGAAAAGTGTACAAGAATCGTCACTCCCACGGGAATAAGACTATGTCCACCATGCTCCCTGGTTGAGGGAACCTGCTGGCAAACCTCTGGCACTTGGCGTTCACTGCTGTCGCAAAGAGATTGATCTGGGGCTGGCCCCATTTGCCAAACGGAAGATCCACCTGCTCGTGGTTAAGTTCCCACTGGTGGTTAGAACGCAGTCCCCTGCTGAGCGAGTCCAAGATGGTGTTCTTGGCTGCCGCTAGGTGAAACGGGACAAGGAACATGCCTTGACGAATGGCCCAGCGCCACACGTCCTGGACCTCCTTGGAAAGTGCCGGTGAGCGGGTCCCCCATTGTTTTCCGGATGTAGAACATGGTGGTGGGGGGGGGGGTCTGAAGATCCTCACCACCTTGCCCTTCAACAATGGCAGAAAAGACTTTAGGGCCCAGAATATGGCCTCAAGTTCCAGGATGTTGATGTGGAGGTCCTTCTCTTCAGGGTTGTCGGAGGTCTCTGGGGTGTAATTGTCCGGTGTGGGCTCTGCATCCCTTTAGAGAGGTCTCCGTGGTGGCCGTCACCTGGTAAGGAGGAACCTGAAACCGAGTTCCCTGGATGAGATGCAGCCATACACCGCACCACTGTATCGCCCAACGGAACTCCATGTTGAGGGAGATCTTGTCCTCAAAATTCCCCAGACACTGGTAAACGAGACCTCTCCAGGAGTTCCTGGATGCGAAACATGTGAAGTCTGCAGAGGCGCACAAGGCTGATGCAGGAGAACATCATGCCCAGGAGCAGCTTGATGGACCGAACCGTTGTAGTCTGAGCCGACAAGTGCTGCACTTTGCCTTCCGACGTGAAACCCCCAAATAAGTGCATGTACTTTTTCAGGATCTAGACTTGATTCCCGGTCAGAGCTTTGTGTTACTGGAACTGGAGAAGAGGAGAGGATATGTTAACATGCTAGTTGTCGCCCTCTATAGCGACAAAGAGAGAAGACTGTGTGGAGAATACCCAGAACACTTTACAGAACACAAGACAAGAAACCAGCATTGCCCAAGCCAATCACCTGAAATCCTCCGCTTCATCTCCAGCAACCAGCTATCCTCCTTTAGGCTGTTGGGTCTAATCAGTTTCGTCTCCTTAAACTCTGTCTTGTTTTTGGATGCTGGATGTCCCGGGTACTGATCATTCACTTAAAAAGGCAACATTGCTGCCATTGACACCATCCAAAGTCAGCATGTGGCCCAGGAACTAAGTCGACCACAACCGCTTCCCTACTGGAAAAGGGGCATGTCTGGAGCCTGTGTTCCTCTGCCACCAAGATCCAAACCTGCCAATCCCTGATGTGTTTTTTTCCACCACCTCACCTGAAGTGTCCTGGTGGACTGGACCTCCATCAGGAAAGTAGCACTGGTTGTGGTCAAAGATTGTTTGAGCTTTCCAGCTGGGGGTCTTGAGGCACTCCATCTGCTTCGGAGATTGGAACCACCACATAGCCAGATCCAAACCAGACACCTACTTCAACTTCTGCATATGCGTCCCCTGGACCTGCTGCAACATGACGAACAGCGTGGACAAGTGGTGCCAGCGATTCCGACTCTCCTGCGGGGGCGATTTACAAAATCGGAATTTGGGGCGTGAGTGTATTTCCCACTGTTGGTGCTCTGTTGTCCCGTAAGGATTGCCTGGCTGTAAAGTCCACTTCCCAACAATATCCTTAACTGTTTCTTCACAGTAAACTTTATGGCTTAGGTATCCTCCATGGGGACCCCTCTGGAGAGTAGGAATTAGGATTTTTTTTGTCCTCCTCACACACACCCACAGTCACTCTCTATCCCCCCATGGCCACTCTCTACCCACCCCAACACACCCCACCCCACCCCACCACACACCCTCTACCCCGAACCACCACACACCTACTCTCTGTAGCCCCATACACCCACCCCACCCTCCCATTGCGTGTGTTGGTTGGGTTTTGTTTGGAATACTTTTGACAAGTCCTCCCCCAAGGCTGTTTTGTTCTCCATGTTTTTGGCCCCAATCAACAACCATCACCCCACTCTCTCCAACTCCATCCCAGTCACCCTACCCCCAACCCTCTCAACCCACAGCCACCCATTCCCAACTGTCTCTACCCTCACCCACCCAATCCCCACTCTATACAGCCCACCCTAACCCAACCCCGTCTACCACCACCCATCCACTGTATCTCCACTCACTCTACCCCCACACACCCTGTACCCTCACCACCCTGCCCCTACTCTCCCTCTACCCACACCCTTTGTTTTTCCAAACCCATTTTACCTAAAGTGTGCTTTTACCTTTCAAACTACATACCTATTGGCTTTGGCATAGGGGAACTGGAGACTTCCTAAACCCTTTCCCAGGTGCTTACCAGGGCACTAAAAACTCTTTCAGAACACTGGAATCCTTACGTGGCTAAGTAGGGACTGCATAAGTTAATGGGTAACTGCTGTGAGAAACTATCTGAGGGCGTCCTCACATTTACTTCCCTTGAATCCCATTTCCAGGTGGCCAGGGAAAGACCATCGCTTGTAGATCCCCGACCATGGTGGTGGGGAAGCAAGGGAGGATCACCTTTGTGGAGGGTCCTAAGGGATTTGGGAGGTAACGTCTCTGAGGGAGATGGAGTATCCTACCCTCCCTATTACATAAAGAAACCATAATCCCAGAAGCCTTCATGGGATGTTACCCTGACAAGAGAAAACAGGGTAACATTAGGAAGAAATATAAACCTTGCAGACGCAGGAGGAGAGTAAGAGATAGGAGGGTGCCCACACGAGAGATGGCACCACCCTTTCCCTAAATGTTGACCAACCTAACCCTTCCATGACCTTTATGGGCCACTGCAAGACCTCTCCCCTCATTTTCCCACATTTAACATTTGAAAGTACTGGACGGGGAAGAATACATGAAAACTAGACCTTTAATTTTACTACTCTGGTACTGGGGCAAAGAAGATGCCCGCAAAGTATGGTGAGAGTCTGGCATGTCCTCTTAATCATAGTCGGGCAAACCAGAGTAAGGGTCTACACCTGCAACCTGTTAAGTGGTTGCAGGTGTATCAAATGAGGGTCAGAGAACAGCAAGTAACAGGGAGGAGAAAGCAAACTACTGAAACATAAATTGGCACACGTGTGAAGAAGTTGTAGTGGGGGTGCTAGACCCCTATTACCCCTCAAACTGAATATGGGTAACATACCAGTTTGATCAATGGTTCCAGTATTGCAAAAATCTGAATTTTAGTGTTTTATGGCGATATATATTTTTTTAGAGTCAGAATTCCCCACACGTATGAGGGTATTTTAGGTATTACACAAATATCATTAATATCGAAAATCTAGTCTGAAAACTGAATTTGAAAAACTTTATGCATAAAAATAGAAATAATAACTCACCATCAACAGAACATTCAGACCAGGGCTCAATTCGTTTTTAAAATGGATGCCAGAAAACAAGATGGGGGCAAAACCCTTATTCATGCAAGATAATTAAATAATTCTCTAGCAGCAGTTCACTGCAGCTGGTATATATATTTAGAATTTATTGACAGTAATTCTGACAGGGATGAGTCGTGGGGGCCGGTTAGAGGTCTGTGAAATTACCAATTAGAGCAAACTGCTTGGTTTGCAACAAATGAGATGAAAAGCATGGTATAGCCTGCCAAAAAGACTTGTAATCTGATAACAACTGCTCCTTTCCAGACATCAAAGGATTTATAATAAATTCTGGTAGGATCTCACACAAATTTAATTAGCCTATGTGCCAGTCAAGTGAGAGTTGCCAAGAGAAGTCACGTGGGCTTGGTGAATGACAGTCAAGCCAACCAATAATAGACAGGGTAGGGGTTTGCTTGTGGATGTAAGCGTAGTAAAATGTAAAGTTGCATCACCCGGAGAAAAGTGTAAAAAAAAAAAAAGGGAGCGGATTCAAGAGCTCAGTGCTGCCACTTCTGATGTCTTAATAAAGACGATTGCCGAATCCAGTCCGGGCGTCCGTCTACCTCCTTGTCTTGTGTCCAGTCTCTGCTGCTTGATCGACAGATGTCAAGTGCCCAGGGAGGGCATTGGGCCCTCCACTTCAAAGTGTCATTGAAGGGTGGGGTAGGAACAAGACCCACACAAAGTTAACTTTTATAAGTGAATGCAGTGTGGCAAGGCCAAAGACTGGCTAGAGGCGAGTGACACGTGATGGCAGAACCAAGAGTTTGAAAAGGAAAAGCCAGAGAAGTGTAAAATTGCACATAAAGCCAAGAGGCCAACAAAGATGAATTAAGAAAAGGTGGCTTGGTGCACAGGGGCAAATGCTGAAGAACCTGCATGGGCTCCAGAGCCGAGGGATCCCGGTTGCGCAACACGTGATGGTTGGACCATGTTGTCCGACAACTGAGCCTAGACCAGTGAGCCCTGAATAAGGAAATCCAAAGACATTGTCTTTGGACAAAGACCAAGGAGAAGCATTATAAGTAAACTGGTGAAGCAAACCAGAAGGAGGGTCAGGCTGACCTCGAGTTATGTTGCACTTTATAAAAGACTGAAACAAGTATAAATGGGCGAGTTAAAAAAAAAAAGTCTTCGGAAAGAACCCTGCGATTTGAATAACTGCATGTGCCGTCTTGAGAACAGAGCCTCAAGACCTCTTGTTTTTTTAACTGTGTTGCTTGAAACTTGGGGAAGGGAACCCCGAGGATTGTTTGGAACTGTATTGCCTTGAACGTGACAAAGGCAATCTTGAGACTTTTGTGGAACTTTCTTGCACTTGGTGATGGAAAGCTGAAAGAGCTGGGAGCTGGAAGAAGCTCAGAACTTCAAGTTAAACACCTTTTTTTTAGTTATTAACATGCCTACACATTGGTTAGCTTTAGTTGTGAGGGCAAGAATAGGTTTTGGACAGAGACAGATTAGGTTGAACTATTTGACTCAGACTTTCCTTGGTTTCATTCAGGTAGGGAAATCCCACCTGAGCATAGGGCAAGTTAGGCCTTCTACCATCCTACCATTTAAGTAAATAAATATCTTTGGTTTGAACTTGAAGTCTGTTGTCTGTGTCTTGCTTCACAGTGCCTTTAACACTGCCTTAAAGGCAGATTGTACCAAGTGGTTAACAATGTAAAACAGCTTTAAAATTGCTTTAATGTTTATAATAGTGTTGTAGTGTAAAGTATTAGGTAGCCCCGAAGGGGGACTACGCAGTGGAGTAACTTTGCTGAAAATTTGGGGGGGGGGGGGCGGAGCATGACATCCGAAGAAAAGGTGACCCAGCCGAAATAATGGGGACAAAATGGTGTGCCATGAAAGTTGGTGGGGGGGGGGGAAACCAAACACCCCTGTCCGCCCTAAAATTACACCCATGGGACTACACAATGCATACCAGTATGTATAGTATAGATCACCCTTAGGTTTAAATGCAATTTCATACATCTGTGCTGACCTATGTTACCCCCCCCCCCCAGATGCAAGTCTTCCTTGATGCTCAGGCTATGCAACCCAGAGAAAGCCCTTGCCCTGCTCATACAGAGTCTGACATCTCAGATCAGAGGCCCCACACAGTTGTAGTTCTGAAAATCACTCCTAAAAGAAAGGGTGCCATAACTTGTATGTATGCACACACCTGACCAAAAGTCAAAATATATTTCATCATAACTCATTATGTTGTGTAATTTACTAACAGTGCATTCTTTAGAGAATGTACAATGCAGACTTTTGGTTTCAGTTAATTTTTGTGGGGCTTGTGCCACAAAATTACAGAAGAGAGAGAGGGAATGGGGGTTCTGAACTAAATATCTGGTTGCCATGAAACTGCCAAGTCACTAAAATTGGTTTCCAAACTCCTCCGCCATACTTGTAAGAAGCAAGACAGGTGCCAGGATTTCCATTTCCCAGCTGAGCAGTGATTACATATTGGCTAGCTGTCGTTTGGCTAATTTACCCCACTGCTCTACTTCACAAACACATGCAAGCAGTCAATCCAAACAAGGGCATTCTGTTTCTGAAAGCTACAGTCCTTGTAAATCAGGTGCGCACCCATCTCATTAGAGAACCTATTTTATACATCTTTTCAAAGTGCCTACAATATTAACACATATTGTTCACACTTTGTACCGCCGGACATGAGGCTCCTCCATTCCAGGCCTCCATCTCCTGTGCTACACAAATCAAGGAGAGCTTCCTAGTTTATAGAGAAGCCGCAGTTCGGGATTAAAGTCAGATATTTAATTACTCTTCCCCACTTGGGCAGACAGAGATGCAACCAACCACTGAGGACACCAGGGGAGACTCCCTTGAAGAGCTTCAGTCCCAGGCAAGGAAGGAATCTCGGCAGAATTCAAGCCAATGCAAATTAATGATGAAGTATGGTAGAGGGGTGCGTGCCTGCAGTACCACACTATGGCACGGCACAAGTGTGCCATGAACATGATTCTAAAGAATACATCTAGAAGCAGGGACATGTGGTTATGGAAGCAATCACTCAATTTGTCTAGGAAAATATCTGCATTTGTAGGCCTAGAGAAAGAATCTAGTACTCCTGGTCGCAAACCCTGCATCAGTGTTGACCCAAAATGATGAAAAGAACAATCAGCGTACCCAGGAAGATAACCCCACCAGTCAGAGGCAGCCAGAGAATGGAGAAAGCACCAGGAGCACCCGACCAAGCAGATCTGCGTAGCTTAATGGGCAAGACGGAGCAGCCAGTCAAAGAATGGTCCCATGATAAGAACACTTTTCTAAGTGAGGGAGGCTCCCTACCTAGCAGCGCTATAACAAAGAGGATTTCGCAGAGGCGACAAACATCCCAGAACCAGTCCAGCTCTGAGACAGCCAGTCCAGCCATAAAGGAGGCCAGGAAGGAAGACTAGGAACTGCCCTGCGAGGAAATACAGCAGAAAAAAAAGGGAGCAAGAACAATAAGGCACCTGGGTCCAGCCAATATTCCCAAACATGGTCCTCCAAAGCATCTGCCCATCTTCAGGGCAAATTGAGCAATTCCATAAGAATGTACCGATGTCTGATAAAGCACCGAACACTCTGCTCCATCCACACTGGATGTGTACCGAGGCTGTGTGAGAAGGGGACCAGTGTTAAACTAGTCCAAACCACCCTAGAGGTTGTACAGCAAGCCCATTCTAGCACAAAATACATTTTAGTTTGGCCTTGCCGTCCACACAGATAAAGGAATGTCCAGAAACAAAATGGCCAGGAGTAGAACTCTAACACCCAGGTGGCTACCATATAGTTACAATAGGCTACTAATGCAATAAAATTGGATGCACCCCTCGTGAAGCCAAAACTAAATTGCAGCTGTCACTATCCTACCGTAAAAGTGATGTGCAATATAATCACCCGGGGGCCAAAAGGGCTATGGAGAGGCTAGTCGCCATATGGGCTACCATAAGAGCACATTCAAAAGGGGTGGCAGTGTCACTTTAGTTCCTCTAGTCACGAAAGAGACAAGAAAAGCAACAAGAAAATGCTACAAGTTGTGGGTTCCATAAACTGTGGAAAGCAGAACCCCGCCAAAATGAAATTGTCCCTATAGTGAGCATCTTCAATGGAGAGCTGCACAGTTTGTAGGTATCTATTGCTGCGCAAGGTACAGTCACCCACCCCACGAAGAAGCAGATTGTTTTATGCACTGGCCAGGAACGTTGTTTTGGCTGGAGAGGGTATGGTCAAGTGAGGAACACATTCAAATTGTGTAAAATACTATGATACGAGTTGGCCATTGCATTCTAAAAATGTATGGAGGACATCTCTGGAATAATCCCCAGACTGGCAGACAATGTTAACAGAAACTCACTGTTTAATAGATCACAGTTTTACTGTTAAGGGTAAGATGAATAGGTCAACCATTGCCATTTGTTAGTATGGCAGCAGGCTGTTATTTCTAAACTCTGGCCTGATGAACAGATATTTAGGAGGCCACCCTTGCGAGTGAAAAAGGGACACTTCTGGAAAGATAGCCAGACCAATTCACGGTAGCTTGGAGAGCAGTCAAGGACAAGTCTCAGGAGGAGTGAGGGTGATCAGGGGTCTCCAATGAGCACACCCAGAATTACAATTAGATTGAGTATACAAAAATATACTATTTATTCGGCCCAAGAATTAGACACAAATGAATAATGAAAAGCGATAGCAAAAATACCACACCAGCATCACACTATGTAAAATATATACAATTACTGGAGTCAATGCAATAAAGTTAGCAACTCCACCAATACCTGTAAGGGAAAAGAGCAAATAACCCTTAGAGCATAGACAATCTTCAGAAATAGAAACCCCTAACTTTATAAGTCCAACCTTACGATGAATGGAGCCTTGAGCTCAATATTCGATGCATGCGTAAAAGCACTCAGTTGTGTGTAAAAAAAAGCCACAAAGTACTTTTTTTAGGAAGCTGGCAAAGTTAGGGACAGAATTCTGTAATGTGAAAACGGGTTCCAAAAGTCAGGGGAGGATCTGCTGCGATAAACAAAGCTATTCCCAACATTCGGAGGACTCTAGGAAACAGACTACCCAAGCCAAAGAGGACCACAAGGAATCATCTGTGCGTAAAACATTATGGATGAACAAGGGGCCCCCGGTTAAGTGGTTTCAGCACCCACGGCCCTTAGCGCAGTTTTGGTCCAAACTTGGTAGGTCTGGAAGGGGTTGTCAGAGGTTAGACTTCCCGCCCTCGGTTCGGCAATAAAGTGCAGAGGCGCTGCGTGTGCAGATGCAGGTCCGGTACACAACAGGAGCTCTAACTCTTGATTCAAATGATTAACAAACACTGATGTAGCTGATCTCGGGGCACAAGGAGGAATGTGGGAAAACCACCTTCAGTAAACCTCACTGTAGTAGTGGCCCAATGGCACCTAACTCTCGCGATCTGACTCAGGCTTCTCTCTCATCACCCAAAGCAGCAGGGACAACGAAATTCAGTGAAAAGGTACTGTGCAGTGCAAGTTAGGATTACCCAGAGATTTGAGTAAAAACGGAAAACAGCGACGCTCCTGCACAGTGACCAAGGTTTGAGCTGGACTGTCCCCTGGATGGCACAGGGACACTTCCAGAATAAGATCTTTCGCAGGGCAACCAGGAGGTGTTGAGAGTGCCAAAGGATTGAAGCACCTTCGCAGGTCTGAGATATAGCGCAAAGCAGGACTCTCCCGGGACAACAGTGGGTTCAGAGTGCCAACCTCCTTCAGGTCGGAGGATAGTCTTTGGTTCTTCTTCGCTCCTCCGGATACTTGGCTCTGTCTACAGGTCGATTCGGACCTGTTGCGGGTCTGCATTCAGGACCCCTCTTCATATCCACAAGTCTGGTGAGTGCTCGCACCCGGCCGGCCAATAAGATGATCTGCCCAACTCATGAACGCCAGCAGTGGTCCAACCAGGGACCACTGAGGCTCTCATGTTCTCTTGCACACCAGACATCCTAGCAGCAGTAGTGTGGATTGGGACCAGACAGCCCCAACCCACTTCCTGGGTACCCCCACACCTGACGTGCAGGAGCCCGCAAAGAAAGCGGCTTTCGAGTGCAACTACATGCCCAAATAAGCAAAAACTGGTTCATGAAGAGCAGGGGCGGGGGGGGGGGGGGGGGAGGACAAAATGGCCAACGGAACAGACAAAAGACCTTGTGGCATGGCCATAATGGACACTAGTCATGAGCCCAAACCCGGTAAGGGCAGTATGGCTCGGTAGAAAAAGTTAAAATGCAAAGAAAAGCTTCTATTGCCACAATCTGTTCATAGACACGCTTTGCAATAACCAAAAAAATCCTTAGTGGATGACTAGGGCCAGAAAACACAAGGACGACATTGTGCGGTACTAACGTACTCTGCACAATGGTAAAATGTTACCAAAAGTTGAAACGAAGTCAAAAGTCTAAGAGAAACCAAGTTTCTCACTACTGACAGTCTGAAAGACATGTCAGTTGACCTGTCAGAATGAGCGAAAGCCCAGTGAAGTGCGGCTGAAGCCTGTGCTCCACTGCCAAAATGTCAGCATAGGATACTGTAACAAAAAAAACGTTTATGGGTGGGGAGAATCCACAAATATAGAGGGAAGTTGCCTTTAGAGAAATGTTCCCTAACACAGCCCACATGGGGGATCTTGTAGAGAGGCAATAGATGGCCTTGGGCCAAAAAACAAACAAAACAATGGATGCGGCCAGTATATCAAAATTGAGCTTAGAGAAAGAATTGGGGAATGGCATGTGACCATGAGGTAAGAGGGAGTGGTCTTGGCCTTTTTGGCAATGAGGATAGCTGGTTGTATAAAAGTTGAAATATATTAATTAGTGTGCAGTATGGTACAGGCTTAGTTGTTACAGTGGTGCAGCCGAGGATGTGCAACTTGTAAGCCTGTAACAACTGCCAGAAGACAAAACCTTTTAGAAAACACAAAAAGTGTGACTAATTTTAAACTAGTTTCTTTCAAAGAATAAGGGGAAAATACCCAAAAATGAGGCAAATTAAAAAATATATGCATGCTATTTTTTATTTGGGTTACTTTCTTCTCAGGGGTGACCCACGCATTTCATTCAGTGAGGTGGATGGACAGCATAAGGTTATATCGATAAAGGTAAACTCCCAAATTTTTGTTCTCAGGGGGCCAGTATCTCAAAACGGGAGGATACAATAAGAAAGTGAGAACTGGCTACCCCTCTCTCAGTGCTACCAAAACGGGCTAAACAGACTTACAGCCTACTAATAAGCAAAGTCAGACAATTTTCAATTCGTGCACATAATAAGAATTGCACGAAAGGCCAGAGTACCAGGATAAGGAACCATCTTATGTGAGAGATAAAATATATTCACAAAATATCATGTATAATATAAATGTATTCATGACGATAGTCTAATATCTGAAAAACCACCTCAAATAAGAGAGGCCACAACTACTTTGTTGAACCCCTTATTAAATGAATTGTACTTGTTCTATTTTATACAAGTGAGAAGAATCTCAAAAATGTGCAATATAGATTGTAATATATGTGTATCACACGATGTTTATCTGTTTTTATCATTGGTGATGGTTTGTGATTGTGAACAAATTTATATTATACATGATATTTTGTGAATATATTTTATCTCTCACATAAGATGGTTCCTTGTCCTGGTACTCTGGCCTTTCGTGCAATTCTTATTATGTGCACAAATTGAAAAGTGTCTGACTTTGCTTATTAGTAGGCTATAAGTCTGTTTAGCCTGTTTTGGTAGCACGGTGGATGGTGGAAGTGCATTTTTAAATGGACAGGGTTAAAAAAGGGCTCTTCATTGTGGCTTGCACAGCAGTGTGATGTGTGACCCACCCATGTGTATTACCCAATTAAGGGGATGTGCCCCTCTCACGTGTATTGCCCTTTTAAAATGGGCCATGACTTTGTCATGGCACAAGCTAATAAAAGGAGCACCTGCAGGCACGTGCAGTAGAACGGCTGAAGACTCCAACTACGGATCTCCTGTTGTCTCCGTCTCTCATTGTGGGCCTGCAGACCTACGCCGTGTGATCACAGTACGGCCCTGGCCTGCAGGCCCCATGCCGTGTGGTCAGGGCCCTGCAGGCCACTGCTCCACCCCAGACCAGCCTGGTGCCCTGGGTTCAGCCCAAGCACCCACCATCCAGGATGTTACCGGCATTCAAGGTGCTGCGACACCTAGGCTGTGCCACGCAGCCTCACAGGGCCCTGCCCGGCAACTAGCTATAAGTCCAGGTGTCTGACCCCGGAACACCGGCATGGTGCTTGACCCCCCTCCCCCCCAGCGAGGCCGGCCATATTCACCACCGCCAACCCCACAATAAGCAAGATTTAAAAAATCTGTTTTTGGGATGGAAACGCAAGGGCGACTGACAGCACCAATTCTTACCAATACTGCATCGCATTACGAAACAAATGAAGAAAAAAAATAATAAAACCACCCCAGCGACGGCCAAGACTGTCATGCATAAAACGCGCAGAAATGCACCTTGAACTTTTGGTGGGCAAAGGTGCAATGCACCAGGCTATGCCCACCGGGGAGGGGGTCAGAGAGCCCCCCAGAGGCAGAGGGCCAAAGGATAGGTGTTGTGTCCTTGACTCCCGCAAATTAAAAAAATGCATTACCCGGCCGTCTGAGTGGCCGTCACTTAGTGAACTGGTATGTCAGGTGCTTTGTTCTGTAACCCTTATTATGTTGGTGTGAAAGGTTTGCGGGTTGGGGACCGTGTTTTGGTTCCTGCCTGTGTGGAGTGCGGCCCCACAGGGGTTTCTAAGGGAAGGGAAAGGTGGAGGGTCAGCTTGGGTGCTTCTCCCTCGAAGGGCTGTCCTCATTGTCCTGATCTAGGGTTCAGAGGTGGGGTCGGGTGGGGGTTGGGAGCATTATGATGTTCCTTATGTTGGGATTGGGGGCTTGGGAGGTGGACTTTGGTGTGGTATGTGCCCAGCGGAAAGAGGGCCAATGATGGTCTGGTCCTTTGGTGTTGTGTATTTCATCACAGGGCTGGATGTTGACCGGTGGGGGGACCTTTGTTTGGGGTTGTTTTGGGGGCAGGGGTTGTTTGAAAGTTTTTTGGTAAAGGTGGTGAAAAAAATTGGCCGCATCTACGATGCGGAGCACACATTCAAATACCCTTTGTGAAGTGGCCCATCTTTTTTTTGGCACAAGGGATGAGATACTCTTGCACTAAAAAAAATATTTTTTTTAAAAAGGGTACAAATCTGCCCCTTAATGTTTTATCCCCCTTCACTTTCTAGCAACTTGCTGAAAATGCATAGTAGGAGATGTCTAAAAGTTGTTATACACTTATTACAGGCACTGGGTGTTGTGTGTTGGTCTAGTGGTCAACGTTACGTGAGCGTCACAAAAGGGGCTCTGCTGGCACGTGAATGACAGTGCAGCAGAGCCCCAGGAAGCGGCAACTCGTGTCTGTGTGTTCTGTGCGGTTGCCACGCGATTGTGGTCTGGCTTGCAGCACGGCCCGAGTGCCCTCGGAGCCGCGGGTGCTGGTAACTGGGGGTGATCCCCCCACATTGTGAAGACTTCGCCCGGTGACCCGGGCGCCGTAGGGTGTTCCCCTACCATCGATCCGCTGGTTGCCCCCAGCGCATCTGCCATGTCGGGTGATCCCGACGGTATCTGTGGCCCGCCCCGGTGACCGGAGGCGGGCCACCACATTGGCAACGAGGAAGTCGCGATCGCCTGTTGGTGTTCGCGGCGGGCGGGTGAAAGGACCCGCGGACACAGCCGCAGCCGGCGGCCGTGTGACAGAGGTACATGCGGCCGCCCTCCTCAAGAACAAAGGAAGGGGGCGGGGCCTGGAGCTCCGGCCTGCGGCAGCGTGATCCACCAGAGCGGGAAGCACACCTGCTGAAAAAAAGCCACAAACTGGTTTTTCTTTTCCTCGCAGTGCGAGAAGGAGGGGCGCCGCGCTGTAGGTGATCCAGGGACCTGCACCGACAACTGCGCATGGGTCACCTGGTGCCTGTTGAGGAGGGCGCATGAAACGGAGCCGCAAGCATACCCAGGCGGCCTCGATCGAGTCTAGCGGAATCCACGTGGCTGGATTCACGTGGGGAGGGAGAGCCGCAGCCCTACACAAAGAAAAGGAGCAGGGGCCTCATCTCGTGCCCCAGAACAACTGGTGAGCGGCAGACAGGGCAGCAGTGACAACAAAAGCCATTCCATGTTAATTCGCCCTGTTGCCTGTTCCTGCCTTCCGCCTCAGGGGTAGCGGCTCCATTCGGAGTGCTCGTGCGCCCGCTGGGAAAGACCTGCCGGGTGGCATCACGGAGGCCCACGATCAGCGAGCGCTGAGGGAGGGGCCTACAGCAGCAACAAAGGGGGGGGGGGGTTCGCCCAGCGTGTTACCCTGATGGGCTGCCCCCATCTGGACACCCTGCTACTGTCAATATCCACACAAGGGGTCAGGACACCAGCGGCGCGGTGACTGAACGATCCGCAACAGCCAGCCGCCATCGCCATAACAGTCATCCGGCCCAGCAGGTACCATGACGGAGGAAGATAATGAGGGCATATGTCGAGGACAGCTTGCGCCACTGCCCCACTTTGATGTGATGGGCTTGCCCGCCAGTTTGGGACCCCGGTGGACAGCCTGGGTTGAAAACCTAGAACTATACTGCGAGGCGATGGAGATCAAGGATGCAGCGAAACGCCCAACACTCCTGTACTCCGCCGGACTGGCGGTTCAGAGGCTATTTAAGACTTTGAGGCCCCGAGATCAGTCGTACGATGCAGCCATTGCAGCCCTGAATGAGTATTTTCGTCCCTTGGTCATCAGGGACTACGAACGATTCCGGATGAGGTGTGCAAAGCAGGAGGAAGGGGAGAGCCTTGATGCGTTCCATCGGAGGCTGCGTGGCATTGCACCGTCCTGCGTCCTGGGGAACTTCGAGGGGGATGAGATCAGAGAGCCGATCATTTATGGCTGCAGCTCCTCAAAGCTACGCAAACCTGAGGGACCCGGCTCTCATCCTCGATCGAATACTAGAGCTTGGCCGGGCCTAGGAACTGGCAGAGGTGCAGGCCTCGGTCATGGACTCCTCTAGGCATCACTTCAAGAAGAAGGCCCCCATGCAGCGAGTGAAGATTGAGGAGGTGGCCGCTGTCAGCAAGAGGCCAGGAGGAAGAGTGATGAGGAGGGGAGACTGGCTGAGGAGAGACCCCAATACCACAATATGTCATCAGTGTGGGTGGGATCTTCCACACCCGCAGGACTGCCTGGCGATGGGACAAATCTTTGGAAGGTGCGGGAAAGGAGATCACTTTGCACGGGTGTGCCTCGCCCCAGCCAGCATGGTGGGGGTATCGGGGGGGCGGGGGAACGAGTCGAAGGGGAGAAGGACCCCCAAGGTGGCGGCAGTCCAGGTGGCGCAGGGTCCCCAAGAAGTACCGTATGATATGGGGGAGGAGGAATATGAAGAGAATATATTCTTTTTGTCCTGCAGCAGCGCCGGTGGCCAGTTTGATCCCGGGATCCTAAGAGTCTGAGGAGCCCGTCGTCGGGCACCATGGTGTGCGGACTAGAACACACCTGTTTGTTTGCAGTGCTAAACGGTTACATTTTTAGGAGCCATTAAGAGGTGCTCAGACTAGAATGCACCCAATGTGTGCTGTGATGATGTAGGGGCACGGTGGGTGCCCGGACTAGAATGCACTGTTAGGCAGAAACCTGTGCAGTTCCCTCTGGGACCACTGCAAAAGATTTAAGACTACAGGTGTTTGGCAGTAAACCCACTTGGTAGCAGTCTGTACCACACAGATTCACTTGGTAGCTGTGGCTGAGCAGTCAGACTTCCCTCAAGAAGAGTTATGCAGTATACAGAGCATTCACAATAGGTCAAAAGAACACAGTAGAACAAGCAAACACTGACCAGAGCTTGGTGTAAAAGAGATATAATTATTTATTTAAAACCACATCTAGTAAAACACGCAGGCACTAATATTAAGCAGTTCAAAAACACGGTCACTAAAAGATATACACTCCCTTAAAAGAATATTAGATAAGTCTTAAGTAAAGCCCCACTTATTTTCAGACAGCGGTGAGCGCTTAACGCAGATGGCACTCCAATAATTCGTTTTAAAAGGGAGAGAAAAGCAGAGCATAAATTAAAACAGATCCCAACACTTTCACAAGAACACAGTAAGAGAGGAAGGCAGAGTCAAAATCGTGAAGTTAGAGTTCAGAAGGCCGGATCCACTTTAAAAGGATCAGAACGAAATGTGTCCAAGGTCACACGGTTGAAAAGTGCACAAAAGTCTCGAAAAGGTTCAGAAAGAGTTGGACCAAAAGAAAGGGACCAGTTAGATGGTCAAGGCGGCCAGCCCAGTCCAGAAGGTTAAGGGATTATTATTACCTTGTAGCAATCTTTAGACAGGGAGGCCTGGAGGAAAGTGGTGAGAATGCTCCAGCGGGGGCAGTTGTTCCTGGCAGCGGATGCAAGTCGGTGTTTCGTCTGGGGGAAGAGAGGATCTCGTCGGGGAGGAAGACAAGAGCCCGTTGCACTACCAGGGGAGAAACCAGCCGCGGAGTTCTCAGTTAAAAGGAGCGGTCCTTTGGTCTGGGTCCAGTGGTAAGTGGCTATCCGGTTGCCGGGGTGCTTGGCACGGGCAATTCGACCACAAGACGTCCTGGGATGCGAGAAAAAGGTAAACCGGTTGTGCGCACCAGTCAGGGGAAGAAGACTCTCCAGCAGGGAGATCTTCTCTGTCGTCGGGAAGTGGTGAGTCGGTTCCGCAGGGCTCCACCGGTGGTGTCGTCGTAGCAGGTCGGCTCAGCTTCTCCCTCGTCGGATTCTCAGATCCTGTGGGGACTTCTGAAGTTCCAGTCCCCAAAGCCCTGCTTTTATGCAGCACACCCCCATTCACTCAGCCTAGCTGTCAATCAAACATGCTAACTCACCACTTGGGCCAATCAAGAGTGTGACTTGAGTTACCAAGGTAACTCAGTCCAGGGTGCCTAAACCCCCTGTGGTACCCAGAAAGAGTGGCACCACTTTTGGAGGCTTCTGTGGAGAAGCCCGCCAAAAGTAGAACAAAGGGCTCGCCTTGGGTTGGAGTCACAGAAGAGAACACAAAAGCCATTTTAGAATAGAGTCCTGCAAAAAATACCAACCGGCGAATTAATATTAAATAAATAAACCGGTGGTATGTTCGAGGCTATGAGAATTAAATAATTAAAGTTGGTAGCCTCGAACAATGGGAAAATCCCATAGGGATATATTCGCGGTCGAATATAAAAAGTAGTATCCACTGCCACCAGCCAAAACTCGATCAGGAGGGACGGAGACGTGCCCCCTCGACTAACAGACCCCCGGGGCAATCGAATTGCCCCGACCAGTATGTCCACAATATGATGGTTTGTACTGGTTTCTGTTCATAATTTGGGACTAGTAAAGCCAATGGTGACTATACATGCCCTGGGAGACAGTAGTCAGTCCCAGGGTATGGAGTCTATGGTGGGGTGTCACTATGACACCACTGTGTCACTGCACGCAGGGTGCAGTGTGACACACATAGAAAACAAAACACATGAGACCCTATGGAGTAAAGGACCCCATAGCCCATAAAACACATTAACAGTCAAAGGAACACCATGAATCATGTCCAAGAGTGGGGGAAAAAAAAACAAACAGAGTCTCACTCTTGGCAGGAGAAAAACAAACTCCAGAAATCCAGCAAAGCTGCTGGGGGACTCACTAGATTAGGAAATTCACCCTAAACACAGAATTCTCCCTAACATGCACGACGTGCAACCCAGTAGAGAGTTCCCGTTTGCAGTGGGGTTTGGTTTTGTTTGTTTATAATAAAGGAGGGATGTTGTGTGTTGGTCTAGCGGTCAACGTTACGTGGGCGTCATGACGCTCTTCTAATAAAAGGGGCTCTGCTGTCACGCGAACGGCAGTGCAGCAGAGCCCCAGGAAGCGGCAACTCGTGTCTGTGTGTTCTGTGCGGTTGCCACGTGATTGTGGCCTGGCTTGCAGCACGGCCCGAGTGCCCTCGGAGCCGTGGCTGCTGGTAACTGGGGGTGAACCCCCACATTGTGAAGACTTCGCCCGGTGACCCGGGCGCCATAGGGTGTTTCCCCTACCATTGATCCGCTGGTTGCCCCCAGCGCATCTGCTGTGTCGGGTGATCCCGACGGCATCTGTGGCCCGCCCCGGTGACCGGAGGCGGGCCACCACACTGGATTTCACTCGGACTAAACTCAAGCATAATGAGGGCCGCACGCAGACGTCAGGGTGTAATAATAATTAAACAAGAAAAATCAAGTGAATTGCATTTCACATTTCCAAGCATATCAAATTTGAGTGGTTAGAAATACAGCAGTGCACGTGGTGGAAAACTCTGGGCATGGGCTTCCGGCAGGATAACACCAATGCACATTTCAGGCCTTACCAGGCCATTTTTTTTTTTAGGTTTCCCTTCCTGCAGGGGAATTTATTTTCACGTTCACAGGAACAATATGTTGCTTCCTGTCAGGAAGAGTCTTTTTTTCTGTGTATTTTCCTGTCAGGTCCATACTGTCCCCGTTTCTGTGACAACCAAGCGGCATCCTGGAAAATAGGAACTGAGCAAGAGTCACTCTTCTGCAAAAGGAAACTAAAAGTAGGGGCGGTTAAAAAGTTCGGTCCAGTCTTCCTACGTTAAAAAGCTTAAAGGGACTGTACAATCAATGCGCTGCTCTCAAGTTTAAGAAATATTTACACCCCCGCTATAACCGCTGAGAACAAAACATTGTATTATAATGAGTCATAATTCTGACGTGCCGCTGCCACACACTTTGCGAATACTAAGAACCCCACACTGCTCTTCGGTGCAGTACTTTCAGTACTTCAGCACCCATTGCTTCTGCAGCCTTCGAGACCCATGCAGCTCTGCTAAGCCACCTCAAGTCGCACTTCCAACGCTCAATTTCTGGGAGCCGACCTCAGCCTTGACCAGACATCTTAAGCTGAACTGTCCAGAGGGACAGAAACACACAGAGGGACAGAAACACACAGAGGGACAGAAACACACAGAGGGACACTTCTCATGCCGCTTGTGTTTATTAAGAAAATAAGAATCATCAACGTTTCAGAAGCAGCATTAAACAATGTTCACATTGTCAAAATGGCGAGTAGTAAAACTAGCCTCCGATCGGGAGCCAGTTCGCAATATTGGGGAGAAGACAACACTGGGATCCTGCCTTTCTGAAACTGTGGATTTCAAGGCATATGAGATCTTTGCTGGAGAAGGGGACAGTGTCTGAAGTGGTGGCCAAAATATCTGACGTATCCTATTTCGTTGGGCAGCTAGTGATATTGATATATATTATTTATAACGCGCTTAATATTCAGAGGTCAGGCGCTTAATATTCAGAGGTCACACGCTTCAAACACCTAACACTGCTGTATTGTTTAAGGGGTGCATTGTTTGGGAGTCCCGCAGCATTGCATATACCTGCTCTAAACTGAAAAGAAATAGGGCGGGGCCAAGCTGTGGAAAGATATGCATATGTAAGTGTAGCCAACACTGTGCTCAGTTTACTGTTTCCTTGATGTAGGTCCTGGAGGTCAAGGTGTACTTGGGTATCTGGAATGACCCAGAGAGAATCCATGAGATTGGATACAGATACACAAGGGTAGGCATGATCGATACCACCAACAGCGATGATAGCCCTGTGCGTGTAAAGTCAGTGCGCGCCGAGGCTGAAGGACAGTGGTGCCACGTGAGCTCTGGAATTGTCTAACTTGAGAGGTGGGTTGCTGAGCTACTGACCTATATAATGTTTTTTTTTTTATTTATTTTTTAAGTCTAGTCAAATCTGTCACCACAGATATAGGTTAAAAGTTAAAGCTCAAAATATCGTCTGTGTATTAAGTTCAATCTTTAAAAGGTATTTGAACTCTTGGAATGGTCAGAGAAAGCAGGCGTGTAATTTGTCCCGGGTGGATAGCGGCAACATGCTCGCCTTGGAAGCAAGACGACAAGAAGCAACACCGGTTTGATCCCCGGGTCCACACTTAGAAACATCTGGGTATTAAGTGCAATAAAAATATAATCTCTCAAATCATATCATACAGTCCATCCCCAAAAGTGCTCCGAGTGGCCAATAGGGCAAAGGTCGAGGTTCTAGTTTGGGACAGTTTCATTGGACAAATTGGGCCAGTTTTAGTAGTTTTGACCAGAGTTGCTGGAAACAGGCCATTTAAAATGCACAATTTGTAATACATTTTTTTTTAAATCTCTCTCGTGGGTACTTCTCAACAGCCTGTCGCAAAAGCAATGAATTACCATCTGGACTATGTGTCACCTTTTCATTGGTGGTGCCCGAGCCAAATGCATGCCCCAGTCCGACACTGCTCCCAAAGGAAAACACACAATCTCACAAGCTGCTTGTGCGCATACCTAAACCGTGGTTAGTGGTGGCTCCATCTAAAGGAGCCAGATGTCAAGCACACTGGCCATTCCTCCTTTGGGGAACACAGCTGGGAAAGGCAGGAAGAAGAAGTGGCCTAGGCTAGCACCTGGTTCACTGCAACAAAGCCCCACCTCACGACTCTTTTTGTTCAATAAAGTAGACTGGGGGTGAGGGGGTAGGAGGGAGGGCCGGAAACAGTCTCCTTTGCACTGCCCCATCAGCATGCTTCTGCTCTCCTGCCCGTCAGAAAAAAAAGCAAACACCCTCCTCTCACACTTACCCTATCCTGTATGACACATTCTTTGCGCATACTCCATAATAATGGAGATTAAAAGAAAAACATACTCTTCTATTGTGTTTCCATGCGTTGCGCTGAAATTAGCTTCTACGGTTTGGAAACCACGAGTAGGGGGCATTTCCTTAACCCGTTGGTCCCTCATAGGTATATTTAGCACTACAGTACATAAGCATTTGCATATAGCAGTGCCAAATGCACCCATGGCCCTGGGGGTGGGGATGTGAAGCGTAACCTTCCAGTAGCTACGAGTATGAAATGAGAAACCCTGGACAACACAAGTAGGTGCCATAAGCCTCCCCATGAATAATGAGAACAATGAGTGACCCCTTTTAATTTCCAGTACCTTAATGGGACAATGAATAATCCTGCCGAATAATGAAGTAGCCCTCGTGTCTTGAGTGATACTCCAACCCCTTGGGGTGCACCCAATGCGACCTCTAGTCTTTGACCCATTGGGGGCCGCTCCAAGTGTGTGCCACCTGCAGCATCTGGACGGGGATGAAGGGTTCCTTTGGGAGTGCATCACGAGCTACTAACCAGTATGGTGGTTACAATATCCCCATGCCCACACCTGGCTGTGCACCCATTGCCCGGGGGGGGGGCGGGGGGAGCTTCTACTGCAACCCCTGGGTGGTGCTCCTAGGTCTGCTCTCCAGCTCCACAAGTAGGACCAGGTGCAAGGCTCACATGCGCACTTATGACCTCATTGCAGGTATGGTGTTTAAATACCTCCTAGTTTTTTTTATAATACTGCCCAAGTAGGTGTTGAGACTCATCTGATTTATTTAGTGCATTTGGTACACAGAAATTACTGCATGAGGAGAATAAACCATATTTTAACTACCACATGTTTCTATTACACCCGAAAACCCCCATTTTACTAATATATTTGGTGCATTTATTGCACACAGATATAGCTTCAGGAGGCAACAGAGTGGAGTACATCAGGTGGGAGCAGTCCATACACCATATGTGATTAATCTGGTCAATTTGTCCCTTCTCGCCATCCTCAGTTAGGCTAGGGAAGTGAGCCACTCCCCAGACCCTCCCTAGGGGTCTGAGCAAGTGGGACTTCACTGGGAGCGACTCCCCTATCGGGGACAAGGACTCCCTGTCTGATTAGGACCTACTAGGCCAGAATGCTTTTTCTGCCTACATGGGACTTGTACAACCTAATTTTATTCCTGTTTTGACTCCACCAACCAATGACAGCCCTTACTTCCCGTTGGCTCCAGGCAATGCTGCATTTCATCTGAGCAAAGACACGGAAGAAGGACACACATTTGTTTGTGAAGAGAAGAACTTTGAATGGAGAGAAGTAAACTCCTGCATAGAGGGGTGTGCAATCCCGATGCAGCGACAAGCCCTCTGGAGGAGACTTCAGGGACAGAGCCATGCTGGGCTGCAGAACCTGATGCAGCGTGGAGAGCAAGTCCAATGCTAGCCGGATGCCAAAAGGCTGGTGCCTTCTCCAACCATGAAGTCCAGGCAGGGAGAAGAGGCATAAACTGAGAAGCAGCCGTTTCCTCCGGTGGCGCGACCACAGACAAGCCGTGGTGGGCTCAGAGCCCGGTAACAGATGCCAAGACCAGATGCAAAGACAAGCAGCAACCAGGAGAAGAACGCTCCCACGCAGTGGTCGAAGTGGACGGGGCTAATAGGTAGTACATTTTACGGTTCCTATACTTTTATTTTAAAAAGAAACATTCCGGAAGAGTTTTGTTTTTCTAATAAAAGTGTAAGAAGTTGAAACTTGCACTTTCAGTGCACTGCGCTAAACGTTCCCTTGAACAGCAGGTGCACGTGCTTGGGGGTTTGAATTGTGTGCGGGAGGGGGCTGGGCTAGTAGGGAACATAGTTCCACTACTTATCTTTTTTAATTTTCTTTATTGGATTTAACAATTTAAAACAAATCAATGGCATTATCAATGCAATGTTCATAATCACACATCTAATCCCCTTCCCTTCCCTTCCCTTCCCTCCCCTAAGACCACAGTCTATCCTTCAGTCCTCTTCGTGCCAGCTTTCGAGCCAGGGCTATCCGTTCCATCTGAGGTACCATCTGACGCTTTGGGATGAGCAATGGTACTGTTAGCGCTACCCAACGGTGTAGCTCTTCGCTGGTGTCTAGCCTCTGTTCATGAATTGCGGGTTCCCATGCTCCAGTCTCGGCCGTTATCCACCTCATAAGGTCCCCCCACCATTGTGCCTCACTTAGGTTTCTGGGGCTTTTCCATCCCATGGCTTTGAGTCTTTTCGCTATATATATATATATATATATATATATATATATATACATACACACAGTGCTTAATTTGTGGGGGTGGTTGCCGGTGCCCAACACCGGCACTCTTTTTTGGGCACCAGAACTAATCCTGGGGGGGGGCGGGGGGGTTTCAGCGCACGTGCAATTGCTTTAATTGTTCTTCCACTTCACTTTGCTTCATTATAAGTCATTGGGTTCGTTTGTCTTTGTGATCTCTCGTGCTTGCAGGTGCAGGCCATGGCTGGCTGGGCCTGTGAGGGGCCAGCAATAGCAATGAACAACAAGTTACAAACAAAAGCCAATGGAAACTGCCATTCTGTTGTTACTATGCAGTATTTGATACATTCTGTATAGTAACACAATGTGCAGTTTTCATTGGTTGTTCTTCTGGGCCAGTGAAATTACATGTTGACGTGTTGATGTTACAGGAGCCAGCGCGGCGCCACCTTCCTTTCACAAGTTACTGTGAAGTGAAGGTGTCTAGGTGTGGCATGTGAGAGAGAGTGCCTGCCCTGCTGCACTGCGTGGTGCGGCCTAGTTGCTTCCTAGGCCCCCCCCTCTGCCTGCTTTTTCATTTGTGCCAGTGTGCGCCCCCCCACCCTGAGGCCCCAACAGGAGAGAAGACCAAGTCCCAGTCGGCAAAGCAGGTAAGTCTGGACCGTAAAACAGCAGCCTGCCCTGAGCCTGTCACAGTGATTAGGCAAGGAAGGCCCAGTCCCAGTCCCAGGCGGTTGTGCGGTCCCCTGGTGGTGTCCTGACTGCTCAGGGGTCAGGACCCCACCAAGGGCCCATCCGCATCCGAGCTTCTGTCTGTGTGACCTGTGTACTGCTGACTGCAGGGCCAGGCCTAGGCCAATTTCTGTGACCACCAGGCAGGGCAGCCGCGGCGCAGACTGAGTCGGATGAATCTGCCACGGCGCGGGCCTGTGGATTGTGCCCACATTAGTATGTTTTTTACTTTTTTTTTTTTTAAAACCTGACCTTCCGTGGGGCCGGTAGCCGGGACCCCGCCTCACGGAAGGTAGGTTTTAAAAGAAATAAGTATTTTTGAGTGGCGGCTAGGGCCCATCACTTCGAAAGTGATGGACCCCAGCCGCCCAAATATACGTTTTTTTCTTTTAAAATCTTACCTTCCTTGTTTGCCTATCTCAGGCTTAAAGGCACAGGGAGGTGAGGGAAAACGCGCCATTCTCCGACAAACAAGAAGTGTTTTCCAACTTTAAAGCATTATACTTTCTCAACCCATGTGTGCCCTTCCCCATCCATCCCACTACTAGCCTGTGCCAGCAGTTGCTGCAGCACCAAACATGTGACATAGAGCAGCAGCAGTGTGATGGGCCGATCTAGGTCTAGCACTGAACTGTTTTGGCCCGCGCGCCTGCACTGCGGGCAGCGCCCGGCGCAGCATTATGGGGCCAATATTTTTTGGGCACTGGCACTTATTTTTTTACAAATTAAGCACTATATATATATATATATATATATATATATATATATATATATATATATATATATATATATATATATATTAGGTCCTTGAGTCTGTTCAGAGGTGTGTTTCTTCTGCTGCGCTTGTATCTGCCCAAAATACAGGCCGCTAGCTTTTGCACTTCCACTTCAATGTCCTCGCTTGCTACTCTTTCCTTTACGTGTGCCCAGAAACCCTGTATCACTGGACAGCCCCAGAACATGTGTTTCATTCCCGCCCTGGGCTTGTTGCATTTCGGGCATACCTGGGTTTCTTCACCCTTAAACCTCGATATGGCTTCTGGTGTGAGGTAAGCTCTATTGGTGATGCACAGCTGGATAAATTGTAAGTGGGCATATCTGGAGATTTTTTTATAATAGTGGGTTATCTCCCCCCATTCTTTATCTTCAAATTCAAGGCCCAGTTTGTTTTCCCACTTCCCCCTGCATTTGCGTTTGTTTCTGGTCGTGCCTTGCATCAATGCTTCATAAAGTTGTGAAGTTTCGTGGCCTCCTTCACCCAGTTTCTAAAATTATTTCTATGGTCTCATGCTCCATTGCCAGGTTGGCAGCCCCGGGCCATCTGTTCCTCATAGCCTGTACCACTGCCCTGTGGAGCAAACACTGTCCAGTAGGTAGTCCTGTGGCCTCGCTGAGTTCGGTGAATAAGATCGCCTGCCCCTGAACCAGGTCTCCTAGCGTAGCCACACTATAGGGTTCCCACTGGGTACGCATTTCCAATTTTCCCCATGAGCTGTTCGCCACGATTGCTGCTATGGGGATTTGTGGGGAATACAGATCTGCTGATCCCACTGTTCTGCAGGCCCGTTTCCAAATCTGGGTCCCAAGCCTGGCCAGGTATGGACAGTTTCATAGTACGCTCTCCTCGACCCAAAGTAGGTCCCTGAGTAACAGTCGAGGTAGAGCTGGTTGGAGGAGTCGGTTGTCCGTTGTAATCTCGTCGGCCATCCATCGCGTCACATGCCTCAGTTGACTTGCCAGGTAGTATAGTTCGAAGTTGAGTTCCACTACTATTTGGTATGCACTTCGACCACTGCTCCCACGGACAGACCACGACTGGGAGGTACAAACACTTTGAAGCAAGTCTGGGAAAGCCAACGAGATTACAGAAGCGTGACAAACCTGAGCGGGCAAGCGGTCTATGTAAATCAGAACGAGAGAGCTACAAATACTTTACATCCAGGCTGGGAAAGCCAACGAGGCTACAGGAGCCTGAGAAACCCCCCGAGCGGGCAAGCATCCATATGCATCAGAACAAGGAAGGCACTGTGAATCAAAGTTGGGAAAGCCAACAAGGTTACAGGACCTTGAGAAACCTGACTGGCTGAACGTCCTACGTGAATGAGATTGTTACAAACACTTTGCATCCAGGTTGGGAAAGCTGACCAGGTTACAGGAACCTGGGAAACACGAACGGGCAAGTGCTCTATGTGAAGCAAAGTGAAAGTAGTACAAACATTAGGAGAAATGCTGAATGGGCAAGCGCCCTTTGCGAGTTACGTGAATGGAGAGAAAAAAGGTCTGTCACAACGCAGTAGGACTTGGCAGTCCAAAAACTCAGAGACGCTTATAAAGAGAGCGTTTAAAAAGGGAAACTGGAGAGGAAGAGGGAACCAGAAGTAGCAACTGTTATTTTATCCTTAAAAAGTCTGCAAAACAGCTGTGAACGTTTTTGTTTTCATATTAATGAACTTGGAACTATTGACAGACCAGCCAAGTGATTGGGCCAGGCAGGAGCCCAAGATAGATGTCAATACTCTGGCCTCTCCCTTCAGTTCAGTTTTCCAAAGTGGTAGGGGACCAGATTAGTTGGATAGGATGTTGGACCAAGGACAGTTTCCTTTGACGAGCACCATTAGTAACTTATAGGTCGAGAACTTCCCTCACAGAAGTAGGGCAAGTTAGGAGTTATCCTTTAAAAAAAGATCCTTAAAAACAATGTTTGTTGTTGGTCCGTCTCCTGGTTCAGCACATTTAGGTCAGCAATGAATAAATAATATTTACAGTTAGTGAGGGGACACGTAAAAGTGCAGCAGTGTAGTGTGGGGTGGTGGTCAGCAGGTTGTCTTCAGGAATTATATTATTTCTAGCTGAAGTATCCATAGCCACAAGGAGAGGGGCCATCTATAAAGGCACGATAGCAAAGGCGTGTGTATATTACACATGGTGTATGGTTTTCACCAATCTGCCTGTCATCTGATTGCTAGTCCATTCATAACCCAGTCTAGTTCAGCTTCGGGCTTGCCATTAGAAAAACATCCTGTTGGGGGGGAAACTGCTTGGGATATGTTTTTTATACAGGCATGTCTAAAGCTGAAGAAGGGTTGCAACAGTTACACCATGACACCAATTTTAAGACTTATAGGCATTTCACTGTACAAATCCAGGAACCCACAAAATAAATGTGATGATGCCTAGATGCAGGTGGTTACAGCTCTTTAATAGAAGAAACATTACAATGCTTGGAAGCAGAGTAATATGGCAGACTTCATTAAAGAAAATAAAGGAGCAGACAGCGGGTGGATATCAAATTCCTTTTTATCTGCTCAGTGGATCACACACACTGTATAGCTCGAGTGGAGAGCTCAACAAGGACACAAATGGATATAAGCTGTGTGTGCGTTAAAACTTCATATAGTGGGGCTACCTTAAGAGTCTTTATGGGGCAGGTGCAAACTTACTCGCATGCGTGCCCTATTTCCAATCCCCCCCCAATTAATATTTGTGGGACTTTGCATCAAATTAGCAGCAAATGGTGCAATATAAAGCACAATGGGCTAGTAATATTTCTAAAAATAGGATAGGAATCAAAGCTAAAATAAACATTTGTTATTGTCACATTCCAGTATTGTAATTATGTGGTTGTGGGGTTTGCCTTGACAGCACATTCATGGGTCATGTCCAGTTGCATTGTACCATAATCCCATGCAAGCTTCAGAGGGACTACGGTTGGAAGGTGCAGGGTTCAAAATTGCTGAAAGCTATTTTGCGGCTTCTTCCAGCCTACCAGGGCTTGGTATGCTCGACACCGATCAGTACCGGGAGCTAACTTTGGCTCCTAAGGTCAACAATTGCAATACTAAACACGCCTATATAGCATTAAGTTTGTGTGTTTGGTAATGTACACAAAGAAGCATTAGGATATATGTATGGATCATAGTGTTAGTTTGCACGTCATGAACATATTTTATTTGTGTCGTGTTATGTACTTGCTCCTGGCTGTGGTGTGATGCCAGATACCCAAGAGCTGGGTTTAGCCCCTGCTCATCAAAGCATAATTCCGAGCCACTGTAAGGCCTGTGAGGGGTCAGTGGGCAGTCAAACGGGAGACCCCATGCAATGGACTAAACATTGTTGACCCTGGATTTGTACCACCTGACATAGCATGATTAGACTGTCAACCTCCCAATACAGCCTAACAAGCAAAGCCAATGGAGAGATAATTGTATATATAAACACAAATAAATGACCGATGTTTCCAAAGTCAAATGGTTTATCTGTAGTTTGTACTGGAGTGCCTGCTGGGGAAGGTTTGGCAACAACAAAAAAAGCACACACATCAAAACACAGGTTAACAAAATGGAAAACACATAGCAAGACCCATTCATCTACACTAAATTTCACAAACCATCAAACTAACCTACCACAGACACACCAACACAATACTTTCCTTAAACACCACTCTTCCAGGTAGCACAGATAAATAACACAGACAATTTACATACCCAGCATCTACAACTCGGAGAACATATATGCTTTTGGGTGGTAGCAAAATTATTGCAACCTAAATTATAACTAATAAACTTAATATTATTAATGGGCTGTAATTAGCAGTAATCAAGCCTAGGCACAAATCGAGTCCAAGCAAATGTTCTATGGCTGCCAACTTAATCCGAGATGAAGTTGGTTTTAACAAGGTATACACATGGAAATGGGTCGGATTGTTTGCACGCAAAACCATTAATAGTGGCCAAAACATGTGTGCTTCAAAGAAATGTACTAAGGCTTTGGGGTTATTCCCAAAGAAATATTTAGAAAATATAGTGGCAAACTGTGCATTTATAAGCACACCAGATCAGGAGCACTGGTCACAAATTGGCACATTCTAAGAACACTGTACAGATTGGTTTGGTTTGGAGATTACACCTTTGATACTTGGATGAATGTATTGGCATTTTAATTCGAAATTATTACCAGGAAGTTAATTTGAATGAAAAGTAATGCACAATTTAGCATTCATTTCGCTTACTTTCCTATTATCCACATGGCAGATATGTAAAGTATCACACTAGTAAAGTATGACACACTACGCCAACTTTTGCCTCTAGAACACGGCAATCGGTATGGGGCCTTTCTGACAAATATTAAGTTTCATGGCATCAAAGCAATACTCTGCCCACATTGGCATATGTAAATTATTTAATGATAAGTGGCTTGCATGCAGAACTCACTATCACTGATCTACATGCCATGTACACAGGAGCAGAAGATGCCACCTACCCAGCAGTACACAAATGCGGGCACGCGAGCTCAATTAGTGTTCCCATTAACGAGCACACAACACGTGAATGTTTACTACAAACACCCCATCTCTAAATGCTGGGTCTTCGAGGGGGATAGGAAGCCTGTGAGATAGTGTCTAGGACACTGCTATTTCAACTTTTGATAAGCCCCGCCCAAGCAACAATATTGTTTCTCTGGGCACCCACACAACCTATAACTGCTTATAATTTCTATTAAAAGTAGTCACAGGCTTCCTACCACTCTCGTGAGCACTTCGTGGAGGAGCTGGGGAGGGGGCAGAACGTGGGAGAGTGTGCCTAAAGTACAATTAGTCCAGTGGAGTTGCTCGCCTGTAGCTCAGCGAGTTAAACGCCCATCTTCTAAAATGTGCCACTCTCCAAGCAAGTTCAAACGCCAACAAGGCCAAATTCTGCTCACTGCAAAATGGGGGGAGGGGTGCACTACGGAAAAGAGGCCAGTGACTCTCTGCTCCGCTTGCCTTCTGCGGTGGCCACTGTCCCCCACCACTGTGCACGGGGACGCACCTGGCAGTGCATGTTGTGCCCCTACAGCCTTCTTGACAATGTGTTTCTTCTCCCCAACCTCTGGAGAACATTGGGGGCCGCTCCATCCACCCCTCCTCACCTGTGCGTGATGTACTTCCATCTCGCCCATGCAGCTCTTCTTCTTGGGCAGCAGAAATCCGGGCAACTGAGGAACCCCCATTTCTTCAGCACTGTATTGGGAACGAGGCGGGAATGACCTCTGCAGAGCTCGGGCTCACAGCATGGTAAGCAGTCACCTGTGGGTCGGTGTGGCCTGCACGTCTGACAATGCTAGGGCGGAAGAGGCTGCCAGGAGGGTGCGTTTACAACACAGGCATGCACCCGAACAGATTGTTACCGGGATGGGGTTATTACTACTCTACGTGTAAAGCTGTCGAAGCTTAATCAAGGAAATGGAGAGGGAGCAGCCGTCTCCAAGCAAATAAACAGGAAAGACCTGAACCCTAGGGGCAACAAGACATCCTCTCTTCACTGAGCCCAGCAAGAGATTGAGAAGCCTGCAAACTAAGCCACACGCCCCCTTCTGGCCACGCCCTTTCCTGCGTCCCAGGGATCCGCTTTTGACAATGTTACCACGACCACTCTGAGCTAAATCCCACCCAGGGCAAGCCGTGCACTTTGCTGGGAGGACACGCCCATTGGTCTGGATACGCCCGTCCATTAAACGGTCCGTTTGTAACGGTTTTATATAATGCCGTTTGATTTGGTATCCCCCGTCTGTCTTATCGTACCGTAAACACGCTTCTGTTACTTGTATCACTGACAGGTGCTGGAACTAGGGTTGTCCCAGGTCCCCCAGCTTTATGATATTCTAAGGCTGAACTTGCTGGTGTACGTTTTGTGATTTAAAATCGTGATTTCAGGAGAACCACTTTGAAAATAGTTCTAGTTTAGTAGCAACCGTACATGCCAACATTATCCTTTGCATGCGGGAGACAAGACTGCAGTCCTGGTTTTGATTTTGCATTCTGGGGCTTGTAGTGCTCCGTTTATAACAGGAAAGCTGGGACTACAAGTACCAGAACGGAAAACAGGCCTGGACCAGTGTCTCTGGAATGGAAAGTTGGGTTGGCATGTATGCTTTCAGAGCACTCAGGTTTCCCGTGGCCAGTCTTGTTTTTTTATCACTTGGATTCTGGGATTGTCATTTTCTTTTCCACTTGAAAGAGAAAAACTCCGTCTCACAATTCAAAGCAAAAACAAGACTGGATAGCCTTTTCACGCTTGGCCATCGGAAACTTGCGAGTTCTGTGCGTTGTGTGTGTTTTTAACCACAGGTACGTGTAAACGGAAGTGAAACCTCATGAGGTTGGGAATACTTACCTCTTAAGAGAACCTCATTTGGAGGATATAAACCGCACTATCCCCACGTGTACTCTTCCCTCCTCCACCCAGTCCAAACAAGCAAAGGCAATCTGCCTGTACCAAAGATCTCCCAAAGAATGTCTTCCAAATTCTTTAATTGCAGCCCCTCCTGTCCTCTGTTAGGGACATACGAGGGGTGTGTGAAGATTTGATTGTAGACCACGAAGAAGACACACCGGTTACTGTTGGGGGCTGCTCCGGTCCACCGGGCAGCCTCATACTCGTGTCGGGTAGCGCCCGACACCACACGCTGAAGTGCGGCGATCACGCCGCGGGATGAAGGGTGGGGGTTCATCCCACCCGCTCCGGGGACACCGAAGCTCCACACAGGGGGGCAGGTCCACCTGGCCCCCTCGGCCCTGGCTCTGGGGGCACCCAGGCCGGGGTCGCATTCCCAACCCGCCTCACATGGTTGGGGACCCACTGGGACGGCGTTGCCCGGCAGGGGCACCGTCCGGACGGCGTTGCCCGGCAGGGGCACCGTCCTCAAGCTGGGCCCCGTCCTTGGGCCCCGCACACGTGGCGAGGCGCCATCCTGGCGCCAGCACAACACACACACGCGGAGTCAGGTTCACTCTTGACTGCCGAGCCGGAAGCGGCTCGGACCTTTTATTAGGCTGGTCACATGGGTAACCATGTGACCACACAACACCGTGGAATGTACCATGGCTCCTTGCAGGGGTGCCATGCAACACTCCTCCTTTTCCATAACAACAAAACAAAACATATGTCACTAACTACGCACTATTTCTCCTATGACCACTCTACTAATACACCTTTATTAACCTGGGTGAGTGGTCTTACTATGAAAACATAACTACGAGGCGCTGGCACCACCCGACGCCTTCCGAGCGTGCCAGTGTGCACAACATCACATTGCCCAGATACTGGCCCACTTTAAACAAGTCCATGTCTGCAGGCCCCCCATCTTCATGGGGATGTCGATGGTGGTGTCCATCTTCCACACCTGTGGAGTTGCAGTACACACAGTCCGAGCCCCCGCCAACCTTCACCAAAGTCACACAGGGCTGGCAAAGCCGCACCTGGGGAGGCCCAGGGGCCACATCGGCTAGGTCCACTTGTGTGGGAGCAACCCGCGGCAGGGCACTGGTGACGGACGAGAGGCCCCTCCACACACTTCCCCTTTCACATAGGGGCTGGTGGCATTGTGTTTGGCCACTCATGTCTCCTGCAGTTCTTCTTGGCGGGGTGCTGTGGATCACCTTTCCTTTCTTCCTGCTCTCTTCCATTCCTGCGGATGCCCGGGCTTATCGTATTACCCTGACTGGATGCTGGGCTGGTGGCCGGATGGCAGGCCAATGCCCTTAGGTTGCTGCTCATCCCAGCCAAGGGCGCACAGGCACTCATGAGAGCTGCAACCCTCCTCCATGCCTGCAGCCATCATTGCCCATGCTGTTGGAAGGGCCACTACACCGCTCTGCCTTGTCCTGTCCAGGCCTCGACATCCTCGTTCTACACATTTTTTCTTTTCACACGGGCCCATGTGGTAGTGGGCCCGCTTCCTTGACCCATTTTCGGGGCCCATGCAGGCCACGCTTGCCTCCGCTATTCAGATGGGCCTGGTTGAATTTGGGCCCGCCTCCTGTTGGGGGCCGCCTCAGCTGTTGGGCGGCCCCTGTGCCACGGCCGATGCCGTTCCTCCTTCGGGGCCGCCTCAGCTGTTCGGCGGCCCCTCATTTCACTCTCCGGCCTCCTCATCAGCGTGCGCTGCGGCCAGGTCGCGGGAGAGGGGCAGCCCCCCTCACCATTTCGGCGGATGCTGTCCATCTCCTCTTGTGGCTGCGGCCGCCACCCCACTCTCGTGTACGGCGGCCGAGGCCGCGGGCAGCTCCCCGTCAGATGCGGGAGGGGCAGCGCACGCGGCCACCGCCGCTCTCACAATGCGGCTGAGACGCCGCAGATTCCTTCCCCTCCACGCGGGTGGGGAGCGGCCCCCACCCCGATGCCTTTGCGGGCCCAGTTGGAATTGGGCCCGCCCCCTGTACCTTCTTGCGGGACCCGTTGCGGCTGAGGCCGCAGAGCATTCCTCTTCCTCAGATGGGGGGGAAGCAGCAGCACACGCGGCCGATGCCGCCGATCCTCCTTCACACAGGGGAGAGGGGGGAGCAGCCACCGCGCCTCCCTCAGGCCACAACCTCTCCTCCATTGCGGGCCCAGTTGGAGATGGGCCCGCCTCCGCATGCATTTTCAGGGGCACGCGGGGCACGACTTCCTCGTCGCCATTGTTGGGGGCTGCTCCGGTCCACCGGGCAGCCCCATACTCGTGTCGGGTAGCGCCCGACACCACACGCTGAAGTGCGGCGATCACGCCGCGGGATGAAGGGTGGGGGTTCATCCCACCCGCTCCGGGGACACCAAAGCTCCACACAGGGGGGCAGGTCCACCTGGCCCCCTCGGCCCCGGCTCTGGGGGCACCCAGGCCGGGGTCGCATTCCCAACCCGCCTCACATGGTTGGGGACCCACTGGGACGGCGTTGCCCGGCAGGGGCACCGTCCGGACGGCGTTGCCCGGCAGGGGCACCGTCCTCAAGCTGGGCCCCGTCCTTGGGCCCCGCACACGTGGCGAGGCGCCATCCTGGCGCCAGCACAACACACACACGCGGAGTCAGGTTCACTCTTGACTGCCGAGCCGGAAGCGGCTCGGACCTTTTATTAGGTTGGTCACATGGGTAACCATGTGACCACACAACACCGTGGAATGTACCATGGCTCCTTGCAGGGGTGCCATGCAACAGTTACCATGCATAGTACCATGTATATTGTCTTTATTTCCGGTGTACACACACACACACACACATACATACAAACCCACCCGGTGAGTAATGCCAATGACCTTAATAAATTGAAACGCCTGAAGAAGAAGAGCTCTGTGAATGTGCCTGCTCTCCGACATTTCTCCGTGCCTGTGGTGTCCCTTTAACTAGCACACATGGCGGAGTGATGTAACTCGGTTGCGTGTGGATCTTAATAAATGGGGCAGGTCACGTGCGCTCAGCAGAGCACGCGTGGAGCCCAGACGAGAAGCAGAGCCTCACAAGTCTTCTGTTTGGCGGGGGGAGGCTCACAGTGCGCAGGGCGGCCTCCTACCAGGGGGGCCCCCTTCCACATTGTTGACAAGGTGGTCATCCATGCTGACACGGACCAGCTGGGCTAATGCGGCGGTGAGATAAGAGCTGCGGGTAGATGAAACAACGTTCTGTCATGCTGCGGAGCCGGCACATGCAGCATTTTCAGCCGCCATTTTTGCCGTACATAGTTGGGGAGGTTGCGGCCTCATAGAGGAGTGCTTGTGCGCCTCTCATGCCAAATTCTTGATAAGTTCCACGGCCATGTGGGCATACTGCTGCAATCTGGGGGTCTGGAGCCCTCAATCAGCACAAGGAAGGTGAGAGACCATGTTCTCTCTCTATTTTGTTCATCATTTCTCCTTTTTTGTTCATTCATCTTTGGTGGAGATGGAGTGTTCTCCAGTGACTCTGGCCTGATACTGTGCGTGGCTGGGAGGGACTGCCTCTCAGTTTTGCGCAATCTTTACTTCAGCCCCTCTGCATGGTGTGGAGGGGCAGGACCCATTGGGGGAGTGCAGAATCATGGTGGTGCTGGACACTCTGTTGCGTCTTCTGTTTCTCTTGTGATTCCGGTGTGGGTCGTGGCCCCTAACAAGGAAGGGGTGCTCATGCTTAGACGTAGTTGTTCTTTTTATGTGTTTTTTGAGAGTAGCTTTGATACTCGATGTTTCATCTCTTGTTGTTCCTATTTATATTTATATATTTCTGCCTGATTACCTTTTAGCCTAGTCAGTTCTATTTATCGTGACCCGAGGGAGCAGCCCACGTTGATACCGATCCGCGTACCGTGAAATATAACTTTTGAATGCTACATGCTGAGATCCTTTGCACGTTAGATTCTTTTGTGGGTAGGTTTTCTACATCTAGTTCTCATTTAGAGATTGAAATCTATCTAGGCGTTTCCCTAGATTAAGAGATTCATGTATACTATTCACAAATCCAACAAAGGCAACAGCACTCATCTATGCACCTATGTTCTATTACTTTCCCAGGTTGGGCATCATCCTTGAGCCACTTGATTTTCCCACAACAGGACTGAACTTTGAAGCCAACATCTGCCGCTTGAGCTTCATTAAGATACACACGAAATAATCTCCTACGCGGGTGATTGCCTTCTCACCCCATTCCTTTAGGTATGTCGCAATCTTGTGCTCCTTCATCTTTCTTGCCCTGTTAAGAATCTTTAAATGGACCTATCCCCTTTTCATGATGCATCTACAATGCAGTGCCAGCGCTCGGGTTTTATTGAGTAGTATCAGCCAACCTGTGATAAACATGTGTATAGTGTTGGACAACCACAAACAAATGCGATTTGAATATACCTTACAGATCATGTACATCCGAAAACAAGAGGCATGCTCAGGATGGGCACGTCCAAACATTAGACCACTATTACATTGGATTTTTTGTCGAAATTTTGATAAAAAACGTTTGAAGTTTATGATCAATTTGATGAATCTTATATATATTTTGTAAAGATTGGACTGTAATACTGTAAATGATATTTTCTCCAATAGTCCGTATTGGCCATTGAAGAAGGGGAATACTCCTCAAAACGCGTCGCCTTTGAAAAACGGACTTTTCTTCCCATTATTTCTGTGCATATTTACTAATGTTGGATTGTTTGCTTATTTGCAAATACATTCTCTTCTAAATGAAATATATCTTTTTAAAAAAAAAAATCTTTTGTACGTGATCAAATTATAATTCCATGTACAGAATGTACAGAATGTTCAATTAATTGATTGAATTTCTAAAGATGTTCTAGTAATTGGCTTTTGTCCAACAATAGAGAGTGTGCAGGGGACGGGAGGATTCCTAGGTTGAATCTTCATCACTTCTTTGTTGCTCGTGCACTCACCAACGTGGCGGACAACCACCTTGCAGGAGGAGGTCGTGCTGGAGCTGCGCTAGCTGGCCAGGGACGCGTCCGAATTGCACGCCAACAGGGTGTACTAGTCCCAATGCCTGAGTTGGATATTTCAGGGGCGTCATCAAGCCTGGATCTGCGGTGTGAATTTTGGATTGACCGTATTAACATATATTTCAAGGTCACAGGAGAGAATGATGAGGAAAGTAAGGCGGCAAAACATTTGTACTCGGCTGGGCCTGGAGTGCATCAAATATTTCAGTCTCTACAACTGGTGGATGCGTCCTATGCGGAGAAGAACGCACTGCGCAAACTCTTTATGCCTCTAGCAAATGTGCACTATGAGAGGTTCATCATGTGCAGTGCAAGGCAAAAGGACAGGTCTCTGTACATTTTTCATGGCCGCCTCCGGGGACTGGCAATATTGTGTGCCTGGGACAATGAATAGGCCATGAATCGCAATCAGCTCATCCAGGGATGTGTGCTGGGAAACTATGCTGTCAAGTCCTTCAGGAGTATGGCCTCATGTTGCACTGCACCCTGGAGCTTGGACGGTCACATGAGGTGGCAGAGACACGGGCAAGGATGGACGCAGCGATTTGCCCTGGCAAGTCGAGGAGGTGTGTGCCATTGGCCATGGCCAGGGAGCAAGAGGAGCCCGCTGCACAGCAGAGGGACAGGAACAGTCGAGTGCCCGAGTCATGTATGAAGTGTGGGTACGATCTACCGCACCTTGCAGAGTGTCCCGCAAAAGGAAAGGCCTATGGGAAGGATGATGAGAATATATTTTTCATCTCGAGTGAGAGCGTCCTGAAATCGAAGGTGGATGGGTCGCCAGTGCCGGAGTTGGTGGACACAGGTGCTTCAGTCAATGTAATGGGTAGGGTACATTACGAGGCCATGAGAGAACCCCCGACCCTACATCGTCCAAAGGCATGCATATTCACCTTCGGGGGCGACCAGCCCATCCCTTTGGTGGGGGCGTTTGTGTCAAAGGTGGAGCATGGTGACAGTTCGATCAAGGAACGTTTCATCGTAACGGATGTAAGCACCAACACCCTCCTGAGCTGTGCTACGGCAGAAGCGTTGGGCATCGTCAGTTTCGCATATAGAGTGTATGTGGAAGATGTGCAGGCGGTTCTCGAAAGGTTTGGAGAGCTATTTGTGGGGATTGGCGAGATGGTCGGTGAGCCAGTGAGGTTGCACATTGATGAGTCCCTCCAACCTGTAGCTTTAAAACACTGAAGAGTCCCTTTTCATTTGCGAGACCTAGTGGACAAGGAGTTTGAGAAGCTTGTAAACTTAGACATAATTGAAAAGGTGCAAGGCCCGACGACCTGGGTGTCTCCCATCATGATCGCCCGTAAACCTAAGCAGCCGGAGTCCGTCAGGATTTGCGTGGATATGCGACTCCCCAACTAGGCAATGAAGCGGAAGAGGCACCTTACCCCGATGATTGATAGCATTATTGCAGAATTGCAGGGTGCAAGGTTTTTCTCCCAGCTGGACTTGAGGGCTGGGTACCACCAGGTCGTGTTGCACCCAGAGTCCAAGTACATCACGACGTTCACAACCCAACGGGGGCAATACCGATACAAGCTCCTCAGTTTCGGTGTGTCATCAGCCACTGAAGTCTTTCAAAACCTGATACGAGGGGCGCTGGCAGACTTGGAAGGTGTTGGAAGTGACGACAGCCTGGTATTCACGAAGTTGGAAGTGGAGCATATGGCACGGCTGTTGAGGACCCTGGAACGCCTTCAGGCTCTGGGTTTAACAGTGCATCGGGAAAAATGCGAGTTTCTGCAGACTAGCATTGAGTTCTTCGGCTTTGTATTTAAAGAAGGAGGGGTGTCCCCTGATCCCAGCAAGGTCAAGGACATAATGGCAGCAAGGCTCCCAGAGAATGTGACAGAGGTTCAGACCTTCCTGGGCATGGTCACCTACTGTGACCGGTTCATCAAGAACCTGGCCACACGGTTGAAACCATTGAGGAGCCTGACAAGGAAGGATACCACCTGGCAATGGGACTCTCTGGAGCAGGCGGCATTCGAGGATGTGAAAGGGAACCTCACGGTTGAGGATACAATCGCATTCTTTTACCCGACTCTCCCATCGTAGGTGGTGGTGGACGCCAGCCCGTTTGGTCTGGGGGCAGCCCTAACGCAGATGGATGCCAATGGGGAATTAAGGTCCATTGCTTATGCCAGTCGCGCTCTGTCGGACACTGAACAGAGCTACTCCCAAATTAAGCGTGAGGCCCTGGCAGTGGTGTGGGGGTGCAGGAATTTTGGACCCTATGTGCTGGGGAGGCCGGTGACGGTCGTGACGGATCACAAGCCTCTGCTGCCCATCATGGCGGGCTCATCCACGAAGCTGCTGGCCCGGATTGAAAGATGGATGCTGGCGCTGCTGGAATATGGGGTCTCGCTGGTGTATCCCCCAGGGGCAAACAATGCGGCTGACTATTTGTCACGCTACCCCCAAGACGCAGGAGATGGTGTTGATGTGTACAGCGTCAAAGAGGCTGACTAGCACGTGCAGCTCGCTGTGGAGTCTGCTACCCAGAACTCGATGCCCATCCAGGAGCTGGAAAGGGCATCAGAAAATGATGAATGCTTCCGGATTCTCAGGGACGCATTGCAGAGAGGGAAGTGGAAGCCAGTCCTGGAAGGCTTGGGCAAGAGAACCCAAGAAGCTTGTATAACTTTGGAGCAGCCATGGAGGCTCTGGGACAAACTAACATTCACAGACTCTGGGTTACTACTGCGGGGAGACAGGATGGTGGTGCCCGCTCACAAGAAACAACAGTTGATTGATCTGGCACATCAAAGTCACCAGGGGATGGCCAAGACCAAGGCCTGACTGCGGCTGAAGGTGTGGTTCCCAGACTTGGAGAAGAGAGTGGAGGAGTTTGTGGGACCCTGTGTCTGGTGCGAGGCGGCATCCCTGGTGCAGAGGCACCCCCTCATTGAGTCCATGCCTCGAGGAACACGGCCATGGGAAGCGTACAGACTTCGGGTCTACCCGAAGGAACGCACATTTCCTGGTGATGGTGGACCAGTGGCCGTGGTACCCAGAGGTGGAGTTTGTTGACTCTGTGTTGTTCGATGATGTGGCGGTGGCGCTGGAGAAGATCTTCACAAACCATGGTCTCCCACAGACTCTGTGCTCAGATAATTGTCCGTCCTTTCCAAGGGGAGAGTTTCGGCATGTTTCTGATGGAGTATGGCGTGCACCACAGGAAAATCACTCCTGTGTGGCCCCGCGCCAACAGACACTCAGCAAGGTGTTTACAATCGCGCATGGACAGAGCCAGTGCCTTCGCAGGGCCCTCTACCAGTTCCCCAGGGAATATCGAGCAACTCCTCACTGCTCGACTGGAGTAGCCCCAGCGGAAGCAATGTTCAGGAGATGCACCAGCGGCTTTCTGCTGGACTCGGGTGAACGGGAGCCGGCTGTAATTGATGACGCCTAGGTGGAAGAGGAGAGGAGGTGCCAGAATGAGGGCGAGAACATGAGAAGGGACCTTTGACAGTACCAGTTAGCCTTAGGGGATAGGTGATCATAAGGAATAGGCACCCCCAAGAAAAGCTGTCGCTGACATAAGAACCAAACCCCATGGACGTGGTTGCAGTGATGGTGACGGCCTCAGATGGGACTGCAATAGTTACCAGAAATGCCCGTTTCTTCAAGAGGATGGGAGATGGCACACGGCTGCGGGCATTCCTTGGCAGAGATTGTGCCGAAAAAGCGGATGAAGATGGTGGGGCTGGCTGCCCTCAGATTCCCATGGACCGAGGGGATGCAGGTGAGGAGAGGCTGAGTTGGGAAGGGGCAGATGTTATCCCCAGCAAACTGGGAGGGGGAGACCTGCCCGCCTAAATGACTATGTACTTGACCCCTGAGTCAAGCAGTCGGAAGGTGATGAAGACTGTGTTAGCCGTCTGTCGTTAAGGGGTGTTTGTGTTGGGTTGCCACGTTTTGTGTGGGGGGGGGTTGTTGTGACATTGCTGTTTGTTTTATGAAAAATGAGGAGTGTGGTGTCCCTTTAACTAGCATATGCAGCAGAGTGATGTAACTTCGTTGCGTGTGGATATTAATAAATGGAGCAGGTCACGTGTGCTCGGCAGAGCACGCGTGGAGCCCAGACAAGAAGCAGAGCCTTGCAAGTCTTATGTTTGCCAGGGGGCTCACGGTGCGCAGGGCGGCCTCCTACCAGGGAGTCCCCTTCCACAGTGCCTTCTACCTCGTTCATGCACTCTCCTTGCCTTTCTGTTCCATGCCATCATGCCCAGGTGTGTTGAAGATGTAGCGTGGGGGCAGGATATGGCTGATGCTACATTATTCCCTTGGTAATCAATAAAGTTCATACTGAATGTACCTCTTGGGTAAGTTCCTATTTCTGCAGGGTCTGTTCAGGCATATTGTGACAGGGATTTTCTCTGCTTTCCTCTGTGTCCCTTGCAAAGTTACACCATAGGCCGACCTTAGGGTAGGACCGCCCCGGAAACCACCCAGGGTGCCATTAGCCCCATGCCACGCCAGCTTTGGGGAGTCTTTTAAGGACTCCCCCAAGCTGGCGTGATGGGAGAAGGCAAGGCAGGCGCCCTATTGAAATTAAATGCACCCGCTCTTGGGAGCAGAGCGCGTTTAATAACAATAGGGTGCTGCAGCACCTATTGAAAAATGTGCCCTCGCCGCATGACCATAGGCGCCACATTTTTGTTTTGCTGCCCGGGGCACTGCTGCCTCTAAGGCCGGCCCTGGTTGCACCCTTTCCCTGCTGCTGAATTCTTATCCAATCTGCATTTCTTCCATTTCAACAGGTTCATCTTGTGCTTCTGCTTGAATTCCAGGAAAAGAAAATATCTCACGTATTCCCTGATGTCCAGATGCTTCACTTCTCTGTATGTTCTCAGCTTCTTTTCTTGGACATATTCCACTTCCTAACCTCTTCTCTAGTTAAAGTGTGATTGTGTATGGCCGTAACCATGATTGGTCGGCTATATTTTGCTGCTGTGTCCCAGTCTTTGTGAGGCATTCTGATCTTCACTAAATCTCCAACGCATACTCTTTGGGTAGCTGTGATGTTCCATGTATGGAACAACTCTCTTTGTTGTCTTTGCACCTGCTCCACTTTCCCTCAGATCTCTTGTGTGCACGTTCGTACTTTGTTCGAGCTTGTATATGTCCATGATGTATTACATTTTGGGTTTGCTTGTCTTCCTCTCATGAGTTGGAAAGGTGTGACCCCTGTGGTAGAATGTAGGGTAGTTCTATGTGCCGATAATGTTCATTGGACTGCTTTGTGCCAGTCTGAGCCATTAGCTCTGGATAATTGTATGGATCCCCTTATCATCCTGTTGGGTTTTTCCACTTGGCCGTTTCCTCTTGGGTGGTACAGTGCTGCTGTTACATGGTGAATTCTGTTTTCTTTGAAGAATGCCACCATCTCGTTCAATATCAGTTGCACCCCATTATCTGATACTAAGATTTCTGGGCAACCCATTCTTTGGAATCTTTCTGTCAGTGATTTGATTGTAGTGGCTGTTGTGATTGTTTGCATACACGTTGCTTCTATCAATTTCGATGTGTTGTCCGTGATATCTGACACATAGGTTGTGCGCTGGAGGCATGTGCTCCATTGAGTCGTTGAAGTCTATACCAACTTTCTGCCATGGGACTCCAGTCCATTCTACTGATTGCATCGGCTGTGTGCGTAGGACACATCTCTTGTCTCCCTATTTATAAGCAGAGCATGCTGCAATGTGTCCCTCCATATCACTGTCCATGCCGGGCCATCAGAGTAGCATTCTAGCAATCTGTGTTTAGACAATGGGCCTCATCACGAGTTGGACGGTATCCCAGCGGTATTACTGCCGGGATTCCGCCTGGGCTAATAGCGTTAGTGCCAACTGGTCCGGCACTATTAGCGCCAGATCAAGGGTTGGGTGGTGATGCATATTCCCCATTTCCCATTGGGTCCATAGGACCCAATGGGGCATTTTTGGCGTAATTAGAGCACGCTAATAGAGCCGTGCTAATTGAGTCCGAAAAATGGGCATTAAGTTGGCACATTTACCCCCAGCTTAGAGATGGGGGTAAATGCTGCCAGACTTGTGATTGGTCGGACCCTTAAATGCGGGGGCAATAGCATTAAAGCCGCATTTAAGGGCTACCTAAGCTGCCTAAGTGGCTTTTGTGCACTAGAGACATCGGCGCTACAATGCAAATGAGTGGTGGGAGGAATACGTTTGTCGTGTCTTCGCAATAAGCCGTCTTCTTCTGACATTTGTGCAGATATTTTGCTGTACTGACGTAGAACCGGGGTGGGGTAAAGTCTTTTTCAGGAGGCCATCCATGCTTGTTGAACTTGCTGCATTTTGTACTGCCGCTACAAGGCAATCATTGGCTGCCAGGGGAAGTTGTGACAAGCAATCAGTTTGAGTGTTTTGCGATCCCAGAACTTCAAATATGAATTCCTGTAGATTTGCTGCGAGTCGCGCCAGTCGCACCGTTAACGTATTCGTTCCCTTGGGTGTCAGGATGTGTATACAAGGTTTCTGGTCAGTGCAAAGCATGAACTTACAATCCCATATGTCATTTTAAAATGATTGGTGGCCCAGTCACAGGCCAGTATCTCGTTTTCAATGACTGAGTAATTTTTTTTCTGCCTCAGTAAGCACTTGGGAAGCAAAGACGATTACAGGTATGCCATTTTCATCTTACTTCATCATGGTCGCACCCAGGCCATACGCGCTGGCATCCGAGGCGCCCCCTTGAGATTCTTTGTAACACGCGATTAGACGCTTCATTGCTACACTAAGGGATCTAACCCTTTTATCTATGGAAGATTAATGCCAAATGTGACAGGGGCACTAGAGGAATTTAAGATTAATAGCCCTGATTTGAGAAAGGTCTCTCTGAGACCGAAACACGTGTCATTATCTAAGGGCATTTTTGTAAATAAACATATTCTCTTGGAACATTTGGCGCAGTCTCCTTCCGGGTCATTAATACATCATACTAATGCTTAAGCAGGTTTTTTCTTGGCTAAACCCAGTATCCGGTGAGACGCGACTATATGCATTTAAGGAAACCTCTTTGAAATACATTCATCATCACAAGATGTCGCCATGTTAGACCAAACCGCTACAGCCAAGACTCTTGGATAATATTAAAACAGGATCCAGACATGTGGGCACTCATTTTGGGTATCCTGTTTCAGGATGTGGTACATAGAAAAACAATTACATCCTCATGGTGTACTTCCATTATTGTGCCAATATTTTAAAAGGGGAACAGAAGTGAGCCCTCAAACTATCGGCCAATAGCTCTACCTGGTGTGGAGAGCAAAATATTCGCCAAGTGCGTTTTAAAAAGCGTAGAGGACTGGATCGAAGACACTGGCTGTGTTTCCGTGTTCCAGACGGGATTTCGGAGGGCCATGGGAACGGACGCCAGTGGTCTGTTCATCCAGTCCCTGATAGATCAGGCGGGTTTGGAGAACAATGACCCGGTGTTCTTGGCAAGTGTGGACCTGAGCCTCGATTTTGACAAAGTCGATAGGCCAAGGCCCTGGACCAAACCCCTGAGGTGGGGTTTGCCTAAATACATCTCTAAAATTCTGATGCAGTTACACGCTAACACTACTGTAAGGTTAAGGTTAAACGCAAACGGCAAAGTCACTAATCCTATAAAAATGGAGCAAAGCTTAAGACAGGGGTGCGTTCTTGCTCCCTGACCTTTTAATTTATATCTTTCGGATTTGGGAGAATTTCTAGAGAATGTCTCATTTGCACCACTGAAAATAAATGGTGAGTGTTGTTTTTGGGTGTCTTACGCGGACGATCTCTTATTGTTAGACAGCACACCCATAGGTTTGCAGAGACTTCTCTATCGCTTGGGTGAATATGTGGCAGAAAACAAGTTGCTCCTGAATCCGGACAAGTCACGCATCCTATGCTGCAGCGGAACAAAACGCAAACCTGCACACTTTAAGTGGTCAATGACCTCATCTACGCTGTTAGTTATACCAACAGAAAAATATCTGGGATTCAACTTGAATAGGTCACTGGAGTGCAATGTTGTCAAGAGAGAGTTATGGGTTAAAGGGAAACAACTTGCCTCCAAATGTTTTTTACATGTAGAAAATATTGTCGCTTCACTTTGTTGCCATTAACAAACGTTTGTAATGGTAAAGTTATCCGTGCATTGTTGTACGTACTTTAAATAACATCTATTTATGAGAAATTGGAGTTGAACAAATTGGAGGGTTTAATTTGAAGGAAGGATTTATCTTTGCCATCTTGTGTGCCAGTAGTGATGCTGCGTTTTGAACTGGGATTGAACTCTGATTGCTTGGGTCGAATTAAAAATCCTGATGTTGCATCGTAAATTGTTGGTATGCAAAGCAAATACTCTTTATGCATTTATGGGAGGGCAGCTATGCAAATCACAGGGGGGGGCTTTTGCTTTTAAAAAAAAAGAAAAATGCATATCTATTCTGGAGAAATATGAAGTGACTTATGAAGCCTTGGTGACTAACCCTGAACAAGTGAAAAAGACACTTATGGACCATGCTTGGATTTGGACTTGTGACGAGAGAATAAAGTACAAGTCATCGAAAGGTATTAAGTGTGAAACAAAAAGAAAGGGGGCTCCCTCGTGAATTATCTCAATCAATTTCCAGATAGAGGTTTTAGAGATACCCTTATGAGGTTCTGATTTAACCTGACTCTTACTGGAAAGGTCCTATTCACTAGAGGCCTAAGGGATAGTGCAATAGGCCGATTTTGCGGTAACCACACTGAATCATGAAGACACTTGGTAGCTCTGTGTTCTGCTCTGCAGGAAGTTAGGAAGGAACACTTTAGCTGGTTCTTTCATAGCAGTGATTTCTTAAGTGATGAGATATTGTGGTGTTACATCCTGCAGGGCTAACTAACTTCTATCCCTTGTTTAATGAAATAGGTTTTTTAGAATTGTGATGTGTAATTTTACTGCTACATGTATCATGGATATTGTGTGCTTTGAATGCAGTGAAGAATTTAATGTATTGCAGATTTTATTGGATTTGATGGTGTCTTTCAATATTTGTATAAGGTTTGTAATAAACCGGTGTACAATAAAAATAAAATTGAAAAAAGGTAATTGTGGCCTTCCAGAAGTTCTGTGACTGCCATGTGTTGTATAGAAAATGCCTGTTTGTGGGAACAGAGATCCAGCTTGATTTCCAGTAGGAGCTGCTTATCCAGCAGGGCCTTTCAAAGAACAATACACTTTACTTACCGTTGAACGTCCTTATAAACAACACTTTCCTGCGTGTGTATCCTATCAGGTCAAGCCTGTGTCCTCCATAAACTCCAGGAGCTATGTTCAGGCTATGTAATCTATCATTTCTTTGTGGGAAAAGTCTGAAGTAGTGCTCTTGCAGCAAGACGATATAATCAGATCCTGAGGAGCCTGCTACCACTGCAGTGTTCATGTATTCTGTGCGCATGTCACTATAGGGTTTTCTTTTGTGCTTGCTGTTGTCGCTCACTCATAATACGAGTTGTTCAAGTTGCTCACTTGGTTCCTCATCCTCTCAGATGTCTTTTACTGCCGCTATGGTTTGTCTCCTTATGGAATCCACATCGATTCGACATGGCCTATCTTGTGGCACTCCATACATTCCTTGCCTGTGGCAGGACACATTCTGTTGCTTGCAATTTCCAAACCTGAAACACTCACACTTTTAATCCCTCTTGTGAGTCCTGTGAGTATACGGCGGGCACCTCCTTCGACTGTTGTCTGGGATTCTGTGATCTTGACTTTTGTTACCCCTCTCAGTTCTTCTTACTGTGCAGGCCCCTTCTTTAACTTGAATGTGGCTCACTTCTTTGATCGAGTGAAGAGTGTTCTACCGTCTTGGCTATGGTAATGGCTTGTTCTAGGGTGGGGTCCCTGCTCATCCTTAGTGCTTTGTGACAAATCCTGAGATTGTGTCACTTCTTCCCGAGGGGGAGTCCCTTCCTATGAGACCAGGGAGATGAGACTGCTACCCGATAGTCCCCCTCGGGGTGGTACGCAGCAGGAGGATCTCATGGGGAGAGACCCCCCTCTCTGGGGATCAGGGAGGACATCTGGGAAGAATGCTTAACAACACATCTCCCACTCCACCCACTTCCTTTACCTCCACTCACTCCATGAGGTCCACGTCCTTCACCCCCCTTTTCCCATGCCACACCGTGTATCTCTACGAGGTTGATGAGGAAGCAGTCACTGAGACGAGGAACAGTAGGGCGGACTGGACTAACACCCCCAAAAGAGCGACTGAGACGAAGAGGAGGCAGAGAAGCATGCCAAGCACTCCAGGGAATTTGAATGAGCAGTCTAGATTCCACCATCCATTACAGTTAAAAAGTAAAGAAGGACTCACATGAAGTCAGCCCCTTCCCGGAGGTACCACAAGCATGTCCCGCTTAAGAAGGAGACATGAGAGGGAGAATCCAGGCATCCCTACACCATGCAAGGGCAGACCGGAAAGCAAGAAGGACAGGCGTCGAGAGAGAGAAGCCACCAAACCACGCGGTCGCTGAGATCGGCGTAGAGCGCCCGAAAAAAATACTGCAGAGCCACTGCGAGCTCCGCGAAAGCAGGAGAATGAGAAAAGCCGTCTGGGATGTCAGAAGTGTCTGAGAGCGGTGTAGAAGATCCAGCAGCAACCCAGAAGGTAGAAGGGCTGCATGGGTCTTAGAGGGGAACAAGATAAACCCTTTAACCAGGGTCTGGGACCCAGAAATAATAACACAGAGAACCTGGAATCATTATAATGCCTTGCAGAATCGTGAAATGGGTAAAAAGGGTAAAAAGGGAACACGATACAGTGTAGAAAGCCAGGAATGGCACCTGCAACCCGAGAAGAAGAACATCCTCATTGCTCATCCTCTTCATGGCAGTACCTGGCAGGGTAGTGAACAAGGTCTGCCCAGAGCGAGCCACTAAAGGAATTTGTCTGAGAAAGGCCAGGGGAAGGGAGTCATTTCCCCTGGTGTTGTGAACTGTGAATGTAAAAGCCAAGAGAGTGTGAGAACAAAGCCAATGACGGCCAGTGGAAGGGAGAGTGAGAGGTCAGTAATGCGAGGCAGACAACTGCTTGTAGTTTTCTCAGTATTTTACATTTTATTAATAAAAGAAAATGCAAAGAAAACCTAAGTAAGCCTACTCTACCGGAAGTTCCCTACCTATTCTAGGTGCTAAGGAAAAATATCCTAGCATATACACAACTGGCCCTCACACTAAACAACAAAACCTTCAAAGTAAATCATAAACAACACAAACAAATGAGTACCAAATAACCAGTGACTTGGATAGCTTCCACTTGTACTGGGTAGATCCCTTTGCCAGGAATGTTCAAAGTCAATCTTTCACAATGAAAAGTAGAGTCTTGAACCAGTTCTTAAAAGTTCCAAAAGAAACAAAAGTTAATCCAAACAAAAAAACACTGGTAACAGTTCTTTCTTCATTGGTTGAAAAGTTCCCTTTGCAATTTCCACAAAGAAAACAGAAACCATGTTAATCCTGGATAATCTCCTTATAGGATAAACTTGACAAAGTTCAAAACAAAAGTAGCACTTCTGCTTCAACAACTGTTCTTCTTTTTGTAGCTTCTGCAGCATCTTTGGCATAACTTGTCAGGATGCTTCTTCTAAAGGGATTGCTTTCGTCTTGGCAACTCCCTTCTGCTAATGGCACTGTGAAAGCATGCTCCCTTGCTTCACAGTGTACTACTGCTTAAACCACCAGTATAATGTTTTCTGACAATCTTATAGACATTAACAGTTCTGTCTACTGCCGCTTGGTATGTTTAAGATTTATTAGACAAATTAAAGAGAAGACTCTTTGACCTCCACAGGTAGATAAGGCAGTCTTCCTTTCTATGCCACAAGAAAGGGACAGCCTCTTTGCCTCTTCTGTCTGTTTTACAGCTACCGCTAGAATCTGCCTTGGCTTCTAGACTGCTTCTTTCTCTCAGCTTCAACAGTCTCAGCTGTACAGATTGTAGATTAGTTCCTTTAACAAGCACCCATCTCCCTTCCCCAGCTTTATGCACACCTTCTTGTTTCCAGCTGTTACCCCAAAGCTGTACTGCCACTCTTCCAACCTTGGATAACCCTGTCACCCTTGTATCAGAGGACAGTGGATTGGTAAGAACTTGACAGCTTCAAAATACAGGTGGTTAGTTCTTATTAGGGCTAGTTTGATGTTGGAAAGGGTTGTTCTACTGCCTAGGGTAATGCTTGCTCTTAGTGATAAGTCAGCAACTTCTACAATTAAAAAGTACTTCTGGATGTTATAAGATTCAAGTTTCACTTTAGAAACAAAATTAGGTAGACGTGACCACTATTTGATGGAGAATTTCAACTGTAAAATCATGCGTTCGCTTTCATTCATTCAGAATGCGGCTTTAGCATGAATCGGGAATCACCATCTTTCTCACGCGACCTTTCATTGATGTAAATAGGCTTACAACAATCTAGAAAAATCAGCTACTACCTTTTAACTGATTACAAGTGGCGTTTTCCCTCTTTATTGGAGACACGCGAACACTCTGGTAAATCGATGGAAAATGAAAGATTGTTCTTATACACAAGCACTTTAACTTGTTTTAAACGTGCGCGTGACACATTTTCTTTGTTGTCTAGACTTCCCACAACAACTAACAACTTTTACTCGCTTCTACTTTTGCGCAGGTTCAAATGGAGCATACAGTTACCGGCAAGGAGTATTTTTGTGAATTGGAGTACGGAGCTTCACTCACCGGCTCCAAAACACTGCAGTTGCAGGCGGCTTCCACTTCCTGACTTTTCTTCCTGCTACTACTACTTCAGGCACTCTTGGGACCCACACCCCTCTGCAGCACGGGTGTGTCCTTGATCCGGCCTCGACCACACAGAGTCTCCTTCTGTCCTACTTCCCTCGGCTTGCTTCTGCACATGGGCCTCAGGTAGCTGCACAACTTCAGCTGTGCAGTCACAGCTATTAGGCGCACCTGGAGAAACCATTAACTTCAAGTCTCTCTCAGTACAGCCACAACCACCCATGGTTTGTGAACACAGGACCAACTCAGAACCTGCAGGTGAAATCTACTCTTCTCTCATCCCGTTATCCCTTAAGTGGTCACACTTCCTCGTGAACTGCCAGCTTTATGCTCTTCTCCTTCAGCTATGACGGCCAACCTTCCAGCTCCTTCCTACTGCCCCTTCTAGCTGCAGCCTTTTATGCCTCTCAGGGCGGGCAATTGATTTCAGGTGCAGGTCCTCAATGTTAATTGCCTGACCCTGGCAAAGACTCCTAGGGCTACTTGCCTGTTCTTTACTTCTGCATGCCTCCTCAGCACTTCTTTTGTCACAGACCCTGAAGGATTATCAAAGTGGGTAAAAACCACAGAACAGGTTATCATGCCATGTTCTTTCTAGAGAGGGGCGCCTGCCACCTTTTTTGCAATTAAGGAAAAGGACTCGCTCCTGCAGCCCTTGACACAACTCAGGTGTATAAAAGGGGCATGTACAGGAAGGTCAGAGGCGAGATGCTGAAGAGAGCAATGGGGAGCCATGCTGCAGTCGAGGAAGTATACTGAGGACCGATTAACTGAGGGTCTGAACACATATGAAGTGGGAGCAGGAGCTCTGTGGCGCAGAGGCAAGGAGAAGGAAGAAGACCACATGAGGGGTCGTCCTTCATTCCCCCTAAAGGACTGCTCTTTCTTCTGTGGCGCTGCAAAAGCGCAAGAGTGTCAAAGGGGCAGAGAAAGACCCCCTGGACGGAAGCCGTCAAGTGAATGGCCAGCGCGATACATAAAAGGACTTCATAGTGAGCCGTGGAGTTTCCCAGCTCGAGAAACCCGGTGTTACTGTAACCGCGAGTCTCATAGAATTAACCACTATTTAAATGCACACTAAAAGAAACATTTTCTTACAGAAACACAAATTACATCGATTATATATAGGGGATGAAGAGTGGTGTGCTGAAAAAAAAAGGACACTAAGTGTCCAATTTTGTAAAAATTTCTTTCACGAAGTTCAACAGGGCCAAGGTCATGGATACTTTTCCTCCCCTTCTTAAAATTATCCACCTCTCCTGCATGGATAAAGTACTTACATTGTGAAAGTGCGTCCCTAGCCATTTTTCTCTGGATCCGGATAGATTAGCACAGTTCATCACCAGGTGCTGTAAAGTTTCAACCTTGTGTCCACAGCAACGACACATCAAACTTGGTTGCTCCTCCTTTCTGTTTCTTCTCCCGAAAACTTCTCTCATGTGGAGAAGATTTAATCGGAATTTTAGAAAGCAGTGCCTTTCCGTGTTAGAAGGAAATTTGTCCAAATATGGGTGCACGGTACCTCTACTATAGTGCTCGTCCGTGCCCTGAGTTATAGACGGGAGGGCACTAAGCCTGTCCAAGGTAACTGTCCAGTCCCAAACCAGAAGTTTCCTCTTTACCAGGTGTTGGTTTTGCACTATGTTGTCTGGTTCCAAGGCTATGTTGTTCAAGATTTCTGTGCAGATTAACTGCCACTTGGTTAAAGTCAGGATCTGTTTTCTTGTCATGGCTTCATTAATTGCCAAGAAACCGCTTCTTTCCTGTGGGTGCAGACATTTGCCAAGAAGTGTCAATGATTTCCAAACCATAGATATGTAGAGTGAGGATAGGCCCAGTTCTTTACGGACGCTTTCAATTGGAATAGATGATGGTAGGCTCAGTACTCTTTTCCAAAATAAACCTGTATCTCCGGGGGTAAGGAAGAAGTTTGCCTCCGCAGCATAAGTCAAAATGGGCAAAACTTTCAGTTTATAGAAGTCTATCAGTGGTCGGAGAGAGAAGGAACAGTATCGCTGCTTGATTGAAAGCGCTTGAGAAGCCAAGTTCATGACTTTGCTTCTAAGTCTTTCAACACCCGAACCATCTTGGATACTGTTGTTCAAGTTTACTCCAAGGTATACCCATTGTTAAAACCAATGGTACCACTTCCCCCGACAGGAACCACTTTAGATTTTTGGCACCCATGATGGGACCTAGCCTCAAGATCTTTGATTTCTTTGGATTTATTCGGAGGCCATTTCCTTGTATATACGACTCCAGTGCCTTCAGTTGACGCTGTAGTCCAACAGCGGTCTGATCTAGTAACAAGAGGTCATCAGCGAACAGCAGTCTTCCCACGGAAGTCCCCGCGATCTTTGGGGGGAAGCATCTCACTGCTTCGAAGCTTTCCTGCATGTCAGATATAAAGAGACAAAATACCGCTGGAGCCAACCGACAGCCCTGTTTCAACCCATTCATAGCCTCCACACTGTTTGAAAGGTTGCCCTGTCTGTCCAACCTAACTTTAAGAGTTGTCCCAGTGTGCAGTGCTTCCAAGGGTTCTCTCAGGTTGTTCGGACAACCCCATACCCTCAGTTCTTGCCATAAAATACAACGGTCGACGTAGTCGAACGCTTGTTCCAACTCAATGGAGGCAATGTAGATGTTCTTGTATTTCTTTTCCTTGACCAGGCATTTTAGTATGTTTATTATTAGAACATTTAGGGAAGTCCCAATGCCCTTACGAAAACCTGATTGCCAAGGATCCAAATGATTTGCCAACCGACTCCAATCGTTCAGATGTTTCAAAATAAGTGCTGCAAAAATGTTTCCCACGACGTCCAAGAGTGCTATCGGTCTATAGTTCTTTGGCACGGATCTGTCACCCTTCTTAAAAATCGGGACGATTATGGACGTCGTCCACGATTTGGGTAACTTTTTAAATCTTTTTATGTCGTTGAACAACAACAGCATAAATGCGGCCCATTTTTCCGGGTCCTTTTTGAGGATGTAGTTTGTTAGGCCGTCCGGTCCTGCGGCCCTTGAGGAGTTTGAGTTTTTAATGAGGTCTAGGATGTCTTGTTTGTCATATTTAAGGTCCCAAGACTCATTAGATAATAGAGGTGTTTGTGGACCAAGGGTTTTCCCCAAGGAGTAAAGGTTCTGAAAGTGACTTTCGCATACAGTTGCTGCTATGGGATTCACCAACTTGGAGTCAGGAGGGATGTTTATTTCATTAATCAGTTTCCAGGTACCGGTGATGTTTTTAGTAGTTAACAATTTTAACATTGTCTCACTATCTTGTTGCACTAGTTGGTGTTTGTGCTGCGTGAGCCAATTCCTGTAATTGTTTCTGAGTTTTTTATACAGGAGTAAGTCAACTGGTGCACTGGTTTTAAGAAATTGCCTCCTGGCTTTTCTCACAACTTTTTTTTTGGTCACTACTTGGTAATCATAGGTGTGCCGGGTACATTGGTAGTTACTCTTGGCAGCACCCTTCGTACGAAAGATCTTCAGTGCTTCAGCGTATTCCATCAGGTTGGAGCCTTGGTCCTTGATTAAGGAGTCCAACGCAGGCCCATCTCTTTTCTTCCCATGCGTAGTCTGTTTCCCCCCGGAGTTAACTCTAGGAGCTGGTTTGGTAGATGTTTAGCAGGAATAATGGGAGATTTGACCCAGGCCTCAGTTTCGAGTTCCAGGATGTTGTGGTCACTCTGGGTCGTAGGGACCATTTTCAACGATCTTAGGTTTCCAAAAAGATTTTCTGATACAAAGATGTAGTCCAATGTGCTCATTTGGTTGGCCCGTTTCCATGTAGGGGCAGCTGGCTGGTCGCCCAACAAGTTCCCATTTACCATGTGGATATTCCTAGCTGTGAGTTCCCTCTCCATGTTTACTCCTCTTGTTGTGTTTTTAGCGGCGGTCAAAGGCAAAACCTTAATTTTCCTTTGTTCTTGTCGTAGCATTCCATATTGAAATCCCCACATAGATGAATTTCGAGTTTCGGACACTCGATCCTAGCATCGTCTATTGCTTTCATGAGTACTTCCATAAATGTATCCTCCTCGCGTGCTGTAGGACCCCAATATATATTGCATATGAGCAACTGCCAGTCTTGCACTTGTAGTAATGATTTTATAGTGGAAGAAATTCTTATAAGTTGGATCCAAGGGTTCCTGTTTACAGAGGAGAGCACTTTTAAGCCACTAGAGCGCTTTACCCCTAACAGGAGGCCTGAACTCGGTCTCCCTTTCGAGCCCTTTGTTGCTGGATTTAAAAATAGCTCAAATTTGTCCAAAAGGGGAAGGTCACACAGCCAGCTTTCCTGCAGGCAAAAGACGTCGTAAGATGACAGGTGTACACCTGAATTTCCGAGGAGATGCGAGTAGCCCCGTGTGTTCCAACTCATGATTTTTATCCCTTTTGACATGGGATTGAGTTGGACACTCCTTGGGCACTGATAGCGTTATGATTTGGCGGATAAGACACCTGCCAGCCAACTCCAATCCTCTAAACTGTTCTCCAGGTTCGGACCAGGTTTATCTAGTTGAGTGCGCACTTGATCTCTTCTATTGTCCACCTCTCGAACACCCCTATCACTCTTGCCCACTTTCATCTCCTGTTTCTTTTTGGGTTCGCTAGTTGGATTTGAGGAATTGCTTAATGCGTGTTGCAAAACTTTTGAACCTGCACGATCTGTGCTGGTCCCCTCCTCCAACTCCTTAAGCACAAACCCACATAGATTGAGTTTAGAACCCAACTCTAAACACTGGGACAAATAAGAGGCAACTAAGAATGATAAAGACTGCACCCTTTTACCACTTTACTACTGGGACAAGGAAGATGCCTGCAGAGAGCTTTGAGGGTCAGGCATGTCCCTTTAATTATGGTCAGGCAGGGCTAATCAAGCATCCACACATACAGCTGTCAAGGGGCTGCAGGTGTCTAAAGGGAGTTCCGTCTAGCAAGGAAGAGAGCAACAGGGAGACCTGTGTGGGGAAGACCGGCAGGAGATGTGTGTTGGGAAGACCAGCAGGAGAGGAGACCCTTGCGAGGAGGCAGCTGTGGTGGGAACAGAGAAAGAACTAAGATGCAATCATCCCAGAGGACTTGTGGGGCCTGAAACGAGTAGGCTGTGTACTCGCCACAGGTCTGCGAGCCTCCATAAGGCAGAATGAGCAGCAGAGAGGACGCTGCCCGCGTCCGGGGGAAAACCTTGGAAGTGCCGGCATGCAGAGAGAAACACAGCAGGAGAGCGGGGCTTGCACTGTGTTTCTTGGCTTCAGCAGTAGGGAGGAAGTAGGTGCAACCAATGGGAAGAAACACAGAAGGCTGGTGAGTGTCGAAAGGGCACTCAAGTACCGGGGCGCTCCTATGGGACCGCAACTGAACAGCGGTCATGCGAAAGTAAGCAAACAAATGTATATTGAATACTGAATTAATGGAATCGTAAAATTGAGCAACATAAGTGCACATTGAATACTGAATTGAAAATAAACAATATTGAATGCATGTTGCACAATGATTTAACTCGTACCTTAACATAACGCACATTAAAGACTGAAGGAACCAAAACAATGAACATTTATGAGTTAATGCTGTGCGGTAAGGCCACAGATTGGCAAGAGGTGTGTGACAAGTGGCGGCGGAGCCATGAGGGTAGCAAAGAGAAGCCAGAGGAGTGCAAGAATACACATAAAGCCAAGCGGGCAATAATAGGAACTAAGTGAAGGTGACTTGGTGCACAGGAGCAAGTGCCAAGGAACCTGTGTGGGCTGAGAATCCCAGGGATCCTGGTTGCGCGACCTGTGATAGGTGGACCGTTCGGTCTAACAACTGCGCCTAGATCAGAGAGCCCTGAACGGTGAAAGATAAGGACACTGTGAAACAGCCCAATGCAACCACTGCAAATGAACTGGCGAGGTAAACCAGAAAAAGTGTCAGGTTGACCTGGAGTTTTATTAAAGACTTTTTGAAAAGACTAAAGCAAGTACAAGTAGCAGAGTTGAAGTCTTGGGGAAGGGAACCCTGAGACTTTAAGGGACCACACTTGTCTTGAGAACAGAGTCTCAATGCCCCTTTTGTTTTGGATTGTGGTGCTTGAAACCTGAACAAGGGAACCCCAAGGATTGGATTTGACTCATATCACCTTAAATTGGAGTAAGGTAATGTGAGGGAGGCATGGTATTGAGCAGCAGACACAGACACGTTGGATACAAGTTTTGAAAGCCTTTATTTACAAATTTGATTGAGATGGTAGAATTCCTAATTGGCCCTAACTCTAAAATGGGAGTAATCTCAACCATTAAACAATAAGAAATATGTCCAAGTATGTCTGGTGAAAATAAAAAGGCCTATACTAAGAAAACCTAACCTTGCCCTCCTTCTCACGATAACAAATGTGATAAGGGAATACAAAAAGGAAACTAGTGTGTCAAAAAGAAATGTCAAAATGGCTTCAGTACCAACTTCCTTCCCTGCAGGTATCCCTATGGGTGCCTATGGACTATTTTTTGATCATTTAAGGGACTTATGTTTAGTCACCCTAAGTTTCCTAGGGTCATCCAGACGTGGACCCCTTGCTCACTGTTCTCAGAGAGGCACAGCTCCACCTCACTGATGAGGGCCAACAAGGCTGAAACACGTATATGGTTTTGCGGTTGGTACTCTTGTTCAGAAGGGAATTGCCATAGCATTTCGGTGCTGAACTGCCCATGTGGGGGGGACAAAGACTGATATGCAAATGGATATTTTCCCTGTGTGAAAGGTACAGGGAGCTAAAGTGTGGCTGCGGACTCTCGAGTGGGTCAATTCCCAGAGGCGTAGACAGGGTAGGGCCCAAGCAGGCAAGGGCGACACAAAATCTGTAAATGCCCCCTCAGCAGCGCTGTGTGGGCATTTGCAGAAGTTAACATCACTGCAGTGGGCCGAACTACATTTGTTCAGGCCGCACTTGTTTGACAATCCTGGCTACGCCTCTGTCGATTCCCTTTATTGGGTGTGCTCTTGGGCTCCTCTGGTTTCTCCTTGGTTGCCTCGTGGTTCTGCCACCTCGTGTCACACAACCCTTTCCAACAGCTGGCCTTGCCACATTGTATTCATTCATTCAAAGTTCTTTATTTGGGCTCTCTTTGTGGTGCACCGATTATTCAGTATTATTCAATTGTAGTTCAAAGCTTAATACAGTCTTGTGTTGCTTAATAATATTCAGCTTCAAGATTTAACTTATCTGCAAGATTTTAGTTAGTTTGTTGTACAACACGCATTCAGTATTCAGTGTTTTACTGGTTTCCTTCTAAGTTAAATGTGTTCGGTATTCAAAGATGCATTCACTTTGAGTTCATTTGTTGTACAGCATGCATTCAGAATTCAGCGATTCACTGGTTTCTTTGAATGTCAAACTTCGGTTTTAATTTGATATTCTATATGCAGTTGCTTTTGAGTTCATTTATTGTACAGCATACATTCAGCATTCAGCATTTTACTGGTTTACTTAAATGTACAATTTCCTTTTAGTTCGGTATTCAATACATATTAGTTTTCAATGTTTAAATTCCTTGGTTGAAGACTTTGGAAAGCATTCCTTGTTTAAGGTTCACAACCACTTCAACAAGCTTAATTAGTTAAAAAAGGAATGATTTTAGCTTTCCGAGACTTTCGAAAAGGGGCTTGTTCCTTTAACAAGCCACGCAAACACTCTGTTACATTGTATTCAGCTTCATGCCTCATTGACAATAGTGGTACCTGTTGCTTCAATTGAACTTCTTTTCTAAAACGAACGTGCGTTCGTATTGCTTCCTTCATTCCAGCACTGCGAGTCAGGAGACTCTTGCTGCATTACGCTCGCTCCCCGGAGGGGGCGGAGACTGCTGCGGTCACGTGCTTCATCACGTGACTTTGACCAACCTTAAAGGACAGCTACAGTCGACCGAGCGGCGTGTACCTGTTGCTTCAATTGAACTTCTTTTCTAAAACGAACATGCGTTCGTATTGCTTCCTTCATTCCAGCACTGCGAGTCAGGAGACTCTTGCTGCATTACGCTCGCTCCCCGGAGGGGGTGGAGACTGCTGCCGGTCACGTGCTTCATCACGTGACTTTGACCAACCTTAAAGGACAGCTACAGTCGACCGAGCGGCGTGTACTTGTTGCTTCAATTGAACTTCTTTTCTAAAACGAACGTTCGTTCGTATTGCTTCCTTCATTCCAGCACTGCGAGTCAGGAGACTCTTGCTGCATTACGCTCGCTCCCCGGAGGGGCGGAGACTGCTGCCGGTCACGTGCTTCATCACGTGACTTTGACCAACCTTAAAGGACAGCCACAGTCACCCTTGCGGCATTAAGCCCGGCAGCGGAGTCAAGGACGGTGCATACTTTGTCCACAAGAACTGTTTTGCTCCTGTTTGGCTCTGTGAGGCGCTGGTGCGGGTACAGACAGACCGATCCGTGACTATCACAGCACCCGTGTGACATCAAGCAACTACACGACTTGCTGCTGCAGCAGCTAGCGGCTATGTGCTGTCTGCGGCGGGAAGGCACGAAGGTAGGAAGGTAACTTTGAGATTAGATTTACCTAACTCCACCCGTGTGTCTCTACAAGTACGGAAGTGAAACACAAGGGTTCACTTGCACTATTTCCATTGAAAGACTTGTGGCACATTGTATTGGAAGTAGCCCCGAAATTCCAGCTAGCTAGGTCTGGTTCAACTGTTTAATCGTGGACAATGTTCGGCTCTCCGGCCCAAAAACTCTCTCCTCTCAGGATAACTGGGGAAATAGCCATCACAAACACCACTGCTTCACACGAAAATATTTTGCAACTAAATACGGTAGAGGGGGTGGCAGAGGGGGAAGGGACGAGTGTAGAGGAAAGAGATGATGCTTACTTACAAGCCCAACATTCCTCCCTGACTCCGTTATCCCTGGGGTCATCTAACAAAAACGGAACTTTTTCATCTCCAAACAGAGTGGTGAGCACGGAAGACCCGGGCCGGGGTAAGGAACCACTAACAGGTCTGTCCCCCAGGGAAATTCCGCGGGAGGCTCCTCTTAAACTGACTCCTCCCAACACTACCTTTCCCGTGCCAAAGGACTTGGGTCTGGCTTTTGATGAGGCGATGGGTCCTCCAAGGTCAACACCCACTTCGAACATGAACCCTTTTGTCTTTGGTACTTGTAAAGGGACCAAGGGAGGCCAGACCTATGCACAAAGACTGGACAAAGGTTGGAAACCCTTTGGGATCTCTTTGTTGAACACTGAAAACCCCCCGGATTATTCTAATGTTGACCTGCAAATTAGAGCAACCCCACAAGGTCGCTTTCCAGACCGCCCTATGTCTCAGTTCGGTCACCACCAAACGGATCACTGGGGGTCCCATTCCACAGCCCAAGCAAACAAAACTCAATCTGGGGGTCTCTCCCAAAGATCTCACAAAGGAGTCTTCCCCCAGCAAGCTCCTTTTCCAAGTAAACGGCAAAGAAGGCAACCTTCCCCCTCAGACGAGGATCTCCTGTCCGCCCTGGCATCTACCCAAGTAGATGTTCCGTCCAAAACGGACCCTCAAATTGATTCTGGTATGATCGCAGCTTTTGCCCTTGTAATGGCCCCCTTTATGAAACTCATAGAGACGCAAAACGATCAGCTCCGGGACCATACAACAACAATTGCCATGCTGTTTTCTAAAATGATCTTTATAGAAGGCTTCGTTTCAGCAATTCAGTCGAAACTTGAAAAAAACGATGATCGCACGACTGAAATCTTGAAAAGCATTATCGAGCCGATAATAAAAGAAAAAGAAACAAGGAGATCCGAAAGGTTAAGCCTTCAGCATTGGGGTGTGGGTGTCCCCCCGACTGATCCTGTAATTCTGGCCCAAACCTTAATTTCCCAGCCGGAACTGCCCAATAAGAGTACTCCTGAGGAAACTGTCCTACCAAAATACACAGACACCTCTACTAACACGGACAACACCGTGTGGGCATCTGTCCCTGCAATGAAGGCGAGTAGGCTTGCTCCGAAAGAAGGTCGCCCAGTGACTTCCACTGCAACAAATACCATGCCGCAGGTGACATTGGATCCAACTAAGGCTCCAGTATCCACTAACACCATTAAAATGTTTGACCTTTTTAGGAAACCTAAAACAGGCCTTTCCCCGGCAGCTGAAGGACAACTCAAAGTGAACAAGAAAGGGGAAAAAAACTACGGGAAGACCCCTATGCCGATGGATAAACCTACAGGACAAGGGACCTTGAACCCTAGGAAACCTTCAACTAGAACTAGAATTGTCAATGGTCTAACTTTTCCTAGGAATCTGGCACCTCCCTCTAAACCATGTTTCTATGATAGATCGTCAAAGAAAACGGGTGACGCCTCTGCCCCCTCACAGAATGTGTGCCTTGACGAGTCCTGTCGCCCCCTGGTCATCGAGAGGGTGAATGAATACTTTGACACTTCCCTTATGGACTTATCCGTTTATTCCGATGCGAATATCACATGGGAGGAGAAGTCCGGTTCTAATACATCTGAAACAGAAAGCAGAACTGAGGATGATGACTCTGAAGTAGACTATAAAAGTAAAGGTGTTGAGTTTAAAGGGGTGATGGAGTGCCAGATGTCCAAAGATCGGGGGAGCAGCAAGTGATACTTAAAAAGCCCCCACTGCCATCATTGTCAGTGCCGAAAGCAGTGTCCGTTAAAAACTTCAAGTGGAAATCTAGAGTGCAATCTGAGCGAGAAGATAAGGGCTGCTTCCTGGAAAAAGAAAGGATGGTTCCACAGTCACTAAGTCCCTTGGACTTTACTACACTGGAAGACAGGAGGAACTCTCTTGTCCAGAAAACGTCTGAAATCGACAATAGCAAAGGAGCCTGCACTGATATGATAAAGGGCATCAGAAGAACAGTATCATGGGCAGAAAAAACAGAATACAAGCCAGTATCAGGGCCTATTAATCAGTCTGTCCACAAAGTGTCCGAGGATCACAACGCCCCTGCACATTATGGAGTGTTATTGGAAAGAACTCTAGGCTATGAAGACAATCTGATTATGAATCGGGCCAATGTCATGAGACTCTTGCATTCCCTGGATCACCCCGATCAACTAAAATCACAGGACATTGACTGGATTGATTTTCACAATGAAAAACGCCACGACAGTGTGATTCTTCATACAGGCGATCGTAACGTAAGATTTTCTGTCAAACGTCACATGGGGGAAGATGAGGGGAGCTGGCTTATAACAGCCCATAAAGGTCGGGAAGTGTTAGGTTGGTCGTCAATAGGGAAAGGGGGATACCGTGGCTCACCTATCTTACCCTTAATCCTTCTACTTTTCATCCTATTTCTGGTATGTCTAAACTGGTGATATCTCGGTCATTTTCTTGGTCAATGGGACATGGATAACAATATCCCATAACAGCCTCCAGGGTAGAGATTTCTTCCTGAAAGGAAAATGTGGAATACAGCGTCTCACCCCAGAGCATTTCATTCCCAAACCTCAAGGACCCCCCACCCAGGTGATCGTCCCTCGCTTCTCCACCCCCAGGGTCGGGATCCAATAACGATGGTCTTTCCCTAGCCACCTGAGGAGAGGACCCATGGGGAGTAGATGTGAGCACACCCTCAGGTTTATCACAGCGGGGAAGCGCCACCAGCATGCAGCAGGGTCTGGGACCCAAATGGAATCGGGCAAGGCCCATCAGTAACACATCTGAGGGTTGAAGGCCATCATAAGTGCAGAGATAACTACAGCCAGTGGGCTGGAGCCCAGAAGCAGCCGGGGTGTCCCGACTAGAAAAGGAGAAATAAAACGGGAAACCAGACTTTATATACTGTTGAGGAAGTCTACGGTCAGCTCTGGCAGGTTAGTGAACGAGACCTGATAAAAGACTGGAAAGCTGCATTTTGGTTAAACAAACAGAGGAAAAGAATTCCTCCAGAAGATTGCGAGTAACTGTATTATGTTCACAAGTGGAAGTAAGATTCAAGGAAGAAGTTCCTCCCAGAAGTTGAGGAATAGTTTTTTTTTGTTGGTCTGAACATACAAGCAATGCAAATGTAACCATATATTCTTTGCACAAGAACTGTGCCTTGGAGTCTACATCCAGAGTTAGAAGGGCCTCCTTCTGGGTGAATAAGACATCCAGGTTTTGTTAGTTAGTTGAAGTTGTAAGGGACGGAAATAGGTTTAGACACAGGATGGTGGCCATTTTACTTTATGGACAGCCTGACTGGGTCCTTAATATCTTTGTTGAGGTAGAGCAACCCCTTATAGTACATATTTATTTATTTATATGCATTTATTTATTGTGCATTTGTTGGTACAGTAAATCAATTCTGTTTCAAAGCGCCCACAGGGCAACAGGGAGGGAACATGGGATTGAAAACAATGATTACAGTGGAAGATAAAAGACGAACCTGCTATGCCTTGTGAGTATTCAGAACGTGCAAGTGCAGCGAGAAGAGGGGAACTGGGGCGTGGCGGTAAGTGGTGGAATGTCCGTGCTCATGGGTGAGCAGTAGCTGAAGTGCATAGTATGGTAAGTGCTATTCCGCCTGGAGCCGCATTTGGGTTGAAAGTGCAAACCTACAGGACTGAGGCCGGTGGGTGCCAAGGCAAGTGCTGAGTGGTAGGCTGAGGCCTGGGCGATTAGGTATGGGAGGCCAGGTCCCCAAAGGGATACATAAGGGCCCTGGTGACCAATCGCAGCGACTGTGAGATTAGCAGTGGAGGAATGAAGGGAAGGAGGTGGTGAAGAGGAAAGTCTTAAAGAGCTTCCGGAATTTGAGGAAATCCTGCTCAAGAGGAAGGGGGAGGCTGCCCATAAGAGGGAGCCTGATGAAGAAAGTGATCGACCTACGGCCCTCTCTTTAGCGAAACGCTTTACACACAGAGTTGGTGCCAGAGGACCACAGAGGTCTAGAGGGAGAGTATTTAGTAAGAGAAAGTTTCAGATAGCCTGGTCCCGGCTTCAGATAGCCTTGTTGTTGATGCAGAGGGATTTGAATGTAATCGCTGCCACAACCGGGAGCCAGTGAAGAGTTTTTAGGGCAGGAGAGATGCGGTCCCTGGGCTTAAGACCAAAGATAAGCCTTGCTGCCCTATTCTGGATTAGCTGGAGAAGTCGTAAAGGGGAAGAAGGTAGATTCAGGAGAAGCCTATTGCAGTAGTCCAGCCTAGAGAGACCCAGGGCTCGGGTAACATTGAGCTGTTGGGGGAAAGTGAGAAAGGGAGAATTCTTTTGAGAAGGAAGAGTTGAAAGTGGGACTTCTTGGTAATGTCCTCAGTGTGAGGGAGAAAGGGGAGAGAGAGGAGTTGAAGATGACTCAAGGTAAGTGTTGAAGAGCCAGGGGAGAGGGTTGAGCCCTGTGGGACACCACAGGTAGAGAAGGAAGTAGATGAGGAGAACGTGTCCAAAATGACTTTAGACAAACAGTCGGTTAGGAAGGAGGTAAGTCAATCCAGTGCCCGCTCCGAGATACCAAGGGTATTATGGAGCCATTTTATGAGGATGGAATGGTTAACTGTATCGAAGGCAGAGGAAAGATCGAGTACGATGAGGGCAGCTGGAGAGTTAGAGTCCGGAGAAGAAAGCAGTTCTTCACAGGTGTTCAGAAGAGCAGTTTCCATGCCTCTGGATGCTCAGAATCCAGATTGATGTTGGGAGACCACCAACAAGTTCAGTGTGTGAGGTAAGTTGTGGAAAGGCCAGCTTCTCCAGCAGTTTCCCAAGGAAGGGGGTGATAGAAATAGGGCAGTAGTTGGCTGGACAGGTAGGGTCTGCTGAAGGTTTTTTCAAGAGTGAGCGCACAACGGAGTGCTTGAGGGAGGATTGGAAAGATCCGGTGGCAAAAGAGTGGGTGCAGAGATCAGCAAGTACAGGGGCAAGAGAGCCAATGTTGTCCTTGATGGTTCTGGATGAGCAAGGGGAAACCTGTTTGGAAGAGACATTCATGGAGCGGACAACTCTGGTGACTTCTTCAGGTGTGACAGGGGAGAAGGAAGAGAGAGAGGAAGAAGGAGGGGGATAGGCCGTAGGAGGCAAGGGAGGGAGGGGTTGGGCAGAAGGGTAGCAAGGGTGCTCAGGATATCCACAGTTTTAGTGGTGAAATGTGTGGCCAGCGTGTTGCAGAGGGCCTGGGACGGAAGAGGGGAGGAGGAGACTGCGGAAGGGTTGCTAGTACCCTGCAGATTTTAAAGAGTTCAGCCGTGTTGTTGGATGCACCCAATACCTGTCCTGTGCCTGGATGTGGGCTCTTTTCTTGGTACAGATGGAGAGTCTGTATTGCATTAGGAGCAGGCAGCAAGCCAGTGTGTCAGAGGGTGAGCCTTAGGTTTGCCACTTCCATTCCACAGCTCTGCACTTGCGTTTCAGGGCTGCAAGCTCAGAGTCATACCAGGTGTTACATCTGGAGGCGGGTTTCATGCAGATCCTCATGAATGCAGCAGAAATGTCAAGGGTGTTGGTAATGGCCAAATGGAGGTTGCTGAGAGCAGAGTCGGTGGTAGAGTATGGGGGAGGATTAGAGGGGGGACGTAGGTGGATGCAAAGGCAGCAGATGATGCTCGTTTCATTGGGCAGATGTTCGTGAACAACGTTGGCAGGCTGTTTTTCAGAGGAGTGGTCAAAGGACCGAGAGGACCAAGGTGCGAGGAGAGGAGAGAATGGTCTGACCAGGAGAGTGGAGTGACCACAAGGGGGGAGAGAGAGAGGTCAGAATGGATGAGGGGGTCCAAAGTGTGTCCTGCCGAGTGGGTTGGGCCAGAAGGGAAAATGGAGAGGGATAATGATGTGCAGAGGTCAAGGAAGAGAGTGGATGCTGTGACAAGGGAGTCCAATTGGATGTTGAAATTGCTGATTAGGGAGGAGGAGTTTAGATGTGGTTGAGAGTAGGGAGGAGTAGAAATCAGCCCATTCATAAAGGAACAGGGAGGTAGCCCCAGGAGGCCTGTAGATGGTAGGAATGGTCAGAAAGGAGGAGGGAGAAATGACTAGTTTGCGGACCAGGCTCTCAAAGGAAGACTAGCGCTGGGTGGGTATGGCAGAAGAAGGTGTACTGGGGGAACCGAAATAAAGATAGGGAATCAACAACTGAATGCAGTGGAGGGCAGCCACCCACATAAAACTAAGTAGAGAAATTTGTATGGACTAATTTGGTGTTGCAATTATGTGAAAATGGTGTTCATAATGTTAGTATATATTAGTATTCAAAAGGGCATCATGTTTATGAGTCGAAATTGTCATTATCATGATGTGGTAAGGTGGCAAGGCACAGAATGGATAAATAAGATTTTCTGTACACAGACATAAAAGGGCTCCGACAATGCCTTTTACTGAAAATACATGTAACCGAAAAAGTGGCTAAAATGAGAGAAATGAAGTCATGCTTTAGTGCGTAGAATGAGGTAACTCTAAAGTTGAAACAGTCAAGGATAATATGCTTCAGAAATTTGACGAATGGGCAGAACCCAGGCTTTTAATAAGGCCTTGCCTGGAATCTTATCTGAAGGGTCCAGCTGCTACAGCTATAATTGGGAAGAGCACCGAGGAAAAAGTAAGGATGTGCACAGATTGTATTTCATTTTTGAAGGTAGTTCAATTAAAAAATAATTGTCCGATGAGCAAATGCACAATGAAGAGTTTGCTGGGACAGGGCTAAGGGAGGGTGGGGGCTGGTTGCTCCCTCTCATCTAGCTATAAGAGAGAGCTCTGTGTGGAGCTGCGGGTGGTTGAGTCTGTGCACTTGACCACGACGCTGGGTGTGCTCTGTGTCAGCATAGCATGGAATAAAACTTTATGAACTTAACAGTCTCTTTACCAAATCCTTGAGTTGTCTCTGTTTATTGGTGTTGGAGTATGTGAATCCAGCACCCCATCCACCTCAAGGTGCAGCTATCTCGTCTTAAGGTAATCGAGGGCGAACTCTGATCCCATGGGCCCATCAGAGGTCACTCGGACCTCGATTACAAAGGAGGCCACTCAGAGAAGATTAAGGTAACCACACCACCAGCATGGTGAGGTAGTGGCTTGGAGATGATATTGAAGCCATCAGGGAGAAGAAGGTCAAAAGCAATTACTGAGCTGGCATTGAACCATGTCTCGGTAAGAGCGAGAATTCCGAGGTCAGTGTCTTCAAGAGGGAGGCAGATGTCGGCGGAGTGTTTGTTGGCTGAGCGGGTGTTAAGAGTAGCCAGGTGAAGGAGGTCTCTGCCTTTGAAGGTTTCTGAGGTGGAGTACAGGGACGTGGTACACCAGTCAGAGGGGGAGGGACAGAGACAGTGGTAGGGGGAGAGGCAGGCGAAGCAAGGAAGTTAAAGAGGGATGGCAGACGCCGGTCAAAGAGGGGGAGGTTGGGTTGAGAACCCTGAACCAAGATAGTGCCTATGTGGCAGACATTAATGATGCAGCGCGATGATGAAAAGCTGGCCAAGAGGACTTCCCACTTGGAGCCACCATTAATGGGAGAGGGTGTGAAAGGGAGGAGGGTGGAGATGAGATGAGGAGTCCATAGATCTGAAGAAGGGACAGAGAAGAGGATATCAGTGAAGACCTGTCTGGAAGTTGCGCTGACTTAGGTTTCTGCGATGGGTGTGCCAGGGTTCGAGGACAGGATGACTGTTTTGTGCTTTTTCCTGCGTGAGAGAGGGAGGATAGGTGATAGTGTAGCAGTTAGAGAAGATGGGTGAGATGGCAAGAGCCATAAGGGCGGCAGAGGAATGAAAGAAGAGTGGCCGCACAGCACAGTTGTAGCTAAACTCACCAGGTGGCCTAGTAGTCACAAAAGCCCCAAATGCAATCCAAAAAGGAAATTCGAATTTCAAGAAACAAGGGGCACAAATCCAATGTAAATATGGTGCAGAGATGTAAAAGCATACACACCTAAATTCGAATTTCAAAAATAGTGGCACAAGTGCAATGCAAAGATGGTGTAGAGATGTAAAAGCACACACACCTACATTAGAATTTCAAAAACAGTGGCACAAATGCAATGCAAAGAGGGTGCAGAGATGTAAAAGCACACACACCTACATTCAAATTTCAAAAATGGTGGCACAAAAGCAAAGCAAAGAGAGTGCAGAGATGTAAAAGCACACAAACTAAAATTAGAATTTCAAAAATAGTGGCACAAAGGGCAAGATATGCTTTTACTTTCCTTTTGGTGTTCAAAATAAAAGTTTATACCAACGAATATGCCACTTCTCTGTCAGACGTGTACTTCTGCACTCTTACAAGTGATAACAGACTACACATGTACTCAGCCCTTCTTATAAAAAGAGAAATAGCAGTAGATCTATGGTGAAATGTAGGGCTAGTCTTCCATGGACCTTCAAAGATGTTCGACAGAGAACATCGTTACGGTATAGTCATGGTCGACTATTTGTCCAAACGGACAGAAATACACTTCATCCAAAATATAACGCTCTGTGATAAGCATGCTGAAACAGATATGAAGAGAGGGTGTTATGAAACACCTTGGAACTGACAACAGGGTCCAACTTGCATAACAGGAAATGCTAAACCTTTTAGCCTCCAACAATATCTAATAATACAAAATTGTTATCTACCCCTCTCCACGTCAACGGGTTGTTCGAGAAACTAAACAGCTTAATCGAAGCATACAGTGGCATTGGGATATTTCATGGACTGGGTTAACACGACTCTGGAGGTGATAGCTGCTAATCAACTCATCCTAAATTACACTAATTGGATCGCTCCACTTTAAGTGATGAGAGGCTTATGGACATTCTCTTTTTTGTTCCCTCCTTTGTTACCTGACATGAAAGACGACACTTAAGTAGACATGCAGATGATGCTTTGGCACGCGCTGAAGTCTTAGAGGAAATGAAAAAAGCATTGAGAACCTCCTACGGCCGAATAACAGAATATTGTGAAAAGTAACTTAAACCATAAGAACACATACACTTGTTCCAAAATCAGTGAACCCCTCAGAGTTGCCAAGAGAGGACAAAATCATATCATGACATAAAATGGGAAAACAAGGTTTGCAGAGTGAGTGGCAAAATATATCCCAATACAGAGACCTCTCAAAAAGATACAAGAGGCGAGACACTACAGAACAAAGAGTCTAAAAGGAAAAACAACAACATATAAAGATCTGAATCTGACCTGGATGCATGAAATTAGATCCATTCCAGGTGTGAAGATCAGGTGAAGAAGAGAATCTAGAAGCATCCGATCATGTAGAGGTGGCAACAGAAGGTGCTGACCTGCCTAGGAAGTGTTCAGTGATCAGATTGGAACTAGCAGGACCCAGTAGCATCAAAAGGCTGCCCAACAGCTATAGAGACTATGAGATGAACGGTATAGTAAGTGACCCAAGTGACTTTTCTCAGAAGGGAGGGATCTGGTGTCCCAAACTTGCTTGATTTCCCAAATCTTGCTGGCAGTACGCTAGGGGGTGTGGACTGCGAGCCTTTGAGAGGGAGACACAGAAACAATCATTCACTCTTACCCGAACTGCTGCACCACAACAAATATATGCTTGTTTTACAAGAGCAATGAACAGTCATTTATGGTGCTAAGGAAATAAATAAATCACTAGAAACAGCTCAAGTTCGGTATCTTTACTTCATGGGAACTTCATAATCACAATTACATTTTATTGAACCTAAGACTGTTGGATTTAACAAGGAACCTCTGAAACAGGTCAGCAAGTTTTCTCTGATCATGCTGCTTTGGTGACACGATGGACCACTCATAATGGGCCCCCCCAAGGTGCATCCTTGGCTAATACATGAAGTAACTCTTGTCCAAGATGGGCCCTGAAGGTATTGGTTAGCAGGAGGGCAGAAAAGGCTGTGCTGATGTTACAACTATTCTACTGCAAGAAGAGCAATGAAGCAGGTAGACTCTTAATCATGAGGCTAAAAGGCACAAGCAACAGAAACTATATAGCTAAGCTGAAGGACCAGGCTCTGAAGATCCACCATAATGAGATGCCAAAGAAAACTTTTACAGGGCACCAGCAACCTAGATAGCATAGAACAGAAAATGGACCTGAACATGGTAATGCTACCAAGCCTAGATACTCACATGGCAGAAAATGTCATATACCAAGATTACACCAGAGGCGGTGTCAAAGGGCATTATGTCCTTCTCCTCCTGTAAAGCCGCAGGATCCAATGGTTTCCCCTTTGCTTTCTATCAAAAGATTTCAAGGAGATTTAGTGGAATCTTTGGTCAAAATGTTTAATGCCTTCTTGAAAACAGGTGCGGTTGACGGAATCAGCCTTACACCGATCTTCAAACAGTGTACGGACCCAATGTAGTGTAGCGCTGTCCACCCAAAAGCCTTGCTGAACCAAGATGACAATGTTTTTTCCAAGTCCTGATCAAGTGCCTGGTTGATGCTATTCCACAGCTGAGTAGCCCAGAGTATGCACGATTTATGACAAGAAGGGTGACATCAAATTAGTGAAATCTTGTAGAAGAGGGTGCTTGATCTCTTGGTTGGACAACAAGAAGGTATTTGACAAGGCAGACTGGGGTTACATTAGAATGGTACTGCCCAGCATGTATTCCGTGGGCCCTGTAAACTGTGTTCCACATATGGCTTGAGTAAGAGTTAATCTTGGCACCCTAGGTGTAATCATGCTGGACAGGGGCACTAGACACGTATGCCCCTATCCTCTCTAATTTTGATTTTGAACCTGTAACCATTTTCCCATAAATTATTAATCAATTGCCAATTAAAACATAATGGGGTTGTAACATAAAGTAGCCCTTTTTGTACACATTATAGTCGGTAAGAGGGAAGCTGCTGAACACTCTGGGGCTCATTTTCCATTGAGCCGTAACGTGATTGCAAAGCAGAAAATCCTTGAGTAAGGCTTCAACGCCTTGTAATCACATCACAGCTCATTTTTCAATTATTTGTACGGTGGAGAGGAGGGGCGGAATGCAACTTGCGTTTCAGCTGCTCCCTTCCTCTCCACCATACAAATGCTCCAGCATATGCGCCAGCATGGATTTTCACGGCTGTGCAAATGATGGAGCACCCTAAAGGGTCAGCCAGCTTTATGCACCCGTATAAAGCAGGCGGACCCCATAAGGATCCATTGTACACGCTTGGCAGGGAGCGTGTATAATGACAATTAAACCCTCCCTAACATTCTTACATTCTTCGATTGTGGGAGAGGGTTTAATTTAAATTGGGAACACTGCTTACCATGCGCACATGGTAAGCAGTGTTCCCAGTTGAAATTAAACCCTACCCCGATGTGCGAACATGTCAGGGATGGTTTCTTTTCAATTGGGAGCACCGCTTGCCATGCTCACATGGCAAGCCACACTCCCAATGAAAAGTAAACGTTGCCTGACATGCCGTCATGCCATGCCAGGCAGAGGTTACTCACTTTGCACTGCGGAGCGCAAATCAAATGTGAAGGGAAAAAGTTGGCGTACAAGTGTGTACGGTGCCTTTTGGCCCTTTGCATCTGCACCCTTCAGTGCAAATGATGGAAATTTGGCGGCGGGGAGCCGCTTACTTTACAGTGTAAACATAATGGCTCTCTGCCATCAAATTATGATTGTGCGCAACATAAGCCCCTCTGTATTCTTATGGGTGAGGTCTTGACCTTTGGTAGGGGGGGCAGCGTTAAGATCAACTACTCTAAATCAGTAGACCTAACTATAAAATAAAAGTCAGAGGTTAAAATGCACTTACTGAAGGTTCAGATCGGCAGACGACACAAGTTAAATACTTAAAGAACCTGAAAATACCGTTTTAGAAAAAAATACCCTGTGGCTTTTACATAGTTCTATTGGGAGCATTCAAGATAGTCAAAATAGTTACTGTCCTGGATCAGTAGGATAGCTTCCCTCAAGATGACTACTTTGCTCTGCTTACTTTATGTTTTCCAGGCCCTTTTCATTAGAAAACAAATAGAAATGGTATTGAAGATATACAGTAATTCCTGTCTTTTGTATGGAATAATAAACCTAGTTTCTCTGCTGAGTGTCTGAATCGGCCTTGCTGATTGCTTTGCTGATTGGAGGTACGGCTTGACACTCACGTTTCCCACGTGCAGACATCCACCTAGAACCAAAACTGTACGCAAGAAAGAAACTTGGTGGATCAGCATTCTCCTGCCTAGCCGTAAAGCTTTGGAACTCCCACCCCAAAGAAATAGGAAGGACCACCTAAAATTCTGAAAACTTCTAAAAACCTGGCTCTTCAACTCTGAACAGGAGGAAAATGAATGAACAACATCGTCTCACCATATAATGAACACACGGAGGAGAAAGAATGGCTAGTACGCCAAACCAAAATAAAGTCCAGGGAAGACGAGAGCAGTCCGAGTGGGTAGGAGACCTAGGGGTATCCCTCCCATAGAGGGTCAAATGAGAAACAGGGGACAGAGAGATGGGTCCTACTTAATTGGACCACTGAAAGAAAGCCTGGATTTAAAAGGGGAGAGAGAGGCACCCAGAGCTAAACGGATGGACCACAGGACACCGGGAACACATCCCAATCTCAAGGAACCCGTAGGGGTGGTAATTGCGGCACATCGAAAATTAACTAGAGGGGACAATACAGCCCTTTGAGGACACACTATTCGGCACACATTATAGGAGGGTGTTTCAAACTGGAATACACCACAGGGGAAAGGATGCGTGCACCAGTCAAAACAGACGGTGTAGGATACGGCTCCGCCGATAGCCATCCCTTCTAATAAAAAAACTCATCCTTCTGCATACTCCTAACTAAACACTAAACACAATCATACCTCTTCGGCACAACACACCGCACACACTTCACTACACTGCAAAAATGAAACAAACCACACATAACCTAGCACAAACGCACAAGATGGCTACCAACTGAAAAAACACTCCTGTGCTCAGTGAATGATGTTAGCCAAACTGAAGCTGTCAACAGCACATCATAGCTGAGTCCTACTAACCTACCCCACCGCCCCCCAACCTGTGGCTTTACAGAGCTGCCAGAGTGACAAGGCACCACGCAAGGGCAACAGTGCGCTGTATACGAAGTTTTAACATAACATAACATTTGCGTATTTGTGCTTCAAGCTCTGTGTCCCGTGGAGAGTGGTGACAGAGCAGGGGGCATTATGGAGAGTCTGGAGCTCTGTATCATCCTCGTCCCATCCTGGGGCTCCGTGGTGAGCCGGAGATTTCAGCTTGTGAGCGTATCAATGAGAGCTTCTAAGTTCGATCAGGAGCAGGTAGGTAAAAAGGCACGGAGAAACCGGTAATTCCGCTTGGCAATTCCGTTTGGAATTAAGGCAGAGATTTAAGGTGGACCAGTGAATCGTGGGGGGGTGCCGAAGGTTGTCTCGGGTGTCGCTTGTTCTGCCCTTTCCCATTTCCCCCTCACTTCTGCTTTTAATTTCGATTACGCGTATTATTTGCATGTTTTTGGCAGGAGTAGGGGATATAGTTTTAAAACAGTTTCTGTTTTACGTTAGGTCACTATATACCTTCTAAGTGTGGCAAGTGCTGTCAGCTGTGGCTGTGGAGGCTACGTGTACAAGAGACTTGTTCATTTTGTTTTTCCTGGGGGTCTAGTCCTTCAGCACTCGTTCAAACTGTTGGAGCGTTTTGGGCACATTTGATTGATCAACGTTGCGAGTCTGGACACCGGCTAAGGAGCAAGCCGATTAACTAGGCGGTGGAGGTGGAGGCAGAGGCAGTCCTGTAGCCAAGCGAAGTTAAGAACTGAACTTGGGGTGAATGCCTTTCTGCCCTTCTATTGGAGTGCTGACTTGGCCATAACTACTGGTGTTTCACTCCTTACGAGTAGCTCACGGCCTGAAAGTAAGACTTTGGCATCGGGAATGAGGGGGGCAAGTATAGCCTTGCCAGCTTTAAATGAGCAGTTGAAGGGAACGGGGGCCAAAATGAAAAGGTTCAAAAGAAAGATTAGTGCTTCTTTTTCTAAATCAATGGTGAAAGCAACGCGAACAACTAAATTGAAATCTGCAGAAAAAAGGTGTGAGATTGCGGATGTGGAACTGCTTCAAGAATTTTTTCCGACAGATTCTACTCCCCAGAACATATCAGCCCCAAGAGTTTTTACGATGGCTAACAGTCCTAACATGGTAGTGCAACAAGCAGAAGATAACCTTAGCTCTCCCTTGGAGGGGCCCTTTGAATTACCACCGGCACAAGATGTGCACATCGGAGAGGCTGCAGGGAATGCTTTAAGCTCGGTGAGACCTGCAAACCCAAATTAATTCAGATCTAATGGGGGAGCATTGTGAGAAACCAGAGGGTACCTCACCTGCTAGTCCCTTGGGATCTCTCTCTCAGGTGGCCAGGGCACAGCCATTGCCTTTGGATCCAGACCCTGGGGGTGGACCAGTGCGGGAGGATCACCTGGGTGAGGGGTCTTCGGAGAGTGGGGGTGAGATAACCGATGGCGAGACACGGTATTACCCCTTTTTTGGTCATCTACCCTATCCTATTTTTTAGGATTTTCCAAAGTCCCAACTCCCCTTTTTTTACACAAACACTGGGCCGAGGAGCAGGGTGACTGAGAGTAACCAGACTAACTCTCTCACATTGTACTGGACATGTCCCGCTAATCAGGTCAGGCGAAGTCAGGCACTTTACCCTAAGTGCATACACCTGATACCAGTTGCCTCTCCTCACACAAATAAAAGGCAACACCTAAAGACACACTCTGAGCAAGGCAGAACACGAGAACGAGCAGAACCTCTGGTACGAAGGCACACCTACTGGAGCAGAGCAACAGACCGAGGGGCGAGAGCAGCAGGCCGTAAACCCCAAGGCTTCCCTACTGGAGGTCGTTACCTCTGATAGACAGCGAAAGACAAGTTGAGAAGGCCAGATCCCACAAGTGAAGATTGCATTGTGTTTCAAGGACGGGGAGGTGAGGTCAAGCTTGTGCTACTTACCTTGACTCAAAAATCGGAAAACTCAAAACAAGAAAGAAGCGCACACAGCCGGTGAGTTGGCAAGCAACCTGAGAGACCGGTGTGTGTTAAAGAGAATGAAGTAGCAACATCATATCACACGTGAAGGCTGCACGCGTGTGGATGAGACACGAAGAAAGGCAGACCTGTGAATGAACTTTAAAGTAAAATACAGCTGCAAGTTCAGTGATACTAAGTATCGGAGTGGTCCAGCAAAACCCATTCGAAAGTCTCCGTAAAAGGTGCATTGTTTGAAGCTAAAGGGCGAACAAACAGCAAGAGTGAAAGTAAATAGTGAATGTTAGTGGTCCTGCCGTGGTCTGTAACGAAAGCCATGCACATTCGAAAGACTTCAACATCTGAAAGTGTTTTGAGCCTGATTGAGGGAGACCCAAAGTATATCAATCTTGGAGACAGGAGCCCCTTGCAACTTTGTGTGAAATGTATCGTGAGAGGTCTGAGCCCGGCAGAGGGGAAACTTTGTGAACGTTTTGGTTGAAAAATAATTTTGGAAGTTGGAGAATGGAACTGTAAAGATGGAAGGGCAGGTGGGCATTTATCCACCGTTTTGAACTGTGTACTGTGTTGGAAGCCGAGCCAGAGTGTTACATCCTGCCTACAAGGATCGCCTTACCACATGAGGTCTAATGTGGGGAGGAGAACTGGTTCAGCCACATTATAATTTGAACACTGACTTTTTATTTTGCATACATTTTTTCCTTTTACACTTTTTGTACAAGCAATAGGGCAGGCAGTAGTTTTTTGTTAGTATAAGCCATTTCGATTTGACAGACTCCGCTAGGACTGTTTTATTTATCGTTTGATGGTCGAGACTACTTCTTAGTTATAGGGCAGAATAGGAGTTTCTCCAACCCCAACATTTTCAATACAGGTTTTGCAAATTGTATCCATTGTGCAAATGTCAATACTTGTGATACCTGTCACAGAATTCCCCCTTTCTCACCTGAGAGCGATCCTTGCAGGATTTCTTGGGCGTTGTCTTCTTACGCACGGACCTGGTCTTGTATAAACCTGCGCGAGCCTCTTCTGGCTCCAGCGTGCGTTCAGAGTTCCGGGATTCAGACACTCCGGGGATCCAGGAAACGAAGAAGGTGCGCAAGCACGGCACACAGGTCCAGGAAGCAAGGAAGAAGGAAGAGGGGAAAGGGAATTGAATTAGAAGGTCCAGGAACCAGGTTAACAGTTCAGCGAACTACAGAGCACACGTCTAGTCGCTACTTGCAATAGCATTTAGACGCGCGGTGCCGCGGGGCCACGGTCTATTTGTAGATTACACTATGTCCGATGTGAAGACCGAGGAGGGCGTTTCACGTTAGACGGCCATGTTGGAAGTACCAAGGAATGCAAGCCCTGTTGTGATAAGGACCATGAAGTCCAAAAGGGGCGCGTTCTGTGGGTCATGACAGCATGCCTCCTCCGAAAACCTGTTCCACCAGGTTTGGCTGGGTGTATGAGATGGTATCTTCTGAGCAATCGAGGGGTATTCAGATTAGAAATTGGTTCCCAGGTTCTTTCACTATGAGGATATCCTTTCCATTCAACCAAGTACTGAAGCTGACCCCGTTTATACCTGGAGTCGCATATTCGGAACACTTCATATTCCAGTTGGTCGTCCACCACCACAGGAGTGGGTCTGCAGGATTTCCGGGAGGAACGGATATAGGGTTTTAATAAAGAAGTGTGAAAAACTGGGTGAATTTTCTTCCAGGAGTCTGGTAGCTTGAGCCGGTATGAGACTGGATTTATGATTTCCTTGCTGGAAAATGGACCATAGTAACGGGGGGCCAATTTGTTTGGCCGTAAATGTCGGGGTAGTAGTTTCGAGGACAACCAGACTGGATCACCAACTGCATAAGAAGGCTCTGGTCTTCTTTTGGTATCCGCATATCGCTTATTATGTATTCTGGCCTTCTCTAAGTGTTCTTTGGCTTCCTTGGGTATTTTGATGAGTGTTTTAATCCAGGAGTCGATGGTAGGTACTGGTGTGGGATGTGGAAGAACAGAGGGTAAAACTGATGGATGGAATCCTGGACTGCAATAAAAGGGGCTGGTCTTAACTGCTGAGTAATCGGAATTGTTGTAGGCGAATTCAGCCACGGGTATTAGGAGCGACCAGTCATCCTGCACCTTGGTGGCGAAACAACGAAGGTATTGTTCCAGGGTCTGGTTTACACATTCCGTAGCTCAGTTGGTTTGTGGATGGTAACCTGATGAGAGAGCGCGTTGGATTCCTAGAATGCGACAGAGATGTTTCCAGAATTGTGAGACGTATTGGGGTCCTCGGTCTGATATGATCTTGGAAGGAAGTCCATGACGGCGGAAAATGTGTTCCAGGAAGATTCCAGCGAGTTCTGATGAGGATGGTAGTTTATACAGGGTGTAAAATGAGCCATATGAGTGAACAAGTCAATGGTGACCATGATAGTCGTGTATCCCCTGGAAGGTGGCAATTCCACAATGAAGTCTGTAGCGATGAATTCCCATGGCCTTGTTGGTAGTGTAGGTTGCAGTAGGAGACCCGCCAGTCTCTTGTTATCGTGTTTGTTTTGACTACAGATAGAACAGGCTCGGATGTACAGTTGTACGTCAGTCTTCGTTCTAGGCCACCAAAATTGTCTTTGTATAAGACGGAGGGTGTTGGTGATGCCACAATGTCCGGAGTGAAGGGTATCGTGGCAGAGGTTTATTATCCTTTGTTGTAATTTCTGTGTGGGGATGACTAGAGCATTATCCTTGAACAAATATCCATCCTTGATTCTCAGATTCCATTGATTCTTCCTTGAAATATCCTTCCAGAGGTCAGAGGATTGGGTTTGCATCTGAACTTCTTCCAGAAGACTGACTGCTTGAGCTACAAAAATCATGTGGGGAAACATTTTAGGATAGGCCCGATCTTCAATAGTTTCGTAGTCAGGACGTCGAGATAAGGCATCAGCAATTATGTTTTGTGATCCAGGGACATGACTGATGTGGAACTGGTACTGGGCAAAGAAGAAGGCCCAACGGGCCTGACGACTATTCCTACACTCCAAGGATTGTAGAACTTGAAGATTTCGATGGTCCGTGCGGACCTGGACTGAATGTCTAGCTCCCAGGAATAGATGTTGCCATTCTGTGAATGCTTGGTGGATGGCTAACAGTTCCTTTTCCAAAACGGAATAATGTGTCTCACTGGGAGTCAGAGTTTGTGAAAGGTAGGCAATGGGGTGTTCCAATTTGTCCTCAAATTCTTGCTTCAACACTGCTCCTGTTGCGTAGTTAGAGGCATCCGTCTCCACTAGGAATGGCCGATTAATGTCGGGTTGGGCCAGGATGGGGGCTTGAGTAAACTCTGTGTTTAAACGTTGGAATGCCTTGTCTTGAGGTGCAGACCAGAGAAAGGGAGTGTCTTTCTTCAATAGAGCAATGATCGGTTGAACAATCTCAGAAAAGGTGGGTATGAACTTCCGGTAGAAATTGGCAAGCCCCAGGAAGGATTGAACTTATTTCACGGAAGTGGGAGCCGGCCAAGATAGTATGGCGTTTACCTTCGAATGATCCATACCAATTCCTTCTGGGCTAAGGACAAATCCTAGGTAATGAACAGAAGTAACGTGAAACAAGCATTTCTCGGGTTTGGCTAGGAGTCTGTGTTCATGTAGTCGTTGTAAGACTGCCTTTACATGCTCTTCATGCTTTAGAAGGTCCTTGGAGTAGATCAAGATATCTTCCAGGTAGACGATGACGAAGAGGAACAGCATGTCAGAGAACATCCTATCCATGAAACGTTGAAAGACTGCGGGGGCATTAGCAAGTCCAAAGGGCATGACCAGATATTTGAAGTGTCCAAAGGGTGTTCTAAAGGCTGTTTTCCATTTGTCTCCTTCCCTGATACGAATCAGATGATAGGCACCCCTGAGATCCAGTTTCGTGAAGATTACAGCTCCTCTCACCGCTTCCAGGATATCCGAGATCAAGGGTAAGGGGTAACGGTCCTTGAGGGTGCATTGATTTAATCCATGATAATCGAGGCAAGGTCTAAATTCCTTGGTGTCCTTCTTGGGAACAAAGAACAACGAGGCTCCAGCTGGGGATTTCGATGGTCTTTTGGTGCCATTTTCATGGTTGGTATCCAAGTATTCTCGGAGGGTCTTTTTTTCAGGTTCGAATAGGATGAACATCCTCCCAAAGGAAATCACTGCTGAAGGCTCTGTGTCTATGGTGCAGTCTTCAGGTCTGTGAGGGGGTACAGCCTGAACTATGGCAGTTGAAAACACATCAGCATAACCCTGATAGGCCTTTGGGACCTGTATGATATTGGAAACCATGAGTGGTACTTGCTGATCTATTGATGGTTCTTTGGAAGGTGTCAAGGAGGAATCCAGGAATAGACGGTGAGACATACAAAACTCAAAGCCGAGAAACAAGGATCCTGCTGCCCAGTTGATATAAGGATTATGTTTCTGTAACCAGGGCATTCCCAGTACCATGGGGTAATGAGCCGACTTAATGATGTCAAATCTGATCACCTCTTGGTGATGGTTTATTGAAAGTTGGAGCTCTTTAGTCTGCAGGCTTATGGGTCCTGAAGTGAGGGGTCTTCCATTGATCGCTTCCACCGGTTGCATGGTACTTTGTGTCTCGTATGGAATGTGGTGACTAAAAACCCAATCTTGATCAATGAATACTCCCATAGCTCCGCAGTATACCAGGGCCAAAATGGAGTAGGTCTTATTCTTGGATGGCGATAGGAAGGCCTGTAGAATCACTAGGCTGTTTTGTCCAGGAGAGTTCAAGGATGGAATAGACGTGGAGCAAATATCTCTCTCCTGAAGCCCTGCTCCATCTAGGATCGGGAGCTGGCGTTTCCAGAACGCCGAGGAGGGGCTAGAGGACATTCTCTAACCAGGTGTTTATCCGAGGCACAATACATGCACAACCCTGTATGAATCCTTCTCATCCTCTCTTGAGGGGATTTGGGTCCACGGAAGGCTCCTATCTGCATAGGTTCTGGTTCAGTAACTGACCCTGGGTTTGTGTCAGTTTTGGAGGTAATCTGAAAGGACATCTTCGTGGGGGTTACTTTGGATCTTTTCTTCTCTGCCTTCCTTTCCTGGATACGAAAATCTATTTGCATGGCAAGGTCCATAAGAGCCTGGAATGAGCTTGGGCGAGCCACTCTGGCCAACTCATCTTTGATCTCCTCATTCAGTCCTCTTCTGAAAAGAGTAAAACTTGCTTCAGGAGACCAGTCAGCTTCCTTGGCCAATTGCTTGAATCAGGTTACAAACGTAAGCATATCCTGGGATCCCTGCTGAAAGTCTAGCAGGCATTCCTGGGCACTGTAGACCTGCTCTGGGCGGTCAAACATGGTTTTAAGGGCCTGTATGAAACCGTCGTAGTCATCCAGGAGGGCATCACCAGAATTGACTAAGGGCGTAGCCCAGGTTAGAGCATTTCCGGAAAGGTGTGAAATTATGAAGCCCACCTTAGCCCTGGGAGTTGAAAAGTAGTAGGGCTTAAAAGTAAAGTGAACCAAACAAGAATCAAGGAATCCACAAAGGGTTTTTGCCGACCCATCGTATTTGTCAACAATTCCGCCCAGCAATACACTTTCCTTTGTGGCAGAATCACGGGATAGAACTAATTGTTTGAGAGCAGCGTTTTCCGCTTTTAAATTCTGTACCTCGGTTGTTAGTTCTTGCATGCCACGCATGAGATCCGGAACGGCCGCTTCCATGTCGACTTCGACTTCGGTCGTTTGGAGTCTCAACCTGTCACGGAATTCCCCCTTTCTCACCTGAGAGCGATCCTTGCAGGATTTCTTGGGCGGTGTATTCTTACACATGGACCTGGTCTTGTATAAGCCCGCGCAAGCCTCTTCTGGCTCCAGCGTGCGTTCAGAGTTCCGGGATTCAGACACTCCGGGGATCCAGGAAACGAAGAAGGTGCACAAGCACAGCACACGGGTCCAGGAAGCAAGGAAGAAGGAAGAGGGGAAAGGGAATCGAATTAGAAGGTCCAGGAACCAGGATAACAGTTCAGCGAACTACAGAGCACACATCTAGTCGCTACTTGCAATCGCATTGAGACGCGCAGGGCCGCGGTCTATTTGTAGATTACGCTACGTCCGACGTGAAGACCGAGGAGGGTGTTTCACATTAGACGGCCATGTTGGAAGTACCAAGGAGTGCAAGCACCGTTGTGATAAGGACCATGAAGTCCAAAAGGGGCGCGTTCTGTGGGTCATGACAATACCATGCCTTCCCTACAGTATTACCCAGGGTAAATTTAAGTGCCTCTTTCCTAGATGATCAGGTGTGCAGAGGGGAATGGAATTGATAGCCAAGAAGATCTAAGCAATGAGCCCAACTACCTTGAGGCTTTGGTGTATACCTCTGACGCTTCCTTGACTTCATCTTAAACTCCCCCCGTAAGATTACATAGGAGCAAAGGGTTTGATAACAGGATAGGGAATGTGGATGTAATGGCGGGCATGACTATACCTTTCTTGAAATTATGAGTGTTTGAATTAGTCCGGCGCTTTATCCCCGTTTACTGCCTTAGTATGTCAAACAGCTATTAGCAGACTGCCGCTGTTCTCCATTATATCAATGTGGACTTTGCTTGGTCCTCTTTTTCATCTTGTGCACGCACTACCTACTATCTGGTACGTTTAGAGTGAAAGATTGGAGGTGTGAATAGGCCCTGCCTAATGTCTCCAAAGCGGCCTTGCACCCACAGACAGGGAACATTTTGTGATGAAGGGCCCTCTTATTCCTTGGAACTTTGTACTTCTCCCAAAATATTCCCCCACGTCCTCCAACTGGTGATTCGGAATACCATCATACTGGTTTCTCGGAAATGGAAAGGGAGCGTTTGGAGCGATTAAAAGGCCACCTAGTTGAGTGTTGTGTGCTTGAATCTGGAGGGCAGAGGGAATAATCCACTGTATCAAAGGTTTCATGCAGAGAGGTCAGGTTTTAGGAGGATGGTGAGAATGGGGTGGGGGGGTTCAATAGTTATTGAGTTGGATATGTGGGAAGAGCAGTTCCAGTGGAGTGATTGCTTCAGAAAGTCTGGTTGGTGGAAATCACAGAGTGAGTGAACCTCGAGGTAGTTGATAATCTGGTTGAAGACAACCCTATCAAGGATTTTGGAATGGTGGGGTAAGAGAGAGCAATCTGTAGAAGGCTTAAACTTGTTTTAGAGGGAGTAGAGCTAGGGAAACTGGGAGGAGGTGATATGTACACGCTCTGAGAAAGTTTGTTTTGCAAAGGTGTCAGTGAGAGCACAAGAGGGTTAGCATAGCTGAGGATGAGTAGGAGTTAGGAAGGGCAGGTGGAAGAGAGAGTAAAGGGGGTGACTGGGTGATGAGATGGAGGGGACAACAGGGAGGGAGAGAGGAAGGGATTGGGAGAAATTAGAGGGGAATAGTGTTTATTGATTTTGGAAGATATGTAGGTGGCAAAGTTGCCAGGATCGAGGGAGGAGAATATGGTTGTTCTTTAGTTGATTTCTAAATGCAAATCTTATTTATGCATGTGCCATATCTCCATCCTTGGCCTATGTCTCTGTTCACCACCCCTACATCAACTGAATTCTTGCTCAAGCAGACATTTACCTCCCCTCTGTACAGGCACCCTAGACAGGGACTTCCTCTGTTATCTGTATTACTTCTTATCTATGTAATTTCTGTGAGAAGCGGCATCCAAAATGCACATATATAAAGCATTCTCTGGTTATTGTTTAAGACTTATGACTAAAACAATTACCAACACTGCACACACAAGAAAGTCCCACTGAGTCATTGCACAATGCAAATATTAATTACGAAGAATGGGTCATCATAACATCACATCTTTCTGTTGAACATTAATAAGAAATGACATGCAAAGATACTGGTCTATGGGCTCACGGGGGTAGTACAAATTATTATTCACTATAATTAAGAATGGGCAAAATGGATTCTTTCCAGACAAGAACCCCAAGGTACATATTCATCTGGCACAGCAGGTAATTGACATGACTATGCACACTTTATGGATGCTTTTTGCACATATGCAATACATTGAGCACTCTGCCGTGTATTGCATTTCATTGCACTTTATTGCGTATTTTCACGAGCCGGTAAAACATTGCTGATGATGTCATTTGTGATGTCATGGGTGTTAGTCTTAGCACTGCACAGTGGTGGCGCGAGTTATGGTTGCTTATCTTACCATAACTGCCGAATTTCTGGGGTTTTTCGGTTTTACTTGTAACCATAGTATGGATAGGTTGTTGTTAGTGCAAAGTAACTGTAACTTCCCTTTGACAAAAGTTTTTGCACTGAGTTTGCTAGGTTGTTCTTAGGGCAACTGAAGCATAATGTCCCTTTACCAACATTTTTTCACTGAATTTGATAGGTTTTTAGTAGGGCACTGGAACCAGAATCTTCCTTTAGCATAGTTTTTTCAGTAAAGGGGATAGGTTTTTATTAGCGCAACTTAAACATAACGTCCCTTTAACAAAGTTTTTTGTAAGTGAATTTCATAGGTTTTTAGTAGGGCACTGTAACCAGAACGTTGCTTTAGCCTAGTGTTTTCTGTAAAGGTGATAGGTTTTTGGTACAGCAACTGAACCATAACGTTCCATTAACAACGTTTTGTCACTGATTCCTTGGCTGCCCTCATGACGAACATGTGGAAAGCCCAAATTCCCCTGTGTATGTATCCATTTGTGCTATCCTTCCCTTTCCTAAAAGTGTTGGTGTATCTTAGAAATGAAAGGTGTACATGTTAAGTGTTGGTGAGTATGTGAGTGGTTTTTCTTTTTGTGTTAACACTGCATGGTGAATCTGTGTCACACATTACTGTCCGAGATGACTGCACGTAAGCAATATGGAGGTTTCCTAGGGAGACTGCACCTGGCCGGCGTATGTGCAATCACAATGCAGGTATCCTTATGACTTCATTACTGGCCACATGGCTGCATCTTCTAATGCACTTTTAATTAGTTGTGGGAGCACACGTCTATCCATTGTAGAGCTATGCGCATGCATAGGGCATCCTCTGTGTGCTGGTAACACCGCCCCTGTCGCCAGCCCTACAGATTCATATGGTAGGCTACCGCATTTCAAGTAGTCCTGGCGACTACGTGGGTTGCTGTGCAAACCTACCAATTTATGGCTGCAGAACGCCTGGCTGTATGAGGCCCACTGGAAAACAATGAACAGAAACCTCCAGTTTACGGTGGGTGTGTTAAATGTTGCATTAATTTGATTGATGTGCTGCTTGCCATTCCATGACCCGTGAAACAGACACACCATATCTGAACTGAGCACTGTGACGGAAAGTGCCAAGGTTTCGCCTGCGGGTCGTAGAGTTGGATAACACATTTAACTGCAGGGGTGACAGTTTGTAGTGAGTCTGCAAAATGGCAAAGCTGGTGCGGCTTGGTCACTCATGTACTACTGCATGTAAAGAGAAGTAAGCAAACAGCAGATTCTTCGGAGCGCAAAGAATATCAGTGGTGGTTAGAAAAGTACTGTAGCCGCATGGGTCTCACTGAATAATTATCTTCTTGCTCCACGTAATGAAGCTGCGTTTCTCGTTGTTGTAAGCATTCTTGTATTTCAGAATTTATTCATCTCCGTGAATTCTAGTCCTTTGGCTAATACCATACAATGAAGTGTCCGTACTGCATGTGACAAGAACTGAAATCGAAGCACAAGGGACCAGAGGGCAGGGTACTGCCCTTCCAACAATGCAGTAGGGTAATTTCATGTACAGCATTCTCCACATCTGCTGTGACCAACAACAGGGACACTCCTGTAGGGCAGCAGAGCTTTAAAACATCCTTGAACACCATATGCTGCCCTACTGACCCTTACCTGGCAAAGGGCATTGTATTGTGCATGTTCTGCGACGCGCTACTCTACAGAGGGAAGCTAACTGGAAGTGCTTGGGAAGGGTCCGTCCGGGAGCATGACAATGACTGGCACCTATTTAAGTGAGGGCCACCCAACCTTTCCCTCTCTCTGCATGTCCCCTATGTTATCCCTGTAGGTACTGCCCCTTCCGTACCAGCCCTTGCCTTCCGTCCTTTTTGTGGCGTGTGGTACAAGACCAAAATAAATAGAAATCAACTGGAAAAGGAAAAAAGGTAATAAAGAAAGCTCTTTTCAGAGTTGAACAATGGAATTGCCAATGTCGGATGCAGGGCGCTGCGCACCGTATACGCTCCAGAGAATGTGCGCTAAATAAAGGGAGGCATGGCACTGTGGGAAACACTGTAGTGGAATCGGGTAGAAAGAGCTTGCTGTAGAAAGAGGTTTTTTTCACGTGTTGCAGTGCATTTTGAAGAGTTTAAGTGCGCAACACCAACTACAAAAATTCTTCCTGTACTTCCAAGAAGGGCAGCAAGGCAATTTGGATAGGGCGTGCAAAAATCAGAGTGGCAGGCATAGTAAGATGAAGGCTATTTGTGGGAAAAACTCTTTGAGCTGTGAAACATCATATTCCCATTTCCATTTTTGAAGTACGACATTGGCACATGTCGTATAAAGGCACAAATAGACTTCTTCACAATGTACTGTGCTTTCTCCATTTCCAGAGCAAATGAAAAATAACACAGCCACATCATTGTCTGAGTAATGCGATAAATTTTCCCTCTGCAATGAAGAAGAATAATGTCGGCATGATCGCACGTAACCAAAGTCTCACACAGACAAACCAAAATCAGTCACTTCATTGTAGGTACTCCATAGCAGTACAAATCCACATGACAGAATCCAAAATGAGCAGCCACTGCACAGTGTTTTCCATTCACTTTCAATAAATGTATTTAGAACCCCCCAAAAACCGTACGCTGTGGCTCGTGAAACACACAGCCATACCCGCACCCTCTGCATTTCGGTCGGCAAATACACCATGTACCATAGTCTGTGCGTACAAACCACACCCAGGAACCTTATTGACCAATCCCGTAGCCTCCACAGGCCCATTTCTATGTCCGCCATCTGCAAAAAGAGGCGCATGTGACACGTGCAACCCTGCAACTATCGCGATGTCCGCTGACTTTTTATGCTGTGCATGCACAGGAGTTGGGGAATACATTTCAACCAGGTAGGGGACTTCATTAATAGTGGCGGCACTGAAAAGAGGCTTTTTTAAAAAAAAATGTGCTTCCATAGAAACACCTTTCTTTGCGGTTTTTATAAGTATTTTTGTGTTTTGTAGTTCCGCTCACATTCACAATAGGGTCTTCAGTGCAGCCTGTAGATTGGAAAACACAATATCATTGCCACTGGTCGACAAAGAAATGCCATTTACTTTGAAAAGGTGTATATATCGAGAAGCAACGTTGTCATTCTCACAGGAGAACATCCCAGCAGCACTCAAGAAGTCACACATGCTTCTGTTGATGAGACCCCTTCCGACCTCTGGCTGGTGACAACAATCATTAGAATAGTCCCATACTATTCTTGGTGGTATACATGTGGGAAAAATGCACTTCACTGCTTTCATCAACTTCTTAAATTGACGGTACACACTGGAATAAGAACCCAAATGCAACACTCCATAGTGCATGAACGCACCATGTACAGTTGTGAAAGTTGCCACTTGTCGACATTCTGCAAGCAGACCACCAAAACTGAACACATCGGCACAGCACCACAAAGCCTCCACTCCCTCCAAATCGAAATTGCCATAAAAGACTTTTTCGACGCATACTCAAACAGATCTTCCACAAAGGCATCACCGACTATCAAAACAGTGTGTCTCTCCATCTCTGTCTGCCAACCTCACTACACAGAGTAATTTAAAAAAATGTTGCCGCCCTTTCATGTGACGCACACCCTGAGCACCTGATTGGACATTCCCCACAGTCCCAATTCCATTGGCCAGCATGGTGAGAAGTGCAGAATGTGGCATGTGCACTTCCCCAAGCACTGCGAGGGCCGTGCCCCAGTAAAGCAGGAGCAGTCTTTCTTCCCTTTCCACAATTTTTTGTCCATCACTACCTCATTGGGTACTGTTAAATAGTCACAAATGCATCCACCAATGGCATCCAAGACGTTAGCATCTAACACGGTCACTTTGGTACAACACTGCATATGTACTGTTGCACATTGAGCCTCCAAATGTCGTATCATTGGAAAGCACGTCCACTAGAAAAGACAGTAAAAGAATGAAAGATTTGTGCATCAACATTCATCCACATGAGCACCCATAACCACAGTGGAGGTGTGAAAACCTTTTCTGCAGTATGTTTACAACTCTGTCATAAGCGCCTGTGCACACAGTATATGCCAGTGAGTGTCTATTACGTTATTAAAAAGGTTACTGTTTTTTTCTCCCATCCACTATCGTCAAGTGGCACTTCAATTGTATGTGTTTGCAACGTTTCCATTTACCCGTATCATCACCCAATGTAATATCGAAAAAGGAGCTTTCTTCTTTCTTTCTGACAATACTACAAATTTGTTTCCCCACTAACGCATCTCCTACATAAATCGTAAAACTATGGCACCAAAACCAGCTGTGAATGTATGTTACCAACCTAAAGCAACGTCCGAAAAGCTCATTGTCTCCACAGCTGTGGATCGCTCTAGGCTAGACTATTGCAACAGCGTCGTTCTAAATGTGCCTGCTTGTACTCTCTGCCCTCTGCAACTCATCCAGAAGAAGACTGCGCGCCTTGTGCTTGGCCTCAAGACCAGGGATCGTATCTCTCCGGGACTGAAATGTCTGCATTGGCTCCAAGTAGCTGCGAAGAATAAGGTTAAAGCCCTCTGCATTATGCAAAAGGCCCTCTGGGCCCTGGGGCCTCAATACCTGCAACTCTCACTTCCTAAATATCTCTGTGCTCGAGCTCTTCCCTCATCCGCCTCCAACTCCCTCAGGGTCACTTGCTTCGTCAAGCAACCAGTTGGTGGTAGATCTCTTTCTTCGGCTGAGGCCTCCCTCTGCAACAGCTTCCCTGCCTCCCTGAAATGTGAGGAGAACAATAGCGGGTTTCGGAAGCACCTCAAAACCTTTCTTGCCTCTGCTTTTTCTCCTCCGATCCCTTGCTGGCCTCCTGGCTGAAACTGATTGTGCGCTGGTTACCTGGCCATACTCTGATCTCGGGCCCAGGCAACCTCCCTCTGCCAGTCACAGCCCTGCACTGCCTTTCTGGCAAACCCCAAACTTGGGGACTGTTTTCTGTATCCTTAACAGTTCCACCACCACCTGATGTCTGAACTTATCCTTGCACTTGCCACCATCGGCCCATATTTTTACTTATTGTCATTGTTTCTTCTTCCCATGTACTGTGCTTTCTCCTCCCCCTCCCCATGCACTTGGGCGATCTGAGTGGCACCTGGCCTAGTAGGTTAGTTGTCTCGGTCTCCCCTCTGTTCCCCCTCCCTTGCCACAGTGCGCCTTCAAAAACTTGTGTATATGCACAGTATAAATGGCATACCATACAGTATCACATCATGTGATATTGTACACACATTGCATGAATAACAGGATGCCTGCCACTTGCCTTGTACACTTCACAAAAGAAGATTCCGCAGCACCCCACTTACAGCAAACGTATGAAAAATGATCACAGAAAAGCAACACTAAGTGTATGTTAGCAACTACAAACAAGTACATATAGTGCATGCATACACACAGGATGCCTGCCCCTTAGCTTGCACACTTCCACCATAGTCTTCTGCATTTCTCTGTACAAAGAGACCTTCTGCCGCAGTTTTTCCGTACACACCACAACTAGAAACCTTATCGTGAAATCCCTTTTCCTCCACAGTCCCATTTCCATGGCTACCATCCTGGAGAGGATGTGGCACGTTTAATCCTGAAACTACAGCGGAATCCACTGAGTTATTGTGCTAGGAAGGGGATGTGGTGGGGGGAAGAAGTGTGAAACGGGTTAGGGGTTTGGGTCTTTATTGGTCCCTCGGAAATGATGTTTTTTTTATTTTTGGGTTTTTTTTCCGTCCTTACAAAGAACTTTTTCCACAACCATCTGAGTTTCTCTTTGGTTTGCCTCCTTACATTGTTACAGGATTGTCTTCAACACTTTTTGCACAGTGTGAAACAAAACAGCATTGCCAATGTCAGTCAGAGAAATGCCATTTGCACGGAACCAGTGCAAATTTCGCTCATTAATGATGTCATAGTCGGTGGAGAACAGCTGCGGAAAAATTACACCGGCATGGTCCCATGCTCCTCTTTGTGGTATGCTTGAGAAAACCACCTTGGCAGTGGGAAAAATCTGCATCACTTCTTCCATCAACTTCTTTAGGTGATGGAGCAAACGTCCACACGACATGTACCCCAAATGAAGAGCTCCATAATGCAGTACGACAACATCAACAGTACCAACAAAGTCCACACATCTGCAAAAGTGAACCATACTACCGAAACTGCCTCATAGACAGTGCCCCAGAAAGTCTCCACTCCTTCCAACGCAAAATTAGTAGCCATGCCTCTTTGGGTGGCATACCTGCCCAGATCTTGCACAAAGGTATCACCCACTATCAGGACTCTGCGTCTCTCCATCGCTGCCTGCCATCCTCACTACACAGACTGATGGGGAAAAATATTATCGGCCCTTCCTGTGAGCCACACCCTTGACACCTGATTGGCTAATTCCCACAGTTCCATTTCCATGCCCACCATGCTTAAAAGGGCAGGATGTGGCACGTTCCCTTTCCCAGCTACAGTGAGGGCCGCGTCCCAGTAAAGCAGGGACAGTCCTTCTTCCCTTTCTACTGCAGCCATGCATCCAAGGCACTAGGCCCTCACCACAGATAACACACCATAGTACACCCTATGTTTAAATGCTCATATCATGTGCAATGCACTCCCCATCTGCAATTGAGCTTGCCAGCTTTCACCCCGGCCACATATTTGCATGCATGGATGCATGAAGTTGCGCTGGGTGTGCTGAACGGTATGTTGGTGCCTGTGTACATTGGCCATATTTTACATGTGTACTGCTGAGCACTTCCCTTCATGCCGCAATATCTTAAAGCACTTCCTAAAGCAAGGGTCTTAAAAGGGCCTAACCACAGCAAATGCAAACGGTCACACGTGGGTCCCTATTGTGCAACAGGTGCAATGATCTACACCATATGCTAATCTACGCATTGCAGCTCACTTCTGCTGTTCTACCAAGTCTACAATGTCCTCCTCAACCATTGTGTAAAAGTCACCATCTTCAAATACATGCAGAGTTACAACTGCATGCCTGCATTATGTTGTGGTGGCTGTGGCGAAGGCCTTTGGCCATGCACCCAACAGTCTAGGCCTTGCCCACACCCACCACAACATAACAGAGCCATGCAGGCGAACATGTAGCCAGGTTCCAGAATTCACAAAGGCAACATAGGCACCAGCACTTCTACCCAACCGGCCCCCTTAATACAGCGATGCAGGCAAACATGTTCAAGTTACCATAATCCACAAACATACCACACTGGGTGGCAGCCTCTACCCAGTTCCATTCACAAAGCATTGTATTACTGCCAACCAAACAACAAAATCATAACAACATTGGTCCTGCTCCCGACACTCTGCAGCACTGCTCACTGCAGCATCTCCACCCATGCAGTGACAACTGTAAGAAGTAACTGCATACAAGCAATAGTGCAGAGTGCAGTACAACACTTACTAATCTGCTCAATGCAAACTACCCAAGCACATATTGCATCCACTTCAATCGTACCCTCTTCTATACGGACAGTATTCCAATACTGCACCCACTGCACACGCTGCGGCACTGCTCACTGCAGCATATCCAGCCATGCACCGACAACTGTAAGATGTTCTAGCAATCACCACACCCATGGAACCAACAATGTATGCAATGCAGCCAAACCACACACACAAAACAACAATGTCAAACCTACTTGCAACCAGTCGACATACTTGTGGGTATAAGGGCTCCAGCCATGCATCCAATGCAACATTTGAAGGGTCTTATAAAGGGCAAACCCAAGCAAACGCAAATAGTCACATGTGACTCCCTAATGTGAAATACATGCAATGACCTACACCAAATGCTAATGTACGCATAGTAGCTCACTTCTGCTGTTCTACCAAGTCTACAATGTCCTCCACAACCATTGTGTGAAGGCCCCCACCTTCGAAGACATGCACAGTTACAGCTGCATTGCTGCATTATGATGTGGTGGTTGTGGTGAAGACCTAGGCCTAGACTGTTCGGGTGCATGACCTACAGCCTTCGGCCATGCACCCAACAGTCTAGACCTTGCCCACACCTACCACAACATAACAGAGCCATGCAGGCGAACATGTAGCCATGTGCCAGATCTCACAAAGGCAACAAAGGGACCAGCACTTCTACCGAACTGCTGCACCGTAAAGCAGGGATGCAAGCACACATGTTCCACTTACCATAATGCACAAACTTACCACAGTGTTTGGCACCGCTACCCACTTCCATTCACAAAGCATTGTATTAATGCCAACCAGACAACAAAATCTTCACAACCTTGGTCCTGCTTCCAACACTGTAGTACGTGCATAGAACCAATACTGCATAGTGCACTACAACACTTACTAATCTGCGCAATGCAGACAACCCAAGCACAACCAGTTTAACTGTACCCTCTTCTATATGGACACTATTCCAACACTGCACCCAGTAGACACACTGCAGGACTGCTCACTGCAGCATCTCCACCCATACACTGACAACTGTAGGATGTTCTAACAATCACCACACCCATGCAACCAACAATGTGTGCAATGCAGCCAAACCACACACACAAAGCAACAATGTGACACCTACTTGCAACCAGTGGACATACCTTTTCAACCAGTGGACATACTTTTCTATGCAAGGGCTCCAGCCATGCATCGAAGGGGCAACAGACTTACCACACACAACACACCATAGTACACGCTATGTTTAGATGTTCATGTCATGTGGAATGCACTCCCCTTCTGCAATTCAGCCTGCCACCACTCATCACAGAAAGAGATTGTCGCTGGAGCTGTCATGCCATAAAAAAGGCTGCCTGCAATCACCACACAACGTTGTTGGCTGTTGAGGTAACCACGGAATGGCGTAGTTTGCACGGATACCGCTGGCACACCACCGTTTTCTTCTAATGAGATATATCAGGTGCAGCACTTCTCACTCCCCCATCCTTTCCACCCCTTCTGCCCACCACCAGATGCCGTAATGTATGTTTTCCAGGCCCTTTCGCCGCTGCATTGTCCTCAGGTACAATATGCCGGCGTTATCAAAAACGTATGGCGCACATCACTTCACTGCACACTGCAGAGCAATCAAATTTTTGACCGCGCAACAAACGGAAATGGGACGCCGGGGCGGAGCAAGATATGACTAATTTTAGTGGCCACACTGTTACGTACAAGAGCCCCAGCCATGCACACAATGCCTTAGGGGCTTGGTACATACACCACAACACTATCCTCCGATACACCATGGCAGCGATCCCCAGAACTTTGACGCACAGCACGCGTCCCTCCAGCCAACCACCGGCCGCTTCCAAAGTTCGCCGACAGCACGGCATACTTCAAGCCAATGAGACTTCTTTCCGCAGAGCGAACAAGGAAATGAGTCTGTGGAGCGGAGCCAGATATCACTACTTTTTTGAGATGTACATTTCAGTTCTTTGCAACAAAAGTACTGGTCGGATTTCCACCAAACACACAAAAGCATGCTTTCTACCCCAAGACCCCGCTCCTGCCACAAATTTGGTGCAAATCCGTCAAGCCGTTCGGGCTCTAGCCATGCGCAAAGCTTTTGCCCATTCAGTCTATGGAAGAAAAACACATTTTTGGGACCCCCCATGAAACCCCCCCCACCTCACCAAACCTGCCAGAAAGATTCAGAGCGGGCCATATACTTTTTTTGCAAAGTTTGGTGAGGATTCCTCCAGGGGGAGGGAAGTTATAAGCTGCTGAAAAAGTGGTCTTGCTAGGGGTTCAGCAACTTAACCATAACTACATGGCCACTACTGCGGGCCGTGTAATATATATGACATGCATTACTTACCGTAAAAGCATTTCTGATGATTGTATCTGCTTAGATTCACATGCTGTGCATATGGTCCGACATCCAGTGGTAACCGCGGAGTATTGCATCTTGTCTTTCGGGGACCGAAAGGGGACGTCGGCATATGCGTGTCTGAAACACTATCCCTATCGTGACGTGTGTAGTACCCAAAATCCCTCACGCGCCGAGGTCCCTCCGATTGTATTTTTTCTGCCATGAGGGAGCCCAAGGCTATAGTGAGTGAGTACATGAAGAGAGAAAGTAGTAAGAAGTCTATGTTCCTTCCACCCCGAGCGGGGAGGCAGGTAGGGCGCATGTGAATCTAAGCAGATACAATCATCAGAAATGCTTTTACGGTAATTAATGCATGTCTTCTGATGCTTGTTAATCTGCTTAGAATCACATGCTGTGCATAGACTAGTGAGCAGTACCCGGAGTTGGAGGTGGGTTGTGAGAAGGAACAGTAGAAAAAAGATGTCTTAGTACTGCTTGTCCCACCTGAGAATCAGACCTAGAATGAGTGTCTAGGCAATAGTGTTTTGTAAAGGTGTGTACAGAACTCCAGGTTGCCACTTTGCAAATGGACTCTAGGGGAACATTTGCAATGAATGGTATGGATGCCCCAGTGCCTCAAGTAGAATGTGCTCTAGGCTTGAAGGGCAGTTCTCTCTTTGCAAGAGTGTAACATAGTGTGATGCATTTGACAATCCACCTTGATATTGCTGATTTAGAGACAGGATCCCCTTCTCTACCAGCTGCCACTGAAACAAAGAATTGTTTAGTTTTCCTCAGTGGTTTAGTTCTAGCCATGTAGAACATGACTGCCCTTCACACATCTAGTGTGTGAAGGCTTCTTTCGGCCATGTTAGTAGGTCTCTGGAAGAACGTGGGTAGTTCGATTGATTGGTTCACATGGAACTTCAAAATAAATTTCGGCACAAATCTGGGATGTGTGCGCAGAACTACCTTATCTTTGTGGACTGTAACAAAGGGGTCCAAAACCGAGAGGGCCTGTAGTTCGCTAACTCTTCTGATAGAAGTGATAGCTACTAGAAAGGCTGTCTTGTAAGTCAGGTCTTTCAGACTAGCTTTATGCATAGGCTCAAAAGGGGGTCCCATGAGCCTAGTTAAAACCACATTTAGATCCCACCCAGGGGCTGGGTGAGTGATGGGGGGATACATTCTTTTAACCCCTTCCATAAAGGCTTTAATCATAGGTATTTTCCACCACGCACTTTCTGCTGTGACGTGGTGTAGGCTGACAACACCGCTAGCTGAAACTTTAAGGAATTGAAGCCTAACCCAGAGTCCAACAGATGGGTTAGATATAACACAATGTGTGAAGGCGAGCAATCGGTGGGATTGACGCCTTTGGAACTGCACCAGATGACAAAACGTTTCCATTTGCTGGCATAGCAATAACGTGTGTTAGGCTTTCTTGCCTCCCTCAGTATGTCCATGCATCTTTGAGGGAGTTGCAGATAGCCAGGCTGCTAAATTCAGAGTTTGTGGGCATGGGTGCAGAGTCTCCCCCCTGTCCTGAGACAACATGTTGTACGGGCAGGGCAGCTTGACTGGTGGGGAGAGGGACATTTCCATCAGGTGCGCGAACCAAGGTTGGCGGGCCCACATGAGAGCCACCAGAATCATGGTGACTGGTTCCTGGTGCATCCTGGTTATCCAGAGACCGTTCCCCTTGGATCGTTTCTGGGGGTACCTGGAGGCGTAATCTTGGCATTGGGCGTTCTCCTGAGTAGCGAACAGGTCGATCTCTGGAAACCCCCATTCTGCGAAGACGTTGGATACAATGTCTTCGTACAGTCACCATTCGTACTCTTCTGGCAGAGGAAAATCTCTGCTGAGTACGTCTGCCAGAAGACTGAGTTCCCCTGGAACATGTTGGGATATCAGGAACATCTTGTGTTTGAGAGCCCATATCCAGGTAATACATTGCTGTTGTGCTGTCGGTTAGGACCAGCACTGTCTTCCCTTGCAGTTGCTCCTGAAAGGCTTTCAATGCTTTTAACACTGCTAGTAGCTCCAGTAGGTTTATATGGTTGGACGCTACCTGAGGTGACCACACTCCGTGTGCTGTCTGTTGAAGCAGGTGAGCCACCCACCCCGTGAGAGATGCGTCTGTCATGAGAGTGGCTTCCTCTGCAGGGGTGGTGAAGGTTTTCCCCTTCAAGAGGTTCTCCCTCGACCACCACTGCAGAGAGAGAACGAGGGCTGGCGAGACAACTAACAGATCTTCCCATTGTCCGCTGGCCTGACATCACTGGCTGTTGAGCCACTCTTGCATGGGACGCATGCACAGCCGCGCGTGGGGAACCAAGTATATGCATGACGCCATCATCCCAAGCAAACGCATAGCTTTGCGTACCGTCACCTCTCGACTGGCTCCAAACTGAGGAACCTGAGAGAGCATGTTCTGAAGCCTCTCGCTGGAAGGGAAGACTAGACCGTCTTCCGTACAAATTAGAGCCCCTAGGAACTGTTTTCCTTGGCTGGGGACTAAGCTGGATTTCTTTTCGTTGATAGAAAATCCCAGGCTGAACAGTAGGTCTACTGTTTTTTGGGTGCTCGAAAAACAAACGTCGAACGAGTCCCCCGTGATGAGTCAATCGTCGAGGTAAGGGTAAACTGGAACTGAAAGTCTGCGCAAGTGTGCCGGTGCCACTGCCAGGACCTTGGTAGACACCCTTGGTGCCGAGGCTATGCCGAAGGGGAGTACCTTGAACTGGTAGTGTTTGTCCTGAATCATGAACCTTAGGAGTTTTCTGTGCGCTGGCAGCATTGAAATATGAAAGTATGCATCTTTCATATCTAATGTTGTCATGAAGTCCCCCTGTTTTAGATCACCTCTTGCAGTGTTACCATGCAAAACCTCTGGGGCTTTATGAACTTGTTCGCTGGGCGCAGGTCTAGAACAGAACACCTGGTGAGATCCTTTTTGGGTACAAGGAAGTACACTGAATAGATACCCTTGTTTAACTGAAGAATCGGGACGGCTTCTATGGCGTCCTTTCCTAGCAGCGCTTCCACCTCTTGGATCAGGATCTGCAGATGTTCCGGTGAAAGGCGTCGATGTTTCGGCGGTCTGAACTGTGGAGGTCGGGCAAATTCCACGCAGTAACTGTGGGCGACCGTCTTTAAGACCCACTGGTCTGAAGTTATCCCCTCCCATGCCTTGAGGAAAGATGTTAATCGTCCCCCGACCGGGGAGACATGGGAGGGGACCTGGACTTGGTGGTCATTTCTGACCCGAAGTTGACGCTCCTCTGGAATTGGAGCCTCTGCCTCTATTCTTTCCACGCTTCTGACCCCTCTGGGGGTAGTAAGTGGGGCTTGCAGCAGGTTGACTTGAATTGAAGTTGCCCATGCCGAAATTGTTTTGAGCGGCGTGGGCTTGTCCTCAAAAGGACCCCTGAGAATTACTGCCCCTCTGTGAAGAGGGTTTTTGGGAAATTTGGTGCAGCGACTTAATAGTCTCGTGCTTCTTCTTGGCTGTCTCCAACGCATCGTCTACCGCCTTCCCGAAGAGGTTGGCCTCTTCAATGGGTTTGTTGATAATGGATGCCTGGGTCTCAGGCCTGAAGCCCGACGTGCGCAGCCACGCGTGCCTCTTTAGGAGAGTACCCTGTGCGAGAGACCTGCCTGCTGTCTCTGCGGTGTCCAGGGTATTCTTTACAACATTCTGATTGCCAAGTTTGCCCTCCGAGACAATGGCGAGAAGCTTGGCTCTGGTTGGTTCCGGAACCTCTTGAAGGCCTTCCTGGAGTAGGTTCCATTGGGCGTCGACGTAGCTTGCCAGTAACGTTGTCTTATTGGCAATCCGGACGGTATAGGCCCCCGCCGACGTAACCCGTTTGCCTAAGGCATACAACCTTTTGGACTCCTTGTCCGGGGGTGACTCTCCCGTGGCAAGGGGAACCTCCGCTCTCTTGCGAGTGTTGGTCACCACCAGCAAGTCTGGGATTGCGTGTCCTTTGATATAAAGCGGGTCGGTGGACGAGGGTCGGAAAAGTTTTTCAACCCTTGGGTTCACCGCCCTAATCTGAGCAGGTGTGAGTAAGGAAGGGGCCAGCCGTCTCTATACAGAGCTCAAGAGAGGGACAGACTGGCTTGCTGGAACCTTTTCATTAATAATGTCCTCCGCAAAATCTTGTTCGGGCAAGGCTTCAAGCGTGGCAATTTTAAAGAATTCCGCTGCTTTTTTCAACATGTTGTTGAAAGCCATTTGATCATCCACCGGGGAAGCTTGTCGAATCGGGGTGGATGGGGGAGAGTCGAGGCAAACGATATCAGAGTTGTGATCGTCCTGCTGGGTGTCCTCCCAGTTGTCAGTTGCCCTTGATCTTCCCCATAGTTGTCCAGAAAAGAAGACTTCTCTTCTTCTGTATAGATGTCTCTATACGTGTCCATCTGGACATCTTCTTGATAGTCAACTTGGTGTTGGACATCTAGGTGTTGGACATCTTGTGTTTGAGGGTTAGGGTCTACCCGAGCTTTTTTCGGCAGAGGTTGATCAGAAGTCCTGAAAAACTGCTCCAGCCGATCCATACACCCCTCGAATTGCTCCGTGGTCCACTTGGATGACTCAAATGGACCTAGCTGAGTAGGAACCGTGTCCTCCACCCTAAGGCGTTGAGAGGATCTCCTCAGGGTGCTTGAGAGGGGTAGCTGGCTTTCTTCATAAGAGTCTTCGGATCGTCTTCCAAATCCGTGGATTGGCCCATAACTGTGGGCGGAACCGGTACTAGGCCCACCGCCGTAGCAATCCTATTGATGCTCTTACGGATAGTCACTGAATCTTCGGGAGACCGCGCCTCCGATGATGTGTCGGCAGTGAAAATGTCTTCTGCGGCTCCAGAAGGGCCAGCGGATGGCTTCTCGGGTAGAGGCCTATTCGTAGTTTTCGGGCCTGTATGGGCCTTGTAAATCTTTGAATCCGTCGAAGTTTCTTGTTCTGAAACTTCGGCGCGTATAGTTTGGGGAGTAGCGCCCTTGTTATGTTTCTTATGCCCAATCGTCATGCGCTGCTGCGGATGCGGGGAAGGCTTCGGACCAGACTGTTCCGTGGGCGCCGCCGAAGTTTCCGGTGGCCCTGTTGGCGCTTTCGCCTTCTTTGATGAAGTCGTCGAGGAGGGCGCTTGGGTTGTGTGCTTTGTACGGTGCGATTGTACGCCCCTGCCACTGGGTGTGGTCCCTGTAGCAAGACCGGAGTCGAGCCTGGAAGGGTCGGGGACGGGCGTGGCGGCTCTAGAATAGTCCGCCTCAAGGTCTATAACGTCCGCGTTGGACGTTTGGTCATCCGATGTACCCCCGTCACTTTCGGCTGGTGTTGCGGCAGGGGAGGGAGGCTCCACGTGTGACATTCCGTACGCGGCCCACCACTTCAACCAGAGCTCCTTAAGGGTTTTAGGTTTAAGGAGTTTACACGCCGAACACTGCTTTTCGTCGTGCTCTAGGGGGAGACAAGCGTTTTCCACAGATATCTGACCCTACACACAGGGCAGAATTTAAATGGAGTCCTTTCCATAGCAGAAGGGAAGGGTGACCAGACCAAAAAGGAAAGCAGTGGAAAAGAGGAAAGACATCATAACAGTATGGCAAACCCCGAGCCCACTCTCCCTACTATGTAGGCCGGCCAGAAGGCCCGACCACGTGGAAGTCCAAACGCCGGATCTTAGGCGCCGGAACCCACAGCCATAGACGATTCCCCCGTAGTCTTCTTCGAAGATGTTCTTGATGGGCGAAGTGACTTAACAGGGATTAAACTGACAATTAGGCAAGATAAACAATGCCTCATGAAGAGCTCCGCTATAGTGCGACCAGTTATCTGGGCGGAAAAAAACAATCTGAGGGACCTCAGCGCGTGAGGGATTTTGGGTAGTACACACGTCACGATAGGGATAGTGTTTCAGACACGCCTATGCCGACGTCCCCTTTCAGTCCCCGAAAGACAAGATGCAATACTCTGCGGTTACCACTGGATGTCGGACCATATGCACAGCATGTGATTCTAAGCAGATTAACAAGCATCAGAAATAAATATTACAGGGTCTGCGGTAGTGACCATGTATTTATGGTTAACTTGCTCTTCACATATGAAGAGCAGTTTTTGGGTGGCTTATATCTTTGGCAACGATCGACGAATCCTCATGCAACTTTTCAAAAAAAGTATACAGCCAACTCTCAAGTATTTTGCTAAGTTTTGTGCAGTTTCGTTAAAGGGGGGGCAAAGTTATTTCAAAACATTTGAAATCCTGTTAGACATGAATAAAATTTATTTTTGCTCTAGACGGATTTACAACAAACTGGCGCGAAGAGCAGCGGCCTGGTCCCGAAAGCATGCTTTTGCAAATGCAGTGTTAATCCGTCCAGTAGATTTTTTTTAAATGCCCAAAATGTAGGTGGTAAAAAATCTGTGATATCTCTGTCCGGTCCGTGGACTCACTTCCTGGTTTGGAGTCCGTGAACGCATCTGAGCCAATCGGAGAGCTGCGTAACGTTCGCAGACATCATACGTGGCCACTGATTGGTTAAATAATAACATGTGGTGCATCAAAACGATTGAAACGGACACCATGGCCCTCATTACAAGTTTGCCTGTCTGGAAACAATGGTGCCGGTTAGCTTACCGGCACCGTTGTTTCCAGTCCGGCAAACTACGAGGCTGCGGGTGGGTGCCGTACCGCCCGCGAGAGTCAGACCTGACGTGCGGAACAGCACCCGCCCGCAGACTTTCATGGAAGCACTGGTACCGTTATTAATGGTGCCGTTGCTTCCGTGATCCCTTATAGGAATGGGGATGAACATTTTACCGGTGCCTGACTTACAGGACCACCGGTGTTGTAATGCCCAGTGTTTCCGGCAAGTCAGGTGGCAGTAAATCATTACGGGTCCGGCGGCAACCTGCCGGTTTTACCGGCATGGTTACCGCCGGACCCGTAATGAGGGCCCATGTTTGATTCACAAACTGCGCCCATAGTGCGCGAACAACGTGCTAACAACATATTAAAAAACACAACATTACACTTATCAAACAAATGAAACAATCTCTGGAGAGGTGAGGGGTAATGGGTTATGTCCAGGAAATGCCCAAAACAGTGTTGTTTTTTCTTCTCCGATGTCTGCGAACATCTCAGCAATGCGCTGAGTTAAGCTGGTCATGACTTCCCACATCCACTGAATTTCAAGGGTTTTGCGCAACTTAACTGACGCTTAAGTAAGGTTTTTTCAGTCAATATTAAGGGGTTTGTTATACCATACTTTTTATATGGGACTCTAGCCATGGCCTTCGGCTGTGTCCACTGTACATGTTCCCTCAATACGTTACTTTTGGACCCAGTAGGTTTACTGCTCACTAGCCATGGCCTTCGGCCATGCCCCTTGGCACCAGCATTTGGCTGTGGACACTGTACATGGTCCACCAATAACTTTCTTTGGGGCCCACTAGCCATGGCCTTTGGCCGTGGCCACTCCAGTAGGATTCATTTAAGGCCACTAGCTTTGGGCCCACTGTCCATAGCCCTCGGCTGTGGGCACACTACTAGCTTTCTTTGGGGCCCACTAGCCAAAGCCTTTGGTCGTGGCGCCTTTACTTCTTGCCCCATTAGCTTTAAGTGGGTCATGACTTCCCATATACGCTGAATTTCAAGGGTTTTGCTACGTTACATCTGTGCACATTAACTGCACCTTAACAAAGGCTTTTAAAGTACATTTCCTGGGCTTTCTTATACCATCATTTTCTTATGAACCACTAGACCTCGCCTCCGGCCATGGGTACTGTAAGAAACTCATAGTGGCGACAGTAAAGACAGACATAAGTGATCACAGTTCAAGGGTGTTTTTTTTATATAACTCTGTTCATTGATTTTATTTATGAGTACAAAACAATATGAACAGCAGGGTCACATGTTATTCAATACGCATTATTAACCGTGAACGTTTCTAGGTAGCACGAGAATTTCTCAGACGGCCAGGGGTCAGTACCACTGGTGTGGGCCACTGGCCTTCTTAGGAAGTTCGTTAGAGGTCCGGGCCTTCTCTTTCAGGGGGCGAGTGGGTTATCACGAGTATTCCCACTTCCCCCATGTTTTCTGACATTTCTTGTGGCATTCTCTGGCTTTGTAGATTCGCCTTTCCAGGGAGGCACATCTGTCCACTTCGATGGACCATCAGTCTATACTCAGTGTGTCAGGTGAGCCCCAAGTTGCGGCCGTCAATCGCTTCCCCACACCCAATGCCACCACCAGGAATGTTTTTCTATTTAGTAAAGTCTACCTCAACCCAGATACCCAGTAGTATCAATTTCGGGTGCCGTGGAACCGGGGACCCAAAAGTCTTGGAGATCCTACTAATGCATTCCACCCAGAAGCTCTGTAGTATGTTGCAGTCCCAGACCATGTGGAAGAAGGTGCCTTCTGTGCTTTTACACCAGAGATATTCCCCCTCGTCTACCACCCCCCCATCGAGCCATCATTGTTCGGAAATAGTATGACTGGTGCAATATTTTGAGCAGAATCAATCGTAGCTTGGCATCAATACCTATTTCTCGAGGGAACATCAATGCTTCCGCCCATTCCTTTGTTTCTAGTGTGCCCAGGTCCCTTTCCCATTTCTCTTTCAGCCTAGTCAGCTCTCGGGTACCAAAGGCATTGAGAACCTGATAAAGCATGGAGGTGACCTTAAATAGGATGCGGCCCGGGAGAACATTGGTCTCCAGGGGGGAACAGGTGGATATTTCAACCAGATTCGGGAATTGGGTATTTAACGCGTGAGTGAGTTGTATGTGTCTAAAGCGGCGCATAGGTTGTAACCCGTATTTCCCTTTCAGAGTCTCGAAATCTAGAAGGCGCCCCTCTTGGACTACGTCTGCTTGTGTGCATATGCCTCATTTCTCCCAGTTCAGGAAGTGCCCCATTGTCTGGATTTCGGCGAGGTGTGTGTTGTGCCAGAGGGGTTGAGTCAATGTTGGTCACGCGTTCCATCCAATGTGTTGGTGGGCTTCCCTCCAGACTCAACGGATATGGAGTGTCATTCTTTACAGTCCTATCTCAAGGGTATTTATTAAACTGTATAGGTAGGTTGGAAAAACACCTAATCTAACCTAACTCTAAAATGGGAGCAAGCTTCGACCATCAAACAATAACAAGGCAGTCCTAGTGGTGTCTTTGTCAAATAAAAGGCCCTATACTAAGAAAACCTAGTGCCAATCCTTACGCTAAATACAAAAGAAGTGTGGGATAGTGTTCATAAGGAAGAAGGAAGGGTTCACAAATAATAAGTCAGGATGTGGTAGTCATGGTCTCCCTTTGCCACATTTTAAGCAAGGCATAAGGTAGGACTCTGGAGCACAGCACATGCTCGAGCTTTCCCAGCACGAGCCAACAGTTCCGCTCTCAGCAATCAGGGCCTTCAGTGGTGAAGTCTCTTTTCTACAAAAAGTCTCTTGCTTCCGAGAACCTGAAGTGTTCAAAAATAATAAACAAAAGTTCCTTTCCGTAGGCACGGTTGGGTTTGACTTGTCACCCTTGGATCTCCCTCTTCAGGGCTCAGATCCACAAAAAGTTCTTAATGATATCAGACCTTCGTTAGTTAAGTTCTCTCATTTCTGAGGGCCTGATATGGTTTAATGTGCCAAAACAAAAGTTCAACAAAAATTATTTTCTGATTGGTCTTTAGGCGATACTTCCTCACGCTGGGATCCCCCTCTTCCAGGCTCAGACCCCTCTTGAATGATAGTTGCACTTTGGGTGATGCTTCCTCACTGGGGGATCCCCATCTTCCGGGCTCAGACCCCTCTCAAGTGTAAGCCTCCTTCCGTCAGGTTGCTTATGCCTGCGTGTTGATTTTTCCACCCCTAGGTCCCTCTCATCCGAGCTCAGACCCTTCTGACTGTTTTAGATTCCTTCACTACGGCTTCTCACAACAATCCCTTCTTTGACCTTGACAAATCTTAATGTACTTTTAAACAGTACACTCTTGACATCCCTCTGCCGGGTTCACTCTTGTCAACACACTGTATATTGGAATTTAGACTTCGCCCCTGTTTATGGGCGTCCCTCCTGCGGGTTCACTCTTGCCTTAGCTTCGCAATCATCTATCGGCCAAAGACTTTTGACTGTACAGAGGATTTTACTGGACCCCTGTATGACCACTTTGACCCCCTTTCTCGCCTTTCCTAAGGTCTTCTGGTAATGGTAGTTTCAACAATCGGGTAATTGCCCAGAGTTTCCTGAGTGAGCACCCACATGGTGCCAGGCTCCTCTGTTGCTCGTTTTCCCCTTTTTTGTATCAATGGTACTTTCACAGTTCATTTAGCCGTTTGATGCTTTTTGTTCAACACAGTTCAACACAGTTCGGTCTGCTAGTCCCCAGGGATCTCCCATCCAGGTGGCCAGAACATGGCCAACGCTATTGGATCCAGTTCCTGGGGGTGGACCATTGCGGGAGGATCACCTGGATGGGGGGGTCTTCAGGGAGTGCAGGTGGGACACCGAAGGGTGAGACGCGGTATCCCCTTCCGTATGACACCTTTTCCCCATCTTACCAGGTAGGATTTCTAAAGACTCAACCTCGCCTTTTCTGACACAAACACTTTCATGGACAGTCCATTGTGGGCGACAATGGACTAATACCAGAGCCGTAGACCTGACATGTCCCAACACAAGGGCCAGGCAGAGTCAGACAATTATGGATAACTACACACACCTGACTTCCATCCCACTTCCCCACACGGATAAAATGCAGAGCACGAAAGCACACTCTGAGCAATGCCAAACGCACGAAGAAGCAGCTATTCCGGATATGGTAGTTTAAATCGAGGGGAAAGGCGGCGAGGCCAGAAAGGACGACAAGGAGGGGATTACCCTTACCCTTTTCAAGAAAGGATTGCGACTTTCTAGAAGCCTGAAGGAAAAGAAACATAAGACCAGGAATCACAGCTGACGAACGGTGTAGTGTGTGTCAAAGGTACACAGGGCCCTCCCGCATTGATAGCCAAGGCGGGGAGAAGGATTTCCAACGTGGTGCTATCCTTGACTCCGACAGTAAAGCAATGCCAACAAGTTCGGGAGAAACTGATAGCAGACCAGACTGTGTTATGCTCAAGGTTGCAAGCGGCAACATTGTATGAACAAAAGAACTTGTGTTCGATTGAAATTTAAGAAAACCCAGTAACAGATACAGAGTGGTCCGACGCTGCATGAGTGCTCACTTGAAGGTCTCTGTTTGGTAGCCCCAGAGCATGAGAATACTGAATGGCGAAATCAAAGTGGTCCTGAAGCGGGATAAATTAAGCCCCGTCCACATTTGAAAGGCTTTGATTATATACAAACTGAAATTGGTCTGAGCTGGAAGAGGTGGAGTAATTGGTTGAAAAAGGGGATCTGAGCCCGGAAGAGTGGGATCTGGGGTGAACAGTAAAGCTCACCCGTGAAAATATTGTTGTGGCTAACTTGAACCCGACTGAGGGATACCTACGACCTGAAATTGGTCTGAGCCTGGAAGAGGGGGACTAATTGGTTGAAAAGGGGACCTGAGCCCAGAAGAGGTGGATCTGTGGTGAATAGTAAAACTCACCATTGAAAATATTGTGGTGGCAAATGTGAACCTGACTGAGGGATGCCTGCGAATTAAAGTTGGTCCGAACCCGACCGAGGGAGGCAAACTGTGCAAGAAGTATCTGAGTCTGGCTGAGGGTGATCCCGGGCAACGAGTAAAGTGCCTGACTTGTAGGTTTTTCATTTGAAAGGAACTTTTCTTTGTTGTTTTGATGCATCAGGCCCTCTGAAGCAAGAGACTTTGTATGAAATAGACTTGGGCCCAGAAGGTTCTGATGTTGGTAAAAGGAACGGTGACCTTGTGCTGAAGAAGCCCATGAGTGTGCTATGCTTGAGAGACCCGCCTTGTCTTGTGCTAAAAACGAGGGGAAAGGAGGCCCACAGACTAAGTATCCTGACTTATCATTTGTGAACTCTTCTTTCTTTAAGTGAACATTATCCCAAATTCTTTTGTAGCTTAGCGGTAAGGATTGGCAATAGTTTTTTTTTAGTATAGGCCCTTTTTATTTGATTAGACTCCACTAGGACTGTTTTAATTATTATTTGATAATCAGAAGAATCAGACGACTTCAAAACTTTATCTGAGGGAGTTGACACCTATTTCTTTTCTGATTTGGAAAAAAACACAGAAGGGACCGCACCTCCCCACCCCCCGCCAGAAGAAATGGGCCCATCAAATCCAGGTTGAAGCTAGGATCCAAGAAAATGTAACTAAGTTGGTTGAATTGCAAGTTAGACTTAAGCCGGTTAGTTTGCTCAGTGGGTTGAGCACTTGCTGCTGCGATCTGAGCGTGATCTGCAGGTCGCAGGTTCGAATTCCGGCAAGGTCATCTCAGCCTTTCATCCTTCAGAGGTTGATAAATGAGTACCAATTTCAGTTGGGTGATGATGTATGTAAATATGTTCTCTGTAAAGCGCTTTGGATTAAGGCACTATATAAATAACACATCATTATCATTATTACCACAAGGGGTACTTCAGGTGAAGATCTTGGAAATTTCCTCTTGACTTTCGAAAGCTGTGCTGAACAGCTAGGATGGAAAGAGAACCTTAAAAGGTTCTATTTGGATCCTCTGTTTAAAAGCAAACTACAAACTGCCGATCAACTACTTAATCTTGCACAGGCAGCCACCTTTCTATCCAGTAAGGAAGGGTTATTGAAAAGAGTGTAGCAAACCTACAATTTATATTGGCAGAAGTTGAGGGCCATCAGATTGGTTTGATTATTATTTGATGGTCATAGCTTGCTCCCATCTTAGATTTAGGCTTAGATCAGTGTTTTTCAGACCCCTGATAAAGGTTCAATAAACACCCTTGAACTGTGATCACTTGTGTCTGTCTTACTTTGATACCATGCCTTCCTTACAGGGCTAAAACATTTATGCGTCCTTAGATGCAGAGCGGCGAAAGCACAAAGCTTAGTAAACAGTTACATTGTGTGAAAGAGTGTTGGAACTAATCTTTGTTACATGAAGTAAGTTCTTGTAACTTTAGATCACCTCCGGGACTTTGGGCGCTGCGCGGCTTGAGCGTGATGAGTACAATATTGTTCTTTTTTACGAGCTGTGAATCGACGAAAACCCAGTGACAGACCAGGAGGTATTTGAAGCCATTATGCACTTCTGTGACTTTGAACGTAGAGCAACACTGGCTTAGCTCCACTGATTAGCTACCGCTGTGATCTCCACACGCTGCAGCAGCTGAATACAGTTCCCTGAAGTAACGCCTTACAAAATATTGCCAAGCTCTCTTTAACTTTGAAGAAAGGTTAAGTGCAGAAGACAGAAAGTAGATATGAACATCAATGGGCCTCATTACGAGCTTGCCGGTCCGGATACAACGGTACCAGTAAGCTTGCCGGTACCATTGCATTCGGACAGGCAAACTCTGAGTTGAGCTTGCGGGTGCCTTTCATTCCGCCAGGTCTCACCCGCGAGCACAGCATGTCAGATGCACCGGCATCATTATAAACAGTGCCGGTGCATCCGACCTCCCCATTCCCATTGAGCCAATAGGGCTCAATGGGAATGGAAAGATTTTTTTCCGGCGCACAGGAATGGGCAAATACCGGGTCCACCAAGGCCGTAATGACCCGGTAATTGCCCATTTCTGGGTGACGTAAAAAAATGAATACCGGCGGCAGCCTCGTAATGTCTCCATATCTGAACAAAATAAAGTTCTCTATAACGCTGCGCTCCCACCAGTAAATGGGAGTGCTGGGATATACAGCATAACATACCCCTTGAAATTAAGTGAAAAACTTCAGTTATGGGACATTTAAGGTGACATGTTCAGTGCAACAAAACCCTTGAAATTCAGTCGAAACAACTTTAGTTGAATTGACGTTAAGGTGCCACTTTAATGCAACAAAAACCCTGAAATTCGGCAGCTGTTGGAAGCTATGCCACCTTAACTATGAGGCCCCCATACCACAGCCACTAAGCACACTGATGACATTACAAATGATATCAGTGATTACATCACATATAACATCACTTAGGACATGTCAGATACCATCACATGAGACATCAGTTAGGACACCTCCTATGGCTTCCTCAGTTACCTTACTGGCAAGTACCAGACATGGGGAAACATTGTTGACTGTATTTGAAGCTATAGAATACATTCTACCACAGTGTTTTAGGAAAGTTCAAACACATTTGTCAAGCATTGCAAATAATGGTAGGATAACTACAGAAAGTTGGTCGGTTGTACCTTAGTTGAGAAGAGTCAATGCACTGATAACTTCGTTGACAGAGAATAAAAATACATCTAGGTGAAGTAGTAAAAAACTTAAGAGTAGGGGGTTACCTCTTTCAGATTCAAATCTGTACACGTGAGCTGCAATAAGAAACAAGATAAAGAACTATCATTTGTTTCACCACATCTCTTACTACGTAAGACCGAAGTCAAATCTAGAAGTGACTTTAAATTAAAGGATCCTAAATATTTTGTAAAAACCGGCAGGAAATTATGCGGATGCGTTTGGGACCTACAAGAGTATCTAAATTTCCCATGTTACATAAATATGATTATTAAAGCTGAAGTGATGTTATGTTGGGGTACTTTTCTGAATGCATTTGAATTATACAGGAAATATGCAGTTAAAGATTGGGCCAACTTAATGAATGAGGCAATACATTCTTTTTAAAGTCACAGTGCCAACATCATATCCAACTCCTTGTCCGCCTGACAGTAGTACTGACAGGACCAGCTCTGAACTAATCCTGAACTCCAGCAAGAGCAACTAGTCATGAACTACCAGGTCCCAGAAAAACAGGGAATTCCAAGGATTCGAAATCCAGACCCCGCAGCTGATTCCGGAATGTGTTCCATAGATTCAGGAAAAGATATGCTATGGTCAAGAACTAGCACATCCAGAGAGACCTCTTTGTCAACAGGTGTAGATCTTTAAAGAAAAAAATCCTAATTTATCCCAAACCCCGCCCCCTTCAAGCAGAAGTGCTTGTGAAGGAGAATGGTTTACATACTTGCTTCACCCACCAAAAGGAAAAATTATTTTGCACATGTGGGAACTTACTAGAGGTTTTCCTGTCCCATGTGATGTCCTTTCAACATCAGAAGCCCACAAAATAAACTTCTGCAGAGGGGGACAGCCAGGAGGCAAACCTTTTATAGACTTTGCACCCCTGGCTTTGAATAGGAAAGCAATGAACCGGTCAACCAATCAATTTGAAAGTTTGCCTCAGCCACTAGACACTAGGGCAATGGTGAGGGCTTTAAAAGTGAGAGTAAGATCCACAAGACATTGCCTCTGAGTTGGTAGCTGATAGAGGAGTTTTTTTTGCGAAAGCTAGAGAGCACCAGAGAAGGGGAACCCCTTGGAGCCAGAAGAGGGGCTGGGCTCCAGTGAGAGGGAAAATGGCCCCTTGAACTGCACAAAAGGGGTGTGTTCTAGTGATGGGGGGGAAAAGAGGCCCTTGAACTCCAGCAGAGAGGTGTTCTCCAGTGAGGGTGAGAAGAGCCCTCTGAACCTTAGAAGAGAGGTGTGCTCCTTTGCGGAAGAGGTGAGCCCCTGTGGCCCCCAGAAGAGGAGTGTGCTCAGTTGAGGGATAGAAAGCCCCTTGAGACCAGAAGAAAGAGACCCCTTTCCCAAGAGCGGCATCAGAATGGGTATGTTGGGTGAGAAGTCAAAAGTGACTTTGATCACTGGAAGATGGAATGTGTAGCAGAAGAGGAGCACCCCTTGAACCTCAGAAGAGGGGGTTTGTTACAGTGAAGAGACAGAGAGAGGGACATTGATCCCTGGGAGAGGGGATTAAGTAACCAAGGGGTAGAGCCCCTTGGCCCTGGAAGATGGGCATGTAACAGAGATAAGGAAAGCCCCAGAGAAGGAGGACGTTTGGGACACTTGGCAAAGGAAGGAAGAAGTAAAACCCCGAGAAAGGTGGAGAGGCCTTATGGTGCCCAGAAGAAGGGATCAGGACTGAACCCTAGAAATCACTAAGCAGGAGACCTTCCTGTCTGGAACCTTCTGTATGCCTTTTTATTTGCCATCCTTCATATATAATCCTGCTTTCAAAGACTGTTTCCCGAGAAACCTTTGTTACAGCCATCCTGATACCATTTCCATGCAATAAAATAATCTTTTACACGTGCTTAAATTCTATTCTGCTGTCAGTAGTTGTGTGTTCTTTTGGTCTTTTGACACTAGTATCAATAAACGGTATCAAAACTCAAACTTTTGTGACCTCATTTCACGCAGATTTAACCAAAAATGTGCCCTTAATTTGTCGCTCAATAGTTTGTTAGGAAAAGTACAGGACACCTACTTGTGGTTGTGGGACATTTATTCATTGGTGCCCTGCTCTATTTCTTTTTGTCCTAGTCGTACCCTGAATTGATTTTGCTTTACCACAAAGACTTTGGAAACGCCTGGTGACCGCTAAAGCTATCAAGTATTACTTAACAAGAAGCAGACTGTCCATGGGATTAAAGAGAAAAGTTAAAGTGCTTCTGAGATGCACTGAACGTCTCACTGTCGGTGAAACATAAACAGCTGTCTAAAATGAGACACTGAAGAAAAGGTATACAGTGTTCCCCGGTGTTCTCTCGAGTATTCTACGGCACCCAATGTATTTAGATGGTACAAACTGCACAAGGCAACATTAATTCCTCCATACATCACAACTCCCAACTCCTTTATGAAGTTAGGTTATAAGGCACAAGCTACAATTGACATCTCAAATTCAATAAGAGAATGGCCCTCATTACGACCCTGGCGGTAAGTCAAAAACGATGCCGGTAAAGGATTACCGACATCGTTTACCGCTCCGGCCGATTATGACCTGATAAAGCGCTATTAGAGGCACTGTAATTAATGGTGCCGCTAAAAGCGCCAAGGACGCGGGCACGCGACCACCCATACCGCAAATACCGACATGGCGCAAAGTGGTGAACATTACGAGTCGCGCGGACATGCAATTAACCCCCCTAGCGAAGGCCGTAAAGTACCTTAACGCCATGGTGCAAATACCGCCATTGCGGACCAACCATAAACGGTCATGTGCAGTGTTCCCAACTGCCACAGGTGCACACAATCAGCACAGGTGGAGGCAATACAGACTGGGCAAGCACAAAAGGAGCACACCCCACCCCTTCCCACACCCAGTCACGACTCCACAATGATTCCAATACTACTAGCAATGCTGGGGCTGGAGGATCTGATTGCAGTGGAAGTGCTACAACAACAACAACAACAGGTAGCACAGAGCAGACGCAGGAGGAGAAGGAGGGAAAGGCAGGGCCAGCATGCCCCACCAGCACAGCCAGTGGCACCAAGCAGGCAGCCCCCAATCCCACGCATCAGAGCCAGTCCATTCAACCTAACCGCTGAGCAGATCCACACCCTGTACCGTCTGGACCGGGACACCATCACCACCATTGTGGACATGACGACATTGTCAGCCTGATTGAAACACGCACCGCCATCCCACCCCTACTGAAGGTAGTGTCTGTGCTCCACTTCCTGGCCACAGGCACCTACCAGCACACAGTGGGGCACTTGCATGGCATTTCACAACAATTATTCTCACGTACACTGAATCAAGTGCTTGATGCCCTCCTCAAGCACACAGACGGTCTGCCCAGGAGATCTCACACACCAAAGTAGGTTTCCATTCACTGGTCGGCATACCTGGTTGCATTGGCGCCATCGACTGCACCTATGTGGAATTGGTGGTCCCACATGCTATGGAGGTAGCGTACCGCAAACGTAAGCTATACCACTCAATCAATGTGCAAATGGTATGTGACTCAAACAAGATCATCACACATTGTTGTGCCCGATTCCCCGGATCAACCCATGATTCAATGGTCCTGCGGAACTCCACCATACCACGCTACGTGGAGCGACATGCAGGGCAGAGATCCTGGCTTCTCGGTGAGTCGCATGTTATGCCCATGGAAATGTGATGTGGGTAGGTGATTGAGGTATAGATGCATACTTCACCTGGCTGTGATGGGGGGATGAGATTCATACTTCACCTGGCTGAGATGGGGGGGAGAGATGCATACTTCACCTGGCTGAGATGGGGGGAGAGATGCATACTTCACCTGGCTGAGATGGGGGGAGAGATTCATACTTCACCTGGCTGAGATGGGGGGGAGAGATGCATACTTCACCTGGCTGAGATGGGGGGGAGAGATGCATACTTCACCTGGCTGAGATGGGGGGGGGAGAGATGCATACTTCACCTGGCTGAGATGGGGGGGGAGAGATGCATACTTCACCTGGCTGAGATGGGGGGGGAGAGATGCATACTTCACCTGGCTGAGATGGGGGGGGGATACATACTTCACCTGGCTGAGATAGGGGTGGGGGGGAGATGCATACTTCACCTGGCTGCAAGTGCCAGAGTGAATGGAGCATGCCCATACCCCAAAGCAGCCCAGACTGGAGCTGACACCTGACCACATAATGCAAGATGTAAGCAGCCCTACCATGTAAATGAAGCAGTGTCACAACCATTCCACAGCTATCTGCATGTGCACTGTACCAAATCAGACCGCATTCTCCTCAACAAAATGCAGCTACAAGCAATGACTATATTTATTTATTCAGATTTGTAGAGCGCACGTCAGCATGGGGTCATCGTGGCGCTTGTTACAGACATATCTTGGTTGCATATAATACAATATTGACATCAGGTACATTATTTACAGTGGCAAATATGATATTTGTACAAATTGCAATGCAGTATATTTACATGGATTTAGGAAAGTCACTTATTGTGCAAGGAAAGAGGTCTTCAGTTTCCTGCGAAAAATCGGTAGCGAGTTTTCCGCTCTAATGTCTGCAGGAAGAGCGTTCCAGGTCTTGGTGGCAATGTAGGGGAAGCTTAGGCCACCAGCTTTGGCTTTTTTGATGCGTGGGATGCAGAGTAAGTTGGTGTATTGCGTCCTTGTGGGACGGGAGGAGGAGGGTTTGGATATGGTCTCTGATAGATAGGACGGGGCAGTGAGAGAGAGGCATTTGTGAGTGAGGGTGAGGATTTTGAGTGTGATTCGCTCTTTGACCGGGAGCCATTGGGCTGAGTGTCTGGCATGGGAGATATGCTCTCTTCTTGGGATGCTAAGAGCGGCCCGGAGAGCATTGTTCTGCTTGACTTGGAGTCTGTTCAGGTTTTTTGCTGATGTGCCCGCTAGAAGGGCATTGCAGTAGTCCAGCTTGGCTCCAATGGTTGCTCTGGCTATGGAGAGGCAGTTGGGTTTGGAGAGGTATGGCTTGATGGCGTTTATGAGTTTAGTGGTATGCGCGGATGAGGAGGTGATTGCGCTGACTTGTCTGGTCATAGATAGAGAGGAGTCTATGTATACCCCCAGTGTCTTTACTGCTGTGGAGACGGGGATGACGGAGTTGTCAATGGAGAAGTTAATGTACAGTATGTCCAGTTTGTCTAGGGTGCTCTGTTGACCTAATTTCATGATTTCAGTCTTGTCTCCATTGAGGCAGAGGCCATTAACTGCCATCCAGGCCTGGATGATGGAGTAGATCGAATGGAGTGCCTTTGCGTCTTCGTGGTATGAGCCTGAGAGGGGTAGAAGTACTTGTGTGTCATCCGCGTAGTTCGTGTATGTGATACCGTATGAGTCGAGTTTGTCAAAAAGAGGTTTAGTGAACAAGTTATAAAGTGTGGGTGTAGTGCAGTATCCTTGAGGGTCCCCGCAGTGGATTGTCATGGGAGTGGCTCTACCCTCTAGGAAGGAGGTGACCCATAGAGCTGATTCTTTAGAGAAGTTGGCTGAGTGTGTGAGGTGTGAGGTGAGGGTCTTGTGGTCAACCAGATCGAAATCTGCTGAGAGATCTAGAAGGAGCAAAAGAGCTGGCTTGCCCTTGTCCATGATTTGGGTGATCTGACTCTTCAGATCCACCAGGGCTGTTTCTGTGCCGTGTCCTTTCCGGAAGCCTGATTGCCTAGTCCCGAGGATGGAGTGGGTTTCCAGAAAGTGCTGGATTTGGCAATGTGCGGCTTTGTCCAGTAATTTCAGGAGGAATGGCACTGTGGTTATTGGTCTGTAGTTGTTGGGTTGTAGGGGGTCGAGGGTAGGTTTTTTTAGGAGGGGCCGGACCCAAGCCTCTTTGAGGCTAGCGGGGATAATAACTGTTTTAAAAGATGCATTGATAAAAGCTGTAAAGAGCGGCGCAAAGCAGTCTGCGCAGTCTTTGACAAGTTTTGGTGGGCAAATATCGCCTTTGCAGGGGGAGGGTTTGAGGTTTTTAAGTAGGTTGATAACTTCTATTTCAGTGACGTCCCTGAAAGAGAAGTCAGGTATGGTGGGCTTGGGCAAGAAGGGTGGGGCGTTAGTAGGCTTGGTTCCTGTCTGGTGGGGTAATGCTTTGCAGTGGTCTTTCATTTTCTTTTGGAGAAGGTCAATTTTGTGTAGCATGGCAGCTTGAATGCTGGTACACCAGGCTTCATCTTTGATTATTTCATCCGGTGTATATAGGGGTGGGGGGTGGGAGATGAGCTCGTTAAAAATGGCGAAAATCTCTTTAGAATGGGATTTGGCATTAGAGATTTGTGTGTTGAAGGCGTTGGCTTTGGCAGCAGTGATAGCTGTTTTATATTGGTTGGAGATTACGTTGAAATCGTTTTTGGTGCTGCTGCAAGGGTTGGATTGCCAGTTTTTTAGAGCTGCTCTTTTGTGGGAACGCATTGAGTGCAGTTCTTCAGTGAACCAGGAGTTGGTGTGTAGTGATTTCTTTTCTTTTTTCCATTCGAGTGGTGCTATTTCATTGATGGCTTTAGTGACGACATCTTTGTAGATGTCTGCCAGAAATATATAGTGCATTGGCTACTATAGCCAATGCACGGCACCAAACATCATCAACTGAAAAGACAGTGCCCCATGACTGCGTACAAAGGTCTAACATGAGGGTCAAATACATCAATACACCACTACACTGACACAGGGGCCCAAATGAATTGCATGACACCATTTGTGGTGCGTAGTGAGATCATCATGAGGCTGACATCAATGGTGCCAGGATGAAAGCATACAAATTACTGGACATCTGCTAGATCACAGAAACAACCGCTGTGGACTGACACAGTGCATGAGCACTCACAAGGAACTGGAACCTCCTGCGGCCACTAGTTGCTGGCATGCATACCAGCCCATAAGAGGAATACACACAAAGCAGTCACATTGTGTGTCTCCATTCATGCATGGAGATGGGGTTGAATCTAAGAAATAAATGCATGCCATGGAGTCACTTAATGAGGTCAATTGTGATGTGATGACTTACGCATAAATTGTTGTTCACATGCAGGAGATGCAGGCTATCCCTTGAAGAGGTGGCTCCTTACCCCAGTCCGGAACCCACAGAACAGGCACGAGGAGGACTATAATCGTGCCCATACACGAACCTGTGTAGTGATTTAGCAGACATTTGGCCTCTTGAAGGCACGGTTTCGCTGCCTCAGCAGGTCTGGTGGAGCACTCCTGTACCGCCATGAGAAGGTTGCAAAGATCGCCATGGCATGTGTCATGCTACACAATATGTGCATCAGACGGAATATGCCCCTGCCCCCTGACGCTGAACTGCAACCACCTGACGAAGAGGATGAGGAGGGTGGGGATGGGGCAGCACCTCAGGGAGGCAGCGATGCACAGGAGGGACGTGACATGCATCAGACTCTGATCAACCATTGTTTCTATCACACATGGGCGGGGGTGTTACATGGAGATGGCACTCAGGGCACTGGGTGTGTCAGGGACATGGACACTGTAGACTGTTAACCAATAAAGCACACGTACGCAATAAGCAATGTCCACACATGTGAATTATGAGTAACCAAAATGTGTATTGAAGAAGCAAAACTAAGTGAACAAGCCCTCCACCCCACACACCCTCTACCCCCTCCCCCCTCAACTCCCCAACACACCCCCTCCCCTTCCCCCCTCAACTCCCCAACACACCCTCTCCCCCCTCCCCCCTCAACTCCCCAACACATTTTGTGCAGTACAGTGCACCAGTGGACCACATGGCACCAGTATGCAAGGCTGTGCCTACTGGCCTCCCCTCCTCCAGCACCAGGTGCCCCCCTGTCTGATCAGCGCAGGTTCCTGCCAGACCTGAGCACGGGGCTGGTCCTGGTGGAACTAGCAGCTGAGGATGTACTTGGCTGCTCTGATGACTGTGGTGGATGCATGTCCTGCATTGCAGCCACCATCTCAGACAGTATGTGCTGCACTGCGGCCAGTTCTGCACATATGTCCTTTGAGGTAGACTCTATTGCTGACCTCAGGGATGTTTGAGGGGTTCCCGAAATACTCAGTTCCTCGGGCACAGTTGGGGTGGGGCTGGGAGTTGCTGGCCATGAGTTAGCCGAAGACAGACCATGCATGCTGGTGTCAGGCAGGCTGCATGGGGACAGGTGTGGGGAATGCAGGGGGCCAGCAGAAGGAGTTGCAACATGCAGCACATCCCCTTCCTCGTCATCAGAGATTGCTGCTGTGGCAGCTGTTTCGCCAATTGTGCTGCTTGCAGCCGAAGCAGTCCCTTCTGCCGCCGACACTTGGGTGATGCTGGCTGTTGTGGGTGCCATAGTGGTGGACGTAGAGCACATTGGTGCTGTGGCCTGTGGTGTGCCCTTGGCCTTCCGAGGTTGTGGCGATTGGCCTATGCCCTGGAAGTGGAGGGGCAGTGTTGTCCCTCCTCGGCCCTCGCCTTCTTCCCTGGTGTGGCACCGGTGTCCTCATCAGTGCTGTCAGATTGTGTGCCTGTGGGGGACCAAAGGAGGGAGAGGGTTAGTGATGGGTCTACGGGCATTGAGCATGCATTGGGGTGGATGCATTGATATATTTGGTAGATGAGTCACATTGGGTGAGTGACATACAGGTTGCCTCACTCTTGGGTGGGTGATGCATGGAGGCATTTGGGTTGCAACACAAATGGGGTACATCATGCATGTGGACGAGGTGATGCTCTGCGCTGCCTGTAGGCAGCATTGTGCTTATGTGTCTGGTGGACCCTGATATACATCATTGCACTGTCAATTTGTGTGGACATCATCGTGGAGGCATTGGCATTGTTTGATTAGAGACACCTACCTGCTTCGGCTGATGACGGGGCTCCTCTCTGCATGTCCCCAACTCCCTCTATTGACTCGGTGCCTATGGTGGAGGCACATATCTCCTCCCATGGTTGGAGTTTTATGGGCAACTCTGCACCTCCACCTGTCGCCATCCCAAGGTTTCGGTTCGCCGACTGTATGCTTCGCACACGTAGACGTAGATCGTCCCATCGCTTGCGGCATTGTTTTGGTGTGTGGGGTGTGGTGGGGACAGCACTCACTCTCTGGGCGACCAATGCCCAAATCTGCTTTTTGCGCAGCAGCGCTGGTCGGGACATGTCTGTTGCAAACACCACGTCTGCATGCTACTGCAGTTTCTCTGCCAACATAGTGAGCTCCTCTCTGGAGGAGTGCTCCTGGCACGGCCGATCTCCAGTTTTTTTGACAGCTTTTGGCATCCTAAAATCAAACAGGTGGTGGTTGAGGTGTGCGGGAGTTCTGGGGGTCAGATGGCTCCTGGTTGTGGAGGATGGCAATGGATTGTGTTTTTAAAGATGGCCGCCGTGCTCTTTCCCGTTCCTGTGCGATGACGCTACTTCCGGTTCTGCTTATTTACGGTCACCGCTAATAGCGGTTTCCGCTATTTGAGGTGACCGCTATTAGCGGTGACCGCTAATGCCGATGGCTAGGATGCCGGAGGTGCTATTTGCACTGCAGACGATGCCGGAAAGGGGGATTTTTCATGCTTTTGCGGCATGGCGGTGAGTTCATTACCGGCATGGCGCAAAGCTTGTGCCCGCGAACTCGTAATGGACTGCTTTTAGCGGTCTATTGCCAGCACGGACACGGTAATTGCGCCATGCCAGTAATGACCGGAACTTACCGCCAGGGTCGTAATGAGGGCCAATGTCTCTAAAGCTATGGGAGGCCACCGTTAGAAGGGTGCCTTCGCAAAAACATCGCCGGGATTACATAACAACAGAACTGAACTGGGCAGAGGAAGGACAGCTGGGAACTGTGGCAGAGTAGTTGGAGCAGCTGGAAAGGGAAATGGGAGGGGAGAGAGCTCAGAGGAGGGATGGGCAAGGGGGCATGGGATATGAAAGGGATTTGAGAGCGGTGGACCCCCGAAAAAGACATAGACTGGAGTTGAGTGTGGGCAGCAGCACGAGAACAGTTTAGTATGGCCGGCGATCTTTGGGAGGTGTGGGCTGTAATGGGCAGCCAGTGGGGGAGCTGTCTCTAAGTGCCTGTCAAGTTACAGTGTAAAGTACACACTGATGGAGGTGTCCTCTCTGGAACATTAAAAGACAGGTCGTATAGCACCTCTTCTATTGCACAAACTGCAAGTGGTGACATTGCTATAATAATATTTGACAATTACCTTGTCTTCTTGGGTCTGCACCTCCTGTCTCTGTTCCACCGGCGCCCCCTGCTTCCTCTTTTTCTGCAGAGAAGACAGGGCGAACATAAAATAAAGCACAACCTTTAGTTTGGGTTACAGCCCTAACATGCCCTAACCAAGTGTTCTTAGATAACTGTAAGAAAAGGGTCTATGTAGTTGCATAGAAGGTGTGGAACACGTTCATAGAATGTGCTCTGGCACTGTTGGATTTCCTCCCATATTCCTACATGTATAATGATTTTGTTTTAATTATGTGTACATGGTTTAATAAAAACCTTTACAACATTATTTAATACCCTATAACAATATTTATCACAAAAATATTTTTTTAAATTCACATTTCATATTTCATTTTATAAGAGGGAAAAAAGAAGACAAAAACTGAAAGGTAACAGGCTTATTTAAAATGTAATTAAAAAGAAACTACGGTTTTCAAATTCATTACATCAATATAAGAATTTAAAAAGAATATAAAATCCCTGACTTTATCACGTTACCTTTTCCTAATTCCTATTAACCAAACCTGATCACCCTTCCATTAAAACCCTGGTGTGCTGAATAGCAGCGATTGATCACCCATTGTTATTTCCATTAAGTATCCTGTACAAGGACTGATCAGAACTCAGGGATTTGTCATTGTGAGCGAACTGCTGGAAGTACTGCTTTGGATGCCTTATCATTTCAGGACAATCAATAAAAAGGTGTCTCGGGGTTTCTATTTCTTTCCCAGAGCATCCAACCCTACATTTCCTGAGGTGCTGCAGCCATTTTAGGCTGATGCCACATAGTTCTCTGGTGGAGAGTAAATTGAATCTTAAAAGCATTAACTTTCCTAATAGAAATGAGGGCAATGGTGTTTCAAGATCCTATACGTTTCGGGGCTTCAATGCCTCATCATCAGGGAAACACCCTCAAAATCTCGGTGTGTTGCTAAACCATAGAACACACCCTTAGAGACGCATAACATGTTGTGAGTAATAACACACTGCTCTGTATCACTTTTCTATCAGAGATTGCCTATGTGTCGTTATAGAGTGGTGACAGTCCGGGCCGTTGGTCCAGAGCTCCAGATACCCCAAAACAATTCAGATATGGCTGTAGACCAGATTGTGGTGTCCGGAACCTTGGACTTCTATTACTACACATGTCAACTTTTTTGAACATTTGTATTTTGTTTGATTTTGTACAATTATTTTGTTTTAAAGAATGATGAACAGCCATGGTGGATATATGGGTTATTTTTGTTGTTGATTGTGAAATATTGTGTTTTCGATACATTTGTTTTGTCCAACTGATTACAGGATTTTATGTACTGTTGAAAATCTTTTTGTATTTACTTTATTAAAGACACATTGGGCCTCATTACAAGCATGGCGGTCCGGGAACTACGGTACCGGTAAGCATGCCGGTACCGTAGTTCCCGGACCTTCATACTAGGTGCTCTGCTCAGGTTTTTCCTGCGGGAGTAACGGCACCCGCGAGCGGAGCATGTCGGATGCACCGGCACAACTCTGAATGTGCCGGTGCATCCGACGTCCCCATCCCCATTCAGCCCTATGGGGCAGAATGGGGAGGCCCTTGATTCCGGCACCTGCAAATGGGCGATTACCGGGTTCGCCGAGCTCGGCATGACCCGGTTCTTGCCCATTCGTGGGTGCCGGAAATAATGCAACTCCCACGGCTACCGCCAGAGTTGTAATGAGGCCCATTTTCTTTGGAAATGTATGTATTTAGTTTGATATCATTGTTTCAAACTGTCTTTTGAGGTTTTCGATAAATATATGAGTTATACTGGAACACTTTGTCCTAAATTAGGAAGAGTGCAGGTCGCGTTCTGAGCAGTTACTTGAGGTTGTCATTGGGCATCACTCCAATTATGACGGTCCGGTAACAGCGGTGCTCGTAAGCCTACCAGCACTGTTGTTACCGGACCGGCCCAGTACGGTACTGCGGGCGGGTGTCAGCCCGCCCGCCAGGGTCAGACCTGGCGGGCAGAACGGTACCCGCCCGCAGAGTTTCACAGAAGCATCGGCACTGTTATTAACGGTGCCGGTGCTTCTGTGCTCCCCATTCCCATTGTGTCCTATGGGACTCGAATGGGAATGGGGATTTACAATTACCGGCGCCTGACTTCCCCAAACGCCGGGGATGTAATCCCCCAGTGTTTCCGGCAAGCCAGGTGCCGGTGAAATTCGCAAGTCCGGCAGCAACCTGCCGGTTCTACCGGCACGGTTACCGCCGGACTTGTGATGGCGCCCATTGTTAGTTTGGGACTTTGGAAGCTAGTTCTACTTTTACGATCTGCACCCCCTTGAAAAACATAGAATACTTTAAACGTTCTTGTGTACTTTTAATATACATCATGACCGTAGAGTACAGTCCCGACCCATGTTTATGGGGTAACTAAAGGGACAGCCCTATTTGTGGGATGACTAAGGGCTTAGTAAACTTTGAAACAAAGGGGGCATCCTGCCACGTGTATTCACATTCATTAGTGCAAATATTTTGATTTTCATATCGGTCTTGACAAGGATATCTCTATGTCAACTATTAACATCATGCAGATAGAGGGACACTGTGCTTGATCAAGTTCACAAAGCATTTATTCTTTAGCTTGTGAATTTACCTTTTTTCTTTTTTTCAACAGTTTTTTGTCATTTATCTTTCCATCCAAAGCCTAAGCCTGTATGTAACAGTTCATATGGTCTAATGTTACACCCATTTTAATGTTAGGGTGGGGGTTGTATGAAATGAAAACCCAGTGTGCATTAGGCCCTCATTACTTGTTTGGAGGTATTTCAGAGGAAAATCCTCTGAAATACCACCAAACGGATTTACTGTTACCGCCACTTGGTCAGGTCGGAATTTCTGCCCCATTACAAGTGGTCGTAGCGGTGTAAATCCCAATTTATTTTGGTTCCGTTGGACCCAGTGGGGGTTTTGTGTGGAATTACCGCTGTGGAATTAAGGGCACAGTAATTACGCCAAATTCTGCCACTTTATTGGTGTTGAGTGGCAAGATTTACCTCCAGGGTTTTGCTGGAGGTAAATCTTCCATGCAACGCCAAACCTCATAATTTGGCGTAGTGATAAAATTAGAGGTAACTCAGTTACCTCCAATTTTACCATTTACTGCCATACTCGTAATGAGGCCCATATGTACTTAATGATTCCAGTATTCAATCCTTTTATTGCAAATATTTGTCAAATATTAAGACCCGTGGTTATTCTTTTGTTCCCAAATGGTTCTTTTAACCCTCACTAGTGCTACTTGTCCACTTCATTTTTCTCATAGAGGTATTTAGAAAAGAGTCCAATGGGAGTGTACCAGACCGTACACATTGGAATGATAACCTACTATCAAAAAATAATGTATATGGTTTTTCTAGTTTTGATTATGTGCTTTGCCCTATAAGCTAGGTGTAACATTCTTAATGTGATTAAAAATGTGCTTGAAGTGATCATTAGAGATGAACACTTTTCAAGCTATAAAAGGAGCCTGTTTCTAATGTCAGTAATATTAAAATAATTGTCCTTTTTGTTTTTTTAATAGCTTTTTTTGCAAAAAACACACACCTACATCCTTAAAGATATCTGTGTTTTTCCTCGGGAAGCACAGTTGTCAGCAACACTGCAGTGGGTCTAGCAAACGTGCATCTGACAATGTGACTCTCACGCACTTAGAAAGAGACAAGGACAGGCAGTGAGACAAAGATAGACCAGGAGAACACAGAGAGAAAGAGTGAGAGAGGGAGAGTGCTAGATCCAGCCTATATTCGCCATAATATAATATCTTAGATCCTTAAAAGGAGTCAAATGTGCCTAGTAGTTTGCAGTTTTGTATTAGTCCCTCTAGGTGGGACCGCCATGCCCAGACCTGGGTCCTGAGCTTGCTGTGCCTAGAGACCCAAGCTACAACTCATGAGACCAAAGCATTTCTGGTATTGCTTGTGATCTTACTGAAGTGATGTGACCTAGCAGTTCGGGTGGACCTAGATGACCCCTTTTGCAGTGTGACGTGTGCTTTTTCCCCTTATGTAATGGCACAGCAGGATGAGAAACCATGGTTGGGATGGTTGCCCAGAGCAATGCCAGTGGTTATGATTAATTCACAATTTTCCATCCATGACGGTCCGGTTTTGTGTGAGTATGCAACTGGTGTGTGTATTTGTGGGTGATTGAGAAATTCAGGCTGTTGTTGCTAGTGGATATCCTACAGCTTCAGGGATGGTTTTTGTTTCACGTGAGGCTAAATAACTAGAGTGAAATAGATACGTGCTGGAGTTCCGGCCCTGGAGAAGGAGCTTGATGAGTCATCAGAGCATGTGGCAGTGAGCGGTTGGCTAAGTGTCGATGGAAAATTCTGGAAAGGCTCAGAATAGAATGTTACAGGAACTTCTAGACTGAGTTCTCTACAACCAAATGCTGGTGGGTTCCATAGGATCTCAGTAGTTCAGCACAGATACCCTAGGCTTCAGTGCCATCTAATGCAGCCACTATTTCTCCATTCCTGTGTTTAATCACCACAAACAAATGTCAAGACAGTTCAACTTGGTCACAAATAGCAATGAGCGATTTGAATGAATCGATACATACAAAAAGCAGTTGCTTTCAGGCCCTCTCGATAAAGGCGCTACATCGGTGCTTCAATCTGCATTACCTTTGTTTTGCTTTAGTAACCTTGTCAGAGCAACCATCAAATCCTCATCCTGAGAAGCCTCAGATCATGGCAGTACCAAGAAATATGGGAATGTGCTTCATTCAAAGCTTGTAATCTCTATAACCTTAGATGTTAAATACGGGGATGCCAGGGTCCACAAGATGAACTATTTCTGTTATGTGGAAACATTTCCTCCTCCTCTACGTCTCCCTCCACCAGCACAGCCATTGACGGTGTGTATGGCACGCAGTGGTGGTTATAGCAGGTTGCCTAAAGGGCTAAACCTCTCCAAACCACGTAGGCAAAGACTTGAAATCCCTTGAAACATGGAAAGCAAAACCTTCCAAAATGATAGCTTAATCCATGCCATCATGGCCAACTACTTGTTAAATTTATGAGAGGAGTTAGAATACTACATCCCTCCTTACAAGATTGTCAGAAAATACTGTGTTTAAGATATCAGCCCACGAAATTACACATGCAGTATTCACAAAGGTTGCATGCAGAGCAGACAGTGCTATTACAAGTTGGATTACTGCACTAACAATGCAGTAAAACCAGCAACTGATTTCCTTCAGCAAAAAGCTGGCAGTAATTGCTAGCTGGTAAGGCTAGTTCGGGCACCGTTTTTCAACACCATCAGCAAAGGTTATAAGGTGTGATGAATCCAAGGATTATGTCACCTCTCCCAATAGGGGAGCCACCCCCTTTGGGACTAGGGAGGCGAGCCTGCTACAATTAACACCCCTTAGGGGACAGGGTAAGCAGGATCCCTCTGTAGGTGACTCCCCCATAGGCGACAGGAATACCCCAGAGAGACTTAAGTCACCATTCTCCCCCCCCCAGACACCAGCACCTTTATAAGGTTTGTAGGAACTATGGTGTATAATAACCCTATGACCCCTTTAATAGTTGACTGTGCTTCTGACCCAAACTTCACTCAGTCCTAGTGGGAACTAAGCAGAAAGACGGAGAAAACAGCCTTTTGGAGGTACGCCACCTAAAAAAAAACAATCAGAACAGAGAATATGCAAAGCCTGTAGAGTTCAAGAACGTCTATTCACACGCAGGAAGTGTGGCCAGCAGTAGTGAGGGAACGCCAGAAGAGGCATCCCGGGTCATATGTGGGTCATATGCGGAGAAAGACAGAACCAAGCCATGGAGTGGGAAAAGGACAGAGATACCCTAAGGTGGGGAGAGGTACAGAGACAAGCCCCAGAGCCGGGAGAGACTAGAGGAACCCAAGAGTGGGGAAATTGAGAGAAACAATCCCCGGAGCAGGGAAAGAACCAAGAAACCCCAGAGTGGGGAGAAAGACAGAGAGAAGCCCCAGAGTAGGCAGAATACAGAGAGACCCCAGAGTGGGGAAGGAGGAAGAGGAAAGCCCTCAAATGGGATTAACACGGTGAACCCCAAGAGTGGGGAGAGAAAAAAAGACAAGCCCCAGGATAGGGAAAGAAATTGGGAGAAAGAGTGAGAAAAGCCACGGATTGGGGAAAATACCCCAAAGTCCCTGAGTGGGGAGAGAAACTGAGACAAGTCCTGGTGTGGGCAAGAGAAACAAGATAAGCCTGAGTGGGGGACACAGAGACTGAAAGGGCCCAGAGACTGTGAGGAGCAACAGTCAAATGAGAAACTAGAGAGACCTGGCTGGATCCTGGGACTGCACTCCAGCAATACATTACCAATATGCAGAGGCGTTGCTGGGGGGGGGCTAGGGGGCTATAGCCCAGGGTCTTTTGGTTGTAGCCCCGGATAGCAGCTCAGGGGTTACAACCAAAAAGGCTAGCTAGCCCTCGGTCCTGACAGTCCCAAAATGAGTGTAGCCCCTGATCTTTTCCAGACCTTGCAACACCCCTGCCTATATGGTTTGAAGTGAAAACATAGGCAGGGGCCTATTGTAAAAAACAAACAGGGGTAGGGTTCAGAAGCCAGCAGTTATCCCTCTCATTGGGCAAGTGTCTTTGTGGTTTTATGTTTTCTATTTTAGTATTAGGGGCAGAAAGTGGGTTGGAACCAGATTTCCTTTGCCCTTCGTGATACAGACAGTAAGATTTTCTCTGGACTGGGGCTAAAGGAACTTGAGGAGTGGGCAATAGCCACTAATCGATAAAAAAAGAACAACAAATTGGATTTTGTACAGGTATGACTACAATTTTAAATGTTTTTGTTTTAGGGGAAAATACATGCCGAAATGATGCACCAGCACTTTCTGTTGCTATGATAGACTTCACACAAGCCTTTGATATGGTTAACCATCAGATACTATGGGATACATTTTAAAAAAGTGGGTCATTCCATCAGCCCTCTTAGCGTTAATCATGCACTTGCATGAGGACACATTGATGCAGGTGAGATTGAAGAGACGGAGCGCTTGGACTAGGGAGATTGCCATATTTAGAGGATTATAACAAGGTTGTATACTTGTGCCCTGTCTCTTCAAACTCTACCCATCTGATTTGGCTGACTTTTTGATCAATGCCTCCTTGGTGAGACCAAAAATGTACAATTTACCAATAACATGGATGGCATATGCCGATGACCTGATTGTTGCAGATTATAAACCTCTGGGATTTTAGAAGCTGATAAAATCAGTGGCAAACTACGGTCTGAATAATGACTTGGTTATTAACGTGGGTGAGTCAGATATAACTTGGTTTTCCAGAAACGCTGTAAAACCGTATTGATTTACATAGCACCCTAATAACTCCAGGCTAACCCCTGTAAACAATGTGAAATACTTAAATACTTGGGCTTTCACTTTGGAGCGACACCAAACAAAACTTCTATTATAGATCGATTGGAGACTAGAGCCATACAATTTGCCTTTCAGATGAAAAAAATCCACACAAAAAATGGTGCATTCACCATCTTAACACTGATTGAGTATTATAAACTAAAAGTGATTCCAACCCTTTTATATGGCATGGTAGTGGAACTCCAAATCAGACAACTTGATTGGGATGGCCTGGAAGGGCAAATTTGGAAAAAGGCTCTTAATCTTCCACTGAATATACCAATAGCACTCGTTAGATTCAAATTGGGCCTGACGGCTCAAGCGGCTGCTACAGATGGAAAATGTCATCCATATATTATTAATTGCTGATGCCTTTACAACAGTCCCTTTATGAAGATTTGCATAAGATTATGGTGGCTGATAAATCAGTAACACGTGCTGGTTTTAAAGGTTTTGCAGATGAAATCTTGAAAGAAATCCATTGTACTAGCGCTGATCTAATGACAAACTTAGTGCCGACTAAAATATCTTTTTCGAGTGGGACTGGATACTCACAATCGGGAAAATGCATGCCTATAAACTTTTCAGAAGATTCTCCAGCTTAGATACGCCAACTGGGGTAATACCAAATTACTTAAGTATATTCCCAAATAGGTATTGTGAAATGTATTCCTTCACTTAAGAATGAATATTATACTGACACGAGCGGTTCAGTCAAAATGATCTAAAAATTGTGAGATCTCAGGAGAATGAAATTTTTGTTATTCCGATGAAAAACTGCAAAGATTAAATGCTTGGCGCTACATGATATTAGAATAGAGATTTTCAATCGCTTCATAGCTGATGTTAGCTGGTTGTAAACTGACTACTTTTGAGGAAGGGCAGACAGTGAACACGAGAATGCCTTAACAATAACAGTTTAACATTTTTTAACAAGAATTTATTTGGTCACCACTATTTGGTAATTTTAATGGTTTTATTGGTTAAGAAGCAAACATAGAAAATGAAAGATTGATTTTCTTTTCTCTGCTTTTATAGTACTTTTGAATAATCAATTGCACTGTTATCGGTTTGCTATGTGGTTTGACCATGTTTTATAATATGACATTTATAATTGTAAATGATTTATAATGTTATTTGTAGTATGCATTTGTGTTTTGTGTAAGGTTGTAACTAACAACCCTATCACATTTAATAAAAAAGAACAGGATGTCTGCACAGAGAACTTTATTTAAGTTCAAACACCCCTTTTGACCTGCATTTTTCGAGATCAGGTCTTCGTATCACAGATTTAGGGAAAGATTATGTCTTTTGAGTCTGAAGAGAGGATAAAAGATATGAATATCATGCCTCCTTGTCTGCCTCCTGATTCTGACTGACCACAAATGGCTCACAAAAAGCAGAAACAGGCCACCTTTCAACATATCTGGGGAATGGAGCTTCGACTGTGCAGCTTTGGATGAAGAAGGGCAGGAGCAGCAATGGGAGGTGGTGAGAAGACAGCTGGAGATGAGAATGAGGAGGCCCACTGTGCAGAGGGTTAGGCCACATCATGTTACACACCCTCGACACGCTAGGCAGGCGCCTCATCACTTTCATCCTGCATCTTCTCATCACAGCACTGACATCCGCACAACCACACCAACTACAACTCCTCAAGGTGATGGCTTTTTGTAATACATGGAAATTCCAACACACTTTCAGTGTTCTGTATGGCTCATGCCAGCATTATTTATTTTCTGGGATGCTCAGCCTGGTATCGGGCACCCTTCTGCTCCTTGGCACATCTCTGTATCTATCAGCCTGGAAGAAAGCAATGCTGCCACTGCCTGCTTCTTGACATTGCTGGCATTCTGAGCTTTATGAGCATTGGTCTGCACCCACATTGTCCTTTACCTCCAAGCAAGTGAGCACATATTCCACAATCTAAACCAGCAGAGCATAAACATGCAGGTGAAGTGTGATGCTAGCCTTTCTGTAAGACACTGCTATGCAAGCTTCTCAGAATATGCATATGACTCTATAGTCATGCAGAAGGTACTGCCCTGGTATCTAGAGCCACTGATGTGCACAAAAACCTGGCTTTTAGGCACGGAACCTGACCAACTGTACCTCCTTCACGTTACCTTCCTACTTTCCATGAACCTCTCCTAACTTGCCCCCCCCCCCACACTTATACTTACCCCCTCCTCAAACCACCCGTGGTTACCTCCAGTTAAATAAGGGGAATGCATGAGCACAGGGATGAATGCAGGAAGCAACAAGGATATCACATCACAAACACTGCTTGCACGATGTATATGAAATGCATGCCATGTATGCCTCCCCTGACAGACATGCTCCACTTCTATCTTGCAGATGACACTGGACGCCCCCTCATGAAATGGCTACTCATTGAAAAATCCAGGAAACAAGACATGTGCATGAAGAACATTGCATCACCACAGACATTGAGACTTGTGGCATTCCAGAATAATAGTTTGGACTTGTCAAGGCCAGGTTCCATTGCCTGCTACGCATAGGTGGAGCATTGCAGTACAACCCTGAGACGATCTGGAAAATCATCCTCCTGTGCTGCATGCTACACACCCTGCTGGCAATCTGGCGACCAGGGTCATTCTTGAACTGGATTATCAGTGCTCAGGTCATGATCAGGATAAGGGGGATTTGCCCCATCGACCTGGTGCTGCACAGGAGCGCAGAGACTATTTCTTCTGAGTGAATGGATTGAAATTGTGTTGTCTGTTTACTTCCTTTTCACTGACTTCATTTGGTTTCATATAAAATCACAAATCATATCATATTTAATAAATATATCCTTTACTACTTAGAAAAACCATTACAAGAATATTCTTTAAGTGAAACGTATTTGTAACATGATCAACCAGTCCCTTGTCCTTAACCAAACCAGCCACACACACGCTCCTCCCGTTAACCCCTAAACCAACCACACTCATACTACTCTACTCTCTAACTCCAACTACCCTCACCCCCACCTTTCTAGCCTCAAAGCTCCTCGCACATACCCTTTCCTCTTTAGCCCCAACATCCCTCACATGTTTCAACCTCATTTGCAGCACTGCATTTTACCCCATTCCAGTGAGATATACTGGCATGGGGTAGTCCTGCTGCACTGAATAATCACCCCTTGGACTGTCCCAGACACAAGAACCAAATGGGGGAGATGATGTAGTTGATGGAGTCCCAGGGTCACTTGACTGTCCCAAGTCAACTTGTGTCATGCCAATGACTATATGTTCCAATGTACAGGACATTAAACTCGAAAGCCCACCCAGTATAACAAGTCGCATGGCTCTGAGTACCAATCACCTGTCTGTTCACTGAGCAAAACATGACAAAATTCTGCCACTGCATCGTATTTTCCAACCAGATGATCACAGAAGTCGCCTCTCCCATGGCTGCTAACCGCTGCCTGGCCTGGTCTTCATGCGCTACATAAACTGCCCTCCATTGTCTGTGGCAACCACACTATGCCCTGCAGGGCATCTTCAGTGGCAGTGGGTGCAGAGAAACTAACAATGCCCTAGCTAAAATGACCTAATATGCCCCCAACATGTCCGGGTAATGTGAGGGGTCAAAAATGTGAGGCGGACACATTTTAGAGGATTTTTCAAACAATTACATTTTATTAAACTGAAAAGGGTAAATCGCCTCATCTACCCTACTCCAACAGGGATTTCCCTGACTAAATAAACTAAGGAAAAACCCACCAGAATAACATTTCTGGCCCTCACACGTATACATAAACATAAACAAGAAAATATATGGCAATTCAAAATGTCACTACCTGTATTTGCTGCACCTTGACAGTCTTTGTTTGCAACCTGAACAAACTACCCTTCCCCAGGTTTTAGGTCAAAGTCAGTTCCATTGAATAACACAAAACAACAAGGAAATGCAGGGTTAAAAACAATGTTCAAACACAGTTCTTGATAAAGACAATTTATTAAAGAAAACTTCCAACACTCCACCGTTCAATCCAGAAGGGGTCCTTTCCTGCAGAAAATATATAGTTCAAAGTTCCTTAAACAGTACCAATACGAGTCTTGGTCAGGATGATTTCTGTTGCAGTATGTATGATTCACAAAACCCATATAAGCTGAAAGTGATTTCTCTTCATAGTTCTTCTCTTGCAACACCACAACTTCTTAGTCCAGCAAATATCAGTGTTTCTTTCTTGACTCAATAAAACACCAATGGCCCTCTTGACTGTGATTTTCTCTAGGCACCATGAAACACAACAACTTCTTCTGTTACCAAGGTAATCCAGGTCCGGTCTTCTACTTCCACTTCTGTCCTGCCAGACCAAGACTCCTTCAAAAATACACCATGCAGTTTTCACTCCTCTGCTTTTGAAGTTTCAGCTCCACTGACACTTTTAAAGGTTAACATTTCTTCAACTTCAAACAGCTTTAAACGTTTCTTCACAACATTAAAGCCAAGACAAGATGTATACCAATGCCCTTTAAGCTCTGCTAGTCAAACAATGTCTCTGTCTCTCTTCAACTCCAACTTTCTTCTAGGGCCGCTTTCCAACCACTCTTGTCTTTTGCCAAGTACTTTCAACTTAACCTCTATTGGCTTTGGCAATGTAAGTTCTTGACTATTTTGCTATTTCTTCCACACCATAGACATTCATGTACAAGCTCTACCTTTAAGGATGTTGTATCAGCTCCATTTACACCGGTAGCAACAGTTATTCCCAGAGAAACCTTTACTTTAGTCTCTTTTGACTGAGGGCAATGCTTGTTCACCTCTCAGCTTATAGTAATGCTTGTTTGTTCTCTTCGGCTCACAATGTTGAGGTTTAATACTTGGTTTCAGAGGATACATTATTATGGTTTTACTGAGGTCTTGTCTCCGAGTTAAAGTCACTTTTAGGTGCACACGACTAGTATTTACGTTGTTAAAAGCTGTTTTTATAATTTACGAGGTTCCAATCTTCCTTCCACAGCATATTTGTCAACATGAGAGTGCTACAATTGTTGCACTCCATTTTTTGACATGTTCTGGTCAGCTTTATTCACTTTCACTCGCTCATGAAAAGCAACTGGTTACAGTTGCCTGCTTGCACTGCCTGAAGGCTTGGGGACTTGTGGAAACACTCACCGGCTCCTCAGTCTCTGTCACAGGCTGCAGAACTTCTCCCACAGGTATTTTCTCGGCCAGGCACAATTCTCTCAGCAAGCTGCCATTGGTCCCACCACGCAGGCACAGAGTTCGGCTCACCACGACCTCCTGGAGCATGGCAGCGTCTGCGCACGGTCTGCTGCACACTTCTCGCTGCAAATGCTCTGCAATCAGGTTTCATGGAGGAAAGCTGTCACACCATGCGCTTCCTGCTGCTTAACCTTTTTTTAATTTTTTTTTATTTGAATGCATATGGTTAATCAACCTTCCACACTATGACACTGGAATCCAAACGTTGGGGGGGGGAAAGGACCAACTCAGGACTGATAACTGGAATAAACGGATGGAAAATCCTGGTGTCCTTTCTTTTCTCCCACTTCTGTAGATTCTGCCACCAACGTACTTTCCCTTCCTCTGCTGCTTCCTCCAGCCCCAGCAATTACTTCTGCTGCTACCACTGCTACTGCTTCTCCAACCACAACCACTACTCACCTGCTACTAAGGGAGCTTTTTAAGCCTCTCACCCTCCGACAGGTATGGGCTGTTTAGCCTAATTGCCTGACCTTTAAGCCTGCACTGCTCTCCAGCCCTCTTCCTCGTCCCAGTACTCTTGGGATTATGAAACTTGGAGTCCCAAGTAACAAAATCAGTTCTAATTAATGGTTTATTACTTTAAACTTTAGAACTATTTGGTTTATACATTTTTACAAATGCTTCATCATGTTTTATCACAGAAGGGGAAGGCAGTTCATTTACACCACCATTTACAGGTTTGGTTTCTCCACACCTTGGGGAGAAAGGGGGATGTTTAGCCACATCAGGTTTAATGGGTTCCTCCTTATTAAGTGGGGTATTAAAAGATGTTGCATCCACTTTGCCCATGCACAAAAGGTTACTCCCTTTCAAAGGAGAATGCCGCGACTCATCCCACGGGACCCCTTCACCACCTTGGCCTTGTCTCCTAACAGGTGATCCTCCCACAGTACACCACCCCCAGGGACAGGATCAGGAAGTGTCTGCCTTTCCCTGGCCACCTGGGAGCAGGCTTTTGGCACCGGTACAGTGAGGGATCCGTAGGCTTCTTTACAGTATTTTGTGGAGCCAGTTGGTGTCTGCAGCTCTGCTCCACTGTAGTTTGTATTTGTGTTTCATTTAGTGTGACTATATCTCAGCAGCAACAGAGCGCTGTACATGCATTAGAGCAAAGAAGATGACTACACTTATAAGATGATCACGGAGCTGTGGTACTCCAGCGTTAGTGTATCCAAAATCACATGTAGGAATGCCCTAACAGTCTTTTTTGAAATACACAAGCATTGGAGTAACCCTGGGCGCAACCAGAATGGTATTTCAGTATGCTGGGGCATAACAGGAAAGGAACCATTTTCGGTACTTACTTGCGTACAAGTTTTGTTTCAAGGATTGTGATGGTATGGCTCCTGCAAGAGTATATGCCGCCAAAGGTGGTACGTTTGGCAGCAAGGTAGGCAGGCATTTGAGTGGTGGTTGCCGTCTATGTGGTACAGGTGAATTTGAGGAGAATCCTGGTGGGGATAAGTAGCCAGTGTAAGTCACACAAAATGAGGGTGATGTGGTTGAATTTTTTGGGAACCTGTTAGGAGGCATGCCGCAGTGTCATGGACCACTTTGAGAGGGGCCAGCTGTACATCTGGGAGTACAACAAGGTGGGTGCATCTCCATCAATGTGTCCAATCACAAGGGATAGCGCCGGGATACCGCCCAACGCTATTAGCGTTACAGCAACTCGGTCTGGTGTAATTTGTGCCTGATCCTGAGTTGCGGTATGGCCGTAATTCCCCAGTTTTTAAGAGTCCATAGGACTCTATGGGGTGTTTTGGCACTATTATTGCCAGCGGTAATAGCGCTGGTTGTAAATGCGCCAAAAATTGGCAGACAGCTGGAGATTTACCTCCAGCTAAAAGCTGGAGGTAAAGCTCTGACTTTCTGCCCAAACTCGGGATTGGGCAGAATGGTAATGCAGCAATAATAGCGTTACCACTGCATTTTTACCACTCCGCCCAACCCGTGGTGAGGCCCTTAGTCTTCGGAAGTGGTTTGAGCCCTTCTGTTAATATGCTCCTCGAAGAAGATGTTACTGTCTACAATGAACTCAAAGGATTTGGGGGCGGGGTCAAGTTGAGGCATCCACCCATCAAAGTGCATGTCACTCAGTCATTCTTGGATGATTTCTGGTTTGGATGTGTAACCAATGAGAATAAATTCCATTTTGATTGGGTTGAATTTTAAGTATGAGCTTGCCATCGACCTTTGAATGGTGGCAAGGCATTTCAGAATGTGTTTAATGTTGTTGGAGCAGTTCACTAGCAGTACTTTTGGGTATCGTCCAGGTATTGGTGTAGAGATGTTTGGATCACAGAGGAGTGAATATAGAAGCTCTATTTACAGGTTGAAAACCACTCGGAAGATATTGAACCTTGTGGAAATCATGCAGCAGTCGCATGGAAGGTACCCATTTGGACAGCTCAGTATTGACCTAATATGTAAGAGGAGAACCATTGAGAACCATGCCTGAAAAGTCCATCTTTTGTGCAAGGATGGTATTCAGAGTGTTGTGGTCGACCTTATCGAAGGCGGGTGATCCAGAAGGACCAAGAGGCAAGTGTTCCGTTTGGCCATGGTCTAGAGAGCACCGTCAATCACCAGGAAGTAGCTGTTTCTGTGCTGCATTTGGGATGTCACCCGGACTGGTAATCCCAGAGCAGGCCATGTGGATGATCTGCTTGTGGAGTTGATTGGGTAGTGCTAGTACCTTGTCACTGATGTTATTGCTAAAGGAAAGGGTGGTGATTGCTAAGTAGTTGGTGCTGTCCTCTGGGCCCAGGGTGTTTTTTTAAAGAGCGGGTGTTGTCAGTCCTGTTGGTAAGGAGATTGGGAAGATGACCTGACTGAGCGAGGTGTTAACTATTGGAGGAGAGGGATGACGGCGGGTGCTGTGACTTTTTGGGTCCTGTGTCTTTTAAAAAAAATTTGGCAGAAGGTGGGACATCATCAATGTAAGTGTTTGGCTTTAGTGAGGTGAGAGTTTCATCACAAGCCCTGGGATTGGGGTGGTGAAGGCAGTTAGCCATTGGTATACGCGAGGTGGGATTGTGATAAAAGGTGCAACTGATTTAGATGCATTGATGTGCTGTCTAATAGTGTCGATAGATTTATGGAGTTGTGTTTTTCCAGAGACTCTGGTATTTCTGGGTCTGGTAGTGGGTTACAGCAGTGTTTGACTGCAGAAAAGAGGGCTTTGCTTCTGTTAGAGGTTGTCACAATTGTCATGGAGTAGTATCATGCTTTGGATTAGGTTCTGAGTGTCTGACGCACAGTATGTAGTGCCTAAAGGGTGAGGAGGCCCTTAAGCCAGTGCAAATTGCGCCTCTGTTTTCCATGCACTCGGGTGGTAGGTTGTTGTTGGCCAGCTCCTGTGTGTGTCACAGGGCAAAGGGTTTGACAAAGCTTTAAGGGGCATGTGAGTTGATGGTGTAATGATATGTAATAATTTGTGTAATATTTGTAATGTACGTTTTATTGGGTTTTAATGTGTTATTTATACTTAATGTTTCCTGTAAGACATTGAGCATTAACAAAAAATAAAAATAAGTATCGACCAAATACTTGAAGGTTTGGTTGCGGCTTTCCAGAAAGGGATCAAGTTTAGGACTGGCAGCGCCAAAGAGGTTGATTGAACTGTTTTCCAATGCATTATGATTAATCCAGAAAATTCATCCCTTCTCCGCAAGGGGGAGCCACGCCATAGGGACTAGGGAGGCAAGCCCGCTAAGCAATTCACTGCCTAGTGGATAGGCCAAGCTGAATTTCACTTGGCGTGACCCGCTTAGGGGACAAGGAAGCCCCAAGTAAAGTTGTGACTATTCCTCCCTATAAGACATAATCCCCACTGTTTGTTGGGTATATGGGGATGAACCAATGATATAATGTAGAGGGCCCTTTAATTGTAAATGGCTTGCTCACTGACCCCACTCTGTTGATCTCTGTGCCTCAGACACAGAACCAATCCTGTTTTTCCTCCTGTTCTAGAGAGGAACGTAAATGGACCAAAGACCACACCTGCAAGGGAAGACTCAGCTTCAGTCAACCCGTGTACAGTGGTAGCCTGCCCCGTATGGCTGGGTGCATCGATCCTGGGGGCAGGACCATATCCAATGCGTGGTGGACAGAGGAATCTCAGAGCCTGTAGAATGTTGCCAAACCCAACCTCCGTTGACACGACGCTCTGACAATCAGGAATACTGATGCCAAGTCGCAGAACCGCTGCATGGGAGTCAGTGATTATGGAAGTACGGCTCTGCAGTCCCCACCTCCCTGGATGAGGAGTGCTGCCTAAATCTTGGTATGAGGCCGACACAAAGGGGAGGCAGCTCTGAAACACTCCTGGAGGGAGTCAGAACATTGAACCATGCATATGGCCACTCAGGCCGCACAGCCCACACCGTGTCTAGAGACCCAGCACCCGCAGAGGGGGTGAGGACATTGAACCACGCATATGTCTAGTCTGGGTAGAAAGGACAAGCTGGGCTATCAGAGAAACAAGGAATCCAGAAATACCATGGAGAATCCTAAGGGTGACAAAAAGTCAACAGGAGCAGAAAGCCCAGCCAGGGTTGGGTAACCGAGTGACTTAATGAGGGGTGTGGGATTTACTAATTTGCAAAGAGTGATAGAATTAAAAGCTCAGGTTTGGACAAGGAGAACAAATCTGATAAGGAAGACTGTATCATCCCTGAGGGGTTGGTAAGAAAGACCAGTTGAACAGAGCTTTATATCTTGTTGTACTACACACGTAACTGAACTACGAGAACAAGTGTCACAGTTAAAGTTGTAACTGTTTCAGTTAAATCAGGACTTTGGTGAGGGGGTCAGGATTCCCTGTTCTATAGAGGAACAAGAAAGACACAGACCTTGCTTCGAACTGTACCAGTAGGCTCAGGCCTGAACCGAAGCAAAGAACTATAAATACAATTGGGTGGGGGGCAAGTACCTGCCAGCTCAAACCAATAGGGGAGTAGAGTACCTCTACAGGACAGTTTATGTCTCTTTATTATTAGTGGTACGGTCAGACTTTAGGACAGGATAGTTTTCGGACAGAGGACAAATTCTATTTTGACAGACCTCCTGACAAGCACTGGTTTATATTTTGTAGACTAGGGAACTATCATAACAGAATTAGGGATGGACAGGCATCTCTTTACTTTAATAAACCTGAAACAGTTAAGAACATCCACTGGAAAGTTTTTGATTGATGGACAGAAATTGAGGGCTTTCCCTGTCCCTTTTGGCAGGGGCAGAATGTGATAAGAGGATAGGGATGGCAGTGTAGTCTGTCCAGCTGAGCAAAATACAATTGAAGCACTTTTTGAGGCAGAGGGACATGAGAGAATGTGGTCAATTGTGTTTTTCTTAATGTAGGTGTGGGTTTGCACATGTTGAGTTATATGCAGGCTGCCAAGATAAAGGGTGCTACTCATGTGATTTTAGTCGCTTGGGTTCCTGGCATGTTGAAGACCCTGAGGAAGATGTTGATTAACTGTGTGATAGAGGCTGATGAGAAAATGTCAGGGATCTCATCCTTGAACTGACCACACTTATGAGGTGGTTAGTAGATACGTTGAAAAGTGTCGGACTACATGTGTGATATATCTGTGATAGTGGGAATTGACATGTAAGAACTCTATGTATTTTACTGAACTGTGGCTCTGCACTGTGCAAGGCGAATCGGTTTTATGTATCAGCCGCCCCATCTCGGACTTTGGTGTCCAGTCAGCAGGTTGACTGCTACATCTGGTTGGAAGATATTGAAAACATGGGGGTGGGAGAGAGCCATGTTTTAGTGATGAAGATAGTGTCATGCTTGTGTGTGGTGATAAGACGGGCAATATTGGATGTATGCGGGATGGTCAAGTGGGTTGATAAGTATTAAAGAACACAAGCAGAGTGGAGGAGATGGATGGTGGAGTGGTGACGAGAGGAACTTGGATACGGTTTGGGAAAGTGTAGGATCTGTGATGTCAAGCATTTTTGAGAAAGTGGTCCCTTATGAACATAGGGATAGTCTGTGGATGCATGATACGTGTGGTGATGTCTTACTGGCATCTAAAGGGTAACGTTTCCAGCCCTTGGTCCTATGCAGGCCCTTACAAGCACAAACAGGCGATGGCCCTGTCCACTTGCATCAGTTGACCAACTGCAAAAGAAAAACATTATGGAAAGCAGTGTAAGATGGAAAAGAAAGGGGCAAAGCTAAGACAGAGTGCCAAAAACAGCACCGAAATGTTAGCAGTGATTAGCAGGTGGGTGGTGCAGAGGGCAGATGACCTAGATCATATTGATACCATCTTGTTGTCTCAGTGAGGTACAGGAGTGTGATTAGCTGCAAGCAGCATGGCTGGAGTTTTTTTTAGCAGCAGGTGGTCTGGCAGCCTCTGGAGTACCTCTTCAGGACACAAGTGAGCATACAGTCAGTAGCTTTCCATTGATGCTGTCTGCTTATTGCACCACAAGCAGATATGGAGGGCTCGATGTGTGCCGTGCTGTCAGGTACCCATGTCATGCATCAGTGGGTCATCCTGTGCTGGTTTTCCAGTTTAATTCTGGGACTTGATACCAAACCAAAGGTCTCAGAATGCTATGCAAAACCAGTAGTAAATGACCTACACATGCATGGCAATGTATAACTTCATAAAATTGCATGCAGGTAAGTAGGTTATTATGAACTCACCTCCATCTGATGGAGCTCCAGCCCCCACCTTCTGTCTGCCAAAACCCTTGCTACTAGGCTGGTGAAGAACAGGGTGACACGTGGGCAAATTGTGAGTGGTGCGACAGACCCACCTCCCGTTGTCAACACTTTCTTTCGGTGCACTATCACTGGTAGCCACACCGTCCACTTAGGGTCATTCCACCTAATCTTGCACTCACCGAGGTTCATGAAGTTGGTGGAGACGTTGTGCATCTTAGAGCACTTTATTAGTGCTTTTTTGCCATCAGATTTCCGACTGGTCAGGGGTGTCTCCTGTGCGATTACCTATGCCATTATTTTAACGTATGCACCCTGCCATCCATAACTACTGTAATGGTTGCTGGGTGGCTCTCTGATTCTGATATTCAGAATGGCTTGTGGTTTCGGTTTTCAAAATGGCTGATGCTGCATTTATGGTTTTCTGTTTTACCGCATACAGGATCTGGATTTTGTCTTTTGTTACCGTCAAACATAGCAAATGTAGACTTGGCAGCCAACGATTCTGGGAAACATTTCCCATTAAACATTCTAGGAAGTGTAAAGAGTGCTGTGATCCTAAATCCAGCACTCCATTGTTTCCAAAGGTCCAGAAAACAGATTAGAACAGATAATCAGATAAAAACAAATCATCAGATGAGGTTAATGCACAGAGATGGTAGACTAAAAGGAGTTCAAGGAAAAGCACCAATCTAGGGGCTGGAAAGACTCTCCCTGGACAAGGAGAGCAAGTTGTAGAAACCTATGCATCTGTAAAAGCTGAGGACATAGCATTTGGCACTGGATATCAACCATCAAAAGAAGGGCCTACACTTAGATTGTCATACTACATCCAAGCAAACATCAGCCCTTTCACTGTGCTAGTTATATATTCTGGTGGAAATGTCATCAACCATTTATAATTTCATTCCCAAATCGTTTATTGAAGTATAACACACACTACTTAAACATTACGTAGTGATACAGCATCAATTTGATGTGGAAATGGGGAATGGGGAATGGGTAAAGTCCTATAATATGTCACTTTGGCAATTCTGCTGAATAGGTATTAAACTCATCATCAAAACTTCTCCCAAAGTGTCACCAAAACATTCTCTATTTAGAATCAATGAGTTCATGTAGATACTCTGGTTAAGTTCACATTTTTGGCTTCTGTGTGGCCTTATATACATCTTGACTATAAACCCAGCTCGCATTATCTTAAGCTTTGCCACATCCTCCAAATAGATTACAAGAGAAAGAAGAACCTTTCAAAAGAAAAAGGGCTTGGGGCATTAGGGTCTGACAGGATCGAAGACATGGAGATCCCTTCTTCCTAAAGAACATTCAATCTGAGTATCATAAATCCACAAAATCTAAACATATGCGAGGAGGAGACAACAAAGATAGATCAACAACATTTAAGAGAATGACAGACACACCCACATTTTTAGCCCCTTTCTTCACATCCACCAAAAGGCGTCACTTGTTCCCTCTTAGGTTATGATATATTGTGTGAGGGGTCAGAAATGTGAGGCGGACAACTTTGCAAAGAGTTTTCAAAATATGCAATTATATGAAATAAAAAGGGTGGATAAACGCCTCACTATCCTTACCCTGACGAGGATTTCCCCTTCCTAAAATATACTAAAGAAAACACTTTATATCTGTCCCTCACACTTATACATTTAATAAATCAATAAGGAAATGCATGGCAGTTTAAAAAACAAAATGAATACAACAATTGAAATCGTAATATGACTACAGTCCCTTCTTATGATCTGGGTGAATTCCCCTTTCCCAGATTCCAGAAGGATTCTACACCACAGTTCAAAATAAATAAGGAAATCCAGGTTTGTAACAAAGTTCCAACACAGTTCTTTGTAACTTCAACTTGACGATAGAAAGTTCCGACACTTCAATGATATAGCAAAGAAAATAGAAGTTTCTTTCTCTTTTTTGAGCAAGAATGAGCTTCAGAATTATCTTCTTCACATAAGCAACAATAATTGTCTTTGTCAGGATGATTTGCCACAAATGAATTCTCCTGAAGAAATGCAATTCCTTTACAGCAAGTTTATACAGTTCTTCCTTCAGCACCACAAAAAACATACATTTTCTCTGGTAGGTTCACTTTACAGCACTTCATCAACTGCTAACTGGTTTACTTCCATGCCAGGCCTACTACCTCCATCACACTTTGTTTACTCCGATGCCAGGCCTACTTTTTCAAAAGTTTGCCATCCGGGTATACTCCCCTGCCCGAACAGCGTTTCACAAAAACAGAACATGCTTCAGTGGTAACCTTCAACCTAGAATAGCTTTACACTACTTCCACAATGTTTGTTATCTAGCAGCATTAAACGTTTAGCAACTTTTCAGGGAAAACAAGATTCACATTGGTGCTCTTTAATACTACTCTGCAAATTATGCTCCTCTCCCTCTGAATAACCTTTTCCAGAAGGACAGCCTTTTAGCTGCTTTCGTTTCTCCACTCCACAAGTAACCAAATGCCGACAAGCATATAGCCTTATTCTGCTACATTCTTGGCTGTGGCAATGTGTGTTTATATCAGCTGTTGTTATATGTTTCACAAAGTATGAATAACAAGTTTCACAACCCTTGGAAATTTCATTACTCCCCTTTCGGCTTCAGTAATATCAGTTGGACTTGAATTGCTTCGTTTTTGGTTTCTCTTGGCTTGGGTAATGGTTGTATGAATTAGCTTTTACTAATGTTGCCCCATTGGGTTGTTGGATTCACCATAAACTCACATGCTTACATTTACAGTTATTTGCTTTTAACAGATACAACCGTTGCTGTTTTCTGATAGCTCTGCATTCAAAATTACTGCTAACACCTCTTCCACTCATATGGGAGTGAAAACACATGCCTCGAACACGCAAGCATTCTCAGAATGCTCTGTGGTCACTTTCAGCTTCTGAACTCACCGGGTAAGTCGCACGCCTCCGATCCTCTCAGCGTTTGCAGGTCTTCTGCTGAAGTGGCTCCTCGCGACACAGCAAACAGCTGCTCCTGGTCCATCTTCACCCACGCCACTTATTACCGGAGCTTCCTTTGTTCCCGAGACTCTCTGGTGCATGCCAGAGACAGCCTCTCGGGAAGGAAATCTTGCCTCGCTTTCGTTTCCCACTGCACATCCTCTGCACAACAGATCTTCAAAGGGCAAGCACCCCTCTTGCACGCTTTCTGCTGTGCAACCTCTGCAATTGGGACAGCTGGAGGCATAGACTGACTCCGGACCAGCTCCTGTCTTTGGCTTCACAGTGGTCCTGACGTCCTTTCCTCCTCCAACTTCTGCTGCTTGTACGGTTCACACAACTCTCCCTGCTCTCTCTTGGCCTGCACCTGAGGGGGGCTTTTGGGCCTCCCAGTCTCCCACAGGTGTGGGTCATTCCCATTAATAAGCTGATCACTCCTCCTTAGCCCTCTTCTTCGTTCCAGTACTTCAGGAATTATGGGACTTGAAGTCCCTAGTGACAAAGTTAGTTTTTCTCACTTATTGTTAATTCTTAAAATTATTTCTATTCCCTTCCTTTAATGGAAATGTCATAAGGATCAGTCATCATACTTAATTGAAAAGAGGAATAACGTTTCTAGAAGTTTAAACTGTCATTATTCGTAGACTTCCTTTCACTGTATCTTTGGAAGTTAAGGGAGCTTCTTCCGGGCTTTAGAATTGGTTTTTATTTTGTTCAATGTCAAAGGATTGTGGATTGGTTTTACCCACATTAAGATGTTGCGGAACAGACAAATTGTTATGACAACAAGCCATTACATACTTTGGCATTTGTGAAATATACTCCCTAATGGAAGACAAATACTGCGTCTTACCCCACGGAGTCTTTTCATTTCCCTGGGCTCTGTCTCCTCCCAGGTGATCCTCCTGTAGGACACCAACCCCAAGATCAGGATCAGGAAGCGTCTGCCTTTCCCTTGCCACCGTGGAGGAGACTTTAGGCAGGGTTTTAGTGAGGAGTCTGTAGGATTCATCACAATTGCCACACATTATGAGATACTTGCAATCTGATAGTACACAAGGCCTCTTGACAACTTCTCTGTTTTCACAGTTTGCACCTCCAGACTCCTAATTTCCGTCTTTGTGCATACATCTGTAAAGAGGAAAATGTTTTAACTGTGGATTTATAAGATTCTTTTTTTATGTGACTTGTATGATCTCTTCCCTGTCACTTGGGTTATGCAATAGCACAATTCCCCATTCTTTTAATGAATTTTTCAAAGCTCTGGTATATAGCCTGTTGACCCTTAGCACCTCCACTGTGCAAGTCCTGGAAAGGATTTTCTTACAAATGCAAACCTTTAGCAGCTTTAGATTCTTTCCATCCCCTGGGGATAAGGAGTCCAGTATTAAAAGATTGAATGCTCTTACTACATTTCCTAGGGTCTCTACACTTGATTTAAAGTTGACGATCAAATGAATTACACTCATGGACCATTGTGAATAATAGTGGGTGACTCTCCATCTGTACCACTCTGGTCTCAAAATTCTGCAATTGTTTTGGTAGTTTCTTTAAATGTACTCGCAGCTGCCTTCAGCCTACCTAAAAGTGCTTCAGACAACTCGCCATTGATGTCACTCTTACTTCAATGTTTTGAGAGATTTTCTGCAGGTCATTTAGTTTCTAAAGAAGTCTCACTTTATCTTTCCTTAGTGCGCTGCTCTCCAAAGCTCCAGAAAGATATCCAGGAAGAGTGTCCCAGCTAAAACCATACCGACTGCCAGAGGGCCGGAAACAAATAATTAGAGACAAATTGAAAAAGATGCTCAACTTTGGGAAAATAGAAAAATCTCATAGGGAATGGCCATCCCCAAATTGTCCCCATCCCGAAACCTGAGCAGACATGGAGATTTGGCATTAATTTTCAGTGGCTAATAAATGAGATCTCCAAATTTGACTCCTACTCCATGTCGACGAGTTGGTCGAAAGACTTGCATCAGCAAAATATTATTTAACTAAACTTTACAAAGGGGTGCTGGCAGGTACCTCTGGATGAGGAGGCCAAACCAGCCTTCTCGACCTTTGAGTGTCTGTACCAGTTTACAGTACTACCCTTCGATCTACATGGGGCCCCTGTGACATTCCAACGGTTAATTAAACAAGTCCTGGCCCCCTGCCACACCTTCATGGCATACGTGGATGGCATCATGATTTACAGTTCCAGCTGGAAAAAAACACTTGCACCGTCTCACAGCTGTTTGCAACCAGCTAAGAAAAGCCCAAATCACTGCCAACCCTGCTAAGTGTCATCTCACTCAGTGTTTGGTGAAATATTTAGGTTTTCAGGTCGGGAAACGGCAAGTGTTACCACAAAGGGACATAGTCGAGGCAGTTCGACAAATGGCAAGACCATTCACGAAGAAGGACATACATGCCTTTTTGTGACTTTTTTGTGACTTGTTGGGTATTGTCTCTGCTTTATCTCCAAAATGCAAGACGGAAAAATACAAAATCATCAAATGGGATGATCAAGCACAGAAGCAATTTGACTAACTCAAGCAGCCCTTGTGTAGAAGTCAGGTTCTCAGAAAAGCCCAATTTCTCCAAACAATTCCTACTGCAGATGAACGCCTCCACAAAAGGCCTGGGAGTAGTGTTTTCGCACATTGAAAATGGGGAAGACAAACTGATTATATACATCAGTCAAAAACTCCAGCCTGGAGAAAGGACCTATCCCATAATATAGCTTGAAGCACTGACAATAAGATGTGTGGTATACAGCATAAGGTACTATCTGACTGGAAGGAAATTCCAACTTTTCACTGATCATGCACCATTAGTCTAGAAGGGTCCAAATAAAGATGCAAAGCCCCGAATATTGAGGTGGTTCTTGTCGTTCCAACCCTTTTCGTTCAGTAGGCTGCCCTTGTTAAGAGGGCATGGGAACCGCTCTGAGCTGGTTTTAGGAAGACAACCAGGGAGAAATCCAGAGTCAGTCCTACCCTTGAGGTGGATAGTGGCAGTTAACAGGTCCCCATTTCCTGCCCTCCCCCTTGTTGTGCCAGTATGTTCTTGTGCAGTACACTGTCTTCTCAAGTGTTGCCTCAACCAGATACCTGCCAGTATCTCTCTGTTGTTTCTAGAGACTACACATTCCATCAATGTGGCAAGCAGAGAAACCCAAGCAAGAAACTAGAACAAACACCACATGTCCTGAGTTGGGGAGATGAGAACTGTCAAACTGTCAGTGAAAAAGACCCACAAAGAGAGGCAACACCCATGCAGTGATGCAGAGCCAGCTGCAGCAAAGTGCCACTACAAATGGTGGAGATGCTGGGGGAAAGACACTGTATGTGCAGTCAAAAAACAACAATTGTGGGTCCCACGGAAGGCTCTGACATGCCCCCATGATAGGGCCATCAGAGACTGATGAGGGAGAACTATCCACCATCCCCTGGCCGACTAATACAGGGGATACCTAACATCACATTCTGTAAAAGGAACACAAGCACTTACTGTGCTGGGATGCCATGGCTGCTCTGCAGCAACCCTGTGGAATAAATGTGGCTGGGGCTTATCCCACTACTTATACCTTTCCAATGAACATTCACGCCCTGGGTGGGGATGATAGGGCCAGATAGGCTATGGAAAGGAAGCCAATCCCCTGAGAGGAGGGGAAATATAAGGTAGCAACAGTAAGCACAAAGTGTGGATTATTCGAGTGAGGTGCGAGAAAGAGGTGGAAAGGGGGCAAGAGACCAGCAGGAGGGAGGAAGGAGGCTGAATCCTCTCAGGCTCCACAGTGGCTCAAGGTGAGGAGTAACACCTGAAGACACAGTGAATGCCAGGAGAAAACAAAGTGTAGGGAAAAGGCTCCAGGCTACAAGAAAAAAGCACAAGGAAATATCTTTAGGAGCTGGAGGATGGTAACTGGATGGCTTCAGTTGAAGTGAACTTGGATCCGAGGTGCAGGCAGCAATCCAAAAAGAGGCAGGAAGCAGAGGTAAGAGTTAACCAGAAGCGGAAGAGGAAGGATGGCTAAAAGAAGGTTTACAAACAGAGAAGCATGGAATGAAGCAAGAACAACAGGAAGAACAAGGGATAAACAGAGCGTCCGCTCGATAGTGTGACATTAATTATATCATTAGCAAAAACTTCTTACCGTTGACAACCCGGCTTGACAGTTATGGCACAGCGCGTCGCTGCGCATGAAGAAAAAACACATCTACTGTTAACGGTGCATAAACCCGGACTGGCGTTATGACGCCAGATCCGGTGATACCTTTATTCTCCTTCCTGATTTCCTTTGTCACGTGACCGGCTAATCTCCGGCACGTGACACCACATTCCTCCCCAACTTGGAATATTTTAACAATACTTATCAATAACTTACACAAACAAATGTAGTCTATTCTAGTCTCTCAGGTGTATTTGGGCAGGCTCCCCTGATGGTAGATCCCATCCACTACATAGCCCTGCAGGCATGATGATGGTTTTGGTTTTCCCTCAGATGGTATCAGGGATTGCGTCTCTCTGGGTTATCTGCCAGAGGGCTCTCAGGCTGGACTTCTTCTTCTTGCCGACTGGGAGTTTTCGGTTCTCTAAGTATTTCATAGAGTTCAGGTGTTGATTGGCTTGGCAATCGGTAGGGCGATTTACTTGGAGACCGATAGGGCGATCCGGTTCCTTCCCTCATCGATCCAGCTCCTTCTCTCTCAGCTTCCTGGTTTTCTTCCCACAACTCAGGCGGTACTTTCCTGATGTGTGAAATATTTCTTGTTACAGTCTCACTTCCTCGAGTAGCTGTAATCATACTGTGATTCGCGGCACTGACTGTCCATAGTTGGTATTCAAAATTGAGGGACTTCTTCTTAGGGGTGGCTCAGTTCTTTACCATAACTGTGTCCCCAGGTACTAGCTCTCGGTGTCTGGCTCATCGAGAGATGCTCTCTTGTTCATTCCGTCTCACTCTTTTAGCATCAATGATTGGAAGATCCGGTTCAGGCGCTACCCACCGGGGGTGTATGGGGAGTTCTGCTTGTATGGGTACCCCAAACATGAGCGCTGCTTGACTGATTTCTGTCGAGGAATGCAGGGTCTGCCTGTGGGTTCTCAGAAATCGATATACTGCTTTCAGCCATTAATGTTTTTTTTCCTTGGCGATGCGGATAACTTTGTTAAGTGATCCCATAAATCCTTCTGCGTCACCATTTGCCTGTGGCCACCCTGGAGTAATCCGTTTATGCCGTATATTGAGATCTTGAAGGAATTGGCATAGTTCTTGGCTGGTGAAAGGTGGCCCGTTGTCACTTTTAATCTCTGATGGAATCCCATGTATTGCAAATATCTTCTCCAATGCAAGAGTCATAGTCTCGGCATTGGTGGATGCTACATGTTCTACTTCAGGATATCTGCTAAACCCATCAATTAAGACAAATAGGTAGCCTTCCCCTGCAATGGTACAAAAGTCGATACTAACAGCTTCCCACCGTTTACTGCTCCTTGGGGCGCTGATGATAGGTTCTGGATTCTCAGCTCTCCGGGTGGCTTTGCAGGCTCCGCATGATCCCACTAGTTCCATCACCCTCTGTTGCATGTTGGCCATCCACATCCTGGATTTCAAATATGCTGTTGTTTTCACAATACCTTGGTGCCCACTGTGTGCTAGTCTGAGGGCTCGCTCTTCTAATGATGAGGGTAGTACAATGTGGTGACCCTTGAGTATAACTCCTTCAGGAGCTATAGTAAGTTCATGATGGATTCCGAAGCGGGATTGAAGTTTGACTTGGGCCGCTGCAGTGCTTTGAGCCATGGAGGCAAGGACGTTTTTCCAATTCCCTGATTGGATGGTGGTTATGGTGTGGGTTAGGATGGTGTCTGTCTCGGTTTTGTTGGCTATCTCTTGTAAAGTCAAAGCTTGCGGTCGAGCACAGGCTACTATGTGACATACATGTTCTTCTGTTTCCTTAGCGTGGTGCTCTTCTTCTTTTGTGGTGGGTCGTGGGTGACGAGACAGATAATCAGCTGGATTGTCTGTCCCTGGTCGGTACTCCACCTCTATGTTGTGGGGGTGAAGTTGAAGCATCAATTTTTCGATACGAGCTGCTGGATGAGGTGCCGATCCTGTGAAAATTGGAATGAGTGGTTTGTGATCTGAAAATACTTTCACCTGCTTGCCTAGTAGGTAAACTTTAAAATGCCTGCATCCCCATAAAATAGCGAGGGCCTCTTTCTCTATGTGTGCGTAATTTTGTTCTGTTTTGGTTAGCAAACGACTGGCAAAGGCAATTAGGTAGATGTTTCCATCATTGTCAGTCTGGGTAAGTACGGCTCCTAGGCCAATTGGACTAGCGTCGACTAGAAGTTCTGTATCCCTCTTTATATCGAAGAAAGCCATGGTTGTAGACGCAGGCAGGGTGTCTTTGATCTGCTGGATTGCTTGTTGATGGGCAGGCAACCATTCCCACTTTTGGTCCTTCTTGGTTAACTTGCGGAGGGGACTTGCAATGGTGGCGAGATCTGGAATAAATCTTGCACAGTATGTCGCCATTCCCATAAAACTCCGTACTTCTGTGACTGATGTTGGAGGTCTGGTGTTTTTGATGTCGTTGACTTTGGCAGGATCTGGTGACACTCCTTGTGCGTTGAAAATGTATCCGAAGAAATTTAGTTCTTCTTTCCCGAATTCACATTTTTTAGCATTCAGGGTCAATCCGGACTCTTCCAGCCTGCGCAGAACCACTGCCAGGCGCTTAAGGTGTTCGTCTTCATTGGATGCATATACGATGATGTCATCACTAATGTTCATTGTCCCTTCCAGACCAGTGAGGACTTTTCGAATTTCGTGCTGGAATACCTGAGCAGCTGACGATATTCCGAAATGTTGTCGTTTGTAGCATCGCAGTCCAAGGTGGGAGGAGAACGTAGTGATGTATCTCGACTCCTTGGCTAGTTTAAGCTGGTGATATCCAGACCTGAGGTCAAGCTTGCTGAAGATGGTAGCCCCCGTTAGGTCAACAATAAGTTCATCTATGGTCGGTGTAATGTGGCGTTCCTTTCCAATTGCTGCATTAGGAAGCCGCATATCAATGCAGATTCGTACTGCGTTGGGTTGTTTTGTTTTTTTTGCAACTACAAAAAAAAATGGGGTTGGCCCGGATGTTTTCTCTATGATGCCTGCCACTTCTAGTTTATCTAATTCTTTTTTTACAGATTCCCTCATCTCATGTGGAATGGTACTCGACGATGGCATACTGCTTTCGGTTCAATGGTGGGGTCAATATGGAGTTTGATGGATCTGCCCTTTAGGCACCAAATGCCTTGAAATACCCGGTGATGATGTTTTAGTAAATTGTCAATCTTTCTGCACTGGATGTTGAAAGCAAAATGGATTAATTTCAGTGTCTCAGCCGTTCTACAACTTAGTAGTGTTTCACAACCAGCATCGGTGACATAGACTTGTGCTCGGCACATAGCATTGCTGTGTGAAAAATCAGATTTGAACGATCCTTGCACTGGCAGAGGCTTCTTGCAGCCGTATGCATATAGTCTGACCTTCCTTTCTTGAAGTTTGGGCTTTGTGTGGAGTTTGTTAAATGCTCATACTGGCATTACATTGACGGTCGCACCAGTGTCTATGACCTCGCGCAGTGGTTCTATATCAGAAATAACAGTGCATGATGGCCTTTTCCGTTGTTTGGACCGTTGCAGCTCTACAGCTGAGATGAGGTGTACACAGTGTACTCATTTGCTGGGTTTTCTCCATTTGTCATGATCCCTTTTCTCAGGGGATGTACTGTCCTCACTGTCTTCACTTTCACTTGAATCCGGTGATCTCTGGGAGTATTCCACTGCCCTCGGCCTTCCTTTCCTTCCTGGTTGACATGGTGTTTCTCGGGGGCCAAATTTCTTCCGGCGATCCTGATTTTGCCGCTGTGTTTGTTCTCTATCACTTCTGTTCGGCGGGTTCAGGCGGTTGCAATTGCGACATGTCGATCACCATGCAGGACAGGATTCTCCTCTGTGCCACGGGCCTCCACACAATTTGCATGACTTATCTTTCCTCTGTGACATTTGAGTTCTAGTAGTGTTTCCTCTTTGCTCACTCTGTTCTCGGGTGTTCTGGTGTTTCGATATTGGTTTTGGGTTGTCAATCGGGAGCCTTTGGATTGCTGCCTCGATTACTGCCACTTGGTCTTCTGTTTGTTCACGCAGGCGCGCCATTTCTAATATTCGGCAAAGGCTTACGTTCCTCTCCGACAGGATGGCCCTCCTCAGTTTTTTCGGATGAAATTCCATTTATAATTTGAACACGGATGGCAAACTCTTCGTTGGGGAATTCACAGCCGACCGCCATTTCACATAGGGGTGCATGGAATTTGTCCACTGTCTCGTTTTCACGTTGTCTAGCCATGCAGAAATGAAAACGTTCATAGTCTGGATTGAGTTCAGGCTTGAACATGTTGGTGAGAGCATTCTTTGCAGCATTGTAGTTGCTTGCGTCACCACGGTCTGGGATTGCATTGAACAGGCGTAGTGCTGCTGCCCCTATGTTGAGTAGAAGAAATGTGCGTTTCTTCTTAGCTAGAGTGATTTCTCTTGCATCCAGATGCATTTCAAATTGTTGTAACCAGATTTCCCACCGAATTGCCGCACCCGTGGTGAATGGGTCAAAAGGTGGCATGAGGGTGGTTAATGCTGGGTCTGGATGATCGGGGTTGACATTTCTTCCTGCTGTTGAGCTCAAACCAGTCCTTGCAGGGCTTGTCTCAGTGCTTGACATGGCTGGCGCTGTGGCGTTTCACTAAGTAGAAAATCAAGAGAAAACAAAAATAAATAAAAAATGATGTGGGCTCAAGCTGGCTGAATTTCACTCACCAATATCCAGGGCTGGTGTTTTTTTTCTGGGGTGTTTGTATTGTCCCATTAATAGTTTTACTTCTGTCTTTCTAGTCAGTGGTATGTGGAATCCTTGCTGACTGTTGTATCTGTGCTTCCCAAACACATATAATGGCTTAGAAAACCTTGAATCGTGTTTTTCTTCGCTCCTGTTAATAGAATCAGGCTTTCAGGGTTGCTGAAATGAAGCTCCACTGTTTTATATTCATCTGGACATGTGACAGAACTTTGGGGTTGTAAAATCGAGGCTCTGAATTTATAAGCATGTTAATACGCGGCTCTTGAAGCTCTGCTGCTCTTTATAAACAACTGGGCATGTCACAGAACGTTGGGGGTGTGAAAGTGAGGCTCTGAACACACATGCGTGTTAATACGCGATGCTGCCATCAGTCAATAGGTGGCTCTGCCGTTGATCAATAGGCCTCTCACTTCATATTTTCTTTGTTTGTTTAAATTTACAGTTCATGTAGATCGCTCGCGCGGCTCTCACCATCCTCGTCACCAATGTGACATTAATTATATCATTAGCAAAAGCTTCTTACCTTTGACACCCCGGCTTGACAGTTATGGTGCAGCGCGTCGCTGCGCATGAAGACAAAACACGTCTACTGTTAACTGTGCATAAACCCGGACAGATCCGGTGATACCTTTATTCTCCTTCCTGATTTCCTTTGTCACGTGACCGGCTAATCTCTGGCACGTGACAGATAGAACTCACAGATCGTGGCGATGCAATGATTAGCTTTTTGGAATGGATCAGGGTGTTCCCATGCTGACGTCCTGTGTCACGTTGATTCTTATAAAGCTGCAGCGTGTGCGCACATCAGCGCCATCTTATGATTGGCCACTCGCCGACCCTGGTGGTGGCCATCATGGCGTGGGCCGTGTGCCCGTCCATGCACTGGCAAGAGGCAATGAGTGCCATAGAGTCACGGGACTCTATGTACACTTGTAACAGTACTGCAAGTGTGCATACTTCTGTGGTGAGTGTGCAGAAAGGCTAGTGTAAGGAGTGGCTGTGAAATTAATGGTACAGAGTTAAAGAAGGGTGTTTGTATACTTTAGAGGGAGGCAGAGAAAAGTAGGAAAAGTAGTAGTGTGGAGAAGGAGAGTAGTAGTGTGAAGGAGGGGATGAGTGGTATGGAGGAGGGGAGTAGTGGTGTGGAGGAGGGGAGTAGAAGTGTTGAGAAATGGAGCTGTAGTGTTGAGGAGGGAGTTGTAGTGAAATGAAGGGAGTAGTAGCTGTGGGAGGAGGAGTAACATCAACAGGTTGAGGTCAGATTGAGGAGAGAAAGTTGGGAGTAAGAAGAGTAGTCACAGTAGATGGGAAGAGGTGAAAGTGGGAATGGTACAAAATGCGTGAATCAAAGCAGCATTACTGCAAAGCATTGGCCAAAATCCCATTAGAGAACTAACCATTGGATAGAGTAGGGAGAGGTAGGAAATCCCAGATGGAACCTTACATAGAAAAGGCTGAATTGGCCTTCAGGTCCTCAACACCAGGACAAGACAGATTTTAAACAGTAGGGGTTAACCTTCAGTATCTTCTTACTCAGAGTCAGGGATGCCTGGGTTAGGGTGGAGGGTCGAAACAAAATGAGAGAGAGATGGACAGCCCTTGGGGCATCGGTGAGGAACCTGAGGGTAGTCTTCAAAGTAGACATCGGGAATCCCTTATTGAGGTGGCCAGGGAAGGGCTGGCACTTTCAGATCCCAACCCTGGGGGTGGACGAGCGAAGGATGATCACCTGGGTAGGGGAGCCTGGGATTGTGCTCAGGGAAATACCCCAGGAGAGATGCGGTACTATAATGGAGGAGGACGAGTTCCCTGAGACCTTTGTCGGCTTTACCACATCTGCTTCCCTTCGTCCGACTAGATCTCTCTTGCCCAAATCCAACCACCCCTCTCAATTTGACAAACCCTATAAAGCTCCCTTACTAGAATCCACCCACCCCTACCTACACCTCTGGTAAACCAATTAAGAGCCCAAATCCCGTTACAGTAAGAAACAATCTCTCTCAGAATCTTTGGTTTTCTATTACCTACCCGAATATTCCCGGTCATTCTTTTTTCACATCCCTCTGATTATTCTTTCCCGAAACCCACAACCTCTACCAATCTCACTCTTCCGAATTTACCCAACCCCCTAGGATGAGGGCTGTAATCCTATACAACACCTTTTCTCGATCCTACTCTGTAGGATACTCTAACATTTTACCCCCCACATCCCTTTCTGATGCGAACACTTTCGCATATCACGATGGATGACGGACTAACACCCAAGCCCTTTACCTGACATTTCCCAACACAAGGGTCAGGCAAAGTCAGGCAATTGACCACGCACACACCCGATGGCCCTTTCTCTTCCAAACAGGGATAAAAGGTGGAGCACGAGAGCACAATACGAGTAAGGCAGACCGAACGTTGAGAGAGCTAACTCAGCACAGAAGTTCAAGAGGAGGAGAAAGTCGGTGCAAACCGAGAGGACGACAAGGAGAGAAGTGACCTTGCCCTTTCCAACCAAGGCACGCAAAACCTCTGCGCAAGGAATCATAAAACTGCCAACAATATCCAGCGTGTGTTGCAGCAGATGTCAACGGTACACAAGCCCCTCCTCCATTGATAACCAAGCCAGGGAGAGATGCTTGTCTCTGTGGAGACCTGGCGTGTCCAACAACGGGAGAACCGTTGCACTACAGGAAAGCAGAGTCCTGCTGCAGGTGGTGGTGAGTCCACATCTCTACCCTGGTGAGAAGGGCGCCCAACCAAACATGCTAAGACCATCAGAGAAGGTAACTTCTAAGCAGTAAAGCCCATTTATGGTGTAAGGGAAGCAGAGAACGGGAGACCAACGAGCATGCAGAATGAAAAAGTCATTGGGAACGCGAGCAGCTACCCAATCGCCCCCACTCCACATACAGCAGAAGGACAAGGCAGAGATGAGGGCGCAACAAAGATAAGGAAGGAGAAACCCAGTCCCGGAGAAGAGCACTCAAGTAAACACCATTCCCCAGCCTGCAGAGAGATGATGGGGAGAATGGGAGAAGCGGGAGGTCGCTGGGGAAATGGAAGACCAGAAGAGGAACTCATCCCAGTACTCACGAAGAGTTACTTAATATAAACCTATGTAATTAGACCTTTATAAAGCTGAGAAGGCGGCAATTGAATAATCCTGTATGCGATGTCTATGAAGGTTCCAAAAGAGAACCTATTAACAAATGGAAAATATTAAATGAGCAACAAGCTGCAAAGATATGAATCTGTGACATAAAGTCTGGTAACAGTGGAGGACAGACAAGTTTGTCAAGTACAGGAAGAGGCGATGAAGAGAGAATGCATAAGTGGGAAAATATCAAGTGGACAGAAACCACAACCAATCTGAGTGAACCCGGGTCAATAGACTGTAAGAGGTCTAAAACCTCTAACCAACAAGTAAGAAAGTATCACAAGGAAGGTTGGCCTAAATGCTTTGTTAAAGAGAATATCAAATCCAAGAATGTTGTAGAGGAAATACGAGAGTTAATTAAGAAATAAAGAGACACTATTACTGAAGATTCTGCTAGTTAAATAATAACCAGTATAAATATATTATAAAGAAGCCGTTGGAAAAGACTATTATAGCAGGCGAATCAAGGCAATCTCCAGCAACTGTTTTTAAGTTTAGTTTCTTAGTTTCTTAGTTGTAGGGTCAGGGTAGAACTAGGTTTGGACAGAGGACTTTTCTTTCTTTGGGACTTCCTGACGACAGACGAGCACCTTTAGCTCCTTTAGATAGGTATGGAATAAATCAAATGTAAAATGTAAACCTAGTACAAATAAAAATACATACCTATTTGTTAACCTAAAATAATTCCTGATGAGTTAGTGATTCAGATGACAATAGTTGTTTCCTAGCATGAAATATCTGTCTAAGGACGGTATTCTCTGAAACCTAATTCCCTTAAAATAGGTTTAGAGTTCTTGCATAAGATGCTCTTCTGTTGCACTGTCCATCTCGCCATAACCGCTCTTAGGTGAAGGCCGTTAAATCTAGCCCTTGCAATGGCGTTTCTGTCATAACCATGATTTGACCATAATAGGTAGTTTTGACTTAGGCCAGAAGATAGAATTAAATAACTGCGGTTAAATGTTTTCTGTAATTCACTAAAGTCACGCAATTCTTGTATGTACTCAACAAACCATCTCTTTAATTGATTTGCCATATTACGGGCCATGATAACTGGGCAGTGAAGTGGCTTCCTGCGTTACTTTTTCCAGATAAAATGTACATTCTGAAGCCATGGTATACCACTTACACCTGATATGGCATTCATAATGCATGCCCTGTGTGAGTCCCGCCGTAAGATTTGGCCAAATTCAGAGCCAATCTACAGTGGGTTGAAGACTATTTATACGGAAGCCTGTCTCCATCACATCTTGTTACTCAGCGTATTCTCCAGCATAGCGAATATAATGAGTGACGAGATGTGATGTTATGAGCAATTCACGCGTAGTAAAGGGACACTGGAGACAGGCTTGTATAAAAATTGGCAGGCACTTCAACATAGTGAATACGTGCAGGAAGGACACGTGATTTTATGATCCCAATATGTAAAGGGGCACTGGAGAAATATAATTGTTTGTATTCAAATTAGCAGGATAGTGAATATGTGCAGTGAGAACATTTGAAGCTATGACAGAATATGTAAAGGGGCACTGGAGTAATATATATGTTAATATTCAAACTAGCAGGCACTCTAGCATAGTGAATAGGTCTAGCGAGGAGAGGTGTAGTTATGAACCAATATGTAATACATAGGGGAAACCATTTTGAACATATAGGACCATGGGTTGCGTACTATCTCGCTCTTTTAGACGCAGTGGAGAGCTGGGAACAGCGTCACAAGGGAGAAGAAAGGGAAGGCCACATTGAGTGCCCATGGCCCAGATATTGGGTATCAGAGCACAAAAATAGAAGTAAGCGAGGACCTTAGCAGAGCTTAATATTAGACACAGAAAGTGTTAGGTTAGCCAATCTATGTAAAGGAATTACAATTCCCCTACTTTTTTTTAGATCAAATCCTTACTCAGACGGCAACCTTTAACCACAATCCAGAAGACGGGGAAACAGCCCATATATGAGGCATAATTAAACTTCAGTGGTGCATAAGCAATGGGAGTCACAATAGAACATTAACTGTTGTACTTGTGTAAGGATAGATTCAGGCATTTTCTCTTCTGTTCCCTGTATCTGTGTACCATTAGGTGTGTTCATTTTTCAAGTGATGCAGTCACCTGACCATGACGAATTGCAGTAGGCGAGGTCCAGAACTCAAACTGGTTGAGGTATGTACCTCCTTTTCATAGATATGTGACATAAATTGTGAAGTGATTTATTCAAGACAAAATGGAGAAGTGACGACAGAACTTGTTTTTAATAGTAGCTATTTGGGTTTGCTTTATAGATAGCCATGAGTGCACACGAGTTTAAGCAGTGGAACAGAGTACAGCATCCACTATTGTCCTGAAGAAGGCTGGAACACAAAAGGGCCACAATAAAGGGCTCATATAGTCTGGCTGAAACATGTGTCAATGACATTTTTTGTTGTTAAGCAATAGACAAATTGGTAGAAAGCAATGAGGTGCAATGTGATATGAAAAACAAATTGTCAGTGTGAAGCCCTATTAATCAAAAAGGGCAGATGTATGTATAATGTTTACAGCTGATGGTGGGATGAGACTGAGTGAATAAGAGGATGCATGACTAGTATGATGTGGATGTACTCGTGATAAAGTTGAACATAAAGTTACAGTGATATATAAATGAACTTTGAAGATGGTAATTTATATTTTTTGCAATCAAATTATTTATTCATTAAAAATGAAGTTGTGAGATTAGAAGTTAATCTGATCTGTTTTGTCTACTACAGATCACTGTATTTTAGCAAGAAACTTAGCTGGATCCCAAAATGTTATCAATTACTTGTGTCAAGTAGTAGGATTCCCGATATGGACGGGCAGAGGGCCTTCTGTCCCTTCTATGAATCAGAGGCAATACAAGCAGGCAGAATGATTCCCGGAGGACGCACAATTGCTCAAAATGCATTGGAGCAGTTGCAATATTTTCTGCCTGTGCATTGTTTTTTCTTTATATGTATACTTTTATTATTGAAACTGCCAACAAACCCTAGAACCCCGCTGCTGATGAGGAAGCTGAGGAGCTCATGCACTTGATAAAAAGGACATCCATCCCCAAGACAATTCCCCAGCAGAATATGGTATTAGCCACTTCCTGACAAAAAGGTGTGCAGGCGATTGAGGAATAACTGCAGGCAGGCCAGTAGCAAAAAGTCATCAGAGCACACAGCCATCGGACGGTGTCGGCACAAGCATTTCTACAAATGAGCTCAGAAGGGGTCCTACTCCATGACTTCATAGTAGTCATTCCCCCCGAGCTCCTCCCGTGCATGACACAGGTGGCCTATTCAGTACATCTGGGTGCGAGTAAAATCGAAGCAAGGCTGAGGGAAAAGGTTTAGTTTCTCGACCTGGAGAAAGAAGTCAACTCATTCCTGGCTACCTGTGGGTCAAGCATCCGTCAAGGTGGCACGCCCAGCTCTAATTGTTGCCCTCAGAATACCACTGCCCCAGGCCAGTATAGATTTTGGTATGGTGCTGCACACGCATTGCTTCGTGGTAGTGCTGGATGAATTTTCTCAGTATGTGCTGCCAACAGTGGCCATGGTGGTGGTGCAGATTCTGGAAGCCACAGTCATGGCCCAGAGGGGCTGAGGGTGCCTGGGATTTAACAAGGTGGAGGGGCCAAGCCCACCCCACCCCGCCGTCTTATACAGGAAGAAGGCACAGGGAGCAGGGGTCACTGGGGTAGTGACCCTTCAGGAAGTGGAAATAAGGCAATAAAAGACTTCTGGGGCAGGAAAGGGAGGAATGCTCCTGCCCTGGGCAGTCCCAGGATGGGACGGCAAAGGGAAACTTTGTACCTCCATGGGTGACAGAGCCCCCTTTGGGGCCTCTATATGTAGGGGCTATGCTGGGGGAGCATTCTCTTTCCACACTCGATCCCCCTATGTCAGCCTGGAGCAAATCTCTAACACCCAGCCCACCCTAACATGTCTTCAATTGGCAGGTTGTCTAATGTATGTATTTTGTTATCACCGGAGGTTCCTCAGGCAATCACGCAGTGCAAAAACAAACCTCCTGATTGAGGGTAGAGATGACCAGCAGTGCATTGCCACCTGTTAGCCTAGCACAGAGGGGGGTGTCAAGGTCAGAAAAGTAGATGCACCCACTGTGGTTGTCAGCTTCGAGCCTGGGCTGGTGGAAGGAAAGCATAACAGCATTCCCAGCAGCCCAACAGTGGTGGCTGCCAATGTGTTTCGCCCAGAGCAGGATGCTCAGGGAGGTTCGGGGAGTGAGACCTAAGTATGCTAGTAAAAGAATTGATAAGGAGAAAAGAGAGCTGACTGGAAATAAATAAAGAGAAAAAGGAAACGGGAGTTGTGGGTGACGAAGAATGAGCAAAAAGGTGTTTCTTATCGTCTGGGTTATTAAAGTTATTATAAATATTAATGTGTTGTTTTGAAATTATGGTGTGAAATATGTAAGAATAAACTGCTGACTTTTCATGCCACAATAAGAATATATGGTCTGGCCTCTGTTATTCAGCCAAAATGGGCTACAGAGGGGTGGTGTATGCATTGCAGAGTGGAGGGCGAACAGTACCTGACTGTCTATTATGAGAAACCTAAAGGTGTCTCCCTTACTAGTCCCCGGGGGGGTCTGTCATCTAGGTGGCCAGGACACGGCCATCGCTATTGGATTCAGTTCCTGGGGGTGGGCCAGTGAGGGAGGATCACCTGGATGGGGTACCTCGGGGAGTGGAAGTGGGACACTGACATGTGAGACGTGGTATACCCCTTCTTATAGCCCTTTTTCTGCAAACACTCTACCCCCTCCCCCTTTTCCGACGTGAACACTTTCGCATATCATGAAGGATGAAGGACTAACAGCTGAGCCGTTTACCAGACATGTCCCAACACAAGAGTCAGGGAAAGTCAGGCAATTGACCAAAACCGCACACACCTGACGGCCCTTTGCCTTCCCCACAGGGACAGAGGACGACAAGGAGAGAAGTGACCTTGCCCTTTCCAACCAAGGCACGCGAAACCTCTGTGCAAGGAATCGTAAAACCGCCAACAATAGCCAGCGTGTGTTGCAGCAGATGTCAATGGTACACAAGACCCTCCTCCACTGATAATCACAGCCGGAGAATCGGAGGGAGAGCCGATAAGAAACCGAACTGTGTTGAACGAAAAGTAGCAAGCGGATAATTGAACTGTGAAAGCATAAAGAACTATTGCTACTAAAAGGGGGAAAACCAGCAACAGAGGAGTCCGGCACCATGTGGGTCCTCCATCAGGAAACTGTGGCCGATTACCCGTTTGTTGAAACTACCACTACCAGAAGGCCTTGGGAAAGCCGAGAAAGGCGCTCAAAGTGATCATACAGGGGTCCAGTAAAATCCTATGTACAGTCGAAAATCTTTGACCTACAGATGATTGTGAAGCTAAGTGAAGTGAATCCCGCCCCGTAAAACTGATGACAAAGTTGGCAAGAGTGAACCCAAAGGAGGGATGTCGATAAGCAAGGGGCGAATCCGCAAGTCTCACTATACAGTGTGTTCATAAAAGTGAACCAGTGCGAGGGATGTTCCCAGTGAACTGTTTAAAAAGACATAAAGATTTGTGAATGATACAGATGACATGGTCCGGAAGAGGGGGAGCCAGGGGTGAAAAGGCATCACTGAAAGCACACACAGAAAGGAACCTTTGTTTATTTTGAAACCCATCAGGTCCGCAGAGGAAAGAGACCTTTTGTAGAAAAGAGACTTACCCACCAAAGGCTGTGATTGCTGAGAGCGGAACTGTTGGCTCGTGCCGGGGAAGCTCGAGCATGTGCTGTGCTCCAGAATCCTACCTTGTACCATGCTGAAAACGTGAGGAAGGGAGACCCAGACTACCGCATCCTCACTTATTGTGTGGGAACACTTCCTTCTTTCTTATGAACATTATCCCACACTTCTTTTTGTATTTAGTGTAAGGACTGGCAAGGTTTTTTAGTATAGGCCCTTTTATTTTGACAAGACGCCACTCGGACTGCCTTATTATTGTTTGATGGTCAAAGCTTGCTCCCATCTTAGATCTAGGTTTAGACTAGGCATTTTTCCATCCTACCTATACAGTTTAATAAACAACCTTGAACTGTGATCACTTGTGTCTGTCTTTACTGTTGTGACCATAGAGTGAAAGCTACTTGCCAGATCTGGATCAAATAAGAAACAATTTGGGCACAAAGAATTGACTTAATTTCCTTGACTAGTTTGGGGTATATCCATCCAGTATTTTTTATAATGTTTGACAGAGATGTGGGGGTGCCCCTCTGTTCCTTAAAACTGTTATAGCAGCAGAGAGGATGAGAGGCTTTTCAGAAATTAAAAGCCAGCTTTTTGCTCAATGCAAGTGATCAATGCAATATTACCAGGCAAAGCCGCAAATGAAAGAACTCAAAATGCTATTTGGAAGAGGAAAAAAGATACCATCAAGCTTTGTAATGAACTCCCCCACAAACTTATAGATTCTAATAACGTTCTCGACTTCAGAAAGAGACTCAAAACTCTGCTGTCTATGTAGTCAAACCTATGGGAACGCTGATTGTTTTGAAGCACAGGGCTTAGATGGCCTAGCCATGGGAGCAATATAAACACCAATAGCAGTTGCAATAGCAATTACATCAGGCTAGAGGTGTGGAGTGGGAAAGAAGACAAAAGCACAATCAGGAGAACTGGATTGTAGTTTGCAATTCAACCTGAAGTGTTAATTAAAACATGGTTTTCACACACAAAAACACTTCACGTGGTCCACTATTTTTTGTGGAAGCTTTCTATTATTTTCATATCATTTAATGTGTGGCCTCAGTGGTTATTTCTTCTGGGGTAGCCCTCACGACATGTGCAGGCTTCCGTCCTTGGGTGTGGAGTGGTGGTGTCTTCTGTCCATCCGGGGTTCGGGTGGTAGGGATGCTGTCCCTGATGCTGTGCTGAATTTGCTATTGGCCACGTGCTGCTTGGTGATAGTCGTGACAAGTCAGTGTCTCGAAAAACATTGGGTCCACATTTCTAAGAGGAACTATTTCCCATGGGTCGCAAGACCGTTATTCTTTTATTGACCTTCCAGGAAGTGTGTGGTCCCCAAGTCGTAGATCACTTGCTGATTTTAAAAAGAATGTGCAGTCAGATAGATATATATGTGTGCAAAGGGGTATCGTTCACCCGGAATTGATAAAACCTTGCTGTTCCTTACACTATGCTAGAGCTGTTTGCAGCACAGGGGTCACCATTAGGTTCTGATATCGGGCCACCATTCCAGAGTAAGGGCTTCAAGGACTATGTTTGCTTCTACAAAATAACCCTAAAAGCAAATCAGCCTCTGCTGACCGCAAGGCAACAGGGACGTCAAACGCTTTATGAGAAGTTCAGGACTGCAAAGGTGATTCACTAGAAGCGGCCCTAATGTCTTTCCTAATGGTGCACAAGATGGCACCCAATAACGCACTGGGGTAGCTCCAGTCGAGGACTTCTGGAATAGGAAAGTACAGTTATTTATCCCAGAATGCGAATCCAGGTGTATGGTGGTGACTGGTGTGGCACTGACCCATTAAAAGCAGTTGGACAATAATCGGAAGAAAGCATCAGAAGACTCCATGACACACCGATTGAGTTGGGAGACCGAGTGCTCGCCTGCACTTGCTTTGTGTGACACAAGCTCCTTCGAGCCCACTCCCAGGATGGTAATGGAGCGAAAAGTATTTATAGTCACTCCCAGGTGAATAGGAACTGCAGCTGGTTTTGCAAGTTAAGGAGGCCAGCGGTGAATCTGGGCAAGAGGTCAGCCAAGGTTCGTGAAGAGGGATATGGTGTGGCCTGTAGTGGTCAACGCCTACCGAGTTTGGCAATCAGCACTGTGGCCAAAGGTGCTGAGGCAGCAAAAGTCTTCCAGGATGTTGAAGAAAAATGTCAACTAAAGTCAAGGAACATGGCTCAACTGCCCCGAAGGGAGTGCTAGGAAGTCCAAGCAAAGCTAAGAGACTATACATCGGATCCGTAAAATGTTGTGTTGCTATGGGTTAGGACGTATGTTATGACGAACAACTCCCCAGTGCGGGATAAATAAAGAGACAACCGACTTTGCAGGGAGGAGGTCAGTTACACAATACCAGCTCCGTGTGTGTGTGCATACAGGGGATAATTAAGCTTGCAGTAATATTTCTTGACCTTCACTTGTATTGTCACTTGTAGCCTATCCTGTTCCTGTGTTAAAAAAGCAGCAGTGTTTCATGCATGACATTCAGCGTGAGAAATAGAAAGTGGTCTCACCCCAGAACAGTCTGAAAGGGAACCCGTGGTGTACGATCTCTCTCGCTGCACCGGAGACCTGAAAAGGAAAAGACAAAAACAAATTGATCAGCCAGCTTTTTATATTTGTGTAAAAAAAACAACACACACACACACACACACACACACGCACGCACACACACACACACACACACACACACACACACACCCTCCCGCCCCCGCACCCAACACCCACATAAAAAGCTATTACACCAGTTCTGTGTTGGATGACAACCATATTAAAGCAGTGTGTGCCCCTCATATACTTCCTGACCTCCGCCTTACTCTATGGGCCTCATTACGAGTCCGGCAGTAACATGCCGGTTTTTCCGGCTCGATTACCGCCGGACTCGTATTACCATTCCGCCCCCCGTGATTCCCGGAATTACCAGGTCATTACAACCCCGGTGTCCCGGGAATTCCAGAGGCGGAATTCGGTAAATCCCCATTCCCATTGAGTCCCATAGGACTCAAGGACTCAATGGGAATGGGGACCATGGAAACACCGGCATCACCTCGTGATGGTGCTGGGGTTTCCACGTCCGCCTGCAGGCGGGCGGTGTTAAACCCTGCAGGTCAGACCTGGCGCGAATGACACCTCCGCCTGCAGGACTCGAGATCATCCGGTATGGAAACAACGGTGGCGGCGGGTTTACCGCCACCGTTATTTCCATACCGGGTGACTCGTAATGAGGCCCTATGTCCTCTTTGTGTGCATTGATTAGCCACCTCATATCATCCACAGACTTCCATCGCGGGAAAATGCAAAGTTACACTGGAGCTGATTCAATAAAAGGTGAGGGCCGGTGCAGAGTGCTGATGCGCTGTTTGTGCGTCGGCGCTCACCTTGTGGACATTTGCTCTGATTATAAGTTTGCCAGTTTCCCGCCGGAATTACCAGAATTTTTCCAGGCCGGCACACCCATAATGAGGCCCAATGTCTTATGCGCCGGTATGACGTTTCCTTAATTACCATAGATTCACTTCTATAATAACAGACACTTAGAGTGCAATATTTGATGGTAAGGCTTGATTAAAGAAAGTTCAAGGAGTTCCCATGAGGAGGTGTTTTGAGTGGGGAGGGGCAGAAACTGGGTGAGAATGGCCCTCTGGGCACATAACCAAACAACACCTACCAAACAACTTCAAATAATATTCATCACCAGTAAGTTTCCCTTCCCCAACTTTGTCTTCATCTCTCTGTCAACTGTTAGCCAAAATAATTACCCAGAAGGTGCCACTCTCTTGGCTACAGATAATGTTAGCACACTTGTATCTTAGGCACCGCTATACTGTCTGTAGGCTAACAGTCTTAATTAGATGGTTTTCTGGCTTTAACAGAAACTGCTTTCAGGCTTAATAGGAGAATACTCTTGGCTTGGGTAATGCTTGCAATCTCTTCAATGGTAGAAACACAGTTTAAATGCTTTACTTCCTATTAAGCATTTAACGTTGGTGTGAATAAAGATGTAAAAAGTTACTCTTTCCTGAGAAAGTAAAATTAGGCACACGCAACCACTTTATATAGTTTATAACGTTTAAGTATTCGACAATGGCTTTCTGTAGTGTTTGCTCTTCACACAAGTGAGAAAGGATATTAGTGATCACACACAAGTGCTACTTTCTCATTGTTCCATTATCAAAGGGTTTAACAAACAACTTCAGCTTGCTTCTTTCTATACGCGAGTGAAGATAGGACTGGATACTGTTGCTGGCAGTGCTCGTGTAAGGAATCAGAATGCCAGGTTTGACTCACCGGCTTCTGTAATCCTTCTTCTGCGGGTTGCACAGCTCCCACTGGCTTTGGGTACCACTTCTACTGCTTCTGGCTTCACGGGGACCCACACCCTTCTTCATTGTAGGTGTCTCCAGTCGGGCCACTCAACAAAGGAGCCCTTCTTGCTCCTGAGACCCACAGCTTGCCTGCAGCTCCTCACCTCGGTCTCCGACACTCTGGCACGGCAATCTTCACAATCAGACTCACATGGGGAAAGGCAGTCTTCCTGCACGCCTTCTGCTACTCAGCCTCTGCAACTCAGCATTTGAGGGAATGAGACCCTCTCGGAACAAGCAGGTGAAATCTGCTGTATCAATGTTCCGGATTCCCTCTGGTTCTCCCATTTCTGTAATGATTGGCAACACACTGTCTTCTTCTGTCTGTCTCTGCTATTACAACGCTCATTCCAGCCACAATTCCAGCTCCTTCTCATTGCCTGCACCTGAGGGGGCCTTTTATGCCTCCCAGGTTTCTTCAGGTGTGGGATGTTAGGCTTAATTGCCTGACTACTACTAAGGCATGCCTCTTCAGTCCTCCTCCTCGACACAGTACTCATGGTATTATGGGACTTGTAGTCCCCAACAACAAAGTTAGTTCTTTTAACGTCTGCTGTTTGGCAAATAGCCATCAAAAGTGTGGGATTACGGGGAAAGGTAAACATCGGGTTTCCCAGTCTTACTGGTCTGTCATCTCCCCACCTGCAGTACACCACCCCCTGGGTCAGGATCAGGAAGTGTCTGCCTTTCCCTGGCAACATGAGAAGGGTCCCAGGCCAGGTTTCTGGGAGGAATCATGACTGGTTCATCACATAACCTTCCCCTTATGTTGATGGTTTTCCCAGCCTCAAGGGGAAATCAGGAAAGGAAATCAACATTACCTTGTTCTTTGCCTTTCCGATGTTCCAGTGAGAAGCAATAAGACTGTACATCTAAAAACCAGCGCATGACTCTAGTGTTGGTATCTTTCCTCGAGCTTAACCATTTAAGAGGATTATGATCAGGACTTTATCTGAACTTTCTTCCTGTTAAATAGTATTTCAAGTGTGCATTTCACTGTCTTCTTCTGTCTGCCTCTGCTATTACAACGCTCACTCCAGCCACAATTCCAGCTCCTTCTCATTGCCTGCACCTGAGGGGGCCTTTTATGCCTCCCAGGTTTCTTCAGGTGTGGGATGTTAGGCTTAATTGCCTAACTACTACTAAGGCATGGCTCTTCAGTCCTCCTCCTCGACACAGTACTCATGGTATTATGGGACTTGTAGTCCCCAACAACAAAGTTATTTCTTTTAACGTCTGCTGTTTAGCAAACAGCCATCAAAAGTGTCGCATTACGGGGAAAGGTAAACATGGGGTTTCCCAGTCTTACTGGTCTGTCATCTCCCCACCTGCAGTACACCACCCCCAGGGTCAGGCTCAGGAAGTGTCTGCCTTTCCCTGGCAACATGAGAAGGGTCCCAGGCCAGGTTTCTGGGAGGAATCATGACTGGTTCATCACATAACCTTCCCCTTATGTTGATGGTTTCCCCAGCCTCTAGGGGAAATCGGGAAAGGAAATCAACATTACCTTGTTCTTTGCCTTTCCGATGTTCCACTGAGAAGCAATAAGACTGTACATCTAAAAACCAGCACGACTCTAGTGTTGGTATGTTTCCGCGAGCTTAACCATTTAAGAGGATTATGATCAGGACTTTATCTGAACTTTCTTCCTGTTAAATAGTATTTCAAGTGTGTGATTGCCCATTTCATGGCAAGGGCTTCCAGCTCTAGAGTGGCATAGTTGTTTTCCCGATCAAACAACTTTGGACTTATATAGAGGACTAGATGTTCTATACCATCATGGAACTGAGATAATACTGCTCCTAAACCAATATGGGAAGGATCTGTTTACAAAATAAAAGGTTGGTTGAAATCTGCCAATTTCAAAACAGGGTCACTACATAATACATGTTTCAGGTTCTCAAAACATTTTTGATCTTCTGGTAGCCACTTCAATTTCTGTGGACTGCAAAGTTTGTCAGTGAGAGGACTAGAGATGGAGGAAACATTTGGAATACACCTTCGATAGTAACCCACAAGACCCAGAAAAGCTTGTAACACTTTCTTTGTTTTGGGAGGGCAGGTTTTGCTAAGCGCCATTTGTTTAGGTTAGCCATTAGTCCAGCTTTCCTCAATGCTCTGGTAACCTGGTATAGATGGAACATATGCTCAAGCCAGGTTTTACTCTATACAATGATGTCATCAATATAGGCTCCACAAAAAGATGAAAAGGGTCTTAAAACTTGATCCATCAATCTTTGGAAAGTAGCAGGGGCCCCCTGTAATTCAAAAGGTAGTACATTAAATTGGAATAACCTAAGGGGAGTACAAAAAGCAGTTTGGGGTTAATCAGTTGGATTAACAGGTACCTGGCAATAGCCTTTAGCTGGATTAATGGTAGAAAGGTATTTGGCATCTCCCAATGTATCAATCAGATTGTCTATAGTGGGCCTGAAATAACTATCAAAATGAGACGCATCATTCACTTTCCCAAAATCTAAACAAAATCTCCAGAAGTTATCTGCTTTGGCAACTAAGACAATCGAGGAGGACCAGGGACTTTGTGATGGCTCAATAATGTCGGCATTTAACATAGTTTCTAATTCTTCCTGAATTATTTGTTTTCTGCTTTCCGTAATGCAGTAAGGATTTTAATGTACCACCTTTCCTGGAAGAGTACATATAATGGTATACTCCTTTCACTCTCCCTGGCTATGGTTTAAACAGATCGGGGAACCATTCTAATAGGCCCAATAAATCCTGTTATTGATTTTGGGATAGCTCCTGCGAATTTAGCTGGTTATCCTTGTTCTCTTCTGATAACAGATGGTTAGCATGATAGAGGTATCTTTTTCCATAGATTATTTCCACTCTTTGAGTAAATTGTTATGATATATATAGATTTTGATTTTCCGATCAGGTGGTCATATTTCGTAATTGTATGGTCCCATCTGTTCAAGAACTTCATAATGACCATGCTATCTAGATAGCATCTTATTATCAAATGAGCAAAGAAGGTCCAAGACTTTCTGTCCTATGGAGAAAGATCTCATCAACGCCTTCCTGTCATGACATTCTTTCTGTTGTTCCTGAGCTTTGACCATATTTAGATTAACTATTTTCATTACTGCTGCCATTTGATCTTTTAGCGTTTAGGCCACTTGGGATAAGGGGATAGTGGCTCTTTCCATCTCTTCCGAGGTTTCCTGCAACATGTCTACCACATTTTGGGGTGCTCTTCCATATAACAACTCAAAGGGAGATACTCCAGTAGATGATTGGGGAGTTTTTCTGATGGCAAACAGGGCCTGTGGTATCATTACATCCCAGTTCTTTCCGTCTGCTTCATCCAATTTCTTTAAAATGTGCTTTAAAGTTCAGTTAAACCTTTCAACTAACCCATCGGTCTGGGGATGATAAACCAAGGCTCTCAGGGTTTTAATTTGAAGAATATATTTTACCTCAGCCATGAGTCTGCTCATAAAAGTAGAACCATGGTCAGTTTTCATTTATTTTGGTAATCCAGTTTGAGAACAAAATGGAAAAAGATGCTTTAAGATTTGTTGGGAAGTATTATTCCTTAAAGGGAAAGCTTCAGGATATCTGGTTGCATAATCTAAAATAAATAGGATTTATTTATTACCCAATTTCAATGTTTCTAATGGTCCTACTATGTCCATCCCAATTTGGGAAAAAGGAACATCAATAATAGGCAATGGTTGTAAATGAGCAGCAGGAGGCATTTTGGTACTAGTCTTTTGGCAAAGCTCCACAGTACATATGTACCTTTTGGATATCGGCATACATACTGGGCCAATAAAATCTGTTCCCAATTTGGACCTGGGTTTTAGTTATTCCCAAATATCCTCCAGTCAAATGAGCATGAACCATCTCCGGTACAATGGGCCTCATTACAAGTCAGGCGGAATGGGTTAACGGGGTCCGCTAATAGGTGCAGACCCTTTATTCCCATTCTGCCTGATTACGAGGTCCCCTCGCGGGACCCGGGAAGGACGCCTGGTAAAACCAGGCGTTGTTACCGGGTCCCACGAAGGGACCAGGGAGCTAACAACGGGCCGGTCGTAATCTCTCCCATTCCCATTGAGCCCTCTGGGGGTTAGAATGGGAATGGTGAAGGTCCGGGCCCGAGTTCTCTGAGGGAGGAATTACCGGGCCCTCCTAACTCGGAATGGCCAGGTAATTCCCCATTCAGGGAACCCGGACCTGGACCCGGTTTTGGAAGCAGCCATGCTGCCAATAGCGGCATGGCTACCGCCAAACCCGTAATGACGCCCAATGTCTTTATGACTGCTAAGTATCACAATCTGAGTTCTGAGTTTACCAAAGGGATCCAGATCTCCTCTATACAGCAACCCATTATTTTGGAGAAAACAAATGGTCTACATCTCTTTCTACCTTCTTCTTCACTTGTTACCTGATTAAAAAGTTCTGTCAGCAAAGGATCATTATGTTGGGCACAAGCTAAATCAGGAATGATTTCTTCTTCGTTATCTGTAGGTACTGCTACTTTTGGTTCTAAATCTGCCTCTCCAAACTATTGAGTTTCCCTTCCAGCTTGTTCACAATTCTTGACTTCTTTAAGCTTTGGGAACATAGCACGTTCTAATATACTTTGTGCTATTGTTTTTCCAGCTTTGATTTCTTATGCCTTCGTTCCATTATTTTGCATTAACACTTTAACATCTCCTTTACAGCCCCAATCAATCACCCCTGCCAGTAGTCTAAGCCATACCACCATGACTGACCAGGAGGTAAGGCAGACATAAGTACCGTTAGGGGGAATAATAATAAAATCTGTGGAGATCAAAGCTCTTTTCCATGGTTGAATCAACTATCCCCTACTGCTATATAAACATCAAACCCAATAGAAAGTTTCGTAGCTATAGTGGGGGTAGAAGCTCTTTTACTCAGCTTTTCAAATTTGGGGCTTCCCCAATGTATATCAATTGACTCCAATCCCACCCCTCATACCATATGTAAGGGGTCAGCAATGCAAGGCGGACAAATGTTTGATGATTTTTCAAAACATGCCATTTTATTCAAGTATACATTACATTAAATGCCTCACTATCCCTACTCTGCTGAGGATTTCCCTGCCTAATCAAAACTAAAGGGAAACACTCTAAAACAAGATGTATGGCCCTCACACTAAACATTAAATACAAAGTTAATTTAAAAAAGCATCAATAACATTCAGCGTTTCGTGATAACCTCTCAATAGCCTGGGGGTCACAAGCCTCTCCCCTTCTAACCTGTCTTTCCTTGCTTGCGACCTTCTTTGAAGATTTATTTCACAAGGTCTGGGATTTGTAGAGACTCGTGTGCTGGTCATCTAGTTCCAGTGTGGGATAGTGGTCCTACTCCAGCAGGCAGCCGGATGTCCAGTACCAGGAACCAGTGTTAGGGAGAATTCTCTGTTTAGGCTGAATTTCCTAACCTAGTGAGTCCCCCACCAGCTTTGCTGGATTTTTGGGGTTTATTTTTTTCTCCTGCCAAGAGTGAGACTCTTTTACCCTCACTCTTGGGCATGGTTTGAGTGTGTTTCTTTCACTCTCGATGTGCTTAATGGGCTATGGGGTCTTTTACTCCATAGGGCTTCATGTGTTTTTGTGATGTGTGTTACACAGCACCCTCAGTGCAGTAACACAGGGGTGTCATAGCGACCCCCCAATATAGACTCAATACCCTGGGACTGACTACTGTTTCCCAGGGCATGTAAAGTCACCATTGACTTTACTAGTCTCAAATTCTGAACAGAACCAGTACAAACCATCATATTGTGGACGTACTGGCCGGGGCAATTCGATTGCCCCGGGGTCTGTTAGTCGAGGGGGCATGTCTCCGTCCCCCCTGATCGAGTTTTGGCTGGTGGCAGTGGATACTACTTTTTATATTCGACCGCAAATATATCTCTATGGGATTTCCCATTGTTCGAGGCTACTAACTTTAATTATTTAATTCATATAGCCTCGAACATACCGCCGGTTTATTTATTTAATATTAATTCTCCGGTTGGTATTTTTTGCTAGAACTCGGTTCTAAAATGGCGTTTGTGTTCGCTTCTGTGACTCCAACCCAAGTTGAGCCCTTTGTTCCACTTTTTGGCGGGCTTCTCCACAGAAGCCCTCCAAAGTGGTGCCACTCTGTCTGGGGTACTTAGCAGGGGTGGAGGGGGATTTAGGCACCCTGGACTGAGTTGCCTAGGCAACTCAAGTCGCACTCTGTCCTGATTGGCCCAAGTGGTGAGCCGGCCGGCTCATCACTTAGCATGTTTGAGTGACAGCTAGGCTGAGTGAATGGGGGTTTTCTGCATAAAAGCAGGGCTGGAACTTCAGAAGTCGTCACAGGACCTAAGAATCCGATGAGGGAGAAGCTGAGCCGACCTGCTACGACGACACCACCGGTGGAGCCCTGCTGAACCGTCTCACCACTTTTCCCAAAGACAGAGGAGATCTCCAGCCCGGAGTCTTCTTCCTTCGACTGGTGGGGATAACCAGTCTGCTTCCTTTTTCGCTTCCTGGAGCATCTCGTGGCCGCCTTGCCTGTGCCAAGCACCCCGGCAACCGGGATACCACGTTTTACCACTACCGCGAATCAAAGGGTAGTACCTTTAACCGGAAAACTCCGCGGCTGGTTTCTTCCCTGGCAGTGCAACGGCCTTCATCTTTCCTCCACGTCGAGATCTTCTCTTCCTCTGGACGACGCCGTGACTTGCGCCCGCTGCCAGGAACAACAGCCCCCGCTGGAGGATCCTTTCCACATAAGGTACCGTGTTCCGCCTGGCTTCCCTTGCAACCCACTGTACGGGGTAGATTTAGCCCCCGGCTTTCGAACCTGGGTTAGCCTGGGACACCCTGGCTAAACTTTTCTGAGCCTAACTAAAACCTTTCTGAACTCCCTGCAAGACTTTTTAAGCCTGTTGTCATTGTGTGATCTTGAGTGCATTTGTGCCCTGCTCTCTCCAAGAGTGGGCCCGGCCTATGGACTTTGGCTCACAAGTAACTTTTGACTTTCCTGCCTTGTTTAAGAGTTCCTAAATATTAGTGTGGTGTATTTTCCTACATTCTGCCTTTTTCCCTCCCTTTTTCGTTAACTTATTGGAGTGCCATCTATAATTAAGCGCTCACCTCTGTCTGGAAATAAGTGGTGTTAACTAAGACTTGTCTGATAAGGAATATGGGATGTATATATAACAATAGTAACTGTGTTGAGAGTGATTTACAATAATAGTGCTGGAGTGTTTCAATCAGTGTGTTTTTAAATAAATAATTATATACCTTGATACCAAAGCTCTGGTCAGTGTTTGCTTGTGCTATTGTATCTGAGTGCCTATTGTGTATACTTTGCATACTGCCTAACTCTTCTTGAGGGAAGTCTGACTGCTCAGCCACAGCTACCAGGTAAATCTGGGTGGTGCAGACTGCTACCAAGTGGGTTTACTGCCAACACCTGTAGTCCTAAATCTTTTGCAGTGGTCCCCAAGGGAACTGCACAGGTTTCTGCCTAACAACCAGGAAGGAGATTAAGTCCGAGCTCAGAGGCACGGAACGCCGTGACTCGAGTGCAGGCGAGGATCCCGAAAGAATAGTAAGTAAGTTCAAGGAAAGGAAAAGGAGGAAGTAGATTAAAGGAATCGGGGAAACAGGACTAGGATGGAAGTTGCGAGTGAACTTCGGCAACACACGTCAGACTGCTCCGAGCGGTAGCGTTGAGACGCGCAGAGCCGCGGATGTGTCTGCTTTGTAGAATATCGAATGTAGCGCGTAAAGACTGGCAAGCTGTGTTCCGCACCAAAGGGCCATGTTGGAAGGATCACAGAATTCAGTCCTCTATGGGTCAGGGACCACGAAGTCCAGAATGGGAGCAGGCGGTGGTTCATGACAGTATGCCTCCTCCGAAACCCAGCTCCTCTGGGGTGTCTGGATGGATGAGATGGTATCTTCGTATCAGCCGGGGGGCATTCATATTTGACACAGGTTCCCAGGTGCGCTCACTGGGAGGATACCCTTTCAACTCGACCAAATACTGTAGTTGACCTCGTCGGTACCTCGAGTCACAAATTCTGGGGACTGTCATGATCTCTGCTTCCAAAAGATCAGGACTTGCCCGACTCCCTTGGAAGCAGACCCATAACCCCGGTTCCGAGTGCCAGCCAGTCCCAATTGGGACCTTTTTGACCCTGTCCTGGCGCCAGTGGCACCAGGCTCATAAAGATGCCCAGTCCCAGCGCTGGAAGCGCCGGGCTCATAATGCTTGGGTGGACTTACCTGCAGCAGACCATGCTGCTTACTTACCTGCCAGTTGAACCCCTGATCCTCTTCTGTTTGGGACTACTTTCCCTGTTGGGTGGGGCAGGAGCCACTCCCTAGGTTCAGAACACTGGAACTCTTCTGGAAAGCAGGAACTCTTTTCTTACCTAGGCGTGGCTGTGGAAGGAGACACCTAAGCACTACAGGAGGCTATTTAAACCACACCCGATGGATGAATCTTGCTTTGCGTTATTCTGCATTCTCTGCAGCAGAACGCTCATCGTGTCTTCTGCTTCTGATCCTGGGCCTAAGGGAACAAAGGCTTACCATCTATGAATCCAGTCTTCAGCAGCACCTGTAAAGACAAAGAAAGAACAGGTTAGCACTACGGTCTTCAGTGGCAGCGCATCTCTTACCTGGTCCATCGGCTGTCACCAAGGCCTCGCGCTGCATTCCGGCATCTGAAAGACAAAGGCTTACCTACTCTTCGCATCCTCCGGAGGTCTTCGCACTGCATTCCGGCATCTGAAAGACAAAAGCTTACCAGCTCTTCGCACGCTCCGGAGGCCTTCAGCGCTGCATCCCGCATCTGAAAGACAAAAGAAGGTGCGTTTAAAGACATTGGGCAACTTTATTACTCACGTGCCATTACTCCTTCCCACGCCGAATCCAGTGGGTATTCCAGCACCCTTCAGCTTCTCTAAAGCTCCAAACTTGTACCTGCAAGATAAAAGGGACAGTTAGTGCGCATCGTGAAGCAGGCTACAAGCGCTTACTTACGTGCTTCCAGGCGCTTCTATTCCTCAAGCGGGTTCGATCCTCAACTCTCATCAGCCCGCCATCCGTCATCGCCGGAACCCTGCAAAACAAGAGATATCATTACAAAAGACTTTTAAGACATTTGAAGTGCCCAGAACTTACCGTTCGTGCAGTTAACGACGGACAGCAGTCCTCTGAGGTCAAGAGGCCTGCACCCTTATCCAGTGAAGAAACTGGTTACGGCACCCTGCCCCGAGGCAGATGGAGAGCTCGGCGTTCACTTACCTAAGGTGAGGGCGTTAACCTTTGGGGTTCTACAGGAGAAGAGAAAGGGAAGAGGAGAGAGGCACCCAATAACCCCAGTTCATTAATCCCATATTTTCTATCTGCAGACATCTTACTCTTCGAGTCAGACATACAGTGCACAGAGGTCCAGCCCAAAGAGCCAACCGTGTGTTACACATCACCTTTGAAGATACGGCATTCACCCAGTCAAGACCGGCGCCTCTGCGGGAATCAGGTGAGCGTTACAGAACGCAAAGCCTACCGCAAAACTCCCACCCAGGCGCTATGGAAACCTCGGATACCGACCAGCTAGCCCAGTTACTTGGGGAACTAAGAGCAGAAGTGCATGCAGCCCATCAGGAAACGAATGCTCTAAGAAGGGAACTGATTATTTCCAAGGAGCGAACAGACGATCTCTCTAGACAATTGCTACAGTCACAAGCCGGACAAACTCCGTTACCCGCATCAGGGGCAAATCTTACTTCTACGAACCCAGTGCAGATCAACCTACCTGGGAATGTACCTCTGGCTCCGCCCAAACGATTTTCTGGTGACCCAAAGAGGTTTGCAGTATTTATTAATCAGTGCCGGTTGCACTTCTTATGCCGGCCAGCAGCCTTTCCAACTGATCAAGCTAAGGTAGCTTTCGTGCTTTCGTACCTTAGTGGCAATGCGGCAGACTGGTCGATCCCTCTAGTTAATCAAGATGATCCGGTTCTCCATGATTTTCAAGCTTTTCAGCTCAGTATGGAAAAACTGTTTGCAAGACATTCACAGGGGCAGGCCTTGGACAATGAGCTCCTTTCATTGCGACAGGGTAATCAAGACCTTTTGGCTTATATTGCGTCTTTCAACAGACTGATAGTGGAAACTCGATGGCCTGAGGACAAAAGGATTACGCTGTTTTATAGAGGTCTACGTGGAGAGCTCAAAGATGTGTTAGCCCAAGTAGTGAATCCCCGGCAAGACTGTTCGGACTATATTGACTTAGTCGTTCAAATTGACCACAGACTGCAGAACAGGAAGGCCGATCGTTCCAAGTTTGATGCTCGAGTATTTTCCAAACCACCAACTCCTACCAAAGGAGTAGACTCTGGGGAACCCATGCAAATAGGGGGCCTGAAAGGACCACTAACACAAAAGGAGCGGGAAAGGAGAAAACAGCTGCAATTATGCCTCTATTGCGGAAACTCGGGGCACTTTCTTCGAGACTGTCCGGTGAAACCAGCCAAGAAGGCAGTAGGAGCTGCAGTTACCAGGGTCACAAACTCTGAGCAGGGAAACGACCTCGCCCGACAAGAATAGAGGTCCTCTTGCCGAGCGTTAAAACCAGTTCCGTGACCTCGCATTTCGTGATACCTATGGTCCTCATTAGCCCTGAACATCCGGATCGATTACATGCGATTGAAGCTTACGTCGACAGCGGTGCCATCGGCAATTATGTGGATCATGAAATGGTTTTGAGGATGAATCTGACTCTTTGTCCAAAGGCTGTAAAGGACGTCATTACTACGGTGGATGGTACGGAGATAGCCTCCGGACCAGTAACGCATACCACCCAAGAAGTGACGCTAGTAAGTCAAGATGGACACCATGAGAAGATCGTGTTCGATGTGATCAAGGCCCCTCATTTCCAGATTATTCTAGGAATTCCTTGGTTAGAGAAGCACAATCCTCAGATCGATTGGCGAGCAAGAACGGTTCAGTTTCCAGAATGTGTCTCTACTTGTCACCCTCGACCTGGTGTTGCACTGGCAGCAATTTCCTCGGAGGCTCCCCAGTTACCTCCTGAATACCTAGAATTCCAAGATGTTTTCCGGAAGGATCAGGCTAACTCTCTACCTCCTCATAGGTCTTATGACTGCCAGATAGACCTGATACCTGGATCTACTCCTCCTTGTAGTAGAATTTATGCCCTCACCGAGCCTGAGAATCTTCACCTCCGACAATACCTGGATCAATACCTAGCGAATGGGTTTATTCGTCCTTCCAAGTCCCCTGCTTCCTCAGCTTTGTTCTTCGTTCCAAAAAAAGAAGGGGACCTTAGAACTTGTATAGATTATCGCGCCCTGAACCAGATCACTGTTAAGAATAGATATCCGTTACCTTTGATCCCTGAACTCCTGGACCAAGTCAGAAAAGCATGCATATATACAAAGCTGGATCTTAGAGGAGCCTACCACTTGGTACGAGTAAAAGAGGGCGATGAATGGAAGACGGCCTTCCGCACCAAGTATGGGCTATTTGAATATCAGGTCATGCCCTTCGGACTTTGCAATGCCCCGGCCGCCTTTCAATATTTTATGAACAATGTCCTCAGAGAGCTCATAGATGTGTGTGTTGTTGTTTACATTGACGACATCCTCGTTTATTCTTCATCGGAAACTGAACATCGGAAACACGTGAAAATGGTCCTCGAGAGATTGCGTCAACACAAACTTTTCGCTAAGTTGGAAAAATGTGTTTTCAACGTGACTGAAGTTGAATTCTTGGGATTCATATTATCACCTAGCGGAGTGCGTATGGATTCAAAGAAGGTCGATGCAATTCTCAAATGGCCATCGCCATCCTCCGTAAAAGGTGTTCAAAGCATGTTAGGCTTCGCTAACTTTTACCGCAGGTTTATCCCCGAATTCTCTCGAATAGTCCAGCCCATCACCGCCTTGTTAAAGAAAAACAAACGTTTTGAATGGTCTACCGAGGCGGAACAAGCTTTCCAGAACTTGAAGACTAGATTTATCTCTGCACCGATCTTAAAACATCCTCGCCCAGAACTCCCCTACATCGTTGAAACTGATGCTTCGAGCCTTGCCATGGGGGCAGTTCTATCACAAAAGGACCCAGTAACCAATCAGTTGCATCCCGTGGCATTTTGGTCCCGCAAATTCTCGCCTCCTGAAATCAATTACACTATTACTGATAAGGAACTTCTAGCTATCAAGTCCGCCTTTAAGGCTTGGCGGCATTATCTTCTGGGGGCCCGACACACCGTTACTGTGATTACAGATCACCGAAACCTGCAATATTTGAAAACCGCAAAAGCTCAATCCTCTAGGCAACTCCGTTGGGCACTATTCTTTGCCGAGTTTGACTTCATAATTACCTATCGACCTGGTACAAAAAACGGTAAAGCTGATGCCCTTTCTCGGATGGGAGTGGAAGAACATTTGATCAATCCTAAACCTGTACCTATCATTCCCGAACAAAGAATTCTAGGTGTAATCGCCACACAATCCATAGAGGAAGTTAAGGATAAAGTCAGGCTACTGGTAACTCCAGCAGACATACAGAATTGGCATCTGCAGGGAAAGGACTTTACGGTGAAGGACAACCTATTATATTTCCAAGAACGGTTATACCTGCCCAGCACAGATTTACAGAAAAAGGTAATCTCTTGTTATCACGATTCTTTAATGGAAGGACATCCCGGTATGACCAAGACCTCGGAAAAGATCAAGCGCTATTTCTGGTGGCCGTCTTGGAAAAAAGATATCAGAGACTTTATAATGTCCTGTGGAGTATGCGCCCAAAACAAGAGTCAAAAGGAAAAACCAGCCGGCCTCTTACGCCCTATATGACATCCCGCCTCGCCCTTGGCATACGCTTTCTATGGACTTCATCACCGATCTACCTCCATGCTCCGGATACAATACGATCCTAGTAATCGTGGACCTATTCTCCAAGATGGCGCATTTCATTCCACTCAAAGGCTTACCAACAGCAGCAACTCTGGCCCGAGAATTTCTCGAAAACATCGTCCGACTGCACGGTTTTCCTTCAGTTCTAATTTCGGATCGAGGTAGTCAATTTATTTCTCATTTTTGGCGAAGTTGCTGTCGGTCGGCTCAAATTGATGTGAGACTTTCGACCAGCCACCACCCTCAAACCGACGGACAAACCGAGAGGACCAATCAAACTCTGGAACAGTATTTGCGCTGCATGCTACAACAAACTGAAAAAACTTGGAAAGATATCCTTTGGATAGCCGAATATGCCTACAATAACTCTGTCCACTCGGGAACTGGGAAGACCCCGTTTTTTCTTTTATACGGTAGTCACCCTCGAACCTCGGAGTTGGATCCACTCCAAGATCTTGGAACACCAGCAGTAGACCACCTGCATTCTACAATCACCCAAGCCTTTAAGGAAGCCGTTTCTCACCTTCAAAGGGCTAAAGAACAATACAAGAAAGGAGCAGACCAACATCGGAAGGAAGCCCCCCAATATCAAGTAGGAGATCAAGTCTGGTTATCCACCAAATATTACCTCTAAAAGGACCACGCACATTCAACCCAAGATACCTTGGTCCCTATTCCATCACTACCATAGTAAATCCAGTAGCGGTCAAGTTGGACTTGCCCCCTCACATGAAGATACATCCGGTCTTCCACGTCTCTCTATTAAAACCTGTGCAACCTCAAACCCGACTAACTACATCTCCAAAACCTATTCTAGTTGATGGAGAACTCGAGTTTGAAGTCAAAAGCATCCTGGATTCCAAGATCTCCAAATCTAAACTATTTTACCTGATTGACTGGAAAGGCTACGGTCCCCAAGAAAGATCCTGGGAACCTGCAGAATATGTCCAAGTGCCTCGTCTAATCAAAAGATTTCATCGAACATTTCCTAACAAGCCCAAACCCCAGAGAAGCCTGGTTTGGGAGGGGCCTTGAGGGGGGGTGCTGTCATGATCTCTGCTTCCAAAAGATCAGGACTTGCCCGACTCCCTTGGAAGCAGACCCATAACCCCGGTTCCGAGTGCCAGCCAGTCCCAATTGGGACCTTTTCGACCCTGTCCTGGCGCCAGTGGCACCAGGCTCATAAAGATGCCTAGTCCCAGCGCTAGAAGCGCCGGGCTCATAATGCTTGGGTGGACTTACCTGCAGCAGACCATGCTGCTTACTTACCTGCCAGTTGAACCCCTGATCCTCTTCTGTTTGGGACTACTTTCCCTGTTGGGTGGGGCAGGAGCCACTCCCTAGGTTCAGAACACTGGAACTCTTCTGGAAAGCAGGAACTCTTTTCTTACCTAGGCGTGGCTGTGGAAGGAGACACCTAAGCACTACAGGAGGCTATTTAAACCACACCCGATGGATGAATCTTGCTTTGCGTTATTCTGCATTCTCTGCAGCAGAACGCTCATCGTGTCTTCTGCTTCTGATCCTGGGCCTAAGGGAACAAAGGCTTACCATCCTGGAATCCAGTCTTCAGCAGCACCTGCAAAGACAAAGAAAGAACAGGTTAGCACTACGGTCTTCAGTGGCAGCGCATCTCTTACCTGGTCCATCGGCTGTCACCAACGCCTCGCGCTGCATTCCGGCATCTGAAAGACAAAGGCTTACCTACTCTTCGCATGCTCCGGAGGTCTTCGCACTGCATTCCGGCATCTGAAAGACAAAAGCTTACCAGCTCTTTGCACGCTCCGGAGGCCTTCGGCGCTGCATCCCGCATCTGAAAGACAAAAGAAGGTGCGTTTAAAGACATTGGGCAACTTTATTACTCACGTGCCATTACTCCTTCCCACGCCGAATCCAGTGGGTATTCCAGCACCCTTCAGCTTCTCTAAAGCTCCGAACTTGTACCTGCAAGATAAAAGGGACAGTTAGTGCGCATCGTGAAGCAGGCTACAAGCGCTTACTTACGTGCTTCCAGGCGCTTCTATTCCTCACGCGGGTTCGATCCTCAACTCTCATCAGCCTGCCATCCGTCATCGCCGGAACCCTGCAAAACAAGAGATATCATTACAAAAGACTTTTAAGACATTTGAAGTGCCCAGAACTTACCGTTCGTGCAGTTAACGACGGACAGCAGTCCTCTGAGGTCAAGAGGCCTGCACCCTTATCCAGTGAAGAAACTGGTTACGGCACCCTGCCCCGAAGCAGATGGAGAGCTCGGCGTTCACTTACCTAAGGTGAGGGCGTTAACCTTTGGGGTTCTACAGGAGAAGAGAAAGGGAAGAGGAGAGAGGCACCCAATAACCCCAGTTCATTAATCCCATATTTTCTATCTGCAGACATCTTACTCTTCGAGTCAGACATACAGTGCACAGAGGTGCAGCCCAAAGAGCCAACCGTGTGTTACACATCACCTTTGAAGGTACGGCATTCACCCAGTCAAGACCGGCGCCTCTGCGGGAATCAGGTGAGCGTTACAGAGACCTCATTTTCGAGTTGGTCATTGATAATCACTGGGTTGGATCTTGGAGCAGTTCGAGAGGGTTGAACATAAGGTTTTAACAAAGAAGTGTGGAAGACTGGATGAATCCTTTTCCATGACTCTGGTAGTCAGAGTCGAAAAGCCACTGGATTAACAATTTCCTTTGTAGAAAAGGGTCCGTAATACCTGGGAGCCAATTTATTTAGTCGTAGGTGCCGAAGAAGTAGTTTTGAGGATAACCAGACCTTATCGCCAATTGAATAGGAAGGCCCAGGCCTTCTTTTGGAATCTGCTTATTGTTTCACATCTCTTCGGGCTTTTTCTAAGTGTTCATTTGCTTCTTTGTGCACATTGATTAGTGTTTCAATCCAGGAATCCACCACCAGAACTGGGTTAGGATGTGGGAGAACGGACGGTAGGACTGAAGGATGAAATCCTTGACTACAGAAGAAAGGACTGGTCTTGATAGCAGAATGATCTGAATTGTTGTATGCGAACTCGGCCACAGGTATCAAGAGTGACCAATCATCCTGGACTTTGGTGGCGAAACAACGAATATACTGTTCCAGGGTTTGGTTTACTCGTTCAGTAGCACCATTGGTCTGTGGGTGATAATCCGAGGGCAATGCACGCTGAATTCCCAATATACGACATAGCTGTTTCCAGAGCTGGGATATGTACTGGGGTCCTCTATCGGAAATGATTTTAGAAGGTAATCCATGAAGCCAGAATATGTGTTCTAGGAAATTCCCGGCGAGTTCAGATGAGGATGGTAGTTTGTATAGAGGCGTAAAATGAGCCATATGTGTGAACAAATCAATGGTAACCATTATCGTCGTGTAGCCTCTGGAAGAAGGTAGTTCTACAATAAACTTCATGGCAATGAATTCCCAGGGTCTTGTTGGTAGTGCTGGTTGGTGTAGGAGACCTACTGGTCTTTTATTGTCATGTTTGTTCTGATTACAGACTGCACAAGTCTGGACATGGATCTTGATGTCATCCTTCATCCTTGGCCACCAAAACTGTCTTTGTATAAGATGGAGGGTGTTGGTTATGCCACGGTGTCCTGAATGAAGAGTATCATGGCATAGGCTTGTGATCTTTTGTCTCGGTACAGGAGTAGGGATGACCAGTTGATTGTCATTGAAGAGATATCCATCCTTTGATGTGAGATTCCACCGATTGTTCTTCTTAAACTCCTTCCAGGGGTCAGAAGACTGAGTTTGGGCTCGAATATCCTCCAGGAGAGTGATTGCTTGAGCAACAAATATTGAGTTGGGAAACATTTTAGGAAAGATCCGGTCCTCAAGGGTTTCGTAATCAGGACGTCTGGATAAGGCATCGGCAATAATGGTATGTGTTCCAGGAAAATTATGAATTTGAAATTGGTATTGGGCAATAAAGAAGGCCCAACGGGCTTGGCGACTGTTTCGACATTGCAGGGATTGTAGGACTTGAAGATTCCGATGGTCCCTGCGGACTTGTACCGGGTGTTTGGCTCCCAGAAGGAGATGGCGCCATTCAATGAAAGCTTGATGAATGGCTAACAATTCCTTCTCCAGGACGGAATAATGAGTTTCACTGGGAGTCAAGGTGCGGGAGAGATAGGCGATGAGGTGTTCCAATTTGTCACCAAGTTCCTGTTTCAGTACTGCCCCAATGGCATAGTTGGAAGCATCAGTTTCAACAAGAAAGGGTCGGTCAGTGTCGGGTTGAGCTAGGATGGGAGCTTGTGTGAACTCCGACTTCAACCATTGAAATGCCGAATCTTGGGCTGAGGTCCACTGAAAGGGAGTATCTTTCTTTAATAGTGTGACAATGGGATGCACAATCTCAGAGAACGCGGGTATACATTTCCTGTAGAAGTTAGCAAGCCCCAGGAAGGATTGGATTTGTTTTACAGTTGTCAGAACAGGCCAAGATAGAATGGAGTCAACCTTGAAAGAATCCATCCCTATCCCCTCTGGGCTAAGAACGAATCCGAGATAGTGAACAGCTGATACATGGAAAATACTTTTCTCGGGTTTAGCCAGGAGCTTGTGTTCTCGTAAACGTTGTAAGACTGCCCTTACGTGCTCTTCGTGTTTTAGATGGTCCTTGGAGTAAATCAGTATGGTGTCTAAGTAAACAATGACGAAGAGGAACAACATATCAGAAAAGACCCGATCCATGAAACGTTGGAAAATTGCAGGGGCATTAGCAAGTCCAAAGGGCATGACCAAGTATTCAAAATGGCCGAAGGGTGTTCTAAAGGCTGTTTTCCATTTGTCACCTTCTTTTATACGAATAAGATGGTAGGCACCCCTGAGATCAAGTTTTGTGAAGATGACTGCACCTCTCACTGCTTCCAGGATATCCGAGATGAGAGGCAATGGGTAACGATCCTTGAGAGTGCATTGGTTAAGGCCACGGTAATCCAAACACAGCCTGAGCTCCTTGGAATCCTTCTTAGGAACGAAGAAAAGGGAAGCACCCGCTGGGGTCTTGGATGGTCGAATAGTTCCATTTTCCAAGTTGGTGTCCAGGTATTCCCGGAGGGCCCTTTTTTCTGGTTCTGACAAAATAAACATTCTTCCGAAAGGGATCACGGCGGAAGGTTCAGTGTCAATGGCACAATCCTCTGGTCTGTGGGGTGGCAGAGCTTGAACAAATGCTTTTGAGAATACATCTGTGTATGCCTGGTAGGCCCTGGGAATCCGGATAATGTTAGAGACGGTGACTGGAATTGGCTGAGTTTCTTGAGAGTCTTCAGAGGAACTTGGTAAAGTGATTGGGGACCAACAGTGGGCCACACAATGTTCTGAACCAAGAAATAAGGAGCCTGCCGCCCAGTTGATATAGGGGTTATGCTTCTGCTACCAGGGCATGCCTAGAACCATAGGATAGTGAGCAGATCTTATGATATCAAATTTAATCCTTTCTTGATGGTGATTTATAGAAAGAAGAATCTCTTTGGTTTGAAGGGTTATGGGTCCTGAAGATAAGGGTCTCCCATCAATAGCTTCAACAGGTTGCATAGTCTCTCGTGTTTCATGGGGGATGTTGTGACTAGTGACCCAATCATGATCTATGAATATGCCCATGGCTCCGCAATCCACTAGTGCCAAGATGGGGTAGGATTCTTTCTTGGAAGGCGATAGGAATGCCTGTAGAATCACAAGATTGTTTTGTCCAGGAGAGTTCAAGGAAGGAATTGATGAGGAGCAGACACCTTTCTCCCGAAACTGTGCCCCATCTAGGATCGGGAGCTGGCGTTTCCCGTACGCCGTGGTGGAGCAATAGGGCACTCTCTCACAAGGTGTTTATCGGAGGCGCAGTACATGCACAGTCCAGTGTGAATCTGGCGCATCCTTTCTTGTGGAGTAATGGGTCCACGGAAGGCCCCCAGTTGCATGGGTTCAGGATCTGGGGTTGGAGAAGCTGCGGGCTCTGGTCTGTATGTATGGTCTGTGGCAGCCTTTAGAGATGTTGACTTAGACTTTCTTTTCTCTGCCTTTCTTTCCTGGATTCGAAAGTCAATTTGTAGGGATAGGTCCTTGAGGGCCTGGAAGGAGCTTGGGCGAGCTACCCTGGCTAGCTTGTCCTTTATTTCTTCATTTAGGCCTCTTCGAAAGAGGGTGAAGCTGGCTTCTTGGGACCAATCAGCCTCTTTTACAAGTTGTTTAAAGCGGGTCACATAGGTAAGCATATCCTGGGATCCTTGTTGAAATTCAAGTAGTCGTTCCTGAGTGCTGTAAACAAGCTCTGGGCGATCAAACATGGCCTTTAAGGCTTCCACGAATCCATCATAATCATCTAGGAGAGCGTTGCCCGAATTGACTAGGGGGGATGCCCAGGTTAAGGCGTTACCGGTGAGGTGTGAGATCATAAACCCCACCTTTGCTCTTGGGGTGGAAAAGTAGTAGGGCTTAAAGGTGAAATGCACCAAACATGAGTTAAGGAAGGCACGAAGGTTCTTTGAAGAGCCATCATATTTGTCCACCACTCCTCCCATTAAGACACTTTCCTTAGTAGAAGATTCACGAGACAAGACTAGCTTCTTTAAAGCAGCGTTCTCTGCCTTAAGGTTCTGGACTTCAGTGGTTAATTCCTGCATACCTCGCATGAGGACTTGAAACGCGGCTTCCATCTCTATTCGTATCGTTTTTTAGGCGTCTCAATCTGTCACAAGTCTCTCTCCTTCTCCCCTGTCTTTCCTTGCTTGCTACCTTCTTTGAAGATTTCTTTCGCACGGTCCGGGATTTGTAGAGACTCGTGTGCTGGTCATCTGGTTCCAGCGTGGGATAGCGGTCCTACTCCAGGAGGCGTTCGGATGTCCAGTACCAGGAACCAGGAAGGAGATTAAGTCCGAGCTCAGAGGCACGGAACGCCGTGACTCAAGCGCAGGCGAGGATCCCAGAAGAATAGTAAGTTAAGTTTAAGGAAAGGAAAAGGAGGAAGTAGATTCAAGGAATCGGGGAAATAGGACTAGGACGAAATTCCGAGCGAACTTCGGCAACACACGTCAGACTGCTCCGAGGGGTAGTGTTGAGACGCGCAGAGCCGCGGGGGTGTGTCTGCTTTGTAGAATGTCGAACGTAGCGTGTAAAGACTGGCAAGCTGCGTTCCGCACCAAACGGCCATGTTGGAAGGATCATGGAATTCAGTCCTCTATGGGTCAGGGACCACGAAGTCCAGAATGGACGCAGGCGGTGGTTCATGACACTGGGCAAGTTCCCTTCCCCAGGATTCAAAGTGAATTCTACACCAATGTTCAAAAATAAAAAAATAAAAGAAACAAGGAACGCCTTGAAAATAGAATAGTTTTCAATCAGTTCATGATGTTCCACTGTCATGGTAAAGTTTTGTTAACCAAAGTTCCAAAATCGCAAGTTTCTTCTCCTTGGTAAAAGATGGACTTTCCACTTCCTCGGAACAGCACTAATGGTAGTCCTAGCCATGATGCTTTGCCACTGCGTTCGGTAATCCAAGAAGCTAGACACAGTTAAACAAGAAATACAACTTCTACAACTGTCAGTGAAACACAGTTTTTTGGTTACCAGTTAGAATTAGTATAGTATCACAAAATTAGGAATCACAATAGGTATAGTTGTCAGGATGATTTCACAGTGCTGCTTCTAATTCAATAACTTCACTTCTACTCAGACTTACCATGATAACACTCTCCTTTGTCTCATAGTACTTCACTTAATTTGGGCGTCTGCAATGTTTCATCTACTGACACTTAGATATACCACCATAGCTTCAGTACTTTGTAATTCAAAACAGTTTTAGTTCTGACAAGATTTAGTTTAAGGCACTTCGACACCTTCCAACAGGCAAGGCACTCTTCCTCTGAATATGTCACGACCCCATCCAGAAGACCCCCTGGCAAGCTAATGGGCCAGGAAGGGTCTCCACTAAAACCATGCATCCTTTGCCTAGGTCTTCTTGGGGCCAGTCCTGGCGCTTTTGGCGCCAGGCTCATACTTGATAAAGGACTCGTATTGGGAACTACTTTATTTCAGTGTCAATCAACATGGAGGCATCCACATAGATTGGCTCCTTCGAATCAAGCTATGCAGTATAGTATTTTCGGGTGTGGTACCATAGGAACTATTTTACCTGGACTACTTTCTTGAAGCTATTGAAACCACGCCCGACTGGGATAACACGCTTCGCGTTACTTTGCAATTCTGCAACGTAACGCTCACCGTGTTCCGCTGCACCCGCGAACCTCAGAAGAACTACATCTGTAAAGGAGAAAAAAGACATCGATAGCAGCAGCAGCTTACCTGTAATTTCATCGTTAGCTGTCCACGGCTCTTGAGATCAGCATCCTGGAACCAGCGCTCCTCCCGAACTGACGGATCTGCAAAAAAGGGAGAAACAAGGCATTAGACATTTTTACAAATTAATGAACGGTGCCGAAAAGCTTACCTCGCAAGCCACTCCTCGACCAGCGTCACCTCAGGAATTCCATGCACCGGGTAGGCACCACGACCTGTGGGAAGACAAGACAACAGGTTAGCAAGAGGCAAGGCATCATAGCCCTGCACGTAGCACCTACTCACCGCATCAAGGTGCTCTAAAAACGCCATTAATACCGGCGAGAACCAATTCAGTCTATGCCACATATTGGACTTCCGCGCACCTAAGGAAGAGAAAAGACATTATTTAAACCAAAAAGGCATGCAAGGACAATAATATAGCACAGCAATAAGACCTACCTGAAAGACTCAAAGCGGGCCGGCATCAGTGAAGTAACTTGATCGCAAACGCCCATCAAGCACAACGTGCCCCTGCCAAGAAGGCAGGACGGAGAGCACACCGGCATTAAAAACAAGGTGAGGAGAGGTCCAGTGAGGCCGCGGGTATACCGGAGGGTGGGGGACTGTTTACCCCAGTTGCCCAGTCTTGAACATTGCCCACCTGTATTCCAGGCAGAACCCTCCCGCTGGTCACACCTGGGAACCGCAGAGAAGGATACCTGAGTCCCAACTGCTGGGTGACGTCCCCGTGGAACCAGGTGAGCGTAACGGAACGCAAAGCCTGCCAAACCAATCCACCTGGGCGCCATGGAGATATCGGAATTAGACCAATTGGCCTAATTAATAGGAGAACTGCGCGCCGAGGTTCATTCTACCCGACAAGAGACTAACGCTTGCCGAAGGGATTTAATAGTGACTAAGGAGCGCACAGAAGACATTAGCAGGCAATAATTGCAATCACAAGCAGGACAGACACCTCTGCCTGGAAGCAACCCGATGGTGCAGAATCATACCTTGCCATCCACTTCCTCTACTCCGGTACAAATTATGCTACCAGGAACAGTTCCTTTGGCACCGCTGGAGCGGTTTACAGGTGATCCATGGAAATACGCAGCTTTCATGAATCAGTGTCGCCTTCACTTTCTTTGCAGGCCAGGAGCATTCCCAAATGACCAAGCTCGGGTAGCCTTTGTTTTATCATACCTGAGCAGTAGCGCAGCAGATTGGTCTGTACCATTGGTGGAAATGGAGAAACTTTTTGCTCGCCATACCCGAGAGCAAGCAGTGGACAATGAACTCCTTTCCCTCCGACAGGGGAATCAGGACTTGTTAACATACATTGGTACTTTCAACAGATTGGTTGCCGAAGCTAGGTGACCTGACAACAAAAGAACCACGTTGTTTCATTGGGGCTTACAAGGCGAATTAAAAGACATTCTAGCTCAAGTAGTTGATCCTCCTCGAGACTGTTCTGAGTTTATAAATCTGGTCATACACTAGACCACCGGTTGCAAGACCGAAAAGAAGATCATTCCAAAATGGATCCTCGGGCTGTGTATGTTCAGTCTAGAGACAATGTAACCCGAGCACAAGAAAGCACTGTGGAGCCCATGCAAATTGGGGGGGAGGGGGTGCAACCTCCATTAACAAAACAAGAGCGAGATAAAAGAAGGCAACAACAGTTATGTCTGTATTGCGGAAAACCTGGGCATTTCCTGAAGGACTGCCCGATGAAACCTCCAAGGAAGATCGTCGGGGCCACGGAAAAAGATGAAGAGACAGAATCTAAATCGGAAAACTACCCAGCTCGGCAAACATAGAGGTCAGTTTGTCGAGTGAGAGGAAAGAGCCACCGACCTCACACTTTGCAATACCAGTGATCTTAATCAATAACCAACGGTCATCAAGAATGCATGCCCTTGAGGCATACATCGACAGCGAAGCAGTCGGAAATTATATAGATCAAGACCTCGCTGCAGAGATGGGGCTTCCCTTATGTTCTAAGCCGACTACAGACACGGTGACTACGGTAGATGGGACAGAAATCGCTTCCGGACCCGTAACCGAATGCACAGCCGAGATAACCGTGCTGTGCCAGGACAGGCACTGAGAACTCATTTCATTCGATCTCATCAAGGCACCTCAATTCCGGCTTATACTAGGGATGCCATGGTTAGCGCTCACAACCCTTTGATCGACTGGCGGGCCAGGAAATTAACCTTCCCCAGTGACTGCTCTCCAGCCTGTTATTAACAAAGAACAGAAACCAGCTTTCAGTATTTCTGCAACTCCCGGAGCGACAACATCAACCCTGGGTGTAACTAATACCTTGCCAGAGGAATACCGTGATTTCCAGGATGTATTCCAGAAGGACCAAGCAAACACCCTGCCGCCGCACAGGCCTTATGACTGTCAAATTCACCTTGTTCCTGGTGCTCAAGTCCCTTGTGGTAGAATCTATGCTCTTACGGAACCTGAAAATCTTCATCTGAAGTCATACTTAGACCAATACCTTGCAAACGGATTCATCCGTCCATCAAAGTCCCCTGCAGCCAGTCCTTTGTTCTTCGTGCCGAAAAAAGAAGGGTACTTAAGGACCTGTATTGACTACCGCGCATTAAACCAGATCACTGTAAAGAACTGTTATCCCTTGCCACTTATCCCGGAAATGCTGGACCAGGTCAAAGATGCTCAGATTTACACCAAATTGGATCTTCGGGGAGCATACCACCTGGTCCGGGTCAGAAGCAGAGACGAATGGAAAACTGCTTTCCGTACCAAATATGGTTTATTCGAATATCAAGTCATGTCCTTTGGGTTATGCAATGCTCCGGCAGCATTCCAATATTTCATGAATGACGTCTTGAGAGAGTTAATTGATGTCTGCGCCCTAGTGTACATAGATGATATCCTAGTGTACTCAACTTCAAAACAGGATCATATCAAGCATGTCCGTTCAGTCCTCGGCAAGCTCCGTGAACATCATTTATATACAAAGCTTGAAAAGTGTTTCTTTCAAGTAACCGAAGTAGAGTTTCTAGGCTTTATCTTTACTCCCGGAGGCATCAGGGTGGACCTGCACAAAGTTGATGCTGTTCTGAAGTGGCCATCACCAACGTCAGTAAAAGGAGTGCAAAGTATTTTGGGCTTTGCGAACTTCTATCGCCGGTTCATACCAGACTTCTCCCAAGTTGTAAACCCGATCACTGTATTAGTACGAAAAAATAACAAAAAATTTGCCTGGACCGAAGAAGCAGAAAAAGCTTTTCAGGAACTTAAGAAAAGGTTCACCTCAGTGCCAATCCTGCGACATCCATGACCAGATCTTCCTTATATCGTGGAAACGGACGCTTCCAGTATAGCAATGGGAGCTGTCCTTTCACAAAGAGATCCTGACACCGGCCAGCTACATCCAGTGGCCTTCTGGTCGAAGAAGTTCTCACCTCCAGAAGTAAATTACGCCATTACGGACAAGGAACTCTTGGCAATCAAATCCGCCTTTAAAGCTTGGGGACACTACCTTCTGGGGGCCATACACACCATTACAGTTATCACGACCACCGAAATCTGCAATATCTTAAAACAGCTAAAGCCCAGCCTTCATACCAGTTGCGGTTGGCTCTTTTCTTCACCGAATATGATTATGTCATTACATTTCGACCCGGGGTCAAGAATGGAAAAGCTGACACACTCTCTCGTACTGGCACTGATGACATAGTTTATACGGCCCCAGACCCTGTCCCCATCATACCCAAAGACAAGCTCTTAGGCCTCACTATGGCCTTAACCCAAATGGAACTGGGAAAAGAAATTCAACAAACCATGAATCCGGATGCCCTCCTTGCATGGCAAGTGCAGGGGGAACAATATTCCATTAAAGATCACTTACCCTTTTTTAAGGGTCGTCTGTACATACCCACCAAGGACTTACAGCAACAAATCATTTCAGGTTATCACGATTCTTTGATCGAAGGACATCCTGGAATTACCAAGACCTTAGCCAAGGTAAAACAGAACTTCTGGTGGTCTACCTGGCGTAGAGATGTCATCCAATACATTCACTCTTGTGGAGTCTGCGCACAAAACAAGTCGCAAAAACAAAAGCCATCTGGCCTTCTAAAACCTTTGGACATTCCTCCTGCACCATGGCACACTCTTTCCCTCGGCTTCGTCACTGACCTACCTTCCAGTCAAGGGTTTAACACCATTCTTGTAGTCGTAGACCTATTCTCAAAAATGGCGCACTTTATTCCGCTCAAAGGCCTCCCTGACGCATCCACTCTAGCCAAGGTATTTCTGGATGGTATTGTTAAACTACATGGCTTCCCATCAGTCCTGATCTCCGATAGAGGTAGCCAGTTCGTCTCTAACTTTTCGAGAAAGTTTTGTGCAATGGCGCAAATTGACGTCTGGCTATCCACTAGCCATCACCCCCAAACGGACAGTCAGACCGAGAGAACCAACCAGACCCTTGAGCAATACCTACGATGCATGTTGCATCATGAATTAAGATACTGGAAGGACTTGCTATGGATAGCCGAGTACGCATATAACAACTCCTTGCATTCCAGTACTGGACAAACACCCTTTTACACCCTATATGGTAGACACCCACGTACCTCAGAACTGGATCTCCCAACCAGTTTGGAAATGCCAGCAGTAAAAACCCTTCACACCAACATCACTCAGGCTTTCAAAAAGGCCAAAGAACATCTAATTCGTGCCAAAGACAAGCAAAAACAATTTGCCCCCCAACACAGGAAAAAGGCCCCAGACTATTAAGTAGGGGACAAGGTTTGGCTGGCCGCCAGGTTTATACCCATCAAAGGAACCCAAACCTTTCAACCCAGGTACTTAGGACCCTACACCCAGGTACTTAGGACCCTACACCATCAAGGCGATTATTAATCCAGCGGCCGTCAAATTAGATTTACGATCCAATCTACACATCCACCCGGTATTTCATGTGTCCCTTTTAAAACCAATGCAGCCTGGTACACGGATTGGAACACCACCAAAACCCATTCTTGTTGACGGAGAACCAGAATTCGAAGTTAAAGGCATACTGGTATTCAAGGGGGAAGCTATACTATCTAATTGATTGGAAAGGATTTGGACCCCAAGATAGATCCTGGGAACCCTGTGAAAACGTTCATGCGCCACGTCTGATCAAAAACTATCATCAAAACTTCCCAACTAAACCTGGGCCGGACAGGAAGAACACCTTGAGAGGGGCCTTGGGGGGAGTGATGTCACGATCCCCATCCAGAAGACCCCCTGGCAAGCCCATGGGCCAGGAAGGGTCTCCACTAAAACCAGGCATCCTTGGCCTAGGCCTTCTTGGGGCCAGTCCTGGCGCATTTGGCCCCAGGCTCGTACTTGATAAAGGACTCGTATTGGGAAGTACTTTATTTCAGTGTCAATCAACATGGAGGCATCCACGTAGCTTGGCTCCTTGAAACCAAGCTATGCGGTACAGTATTTTTGGATGTGGTACCATAGGAACTATTTTACCTGGACTACTTTCTTGAAGCTATTTAAACCACGCCCGACTGGGATAACACGCTTCGAGTTACTTTGCAATTCTGCAACGTGACTCTCACCGTGTTCAGCTGCACCCGCGATCCTCGGAAGAACTACATCTGTAAAGGAGAAAAAAGACATCGTTAGCAGCAGCAGCTTACCCGTAATTTCATCGTTAGCTGTCCAAGGCTCTTGAGATCAGCATCCTGGAACCAGCGCTCCTCCTTAACCGACGGATCTGCAAAAAAAGGGAGAAACAAGGCATTAGACATTTTTACAATTTAATGAACGGTGCTGAAAAGCTTACCTCGCAAGCCACTCCTCGACCAGCGTCGCCTCAGGAATTCCATGCACCGGGTAGGCACCGTGACCTGTGGGAAGACAAGACAACAGGTTAGCAAGAGGCAAGGCATCATAGCACTGTGCGTAGCGAATACTCACCGCATCGAGGCGCTCTAAAAACGCCATTACTACCGGTGAGACCCAATTCAGTCTATGCCACATATTGGACTTCCGCGCACCTAAGGAAGAGAAAAGACATTATTTAAACCAAAAGGGCATGCAAGGACAATAATATAGCACAGCAATAAGACCTACCTGAAAGACTCAAAGCGGGCCGGCATCAGTGAAGTAACTCGATCGCAAATGCCCACCAAGCACAACGCGCTTGGTGGGCATTTGTCCAGTGAGGCCGCGGTTATACGGGGTGGTGGGGGACTGTTTACCCCAGTTGCCAGTCTTGAACATTGCCCACATGTATTCCAGGCAGAACCCTCCCGCTGGTCACACCTGGGAACCGCAGAGAAGGATACCTGAGCCCCAACTGCTGGGTGGCGTCCCCCTGGAACCAGGTGAGCATAACAGAATATGTCTTCAAAAGGGGTAGCCTCTTTGCCTCTTATCTGTTTGAACTTCAAATAATATTCATGAACAGCAAGTTTCCCTTCCCCAACTTTGCCTTCATCTCTCTGTCAACTTTTAGCCAAAATAATTACCCAGAAGCCTTGGTGCCACTTTGTTGGCTCCAGCTAATGCTTGCACACGGTGTCCAGTCTTTCCATCGAAACATTTTCCATCAAATATTTTCTAACGTAAATACGTTCATCAAATGCATATTTGTGTGGGGTAAAGGGTTCATTTTGTTTGGGGTGGGTTTTTAAGGGTTCAAAACAGGGGGTTAGGGGGCACCCCACCCCCCCAAAAAATAAAACAAAATAAAAAAATGCATTCGATGAACATTTTTTTGTTAGAACAAATTAGATGGAAAAATGTGTAGATGGAACATTTTTGTTGGAAAGACATGTAACCCTTGCACACTTGTATCTTAGGCAACATTATACTGTCTGTAGACTCACAGTCTTCATTGGATGGTTTTCTGGCTTTAAGAGAAACTGCTTTCAGGCTTAATAGGGGAATACTCTTGGCTTGGGCAATGCTTGCTCTCTCTTCAATGGTAGATACAAAGTTTAAATGCTTTACTTCCTTTTAATCATTTAACATTCACATGAATAAAGATGTAAACGGTTACTTTTTCCTTAGAAAGTGAAATTAGGCACACATGACCAATTCTATAAATAGTTTAGAACATTTAAAGTGTTCGACAATGACTTTCTGTAGCATTTGCTCTTCACGTTCCCAGCACCCCTTATCAATGCACCTGCACATCTCTGACTCCCCTCTCACTCGTCCTTGAGTGAACAATACAAAAACTGCCCTGCGTAATAAACTCATCTGCTTCACACTAAAATATTGCAGCCATTGCAGAACTCATGTCTGCCTTCTAACTAAGCTCAAAAAAATTGCTGTTTGTAAGTGTAAAAGTGCTGGGCACTGACGCCATATTTTAATTCATTTTTGCACACGCACTACAGCTGTACTGCCTACCTGCTGTGATGAATCATGGAAATATGTCCCTTCTCCCCAAGGAAGTGTCCCCAGTGCCCCCCTCTGAGGCTAGGGAGGTGGGCCCGCTCTGCAATATACTCCCTAGGGGTGGAGGCAAGAGGGAACTCACTGGGAGAGACTCCCTCTTTGGGCAGAAGGACTCACATTCCCAGGCGGAACTCACTAGAGGACCATCTTTTACTCTTTCAGATGACAATATCTGTAAAGAGAAGTCAATATGAGTTATTGCCAAAACGAAATAGAAAACCTCATTATAAACTCCCATTCCACTGGGACGAAGAAGAGGACATCTGGAGAGGAACAGAACCCAAAAGAGAAAGAGAAAAGGGACCAAATACTTATGCAGGAGAAGTCCCATGAATACGTCAATCGAAAAGGGGAGGGGTCTGGTGGAGTGAAGGAAGAGCTTGCAAGCTTCACAAAGGCGCAGCCACTGACTTCGAGGAGAAGTAGAGGCGAGACGTGTCACGTTCTGCAGTCAGGAGAGACCGAGAGGTGACCAGCGTGCTACAGTCGGTATTAAGGAAGCGGGGGAAGTAAAGCTGTACACATGGCACCCAGAAGCCAAGATAGAGAAGGAACCAGAAACAAGTGTCGCGGCCGCAGAAGGTTCGTAGCGGACCAAGGGTCCTCACAACAACACAGAAACAATTCTGCCACGGCAGACCCGGGACAAGCCGCTATATGAGCTACTAGATAGCCATACAAGATGAACCGAAAGAGGAGAAGCTTGCGAACATACGCAAGACACCAGATTGGAAGGAGAGGAAGCCGATCTTTAATGAACGAAAAACCCCAGTGACGTTAACCGTAAGAACAGAAGGCAATAGGGATAACAGGAGTGAATAAGAAGTATTATTGGAACAATCATACTCGTCACAGTTACGAGAAAGATAATATCACAAGACCGAAAGTAGAGTGAATGAGAACAATTACTGAAAAGTTTATACTCACAGAGTCAAGAGAAAAAAAACAAGTGAATGAGAATCATTATTGGAATGCTCATCCTTGTCACAGTCAAGAGAAAGCAAGGAGAGCGAATGATAATCATCATTGGAATGCTCATACTCGTCACAGTTAAGAAAACATGATGAGCGTACATGGGAATCATTATTGGAATGCTCATAATCATCACAGCCAAGAGAGAGAAGACATAACAAGAATGCATGAGAACCATTATTGGAACGTTCATATTCATCTAAGTCAAGAGAAAGATAATATAACAATACAAGTGAATGAGAATCCTTATTGGAATGATAATACTTGTCAAAGCCAAGAGAGATAAAACATAAAGAGAGTGAATGATAATCATTATTGCAATGCTCATACTTGTCACAGTAAAGAAAACATAATAAGACATCATTGTGAAGTCAGTACAAAGAGAGGTCAATCAGAAATATTCTAGGAGTTGCCCAATACGTAGCAACTCATACCAAGAAGCCCTACGTCAAATCGAAGGTCAAAATATAGAAGAGAAATCTTAGAACAAGTTGGACATTGTTGATATATATACAGACACAGAAAAAAAGAGGCATCCAAGACTATGAACTACTCATGAAATTAAGCAATAGTTCTGAATGAAATTATACTTGTTGGATATGTTTAATGGGGGGCTTGAAGGGGTTCCTCCTTAAAGATGAAAGAAAGATGAAGCAAAGGTCCAAGACAATAATGAATGAACTGTACAAACTGCTAAAAGAAGTGGTCACTGGAAAGATAAAGATCATCTATTGAAAAGTGGTTGAGAGATAGGCCAACAAACCTCAGGAGAAGTGAGACATTCTCCAAACTCTGAGTTGTTAAAATAGTGATAAGGTCAGATAGGTTAGAGTCAGACAGTGGAAGGTTTCCTTTATAGACATTCACAGACGACTGATGAGCACCGTATCTAGTTCCGTTAGGTAGGGATGCCTTATAGAATAGGGAAAGATAGGCCTTATTCATATTCATTATTAAAAATAGCTGTGAAATGTCTAACCAGAGTCAGTGTCCTTCTTCTGACCTAACACACTGCACTTAAAAATGTCTAATGTTGGTTGTCCTTAATATATGTATGTCCACCCATGTATTGTCTCCGTTGACTGTTCCATTTACCCCCTTCCACCAACCTGGTCAGAATGTCACTCGAACTCAACCCATTGTAAGCAGCTCACTGCTTCCAGTCAAATCTGATTTCTCATCTTTTGTGATCAAAAAAGCATTTTTCGTCGCTGTATATATATCAGTAAATAAATATATAAATAAATAAGCTGTGGCAAGTTGTGCCCACATTGATGTACCTTTCAGTTGTTGAAAGAATTTTTTATAAAATCTGAAATAGCTGTTGTTTAAAACAAACTGTAGAATGTCACAAAATACAAAAGAATGTACACCAGAGACACAATGGGCCCCATTACGAGGTTGGCGGTAACCCGCCGGTGCGAATGGTGGGTTGCCGCCAACCCTGTAACACCGAATCCGGAGCCTGACTTCCTGGTGCCACCGGGACATTACAAGTCCCAGCAGCGCGGGAAGTCAGGCACGGGATTTCGATAGTCCCCATTCCCATGAAGTCCCATAAGATGCTATGGGAGTGGGGAGATGGAAGCACCAGCACTGTTGCTAACGGTTCCGGTGCTTCAGAGAAGAAGCTGCCTACTGGGGCCGATGCGCCTCGCAGGTCAGACCTGTCGGGCGAAGCTGCCCTGGCAGCCAGACTCGCAGTGTGCCGGTACGGAAACAAGAGTGCCGGTAAGCCTACCGGCACTCTTGTTTCCAGACCGCCGCCACACTTGTAATGAGGCCTAACTTTTCTATAATGCATCTTGAACAGATGCAATCCCTTTCTCATGAGGAATATTGGTATTCAGGTTGGTTATATCAAGCGTTGCCATCAGATAATACTGATTTCTAAAGGGACATCTTTCCAATTTGGTAATAAAATCTGTGGTGTCTTTAATATGATGTATGTTATTGATAACTAAAGGTTGTAAAGTGTTATCGATATTTAAACACCTTTCTTCAAAGATGGAATCATTTTGTGCCACAATTGGTCTCCCAAGTGGATTATATGGATCGTTATGCATTTTTAATTAACTCGAATTGTGGGAAGTGCTTTCAAAAGATTTTGATGTGTACTTGTGCTGATCCAACCTTGGTTTTCCGCATTAAAACATTTCCAGCCTGTATCATGAATGTTGGATCCATGCCCAATTATTAGTATGTATCCAGATGATTTTGTTGTCTCCAGCATTCCTGCACATATGTTATAGTACCTACAATGACAACTGCACCACTTGTATTAACAGGTTTTATCGTCAATTGACGACTGTTGCTCAATGATGTTAAAATGCTATGTTCATTTTTTGTTATATTCAGGTTTCCCAAAGTCTGATGGCATTTGATTTTATTCAGGCCCACATGAACTAATGTTCCAGGCACCGGATTGAACAGAAGGTAAATATGTACTTGCACCACAATGTTCTTTGAACTCACTGATGATAGTCATTTGTGAGGGTTGTTTAGGAAATTGTAATTTTAGGGTAAGTTTTCTCATGAACATTTCAAAATCCACAAAAATGCTAATGCTGGAGTTTTTGTTGGATGGTGCAAAACTTAAACCTTTTTGTAACATCTGTTCTTCATAAACTGAAATCTGGTAACTTGATAAGTTCATAACTAGATTTTCTTCAAACTTACAACACGCATTTCTGTTTCTGTTTTTCTTTTGGCCTCTCTGGGTAGGTCTTTGTCTAAAAAAAGAAACTGCTGTTTTGGAACTGGATTTCGATGTGGATGGTCATCTTGATGGTGCCACGTGAAAAAAGGACCTAGGCAATGTTGCCTGCGGTGTGGGCTGCATACCCTAATATCCCGTTGGGATTCTTCGAATTTTATATTATCTTGGTATTCCAATGAAGAAATTGTTTAATGCATAAATTGTCCAATTTATTCATTAATCTTCAAAAGTTATTATCATTGCTTCTCTATAAGCAAAACATCATCATAATGGCCAATGCATTTCGGACTAAATAGTCCTTCATCGGGGCCTTGTCTAATCAACATCGTGGTCCAATTAAAAAAACATCCATATTGATTGGATTATGAACATAATCAAAAATACATTGTATTAAGTGAAACATAACAGGTCAAAAGTGCAAAACATTATAAACCAAAAATGTACATTGTAACAAAACAGGGTACCCACATACATAGATACAAGGCATGTACGAACAGAAGAGAAAAGAGAAACGCAAAATAAGACAAAATATACATAATAAGTCATCATTAGACATGTCCTACACCATGCTGTACAATATAGCCTTTGTTTCTAACATGTGTTTGCTACTTCGTCAAATACCACATTTCATGTTTGTGATGGTGTGTATGCCCTGATATCTACATGTGCTTCATGCAAGAGTAATCGTGCTTCCCGAGTGGTTGTATGCATATATTCATCGTGATAGACATAATGTCAGTATTAGTGATGTGATATTGAATACTGGAACCGTGAGTGAGCGCAATACAGAAAAAGTGATTCTGTCATTCGACTATTATCTGACCTTTAGCGATGTCGTTTGTTGAAGTGATTTCTTGCAATCCAAATAGCGGCGAAGCCGCTGTAGTTCGATTTAGAGCGTACACCTGTACACATAAAATATTGTTGCTAAACTAGCATACATTCTGGATACACAGACTGGAATGACCATGTCTTTGGATAGTTTCACGTACCTTATGTGTCTCACTGAACAGTCTGATACTGACTAACACTCGTTTGCTGTACGCTGGCTAAGTGAACCCGGTGCCGCGCTGTGAATACGAGGCTCCGGTTGCTGTGGTAACTAACTCACTCAATATGGATGCTTGACCATACTGAGGCGTCATCTTGTGAGGGGCACTCAGATACCTAACAGTCTAACGTTGCCTCTTAATCCAGAATGAGATACTGCATAGTGTTGGGATGTCTAAAAATGTAAGTGTAAGTGTGAAAGTCACGTTACTGATCAAAAAAAAAAAAAAAAAGAAAGAAATTTACTGTCATATCTGGAGTGAGTAACTTCAGTACGAACCGTAGTGCGAATGCGCCACGGATCACACTGAACCCATGAAAGAGATCGGAAAAATACAAGTAGTAAAAGGACGAATGGGCAATGTGCAATTCGGAAGGAAATCTGGACTGCTTAGAAGCCATTAAACACAAAAACTAATGTGAATGCTGTTCAAGAGTACGGTAGTGTACCTGGTATGTGGTATCTTTAAATGTGGTTACGTTGTACACATGTAAAAACAAAATTACAAAATGGATTAAAAACCAGAAACAGAAAGTAATCAAGAACAAATATGGAATATATCTCACAGGGAAGATCATGAAAGCACACATGTGCGTGACAAAAACTGGTAATTAAACTTAAAAGTTATTAACTTTACAGGAAACAGTTCAAATCAAATTCCTCATTCATTCCTCTAGGTACTAATGTGTCCAACCGGTCTATCCAATATGCCTCTCTCTGTTGGCGTCTTCTTTTAGGGTCAATACCTGGTTGATTGAAATTCAATACTTCTAGTAATTGAAACCTTAATTGTGCTATTGTATGATTTTGCTGATTAAAGTGTCTAGCAACCGCTGAGTTTATGTTCTTGTTGCGTATGCAGGACTTATGTTCATTCATTCGGATTTTCAGCTTGCATCCAGTTCCTCCTACATAGTATAGACCGCATGGGCAGCGTATACAGTAAACACAGTTCTCAGTATTGCATGTACCAAAACATCCTAGTGGAATTTTTTCTCCAGAATGAGGATGTGATACAGTGGTTCCCTTGATGATACTGTTAATGTTGTTCCAATTCAAACACGGATGTGTTCCTTGTTGTTTATGCTTCTGATGTGTGTCCTTGTTGCTTTGGGTGTTAACCAGAAGGTCACGTAAATTGCTGGTACATTGGTATGCAAACACTGGCTTGGTCTGAAATAGTTCTGTGGTGCGTTCATCACTGGTAAGTATAGCCCAATGTTTAGTGATGCATCTCTTTATTTGTGCACTTTGGGTGGAGAATTTGGACACATAAACTATTGTTGGAGCCTCTTTCTTTGCTCTTTGTTGAAGTGTACTAGCTCTGGTCTTGACTGCTACTTTTGATGCAGCTTTGTCTAATTCTTCATGATTATAACCTCGAGCGAGTAATTTGTCCTGAAGTTTGTGTAGTTCTTGGTTAAGTTCTTCTTGATCGCTAATGATTCCTTTGAGGCGTAGCATCTGACCTATGGTAAGTTGCGTAGCGTATTCTGCGGGTGAAAACTCATACGGTGTAGAAGGTTGTTGGTTTTGTGTACAATGAGGTAATAATCTGTTGTTGGTTAACTTTAACCTCCACGTCGAGGTAATGAATGTTAGGATTGCCTATTTCTGCTGTAAATTGTATTCGCGGGTCAATCTGATTGATGTAGGTGAAAAAATCTTTCAATGACTCTCGGGTACCCTTCCATATCCCAAAGATATCGTCAATATATCGTAGCCATGTTTTCAAATGGTCATTCCATTCTTTTTTTTCTAGGATGTGTTTGGTTTCAAAACGATACATAAATGCATTGGCATATGAGGGAGCCATGGTGGCCCCCATCGCAGTGCCAGATGTCTGAAGCTAGTATTCATCATCGTAAGAGAAGTAAGAATTCATGGAGATAAAAGTGAGTCGAGTCAAAATAAATTCTTTGTAAGCTCCTATGTTGCCTTCCTGTAGTAGGAGCCATTCTACTGCTGATTGGCCGAGGTCATGAGGTATGCTGGTATAAAGACTGTTGACGTCTATGGTGAATAAGATGTCATGTTCTACTAACTGAATCTGTTCCAAGATATTCAGGAAATGAGTGCTGTCCTTAACATACGTGGTTGTTTTTTGTATGATCGGTTGTAAAAAATAATCAATATAAGTACCCAAAGGTTGTAGTACTCCTCCTGTTGCTGCCACGATTGGTCTGCCTGGCGGGTTGATCAAACTCTTATGAATCTTTGGGAGTAAATAAAAGTGCGGTGCTTTGGGTCCGGAATTTGGCAGATATTGCTTGGTTTTGCTTGTTATCATACCTAATTCCTCCGCTCTTATGAGTATAGATTCTAAGTCAGTTCTTACATAAATAGTTCGATCATTAAGCTTTCGCATACATTCCTTTTTGTAATCCTCCGTGTTCTGGATTACTAATGCACCTCCTTTATCTGCTGGCCTTATAGTGATCTTTTCGTCTGCATACAATTCTTTGATATTGGACATTTCGCCTCTGCTTAAGTTTTTGTACTTAGGTGTACCAAAATGTATTTTCTTAAGGTCAGTGAGAACCATTTTCTCAAAAATGCCTATTGCTGGAACTGTAATGGGAGCGACAAAAGTGCTCTTTGGTTTAAATTCGACTAGTTCTTCTAAATTTCTTTCGTCTTGTTGCTCGTTTTCAATCTCTGAAAAAAATACTTTCAGTTTTCATTTACGTGTGAGTTTGTGTAACTCAACCTTTGTGTTAAACAAGTTCGTACCGTAGGTAGGTACAAATTTAAGACCTTTCTGTAATACACTGTTTTTTTGATCACAGAGAATTCTGCTGGAGATATTAACTACTAAGTTGTCCGCGCTTGATGTCGCATTTGAACTCCCGATCCTGAGCCTCTTCCTCTTCCCGCTCCTCGTTCTCTTCCTCCTCGGCTGCTGTCTAAAAAAGTTTGGCTGTTCCTTTTTGCTCTGGATCCTCCTTCTTCTGATCTATCTTTGCTACTTGATGCCTGTGCTGGGTTTTGAGGGTTCTCTTCTCTGCTAGAATCAGTGCCTGAGCTGCTTTGTTCAGTATGAGATTTTTTGGGGTGGGGTGGTTGATTTTGATATTTATCTGCCCAGGTGTAAACCTTGTCACGTAGATAATCAAACGTGTCCCGTCGAAATGTACGTATTTTCCTTGCTTCTAAATCTAACTTGTAACTTTCCAATCGTGTATTAATGTCTGCAAGGATGTCTGTAAATGTCTCTTCATTAGTAAGTGCGGTAATCTCCCGGGTTAGATCCTGTATCTCTTTCTCTAAGGTAGATACATTGGCTGACAGTTCTTGAATTGTAAGAAGGATAAGGTCAAGTGAGCACCTATTTAAGATCTGTTCCCACTTTTTAACAAATTCTTTATCTCCTTGCACAACGTTGGTTTAAGGCCGATCCTTAGCCCTCGAGGTATACGTTGGGCTCTATAATAACGTCCAAGTGTTACCGCATGTAATTTATGGTTGATCTCTCTGCGAATGAGATATTCCAATTGTTTGATGTTTTTGTTAGGGTCTGTGTTTGCTGTAGCTGAATGCGTGTCTTTGATTAGACCAAGAATGGTGTTTGCTTCGTCGGTTGAAAAACCTAAAGTGGTAGCTCGTGAGTCCGTTAATTTTTCAATATCTTCATATGACATTTTTGCGTGCCGTCGCTCTGAATTACATTACACATTACACATGAAGAATTAGACAAAGCTGCATCAAAAGTAGCAGTCAAGACCAGAGCTAGTACACTTCAACAAAGAGAAAAGAAAGAGGCTCCAACAATAGTTTATGTGTCCAAATTCTCCATTCTCCACCTAAAGTGCACAAATAAAGAGATGCATCACTAAACATTGGGCTATACTTACCAGTGATGAACGCACCACAGAACTATTTCAGACCAAGCCAGTGTTTGCATACCAACGTACCAGCAATTTACGTGACCTTCTGGTTAACATCAAAAGCAACAAGGACACACATCAGAAACATAAACAACAAGGAACACATCTGTGTTTGAATTGTAACAACTGTAACAGTATCATCAAGGGAACCACTGTATCACATCCCCATTCTGGAGAAAAAATTTCACTAAGATGTTTTGGTACATGCAATACTGAGAACTGTGTTTACTGTATACGCTGCCCATACTATGTAGGAGAAACTGGACGCAAGTTGAAAATCCGAATGAATGAACATAAGTCCTGCATACGCAACAAGAACATAAACTCAGCGGTTGCTAGACACTTTAATCAGCAAAATCATAGAATAGCACAATTAAGGTTTCAATTACTAGAGGTATTGAATTTCAATCAACCAGATATTGACCCTAAAAGAAGACGCCAACAGAGAGAGGCATATTGGATAGACCAGCTGGAAACATTAGTACCTAGAGGAATGAATGAGGAATTTGATTTGAACTGTTTCCTGTAAAGTTAATAACTTTTAAGTTTAATTACCAGTTTTTGTCACGCACATGTGTGCTTTCATGATCTTCCCTGCGAGCTATATTCCATATTTGATCTTTATTACTTGCTGTTTCCGGTTTTGAATCCATTTTGTAATTTTGTTTTTATATGTGTACAACGTAACCACATTTAAAGATACCACATACCAGGTACACTACCGTACTCTTGACCAGCATTCACATTAGTTTTTGTGTTTAATGGCTTCTAAGCAGTCCAGATTTCCTTCCGAATTGCACATTGCCCATTCGTCCTTTTACTACTTGTATTTTTCCGATCTCTTTCATGGGTTCAGTGTGATCCGTGGCGCATTCGCACTACGGTTCGTACTGAAGTTACTCACTCCAGATATGACAGTAAATTTCTTTCTTCTTTTTTTTTTTGATCAGTAACGTGACTTTCACACTTACACTTACATTTTTAGACATCCCAACACTATGCAGTATCTCATTCTGGATTAAGAGGCAACGTTAGACTGTTAGGTATCTGAGTGCCCCTCACAAGATGGCGCCTCAGTATGGTCAAGCATCCATATTGAGTGAGTTAGTTACCACAGCAACCGGAGCCTCGTATTCACAGCGCGGCACCGTGTTCACTTAGCCAGCGTACAGCAAACGAGTGTTAGTCAGTATCAGATGGTTCAGTGAGACACATAAGGTATGTCAAACTATCCGGAGACATGGTCATTCCAGTCTGTGTATCCAGAATGTATGCTAGTTTAGTAACAATATTTTATGTGTACAGGTTTACGCTCTAAATCGAACTACAGCGGCTTCGCCGCTATTTGGAATGCAAGAAATCACGTCAACAAACAACATCGCTAAAGGTCAGATAATAGTCGTATGACAGAATCACTTTTTCTGTATTGCGCTCACTCACGGTTCCAGTATTCAATATCACGTCACTAATGCAGACATTATGTCTATCACGATGAATATATGCATACAACCACTCGGGAAGCACGATTACTCTTGCATGAAGCACATGTAGATATCAGTGCATACACACCATCACAAACATGAAATGTGGTATTTGACGAAGTGGCAAACACATGATAGAAACAATGGCTATATTGTACAGCATGGTGTAGGACATGTCTAATGATGACATATTATGTATATTTTGTCTTATTTTGCTTTTCTATTTTCTCTTCTGTTCATGCATGTCTTGTATCTATGTATGTGGGTACACTGTTTTGTTACAATGTACATTTTTGGTTTATAATGTTTTGCACTTTTGACCTGTTATGTTTCACTTAATCCATCGTATTTTTGATTATGTTCTTTTTTTTAATTGGACCACGATGTTGATTAGACAAGGCCCCGATGAAGGACTATTTAGTCCGAAATGCATTGGCCATCATGATGATGTTTTGCTTATAGAGAAGCAATGATAATAACTTTTGAAGATTAATGAATACGCATTAAACAATTTCTTCATTGGAATATAAAATTCGAAGAATCCCAACGGGATTTTAGGGTGTTCGGCCCACACTGCAGGCAACATTGCCTAGGTCCTTTTTTCACGTAGTTCACATTTTTTGTGCTGTCACACGGTAGCACAAGTTAGTGGGCTGAACCCCACAAACAACATTGGAGTACTCATCATCTGCTTCAAGATTTAGTTAATTAGCAGTGCCCGCTCAATCCCTATCTGTTCATCTTGATGGTGCCGCCATCTTTGATGTCTATTGAAGAACTTGAAATGCTGGATATGTCAGCGCTGTGCTGTGTTATTTGTCTGTTTAAGATGAGCTAAGTATAGAACCAGTCAAATTTATAGTACAAATTATCTCTTTTGAATTTTCGTAGTTTTGGTTTATGTAAATCAGCTTTGTATTGATCAAGTAATGTATTAATATGTTCCAATGATTCCTTCAATTATTCAGCTTTGATCTGGTGTTCCAAAATGTGTTTTGTTTCTCCAATTTCATTTTCTATTTTTTTATATCCCCAGATAATTCCTTAATGGTAAGCAACAATAAATCCAATGAGCATTTATCCCTGCAAATCTCCTGCTTGTATGAACTCAATAAATTCACACTGCTTGAATTTGCCTTAATATGCCTTCTGTAACCAGTGCCCTGATTCCTGGCACGCTTTATCAAATGCAAAAATAGATAGATAGATAGATAGATAGATAGATAGATAGATAGATAGATAGATAGATAGATAGATAGATAGATAGATAGATAGATAAATTGAGAATCATTGACACATCTTTGAATTGATCCATGACCAGGATTTAAAACTGAGACAGTACAATAGCTTCCCGGTACAAGCATCCAAACTATGGAACACCATCCCCCCACATCTACGCGCAGAACCGTCATTCAACCGGTTCAAATATAGCACGAAATGTTGGCTCCATAACACGGACTCCTGACAGTTTAACTTCCGCGCATGCACTTGTTTATTATGCCAGCTCCTACCTGTAACTACTTTGGAACCTGGCCGACTGTATTGTTTTGATTGCATACTGTATTGTTTTGATTGCATACCCATGTAACTGTATCCTTCCTGTAACTGTAACGTAACTCTGTTTAACCCTGTAACCAGCTCTACCTTACGCGCCCATATGCCCCAGGGCCTGGCTGCGCTTTATAAATAAACTAAATACAAATACAAATACAATAAGTATATTACATTGAGTGCAACTGAGTTTGGATTTGTAGAACTAATGAAACTTCACCGCACAAATAGCTTTCGGATCAGTAAAAAACCTACACCAACATTTTAACATAGAAAAAAGAAAAACATGATGAAGAGACTGCTTGAGGAAAAACGGGTAACTTGTTAGTGATGTAACATGCAAAAAACACTCAGCATAACTCTTTTTACATTCTGTAACTATCTTGCTGTGAAACTTAAGTTTTCGGTTACAAAAAGGGCCTGGTAAAGTGTCAATCAACTCTATGAAGCATGCCATCCAGATTCATCCAATTGCTCTCGTGTCATACGTTTATGCGCCCCGAAGTGCACTTCATTAGTACCTGTTATGGAGGTTGCAGGTATGAGGGGGCACTGTTGGGTCCCTACAATTACCCAGTGCATGATCGGTGAGCTGCTTATAAAACATTACAAGAGCCAATGTGCATTGAGTCTGTCCCAGCTGGAGCACAGGAGAGTCACTGCTTTATTTTCGATGCAATCCTCTCGTCGCTACTTGCCTGAGTAGGCCAGGCCTCACTGCCCACACCTTGCAGTTCTATAGCAATGTTCTGATTGTCGATTATTCCATCCACACGATTTGAACACTTGTTTACACAAGGCCAGTGACATTCTGGATTTAAAATATAGGCCCTGGGGTGCACAAAATCATAGGCCTTGTCGTGTTCTCTCGCTCAGACTTTCCTCAGCGCTTTAACTGGGTTTGCTACTGCGGCATAGTTCTGTGTTGTGTTTTCTTGCTCATTCTTTCCTGTCGGACCAATCATCGTGCCTATTGTCCCCAGGATCTAAGCATCTTGCATCACCTCGCACCTGGTGTCCTTTATCACTTTGTCATGCTGTGCATCTCATCTGAGGCCTACTCTTGCTCTCTTGCACATGGTTTCCTTATTCCACTCCATGTTTTTTTTTCCTCCCAGACCTCATGGCCTTGTAAAGTGTATCCTACAGTGTCCCATGTGTTGTACACAGGCTATCAGTAAGGGACGCATTTTACCAAAATTACAGGGGTAGCGGGAGTGACATCACATGACCCTTGACACCTGATGACATCACAGGAAGTGATGTAATTTGAGCCACACCCCCAAGTGACATCACAGGAAGTGATGGCAAAAAAAATTCAGATTTTCAGATGCATCTAGCAACCGTGTTTCCAGGTGCTCTCATTTTAGCCAGATATAAGAACGAGGCACAGATTTGTCCACAATTACACATTTCGGGAATGTCATTTTCAAGATTCTACGTGGGGTCTATATGTAAAACATATATAATGCAGTATTTGTAACAGGGTAACCGAAATCTCTGATGCAGGCTACAGCTAGTGTATGAAACATCTATAGATCTATGGACACAGAAGTACGTGTTATCTGTGTCATTTTTTTTTGTTACCTGTGACGTGGCTGTGTTAATCATGTCAAAAAAGCTCTGACATGGGAGGCGTGTGCTGCTGTTTACCCAGGAGAAAAATGCTGCACGAACAAGCCCTGAAAATTAAATCATTGACCAGGATTTAGTATCAACAAAATTCACTGGTTATAAATGTATTGATGAGTCAGCTACCACTACCATATAAGAAACCTATTAGAGTGGTTTGTGTGCACACAGAAGAGTGCACCTGATAATGTTATCTTTGCTGAAGTATAATCCCTGGGAAAGGTTATTTCAATGTACCCCAGACCCACCATAGTTTTTATTATTTAAGCTTAATACTGGATTCCAGGGGGGACTTAAAAAAACACCATTTAATGTAATAGCATTGCTGCACACATAAATCCATGGCACCAAACAGTTCTATTAAAATAAAAACACCCACAAGTTGTTTCTCACCCAGAGACCCACTGGCAGACGTCAAGGTGCGCACTGCACACTACCCCTTTGTCAGACCCAGTGGTGCCCAATGGCATAGCACAAAATTTGGCAGCGCCCCTGCGAGCCTTGCTGTGGGGGCCCCCTCAATCTTCTTAACAAAGCACTGGGCACGCCACACCCCGAGCCAGTCCAACCTCTACGTGTGCGCAATGTCCATGATGATTATGCCGCTACAGGGGCATGCACTACTGCAAGTGGAAGAAGTAAATCTTAAGGGGGTAATTCATAGAATTCAGCGCACAAGTGGCGCATGCGGCTGGCGCACAGTGTGCGCATGCAACTTTCTGCGCCAGCCGCATGCGCTAAAATCCATTTCCACGCACAGCGTATTCATGGATTTTAACATCCAAAACCAGCCGTGGTGGAGAGCGGCGCATCGACCCTGCAGCAGCGCCAGTTACGCCCCCAACCCCTCCCCGTGTGCCATGTACAGCGCACAAATCCGTACATGGCGCACAGGCTCACAACCTCGAAAACGCCTGTAAAACTCCCCTTGCACCCCTCTGAATACACGTACCCCGCTGCGCGGGTAGTCTCACACGCAATTGTCCCTGTGCGAGCGGGGTACGTGTATTACTGGGGTTCGCGGGAAGTTTCACATGCGATTGTCCCTGTGCGAGCGGGGTACGTGTATTAATGGGGTTCGCGGGAAGTGTCACACACGATTGGTCTTGTGCGAGCGGGGTACGTGTATTACTGGGGTTCGCAGGAAGTTTCACACGGGAAGTTTCACATGCGATTGGCCCTGTGCGAGCGGGGTACGTGCATTACTGGGGTTCGCGGGAAGTTTCACACGCGATTGGCCCTGTGCGAGTGGGGTACGTATATTACTGGGGTTCGCGTGAAGTGTCACACACGATTGGCCCTGTGCGAGCAGCGTACGTGTATTACTGGGGTTCTCGGGAAGTTTCACACGCGATTGGCCCTGTGCGAGCGGGGTACCTGTATTACTGGGGTTCGCGGGAAGTGTCACACACGATTGGCCCTGTGCGAGCGGGGTACATGTATTACTGGGGTTCGCGGGAAGTTCACACGCGATTAGCCCTGTGCAAGTGGGGTACGTGTATTACTGGGGTTCGCGGGAAGTTTCACACGTGATTGGCCCTGTGCGAGTGGGGTACGTGTATTACTGGGGTTCGCGGGAAGTGTCACACGCAATTGGCCCTGTGCGAGCGGGGTACGTGTATTACTGGGGTTCGTGGGAAGTGTCACACGCGATTGGCCCTGTGCGAGCAACGTACGTGTATTACTGGGGTTCTCGGGAAGTTTCACACGCGATTGGCCCTGTGCGAGCGGGCTACCTGTATTACTGGGGTTCACGGGAAGTGTCACACATGTTTGGCCCTGTGCGAGCGGGGTACATGTATTACTGGGGTTCGCGGGAAGTTTCACACGCGATTGGCCCTGTGCAAGTAAGGTACGTGTATTACTGGGGTTCGCGGGAAGTTTCACACGCGATTGGCCCTGTGCGAGCGGGGTACGTATATTACTGGGGTTTGCGGGAAGTGTCACACGCGATTAGCCCTGTGCGAGCGGCGTACGTATATTACTGGGGTTCGCGGGAAGTGTCACACGCGATTGGCCCTGTGCGAGCGGGGTACGTGTATTACTTGGGTTCGCGGGAAGTGTCACACGCGATTGGCCCTGTGCGAGCGGGGTACGTGTATTACTGGGGTTCGCGGGAAGTGTCACACGCGATTGGCCCTGTGCGAGCGGGGTACGTGTATTACTGGGGTTCGCGGGAAGTGTCACACGCGATTGGCCCTGTGCGAGCGAGGTACGTGTATTACTGGGGTTTGCGGGAAGTGTCACACGCGATTGGCCCTGTGCGAGGGGGGTACGTGTATTACTGTGGTTCGCGGGAAGTTTCACACGCGATTGGCCCTGTGCGAGTGGGGTACGTGTATTACTGGGGTTCGTGGGAAGTTTCACACGTGATTGGCCCTGTACGAGTGGGGTACGTGTATTACTGGGGTTCGCAGGAAGTTTCACACGCGATTGGCCCTGTGCGAGCGGGGTACGTATATTACTGGGGTTCGCTGGAAGTGTCACACGCGATTGGCCCTGTGCGAGCAGGGTATGTGTATTACTGGGGTTCGCAGGAAGTGTCACACGCGATTGGCCCTGTGCGAGCGGGGTACCTGTATTACTGGGGTTCGCGAGAAGTTTCACACGCGATTGTCCCTGTTCGAGCGGGGTACGTGTATTGCTAGGGTTCGCGGGAAGTTTCACACGCGATTCTCCCTGTGCGAGCGGGGTACGTGTATTACTGGGGTTCACGAGAAGTTTCACACGCGATTTTGCTGTCAGAGTGAGGTACGTGTATCCAGTGTGGTGCGCGGGGAGTCCTACACGTGAATTGGCAGTGTGGGTCCTCCCAGGCATCCCCTCTACCCCCTCCACGGGCCCTGCAGGCAGCCCACACCACAGGGGACTACCCTGCACCCCTGGTCATGTCCCGCAGGCAGCCCATCCACCATGGGCATGCCCCCCAGCCTAGCCACATGTCACCTTGCAATATGATCACCAACTCATGTCCCCCTGCACCCTCACCCCCAAGCAGTGAGGGGCACCTGCCAGCAGGCCCCCACTCATGTCCCACTCATGTCCCCCTGCACCCCCACGCCCCAGCAGTGAGGGGCACCTCCCAGCAGGCCCCCACTCATGTCCCACTCATGTCCCCCAGCACACCCACCCCCCAACAGTGAGGGGCACCTGCCAGTAGGCCCCCACTCATGTCCCACTCATGTCCCCCCAGCACCCCCACCCCCCAGCAGTGAGGGGCACCTGCCAGCAGGCCCCCACTCATGTCCCCATGCACCCCCACCCCCCCAGCAGTGAGGGGCACCTGCCAGCAGGCCCCCACTCATGTCCCGCTCATGTCCCCATGCACCCCCACCCCCCCAGCAGTGAGGGGCCCCTGCCAGCAGGCCCCCACTCATGTCCCACTCATGTCCCCCTGCATCCCCACCCCCCGGCAGTGAGGGGCACCTGCCAGCAGGCCCCCACTCATGTCCCATTCATGTACCCCCAGCACCCCCACCCCCAGCAGTGAGGGGCACCTGCCAGCAGGCCCCCACTCATGTCCCCCAGCACCCCCACCCCAGCAGTGAGGGGCACCTGCCAGCAGGCCCCCACTCATGTCTCACTCATGTCCCCCAGCAACCCCAGCCCCCAGCAGTGAGGGACACCTGCCAGCAGGCCCCCACTCATGTCCCCCAGCACCCCCACCCCCAGCAGTGAGGGGCACCTGCCAGCAGGCCCCCACTTATGTCCTCCAGCACCCCCAGCCCCCAGCAGTGAGGGGCACCTGCCAGCAGTCCCCCACTCATGTTCCCCAGCACCCCTACCCCCCAGCAGTGAGGGGCACCTGCCAGCAGGCCCCCACTCATGTCCTCCTGTACACCCACCCCCCAGCAGTGAGGGGCACCTTCCAGCAGACCCCCACTCATGTCCCACTCATGTCCCCCAGCACCCCCACCCCCCAGCAGTGAGGGGCACCTGCCAGCAGGCCCCGCTCATGTCCCCCAGCACCCCTACCCCCCAGCAGTGAGGGGCACCTGCCAGCAGGCCCCCACTCATGTCCCACTCATGTCCCCCAGCACCCCCACCCCCCAGCAGTGAGGGGCACCTGCCAGCAGGCCCCCACTCATGTCCCCCTGCACCCCCACCCCCCAGCAGTGAGGCACACCTGCCAGCAGGCCCCCACCCATGTCCCACTCATGTCCCCCAGCACCCCCACCCCCCAGCAGTGAGGGGAACCTACCAGCAGGTCCCCACTCATGTCCCCCTGCACCCCTACCCCTCAGCAGTGAGGGGCACCTGCCAGCAGGCCCCCACTCATGTCCCCCAGCACCCCCAGCCCCCAGCAGTGAGGGGCACCTGCCAGCAGGCCCCCACTCATGTCCCCCAGCACCCCCACCCCCCGCAGTGAGGGGCACCTGCCAGCAGTCCCCCACTCATGTTCCCCAGCACCCCCCCACTCATGTCCTCCTGTACCCCCACCCCCCAGCAGTGAGGGGCACCTTCCAGCAGACACCCACTCATGTCCCACTCATGTCCCCCAGCACCCCCACCCCCCAGCAGTGAGGGGCACCTGCCAGCAGGCCCCGCTCATGTCCCCCAGCACCCCTACCACCCAGCAGTGAGGGGCACCTGCCAGCAGGCCCCCACTCATGTCCCACTCATGTCCCCCAGCACCCCCACCCCCCAGCAGTGAGGTGCACCTGCCAGCAGGCCCCCACTCATGTCCCCCTGCACCCCCACCCCCCAGCAGTGAGGCACACCTGCCAGCAGGCCCCCACTCATGTCCCACTCATGTCCCCCAGCACCCCTACCCCCCAGCAGTGAGGGGAACCTGCCAGCAGGTCCCCACTCATGTCCCCCTGCACCCCTACCCCTCAGCAGTGAGGGGCACCTGCCAGCAGGCCCCCACTCATGTCCCACTCATGTCCCCCTGCACCCCCACCCCCGGCAGTGAGGGGCACCTGCCAGCAGGCCCCCACTCATGTCCCACTCATGTCCCCCAGCACCCCCACCTCCCAGCAGTGAGGGGCACCTGCCAGCAGGCCCCCACTCATTTCCCCAGCACCCCCACCCCCCAGCAGTGAGGGGCACCTGCCAGCAGGCCCCCACTCATGTCCCAATCATGTCTCCCAGCACCCCCACCCCCCAGCAGTGAGGGGCACCTGCCAGCAGGCCCCCACTCATGTCCCCCTGCACCCCCATCCACCAGCAGTGAGGGGCACCTGCCAGCAGGCCCCCACTCATGTGCCCCAGCACCCCCACCCCCCAGCAGTAAGGGGCACCTGCCAGCAGGCCCCCACTCATGTCCCACTCATGTCCCCCTGCACACCCAACACCAAGCAGTGAGGGGCACCTGCCAGCAGGCCCCCATTCATGTCCCACTCATGTCCCCCAGCACCCCCACCCCGCAGCAGTGAGGGGCACCTGCCAGCAGGCCCCCACTCATGTCCCACTCATCTCCCCCCACCCACTCACCCACCCAGCAGTGACATGCCCATCTCATGACACAAACCAAAAGTCAACTATGTAAATCAACACATGTCCGACACACACACAGGTTGCCATTGATTAAGTAAACTCACATGTCAACATGCATGAACCCAATGAGTGAATCCCACACATTGAAGTAAAAGATCCATATGTATTAACATGAAAACCAATTGAAAGTACTTAAAGCATAGAATAATGGCAAACATGAAATGAAATGCATGTCCAAATAAAAAATAAAAAATTCCTCAAAAAAACCCAAGTAATCCAAAAGAAAAATGGCCAAAACTCTCTGTCCACCAAACCAAATCCAAATGAAACGCAAAAAGGTAAATCCATTGATCCATGGTGAAATGAAATTAAAATGTCCAAATAAATCCAACGTCCAACTATGTACAATACAATTATCAAGGGTCCATGAGCCCAATGAAACAAATGAAAGCTATCTAATAACCTACCTAACAAAAAAAACTATTTACAAAAGTGTGGGGCATAGTCCAAAAGCCCCAACATAAAAAAAAGGAAACCTAACACTATAAACTATTTACAATGGTGACAGGCAAGTCCTGCGGCTCACTCAGTGATGTTTTCGGCCAGGGCATCATCATACTCCATGTCTATTTGCTGGAGGCGGGCCTCTGTCCTGGCCCCGAGGTCTCGCAGGGAGGCACTCATGGATTATTGCAATGCCCTTCTAGCTGGCACCCCTGCCAAAAACATTCACAGACTGCAAACCACACAAAACAATGCCCTCAGAGCCGCCATGAGCATCCCTAGAAGAGACCATATATCCCATGCCAGACGTGAAGCACGGTGGCTCCAGGTCAAAGACCGTATTACTCTGAAAATCCTCACCATCACTCACAGGTGCATCAACAAAACCGCTCCAGCATACCTATCTTAAGCAATATCAAGGACCACATCCACTCGCCCCACCAGAGCTCAGTACACCAACCAGCTACACATACCACGCATAAAGAGAGCCACTGCGGGAGGTCTAGGCTTCTCCTATATTGCACCGAAACTCTAGAACTCACTCTCTGCCACCCTTAGAGCTGAAACTTCCATCTCTGTCTTCTGCAACAACCTCAAGGCCACTCTCCTCAACTAGCAAGTGCAGGACTGCCTCCTCCACTTCTGCCATGTATATTGTAATATAACACACATGTAATAACTATATTGTAACCTGTATATATACTGCTAATGACTATAACTATATTGCAACCTGTATATATATTGCTAATGACCATGTAACTAAGTAACTAAGCTTTGTACTGTAACAAGTGCCACAATGTCCTCGGGCTGTTGTGCGCTATATAAACACGAATAAAACAAAACATGGCCTGTTCCAACTCCCTGCGAGTCACCTCGAGGCACTCTGCCCGCCACAACGCCCGGCGCATGGAGAACTCCACCCTGACTATGGTGAGCCGTGCCTCTCCCGCCCGCCGCCGCTCCGCACCTATACGCTGGCCCAACCGCAGCCACACAGAAGACACATCCATTCCAGGGTCCTCCTGCCCTCTGGCCGATGCCTGCCCCCCTGATGTCGATGGCCCGAGCCATCATTGCTCCCACCTAGAGCCTGCTCCTGCTGCTGCTGCTGCTGTCCATGTGCCCTGTCCGATGATGCCTGCACATCCTCCATCCGCTGATCTCCAGTTGTGGTGTCCACCCCTGCTGGACCGCCGACTCCCGACTGTGGCAGGTATGGGATCTCCACCAAGCTGGCTGTGTTGGTCAGGCCAGGTCCACAGGGGGCCCTGGTGGAATCTGGGCCAGAAGACGGCAGGGAGAACGACTGGCGCATAGTCTCCACAGAGGAGGAGAGGTCCGCCAGAGTGCGCGTCACATGTAGGAACCCACCAACCAGGGCCCCTCCCAACAGTGCCACGTCACAACGCTGCTGTTCGTGATGGCGTGCGTTCTCAGCCCAGGAAGAATGCATGTCATCACGAATGTCACGCGTGCGCAACGCAACACCAATCAGGACAGAGCCAATACATTCATGGGACCCCTCGTCCGCAGGTAGTGGGGAGGCAGATGACATGGCACTCTCCCCTACCTGCGGACGGGCCTGGGACGGGGCATCCCTGCTGGTGCATGGTGGTGCAGTCACAGGGTCAAGGAAAGGGACATGCACAGGCCCCTCCGCGGTGACCTGTGCTGCCTCCTGACCCTGGCCCTGGAATGCACCACTTGCACCAGTGGTACTACCCCCACCTGGCCCCATGTGCGGCTCAGTAGCGGGCTCCACCTCCTCTGTGGAGGCCACCAACCTGGATGTCTCCGTACCATCTTCCGCCATTAAAAGCTCCCAGATGATGGCAAGTCCTGGGAGGGTGGCTTGGCCTTGCGTCGCCGCCCAGTGGAGGCAACCCCGCCGCTTGGCTCCACAGCACTGTCTCCGCCCTCTTCTTCACTTGACGCTGCGTAGAGGGAGACATAGAACACAAGCATCAGGGTACAGTACAATATTCCCCTAGACAGGAAGCAATAACACATGAGTGGCAGTGTCTAACGTCACTTCCATCCTGTCCCTCCACAACACATGGGTGAATGCACGCAACACACATGCATAAACAGGCATGGCGCCTGCAATCAACATCAGCATCCATGTACAAGGGCCTCTATTAATCAAAATGTTGCCTTCAAACTCACATGCATCATGGCACACACTGATCCCATGCACACACATCACCGGAGGGTCATGCATCATGCCTTGTACACCACAGACACAGTGGATAGACACAACGGTGACCGCACTGCATGAGTGAATGTACACATCATCACGGACATGTGTCATGAATCCGTGGCGTATCGAAGTCACAGACACACTTTTCAGACACACACACATGTGCACCATACATGTACATGACAGCAGCACCCATCCCTCACACCCCCACCATGTGCAAGAACAGACACTGGCATGCTTTCATGTGTGCATTTGCCATACAGCTCCCCATGTAGCATTGGAACTCATGCACCAACCATGTGGTTCGCACATTACTGGTCTCACATGCATGACCATGATGTCCCTGCACACACACATCCATACATGGCCCATGTCACACATACAGGCAAGTATCTGACTACCAGCACACTGCAGCATGCCCTGTATCACACACCAATGCTTTGCTTGGCCACTTACTGCTCAACTCCAGACGGGTCTTCCTCCGAAGGATCTGGGCGTGGAGCGCAGGGCATACGTGTTCCAGGACCCTCATCTGGATGTCACTCATGCTGACCCGGCCCCCCCTCCGCGAGGCGCCGGGCCTTGTGGAGGGTCCTGGACCTGAAGTCCTCCAGCGCTTCTTGACGTTCTTGATGTCGCGGGTTGCCACCCCCTCCGCGTTGATGGCAACCACAACGTCGTCCCAGATCCTCTCTCGTCCTTCCTTGTTGTCGCGTGATGTTCCGAAGAGGGCATCATAATGCCCCAGGACATGCTCCACCAGGACACCAACTTCCTTCACACTGAAGCTGGTGGCCCTCTGCCTCTCTTGCAGGGGGTCGCCAGTGGTCTCAGATGGTGTTTGCCCCGACATGGCGACCCCTGAGCCAGGCGTGGGTGGGCAACTGGGTCCTGGGGCTGGGCTGTGGAGCGATGGTATCCCATTCGGGAGTCTTCTGTTCCAGCAGGGGTGGACACAGCAACTGGAACCCTGTCTGACGTGCAGGCACCAAATAGCAGGGCACGTGGGCAGCAGGCAGGCAGCAGCAGATGGCAGGTGGGAGTGTGCTCGGAGGTCTGGGGGGCAGTAATTTGGCCTTCTGGGCAGGAGCGTGGTCTTCCGTGTGTTGTTGCGTGGCCAGCTTGATACGGAGTGATTTGGCACGTGAAAATCGCGTGTGAATCTGTGTAATCCGGGGAAAGAGCCTATGCATAAGTGACGTGACGTGCACGGGCGTTGCCCTCAACACGGGTGCATGCTCATCATACACGTCCAAAAACTGCACGTCCGAGTGTCAGCTCGTGTAATTGGAGGAAAGGGCCTTAGCGCGGACACGCGTAAGTGACGCTGTACGTGTGGGCTGCTTTAAAAGGTACGTGTAGGACCCCATTTCCTTGTACGTGCTTTTCGTGGAGAGCGAGTGGGTGAATTCTGTACTTCTTGTCGGTTCACTTGCGATTACTTCACAGCGTTTCAAGTTCGTACACCCTGTTACCTCAAACAGGGTTCACTTCTTCTTTTGTCCTGTCTCCTCAGACAGTGTACAATTCTTCTTTTGGCGGGGTGTTGCCAACGCGCGTCTTTTTCATGTTCTTTTTCCAGGCAGACAGTGAGTCGCGCACGTATTTACCAACTGTGCTTGCCCCGTGTGTCGCGTACCCCTTCAGAGGTCATTGTAGGCTGCGTGTAACACGCGTATGCTTATTTTTGTGTTCCTGGGTGCCACAGCGTAGTGCCGGTTCTTTTTTCAACGCACGTGGTCTACGCGGGGTTGCGTGCACGTTATTTTTTGTTTTCGGGTGTCTGTGCATTGCGCGACCCGTCATCTTCCCCCAGGGGTCACAGACAGCCTTGCTAGAGCACTAGGGTACGATTTCCATCTAGTACCCTACCCCTTTCACCCCCAATTGCCCAGGACAATCATTTACTGCTACTCCCATACGCACAACAACATCAGTGCCATGGTTGGGAGGCAACCAAGCGGTAAGGGAGGCAAAGGTGGCCGACCTCCAAAAGGTGGCCGTGGTGGGCGCGGTAGGGGACGTGGCCAGGATTTGCAGGGTGCCCCTAGAACCCCATGTGTGGAGGAATAATCAGGGACACCCATGCCCCCCCCATGGTTGTGGGAAACGTAGCTGACACCATCCCAGCTCAGCCCTTGTTGGACCAGCCCATTGTGGCACCTGAACCGGCACAGGATGTCTCCCAGGCTGACTTCCAGGTCAGCAAGTCTAAGCCACGTGTGGTGGTGCAAGTTGGTGTCACCAGGCCACGTGGATCTGGGGCAGCGATGTCATCTGCTGCCCCAAGTAGGCAGGGTGGGGAGGCTGCAGGGGCAGCTGCAGCTCTATTCACCCCAGCTCTGAGTCTCCCAGCCGGGACAGTGTCGGTCCAGGTCCATCAAACCGACGTTGCCCCTGCCAACATCACACTTCAGCCAGTGCCTGCACCAAGACCTATGGTCATTGTGCATTTGCACACTCCTAGTAGCCAGTCCACCGGTGCTTCTGCCCCTACTGACCAGAGTGGCGTAAGCCACTCAGGCTCCGCTCCACCTTTGAAAAAGAGGAAGAAGGGTGCTCTGGCACTACAGGCTGAGACCCCAGACACGGCTACACACTCCGGCACGTCAAGGAAGCCTAGCTTTAATGACGCCGAACTTGATGCACTTGTGGCCTATGTGTCGGCACATAGCCGCGAAATGGTGGTGACTGCAGGGTGCAAGACCACACCTGGTCAACGTAGGAGTATTGGCCTGCTGAAATTTATTTTCAGGGCCTGTTTGCATGTGGAACATGATAGTTGTTTCCTGTCATGTTGAAGTGACCAACCATTGATGTGTACATCTGTCTACTATCACTGTATTATTGTACACTGGATGTGTTGCAGTGTGTGGCACATGCATATTTTGCAACACTATTCTGCATTAATCTTCTCATCATGTCCATGTGACATGGATGTGTGACAGTACTCATTCACTGACATATCGCTGTAGTTGTCTAATCACACAGGGAAGACATGTTAGACAACATGCATAAGTGCCCTTGGATTTGTGAGACGCACAGCTGATGATTGCTACAAGTGGTGGAATGACCTGAAACGCAGAGCAAAGAACAAGCTGGCCTCAAATCATGCCGCTACTCTTGTGACTGGCGGTGGGTCTCCACTAGAGGACAACAAACTCACTGAACATGAGTCTGTTGCTGGGACCTTCGTCACAGAGGAACATATCCAAGGCGTGGGAGACCTACCTGATTACGACGTATTGTCCGGTGAGAGCCCATGCATGTGTGTGTGTAATCCATTTGTATGTTGTTTGTGTGACGGGTTCTGATTGAGTGCCAGGTGAGGGTGTGTACTCCTGACTATTATGGGTCACCCATGTGCTTCCTCCAATACATTCACGTGCCTTTGATTTGGGTATGACAGTATCCCTTCTGCCCACAGTAGCCAATTAGCCCCACATTACTGCTGTTGCCCTTGAACTATCATCTTGCAACAACATTGTTCTGATTTTTCCTGTGTTCATTCAGGCTAATTGTTTAGATCATCCCATTTTTCATATGCTTTTTTCATCCCTAATGCCACATATGTGACATGCTTCTGTCATTGTTTACAACCCACATTGTGCCACAATAGTTACCTGGTTATGTGAATGATTAGACCATTCAGGGCGAGAGAGTATTGGCCTGCTGAAATTTATTTTGAGGGCCTGTTTGCATGTGGAACATGACAGTTGTTTCCTGTCATGTTGAAGTGACCAACCATTGATGTGTACATCTGTCTACAATCACTGTATTATTGTACACTGGATGTGTTGCAGTGTGTGGCACATGCATATTTTGCAACACTATTCTGCATTAATCTTCTCATCATGTCCATGTGACATGGATGTGTGACAGTACTCATTCACTGACATATCGCTGTAGTTGTCGAATTTAACATGGCTATGCTACATTACATCTGTGTGCTGGCATGTGTCATATGTGTAATGGACATGCCACTCAGAGGCTGATGTGTGATGCCAGTGCTACACAACATACTGCGAATGTGTTGCTTTTCCATCTTGGTGTCCTCATTGTCTGCCTTTTTGGCTCCCCTTCAAACTCATTGACAGTGCATGCATGCCAGGGTTATAGTCATGTGGGACATGTGTAAACCATGTACAGGATCTCTGTCTTGTCAGGCCTATGTGTGTGCTATGCTGCTCATGCCTGTTTACATTTCTTGTATTTCATGTTTTTGCAGGTGACGATGCACTTGATGCTGGTGAGGTTCAGGAGATGGTGCAGACCTAGGAGGATTCTCAGCCACGACCAAGCACCACTGGGGGACGTGGTGTGGTGGTGGGTGAAAACACTTTGGTACTGCAGACCATACTGTCGAGGGGTGTCTCTGGGTGTAGCTCCCCAGACCTCTATTCAGGTGCTGAGTCAGATGATGAGACTTATGTGCTGTCGCACGTCAGTGCTTCTGCCAGGGATTCTGTTCTGTCCAACCCACCTGCACCAGGGGTAAAACCCTCTATGGGGATGTCAGTGTTGGTAGGTCCACCTTTGGTGGTTACGGATGCAGGGTCACACTCCACAGCATCTGATCCTGTTCCTGGGCCAGCAGGTCAGAGGGTGAATGCAGTCCTGCAGCCTCAGGCAGTGCCAGCACAGCAAAGTGCAGATCGCTTTGCCCTGAACAGATGTGGTCCCCGCCGACGCAGTGGCCGGGCGCCACCAGACAATACTGTATGGGAAAACTCCATGTACGGTATGGCAACCCAACAGGCAGCATCAGTAGAAATGATGGCTCAGGCAATGGAGAGGGTGGCCACTTCCATTATCCCGCTGAAAGGCAGATGGAGCAACAACAGCAGGCAACAGACTCAATTTGCCAATCACACAGGGAAGACATGTTGGCGTCCAACAGGGACCGACGGGTGGCACTGGAGACTCTTCATATTTCATGTTTTTGCAGGTGACGATGCAGTTGATGCTGGTGAGGTTCAGGAGATGGTGCAGACCTAGGAGGATTCTCAGCCACGACCAAGCACCAGTGGGGGACATGGTGTGGTGGTGGGTGAAAACACTTTGGTACTGCAGACCATACTGTCGAGGGGTGTCTCTGGGTGTAGCTCCCCAGACCTCTATTTAGGTGCTGAGTCAGATGATGAGACTTATGTGCTGTCGCAGGTCAGTGGTTCTGGCAGGGATTCTGTTCTGTCCAACCCACCTGCACCAGGGGTAGAACCCTCTATGGGGATGTCAGTGTTGGTAGGTCCGCCTTTGGCGGTTACGGATGCAGGGTCAAACTCTACAGCATCTGATCCTGTTCCTGGGCCAGCAGGTCAGAGGGGGAATGCAGTCCTGCAGCCTCAGGCAGTGCCAGCACAGCAAAGTGCAGATCGCCTTGCCCCGAACAGGTGTGGTCCCCGCCGACGCAGTAGCCGGGCACCACCAGACAATACTGTATGGGAAAACTCCATGTAAGGTATGGCAACCCAACAGGCAGCATCAGTAGAAATGATGGCTCAGGCAATGGAAAGGGAGGCCACTTCCATTATCCCCCTGAAAGGCAGATGGAGCAACGACAGCAGGCAACAGACTCCATTTGCCAATAACACAGGGAAGACATGTTGGCGTCCAGGGACCGACGGGTGGCACTGGAGACTCTGCGCGAATCCATATCAATAAAGTCACAGGGCCACAGGGAAGCCCTGAGGGTAGAACTCCATAACCTCAGGCAGAGTCTGCTTGAACTTGAGGCTTCCCGAAATGTTAGAGCAGAACAGCAGCTGGAGCAGCTCACACGTTCGCTCTCAGCTGAGCTGCAGGCAACACATGAGGAGATCCGGCCTCACGCAAGCCCATGCGTGCAGAAGTGCAGGCAACACGTGAGGTGCTACATGGGGATCTCCGCACTTTAATCCTCCAGAATCAGACCTTCCAGACCGGCATGCATGCTGCCATGGAGGACCATACCAGGGCTTTGCGTGGGCTGCCTCCCATAGTGCCACCACCTTCTGATGCAGCAGCAGAGGGTGAAGAGAGTGACAGCAGTTCTCCCACAATGGCATAGCCGTGCAGGCCATGAGCCCATGGAGGTATTTTTTTTTCCGCAACATCCACGCAGGTGGGTGTTGGTGTGCACCCTGTCCCCGAACCTCCTGGCTGCCCCCCCACCCCCCTGGCCCGCACATGGCCATTTTTGATTTATTTATTTATTTTTTACAGTGAGTTGCCTTGTGTGGCTCCCGTGGGCATCCACTGTATTCCGGCTGGGCACATGCAGGCTTGTCCTGAGTTTGGTTTATATGCTTGGGTTCGTGACACACACATCCCTCCTGCTTCCTGTTTCCATGGGCTTGCAAAGGGTGTGACCAAGTGACAGTGACTTACACAGTGACATTGGGCTCCCATGAGCTGTGTGGGCAGTCTGTAGTCAATACTGTGTGGACATCCCTAGTGGGTATTGTTGTTGTATTGTACACTGCATGGTGTATTGATAAGTGCTTGTGCATCCATATCTTCCTCCTAATTTGCAGGTTCCTTCCTCATGTCTTCGCAAGGCCGTCTCCTTTGCAGATGAAGTTCATGTTGTATGCAGTACACTGACACATTTGCATGGCAGCAACACTCTACAGTTGGAAGGGGTCGATGTGCTGGCTTATTCAGGTTGTAAGACTACCACTACTTTGACTTAGTACTGTCATGCTTTTGCAATGTTTCATGGTGTGTTGCTGTATTGTGTTGGTGGTAAGTATTTGTTCATGTGTGTTGTTTGTTATTGATTACTGGGAGCATATTGTCTGTGGGCAGTTTCCATTTGGGACAGTGCACTTTGTGACACTTGTGTCAGGTCTTGTGCATTGCTTTGTTTGCTTTCACGTTGCATGACATGCCATAGTGTGTTGGGTGGTGGAGCTGGGGAGGGGTTGGGTGACATGGTGCTGTTTTCATGTTGTATTTTGCAAGGGGGTAATCGATTTAGCAGCATAGATGTATGTCTTATAATGAAACAGCATTGGTGGTGTTTCGGTAGGTAGGGATGCACACAATGTAACACTTCAGGTGACCGATCTCAGGCTGGTATGGTTGTGACAGTTGACTGTCCCTTGTGTCATCATTATTGATTGTCAGCTGGTATGTGCCAGGGCTGTGTGCACTCCACAGGGGTGTGATTTTAGGTGAAGTAATTAGCCACCAGCTGCATACGGGCTGCCTCACCACGTGCCCTTTCCCCTCCCATGCGCAGCGGCCGTGCATGTGGTTGGGGATGTGGGGGCATCACCATGTCCACCGGCAGGCCCGGCATGTTGCAACGTTGTGCATGACACATGCCACTATGATCCTGCACACTACTGGGGGAGCGTATAGCAGCTGCCCACCAGAGGGGTCAAGGGTATCGAAAGCGTGACTTGAGCACTCTGAATGTGCGCTCCACTATGCCCCGGGTTACAATATGGGCTGTGTTGTATCTTACCTTGGGTGGTGTGGTGGGGTTCCGAATTGGCGTCATCAAGTGGGTGCTCAGAGGCTAGGCACTGTCCCCTGGGGAGGTGGTGATGGGTATCATTAGTGGGGTTGTGACATTACTCAGTATCTGACATGCATGCACGTGCAGTGGCATTTATACTCAACAAGCAGCCATGTATCGCCATGCCGCCCAGCTTCTAGGTCCCGGTTTAGGGTTGACATTCTGTAAATGAAACTGTCATGGGTGGACCCTGGATAGTTGGCACATACTGAGGTGATGATTCCCTTGGCATCCCATACTACCTGCACGTTGATGGAATGCCAATGCTTGCGGTTTCTATAGATGTGCTCTGTTGCCCTGGGGGGGACGTAGAGCCACATGGGTGCAATCAATGGCACCTAGCACTTTGGGGAATTGTGCCACCCTGTAGAAATCCTGGACGGCAGCCTGCCTTTCTGCAGGTGTTCTGGGCAGGTATATGTGCCTGCGGACTGATGGGTGTGCAGTCATGATGGCCAACACCTGGTGTAGGCAGCGTGACTGCGTGGCCTGTGACACCCCCCCCCACTATTGCACTGAAATGATCCAGTGGCCAAGAAGTGCAGTACATTAAGCACCTTTTCCAGAGGGCTCAGTGCTTGGGAGCACAGGGTGGGTGATGTGGGTGATGTGAGGTCATCCTCCCACTCACTCACCAGGTCGAGTATTATGTGTGGTGGAAACCTGTACCTCCCATACTCCTGGTCATCAGGCATCCCAAAAAAGGCTGGTTCTGGGTGTACAAATTCTGGGCCTGACTATCCTCCTCCTCCTCCTGCGGTATCCCACGACCACTGCTGCAAGGAACGGTATATTCATCTTAGCATCTGAGCTTGTTTGTTGTTTGCACGCACTTTTATGCTGCATGGGTCCACGTACGCCTGCTTCCTGCTGACGTACGTGTTTCCAGATTAGCACGTCTTTTTTGGCGCACACATTAGCCCCGTTCAATTCCATGAATACGTGTTGTAGGCGCGCGTGTGGGCTTTACGCGCATTTGCCTCCTGTACTTCCCCCGTGACGCCCACATTTTCACGCATTGTTCCCCATTCTGGGTGTTACGCCCCGTGTTACGCCTACTTTTGTTGTGTGCGCTGCGCTATGTGCGCTTTCGCTGGGCGCGTAGCGCACGCTGTTTGAAGACTTGTGCGCCAGCGCGCACCACGCAGGATTTTGGCGCACATCCATGGATTTACACGCGCACAGGTTCCCATGAATCGCTGTGCGTGGGTTTCGCTGCGATTTTCGCACTTGCGCTGCGATTCGCACGCTTTCACACGCTTGCCCGGAAATTTTCTGCGCACATTAATTCCATGAATCGGCCTGTAAATGTTTAATGTAACATAGAAAGAAGGGGGCCGTGCCTGGTCACAAATATACCAGCAACCAGTGATGACTGGTGAGTTTTCTTTTTTGAAGGTGTAAATATTTCCCACAAGTATGTGATTTCGACCGAGTGCAGCGAGAGGGCCCGAACTAACAAAAATGGTATGGGGAGTGGAGGAGGGGTAGGGGGATTATTCTCCCTCCCCAGAGAAAATGTTTTCAATAATGGATTAAAATGGTGCATTACACAGCACACTTTCTGGGAAAATATGGGTAAAATGCCAACAATTTGGCGAAAAGGCCAACAATCAGTTTTGTAGGGTGTAGGGTAAATCATGAAAAAAAGTAAAATGTAAAATAGATGCAAGTCACCAAAAGTGCACAGGACATTTCCCAATGCATTATCATGCTTGCCCCTGCAATATATGTCAGTACAAAAACATGTTTATGCTGGCTGTGCCCATACAGTTCCATGCTGGCTCTACTAACATATGCTAGCATTCCCATAGAAGACCATACTCATGTTTGCTTTAAGATGGGTTTTTTTTATAGTATAATTACTGGCACTCGGCACAAAACTTGCTCTGCCAATATATGCCAGTACCTCTGTGTAAGAACATACTCCTGTTGGTTTGCCCATTAAAAGTGACATGTTACAATATGAAAACCTGTCCAAACTGGCTCCATTGTAAGCAAGTCTAGACCCATAAGAACACTTATCATGCTTGATTCATCATAGATGCTCAGTTCATAACAAATATACATGCTGCTACACCAAAACTTCAGTCTAGCAAGGTAATACTACTTATCATGCTTGCTTTTTTAAATATTCTGAGTAATAAATGTCATGCCACAGTAAGCAATGGCTAGACTGACTGCACCAAAAAGCCAGTCTAGCCAGGGAATGACACACATGAACTTGACTCTGCCCAAAAATACCAGTAAAACGTGCAAAGTCAATAAGGGATGTGGCAAAAATGTTCCAGTGAACCCCAGTCTCAAAGGGCCGTATACACACATGCATCCCCTTTCACCAACCGGTCACTCACTCATGATATGATATGGCATTTATAATGTGCCTATACGCAAGTGTTTCAAGGCACAATATGATATGATGTCATTTATAACACACCTTTACACAAGTCTTTCCAGGCGCGACAAGACGAGGGAGGGAAGACAGAGGGAGGACAAGACAAACGATCTTACTAGGCCTTGTGTCATTCAGATTGTGCAAGTGCAAGAACGAGAAGTGCAAGGGGAAAGGGAAGGGAGAAGTGCAAGGCAGAGGGGAGGGGATAACAGGGCGGCAATGCTCTGAGTAAATGCAGGCAGGGCAGTACTGCTCTGGGTAGTGCAAGGAGAACAAGGGACTGTAGGGTTACAGTTACAGCCCCTAAGTGAGTGGTAGGCCCGTAGGCAGAGCAAGGGTGACAAGAAAGAGCCTGGTACCCATTGAGACTCTGAGGGTAGCAAGCAACCAGTCAGTACAGCAGACAAGTAGGCCAGGTTAGTCAGCAGGGGAGGGAGAGAGAGAAAGCAGAGGGCAAGAGGAACGTTTGAGCTGCTTCCGGAAGTTCAGGTGGTCTGGCTTGAGTTGAGAGGGGCAGGGAGACCATTCCAGAGGGAGGCGCCTGCAGAGAGAGAGATACCCCCCACTCTCTGCCTGTCGAAGCATCTAACCCTTAGAGAGTTAGAGGTAGGAGAGTGAATGGCTCGGTAAGGAAGGTATTACCCATACATCCCCTCTCGGATTCACTCACACTGGATTCAACACACAGGCACACACCAAACCCACCAGAACATTCAAACACTCACTACATGTATACTCATTCACCCACCAGTCACTCACTCACATCTTATCTTACATGCACTCATTGCATTCTCTACACAGGCACACCCCACCCACCCAGAACATTCAAAAACACACTATCACATTCCCCCAGCAGTCACTCACTCATACACCTTTTCTTACCTCGACCCATTGCATTCTCTACACAGGCACACACCCATCCACTCACTGCATTCTCGACAGAGGCACACACCCACCCAGAACATTAAAAAACACACATCACATCACATCTCTTCTCATTCAACCACCAGTCACTGACACCTTCTCTTACATCCACACATTGAATTCTCTACACAGACACATAGCCACCCACCAATCCAGAACATTCAAAAACACACATCACTTCTCATTCACCCACCAGTCACTGAAACCCTTTTCTTACATCCACTCATTGCATTCTCTACACAGGCACACAAATCCCAGAACATTCAAAAACACACATCACATAACATCACTTCTCATTCACACACCAGTCACTCACACCCTCTCTTACATCCGCTCATAACATTCTCTACACAGGCACACACCTACTCAAAACATTCAAAAACACACATCACATCTCATTCATCCACCAATCACTCACACTTTCTCTTACATCCACTCATTACATTCTCTACACAGGCCCACACCCATCCACTCATAGCATTCTCCACACAGACACACACTCACCTACCCATAACATTCAAAAACACACATCACATCACTTCTCATTCACCCACCAGTCACTCACACCTTCTCTTACATCCACTCTTTACATTCTCTACATAAGCACATACCCACCCACCCAGAACATTCAAAACCACACATCATATAATTTCTCATTCACCCACCAGTCACGCACACTTTCGCTTACATCTACTCATTACATTCTCTACACAGGTACACACCCATTCACTCATTGCATTCTCTACACAGGCACACACCCACCCACCCACCCACCCACCCACCCAGAACATTCAAAAACACACATCACATAACATCACTTCTCATTCACGCACCAGTCACTCACACCTCCTCTTACAACCACGTTTTACATTCTCTACACAGCCACACAGCCACACACCCACCCACCCAGAACATTCAAAAACACACATCTGATCACATTACTTCTCATTCACCCGCCAGTCACTCACACCTTCTCTTACATACACTTATTGCATTCTCTACACAGGCACACACCCACCCACCCAGAACATTCAAAAACACACATCACATCATATCACTTCTCATTCACCAACCAGCCACTCACACCTTCTCTTACATCCACTCATTGCATTCTCTACACAGGCACACACCCACCCACCCAGAACATTCAAAAACATGCATCACATAACTTCTCATTCACCCACCATTCACATACATACATCTGACACGTACTTTACACATAAAAAATACACATCATATTACAAAAAAAAGCCTTCTTACCTTTTTCTTGCAGCTTCAGTCCGTCCTTCAAGGCACCCTTGGCTCATCCGCGCTGCTCACAAACAGGAACCAGGAAGCTGCCGTAAGAGCTTCCTAGTTCCTGTATGTGAGCTGCAAGAAAACAGAGGGAGAAGGGATTGGAGCTGAACGTGGTATGTGACATGTGCCACATGTCACAGTCCGCTCCAACCCCTACTGAGTGCCTCCCCAGCCCAGCCTTCACCCTGATGGGTGAGGATTTGGCAGGGAACCCACCAGACGTGGTGTGATGGGGCCCCCATGCCGCGGAGGCGTCCGATCCACCAGGAGCTATGTTTTATTTTTGCAAACATTTTTCAATTTTGGGTTGCAAGGGAATCCCCAGGGGTGCAGCTGTGACCCCCGGTGATCTGCAAATTATGTACCTGCTCTCAGTCCAAACCTTGTGTGAGATTACAGTGCCTATTCTCTCCAACTCACCACATTTTCTGGATACGATACCTGCTGATTTGCCACTGTAGGTGAAATCAGATCCTTTTGTTTTTGGTGGTTATGGAGGAGTATGTGACTTGACGTGAGCGCGGACTGAGCTAGTGTCATGCGCAAGCCACACACCTCTCACGCCGCTGCTCTTACTTTCCCTGCCTGCCAATTCTTCTGGACTCTGCGCTGTCCTGCCTGTTCAGTCCAGCCTCTTCTTGCCCTGTTCTGCCTGCTAGGGGTTGCCTGCCCTGCCTGTCTGCTTAGACCTGCTCCGTCCTGCCTGTTCTGTCTAGCCTGTTTTGCCTGCGTGTTCTGCCTGCCTCGTCAGTCTTTCCTGCTATCCTTTCCACTGGCACCTCCTACGGGCCTGGGTCTGTCCAACTTCTCGCTTACCATCTTTGGGACATCTTTGGAGGTCTACATGCCAGCAGCCAAAACAACACTGTGCCTTCTTTGAGGAGTCAGGAATGTAATTCAGACACAAGTTAGACGTGGTTTTGGCTAAAGACTTCTATTGATAAATAAAAATGGGCTGGGAAAATGCCTTGCTGTCCCTGCACTACAGGTGTTTCCCTACCTGAACTCAAAACGAAGGATCTGTCAGTATCAGAATGTCCAAAACAAAACAGTCCTGTGTCCAAAGTACTATTCTGACCCTAACATTCTAAGGAAATTAATTATAAAGTGAAAAGGATAATTTATTTGGCCTTCGGTGTTCTGGAAATGTTCAAATGGGAAAAAAGAAATAAGTAAGTCCAACAACAAAGTCTCTCGAAGATATTGTTCCTTGCTCCAGAGGTTGTCTCCCTTCCCCTGGATTCTTTTTCACGTTTTCTTACAAATAACAGTTGTCTTTCCTCTTGATCAATACCAAAATCATACACAACTTTCTTTGGCCTTTTGGTTTATCAGGATATCTTTTGTACTCTGCCGCCAGGGTTTCTTTGCTCTCTGGTATTCACACCCTTATAATTGCCTGGTATACTCTCCTTCCAGGGCTTCTCACCTGTGTGCCTCTGTCCTCAATTCCAGTCTTGATAATTCACCACATTAGTCCTTTTGGCTAATTCAGTGTGTTCATTGTATGTTGACTTGTTAGTGTTTTGTTGACACTTCCACTCTTGGTAATTCACCACCTTAGGCTTATTGGCCAACTCACTCTCACAGGGTGTGGGGAGTTGAAGGAGGGCCATGCAAATGCCTTTGTGCATTTGAAAAGGCAATCATTTGTGATTTGTGAATGGCAGCAATTCTCCTAATTTACTGTTAATGTTTGGGTGATAGCACCAGTTTGGGATGGGGATTGGTCTTTTAGCTGCACTGTTTGACTACCTAAAAGCTCTTACATGGAGTCACAAAATGACCCCTTGTCTTTTTTAAACTAATTTATTTCCCTCCCTTGCCCCATTTTAAACTTTCTAATGTGTTGTGTTTTGCCAGTCTGATATACAAAAAAGCGTATGCTTATAACTGCAAGCTTCAGGTTGTGTGTCTTCAAGGCTTGAAAGTAAATTGCAGAGCCAAAAGAAGAACGTATAGGATTACATTACCTTGCATTCCCCATATGCTTCATTTATGAATGGGGAGTATAAAGGTAAAATCGTACTCTACTTCATTTCTCACATATTTGTTAGGTTAGTTTGCTACATATTTTTGCTTAATTACTCATATATTTGTTAGTTTGGTTTATTATATACCACAGCTGAGACAATATGGGGCCAGTTAAGAGCCTAAATTGAAGATTGGCCTCACATCGCAGCTTCTCCAATTAATTAAAGAGTGGTCTTGGGCAAATCATTTTCCCTTATTGTACCTGATCTGCCAACATTGTAAACCCATAGATGTGATCCAGTTTATAGTATACACGTTACCAAAATGCATCATTCATAGTTTAATAGGTTCTGTGTGATTAAATCGAGGAGATTTGGTTGAATCCAAATCCATATAATTGGATATACATAGATATACTTTACATGTTGCTCCATTTATAATAATCATATGCACATCACAAAGTTATTCATCCCTATTACGGTACTACAGTATAAAAGATTGATGTCACACCTTGTGATGTAATTTTCTGCACTGTCAATACATATGCAAATTAAGGGCCTACTGGATCTTTTTCTGCACAGTGCCTCACAAATCCTATAATGGGCCCTGCTCTCATTTTTGATCCCATGGAGAAAACCTCTATGGTCTACACATATTCCTTCACCTATACAACCCCATCCTGCCCTATGTAATGGACACAACTAATCTCCATGACCTACTCCTATCCCTTTACCCAGGTTGGCTACAAGTCTTAGCCACAGACTGAGGTCTAACATGTTCTCCCACACAGACTCTCTTATCCCAAACCACATGCTGGAGAGATTTTCTGTTGCCTACTCTTATCCCTCCACACAGACTGTCCTACCCACCACACTTGACAGTCACAGAGTTGTAGTACTATTCAACCACAGAGACTTTCTTATCGTACTTCATGTGTTGCAAGGCTTTAATAACTGATTCAGTTCTGCTTGTTATTAGGTCACCTGTCTCTTGTCACACCTCTTGTGTTGCATGGACTGTCATGGGGAGTTGGACAGTAGGTCTGAGAATTGTGCAACAAGATACTAACCACTGACCTGAATCAGATGAGGCAGCTGTGTAATGAAACCTCCCATGGGAACTCTGCCTCCCTCAGTTTATGAGACAGGAAACTGAGGAGTGCCTAAGTCCCAGCGAAACCCTCTGGGGCAAAAAAACCTTGATGGCTGGAGTTGTGTGCAGTGTGTCAGCGTGTGTCTCCAGGCGAAGTACTTGCAAGTCGAAGATTTCTCCGAGATATCAGGTGGGCTGTGTCATTAGAGGGTACAACGGAACATGATTCAGGATGTCGCTGTTGTGTCTGGAGTTCTAAGCGGTAAGTAAAGAAGACGCTAGAGAAGGAACTCGGAGGGGATGAAATCATGCATAAATGAGGATTGGGTGTTAACCAGTCCAGTACTGCAGTGACTTTGGATGGATCCATCGAAATGCTTTGAGCAGACAAGATGTAACCTAGATAGGACACTTGGGATCGATGAAACTCGCATTTCTCCATCTTTCAGTATAGATTGTTTGACTGGAGAAGCCTTAAGACCAAACGTACATGTTGGATGTGATCTTTTTCAGTAGGGGAAAACAACAGGAAGTCATCTAAATAAATCACGACAAAATGTAGAAATACGTCTGCTAATAGATGGTCCATGAACCTTTGGAATATTGCGGGCGCATTGGAGAGTCCAAATGGCATCACATGGTATTCATAATGTCCGAACGGTGTTCGGAAAGCAGTCTTCCATTCATCCACTTCCACAATCCTAATTAAATGATCTGCCCCATCGAAGATCAAGTTTGATATATAGTTGTTCTGTTCAAGGCCTCCAGGATATCGGGTATTAGATGCATTGGGTAACGATCCGGGATCCTATTCTTGTTGAGGCCTCGATAGACCACACAGGGATGCAGCTTTTCTGTGTTCTTTTTCGGTATAAAAAATAACTAAGCGCCTGCAGGTGAGGTAGACTCAGAAATCAAGCTGTTTTGTAGATTGGTCCGCAGGTATTCTTTAAGGATCTTCTTCTCTTTTTGAGAAAGCCTATACATACGCCCGAAGGGAATTGGCTGGTCGGGTACTAATTCAATGTGGCAATTGTCTTTTCTATGTTGTGGTAAAGCAGCGAATTGAGGAGTGGAGAACACTTTCACGTATTCTGTGTAACAATTAGGGAGCCCACACATCTGGCTCAATATGGCTGGTGGGGTATACTGAGGACAGGAAGGAATGGTACGTATACCAATAGCACCCTGGGTTAAACAGTGAGAGACACAGTAGTCAGTCCCCAGAATATGGTGCCTACTGTCCAATTCACATAAGGATTGTGTAATCAGAGTCAAGGCAATCCCAGGATTACGGGAAAATGGGCTGCTCTTATTATGTTGAAGCTGATGTGTTCCATGTGGGAAGCGATCTTGCATGAGATGTCCTTGGTTTGTTCCTTGATGGGTCCTGACACCAAAGGACTTCCGTCCACTCCCTGGACTGGGATAGAAACCAGTTTGGCGATACAACCAATGCCCTTCTCTTGAGCCCATTGATTGTCAACAAAGTTACCGGCAGCTCCACAGTCCACCAGGGCTGGGACGTCTTGGATTACTCTTTCCCCTAGATGTAATTGCAGGAGTATGACTACCACAGGGGTTTCGATGGTCTCAGTGTTCTGGGAGATGAGAGCTGGATTTGGGGAACTTTGTACATACACCCAGGTCGAGGTTCACCTTATGACCGGGCATGGGAGTTTCCCCACCTCCTAGGTTTGTTCCTTCTAGGTGGGGCCACAGGACATTCTCGCACCAAATGTTCTGAAGAACCAAAATACATACATAATCCCTTAGAATGACTTGGTCCCTTTCCTGTTAGAGAAGAAACTCAGAGGGGATGAAAACATGCAGAAATGGGGACCGGGTGTTAACCTGTTCTTAGGGTGGTAGGAAACCTCAAAGATGGAGTGATGTGGAGCAGTCTTGTAATTGGAGATAAGCGGGTCCGTGAAAGTCCTTGTGCGTACTGGACAGGGGCTGCAGGGAGATATAAAGTCAATAAAGCGGGACTCGGAGGGCAGAGTTTCGAAACTATAAACACAGACCATTTTACCGTCTCACTGGTTAGAGCACAGCCGAAGCAGAATGATAGAATTTAATATCTTGCAACTTGTTAGGCGACAGCGGGATGCCAAACAAGCGCAGGGACATGGGAGAGGCAATCGAACAAGGAGACACGCGGGATGAATCTGATGGTGTTTCTTCACCGAAAAACCTGTTGGAACGGAAGAGCAAAGTTAAGGGACGATAGGAAGGAGTCGAGCAAGGGTTCCCTAGGAAACGCACTTACGCAGCGTCTGTTGCTGGAGTATCGATGCGCAGAGCTGCAGTTGCGTTCCTCTGATTACCCGGGCTCGAAGGCAGCAGGGGCAGAGCACATCCGAAAGCTAGCACATTCAATGTCCTGAATGAATGGGATAAGTGGGCAGCCATCCTGGGAGAGGCAGGAGGTATAGAAGCCACATAGCACACACCTTCCCGGCGCAACCAGGACCAGTGCCTGTAAGGGGTTATGACATGGACACTCTGCTGTCCTCTGTACAGCACAAAGGCTCTAGGCTTGAGCCTGTCATGAAGTGTGTCTCCTTCTGACGGTGCTGGAGCCTTTGGCCATAATACCATTATTAGCTCCTGTCCAGTCCAAGATGGCGCCCGCCATTGCTGTTTCCAGAATTCCAGTTCTGGGGCAAGCTAAGCAGCAAAGAACTCACTATTTCAGGAGCTAACTCCGACTTGGATGCCGCGCCTTATTGCGTGAGTACCCTTGTTTGCGTTATGCTGTTTCCCTTCTGCGATTCTGGAGCCTTTGATGTTTCCTGATTCCTTCCGTTTTCTCCACTTGCCTACCTGCCTGCCTCCCTATCTTTTCTGTAAGTGTCTACCGCCCACTGCCTTTCATTCCTTCCTGCCTCAGCTCCCTCCCTTTTCTGAATTCCTTGCTGTGGATGCCAGCTTCCTAGGTTTTGATCAGCGTTCTGTGCTTCTTGCTCATCCTCGTCCTGGCTTACTGACATCTCCTGTGATTGGATAAAGCAAGGAGAAGAAGGTCTACTGCAGGGTTTTCCATTGTTTAGGGTTTTTTCTTCAAGAGCTTTGGTCTAACTCTCTGGGACTGACTTGCTTAGCTTATACAAGGCAATCATCAGGGTGGCTTCCTCCGGAGGTCGAACGTTCTACACCAAGGCCAAGCCTCACAAAAATATGGTAATGCCTCCCCTTGACAGAATAAGGTGCCATTGAATTCACACTCATAGTTTCTCAAGTATGGACCAGGGACAGCTTTTGGGGACTGTGCTATCATTAATTGACAAAGTCCAAGCATTAAGACAGGAGAATGTGACTCTGAGACAGATGATCACTGCTCGAGAGGCTATGGTCCTTCAATCTATGCTTACTGGCCTATTCTGCAGGAAGTATTCTGGTTAACCAAAAAAGCTATGAACAAATTCCTTAACGCTTGTCTAATACATTTAATCTTTAAACCACTATTCTGGATTGTGCTGGATACAGCATTGGTCATTTGACTGGTAGTGTCCTGGTGTGGGCTACCCCGCTTGTTACCACTTCAACCCCCTTGCTGGACCAGTAAGACGCCTCTCGTATCGCAATGCATGTTATATTTGGCAGACAAGAATTAACATTTGCGACCCAGGAGATATGGCTAGATTATCAAGAGGGAGATTCCTCTCTTTCGGAATATGTTACCTGTTTTAAACAATTGGCTGATGAAACCAATTGGCCAGAAGACACTCATTTTGTCCTATTTAGGTGAGGTTTGTGAGAAGACCTCAAGAATGAACTAGCCTGTGTACAATGTCCTGCTAACTTTCAAGAATTAATCACCATAGACCTGCAATTGGATTATTTGCTAGTGGAAAAACACATGGAAAGTGGGTGAGACTCTCTGTTTCTTTCACCTCCTACCGAACTCCGCCTTTAGACTTGAAGAAAAAGATCATCTTACCCCAGAAGAGAGAAGTCATAGACCCAGTCATAACAGAAACTACTTCTGTGGAGCAGAATCAATGTTACCAAGAAAGTGTAGAAAGGATTCTACCCTCTGCTCTCCTAGGGATTTCCTAGGGATTTCAGTCAAACTTTGCTCGGACTCAACTTGCATTAGCTGCGTACCTGCTTTAATTGACTCTTGTGCCACAGGACAAATTGTAGACAATCAGTGGGCCCAGAGCCATGGTATGCCTACAACAAAGAAAAGAATGGTAGTTCCAATTGAAGGAGTGGACGGTAACTCTGTGATGTCAGGACCCATGTCAGCCAATAAAGGTTTGATCGGGATGAGAACTGCAAGACATCAAGAGGCTATCAGGTTTGACTTGATTCGAGCCACTTATTTTTCAGTGCTACTAGGGTTACTCTGATTCAGAACACACAACCCCTATGCTAATTGGGTTGCTAATACATTGTTCTTGGGTTCAGAATGTTGTGTTACCTCCTGCTTGTCCAGTCCTGACCATATTGATCAGGTTTCAATGGCCCCTCTGCAACCAATGTTGACAACCACTATTTCCAATCTTGACCTGCTTACTGCCAAATATTGTGACTTCTCCAATAGTTTTTGTGATGGCATGGAGTAGTCTCTACCACCACATAGGGCCTATGATTGCACTACTGACTAACAAACGAATTCAGTGGTACCCTTTGGAAGGATGTTTATATTGTCAGAGAATGAGAAGACTGCCGCCTCGGAATACTTACAGATCAATTTGAAGAATGGGCTTATTACTAAATCCAAGTCCCCTGCTGGAGCTTTGATATGTGTTGTTCCCAAAAAAGACAGAGCTGAGTTATGGCCTTGCCTAGACTACCGAGGGCTGAATCATGGTACCATTGAGGACAAATATTATCTTATTCGGATTTGGGAAGGAGATGAATGAACACTGTTTGGCCACTACGAATACCATGTTTTACCAGTGGTCTTCCAGAGGTACATGGTCCATGTGTTCAGCGATCATATGTTTCACAGTGTCATTGTTTATTTGGATGACATTCTGGTATTTTCATCATCAGAGCATGATCACACTATACATGTCCAAGAAGTCCTACACAGACTACGAGATCAACCTCTCTTAGCTAAACCAGAGAAGTGTGCCTTTGACCTGAAATCTAGCTTCTATTTGGGATACATTCTATCCCCTGAAGGAATTGCGATGGATCCTAAAAAGATCTCAAACATTCCTGTGTCTCTCTCATTTTTACCGGAAATTCGCTCCTAATATTTAATTCCTAGTGGCTCTAATAACAGATGCCCACTTCAGGAAAGAAACCGTTTACCTGGACCACACAAGCCGAAAGAGCCTTTCAGGAATTTAAAGAATATTTTATCTCTGCACCTGTTCTTCGCTATCCCGATACTACCACACTGTTTATTGTTGAGACAGATGCATCGCAATGTGCAGTGGGAACCATTTTGAATCAACTAGCCGAGTTTGTCATGAACATCCAATAGCTTATCTGTCCAGGAAGTTGACATCGTACAAACGGCACTATTCTCTTCTGGAGAAAGAACAGTTGCAGATAAATAGGCATTCCAAGAGTGGTGATATCTACTATCGGGGACATTCTTTGCAGTGAAGTACAAACTGATATTCAATCAATGGAATATTGGAAAAACAGACAAGAAAGATGATCCTACTTTTGTTTCCAATTCGATTTCTGCATCATATGTACTCCGGGATCTCAGAAAATTCTAGCAGATGCCTTGTCTGGACAATTTGATGGTCCTGAGACTCGTGAAGCTTCAGATTGTATTGTGAATCTTACTCAGATAATTTCCCACTTGTTGACATTCCTAGAAAGGGCTCCGAAGGCCACTTTAGTGTTTCCTTATGAACAAAGCCTGAAGACATTGAAAACGTATTCTCTTACTAAGAACCAAGATCTTTTATTTTTCCAGAACTGCTTGTTTATTCCAACCAAGGCATTACAAATACAAGCCATATGATTCTGCCATTGCACCTCGGCCGTGGGACCCAGAGGGATCCTTTCTAATAGGAACCTGCTTGACAGACATTTCTGGTGGCCCTCAAGGGCCCAATACATCAAATAATATGTACCACAGTGTTCCATTTGTGCCCATTCCAAGGTACCCCATCATAGACTTTTATGTATGTATTGACAGTACAACAAGCCCCAGGGAAAACTATTTCTACAGATTTCATTGTGGACTTGCCTCCTTCTGATGGGTGCACTGCTATTATGACGCCGTCTACTGATTTAAGAGAACATGAGACCTCTGTCCCGGTTAAGGTTAGTGTATTATGGATTTAACTTTACATAGCTCATTGACTTACACATGTATCATAGGTGATTTGAATCTTCATCTACTATCTGTTGCAAATGATGAAGTAGCAAAAGTAGAAAATATTTGGAATACTATAATGTTTGAAAGAAATTTTGTCATGGTAAATGGCTCAGTGCCGGGGGACATTCCTCCTGAACCCATCTGGCATAGAGACCAACAATTGGCAATCATAGACTATATCTTTGTAGATAGGCTTCTTCTGATTACGTGGTCCCTTTGCGGGACCCGACCTTAACGGCTGGTCTCCACCAGCCATTAAAGTAGGGACCCGCAAAGGGACCTTAGTGCTAAGTACAGTACCGCAATTTGCGGTACCGTACTTAGTGCCTTCCCCATTCCCATAGAGCCCTACGGGGCAAAAATGGGAATGGGGAAGGGGAAGGGCCATGGTTCAATGGGGAATTACCATCCTGCCAACCTTGGAATGGGGTGGTAATTCCCCATTGAACCATGGCGGACCCGTTACAACACCGCGCCATGGTTTAGCGCCGGTGTTGTAATGAGGGCCTATGACTGTTATACCGTCAAATTTAAGCAACCATAATCAACTATGACTCATCTGTAATTTTGCAACCCCACGTGAGACCCCGCGTGAGACATCCTTGCGCAACAAATATACAGCGAATATTTTGGTAAATAACGCTGGTAACTGAACAAAATGGACTATCTAGAGAACACACTTCTGAAAAATGTCCAGACAATAAATCATCATGAGGGTGGGTGTTATGTTCAGGCGATGCAATTGTATGAACAGATACATTTGTTAGAGGGCGGTCGACGTAATAGACACTCCCACGCATTTGACCTGGAGTTGAAGCACAAAAAGACACAACAAGAAGAGATTTGCGAAATTTGAAATTTGAACCCCTCAAGACAAAATACATTAAAAAGAAACATTTAAGAACATCATACAAATCCTGGCTATGGTCAATGAAGTCATTTCAATACCAAAAAGATGGTGAAAGAATGCTGGAACAAATTTTTAAAAAATGCTCTGGTGGAATTTGGGCTTTATTAAACAAAGGGTTGCTTAATTTGCAAATCTCAGTGCAACTCAACCCTGTATCTCAAGAAGCGTGGCAGGTCTATTATGGCGAGACATACCGCTCACCATTTCCCAATTTGGACCTGAGTTTTACTAATGTGAATATGGATTGTACTTTTCCAATAGAGATCAATGACATTCTATAATATATATCCAAATTAAGCCAGTCCCGGGTGACTGGCCCAGATGGGTTACATAACTCTATGATCAAAGAGCATCCACAAGAATGGGCCCGCATCCTATACCAGATTTTTTATTAATATCTTTGACACAGGCTATATACCTGCTTCCTGGAAAAATTCAATCATCCTCCCAATTTATAAGAAAGGCAACAGGGCGGATCCCAGTTCTTATAGACCTATAGCTCTGCTGGACTGCCCAGGGAAGATCTTTGCCCACTTATTGTTGGTGGAATTTAACAATTGGTTAAATAGTCAGAACCTTCGTGATTCATATCAAACGGGTTTTATTGCAGGTGTAGGAACAACCCTAAATTTAATCACACTCAACAGCATCATAGAGCGGAAACATCAACGGAAACTGGCAATCTATGCAGCATTCATAGACTTACGGACTGCATTTGATGCTGTTCCAAGAGAGCTCCTCTATACAAAAATAATGGAGATTGGATGTCCATGGTATATACTCAAATGGATAGTTGAACTGCATACTAAAACCACCGTCCAAATTCGCTTAAGTAATGATGGTCATTTGTCTAATTCTATAGAGACAGAGCGAGGCCTGAAACAAGGCTGACTATTGGCGTCTGCCGTATTTAATTATTTTATTACAGATATAGGCGGATTCTTTAGTGATCTGGTAACTGATTCACAGAGACTTAATGGATTTCAAATAAAGTGGCTTTTATATGTAGACGATATGGTTTTAATATCCAAAACGCCAAAAGGCTTAAAAATCATGTTAGGAGCCCTTGACACTTATGCGCAGAAACACTGCATAATGATCAATAGAACCAAAACACAAGTGATACAATTTTGGAATCAAAAGCAGAGATTAGCTCGACATGTATGGCGTATACAAAACGCGTGACTGCAAGTTGTTACTTCTTACGAATATTTGGGTATATGCGTTAATAACTACTGGGGGGGATACACCCTTTGAAGATCAAATAAGATTAAAACAACAAACAGCGCTTTCACAAGCACGCATTATAAAAGCCTGTTGCAAATTTACAATAACGCCTTTACTCATTTATCATAAACAAAAGTTGACACCTGTGATCATGTACGGAATGGAAACCAAAACCTGGAAATCATATACATACTGGTCTAAACTAGAAGGCCACTTTTGGAAGAATGTTTTGAATCTACCAATGTCTGAACTAATGCCCATTTTAAGGTATGAACTAGGTCTAATATCACTGTACACCTTATACAAATGGAAGGTATGTTCGTTATATCGTAAATGCATTATGGGTCGAATAAAAAAAGGCCTCCTGGAAATAATTTCTGGCTATCTAACAACCTCACTGGACTCATTTCCTAACTTTTCTGCGTACAAAAGTGCAAAAAATTATGGATGATGCAGGTATTTCTGAACCACTACTACGAGACAATCCAAATAAGGCTAAATATGAAATATGGGAGTATGATTGGATTCTAACAAGATTATGATGAATGCAATACCAAAAATTTAAACAAGAGCGGTTTGTATTAAAATGCTATAATTCTCCTTAAGATTATCGCGTTAAATCATCCAACCCGCGCCATGGTGGTGATTTTCTGCGCTTTAGGCTAAATATATGGCCGGCGCGAGAAATTTTGTACAAAATAAATATTTTGTCGGCAGAAGAGTCAAAGTGTAGATTCTGTAAAGAAAAGAATGAAACTCTGAGACATTTGCTTACAGAATGTTCTGTGTTACTAGTCCAAAGATGCACCAATTTTAAAAAACTTTTTGAGAATCACATAGTTATGACTAGTGAGCAATTGTGGGTCTTAATATTTCATACTAACAGAAAATCTGTAAAAAATGCAACAGTTAATTTCTTGAGGAATTTAAGCTTGTAGGGACCCCTTGTAGGGACTGTTTATTAAAATGTATTTAATATGTGATATCATCAATGATCTGCTGGAGGTTAGTCTTATCAGTGCACAGTGGTGGTGGGAGTTATGCTTGCTTAGCTTACCATAACTGGTGAATTTCTGGGGTTTTTGGTTTTTACTGGTAACTATAACATCCCTTTAACAACGTTTTTTCATTGGATTTTTGAGGTTTTATTAGTGCAACTTAACCATAACGTCCCTTTAACAAAGTTTTTTGAGTGAATATATATATATATATATATATATTCACTGAAAAAACTTTGTTAAACAAACGTTATGGTTAAGTTGGACTAATAAAAACCTATGAAATTCAAAGAAAAAACGTTGTTAAACAAACGTTATGGTTCCAAGTAAAACCGAAAAAACCCTAAAATTCGCCAGTTATGGCAAGCTAAGCAACCATAACTCGCGCCACCACCGTGCACCGCTAAGACTAACACCCAGGACATCAAAGATGACATCACAAATGTCAATGATGACATCACTGATGACATCACATATCTGGGCCACTTGTTTTTGTTCCTTGACATATATAGGCCAAGTGGTTTTGTTCACTGGCAGTCAGAATAATACAATTTAAAAAGGTGCTATATGTTTAGATGTTAACCTTGTCATATGTTCTTTAAGTACTTTCCTTAGGGTTTGGTCTCAGCTCATGGTGCACATACATGGGGAAATGAGCAGGCCTCAAACACACAATTCATTTGTATACATGAAGATAAACTTTAATGTCATTAACATTTTCTGATGATGCAGTTTCTTTCTTCCTTACTTTAGTTTCCCTGTATGTCCCTCTGATTTGTATGCATTGTGGTGCTTCATATGTATTGTTTGTACCAGCACAAGTGCTGTAAGTCTTGAATTGTTAGCTAGTTATTACATGTTTAACATTACTCAAAACTTTGATAAGGGAGCATTCATTATTGTACTATCCAAAATAACAATATTATAAATAGTGTACATCTATGGTGCATGCTGCAGTCATTGCCTATGTTTATATATGAATAGGTTTCTGTATTAACAACAACACTCCAATACAATGATATTAGATGAGTACATTCTTTAATAGATTAAGTAGTTCATGATAGGTCTCCCGATCACTCCTGACATCATGTTATCAACAATATTAGCACAACTCCTTGTAGAGACTTTTCATCAAAATGTATTTCACGTGTGATGTCATCAGTGATGTCATCAATGATATTTGTGATCTCATCTATGCCACAAGGCTAAGGAATCAACTGCCCAGGATGACATTATAAATATAGACCTCTCCACTCAGTTTGAAGATACTTCAGAAAAAGCCATCCCAGAAATAATACCATATTTTCACCAGATGGTATAAGAACAGATCAGTATGGTTGATGCGTGTGAGACAAAAGAGCAGAAACAAAAGTTAAAACAAATATTTATAGATTTTCAGAAAGTTTTCTTTGTAATTCATATGATATGATTGGAGACATGCTTCTCTTTACTACACAACCATTGATTATGACCATAATATGGCACCAGTAATTGTAAAACGATACTTGTTACCTGTAGCATTCATGGAATCACTCATGGAGATTATCGAGAATTTAGAAACATGTGGGATTATTCAATCAATTCACAGTACTTTTAATAACTCAGGACTAGAAATATTGAATCCAAAAGGGCAGTGGAGACTATGTTTCAGGCATAAGGAAACTGAACAAGAGAATATACATTTCACTGTGGCATATCCCTTACAATGGTCAAGGCCTTGCACAGATCCAGGGTTCACTAATATACAATGCCCTCGATTTGACTAATTGATAGTAGACTATCTCGGTATTCTGTGAACACCAATATCAACTTGCCTTCACCTATGGGGGCAGCAGTAAGCATGGACCATACCTCCTTTCGGGAATATTAACAGTAGAAATTAGTTCAATATATTCCTACATAATGCTACGCCTGATCTTGTAGAAAGAGGGCATGTGGCTTATGTGGGTGACCTACTGATTAAAAGTTGACGAACACCTGGAGGAGATCTGCCACATGGTGACTCAACTGAGAAAAGCAGGTGCAAACGTATCACTTCAGAAAGCCGAGTGGTGCAGCACTACAGTAAACCTTTTGGGCCATGAAATCCCAGCCAAGGGTATTAATTGTGAGAAGACAAAGGTTGAATCTTGGGGTTACAGAGATCAAAATCAAAATGGGGCGACGTTGACTCACGCATCCAGTGATGATTGTGGCTTCTCACAGAACACCTGTTTTAATAGGAAACTATTTACCTATGAGGCTTTTGTCCTTGATAGATTGTGTGAACTATGTCCTCTAGACCCAAATTCACTGCCCAAACTAAAGAGAAGTAGTCAGTATGTCATTTTGAATGGCATCTGTCATTTGATTGAACAACATACTGACTGAGTAGAGATTAATTTCCAAAACACTCAACTCCCAGACATCACAATCATATCTGTGAAAGAACAAGATGGAAGTGAAAGGACTCCCACTTTACATTTGAGTATCAATCTTCCGAAAAATAATGAGTGGTTCTCCACTGTGGAGGAAAATATCCTGAAATTGCATCCACGGCAGACCTCCAGTGAGGATCAAGGCCAACTTGAGGATAACAGAAAAAACATAATCATTGGTCTAATGCCACTACAAAGAAAAGGTGAACTTATATTCCTCCAGATTCAACTTAATAAAGGTAAATAAACAGTTCTCTGCAAAATGTGTTTATCTCAAGAAAAACTTTTTTCAGAGAAATTTTACTATGGAAATTGCAAAAGGATCAAAAGATTTCCACATTTAATCTGATTGATAAATGGGAATCTTGATGTGATAGATTCAAAACACATGTTTACCAGCAGGTGCATGCATGTAAACATTCTAGGCCATGAAATCACAGCCGAGGGTATTAATCCTTAGAAGAAAAAGGTTGAGGCTCTCCTGAAATTGAAAAACCCCCCCAAATCTACGTAAATTACGCAGCCTTTTAGGATTGACTAACTACTATCGAAAAATCATAGAGGATTACGCCAACATCACTGAACCCTTGGAAGCTAGGGGTCAAGTGGGAGTGAAGGGAATCCCTAACAGAGGCTCTAAAACAACTGAAAAGAAGCTTATACCATCAAAAATAAAGAGTTCTTCCTGAAAACAAGAGTTTCCAATACCTGTTTAACTGCGGTCTTGTATCAGAAGCATGGCCAGGTTAACAAAGTGATCCCTTATGCAACAAAAATGTTATCACCCATGGAGATCAAATTTAATGAATATCAGAAATTACTCCTGGCAAAGGTATGGACATTGAAAAACTACTGTCCATTGATTCATGGGGAGCATATAATAGTGGTCACGTACCACTGCCTCTGTTATATTAGAAGAGTGACAGGATAAGAACTGCAAATGTCTCTAACTCAAGGATTACTTCTGGGATTATTTCAATTCAGGGTTAATATGGCAGCATATCTAGCTTCTCCTCCTAATGTGTATGACGAGATCACCTGTCAGGGAATGTCCATAGTTTATGTGGATAGAGGGTCAGATTAAGAACACAGACACTATGAGGAGATGTCCAAAATGTTTTTCATTAAATAATACGAATAAGGCTCGACTTTCCCTATCACTATGAGATGTTCCCCACCTATATATCTAGTTAGGGTGCTCGTCAGTCATCCGTGAATGTCCAATTGAATAAGTCTGCTGTCCAAAACTAATTTAACTGGCCCTACCACTATTCTAAATAAACTAAGATCAGGAGAATAACTCCCTTCTCCTCAGTGTACTTCTTGAATCAGTCTTTGGATTTCTTATTAATAGGTCATCTTTATATAGTCTCTAGTTACTTGCTGTATACGTTCATGCCATTCTTTCATGAGATTCTTATTTTTTTTTCTCCTCCTGAAGAATATCTTTCCTTGACCTTTTATAACTTTTTGTTGATCCTTTTTAGAGGACTCAGAACAACCTGGAACAACCTGGAAACGTACACCTTCTTCTGTTTTACTGGCTTTCTAGACAATTGTGGTTCACCTTACTCTGGCATTCCCTGTGTTGTATATTGTTTACTTTGTTGGTCTGTCTGAGCTTCAATTTATAAGACTCTCTTTCTCTTAGGTTCCTCTGTGCCTGTCTTGAGTAGTGTGTCTGCTTTTCCTCTTCACAGGGTATTGATATCCAACTTCTGTTGTTCTCCTTTTCAGGGGTTTCTATGAGCTTCTTTCTCACATTAATATCGTTCCTAAAGGTTTCACTGTACTTCCATTCATAATATTCTCTTTCTCTTATGTTATCTTCGTTCTGTGTTGAAGGCTTGGGCACTTTCCCGTTTTCCCAGGGTAGTTATACTCAAGGTTGCTTTCTCTCTCTCTCAGGATCTTCAGTGATGATTCTCTTTCATACATAAAAGCAAATAAATGTCACCCGTTTTGTATTCAGCATTTCTTTACTTGTACTGGGACAAGTTTCTTGAACTGTATAACCATTCCCTTTTGATCTCCCAGTCTTCCCGTTCTCCCCGTTACCTTCAACAATGTAGGGGAATGTCTCAGGGCTCCCTTCCTGTCTGGGAGCTTTTCTCTGGCTCTGAGTTGCAGAAGGCTCAATGTCGTTGGCGTCCTCTTCCTGGAATTCTCTCTCACTCCAATGGCATCTCGGTGTTCTTTCAGGTAACCGGTTGGATTGCCACTTCGCTCTCAGGATGGCATCAGCGTTGATTGGTGAGCTGCCTGCCCACCACATATCCTTCATTGTCATGCCACCACCTCGGTTTAGGCTCCAACCATCTCTGCTTCTTGCAAATGCGGTACGCTGTGTCTCTGGCGCCCTTACCTTCAGTTCAGCTCAAGATTGAATGTATGCAGGCTTTGCAGTTCTCTTCTGCTCTGCCTCCTTCAAGACCTCGCTTCCCTGCATAAATGTTCCACTCTCTGTTGCTCGGCATGTGCTCGCTATTCAATGTACTTGGCTCAGTTGATTGGAGACTTGTATTTAAAGGGGCATGTTCTACTTCTTCTTGATAATGGTATAGATTGACTTTTTCTTCACACAGGTCTTGGGACTTGTAAGTCCTTGGTATTTTAGAGAGTCATGTGTATGCCATTATGTGTAATTGTTTCAGGGGTTCCTCACAGGAACGGGAGTCCTTGTCGTTTAAGAGGGAGTATCTCTCCATGATCATGATATCCCACTTACGTCTAACCATATGGAGGGTGTTGCGGGGCGCCCTAACTCAATAGCCTCACGGAGGAGGGCCTCCCTTGGCGAGAAGGGACAAATCCCCTGGTTCGTCACACATATCAAAGAAAATTATGAGAACAAATTAGTAACTGGCATTGGGAATACTTGGGTGCATGAAATCCCTGAAAGCACAGCAGGTTATAAAAGTGGTCCACAGAGTAGTCAGGTGGCATAACTGATGGCAATTTGTAAAGCTGTCCTTACTGCTGTAAATCACCCGCTCCAGGAACTAGTAATCATAACTGATTCAGATATGTCCAAAATTGATTTGTTAAGCATTTAGTAAACTGGAAAGCCAGAGGTATGCTTTGTGCTAACAACAAACCCCTAAAACATGGGCAGTTAATCCAAACTATAGACAATTTAGTAACATCAAACAACATGACCCTATTTTGGAAGAAAATAAAGGGTCACTCAAAAGTTCTCAAACAAGTTCTCCCACACACCGGGATCCTCTACAAAAAAGAGGAAGGACCTTAGCATGGACTTTACTGGTCCAATGACCCGTTTGTTGAATGTTAGGTTTCTCTTGACCAAATCGGTCAAATGTCGTCCCACTCCTACTTGCAAGGCAGAGACAGCAGCTATGTTATTAATGTACTATATTTATTCTCGTGTTGCCCTTCCTCAAATTATGGAGTCTGACTGAGGCAGTCATTTCACCAGTGAGGTAATGACTAAAATGTCAGAAAAACCTTGGAGTGAAGAAAACCCTCAATTTCGCCTACCACCAAACATCCAGCAGGGGGTGGAGCAACATACCAAGACCATAGTAAGAATCTTACAGATGTTTGTGATAGATTCTGAACCCAGTCGGAAATTACCACTAGTACTAATGGCTTTGAGGTGTACACCTACTTTTGCAAACAAAATGTCCCCTTTTGAACTCATGACTGGTAGGGAAATGGTCTTGAGTCAACATCTTCTATACCGAACACAGGAACAGACGATGATCAACACTGCTGCCACTCATGAATATGTGGAGAACCTACAAAAGCACCTCCAACATGCTTTTCCCTAAGCGCAAAGGTACATGAAGAAATCTTCGATAAGTACCAAACGTTATTACGACTTGCAAACCTCTAAAAAGGAATACCAGGTAGGTGACAGAATCTATCTTTATAATTTCCAACAAAACCAGTCCAAAGAATGCAAGCTGGAAGTGATCATATGCGATCACTGACAATATCTCTACTGTTGCCTATTGTGAGAAACCAGAAGGTGTCTCACCTGCTAGTCCCAGGTGCCTCTCTTTCAGGTGGCCAGGGCACAGTCATCGCTTTTGGATCCACTTCTTGGGGGTGGACCAGTGCGGGAGGATCACCTGGGTGAGGGGTCTTTAGCATGGGAGTGGGACTCCTGATGGTGAGACGTGGTCACCCACGTCCCTGTAACACCTTAACCCATAGAGGGCGCTAGAGTGCCGACCACGATGGCAGCTCTTCTGTGAGCTCCGACAGAGCTCCCGATTAATCCTGCTAAAAAGAATGTTCCGAGGTGCCAGGCGGCCACAAGAAGTGGGATTGTCGCAGCCACCCTGTCCCCTGCTTTCTGGATGCTGCGGTGGAGCTGGGGGTCCCCTTCGCCATCGAGAGTGAATTTGGCGGTATCCTGAAGAGACACGGGGCCTGGCCCTGCAGCCCTCACCCCGCTGGGGCTCGCCCTACCAGGGCGGGTGGCAGCCTAGAGGAGGCATCGCCTGGTGTCCCAGTTGGGGAGAGCGGTGTCTGCTTTCCGTGAAGGAGACCCAGTGAAAAACGTCAGCCAGCCGGCGAGCTCTGGGCCCCACTGGTCCATTGCCATGGGCTTGCCAATGGACACCGTGCACTGCGCTCAGACGGTGCTGCGGCAGGGAGGTCTCCTTTCCTGGCTGCCCCAGCGGGGCTTCCATCCCGATTGCCGCCTGTTACTGGAGGGCGTGCGGCCTCGCAGTGAGTGCCAAGCAGGGGCTGGCCCAAACAGCTCCATGCCCCCCCCATATCTTGAAGTGCCAGGCAGCGGGGCGCCAACAAGCAGCTGGGAGGTGGGCCCACCCACCAGGCAACAACCCGGGCCAAGCAGCACTATAAAACGGCCGTAGGCCTCCTGAGCGCAGAGAAAGGCCCACGGCCCTAACCACCGAACAACTAGGCACCCTGCCCACCAGCTACTACACCAGCTCTGCATCAGCCAACAGAGCTCCCAGAGCCCGAGGGCAGAGACAGATCCTACAGTGTCAGGTGAGCGAAATGTGCGCTCCCAACTTCTTCCTTACACCCCCTTACCCCCCAGCCTGTGCGGGACCCCCCCAGAATTTCTCGGGGCTCCGCACAGTCACAACAGTTTGGAGGATTGGTTTGCACAACCCCCCCCCAATGCTGTCTAGACAGCTCTAAAATAAACGGATTTGTTGTGAGTCCCTCATGCCCCCAGGCCTGTATTGCATACTGCACCCCAAGGCAACTAAGTACCCTGTCGACAGAAGCGGGCTCTTAAATAGCGACGTAAGCGGGGCACTCCTTCCCCAGAGGTGGAGCTGCGGGGGCCCCTACAATCCACCGAAGGACCCCCGCCGCGTTCTCCTGATGAGCCACCTCACCTACTGGGGCGCCGACCAACAACTGAGGGACATCCAGAGGCCTCGCACGACCACCCCGGAAAACTCACATTAGCAATTATAAGAAGTTCCTGCAGTCCAAGCATCCACACGGCACCCCACCTCATGGACTCAGAGACATAGGAGATCTGGGGTGAGAGAGAGCCTACGCTTTGCCCTGACCCGACCAACATCACAACAGGGAGTGAGGCGGAGGGAAGCTCAGCATATTAACCCCATGATAAATGAGGGATAACACCCTAGGCCCTGCAGATTGGTGGGACCCCGTTACCATCCTAAGGAGCCACACAGGTCCACAAAAGTCACCCCGAAAACAATCGTCAACCTACAGTAACAATCCGCTATGGTGGTCCTGGAGTCCTGACCCCCGGCAGACGCTCCACAGCGGGGCTTCCTTCTCACAGACAGCTACTGGCGGCCAACAAGACACCCAGGTGGCGGGATCCTTACACCGAACCAAGGCACCAATAGCTAACTAGTACAACAGACCAACTATCCACCTGACCAAGACCTAATAGGTTGTTCCCGTCCGCCCGGACCGCATCTGAAGTGCTTCTGGTGGGTGTACACATACTCAAGATGGGGAAAACAGACAAATCTCAGAGAAAATTAGACTTCGAACTCGGCGCAGTGTGTAAAACCCCCAAACCAAACAACCAAACAGAACCCCCCTCCTCGGAAATGGAACACGAGGACAAGTCGGCCCAGACTGTAGACATCCGTGAAATCCTACTCGACTTGAAGGCCGGAATTGGCAATTTAGAAAGCAAGCTAAACACACTGTCATCAAAGGTCGACTTGTTACAACATCGTCTTGACAAACACAGTGACAGGCTAGACACTGTGGAGCAAACAGTCTCCGACCTTGAAGATGGCTCTACCTCGCTTGCCACCAGAGTGTCTTCATTAGAAACCCAAATGAAAGCAGTAATCGCTAAAAATGAAGACCTTGAAAGCCGCTCAAGATGCAATAACATCAGGCTGGTTGGGGTGAGAGAGAGGCAGATCCCAGGGAAAATGGAAGACTTTGTCGAGAAGATATGTACAGAACTCTTCGAGGCCACAGCTCTGTCTCAATTATTCGTGGTCGAAAGGGCACACAGAGTCCCAGCCAATCGGCCCATCCCAGGCGCTGCCCCTCGGCCGATCATTGCCAGAATCCTCAATTATAAAGATCCTCAAAGTCGCAAGGGAAAGGGAGACCTGCAATATGACGGCGACAATATTCAACTCTATCCCCACTTCTCCCCAGCCGTCCAGGCCTTGAGGAGATCCTTCTCCGGAGTCAAAAGACACCTAATAGACAACCAACTGTCATACTCTATGCTATTCCCATCGAAACTATGGGTCCAACATGACAGAAAAGCCCAATTCTTCAATTCTCCGGAGGAGGCAAATTCCTTCCTGGACTGGATCGGTTGTAGACCCCCTGAAAATCTACCACGTCCACCGGGAAGAAACCGCTTCAGAAGAAACTCGCCCTGACACGAAAACTATTCGCCCACTACAAACAAATCACACCAAGCAGTGCACCTCGGAGCTTAGCAACAGAAGGTTTTAACACGGGAGCTACTATCTTTCGGCAGGCTCTGGCGCCCCAGGCACGGCACCCGGTTAGACTCTATTCAAAAGGGAGGGAACTAAAAAGAGCGAGTTATGGGCTGCCCGTGAGAGGGAGGGAAGAAGCACACAGTTTGGGGAATGCACCAGAGATGGATCCACCGCCCTCTCCGCTGCCCAGCCCTTTCATCCTACATACATTTTTTCAATTGCCAACACCCTGCAGACAACAAAAAGTCACTATAAACCAGCCATATTCGCAGCAAACACCAGAAAGCGTCAACTCAAAGATAAGAACTAGACATCACGTTCAATTTGGCCACATGGAACATTAGAGGAGGCAATCAACCAACTAAAGCACGCAAAATTTCCCAATATCTCTGGAGACACAAGATAGACGTGGCCCTGATACAAGAGACACACCTTCCACCTAGCACTGAAAATGGCTGGGCCCGAGCATGGGGTTGCCATAGATACTTCTTGTCTTACTCCTCCTTCGCCAGAAGAGTCGCCATCCTGATTGGAAAAAAAACAAAATGATGGTTAATATCGACTGAAAAAGACCCAGAAGGCAGTACCCTCCTGGTGCGGGGGATCCTGGAAGGAAAGAAAATCATCCTAGTGAACTCCTATGGCCCTAACACTGATGGCCCAAATCATTTCGATTGGGTACTGACACATCTCGAGAGCGCATGATAGGCCACGATCGTCTGGGGAGGGGATTTAAATACAGCACTTGATCCACAAAAAGAAAAATTTCGAGGCCAAGCAGTCCCCCCCCCAAAGCGAGTATGCAGGTCATTGAGATCTGCAACGCCTACAACCTCATCGACATCTGGAGACACGAACACTGGGAGACCTGTGAATATTCCTTCCACTCATGGGTCCACGAAACAAGCTTGCGGCTGGATTACCTGCTGGAGTCCTCTCAAAGTAAATTCCACTGGGGGCAGAGTCATATCCTGCCAAGAACCCTCTCCAATCACTCTGCAGTCACCCTCAAATGCACAGCAATAGACAACAAGAAAGGCAGCTCACACTGAAGATTCAAACCAGGTTCTCTCCGAGACCAGGTCTTCGCAGATGAACTCGGATCAGAGATAAGTGTCTTCATTGAAATAAACCAAGGCTCGGTGACGTCGGTTGGTACCCTCTGGGAGATGCTGAAATGCTATGTAAGGGGAGTATGTTTGGCAAAGGAGAACGGGATACTGAAACTGATCAGGAGAGAGCTAGACAAGTGCGAAGCCAGGTTGAAGGAGCTTGAAGATGAATGCGCAAAGATAAACAACGATCAGTTCAAGGTGGCCCTCAAGGCAGAGCTAGAAAACTTCAAAACCGTAGCCAAAAGAGAAGTGAAATTTCTAACTAGAGGACACAAAGTGCGTCAATACGGCAAAGGTCGGAGGCCTGGGGCCCTCCTGGCGTGACTGGTGGCAGCTGAAAGGAAACCAACCCTAGTAGAAAGGATCCGGGACCACATGGCACTTTAGTACACACCAAAGAAGAAATCACTGAAACCTTCCGCGCATACTATCAAAAGCTCTACAAAGCCGGCTGCACCGCCGACCTAGCTCAATAGCTTGAAAATATCAAATTGTACTGGGTAAGCGCCGAGCTGCGGGCACCGCTCAACAGGCGCATCACGCTAGAAGACATTCTTGAAGCAACAAAAGAGCTCCCTAACACCAAAGCTCCGGGGCCCAACAGCCTAATTGGTGAATTTTATAAACACTTCGCCCATCTGCTGGCACCGCTCCTGCTGCAAACTTACGAAGAGGCACTTGATACAGGAATATTGCCACCAACTCTACGTATGGCAAACGTCATCCTGCTACACAACCCCGGGAAGCCCCAGGAAGACTGCACCTCGTACAGACCAATCTCTTTAATTAACCTGGACAACATCATTTTGGCAAAAATCCTTACCTCAAGGCTTCTACCCCTAATGACTGCCTTGGTGCTGACTGACCAGGCAGGCTTAATTCCCGGCCGCAACACAACTTTTGGCATAAGGAGGATGTTCAGAGTCATGGAAGCGCTAGACCCTGAGTGCCAAGCGGCAGCAGTCCTACTCGATGCCGAAAAGGCCTTTGACTCCATCGAATGGCCCTTCCTATTCACCATACTGAGAAGCATGGGCCTAGGCAGCTACTTCCTTAAGTTGATTGCGCTCTTGTACTAGCTCCTGACTTCCAATATCATCCTGGGGAACACCAGGTCAGCTGACATAAAATTACAGAGGGGGACAAGACAAGGTTGTCCGCTGTCGGCCGTCCTGTTCGCACTGTTAATGGAACCTCTGGCCTCAGAGCTCCGAGCCAACCACCCGGAAAGAGGTTTGTCTCTTGGGCCCCACATCTTAATGATTTCCCTGTACGCAGATGACGTGGCCCTCTTCATTAGCAACCCAGCAGAGAACCTAAACCCGATTATGAGATCAGTAATCAAATTTGGCAACCTCTCAAAATCCGTCATCTTCCCCCTAACCGCAAACACCAAAGAATTCGCTGACGACTTTGGGTTCCATTGGCAACGCTCGAAAGTGCGATACCTACGTATTCTCCTGTCTCTATCTCACCAAGACATCATTCTGGACAATTACGAAAAAACAGTTGAACAATTACGATGCAAGGTAAACCGATGGAAAATCCTCCCGCTTTCGTTGTGGGGACGGGTCTCCCTGGTTAAAATGGTGTTACTGCCTAAACTCCTCTATCTATTCGTAAACATCCCTATTCTATTAACACAATTCCTCCACCATATCCGGAGTATGATTCTCGACCTACTGTGGGCTGGCAAGGTGGCAAGAGTAGCCTACACTATGCTCATTCAACCCGTGGCAAAGGGGGGCATTGCACTCCCAGACATGGACTGTTATTACTGGGCCCTCAGACTCAATTCCTTGGACATTGGTACGCTACTTGCTTTATTAGACCCCATGTCCAGGTTGAGAGGGCCCTGGCAACCTCCTATCTCCTCAAAGCAATCATCTTTGGTCAGCTTCAAGCTCTGCACAATACATTAAACATTGTACAGGTCACTTACGCCATCTGGAAGAAAATTGTGCGAAAATGAGACATTCAATCCTCCCCTCTACTCCCAGCAAGATTCATCCCTGGAATTCCCCTAACCACTGAGAAGATTTACCTACAATGGACAGACAAAATGCAAATTAAAACACTAAGCAACCTTTTGCCCGAAGGCACATTTCTAAACCCTCAGTAAGCCAGAGACAAGGGAAGCAACAACACCCTGGACTTGTTTATCTACTTCCCATTACGCCATGCACTCCAGTCTAGTCTCACCACTTTTCCAAGACAACCACCTACATTGCAACTGCTCCACAGGGTGATACAATCACAGGGCGAAGGCAAGCTGGTCTCCAATATATACAAGACACTCCTGGCCGACATGACCGCCCCCTCTCGTAAATCCTAGAAGGAGATGGGAGAAAGCCTGGAAGTCCTCATTTGCAGATGACGAATGGTCCTACATTCTGAGACAAACCCAGAAGGTGTCACTCAACACTAGCTATAAACTAATACATTTTAACTTCCTGCACCAGGTGTACCACACGCCAATGAGACTCCATTCACAACGGCCGACATCGGATACTTGTGACAGCTGCAGAGCACCAGACGCAGCCTTTGTACACTTGGCCTGGACGTGCCCACCCATTTCTCATTTCTGGAGCCAAGTATTCGAAAAGACCTCAGCAATCATCGGAGAACATCTGAACCCCGACCCCAACTGGCCTATTACTGGTCCTGGCACGGAGGAGGATAGCATGTTCCTGGGACCATGGATCCCCGCCAACTCTGCAGAGATGGCTAAAGGACGTGACCTATTGCCAGGATGTAGAAAAGACATTGCCACTTCATGCCAAACCCCCAGACATCTAGGGCCCATACATCTCATAACTACTCTCAACAACGGACACGTCCCCATCTCGATCCCCGTCTCCAAATATAGACACCAGAGGGCGTTAGCGATAAATGGAACCTCACTGACTATGTATAATCTGCTGATATATAAATGCAATAGACAATGGTAGACCTGGGGCTGGGGGGCGGAGCGGGCGTGGTAGTTTGGAAATATTTCCATGACCGGTGCATGTTTTGTTTGTTACTTTGTGTTCTATTGTAATGAAAGACCAAAAATAGAGGTTTTAAAAAAAACACATTAACCCCATCCTACCCTGTAGGGAATATGGGATCTTTAGCCCCCCCCCAACCCCTTTTCCTTCATGAACACTTTCACACAGACAGCCCGCTCTGGGAGAAAACAGACTCACACCCGAGCATTGTATCTGACATGTCCCACTACTATGGACAGGCAAGGTTGTGCAATTATTGGTAACCACTCACACCTTACTTCCATTAAACTTCCCCACATGGATAAAAGGCGGAGCACGAGAGCACACTCTGAGATAGGGAAAGCACACGAAGGAACAGCGTTTTCCAGACGGCAGCTGAACGAGGGGAGAAAGACGGCACACCAAGAAGGGTGCTCAAGGAGGGAGATACCCTTGACCTTTCCTGAAAGAAACTGTTACTTTCCTGAATCCCTCAGATTAAAAAGCATAAGGCCAGGAAACCAGACTGGAGAATTCTGCATTGTGTGTCAGAGATAGCCAGGGCCCTCCTGCATGGCTGATTGAATGGGGGAGAAGTAGCAGCCGCCATGGCTCTGTCCTTGGCACCAAGATCAAAGCAGCGGTGCAAGACAGATCAACACAGACAGTGAGTTGGGGAGACTGATGCAAGAATGGTCTGTGTTTAAGTCAAGCTTGAAAGTGGCAACATTATATAAAGAGCGCAAGAACGAAGATTGGTAATGCGTGTGATGAAAGATGTGAGGAAAGCTTAATTGCTGATGGATGTATGAAATGAAAAACAGAAAGACAATACCAGTAACAGAGTGTCCTGGCACCGCAAGTATGCTCAGTCGAAGGTCTCTGAGGTATCCAGCCAAGAAGTGTCAGAAGCGAAAGTAAAAGACGAGAATGAGAAATGAAGTGAACTGAAGTGGTCCTGCGACGGTTCAAGCAAAATCAATCGCACAATCGAAAGTCTTCGATTTTTGATACAAAGAGGAACGTTTAGAAATTGAGATTAAATGGTCCGAGCCCGAACTAGGGAGACCAATTGTGAACATTGTGTTTAAGGTGTTAAAGCCCGAACGAGGGAGACCAATTGTGAACATTGTGTTAAAAGAGGGGCCGAGTCTGACGGAGGAAGACCCATGGTGAACAGTGGATCAGAGAACTTGTAAATGTGAAAATCCTGATAAGAGAGGAATTTGGTGCTTGTTTTTTTACGTCAGGCACTCTGCAAGAGACTTTTATTTGGAAAGAGACTTTGGCCCCAAAGACCCTGATACGTATGCTTTGAACTATATCCTCGTGGCAGAGAAGCCAGAGTGTGTGCAAAGCTCCAGTGTGCCGCCTTGCCCGTGCTGAAAACGTGGGGAATGGAAGCCAACTGCTCCACTATCCTAACATATCATTTCTTGAACACTTTTCTGTTTGCATATATTGTTGTCCCACATCATTTGTATTTAGAAGTAATGATTGACAATACGTGTATCAGTATAGGACCTTTTATTTTGACAAAGACTCTACTAGGACTGCGTTATCATTATTTGATGGTCGTAACTTGCTCCCATCTTTAGATTTAGGGCCTGATCATGTGTTGCAAATTAACAAGGGGGGTCCTGGGAGTCCCTCTGCCAGACATTAGTCCTGGTTACGAGAGACTTACCCAGATTGTTTAGCTCACTATCTTTCAGAGAGAAGAAATATCCCAAACATATCAGTCTTTGTCCTGCCCTGGGGCAGTCCAGCACCGAAATGCTAGGCAATTCTCCTCTGAACAAGAGTACCAACAGAAACCCCAGACACATGTTTCGGTCTGTTTGGACCTCATCAGTAGGGTGGATCTGTGCCTCTCTAAGAATGGTGAGCAAGGGGTCCATGTCTGGATTCCCCTAGTAACTTAGGGTGAGACCCAAAGTTACTTAAATATGCAAATTAACAAGGGGGGTCCTGGGAGTCCCTCTGCCAGACATTAGTCCTGGTTACGAGAGACTTACCCAGAGTTTTTAGCTCACTATCTTTCACAGAGAAGAAATATCCCAAACATATCAGTCTTTGTCCTGCCCTGGGGCAGTCCAGCACCGAAATGCTAGGCAATTCCCCTCTGAACAAGAGTACCAACAGAAACCCCAGACACGTGTTTGGCTGGCACAGGGACTCCCAGGACCCCCCTTGTTAATTTGCTGATCATGTGTTGGCCATTAGCCCTTAAATGCAGCGGTAACTGTGTTACTGCCGCATTTAAGGGTCAGCCCAATCTCGAGTCAGGCGTGTTTATCCCCAGCTCAGAGCTGGGGGTTAACACGCCCGAAAAATGCTCATTTTCGGCACAATTACTGCCAGCGGTATTACCGCACGATAATTGTGCAAAAAATTCCACATTGGGTCCAGTGGACCAATGGGGACTAACATTTAGCGCTCAACCCGTAATCCGGCAGTAATACCGCTGGACAGGTGGGCGCTAACACTAATAAAGTTTGGCGGTATCCCACCTGAGATACCACCCAACTCGTTATCAGCCCCTTAGGCTTAGATAGGCTTTCAACCAACAATCACTAAGTATGTCAACGTGCCAATACATTATGTCAATTTTGAGAATTGTGGTAAAACAAAATCCCATTTATGGTAAATACCAGACATCACATTTACATGAGTTACAATCAATTCATAGAAATGGTACAAGAGAAAATTCCTTGTTAAGACCATTAGGGTCCATGGCATCCAGTCTATGGATCCCATAAAGTTCTCAAATTGTATGTAGGCCAAACAACTAGAAAAATTAAAGAAAGAATCATCGAACACAAATCCAACATCAGGAATTATAACCAAAAATCACCCGTGGCACGACATTACTTAAAAAGAAGACATACCATGGCCCAATTAAGATATGTAGTATTGGAAGTGGTAAGAACACCCACCAGAGGGGGGAATCCAAGTAAAATATTGGGAAAAAGAGAAATGTATTGGATCCATAGACTGGATGCCATGGATCCTAATGATATGATATGGCATTTATAACATGCCTATACACAAGTGTTTCAAGGCACGACGAGGCAAGAGAGGGGGAACAATGGAAAACAGACAACGATCCTACTGGGCCAGGTGTCATTCAGATCGTGCAAGTGCATGGGAAGGGGGAAAGGGAAAAGTGCGAGGGGGAAGGGAGAGGGGAAAGTGCAGTAAATGGGATAGTAGAATAAAAAAGAAAACGGCCAGCAGGTGGAAAATGCAAGGTAAGTGCAGATATAAGTGCTTGTAGGGGGACTGTAGGGATACAGAAAACAGTCCTCAGGTGCAGGAGTTGCCAGGGAGGCAGTGCAGGTGGGCAACTGGCGGGGCCTCGGCCCGGGATCAGAAAGGGTGGCCAGGTAACCAGTTTGTGTCAGGAATTCAGCAGGGGAGCGGGGGAGAGAAAGCAGAAGCAAAGAGGAAGGTTTTGAGGTACTTCTGGAACCGGAGATGGTTCTCCTCAAGTTTCAGGGAGGCAGGAAGGCTGTTCCAGAGGGAGGCCTCTGCCGAAGAGAGAGATCTACCACCAATCCGTTGCTTGGAGAAGGGACTGATCCTGAGGGAGTTGGAGGCGGATGAGAGAAGAGCTCAAGAGGGAAGATATTTAGGAAGAGAGAGTTGAAGGTATTGCGGCCACAGGCCCCAGAAGGCCTTGTGGACAATGCAGAGGGTTTCGAACTTAATCCTCAGAGCCACTTGGAGCCAGTGCAGAGATTTCAGTCCTGGAGAGATATGATCCCTGGGCTTGAGGCCAAGGACAAGTCTCGCATTCCTGTTCTGGATAAGTTGCAGAGGGCGGAGAGTAGAGGCAGGCAGATTTAGATAGCGGCTGTTAAAATAGTCCAGCCTGGAAAGAACCAGGGCTCTGGAGACAGTGAGCTTCTGGGGGAAGGAGAGGAAAGGAAGAATACCTCTGAGGAGGTGCAGCTGGTAGTGTGACTTCTTAGAGACGTCAGACATGTGAGGAGAGAAGGAGAGTGTGGAGTGGAAGAAGGCCCCAAGGTTTTTAGCCTTGCAGGTGGGAGCAGGAAGAGGGCCAAGAGAGGCCAGCCAGAGAGCTGCAGGGAAGGAGGGAGTGGGTGTGCCGATGAGTAGAATCTCAGTCTTACTGGCATTAAAGCAGAGGTCATTGGCGGCACACCACTCCTGGATGGCAGACAGACAGTCAGAGATGAGGGAAGGAGAGGAGAAGGCTGAGGGTAGCCTGAAAATGTGCTGGGTATCATTTGCATAGCACTGAACGTTGGGGCAGAGAGCGGCGATGCGGTGGGCAAGGAGTGCCAGGTATTGGTTGAACAGCTGGGGGACACCACAGGTAGAGAAAAAGATATCGGAGAGGAAGGACACAAGTTGGACCTGGGAGGGTCGGTCAGAGAGGAAAGAAGTCAGCCACACCAGAGCCTGACCAGTGATACCCAGGTTATCACGGAGATGGTTGAGCAGGATGGCATGGTTGACAGCGTCAAAGGCAGACGAGAGATCAAGCAAGATGAGATTGCACAGGGTGTTGGAATCAAGGTTGGAGAGCAGGTATTCACAGATTTTCAGGAGAGCAGTTTCCATGCTTCTGGCCGCTCTGAAGCCAGACTGATGGTCATGAAGACAACCAACAGATTCAGTGTGGAGATTAAGCTAGGAGATGCCAAGTTTCTCCAGGACCTTATCCAGGCAGGGAGTGATGGAGATTGGGCAATAGTTAGCCGGGCAGGAGGGGTCGGTAGAGGGTTTCTTAAGAAGAGGGTACACAAGGGAGTGCTTCAGGGGGAATGTGAAGACTCCAGTGGCGAAGGAGTGATTGCAGAAATCAGCCAGGGCAGGAGCCAGGGAGTCGACATGGTCCTTGATAGTTTTGGAGGAACAGGGGTGAACTTGTTTCGATGAGAATTTCATAGATCGGACTTGTCTAGAAACCTCGTCTGCAGAGAAAAGGGAAAAGGCAGAGAAGGAGGGAGGGGGTGGCTGCAGAAGGGCCAGGGGAAGAGCAGGAAATAGAGGGAGTAAAGCAGGAACTAACATTCAAAGTTCTATTTCATTCTGCAGTGCCTGTAATTCACTCTTAAGCACACTGTTTTGAAGATAGGATGGCCTATACATATTTCCAATGCTAGAGGGGGTTTGAAACTATCCCAAGGGGAACTTGAAACCTTCTGAGAATTCACATTCCCAGGACTGACCCATTTCAGGAATTTCATGGGCCCACACAAAACCATTGATCTATTGTGCTGAAGGGGGTTTCTAAGGAAACAACCCCATAAACCCACTGCCAGGTGCCAACTAAGGGGTTTGAGTCTTGGGCTTCAAAGGGCTTGTTACCATCCATCATATTCCAGGTTTCATAAAAACCTGTAGGCCCAGATCAAGGTAGAGGTTGGTTATTTTCATGTGAAAACAGAATAATCCTTGCATTGACGTACATTATATTTCCTGGAGGGAAGCATGCCACAGATGTGTCAAAAGTGCTCTCTTGGGACCAAAGCCAACATTTTGTCACTTTCAAAATTGAATAGAAAGCTAATGGATACATGTAAAGCTCAAATATTTAATTATTAAAATAATAGTTGTGTTGTAATGCAATCTCGCATCTACCCAAAACAAATTCCCTTTTGTAGCTAGGAGTAATATCTATCAAATCATGTAAAAATGTATATATTGTACCATATGAAGATGAGCGGGAAAATGGCAAAAACACTTAACTCCCCCAAATTTGCATGCTCATTCAGGTGTCTAACTGTACACACTGATCTACAGAATCCGATAATGTTAATTTTATTCATCTCACATATTCAGATCTAGAATAAGTTCCCAAAAAAAAAATTCTCTCAATAGGAGCGGTTTCCCTCCATCTGTCATAGATCCTGGCATTAGGAAAACCACAACTCTATAAAGATTGAGGGAAGTTAAAACAACACCTATTTGATTGCTCATAGAGACAGGTTTATTATGGAATATGGGGAGTTGAACATACAGGAGTTTGGAAACGACTGAAGATGGGGGAGCAAAGATGACACCATTTGAAGGACTGACTCCATGTAGATTGGAGACCAGCCTATTGAGAAAGGGATGACCAGGCTATGTTTGGAAATAGGTTTCCAGAAAGCCAGCTGTAAGGAGGGCAGGTAGCATCTTTTTTGGAACTGCAGAGGAAGTTTGGTCTTGGGGGGAGAGAGTTAGGTAAATTTAAAGAAATAGAGACATGTTTGCATCAGAGGCTGAGAATGTTGTCAGGCCCATTGGAAAAGGAAACCTCAGGATGTGTAATATTTAAGTCGTCACCCCGCATGGTGTCTACTTATATTAAATGAATGCCCTTAGATGATCTTACTATTAAGTCATGGGACAAATTAAAAAAACACTTGGGAGAATGAGTTAGAATGTACTATTTCAGAGGAAGATTGGGGAAAGGTACTAGAGGTGGGTTATAGGAGTAAACTAGATTTAAGCTGCGATTTATTCACCAGAAAATCTTGGGTTGTTTGTACTGGACGCCAGTGCTCCCGTAAAGTTTTGACCTTCTTGACAATTAGGTATGTTGTGGGGTGTGGCAAGGAGAGGGGGACACTAATTCATATGTTATGTAGTTCTTCTAGATCGATGACTTTTGGGAGGGATGTGTTGGACAGGTTAGACACAATATTATCTATAGGTTTCCCGAGAACACCCTTTTCTACAATTCTCCTGTCTGATAGAGGAAGATGTGTGATTGCTAGAAGATATGGATGTTGTATTGACCAAGCCGTAATGGTGGCAGTGAAACAAGTCTTAAGATTGTGGAAGACTAGGAAAAAACCACAGAGAACATGGTTAGTGATATGCAGTTGTTGTCAGATTTTGTGAAATGTACGTACTATGGGAGAAATCAAGAAAATGTCTATTTGGATCTTTGGACGCCCTTTAATGGTCTATATGGTTTTTAGAAATAAATTGTATGAATAGGGTCCTGATTAAAAATGTGTGATTGCATGTTAATAGATTTCCATAATATTTTGTTGGAAGTTTAATCGCTTTTTTTATTGATAAAATCAAGTAAATATATGCAGACTTTCAGTGTCTTACACACATAAATCTTCCCATTCTCTTTTCAGAAAGGAATGCAGGTCATTGGAAAACAGTTTTCCTTCCATCCCTGGATGAATTCACTACAATAATTATGAGTATAAAACCTATGTTTAAATCCCATGAATTAGATTACACAAAATATATTTTTTTAAATTGTCCACTCCAGCCTTGGTACCAATTCATAAAATAGGGACTTCTGCTACACTGCAGGATAGCTGTTTTCCAAGCAATTGAAAGCAGGTATTATTATTCCACTAATGTTTAAACGTCCAAGCTAGAATCTGGGGTTCTTAGTAACCCCAGGCCAGTAAATAGTCTGCCATTTCTCCAAAACAGTCTGGGAAAAGTTGTGTCTTTACCGGATCACATTGACAGTGGAAGGCTGCTCAGATCCTACCAATCAGTTTCTAGATCTAATTACAGCCATGAGAATAGCACTCTTCAGGTAACTGATGAAATTCTTCATATTACTGATAGCGAACATTCTTTTTTGCTTTTTCTGCTTAATCCTTCAGTGGCTTTTGATATCGTAGACCATTGGGCACTTCCCTCTATATACTGTCGCAGTACATGACTTTGGGATGTGTGGTGTTGGAGTGGTTTTGATCTTTCCTTGCTGATTGACTACAAGTCGTTCAGATGGGTTCTCCCAGGTCTGTCCCCCTGCTTCCGCGTTGTGGCATGCCCCAGTGGTCTATCATTGCTCTTATGATTTTCCATCTATTAATTGCACAGCTGGGAGATCTAGTAGCGGAATGTAGCACTTGCACCCATCAGTATGCAGGTGAAACTCAACTCTATCTCCCCGAGTCATTCAAAGATGATGGCATCCTTACCAGGACGGTGGTAACCCGCCGGTGCTACCGACAGATTGCCGCCGACCTCGAAACACTGAATCCACTGCCTGACTTACCGGTGCCACCAGGACATTACAAGTCCCGGGAGAGCGGGAAGTCAGGCGGGGTATTCGGTAAGTCCCCATTCCTGTGGAGTCCCATAGGTCCCATAAGACTCCACTGGAATGGGGACTCGGAAGCACCGGCACCATTACTAACGGTGCTGGTGCTTCCATGACAGCTCTGCCTACTGGGGCCGTTTCGCCCGGAAGGGTCAGGCATGCAGGGTGCGGCGACCCAGGCAGGCAGACTTGTAGTGTGGCGGTCTAGAAACAAGGGTGCCGGTAACTTTACCGGCACCCTTGTTTCCAGACAGCCACACTCGTAACAAGGCTCAATGTCTTTTGCCTGGGGCATTCCCTCTCAGAAAATGAACACGGGATGTCATTGGTTCAACAGATGTTTAAAAATGGTCAAATTTGCTCCTGGTTAACTTTGTTTGCTGTTGGAAGAATTACATCTTCTTTGTTAATTTACGCAAAATCACTTGTATTTTTATTGTATACTAAGTTAACTCTACAAATTCACATAGCAAAAAAAAACACAATTGGCTCAATATCAGTTGCCCTTGCTACGTAGAATCAAAACGTCCTTTTCGATTGGTTGTTGAAGCCTAGGTTCTCTCCCACATCGATAGTCGTAATGCACTGTTGCTGGGAGTAACCCAGTCTGCTTTGAGACTGTAGAAAATGGCTTTGCATTCTGCAGCTAGACTAATTGCAGGTGCAAGGAAATGTGATCCTATTTACCCACTTTTGAAGTCTTTACACTGGCTTATTGTTGAAGCCTACATAGTATTCAAACTGGGTAGCATGACATTTAAAGCCATTCGACTTGGTCATCTCTCCTATTAGGCTTCAGAACTCTGTCTCTTTGCGAGTGACGGAACCTCGTCACAAGGCCAACCTGATTCTGGAACTAACCTGGGTCTATGAAGCACATATCCAAAGGCAAGCATTTTCTTTTTGTTTCTCCTAGTTTCTGGAAAAAAGTCCTACTATCCTTCATTCGGCTCCCTAACTTTTGACCTCTCAAAGAGAATTAAAAACCTTTCTTTTTTTTCAAGTAAATAACTGATAAGGTTTTTGTGACTGAGCCTGTAATGTTTTTGTGAAATAATTTGAAGCTGAGTTGTAATTGAAAATGTGTATTAAACTGTTATTGTCTGTTTTAAAAATGTTTCAATGGGAGTTGATGGATTATATATTATCTGTTTGACTGACTCTATAGTGTTAGTCATTTTCTAGCGCTCCAAAAATCTTTTTTTATATAAGTTACATGCTTTATAAATTTAAAAAATGTTAAAAATAAAAGACATTCTAAATAATTGGGCGTAGGCAATGAGGCCTAGTTGATTGTGTGACTCCCACCCAATGTGTTGACATCGCTCTTAACGCAAGATGTGACTTGCAGATGGCATGAGGACACTTCACTTTTTTTTCTTAACGTTCTGTTATTCTGCTCTTTACAGCTGGGAAGTGGTTTATAATTAACTCTGGTTCCGGGCACTGACACTTCCCTGGTCACATCCTTCCTCTCTACCTCATCATCAGTGGCCAAATGCATTTACGTGTTTAAAAAAACATAGATGACAGTGAGAGGTGGAAATCGAGGGCCCGGACTTGAGACCAAAAAAGAACATTTTCACATTAACATTGTGTTACTTTTAGAAGGTGTCAAAGTTGCAAAGAAGCATTTCATACACATTTAAACGAGTCACATACACATAAAAACATCGCCAGGGCACATGAATAACGGCGGCTACTGCAGGCCAGAACTGAGGTGCACTTGCAGAGCTCGCAGTGTGGGTGGGTTTGCTGGAAAGACATGCGACGCTGCAAGAATTTGTGATTGCATTTCTGCAGAAATGAGTGTGCTGCAAAAATAGTGGTTGCTGCCGTTGTAGATTGATCATACATGCGCCATTATACACTCCATTAGTGGTCCAGTTTTGTTTTTAATTTTGCATTCTGGGACTTGTAGTCCTGGGTTTATAATATGGACCTCAATGATTTCAAGCCCGATAATGCGCAGTTAAAATCCTGGCTGGAATAAGGACTCCCGACTGGAATGGATAATGTTGGCATGCATGACTGATGTGCAGCGGTCACATGGTCTGTGGTAGTGTCACAATCCGACTAAAAGGGGGCTGGAGGTGCACTGACTCCGCTTTGTGCACGTGTACTTACTGACATAGCATTATTATTATTATTACTATGGAGAGTCGGAGAGTATGATTGAGGTACACTGGCAGAACTTTATATAGGACTCATTAGTGGCATATATCAAAAAGAGCAAGGATTGAGGTGCATTGACTGAGCTGTGTCTGCGTTTTCCCGTAATATATACACTACCGCACTTGTAAGTTGTTGAATGTAATACACCACAGAAAGGGATCCAATATGTACAGGTCTAGTAATTATCAGGTTCCTCGCCTGTGGAGCTCCTAAACTAAACCAGAGGTCTTCAAACTCCAACCCCCAGGATTAGATTAGAGGAAATGGACAGGGGCGGCTCACATGGTCGGATTGGAGCATAAAACTGTCTCAGGCACCAATGAAAAAGTGGGCCGCATTTGCAATTGGATATTCATTCCTCTAGTCACAGACTGTTTGAATAGTACCTAAGGGGTGTTTTTTTTTTAAAAATTTAATGTAAGCAAATTGTGATATTTAAAGAATATTTATTTAGCAACAACGGTCAAAACTAGTTTAGCTGCATAGTGAAGTAACTCATCAAACTGGCCCACATTGGTCAAAAAGTGGCCCATTTTGACTGGCCCACACTACCATTTTGAATTTTTGGTACTGCCATTTAGAGGTGAACTGGCCTATAGGGAACTCTGGAGGTTTCCCGGTAGGCCTCTGCACCCTGGGCCTCTTTTCTGTGGTAGTTCCAAATTTTCCCATAAGAAAAGGGTTGGGTTTGCTGAAAATGTGTAATATGGGCCACTTTGAAAATTATTTCTCGGCCCTCTTTTGGCTCCCAGTCCATCCCTGCAGGCAGGCCAGTCCGAGCCTGGCGGCTCATCCATAATGGGCGAGGGGCCGTCCACCCAGCGGCCCCCTTGCCCATTATGGAGGAGCTGAGGAGCCATCCCAGTGAAACACTGAGCACTCCCTCAGCTGCTTTTTCCAGATGAAGAAGTGCTCCTGGGATGGCTGAACTGTCAAAAGGAAACAGTGTTTCCCTTTGACAGGACAGTTCAGTTCCCCAGTTGTACATGCTCACTGAGCCATGCAAGGCTGGGGATGTTTTGCTTCGCCAGCCTTGCATAGCTCATTGGAAATGCTGGCTGGGTCACTCTGTATGACTGTATGTGCGAGGGGGAGCTCCTGCGCCTCCTCGCACATACAGATAGGGCAGTCTGGCGTGGGGCATTTCAGCACCCACGTGTAGGCCCCTGCAGAAGGTACATTTATGTTCATTTATTTTTTATTTAAATATTTGTATGGATGAGTGTATGCTTGTGTTATAAGTGAGTGTATGGTGATGAGTGCTCGTGTGAATGATAGAGTGATTGCTGTGTGAATGTGTTTGTGTGTGCATTTTGGTCAGTTGAGCTGATTTTGGGGAGTGATGGGTAGAGGGGGAAGAGGGGTTGTACAACAAAGGCATTTTACAAATGCCTTCGTTGCGCAATCCCCCTACCCACCTGCCAAAATCAGCTCTCCTTCTGAGGCGCTGTGGAGCCCAGGGGACAGGGATGGTATTTATTTACTGAGTATCTATCATAGATGTCCTGTCAAAATTCCATGCTTCCCCAATGGGTGTCCTGCTTGGATAGCCGACCTGTATACTCCTATGGTCCTAAATGCTTTCCCATCCTGAAAAAGGTGTGCCAGGAAATTCAAGATTGCTACTACAGGAGCTGCAACGGGATAAAAATGTCTCCCTCTGCACCAGCTCAATCGCCTCGCCCAAGCCGCCGCAGCTCCTCCTAGTGGATGGGGCCCACGACTCTGCGATGAGCTAGCGATGAATTGCCCGGCAGTTGCCAGCGTCTCCTTATATCCTGCACACTATCAGAGGGAGAGTCCCCCTCACTCTCAGAGTATGAAATTACCTAGCTGGGTCTGTGAGCAATTGCTCCCCGTCCGGGAGGACGTGCAGTATATCTGCTGTCAGTTCCATCAGCCTTCGGGAACCATACTTGCAATCTCCATATCGGAGCTATCAGAATCAACTCTGCTTTCTCTCACCAACACTTTGCTAAGACTCTGCTCAACATTACAAAGGGGGGCAAAGAATACTGTAGCACTCCCGCCCACGCTTGGAGTAACGTGTCTGTGCCTTGAGCAGACAGATCCAACCTCCAGATTAAATATCTCCGAGTCTGTGTGTTGAGTCGAGACATAAACAGATCGGTGTGCACTGGTCCCCACAGCTGGTTTAGCCGCTGAAAGACTTGCACGCTCAGTTTCCAATCGCTGGAGTCTGTCAGATACCGGAAGTTCCAGTCGGCTACTACGTTGAGCATTCCTGGTAGGTATTCTGCCATCACTGACGTCCCTGATTGGAGGCAGAAATGCCAAAAGTCTTTCGCTAGTTCTGCTAGCAATTTGGTCTCGTTCCCCCTAGGTGGTTTATGTATCTGACTGCTGATATGTTGCCCATCTTGAGAAGGACACAGGAGCTCACCCTCACTCTCGTGAATGCTTTGATGGCGAAGGAGCCTGCTAGAAGCTCCAAACAGTTTATGTGATGCCGGAGTTCCTCTCCGCTCCATTTCCCTCCGGTCTCTACTGGCCTGCATCTGGCTCCAAAGCCCACTCGGCTTACGTTAGATTCTATAACTAGATCTGGTTGATCTCCAAATATGGCACGTCCATTCCAGGCATCCATATTCTTCAACCACCATTCTAGCTCTGTGATGGACTCTTGATCTAAGGGGATTATTTGATGGTACTTCAGACCCTACTGCCAGTGTATGATCTTTAGTCTCCACAGGGCGCGTTAGTGCAGGGGACCTGGGAAAATAGATTGGATCGATGCTGCCAGCATCCCTACTACCCTGGCGAGGTCTTGCTCAGGCAGTCCCTCTTTCTTGATGTCCTTGATTTTCCGAGCTGGCAGCTCTAGCATCACTTTCTTGGTGTCTAGGACAAAACCCAGGAAGTCTAATATTTGCACTGGGGTTGTGTCTGATTTCTCTACGTTCACTAGGGACCCTAGCGACGAAAGGAGATCTTGCACCCACGCGGTCTGATATAACAGAGTGTCTCGATTCTCCAGAAGCAGTAGGTCATCTAGGGATATGATCATCCGGATCCCCTTCTCCCGGATCGTTGCTGCTTCTGGTCTCATAAGCTTGGTAAATGCCCAAGGCGCTGAGGCTAGCCCAAAGGGCATTGTTCTGAATTATCACAATTGGCCATTCCAGCAAAAAGCCAGGAAACTCCTGAATTCCGCCTGAACTGGTACCGTAAGGTACGCATCTTTCAAATCTATTCTTGTCAGCCAGTCTCCTTCTCTGATGGTGTCTCTCAGTTGGTGTATCCCTTCCATTTTGAAGTGGTGGTATACAATCCAACCGTTCAATTCTTTCAAGTCCATGACAGGTCGCACTTTCTCTTTTCTGTGGATCAGAAACATAGTGCTGTCGAATTTCGGGCCGATCTGCACTTTTCTATGGCTTCCTTCAGTTCTAGTTGGAGAAGCTTGCAGTATAAACTCTCTTGTTCTATCTGATCTAATTGTATTTCTCTGGGCCAGTACTTTTGTACCGGCTCCTCTATAAATTCTAGCTGTAGACCTTTGCAAAACCCAAGCATCATTGGAAAGCGCACACCAGTTTCCCGCAAAAATGCTGCCTTTATTCCCCCCTCTGGAGGATATTTTGGGGATCTCACCTGGGGTAAAGCTCTGGCCTCTGCCGGCTCCTCTCCCTCTGCAACCTCTTGGGAATCTACCTCTGGCCGGAAAGAAGGAATCCTGTTGCTTACTCTCCCAGTACTGGGCTCTATTTTTCTGAGGTCTTCTGCCTTCGTGAAAACGACCGGCTGCTTGACCTCTATAGTGGCCGGTCCCGGCAAAATCTGTTACGCTCACCTGTTATCCAAGGGATGCCACCCAGCCGGGTTACTCGCTGGTATGCTTCTCAGCTGTGTCCAGATGTGGTCTGCGGAGAAGGATCTGCCTGGTGGTAGAATTAGGCGTGCTCTCCGTCCTGCCTTCTTTGCAGGGGCGCGTTGTCTTTCTTGGGCGTGTGCGGTCCAGTTACTTCACTGACGCCGGCCCGTTTGATATTGTTCAGGTAGGTCTTATTGCTGTTCTTTAGTTTTGTTGCTATCCTGCATGCCATTCTTAGTTTAGAATGTCTCTTTTTCCTCCCTCAGGTATGCGGAGCTTCAGCGCGGCAAACTGGCTTGGTTGAGCCCCGCTGGTAAATGATGGCGCATTAAGAGCGCTATGATGCGGTAAGTAAGCGCTATGTGCAGCGCTGCGAAGTCTTGCCTTTGCTAACCTGTGTTTTCCTTCCTTGTAGTTCGCGGTGTTCTTCAGTGCGAGTAGAATGTCCAGAATGGTGCCAGCCGTGAGGCGACCAGCCAGGTAAGTCTTTTGAGCAGTTCGTAATTTACAAATGTCTCTACTGCTGTCTTTAATGTTGCCCCTGTCTTCCTCTTTCAGGTCGTACTGTCAGGGAGGCGTGCTGATTCAAGGAAGCTGTTCTCAGAAGCTGTGAGTGGTTGAAGATGAAGACTGCAGGTAAGATGCTGCTGCTAATGATGTTCCTTTTGTCTCCTTGCAGGTTCTGCTTCTGCGAGGTTCGAGGGAATAGCTGGACCCGGTGAGCGTCACGCTGCAATGTAATGCGAAGCGTGTTGTCTTGCTCAGGTGTGGATTAAATAGCCCCAACAAAATAGTCCAGGTAAAGTAGTCCCTAGGCTACCACACCCAAAACACTAGACCGCATAGCTTGGTTCCTGGGAACCAAGCTATGTGGATGCCTCCATGTTGGCTGGCAACACAATAAGTAGTTCCCAAGCACATGTTTCTCATGGTGTATGAGCCTGGCGCCATAGGTGCCAGGAGTGGCTCCAAGAGGGCTCTGGAAAAGGATGCCTGGCTCTAGAGGCCCGAGTCCTGACTCCACCTGGCCAATGGGTTTGCCAGAGGGGGTTTTGGGCGAGGGTCGTGACAAAAACTCTGCCTGGGAAAACCTTGCGTATTGATACCTGTGCTTTCTCCAGAGATGTATATGTACCCACTAACCTGCCCATCGCTTTACCAATGGTCTCTCCAAAGAGGAGGCCCTGAGCGGATTTGTAGCTAGATCACTTAGTTTGACATCTATCTTGAGCAGTAGGCTTCTCCTCCTCTCTGAAGAAATGGCTCAGTTCGCATTACCTAATATGCAGAGTGTTCTTTGTGCCCAATTCACTAGGGTATCTGGGTCGATGTCTTCCCCAGTATTTATGGCTCTCACAGCCAGATCCATTATTTTGGCTAAAGGCCCAGAGATATCAATCACTTTCTCTTGGCAACTCCTCCACAACCTATCTATCCCTTTTCGGGGATCTTTGCTGGTTTTTGACACAAAAGCCAGCATTTTGGGGTCCAACTCTGGCATTTGTGCCACTTTACCTGGCAGGTCCGGCCGAGGGCATTCTGCCCTTAAGCGCTGCCTCACCTCTTTGTCTAGCGCTTTTCTCAGTCTTAGGGCCGTGTATTTCATTACTCTGGGGGAGGGCTGCCAATCAGAAGACCTGGGGTTCCTGATACTGTCTGGATCAAACATGTCCGTCACTTCCTCTAGATCCTCATCTAGGTGTTTCTTTTTGCGTGCTTTCTTGCCTCTGCTGGGTCTTACCCTCTCTTCCTCTTCCTTCTCTTCCTCCTCTTGGGAGGAGAGATTGCCTTCCACTGGCTCTTCTTCCGAGCCTGGGTCATCTTTGCCCAAATTATCTTCCCCTGGGGAGAGGGTTGTGAGGTTTGGCACTGCTGGCCTTTGCATGAAGGCCTCTCTTAGCTTAGCATACGTGTCAGATGCCTCTGGGGTCTTCTCTTCTACCCTGTAAGGTCGACCCGGGGGGTCAGCAGAGGGTTTCCTCTTGCGGGTCTGGTTACTCCCCTTCAGGCCTCTTTGCAGAGGCTCTGGGGCGGTCTGTCTGTTCCCTCTGTGCTCTCTCCGGGCTGTTTTAGGATGGACTCTAAGGTCGCCAACCTATCTTGTAAGGGTTTCACCCCTTGCGCCACAGCATCGACCAACTAGCTTCCCAGCACTTCCTTAAAGCTGGAGGTGATGTCAGTGTTTGCTCCTCCTCACTCCACTCAAATTCAGACATGATATAGAGTGCTGCGTGCTTTTTAACTGCATTAAAGGTGTCTTGCACACGCCCACTGCTGCGTTGTGTCAGATGTTTAGCACACTGAAGAATACTCACTTGCTTTCTTTCTCTTACTTTTAATAAGAGGTTTTTTTGTTTTTATTTTTCTCGTGGCTAGCACCTGCTTGGCTTTTAATTGCCTTGTGGGCCCGTACACCATTCTTCTGGGCTGTCTGAGACCGTGTTAACTCGAGAGCTGTTATCTCTCGAAATCTGTGTGCTTCTTGAGAAGCTTTGTGCTTGTTCGAGCGTAGGACTCGTCCGATACGTATTGCTATTATTTAGCTATGAGTTAATCAGCTGTTACAGCTGCAGTCTTTGCCTCACGTGTCTGCGTGAGATAAAACGTATTCACCGCCAAGCCCGGCTTCTGGATGTGCGCAATGATTGCTTTCAAATTTGGTGATGCCGCTCGGCGGCACAAGGACTTGGCTCTGCCTCCCCGTCGGACGGTGCCCAAGTGCCTTGCTCACTAGGCTCTGCCCCCGCGAGGGTGTAGGCCATATTACTGATGCTAGGACTGAGAGGGCACTAGCCCCTGGGTGTGCCAGTGAATGCGACACCGGCCTCGTGTCCCTCGCTCCGGTTCGATCACTACTTGACTTTACTACAAGTACATCTGGGTTCGCACTCCTGATGCTGCGCTGTTACTTGCGCCTAATGTTTAACCTGTGCTTGCGAAAATGTCTTGTTCCTTTATTATCCACAACTGTAAAACACTTCTTGCACATTTGTACGTTCTCCTTAGTTGCCAAACACTCCCTTTTACGTTGATTTTGTTTTATGTCTATAAAAACAGCTTAAACATCATGTCTCTCACGCATAAGTAGCTAAAGGGTACTTATCTGCTGAAGAGCAGGAAAAGAAGAGCAGGAGTGCAGGAACAGTAAGTGGGTCATATGCTGGATTGACTCTAAAAGGACTACAGAGACAGTGGGACTTGTAGTTTATAGGTAAAGAAAAGGGATAAAAAGAGAGCCTTTTCAGTTTTCTTATGTTTTTGTTGAAACTGCTGAAGAGTAATAAATAAGAAGTTGAAGCATAATGCTTCATATCTGTACTGGATACCAATAAACTGGTAACTGAGATTTAACAGCAGGCCAGTTAATCTGCAGGGATGGTGGAAAGTTGGCCACATGTCAAGCCTGCATGGATCTACTTTTCAGATTACAGAGGTTGGCAAAATACATACCATTGCAAGGGTTCATAACTGTGTATTAAACAATTTAGAGTAGGGCAGGGAAATCAGCGCACTCACACAGCATCCCGTACTCTGGGCACTCGTTACATCATACATGTAAACAAACATCCTGAACAGCATGCCAGGTAGACAGGAAAGATAGACACATTACAACAAAGCATTAATTGTGGCATGATGAAATTAAGTGACCGAGGACACCGTGATGGAATGTCATGTGATGATCGTAACAGAGACACCGGCAGAAAAAAACATGCTATAACTGCAACTTACAAAAAGCAAAATACATATAGTTTGTGTCTGCATTAGAGGCGTTTAAGAATAGACTAAATCAGACTAAATCAGTGACTGACCCCCTCAAGTGTGCCTAAAATAAACCTTTGATGAGTCTAGTAATTATTGTATAGAATTCCAGAAAGACTATTTGTTATTCCTATTCTTTCTAGGCCTGAACAAGACAGCCAGCCACTCCAGAAACAAAGCCATATGGCGCTGACCACAGCCCCGAAGGTCCATTTAAAAACACACAAAAAAGAATGTTTTTTTTTTTTTTTAGGTGTAGCAAGGGAGACCACAGGGGTAGCAAGGGAGACCTCTGTTGCGACCCCTGGTGGCCCCCAAATGACGTCCCTGGCGAAACACAAAAATCTGCATCCCACCGCCCAAATTGCTTCTCTGCTACTCCTGACTGCACCATCTCTCAGAAATCATTGCAATTTACAATATTACAAACAGGAATCAATTTTCATTATCCCATGTTTATGTTTATTGACAAAATGAAGGGCACTCTCTTAGATGTTGCTGTTTCAAAAACATCTATTGCATCCGCATAATCAATTTTTTACAACAATTTCGCTCTCAAATGAAAGTTGAGCAATCGTCAGTTGATGAACCATTCCAAATTCTCAGGCGAAAGAATGGAAGATGGGTGAGAAATAAAGGGAAAGTGTTAGGTAGTTGTGATAAAGGAGACACATCCTAGCAATATTAACTAAATTTAGTTTACAAAGAGTGCCTTGAAGCCACTTCAAAGTGCTATAGTGGAAGACCACAGCAATATGTACACTATAAAATAAATCAGTCATGTTGCCATATGATCTGATTACCTAGACAAAGTATAGCCATACCTGCCAAATGGCGTGAGTTGATGAGCATTTTATAGGAAAACTTGATATATAGTGGGAGTACCTGATTATAGGATGGCAATATATAAAAAGTTCTAAGAGTGCATACACCCTCAATACCAAGCAATGCTATTAGCACGCTGCTACCTCACCGGGTACAGCCACCACCATGCCATCCCCCCAGACACCCCAAACATACCCCACTCCTCAGCTTAAATTCTCCCCCCCAGACAAACATTGCTCACTAATGACATTCATACACATGTATTTTCCTTGCAAAACACATTGATGGGCTGCAACAATCTAACCTTTAACGCATACTTTATCTCTAAGCGCAGCCACGGGCTCACCGTCCGGACTATTCCAGACCACCCCGTTCCACCGGAAATCACAGCACACACCTGCCGCCCTCAAGTACTTGACATTCACCCGCTTCCATCGCCACCTAATCTCAGGCACACACTCATGCCCAAGCACAACCCGGGAAAGGGCCAACATGCCATCACCACTAAACACTGACCGTGCTACCCTGCCACACCATGTTCTGACCTCTGGTGCCAGTACATGGCACGCTGTAACAACACCATTTCTTACAGGCTATATTCACAAATGAGCAACACTCCCCTATTGTGTCACAGGATACACGGCCATGACCTCTGACACACTTACCAAAGCTCATCTAAGCCAGCTCTAGACCGAATTGGCCACTACATGGTATAACCACCACGCAACTACAACATTGTGATAACGGGCCTACTTCAGGCTCCCCATTGACACTCTGTATCTATTCTCCTATTCAGAGCTCATCGCCCACACTGATGTACCCAATTACCCACCACACGGCAAGACCTCCCTAACTTACCGTTTGATTTCTACAAGATTGATGGCACATCAGAGCCATCTGGCGTCCAAGATGGAACTAACACTCACTCTCCTCTTTTCTTCCTTCTCCCTTGGTGCAATTCGTCGGTACATACAAATGTACTAATATCTCTTAATGTCCCAACTACCCATGCCAAAGGACAATTAAGCATATTAATGTAACATCAATATGATTTATGTTATCTATTACCATGATGTCGCAATTGTAAACATGCATTACTCAAACCCACATGACACTTCACACTTTCTTTATCTCTAAAACACTTTCTTTGGTGTTCACTGCTCTGGTGTATCAACAATGTATATCCATGTTGGAATGTTTGTACTAATACTCACAAAGCCTTGAAAAAGACCCAGGAGGGTCGAAACAAGTGTTGGCTAAACTCTGTTATTAATTCCACCCCGTGACCAACCTCTTCAGACTACGTTTGAATTCTTGAGAACGGATAATACTACCTGAAATCATAACCACTGACCCAGCGCCTTTGTGATTAAGGTTCTAACCAGTCTCTGTTCTTAAGCATATGTTTGCAATAGCTGACTAGTGGTGTGAGTACCAGGGCATATAACCTTAATTTCTGGCAAAGAGCTGCATGCCGGGTGGCTCGCTCATGTCCAGTATCCTTCTTTTGGGAGTGGCACAATGTCATGCAACAGGGTTGAAGCTTTATTTGGCTCCACTAGGCCCTTCATCATTCTGGGGACGATGAATCGAGTACCATCAGTAGTTAATAAAAACATGGTTAATGGAATGTAAACTTTCATTTCTGAACATGTGTAGAGAGGGGGTGGGTCGACAGCACAGCTGTTGGATAAAAGACAGCCCCAGAGTGACAGAGATGGTGAGGCCATGCTAGGCCTCTATTGTGCAAATGAAGCTGGCTAATGTGGAATTCCATTGAAATATAAACGGCAGTACAAAACATTGTTTTCCAATATAAGGCCTAGTGAATGAACAAAAATGGGCCTATTTCAACTTCAGTAAAAAACAAAGACACCGAGTTAAGGAGACTGTGCCTTACAACTGTGATTGTAACTGTGTCCAATGGAGGTAAACAAAAATACACAGGTGCTGCAGATGCTGAATTCATGTACACTGGGGAAAGGTACCTTTTTGCAGATTCAAAGCTGCCGCAGTACACATGTGAAAATATACTTTGAACAGATGGGCATGTGAAAAATACCAAGGAGGAATGATGCCTGGCATTTAAGAAATCAAGTCAAGTGACAGATTGCGTTTATCCGGAATAAAGAGACTTAGTTTTCATCATATAAAATGACAGACTCTAAAGAGAAAGGCCTATTTCGTTTTATTGTATAAGTGAACACTGGTTTCTTATGTAACTATGGCCTATCAGTGTAAATAATACCAAGAGTGGACTTATTTCTGTTCAAGCATTCTGTAAAGAAAGAGTTTATTTCTTGCCACCAGGCCTGGATGCAATACAAAATGTAAATGTGTAAATATGTTTCTTACATTTAAATGCTATTTCTCAGAATTGTGCATGTAACTGAACTGGCTGTATCTGGATCTGTGACCTTTGGGCTGGGTTTAAAAAGGAAACAGACCTGGAGCTTCAGTTAAAAATATAAAGAAATATTGCAAGAGAGATCTGACTGCAGTGATGCAGATAACACAGCCAGCAGAAATGACCTTTAAGGTCAGGTCTTCCCATTAACTGTGCATTAGCTTCGAATAAAAACCTTTGAAGCCCAGGAGGGGAGGGCATGATCACATGGGACAGCCAGATGTCCTGATCAGGTCATAGAAGGGAAATTAAACCTAAGATTTGGTGGGGGCTATCTGAAACTAAGGGACTCATGTGATGCCTTTCCATTGATTCCCATTGGGCTGCCTTTTCTTTAATTAAAAGAGAATTATATGCCCCAGTGAGCTCACCCCGGATTCAGATTAAAGGGGAGAAAATGCCTGTCGGGCCATGTAAAAACACATTTAATGTGATGGATACAATTTGAGTTATGAGAAGAATTTTGATTCTGGCCTGCTCATAATTCCAAGGAATAGAAAGCTGTTGTGATGATAGGTTATGGAAGTACGGTTTGAATAGGGAAGGGGCAGATGTGTGACTATTTCGGCTCAGGAGCAAATAGCGGAAAATGATAGCTCTGCCCCGGAAGGGCGTGCCGAAACAAAATTAGTATTTTCTGACTCGCCATAAAATAAAGAACTGGAAAATATATAGGTGCCGGCAATTATCTGAAGAATTAGGGTAGCTGCCTCGTTGTTAGATTTTCAGAACCCAAAAGTGTAAAATGAACTGTAATTTTTGAAATTATGTATTTTTCATCCTCCCTCAGGTTCCATAACCCATACCACCCAACTTCTGGTCCTATCAGCAGCCAGTGCGTGTCTTGGTGGGAGGTGAAGGGAGAGAATTGGCCAATCCGTAGTGTGGGAACTATGATAATAATGAAGTGTCACCCACCCTATAAAAGCTCAGTTCTCTAGCTGACCGACTCAATGATCTTTCTTTGACTTTTCGACTGTTGGGACCTTTCCCTTGACTTTCCCCACTCCATTTCTGGGCCTTAAACAATGCGTCGGAGACAGAGACTGGGAAATCTAGAACCTAGCTGGGCCTGCCATTTGAGGAGCCAGAGGAAGTCTGGGTGCTGGGGAATACCCTTGACTGAGACCTGTGACCAGATCTGTGCTGTCCTCAGAGGGGCCCTGCTGTTTCTCTGGATGCCACATAATCAAGGCCTCCCATGTGGGTGAATCTGCCAGCTTTAATCTCCATCTTGCATAGCGGGTAGGTGGGGGAACTGGGGAGAACCTTGGTGCATTTTATTAAATCCAACGCTAATTAATTCCACTATAGAAAATCACCCTACCCATTTAAATTGAATTGTGTTGGGAGCAGCCTGCCTTAATCCTTTCCATTAAATTGTGGGGAGGGGTGAAGCTGTGTAGGTCCATAGTGTATGGAATTGAAGTTAAATCAATGAATTCCCATATAGAAAATCACGGGATGAGTGTTGTTAGAGTTCGAAACTAACTAAGTTCATGCCCACTGTGTTAAAGCCGGTATAGACAATAAAGTACTTGGGTGACTCTACCTTTCTGAAACCCCTGTCTTCTGTACAGAAGGGGGTGTACATAATCCCAAAATAAGGAACCCTAGAACGCTGCCATTCAAGTTAATGTAAAGTGTGCAAAACAAAATTTCCCATTCATTTGCTTGCATCCCAAAACGATTTCCCCAAAGCCCTGCATTTCATGCAAATAAAAAGCCCAAAATGATTTTCCCATTGAGTTCCTTTCCTGACTTTGCCTTTCATGCAAATAAAGAGCCAAAAACGATTTTCCCATTGACTTCCTTTGTTGACTTTGCCTTTCAAATAAAAACCCCAAAACGATTTTGCTACTGTATTCCCACTTCCTGTACCTTGCCTTCAGATCAGAGGGGTCCTATCTAATTGATGCCTGGAGGATGGAGGTTGCTGGCAGAAAGGAGTATGGTGCCAAACTAAGCAATCACTGTGTGTTTTGTATGTTTCCTATTGGTTAATTTGCAAGAAATCTGATGTAAATTGTGGCTATTCATCTCTAAATTTGACCTGTGTGTTGTAGAGTCTGTAAATTCATTACAAATATAAGTCAGTCAATTGGTGCAAGAACTTTGAATTTGTGATCTTGTGTAATGCCACAGCATTAGTGGTTGATCTTTTGGCTTTTAGCCTTCTGTGACAAACCTTAAATAAATATATATTCTTAATATACACAGGCCTGGTTCCTAGACCATTGATGGTACAGAGGGTATGTGTTGGGGTGGTGCAAGACGGGTTGGAGGCCTCACTAAAGTTTAATCTGTATAAGTGCTTTGGGTGCACGCCACCTTGCTCGGAGGGGGTGGGGAGGAACTACCTGAGTTGAGAGTGACCACCTAATATAACGTAACACTGCTGGAAGAAGAATACAAACTAAAAGAGGAGGGGCAGAAATCTGAGAGTGAGGCTCACAGCTGGTGCATTTTACCAATGACCCTGTGAAACGCTGGCACCCAGAGACACTGAGGTAAGGCCAAGGAGGTCAGGACTTCACCTTTTTTTGTACACTTATTGGGCATTTTGGGGGATTAAGAACTAATACAGACATCTCTTGCCCAAAAGATCGCTGGAATGGGGAATTAGAGCAAGATGTCCCTTCTCTTGCTATACTGAGGCTAATTAAAAAACAGCTACCCTCAAGTAAGTGACACCCATGGGTGTTTGTGAGAACATGTTACTTTGGAGAACATGGGGTTTACAGTATATTATTTAGAGAGAACCTAGAATTAATGTACAGAACTGTGAGACTGATGGTGTAATACTATGTCTCCAGTTTCTGTAGATTGTGTCACCACAGGAGTACAGAGTCAATTCATGAAAAAGCTACCGTAGGTAAGATTCTGGGGACAATGTTATTTTCAATTCTTTTTCAAGGCCAACTTAGAACCTATGTTTGAATGGAGGTTCTATTTATTATTCCTGGGTTACAAAGAGGAAGCAGACTGACATTCCTATATTAAGGAAGCCAGCCAAAGCAATTAATTAATGTTGCACGGAGGCACTGGTACCCACGCCCAAGTTGCCCACAAGGTATTTATTTCTTAAAATATCTTAACCCCCTAGGGATCGGGGATCATATAGACCTAATTATAAGATCTCTATTTTACACTAAAAGTGTCTTTATCCAACAGGGTGACAGAGAAACTAAAAGAAACATTGAACATATCTGCGGGTTCTGTACACAACAGACACAAGTTAACTTTTCCCCTGATGAATGTCTGGCATTGATGTGCATGAGTAGGACAGAAACTTGTACAAGTAGGGCTTTTTACAAGTGTTAGCACAAATAGTACACCTAAGGAAAAATAATCCAGTGTGAAGTCTCACACGGATCACTTGTTGTACTGTGATGATATGGTTTACATTAATGTTATGAGACTATTTTAAGATTGTGTTTTATAACTAATAAAATGTGTATTCTTATAAGTAAATGAAGATATTTTGGGAGTTAATTTTATAGGTCTCCTTGACCCTTCTAAGTGGAGACACAACATTCACACCTTCCTTTTGTAGATTGTAGGGCCCAGAAGAGCAGAACACATGCCCTCCATGGTTTCACAGTGGTTCACACCTATGTGCCCACTTGCTTTTGACAGGAAACTTTACGATGGGCGAGTTCCATTTGCATGGTGCTCGAGCTTGCTGGTGAGTATGGAGGTGTTTGAAACTTATTAGACATTTACTGTAAATGGCAAATACGCGTGAGTCTGTGGTAAGAGTCCAGTCGTATTCCAGTCACCAGAGCGGAGCCTTGTACCTGTGTTTTCCTTCTTGTCCTAGCAAAAGCAGCACTGTGCCTTCAACCAGAAGGACTGCCTAAAAGAACCCCTTTCGGGCACGTAGCACCGCGGGTGAGTCTGTGGTGAGAGTCCAGTCTTATTCCAGTCACCAGAGTGGAGCGTTGTACCTGTGTTTTCCTTCTTGTCCTAGGAAAAGCAGCACTGTGCCTTTAACCGGAAGGACTGCCTACAAGAACCCCTTTCCGGCGTGTAGCACCACAGTGAGAGCCCAGTTATATTCCAGTCACCAGAAAGGAGCGTTGTACCTGTGTTTTCCTTCTTGTCTTAGGAAAAGCAGCACTGTGCCTTTAACCAGAAGGACTCCCTACAAGAACCCCCTTGCGGCGCGTAAGTCTGTGGTGAGAGTCCAGTCGTATTCCAGCCAGATTCCAAGAGGACTCTAGAACTACGGAGGCTGACGACTTGCAGGATTCCACATAGCCAAACACCAGAGCAAAGATGCGTCCCTTAACCCGGCAGGAGAGTCAGCTACATGCTTCAGTGTCGGCCTGGAAGCACAGAGGTAAATCAGGCTTGCGGTGGCGTTCGGTAAGTGACACGACTGCCAAAATGAAATTCAGGCAAGAGCTCACTGAACGCGCTCAAGTTGTGAATGCTACTGTTAGCCCCAATGCTAATGCTAATCCCAATGTCAACGGTAATGTTCCTACTAGTGTTGCAAAACCCACACATTACATAAAAGTGATTAGCCGCAGTTTTCCTGTAGCTGAAACTGCGGATAGTAGAACCGAAAACGAAACCGAGTGTGAGAAGGTAACTCTTGACATAACTGACGCTGAGCTAATCGAGCTCGGGTCGTTTGTCGACCCGAATCGAGACATGCCGTTGTCGGACACGACCACTTCAGCAATTGCTGATGAAGTAACTCCTGAACACGGCGCAGCACAAAGCACTTTAAAAGAAAGAGTGGAACTTCCCTCTGAGATTTTGCAAATACAACTAGTGAATTACTCCTCATTACCAGACATGGAAAATACATCATTGACTACGGAAATACCACAGACTACGGAAATGAACATAACAAACATAAATAAGACTCTCCTGAAAGGTAGTGGTGTCCGTATGGAAAAAACTCAGCGGACCTTGGTGTTGCTAGCCAACTTCACGACCAAGCCCACAGCAAAAGCCAAGAGTGTACATGAGATGACACACTTGGACCAGAGGCAGAAACGGTGCCCCGTGTTAATAACGAACATCTCACCATCATAAACGATGGAGAGGGTACATAATCAAAGGAAAGTGGCGACGAACATGAGCAATACCACAAACAAGACAAACTCAGTGACCAGAACAAACAGACGTCAGAACAGCTCCCACAAGAAATGCGGGAAGCTCTGACCATATTAACTGGGAATCAAAACACCCGGAAAGTGGAATTGAGGAAGAAAATGAATTAACAACTGGTGCTCAGACTGCTCAGACTGAACCTGGCAAGGAGGACCTAACTGCCTTAGCCCTAAAAAATAACTCAGAACGAGAACCAGCAGAAATCTGGAATAAAGACAAAACAATTGAAATAAATGAAGTAAACAAAGGCATCTCAAATGCCGATGAGAAGGAAGACATTTGAATGGAAAAAGAGACAACATACAACGGAGGTAATAAGATATTCATAACTCAGAAGAAAGGAACTCGCTGTCAAATGAAAGGAACAGAGTTGGTCAAACAATCAACAAACCATCTAAAGAACCAAATGTCTACCCCGCTAATCGGCAAAAGGGCAAAAGAAAAGGAAATAGCAGCATGCACAATACCTCAATTGCAGATGAAATAAGGGAATTTGAATGGCGGGAAAGCTTCATAAGTAAAATTAAATCTAGAAACAACCCACTAATAGGTAATCATAATCATTCGAACAAGACACAAATGTCAAACAGTGGTAACCCAAGGTGGGGTTTATAACACAAACACAACCGCAGGACCTCAAGAAGAAGATGGAAACATGCTTACAAAAGCTAAACAGTCCTACATTAATGATGGGGATGACAAGATTTGAGACCGAACGTTCATAAGGGCCGAGAACTATTTGGATGAAGGCGAGAATAGAAATCCCCACACAGTCACAATCACAAACACTTCTGGACGGGAGAGAGAAGTGAATCTTTCAAAAAGCACGTCGGCCACCCAAACAACACAGTCAATGAAAGAAAACAGAAGAATAAATACCCACACAACATAATTGACTTGGACAACCCTATTGAAAAGGATGGGACCACAGAAATACGAGCGCCCAAAAAGATCCAACTTGAAGAAACAAAAAACAGGGAGGAAGAATCAAACATTCAATCAACAGGAAAAAAACATCTCTCAATTACCGCAGGCATTCAGATACATAATAACATTATGGCAGCGTTATCAATCTCTCTAGCTCCCTAGACCAAGTTGTATGAAACGATAAACGACAACTTAAAAGACAATACAGCCTTGCTAGCACTGAATCATTCCAAAATAAATGCCCTGGTAACATTCTCGGCAAAACTGGAGTAGCGCTTAAATCATGAGGCAGATACTTCAGCCGCATTGCAAAAGAGGCTCTACGATCTAGCAAGTGGTGACCAGGGAGAAAAATCAAACCTCACACCTGCCTTACTAGACTGAATAAAATGGATGAGAAAAACGGCAGAGACTAAAGAAAGGGATTACTAGATGAATTTTGAAACAGAGAACGAGAGGCACTTAGGACACCAGGGAACAAGGGCCCAAGCGTCAGTGGGTTTCAACTTTTCAACTGGAATTGCAAGGACAACAAAAACATAAACAACTTCAGGAGTGAGAACCACTGACGAATCTGATGCAAAAAGACCTACATCACAGCTGCAAATGAAAAGAAAAGAGGCACAGATAGTAGACACGGATGAAGACACTGTCTCAACAACTTGCCCAACACGGCAAGAAAACACAAACAAAGGGCTATCCAAAACAAAAGAATTTGAAATGGAAAGCAAAAATATCTTACCACATGAAGCGACATCGAGAGAAGCAGTGACACATCCAAAACCGAACGCAAAGAAAAAACAGCTATCAAAGCCCGATGCTGATGGGAAGGATTGTCTGTACCCTGTCTTTGCAAAACTCCAAAGGCAGAATAAAAAGAAACAGAGGAAATGGTCATTCGACAGTTGGGCGACAAAGACTTAAATGAGAATAAAAAAGGGATAGAGAAAAAGAACAAAAACATCAAAACCGGCTCGCAAAAGAAAGTGACTGGATCTAGGGCTTTTCTGAGAAACATCCAACTGCTCAAGCGTACTATCTACATTCAAAGAGACAGTCAACATAAGGACGAAGCAAAGAGCACTATCTCAGTTGACACAAAAGAAATTGCAATTTTGCTAAACTCATACGAGGAAGATAGTGATAGGAACACGGATACAGAAGAAGCGGATGCGTCATATGACCTAATAGATGACGCGTCCTTTTATATTGAAGAAAACGCTGCTAACTCAGGCAGTGAAGTAAAAGAAGAAACGGAATAGTAGCCAGGGATATACGAATGATAAAATCCCTAAAGTAACTAGAGACACTGTGAGTATGGATAAAGAAATCAAAGAGGTTGCACCAGAGGAGAATACTTCATTTGTCACAAAGGAAATTAAGACAAGTTGAAGAAAACTATGCAAAGAAAGATCAGGAAAAACAAAAAAAAATGGAACTAACTAACAAAAACTGAAATCCAAAAACCAAAAAAGCCACCTGGAAACACACTGAAGCCAGATGCAAGGAAGACCGTTGAGTTAACTCAGATATTTAGCGCTAAAAACAAACCAAAAGTGATGATTTAAAATATCCTCACTGAATATGATGAAACAAATCTAAATCGCAAAAACGTGATCCATCTCCTACACTGTGTACTATCCCTAAAGGGCATTTCATCGACCGACGTTGCGGTCGTCGAGTACATGGACGGAAGTAGAGTAGATAGAGTGATCCTACATCTAAACTCACTCAAAGCAAAAAGCATCATGATGAAAGAACGTACAGAACTAGCAAAACTAGGTGATGAACTACACGATCACAGGACAAGAACTTTGGAGCTTGAATCAAATAAAACAAACCAAATTGCGGCAAAACAAGAGAAAAAAAAGACCAAAGAGGAAAGTGACTAAAAGGCTCAGAGAAGAGAGATCATAAAGATAATGTTTGACAACTATACCTCAGACAAAGAACAAAGTAAACAAAAGTCGTCCTCAAAGGCAAGACCAAGTTACAGCGAAGACTGGTCTTGGATAGCCAAATCGTTAACCATCCAAAAAAAAAGATTAGCAAAAAAAGGTTGAGACATCCGAACAGGATTTTGTAATCTCCTGGAACATAAGGGGTTTTAAACATTTGTTGAACAAAGGGAATGTACACCTAAAGAAAGCATCAATTATATGCTTACAAGAAACCTGGATCCAGGAGCTGCCAACTGAAAACTATGAGATTCACATGAACCCAGCACAAAAAGGCAAAAACGGAAGAACATTGGCAGGCCTATTAACGCTGGTAAGACAAAAACAGAGAACCCTCAATTAAAAAGGCAACCCAAATCGATTTATGCAATGGGCAATAATCAAAACCAAATCACTGGACCCAGATACAGAATTAAGAACACTGATATAAACATCTACCCTGAGAATCAAGACCTCCAAGTTGCTAAGCAAAATTTCAGATATAATAAAAGTTCAAACAGCAAATGTCCCTCACTTGAATGTAGTTATATGTGGAGACTTGAACATCAAATGTCTCAACCAACAGGGACTCCCAAACCTTGATCCACTTAGTTTTGGAGAGTCAGATGCAGCAAAGTGGGAGCAGATGGCAAATGAGAACAGCTTATTTATGCTAAATCGCCAAGTGAAATGGGACACTGCAGGTAAATCAAGCCGGACAAACAGAGTCTTAAGCTCTATAATCGATTATATATGGATCCTGAAGAACCATTTGCATGAAGTGGATAGTTCTGAGGTGTTACCACAAGAAGCCAGGGATCACAACATCGTGAAACTTACTTGACTAAGCGAACCAAAGAAAAAGGTGACTGATAAAACTTGTACTGTAGAGATAAATCCGGGAGGTAATCGCCTGAGACTAAGGAAAAGTGATATTGCAGACCTATTAATCAACTACAAAAATCAAACAATTTATGACAACTCTGACATCTCGTACATTTCCCTTTTAAAAATCTACAAAACTAAATACTCTGGATTGAAACTGCCTTTATTGAACCCAAAACATCAATACAGCATGAAAGTGGTAGCCAAAAGGAAACAGCTAAGATGAGAAACTCGGCACATAAAGAATTCAGCTAATGGAGAAACACAATTCAGACAAATTAAAAGGAAGCAACAATATTATAAGAACTGGCTAATTGGGTTTAGACAATCGAGAGATCATTAACAAGGGGAAAGGATGTTGCATGCATTTGCTCAAGCTACCACAAGAGACACATGGGATATAATCAACAATCAAACCTTAAATAATCAGAGTCGTGTCATAAGTGGAGTCTCAGAATCTCAGTGGATGAAGCATTGTGCCAAAGTGTTCGGAAGTCTACACACCATCACAGAAGTCGAACCCAGATGCAACTGCAACTCTTGGAAAACAATGATGGACGAAGAACAAATCGACTAAGCAATATGAAAACTGATAGATTCATCGGCGGCAGGGCCAGACCGTCTAACAAATCTACATCTTAAAAAAGACCCAGCAAAATGGTCTGAGATGATAACCACGATATTCAAGAGCATTGAAAATCAAAAACAAATTTCGAACTCATGGACCAAAAGTATTACTGTCCCAATCTTCAAGAAATGGAGGCGTGACGAGCCAACAAACTATCGGCCCATATCCCTGCTCGATACCATAGGGAAACTGTTTGCATCGGTCATAGATCCCCATCAGAATGGATTCATTAAGGAGACTGGCACGGAACTAAACTTATTCATCTTGTCAATACTAAAATTAAATGCCATCACAGTCAAGGGGAGGTTACAATGAGCCTTTATAGACTTAAGCCAAGCTTTTGCTGGAGTGAACAGACACAAACTATGGCTAAAACTAAAGAAATTGAAGTGTCTTGAAGAACTATTACAGCCAATAAAAGCCCTCCATCAAAACACCTCCATGCGAATAAGAATTAACAACAAGGGTACCTTATCCACTGACCTCCCCATTAAAAGAGGAGTGAAACAAGGCTGTCCGCTTGCCGCCACTCTTTTTAAGCTGTACATTGCTGACCTTGCTGAGTCTCTAAGTGACACTTTCCCCCGAAAACTAAATCACAATTAAAAAAACACAAATAAAAAAATACATGTTTCACTGTGCATGGCTGACAGCATTGCACGAAATATGAGTTTTATTTCTGAAAATCTTGCCTGGAAAAGGTCGTCAGGGAGGTGATCTTTATTTTCCTTACTCCTGAAGAGCCTTCCCCACATAATCTAAGTCTGGTGTTACTTACTTTTCTTCACTCCAGTCCTCCAATATTTCGGGAAAGTGCTTGATTGTAGGCAGGGTGCAAAATCGAGCATAAACTGCCCCCTGGGGACCTTTTCCATGGCAAGATTTGCTTATGGTGACATGCACCATTTTACAGAAAGCACTGATAAGTATTTTGTCATCCGTCACCATGGGGCGAGTGCATTTATCTTAGGTCAAGTATGTAAACTAAGGGACTCGACCTGCAGCGCCAGTGGGATTGTTAAGAAATTGCACGGCCTGTTTCACCAGGCTTTGTTTTGCCTCACGTTCTGGTACTGGCCACACAGTGGTACTATCATCACTTTGGAAACAAGGAGAGTGCCACTGACGCACATGAACCTCTATAGTGTCATGAATGGAAGAAAATAAATGAATACCACAGGCAGTGGCCCACATTATCGGGTTTGGAATAAGCAGAGTCTGACTGTGGTATAACATTATTTTGGGCACCAATGAAAATGTGTCCCACAGTTGCAAATGGCAATTCATTCCTTTTGTGACAGCTTCAATAGTACACAAGGGGGAGTTTTTTTATAAAATGGGATGCAAATTGTGCATTTTAAATATTTATTAAGGAACACTGGTCAAAGCTTTTAGCCACACAGTAGAGTAACTCATCAAACTGGCCCACATTGGCCACAAAAGTGGTCCACTTTGACCAAGAAAACTGGCCCACAATAGCATTTTGCGTTTTTGGTTCGGGCATTGCCCTGTTGCCCTATAGGCCAGTCCGAGCCTGGGAGTAAACTTTGCTTAGGTGAGGGGCGAAACCAGACATAGGTTCTTTCTCATGCTGAACTGAGAGAGTGAATGGTGGGGCTATCTCCGGATGACAATAGTCAGGGAAGAGGTGGTCAGAATCAGATGTTTGCTGCTCACAGTATAAATGGCCAGCATTGCATCCTATCTGCTCATGTCATTGCCCGCTGTTTATGGGTGTAGGCACTGTTTTGAGGACATCTGGGGAGAGGCCCAATGCACCCATGTCCATGGTCGTCAGATGTACCCAGAAGGGAGAAGGGAAAGTTGTGACTCTCCAGAAGCCACTGGCCAATATGGGGCCTTACCCTGAAAATGGGCCCAGACCGAGTAAGCAAAAGGAATGCTGCGACCGAATACCTAGATGAGTGGGGCTCTGTTTGCTTTCCTGTGGCTTATGAGAATGAGCACTTCGCCAAGGAAGGCTGCTGCCTGGTTTTGTACCAAGGGCTGCAGCAGAGTCCCTCTTTTGAGAAAAGTTTCAATGTGGGATTTAGCGGCAAAGCTAAGAGTGTGTATGACTATGCCATAGATGTTGTCCATTTTGTCTGAGACCCAGCTGTTCTAATGCCCCACTCAGCTGGGCTTATGTGAAAAGAGTCTTCTCTCTCCCTGTCATAGTTATTCTCCTGAAACAGGGCCGGGAGAAGACTCTTTTCACAGCAGCATGGCAGATTGACAGATCGTCATGCTTTCATTTCAGAGCTACCCCAAGGCCCCAAAGAGGAAGGAGGGGGCAGGAAAAAGAGCGTTAGAAGGTCACTGAGCACACTGAAGAGGAACCGAACTCAAAAGTGCAGTGAAAACAAAGTAAAGATTTCTATTAAAAGCTTAAATGAAACTCTGGCATACTCAAAGTAAGTGATTTAATGTAGTTGTCACCCGCTCCCCCTCCCCACTTCGCCACGCCTAGTGTCTGTGTAGAGCAGAGTGTAGGCAAAATGTAGGCGAGTGTTAACATGAAGAGAGTTATTTAATAAATCATTATGGATACAGGAGAACACCTTTTCGTTCTCTCTTAACCAAAGTAGGGTCATCAAGTCACATGTCAAGTCCCCAGTAACGCTAAATAAATCCTTCTGAGAAGATGAATACAGCTGACACAGTGACAGGGGAAAGTGCCGCTTACAAGCTGTAGCTGGTGAAGCCAACGCATTGGGTTAAAACATAGAGGAAAGAAAACGGGCCACGGTTAACAGGCGTGTGGAGGATACCCAGAGGGACTCTCCACATTAAATCAGAGCAAAGGGTAATGTAAACATCAAAAGCTATGTCCCTGACGACGGCTGGCTGGGTTTCTTACCACGATGTGTCACTGAACTCGACTTCGGGGTACCCGTCGGCATCCAGGTCTGGGCTCACATCCATTTTGAATCAGTTCATTCTGCTCTCATTCCATTCTGAGAGACGTCCGCTGTCATGCGCAGCACCGTGGCTGGGAAGGGTGGAATGGCGCGTCGCTTTTCGCTTGCCTCTTTTTCGGTGTGGCCCCCGGCAAGGTGGGTTTCTCTTTCTCCGTATAGGCCGCTTGTTTAGTTCAGATGGGGCAGAGTTTCGTGTAAATGTGTGCCCTCGACACAAAGTTTCCGTCTGCGACCGCTGCTTCCTGAAACCGGCCTGAAGATGCATAGGTTCTTGCGCTCGGTGCAGGGAGAGGTTTCCTGCTTGCAAATGCGCGTTGGCCCAGTTCACAGCTAGAGCCGACACCACAGCCGAGACTGCGGAGCTCGCTTAAAAGAAAGAAGACCTGCAGGGCAGCACTCGGAGACAATCACCCGCTAGCATCTAGAACGCTAAATACACCCCTGGTCCCGCAATAAAGGACCACAAGCAGGGGTGGACTGGGAACTAAAAGAGGCCCTGGAATTAATTACTGGGGACCAAAATAGGCCCTGGAAATAAGGTTCAAAGTGGCCCCATTTGACACATTTTCAGCAAGCCCAATGCTTTTCCTATGAGAAAAGTTGGAAATATCACACAAAAGAGGCCCAGGGTGCAGAGGCTCCAGAGTTTCCTATAGGCCAGTCCACCCCTGCCCACAAGACAGGCCTTGGTTGAGTTCGCATTGGAGGCGAAGCAGCTATGTGGATTATCATAGGATGCACTGCAGGTCAGGTCTGAAGTATATTGGACACAGCCTTTTTTATCTGAGTCCCGGAAAAGCAATCTTTCTGCGAGAGCTGTGTCCTGTGCATGTCCCAGCTCTGGCATATGAGAGGTTGCTGCAGGTGAGTAAAGAGTTACCAGAGTCCTTTGTGGATCCCAGTACTAGAGCGGAAGGGATTGCTGAACATCGAGGTTATAGAGTGGCACAGAAACTCAATATGTCCATCCATGTTGGTATCCCACACTGTGCTGCTGGACGTTCTTTAAATATCAGAACTATCCTGAGCACAAAGAGTTAAAACTGCTATGAAATAAGACATCATTAGGCACACGTTGAAATAGATAATGGGAGACTAAAGAGACAAAACACTTCAGCCTGCCTGTTCTAACTAAAGTAACAGGAAGTGCGGTTGTGCCATTATGTTCATAGATTAGTCATTTACACAGAGGTGAACACATGTACACCAAGGCCCTTCTGAAAATCTTCTTCCACTGGAGAGGCGCGAATACGATTTACGACTATAAAAGCAGCGCAGAACTGAGAGCAAAGCTCAACCAGTTGCAAACTAGTATGATCCAGACATTTCAGGATTGTAGATCTGGAAACAAAATGTCTGGATTTCCGATGCAGACAGCAGCAGGCAACAGCAGCAGCAATATGCAGGGGCCCCAAAGTCTTTACTCGGGCTGGGCTGCTGAAGCAAGGCACAGCCCAGCAATTAGATGCATTGTGGGGGACTGGTGGGAGGTGCATAACTCTCTTATTATCATTATTATGGTATTTATTAAGCGCAGATCTAGCTTCGAGAAGCAACAGGGCGCTTTACAAAGGTATACAACCATACTGATACACAAGTGAGAACTTTACAGAGGTGTACAACAGTGCAGATGCATAATGGAACGCTTTTCAGAGGTAACAACAGAACAGATATACAGCGAGGGGTAGGATATAGAGGGGAACAGAGGAGATGTACAGCTGTACCGGGTGTCAGTGAGGAGAGGGGCAGACAGCGTCTATCGAGCCAGGTGCTGCAGGGTCGACATGATGCCCTAGCTGTTAAGGAGTAGAGACGTCTTGAATGGGTCTTGAGTCCTTTTCTAAATTGCAGAGCGTGGGGGCGAATCTGATGCTGAGGTGAAGGAGGTTCCATAGTCTTGGGGTATAGGCAGAGAAGGCTTGTTTTCTGGTCCTTTCCTTTCTGCAGTGGCGGATTTCAAGTCTGCACGTGTCCTGGCTCCTGGTGGTGCACTGTCTTCCAGAGCTGCTGAGTTCCTCTGCCGGGGTAGCTTGGTGGCATGAGGGCGACTGCCTTATAGATGACGCAGCAAGGCTTGAAGGTGATTTGTATGTGCAATGGGAGCCAGTGAAGATCGATAAGGACCGGGGTGATGTGGTTGTATCTGCATAGACCCTTGATGAGGCATGCGGCTGCACGTAGGACACTTCTCAGGGGCACAAGGGAGGACGACGGGAGGCCTTCGAGGAGAACTTTGCCCCATTCAGGTGGGATAGCGCCAGTGCTTGAACAGTAGTTCTAAAACTGTCCGGAGGGAGGGCTTGGGGAGAGCTGATACCAACCTGTGTGAGTTTTATTAGCTATGTGTGTTTTGAAAGAGTGTTTTTTTTTATTTGGAACCTGCATGGCTTGATGCAGGAGGTGAACTCGGCTGTCAATCCCTCAGGGTTCATGTTGATAGCCAGGTATGTATGTATGGGTGTTCGGTGTTGTGGGTGTGGAGTTGGAAATTGGTCTTGGAGGGGCATCTGAACAAACAGCTGATGGTTGGCGAGGTAGGTCTTGAATAAGTGTAGGATGAGGTTGCGGATCCCCATTCGCCGATCTAGGTTGTCCAAGAGCACCTGGTGGTCTACTGTGTCGATCGCAACCATGAGGTAAAGTAGAACCAGGATGATGAGTGTATCGTCGCCCACCTGTATGGTTGTGGTCTCTGTACTGCATCTGAACCCAGATTGGTAGGTTTGGAGGAGATTGGTGGTGTTGATGTGCTGCTACAGTTGCGTGGCTTCCGCTTTATCGATGATCTTACATAGGAAGGGAAGATGGGTGATGGGGCGATGTTACCTAGGGTGTCAGGATCCAGAGTGGGTTTCTTTAGTAGAGGGAGGATTTGTCCTGTCTTTAGGTTTGATGTGAAGGTGTCTTGAGTTAGGGAGTTGTTGATGATCTTGAAGTAGGGCAGGAGAGCTGCTGCAGGGAGGGTCTTGAGGATGGATGCTGGGAGGATGTCATCTGTATATGATGTGGCTTTGAGGTTTCTACAAGGTCCTCTATAGAGAGTGTCTTCAATGCTGTCCAGTGTGTGGAGATTTCACAATGAGGGACGTCAGGTGGGTCTTTGGATTTGGATGCAGAGCTGGTGTCTATGCGCTGGTGAATCTTGCTGATTTTGTCGATGAAGAAGGTGTTGATGGCGGTGGATTTTCTGGTGGAGTGTGGTATTGCAGGATCTGGTAGAGGGTTAATGCAGTGCTTGATGACTTTGTTGGCATCTTCTGCTATGGTGTTCTGATAGTAGGAGGCCTTGACTTTGTTGATTAGTTGTCAGTGGGTACCTCGGAGTTCCTTGAGGAGTGCTAGGTCGGATGTGGTCCTGGAGCGGCACCTGGTTTTCTCTTGTTTCCCGATGACTGTTATGTTGAGGTTGAGTTCTTACGTGTACCACGGTGCTCACGGTTTCGGTTTGCTGATGCGTTGTTTCAGAGGTGCGTGTCGGTCGATGGAGGCTGAGAGGGTCGCATTGAGTGCTTCTAGTAAAGAGCTGCAGTTTGGTTGGGGGTGTTCGGTCTATGTGAGGTGGAGGTTGGCGAGGTCTTCAGTGAGGGCTTCTACTGGGAAGTTCTTGAAGGACCTGAAGGTTTGTCTGATGGGTTTTTGCTGGGAGTGCTTGACCCAGGCGGTGTGCAGGATGTTGAAAGGCACGTCCAGGTGGTCAGACCAGTCAGGCAGGAGTGGAACGCTGTCGTGGAACGAAGGCAGTGCGGCGATGATTAGGTCAAGAATGTTACCTGGACCACGTCTGACAGGTGTGGACCAGGGAGTCCTGCTGGGCCACCTGAAAGGGAGGCGGCCTCTTCAATTTTTTGCAGCCCAGGATGGCTTAAAACATTGGGTGTTCCCCACTGTGGGGGGCGCCAGTAATTGTGAGTGACCGGGGCCAGTGGCAGTAATTGTGGGCCACCTGGACGTGGCAGTGCTCACAGGCACCCCCCTGCATGTCTAGGGAGTGCCTCAAATGCAGGCCTAGGCAGCGGCCGTGAACGGGCACAGAGTGGAGCGAATGTAAACCCTTGTCCATGAAGGTTGCACTGCAGAGGTAATCCTGGAACCTCTCTTTAACGACCCACTTCTTTTAAAAAAAAAACGTTTATTTGCATTTTTCATAAAGATACAAGCATCTCGTAATTTCTGAGCATCAATCCACTTATGAACGAAGCTACCTCCCTCCCCCGCACCCACCAACAATACAACTTGCAATCTACAACAGGACGTACAGCTGCTCTTACCACCTAACCCGCCAAAGTAGGGAGCATAATTAAGAAAAGGAAAAAAAAATAGCCCTGCATAAATCATTACCGCCCTCGCCACAGAGATGTTTCCTTCTTTGACAACGGACCATGATTCATCCTGAGAATTACCACAATGCCGCCATTCGCCCTGCTAGAAAGGAACCCCCTTGCTCGTGGCTCCTCTCAAGGGATAACGGCCACAAGTCAAGCCACCCAAGTCTAACCCACGATCCCAGGTTTACTATATCCCTATTTCAGAATGATCAAGCCCCATTCCAGATGGAAAGACCCCATACAGTTGTTAACCATCGCAGTCCGGTCCTCAATTATAAAAATGCCCCAGAACTTGGTCATCCAATCCGCCTTAGTCAAGATACTCGTTATTTTACACTTCTGTGATACCGCCAACATCCCCGCCTGAAACATAGCCTCCCACAATCTGGGGAACCGGCACTCCTCCCTGTCCCCTACTAGGATACCGTACAACAATTGTAGTGGATCCAACTCTCGCTGCACCCCAACTGTTTCCTTTACCCAGCTCAGGAGCTCAGCCCAGTAAACTTGGATCTGCAGGCACAGCCACCACATATGAAACGAGGATCCCACTTGTCCACAGGTTCTGGGGCAAAGGGGTGACACTCCACTGTAAATTTTGATACGTTTCAGTGGGTCCAGGTGCCAGCAATGTAACATCTTAAAATGATGTTCCATAGTCGCAGTAAAAAGGTTGCCATGGAATGGGACCTTATACATTTTATCCCAGAACTCCACTGAGACTCTGCTACCTTGACCATGTTATCTGATAGTCTTTGAACTTTAGCCTCCCCATCTAGCGTCCGGACAGTAGCCCTTTCCTGGTCACTGCACTGTCATTAGTTTTCTCGAAAGGTGTGAGAGGACGCAGAAGGTCAACACTCCATATACAGTCTGCCAGAATTTCCTTTAAGTTAATGTATTCGAACACACTGATCAGCTCACGGCGAGCATGTCACCGGCCTCCTCATAACTCTCAAACACCCCTTCCACAAACATTTGCCCTGCCCTCTCAAGACCTCTGTCCGACCACAATTTTGAGTGTTGAAATCCCCCTTTCCCAAATCTAAAGGGATTCACCACAAGAAGCTCATCGAAGTCTGTCATTACTGCAGTCCCTCTTCCATAAGGACCACAACACTCCCAGGCTCGGATGGGACCTAATCTTTTCGGGGACTGCTTTTGTTAGAACTGCAAGACGTCCCTAAATTTTTTCAGGTGTGTATACATATCCTCTAATTAAAGGAATAGTGCGCTCACAAATATTATTGTCCCAAGCGTTTGAGCATGTGGTTTTAAGCATACGTTGATCGATTGTAAAAACATTTCCTATGCACCGTACCGTAGTTTTCCTCACTTTTGCACATGCGAAATGAGGCAGCCGGGCGCGGCCATTTTGTGCTAATCTTATCCGTTTATCCATCGCCCAAAATTCAAGTGCCCCTGCAGCACTAAATCATATCACCCGCCCCTGAAGCTGACATCACCATTCCTAGCGATATTCTCCACCTATCTCCATGACGTTACTGTGCAGCATAGCCAAACGGGTCCAGTCATCACCCACATCTTGACGTCAATTGACGCAGAACCCGGAATATCAGCACACGTCCTCTCACAGCACAGCGCATCCCGATTCTGAATACAAAACACCTTTTTTTTTAGGAAACCGCAATACTCTGCAATTTATAATGTGCTTTTATTTCACAATAAACACTCCTAGAACATCCGCCAATTTCCATATTCAACCAAATTTGAAATGCCTTTCTTCGTTTCGATCCACAAATCTTTTTCGTGAGTCACACAGTGTTCCTTTGGGTATAAGAATCGCATTGGACGTGCCGTGAATCGCAAGGCTTCAGCATCAGCTTGTTGCGAGACCACTGTAAACGATGTCAGGTTGGTCCTTGTTGCTGGTACCGCAAAAGGGCATATCGGCCCGGGGCGATCGTCCTACAACAGCGTGATCGAAATCCAGCCATTTAGGTCTATCTGCAACTGCCTGTCGAAGAAGCCATCAATTGGTATCTGGAAACTATGACATTTGCAGAATGGCAGGATGTAGCTGTGTAGAAAACATAACAGAAATGTGTCTCAGTAGCCGTTCTTTATTCGACACCGTGTGAAAACTAATGAAGAACACAAACGTGAAACAATGGAAACACAGAGAAAACATTGTAGAAAGTTGGAGTCTACGATGTGCTTGAGAGGTTAGTGCTATGGAGTATGCTTAGCTCGCAATGGGATGCTGATGCGGAAGCTGACCGATGAATTCGAAGATAACATAGACGGCATTTTAACTGAATTTTAGCGTAGAATTTGGCGTTGGTGGAATCCAGACGTGGACTACATGCATTTCGGTGCTGGACTGCCCATGTCCCCGGGACAAAGACACACAGGTTATTTTTGCGTGTCGTTGGAAAATGCCACAAACTACAACCCATTACAATGTTAGCCAGCAATACCGGTCATAAAATGAAACCTTGACTCTATCGTCTATAAACTTGTCTACAGTAAAACGTACATAATATTCAGCATTTCCATTCTCTCGGCGTAACGCAGAGTGTCCTTCAGATCAACACATTTTCATAAAATGAAATGACATGTTCCTTTGTCCAGTTTTGGAATGGTGAACCTTACCATATTTGACGATATTACAGACCTCCCTTCATTCATTCCATTCCGAATCCTCCCTTTCTTCCAAGGATGAATAACAATCGAACCTTCTTAGAAGTGCCTATGCTAAGTTTGCTTTTGGTGAAGGAAAGCCACAAATCAAAAACATACTGGCCTAGCGCCATGACTAGCACCATTACCAGTACCGTGTCTGCCCTCGTTCAATGGGGACTTACCGGTCTAGTCTGACCTTTGCGGAACCGATAAGTCCCCATTGAAAAAGCCATTCCCCATTCCTATTTCAGCCCATAGGGCTCAGTGCGAAGGGGGAAGGCGCTAATAACGGTACTGCAAATTGCGCTACCGTTATTAGCTCTGAAGTACCTTTGCGGGTCCCGTACATAACGCCTGGTAAAACCAGGCGTTAAGGACGGGGCCTCAAAGGGACCTCGGAATAGGGTGCAAAGGCATTACCGTCACCGGTGTCATTACCGGTGCCCGGTATCCCTTTGCACCCAGGTCATAATGACCCCCCTGTGTAGGATGCATTGGTGTGCACAGCTCACAAGCAAAAATCAAACGCGGTGACCTTCACTCCCATGGCAGCGATTAGCCCTGCAGACCAATGTGGCATTTGAAATATTTTCGAAAAGCAAACAAATTTTTTGCTGGCATCCACCAATACAGCACAAACTTTATAGTGATTTACTTATTTTATGAAAACAGTACCAGATAGTGTCCTCCCCATTGAAACATCTGCCTGTGTCCTGGTTTCAAAGATGAATGTGCTCTGCGGATAACATGAGACACTCACAAGTCATAAATACAAGTGCCCTTCCATCTCCACTGAACTTTGCACGCACTAACAAACGTTGGAGGAGAGACGGTATATCCCGGCCCCCTGAACCATTCTTGTACTGGTCAAATGACGCCTAAGTGAAGGTGGGAGACACCTCCACCCCTCCTGTACCTATTTGCATCACCCATGTTTCATAAAAGTGTATTAAGGCTGTGCTAATGTGTATGATTTGAACCTCATTTGGTTTACTTCCAAATGCCTTATTTTTAGAGTCCCTCTGCCCCTCTGGCGAACTGCTCACTCGCCCAGCGCCGTGCACAGCCAGCCCCCACCACCTGTCAGCTCAACCCGTCTCCTGTTCTCACGGCAATGCAGCTATTCATTTTTGCAAGTAGCGAGTCTCGAGCCCTGACAAAAGGTGCTCGTACAAGAATGTCAGACCAAGCCCTGCTCTAACCTTAGTGCACAATCCGTCTCTGCTGACTGACTCATGCCATCTCCAACCCCCTCCTGCCATGCCGCTGTACCTTGAACCCATGACCCCTGTTCTCTTTGAACGCATTTGGTCCCCAGACTCTACTCCCGCACCACCTCAAATTAACCTCCCATATACCTAATCAGAAGTGGTTATATATTTGTAACACTAACACCTATCCCCACTGTGTTTGAAATCTTAAGACTCCAAAGGCCGCAAATCAAAGATCAGCCCTTCTGATAAGGCATCCGATAGCAAAAACCCCTAACACATGCCACCATAAAAATATAGGTCAGAATGCACCTATTTTACACCAACAGCCCCCTTTCATGCGTTGTTTTCCTTACAGTCAGTAGTTCTTGCATGCCAAGTTTGATATCTATCCTAGGTCTCATTCCTTAGTGGTACGTGTATTTATTCAGCTATTTGGACACATGCTTGCTAAGGTAACTGTAGACCCCACATTTGCTTATATTCATCTGACCCTCCCCTAATCAGTGAAGGACCCACAAGAGCTTGCCGAAAGCGGGAAGTGTGAAAGCACAGAGTTAAGCTGTATTGCATCCTCTAACAGGCACTTATTGCAAAAGAAATTGACAAAGAGGATACATTTGAAAAAGACAATTTGGACACTTTATTTGGGCAATTTATACTTTTAGTAGCTTTGAAATTCAAGTTAAATAGATTTCCATTGGTCATGTACAATGTATAAACATTGTTGAACATATAGATAGCTGCTAATCATTTGAACCGGGAAGTGAACTGTTCCACGAGGTCTGCTTTCCGTGGACAGGGCACGTTTGCAATGTTTTGTGGCAATGTATGTGTTCTAGGAACAAAATCATGAGCGATTCAATGAGTATGCATGTCCAACACAGTCGAAGTGAGATCTTTCACAAAATCCAATTCCATTTCCTTGTATATTGGCTTGACCACCCATTTTTTTGCTGCTTTTTGTAAAGGCCATTGTGTAACAAAGCATACCAAAGTTTCCAGCAGTTCTCGATTGTTGTCTCCTTATGTTCTCATTATGTGCTAATACCGCTAGTAATGTTCGATATTGCATCCCGTCTATGCCGAAATGCAATCTCTTGGGCCTGTACTTTAGGCACATATTGTGGAACACCTCCAAATCTCTGGTGTGACAGAATTCTGGGAGTCCCTTCAGGTCTCTTGAAAGAGTTTTATCAAACACGATCTTCTCAAGAGCTTTGTGTGGAGGTGAAGATGGAACCAACCACTACTTCTTGCGTTCCTGTTCCTCCGATAAAGGTCCATGTGCACATTGGTGAAAATGTAGGTTTTCTGTCCATGAGTGAACGTTGGAACAGTGGTGCATCAATGAGAGACTTTTTTCAAGTAGAATTTCCACAGACGCATCACAAGTTTTGAAGCTCCACCAAAGATGGTTGCTGAAAGACTGGGACCACTGTAAAATATTTTCAGAACCCTTTTTTTTACCAGCAGCTGTGATTTTTTTATTGATTGATTTGGCAACGTGCCATACATCAAATTGATGGCGAATGTTTGGAAACCGCTCTCGCATGGCCTTGGCTATTGAAACATGTCTGTCGGTGGCTATGAGGTCTATTTGCATTCCCCTTGATTGGAGATCTTCCAGGGATTGTATAAAATCATGTTTCTCCATGGCCACTGAGGATTTACATTGGGACACTTGCACGACCACAGAACTCACAATTATTTTAGTTTCCATGTCCTGAAAGTGGTATGTGCAGTACTTTGCTGAAAATCCGGGGCTGTCACACTGTCCATCGCCAGCTAGCCTGAACCGTTTGCCACAGAATGTCCTTTCAATAGACATTTGTTAAATTTTCCAGGCTTAACTAATAGTGGGGAATAAAAATTCTCTTTGATATTTGTAGTACTGCGTTTTAGAAAGGAACTGAAGTCCAACAAATTTACAGAAACTGGACAACTTACTAAAAGTAGAGCCACTGAAAAGTAAAGCTGCTGTACACAGTAGATTTCCAGCTGGCACTTTGCCCAGCCTCGGTTTAGCGGACCATGAAAATGTACCATAGAGCTGGTCACAGGTAGCTTGGAGTTTCAGGTTAGTGCCTTGTAATACTCGAGTCACATTAACCAATGGATCCCCGCATATTTCCCCCCTCACCAGATGGACACATTTCAGCATCAGTATGATCTCTACCAGGCAGATGTCGAATACAATGTAGTTGCTCTCCTTTTTTAGACTATCGTCCTGCATGAATGTGGTTTGTGAATTAACTGATGTGGACAATTCGGCCAAACTAAACATACTGAAGTCGAGATCAAGTTCCTCGGTCCATTGCGTAGAAGCTTCAGTCTCTGTTAGTTCCGCTTTCGTTATTTGCACACGATTGGAGAAACCATCAATGTCGATTGTTTACTGGGTGGCCCTTTCTTTGCGGGTGTAGATTGTGTGAAGTGGTCAGTGAGTAATTCAAAAGCATCTTCCTTATATTCAGTTTCATCTTCATCTTGTCGAGTTCTCACATTGTAGCAATGGTCCAAGAACACTTTGCTTGCTTCGCCAGTCACATTCAATTCATTTTCTGGCCATTGGACATAAGCATCTCTAGTCTGCATATTGACTGGACCACGCTGCGCCTCAAATAATAGTTGATCCATAGTGAAATCTGTTTGGCAAACAGCATCTTTGGTTTCATTTGTTGTCTGTGTTTTTATACTTCTTTTCCTTCTGGGCCTCTAGGAGATGGGTTGTAAAAACATGTTCATTGTAAATCCAACATACAGTATGTAGCACTTTAGATACATAAAACATGTTATGAAGACAATACCAGGCCAAAACACTTTTATTGAACAAAATTGTTTGTAAGTTACCCTTGTTTTCTTGATTTTCTGTGAAAACGTGTTCTTCACTGTAACGACCGCACCAGCAAGCTGGTCCACCACCTCTGATCCACGTGCCTCCTCTTCTAATTCCTGACCTTGTATACATTCCTTGAATAGAATATTCATTAAAAAAACAAAAGTCAATCATATTTGAACTGAAAGTCTTTCATCGCACACATTGCTTACATACATACCCTCGTAAACAGTGTACATCATTTTGTCAAAACAGACATTTCGAATTTCACCTGATTGATGGGAAGTCTACTCAATCAGAGATCACTGTGCAAAACCCACTGATTGTAATGTTGCACTGAAGCATTTTGCATTGTATTCTGCATTAGGGTAGAAATTGTAACATTAGAACTGAAGTGATAGGAGTTTGAAACACTACGCGTTTATATGAATGTCACTGTCTAATAGTATCCGATGTAGGATTTACTTCTTTTCTTTCAAGGGAACTGTCAGTACGCATACCTCAAACTCTGGACCAGCTCCAAAGGGTGATGTAATTGTAGTCGAAGTACCAGCATCCCCCTGTAACACAGTACTTGTTTTAGTTTGGATGAAAACAGTGCAATTGAACAGACACAATAGGATGCAGACAATGCTACATATAAATAGAAACCCATAAATTAAACATTATTTAAACAAACGTCAGGATACATAAACTATTTCACCTCATTTAAAATTCCATGCATAATACATTTGCATGATAGAAAAGCAAAATAAAACTACCTGATAGGTGCTCACAGTTGTTGTTGACTCTGGAAAAGAAATGGATGCAGACTCTTGCTCCTTCATTTTCAGTGCATTGTCACGAAGTGGTAAAAGGGAAAATTAGTTTTGCATTATATATGTGGGAAGATCCAACTCTCAATAACATGAGCTTCTGCAAGTCTGTATGGCTCAGCATTGGTATACTGGACTTGTCAGTAATGTTGTCACTAGCGAGGGTCTGTGCTTCCGTCAGTATGCTCTCCTAAAACAATTGACATGTGAAGCAACCGATTACGAAAAGATTATGCTTATTTCGAAGGGCACTATGGCATAGTTTTCTATGGTCATAATTACTTTCTATGATGCTCCTAAAACCAGGGACAGATGTCTAGATAAATGTGGTATAGTTATAAAGTAATACAATCTGATAAATATGCAAAGTCTAGTAAGAAACATTTACACTGAAAGCATCAATCCGTTCATGTAGTTACCTGTTCAGTACCCCAAGGCCTAACGCTAATTCATCATCCGGGACTCACCTGGTCCAGCATGTGCATGAATCGAGTTGGCATTGCATTTGGAAGCAATTTACGAGACGTTGTGAGTCGATGCTTTTTTGTGTACTGCGATTGGTCGTATATATCCGGGGTAAAGTGCAGGCTGCAGATGCGGAATCGATTGGCCCTCAAGTCTTCCAACACATCCTGGGCTCTACTTTCAAGCTCGTCCACTGGAAATTCATAATATCTGACCCATTCTCTTATTAGATCTATATTCTTCGGGAATGGATGCATTATTGTGCCCTTAGGTTTGTCGTGGGTCTTAGAACAGCAACCATAAAGCATGCAAGCAGGCATTCTTGAAAAATCTGTAAAACAAAATTCAACATAGTTACACATTTCTTTTACATGAATGCGTGAGAAAGATGGAATTATATGAAAGTTTTCTATGCTGTGTTTGTTTTGGTCACAGAAGCAAAAACTGTGTAGCGTAGTCGAATATACACTAGGATAACTTTCATACAGAATTGATTGATGTGACGCAAATCGTAACATGTTACTTGTCCGTTGAATGTACTTTCATGCATCAAAAGGAAACATGCTTTTAGACATGGTCCGCAAAGGATGCAATTCTATCCCAATTTGAACTGATGACATTTGCTATATATCGAGAACAGAACAAATTAAATAGAAGACAATGGTAATAGCAATGAGGTGAATGAACATTACACTACTGGGTACATTCGTTCGAAATAGATGGAAAATTAAAGATCAAAAAGAGAGGATTAGGTGACCTGCCCTTATCTTGACTAAGAAACAATTAGATTCAGCAAGCAGGGTAGTTAGTATCAGGAGAACAGGCAGCGTGATCAAGAGTTGACTTCCAGTGCTCACAGATTTTCTGAGGTAGCACGATCACAAGTTGACCTCCAGTGCTTACAGATGTTCACAGGTAGCACGATCACAAGCTGACTTGCAGTGCTCACAGATGTTCTCAGGATAAATATCAAGGGGTTTATAAAGAATTAGAAAAGTGGGTGTGTATGTGAATGAGTGACGTCTTTATGGCGTTGTCTTATATGGATTGCAGGGGTGCATGCCAGGAGACACAGGGTCTGGGGAGGCCATGTGTACAATGGCTCCTGCGCGTAAGATACCTTTGAAGTGTACATGGTGTTTGGCACCTTGGCCGTTCCCATCCTGCCAGCCCCCTCGGGAGGGCACGGCCACAGGTGCGAACTGCCATTGATAGTGGAGGGGGGATGGATGGGCATGAGGCGTGCAGAAAAGGACCGGAACAGTGCTAAATGCAGACACACTTATGTGGATTGCAGGGGCGCGGACTGCTTCAGGGGAGCATGCCTTTGTGTACATGGTGTTTAGCACCTCAACCGTTCCCACCCAGTCAGTCCTGCCAGGACAAGTGAGCGTTACCATGATTCACTGAAAAATGTAAACAACTATTCAGAAAGTTGTATTTTATTTTGTTGCTGATGTTGACGGCACAAATATACTACACATTGTATACTTCGGGTTGCAGCACAGTGTGGGAAAATCCCCTGTACTGACCGCTGTCACTTGGGAATTCGGCTCGAATGGCACCAACGGCGCTATCCAAGCCTCCCATGAAGCCACCATGTAAACGCACGATAGGCCACCAGCCTGTACCACCTGTGGAAGAGAAACATACAAACTGTATTTAATTGAAGATGATAAATGTACAAACCTTATTTGAAAACGCAATCTTGTATCCTATGGCATAGTTGCCAGTACAAATTTGACTTCATGGATCAATCAACTTGGGCTTCAAAGTGTAGACACATTACAAAAGTGAACAACTATGCATTCCATAACGTTTGGGGCACAGAGAAATATTTTTTCTTGGTTGTACGGGAAAGACACATAAGATGACCACTATGATTTCCCCATATCGCGAGTGATGTATAAAATTTCAAGACTATATTCTCTTGGCAGTGATAGATCAAAGTTACGACATTATAGGAGACAAACATGAAATGTTAGTGGCCTAAGTGACATCACATCTAGAGTACACTAACTTGTTACTTGGATTGCAAGGGTGAACTGTTGCGCGAAGTTCGTGCATAAGCACCATCATAATCCTCAACACAGACCTTGTGAGGCAGGCGGCCCTGAAGTCATACAGCTGGGTAACTCATAGCAGCGGTGGCTCTTCTTCCGATATGTAGGAAAAGCATCCAGAGTTTTCTCTGCAGCAGCAGTTCTCATCCTCGGTTGGCATGATCTCGCACTGATTGTGGGTACACCAGGTCCTCCCAACTGTCACCCGAAGCTCCATCGTTTCCGCATCTTTCTCTCTTGACTAATTCCGCCTCAGAATACTCCGGCTCGTACTGGTAGGGCTGTATTGTTGCCATTATACGACAAAATTAAAATAGATAGTAATGATAGTACAAGTATCTGTTTGCACGGGCTACGAGCAATGAAGATAGCTGAATAGAGCAGAAACAAGCCACAGGAAACACAAAAAAAGACAGTGAAACGATTGAAAAAACAACTCTGATGTTGTCTGATGAGATGCAGTCTTTTTATACTTGAGGAAAGAGGCGTCATGCCATTTCCATGGAGACACGTCATTAGCTGGGACACAGAGAAAGTTGACATGAGACGTACATTTGTGTTGTGAAATGGGCCGTATGTGTCGAGTGTCAGCTTCAGGGGCGGGGGATATGATTTAGTGCCGCGAGGCAGTTCACCTTAGGGCGATGCGGCACGGATAAGATTAGCATAAGATGGCTGCGCCAGGCTGCCTGATTTCGCATGTGTAAAAGTGAGGAAAACGTAGGTACGGTGCATAGGAAATGTTTTTACAATCGATCAACGTATGCTTAAAACCACATGCCCGAACGCTCGGGACAATAATATTTTTGAGCGCACTATTCTTTTAAGTCCTGTATGTGCCCAGGTCGTTCCTCATATTCTGTAACATGACCCTAAATTGGGCTGCATTATACTATAACTGGAAATCTAGGAATCCAAACCCCCATCTCCGGCAGGGACAAAGAGGCTGTCTTCACCCTAGGTCTCTTACCCTGCTAGATGAACCTGGATACCATGGCATTCAAATCTTTGAAAAAGGACTCTGAGATCCGCACCAGAATGGTCGAAAACAGGTACAGCAGTCGCGGACGAACATTCATCTTCACTGATGTCATTCTACCATACCAAGAGAGAGTAAGGGGGGCCCACCGGGAGAGGTCCAATTTTATTGCTGCTGGCATGGGAACGTAATTGACATTCGCCAGTGTCAACAATTGCTTCGGAAGGCAGATCCCCAGGCAAGTAATCACGTCCGACTCCACCCTCATACCCATAAGCGTCTTATTGTTCTGTGTGGCAAGTCCATGCACCGGAGTGCCATGACAATACATTTTGCCACATTCATTTTAAAGCCAGAGGAGGAACCTGTTTGCACTAGGAGCTTGGGGAGGGAATGGTGAACATCCATGAGGTAACATAAAATATCATCTGCAAAAAGGGACACTTTAAAGTTAACCTCCCTTAATTTGATACCCCTAACCCCTGAGTCCTCCTGTATGACAATCGCCAAAGGCTCCATAGTCTGGGCATATAACAACGGGGAGAAGGGCTCCCTTGCCTCGTATCTCTAGTAAGAGGGAAGGGAGCTATCAGAAGGCCGTTCACTAACAACCTAGCCGTCAGGGCTCTCTATAGAGGCATGACCCACCGGCAAAAGGTACACCTGAATGCCATTTTCTGCAACACCTTCCCCATATCACCTTCCCCATATACCCCCACTCTACACAGTCAAAGGCATTCTCGGAATCAATAGACACCAGACAGGCAACTAGGTCTTGCTCCTGGGCATAGTGGATCAAGTCAATCGTTTTGTGTACATATTTGGAGCCTGTGCTCCTCTTGACAAGCACAAACGGGTCACCATGATTACGGGTCACCAGGACCTGGTCCACCCTGTTGTCCAACAACTTTGCGAAGATCTTTACGACTGTATTCAATCAGAAAATCAGCCTATACGAAGAACAGAGCGAAGAGTCTTTACCCTCCTTGGGGTTCACTACTATGATAGCTCCAAGCATGGAGTCAGGGAGGACACCATCCACTAGGACACTATTAAATATTTTAGTCAGAAACACCACCAAGGTGGAGCGTTAGGATTTATAGAAACAGACTGTGAAGCCGTTGTCGCCAGGGGACGTGCCCCCTTCATAGATCTAATGGCACAAATCACTTCTTCCTCCTACACCGGGGCCTGCAGAACAGCCACCATTTCACGGAAGATGCCCAGGATGGGTAAACAATCTAGACACCGGTCAATGTGTGAGCATTCCTGTCGCATTCTGCCATGTGCAGATGTGCATAATATTTTATGAATTCGTCCCCTGTCTTGTCATCGGCATAAACCACCCCCTCACTGCCGGGACGAACTGCTGCCACTCTACTAGCCTTCCACCTCTCATGCAGTCTCCAGGCAAGAATCCTGTCTGCACTTTCCCCTCTCTCTTGATATTTCCGTTTTAGGAGCAGCAGTGTTTTTCTGTCTGGTGAACCAAAGGGCTTTCAGTTGGGCTTTGTATCTCCTAAACTTTGCCGACCATGCTGGTGACAATGGTGCATTAGACCTCCCCCCTTGACGCAGGCCCTCAGTCTTCCCTCTCAAGGCTCACTCCTCCCTTTCCCTTTCCCTCTTCTTCCGAGCCCCAATCCCTATCAGCTCACCCCTGATCGTGGCTTTAAAACCTTCCCACACTCGAGCAAGTACTCGTAAGTACTGCTTTGCCACTCTAGACTGTATCTGAGCCGCTCTTCCAGATTTGCCTGCATCCCCTGCGGAGTTTGAAGCTACTTCGGACGTGCCATTTATGAGACTGCAAAGGTGATGTTGGATACATTGTGACTACAACGAACGAACATCCTTGGGGAACGATTGTTGACATATTGTTGACATATTCTATCTATATTCCATTGTAGTGTCCCTTTAAACGGACGTCAGCGGCAGCCCCACCTAGAACATTTGGGACACTGGAGATTGGTTACTTGCTTATAAAACGAGTATGCACGCGCACAGCATGCGCGCATTTGAGCAAGTACTCGTAAGGACTGCTTTGCCACTCTAGACTGTATCTGAGCTGCTCTTCCAGATTTGCCTGCATCCCCTGCTGAGTTTGAAGCTACTTTGGACGTGCCATTTACCAGATTGCAAAGGTGACATTGGATACATTGTGACTACAACGAACGAACATCCTTAGGGAAAGATTGTTGACATATTGTTGACATATTCTATCTATATTCCATTGCAGTTTGCCTTTATACAGACGTCAGCGGCAGCCCCACCTAGAACATTTGGGACACGGGGGATTGGCTACTTGCTTATAAAATGAGTACGCACGTGCACAATGCACGCTCACTCGAGCAAGTACTCGTAAGTACCGCTTTGCCGCTTCGCCACGGCTGTGTGGCGTGTGGCTAGAACTGTTTCCACTGATTCACAGGTACCATTGTGTTGATTGTTTTGTATTGCTACGAACGAAAGAAAACCTTGAAATTACTTGTGGAACCATTTTAAGTGAGTAACAAATGGTGTTCACTGCTTATACATTGAAATCAAATATGCCGGGCGAATTGAGGAAAGCATGTGCCATGTTAACCACCTCCAATGTAAATGTTCCTCCCCGTGCTGCGTTGCTCATTTTATCTTGTAAGGCGTGTAACTCTCTAAGATCGTTAAGCAGCGCTAGCACATTCCACACGCCCTGTACTAATATGGCTTCTTGCTTCCCGTTCCCGCGAGTCAGTCGTTTCCATCAAGTTTCACCAGTGACCACTCACACCAACCTATACACCGTATCTGACCTGACTATATTGAATTTGGTTAAAACAAGAAGGGAAAATCATGATTTGTCCTCGCTGTTGGTAGTATCGCCGATTCCTTTTTCAGTCCATAGCAGAGATAGCCCTGGCATATCAATCTATGCTAGCCAGTGCAAATCTCCTGTTTATATTTTTGAAGAAATCATAACAACTGGAAAATCTTCTGAGGTATTCAACTCCACTGCCTCACAAGACTCCTCCACACTACGTTCTTTTGTCCTTCCAACCCCTCGGGTGCCGACGAAAGTATCACAGCAGAATCCATCTTCCCACTTGCAACTGTTTGAATTGACTCTGACATCTATTAACACTACAGTCTTAAGTCCCTTCAAACTATTTGAAGCGTTGGATAAGAAAATTAATAAACAATCAGTCCAGTTAGATGAGATAACCCAATGGGTTAAGGATAACACCAAAAATATTTTAAATTATGGCTCACAGAGTAATGGGCCCAGTCAACCCCCATTGGAATCTATCATTATTTTAGAAACTGAAAATAATGTGGCAATTACACACTCCCCATCAAGTGCTACAGACCCTGTAATTGAAATAACCTATGTGCTTCCAGCATTTGAAGACATCATTCGGCCGTTATAGATGTGACAACGAATGATGCTCTGCAAACGCAAACTTAATCTACTATTACAGTTGTGCCGTGCTGCTCAACTGGAGACGACTTTGTTGATTCAACATCTCATCAAATCCCCCAGATGGGTTGTAAAACGAATAAGATCAAAGGCCCGCGACATCAGTTTAAGGAACCCAGGCAAGGTTCGAAAAAAGTCCAAGAACCAGACAGGAAACAGAGGGGCCAAAAACACTCTGAAAGCCTTTTTTCAAGCCATTGGTGGAACAGCGCCACTAGTTACAGCACAGACTAAGCCAAGCCTAAGTCAGCAATGTGTCCAGGATTTGAATATGTGTCAATCCATCAATCCCCCGTCAATAGTGCATATTAATTAAGAGGATTCTAGTGTTCCTAATGTGCAGCAACCTCCTCTCTCTTATTCACAGTTGAACAAACTGGTGCAATGCATTGACACAACAGAGTCTGCCAGACTCAGTGTGACTTTTGAGTCCACAGGGAGGAAAGGATTATCCTTTCAAGCTGCTCAATCTTTGCCATTGTCCATTCATGGAGATCAGTCACAAGAGGCTGTCGTGATCCTAAAAAAAGTGGTGGACGCCTACCTTGTGGAACGTGTACCAATCTTGACAAAAGACACTAATAAAACTGCCAACTTTGACACGCAAAATGCATCAATCCACCAAGGGAACAATGGAACCTTGTTACAGATCGTCCCACAAGGACAATCTGGTCTTTTGAACGAAAGTGAAGTGAATTATAATTATAAACCGATTGAACGTGAAACACGCCTCAATAGTTTCAATAAGGCACATCATTCATCCTCACTTTCAAAACAAACATATTCCTTGAAAATACCCTACTATTCCCTTATTTTTAAATGCAGAGAAGGACATTTTCCAACATATGTATTGAATAGAAGAAGTGTTTTGAACATCTTTAGTGATGTGGAGGAACTTCAAGATATCTCCTCGCGAGATATAGAACAAGTTGAATTTATATTGGATCATTCACAAGCGATAGTTAAGCTATGACTACCATCTGGTATAGTAGCGAATCTCATTTGGCAAACAAAAATGACACTATTTGACATGGGCTTTCTTCTGGCCGAAGATCCTGAGCAAATGCCATAGCAGTCATATTGCATTACTTCCAAGCCAAACATTTATCAAAGCTCCATGATAAAACCTACAAGGGGTGAAAGGCCTGTTACTTTAGTGCAGAATTAACCATCAAATGTGGAGCTGTCATCTATCTTGAATATTGCAAGTCGGAATACGAGGGGCCATTCCCATCTTCAATATTCCATTAAAAATCTTGCCAAAACCTAGCATATTTTGGCCTTGCAAGAAACATGGTTAATGACTAAGCCTGTTTGGGATGGATACAATATCATTCTATTACCAGCCAGATCGAGTGGAGGTAGACCCTCATCAGGGCTATTAGTTGCTATTAATTTAAAAATGGGTCTTTCTATTTCAGCATGTGCCTCGGAAAATGCCTACATCCAACTGGTCAAAATCACCATAACTGACCAAACAATAGCTCTGGTGAATCTATACCAAAATCCAGCGGGATGGTCTGATTCTGACTTCTATTCAGGCTTGATCAGAATTTTAGATCTAGTCAATACTTTGAATATCACCCAAGTCCTTATATTGGATGATTTGAATTTAGACTGTTTTAACCTGTCCAACATAAGTAATGAAACCCGTACATGGACCTCATTGAAGGCAGATAGACACTTTTATATGGTGAACAGTGCCGTACCAGGAGATATTCCTGCCCAATCAATTTGGTTCCGTAGCTCCAGTTCAAGTACTCTTGATTACATCTATCTTAAACTGAGTTTATTACAGCGTCTCCAAAGACCAGATATCATTGAACAAGCCTATAGTGACCAAAAGTTACTATCATTGTCCATTTCAGGGGTTCTCTTTCAACAAAGGCAACAGATTAGCGATCAAGGATTGACGATCAACTCTGCAAAGAATAGACTAAAGTGGACTGATGCAAAACTTGTGGCCTTTAGACAATAGGTTGAAACCAATGGGAGAGTATGTACACCAGTTCCATATACAGACTTATTAGCCGCTTTTAACACAATCACCATTCCACATCACGGTCAAATTAAACACAAACATGTTTTTGACCGAGATATCCAAATTAGTACAAGCAGAATACAGACAAATGAGAAGACTTATATTAAGAACAGGTGCTGCCTGTTGCTGGCTAGACCTAAAAAAGGTAAAATGCCAGTATAAAAATTGTCTGAAGAGTAGAAAATCCACTATTTATCAGCACGATAGTGAGGAAATGGGTAGAACCATGGCTAATAAAAACTCGCCTGAGATGTGGCATTTTCTCACCGATCAGTCACTGAAATTACAAGCAAATTCACAGCTAGGTGCTGTAAATGAACAACAATGGGTTGATCACTACTCTAAATTGTATTCTGACACACAGTTTGATAAATCCCAAAACACTCAGCTAACATCAGGAATGTGGTCTCTAGATTTTTCACCGACGATTATTGAAGATCTAGTAAAAACTGCGAGTTTATCTAGAGCCCGAGGGCCAGATGGCATCAGCAATGCAATGTTGAAGACTAACATTGCAGAATGGGCCTTGATATTAAACAACATCTTTCAATTAGTGGTGAGGAGGCGATCAGTACCCTTATCATGGAAGACCTCAGTAATCATTCCAGTTTACAAAAAAGAGGATCAATCACTCCCCCACAACTATCGGCCCATTGCATTGTTGGACTCATCTGGCAACATTTTTACGAAAATAGTTCTTCGAGACTTCAATAAGTGGACATTGGGAAATGCTTTTCGGGATCCTCGACAAACAGGCTTTGTGCCTGGCATGGGCACTCATATTAATTTACTGTGCTTAAATGCAATTAAGGCCCAATGCCAGATAACAAAGCAAGCAGTGTATTTTGCCTTTGTCGACTTGCACACCGCGTTCGATTCCATTTCTCGTGTAATGCTATTTGAGAAACTAATTAGAGACCGATGTCCATCAATGCTTTATGACATCATCTATGCGCTGCATTCTGGAACATCTTTACGCGTTCGATTATCTTTGGATGGCTTGCTATCCAAACCCATCAAAACAGCACGTGGACTAAAGCAAGGCTGCTTGTTGGCTTCTGCAGTCTTTAATTACTTCAAACACGATATCAGAAACACATTTGAAAATGTAAACTCTGATTCCCCTAAATTTCAGAACCCCTCAATAAAAAGTCTAATGTACGCAGATGATCTTGTTCTAATCGCAAAAACTCTGTTGGGCCTACAAAATCTTTTAACAGCTTTTCAACATTATGTCCAAAATAATGAACTAAGAGTAAATACAGATAAAACTCAGATTGTGGTATACTCTCCTAACAAAACTGGCCATAAATGATTTTTGTGGAATATTAGCCAGCTCCCATTAAAAATAGTACCACAATATATGTATGTAGGCATAATATTGAAGGGAAGATGCATACTAAGGGCCAACTGGAACGCGTGGAGAAGATACTAGACACAGCGATATCTCAAACGAAATTGATTATGTATAGATATGATAAATTTTCTATTAAACCGGCATGGTTCTACTGGAGACAAAAAGCAGTACCATGTATATTATACGGCCTGGAAACTTTATCAAATACATCAGATTTCCAGTTTGATAAATGGGAGGCCAAATTTTGGCATCAAGTTCTTCATCTCCCCAAAAGCAGGCCGTGTTCTTGGCTCAGGTATGAGCTGGGTCTGGTTTCACTCTGCACTTTGTTTAGTTGGCGATTATATGCCCTATTTAGGAAATGTTTGTTGTCTTCTAATTTGAATGATATACTAAGAACACTGTCTGCATACATGTTCTCAACTCAGCATAATTGGTGTCCGGTCAAAGGGTCGACTTCAAAAGGATCGAATGCAATAGGGTTGAATTTTTTTTTTTAAATTATATATATTTTTGGGGGTTTTCATATAGGTAAAAAAAGTGGTTTTTACCAAAAAAAACAGGGGTTGAGGATGGACCCCCCCCAAAAAAAATGTAAAAAAAAAAAAAATGACGATCCTTTTGTTTTAGGTCCTTTTGAATTTTGAATCGATCCTTTGACCATTCAATCCTTTTGAATCGATCCTTTGACCTATAACCGCATAATTTTATGGTTGCTTGGCTAAATAACGTGTATCAAATATTGGCAAATGCAGATATATCTATTGAGATGTTGATCACGAATCCCGACAAGACAAGAGGGAAACTATACAATGCTGATTGGATTCAGACTCGAGAATTGTGTTTACAGTATGTAACTATGGGACTATGGGACTATGTCAGATTTCCACCAAAGAAATTGCTAAACTGCCTGTTTATTTGGTTAGAGCTCCTTCTCCCATGTATCGCATTGCAATATTGTGCTTGCGCTTTAACATCTGGCTAACTAAAGATTTGCAGGTAAAACGCACATTATTGCTGCCACATGATAACATCTGTCGTTTTTGTCATAAGGTAGGAGAAAGAGAATCTTTGGAACATTTGATTACTCGATGTAGTGATTTAAGAGCATGTAAACAAATACACTTTGCTAGGCATTGCAAATTTCTTGGCAGCCTAGACATGCATCAATGTTGGGCATTGATTTTAGACTGTTCATACCTGCCATTTCAAATAGCGACAGTACATTTTTTGAGAAATTTACAAATAGAATTTTTTATGGTGAGAAACTCAATGATGTTAACTGATAGTAAGTACATTCGATCATCATGTTGATAGCTCAGATGGTTGAAAGTGAAAAAATGTTAATATTAGGGATTTATTTTATTTATTCTACTCTGTTCTTTTTATAGTATTTTCATGTGTGTCAATTATGTAATAGGTGATGTATGTTTACTTTTTGCGGCTTTGTATTTAAATTTGATTACTTTTTGTTTTTAATGGTTGAAAGGTTGATTAAATTCAACTAATACAATACAAAAATAAAAAAATAAGAAAAAACCTTCCCACACCCCTGGGAGCCCGAACTCTCCATTGTCATTAATGTGAAAGTATTCTTTTATACTGGATAGAAGCCCCTGAGCAATCTCTCTATCCTTTAAGAGGAAGTCATTGCACATTCATCGACTGTGTGAGGCCCCATCGCCCAGCTTGCAATGTCGATTTTAACAAGATTTTAACAAGATCATGGTCCCACAAGGGTATCAGGGCCATACCCAACTCCGTGCCCCCCAGTTGCAATCTATTGTCTATAAGGATATTGTAAGAGTCGTGTACCTGTGAATAGTTAGTGAATGGGGGGTCCCCATCATCCCCCCTGAATCAATGAGTCCACCACCCCCAACTCACCATTAGTCTGGAGAAGAGTGACAGCACGACCATAGAGTGTCTAACAACTTTCAAACAACCCCTGCCCCCAAAACAACCCCAAACAAAGGTCCCCCCACCGGTCAACATCCAGCCCTGTGATGAAATACACAACACCAAAGGACCAGACCATCATTGGCCCTCTTTCCGCTGGGCACATACCACACCAAAGTCCACCTCCCAAGCCCCCATTCCCAACATAAGGAACATCATAATGCTCCCAACCCCCAACCGCCCCACCCGACCCCACCTCTGAACCCTAGATCAGGACAATGAGGACAGCCCTTCGAGGGAGAAGCACCCAAGCTGACCCTCCACCTTTCCCTTCCCTTAGAAATCCCTGTGGGGCGGCACTCCACACAGGCAGGAACCAAAACACGGTCCCCAACCCGCAAACCTTTCACACCAACATAATAAGGGTTACAGAACAAAGCACCTGACATACCAGTTCACTAAGTGACGGCCACTCAGACAGCCGGGTAATGCATTTTTTTAATTTGCGGGAGTCAAGGACACAATACCTATCCTTTGGCCCTCTGCCTCTGGGGGGCTCTCTGACCCCCTCCCCGGTAGGCATAGCCTGGTGCGTTGCACCTTTGCCCACCAATAGTTTGCTGGTAACCCATTGAATGTCATCTCCTGTGATCAACTTGTACTTGCACCCTTCTAGTTCAAATGCTATTGAAAATGGGAAACCCCATCTGTATCTCACCCCCTTGGAGGTGAGCCACTTGGTCAGGGGCCCACACATCCTGCGTCTAGACAACGTGAACAAAGACAAATCCTGAAAAATAGCAATTCTTGCCATGCCCCACTCACACCGGGCCCACCCGTCTGGCCATCTCAAGGGTTTTGGACTTCTCAGAGTAATAATGGAATCTTGTCAGGACTGACCGAGGGCCCGGGGCTCTCCCCCTGCTCTGTGGTGCCTGTCATTGATGAGCGCTGTAGTGTTAGTGTCATTGAATATCTTCTTGATGACTTCATTGATAGCTCTGATGATGTCCCGCTCAGTCTCACTCTCTTTTTCCGGAAATACAAAGAACCTCAGATTGTTCAGTCTTTCGCAGTTCTCAAAATCATCTATTTTGGGTGCTGTTTCCTCTTCCCTCCTCTCTGATAGCCTCATGTCCATTTGCGTCTCAAGAATGTTGACGAAAGACCTGTTAGCCTCAAGCCCTGGGATCCTGTCATCCATATTTTCCACCTTTTTGTCTAGGCCATTCAGTCTATGGCCTCTGTCAGAGCAGATGCCCCTGATTTCTTCCGACAGCGCTACAATGTCCTTTTTCATGGACTTCCTGTCACCCACCATCTTAGGGATAGGATTAGAAAGTTCTCTGGAGACAGATGATGTGGATGTGGCAAATCAAAACTGCTTGACAAACTCCCTCCAGGTCATGGGAGGAAAAAGAGTGTCCTGTTATCACCAAACCAAAAAATGACCATCCAAATCAACAGAAGAACAGCACCCGCACCACCGATCCCTCTCCCAGGAGGGCACCTGTAGGGGTCGGAAACAACCACTGCAAGACAAGATGGTGCACAGGGAAAGTCCAAGAAGTCCCAGTGCACGGCTGAGTTGCGTAAGGCTCCTGAGTCCAAAGTATGGTGAGTAGATAAGGCAGTCACTGATAGGGGACAGACACCCTTTGTTGGATGTCCCCCACTAAGTGTGGTGTCCTAGCATCCGGCCTCTCTTCGTCAAGAGAAGAAGAGAGCTTCCCCTGCGAGGGCACCCCGATACACCAGTGCTGGGCAGGGAAGTAGAAGGCAACAGCTTCAGCCCAGCGCTATCCCCAATGCACCACAGCCAAGGCTCAAGCCCCCTTCCCCAGAGGGGAAGCCTTGCACTGGCCTGCGCAAGAACACCAACAGATGCAGTGGAGCTGCTCACAAACACTGTAGCTAGAGCTGCAGTACATGCCCCCAGAGAAGCGGAGCGTCCCGGGGCTCCACCTCCTCACACTCGTGCTCCAGTGTTGCAACCACATAGGGTCAGGGACCATGGGGGGCACTTAGATTTGGACCCCACCTCATGTATGCAGGGCATGTGCAGAACCCAGGCGATGACAAGCTCTTCACTTCTCATACGGCGGCAGCTTCCACACAGAGAGAGCGATGCATTCACTCCTCAGCAGCGATGCGGTGGGGAGGACGAGAAGTGCCCTCACCCACGGCAGATGACCCAGCAGGGCGCCACCCACACCATACTCCCTCAGGCCAATGCAAGATTCTGTGCCACGCTCCCGGGGAAGCCCTACCAGCACATTGCGTGGGCTCCCGATCCAAGGCACCCCCAGGAGTGCCAAGAAGCCCACACAGCAGCTGCAACGGCATCTGGTCCACCCGGCCTGCAGCTGCCTAGGAATCCTCGGTCTCACCTAACTTTGACATGGAGCCTCCATGCAGGTCGGAGATCAGGACCCATCCGCCTCCCAGCTGCTGGGCCGTTACTATGGAATCCTTGGGCCTAGAACTCCAAATTGCAGTCAGACGTAGCTTTGAGGGTCAGCTGCCACCTGGCACCTTCACTTCAACTCATCTGGGGTATTCGGGGGGCTCAGGACCCTAAATAACCCATAGAAAAAGGAGCCATACAGAAGAGCTGCTACAGTTTTGTGGACTAGGTAGTTCTTCTCCGCTGGATGCAGGCCTCGGCTGGTGAAAGTGACCGGTTTCATCTCATCGTTGGTGTTCTGGTAGAGAACAGCTCCCAATCCCTCCAGACTCGCATCCACATGCAGGATGTAGGCAACTGCAGATCCGCGTAGGCCAGGACTGGTGCTGTGGTGAGGGTCCGCTTGAACTCCTTTAAGGCCTGCTGGCATCAGTCCGACCACCATTCACCAAAGGACTCCCTTGGATGATATAGATGGTCCGCAGAGTTGACGGTAGTTCCTCCAGCTCCTCTGGGTAGGTGGGTATCCTTTGGTGGAGTCGGCAAGTGGCCTGGTGATGTTATCATATCCTGTGATGAACCTCCTTTAGTAGTTACAGAATACCAGGAAACTCTGTAACTCCTTGAAGATCTGAGGTCTCGGTCATGTGAAGAAGCCATTCATCTTTGCCAGATCCTCGGTGAAGCCGACAGTGGAGACAATGTGTCCGATGTACTTGACCATCATTCAGCAAAACTGGCACTTGTCTACACTGACCTTTAGCCCTTGCTCCCGCAGGTGATCCAGCACCCTCATGAGCCTCCTGTAGTGTTCTTCAGGGGTCCTCTTGAACACAATGATGTCATCCAGGTACACAAGCACTTCCAGGCAATTCATGACGCCAATTGTCTTCTCAATGAGGCACTGAAAAGTTGCTGGCGCACCAGAGATCGCCTGAGGCATCCTAATGAACGTATAAAATCGTAATGGCCAGATAAAAACTGTCTTTTCACGATCCGACGGATGCATCAGGATCTGGTAATAGCAACTCCGCAAGTCCAGGACACAAACCATTTACTCCCAGTCTGGCTGTCCAGTGCCTCACCCACGCCTGCGTGGTGTACTGGTCCGGAATAGTGCGGGTGTTAAGTCAATGCTAGTCAATGCACATCTTGACAGCCCTGTTCTTCTTCAGGACGATGACGATTGGAGAAGCTTAGGGGCTTCTGGACTCCTAGATAATCCATGCATGCAGAAGATCATCCAGATGGCGGCGTACATCCTCCACCTCTCCTGGGGCCAGGCATCTTGAGCACTCCCTGGAGGCAGTGTTATCAGACACACCGATCCTGTCTTCTTTGTAGGCCTTGCCTGTGTCCCATGGACTTGTGGAGAATGCTTTGTCGCGCAGGGCAAGCGGCCCTCTCAAGTGTTCCTTGTGCCTCTCTGAGATCGGAGAGTCTCTAAAGTCCAAGGTCTTCGGATCCATTGCTGTCTTGAATGGCCCAATGGAAACACTTGCTGCGTTTACAGAAAATGCCAGGTGGAACTGTGTGATGATGGTGTATCCCGTTAAGTAGAGGGTCCTATTGGTCACTTTAATGACCAGTACCTTGATGGGCTTCAGGTCTGTTCCATCCGTTGCCACCAGGGTCTGCTGAACTAGTAAACCCACTTGGAGCTCTTCAGATTCTGGTGCTTCCATCACAAGACATCTTGGTTGTTGCTCCCTGCTCAGTCGCACTCTGCCAGGAACCATTACTGTGGTGTGTGCCGAGATTGTGATCTGCCCGAATTAGGTGGTGCGAGCATCTCCAATGGGTCCATCAGGTGGAGCTCTGGACCTGATCTCTCTGTGTGCAAGTATGCATGTTGGCACATGGGGTGTATGGACAACATGCTGGCATATCGTGGTCGAGCCATCTCCTGACATAATGCTGCCAGTGTTTTGGAGTTCAAGGAATTAGTTCCAATCACCACCGGTGTTGCAGGATCTTCACTACGAATGCAGCAGACCAGAGCCAGGGTGTTGATAATGAAATTGACTCCGGCTACATCACGTAGTACCTTCACTGTGACACAGATGTACCCCATATATTTGCAAGGGTTATCTCCAACGCCAAGAAGGTTCAGTCCAGCCAAGAATTCCAATGGAATATGCCCAAGGTGTTTTCTGTAGAATGTCTCATAGACCAGGGTCACCTGTGAGCCGCTATCCAAAAGTGCTTGTGCCTGTCGTCCAGCAATGCCACCTTTCACAGTGGCTGGTGGTCCTATGAGCCCGTCAGGTATTGCGCATGATATTCGGGTGCTGCCCTTGCTTGTAATTTGACTGGTCCGCCCAAAGTTGGTATTCTTCTTAACCCCTTGTGGTTGGTTTCTCCCTGGAGAAGAGTCTGAGGGGCCATGCTCACATAGTGTTGTGATGGACTTGTGTAACACGTCCTGGAATGCATTCAATTAATTACCTCTATCCTCTGGTGTAGCACTGGCACGTGCTCTAGACCCTGGTAAAATATGGGTGCTTATGAGGACAGCCAGGATGGCACTTACACTAGAGGCTGCAGCATAACTGGGCAAGGCGCTAGGCAAGGCAGGATTTAGGCTAAGCGTAGTGTGACTGGTGCACTGATCTACAACCTTGTTCATGTGTTCAATGCCCAGAGAGAATGTCTCAGGGTTGACTTCCTTAGGCCCATAGCAGTCCAGGTTACTGGATCCTCCTAGGCCAGGGGCTTTACCTATCATCATCATCATTATCATCACCTGGATATGTTTATTTAGGAACAACAGTTCCATAAAACTATAACAACACAAAACAACTTGTAAAGTGAAAACATCAACCTTACATACTGAGTTATCATATTCCATAAAAACATATCTATACATTTCTCAAATGACTTAAAATCGAAGGACAGGCCGACTAGTTACAAAACTGCCATCCCTTAAATGACCCTGATGACCTATAGAAAAGTGAAAAATCTTAACACCACAACACAGACAACAGCCATATGAAAGATCAAAAAGGTCAAAATACATAAGAAATTAATAAAAAGGCTGTTTAGAAGAAATGTTCTTTATACAATATAATCACAAAATCCATATGCTAAGAAGTAAAATAAATCTATTAATTTGCAGTAGGTATCAGCCATCATTTAGAAACAGACCCTTCTTCAATCTTTTCTTCAAGAAACCATCCATCAATAATCAGAGCACCATATTCTTGAAGGATAATTCTCTAAGGTGTGAAAATCTACAAAACTCACACAAACATCTTCTCACTTCGCAAATGAAGGGAGAACTGCTCACAGAACAGACTTGACATTGGTACTTCCCAAGTACGAAAGCAAGATGTTCACCACACCCTAATAGCCAAAACGATTGTCTAACACCCAGCTGTACTTATCACATGATCTAAAGTTCATTACAGGAATATAGTGGGTTAGTTAATATATATTTCCACCAGTTCAAGTTCATGAATAAAAGTTCTTCTGGCCAACGCCTGCCTTAAATACTGCAATAAACTCTAGCTAATCTTTGATGTGTCAACTCATAATAAGTACAGCAGTGCTGGGCGACATTGGGTAAATTGTCCATCTCTTAGTATGGGGGTCAAAGTTCTGGCTCTAATTATACTGTACTCTGGGCAAAGCAACACAAAATGCAAGAGATCCTCTTCTGGTGCTTGACGGAAATGCCAGTGTTTCCCTTTGGTGTTACTTGACCAGTGGGACATGAATGCTGTCAAAGGGAGACAATCAACTCTTGCCTTTGTCATGGATATACTTTCATTAGGGTTATTTGCCCAGAGCAGGTCTTTTTTGGTTGAGCATTAAGTCAATATGATATGTCTAAGATTTGATATCTTTTCTACTTCAAGTGGTTCCTGTGCATCGTTAATGATCATTAAAAACTGTTTTTTTAGGTGGAGTACAACAGGTAAGTTCAACTCTGTTGGTGAAGTCAAGTAAGACTGTGCATTCATTTTCACCAAATATATATTAACATGCCGAAAACCACAGGACCTCAAATACACCTGTTTTGCCTAATTTCTTCGTTAAAAGGGATTGTGTTAAAGCTGCTTTTTGATTGCTCCAGATTCTCAACCAGTGCAAGATAGGTTTGGCTGCTATATCATCTGCTAGAAATGATATTTCGAGCTCCAGATGAGTACCATAGTTTGGGGCTGACTCTGGCAATCCCAAAATAGTTTTTAAAAAGTTCTTCTCAATCACTTGCTGCATATTTGGCTACTGCTCTTGCTTTGCTATGAACACTTTTTTGGTTAAGTCTAGGGGTTTAGATTTTGAAATGTTCATACATCTTCATACCCCACCTGGGGCTTGCTTTAATCTACTGGGCCATATGCAGATTTGGTTTCAAGGTAGAGGAGAAGTGTATTCCAAAATAATCATATTCCTTACCTCTCGGAATTAAAGCACATTTGTAACATCTTTGATTGTTTTTTTAGATGGCATACCTCCACTGTGGATTTACTAGCATTGACTTTGAGATCTAGATTGTTCATATACTCTGTATACGCCATAATTAGGCGCTGTAATGCCTGCCTGCAGCGTATGGGCAAGCATCCTCCTCAGTGTGGTGAAGCGGAGCCTCTCTAAAGCACACTGAGCAAGGGGTTCACGTCTGAATTACCCTGGGTTACTTAGGGTGAAACCCAAGTCTTACAAATCAAACAAGGGTGTGGGAGCCCCTCTACTGGGAATTAACATAGGTCAAATACACTGTTCGATGGAATTTCCCCCCTCAGGAGGGTCTACAACCACGTTTTAGCTCACTGCACAGAGGAGAAATATCCATTTGTATATCAGTCTGGTTCCCCCCAGAAGGGGAATCCAGCACCAAAATGCTAGGCAATTCTCCCCAATAGCAAAATTGGCCTATAAGAAGTGTAAGGAAGGCATGGTATTAACAGTAAGACAGACACAAGTGACCACAGCTCAAGGATGTTTATTGAACTTTAAAAGGGTTGGAAAACACCTGTCTAATCCTAAATGTAAAGATGGGCGCAAACTACAACCATCAAATAATAACAACGCAGTCCTAGTGGTGTGTTGTCAAAATAAAAGGACCTATACTAATAAACCTATTGCCAATCCTTACCGCTAAATATAAATAGTGTGGGAAATAATGTTATGTAAAAGAAAGAAGTGTTCAAGAAATGAGAAGTCAGGATATCCAGGCCATTGGCCTCCCTTCCCCACGTTTTCAACACGGCACAAGGCGACACACTCGAGTTTAGCACAGTATCTGGCTTCTCTAGTACAAGAGTGCAGTTCAAACATTAGCATCATTTCCGTGCCCAAGTCTCTTTGCCTTTGAAAGTCTGTTCTTTCAGAGGGCCTGATGCGACAAACAAACAATATTTTATTTTCCTCTCAGGATTTCACACGCACTCAATATCTCAGGTGACGCACTACTCACCTCGGATCTCCCGCAGCCGAGCTCAGATCCTCTTTAACACAATGCTCGTAGGATTTTCATGTATCAAATTTCTCGGGTGATTCACGGTTCACCCCGGGTCCCCCTCCGCTGGGCTCAGATCCTTTTCAACACAATGTTCAATCAGTCTTGCTCTGCCGGGCTCGGACCAATTTTGATTTACTTTAACACAAACTTGCTTTATCCAAGAGCTCTCATCTGATCTCCATTGTTCGGGCTCGGACCAACTTTATCTACTTTATCATCAACTTTCGTTACTCTATTAACATCAAAGACTTTCGATTGTGCACAGGATTTTGCTTGACCCGTTGCAGGACCACTTTGATTCACAATCCTTTGTCACTCTTTATTTTTGCCACCTCTCAGTTGGATACCTTACAGAGACCTTTGAATGAGCATGCACGCAGTGCCAGACCACTTTGTCTAAGGTATCGTATCTTGGTTTCAAAGTTCAATCACCCATCTGTTGTCCAATTTTACTCACGTTGGTTTTCTCATGTACTTCATACACTGTTCGATTCAGCGTTCACCATACAATGTGGCCTGTCTGGTATCGGCCTCCCCAACTCACCGGCTGTGTTGATTTTCACTGGCGCTGCTTTGTTGTAGGAGCAAAGGACCACGGCAGCAGGCAATTCTCCCCACCTTGATTATCGACGGGGGAGAGCCCTGGGTATCTCTGACACACAATGCAGGATTCTTCAGCCTGGTTTCCTGGTTTTATGTTTTCTCTTCTCAGGGTTTCGTGAAAGTAACAGTCCCTCATCGAAAAGGTCAAGGGCACTTCCCTCCTTTCGGTCCCCTCCTGTTTTGCCGTCTTTCACCTCCTATTAAACTGCCATCTTGGAGCTGCTGCTTCCTCGGGTGCTTTGCCTCACTCATAGTGTGCTCTCGTGCTCCACCTTTCATCAATATGGGGACATGGAATGGAAGTCAGGTGTGTGTGATGGTCAGTAATTGCCTGACCCTGCCTACCGTATTGGGATATGTCAGGTATACGGCTCGGGCGTTAGTCCGTTTTCTCTCATAGCGAGCTGTCCGTGAGAAAGTGTTTGTGTTGTGAAGGGGGTGGGGGTTGAGTTCCTAAGTATCATACCTGGTATGATGGGGGTAAAGGTGTTACACGGAAGGGGATACCATGTCTCGTCATCTGTGGTCCCACTCCCCAAAGACCCCTCACCCAGGTGATTCTCCCGCACTGGTCCACCCCCAGGAACTGGATCCAAAAGTGATGGCCGTGTCCTGGCCACCTGGATGACAGGTACCTGGGGACTAGCGGGTGAGACACCTTCAGGTTTCTCACAGGAGCCAGGGAGTCAGTTAGGCCTTTCTTATAAATGGGTAGAATTATGGCCCATTTCCATGATTGAGGAAAATTGTTTGTCCTGCCAATTGCGTTAAATCTGAGTGTGAGAATAGGTGGCCATAACTCGAGACCCTCCCAAAAGTAGTCAGCAGGAAAGCCATCGGGGCTCGGGCAACCATAAAGATTCAGACTCTTTGTAGCATCTGTAATACTAACGACAGGAGAATACTACGGATTGCTCTTCTGAAAGTCCCTGATATAAGCTACTTCCAAATTGGCTCTACTCATAAGGAGACAACTCCGATGTTCTCTGAGCCGATTTCCATATTGTATTACATGACAAAGTGAGATACCCATTTTCTGTCTGGAGCATTGGTTTTTAGTCTCCTACGTTCCTTTTTTGTTTGGGACCAAGGGAGACCAGTTCACAGAATGTCCTGCTGTTGTTTTCATTGGCTGCCTGCACAAAGTCTTCCCATGCAGCCTTTTCAAGATCTCTTTTTTCACAAAGTAATCCATTTCTTATAGTTGGCTCTGACAGCACAAATCTCACTTTTCTCAGTAGCAGGATTTTTCAATAATACATCCTTGCCACCCAACATTCTTCATTAACCGAACTAACATACACTGGATTCCCTGATTTAACTAGACCGCTTTTTTCTAGTTAACACATTCAGCTGATATGTTAGAGCACAAGGCTTTGAATTTCCACATAACAAGTAATGGTTCCAATAATTCCTCCAAAATAGAATTAATTACAGATATATTGTTTAGGATTATATGCTGATGTTTCGCTACCGTGTCAACTGCGAACCACCTTAAAGTTCTTTTTGTTCTATACACTACTGCCTGCCGAAGATGCAATTCATTACTATTATATCTTTGTGCATGGCAATGAAATACGACCGGAAAACGACAATAATCTATCGTTGAGCTACCCTGTGTGCTCCTAAAAGTGTTTTTCCCTGAAATATCACCTTGGATGTGCCCATTTACTGGCCTAAGACCCCATCCATTCAACCAAGAGAGAACCTCGAGCCCATTTGCAACCTATCCTCAGTTTCATCCAAGACATCAGCAGGTGGACCATTCCCAAATTTAACATTGAGTTCCCCTGCTAGGATCACTATAGTATTCCCTGTATTTATATTACATAGGTTATCTTCAAACAATAATTTTAGATACATTAAGCAATTTCCCTCCTTAGATTTATGAGGACTATTATACAAATTCACTATTATAATTTAATTCACTCTGCTTTAATTTTAACTATTTGCAAGAATGGTTTAATCTGCTCTAATTCCAACAATTGGCAGTCATAGGACGTTTTAACTAGAATTGTCATACCCCTGAATGATCTGCCCCTTGACCTCTTTTGCGCTGGGATTTGAAAAGATTGCTCACTATCACTTACAAGATCTTCCGACACCCATGTCTCTTGTAATAAAATGATATCATACTGATTGTCATGAATCTCCTCAAAGAACTCCGTAACAGGTTTCCCCACTAAGGTTCTGGAGACAGTAGAAGAAGAATTCTTCATACAACTGTAACCCTCTGTTGTTGTAAACAGACAAGCAAAGGGGTCTAGTAGTTGGAAGATTGGACATCACTCCCGAACACCTGTATATAAACAAAATAACACAGGTTACAAATCAGTAACGCTAGTATGTCTTCCTGCCCTGCATCAGAAAGATTCTCACCTGTATAGGATTCAGTAGGTGGGGAGGACAGGGAAGTCATATGGCAGTGACGTCCTAGAGCACAGCCAGAGATCAATGAAAGTACAGGAGTAACCAGCATTAATAATCCAATCATACAGTAAACCACAAATAAAGACAAAGAACTGGTTGGATCTTACCATGAGCCAAAGCCTGGGAATTTCAATGTTCCAAGGTAGTATCAATCTTGCAGTTGCATGAAGAAATACAGAAGGAAAACACAGTTCCAACAGACACCTATCCCGCCGGCATGAGGACGCCTAGGCAGCAGGCAGGAAAGTGTCTCTAGTTCCAAGCTGCTGAAAAGCACCACCTACCCCGACGGCACGAGAACGCCTAAGCAGCAGACAGGAAAGCGTCTTTGAATCCGAGTAGATGTGATGCAGGAAAATGGGTCTTGAAAGTATAATGCATAGAATCCCAAAGTACCAATGAACCGAGAAGAACAGAGTTCCAAATGCCACAGGAGAGCGGGTCCGTAGAATCCAGGTAAATGCAACACGTCACGACAACCAGAGGGAAAACCAAGGCAATCCAATACACAGTCCGGGGTCCAGTACACAAGAAGGCAGGATAACCAAAAGGAAGTTCCAAGAGTAGTCAAAAGGCAGGCCGAGGTGAGAGTTACAAACGAAATCCAAAATGAAACGCCACCAGATTGCAGACAAAAAAATGCTCAAAAAGAAGCACCGCTGTGTTTTCCCTTGGCAGTTTTATTTCCGGAAGCAAACATCCCGGAGCAACGCCGTGTCACGTGACGCTGCATCACGTGATGAGGAACGCGTGTTTGGCATCCCAGTTGCCATGGTAACTGCCAACGCCTGAAGAACGGTGCGTTGTTATCAGACCTGCCCGTAAACCCGATTGGGAAATCGGAGCGCCGAGCAGGTACCTTCCTCAAACTCTTGTGGCCAGATTGCTTTGTACTCCTGACACTGATTTATAAGATGTATAATGTCTGGCCATTCTAGTTTAACCTTTGCCTCCACTATATTTCATGGTAACATCAATACAACATTTACTTAATTTTCGTTATCCACTAATATAATTTCTTGACAATCCTTTAATGAAACATTTGAAGATAGTCTTCCAGTTAACGTGAGGGGTTCTTCAGGCACCTCCAAAAAATGCACATCCAAACTATTAGGTTCGGTCCCTAGTCAGTCTATTTCCTCCAGAGAATTTAAACAGTCATCTCTATTTCTGGTAGGTACAGTCTTTCCTCCTGGCAATAGAAATGGATGGATTCCATAGAGCTTTTACTGCATCTAAAGGAGAGCAACATTCCTTTGGTGGTGAATATGATCCAGACACCCCAAGCTTACCATATTTGGTGCTACGATGCCTGGAGAGATTTTCTGTGTTTCCAGCAAACCCCCCTGAGGTAACTAGGCCTGCAGGGGAGGGGGGTTAAAATATGCCAGTGGAAAGATTACAGAACGTGGCTTCCAAGCTTTTCCCCCCTAAATTAGAGTTCATAATATATTGTGCAACTCTGGTTGGCATCAGACATGCCAATACAATTGTCTTTCAAATGTTTTGTAGATTTCCCCACCCAGGCTATTCTTCTTGCCATCTTAATCTTATGTGGGTTTATTGCAGGAGCCTCAAGATTAGCATTTATCCAATGGGCCACGTTATTTAATAGAGATACAGTTGGTTCATTCTGGCCTGTTCAAAGGCAGGATACATCTAATATAACCCCAAAGACAGATAGCACTGCCAGAGGAAGATTGACCACTAAGTTATGAGAGGACACCTGGGCATTTAAAACATTAGGGTACTAACTGTCATAGCTGGCACACTAGCACCGTTACAATGTACATGGATCTCAGTACCTGTTTTGCATCAGGATCTGGTAATAGCAACTCCGCAAGTCCAGGACACAAACCATTTACTCCCAGTCTGGCTGTCCAATGCCTCACCCACGCCTGCGTGGTGTACTGGTCCGGAATAGTGCGGGTGTTAAGTCAATGCTAGTCAATGCACATCTTGACAGCCCCGTTCTTCTTCAGGACGATGACGATTGGAGAAGCTTAGGGGCTACTGGACTCCTAGATAATCCATGCATGCAGAAGATCATCCAGATGGCGGCGTACATCCTCCACCTCTCCTGGGGCCAGGCATCTTGACCACTCCCTGGAGGCAGTGTTATCAGACACACCGATCCTGTCTTCTTTGTAGGCCTTGCCTGTGTCCCATGGACTTGTGCAGAATGCTTCGTCGCGCAGGGCAAGCGGCCCTCTCAAGTGTTCCTTGTGCCTCTCTGAGATCGGAGAGTCTCTAAAGTCCAAGGTCTTCGGATCCATTGCTGTCTTGAATGGGCCAATGGAAACACTTCCTGGTTTACAGAAACTGCCAGGTGGAACTGTGTGATGATGGTGTATCCTGGTAAGTAGAGGGTCCTATTGGTCACTTTAATGACCGGTACCTTGATGGGCTTCAGGTCTGTTCCATCCATTGTCACCAGGGTCTGCTGAACTAGTAAACCCACTTGGAGCTCTTCAGATTCTGGTGCTTCCATCACAAGACATCTTGGTTGTTGCTCCCTGCTGAGTCGCACTCTGCCAGGAACCATTACTGTGGTGTGTGCCGGGATTGTGATCTGCCCGAATTAGGTGGTGCGAGCATCTCCAATGGGTCCATCAGGTGGAGCTCTGGACCGGATCTCTCTGTGTGCAAGTATGCATGTTGGCACATGGGGTGTATGGACAACATGCTGGCATATCGTGGTCGAGCCATCTCCTGACATAATGCTGCCAGTGTTTTGGAGTTCAAGGAATTAGTTCCAATCACCACCGGTGTTGCAGGATCTTCACTACGAATGCAGCAGACCAGAGCCAGGGTGTTGATAATGAAATTGACTCCGGCTACATCACGTAGTACCTTCACTGTGACACAGATGTACCCCATATATTTGCAAGGGTTATCTCCAACGCCAAGAAGGTTCAGTCCAGCCAAGAATTCCAATGGAATATGCCCAAGGTGTTTTCTGTAGAATGTCTCATAGACCATGGTCACCTGTGAGCCGCTATCCAAAAGTGCTTGTGCCTGTCGTCCAGCAATGCCACCTTTCACAGTGGCTGGTGGTCCTATGAGCCCGTCAGGTATTGCGCATGGTATTCGGGTGCTGCCCTTGCTTGTAGTTTGACTGGTCCGCCCAAAGTTGGTATTCTTCTTAACCCCTTGTGGTTGGTTTCTCCCTGGAGAAGAGTCTGAGGGGCCATGCTCACATAGTGTTGTGATGGCCTTGTGTAACACGTCCTTGAATGCATTCAATTAATTACCTCTATCCTCTGGTGTAGCACTGGCACGTGCTCTAGACCCTGGTAAAATATGGGTGCTTATGAGGACAGCCAGGATGGCACTTACACTAGAGGCTGCAGCATAACTGGGCAAGGCGCTAGGCAAGGCAGGATTTAGGCTAAGCGTAGTGTGACTGGTGCACTGATCTACAACCTTGTTCATGTGTTCAATGCCCAGAGAGAATGTATCAGGGTTGACTTCCTTAGGCCCATAGCAGTCCAGGATACTGGATCCTCCTAGGCCAGGGGCTTTACCTATCATCATCATCATTATCATCACCTGGATATGTTTATTTAGGAACAACAGTTCCATAAAACTATAACAACACAAAACAACTTGTAAAGTGAAAACATCAACCTTACATACTGAGTTATCATATTCCATAAAAACATATCTATACATTTCTCAAATGACTTAAAATTGAAGGACAGGCCTACTAGTTACAAAACTGCCATCCCTTAAATGACCCTGATGACTTATAGAAAAGTGAAAAACCTTAACACCACAACACAGACAACAGCCATATGAAAGATCAAAAAGGTCAAAATACATAATAAATTAATACAAAGGCTGCTGAGAAGAAATGTTCTTTATACAATATAATCACAAAATCCATATGCTAAGAAGTAAAATAAATCTATTAATTTGCAGTAGGTATCAGCCATCATTTAGAAACAGACCCTTCTTCAATCTTTTCTTCAAGAAACCATCCATCAATAATCAGAGCACCATATTCTTGAAGGATAATTCTCTAAGGTGTGAAAATCTACAAAACTCACACAAACATCTTCTCACTTCGCAAATGAAGGGAGAACTGCTCACAGAACAGACTTGACATTGGTACTTCCCAAGTACGAAAGCAAGATGTTCACCACACCCTAATAGCCAAAACGATTGTCTAACACCCAGCTGTACTTATCACATGATCTAAAGTTCATTACAGGAATATAGTGGGTTAGTTAATAAATATTTCCACCAGTTCAAGTTCATGAATAAAAGTTCTTCTGGCCAACGCCTGCCTTAAATACTGCAATAAACTCCAGCTAATCTTTGATGTGTCAACTCATAATAAGTACAGCAGTGCTGGGCGACATTGGGTAAATTGTCCATCTCTTAGTATGGGGGTCAAAGTTCTGGCTCTAATTATACTGTACTCTGGGCAAAGCAACACAAAATGCAAGAGATCCTCTTCTGGTGCTTGACGGAAATGCCAGTGTTTCCCTTTGGTGTTACTTGACCAGTGGGACATGAATGCTGTCAAAGGGAGACAATCAACTCTTGCCTTTGTCATGGATATACTTTCATTAGGGTTATTTGCCCAGAGCAGGTCTTTTTTGGTTGAGCATTAAGTCAATATGATATGTCTAAGATTTGATATCTTTTCTACTTCAAGTGGTTCCTGTGCATCGTTAATGATCATTAAAAACTGTTTTTTTAGGTGGAGTACAACAGGTAAGTTCAACTCTGTTGGTGAAGTCAAGTAAGACTGTGCATTCATTTTCACCAAATATATATTAACATGCCGAAAACCACAGGACCTCAAATACACCTGTTTTGCCTAATTTCTTTGTTAAAAGGGATTGTGTTAAAGCTGCTTTTTGATTGCTCCAGATTCTCAACCAGTGCAAGATAGGTTTGCCTGCTATACCATCTGCTAGAAATGATATTTCGAGCTCCAGATGAGTACCATAGTTTTAGGCTGACTCTGGCAATCCCAAAATAGTTTTTAAAAAGTTCTTCTCAATCACTTGCAAATCGTTTGTATTCCCATAGCCCCATAGCTGCATATTTGGCTACTGCTCTTGCTTTGCTATGAACACTTTTTTGGTTAAGTCTAGGGGTTTAGATTTTGAAATGTTCATACATCTTCATACCCCACCTGGGGCTTGCTTTAATCTACTGGGCCATATGCAGATTTGGTTTCAAGGTAGAGGAGAAGTGTATTTCAAAATAATCATATTACTTACCTCTCGGAATTAAAGCACATTTGTAACATCTTTGATTGTTTTTTTAGATGGCATACCTCCACTGTGGATTTACTAGCATTGACTTTGAGATCTAGATTGTTCATATACTCTGTATACGCCTTAATTAGGCGCTGTAATGCCTGCCTGCAGCGTATGGGCAAGCATCCGCCTCAGTGTGGTGAAGCGGAGCCTCTCTAAAGCACAGTGAGCAAGGGGTTCACGTCTGAATTTCCCTGGGTTACTTAGGGTGAAACCCAAGTCTTACAAATTAAACAAGGGTGTGGGAGCCCCTCTACTGGGAATTAACATAGGTCAAATACACTGTTGGATGGAATTTCCCCCCTCAGGAGGGTCTACAACCACGTTTTAGCTCACTGCACAGAGGAGAAATATCCATTTGTATATCAGTCTGGTTCCCCCCAGAAGGGGAGTCCAGCACCAAAATGCTAGGCAATTCTCCCCAATAGCAAAATTGGCCTATAAGAAGTGTAAGGAAGGCATGGTATTAACAGTAAGACAGACACAAGTGACCACAGCTCAAGGATGTTTATTGAACTTTAAAAGGGTTGGAAAACACCTGTCTAATCCTAAATGTAAAGATGGGCGCAAACTACAACCATCAAATAATAACAACGCAGTCCTAGTGGTGTGTTGTCAAAATAAAAGGACCTATACTAATAAACCTATTGCCAATCCTTACCGCTAAATATAAATAGTGTGGGAAATAATGTTATGTAAAAGAAAGAAGTGTTCAAGAAATGAGAAGTCAGGATATCCAGGCCATTGGCCTCCCTTCCCCACGTTTTCAACACGGCACAAGGCGACGCACTCGAGTTTAGCACAGTATCTGGCTTCTCTAGTACAAGAGTGCAGTTCAAACATTAGCATAATTTCCGTGCCCAAGTCTCTTTGCCTTTGAAAGTCTGTTCTTTCAGAGGGCCTGATGCGACAAACAAACAATACGTTATTTTCCTCTCAGGATTTCACACGCACTCAATATCTGAGGTGAATCACTACTCACCTCGGATCTCCCGCAGCCGAGCTCAGATCCTCTTTAACACAATGCTCGTAGGATTTTCATGTATCAAATTTCTCGGGTGATTCACGGTTCACCCCGGGTCGCCCTCCGCTGGGCTCAGATCCTTTTCAACACAATGTTCAATCAGTCTTGCTCTGCCGGGCTCGGACCAATTTTGATTTACTTTAACACAAACTTGCTTTATCCAAGAGCTCTCAGCTGATCTCCCTTGTTCGGGCTCGGACCAACTTTATCTACTTTATCATCAACTTTCGTTACTCTATTAACATCAAAGACTTTCGATTGTGCACAGGATTTTGCTTGACCCGTTGCAGGACCACTTTGATTCACAATCCATTGTCACTCTTTATTTTTGCCACCTCTCAGTTGGATACCTTACAGAGACCTTTGAATGAGCATGCACGCAGTGCCAGACCACTCTGTCTAAGGTATCGTATCTTGGTTTCAAAGTTCAATCACTCATCTGTTGTCCAATTTTACTCACGTTGGTTTTCGCATGTACTTCATACACTGTTCGATTCAGCGTTCACCATACAATGTGGCCTGTCTGGTATCGGCCTCCCCAACTCACCGGCTGTGTTGATTTTCACTGGTGCTGCTTTGTTGTAGGAGCAAAGGACCACGGCAGCAGGCAATTCTCCCCACCTTGATTATCGACGGGGGAGAGCCCTGGGTATCTCTGACACACAATGCAGGATTCTTCAGCCTGGTTTCCTGGTTTTATGTTTTCTCTTCTCAGGGTTTCGTGAAAGTAACAGTCCCTCATCGAAAAGGTCAAGGGCACTTCCCTCCTTTCGGTCCCCTCCTGTTTTGCCGTCTTTCACCTCCTATTAAACTGCCATCTTGGAGCTGCTGCTTCCTCGGGTGCTTTGCCTCACTCATAGTGTGCTCTCGTGCTCCACCTTTCATCAATATGGGGAAATGGAATGGAAGTCAGGTGTGTGTGATGGTCAGTAATTGCCTGACCCTGCCTACCGTATTGGGATATGTCAGGTATACGGCTTGGGCGTTAGTCCGTTTTCTCTCATAGCGAGCTGTCCGTGAGAAAGTGTTTGTGTTGTGAAGGGGGTGGGGGTTGAGTTCCTAAGTATCATACCTGGTATGATGGGGGTAAAGGTGTTACACGGAAGGGGATACCATGTCTCGTCATCTGTGGTCCCACTCCCCAAAGACCCCTCATCCAGGTGATTCTCCCGCACTGGTCCACCCCCAGGAACTGGATCCAAAAGTGATGGCCGTGTCCTGGCCACCTGGATGACAGGTACCTGGGGACTAGCGGGTGAGACACCTTCAGGTTTCTCACAGGAGCCAGGGAGTCAGTTAGGCCTTTCTTATAAATGGGTAGAATTATGGCCCATTTCCATGATTGAGGAACATTGTTTGTCCTGCCAATTGTGTTAAATCTGAGTGTGAGAATAGGTGCCCATAACTCGAGCCCCTCCCAAAAGTAGTCAGCAGGAAAGCCATCGGGGCTCGGGCAACGATAAAGATTCGGACTCTTTGTAGCATCTGTAATACTAACGACAGGGGAATACTACGGATTGCTCTTCTGAAAGTCCCTGATATAAGCTACTTCCAAATTGGCTCTACTCATAAGGAGACAACTCCCATGTTCTCTGAGCCGATTTCCATATTGTATGACATGACAAAGTGAGATACCCATTTTCTGTCTGGAGCATTGGTTTTTAGTCTCCTACGTTCCTTTTTTGTTTGGGACCAAGGGAGACCAGTTCACAGAATGTCCTGCTGTTGTTTTCATTGGCTGCCTGCACAAAGTCTTCCCATGCAGCCTTTTCAAGATCTCTTTTTCACAAAGTAATCCATTTCTTATAGTTGGCTCTGACAGCACAAATCTCACTTTTCTCAGTAGCAGGATTTTTCAATAATACATCCTTGCCACCCAACATTCTTCATTAACCGAACTAACATACACTGGATTCCCTGATTTAACTAGACCGCTTTTTTCTAGTTAACATATTCAGCTGATATGTTAGAGCACACGGCTTTGAATTTCCACATAACAAGTAATGGTTCCAATAATTCCTCCGAAATAGAATTAATTACAGATATATTGTTTAGGATTATATGCTGATGTTTCGCTACCTTGTCAACTGCGAACCACCTTAAAGTTCTTTTTGTTCTATACACTACTGCCTGCCGAAGATGCAATTTATTACTATTATATCTTTGTGCATGGCAATGAAATACGACCGGAAAACGACAATAATCTATCGTTGAGCTACCCTGTGTGCTCCTAAAAGTGTTTTTCCCTGAAATATCACCTTGGATGTGCCCATTTACTGGCCTAAGACCCCATCCATTCAACCAAGAGAGAACCTCGAGCCCATTTGCAACCTATCCTCAGTTTCATCCAAGACATCAGCAGGTGGACCATTCCCAAATTTAACATTGAGTTCCCCTGCTAGGATCACTATAGTATTCCCTGTATTTATATTACATAGGTTATCTTCAAACAATAATTTTAGATACATTAAGCAATTTCCCTCCTTAGATTTATGAGGTCTATTATACAAATTCACTATTATAATTTAATTCACTCTGCTTTGATTTTAACTATTTGCAAGAATGGTTTAATCTGCTCTAATTCCAACAATTGGCAGTCATAGGACATTTTAACTAGAATTGTCATACCCCTGAATGATCTGCCCCTTGACCTCTTTTGCGCTGGGATTTGAAAAGATTGCTCACTATCACTTACAAGATCTTCCGACACCCATGTCTCTTGTAATAAAATGATATCATACTGATTGTCATGAATCTCCTCAAAGAACTCCGTAACAGGTTTCCCCACTAAGGTTCTGGAGACAGTAGAAGAAGAATTCTTCCTACAACTGTAACCCTCTGTTGTTGTAAACAGACAAGCAAAGGGGTCTAGTAGTTGGAAGATTGGACATCACTCCCGAACACCTGTATATAAACAAAATAACACAGGTTACAAATCAGTAACGCTAGTATGTCTTCCTGCCCTGCATCAGAAAGATTCTCACCTGTATAGGATTCAGTAGGTGGAGAGGACAGGGAAGTCATATGGCAGTGACGTCCTAGAGCACAGCCAGAGATCAATGAAAGTACAGGAGTAACCAGCATTAATAATCCAATCATACAGTAAACCAGAAATAAAGACAAAGAACTGGTTGGATCTTACCATGAGCCAAAGTCTGGGAATTTCAATGTTCCAAGGTAGTATCAATCTCACAGTTGCATGAAGAAATCCAGAAGGAAAACACAGTTCCAACAGACACCTATCCCGCCGGCACGAGGACGCCTAGGCAGCAGGCAGGAAAGCGTCTTTGAATCCGAGTAGATGTGATGCAGGAAAATGGGTCTTGAAAGTCTAATGCATAGAATCCCAAAGTACCAATGAACCGAGAAGAACAGAGTTCCAAATGCCACAGGAGAGCGGGTCCGTAGAATCCAGGTAAATGCAACACGTCACGACAACCAGAGGGAAAACCAAGGCAATCCAATACACAGTCCGGGGTCCAGTACACAAGAAGGCAGGATAACCAAAAGGAAGTTCCAAGAGTAGTCAAAAGGCAGGCCGAGGTGAGAGTTACAAACGAAATCCAAAATGAAACGCCACCAGATTGCAGACAAAAAAATGCTCAAAAAGAAGCACCGCTGTGTTTTCCCTTGGCAGTTTTATTTCCGGAAGCAAACATCCCGGAGCGACGCCGTGTCATGTGACGCTGCATCACGTGACGAGGAACGCGTGTTTGGCATCCCAGTCGCCATGGTAACTGCCAACGCCTGAAGAACGGTGCGTTGTTATCGGACCTGCCCGTAAACCCGATTGGGAAATGGGAGCGCCGAGCAGGTACCTTCCTCAAACTCTTGTGGCCAGATTGCTTTGTACTCCTGACACTGATTTATGAGATGTATAATGTCTGGCCATTCTAGTTTAACCTTTGCCTCCACTATATTTCATGGTAACATCAATACAACATTTACTTAATTTTCGTTATCCACTAATATAATTTCTTGACAATCCTTTAACGAAACATTTGAAGATAGTCTTCCAGTTAACGTGAGGGGTTCTTCAGGCACCTCCAAAAAATGCACATCCAAACTATTAGGCTCGGTCCCTAGTCAGTCTATTTCCTCCAGAGAATTTAAACAGTCATCTCTATTTCTGGTAGGTACAGTCTTTCCTCCTGGCAATAGAAATGGATGGATTCCATAGAGCTTTTACTGCATCTAAAGGAGAGCAACATTCCTTTGGTGGTGAATATGATCCAGACACCCCAAGCTTACCATATTTGGTGCTGCGATGCCTGGAGAGATTTTCTGTGTTTCCAGCAAACCCCCCTGAGGTAACTATGCCTGCAGGGGAGGGGGGTTAAAATATGCCAGTGGAAAGATTACAGAACGTGGCTTCCAAGCTTTTCCCCCCCTAAATTAGAGTTCATAATATATCGTGCAACTCTGGTTGGCATCAGATATGCCAATACAATTGTCTTTCAAATGTTTTGTAGATTTCCCCACCCAGGCTATTCTTCTTGCCATCTTAATCTTATGTGGGTTTATTGCAGGAGCCTCAAGATTAGCATTTATCCAATGGGCCACGTTATTTAATAGAGATACAGTTGGTTCATTCTGGCCTGTTCAAAGGCAGGATACATCTAATATAACCCCAAAGACAGATAGCACTGCCAGAGGAAGATTGACCACTAAGTTATGAGAGGACACCTGGGCATTTAAAACATTAGGGTACTAACTGTCGTAGCTGGCACACTAGCACCGTTACAATGTACATGGATCTCATCTCAGTACCTGTTTTGACCAATGAATTGGAGCATTGCTGTCCAGTAGGTAGAGCAGGTGTTTGTGTGCTAAGTTGATCTACTGAGCCCACTTTGGAGATTTCCTTGTCTGGTATGAATTTCCTTGTCATTTTATGAGATGTTTCAGGGATTGGGCATATATTGATTGATATATCTTTCTTGAGTGCCGTAATTTGTTCATCCATTATCATGAAAGAATTAAGAACATTGGCCCTCATTACGGGTCTGGCGGTAACCGTGCCTGTAAAACCGGCAGGTAGCCACCAGACCCGTAAACAGTTACTGGCCCCTGGCTTGCCGGTGACACCAGGGTATCACACCCCCAGCTGTCGGAAAGTCAGGCATCGGTAACTATGTTGTTCCCCATTCGTTAATAATGGTGTCGGTGCTTCCGTGAAAGTCTGTGGGCGGATGCCGTTCCGCCTGGCAAGTCAGACCTGCGTTGCGGGAGGGCACCCGCCACACAAACTTGTGCTTTGCTGGTTTGGAAACAACGGTGCTGGTAAGTTTACTGGCACCGTTGTTTCTGGACCGGCAAAGTTATAATGAGGGCCATTGTGAAATTGCTAATTAAATCCATAGTTGATTGCACTTTGCCTATTACGTCTACCATAGTGTAAGGGTATGGAAGGAGGAGATTGACACACAGGTGGCATTGTTGTGGCTATAAACGTTTATTTAGTAAAAATAAAGGAGGAAAACCATAACTATCCCTAATGATAAGAGGGGTTTCCCTGCCTCAACTAAATAATAAGGATTCTGGTAGGAAGTCTCTTGAATTTATATAGTCCACCGTCCTGTGTCAAAAGCCCATTTCCATCCCTTACACTGTTAACTAAATCACAAAGGTTGCTGACTGCTTAATGTTGAAGAATGGCTCCCTTCTTCTCTTGGGTGGACTGCCATGCCAGCGGTCTGCAGGGGCAATTTCCTGAGGGAATGGCTCTCTTCTGCACGTTGCAGTTCTTTTCAAATACAACACACAATGTTCCAGATTGATAAAAGTCTCAATTCAAAAATAAAGCAAAGTTCAGACTCGAAACCTTGGTACCAAGAGAGTGCCTCCCTTCTCTTGTTGTTTATCAAGCTTTTCTCAATGTTCACAAATAAAGCAATGTTACAACTGAAACCCCCTGAGGCCAAGAGAATGATTCCCTTCTTTTTAAAACATGTTTATTTGCATCATATGACCTAAATAAATAGGTCTTAACTCAACAAAACATTTTTTTAAATATATCACAACACCTTAAATTAACATTATATACATAAAAGAAAAAGAAGAAAATAATTCCAGTTTATACCAAGATTACACATTACGACAAATTCACTTTTTTAAGAAAGAAATACAAAGCCAAAAATGTAAATCTTTAACATTTTCCCAAAGGGATTCCCAGGGTTGTAATCCAGAGTTATCAACATGACTTCCAAGAAAGTTGTTTCTAAGTAACATCAAAGCTGGATATTCACAAATCAAATGCTTCAGGGATTCTGCAGAACCAAAACAATGCCTGCATGTTGCATCATTCATGTCCTTCAATTTCCATCTAAAACCATTATCTTTTGTTGATAACACGTTTAAACAGAATCGCAACAGGCATCTAGCAAAACCCCATGAGACAGAAGCAAGTGGGGAGCACAACATCCTCCTTTCCTATCCAATCCGCTGGCCTCTTTATTTAGCTTATATGACCTTGCCTTATCCAGTCATATTGTCTGCACGTCTTCCTGGCTACAGTATTATTTGCTGCTAGTTCATGTAGACTAGTTGATGCAACATCGAGAAATTCGCAACTTGACTGAACCAAAAAACTATCTCTGAATGCTCTTGACAGACCAATTTTCTCGAATATAGAATGCAGCGGTGGATGGCATATTTCTTTTACTTAAGAGGTCTCTAGTCCAACAGATCTTATAATTAATTGAGTTTAGACCTAATTTGTGTCGAATAATCGACATCGGGACTGATCTTGGTAAACCCAATACATTTTTCCATAAGAGCCCCTCTACATGATCAAAATCATATTTTGTTAATTGCTGTAAAATATCTAAGCTATAACACCCCATTAGCACCACCTTCAATTCATAGAATCTGAGCAAGCGCTTTAGAGAGAACGTTCCAAGCTGACGATAGAAGGACTTCATTTGGAATTACCCAATTTGCTCGTTTACGTTTGGTCGTTAGGTCTTTTTTACCTAATTTTAGGTGTAACTTTTTACCTACTTACTTGAACATGAGGAGCGAGGGTTGCGTGAGGGTCCCCTGCTCCTCATGTTCGTGTATGTAGGTCAAAAGGGGGTTGCAGGGTTGTCCCCTGCATCCTTAATAATGGAGGAAGAAGACAAAAATTGCCTTGGCCCCTATTTTCAATGAACGGTCAAAACGGGGGCCTGAGCAGTTTTACTGCAGGCAGTCTGCCTGCGAGCAAAATGTTAGCAGGCAGATTGTATACATCCCTTCATTTGGCAGGTCATCTGTTTTGCTCTGTTGACGAACTGCTAAATTAACAATATTTTGTTCTTTCCGCCATAAATATGATATCCCAAATATTTCACGTGGTGCGCCTCTTCTATTTTAATCGAGTCGAGATTCCAGCTGGTAGCAAACTTTCTACACCCTTCATGAATGACCAATATTTTAGATTTTGAGGAATTTATAATCAAGGCGTTTCCCATGGCATGATGGCCAAAGGCCACTAAAAGCTGTTGGATTCCTACCATGCAATGATCTAATTATAGAATGTCATCAGCTTAGGTGATCCAAAACATACAGCTTCACATGACATTAGGGGGGACAATAGAGGCATCTGCAAAGTCTGCGCCAATGTCCGACAAGAAAAGATTGAATAGCATCAGCGCTCAGGTGCATCCTTGGCATAGTCAATTTTTTGCTTGTATTGGTGCGGTCATCTGGCTCATCAACCCATTCTGACTGGTAAAGTTAAATCGGTGTGCAAGTCAACTGAGACTGCAGGTTTCTCGGAATACCCCAGTTATTTTGTTTCCTGTTTCAAATGCCACTGACAAGTCGATCGAAACTGCATATACCTCTGGGGTTTGCTTTGCCCAGGTTCTCTACTGAAGATGTTTTTTTTTTTTAATTTTTTTTTTTGAAAACAAATAAACAATACAAACCAAACTTGCAGCATTATTTACAACAGGCTCGTGAACATCAATTAACGCACGTTACTGCTCCCCAAATCCCCCCTCCCTCAAGAGCTTATTTGCGTTTCTCGTTCTGTATCCACTACGTGTGGCTGGGTATCGCTTCCTTCCGAAGCTGCAGAATCCACCACTGTGCCAAACAGTCCTGTTATTAACATTCTCCAAGCCATCAGGTTACCCACTTCTTCTTCCCCGCACTTGCTACATGCCTCCTGCCACACCACTGTTTCAGCCTCCATCCATTTTTGCAGGTCCCGCCACCATACCTCAACCCGTGGCTTGTGGCTCTGCTTCCAGCCCATGGCAATCCTTCTTTTAGCAAGCACATATGCCAGGTCCCTCAGTTTCTCAAGATGTTTAGTATTCCGTGGTCTGGGAAACCCTCCCAACAGGCAGGCCCAGGCCGTATCTATGTTGAGCGTGCCCCCTTTATCCGCTAGTTTCCGTGCCACTTCCCCCCAAAAGGCTTCAATCACTGGGCAAGACCAGAACATGTGTGTCATATCAGCATCTTCCTCATCGCATTTTGGGCATGCTTGTCGTCCTGCGTTTACAAACTCGGATATTCTCTTCGGGGTCATATAGGCTCTATGCGTTATGTATAACTGTATCTGCTGCAATCTGGCGTTTCTGGACACCTTCTTGTGGTATCCTATAGCACGTTCCCACATTCCATCGGTCATCAGTGCCCCCACCTCCGCTTCCCAGTCCAGCCTCAAATGAGTCAAATCCTTCCCCACCCGGGTCATCACCATCTCGTACAGTCTAGAGATCTCGTGCCCTCCTTCTGATATGTCATATATTGTTCCCATTAGGACGTCTGGCTCCTCCGCCAATACAGTCTCAGGCCAGGTTTTACGAATAGTCTGCACTAGCCTAAGATACGTGACATATTGGCCTCTATGCAAACCTGTCTCTTCTCCCAGTTCTTCGAAATCTTTGATAATCCCTTCTTGCCATACATCTACCAATGTGACCAGCCCAACAGATTCCCAATAGGTCCTAATTATCGTTCTGAGTTGGTTGTCTCCCCCAGCTAAGGCGACTAGCGGCACCTGTGGGGAACACGGGCACGGGTTCTCCATCAATTGGCATACTCTGTGCCACATCTTCCACCCAAGCAACAGCATACCCGGGCGTTCTTTCATTTCGAGTCTAGGCACCCAGATAATCTCATTTAGGTAAAACGGGGTGCAGTCCTGCCCAAACAGCCTAGATTCAGGAGTTACTTCATCAGAGAACCATTTGGTTACATATTGCAACTGACTAGCTACATAATAGGCCTCAAAATTCGGCAGCTTAATGCCCCCTCTATCATGGAAGTTCTGTAGCTTCCATAGCGCCACTCTATTGCGAGTGCCATGCCATAGGAAGTCCATGCACATGCTGTTCAGTTTGACAAAAAACTTTTTGGGTATCAAGTATGGTATATTACTAAAGAAATGTAACAGCTTGGGCAGGACCACCATTTTGAGCATCGCCCCCCGTCCCATCATCGCCAGCGGCAGCTTCTCCCAAAACTTCATACTTGTTCTGATTTTTTTCACAGCCACCTCGGTTTTATGCAAGTGTTCCCCCACCACAGTATGATACACATCTATTCCGAGGTAGCGGAAGGAATCAGCCGCCCAAGGTACGCACAACACTGGCAACCGTTCCTGAGGGGCTCCTATGTAGCTCCCCAATGGGAACATGCTTGATTTTTGGGGGTTTACCGCTATGCCGGACAGTTCTGCATACTTTTCCATAACCTCTAGAATATACTGAAGATTTTCTTCCAGATATTTCAAATATAGTAGTAAATCGTCAGCATACAAGGATATTAGGTGTTTCTCTCCCCCTACCTCAATACCGACCACATCATATTGTTGTCTGAGGTACACTGCCAGGGGCTCCAGGGCTAGAATGTATAACATCGGGGACCAGGGGCACCCTTGTCTGGTGCCTCTACTGAGTTGCCACCTCTCAGATATTACCGATCCTGTGCGTACTCTGGCCAGTGGTTCACTGTATAGTAATTTTGCCCACCTAACATAACCCGGTCCCATCCCGTATTCTTCCAGGGCCGCCAGCAACCATGGCCACCTCACTGCGTCAAAAGCTTTGAATGCATCTAGGGACACCACCGCCATTTCCCCCTCGCTCCTGTTTCCCTCTTCAATCACCCGGTGGAGTCGCCTGTGGTTGTGGGTTATATTTCTGTTGGGGACATAACCTGTCTGGTCCGGGTGTATCAGTTTGCTAATAACCCTCCGCAGCCTATTGGCCAGGACCGCCGTCATGATCTTGCTATCCTGGTTCAACATTGACAACGGCCTATAGGAGCTGCAGCTATGCCCTGGCTTGTTGGGCTTAGGGAGCGGCACAATTAATGCTTCTCTGAGCGATTCCGGTAGCCGACCCATCTCAAAAGACTCATTGAGCATCTCTAGCATAGGGGGGAGTACTTCCACTTTATATGTTTTGTAAAACTCGCCAGGGAATTCATCCGCGCCCGGGGTCTTGCAGGTGGGCAGCTGCTTCCCCACCTCCTCTAATTCCTCTAAGGTAATCGGTGCATCCAGCTCCTCCCTTTCTTCATCACTAATCTTAGGTAACTCCAAGTCTTTTAGAGTTTCTCTAATCTCCTCCCGATTGTCCTCTCCTCTGTCCTCATATAATGTTCTATAATAGTCCAAGAATGCCTCGTTGACTCCCTCCTGGGTGTCAACCACCTCCCCGTCTTCTCTAGTTATTGTCCTAATCGGGGGCCTTGGGGTTTCGCTCTTATATAACCACGCCAACAAGCGGCCAGTTTAATCCCCACCTGCATGTTGCCTCTCGACATACTTCTTGTAGTTAAGGTTGCAGAGCCTTTCCCAAAGCTCTGCGCACCTCTGCTGCAACTCGAGTACAAGTTCTGCATCCCCTCCCGCCCTGTTGCTTTCGCGCTCCAGTTTCTCTTCCGCTTCCTCTAGTTCCGTTAGGACCCCACCCTGTAGGCCTTTTGACTTAGCAATCGCAGCATCCCGCAATACCACCTTAAAGGCTTCCCAGAGCGTGCACGCTGAATCTACGCTGCCTGTGTTTACCTCAAAGTACTTTGCGATCGCATCCCTGATATCTTCCCTGAAGACTGGGTCTCGGAGCGCCTCCGCCCGGAGGCGCCATGTCGGTATCCGTGCCCTGGGGCGGCAGTACTGCCAGCTCAGCACCAGAGGCGAGTGGTCCGACAGGACCCTCGCTCTATAGTCTATTTGGGTGGTCTCTATCACCACATCTGGCGTGGCAAAAAAGTAATCCAGCCTCGTGTGCAGGTGCTGCGGAGCTGAGTAGTGCGAGTACTGTGTTTCATTAGGGTGTTTCAGTCTCCAGACATCCGCCAGCCCAAAGTCATCTAGTAATGTCTGCAATACCCTGGCAGCTGGGGTGGGCCTATCAATCTTCCCATCAGATCTGTCTGCCTTTGGGTTGAGCACGCAGTTGAAATCCCCTCCCCAGATAACCGCTCCTCCCATACACGCGCCCAGATGAGTACACAGGGTTCTAAAATACGTTGCAGTGTTTTGGTTGGGGGCATACGTATTTATAATGCACACCTCTCTATTCTCTACCAAAGCCTTTAATATGACCAATCTCCCCTCCTTGTCCACCACCTCTTGTGTAAATTGGAGCGGAACGTGCGGTGCCACCCAGACCAGCACTCCCCTAGCGTAGGCAAAATACAAAGAGCCTACTACAGTACCTCTCCACTTCTTCCCCACTAGTTCCAATTTTTGCTGGGTCAAATGTGTTTCCTGCAACAACACAATATCAATCTTCTGTCTTTTTAAGTACATCATGACTTTGTTTCTCTTTAAGTAACTGTTCAGTCCCCTGACATTCCATGTTACGATCTTAAGGTCCCCCATGGCTCATGAGTGTCTTCTTGCCTTCCGTATAGCGACTCTCCTTTGCCCATGTGATACAGATACAGCTCTCCATCTTTGCTTGTAGCTTCTCGTACCAGCTCAAACTCCCCATAACTATGTACACGGCAAATTCCCAACTTCCCTCCCCTCCCCCCTCCCGTCCCTTCCCCAACATCACACACCCTAACTGCTGCCCAGGTCCATTCTCGGAACTCAGGCACCCCCACATCTAGCCCTGCAAGCACCAAACAATGCACAGAGCTCAGTAGGGTGAAGTCGCCCTAATGGCCACTTAACTAAAGTTGTTGTGGGGTAAAGAGAACTGCTCTGTAAGGCTCCCGTTAATTCAATAATAACTACAGTGCTTGTAACATTTAGTGCAATAGTCTGACCTTCTCTACTGAAGGCTGCGCAGACGACTATATTCAAGTCGCACGTGCCGCGCCATCTTGTGGCACCTTCTTCGTGCATTACTTATCTCTTCTGTGCTCTTTCTCCGACCAAACTTCTGACTCCTGGGGACATCCTTGCGCATCGAGCCAACCCATGGCATCCTCCGGGGTCTCAAAAAACAAAGTTTTGTGTTTATGAATGACTTTCAATTATGCCGGCTACAGTAACATATATTTGTGGCCCGCCTCTCTCAATCTCCGCTTTACCGTCCCAAAGTTCATGCGGCTACGCTGCACAGACAGAGTATAGTCTGGGTAAGCCGTGATGTTTGCCGCTCCTCGTGTAATCGTTCCTCCCTTACGAAAGTGTTCCAATATCCTCTCCCGATCTCGGTAATTAAGAATTTTGGCTATGACCGGCCTAGGCGGGTTCCCCGGCGGCGGCCTCCTTGTTAGAGCTCTATGTGCCCTTTCCACTGCAAATCCTTGGGATAGGGCTCCTCCGGGTATCTCTTGCAGTAGCATGGATTCAATGAATTCCGTGGGATCTTGGCCCTCCAATCCCTCCGGCAGGCCCATGATGCAGATGTTGTTTCGTCAGGCTCGTCCTTCTGCCTCCTCCGCTCTGCTCTCCAAGTTGCCCACTCTTTGTATCAGGGCATGCAATTCGGCCTTATGGGAGGCGCAATCCGCAGTATTCGGGCTAACTTCCTTCTCAAGGGACTCTGTGCGCTCCGCCAAGGCCCTGACATCCTGTTGGAGTAGATTAACGTCCTCCTGCACCTCTCCGACCTTGAGGTCCAGTGCCGTTTTCAGTTCAGTGACGGCTAGTTCGAGTTTAGATTCCCAGGCCGCCCTTAGGTCCACAATCGCAGCTAGGACTTCTTGGTTAGCGCCCAAAGTCGTCATGCCGCTTGCGGGCGGCTTGTCCCTGCTCTTGGTATTGTCTTGCCCCGGGGACATCTTAGCAAAGTCGTCTAAGGTGGGCTGTTTCGCCTTCGGCCTCACCGTTCTATTCGACATGACCCAGAGGACCTGTATTTTGCACAAATGACAAGTGTGCACTCAGTACGCCCCTTCCGCTCGGTCACCGTGCGGCCTGCTCCTTCCTTTGTTCCGGACATTGGTCGGCCATTTTGCGTCTTTCGTCTCCGGCGCCCCTTATCTTTTCCGCACAGATCTCTGCCGTTGTTCTTCCTGCACCATCCAGGAGTTCACCATGCGTGGCCCAATCATTCACACACCGACATGTGTATTTTCAGCGGTCGTTGGCCCATCATTATGCACTTTTTCGCCCGGTTCATTACAGGATCTCGGGAGCTCCTCCAGATCGCGTCCTCCTACATGGCTCTCGTAGCCACGCCCCCCCTGCTGAAGATGGTTGATATCAAAGCCTGCAGTAGTTGTCCCCAGCCCTTTACGAAAGCCAATTTGATTTGGCTTCAAAATACTTGAGGTATTTGCCCATGCCGTGAGCTCTGTTAATATTAAGGATGTATATATCTTTGGCTCAGGGTCTAAAAGAGCAATGGGTCTGTAATTCAATGGATTACTTTTATCCCCCTTTTTAAATATGGGGACCACATTTGCTGTGTGCCATAAGTCTGGAAACCTTTTACAGGCGAGTGCAGATTTAAACACTCTACGTAAAATGATTGGCTAGAAATCTGGGTCGCTCTTGAGTACTGCATTACACAATCCACCTGGACCAGGTGCTCTTCAGTGGCTTCATTTCTGTATGATGTTTCCTATATCTTCTTGATCAAAACAAAATCCCATTAAGGTATGTCATACTCCCTCTCACAGGGCAATAGGCTCCGGCAATACAAATATGAGAAGTAAATTACCCATATATTCTCTGAGGTAGGGCAATCTTGTAAAACAATCTTGTTTGTCTATAATCTGACTTCTTTCTCTTGGTCGTTCCCAGGCTTCTCACAATGCCAAGAGAATGGGCCTCATTACGAGTCCGGCGTTAACCGAGGCGGTAAAACCGCCTGGTTAACGCCGGACTCGTATTACCATTCCGCCTCCGTGATTCCCGGAATTACCGGGGCATCACAACCCCGGTTTTCCGGGAATCACGGAGGCGGAATGGTGTAAATCCCCATTCCCATTGAGTCCTACGGGACTCAATGGGAATCGGGATCATGGAAACACCGGCAGCATCTTGTAATGCTGCCGGTGTTTCCTCGTCCGCCTGCAGGCGGGCGGTGTTAAACCCGCCAGGTCAGACCTGGCGGGAACATCACCTCCCGCCTGCAGGGGTCGGGATCAGGCGGTCCGGAAACAACGGTGGCGGCGGGTTTACCGCCACCGTTATTTTCCGGACCGCCACGGTCGTAATGAGGCCCAATGACTCCCTTCCCTTGGCTTTTATCACAATGTTCACAAACACCAGGCGGTGTGCCTCCCTTCCCCTGGCCTTCCTTAAGCTTCTCACAATGCCAAGGGAAAGACCCCCTTCCCTTGGCCTTTATCACAATGTCTGCAAACACCAGGGAGAATAACTCCCTTCCACTGGGCTTTCTTTCGGCTTCTCGTCTCACAGCCCAACTGGTTCACTGTCCTCCCTGGTTCTGTGTCTATGAAGAGCAGTGCTGAACTTCTTTATAAGGGTGCTGGTTTAACACTCGCATTTCTTCTTTCATGGCCTCATGGTATTGTAAGGCTCTGGCACAATGATGGCATATTTTTGGGTAAAGACTTTTATTAAATAAGAAGGGTTGGAAGAAGGTCTCTCTATCCTTAAAGCTAAGAGGGGTTTCCCTACCTTAAAGGAAACTAGTGAAACTGTCAGTAAGTCCAAAATTAAAAGTCAGTCACTGTTTTGACCCAAAATCTACTTCTCTCCCTAACACTAATAATCTGAGATAGCTGTTCAAGAATGATCTCTTCTCAAAGTAAATAGTGTTCTTGGTGTTTTCAATCAACAGAAAAGTTCCCAGTTTCGCTACTAATAAAGAGATGCACAATAAGGTTCCTAAATACAGGATTCCAATCCTAGGGTTGTGCTCCTTTCCCCTAGACTTCTTCTTATCTTAAATTACTGGTTAATTCACAAAGAGCGATTTCTTGATTTCAAAGTTCTTATATCTTACCAGCATAGGACGCTCTGCTACCAAGTGTAGGACTCCTTTTATCAGTTGCAGGGTTCTTGATATGATAAGATATGGCATTTATAACGTGCCTATACACAAGTGTTTCAAGGCGCGACGAGGCAAGGCAGGGGGAACAGAGGGAAGACAGAGACAACGATCTTACTAGGCCAGGTGACATTGAGATCGCGAAGTGCAGGGGAAGGGGGGAGGGGAAAAGTGAGGGGGGCAGGGAGCAGTGCAGTACATAGGAACGACAGCAAAAATAAATAGAATAAATAAAAGCAATAAGTAAAAGTGCAGCCAGCTGGTGGCAAGTGTAAGGGTAAGTGCAGACATCAGGTGTCAAGTGCTGGTAGGGGGCTGTAGGATACAGAAAAACAATCCCCAAATGCGGGGGATGCCAGGGAGGCAGTGCAGGGGTGCAAGTGGTGGGGGAGGGGAACTGCGCACGAGATCAGAGGGTAGCCAGGTGATCAGTGCAGATTCAGTTTCAGCCAGGAGATCAGCAGGGGAGAGGAGGAGAGAAAGCAGAAGCAATGAGGAAGGTTTTGAGGTGCTTCTGGAACCAGACTTAGTTCTCCACAAGTTTCCGAGAGGCCGTTCCAGAGGGAGGCCAAGCCGAAGAAAGAGCTCTACCACCAACTCGTTGCTTGGCGAAACAACTGGCCCAGAGGGATTTGGAGGTGGACGAGTGAAGAGCTCAAGAAGGGAGATATTTACCCCATATTTACCCCATTGTTCCCATTCTTTTATATGGCTGCGGGTCCCAGACTTGCAAAAGGTGGCTTGGTTCGCTGTCCTGCCAAGCCAGTGGATTCTCATAGATTGTCTCTCTTTTTTTTCTCACAGGGTCCTTGACCCTCTTGGCTTTAAACTTTGGTTTCTCGTATGGGCGCAGGTCCCAGACTCGCATTGTTGCATTGTATCTGCTTGGTTCACCCTCCTGCCACGTATATAACTCTCTCTTGTTTCGTTCAGGGTCTCAGACCCTCTTTTTCATCAGGGTCCAATACCCTCTTATTCTTGGGTGTGGGTCCCAGACTTCAACTGTTGTGTTGCATCCGCTTGGTTCACTCTCCTGGCAAGTAGACAACTCTCTCTCGTTTGCTTCAGCCTATCAGACCCTCTCATTTATCTATTTTAGACTTGCACTCTTCCATTATATCTGCTTGGTTCACACTCCTGCCAAGAATACAACTCTCTCACTTGCTTCAGGGTCCCAGACCCTCTTGTTCCAGTTCCTGAGCTCACAACGTTGCTTCCCTGGACCTCTGCCAGCTCCTGGGCAACCTGCATACCTGTTTGCTTCCTTGTCCGAGGTACCGGCGGTTCTCGGGCAGCTGTGTCCCTTCTGGAGGCTCCGGTAGCGTTTGGACATTCGGTGGGGTCTGCAGCAGCTCTGCAGTCTGATGCCTTTTCACAACTGTGCATTCTGTCTCTTCCGTGCTTCGCTGGACCATGGGAGGCAGACAGGATTCACTTAGCAGCAACCCGAGCAATCCTCTTGTAATGGATCACGCTCGGGTTCTCTCTTTCCTCTGTTTTGGGCTTTGCGTGTGTCAGGTACTGTCAGGTTGGAGTGACATATTCTTTACATACAGTATCATATACTCATTTACATTGGGTCAGGGGAGACACATATTTAGTATAGAAAGGTTGTAGGAAGTTATCATGGGTTATATTTTTAAACAGCCAATTTTGCCCTTAACCTTCATTACAGTCTATGGAGATTGCCCCAAGCCAAGATGGAGGTTCTCAGTCTAAATTCTGATTGGCTGGAGATTGTTTTTAGGGAGGACAATGAACATTCTAAACTGCCTTTCATCGTCCTTGCCCAGCTGAGAGGTCGTGTGCCTTGTTGCTCTGCTTAACTATGTCAAGGGTGACAAGTTTCTAGCAGTTGAGCGGAAGATCTGAAAGTATAACAGGAGTCGTGTTTGGAGTTTGGTGGAGACACAGGACAGGAGTCAGAAACTTCCATTTTTTCTGAGAAAAGAAGTTTTCAAGTCTTATTCACAAGATAAGTGACTTTCCAGTTTTGTTGAACTTTTTAAAAAGGTTATATTTATCTAAGGGATTGAAATCAAATCTGTATCTAAAAAGATTGAAGCGCGTACGTTTCTTTTTATCGCTACGTGTCAAATCAAACTAGCGCGTGAGTTTTTTGTCCGTTACTTTTCGCCCGCGCGTGTATCTCTGCGCGTGAGAGTGAAGCGCGAGCGTGTACTTTGGACTCGCGTTTACTGTTCGTTTACGCAAGGGTTTTTTCTGTGTGATAAAATAAGCGCGTGTGTATTTTGCGCGTGTACGTATTTATTCGTGAGTTGGACATTAGCGCGAGTGCGTTTTACCCGCGAATTGAATCATCAGCGCGTGTGCGTATTTCCCGCGACTTGGAGGAAAGCGCGTGTAATTTTTATCGCGTCTTGGACTTTAGCGGGAGTGCGTTTTACCCGCGAATTGAATCGTCAGCGCGTGTGCGTATTTCCCGCGACTTGGAGGAAAGCGCGTGTAATTTTTATTGCGTCTTGGACTTTAGCACAAGTGCGTTTTTTCCCGCAAACTTGATTGTTAACACGTGTGCGTATTTCCCGCGATTTGGAGAAAAAGCGCGTGATTTTTTCTTCCCGTGGTTTCTGGCTTTCCACGTGAAGATTCCATCATAAATTCGTTCCTGAGAAAAAGACTCTCTACAAAGAAAATATTAAAAACAAATACAAGAACTTAAAAGAACTTCATAAATCTTACTTGAAGACCTTGTTCAAGAATCTTAGATTTGAGCAGACTAACTACAAAGTTAAATTACATTCATGGACCTACTGAGAAGGCTGAATTATCTATAAGATTCTGGTCCACAAGTAAGGAAGTCTTGTCTGCTTTTCACTTCTCTGGGCATTCTGAAGAGAAGAACCAGGTATGGTTTTTAAACTATTTTGGTTAAGGATTTAGAGTTTAAGGTTAGTATAGTAACCCATGAGTAATGAGGTAGCTCTATCCAGGGACAGGGAAGGAGGATTTAGAGTTGGAGAAGGGGTTGGTGGTAGTAAAGCGGGAAGATACCACGTTCTCTGGTGGTGGTTGTCCCCAAGCCCAAAGGGGGGAATCCTTCATCATGTGATCCTCCTTCGGTGCACCACCCCCAGCGGGGACTATTGTATTGTGTATGCACCACCCTGCCCCATGTGAAAGGTCTCCCCCTAGCGAAGAAGGGACGACATCCTCAGATTTGTCACAGTAGCCTTCATTCACTCTCCTGCCAAGTACTATCTGAAGGCCAACAATATGAGATAGTCTCTTTCCTGTGGTATGGGCCCCAGACCCAATGTCGGTGATCTCCTTCACCCTGTTGTATTGTATACAACCTTCTTAGTACCCCAACGCCTTTCCTGCCACCTGTGTAACTTGATTTGTGGTCCCTGAGGGCTCAGGACTCTCCAGGGCATTTGCAGGCAGCCGTGGGACTTCTGGGGCTGCTGAGGACTTTTACGGGACTGCAGTTGCTGTTAGGAAAGATTTCATAATTGTAGGTCATTTTCCTTCCATGTGGCAACCCCCAAACTTTTTGCTGTTGTTTTACACCCTGATCTAGACTTTGCCAGAGAAGCGCAGCCTTCCGCCGCACTCCTCTGGGCTTTCGCTCAATTTTTACGGGGAAACTGACATGCCCTTAAGACAGTCAGTACTGGGTGACTTCAGTTCCCTTATTCCTTTCCTCATGTTGCAGCTTTTGAGCAACATGAAACACGAGTGCACCGTAACTTACATTACCGCGCTCTTGGGTCTCTAGTCATTCCAAAGGCCCTAGAAACTCTTGCTGGACTTATCATGAAATGTGCAAGTGTGTCACGGACGGGATTGGTGGCAGCTATTGTTTCTTTGTGTTTTGAACCCCTTTTTGCCATGTTAACCGCGCTTCCCGCGTTTGGCCCAAATGGGTGGCCTGGCCTCCAAAATGGCCATGCCACAAGGTTCTTTGTCCTGTCCGCTGACCGTCTTGCCCCTTCACCTTCACCCAGGTCGAGCCAACCTGGGGCAGTCCTTATTTGGTCATGCACTTTCCCGCGAAACACAACGCTTTTGCGGGCTTCTGCATGCCTTGTGTGTGCCTCCAGGATGTGGGCTGGGATGTCTGTTCCCAATACACATCCTGGGTGTCAGAGAGTCTAGAGTATCCTGAATGCCTGCTACCACCGTGGTCCGTGATAGGTCCACGTATGGTGTGAGTGTTTGTGAACGGATCTCCCTTTGGGCCCTCTCCGTTTTGGCGTGAAGGGAACTCTGGATAAGAGGAGGCTGAAAACCCCACTACCATGTCGATCTCCTGAGTTCTCACGAACAAAGGATAAGGAGCCAAGTATCCTGCAACTAAGAAGCTGAGTCGAGGAATCGCTGGTGACCCGCTGGAGGTTTGGCACCCTGCACTGCTGTCGTCCTGGTAGACCACTCGGCCTCTGATCGAATGAGAAGGTCTGCAAAGGTGCTTCGACCCTTTAGAATACCAAATCCTGTACGTAAGCCTTCGGAAGCGTCCATGGGCCATCCAGTGGACTGACCAGCCTACACAGGAACCTTGCTCTGTCACTGCCGTCTGGCTTACTGCTAAATTCCGAGTCCTCGGCACTCTCACATGATTCGTACACTTGGCGTTCCCAGGTCTGAAGTGAGATGTGTGCTTTGGGACCGGAATACACGCAGTTACCGAGTTGCCCTGCTGTGGTAACAATCTGTGCGTGTTCGCTGCATTTGGGACACCCTCGACCCTGACTCCTGCTGTTGCGGAATCTACACAGAGTCGAGACATCCTGCTGATCGCATCTGAACCTGCCAGTACCGAAACGGAACCGGAGAAGTATGGGTCTGCCTGCATCGGGGACCGGTGAGTAGTCAATACCCTAACCGGTCGCCCTCCCGCAGGAGCCTGTGGCTTTCCATCGCTGTCGTAAACAGCAACCATTTTCCGCACTCGTGCCCTGCTCCTGCCCACAAGTGGAGGCCGCGCTTGAGTAGCAGGGATCTGTTCATCATCGTTTTGTTCACCTCTCTGAACTGCCTGATTTCCCTGAAGAGACTCCCCTTTGCCCGTTGGCACCCGCGTTTGCAGGTACTTTTGAGCACAAGGCTCCACTCTTCGTAGGGCTCGGACTTCCTTCTAGTTAGGTGGCCTCTGATGTTGAACTGGGTCTAACGATTACTTGCACTGCCTGTTTTCCTCCCCATCTAGGTGGTCTGCATATTTCGTGCTTCTAATTCCTTAGACCCCTTGGTCTTGAAAATATATTGTATTGCTTGTGATGTTTTGGTTTATTGGAGTTTTACCGTGATTCTTTACTATGGTCGATGTTACAAAGGCCTTGTAATAAATGTGTCTATATTTTTAATATAACACCTGTCTGGAGTAATTTGTAAGCGTCCTTGCTTTGTGTGCTCATTGCGGGCTTTCAGTCACCCTCACCCCTCTTGAGACCTAGTCTTGACCGCCGCCATCGTTACCCTGATTGGTCTGGCTTGTCCAGAGGTTACCCTGTTCCAAGAAACTAGGCTGGCCTTCTGAACCTCTGACCCTCCAGGAGAGAGTTCATAAATCCATCTTAACAAATTGGTGTACAGCGGTGGGATCCGACTAAAGGTATCCAGTGTTGCACACGAGCGAAGGCATTTCAAGTTATTCCTAACAGGACACGTAGTGAATTGTCGTAGTATAACTTTTTAAAGGCCATAGTCCTAGCTAACAGTATGGAAACAAGTACCTTGTTAACTTTAAATGCTTCTAAATCCGAAACATTGAAAAAGATGTGTGCTGAAAGAGGTGTCTCCTCGCAAGGCACAAAAATGGAAATGATCCAAAGAATCATGGCGTGGCAAGAAGCTCAGCTTAGCGCTACAGCTTCAGAGGACAGTGCAGAAGGAGGTGGGGCTGCTCTCACTGGTAGAACTGACAGTTCTGCCGCTGCACTGGTCCACTGCGACCATGAGGACAGGGAGGATGAAATGTCCAATGTTTCCTCTGCCAGTGCTGATGGGGAGGCCATACTTGAATTCAAGAAGCAAAAACTGCTGTTTAGGCAGAAGGAGCTTGATTTCAATATGGCCAAACTTAAAATCGAACAGGCAGAAAAACAAAAAGACAGGGATCACCAGTTGGAACTGGCCAAGCTTCAAGTTGCCAATGGATCCAAGGGTCCTGGACATGGGTCTGGGGCCTCCTCTCATCCATGGTTTCCAAAAGATCTGCTCAGTGTGTACGAGGAAAAGAATAACATTATGGACTGGCTAAATACATTTGAGTATGCATGTGAAGTTCAACAAGTTTACAATGCTGATAAAAATGGCCTGGTTACTTAGCAGACTGCCCCATTCTGGCTGCAGTGCCATTACGGAAATGTCGAAGGCTGAGCAAGCAGATTTGCAATGTTGAAGCAAACTCTCATTTTAAAGTTTGGAAAGACTCCTGCCCAATACTTAAAATGATTCCGAGAGTATAAGAAAAAAGAAGGTGGTACTTGGGTATCTTATGTAACCGAATCCTTAAAAAACTTGACTGGCTGGGTCGAAGGTTATAAGGTTTCTACCTTTGAAGGTATGATAAGTCTTGTCATGCTGGAACATATTTTTGCATCTTCTTCCCCTGAGCTTAAGCAGCATTTGGCGGATTCTAAGGAGATAGATCCAAAGAAGCTTGCCATTGCAGCAGATTTATGGGTGTCACAACGAGTGTCCCATAAGGACAAGACTCATCCTGGTAAGCAGGAGGAAGGGAAAAAGTCCAAAAATAAGGAGGGTGGGGAAACTGATAAATCTTCTTCCCAAAAGGCCACAAAAAGAAAAATAAGGGTAAAACACAAGAGAACACACAGGGTAGTGGAGGTCAGCCTCCAAAACAGAACTCTGGTTATTGTAAGCCTCCCTATGTAAACCGACCCAATGGATCGTGTTTTGCTTGCGGAGCAACTGACCACGTGAAGGGGGATCCCAGATGTAAGGTCAAAACTTTGGGGGTCCACTCTGGCCTTCTCCTCCTACGAGGAAGAAGCGATTACCGGAGCATCCTTCTCCTGCGACTCCTTCCCCAGTGGGATAGAAGCTGAGGAAGTTTTAGTTTCCCTGGGTTCCTGGGAGCCTAAAGTCGCAGAGGCTTATGCTAGGATTCCAGATAACACCAAGCACTACTTTAAAGACAGTGTGCTGATCAATGGAGTAGATACTCCAGCTCTTAGGGATAGTGGGTGCAGTCGAACTGTAGTGGATTCTACCTTGTTAGACTCAGAGGAAGTTGCCAGAGCTACTCTGATGCCCACTAAGTTGGCTGACGGGCCGCCTCGCCTGTTTCCAGTAATACCTGTAAATCTTACTATCAATGGTACAGCAGTCAGGATTCCAGTGAGCATTCAGAGGAACACCCCAGGAATAGTCTTGTTGGTCAACGATCTCAGAGCTTTAGGGCTCGTGGGAGACACTGCTGACAGACCCTGCACAAGGTCTCAAAAACGGGCAGCATTGGCCAAGACCAATGCGCTGCCCCAGCCAAAGGGGAAACCCAAGGCTAAAGGAGTCAGAAAACCAAAACGAGGGAGAGAAAATATTCCCCCGAACTCACCTACCACTGCGGTGGAGGAAGTTGGTCAATCGCCCGGACCTGACGAGGAGGCGGCTATGCCTGAAGTATTTGACCCCAATGACCATCCTGAACTAAATGACTTGTTAGTAGAAGGTGGTCCTGACAGGGAAGAATTCAGTAAAGGCCAACATGAGTGCCCATCTCTGGAAGGCCTAAGGAGACAGACCTGCTCCCAGCTTGAGGGTGAACCTCCTGGGAAGCATCAGATTTATTGGGAAGGTGGACTCCTGTATAGTGAGCCCACAGAGTCTACAGAAGGAGACCATAGGAGGTTGGTGGTTCCCCTTTCTGTAAGACCCTTCCTCCTGCAGTTGTCGCATGAAGTGCCCCTTGCTGGTCGCCTTGGTATTAAGAGGACCAAGCAAAGGTTATCCATGCACTTCTACTGGCCCAAGATGGGGGTGCAAGTAGAAAGTCACTGCAGGAGTTGTGCCTCCTGCCAGTTATCTGGTAAGATTGGCTCGACAATCCAAGCTCCATTGGTACCACTCCCAATTGTGGGAATACCATTCGAAAGGGTAGGGATCGACATCGTTGGTCCCCTTGACCCGATCACATCCTCAGGCAATAAGTTTATCCTGGTGCTGGTTGACCATGCTACCAGGTATCCTGAGGCCATCCCATTAAAAACTGTAACTGCCAAGTCAGTTGCAAAAGCGTTACTTGGCATCTTTACTAGGGTTGGCTTCCCTAAAGAAGTTGTGTCTGACAGGCAGCAACTTTATGTCAAAGTATATGCAGGCTATGTGGAAAGAATGTGGGGTCACCTACAAGTTCTCTTCCGCATACCACCCCCAGACCAATGGTCTGGTGGAACGGTGTAACAGAACGTTAAAGAGTATGATTGGGGCTCCGGAAGAACCTCAAAGAAGAAAATGGGATCTTCTTTTACCATGCTTACTGTTTGCCTACCGAGAGGTACCACAGGAGGGTGTGGGCTTCAGCCGCTTCAAAATTCTGTTTGGTCACCCTGTGCGGGGACCCTTAGCCATAGTCAAGGAGGGATGAGAGATGCCCACTCCCCCTATTACTCCCAAAGTAGTAGACTATGTGTTAGGGCTCAGAAAACGGATGGTACCCCTGATGGGTCTGGCTAGTGACAAGTTGAAGGCAGGACAAGCCCTGGTGAAACATTGGTATGACCAGAAAGTTTCCCTCATCAACTTCACACCTGGTCAGCGAATCCTGATCATGAATCCCATAAGGCCTATAGCTTTACAGGATAAATGGTCAGGCCCTTACACAGTGGTGGAGCCCCTGGGTGAGGTCAACTATTTAGTGGACCTTGGAAGGTCGGGACAGGCTCCAAAAGTGTTCCATGTAAATAGGATGAAGGCTTTCGTCCCAAGAGTCGAAATCACAGCACTGCTACTGGCTTCAGTTGTTGAGGAAGAGGAGCCTGAACCTCTCCCCGACCTGTTCCAAAGCGGTCCTTCAGATAGCTCCTGTGAAGGTGTCCGAGTGGCCCCTCACCTGACTTCTGATCAGCAGGCTGAGGTGAAAAGTTTGCTTAGGCAATTTTCCCCCCTGTTTTTGAAGTCCCCTGGTTTGACACCTTGGTGCAAACATAACATAGACACAGGAGACAGCGTACCTACCAAACGTAGAGGATACAGTATGTCCGACAAAGTACGGTCTTACATTAAGACAGAGGTCAACAAAATGTTAGATCTTGGGGTGATTGAACCCTCTAGTAGTTCTTGGTCCAGCCCTGTGGTTTTGGTTCCAAAGGCAGGTACTTCTGAATTGCGGTTCTGCGTGGATTATAGGGCTTTGAATGCTGTCACCAAGACAGATGCACACCCCTAGCCTCGACCAGATGAGATGGTAGATACCTTGGGTGCCTCCAAATATCTCAGCACGTTTGACCTCACTACAGGCTATTGGCAAATAGCCCTAGCAGAACATGCCAAGGAGAAGACAGCGTTCTCAAATCCAGACAGTCTTTACCAGTTCAGGGTAATGCCGTTTGGGTTGAAGAATGCACCTGCCACTTTCCAGAGGCTTGTGAATCATGTGTTAAACGGGTTGGATGAATTCTGTCTTGCATATCTGGATGATATAGCAGTTTTCAGTGCCACCTGGGAATACCATGTGAAACACCTCGGGATTGTGCTACAGGCTCTTCAGAAAGCACACTTGACCATAAAGGCTAGTAAATGCCAGATTGGACAAGGCTCTGTGATTTACCTTGGACATGAAGTAGGTGGAGGGAGGATACAGCCTCTACCCAGTATAGTGCAAGCAGTACAAGACTGGCCTACCCCACTACACAGACCCAAGTGAGAGCCTTCTTAGGACTCACAGGGTATTACCGCAACTTCATGGCAGACTATGGTACCATAGTTGCCCCTCTGTCTGCTCTCACCACTCCGAAGAAACCCAAGAAGGTAACTTGGACCGACGAGTGTGAGAAGGCCTTCAATGGCTTAAAAGACTCCTTGCCTCAGGGACCCTGATTATCAAAGACCTTTTATTGTGCAGACAGATGCCTCTGACACTGGGATAGGAGCTGTACTATCACAAGTAGATGAGAAGGGCAAGGAACACCCTATTGGTTTCATTAGTTGCCAGTTTAAGGACAAAGAGCTCAGATGGTCCACCATAGAGAAAGAATGTTTCTCTGTTGTGTGGGCCCTACGGAAGCTGAGGCCCTACTTCTATGGGACCCACTTCACTGTGCAAACTGACCATAAGCCCTTAAAGTGGCTGATGAACATGAAGGGAGAGAATCCAAAGTTGCTTAGGTGGTCCATAAGTCTTCAAGGCTTTGACTTCAACATTGAGCATAGGCCAGGTGTCCAACATAGCAATGCTGATGGGTTGTCCAGAATGTTTAACTGACCTGAACAAGAAACTCATCCAGGGGTGGATTAGTTCCCCCTGTCCTTAGTCTGGGAGGGGCGAGTGTTAGGAAAGATTTCATAATTGTAGGTAATTTTCCTTCCATGTGGCAACCCCCAAACTTTTTGCGGTTTTTTTACACCCTGATCTAGACTTTGCCAGAGAAGCGCAGCCTTCCGCCGCACTCCTCTGGGCTTTCGCTCAATTCTTACGGGGAAACTGACATGCCCTTAAGACAGTCAGTACTGGGAGACTTTGGTTCCCTTATTCCTTTCTTCATGTTGCAGCTTTTGAGCAACATGAAACACGAGTGCACCGTAACTTACATTACCGCGCTCTTGGGTCTCTAGTCATTCCAAAGGCCCTAGAAACTCTCGATGGACTTATCATGAAATGTGCAAGTGTATCACCGACGGGACTGGTGGCAGCTATTGTGTCTTTGTGTTTTGAACCCCTTTTTGCCATGTTAACCGCGCTTCCCGCATTTGGCCCAAATGGGTGGCCTGGCCTCCAAAATGGCCATGCCATGAGGTTCTTTGTCCTGTCCGCTGACGGTCTTGCCCCTTCACCTTCACCCAGGTTGAGCCGACCCAGGGCAGTCCTTATTTGGTCATGCACTTTCCCGCGAAACACAACGCTTTCGTGGGCTTCTGCATCCCTTGTGTGTGCCTCCAGGATGTGGGCAGGGATGTCTGTTCCCAATACACATCCTGGGTGCCAGAGAGTCTAGAGTATCCTGAATGCCTGGGACCACCGTGGTCCGTGATAGGTCCACGTATGGTGTGAGTGTTTGTGAGCGGATCTCCTTTTGGGCCCTCTCCGTTTTGGCGCGAAGGGAACTCTGGATAAGAGGAGGCTGAAAACCCCACTACCATGTCGATCTCCTGAGTTCTCACGAACAAAGGATAAGGAGCCGAGTATCCTGCAACTAAGAAGCTGAGTCGAGGAATCGCTGGTGACCCGCTGGAAGTTTGGCACCCTGCACTGCTGTCGTCCTGCGAGACCAATCGGCCTCTGATCGAACGAGAAGGTCTGCAAAGGCGCTTCGACCCTTTAGAATAGTGGGAACAACTATTCTCGGCATCTTCACCAAATCCTGTACGTAAGCCTTCGGAAGCGTCCCTGGGCCATCCAGTGGACACCAGCCTACACAGGAACCTTGCTCTGTCACCGCCGTCTGGCTTACTGCTAAATTCCGAGTCCTCGGTACTCTCACACGATTCGTACACTTGGCGTTCCCAGGTCTGAAGTGAGACGTGTGCTTTGGGACCGGAATACACGCGGTTGCCGAGTTGCCCTGCTGTGGAACAATCTGTGCATGTTCGCTGCATTTGGGACACCCTCGACCCTGACTCCTGCTGTCGCGGAATCTACACAGAGTCGAGACATCCTGCTGATCGCATCGGAACCTGCCAGTACCGAAACAGAACCGGAGAAGCCTGGGTCTGTCTGCATCGGGGACCGGTGAGTAGTCAATACCCTAACCGGTCGCCCTCCCGCAGGAGCCTGTGGCTTTCCATCGCTGTCGTAAACAGCAACCCTTTTCCGCACTCACGCCCTGCTGCTGCCCACAAGTGGAGGCCGCGCTTGAGTAGCAGGGATCTGTTCATCATCGTTTTGTTCACCTCTCTGAACTGCCTGATTTCCCTGAAGAGACTCCCCTTTGCCCGTTGGCACCCGCATGTGCAGGTACTTTTGAGCACAAGGCTCCACTCTTCGTAGGGCTCGGACTTCCTTCTAGTTAGGTGGCCTCTGATGTTGAACTGGGTCTAACGATTACTTGCACTGCCTGTTTTCCTCCCCATCTAGGTGGTCTGCATATTTCGTGCTTCTAATTCCTTAGACCCCTTGGTCTTGAATGTATATTGTATTGCTTGTGATGTTTTGGTTTATTGGAGTTTTACCGTGATTCTTTACTATGGACGATGTTACAAAGGCCTTGTAATAAATGTGTCTATATTTTTAATATAACACCTGTCTGGAGTAATTTGTAAGCGTCCTTGCTTTGTGTGCTCATTGCGGGCTTTCAGTCACCCTCACCCCTCTTGAGACCTAGTCTTGACCGTCGCCATCGCTACCCTGATTGGTCTGGCTTGTCCAGAGGTTACCCTGTTCCAAGAAACTAGGTTGGCCTTCTGAACCTCTGCCCCTCCAGGACAGAGTTCAGAAATCCATCTTAACAGTCGCTCTCACCTTCTCGTCATGCGGTTAACTTCCTCAGTGCTTCTCTGACCTTGAGGACGCCAGGAGTCTTTGTCCACCGGTTTGCTCGACTGTTCTTCCCCCGACCTGCGACAGACCTTTGCATTCCCTTCTTGGCGTGTCGGACTGCCTCTGTTCTTCCTTTGCTTTCGCGGCTCCTCCACGACGTTTTAGACAAGCTGTGAAGTCCTTCTTCCCTGTTTATCTTCAGGTTGGAGTTGTCCATTCTCAGGAATCTGGGCCACTCATGTTGACTCTGCGGGGCACTCTGCATTGCTCTGCACCTCTTCCCCATCTTAGTATTGGTATTCCCATCCTCAACTGGGTCACTTATGCTCTTCTTCATCCCAGCTTTCACACGTGGCTCAGATAGGTGATCCCTACTCTTCTTCGTCCCAGTACCTTTTTGGGAGGTCAGTTCATCTAGTTTACAGAGGTACATTGAAGTGTGTGGGATTGTAGAACCCTGTACTGGGTTGGAGGGTTAGGGAGGTGGTTATATTTTAGGCATACCATGTTCTCCCCGGAAATTTGTCTCTAGTCCTATAGGAGGGATCCCTCCCCATGAGATCCACCCACTGAGTAATACCCCCAGGGGGACTATCGGGTAGGGGCCTCACCTCCCTGGCCTCATGGAATGGGGCTCCCCTAGGGGAGAAGGGATGACATCTGAGGATTCATAACAATAGTTACACAAGTCTCTTTCATAAACATATCCATCTTCTCATTGAAATTAGGGCCATGTGCCACATGTGAGATAGATCCAGACTCTAAAGCAGAAAGTCCCATTTGGACTAACGGCTTTTGGTGTACAGTCATTACAGGTGTAGTGGGAGTGCTCGTAGGGGAAAAAGACTCTGAAGAAGATTTAATGATTGCAGCAGGGATGATTGGACCATCCAGAGACCTAAAATCAGTGCGTTTGACAGACTGAACTGAGGAGTCAGTAAGGCCTGTATCTGGGGCTCCTAGATGTTATGCCAATTAGTGTGTCGAAACCAATTGGGCTTGGTCACTAGAATCATTCATCACAATGCCATTTTTGGTCGCACTCGGGGCCCGCTCCACTGAGAGTATTTGTTGATCTATTTTGCCAGCCTCTTGCTTTAAATAAGAGTCGAGAGAAGTTTGGCAATTCACAGACTTATTGGCTGATTTGTGAACCGCATCTTTCTTTTGTTTTTTCCCAGGTAAGTCTACCTGGCAGTTTGTAGCCTTGTGTTTATCCATATTTGGAATGGGAGCTAGTTGGCTAAATAGCTAACATTACAGGTGGGTCAGCAAAATGCGTTGATGCCCTTGTGTTCCTTTTGTGCCACCCGTTCATAAATAGTCAAATCTGTGGGATCACAATGGGGGGCCCTATGCAAAATATATTTGCATCACTCCCCTTATCCACAACTATGCTATAGAGCCGTTTGGAAATCTACTCCCAGACTCTACTCTGTCTCCTCCTTCACCTGCTGCTGCTGCAGCACAGTCAGCAACACATGAACACAGCCGCTCACTCTACCTGTGTAGCCGGTGTAACGGGTTGTTGGGATGTAGCGGTCATGCAGAGCGGAGGTTCCAGGTTTCGAAGGCTCGGTGGAGACCCTGCCGTGCCTGGCATTGCCTCGTTTCTCTCTCTTCTCCCCCTTCCACTCTTAAGCCTGCCTCTCACGGCTCCTCCGAGAATCAAGAGGTCCTCCAACAGATTTTCCTGTGACGCTGTCATGAGCAACCCAACAGCACGGTAACAGCCTGCCTGCCAGCTGTTGCGCTGTGCGCCGCTGCGCTTGGGCCAGCAGCATGATCTTATAGGCGCTGGGGCTCGAGCCTCTGACACCACACGTCAGCCTCCCTTCCGCCACAGCAGGGCGACAACCCACCCACCAGCCGCTCCTCTGCACACATTTGATTCAGATCTGCCTGTATTGCTGCCGTTATCCGTTTACCCAGGCATTTGATCTGGCCGGTGAGGGACTTTAGGGACTCCCTCAACTTGAACTTCATACTTCATCAGCTTCCACATACGTCCTCTTAAATTGATACCATCCCAGTGAAAATACACCAGCTCTTCTGGTATTTACTGGTGGTTCTCTGATCAAAAGTCTATCAGGCCTGCTCGGAAGTGCAAGTACTGCCAAAACAAACAGTATCGTATGCCTGCTTTGAAGTCCTGTTACTGTCACATACAGTGCATACCAGCCCATTTGTGAAGTTTGAAATGCCCCATGAACTAATGTGGTTGTGACATGTCAGTTTTCCGAAAACACATTTCACCCAGTCATTTTAAAAGCTGCACTATCACCCAGTTCCTAGTCCAGCCCAGAGTTTACCCTTGCCACCCTACACTGCTACTCCTAGAGTTTCGACCGCCCCTTCACTTGGACTCGCTCCCAAAGTGGTGAATTCCCAGAGTAAATGTTTTACATTGACTCCAAACGTGTAAGGTATTTTATTTTACAAGAATCACTAAAACTTTGGACTGGTGTTTATGAACGTCAGCGCATTCAGAAATTGTGTGCATTTACTTTAGTGTCATTCTTACACTATGTAGAGTTTTGTCTTGTTATGTAAACAGGGTTTGTATAGTCTGTACTGTATGCATGCAGGAGACTGATTCAGAGTGCCAAGTCAACTAGAAAAGCCTGGAAGATGGTAAATCATTTATAGTGGCTATGTATTGATATCAGCAACTATGGCTCTTGATGTCACAGACCCTCGACAAGTTCTGTGAAAGAGCTCTATATTGATGGGTTTTCTGATTTTGCTAAGGTGTTTACTTCTCAGAATGCTGCTGGATGCTAATTCCATAGTTTGGCTCCCTGAGAGGCTTGGCTTCCCCCAGCCCTATTTTCAACCTATAGTAGTCACAACGTTCTAGGCTTTTCTAGATCCTAATGCATAAATTGGCCTATCTCTAGTGAGGCCCATCTCGAGTAGGTTGTGCCCTGCCTCATAGTGCTCTAGAATGTGAGCCAAGCAGATCGCTTTTAAAATAATTTATTTTATTGCCAGAAAAGTTGTACAGATTTGTTAGCTCAGGAGTAAAATGCTGCCATCATCTTATTTGAAATATGTACTTAACTCCTTTATTCTGCTTGTGACAGATAGTCGTTCCTAGAAAGCATGATGACTCTAATTAGTGAAATTCTGTGTGGCGTGTGTAAGACAAGTGAGTAAATCGGTAAAAAATAACTGTTCTTTCCTTTATTACAAATGTATACAAGAAAAATGTCTGTAGAGAAAACAAAAGGAAAAGAGTAACAGAAAAAGAAGAAAAGAAAAAATCATGAATACGCCTCATCCAATATCAATATCCACATTACATACACTTATCATTTCACAAAATTCATTTGTTAGCATATAAAACGACTCCACAATACCCTATGTGTCTCGGAGCGGGCACTGGACTGGTGGCTGAACTCCTTACTCACTGACCGTCCCTCACAGGTTAACCTGGGCTCCTTCTCCTCTCCCACAGCTTTCACCACTTGTGGCATTCGCCAGGGCTCCAATCTCTCTCCATCTATCCTGCTCCGCTTACACATAATTTCCACTTTCTCCCCTTACTTTCAGTGTTATGCAGATGACACGCAACTCTTCTTCAAACTTCCCTATGATACTCTCCTTACTTCCTCCATCATTCCCAACTGCCTTCCTGCCATCCAGTCCTGGTGTGCCTCCAATTACCTCTGCCTCAATGCCAGCAAGACTAAGATCCTTCCCATTGGGGCTCCTGCTCCCTCTTTCTTCCCTTCACTCTGGCCTCCATCTATGGGATCTCCCCCTTCTCCTTCATCCAAAGCCAGAAACCTTGGAGTCATCTTTGACTCCTCTCTTTCCTTCCCCCCTCACATCCAGGACCTTGCCAAGAAGGCCCACTTTCAACTCCACCTCCTCAAAGGAATCATTCCTTTCCTAGAGCTCTGGTACTCTCTAGACTGGACTATTGCAACAGCCTCTTCCTTAACCTACCCTCTTCCTCTCTACGTCCTCTCCAGATTATCCAGAATAGGGCTGCAAGACTTATCCTTGGCCTCAAGCCCAGTGACCGCATCCCTCCAGCCCTAAAATCTCTCCACTGGCTCCCGGTTGCTGCAAGGATCAAATTCGAATCCCTCTGCATCATCCACAAGGCTGTCTGGGGCCGGGGACCACGCTTTCTTCAACTGGCTCTCAACATATACTCTCCCTCCAGATCTTTGCATTCCTCTGACACCAACTCTCTGCGTGTCAAGCGCTTCTCAAAACAGCGAGCTGGTGGCTGATCTCTTTCCTTGGCGGGCTCCCTCCTCTGGAACAGCCTCCACCTTCCTATCTGTCTTGAGCCGGATTTCCGCAGATTCCGGAAGCTCCTCCAGACTTTTGTTTTCACCTCCTCCTTCCCCCTCTCCTTCCCTTGCTAAGCACCACAGTCACTGAGATTGGTGACCAAGGCCCTCATGTATCCTTCTGGGTCCTGCCCCCCCAATTGCCTCCAGCCTCCACCCACTGCCAGCACCTGCCTCTGGGCACCCTCTGCCCTTTTCTGTCTCACAGGCCTGCACTAATTATTGGCAGCTGACCACTCTCATCAAGTGATGTCTGCCAGGCACTTACAACTGCCTGCAACTTACCTCCTAGCACTTCCTCCGTAGAACACCTTGCACTTACCTCTTTTCCCTCGTCCCATCTCCCTCTCTGCACTTGCACATTCTGAATGCTCACAAGGCCTAGTAGGACCGCCTCTTTGCTCTCTTCATTGTTATATTTGCCTATTGTCCTCATGTTCCCTCCCTGCTGCCATGTGGGTGCTTTGAAACCCAATTTACTTGATGTATGAGTGCCTTACAAATGCACAATAAATCAATAAAAACAATAAATAAATTTCACTAAAAACGTACTCCTTTTTAGACAAGATATTCAAATTCATCTTGCAAGTGTCACAAAATTATTAAATCTAAACTATTTAAAAAATGAAGCATTGCTAACGTCATAGTAATTCAACTTCCACAGCACAATCTTTCCCATAGATTGTGACTAGGAATACAATTTAAATTGTGAATGAAATTACTCAAGGGCAAAAACCACAACGTTCTTAAAACCGGGCAGTATAACATTATATGTTTCAGAGTGTCTTTGTCTTTAGTGCAATATCACACAAAAGGAGATTTTACCTCACCTTCACAAATACAAATAATTTCTCTAATAAGAGATTACATCTTAATTTCATTAAATAAACTCTTAAACAGGGACATTGAAACGTTATCAAATATTGTGCCACAAATCCTAGTTTGCTATGTTCATGTTTTAAATTCTGATAGAGTTTATGGGTCTTAATATTCATATTGGGTGTTCCACCAGTCCCACTGCCACAGTAGGTTTTTCAGTGAACCAGGATTATGAATTAAAATCTCTAAGGAGCCTTCCATAGATTCCAATAGCCTCTGTCACACCACTGGAGTATCACACAACTCCTTCCTAGCCACGGAAGCCAAATGTAGTTGACCCCTCCTACCTTGGTTGGCACGGGCTCCTAATTTTAGCATATACAGGTAACCTCGAGGCAGCCAATGGGGGGAAGAGGGTTAGGGAGAGGTTGTGGATAGGTAGGGGGTGTTAGGATCACCGGAAAGAGGTTCAGGGTTCTTGAATTGGAAAGACATGGGGAACATAGGGGAAGAAACATGCTAGATCACACACATGAACTTGAACAGTGCAAAAACCTACTACCCTACTCCTGACACTAGGCTAACACCCTTCTTGATTAGGATATTGCTCTCAAAACCCCTGTCTCTGACACCTGTTCATCCCTGAGCCAGCAACAAAGTTAAGCACATAATGGGTTATCAGTAGTCTCCTGATAACTGCAGTAGCATACAACATGGAAATGACAAAAGCACCAAATAGCAGACATGTATCATGCAACAGCATGGTACCCCTATTGGTCCATCCAAACCCTCCTGCTGTGTCATCTGGTGGAGGCTACTTTCATAGAAATGCTTTTAACGCAAGCAACTGGCAGCAACACATGGATTAGGACAAGAGCAAGCAGCCACTAACAACGTAAGCGTACCTCCCCTTTCTCATTAATAATGCCAGAAACGTTCCAATGTCTTATCCCGTGTTGGACGGACACACCGCCGTGACCTGCTCCTTTACCCCAAATGAGGGACATGGCCCTCATTACGAGGTATGCCGGTAAGGGAAAAGCGATGCCGGTATGCTAATACCGGCATCGTTCACCGTTCCGTAGCATTCCGACCTGGAACCCCCGTATTAGCGGCATACCATCACCACCATAGTGGACATGATACAGAACGACATTGACAGCCACATACAAATACGCACTGCCATCCCCCCACTACTAAAGGTGGTGTCTGTGCTACACTTCCTGGCCACAGGCACATACCAACACACAGTGGGCCAGCTGCATGGCATTTCACAACCACTATTCTCACGTATGCTGAACCAAGTGCTGGATGCCCTCCTGAAGCACGCAAGCACCCATATATCCCTACCACGGACTGGCCAGGAGATAGCTGAAACCAAAGTAGGCTTCCATGCACTGGCAGGCATGCCCAATTGTGTCGGTGCCATCGACTGAGCCCATGTGGAATTGGTAGTCCCCCATGCCATAGAGGAGGTGTACTGCAATCGCAAGCAATACCACTCCATCAATGTGCAAATGGTATGTGACTCCAGCAAGATCATCACCCATTGCTGTGCCCAATATCCCGGATCCACACATGATACCATGCAACTGCGCAACTGCACGCTACCCCGTCACATGGAGCGACATGCTGGACCACGTGGCTGGCTGCTTGGTGAGTTGCACAACAGGGCCATGGCCATGCTGTGGGGTACTGATGTGTGCGGATGCAGAAGGGGGGGCTACTGCACCAGGGTGGGAAAGGGGGCGGGGGGTAAAAGTTCACCGGGGTGGCAATAGCCAGTAAGTGGAGAATGCATGCAGAGCTAAACACTTCTCACCTGAACCAGCAAAACGGAACAGGACACATCACTGGGCCACATATCACAAATAATGCATATGGATGGCAACAAGTAAGAGGCACAACCAGGGCACCATGGTGATGGCAAGCAATGCATGACTGAATAGGATGGCAACTTTGGCAATGCGGCTAGTGTGACCATGCATAGAAATCAATATATAGCATGAATTTGAGACTAAACATTGTCGCACTACCACAGCACATCTGCCTCAGCATGCAGGATTACACACTGCATCATCTAGTTAACCCTATCCTGTGTACCATACCTCTGTACAGTATACAGTGCATATAGGTGACTATTTTGTACACGTACAGGGACAGGTGCATGCCCACACCAAATAGCTGCTGCCATGACCGTGCTCCCTGAAGGTGGCAGTTCAGAGTGACACACACCTATGTGTATCTTCTTGCAGGTGATGGAGGATATCCCTTGAGGCCGTGGCTACTTACCCCTGTGCGGAACCCGCAGAACAGCCATGAAGAGGAGTACAATCGTGTGCACACTTGTACCCGTGTTGTGATTGAGCAGACCTTTGGCCTGTTGAAGGTGCGGTTCCGCTGCCTAAGCAGGTCTGGTGGGGCACTCCTATATAGGCCCGAGAAGGTGGCAAAGATCACCATGGCCTGTGTCATGCTGCACAACATGTGCGTCCGAAGGAATGTACCACTGCCCCCTGACATTGACATGCATGGGCCGGGTGAGGATGAAGGGGATGGAGACGGAGGCGAAGGAGCCCCCCTGCCATTACGTGATGCACGGGATGGCCATGCTGTACGCCAAGCACTAATTGACAAATACTTTTGAAACGCAGGGACAATGAAAGTAATGTGTCTGCGACACACTGGCTGAATGTGGACATGCACACTTGTTTTGTTAGAACTGCCCCACTGTACACCATCACACAATAAATGTACATGTACAAAAAGAAGTATGTCCAGCCAATGATTTGCTTGCACACAACGGTGTATTTTCAACAGACGTGATATTGTGAACATAATCCCCTCACAACCCACAGTAAACTCCCTCACCCAGCCCACAAACCCCAGAAATACCCCAGTAAACTCCCTCACCCACCCCACAAACCCCAAATGTCCCCATATGTCCAACAAACAGTGGTTCCTTCACCAATGTACATTTTCAATATGTCATTGTCTGTCCTGTTATTTCTTGGCAATTTTTGGATCCGGGGGTGCCATGGTCAAGCGCTGTGCACTCCTCCGCGTCAACCGCACAGGGCTCGATTGGGCCGAGGTGGAAGGGGTTGTTGCAGTGGGGGTGTCGATGGTCAGTCCCATGGCTGCCCCAAGGTGTGGGCGCTGCATTTGCGGCAGATTCGCAAGCAGGGCCTGTGTAAGTGACCCCATACACTCCCTAAAGGCACATGTCGATGACTCCACAGCAGCAGTATTGGCTGCGATGGCCGTGGTAATGTCCCTCATGGCGTCATTCCCAGTGGTTACTTGTTGCCGCATGAGTTCCAGCATGGACTCCTGTCGGGCCTTAACCCTTGCCAGGCGAGCCTCGAAAGAGTCGTTGGCTGCAGGAGTACTGGTGGCCGGGGTGGCGGTAGACAGGGTGGTGGCTAACAGGGTGGTGGCTGGCAGGGTGGTGGCTGGCAGGGTGGTGGATGGCACCTGCGTGGAGCCCACGTCCAGGGCACTGTCCTCCTCAAAGATGCCAATGTCAGAGTCTCCAAAGTCCGAGTCATGGAGGCACGGATCGTCCATGCACTCAGACTCTGTGGGGGGGGGGGGGCTGTTAATGGGGCTTGGGTGGGTGTGCCGGACATGATGTCACCCTCATTATCCACCTCTGTAGACACAAGTCCGCGGTGGCTGGCGGAGAATCAATGGAAACGCCGCCCACTGTTGTGGGTGGCTGCTGCTGTTCTGTGGCTGCAGGTGTCCCCTGCAGGGTTACTGCCTTGCGTGGCACACTGCCTGTTGCTCTAGGCAGTTTCTTGGGCTGGGGGGTGGCGGTGGCCCTGGTCCTTTGGCGTGCAGTGGATAAACTTGCACCCCTGTCCTGCATTCCATCTTCCTCATCGGTGCCTGGGGGATAGAAGAGATGCAGGACATCAGTGATGGTGTCAAATGGTAGCTGTGATGTATTGCGGTGTGATATGTTCATACATTCAGGCATCATTTAATTTCTGGGGTGTGGCATTGGGTGTTCTGAGGGGGCATGTGGGCAATCAATGCATGGCTGGTGGCATGGCATTGGTTTGGTGTCTGTGTGGTGAGTTCCATGGGCATGGTTGGGTCATGTTGCACCTCTGTTGGGATTGGGATTGGCACTCAGCATGCGTGTGTTGCAGGGTGTGGCACACATTCTTGAATGGATATGTTGATGTAGCCTTGGGACATGCATTGCCTTGTCTAGTCTCACTTCCACATCACTTGTGCCACATCTTGGTTTAGTCTACATGGATGTGATGGTTCACTCACCTTCCTCTGTGGATGATGCGGCGCCAACCTCCTGGTCTCCAATTCCCTCGATTGATTCAGGGTCTATGAAGGAACTTGCGGTCTCCTCCCGGGCCGTCAACTTCACAGGGGCGTGTGGACCCCCGCCTGTCGCCATTGCGGCCCTCCTGTTCTCTGCCAGGATCTTCCTCACCCGGAGGCGGAGGTCGTACCACCGCTTCCGGCAGTCACGCACACTCCTTGGGGTGCTCCCCACTGCCGACACCCTCTGTGCGACCTCCTGCCAGACTTCTTTTTTTTTTGTTTGGGCCGCATGCTTCAGGTCAGTGCTCCTGATCGTATCTGCATGCTGTGCAAGGGTGTTAGCAAGCATGCTTAGTTCTGCGTCTGAAAAACGCTGCTTTCTCTTCCTTGAGGTCGACTTCTTGGTAGCCTTAGACATCCTGCTTCTGTTGTGGCACACAACAACACGAAAGAAGTGATGGTTGTGGATGATGGCAATGGATTGTGTTTTTAAAGATGGCCGCCGGCCCATTTCCCGTTCCTGCACGATGACGTAATTTCCGGGTCAGTTTTTTGCGAACACAGTAATACTGTGCCGGTATTACTGTGTCTGTATTTAGGGGTTGTTATGAGGCGGTTACGCAATGGGCGGGCCCTGCAATGCCGGTATAGGGGGGTTGGTGGCCCTTTACCGGCATGGCAGTATTGCCACTACTGGCATGGGGGAATGCGCGTGCTCGCGCACTCGTAATCACCCGCTGTCAGCGGGTTCATATGAGCACGGACTCGCACGTTCCGGCATGCCGGTAATGAACCTGCTTTTACCTGGCAACTCGTAATGAGGGCCATAGTCTTCCTGGAGCATGCCACCACACTGCATGGGCGCAGGTCCTGAACACACGCTTTTCCTCACCGCCTGCCCGGGGCCACTCAAAATGCTGAACACCTGCTCTACTCCGACTTGTGCTTGCTACGCCAACAAGCAGCACGGGCCAGTCCTACTGAATCCCCTAGAATCATGGGAAATGTAGCCCTCGGCCCGTTTATGTGACCGGTGAAATAGTCTGACCAGACAGTCTGCATGCACTGCCTCCGCAGGTTACCAACAATCGTCCTCAGCACCACAACCCATCCATGAAATTAAATACCAAAGTTTATTGCCACGCCACTTCGAGTCCAAGATGTGCTGTGCCTCAAATTCCTCTTGACCATCCTTCATCACCCCCGGAGCCTTCATTGTCACCACAGTCAGCACAATTTAAGTCTGTTTACCCCTTAACTGCTGAGGGTTTTCGCTCCCAGTGGTGAGCCATTTTTTGGACATTTTGTTATGTTTGCATTGAATCCATTATAACTTTTTTGTTACAAGTTATATCCTGGCCATATTTGCACCATTTTCTTCCCACATGTACGATTCGTGGTTTGCTGTACAGGGTGTGTGAGAAAATAATAAAAAGTTACCCCATTTTGTGTTTTTTCAGAAAATGACAATAACATGATGTACAAATAAGCCTGTGGTTTCTTTCTTGCACGAGATAGGAACAAAATGTTTTCAGTTCTGAATTCGCCATTTCCCAAGCTTTCAAGAACAGGTTGAGTAGAAAGATGTTTTATTTTCATAGGTGTACTGTGAAGGCATCATGAACAAGACACAGACCCTTTTATTAACTGAAATGTCAAAATTGAAAAGGGCCTAACTTGCCCAATGCTAAAGTTGGATTTCCCTACCTAAATGAAACTAAGGAAAGTCTGAGTCAAACAGTTCAACTTACGAATCTGTGTCCATAACCTATACTTGCCCTCACAACTTATCTATACAATGTGCAGGGATGTCAGCAACCAAAAGAAACAGTGTCCAGCATACAGTTCTGAGCTTCTTCCAGCTCGCAGCTTTGTTTCAGCTCCCTTCCCCAAGTGTAAAATAGTTCCAACAAAAAGTCTTAAAGTTACCTTTCTTAAGTTCAGGGAGATGCAGTTTTAACCACTACTCGGGGTTCTCTTCCCCAAGTTCCAAGGAACATAGTTCCAAATGCAAAAGCGCCTTGCGGTTCTGTCCTGAAGTCAGTAGATACTTCAGATCTTAGGGTTCCCTTCCCTAAGACTCAACTTCAGTATCACAAAACTATCCTTGAAATTTGTTTAAGGTCCTTTATCTCACTTGCGCCCTCTTTTATTTGTTGGTTTTCATGAATTGTAGTTTTCACACAATTTAGTTTTCAATATGCATTTCTTTGGTTCAAGGTTACACTTCCATTGATTTTAGAATGTAGAATACAATGGTTCTACTTGAATTTCAAGTTTCCTTTAGTTTAAATGTTGAAGCTCCAATGATTTCAAGGTTTTATCCATTCTTTAGGATTCAGCGCATAGTTGGTTTTCACATTAGAGTTTAACCTATAGTGGTTCTGAATTCAAGATATATAACAGTTCTGCTTATTGGTAGTGTTTTCATTCAGTTCGATATTCAATAAAGGTGGGTTGCATTCATAACACACTTTTAATTCAACCTATAGTTTAATAATTCTTCAGTTTGCTTTAATTGTAGAGCCCATCTCTCAGAGACTTTTGAAAACGTGTTTCCTTCAATACGTGACCACTCCCATGCAAATTATTCTGCGTAATTCATTAGCCAACAATGTTACATACCGGAGACCTTCAAAAACGTGTTTCCTCAAACACGCGACCATTCTGATAATAAAGTATTCCACCAGAATGAAAAGAGTTCAAACGCTCGTTAGAAACTCACTGGTTGCATTCACAGCTTTCCCAAGCAGCATTGATCACACAGCCTTCTGTGTGTGATGTCAGAGTCCTACTCCTGCCCCTTAGGCACTCCTGTGGCACACTCCTGCCACAGGGGAACAAGCACCTTGACCACAAGGAAAAGGGACAGCCTTGCCACATGGCTCCCTTCACAATGTTCAGTTTATTCCACTGATCCTGAGCTCCTGCGCCACGCTTCCATAGATCGCCTCTCTCTGCAGACCTCAGCTTCTCGTCATGTTTTCCAAATTGAGTTCCCTGCTGCTTACAGCAGCCTTCCTGCTGATGTTCCTGTTGCTTTCTTTGCTGGTCTGCCTTTATACAACTGCAGCCCTTTGATAGGCTGCAGGTGTGGATGTCCAATCAGACCTGCCTGACTACAATTAAAGGGACATGCCTGTCCTTCACTTCTCTTAACAGGCATCTTCCTCGTCCCAGTATCTGAGTGCTAAAAGAGTGTAGTCTTCATTGCTCTTAGTTGCCTCGTCTAAGTCTCAGTACTGTCAGGGTTTATATGTGAGAAAACAAGGGGAGCTGATTTACAATAACCTATAACGGTCAGGGAGGGGTTGGGTTGGTCGTCAGTAGGGAAAGGGGGATACCATGTCTCGCCCAAGGGTTCCCCACTCCCAGTCACCAAGGACCCTCCACCCAGGTGATCCTCCCTCGCTTCTCCGCCCCAGGGTCGGGATCCAGTAGCAATGGCTTTTCCCTGGCCACCTGCGCAGAGTATCCAAGGGGTGTAGGAGTGAGAATATTCTCAGGTTTTTCACACTACCTTTAGTTTTGTGGGAGGCATTCGATTTTCCCCCTTTTTTTTATTGGACATGCTTGCACGGAATGGAAGAGGAGAGTAGGCAACCTCAATGGGAACAGAAAAAAGCATACATTTCTGAAAGGTATATGAAATTCCAAGTTCAGGACGGGGTTATTTGCGGAGGTCAGGCAACAACTATGTACCCATAATTCCAATTTTTCATAAAAAATATTGAGAAAAGCAATGCTCAGCTACATTCCCCCGACTCTTCTAGTTAGGAAATCACACATTTTTCGTGAGGTTTCACAAAACAAGCAATACCACAAGCCAAAAACCAAGCCATGGTACACAGTATTTTTATGCTGACGGTCTAAAGTGACACACTTGGCATTTGAAAATGCGGAAAACCAATGTGGAGAAAAATGCCAAGCATGAATCTTTTGAAAGAGCACAGGGGAATTATTGAAGGATAGGTGACTTGCACAGGTCACAAAAGAGCAGAGTCCCTAAAATAGCAACTAAATGTAGGGCACATTAGGGAAATTATAGGGTTGTGTAACAAACCGCAGTAGGAAAATGTGTGAAAAGGTCATCACAACTAAGAGAAAACAACACATGTCCTACATTCCCACATTCCCACATGTGTTCCAATGAAAATGGTACCTCACATGTGTGGGTGCACTGACCTGGGTGCAAAGGGAAAAGGTTAAACCACTGGTACATCAAAAGTCCTGGTGAAGACTGGATTTGGCCTTGTGGACAGCCCACACATTTGGGTCTGGTGTGTTGCAGTCACCAAGGAAAACAGGGAACCCCATGCATTTCTGAAAGGAAGACACCTGTGGGAATCCAAAGAGGTCTCAACTTGCATATGTTGCGCTACAATTTATTACCCAGAATGCCCAGCAAAGTCCAAAATGTAAGGAAAAAAACAAAATTCTGAGACATTTGCAACAAAGAAACCATTGAAACACGCGGACAGCAACACATGTCCTACCTTCCCATGTCCCCACAGGTGTCCTGATGAAACAGTACCTCACATGTTTAGGTGCACTGACCAGGGCGCAAAGGGAAAAGGCAAAACCACTGGAACACCGAATGCCCTGGGGAGACGAAATGTATACTGTTTTTTTCCTTCTGGACAACCTACAGATTTGGGCCTGGGGTGTTGCAGCCACCAAGGAAAACAGGGAACCCCATACATTTCTGAAAGGAAGACAACTGTGGGAATCCAAAGAGGTCTCACTTGATTGTGTCGCGCTACAATTTATTACCAAGAATGCCCAGCAAAGTCCAAAAATTTGGGAAAAACTATTTTGAGACATTTGCGACCAGGAAACCACCAAAACATGTGGGCAAAAACACATGGAGGACATGTGCCACGTTCCCACAGGTATCCTGATAAAAACGGTACCTCACATGTGTGGGTGCACTGACCTGGGCACAAAGGGAAAAGGCTAAACCACTCGTACAATGAACGCCATGGGGAAGACTGGATTTGGCCTTCTGGACAACACAATGATTTTGGCCTGGGGTGTCGGCAACAACCAAGAAAAACAGGAAACCCCATGCATTTCTGAAAAGAAGACACCCATGTGAATCGAAAGAGGTCACACTTGCGTGTGTCGGGCTACCATTTAGTACCCCGGATGCTCAGCAAAGTTGAAAATGTAGGGGGAAAAAACACAATTTTGAAACATCTGCGACCAGGAATCCACTGAAACACGCATGCAACACCACATGTTCCACCTTCCAAGTTTACACAGATGTCCTGATGAAAACCAGACCTCAGTTGTGTGGGTGCACTTACCTGAGCAGAAAAGAAAAAGGGTTGACTGCTCCCCAGCCCAGCAGAGGTCATGGAATGACCAGCAGGGTCCCCGTCCCTCCCCGGAAGGAAAAGTTCTAACGTGACCCAGCCAGAGCTCCAGGACGGCCGGGAGATGCCTCTGGCCTTGGGCATCTGTCTCCCATGTGGGTTGACTGTCCCCAAACCCAGCAGCGGTCCCAGGGAAACCTCAGCATGGTCCCCATCCCTCCCCAGAGGGAAAAGCTGTAACGCAGCTCAGCAAGAGTTCTAGGATGGCCGGGGCTGCTGAATGCCCTCAGGTGAGACGCGGTATTCCCCCCTTTTGTCTGACACGCCCCTACCCGATATCCCCTTTGTCTTTGGAGGATATTGTCAGCAGAATCCTGTTGCACCTCAACTCTTTAACTTAGAAAAGTGAAACAGAAAACATCATGGGAAATCAAGCCATCCTTTGACCCTTAAAAGTAACCTAGTACCCCCTCTTCTAAATCCAGGGGACATTTAATACATCCTTCCTTGGACTTCAAGATGGCCGCCGTGGAGAGAGGACGTGCCTGGGCGCGCTCCGGCTCCCCTCCCGGGCCTATACAGCAGCCAGCTCACTTGCGGATCTCTCGATGAGGTAGACGGAGGAAACGGTCCCCGGAAATCCTCAGACGAAGCCCCCCATATATGAGGGCCCATCGGTGCCATACACAACGGCGGTAAACCCCAGTGCGGCCGGATTACATTGGCAGACCCGCGGATCCCTATTGACCCACACTCCGGGAGCAGCGGATGCGGAGCGGGACCCGACATCGAGGCCGCCCACCTGAGACGCAGAACACGAGACTCGTCCCCCGCGCCCACGGATTGAATCAGCAATATCCCGCTGGGGAGATGAACTGGAGCGGGGGAATCGCGGAGGAGGAGACCCCCCCACCCCGTGAGCCTCGGGCGTGAAGAATACCCGAGACCGGGCACATCCGCCGCGGATGTAGGCAGGCAGGGCCAGCGAACGCAGATCGAGTCGCGATCACGGAGGCGACCCCAGCGTGGCTCCGCTTGGAAGGGCGAGAGGAAGAAGCAGCCCCAGCATCGGATGCGGGGAAACGACACTAGCTGGCAGACAAAATAATAAGATACACGTCCGGGCAGATCGAGGGAAGGGAGCGAGGGCTCAGCACGAACAACAAAAGGCACGGCAGCCGGGAGCCCGCCACACTAGCCTCGATCTCCCCCGCTCTCCGGGCCCCACACATATTGGGAAGAACGCAGCCCGAAGCCGGGCACTTTCTTAAGGTACGTGATCGAACTGATTGAGGGGAGAGAGCAAAAGGCTCGCTACGAGCAACAAGAGTCATGGACTCCCAGAGCCTGGCACACTAACCGTAATCTCCCCCGCTCCGAGAGCCCCCTCACACACTGGCAAGGGCACGGCCCGAAGGTGGTCACAGGCCACAGGCAACTTACGGAGAGGAGAAAAGGGATCCTCCAAAGCGGCAAGACACAGTCATAAATTGGGAAGGCTCCCCACCTCCACAGGGACCAGCCCTAGGTGGGGAGCGGACACATACAGCCGCGACTCCCCCCGCTCTTAGGGGTAATAACAGGCGAACCCCGGTCTGAGAACCATACGGATCGGGGACAGACGAATACGGAAGATCAGCAGAGGCCGCAGACCGGGAAACACGCTGACAAGGCCAGTCCCCATCGAGTAGCTTGCACGAGGAGGCATAAATGTCAAAATCCAGAGGGAAGCACGGACCAACCAACCCCTCAAACCAACCGCCGAAGCAAGATTACAACTTGGCCCAATTCTGGGGGGGGGACAAAGGAACCACGGATAAGGCGAAAACGCCCAAACGATCAAATAGCGACCTGGGAACAAACCCCCTCCACGAAGACATGGCCACAAAAGAGGATCTGAAGATGTGGTTCGGGGAACTCCAAGCACAATTCATGGACTCAATGAACGCGCATCTGGATGCTATGAAGTCCGATTTCAAATCGGCCTTGCAGGAATTAAAAACGGAAGTATCAGGCCTGGGAGAAAGAACAGATACCTTGGAGAAGATTGTGCAGAACATGGAGGAAGAGACACAACAAGTTGCAGAAACACAGGAACACTTAGCCCGCCTAACGCACAACTTGGAAATCCAATGTGAAGACTTGGAAAACAGGTCACGAAGATCGAACATTAGGATAAAAAACGTACCAGAGACGGTGGAAGATAAAGATCTTAAGTCAGCGGTCCAGCAAGTTTTCTCAGACATCCTAGACCAGGACGAGGGAGAAGAAGTCCTGATAGATCGAATACACAAAAAGATCGACTCCCCAAAACGATCGCCCGAGAGATGTGTTGGTGGCCCTCACCAGATACACACAAAAAGAGCGGGTGTTAAGAAAGGACAGATCAATGGACTTCATTCGAATGAATGGGGAGGAAATACAGCTGTATCAGGATCTGGCATTGACAGCGCTCCAGAAGAGAAGAGAAATGTCCAAGATAACTAAGGAGCTGACAGCCCGCCAAATTAGATACAAGTGGACATTTCCATTTGGCCTGCTGTTTACGTGGGAGGGCACACAAAAAAGGATAGCCTCATGGGAAGAAGGGCAAAGACTTATGAACCTACAGGACCAAGACGAAGACCCCCCGCAGGCAAGCGGCTCAGGCCCCCCCGTTAAGACGACACTCACGGGATGGAAAACGATGAACAGGAGAGAGAGACGACCAAGCAGGAAGAAGTAACGCACAGGGGAACGTCTAGAATATTGGAGCAGAAGCATGCCACAGCAGCCATCGGGGACTTGACAGAGACAGTAAGAATCCGAGAGACCAAGACACAGGTGCCGGGAGGGGGAGGGGAGAGACACGGGAGGCCACTGAAGTCATGACGAAGGGTTTAGGATCCCCTTCAAAGTTATCCCTGAGTACGGTAGAGGGCGTGAGGCACGAGGCAACACGCCAAGGTGCTAGTAGTAAATCATGCCATCCTCAGGGCAGTTGGGGTAGGGGGGGAGGGAAACACGGCAGTTGGGGTTTGCGTGACACAACGGGGGGTAAGGGGAGTTGGGGACAGGGGAAAGCCGGGGATAACTCTGGATTTGTAAAAGAGACGAGAGGATCTGTGGCATGCTACCTAATACGGGAAGACAAATGGGGATAAAGATCCTGACACAGAATGTAAGGGGCCTAAACTATCCAGTCAAGCGTAAAAAGGTTGCACATTCCATTAAGCAGGGGGCTTTTGACATCGTAATGCTCCAGGAGACACATATAAGGGCCCAAGACAAGCATAAATTCCGCCTTAGGGGGTTCAACCAAATTTTTCAGGCAAACGCGCCAGAGAAAAGGGCTGGGGTTCTCATAGCAGTCAGAGACTCCCTGCACGCACAAGTCAAGTTCTCATGGGGAGATAAACAGGGGGGAAGCCTAATAGTAAATATAACGATAGATGGCCGACCCCTGACATTGGCCACGGTATACGCCCCCAACACAGGCCAGGATGGCTTCATAAGAGAGGTCCTAGACAAAATAGATCAACAAGCCGCTGGAGAGGTAATACTGGGGGGGGACTTTAACATGGCGTGGGACCCATCCTTAGACAGATCCGGGCCCAGGAAACACAGTCAAGATGCCCCATCGAAAAACCTAAAGCAAAAAATCACGCACCTTGGGCTTGCTAATGCATGGCGCAATGGCAACCCAGAACGAAAAAGCTATACTTATTACTCGCACGTACATAATACGGCCTCGAGGATAGATTATCTCTGGGTATCACTGAGCCTCCTAGGTAAGATAAAACAGATAGAGATTGAACCTATCACGCTCTCGGACCATGCCCCTTTGTGGATGACCGTCATCTGGCCCACACATTATCCCAGGCTTTGGAGTTGGCGCCTCCCGGAGGATATAATTAGGGACCCAGTGACGGCGCAGAAGCTCAGGGAACATATCACAGATTTCTTGGCTGAAAATGACCTCCCAGACACAAGCAAAGATACAGTATGGGACGCGCTAAAGGCGGTAATAAGGGGACATCTAATAGCACTCAAAGCACAGAGAGAAAAAATGAACCGCCAATGGGAAAAGGAACTAGAGGCACAAATAGGGGCGATCCAGGCAGAACTGATGCAGACTCCCACTAGGAAAATCATGCGTACATTAAGACACGTGCAGGGGCAGCTAGAAGCCTTACGAACGAAAAAAGCAGAAAAGGCACTTCTATACACAAAACATTGGTACAATGTAAAGGCGAATAAAGCCGATAAACTGCTAGCAAAACAATTGAAAAGTACTCAGCAGACGCGAACAATAAAAGCTTTAAAAGATGAGTCAGGCCAACTGAGGACCCAAACCTCTGAGATAGGACAGGTACTTGAAAGGTTCTATCAAAAACTGTACACTACGGATCTCCCTAACAGAGATCTCCAAGAAGACTTTCTCGCTGGGCTTCAACTCCCCGTACTGGGGGAGGAAGAGAGGCTAAACTTAGAAAAAGAAATTACAATAGAAGAGGTCAATGCAGCAATACAGTCCCCCCCATGAACAAAGCACCGGGCCCGGATGGATATACCACCCTTTTTTATAAAACATACAAAGACATCCTCGCTCCTGTACTCACGTCCCTATATAATACTTTTGGGGGGAAGGGATCAGTGACCCAAACCATGAATGAGGCAAAAGTACTGGTTTTCCATAAAAAGGGGAAGGAAGAACAATGCCCCACCGCCTACCGCCCCATTGCCTTAATAAATCTAGACGCAAAACTGTATACTAAAATATTGGCTGCTGGATTGGCACCACTTCTCGCTACACTGATAAACCAGGATCAATCAGGATTCGTCCCTAATCGGCAGACTCATGACAACCTTCGTAGGGTCCTCCATTTGGTCCAAAAAATAGGCATTAAACAGACCCCAGCAGCACTGGTAGCTCTGGATGCGGAGAAAGCGTTTGACCGGGTGGAGTGGACATTTCTATTCCAGGTCCTAAAAAAAATGGGAATGGGTGAAGGATATATCGACATGATCCGGGCCAACTACAACTCCCCATCCATAAGAATAGCTGTGAATGGCGGATTGTCGAATAAAGTATACATAGAGAGAGGGACGAAACAAGGGTGCCCACTTTCCCCCCTTCTATACGCCATCTATCTGGAACCCTTACTGGCGAAAATCAGGGATATACTGGAGGTAAAGGGCATAGAAATGGCGGCACAGGAGCACAAAGCTGTGGCATAAGCAGATGACGTGCTAGTGGCTATAGGAGACCCGGGGCTGTACCTACCGCATCTAATGGAAGTTATAGCCAAATTTGGGGAGATCTCGGGATTAAAAATAAACAGGCAAAAATCAGAGATACTGATCCTGGCAGGTAACAAAGAAGAAATCCGCGCAAGTGCAACAGATTGCCAAATGAAGGTAGCGACCACTGGTATCAAATATTTGGGTATCACTCTCACCGGGAAAATTGACAAACTTTATGCTCATAATTACCCCTTACTCTTGGAAAATATTAAAAAAGATTTATTAAAATGGAATCCATTGGCGATTTCCTGGTGGGGTAGAATCACAGCGGTTAAGATGACCATACTCCCCAAACTACTGTACCTATTTCAGGCCCTCCCGATAAGACCCCCCAGGGAGTTCTTTAGAGCACTTAGGAAGGAGGTGTCCAAATATGTTTGGAAAAACAAAACCCCTCGAATCTCAAATGCGAATCTGACTGCGAATAGAGGGGAAGGTGGGTGCGGTATGCCACACTTTAAGAATTACTATGATGCAGCCCAACTGTGGGTATTAAGGGAATGGATCCCAGAGCGAGGGGAAAAAATTTGGGAGAGGCAGGATAGAGCGATGGCAAGGACACCCACCAGCCATATGTTATGAATTAACAATCGATTTCGACATTACAATACGCATGTAAGTGAGATACTGAAGACTACGCTGGGGGTGTGGGACGCAGATACCCAAAAAGAAACCCTGACTAAAGATCCCGCTCCATTTATGCCAATGTTTAGCAACCCAGAGTTTTCACCGGGAATGGAAATAGGCGCCTACAGTAAATGGGAAGAGGCTGGGTGCAAAATGGTGGGGGACATTCAAGAGGACCAACAGATAAGGTCATTTGCGGACTGCACAACGCTTTTGAATCTAACACCAAAGGATCGATTTAAATATGAACAGCTCTGCCACTGGTTACGTACCCCACCAATAAAAGAAGCAATGTTTAGAGACCTGACCCCTTTTGAAAAGTACATTATGACGCAAACAGGCACCCGCAAATTTGTCTCAAACACATATAAATACATTAATGCACAACTAGAACCAACCACATGGCAATATATGAAAAGGTGAGAGAAAATCCTGGGCTATACCCTCTCCAGGGACAGATAGGAGTATATTTGGCGTCAGATTCCAAAATTGACGAGAGCCATCCAAAATAGAGAAATGTGGGTGAAAATAATGCTTCAATGGCACTACACCCCAGAGAGACTACACACGATGTATGCCAACTCCCAGAGCAGATGCTGGAGGGAATGTGGGGGGAAAGGGGATTGGCGACACATCTGGTGGGACTGCCCTAAATTGAGCACCTTTTGGGGGGAAATTAAGGCCCAAATGCATAAAATGTTCCCGGGGACAGAGCACCTGGGGGTCGAGGTATGGCTGGGGGGCCTATGGGACCCCAAGGATAAAACTCTCAACACCCCGCAGAAGAGGAACTTTATGGGTCTGTTAAAAGGGGCATGGCTGGAGTTGGCACATAACTGGAAAAATATAACCCCGCCGGCAGCTGTAGACTGGACGCGAAGGGTGTGGACGCATCTGGCCATGGAACGCTTAACATATAACATCCAAGGAGAACATGGGAGGTTTAGAAAGGATTGGGGACAAGTGATAGAGTGTCTCCATTTGGACTACAAGGAACAATGGTGCCCGCACACAATAAGGATACTGGATCTATTCTCGTGAAGAGGAAGCACAATCTCGCGAGATCATTGCATGGACAGAGTTATCCCGGAAGGGGGGGGGGGGGGCGGGGGGAAACGGTTTTCATTTTGTTCTAATTGTTACTTCATGTCAAGACTTATGAAAAAATAATAAAAATATATTTAAAAAAAAAAAATACATCCCTCCTTTTCTGACGTGTCCGTACAAGAGCTATCTACCATCATCACAGTAAAATACAACTCCCATAATTCCCTTACCCCATGTACTACGACTAGAAAGAATACCTCTAGTAATATGCAGTTGCCCTGCCCCACTGAGACCAAGCAGGGCCAAGCACTCAATCACATTCACACCCATTCTGCCTTTAAAAGACAATGGTTCCATCACAACTCCCCCTCCACAATTTCGAAAATCACTAAGAAGAAAAGGAGGCGACTAAGAAGAATATAGATTACTCAAAACCACACTGAGACAGACTGCCCCATGTTAATACTGGACTGTCCCACTAATAGAGTCAGGCAATGACAGGCAGACCTGGCCCAGAATTCACACCTGCAGCCTGTTAAAGAAACCCAGGTGTATAAAAGGTGGAGTTCTGGCAGAAAAGGAACAGCAGTTGGGAGAACTCTAGGGAGGCTGCGTGGCTGAGTCCAGCAGGGGATCCCTTCTCAATCCCAGCCCCACTTGCTATTTGGGCCAAGGACAAGCAAGATGCCGGAATGCTGACCCAGTGTGGCTGGAGGCTTGCAGCCTGGAGAGAGAGAGCCAGAAAGCAAGGAGAGCTGCTTCTACCAGGCCAGATACAGGCAAGTGCTGCGTTCCCTGGGTGGATGTTGATTCCCCAGGGAGACAGAGGGGCAGGTTGCGAGACCCTGACCTCAGACCTCAGAGCGGCAAGTCTTTTCCCGACAGCATTGTGTGGCCGGTGAGGGGCAACCCGGCACACGTGTGAGGTTGAAGCGGGACCTTGTCAAAAATATAAACTGTTCTTGTGAGCATTATATCCACTATTTAACAATAAGGAAGGGTGCATTATGGGATATGTAGACAAAATACAACCCGAAAGACATCTGCACCTTGCCTATAACTTGTAAACTGTGGACAGATGCTACAGAGTAACAGAGTGGTTCGGCATAGTGAAAGTGCCCAATTGAAAGTCTCTGTTTAGACGAACATTTAAGACTGTGAGAAACTGTGAATTGAAGGGATTGAAAGTTTAGGGGAAGGAAACCCATACCACTGTTATGATTGCGAGGTCCAAGCCCGGCTGAGGGAGACCTACGTGGAATCAAATATTTCTTGTTGGAATTGGTCTGAGCCCGACTGAAGGAGACCTACAGGCACTTTTAAATCCCTTGTGAAAGGTCTGAGACCGACTGAGGGAGACCTGTAAACAAACATTGGGCCTCATTCCGAGGCTGGCGCTATCCATGGAGTAAAGAGCACCATGGTAAGCAACCATGGAGCTATTTACTCCATGGAAATCCGGCATGGTGAATGGAGTAATTACCGGTCCATTCCAAGGTTGGAGGGACCGGTAATTCCCCATTCACCATACCGGTTCCCCATCCCCATTCCTGCCCCATAGGGCTCAATGGGAATGGGGAAGGAGTAAATTACGGCACCGTAAATTACAGTGCCGTAATTCACTCCAAGGTCCCTTTGCGGGTTGGATTTTTAACGCCTGCTAAAAGCAGGCGTTAAATGCCAATCCGCAAAAGGGAACTCGGAATATGGTGGTAAGTGTTAACGGTCACCGTTGCCATTAACGGTGACCGTTAACCCTTACCGCCAGCCTCGGAATGAGGCCCATTGTGTTTAAGAGGTCTGCGCCCGAATGAGGGAGACCAACGTGAACTTTTGCTTGAAAGGTCAGAGCCCGACTGAGGGAGACCAAAGTAAACTTTTGCTTTGAAAGGTCTGAGCCTGACTGAGGGAGACCCGCGTGAACATTTTATTGAATTGGGTTTTGGAAGCTGGAAAGAAAGACTTTAACGTGGAAGGCATGGTGGGCTTCGATCCACGTTTTGAACTGCCTTTGTGTTTAAGAAAGGGGTCCAATCCCGATCGAGGGAGACCCGGTATGAATGTGAAACTGAGCCTTGAGAACTTGTGTGTGTCCAGGCATTCTGGGAATAAGAGACTTTGTTTTTGGAAAGAGACTTTGTCGCTTAAGGCCCTGGATTATGTCCCGAACTGCATCCTGGAGCCGGGGGAAACAGAGAGTGTTCCAAAGCCCGAGTGTGCCCCCTTGTCCTGTGCTGAAAACGTGGGGAAGGGAACCCAACGTTCAGTCATCCTGCTACACACTTTCTTGAACACTGTTTTCTTTTGCATACACCTTTTTCCTATACACATTTGTTGTAGCATAAGGATTGACAATATTTTTTTTTAGCATAGGCCATTTTGTGTTGACTACTACAACTGCGTTATTTATTATTTGGTCATCAAGCTTGCTCCCATCCTTGGATATAGGGCTAGATAGGCGTTCTACCACCCCATCTTTGCTAAATAAACACCCTTGAACTGTGCCTCATTTGTGTCTGTCTTCATTCATGATACCATGCATTCCTTACACTCCCCAGAGGGAAAAGCTGTAACGCAGACCGGCCAGAGCTCTAGGACAGTTGAGAATTCTGCCCCCGACCTGGGGTGTCTGCCTCGCATGTGGGTCGAAAGCCCCCCAGCCCAACAGCAGTCATGGGGTGACCCGGCAGGGTGCCTGTCCCTCTCCAGAGTGAAAAGCTGTAACTCGGCACGACAAGAACCCCAGGCAGGGACTTCATTTCAACAAAATGCCAGGGGTAGCGGAAGTGACATCACGCAACGCTTGACCCCCTGATGACATCCCAGGAAGTTATACCATTTGACCCCGCCACGAAGTGCTATCGCGGGTAGCGATGGAACATGACATTTCACCCATTGACAAAACAGGAAGTGGCATCACATAGCATTGTACACTACAAAAAATATAGTTACGATATCACTATCTGATGTACATTTCAAACAAGAATGGATCGCCATATGTATCATTAAGATCAGTGTATGTAGGCCCATATTACCAAATGACTGTGCATGCAAGCCGACGTCCATGACCAAATGATAATGATGTGTTATTATATAGCACTTACGCTTAAGCGCCTAATATAGACAAAATATCCACCCAATATCACCCAACCTGTGTTGGTACTCATTTATCGACCTCAGAAGGATGAAAGGCTAAGTGAGGCGTTTAAGAACAGACTAAGTCAGTGACTCACCCCCTGAAGTGTGCCTGAAATAAACATTTAATGTGCCTAGCAATTATTGTATAGGATTCCAGAAAGACACATTGGCCCAACAAAAAAAACGGGATTTATGCGCCATTCTGCCCGCAAATCCCTGTTTAACAAATGGGGATTTGCGGGCAGAATGGCGCACAAATCCCCGTTTTTTTGGCGCAAATAATCCATGAATCAGGCCCATTATTTGGTATTCCTATTCTTTCTTATTTAGGGTCAGTGCTGAAAGTGTTAGGCTTGTGGCACTGTTCGTCTTTTTCTTCTTTTTCTTTTAAGAGGTCTGAACAAGAAAGCCAGCCACCCGAGAAGTAAAGAGCCACAGGCCAGGAGCTTGCATTACAACAAAAATAATTTTCTTTTTTTTTTTTTGAGAGGTCACAAGGGAGACCACAGAGGTCGCAAGGGAGACCTCTGGCGACCCCTAAATGACGTCCCTGGCCCCAGGATGGCCAGGGGTGCTGCCCCCAGCCGTGGGCATCTGTCTCCCCTGTGGGTCGACTGCCCCAAACTCAGCGGCGGTCCCAGGCAGCCCCAGCGGAGAATCCGTTCTTCCCCAGAGAGAGAAGCTCTAACACGGCCCACCCAGAGCTCCAGGAGGGCTGAGGGTGCTTCCCCCGGACTTGGGGCACCTGCCTTCCATGTGGGTCGACCGTCCCCAAGCCAAGCAGCTGTCCCTTCGGAGCTCCACCGTAGTCCCTTTCCTTGCCTGGAGGAAAAAGCTCTAATACAGCTTGGCCAGAGCTTCAGGATGGCTGAGGGTGCTGCCCCCGGACTTGGGTGTCTGTCTTGCAAGTGGTTCGACCGCTCCTCAGCCCAACAGTGCCCATGGGCCGCCCTGGCAGGGTCCCCATCTCTCCCCAGAGGGAAAAGCACTAATGTGGCACAGACAGAGATCCTGGACGCCCGGGGGTGCTACCGGCTGCTTCCAAAGGGTGACAAAATGGGGCCAGACCCTCAATTGTACACCCTGCAGGAAAGCAGGGTGTGGAGCAATTCCTGAGAGGGCTGGCCCACAGGGACTGGGACAGCCCCCTGATCCCTCCAAGTTTGCCACTGAACATGGAGTGGAATGTTGTTCTGCCTTCCTTGGGGGCGAATTGGTGCAAAACAGCACCAATTTGCCCCCAGAGAAGGCAAAACGACATTGTGCCATCTTGTTGGCATTTTTGGGGGTGGGGTGCTGTTTTCCCCTTGGAAGTGCCCCTCACCCCCCAAAATCATTTCCCTGGTGCCCTAGGGCTCCTTTTTTTTAAATTACTTGTATTTACCAAAATTGCTTGGTTTTACAAGATGGTTTCAGAAGTTTCAGTAGCTGACATTTCAACTTGTTATTCAGGTGAATCTGTTTCTTGTTGTCTTTGTGTTTTGATTTGTGTTAGCGCAATTTGAAGAATTTTTGCGGTGATGATTGACCATGAGGTTTTTTGACCACTTATGAGGCGTGGCCGCCATGCCTCTTCCTCGCAGACGTTTTAAGACATCTAGAACTGGTGAGAGATATGTCTGTCTCGTTTTTCATAACGCCGGGCAGGACATCAGTAAGTGGCGTAGTGATTCAATCTCCTCATCCTTTTTGCAGAGCCTACAGATGTTGGACCTCGAGACTCCTCCTACATGGAGGATTTTGTTCGTCGGCAGCAAGTTTAATCTTGCTCTCAGAAAAACCTGCATTAACGGTCTATTAGGGAATCTTTTGTAAATTTCCGCTGTGTCATTCACTTTCATTGAGTGCGAGGGCAAATTGCTTAAAAGTTTGTTCTTCCCAGCCTTTTTGAGCGTAGCGATCCAGTCAAGCTCCTCTAATTTCTTTTTGAGTCTGAGTGGATTTTGGATCAAGTCATCCTCTGTGCAGGCGATTAGATCGAGTTGGCCCCTTTTTTTGGATGCCCATGTTGTCATCATTTTGGAGCCTCCTTCCTTAGTTTCTTTATTTATCAATTTGTATAGAGGTGGCGCAACAGGGCAGCGGGGTTTTCCTGTACAGTGACATACTGCTGTTTTCAACTATTGCCTTTAGCGAAATGAGGCCAAGCTCTCTCCTGATTGCGGGTAGTGAAGTTGATTTAGGGAAGGTCATCACAGATCTCCAAAAGTAGCCCTCAATTTTCTGCCAGATTACTTCTGTTATCATTGGCATAGCCTCGGCGCCGTAGATCAGAGAGGGAACAACTTTTGCTTTATAATACTTGATTACCGGCATCAAGGAAAAGCAGCCAAATTTGTTGTCCATCATTCACGCTTGTGTTGTCAATGAGTGTACCTTGGTCCAGATGTATCTTTGCATGCTCAATTCTGATCGAGTGTTGTCGAGCATTACCCCCAAGTATTTGAATTCGGCTACTGTTTCTATATCTACGTTTTCGAGTTGCCAATGCAGCGTATTTGATCTTTTTGCCTTTCTTTCAATGATCATTATCTTCGTTTTCTTTTTATTAATTTCCAGCTTGTTGCGTCCAATGTAAGCTGACAGGTTTGATAGTTGGCATTGAAGGCCAATCAGGGTTTGGTCCAGCAAAGTAATGTTGTCCGCATATAGTATTCGGGGGACCGGAGTTCCTCCGATCTTCGGTGGAAATGCTCTGACGGAGGAAGTTGAATCTTTGTAGTCCTCGATGAAGGCTATAAAAAGTGCCATAGCCAGGGGGCATCCTTGATTTACCCCTCTACTTGTTGGGATTTCATCTGATAAGATTCAATTTCTGTGGAGTTTCACCCTTATTGATGTTACAGAGTGGAGGGCTTTTATTGGTTCGATAATCCTTTGTCAAACATCTGAGTGAGGTCTATGAACGCTAGGTACACCCTTGAGGGCCCTTCTTGAGTTTTGGTTTTTAGGATACTGATCAACATGATGTTTACTGTTGTTCCCGAATTTTTTCAGAAACCTGCTTGGAAGGGGTCATCGCTAGGGGCGGTCTTTGCCCATTCTTGAAATTTCTGGAGTAGAAGCATACCAAACAGTTTCCCGATGGTGTCGAGGAGCACGATCGATCAGTAGTTTTGTGGGTCTGCCCTGTCGTCCTTCTTAAAGATTGGAACCACCACGGACGACGACCACGACCTTGGAAGTGATCTTGAAGAGGCACATTTTTTAAATGCCATGCTGATGAGCATTGACCACTCTGACGAAAAGTTCTTTAAGTCAATGTTTGTCACTCTGTCCGGCCCCGGGGCCCATGAGGCTTTTAGCTTACGGATAGTTGTTTTGATGTCTTCTTCATTGGATAGGTCTTCCCAGAGCGCTTCAGGATCGTCGGAAGAGCCAAGAGCGCCCTGAAATAGGCTATCCATCTTTCTTCGCTCACACAGTTCAATTGTGATGGTTTGTTGTGCGTCCCCGATGTTTTTATTAATGTCCAGAATTCTCTAGTGTTCTTTCCAGCCAATTTTTTCAACATCGCTTTTGAGTCTCTTTGATGGAGGGAGATCCGATGATTTCTTATCCAAGACTTGTATAGCTTGGTTTCATTTCTAAGCTCAGTTTGAGCCGAATGTAATTTAGTTTTGGCAGCTTTTTGTTTTAGGCGTCTTAAGTGTGTGCATTTTTCCACCAGCTGCTTGTCATATTGGTGGGTGCTGGGGTCCACTAGAGAGAGATATTTTTCTTTGGTCTCTACCTTGTAACGGTTCAGGAGAGGTTGATAATCTGGTTCATCCGGAAGGTTAAGTTTGTTACAGTCCAGCTGTCTTTGGTAGTTAAGCGTTAAAGCTTTGATTCTGCTGGCTGCAAGCTTGAGGCGATTTCCTTGGGTGTTACATTTGGTCGGTAGCGACAGAGGTAGAGTCGAACGCGTTGGTATGGCCCAGTTCGCTTTCAGCAGATTGAGGTCACTTGCAGCAGTTCTTATAACTTCGAAGGAGGTGAACAACTTCATCATGCTATCTGACGCAAAGATGTAATCAATTGTCGTGATGGAGTTTTCTCTTTCCCACGTTGGGTGACGATCCGGGTTGGGGAAAGCCTGGACAATGTTGTAACAGCCACAGGACTCCATCAGCTCAAACCAACCTGCGCCTCTCTTTTCAGCTGGCGTGTTAGATTGCTTCTTACAGGTTGGTGATCTGGTGCACTTGACATTTAGGTCCCCACAGATTATGATGTGCGTCACTTCCATTTCTGCGTAAATATCGTCAAGTTCTTTCTCAGTGATCTTTAGAAACTTTGTGTTCGCGATTGTTTGTGGGTTCCAGTAAACAATGATAATTGCTACTGGTATCGCCTGGGTGGAGTTGGTGTTGAGGTCAAAGACATTCCAAGTTGTCAGCACTGCCAAGTGGTTTAATGAAAAGGCTAATGTCCTTGGGATGGTAATTCCACTGCCTGGGTGGACAGCCAATAGTAGCCCTGCAGAGGGGCGTCCTAGTTGTTTTTTTTTGCCGGTGAAATTTCAATACCAAAGCCGTCCAGATGGGGTTTTTCTGTTAACCACGTTTGTTGCAGCACTAGAATGTCAAAATTGCTTAGGTTAATGCCACCTCTTTTCATCAGATGTTGATGTCCCCGCTTGTTCCATGACCCCATGTTCAATGTGGCAACGGAGGGCTTGGTAAATTTTGATGTAACCATGTTTCCAAGGCCTTTACCGCAGGTCGCGGGTTGCTATTTCTTGGTGTAAGTCGACAGTGTTTTTGGAAGCCAGGTCCAGAGTTGTTTCATTGGAGGAAGAGGGGTTGTTTTTGTGGAAGGGTTTGGCGGGTTGTTTAAGCTGGTGGCCTGTGAGTCTCGAACTTGTTCTCTGGATGTACCCGGTTGAGTGGCGCTGGCCGATGTATGAAGTCTCTGATTGGTTTTCGGGAGAGGGTTCAAGGACCCAGATGTCGTGTCGCTAGGTCTCCCCTCTTCATTCAGTTCTTTCGTAGTCGCCAGGATGAGATGTCTGCTATCAGTTGGTTTGGAGACTGAGGGCTTGTCCATGTGGCGAGGCATTCTGTTGGTGTTATACAGGTCCTCAGTTTTGGACCTGTAATGATAGTGCTCGTGCATTTTCTGGTATCTACACCTCGGAGAGATCGCTTCACGTCTGCTGTCTGTGAGCTCTGACAGGTGGAAGCCCTGCTTCGACAGCTCTTCCACTCCTTCTTTGAGGAAAGAGGGGCAGGCTGAGGTTCTTATGTGAATGAAAGCCTTTGCATAAGCCGCTCTGTGGTATGGTTCCACTCGAATATATTCTTCTGGTTTCAAGGTTTTGAAGGCAGAGGCTCTGCTAAAAATGTTCCTTACTGTTCTTCTGTTAAGAATAAGGTCCTCGTGGTTCTGGATGGATTGCTCTAGTTTAATAGTTATTGTAGAAGAGGGGTATCTCCTTCTACTGGGTCTGGTTGGCGAGCAGCGATCCTTCAGTGTATGTGTCGTGAGATCTGAAGATTGGAATCGGCCCTCTTTCTGTCAAGTCTTGTAGGTGCGTGAGGAATCCACTTTAAAGACGCTATCAGTTGGTTTGTAGGGTGATCTTTCAGGCTTTCTATGGGCTTGTTGTTCCCTCCGATCAGACGGTCTAGGCAATCTTACCGTCGAGGGTGGGTGATCTCTGTGATTCCATTTCTCGTTTTCTTGGGCTGCAAGATGGATATCGAAACGACTTTGTTTTTCGAGCTTTGTGTTTTTTTTCCTCGGGGAGATTGTGTTTCTGCGTTGGGCTTTTTTTTATTACGATGACCTTCTGGCTCTTCTTCTAGGTCAGAATGTAAATGTTGCGAGATATTCATGCATGACTTATGCGCAAGGAAATCGGCTACCGTGAGCGGGGATCTCGAAGGAGATCGACGATTACTTTTGCCACTGACTGCCCTTTCTTGTTCTTCCAGATTTAACTGTGTAGTCTTCGTTTTGGGGGTGTCCATGGTTAGTGTGGAAATTGTTGCAATGCTAGTTTCTTTCAGTGGTCTCTTCTTTTCACATGAAAGATCATGTAGTTTCAGTAAGGCTTGTTTGTTCGGGTTCACTTTTTCCTTAGCTGCTGGATCCTTTAGAGACGAGCCTGTGATGATGCATGATGCTCCTTCCATTTGTGAACAATTTAATTCCCCTCTCTTGCGTATCGCCTTAGCAGGGAGTTTCCCAGGTGATTTTTCTTGAAAGAAGGAAACTTTAGGTAGAGTGCAATTACCTCCTGGGGTATTGCCTTGTTGAAAATTAAATATGCTGAAGTTTTCCGAATTCAGGTCCTTCCCTGCTGCAGTGTTATTGTTTTTTTGCTCAGTTTGGGTAATCTGAGTAATCTGGGTCACCGCCTTTGAATTCACGTTGGTGTTGCTGGAATGTTGTTTATTTGTATGCCAGTCGGGAATAGAGTCTCTGTTTATTTAAGCATTTATTTTTTTGTTGAGCGCGTTTGTATTTTGTTCCAACACTGTGATATACCCTTCAAGGTATGTCAGTTTGATGTGCATGATTGCGGATATTGTTGAGTGATCCCTCAGGCTATCATTTATTGCCTCATATAATTTGCAAAAGGGGGCTAGTGCGATGGTAATTGCTGGCATGATCGTTGTCATGTCGGGTTTTTTGGACGGCGTTTACTTTTGAGTTGATGAAAGATGATCACTTTGGCTCTGGGGCCTCTTCGGTGTGTTGAAAAAGGAATCGTGGCTCGTCACCCGTAGTGGTGACTGAAGTTTTGGAAAGTTTCTATTGGTAAGCGCAGGTGGTAGTGGATTCAGGAAAGGGTCTTTCTCCAACAGTGAGCTTTGGGCCCTATTCTCGCCGCTGTCCCACTGCTGTTCCCCTTCATTTGCCTTTCTGTCATCTCTGACCGAGGTTAAGTGTAATGATTCTTCAAGTGGAACTGCAGATGCTGTGTTTCCCTTGCTGAGCGAAAGAGGTTGTGGCAGTGGCTTATCCAGAGTGGATTGATTCAGTGTGGGCAAAATAATCTCAGAGTTTGCAACTGGGAGTAGCCCGCTTAATGGCCTTTCTGTGCTGTTTTGACAGGCCTCAGTGTCCGGCCTCTGTGTATTTCTTGCCTCTCCTGTGGCCTTCAGATTTTTCTCCGGACTACTGTTTCCCGTAGCTGTTTTGGGTGTGTTACTTGCAACAGGAATAATTTGTGAAGAGTCAACCTCTAGAGTTGTGCCTGTTTTCCGGATCTTGATGGCAGGCAGAGGGTCCTGAATAGCCTCTAAGATCTCTGCATCCGATAGTTTGTCTAAGTGATCATGTTTACGTTTCCCATATCTTTTGAAAAAGTCTTTCAAAGAATTGCAGTGGGCTGTTTTTAAAAAGGTTTTTTAGAGTATTTTTTTTTTTTTTGTTTTGTCCCACTCCGACGGATAGTGTTTTTTTTTCCCGGCGAAAGAGTTGGGGCTTGTGTTTGATCATGCATTGAAATCTCGCTTAGCAATGTCTTTTTGACTTTACTGGATGAAACAGCCCGATTGAGTGTTGGTTTTACATTCTGTAGGTAGAAACACTGTTTACGTGAGGTTTTTCTGTTACTGTGCCTGAAACTGCACCTCCGTTTGACTGTGGTGAGTCCTGTTCAATATTTAGAGTTGCTTCGTGGATGCAGCCGTTTGTCAGGGCACAGCCAGAAAGCCCCTCCGCTCCAGCCCCTCCCTCCCAGAAAGGACCTCGTCCGCGGCCAGCGTCTGCTGCGTATGTTTCAGCGTCGATGGTCGCATAGCAGCTCTCGCATGTCCCGGAGGGCGACGAGCTGGTGAGTGGGGAAATAACTTGTTGCAGGGAACAGGGGTCGCTGGCCAGCGAGTGTTCAGGTGAAGAGTGCTGCGCCCGCTCTGGGCTTTCCGAGTCTTCGTGCCTCAGACTAGCACCGGCCTGTGCAGCCAGGGTGAGTCTCCCCACCGTCAGCCCTCCGGCTACCAGTGTAAGGGCTACACCAACGGGCCGGGCAGGAAGCCGGTCAGTTGAGGCAGGTCTATCTTCCTCGTCGGGTATCCGTTGGGGTTCTATTCCACGGTTCGGGTCCAGCCAGCTGGTCTTTGAATCTATGTTCCCCTCAGTTTGCACAGGGCCGGCGCCTGGGGCATTCATTAGGAGACATTTCCGGGACGGAGCCCGTTCATCGTGGCTTGGGGAAATCAGCGGTTCTGAAGTCATTGTCAGCACTGACAGCAGGCGGCTCCTGCTTGATGGCTGGGCCGATGGAGAGTCTTTCCTTACGGCAGGGGCCCTGGAGCTCCGCAGACATTGTTTCTCACCCTCTCCCTCATTTATTGATTTCGCTGGGGAGCTAGTCGTGGGCGAAGGCATTTCCAACACCCTGCAGTCCTAACAAGGACTGCAAAGATTGCTCCTACCTCAGCGACTAGCTCCGCGGCCGCTCCGCGGCCGAGTGGGTGTTCTTATGTGTCATCCGACAAAAACAGTTGAGCTGGTAGACAGACTGCAAATCTGCACGTCTCTGGAACACTGGAGCAAAAGAGGAGCACGCTGAAGGTAGTGGCCTGCAAAGACTGCTCCTACCTCAGTGACTAGGGCTCTTTTCTGCTTCCAAGTAGTGGCAGAATGGGGCCATACCCTCAATGCTGCCCCCCCAGGGAAGCTGAAAGGAGCTACCCCTCCTTGGAGGGATTCCTAAGAGGGCTGGCCCCACAGGCACAGGACTAGCTCATTGATACCCTCAAGTGTGACTCACCTGACAGTGTGCCATTTGTTATGCCTTACATTGGAGAAAATGGGTGCAAAACAGTATCCATCTGCCCCCATAGAAGGCAGAACCACATGGTGCCACCGGGTTTTGCATTTCTAGGTTGGGAGTGGGCTGTTGTTTGTCCCGGGGGGTGCCCCCACCCCAAAAACAATTCCCAGGTGGCCTAGGGCCTTTGCCAAAGTGGCCTTTTTTGTTTTGCATTCCTTGGGGACCATCTGCCCCCAGAGAAGGCAAAACATTGTACTACCTTATTATTTGTTTTTTTGTGGTGGTGGGGGTCTGTTTGATCTGGGGGGCCCACCCGTAAAAATCAATTCCCAGGTGGCCTAGGGCCTTTGCCAAAGTGGCCTTTTTTGTTTTGCCTTCCTTGGGGACCATCTGCCCCCAGAGAAGGCAAAACATTGTACTACCTTATTATTTGTTTTTTTGTGGGGGTGGGGGCCTGTTTGACCTGGGGGGCCCACCCGTAAAATCAATCCCCTGGTGGTCAAGTTGTGTTTGCTGGTCTCCCCTTTCCAATGAGCCCTCCCCCAAGCCAATCAGGCAAAACATGCCCATGCAGCACTGAAATACATGTCTTCAAAATAGGCATGCTGAATCCTTTTGGCTTCAGCATGTAAATTTCATTTCCTGATCACATCAGCACAAGCAGCGTGCACCAACCACATCAGGGCTGACCCCCAGTAACGGAAGGGGAAGTCTTCCCCTTCACAGCCTGTGGGTCGGGAGCATCGGCACTGCTCTGGGGGGGAGGGTGATCACCCGGAGACCCTTGCCCTCCCATCCGTCTAATAAATATCCTTACCACCACCTGTGCAGGCAATGTCGCACGCTCCTTCATTAATAACTCACTCTCATCATGCACCTTCCCAGAGGCCTTCAGAACCTCTCATGTCAAACTGCTACTCAAAAAACCCAGACTCGAGCCACTCACCACATCAATCTACCGCCCAATCTCCATCACCTGCCTCATTGCTAAACTAATTGACTGTGCTGCATACAAGCAACTTAGCCTCTTCACAGAAGCCAATAGACTCCTCAACCCAGCCCAATCGGGGTTCCACCCCATCTGTGGAACGGAATACTCACTGGTCTCTATCTGGGATGACCTAAAAAGAACTGCCAGTTCAGAAGGATGCGCTGCACTCATCCTCCTCGATCTATATTTGGCCTTTGACACCATGGACCACACAATACTCAGGAACGGGCTCCTCACACTAGGCATCAAAGATTCTGCCGTCAATTGGATCTCCCCATTAATTTCTACTCGCTCGCTAATCATTCTCCTTCCACCTTTCTCCTCCGCCTCTCGCCCCGTCACAAAAGGGGTTGCACAAGGAGCCTCCCCTTCACACCTCCTCTTCAACATCTACCTAAGCCCACTACCAGGTCTCATGCGCTCTCACAACCTTACCTGCTACTTCTATTACGCAGACGACACCCAGATCGTTTTCCAAAATCCCAAGACTCCAGCCTCCTCTCTTCCCGACCACGCCTCTTGCCTCCCAGACATCGATCTATGGATGACGACCAACCACCTTATCCTCAACCCGTGCAAATCAGAATCCTAATATGCAGCAACATGCAGTAACTTGGATTACTGTAACAACCTTCTGGCCGGTACATCCTCCACCAATATTGCAGCTCTTCAGACCACTCAAAATGGCGCCGTTCGTGCTGTACTCGGTCTCCCGAGACAGCATTCTATAACTGAAGCCTGGAAAAGTCTACACTGGTTTCCAATTAGGCACAGGGTATCATTCAAGAAACTCACACTCACGTTCAAATGCCTGAATGCCACTTCAGCTAGTTACCTCTCAGCACGGATTCATCGCTATATCCCAGGACGTTCTCTTAGGTCTGCTGAACAGGCAAGAGTTTCCCAGCCTCGCTTCCATCTAGCCTAATATGGAAAAACAAACTTTGACGTCCTTGCTCCAGCATTATGGAATTCGATTACACTTCATCTCAAGTCCTCTCCTACTTTGGCCCTTTTTGAAAAAGAACCTGAAGACGTTCCTTTTTACTGCGCCTTAGTTCTGTGCTCTCTGACTTCTGATTTTCCTCTACTCCTGACTGTTCTTTTTTGTCCGTTCTGTCTTTCTTCTATGTGCGCTGTGAGGCCTGCAGGCGATTTGGCGCTATACCAAGAATCTAAATAAATAAATAAATAAAACTGCTCCCATTCCCCAAGCTATAGCATGGCCACAAGCCCTGGGAGCCCCAGCGGCCCTTCCCCCTGTCAAAAATCTTGGATGCACCCTGGAAGCAGACCTATCTCTCTTAAAATTCATCAACTCTGTATCCAGAACTTGCCACTTCCACTTATGCATTGTAAAGTGAATCTTTCCCTATCTCTCCTATCCTCAAAGAGGCTCCACAATACTGTCCATCATCACCTGCCGCGTAGACTACGCCAACTCCCTCTACCTCAGCGCCCCAGTATTCCAGCTCAGGAAATTCCAACAAATCCAAAACTCAGCAGCAAGACTGCTCCCTACCCCCTCCTCCGCCACCCAGACAAACAAATCACTCCTGCTCTCAGAGTACTACACTGGCTCCCTATAAGCCTAAGAGCGACCTTCAAAGCACTCCATAATACAGGACCAGAGTTCCTAAAGTAAGAAATCATCCACTACAAACACCAGAGGAAACCTCTGATCGGCCTCAGCGCTCCTCCTTGCTATTTCCCCTTACCACTCTGCTAGAGTTTACAGCTCCGTCTTCTCTATCCTTACTCCCACCATCTGGAACACTCTTCCTCTGCACATCCGCCACACCGAGGACTACCTTTCCTTCAGAACAATCCAGAAAACCTGGCTATTTGCAGCATTATCCTGAAACCCGTCCCTAAATGTCCAATTACTAATTCGAGCATAAGAACATTCACCACCCGGTGGTTGCGGCTGTTTTCACAGCGGCCCTGACCTCGCAGCACCTGGCGGCACTGGCCGTTATCAGTGCGGCCTGGACCTCACACACTATCAAACACCAATCATGACCTTGGAAACCTGTTACTAACCTTCCAATTCCCCATCCGAGCATATGAATATTCACCACCAGGCGGCGGCCGCCGTTTTTGCAGCACCTTGCAGCACCGGCCATTATCGCTGTGTACCACACTCCACACACTAGCAAACACCAATCATGACCTTGGTTCCCACAATCACAATCAACTGGAAACACAGGCCTTCATCTTGTTTTCACAGTATGAAATGGCACAGGATTGATTAGTCACTGCACCTGGCACATACGGAGAAAGCAAGGCAAATCACAGTCAAAGTGGTTGAGATCGAACAACAGCAGCCCAGCACTCGGATAGATTGGGATGTACAGCAGAGCTTTGTCATGGGAGGAATTGTGTGCCATGGCTATGTCTTGTGCCGGAAGGCCAGGTGGGGATTTCTCGTGCATTAATCGGTAAAGGCAATCAAGAACTAGTCTGAATAGCACTTTAAAGACCTGAGGGATAAGCGGGTCGTGCGCCTGAATGAACTATAGGGTTGGCCTCCCATGTAAAAGTACAATTGTGCGGGTCAGCATGCGCACAATATCTTGGAAGATCAGCCATGCGCTCCACCTGGAAGAACCTGCACGCATAGCCTCTAGTTGCAATTTGCGAAGCATAGACTGTCGCTGTCACTAACCGTTTTATCGCAGCCACAAGAATCAACAGAGGAAGCCACTACCTGATCGGTTACACATACAACAAATCTCCACACGAACTGCCAGGTACATATAACGCACCACTCTGGTGGACATTGGCAGAGGGCATGGCTACCCGCACACATCTAATACAGCAATGACTATGACAAATTTGGTTGCGCTGGTCACTTAATTGTTCTGCCTACTTACACCAGACTACGCCTGAACACCTCTGACATCAGCATGCAGCTAAGACCTGTGAAATATTCTGGCATTTTGGACACAAAGCGAATCACTAGCACTCAAGCCATCGCCTGACTCCTCTCAGCACCCATCCACATGCCTGACCTCATGGGTTGCTTTCTACCGCAGCCTGACCAGCCCTGCTAAGTCTTATATGGCCAAATGCACACACGCAATTAAATTCTACTCTGTCACCTCCAAAACTCTGGTCTTCGGTCCGTAAGGGCATTCCCACCACCAGCGCATTAAGTGTATAATAATGGTAAAGGCACTATGTAAATGAAAACTATAATACACTACATGTGCAGACATTTAGATGCACCTATATGTCTCTGGTTATTTCGAACCCACTGAATTTAATCACATACAAATGTAGAAAAAACAAAAATCTTGATCCCACTATCAGGGAATTACTCATTCAGCCAATGCCACCTCCCTTAACAACATCTACTCAACCATACAAGCATGGATGGCAGCCAACCACCTTTGCCTAAACAGTGATAAGTCGGAAATCTTAATTGTCAGCCTTCCAAATTCTCTGAAGTCCCTTGACAAACAATACTCTGCATTCAAGATTGACAACTGCACAATCCGCGTCTCATCAACCGTGAAGACCTTAGGAGTCTACCTTGCCACCTCACTTACCATGTCCAGGCAAGTGAGCGCCATTGCCTCGTTAGCTGCCTATTCCACTAAGGTCCTTAACGCAGCCAGACCCTTCCTCGAAAAAAAAAACAACCTCACAATCGCCCGCGCTATCATTGGCATGGAGATAGACTTCTGTAATGTCCTCTTCACAGGCACCTCAGCAGGAAATATACAAAGATTACAAGTGATCCAAAACAATGCCTTGAGAACAGCTCTCCACATCCCAAAAAGAGAACACATCTCCGAAGCTAGAAGAGAAGCACATTGGTTCCCCATCCAAGAGCGCATTACTTTTAAAACTCTCTCCATTATGCACAAATGCTTATCTAACACAGCTCCCCCATACCTCACACACAGAATCACTAAGGTGCGCTCCTCCAGACCCACAAGATCCCCCTACACTGACCGCCTAGTTGTGCCTAAAGTCAAGAGATGCACAGCAGGAGGCTCAAGCTTCCCGTACCTTGCTGCAAAACCTTGGAACAACCTCCCCACATCGCTTAGGGCTGAGAAATTTTACTGGGTGTTTCGCAAAGCTTTCAAAACCCAGCTCTTTTCCTAAACCTCCCAATCATTCCTTGTTCTTGTAAATATTCTTCAGCACTTTGCTCAGCAACATGCATGATACTACCCTCTGCTCTATGTAACTGCCCTATTGTTCGCATTACTGATCCAATATGCTAACTGTATGAGAAAGAACGCTTCTGTAACTTGTACCTGCAACAACGCCTCAATGATTCAGGGTTGTCTGTGCACTTTATAAATTAAATAAAAAGGGAAAAAGCCTACATGTTCCCATCATACGATGATGAATCAAAGTCATGTTACATTTTTTGTTTGAAAATAGAGATATGTTTTGGGTAATGATTGTTACCAGAGAATATAATAGTTGTAGTAGGACCTGTACTGCTATCTAGGGCAATCATCTAAAATTTGGCAAATACCATATTATGGTTTCTAAGGTTGGATTCTATTATAGAAAAAGATGTACACTAAAATAGTGAAGGTTCAGAAACAAACCTATAATCAATACAGCATTCCGATCCATTTTTGTGACATGTTTTTCAGAGGGAAATGTCCTTCTACATTACCATTCAATCTGTGTAATTTCACTCAAATTGTGACCGGTTTTGGCCTCTAATTAGTTGCCTGCTCCTATTACAGGGAGACAACATCCCATACGCCAAATGTATTTCTTGCAAACAATTTGAATTAAGGTCACCTGCAACTATTACGTCTCCACTTGAAGAACTCTGGAAACATTTCTCCAATACGTTTAAGAGAACATTTAAAAATGAGTTTAAATCAATGGGAATTCTTCCAGTAAATATTAAGCAATAACAGCTCCTGAGACAAAATGTCCCAATTGACTTGTATGGCAAGAATTTCGAAATTTGAATCATCAGTAACAGAAGCTTCACACCCACAACTGCATTTAACCGTTGTTAACAAGCTGCCAAATGTTCTACCAAAAATATCTTGTCAGGCTAATTGGGAACATGTATAATAGCTAGGTAGTATTGCAAAGCAGCCAAGTTTCCTGTAAAATTATAACTTCATAATTCTTTAGATCTGTAAAGAGTGGATGGTTATTAACTAAGTTATTATGGCCTCTGGTATTCCATGAAATTATCGCACAACAAGAACTTTGACTAAAGGCCCGACCTGGATTCTTTTCATTTTAAGGTACATGATTCTAATATTGAAGGTAACAAGGACCAGTTAGTAGTTAAGTTTGATGTAATAACTTTTCAATAGCCCCCACATAACAAGAAATTATCATGTCATCATTACCTGTTTTTGTTATTGTTTAAAATAGTTTAACTCAAAAACGTTTAGCAAAACACATAAAGACACACACCATCTGAGGGGCCTGTCACAAGTTACATATATGTCCCAATTAGTTAAAGTCACTTCATCACTCTTCACCCAAGGCATTTTCCAGAAATGTTACAATAGCAACAGTCAGCATCGTTTTTTCTCCTCTTAGGAGTATGGTCCACCTATCTTCTGCCGAGGGGGACGGTATATTTTCCACAATTTTTTAGAAGTGATATGTCCTCAGCTCTGTTAGTCGCGGTCAAAGATACACAACCTACAGCATGGTGTTTCTGAGCTCCGCCCCCCTCTTGCCTTTATAATATCCAGTGTGGGGTATAAATCTAAACCACATAAACTCGGATCTAAAGTACTGACCTGGAAATGTATTTATGTAGCCCGGCATGTATCCATACATGCATCCATACATTGTTTTGTGTGCTAGGCCTTGGAACAGTTTAAATTTGTTTGCTTCCTCACAAGTCCTGATCCAATCTCTTTCCCGTAGCTTTTTCTTCACTTTCGCTGGATTGGACCGCAGATCTTCAAGAGTGGACCCCAAATTTTCCAGGAGGGTTCTGCGCTTCTGGTTCCATAGTGTCCCCAACACGCTGTTCCCCGACTCTATTCCTGCTTTAATTAGTGCGAAGATCAACGGGGGCTGGGTTCTGAATATTTCCCAAAGAGAGTCAGTGCTTTCCACTCTACTACTCCCTTCAGTCAAATTAGCCCAAATTCTATTCTGATAATCTGAATTGTTATCAAATTTGGCAGACCAAGCACTTTTTTTCCAAAAGCGGCCTTTTAGTAGAGGCCATTGTTTTATTGGAATGGCTAGTAGAGCGTCCGCGCCATAGGTCACTGCCGGCACTACTTTAGCTCTGTAAACGTCTCGTAAAGGGAGTAATGAAAAGCCACAAAATCTATGTTTCAAGATTTTAGCTTGGTTCGCCAGCACACTCATTTTATCTTTCCGCACTTGGGCAGTTTTTATTTGTTTTGAGTTTTTGGAAATATGTACTCCCAGAAATTTAAAGGAATTAACAACTTCCAGTGTCTCCAGCCCCAGGTGAATGCACTGTTCTGTTTACCTCTATTTTTATGCATGGCCAAGACCTTTGTTTTGTCTATGTTCACCTTTATGTCATTTAGGGCAGAATATTCAACCAGACTATTTAGTTGTACTCTGTAGGTCTATCAGCTTAGTATCAAGCAGGACTAGGTTGTCTGAATATAGAAGTCAGTTCACTGTTACTCCACGATCTTTGGGGGGAAACACCAGGCATTCACCATTGAAACAGCCAGATCTGAAATATACAGATTAACCAGCATTGGTGCAACAGGACATCCCTGTTTGACTCCCCTACCGATTAGGATCTTTTTCACTCAGGAGCCCCATGGTGTTCAGTCAGATTCTACAGGACAAATCTGTGTGTAGCACCTTTAACTGGTTGACCAGGTCCTCTGAGCAACCTCGAGTTAAAAGCTTCCAATTTGTTTTTTTTTCTATGGTAAAAGCACAAAGGTTCTCATCCCTAAGTGGAATTAGATCATAACCCATTTGACGTAACCCTCGGGGGCAGAGAATAATATTTCATATATCAGTTTTGAGGGCATCACAATAGATAGTAAATCTGTTTGGCTGGGATCAATACATTCAACAAGCTATATATCTCTGGTTGTAATAAGAAGGGGAGCAGGGATCTTATCAAATAAAACTAACATATCACTTCTGTTTAGTAAAACCCTCTATCCGGAGGATAGTACAAATTCCAGAATTAAGCGCGACGATCCGTGACCATTACTGAAGTGTCTGCCTCTTTTGAGTGCATATTTATCATTTTTTGGAGATGTCCACTGGCAGTTTTTCGGAAGACAGCTTGAAAATAAAATGGCATATTTACTGAAGGAACATAAGAGTCAGCAGGTTCAATCTGCATACTTGGCTCTCTTTGGACAGATGTATTTGAAGCAAAAATTGCAGTTTCACTTAAAAGTGAAGAACATAAGTCAATTGTCTCCACTACTCGTGTTGAATCATGTTCCAGTGAGCCCAGTACCACGTGCTTTTTTCCGTTGGTTTTGGTTCTTCCCCTTTTTTGCACCCATTTACTTGGACCTGCAACATGCCTGCCAGAGAGTCTTCAGTCAAGGCTCTTGGATTGGCTGACAGATCATCAATTACAGCACAAGTTGGGGCGTGGCTACGAGGGCCATGTAGGAGGACGCGTTCTGGAGGAGCTCCCCAGATCCTGCAATGATCCGGGCAAAAAAGTGCGTGAAGACGGGCCATCGACCGCTGAAAATACACATGCCGGTGTGTGAATGATTGGGCTACGCGTGGTGAACTTCTGGATGGTGCAGGAGGGACGGCGGCAGAGATCGGTGCGGAAGAGATAAGGAGCACCGGAGACGAAAGACGACACAAAATGGCCGACCAAGGTCCGGAACAAAGGAAGAAGCAGGCCGCACGGTGACCCAGCAAAAGGGGCGCACTGAGTGCACATTTGTCACTTGTGCAAACTACAGGTCCCCTGGGTCATGTCGAATAGAACGGTGAGGCCGAAGGCGAAACAGCCCACCTTAGACGACTTCGCTAAGACGTCCCCGGGTCAAGACATTACCAAGAGCAGGGACAAGTTTCCTGCAAGCAGCATGACGACTTCGGGCGCCAACCAAGAAATCCTGGCTGCGATTGCGGACCTAAGGGCGGCCTGGGAATCTAAGCTCGAACTAGCCGTCACTGAACTAAAAACGGCACTGGACCTCAAGGTCGGAGAGGTGCAGGAGGACGTTAACCTACTCCGTCAGGATGTCAGGGCCTTGGCAGAGCGCACGGAGTCCCTTGAGAAGGAAGTCAGCCTGAACACTGCGGATTGCGCCTCCCATAAAGCTGAACTGCATGCCCTGATACAAAGAGTGGGCAACTTGGAGAGCAGAGCGGAGGAGGCGGAAGGACGAGCCCGACGAAACAACATCCGCATCGTGGGCCTGCCGGAGGGATTGGAGGGCCACGATCCCACGGAATTCATTGAATCCATGCTACTGCAAGAGATACCCGGAGAAGCACTATCCCAAGGATTTGCAGTGGAAAGGGCACACAGAGCCCTAACAAGGAGGCCGCCACCGGGGAACCCGCATAGGCCTGTGATAGCCAAAATTCTTAATTACCGTGACCGGGAGAGGATATTGGAACACTTTCGTAAGGGAGGAACGATCACACGAGGAGCGGCAAACATCACAGCTTACCCGGACTACACCCTGTCTGTGCAGCGTAGCCGCATGAACTTTGGGACGGTAAAGCGGAGATTGAGAGAGGCGGGCCACAAATATATGTTACTGTATCCGGCAAAATTGAAAGTCATTCATAAACATAAAACTTTGTTTTTTGAGACCCTGGAGGATGCCATGGGATGGCTCGATGCGCAAGGATGTCCCCAGGAGTCAGAAGTTCGTACGGAGAAAGAGCTCGGAAGAGATAAGTGATGCATGAAGAAGGTGCCGCAAGATGGCGCGGCACGTGGGACTTCAATATAGTCGCTTGCGCAGCCTTCAGTAGAGAAGGTCAGACTATTGCACTATTTGTCATAAGCACTGTGGTCAATGTTGACTTAATGGGAGCCTTACGGAGCGATTCTCTCTACCCCACAACAGTTTTAGTTAAGTGGCCATCAGGGCGACTTCACCCTACTGAGCTCTGTGCATCGTTCGGTGCTTGCAGGGCTAGATGTGGGGGTGCCTGAGCTCCGAGGATGGAGCTGGGCAGCAGTTGGGGTGTGTGATGTTGGGGAAGGGACCGGTGGGGGGAGGGGAGGGAAGTTGGGGATTTATTGTGTACATAGTTATGGGGAGTTTGAGCTGGTGCGAGAAGCTACAAGCAAAAATGGAGGGTTGTATCTGTATCACGTGGGCAAAGGGGAGTCGCTACATGGGAGGCAGGAAGACACTCATGAGCCATGGGAGACCTTGAGATCGTAACATGGAATGTCAGGGGACTTAACAGTTACTTAAAAAGGAACAAAGTCATGATGTACCTAATAAGACGGAGGATTGATATTGCGCTGTTGCAGGAAACACATCTGACCCAGCAAAAATTGGAACTGGTGGGGAAGAAGTGGAGAGGCACTGTAGTGGGCTCTCCGTACTCTGCCTACGCTAGGGGAGTGCTGGTCTGGGTGGCACCGCATGTTCCGCTCCAACTCACACAAGAGGTGGTGGGCACAGAGGGTAGGTTGGTCATATTGAAGGCCTTGGTAGAGAATAAAGAGGTGTGCATTATAAATACATATGCCCCCAACCAAAACACTGCTATGTATTTTAGAACCCTATGTACTCATCTTGGCGCGTGTGTGGGGGGAGCGGTTATCTGGGGAGGGGACTTTAACTGTGTGCTCGACCCAAAGGCAGACAGATCTGATGGGAAGATTGATTGGCCCACCCCGGCGGCCAGGGTATTACAGACATTACTAGATAACTTTGGGCTGGCGGATGTTTGGAGACTGAAACAACCTAATGAAACACAGTACTCGCACTACTCAGCTCCGCAGCACCTGCACACGAGGCTGGATTATTTTTTTGCCACGCCAGATGTGATGATAGAGACCACCCAAATAGAATATAGAGCGAGGGTCCTGTCGGATCACTCGCCTCTGGTGCTGACCTGGCAGCACTGCCGCCCCAGGGCGCGGATACCGACGTGGCGCCTCCGGGCGGAGGCGCTCAGAGACCCAGTCTTCAGGGAAGACATCAGGGATGCGATCTCACAGTACTTTGAGGTGAACACAGGCAGCGTAGATTCAGCGTGCACACTCTGGGAGGCCTTTAAGGTGGTGTTGTGGGGTGCTGCTATTGTTAAGTCAAAAGGCCAACAGGGTGGGGTCCTAACAGAACTAGAGGAAGCGGAAGAGAAACTGGAGCGCGAAAGCGACAGGGCAGGAGGGGACGCGGAACTTGTACTCGAGTTGCAGCAGAGGTGTGCGGAGCTTTGGGAAAGGCTCTGCAACCTTAACTACAAAAAGTATGTCGAGAGACAACATGCAGGCGGGGATAAAACTGGCCGCTTGTTGGCGTGGTTATATAAGAGCGAAACTCCCAGGACCCCGATTAGGATAATAACCAGAGAGGACGGGGAGGTGGTTGACACCCGGGAAGGAGTCTTCGAGGCATTCTTGGACTATTATAGAACATTATATGAGGACAGGGGAGGGGACAATCAGGAGGAGATTAGAGAAACTCTAAAAGACATGGATTTACCTAAGATTAGTGTTGAAGAATGGGAGGAACTAGACGCACCGATTACCCTGGAGGAATTAGAGGAGGTGGTAAAACAGCTGCCAACCTGCAAGACCCCGGGTACGGACGGATTCCCGGGCGAGTTTTACAAAATATATAAAGCAGAAGTACTCCCCCTATGCTAGAGATGCTCAATGAGTCTTTTGAGAAGGGTCGGCTACCGGACACGCTCAGAGAAGCACTAATCGTGCCGCTCCCCAAGCCCAACAAGCCAGGGCATTGCTGCAGCTCTTATAGGCCGTTGTCAATGTTGAACCAGGACAGCAAGATCTTGACGGCAGTCCTGGCTAATAGGCTACGAAGGGTCATCAGTAAACTGATACACCCGGATCAGACAGGTTATGTCCCCAACAGAAATATAACCCACAACCACAGGCGACTCCACCGGGTGATTGAAGAGGGAAACAGAAGCGATGGGGAAATGGCGGTGGTGTCCCTAGATGCAGTCAAGGCTTTTGATTCAGTGAGGTGGCCATGGTTGCTGGCGGCCCTGGAAGAATACGGGATGGGGCTGGGTTATGTTAGGTGGGCGAAATTGTTGTACAGTGAACCACTGGCCAGAGTACGCACAGGATCGGTGATATCTGAGAGGTGGCAACTCAGTAGAGGCACCAGACAAGGGTGCCCCTGGTCCCCGATGTTATACATTCTGGCCCTAGAGCCCCTGGCAGTGTACCTCAGACAACAATATGACATGGTCGGTATTGAAGCAGGGGGAGAGAAACACCTAATATCCTTATATGCTGACGATTTGCTACTGTATTTGAAATATCCGGAAGAAAATCTTCAGTATATTCTAGAGGTCATGGAAAAGTATGCAGAACTGTCCGGCATAGCGGTGAACCCCCAAAAATCGAGCATGTTCCCATTGGGGAGCTACATAGGAGTCCCTCTGGAACGGCTGCCAGTGTTGTCCGTACCTTGGGCGGCTGATTCCTTCCGCTACCTCGGAATAGATGTGTATCATACTGTGGAGGGGGAACACTTGCATAACACCGAGGTGGCTGTGAAAAAAATCTGCACAAATATGAAGTTTTGGGAGAAGCTGCCGCTGGCGATGATGGGACGGGGGGCGATGCTCAAAATGGTGGTCCTGCCTAGGCTGTTTCATTTCTTCAGTAATATACCATACCTGATACCCAAAAAGTTTTTTGTCAAACTGAACAGCATGTGTAGGGACTTCCTGTGGCACGGCACTCACAATAGAGTGGCGCTATGAAAGCTACAGGACTTCCATGATAGAGGGGGCATTAAGCTGCTGAACTTTGAGGCCTATTATGTAGCCAGTCAGTTGCAATATGTAACCAAATGGCTCTCTGATGAAGAAACTCCTGAATCTAGGCTGTTTGTGCAGGACTGCACCCCGTTTTACCTAAAAGAGATTATCTGGGTTCCTAGACTTGAAATGAAAGAACACCCGGGTATGCTGTTGCTTGGGTGGAAGATGTGGCACAGAGTATGCCAACTGGTGCCACTGATTGCCTTGGCTAGGGGAGACAACCAGCTCAGGATAATAATCAGGACCTATTGGGAATCGGTTGGGCTGGCCACATTGGGAGACATATGGCAAGAAGGGGCTATTAAAGATTTCGAAGACCTTGGAGAAGAGACAGGCTTGCATGGAGGCCAATATGTCACGTATCTTAGGCTAGTGCAGACTATTCGCAAAACCTGGCCAGAGACTGTACTGGCGGAAGAGCCAGACGTTCTAATGGGAACAATATATGACATATCGGAGGGAGGGCACGAGATCTCTAGACTATATGAGATGGTGATGACCCGGGTGGGGAAGGATTTGACTGATCTGAGGCTGGACTGGGAAGCGGAGGTGGGGGCACAGATGACCGATGGAATGTGGGAACGTGCCATAGGATACCACAAGAAAGTGTCCAGAAATGCTAGATTGCAGCAGATACAGTTATACATAACGCATCGAGCCTATATGACCCCGAAGAGAATATCTAAGTTTGCAAACGCAGGAAGACAAGCATGCCCAAAATGCGATGAGGAAGACGCTGATATGACACACATGTTCTGGTCTTGCCCAGTGATTGAAGCTTTTTGGGGGGAAGTGGCATGGAAACTAGCGGATAAAGGGGTCCCGCTCAACATAGATACGGCCTGGGCCTGCCTGTTGGGAGGGTTTCCCAGACCACGGAACACTAAACACCTTGGGAAACTGAGGGACCTGGCATATGTGCTTGCTAAAAGAAGGATAGCCATGGGCTGGAAGCAATGCCACAGCCACGGGTAGAGGTATGGTGGCGGGACTTGCAAAAATGGATGGAGGCTGAAACGGTGGTGTGGCAGGAGGCATGTAGCAATTGCGGGGAGGAAGATGTAGATAACCTGATGGCTTGGAGAATGTTAATAACAGGGCTGTTTGGCACAGTAGTGGATCCTGCAGCTTCGGAAGGAAGCGATACCCAGCCACACGCAGCGGATACAGAACTAGAAATGCAAATAAGCTCTTGAGGGGGGGGATTTGGGGAGCAGTAATGAGCGTTAATTGATATTCACGAGTTTATTGTAAATAATGCTGCAAGTTTGGTTTATATTGTTTATTTTTCAAAATAAAAAATTCTTTAAAAAAAAGTAATCAATTACAGCACAAGTTTATTTAAGTGGAAACGATCTTAAACATATGCTAGAGGATTTGCGATTAACACCAATATTTTTCAGATTGTTTGGCTTCTTCTTCTGTAACTCAGATTTTTGTTATTTTGCTTTCACCTCATATCATAGGGTCCCAATATTGTCAGGTATGGGCTATCTGTCATGTTATTTGGCTGTTAGGCAAGATTTTATGGTGTAGTCTATTCTCTTTGGGATGGGCCCTTAACTATTTATTCAGCAGTGATGTTCTCCCAATCTATCATGGTGGAGATGTATCCAGCAGTTGATTGGATCTGATGAGCAGAGTAACTCCTGATTGGTTAATTCTGAAATTTAGGAGGAATACTGGTTTCTCAAACTGCCTTTCACCTTCCTTCCTGAAGTTCAAAAGTCCTGTGTTTTGATACTCTCTGTTTGGATGCCAGATTGTAATATTCTGAAGTTTCCATCAGATGACAAGGACTACTTTGAATTCACAATGAGGGACAGGACAAGCAGACTATTTGGTGAGAGCACTGTGCTCTGTGTCAAAAATGAGATTTGTAAAATATATTTACTAGTTTAGGTATTTAGTTAGCAAAATTTTGTTACATGTTTCTTCAAATTGTAAAGAAACTTTTGGGACTGAGAAATCATTACAATCTTATTGGACGTGGAATCCGTCGCTATGTCTTCCTAGCGGAGATCCTTTACCCAGCTAAAGATATTCTCAGAGTTCATTTAAAATTGAGAAGCCGTGTTGGAGCAGTTCTCTAGATGTGCGCATGTCGTTTGGTTTAGTGTTTTTGTCCGTTTAGGGGAAATCCTTTGTTTGGGAAAAGATCGCTGACAAGCGATTAATAATAAAACACTATTCCCTTAGGATTTACTTGCTTGCGCAGGAGTAGCGGCCAAGAAATAAATTATTATAAGCTCTCAGCTGCACTGTAACGCGTGTAGTAGATAAAGGTTTTTCCTCACGCTTTAGTACATGGCTACAGTTTAGCCTTTCTTCATACGGGCATGTACATTGATAACTACTTGTGCCTGACAGAGATTAGCGTTTCAGTTGAACATTTACTGCAATCCAGTGAATCAATATTACACTTACTGCAAATGCGCGCCAATTTCATTTCCCAAACAGAACGTAGTGTGCGCATAAGAAATTGTTTGAGCCTGTCAGAGATTAGCGTTTGAGTTGAACAATTACTGCCAGCCATTGACTAGATGTTACACTTTCTGCACATGCACATTAATTTAATTTCCACGCAGAACGGAGCGTAAAGTAAATGTAACAAAGAAGTTGATACTTTTCGCCAGTTGTCTGCTTTTAGTGTTTTCTGCACTTGCGTTCTCAAGACATTCCTAAACAGAACGGAGTGCAAAGTTAATGTTTTCAAAGGAACCACAACAGCATGCCAGTGACTTTTTAACACATGTGTGCACCAGAACTCTAAATAACTGAACAGAGTGCAGATTAGAGTTAATTCCTTGGTCTGATCAGCTAATTGTAATTCATGTTATTTTGCAACTCTTCTCAGAGACTTTTAAGAAGAAAAGAGACAAGATTAGTGTTCATATATATGAAGGTTCCTTGTTGAAAGCTTAATTTCTATGCTCTAAAAGAAGTGAACTCTTTCAAGTTTTTAATCTGGAGATCTATTTCTGGAGTTCAATCTCACTGAATCAGAATCCCAAAATACTTTTAAAAAAAAGTAAGGTTCAGCAAGAAGATTCTGAGATAAATGCTAAATAACCTTCGAACCAGTTGGGAATTCATCCATTTGGTCTCTTGTCTCTTCGAGGAGTTTTTTTATTTTATTGATTTTATTTCAAACAAACACCACAAAACCAAACTTGCAGTACATATCAAATTATTCCAATTTTTACAACTCAAACAATTTCAACTGCGTCTCCCGTTCCCTCCCCCCCTTTCGAGCCTGTTCTGCATCACGTTCTACTTTGTCATCTTGCAAAGGGATTCCCTCTTCTATGTCTTCTATTGGGTCCTAGTCGCTTGACCCGTCCTGTATGGGCCCAAACAGTGTGGCTATTAGATGTTTCCAGGCTATCAAGTTTTCAGCTTCTTCATCCCCTCCTGTATTACTAGCTTCCTGCCATACTGCAGTTTCAGCTTCTGCCCATTTCTGAAGGTCTTTCCACCATATTTCTATCTCTTCGAGCCGGTTAAACAGGTATATAATGTTACAGGGATGGGAGAAGGACAGAGTAAAGGGTTTAACTAATGCTTTGTTTTCGTCCTCTGCAGATTCTCAAACTTCCAGTCTGAAGATGGAAATATGTTCCTTTGTTAGTTAATCAACTTCCCGTTTCCCATAGTGGTGTCAGGATTTCTGCTGCAGTCTAATCAGTAGTTCACCAGACACCAGGGAGGGACTGTGGGGTTCAGCAGCTCCTGCTGATCAAGATTCTCACAGGACCTGACAAATATTGTCTCCTGAGTCTTCCAATTCACCCCTATCTGCCTCCCCTACAATTTCTGACAACAGCTTGCAAGAAGGAGGTGTATCCATACATTCCGGGGAGGTATTGGGGTCACCACACCACTCTGTTTTTTGACTTGTTTGCCCTTGACTGTCAGTTTTAACAGTATCAGCCTCCCAATCCACAGAATAATCCAGATCCTTAGAGTCTAGTTTCACTTCATTGGAACTCAGTAGTACTGTGCAAAGATTAACTTTAGTACTGATGTTATCATAAAGTTACACTATTAAGTTCAAAACGAAATTTAGAACAGATACGGTGGAGGCCCCAAGTGCTTTAAGGTTTTCGCGTCTCACAGGAATGTCACTCTCTTGGCAACTGGTTGAGACCCATGTTGATAGCACAGAACCATCCAATGAAGATAGCATACGTTCAGAAAACATCTCTGGTTTATCAGAAAAGGATGCCACAGACAGGTATTATCAACCCTAATCCATTGGGGTGCAAAAAGTGTCTGTGAACTCAGTTCTGGTTTGTTCTGAGTGACATCAGACTGACTCAAAATGAATGCTCTTCCACCATTTTCTCGTCTTTGCTTAATGAAAAAATAGATTTCATGCCAAAGTTCACTTTCATTAGATCAACCTCGCTTGCACTTTTGGTGTAGAAGAAATCAGTAATTTTCCTCTTTATTGAGGTCAATGATTGGGTATAGTTCCACTCCGGGTTTTGCGAGCAGTGGGCCATTGATGTGTTTGGTGAACCTTTAACATATGGTTTATTGCAGCTGGACTCACCGACTGTGCTCGCAGCATTTGCATTTTCACCAGTAAGCAAAGAGGGGTTCTCAGAACTCCCCCCGAACTCCACACTTCAGAAATCAGCCCCTTTTTGTCAACAGGTGTTTTACCACAGAGCTCATCCATAGCCATAGTTGATTAGTGGCAGTAAATAAAGAGAACACATTTATTACCTCAAATAGTTCTGTGTTCTGCCTCCCCCTGCACTTTGCAGCACTCTGTGGCACTCGTCACTATGGTGCATTTTTTCTTTTCCAAGTAGAGGATTCAATGGAAAGCAGGTCAGTTTAGGGAACAAATCGGGAGGATTCACTGGAAAACAGGTCGGTGTAGGAAATAAAGAAGCCACTGCTAAGGTTCCTGGAGCATGCCGCCCAACTGCACTCTGCAGCTCTCTGCAGTGCTCCGCGATACGGCACAGTATTTCCTTTCCAAGTATAGGATGCACTACAAAACAGTAGGGAACAAAGGGGGCACTACAAAGGTTCCTGCCACATGCCACCCAACTGTACTCTTCAGCACTCCATAGCGCTACATGCTACAGCACAGTATTTCTTTTCCAAGTAGGGGATTCACTGGAAAACAAGTCCATGTAGGGAACAAAGCTGTCCCTCCAAGGGCTCTTGCCACCTGCTGCCCAATGAGCACAGAGGGGATAGTTTAGTGTGGTGCCACTTGTGGAACACTGGCCAATTACATATATTGACCAATTAGATTAAAGCCATTATGCACACCTCTGAAGGGAGCGGTTCCTGATCTATAGAAGTCAACTCTTAAGATTATTGGGTCACTCACTCACTCACTCACTCACTCACTCACTCACTCACTCACTCACTCACTCACTCACTCACAGGCTGTCTGGCTGATGGAGGGGAAGAAAGATAGAAAGGAGAATTGTTAACAACAGAAAAAGAGAAGATAATATATTGATTTGCTTTGGACCCATTTTTGGATTACTAGCAGCACACTGTAAGAGAGTACCACCTGGATCCATGCCTTCTTCAGTGGAAAACAGAAAGAAGGAAACCTGACTGTGGAGGGAAGCTGACCCCATCTTCCTGACCAATGCCCACCTGTTCCTAGAAGCAGAGAATTGAAACAGTCCTTAAGAGGGTGCTTGCCTGTCTGGGAGACAGCCAAAAGAAATTCTTATGTAAGTATTATGTCAAGGGGAAATATATTTCAGAGGGGAACAATTCTCCAAATGGGAATAGATTAAATCATGGCCCCTGTCTTTTGTAAGTACTATGGGGTGGGGTATATGAATTGACTGTACATCCTGAGAAGTTAGGAAATATTTCAGAAGTCTATGTCCTTCTGGAATTATACATTTGCTAGAATAGGTCCTATGGTGGGTTTACTGTGAGATCTTCTGACTCCTCTGTGTAATGATCAGACACAGAAGAAGTATTCTGGGAGCCAAACTAATATCTTACTGTGGTCTGTGGCAAACCAGAATAAGGAGTCAGACTCAGTACTGACATGTTCAAGGATGTTTATTTAAATAATAAAGACAAATGCCTAGCTGGCCCTAGTGCTATGAGGGACGTTTCCTGCCTAACAAAGCTAAATCTAAGGGTGCTCGTCAAAGTCCAAACTTAAATAGTCCTTAGTCCAAATTCTGTTATCTAACTTGTCCTACCACTTAAGAAATTATAACAAAAAGGAGGCTGGATCAATAACCTCTGTCCTTGGCTTCTTGCCTGGCCTAACACTTGGATTCCCAGAAGGCTTGTTTTAAAATGTTCATCAATGCCTCAATCTTTACATGTATTCCATATGATTCCCTTTTCCCAGGAAGGAAAAAATGTTCTTACTACAATTCCACCATTTCTTACTTGGTGTTGGATACTGTCCTTACTTTGTTTAAGCACTGTAATCCTCCTGGTTCACTCTCTTCTCAGTTCTATTCACTAGGTTTTGTGTTTCCAGGACTCACCAGAGTCCTCTGTCCTTCCGACACCCCTGCTCCAGCGGAATCTCAGTGAGGCGTCTGACCATATGGGATTTCTGGGCTCCTGTAACCGTGGTGGCTCTTCCAGCCTCGACTATGAATGTCTATCAATTTTTCAGGGCTCTCAAAAGGCCTCAGGTCGAGATTTCAGTAGGGCGTCTTCCCGCTGGGGTTTTCTCAGTTCCCATACCCAATATAGCCACTCCATTCTAGAAGATTATTGGTTTTTGGTTTTTCACGGTTTCCCAAAGCCCTCTGGCCTTCTGATAAGCTTGTTCCTGCAGGACCTTGGTAGGGCGTCTTCCTGTTCAGGTTTTGTTGGCTCCCCTAACCCTTGTAGCTTCACCAGCCTTGAAGATTATTAGTTTGTGGTTCTACAACTATTCCCCACAGCCCTCTGGCCCTCTGATTAGCTTGCTTTAAACAGGGTCTCAGTAGGGCATCTGCCCGTTCAGGTTTTGTTAGCTCCCGTAACCCATGTAGCTTTCCCAACTTCTGATAGCACAGTTCGCTCCTCTCGAGGCGTTACCTCGTCTCATAGCATTCGCTTCCCTTCCGCTGCTCAGCATGGCAGGTACTGCATGTTTCTTGCAAAGATCGGTGATCTAATCTCTCCGCTACGGTCTGTTTTCAGCGTCAGTTAACGGGCCAAAGGCTCACCAGACAAGATGGTCCCTTTACCATCTCAGTCTCGACATTTGGTTCTTGGTCGATCAGTACGCCAGCCTTCCAGCATCAGTCTAGTGATTAGCTCGCTCTCTCCGCTACCACCGGTTCGTCTAGCGGTCTAGCGTGGCTCCGTCCCTCGTGGACGTCCTCCCGTCAGAGACTCCCCTTTGAGTAGATTTCTCTCTCCTCTTCCAAGTTCTTTGTTCTTTTATATACTCATCACAACCAAAAGGGATGTGTCACTGCTCTTTGACTGTGGAGTTCAAGTGAGATTCTGCATTACTTGAAGCCAAAGAGATTGGAGAAATGTTACTATTGGGAGAGTCAAAAACAGAAATAACAACAGATAGGCAGATAGTGTACTTTGGACAGGGAGTCCTTGTCCCAGAGAGGGGAGTCACTCCCAGTGAGGTCCCACTTTCCCAGTCCCCTAGCGAGGGTCTTGGTGAGTGAGCTGGCCTGCCTAGCCTCAAAGGGGATGGCTCCCGTCTGGGGAGAAGGGACGAATAGTCCTGCTTCGTCACAGGGCATACCTAATAAAATAAGGTAATTGGAGTAATTTGCTGGTCACATCTTTGAGAAGGACTGAGATGGCTGCGTGCTATGGGAGCAGGGCCAGACGATGAGCAGACGTCCCTGACCACCCCGTGGCAGGCATGAGCAGTTGGCTGAGGAGCGGGAGCATGGCGAGGCTGGTGGTGGTATTCTGAGCCAGCCCAGTGCGCTGTGCCGCGAGAGCGGGTTGGAAGATGCCGGGCCTCCGCCGGGCCAAGGCAGCACCATCCCTGTGTGTGCACAATGCAGAAAACGTCTTCCAGAGGAGACTGAGGCGAGGCGTGCACCCAAGCGCCACTTAAGAACATTCAGCCATTCAGCCCAACCTCGTAGTGCAGCCGCAGGCAGGCAAGCAACCTCTGTCTACCCCGACCTGAGAGTGCCGGATGTCACAAGGGAAGGACAGGAGGCCTGGTGGTCTATACGGCCCCTTATGCCATGCGTTGACAGGGATTAAAAGCGTGGACCACAGTTGCATTCCAGAGTCTGGATAGCTCAGAGGGAGCGGCAAAGAGGGAGAGGGGACTACCCTCCTGATACACCAAGGAGAGCAACGACGGCCTACCAGGGGGAGGCTGTGACTACAGCAGAGGAGCCGTGGTGACTGCTTTCCTGGTGGGCTTTCCCTGCCCCCCTCACTGCTCCGGCACAGTGCTGGAGGAGCGGCAGGGCTGCAGGGAGTGATGAGCACTGGGGCATCCATTGTAAGCTGGCCAGAGGAGAAGTGGAGGATTGGTCACCCGGGTCCACCCAGCTACTTTGGCAAGAACACCAAGGAGGTGGGGCTCCCTTCGGGCCCCGTTGTGAACATCGGCTCGACCCAGAGTGTGCTACGGACCCTGGTGGATGTTGTGCAGGGGTGTTAGATGTGGAGCCCTGACACCTCCCCTACAGTGTACAGTAGTGCCCAGACAGCACAGGCCCTTGACCCACCAGGCTCTCTGAGCTCCTTAGGCCAAGTGGAAGAGGTGAGAAGGGATCATACTCAATTGTGTAGGGGAGCAGAGGAAGGGCTTGGTGGATGGCGTTTAGACAGGTGGCCTTTGGTATATATGCCACCACGTAGAGCACCGAAGAGTGTTCTACGTGTTCAGGGAGTGAAGGAGCTACTATCGACCATTGAGGATCTGGAGAATAGGCACCGGTGTGAGAATCTAAGAATCCAGGGTCTGGAGGAAGCATCCGAAGGATAAGATCTAAAGGCATGGGTGCTGCTATTTTTTAAGGACACCTTGCCTGCTGTAACATCAGAGCCCATCCTGCTGGACGTGTGCACAGCATGGGCCAACTGCGGAGAGGGCCCCGGTGCAACCTAGAGATATTTTCATTAAATTTCATGCCTATACCGTGAAGTAAGAGATTCTGAAAGCCTCCAGATCCATGGGATAGATTATATATGGCAAGCACAAACTCTTGATTTTTCAGGACCTGGCTACGCTCACCCTCCATAAACGACTGGCATTCACGCCGGTGACAGGGAAACTTAAACAAGAGCAGGTTCCATGCATATGGATATTCCCTTTCAGCCTGATTTTGACTTTGGAAGGGAGAGACCGGAGGTGTATGATGCTGGAGGAGGCAGCAAAGATTCTGGGTTTTCACTTGAGCAACCCAGGAAGGAGGAGGAGGAGAGGAGATGGAGGAGAGCCGGATTGAGTTTTTGGGGAGAAGGGGCCAGAGCGGGGATCTGAGGGTAGACCGATGCCGACATGCATGGGGTAGGTTCGTCGGGAGTTATCCCGCAGCGGGGTACTTTGTTGGGGGTGATTAGGGGCAATGATGAGGGCTTTTAGCTCTGATATGAGGAAACATCAGCGGGTGTCTTGCCGGGTAGAAGGGAGGTGGGCTGAGTTCTCCAGAGGGGTAGTTATTTTGGTGGATGTTTCCACCTCGACACGATGGTGAGTGGAGGAAGTTTATTGTTTTATCGTTGATATTTCTAAAGGTTGGGGATTGGTTAAAGGGGTTGATGCACTGCCATAGGCGAAGTGAGCCAGTGATACTGGGGATTAATCTGGAGTCAAATGAATCAGCCCGGTGCCCTCCCGAGACAGAAGGGAGCAGGAGACACTGTGAAAGTAGATTTGGTTCCCTCACGACGAGGTGGAGGTGCGCTGTCTAACCCATAATGTGAGGTGATTGAACTCCCTGAGGAAGCGTAGTTCTCTCTTGCACAGCTTGAAGAGGGCGGAAATAGACATTGGGTTCATTCAGGAGACACACATGCGTACATATGATGTGAACAGACTAAAAACCAGGGACTACCCATTGCAATTCTTCTCTGCATACTGTCTTAAGAAGCAGGTAGTGGGTATCCTCATCCGGAAGAGGTTGGCTTTTCATTTGCACAGGACCAAATAAAACAGGGAAGAAAGATTTCTGTTTGTGGAGGGGGTTCTGTGGGGCACCAAGGTTAACCTTGCAGTCATGTAAGGGCCTAATGTAGGTCAAAACAAGTTTCTTAGTACGATGCTGGGGGATCTCTTTGTGTTTTCGGAGGGTCACATCATCCTGGGGGGAGATTTTAATTTGCCTATGGACCCCAACTCGGACGAATCTAAGCAGGATTACTGGGGAGCCACGCGCCGCACTGTGGCGCTACAGGTGCTGTTGATAGATTCTCGTCTAGTGGATGCATGGCGGGTTTCCCATCTGTGGGAGGAGGATGACCTCTTCTTCTCTCATTCACATCACATCTACTCAAGGATCGATTACTTTTGGGTCGGGGTGAGTCTGATCCCTAAAATCTACTCCATAGAAATAGTGTCATGCATGCTGGACGTGGTCCTACCTCCTACGCTCATAGAACAGCTAGACCGTTCTATTCCAAATGGCGGTTGTTCGATATGTTGCCGGGAAAACGACGTTTGCACTTTTCACGTTGCTAACTTCACGTGTATTCTGCTTCGTCACGTGAACTACGGCATTACGTATTTAAGCAGCGTGGAAACTTCACTCGCTGCTTCTGATCGAATCATTTGGCGTTGTGTAGCTGAACCTCCGTTCTGCATCCTTGCAGGTTACTACAGCTACTTTTTGGGCCTTCTATAGAGTGTTTTCCGTCACACGCTGATTCCTGGAGCTGTTTGGTTGCGTGTAACTCCACACGCGCACGCTATCTTCAAGCGCTGCTGGCCTGGACAAGGAGTGCTATTTCCAACTCCTGCACCTGTGATATTAACAGGGGGATTGATTCATTTCTATACTTTACTCTACGTGGGAAGGAAGCTTTTCAAGGATAATTGGAAGGTGACAGTGAACAGTACTTTGGACGCTATCCTGTGGTGCATCAACCCGGTATCTAGCGTGAGCCTCGTTCCGTTCGGGATAAGTCTCCCTTACTAATCTTCCCTTCCTTGTCGTTTGTTCTACCTTGGATTCCTCAAGAGACTCTGCTGGATTCGTCTGCCCTAGACTCAAGGTCAGTGTGTGCATTCATGACATTTTCTATTCCATCATACCCAGGTTGGGGCAGTTATTCATGATACTTTATTTTGTTCTAGGCTGACTTCCTATACCTTACCCACGCCCTTTCCAGTGATCCATCGCTCTGCCTGTTTTACCGGTCAGAGAGTTGTATCATTTGGAAGGTCTTAACTTGACTTCACAACTATCAAAACGCGTGAACAGGGATCCGGAAGACCCTACCACCTGTATCCTTTTGAGTACCGTATCCTTTTCGGTTAATACTTTGGTGCTTTCTGACAGAATCAGAAGCCATGGAGGGTACGGATCCTTTAGCTGTTTTGACTCAGTTGATCAGCGATTTGAGAAATGAAATGGTTACGGCACAGGACATGTTACGGCACCGTATGGACGTTATGCAAGACGCCATGCACGGTAGTCCTCAGGGAGCACAGGTTCCAATGGCCACTGCATCTGGATCGGGGACTATGACACCCCCACAGGAAACTATTAATGTGGTTATGCCCACTCAGTTTCCCTTGGCCCCTCCGTAACGGTTCACTGGTGATCCCAAAACCTATAGAACCTTCGGTAATCAGTGCCGACTCCATTTTCTTTGCCGTCCTACATCTTTTCCTGACCTAACCACAAAAGCAGCATTCGTGCTTTCCCATTTAGGGGGCACAGCTGCTGCTTGGGCTAACCCTTTGTTGGAAACAAATAGCCCTTTGTTGTACGACTGTGACGATCTCTTGGCTGCTATGAGTAAAGTCTTTGACATGCGTTATGCTACTCAAGCCATGGATCTGGAGTTACTTAATCTACAACAAGGCAATCAGCCTCTTTTGCCTTACATTGCCCGGTTCAATCAACTAACAGCCGAAACTCAATGGCCTGACGGCAAGAAAACGGCTGTTTTCTACAAGGGTCTTTCAGAAGAACTGAAAGATGCCTTATCTACAGTTCCGGTGGTTCCTACGGGATTCACAGAGTTGCTCGATTTGGTTTTACAAATCGATGCCCGAAGGAATGCTCGGAAAGGAGAGAAAAAGCCTTTCATGCAAGCCTCGGGGCGTTCAGAGACACCGGCAGTCCTCTCTAACGACCCCGAACCCATGCAGATCGGCGTCGTGAGAGGCCGGTTTTCCAATACAGAACGAGAGAACCGAAGAAAGAACCATTTATGTATGTATTGCGGTTCATCTGAGCATTTATTGGCGACATGTCCTAAAAAACCCATCAAGCGTTCGGGAAACGACAAAACTCGACAATAGCAGGAGTCCCTATGTCGAGTGTTTCATCGGACTCCAGTACCATTCCTAAACACGCACCCGTAATTGTTGAGGTGACGTTACGTTGTGGTGAACGAGAATTGGTTTCCAAGGCCATGGTTGATTCCGGAGCCACCAACAATTACATAGACATCACATATGCCAAGAATTGTTCCATACCCCTTGTAAACAAGAACAAACCTGAAACGGTTAATACCGTGGACGGATCTGTTTTGACTTCTGGTATGGTAACCCAGGAGACGGTATCTGTTCAGATGACATTATCGAATAATCATTCGGAAGAAATCATCTTCGATGTCATAGCTGCTCCGCAGTACGAGATCATACTTGGTCTTGCATGGTTAACCCTTCATAATCCCGCCGTTGACTGGGTTTCGGGATTGCTCCAGTATCCTTCGATTCATTGCAATGAACATTGCTTTACCAGTCAGGAGGTGTCAAACAAGCAACACATATTAGCCTCTATGGTGGGAGCTTCAACTATCAGCGTGGTTCATCAAAGCGACACTACCATACCATGCGAATACGCTGAGTATGCTGATGTCTTTGACAAGGGCCAGGCAGAACAATTGCCTCCCCATCAACAGTACGACTGTCCTATTGAACTGATTCCTGGTGCCAAAATCCCTACAGGTCGTTTATATTCACTGACCCCAAAAGAAGACGTTGTGTTGAAAGAATACATTGACAAAGCTTTAGCGATGGGTTTCATACGGCCATCACAATCACCTGCTGCGTCTCCTCTATTCTTTGTTCCGAAGAAAGAGGGAGATCTAAGGCCTTGTATTGATTACAGGGCACTTAACGACATCACCATAAAAAACCAATATCCTTTACCACTGATAAACGTTCTATTGGATCAATTAGGTACTTCCAGTTACTTCACCAAATTGGACTTACGAGGAGCATACAATTTAGTTCGCATTCGTGAAGGCGACGAATGGAAGACCACTTTCAAGACACGGTATGGTCTTTACGAGTATTTGGTGATGCCTTTTGGTCTGTGCAACGCTCCCGCCACTTTTCAATTCTTCATGAATGATATATTCAGGGACATAATGGACCAGTTTGTGGTGATTTATCTGGATGACATTCTGATCTATTCGTCTTCTTTTTCGGAACACGTCAAACACGTTTCTACAGTCCTACAAAGACTCAGGGAGAACCTTCTTTATGTGAAAGCCGAGAAATGCGTCTTTCATTCACAGGAAGTGGAATTCCTGGGCTATGACATTACCAATCTAGGGGCTCGAATGAGCCGTTCCAAGGTGAAGGCCATATTGAATTGGCCGGTTCCGCACAATATCAAGTCATTACAGTCTTTCTTAGGCTTTGCGAATTTTTATCGCAGATTTATTCATTCCTTCTCCAAAACAGTAGCTCCTTTGACGGCCTTAACTAGTTCTAAAGTTCCTTTCTGTTGGAACCCTAATGCCCAAGCATCATTCGAAAAATTGAAAGAAGCATTTACCACTGCACCCGTGCTTCAACATCCAGATCCAGATCGCCAGTTTATCGTTGAAGCGGATGCATCCAGTGTCGCTACTGGAGCGGTACTCTCACAAGTTTGCACAGAAACCAAGGAGGAGCACCCAGTGGCTTTCTTCTCTCGCAAACTTACCCCATATGAACGAAACTACACCGTCACTGAGCGGGAACTGCTGGCTATCAAGGATGCCTTCCGAGAATGGCGTCATCATCTTCTTGGGGCCAAGCATCAAGTGTTAGTGTACTCTGACCATAGAAATCTTCAAGCATTCAAATCCATGAAATGCCTTACGGCCCGACAGGCCAGATGGCATGTCTTTTTTGCCCAATACGATTTCCAGGTCACATATCGTCCTGCCCGAGTACACGTTAAGTCGGACGCGTTGTCCCGTATGGGTGAAGAGGCGAAGGAAGAAGCACAAGTACAGAATCAGTTGTTGGCAGATCATGTAATATGTAGCTGTTCTGTTCAACCATCCTTAAAAACTGAAGTACAAGAGTGGGTAAAAGATCATCCACAAGTTATCCAGGATATGAATCTGGACGTACATAACGGTTTACCATTGTCAGGCTGAGATCCTGGTGTCTGCAGAAGCTGCTGAGCCCCCGACAATCCACCCAAAATGTGGCACTCTGAGCTGATACTATAAACTGCTCAGTTTACCTCACTTCCAGGGGAAAGGGGGAAGGGACAAATTAACAAACACCAGGCTGGAAGCTAAGACTAGCTGGTTCTTCACCTGTGGTAAAACATAAACATATAATACACCTTGTTATTCATGAGGCACTATACTAACCTTAAGTATCAATATCCTTTACCAAATAAAGTAAAAACCATACCTGGAACTTCTCTACAAAATGCCCAGAGAAGTGATAAGCTGACTAGACTTCCTTACTAGTTGACTTGAATCTCAACGATCATTCAGCCTTCTTAGTAGGTCCATGAATGTGAAATTAACTTTGCAGGAAATCTTCTTTAAACTCAAGAAGCTTGAACAAAGTCTTAAGTTCATTAATAGTAAATGGAAGTTCTAGTGTTTCTGGAAAGTATTTATATTTCTTCTTATTAATTTCTTTTTAGAGTGTTTTTACTTAAATAAACAGTTCTTGAAACTTGCGTCAAAAATCTCACGTGGAAATCTCTTGAACTCGCACAGGGATCCAAACTGAGTGAAGATCGTTGAAGCGCTGCAGGTTAAACCGCAGGAAAAAACCACACGCGCTTATCCAAGGAGCGAGTAAACTCACACGCGCTGAAATAGAACCGCGAGAGAAAAAACCACACGCGCTTTGTCCAAAATGCGAAAACACTCACACGCGCTAAGTCGAAACCGCGGGAAAAATCCACACGCGATTAAACGAAAACACGCACACGCGCTGAAGTCCAACCGCGGGAAATATCCACACGCGCTTAGTCCAAGATGCGAGCACACGCACACGCGTTGACGACAAACCGCGGGTAAAAATCCACACGCGCTTAGTCCAAGATGCGAGCACACGCACATGCGCTGACGACAAACCGCGGGTAAAAATCCACACGCGCTTAGTCCAAGATGCGATCACACGCACACGCGCTAAAGTCGGAACAGTGCGAAAAATCCACACGCGCTTAATACAAGATGCACACGCGCGGAAATCTAACCGCGGGTAGAAAAAACACACGCACAAGAGTATCACGCGACACCATAGAGCTCGCGCAAGATTCTCAAGCGAAGACTCTCACGCGCAGGTTTCTGTTAACGGAAAAACCGCGCGCTTGATAGAAAACGTAGCGTAGCAAAGCCAAACATGCGACAGCAATATAGTTCTTAGTAGATATTTTTCATATGAACTTGAAAATCAGATTAAATCTTCTACAATGACATCATAGAAAGAGTCTTGAGTTTTAAAAGGACTTATCTTGTGAAGAGTCTTTGAAACCTTGTTTTCTTTTCGGATAACTCGAAATCTTCTTACTCCTGTTCAGTGCCAAAATGAATCTCCGCAAGATTCCTGTTTGCTTTTCCAAATAAGCCGCTCGACCGCTTGAAACTTGAAACCCCTGAACAAGTTAAGCAGGAGCAGCTTAATACACGACCTCTCAGCTGGGCAAAGACGATGAAAGGCAGTTTAGAATGTTCACTGTCTTCCCTATAAACAATCACCAGCCAATCAGAACTTAGACTGAGGACCTCCATCTTGGCTTGGGGCATTCTCCATAGACTGCAATGAATGTTAAGGGCAAAATTGGCTGTTTTAAAATTAAACTCATAATAACTTCCAAAAACCTTTCTATACTAATTTTCCCCAGACCTAATGTCTCAGAATATGTCACTGTATCCTAACAGTACCTGACAACCATTCACACAAGGAGTGCTCTACCTACCGACGTCTTCAACGCGGAATAAAGCCCTCAAGTGGAATCATGATTCCTTGATCGCAGCCCATCCTGGACGGAAGAAAACACTAGAACTACTCAAAAGATGGTGCTGGTGGCCGTCCATGTCAAAAGATGTCATAGATCACGTATCAACTTGTTCTGTATGCATCCAATGTAAAAGCACTCCTGGTAAACCAGTGGGCTTACTCCAGTCCCTACCTGTCCCTAACAAACCATGGGACATGATATCTATGGACTTTGTGGTAGAACTCCCACCAAACCAGGAATACGATACCATATGGGTTATAGTGGATTATTTCACTAAATTGGCTCTTTATATTCCCTGTATTGGTTTACCAACCGCTGCTGTTCTGGCTGACCTATTCATCCAACATGTATTTCGTTTCTTTGGTCTACCGTCAGTAATCATTACGGACAGGGGCTCACAGTTTGCGTCACGCTTTTGGAGAGCACTAACCTCTGCATTACTGATTGATGATAGAATGTCCAGTGCTTATCACCCTCAAACTGATGGACAGACCGAAAGAGTCAACTGCACTATGGAACAATATCTGCGGTGTCTGTGTCTGCAGTACCAATCGGATTGGCTCACGGTCCTGCCGGCAGCTGAATTCACCTATAACAACTCCTATCATAGTGCCATAGGCACTTCACCGTTCTATGCGCTTTATGGACAGCACCCCCGATCAATACCTTTGGATTCCAGCTTGTCTTTGGATACTCCTGCCGCAGGCCGTACCTTTCGTGATCTGAAGATATTACAGAGGAAAGTGAGGCAGCAATTAGAGCAGGCTAAAAGACGTGACAAGTTCTATGCCGATGCTCATAGAATACCCGCACCCGTCTACAAGGCTGGTATGAAAGTATGGCTGTCCACTAAGAACTTGAGAATTCCAGGCAAAAAGAAATTATTGCCTAAATACATTGGTCCGTATGTAGTGCTCCAAGTAATTAATCCAGCTGCTGTCCGTCTGGCTTTGCCACAACGATGGCGAGTGCATCCCGTATTCCACGTGTCACTCATTAAGCCATGTTCTGAAGCTACTAGATTGCCTGTCCGGCCTGTTGCTATTTCTGTGCGGGGTTCGGATGAATACGAAGTACAGGACATACTGGATATGAGACTACGTTCTGGTAGGCCGTTTTATCTGGTGGACTGGAAGGGCTATGGTCCCGAAGATAGGTCCTGGGAACCTCTTTCTAATATTCATGCTCCTGCTTTATTGAAGCGTTTTCACACGAGAAGGGGAGAGGTTGCCCCTTTGGGGGATGGCACTGTCATGCATGCTGGACGTGGTCCTACCTCCTACGCTCGTAGAACAGCTAGACCGTTCTATTCCAAATGGCGGTTGTTCGATACGTTGCCGGGAAAACGACGTTTGCACTTTTCACGTCGCTAACTTCACGTGTATTCTGCTTCGTCACGTGAACTACGGCATTACGTATTTAAGCAGCGTGGAAACTTCACTCGCTGCTTCTGATCGAATCATTTGGCGTTGTGTAGCTGAACCTCCGGTCTGCATCCTTGCAGGTTACTACAGCTACTTTTTGGGCCTTCTATAGCGTGTTTTCCGTCACACGCTGATTCCTGGAGCTGTTTGGTTGCGTGTAACTCCACACGCGCACGCTATCTTCAAGCGCTGCTGGCCTGGGCTGCGTGAATCCTGTTCGCGTGTAAATCCACACGCGCACGCTATCTTCAAGCGCTGCTGGCCTGGACTGCGTGAATCCTGCTCGCGTGTAAATCCACACGCGCACGCTATCTTCAAGCGCTGCTGGCCTGGACTGCGTGAATCCTGCTCGCGTGTAAATCCACACGCACACGCTATCTTCAAGCGCTGCTGGTCTGGACTACGTGAATCCTGCTCGCGTGTAAATCCACACGCGCACGCTATCTTCAAGCGCTGCTGGACTGGACTGCGTGAATCCTGCTCGCGTGTAAATCCACACGCGCACGCTATCTTCAAGCGCTGCTGGACTGGACTGCGTGAATCCTGCTCGCGTGTAAATCCACACGCGCACGCTATCTTCAAGCGCTGCTGGCCTGGACTGCGTGAATCCTGCTCGCGTGTAAATCCACACGCTCTTTTCTTCGCGGCTGTACAGAACCGTGTGAACTTTGTTTATACCTCAAAAGGAGTGCTATTTCCAACTCCTGCACCTGTGATATTAACAGGGGGATTGATTCATTTCTATACTTTACTCTACGTGGGAAGGAAGCTTTTCAAGGATAATTGGAAGGTGACAGTGAACAGTACTTTGGACGCTATCCTGTGGTGCATCAACCCGGTATCTAGCGTGAGCCTCGTTCCGTTCGGGATAAGTCTCCCTTACTAATCTTCCCTTCCTTGTCGTTTGTTCTACCTTGGATTCCTCAAGAGACTCTGCGGGATTCGTCTGCCCTAGACTCAAGGTCAGTGTGTGCATTCATGACATTTTATATTCCATCATACCCAGGTTGGGGCAGTTATTCATGATACTTTATTTTGTTCTAGGCTGACTTCCTATACCTTACCCACGCCCTTTCCAGCGATCCATCGCTCTGCCTGTTTTACCGGTCAGAGAGTTGTATCATTTGGAAGGTCTTAACTTGACTTCACAACTATCAAAACGCGTGAACAGGGATCCGGAAGACCCTATCACCTGTATCCTTTTGAGTACCGTATCCTTTTCGGTTAATACTTTGGTGCTTTCTGACAAATAGGCACCATCGATTTCTCTGACCATGCCCCAATTACCATGAATCTCATTCTTCCCGTGGGTATCGGGCTCCACAGAGACTGGAAGCTTAACCATACCCTACTGAGCGACAAGGTGTTGGTGGAGGAGGTTGGGAGGCAATTGTAGAATACTTTCACATGAATTGGGAGGGCCAAATCCAGGAGGAGATTTGCTGGGATGCCTTTAATGTTATGTTATTTGGCATTTATATAGCACTCTATATGTCATTGGTATGACCTCAAAGCGCTGGTAGGTTGAACGCCCGTGGGGACCGCAGTCCAGGTCAGTAGAGAGAGTAAGTGTCGTAGGGTGCGTGGGTGCACCAGTTATGTGAGCAGCTGATGTAATTGCCTGATGGTAGCTGCATCCTAGTGTTAGCTGTGGTGGTGATGATATCAGTGAAATGTGTGCAGTCTGATGGGTGGACACCTAGACTGGGTTCTGGCTGCGTTAGGCCTTTAGGACGCTTATGTGTGCAGCTACGCCGGTTTGTCATGGGATATAGCTGAGTTTTAATAGAGTGATGAGGTGTCCATAGGGTAGTGTTCGTATGTGAGCAGCTAGGCCGAATTTATCGAGGGGTATAGCTGTACTCTAATTATGTGATGGTGTAGAGTAGAGAGTAAGCGTAGTGATATGATATGATAGTTCATCCACAAAGCACGTAAGCACAGTGTGCTTCAAAAGTGCTAGGTGACAGGGGGGAACGAGGGGGAACGCAGGCCAAGTGCAGCCTGAATGTGAAGACTAGCTACAGTACTCGATCTGGAGAACCCAGACCGTGCATGTGCTAAAGCGTGCATCCCTGGGAATGGTACATGGGGACCAGAGGGGCTGGGTACATAGCGACATTGCAGGGGCCCGGGGTAGAGGCAAATAGGGGGGATGAAGGGGAAAGAGGTATAGAGAGACATCACAGGACCAGAGTGGCTGCGGGTATACAGCGCTGTCGGGGAACCAGAGGGGCTGGGCAGACAGTGACTACATGGGACACTAGAGGGGCATGGGTACACTGCGATATATCTTAGCGGACCAGGTGGGAAACGGGGGCGCATGGCGATACCATGGGGAGCCAAGGGGCTGGGCACACAGTGGCATCATAGTGGACCGGCGGTTTGGGCGCAGTGATGAGAGGGCCTATATTAGAGGCATATTCATCTCTAAAGGAGCTCGGATGAACCGCTACTGGAGGGAACAGGCTGCTCTTATTGAACGGGATATGATATTAAGGATAGGGAGATAGAGTATAGCGAGATGAGGATGCAACGACGTTTAGAGCACTGCAGGCAGCCCAGAGGCAAGTGAATATGATAGAGGCTTCCAGGGCTGCATTTACAGTATTATGGGAAAAACAAAGACACTTTGAGGAAGGGAACTGAGTGGGGAAGATGTTAGCGTGGAAACTGAAGCAGAGGGTTATTTCAGGTGGTATTAAGGATGAAGCAGGTAATATGCTGTACAGTAATCCTGATACACTAAGGGGCTTCAACGATGAGCAAATCATTTAATCACATTGTGCCTTTTCTGCAGCTCTGCAAGTGATTCTGATTCACTTCAAAGCTTGTATTAATGTATCGTGGTATTATAATGGAAAAGCCTAATGACTATAGAGTTGCTCCACATATAACTTTCGTGCAATTTAGGTATTTTGCACCACAAAGTTATTTGTCACTTGGCTTATTTATGGCAATTTATTCTAAAGTCACTTCCATGGTGCCTCCAACTATCAAAGACTGATGATGCGCCTTTCAATGTCCTTTTCTGTGAATTCATTTCTGTTGGTGCAATCCATATAATAATTAGGAAGTTTGCATGTATTTTGCCTCAGAGGGCTTGGACAGGGCTCTAATAGATGCGTTTTGTGCATCTTGAATGATCCTGCAGTTTTATTTTTTTTGTTGTGTGTTAAAATGCCATCTTCCACTATGGTTACCAAAAAAGTAGATTGGACCAGGGGTGGGCGGTTTGGGAGTGCCATTGAGACCATGTGGAATTCCACACACTGCATTTCGGTGCTCATGCCCCTCCCCCCACCCCACACTCTTACAATGTTGGATACTCCCCTGCTTATTTTGGTAAGTGAAGCAGTTTTTGGTGGCCTGTAACCTGAACCATGACACTCATTTACTCATTTGCACCAAACCGTCCTTAAAAAGTGTCTGCAAAACTCGAAATACTTTTTGCCAGTTTGGTGGAGATTATTTTTGGCGGCGGGGGAAGGGCTCTTAAACTTGTGCTTTAAACACAAAATCCCATACGGTTCCTTCTGCGCACCAAGAGCAAAAACTGCTTAACAAAGGTTCACCATGTTTGGAAGGGGTATAGCACTCAGCTTCATTTCACAGAATTTGCAGAGTACGACAGTTTTGGGTCACATGTTTTCTCAGTTTGACTCTTTCCACTCTACTTGGGGAGGGCGCACCTTTCGCCAACTTCATTTTGAAATTAGGATGGTGGTGCTTTAGTAGCACCTGAAAAGTGGCAAGACTAATTTTAGAGGCGTTGTAGAGCTGTGGCTTGCCACAGAGAATGCACCATTTGTTATTGTTTATGTGCCTTCATACTTGGGGCCTTAATGTGTACTGTGAGCTCTGCTCACATTGTCCAAGTGTGACACACACCCTCACTAGGGTCAGACAGCAGCCCAGCCCCCCCACAAACATAGACAAACACAATTAAAAATTATAAAAAAACAAAAAAAAATACCCCTGCTCTGCTTTCAAATGCCGCCCGGGCCACGTCTCATGTTACACCGACCTAACCTCGCACTCACGCACCTCCAGACGCAGGGCATCCCACTGCCCTGAATGTGATGATTGTGGCGCCCCTGCACCTCCATACAGAAACCAGCCAGCTGAATGAGCTTCCGAGTTCCTGTCTGTGTGTCGCACGAAAACAAAGCCGGAAAGCGATTCTCTGCGCTGCGGCCCCTGGAAGTGCTGCTGCTAGTGTGGCAGCACAGGCACTAGGCCCTGCAACACCCAGTTCAGCAACCTGGCTGCTGACTTTGAGTCAGGCCAGACAGGGTAAGGGACCTGACATAGGTAGTTTTGGAGGTGATTCCTTACAGGACGCTTCAAGTATCAAATCTGGTAATCCATCAATAATTTAATAGCCTTGAAAAAGACATCATGTCGAAACACGTGTTGGCTGGTCTTTTGCACAAGAAAATAAACTGGACTTAACAAGCCCACTTAAGACTATATGACTTTTAACTCAAGCGTTACTAAAACCGAATAATCTTTTGTAAAACATGTTGTAGAGCTGCATTTACCAAGCGAGAAGTGTGAGGGGTTTTCTTCTTTCTATTGGAATTAAGTTTGTGAATGTTATGTTGTGTCACTGGGTGCATGGCAGGCCGCCTGAAGATGTGTGGGGGCCCAATTGAATAAAAAAAATATGCCACCAGTTTTATGAAAGTTATAAAAGAGCGTCAGCAATGTACTCTTGTCTTGTAGTAGTTTAGTATTATCCCTCAAGGATTTAGGTTGTTTGACCGAGGTACAAAATCACGGCGGAATTGACCGTACTCATTTTAGCTGCAAATATGTTTTAACTCGGTACAAAAAACCAAACCCATGTCCCCCCAAACCGCCAATACACCCATAACCCCACCTACTTACCTTTTCTCCATCCGCCGCCTCTTCTGTACCCTGCAGTGTCAGATTCATCCATCTAACGCGGATCGTATCTGACGGTGCAAGGTCGTCCCTTTTTCTTCTTTTTTTTGTTGAGTCCCTGCCACCAATGCTGAGGAGGCGGGGACACCTCTGCAACCGCCAAAGCCAAAAATACTGAACATGGGGAGCGGGGGACACACCTGCAACCCCAGCTCTTCATGTACGGTATCTTCGGCTTCGAACGAATGGTGGTGACCGAATTCAGTCAAATCTACCATTTGACCAAATTATTTCAAACAATTTGCCCGAAACGATCCCTAAGAGCCAACATCCGCCCTCCCTCGACCCCACCCATGTCCCCCCAACATTTTCAGCAAAGTTACTCCACTGGCGGGAGGCCACTGATAGTTTCCTGAGTCGCTGTTCCGTGCCACGACTCTTCACTGAGCAGCAGGACCTTTTTTTACCAAGGAAGAAATATTGCATGCAATTTCCTCTGAGGATAGGCTAGGCCCTTGGGCATGAGTCTCCCTTTGGCCTTCTTTAATGGGGGAGGCAAGGATTACTCTTATAGTGAAGCCCAATAGGAATCCGACATCCTGTGCTTCCTATAGACCTATAGCGGTTCTTAACATTGACATAAAGATTTATGCTAAGAACCTGCCACTGAGGTTGGAGAACGGTCTTCCATTCCAGATAGAAGAGGACCAAGCAGGGTTTGTGAAAGGGTGCAAGGGAGCCGATAATGCCAGAAAAATTGTACATTTATTAGATGTGGCTCGATACACAGGTACGCAGGCTATTGTCTTGGGGTTAGACACTGAAAAAGCGGTTGGCCACGTGGAATGGCCATTCCTCCGGGAGGTGCTCCGTAGGTCCAATATGGGGGGCTTCATATGGGAGGTCTTTGCGCTGTATTTGGGTCCCACGGTGTGGGTGCCGGTCAATGGGTCCCTGACAAGGGGTTTTTCGCTCTCCCGGGGCACTAGGCAAGGGTGCCCCCTCTCACCTCTGCTGTTTGTTCTGGCAGTGGAGCCCCTGGCTGTGCAGGTAAGGGAAGAGAAGGTGGTTTACGGCATCCTTATGGTGGTGAAGCCCACAAGATTGCACTTTTTTTTGCGGATGACATGATCTTAACACTGGCCAACACAGAGTCATCCATCCCCAAGATGATAGAGATTCTTAACGCTTTGTGTCCGGTATCCAGATTCAAGGTTACGCTTAGCAAGAGTGAGATATTAATTGTTAACTACGGGGCAGAAGCAATTAATACCTTGAAGCGAGGGGTTCCCTTCACCTGGGCCACCCAGAGGCTCAAATACCTGGGGATCTATCGCACGCCTGCGCTGCGAGGACCTTTATCAGGCTAATTACATCACCCTACTTAAAGCTAGTAAGACCGACTTTAGATCATGGGGTTTGAAAGCAATCTCCTAGTACGGGAGAATAGCGACCATTAAGATGAATGTCCTTCCTAGGTTGCTGTATCACTTCCAAGTGCTCCCAGTGGCGGTCCCAGCCTACACCCTAGCAACTCTGCAAAAAGAGGTTGTGGAGTTTGTTTGGGGGAGCAGGAAGGATCGCATTTCCAAAGTTGTACTTTTTAGGCCAAGGGTAAGAGGGGGTATGGTACTCCCAGATATACTGAGCTACTACTGGTCTGCTCAACATAGGATTTCGAGGGATTGGATCGACCCTGCCTCGACTAAGGTTTGGCATCGCCTCGAGGATGACATAGCGGGTAAACCACTTCACTACCTCCCATGGATGCCGAAGTGTGACAGACCATTAACTGTTTATGAGCTTCCAGCAGCGGGAACAACTGTGTGGGTGTGGGATTCACTGGTGGTTAAACAGGGCCTCTCAACTTTCCCCTCCCCTCTCACCCTCACACATAATGCCAAAAACACGATGATGGCCATTTCCACACAAAAGACTCAGAAATGTGGTGCTACATAAAGCCGCAGGGAGATCATCCTAAGGCCTCCCAGATATATGGTGTTGCAGAGGCATTCCAACTACATGATGAAGGAACACCCTGTTAAATGGGCGACGTTGATATGCCAGATCATAGAAAATGCAAGAAGGGCACGAAATATCCGTAACTCATGGAAGACAGCAAGCGTGATCCCAATCTTTAAGAGTGGCAGTAGGGACGATCCAAACAACTATCGCCCTATTGCCCTCTTAGATGCAATGAGAAAGATCTACCCCTCACTCTTGTTGATAAGGTTAAATAAGTGGACTCACAGACTGGAACTATATGATTGTTTCCAGAGTGTATTTGTTAAGGGCCTTGGTACAACTCCTCCAATGTTCTTGTTGTCAGTGATACAAGAACAATCCAGAAGGAAATCCAACAAAATGTTCCTAGCTTTTGTAGGTCTGGCCAAAGGCTTCGACACCATAAACAGACAACGGCTATGGAACAAGATGAGGGACTGGAACTGCCGGGAAGACCTGGTGGTGCAAATCAGGGCGCTATGTACAGATACCTCCATGAGGGTACGTTTAAATCTAGAAGGACAGTTGATGGATGAGATTGAGACAGCCAGAGGAGTAAAACAAGGCTGCTCATTAGTCCCGGCTATTTTTAACCTATACCTCTCCAACCTGGGTCCCTTCATGGAGATTGTAAATGCTATTCTCTGAAAGTGGGGTGTGTCCACGTGGGCCACCTTCTCTACGCGGACAATTTGGTCTTGTTAGACCACACAAGAATTGGCCTGCAAAAACAGCTGAAGAGATTCGAGGAATACGCCGCAGAGAATGGTTTAATAATCAATGCCAATAAAACTAACATACTATGATTGCATGGCAGAGGGGATAAGAAAACCCAAACCTTTAAATGCCAATTGGGTGGTCTCCCCTTGGGAAAAGTAGATTCATTCAAATACATGCGAATGATCATTAGCAAAAGTCCAGTAGAAGCACAGAACATCCTGAATTTTAAAATCAAAAATGAAGATGTTGGCCAACCAAGCCCCAGTGTTGAAACGGAAATAGTGCCGATTTTCCCTGTTGCCGCTGTTGACATTTTATAAAGGCAAGGTAGTGGCAACTATGACATACGGTGCAGACAGCTTGATACAGTTACCTAACAAACAATGGGCAATCTTGGAAGGTGTGTTTTGGAAACGGGTTCTGGGACTCCCGAAATCCACCCCTATCGAAATAATTACAAGAGATCTGGGTCTCATCTTGTTAAGGGCAATGGCAACCTGGAAGTCCTTAACATTTTACGAAAAGTGTATCAAAGATGATGTGGCACCAATTCTGGCAATAATAAAAACAGAACTGGATCAAGGACCCGAAAAAGCAGTGCAAAGCTGGGTAAAGAGCTGTAGAGCCTTATTAGAACAGATGAACGCTACATTAGAGGAGATGCACAACAACCCGACTAAAGTAAAAAAGAAACTCCAAGAGCGTGACTGGATACAAACTTGCGACAAAGCAAATCGATTTACAATGTTTCGGAACTTAGCAGCAGAAACTAGAGCTTTGGGAAACATACCTTCCTACATAAGAACATTCCTGGATCCTCATTACAGGACACAATTTATGATGTTAATGCTAAATATGCATAACACAAAGGAGGTCCTCTCAGTGAGAAACCAAAAGGGCCCCAGAAACGTTGTGTAGATTTTGTAAACATGATGGTGTACTGAAAAACCTGCAGCAAATCTTCACGACTTGCACAGCATTGACAGAGACAAGGACTAGATTCTTCTCCTTTGTCTGGAGGCTGCACCTACACTCTCTAGGGAGGAATGGTGGAAGTATCTGATGAGGGCGAGAAAACCTCCTTGGTGATCGCCTCAATTAAATATCTAAAAGAATGCCTGGGAAAAGAGGACCAGGAAGCACTTTAAATTGAATTTTAATCATTAATTCTGATGATCAATTTGGATCACATTTGAAGGATCAGATAAATGGAAATGAAACATTATGATAACTTTGATATTTAACAAACTAAAATGCAAATAAAGAAATAAACTTTTAACATGCCTATGATGGAACCACCTTTTCTAAGTGGAGGGCGGGAGGTTGCGATTTTCTGATGCATATGTTTGAGCAAGGACAGATTTGCACCTTTGCCTCCTGTAAAATGGCCTTTGGGGTGGGGGTGGGGGAGAGGAATAGATATCAATAATGGCAGATTTGACATTAGGAGATGCAGACTCACAATTGACAGGCAGCAGCGCCTCTCACTAGCTTTGAGAAGCTTATATTTCCCGGGTGTACGCAGGCAGGCTGCTTTCCAACCTCTATGAGTGCTTGGGGGGGAAGAGAGGATAGCTCAATGTGGATGCCTGGCATAAGGACTTAGGATACAAGTTATCCTCAGAGGAATGGGGAAGGATCTGGACAGGGCTTAAGAAAGAAACTAGAAGCGTGACCTGACTCCGGATAGGATGAAGCACATGGGAGGTCAGAGCAACAGCTGGAGGGGCTGTGGCGCAGCTGGAATGTAAATGCACATTTGGTGGAGGTGCCCCAAGCTCTTGAGGTACTGAACAGAGGTTTTAGCTTCTATTGGCAGCATTATAGGCACCTCTATCCAGAGAGAACTGGGGCAGGGCTATTTGGGATTTTTGGGGGTCCTGCCCGCTACTGGGGTTCAGGGCACAGGGGGCTACTTCAGATGCTGCTCCCAGTGGCGAGAATGACAATAGCCAATTTTTTCAAATCTGCCAGGCCCCCGGGTGAAGAAGATCGGTGGGCGTGCCTCTGGGCACTGATGGCTTCCGAAAAGGTGTAGTACGACATTGAGAACCAGACCCAATCCTTCTTTCAGAGGTGGGGATTGCTTCTGACCTACATACAAACTCACAACAGAGACTTCACCTGCCCCGCTTGGTGGCAAGCGATGGGCCTGTTGAAATGCCCCATGGGATGAAGGGATGCTGCTCATATTACTTGTTCTTTATCGGTCAGGGGCATGCTGTGACTGGATTCGACCATGGTGGTTACTGGACTCAATGCACTTGGGGTGGGAGGGCTAGGAGGGAGGGCGTGAGTTATTGTTTAGGTATGTTTTGAATTAGTTTGTACTTGACCTGACTTGGCACATGTTTCCTCCGGGTGGGAGGACCTTCAGTTGCTGTATTAAAAGCTGATGTGGATTGTGTTTTAAGTTTCAAATGCCGATAAAAACGTCTTGAACCAAAATAAAAATGACAAATGTACACTTGTACATGGTAATGCAGTAGAAACAGCACTGAAGGAAATCTAGCCAACATATATTTTTATTTTGCCAGTGATTAACATGCTGTAGGGAATACATGTTATTAAATCCTAAGTCTCAAGTTCATAAAAACAACTTTATTCAATAAATAGAAATTGTGCGTGCCTGATTTGGGGTGGGTGGAAAATTCCCACAAACTAGTTGTTGACTGATTTTTATCAGGCACGCTGTTCCTTAGTTACACCCCCAGTTTCCTAGCTTTCTCAGGCAAGCATTTTTTAAGAGAAGTACCTAACCTCTTGGCTTTGTCAGGCTTCACAGCCTCTGCAACTGGCCCAACAATGTTCCTTACAGACTTCATCAACCTCCTGGCTTTGGCAGGTAAGCATTATTCAAAGAATTCCCCCGCCTCTTGGCTTTCTCATGTAAGCAGTTTGCAGAGACTTCGTCAGCCTTTTGTCTTTGCATTTGAGTGTTTCTCAAAGAGGTTCCCAGCTCTTTGCTTTGTCAAGCAAGCTTTCTTCTCTGACCTCGTGAGCCTCTTGGTTTTGTCAGGCAAATATTGCTCAAAGAATTCACCAGCCTCTTGGCTCTTTCAAACAATGCATGCTTCTGACGCTGCTTCTTAACAGTTGACAACCTTGCACTGCTGGTTCTACCTTTTTATAGTTTGCTGCATGTTCCAATTGGTAAAGTGTTTGTCTCCTCTTTGCCTTACCTCTTACTAGCTTTGGGGATTTCAAGACAAGTACTTTTTACACAGCCCAGACTTTGGTTATCTGTTGTCTAATTACCTAATTTCATTCACAGTAGCCTAAATAATGAACTGATCTTTGGGCTAGAGCACATTCGTCTCGATTGGCCGTAAGTCCTGCTTCTTTCAAGGTCTAACAGATGGAGATGGTGTAACCCAAACTGGATTATGCATGGCAATATCATCAAGATATCTTTCTGCATATTGTTTATGATACTATAATTGCATTTTCATGAGTCTTTGAAAGGTGGGTGGGGATGCCTGTAAACCAAAAGATCAGACTACATAGCGATATATCTCGTGTGGGGCGAAGAAAGCTGCCTCCTTTTTAATGGTGTGGATACAGGAGGACTTTCAATACGCTTTAATTGAATCTGGGGTACTAATGACTTTGGACTCTTCCAATCGTTTGATGAGTTCATATATATGTGGGATTGTGTATGCATCGAACTCAGAAATCTCATTGACTTTCCGGTAGTCAATACGGAAGCCTCAAGTGCCATCTGGTTTGGTTAAGAACACCACAGGACAGGAGCATCGTCTGTATAATTATACTATTACTCTGAGATCCAACAAATATTGTTACTGTATCATGTATAGATTTCCTATGAGTTTCTGGTACTCAATAGGGTATTTGTTGTATTACCTTTTGAGCCCAGATTTTAGATGGTGAAAATGTCTTTTAATCCTTCCATGCTTCTCTGAAAAAAGCTGGTATGTGGACAGCTTGTCAGGGATGGTTTTGATACCAAACTGTCAAGTGACTTCAAGTCAGCAATCCCACTAAGTCAGTGCCTCTTCTGGGACGCCCAAGGGAAGCCCTTATTTATATATTTTTATGACAAGTTATACTCTGGATGATAAACCCTTATATAACGCCCCTCTCTTTGAATCCCCCTGACCTCACTGAGCCAAGAAGTAGGTTTGTTTTGCAATTTAAAAGATTTATTGGAAAAATTAAACAATATATATATTTTACACTTTTATAAATAAATTAATATTTGATCGCACACTTATGAATATTACCGTGATCAACAATGGATAATATGACAATTGTATGCTTACTTAATCACTTAGGAATTGGTATAGAAAGGGTAAAGTAGCAGAGAATACCTTTATGGTTTCAAGGAAAAACAATGATGGAAAATAATGCAACACAGATACAACCTTGATTTGATTTCAACAAAAGACAATGTAATCACTTTTCCCCTTTTGGCAATTCGCCCCCCAGCCCCCCCTTATGCAATATAAAAAGATGGAAAGGAGAGCACACAGTTCTCAAGAATACAATCAAATGTAGTTCAAAGTTCCAGTACCCCCCAGCGAGCTTAGGGGAAAACAAGTATGATTTTAAAGCAGGCAAATCCTTTTAAATGTGGTGGCAATGAAGTAAAATATGCTAAAAATGATTTTTAATTCCCTATAGGAGATTCAGGGTAGGTGATAGATATTTAAGATTAGTTCAAGTCACACTGGCAATGCTCAATGAGGGATTAGCAGGTTTAAAACAAATTTTAGCAGTTCAAGCAAAAGACGGCTATCTTTGACAGGAGCTAATTTTTCAATTCGCGGCAATTTTTTCCGAATGCGTCGAGCGCGATTACGGAAAAACTATAATGAATAGAAAGTCAGTTCCTAGCACCTACGATTCCAAAGATACGGACGATTTTATGAAGGTAGTTTTTCAGAAATGAAATAATGATTCAAAATGGCAAAATTACACTTTTACAGGTTTAAAATCGGGGAAGGGACACATGATTTTATGATGCAGTTTTGGACAGGTTAAAATGGTTTGAATCAGATTATTTTAGACTAAGAGATTGGTTCTGGCATAGTTCTAGCTGAGTACACACACTATAAATTTGAAATAGGCCGTCAAGGTCTGATCAGGTTTGGACTGGACTCCTGGCGGGTGGTTCTGAAGACACAGCTCTCTGGGTCAGCTCTGCTCTGCACTTCACAGTGGTCTGGTCTCTGGTTCTGCTGGTCTCTGGCTCTGGAGATGGTCCTTCTGGATATTGTCTGGTCCGGCAAAATGCGTCACAAGAAAGTGGAAAGTAAATGTCTCGCCTGTCCAAGCAGTCTCTTTTTATGTGTTTTGAAAGTGGGTGTGTGCGTGGGCATAACTAAGCCTGCCCTCACAACTTATCATTGGCCATGCTCTCCTCTCTCCTTTGATTGGGGGAAGGAAATGGAGTGTCATCGTGATGAGGTAGTTTATGGGTCAGAGGATCCACCCCTGGTCAATTTGCACACAAATCTATTCTTGATCCAAATACATATTTATCTTCGTACAATTTTTCTAATATTATATGTCCAGTTAACATATTTTCTGTAGCACCAAACCATCCGATCCCTGTCTTTGTAAGATGTTGTGTCCACTTATGACAGAATTCTGCCCTTTTCATCCAGAACACAACCTCTAAACTTTTCCAGAATTTACACAAACATGCACAAGGAATATGGGCATCAGATGATAAAGTGTCAGATTTTTAACATACAGACATTCGGAGTAATACCTTATTTTCCACTACTACCCCCAAGAACATACCACAGAGTCCTAACACCTCTTAAAATGTGCACAGAAAAATCACAAGAATAATGATATTAATTATATAATTTTGACAAGTCCGTACTATGAATTATCCATCTTTTTAAAATTATGCTCTGGCCCAGAAGGGTGTGGTTTCCCAAAGCACATTGTGGAATTTCTGGTTTGTGCACTTCCTCCAACTCAAGTTGCTCACAGAGGCACTGCCCCTCCCAGTTTCTCTCAAGAGGAAGCCATTTATGACCCCCCCTAATTTAACATTTGCCTGCCAAGGAAAGTACATTGTTCTGTTTCCTTCCAGTCCTAGGTGCCACTCCCCTGATTCAATCAGAGAGGTGTCATCTCCTTTTTGTGGGGACAGTGGAAGGCAGCCAGGCCTCGGAATGCAGTGGCTGAGCAAGTTTCAACTCCTGTCGGGGTAGTTGCCGGGCAGAATTCACTCTCTTCAAGCCAGGCTTCAGCCAAATGTCACTTTTGTTCCCAGTTTTTCTTCATTCAAATCAAACTTACAATTTCTACACATGCAGCTAGAACGCTGATTCTACGTTCAAAACTATGACCCTTAAACAGTTGCAACCTATGTGACACTCAAAGTAGGTCACTCATTTATTTTAAACATTTCGATTTTAGTGGCGTTAAGTCCAATTTCACTTCAGCTGCTGATATCCACAGCTCAGCCAGTTTTCTTATAAACATTGTTTTGGGCTCTTCATCTTTCCAGATTTTGTACGCCCACAAGACTACATTCTGCCAAATGTCTGCTGGTGTTCAGTGAGATTTTTGAATATCTTGCAATGTTTAAAATAGGCATTTTTAGCTTGCATTTCAGAGAAACAAAGGTGATTTCAAAGCGCGTTTGAGCTAACAGGCACTGCTGTTTTTCCTTTGGCACACATTCCACTCATGGCACTCCTGGCCCATCACGCTCGCACTGGTGGGTGGCAGGTTAGGCGACCATTTTGATGTGCGCAAACTGCGTGGTTTTCCTGGATTCTGTCGCAGATGTGGGCTTTTCGCCCATCTTGGATTTTCTGAGCCCACCGCACCAAATGTTGCAGCATAATAACTTGAACGTGGGTCAAGACACCCAACAAAACCTTTGTGGTTTCCACAAGCCTCAATTGGGGTTATCCAAAATGATAATTTAGGCAACCTGATGTCCCTTTCCCTTGTCGTGTTCTTGTCAATCTTTCAACCAGCGCATGTGGTACATTTTTCTTTTGGTGGCCTGTCGGCTGGCCTGATAGTTCAAGTCTCTCACAACCTCGGTCATCTTATAAAATCCAGGTCACTGAGCATCCAGTTTATTTTTACAAGTCAGCAGTAGGGCTAAGATGTTTTATCCCACTTTATTAATACTGCTGTTTTAATGTAACTTTTCTTTGCTTTTGTTGAGCTTTAAACAAGTTGTCCTTTAAACAATCTTTGAAACAGCTTCATCATTACCTTTGTATTCTGTTCTAGATTTTGACTTTGTTTGTTTATTATTTATAAAGCGCATCATACCCGGGGGTAACAGGGCGCAGCAGTTACAAGTATATGCAAAACTTAGTTACAACAGAGAAGGTATAGTATCTTGTCTTCTTCTTCCTATCCAACATATCAAGACAATCATTCCAATGTCATCCAACTTCACCAATGTTTTATTGAACATTTCACCCTGCCCCTGTGTTAGTGGATGAAAAACCAAAGCACATACGTTTATTTTATATATATACACCTCTTTCAGTTCATCCATTACATTTGAGAACGGTGGTACCTTGATCAGTACCTTCGAAATCCCATTAATGTAAAGAAAGGAATTAGGACTTGCAGGATATTTTGGGTGGCATTAGTTCTTAGCTCAAATGTCTCCAGGTACCAGGGGTGTTGCTAGGTCTGGAAAAGATCTATGGCTACAATGATATCGGGACTGTAGGGACTCGGAGCTAGCTAGCCTTTTGGCTGTAGCCCCTTAGCTTCTATCCGGGGCTACAACCAAAAGACCCGGGGCTATAGCACCCTCAGCCCCCCTAGCAACGGCTCTGCCAGGTACTGAATGGCATAATTCAGTATGGTCAAAATACAAAGCAAACTTGGTTTAGATGGTTCTAGTGGACTCATGATATCCATGGCTCCCTTTCAAAGGGGATTTTGATCATTGGTAATGGTTGAATGGGTACTTTAGAGACAGCCTGAAGACAGGAATTATGATGAATAATATTGGTCTAACAATATTGTTTGATTTGATTTAATATGTCTGCCAGAAAAACCCAAAGATAACATACTTCTGACTTTTGACTATGATCAAATGGCCTGCCGTTGAACGTGAATGAGCTATACCCATTTTAGTTTTGTACAAAGGCTGTGAAAGGGCAAAACTGCAAAGGAAGTTGTCTATCACCTTTTAGGCCAGGATCTACTTTGAATAGGGGACCTCTACTTTCAATAAAGAAGTACCCTCCTTTTCGTAATCCTCCTTCATATGTAGTAGCTTTTTCAAATCCATTTTTAAGGAGTGTATCATTTTGTTGAGCAATAGCAAAGTAAGGAGAAATAGCCCCTCAGGCTTTTACCTGTTTTCCTTTTTTTGTTTGGGCTAAGCCAAAACCTTTGCATTAGAGTACAGATATGGAGAATTGGTATATGGGGGTGGGGGGCAGGGGGGAGGACACAGCTGGTCGGTGTTGTTTGGTTATTTGTCAACCCATTGATTGCCCATCGCTATGCTAATCCCTATGGCCATTCAGAACCAGTTCCTGTCCCTCTGTGCCCAAAACACCCCCTCATGGGAACTCTTTGAGCTCCCTTTAATCAAACCTTACCATCAAACTTTGCACTCAAAGTGCCTGCCAGTGTATTTTTCAAAACAGTCTTCTGGAGAGTTAATGACTTAATTGGAGTTGTAAACACGCTACTGGTGTAATAAAAAGGTCAACCAGGTCTGCCTTCAGCCACTTGATTTATAAGCATTCCTCGTGTCCTTCACTGATGTCCTGTGAAAAATAAAAATTGCCAAAGCCAACAGTTTCGGCTTGTGTACAAGTATTAGGCATTTGCCAGACCCTGCTATTAGATGCCCAGATCCTCGCACCATTTTGCTCCTGCTACCATCAATGGGCAGTTAATACCACTATGGGCAATGCCTGGCAAGTGCCTTTGCCATGCCTACACAAAAACCCAAACAGTTGGCATTGCCAATGCTTGTTTCCTATTCCTATACATTTGGTTGGTTCTTGGTTAGTGGATAAAAATCCTCTAGGACCTCTTGCTTTTATCAGGATTGCTTGTTTTTCTTACTCTAGGAAGAACATGCATTCACGAATCCTTGGGTCACTTGTTGCCCTTTTTTTACAGTAAAGTTGCCAATATTGAACAAGGGCAGACCCAATATTCCCGTACAGTCCTAATCAACAACATCTGCTCCCACATCTAAAAGGTCTAAAGAGGCATGACCAGAATGTGGACTGATATGACCATAGTAGGGCGAGTAGCTCAGTGTTTATGAGAGATTTCTCCTAAGAGGGAACTTCCTATTGTTATTTTTAATCTGCCTGTGTATACAAATATTTCGTAAATAAACCCTGTAGTTGTGGTACCTGAGAAAGAGGAACTGCCACTAGAGTGCTGGAGATAGTCCTTCCTTCAGTCACAATGAGGTTGTAATGTTGTCCCCTCTAGGCATCTAAAGTCTGTTTTCCTTTTTGCTATTTACCTCTTCTTTATGTTATTTTGAAGTGCCTCTTCTTCCTGTGTTCACATTTTCTTATGTTATCGGGAGCAGCTTAAGAGCAATTTGTGGACTAACAAAAGCAGTTATGTTGATGATTGTTACAAGGGCAAAGAAATGGTGCTGTGTGTGTTCAACGAAGGCCATGCAAAATTGCAGCCAGTTAGCAGGTGATCACTTTGCACACACAAACTGAAATAAATGTAGAACACTGGCAGCGAGGTACGAACCTTGTCGCAATGGCTGCTGCCATTTAGCTCTTTCTTACAATGCGCCCCTTATTTAATATATTTATCTTGTTGTTCTTGGACAGTCTGTTTAAAAGAACTACAGACATTTCAATCAAATAGTGTTTTTAAATTGTAGGTCATTTTAGGTCATAGCAGTTTACATTTAAAAAAATAGAGCACTAACCGTGAGGTTGGAACCCAGCTAGCATAGAGAATCCTTTTGTTTTTAAAGTCCCTGCACTGTCCTCTATCCTACTAATGGCCTGGTTATGAAGCGTGTACAAGCGGGTGTAAGCTTACACATAGCACAGTATGCTGCAATGCAATGTTCGCCATCTTGAGGATGGCATTTAGTGACTACACTGCAGCACAGTCAATCATGTGGCATTTTGGGTATGGCTAAAACCATGCACCTGGGCAGTTTGGTTTGCATTCAGTTTTAGGTGTAGCAAGATAAATTCGCTGACGGCGCGCTTTAAAAGTTCAACTAACATAACATAACATAACAATGATGGGGAAAAAGTCAAATGTGTGAGACGTGGTTAACTTAGATGCAGAGTATTTTATTGTGGCAAAGTGCAAGTTGTTTGTCGGTAGGGATCATAAATGTTGATGATAAAAACTATATGTTGTTGTGCAACAGTTTCATATTCTAACAATTTGAGCTGGTTCTAATACAATGAAAACTACTGATACTGAGATCTCATGTCGAGGAGGGAAAGTCCTTACTTTTTAATGTAGAACAATACACTTGTTAATTCTCCACCTCTTCCTCAGTACAGGATCTGGATGATGCTACTGGAGATGCTGATAATTTGATGAAAATGCACTTCTCCATGAGTACAGGATACTTTCTAAAATGTGCCACTTTCACAGTGCCAGTTATTCCTGCAGTTCCATTAGCACCAACACACACAGGAAGCAGGTAGAAAGCCCAAGATCAACCCAGAGATTTGCCATCTTAAGACCTTCGTGTGTCACCACCTTCTACATTTGGGCGCATTTCCCTCCCCTCATCTTCTGACCACCTACATGGATTCCCTATCTGCACTAGGGATGTTAAATCTGCTAAATCCAGCTACTTCACCATCCTCATTTAGTCACTGTGATCTTATTCCACAACCTCTATTCTACCCTCCAAGTAATGCTTGCCCCCCCCCATCCACCTTGGATCTATTTCCTCCTCCCTCTCTCTGACTGGCTTCAACCACTAATTCTCATCCAAGTTCTCTAAAATCCTTGACACTCTCACTGTTCTCCATTTTAACATCCATCTCCTCGCCTCCTCTCAGTCCTACTCCATCCTGCCTTTGCGCCTTCTCCCTGACCTCACCTGCTGAGCACGCTCCCATTCCTCAGGCATCCAACCAATTATGCAGTCCAGAGGACCCCTTTTTTCCACAATCTATCAAAGGTATTTCACCAATAACTTCTCCTATCTCTCATCCCCCTTCAACTTCTGTTTCACTACTGGAAACTGCTCCACTTGCTTCAATGTAGCCACTGTATTACATATCATCAAGAAGTATTCTGCTGACCCAGTCTGACTAACTTCTGGCCTGTCACTCTTCTCCTCCACCAATCTAAACTCCTGGAGTGTGTGACCTTCAGCAGTATCATCAGTTACTTGCAACTATACTGTGTGATCCCCTTTAGTGTGTGACCCTCTGTTTTCTGCAGCTAGCATGCCACAGAAACAGCCCTCATGTCTCCAACGTTCTAGTGTCATCACCTCAAGCTTTTCTGCAACCTCATCCATGCTGACCACTCTGCACCATTCATTACTGTGAATCACACCTCTATCGTTCTACTCCTTTCTAACTGCAGTGTCCAACACTGCACTCTTCTGGATTGCCTAATACTCCTCTAATGAACCTTCACAAGCCCATGGTACATGGAAATCTCTGATGCTACACCCACAACCCCCTCTTGTAGGGGCCATCAAGGCTCTCTCCTGAACCCACTATTCCTTGTCCTCTGCACCTCCTTCCTCTGTAGGCTAATCTCTTCATTTGTGTCTTTTGACTTCCATTTGTAGTGACAAACAGGCTTTCTTCTCCTTTCCTGCCTTCACTTGGACCTCTCCATGAAGATTTCTGACTCTCTCTTCCACTGGGTGGCCATGGGCTATTTTGTGCTCATTCTTCAAAAATGGAGCTGAGCTAATGCGCCGGCTGGAGGTTAATTGTCACACCAGGTATGTGGCCTATTCCTTAAAAGAAAAACCCTGAAGATGATAATTAAATGAAATGAAATTGCTATTTCTTGATCGGCGAACCTTGGAGGTTGAATTGTTGCAACATAATCACTCATCCAGTTTAAGTACAATTATGGTATAATATCTATAATTCTAGGGTTGGTAGAAGACATTCAAACTAAATGATTGTAAAGTTCTCAACAAGCTATCAAACTTGATTCAAAGGAAAGTCCTCAAAGTGAAAAAAAAAGTCCTCTACACGTGTTTCACCACTTTAGTTGAGTGGCTCATCAGGAGGATTGAACAAAGGGTTGAATATATTGATTTCTCTCTATAATGCAAACATATTTTTTTGACCAAACAAATTATGGACGAATCTAAAAAGGAAATGAAAGAAGATTCAATGAGAAATACCATAGAACATAGTTTAAAATGTTGGTTTCAATGAGCTCAGAATTACATGTGTTGTACTATTCATAGAGGTGCCAACTCACCCTATAATTAGTCTTGATGCAAAAGTGCTTGTCCATCACCTTATCATTATATGTATGGACAAAGCCTTAAGAATACATTTTCCTTTTAGAAATGCCTAGCCTAACTTTTTCTAATTTACCACTGATTGTCTTCCGTTAGAGTCTGGAAACATGATAGACAGTAGCAGCATAATTACACTGCCACCTTTTTATATCAGCTAAATTGTTAGCAGTGTTTCCAGGCGACACTTTACAAATGGCTGCAGCAGGAAACCAAATGGTGGCATCATCGTGTTTTTGCGACGCGTAAGGCGATGGCGTCATCGCTTTTGTGTTGCGCACGTGAAGACGTCACACGCGTCTACAAAGATGGCAGCCATCTTAGGATGCCGAATCCAACAGGATCATCGTTCTGGGATGCCGCTATCAAGATTGATTTATCATATTCAGTCTAAAATTCTTACGGTGAGCATTACTTTAGATATATTTCTATCTCCTTTTCTTAAGGCAACCGCTTCCCTACTTCTCATTTAGTCCTGCTTCTGCAAGCCCCACAATGATGTGTATTCATACTCCACAAATTGTCTAAAAACTAAACTTATTCATATAGGGTTATCTACTCAAAACAGAAGAAACCCCCATCTCAAGCACTTTTGAATCAAGATTAATTATAGGGTGAGTTGGCACCTTTATGAATACTACAACACATGTAATTCTGATCCCATTGAAACCAACATTTAAAACTATTTTCTACTATTTTCTATGGTATTTTTTCTTTTTTTTAAAACAATTTTTATTACTTTCTTTTAACAGGTACACTGGAGCATTTTGTGTTACACACCAATACGTGTTATGCAAATACAGTGTGTATTCCCCCTCCATCTCACCGTCCTCCCTATAACTAACAAACAACCACTGCACTGTTCATGTCCCGAATACTTATGTTCTAGACAGTTCAGCATGCTCGGTCGGTACAGCAATGGTCGACCTCAAATACTGGGTTCTGAGCTTTTGTGTTGTCGAACACCTCTTGTATCAGTATCAGTATTAGGATTCTATATCTGTGCCTCCCTCCCCCCTGCGTCTTACCAGACTGAGGTCTCTGCCATAGTCCACTTCTGGAGGTCCCGCCACCATAGTTCCACATTCGGACATTTTTGTGCTTTCCACCCGATCGCTATCCTGGGCTTTGCCAATGCGTATGCCAAGTCTTTCAGCTTGTTGATGTGCTGTGCTCTCTTAGAGTGGGGGAATAACCCTAGTAGGCAAGCTGAGGGGGACTGTAATCTAAAGTGATAGCAGCATTTGCTAGTTTCAGCGCTATTCCCTACCAGTACTGCTGTATTTTGGGGCAGGCCCAGAACATATGTAGCATGTCCGCGTTTTCCAGACGACATTTGGGGCAACGTTGTATGTTTGTGCGGTTAATATTTGACATTTTCTGGGGTGTCAGGTATGCTCTGTGGGTTACATATAATTGTAGGAGTTGCTATTTGGCGTTTCTCCACACCCGTTTTCGGTATGAGATCGTTCTCTGCCACTACCCCTCTGTAAACTGTACTCGTAGGTCTCTTTCCCATATTTGGCGAGTAAATAGAGTGTTGTCCTCCTGTTGGGCTAAGAGAAGTTCGTATATCCTAGATACTGGATGGCCCCCTTCTGATTCATCATACAGTGTTTCTATAACTTAATTTACTTCCATCTGTCCCTCCGTTATTGGCCATCTCGGCTTGATTGCCCTCGACAGTGTAGCGTGTGTGATGTATTGGCCCTCATGTAGCCTGGTCTCCGCTGTGAGTTTTTGGAAATTAGCTACCTTCCCTTCTTGGAGCATGTCCCCTAGAGTTGCTACTCCTTTGTGCTCCCAGTATTTCCTGATGGTTGTCCTATTTTGGGGATTATGCGCCGTCAGTGTGACCAGTGCAATCTGAGGGGAATAAGGTGTTGTGTTCCCTAATAGCTTGCAGGTTCTGTGCCATAGGGCTTTCCCTAGTGCCAGTATATGTGCCGGGTGTTGCAAATGTGTGGTGCGTACCCATATCACCTCTTTCAGGTAGAACGGGCTGTTTGTTGGTTGTAGAAGGCTAGTGTCCTGGGAAGGTTAATCCGACAGCCATCGTTTTTGAGGAAGCCTACGCTAAAGGTGTATTTTCGGCCAGCATGAGGGACACCTTGGTAGTACCCATACCTAAACCTGGGAAGCCCAAAGACAGATGAGATTCGTATCACCCCCTAGCTATGTTAAATTATGATGTGAACCTTCTTACCACTATACTGGCGGGGAGGCTTCGCAAAGTTATTGCGGACCTGATACATGTTGACCAGACTGGGTTTGTTCCAGGCCGCAGTACTTCCTTAAACCTATGTATGCTACAACATGTAATTGAACAGACAAACTCTTGTGAAGAACACTGCGTAGAGGCATCATTGGATGCTATCAAAGCCTTTGATTCCCTCTATTGGGAATGTCTGCTTACTGTGTTGCAAAGCTTTGGACTAGGGGAGTGTTTTATTTGTTGGGTAGTCTTGTTATATTCATCACCTTCTGCCAGGGTCAAATCTGCCAAATATATTTCAAATACATGGAATATCCAACGGGGGACACACCAGGGCTGCCCTTTATCTCCTGTGTTGTATATACTGGAGCTTGAGCCCTTGACAGCCTACATGCGTCAAGAATACCAGGCTGCAGCCATTATGGTCGGCGGTATGTCGCTATACGCCGATGATGTTTTACTGTATCTCTGTGAGCCAGACCACAACCTACCAATAATCCTGAATGTGCTGGATAATTTTGCTACACTCTCTGGGATATCCTTCAATAGAGAGAAGTCCTACCTATTCCCCCTGGCTGGTCTTCTTGGGGAGAGTGAAACCGCCTTTCCACACTTGGGGCTCCCATATGCTGTGCGTTCCTTTCAGTACTTGGGTGTTCAGATTATGCATAAACTGGAAGATATGAACACCCGTAACATCCTGGGGGTGGTGAGAGGTCTTAATAAATCCATGTCCTTCTGGTCCCGACTACCACTTTCACTTATGGGTAGAATAGCAATTATTAAAATGATTGTTCTCCCAAGGTTTCTTTACTACTTCAGAAACGTCCATTACTACATAAAAACGTCTTTCTTTTGCTCATTAGGTACATTGATTAGGGGGTTCCTATGGGGCCGTGCTCGACACAGACTGGATTTGACAGTATTATACCTAACCAACAAGGACGGTGGTGTGCAACTGCCCATATTAGAACTCTACTACCTAGCGGCTTAGATCTGTTTTCTAACAAAATGGCTGATGACACTACCTCTGAAACGCTGTTACTTAAACAATTGGTGGCTTCTGCCCGCCTTAACAACATACTATGGCTTCCAGGTACTTGCATGAACTCTATAACGCTGCTAGTGGAGCTGGGCAGGAAGATATGGTTTCGGGGTTGAGATTGCTTAATATATCTTACTCTTACTCGCTTAGTGTCGCAATAGTAGCGGACATGTGTAAAAACAGGGATGATCATGGGCTCATGAGGCACTGGGAGGAGTGGGGCATCTTCACATGGGGCGACATGTACGAGAATGGCAGTTTCAATAATCTGTACAACCTAGCCCAATGAACCGGTCTCCCCAGGGTAAAATTCCTATGGTACTTTATGCTGGCGGGGTGACTAGACAGAAGTGGAGCGAGTGGCCTACTGAGCCAGAGGAAACTGAACTACTGGCTCTAATGTATGCCTTAGAGGATGACTGGAGGCCGGTATCCAGATTGTATATTGTTTGCTGAATAGGCCTAATCCTCTAGGTCTAAAACTAAAAACTCGCTTGGAGTCAGACCTGGGAACCGAGATTGCGGAACAGAACTGGGTGAGGATGCTTATTTTCCCTAAAAAGGTGTCCCGAAACGCCCGCTTCAAACAGGTCCAAATGAATGTGCGTCACCGCACTTACATGACTCCTAGAAGAGTTACAAAATTTAACAAACACAAGCACTCATTCTGCCCCTGGTGCCGTCAAGATGAATCAGACTTACTCCCTATGTTTTGGAAATGTGTAAAGGTGCAAAGGTTTTGGACTCGTATAGAACAGGCCTGCAAAATTGTAGGAGTTGTTAGATACAACTGGGACCCTACAGAATGCCTTCTGTGCGCGTACCCTAGGAATAGCAAACTTAAGCATATCATTAAATTCATGGAACTGACTTGCATCCCTGCTAAACTCTGCATTGCTATGTTATGTTATGTTATGTTATTTTGCACTTATATAATGCCTTATATACCATTGGTATGGTCTGAAGGCGCTGGTACGTTGAACGCCCTTGGGAACCGAAGTTCTGGTCAGTAGAGGGAGAAGAGAGAGTCCAAACGTGCGTGTGCGCATCTGGTATGTGTGCAGCTGGTGCGAAATTCCTGTGGTAGCTGCTTCCTAGCGGTAGGTGTGGTGGCTGATCGGTCAGGAGTATGTGTTCGATCTGGCCGTAATTATCCAGACAGAGTGGCAGCGTTAGGCCAGCTTCCCGGTATGTGCGGCCACTCTCTGGAACAATATCCCCCTCCACCTTTGCGCTGCACCCTCCTACTCCTTGTTCAGGAAAAAGCTCAAAACCCACCGGTTCAACTAACTTCATTTTATGTTTTCATCTAATGGCCTTCGTTGTAACTAGCGCCTAGATGCACATGGGCTTTGCGTGCTGCTTTAAATGCAAAAATACATAAATTAAATAGAGTGGTGGTTTAATAGGAATAGAGCACCATTGTTGGGAATTCAAAAACCAGCACTGCAGTGAACCTTCAAAGTCGCTCTTTGAACAAATCAGATCAGCACTGTAAGGTAGTTAAACAGCAGCAATGATAACATTTTAAAAATAAATATACTGTGAAAACCGTCAAGCAGCCTTGTGGGGGGAATCAGAGTGGTAATGTGAGTTATTCACAGAACAGCATTTTGACAAAATCAGAGAGCAACGTTGTGGCAAAATCATAAAGCAAATATTTTCCCTATTACCACATATACTGTCACTTAGCTTTCCCGGCACCTCCCAGACACTCCACAAAGTCCCACATACCTAAATAGAACATTACATATTCCTGTTACCCAATGATTGTTTGAACTGCTTGGGTACAGCTTCCACTCAGTCACTTCTTTGGAGTACCTCTGCCAAGATGCAAAGAATGTAGAGAAGCCATCTTGGATTTCTGGACTCTTGAAATTAGTTTGCAGGGTACTAGTGACAAAGGAACTGTAGGTGGACATTTTACGTCTAGGATTAGCTGTGCTCATTCAAAGTTGCCTTGAAATTCAGAACAATCTGTGCTGTCCAGAGTAACACATTCTCGAGTCTTTCAATTCAAGCAATGGTGAGAGGCATCAAATAATATTTTATTCAAGGAAAGAGTCCCATGTGCTCTCCCACTGGGGCCCGTGTATGTCTCCCGTGTTTCAGGAACGCCACACCTGCACAGTAGGCCTCAATCAGTTGGTGTAGGCAAAGGTGATTCAGGTGATTCGGGTGATTCGCTGGGCTCAACCTCATTTGTCAAACTGCAAACTCCGCCGCTGGAAGAGTGTAGCGCCTGCATCTGCGAGATGCAGTGCAGGTGAACAATGGCCGCCACCACAACAAGCACGTGGAAGATCTGGTGGGAATGGAACTGTAGGGGGAGAGAAAGGGGAACAAAGAAAGGGGGAGAGAAAAAGAGGGGGGGGCACAGAGAATATCAGACAGTGTAAGAGATCCAGTGAACCCAGCCATGATGCAGCAAACTGAGATTCAACAGTTTCTAGACAAGGGCACTACGAATAGCGGCTGGGGGCCACACTTTGCAGAGACTTACACTTATTTTACAATGTTTTATTAAGCAATACCAAAGCAATAATGAATGCCCTTCTGTACTCCTCCCAAATACTCTAATGTATGTGATTTCAATGTAACTGTATTGTTTTGCTGGCATTTCTATGTAGTTTAAAATCCACACAGGACTGCAGGGAATCGGAAGACCAGCGTGTTGGCCCTAGTACTGGAACTTAAGACACATGAATGTGGGTCTCTGTACTGGAATAGCTGTGGGTTTCATGTGTGCAGGCCTTTGTGTTGCTACAGCCTGGGGGTTGCATGTGTGTGGGTCTTTTTACTGGAACAGCCTCAGGCTTGCACGTGCGCGTGCCTTTGTATTGGAACAGCCGGGTGGTTGCATGTGTGCAGGCCTTTGTTCTGGAACAGCTGGGGGGGGTTTCATGTGTGTGGGCCTTTATACTGGAATAACCTTGGGGTTGCATGTGTGTGGGCCCTTATACTGAAATAGCCTGGGGGTTGCCTATGTGTGGACCTTTGTACAGGAATAGCCTGGGAGTTGCATGTGTGTAGGTCTTTGTTCTGGAATAGCCTGGGGGTTGCATGTGTGTGTGGGCCTTTGTACTGGAATAGCTTGGGGGTTGCATGTGTGGGTGCCTTTGTATTGGAACAGTCAGGTGGTTGCATGTGTGCAGGCCTTTGTTCTGGAACAGCTGGGGGGTTTCATGTGTGTGGGCCTTTGTACTGGAATAGCCTGAGGGTTGCATATATGCAGGCCTTTGCACAGGAGTAGCCTGGGGTTGCATGTGTGCGGACCTTTGTAGAGTAATAGCCTGGTTGTTGCATGTGTGCAGGCCTTTGTTCTGGACTAGCCTGGGAGTTGCATGTGTGTGAGCTTTTGTATTGGAAGAGCTTGAGGGTTGCATGTGTGCAAGCTTTTGTATTGGAACAGCTAGGTGGTTGCATGTGTGGAGGCCTTTGTGCTGGCACAGCTCAGGGGTTTCATGTGTGTGGGCCTTTGTACTGGAATAGCCTGGGGGTTGCATGTGTGCATGCATTTGTATTGGAACAGTCGGGTGGTTTCTTGTGTGCAGGCCTTTGTTCTGGAACAGCTCAGGGAGCTCATGTGTGTGGGCCTTTCTACAGGAATAGCCTGGGTGTTGCATATGTGTGGCCCTTTCTACAGGAGTAGCCTGGGGGTTGCATGTGTGCAGACCTTTGTACACTAATAGCCTGGTGGTTGCTTGTGTTCAGGCCTTTGTTCTGGAATAGCCGGGGGGTTAAATGTGTGTGGGCCTTTGTACTGGAATAGCCTGTGGGTTGCATGTGTACAGACCTTTGTACAGGAATAGCCTAGGTGTTGCATGTGTGCAGGCCTTTGTTCTGGAATAGTTGGGAGGTTTCATGTGTGTGGGCCTTTGTACGGGAATAGCCTGGGGGTTGCATGTGTGTGGACCTTTTTACATGAATAGCCTTGAGGTTGCATGTGTGCAGGCCTTTGTTCTAGAATAGCAGGGGGTTTCATGAGTGTGGGCATTTGTATAGGAATATCCTGGCGGTTGCATGTGTGCAGACCTATGTATGGGAATAGCCTGGGGGTTGCATGTGTGAAGGCCTTTTTTCTGGAATTGCGTGAGTTGCCAGGGATCATGATCAGGATTCAATGAAACACAGTTGTGTGAGTCTTTGTACTGGAATACAATAGGGTGCTGTGGGCCAAAATAAAGATATATCTCAAGAGCTGTGAGTAGGTCTCAGTGCTGAAATGAGGTGCTGCAAGTCAGGCTTGGGGCTCATTGGTTAAACTGTGTGTAAGTCTCAGTATAGTACATGCTTTGTTTGATTTTGATTTTGAGTATTTCTATCGCGCTAGTGACAGACTAAACCGTATAGTGGCGCAGCTGGAACATAATTCTGACAAAACAGAGGATGAGCCTAAAACAGTATCAGAAGCAGGATCAGCAACTATGATGTGGTATTACCTATTTTCTAAGTAGAAACGTCTTGAGTGCTTTGCAAAATTGATAGAGTGTTTCAAGGGTCCTAATTTCTCTGGGGATAGTGTTCCACAATTTTGGACCAAAAACAGCAAATCTTCTGTCTCCCCTAGAAGTGCATACTGTGGGGGGAACAATCAGGAGTAGACGGTCTCTAGATCGTAGGCATCTAGACGGTTGATAGCAACGGATCTTATCTCTCAAATAGGATGGGGCCAATCAGTTCAAGCATTTAAAGATAAGGCATGCCACCTTAAATGTAATGCTCTCTTCCACTGCTAGCCAATGTAGTGCACTGTGAGATGGAGAGACATGGACTGATTTACCCAGCCAATAGACCAGTCTGATGGCTGCATTCTGGGCTTTTTGAAGCCTCTGAACTTGCTTAGCCGCACTGCCCATCAGCTAGCTGTTGCAATAGTCCAAGTGGGCATTAGCTAGAGCACCCACCACCGAAGCATGATCTTCATTTGGAATATATGGCAGGGCCTGCCGTAGGAGTCCTAATGAATAATAGACTACCTGTACCTTGGCTCCTACCTGGCCTTAACTGCCAGGGGTATCCTGCCAGATACAGCCCAGGTTCTTGACCTTGGAGTCAAACCCCAATTTGGCACCCAGGAGGGTAGGAATAGGCAGTTCCTTGACAGCAGTAAGTAGATGTCTAGCTCCAAACAGTATGAGCTCTGTCTTAGGTGCATTCAGTTGGAGCTGATTACTAGACATCCATCTCCACAAAGGGAGCAAGTAAAGATTAAAAAGTAAGGGTGACAGTGAGGACCCCTGTGGTACTCCACATCCCATCTTAGTGGAGTCTGAGGTGTAATCTCCCAGCCTGACCTGTTGTTGACGGTTAGTCAGAAATTAATCAAACCACTTAATGGCATGATTAGAGACCCTACCCACCACTCTCAATCGGTCAAGTAGGATGAGATGGTTAACTGTGTCAAAGGCTGCAGACACGTCCAGCATCACCAACAGTGATAGCTCACCTCGGTCTTGGCCATCCTGAACAGTCAATAAGGCTGTCTTGGTTCCAAACTTAGGTAAGAAACCCGACTGAAAAGTGTCCAGCAGTACTTTCCACAAAATCCTGCAGCTGGCAGGTGACCACCTTCTCAAGGATTTTTGCGGGCCATGGAAGTTCCACAATAGGTCGGTAGTTCTGGAGAATCTCTGGATCCAGAGTATGGTTTTTCAATAATGGAGTCAAAATATACAGTGTTTTTAGTCTTTGGAGCACTATGCCCTGGTTCAGGGATTTATTAATAAACGTAGTCATAAATGGTGTTATTTCGAGGGGAAAGCGCTTTGCTGCGTAAGCGGGTAAAGGAAATAAGGAATCGTTAGTGGGTTTCAACACGTTAACTAACGAATATACATCACTCTCCGATACCTGATGAAAATCAAAAGGAACCGATGAGCTCATAGTCTGTAACTGTGATGGTCCTACTAGGGACTGATCATTCACCTGTCTTGGCAAATTCGGGACTAAGATCTGAGCTTTAGATGCAATATCAATTTTAATGAGTTCAATTTTCTCATTAAAAAAGTGTTAAAAAGATTGGCCTGTACCAGAGAGGATTCGATAGTAGCAACCTTGCAAATGGGTTGACAGAATTTAGAGACAATGGCGAATAGGTTTCTAGGTGTGTTAATTGCTGCATTTATTTCTTTGTGAAGGAAGTCTTTTTTTGCTTGGAAAATGGCTTGTTTATAGCAAGTCAGGGCACTTCTTGCTCTGCAAGCTCTTTCTAAGGTTTTACTCTCTTGCCATTTCCGACCTGTTAGACTAACCAGTTTGTTATCTGTAGCACTCTATTAACCTGGCCATTGATAGTAGCATTCTAGGTAATAACATGCTGGATAACAAAGTTTAAAAGTCTGGATAACTGAGTATTCTGGAGGATAGAGCACTAGTAAACAGAGAGAGAGTCCAGCATGCTGTATTCTTTATTATCGAGACAAGTTGCACTGTTTCCAGACTTCGTGCCATTCAGGATACTGACACTTTTCATTAAAAAAAATCTTATCTGTTACCATTTATTTCACTTAGGTGCCAGATGACTACGTTTTTACTCCATTAAAATTATAGGGATGGTGCTAGAGGTCAGGGTTGAGGCCCATTATCAATGCTGTTTTTCTGCTGGGCAGGATAGACGTGAGAGAGCATTGTGTGTGATCCATTAGTGGAATTGCATGGAGAGCTGCAAGTACAGGATACATGTGCATTATTAATACTGTGTGTGGGTCACGATATTAGACTAGCAGTGGGTTCTGTAAGTCATAAGGAGAGAGGCGGCTGGTCAGAGTTGTGCTTGGAATCATCCAACACTGAAATAGCAGGAGTGCTGAAGTGCAGGAGTGAAGAGCACTAGTGGAGAGGTTTGACCCCATGCCCTTGCAGAACTTACCCATATGTCGCACTTGCCAGGAAAGAAGCGCTCAGGGACGCGACAGGTATACACGAGTCCCCCCATGATGTACAGCACAGCCATGAGGACAATCCCACCAAGCTGGCCTGTTATGGCTGCCTCCATGAAACCTCCAGAGATCATCAGGAAGTGAAGAAACGGGATGATACCACTTAGGCCCAGCCCCAGGAAGACACCTTGGAGAGAACCAAACATAAAGTAAATAATTAAGACACAAACCAGCAGCATTTGGCAGTAAGCTAATTAAATGGGCATGCGTAACAGGCCACATCGACGCTGCACGTCAAGTAGAATTCAGTCCCCCAGCACTTTCAGTCCGTCTCTCACTTGAAGGAAGGGATGCATTTACACATACTCGTATATATATCAAAACAACTTGCCAATCCAAAACTAACAACTATTTTGACACAAAGCAAATGAGGGAGTATTTTCTGCCAGATTTAGATTGGAAAACAGTTAAGTGCTTAATTTCTAATTATTGATGTGATGGTTTGAAACAACTCTCAATAAAGACAGAGATCTAAATGTGTGGAGCAAAACACTTTGTATTTATTTCCTCCATTCATATTTTTTTTTCCGCTTCATATACATTTATCTGCATTCAGCAAAGGTGTATGAATGTGCGTATTTCAAAGTTCTGGAGCGGTGTGTGCAGTCCTCTCCATGCCCAAGCCTATTCGGTTCCTGTCGTGTCTCTCTCTTTTTTCCCACTCACTTCCTGCGGACATGACATGTGTGTTGGGGGTGGGTGCGGATGGAAGAGACTGAGCGCCACTTGTCTCCCTTTCTAAATGAACATAAAAGGGAGAAAATAGATGGGGCGAGAAAATGAGAAGTGAAATCATTATAGGTCAGAATCCATAAGTCGATTTTGTAGTCTCTTTTCTCTCCTTGTTCTCTGCACCACCTCAGGATTTTCTCTGTGACTCTTTATAATGAAAAACAAACGTGATCTAGCTTGACAGGTCAGCATCCTCAGCATATGGGTTCAGATCCTACCAAAAAGTCTCCAATGTTGCTTTCTTCTCATCTTTTGTGTAGGAGCTTTCCCTGAATGGGCATACTTCTGTGTTCTAGCACTGCATAATTCTCTCCTACTTTGGCTACTCCTTGAGGATGACGATACTTTGAAAGTGTCTACTTGTCTGTGATAGGCATCCCTATTTTTACTTTGACTGCCACATGAAACGTAGGGGACCTCACTGTGTGCTATCAAACTGTACCCTTCCTTCATGGTACTTTGGTTTTGCTGCATCTTGTATACTATCTTTTGTATGTCAATATCTTTGGGATCTGTGGTTGTTGGCAGGGACGTCATTTCACCAAAATGCCATGGGTAGCGGAAGTGACATCACACGACCCTTGACCCCCTGATGACATCAGAGGAAGTGATGTCATTTGACCCCACCCCGAAGTGGTGTCGCAGGAAGTGATGGAACACGACCTTCCACCCGTTGACAAAACAGGAAGTGGCATCACATAACATTGTACACTATGAAAAATATGGTTACGATATCACTGTAATGTGATGTACATTTCATACAAGAATGGATCCCCATATGCATCATTAAGATCATTGTGTATAGGCCCATATGACCAAATTACTGTGAATGCAAGCAGACGTCCATGACCAAAATGATAATAATGTGTTATTATATAGCACTTACGCTTAAGCGCTTTATATAGAAAAAATATATACCCAATATCACCCAACCTGTGTTGGTACTCATTTATCAACCTCAGAAGGATGAATGGCTGAGTTGAGGCGTTTAAGAACAAACTAAATCAGTGACTCACCCCCTGAAGTGTGCCTGAAATAGACCTTTAATGAGACTACCAATTGAAAGACAAATGATTTGGTATTCCTATTCTTTCTTATTTAGAGTCAGTGCTGAAAGTGTTAGACTTGTGGCATTCTTGTTCTTATTTTTCTTCTTTTTTTTAAGGGGCCTGAACAGGAAAGCCAGCCACTCCAGATGTAAAGAGCCACACGGTGCTGGCCAAAGCCCAGAAGCTTGCATTACAAAATAAAAAAATGTAAAAAAAACAAAACTTTATTATTTTATTTTTTAGAGGTTGCAAGGGAGACCACAGAGGTCGCAAGGGAGACCTCAGCAGTTGCGACCTCTGGCGACCCCTAAATGACGTCCCTGGTTGTTGGACACCCCTTCTGCCTCTCATCAGTTCCACCAGACTAATCCCATTGACAGTATGCTCAGCCATTAGAAGCACACAAATCGCTTTCATTGTGTGATGAATCCCCGGATGTTGTCACTTCTCCCCTAGGGGGAGCCCCTTCCCAAGAGGCCAGGCAGGTGAGGCCGCTACCCGATAGTCCCCCTGGGGGTGGTACTCAGTGGGTGGATCTCATGGGGAGACAAGCCCCCTGTGGGATTTGTGACGACCTGTGGAAAACATGGTATCCCCATAGCCCACCTAACCCTAACACACTTTCCACCAACACTTGTCCTAGTGCTCCTGTGTGTTTTTGCCACACCACCAATATAGGAAGTACCTGGATGAGGAAGAATGTGGACCTCTCAAGGAGCATGTATCCCTTATGTACCGAGATGAGGAAGAGACCAATTAACTCACTGGAAGACCTAAAGATCAGTACTGGGACAAGGAAGAAGTACAGAAGCATAGAGAGCACATATGAGAACAGGAATGAACAATCTAGTTTTTCCCGAGACCTGGTTGGGCAGATGTTACGCTCACCTGGCTCCCACAGGGGCTTTGGTCGGACATGGACAGCTGCGGTCTCCACTCACGTGATGCGTAGTGCAGCGATGACTGACTGGATCTGCCCTCCTAATCTTGTCTGCTTAACCCGTAGAAATATTCTCCTGCAAGTGGAGAGATGGATTTAGCCACTTGTGGATTCAAGTGATGGCACCCCCACAGTCCTCCCCAACTAATCACCTCCGAAATGCCCTCACAGCAATCTCACCTTATATTCTTGAAAGATGAGCTCTCCATCCTGCGTCGATTTGCAGGAGCGCGTCGATTCCAGTTACTTCACTGGTTTGAAGGCTCGGGAGAGTTCCGGAGAGTATTGACTCTGAGGATCCTGGTGAGGACCAGTAAGTATTAAGTTCATAGAGTTCAATATGTCCGATGTTCACTCTTGTTCCCCCCTCCTTTCTTGTCTTGCAGCTAGCTCGTGAAAAGATGCTCTTGTGGCAGCTGGTGGCGCTCAGGTAAGAGTCTATATTACCCGGCGCTGTCCGGTAAATGTTGCACGTGGGAAAACGTGTTGTTTTGTCTCTCTTTACAGATGCGGCACGTGAAAATATGGAGAGTCACAAAAGGATGCCTCCGGTGGTAAATCAGGTAAGTCTATGGTGGTAAGAATTATATTTGTTGGTTCCCTCAGCTCACCTTGTGGTTTTCTTTTGTCTCCTAGGTGCCGAAGTTCGGCGAAGAAATGATGGAGGCAGCGCCGACCCGAAGGATGCTGTGAAGACTGGTGAGTATGGCGTGGAGCTGGAGGTGCGGCGCGTGCAGAAATGATGTTCTTTACAGGTCCGGAGACGAGATGGGTCCAGAATCAGGTGTGGAATAGAAATAAGTTTGTTTTCTAACCTTGTCCCTTTCTTTCCTCTTTGTTTTAGGAGCTCCGGATTCGAGGCGGGCGTGGCAGAAGACTGGATGCAGGCTGCAGGCACGGTGAGCGTTACGCTGCTGGATGCAGAATAACGCGAAGCATGTGTTGCTGGTCGGGCGTGGTCAAAAGTAGTCCCAGGTAAGAAGTCCCTAGAACCACACCCGAGTAAAAAATAGTCCCTGTAGAAAAATAGTCCCTTTCAGGCTTCATGTTGGATTGGAGTCATTTGCAGCATGGTCTGCCTGAGGTAAGTAATGACTATGAGCCTGGCGCATTAGGCGGCAGGACTGATTTCTACTATGAGCCTGGCGCGTAAGGCGCCAGGACTGAACCCAGATAGCCACTAGCCGGGGCTGCTGAGGATTTACTAAATGTCTAGATGCCTGCTCCCGGGGCTGATGGGCTTGGTCCGGATGCCTGGGGGTAGGCATCATGACAGCAGAACCCATTCAAAACTAAAGCAGTAAACCAGGAAAGGGAGAGAGGCCCTACCGGGAGGAACCGCAAGCATGGGGAACACTCTGTAGTGAACCGAAGCAGCTGGAGGAAAGCTCACCGGCAGGCAGAGAAATTGTTAGCTATTCTTAGCTGGTCTAACGTGGAAGGACCATCCAGCGAAGCAGAGCAGCAAACGTTCAGGCAGGGCAAGCAGAAGGACTGTGCTGTTGCAGGAAGACACGCCCACTGAGAACCTGCAATTGCTGAGGAGATACCACAGCATGCTGGAAGAATGGAGAAGCCCAGAGAAGCCTGAAACAGAGGGTGAAGAACCCGGAGACAGACTGGGTCGAGACAGTAGAGACCCTAAAGGTACCAGGACTACCGGAGCGGTTGTAAAGGGGCACCAGAGGACAGTGGCATATGCTCAAGCCACAATACTGGGGCATTAGGGAAGCCGCTGGGGGAAAAATGGAGACCCCTATCGAAAAGCAACTGCAACACCAAAAGGAGAAAATCTCACCGATCTGGGACCTGCACCCTCCTATGTAGAGTAACTTAAGTCTTCTTCATAGTCAGAGTATCTGCCAGACTAGTGAACCAGGATTACTGCACTAAGTCAAGAGAAGCACACGCATCTGGGACCCGCACCCATCGGATTGGGACCACATGTGCATTGTGAACTTTTGAAGTGTAATGCAATCAAGGGGAAGGGAGGCATTCCCCATTGTGATTTTTGGAACTGTGAATTGTGAAAGCCTGAGAAAGGGCTTGGGTGAGGGGAGTCATTCCGCCCAGTCCTTGTGAACTTTGAATTGTGAAAGCCTGGGAAAGGGCCTGGGGGAAGAGAGACATTCCGCCCAGCCCTTGTGACTGTGAAACCAAAAGACCTCAGGAGAAGGAAACAATACCTCCTGGTGTCTTCCCCAAAGATTGTACTTCGTGAAACTGGTCACCAATGGGTCTGCAAAAGAGAGTCATTCCACGGGCACTGCGAGGACATTGAGAGCCAAATGCCTGGAGAAGGGACCCAATAGTGAAACAAAACTATGGTCAATAAGAAATTGTGTTTTAGTTGGACCTGTTTCTTTTGCATTGGAACTGAACCCTTACACCACCATAAACTGGACTTTTGTTTGTTTCCTCGGAAAGGAACTGAGACCTGTAAAAGGGAGCCATTCTCACAGGTGAATTCCCCCCTACGATTGGAACTGTGGCTCATTGTCCAGAAGAAATTAGTCATTATTCTGGACCAGGAAGATCCTTACACTTTTCTTGTTAGTTACAAGTGTGAGGGATAGTAGTAGGCATTTTGATACGATGGTGAACTTTATTTACTTGGACATTCTGACCGACCCCTTAGTTCTTTATTGGAGGCAGGGAAACCCCTCTAAGAGTTTGGGAGAGATAGGTTTCCTTTTTATTTTTGTCTAAATAAAAGTCTTTGCCAATCACCATGCCACCATTGTGTCAGACTCGTACTTCTGCACCCTTACAATTGCCATTTCATACTCTTGCATTCCTCGATGCTGCAGCCAACTGCAGGCCACCTTCAATAAACCTATCGGCTTGTGGGTGATATAGTGCAGTGTGGTTAAGTTGTATGCATTTGATTATTAGCCATTTCTTGGGAAGCGAACTGGATGCCAATGTTGGTAAGGTTTTGAAGGGATAGACTACTATTTGCCTGTCTAAGTGTCTTATTTGGGCGTGTGGCATTCATGCCATAGACACTAGCATTCACAGTGACAAAGGTGCACATTTCTGCATTCTGAGGATTTAAACATGGTGCATTGGATAGTGCCAATTTTATGTCTTTGAATGCTTCTTGCATTTCTTCAGCCCCTGTAAACTCTTGACCCTTTTATTGTCTCCTCATTTTGTCTGTTCTGGTGGGAAAGTTCAGCATGAACTGGCATAGTACACTGTAAGCCCTAGAAACTATTTAAGCTTTATTGATCAGTCTCGGGTTCATTGTTAATTGCATCTTTCGAGACTTGATTGGGTTTGATATCAGCGCCATAGATGGCATAGCCAAGATAACCAACTTGCTCTTCAAACAAATGTCACTTTTCCTTTTACAGTTGAGACCTTTGCTGTTCATACGTTTGAGAACTTGATGAGCACTTGGCTGTCATATTGTGCTGTCTCATCATAAATGGACATGTCATCGGCAAGAGTTTATAAAACTCTTGAGATAATTTAGCAAGTGGTGAATCATTCCCTAAAATGCAGGTGTGGCAGATGGAAGAACAAATGACATTCTATTAAATTGGAATACTCTAAGGGGATATCTGAAAGCGGGTACGTATTTGGACTTTTCAGGCATTTGGATCTAATAGTATGGGTTGCACATATTTTTCTTTGTTTTATTTCAATTATTTTTTTAATGTGTGAACCTGATCCGAAGTTATTGGAGTGCATAACAGAACTAAAACTGACTTAATGGAAGGAAGTTATAGAATGAAAACATTTTAACCAGGAAAGAGAAAAGTTTTAAATATTTTCCAAAGAATAAGGAGGGCTAGAGACACTCATAGATTAGGAGGGCAAGAATTCCAAATTCTTGGAATTGAGATATAGCAGGCTTGTTTGGAGGTTCTAGCTTTTCCATCTCTGGGAATAATCACATTGAAAATCTCCTTTAAAATCTCCTTACTTCTGGTTTGGTGGAACACACACCACCTCCAACCTGTCATTTCTCAGCCAAATAAGTTTGCCAATGCAGTTCAATGGCCTTTAAGTACGGGCAGAACGGACAATTTTGAGACAAATCTCAGCTCCCAAAGGGAGCCAGTGCAACTTAGGCAAGACAAGTGAAATAGGGCTGAACTGTCTCTTCCTGACCATGAGTTGAGCAGCAGGAGAAGAGGATTTCAAAGGATGAAGGGCACATTGTTAAGCACCAAAAAGTAATATGTTACCACAACTAACTAAAGACTGCACTACATTGCAAAATATCTTGGCGCAATTAGAGTTTTTACCTTCCATAACAAAGACAGCTGGAAATTTGCACTTTTGAGATTTATTGATGATGTGATCTTTCATAGTCAATTTGCCATCATTATTAAAGTCTAATTCTTTGGCGGCATGAGTTAAGTTAAGACAGCAACCTTTGGTAGTTAAGTCACTTAACCAAGGTTGGATCATGAGAATTTTGGTAGCGCTAGAAAAAACACAAATTCAGTCTTGGAAGCATTACATATCAGAATCGCTAGTGACATCTGGGGTTCAACATCATTTAGATAATTCTTACGATTGAAAGCAAACTTTGCAGTACATCTAGGCCTCTTTAGCGTATTGGTGGATAATAATGTTGTGGATCTGCACAATATTGTCAAGCAGTTTTATGTAGAGATTGAAAGGAATCAGGGACAAATGTATCTCAGATGGACACCACAAAGACTCGCAAAGGCGTGGATTGAATGGTTGTACACTGAATGGCTTTATGGCTGCATGTTTGGTAACAACCAATTCAGTTCAATACCAGCCCACCAAGGCCCATCTGCTGGATAAGATTGACAGAAAGGTTTCATGAGATACTGTATCAAAAGCTGCAGATAAGTAAGGTAGAATCAATAAGCAAGATTTTTCAGTGTCTAGGATATGATGCATGTCATCCAGTAATTGAGGAGTCAAGGACTCAGTGGTGTGATGGCATTGAAAACTAGATTCTATGTACGCAACAGATCATGTTCATGTGTATGATCAAACAGCTGTATGCCCACAACTCTTTTAAGAATTGTTCCCATAAAAGGAATACTAGTAAAAGGCCAGCTATTCCAACAATCAGAAACTCTTGAGGGTATTTTCAGAAGAGGAAAAACAAGACCTGTTTTAAGGCCTGAAGGAGAGCTACAGTAAGCTATAGAGGCATTCACGCCAGAGCACAAATACATAAGTGCACACATTTTTTCTAGATTTTAGCTGGAATAATACCATAAGCATAAAAAATAGGTTTCATCACAATTGGAAGGTGGCATGTGAGTCACTAGACTTCAAATCAAAGGTACATCATTAAGGGATGGACAATGAGCACAAAGGAGAAAGGAAATAACAGAGACTTTAGTCTGTAATTCATTTTGAATCGAGGCCATCTTATCAGTTAAAAATATTGATACTAAAGCACCTTTCGATGGAGTACTGTACCGTCATCTTGGGAAGAGAGTTAAGGCATTGCTTCACACTAGCAGTAGAGATTTGATTTATATAGAAAAATGATTTGGGTTTGATAATGAATTGTTATGTTTACTGCATACTTGGTGCAGAGTTGTAAGGTTCATTTCAGATTTTGATTTCTCCCAATGTTGCTTCAAATGTCAGATCATTTGTTTATTAGTATTTAAATTGGTATCGTGGATTGGAAGGGTGTTTAGGATTTTATTTATTGGGTTTTTATAAGAGATTCCTCTTCAATTGTAGTGGGTTTATCAGCCACAACGTTAGTTGACAAGGAGAAGTTAAGAAATAGCTAATCTATGTTAACAATCCCTAGAATCAGAATTGACAGGGAGCTAAATCACGTTTCAATATCAGAGACAGATACAGAGTTAAAATGTAGGTTAAAAAACATAGAGACTATTTGCTTATGGAGCTAACTTGCTAAAGGTGTTGGCTTTTCCATGACTCAATACTAGTTTCGAAATGTTGGGCAGTCAGTGAAAATGTCTTTGTTAAGACTGCATAAATCTATGCTGAGTCTTTGCTTGCAGGTGTTACTGGACTGGGCCATTCCGTGGCTTTGACTAGCTCGATGTTTCCCTCTTTGACCATGTGATTTAGTATTTCAGTTGTTCTTGTAATTAATCCCTGGCGATCATAGGGACCTGTCTTACTTTGTGTTTAATGGGGGTCAGCTTGGGTGTCAGCTTTATGAAAGGAATAGCCCTTGACACACCTCATGTCTTTACTGAAGACACTTTCATTTTTCTTGACCGTGTCCTTCCAATAATGCAGACCTAAGAGTACACCTATTCAGATAGCTTAATTTGGAATGCTCTATGTTCATGACAGCCAAAAATTGGAGCCACTTCATCAGTCATGTATGCTTCTAGCAGAGCGATTCTTGAAAGTGTGAGTGCATTTAGTGTAGCCCAATAAACTTTTTTTCCTGCCTTGGCACATCCAATGTCTGATTTGTGTAATCTTTTATTGACTTGTTCTAAACATGTTTCTATTGTGGTGACTGGTTGTATGGTTAAGCCTGCGACTGAGAAATAACAGTTGTTGTAACAATATGATGTGTTTATGCTACTCAACTTTCAAAATTATTTAATCAGTTCAAAAGTACTTCTGGTGCACATGGGGAAGGCCCTAGGCTACCAGACCTGTAACTTTTCAACAAAATGCCCATTAAACATAATGTAGAACCCAATGGCACTCTGATCGGATCAAACCTTCCTTATGGTTGTCTATCAGTTAATAAGATAAAATCAGACATTTCATACCTCAAAAATAAGAAAACAGATGCACAGTAACTAAAGTTGAAGAGATGTTTATTTACTCTTTATAATCCATAAGCTTGCCAGCTCATGGTGCTTCTTATTTAGCAAAAAATTCAAAATGGCAGCAAATGACGTGGCACATGACATCATGCCAGGTATAGTGTGATGTTACACGCCACGGCAGACACATTTAGCCATCTTGCAATGTGTACTTGTGTTTACACTATAGTCAATAAAGACTCAAAAAGCATTACCAGCATCTAAAACATATAATTGTCTGTCAAAGTTAGTTACGTGCCACCATTTTGAGATTTAAGTACAAGCGCGAGGCAGGACACTGGTTTTTCCAGTTTGCTGTGCCTCACTGCTTGAAAAAAGTCACTGGGCCTCATTAGGAGTTGGGTATCTCGGCAGTAAATCTGCAGAGATCTTTTTTTTAGTCTTGTGGTTAGTTTATTATAAACATTTCACATCTTAAAACACATCAAAACCTAGAATTCATCATTGTCCCCAAAAAGAAAAACATCTTAAAACACTTCACAATTTAAAAAGGATACCTAGATTCAAAGCCCTCAACTGGCCCAATTTACAAGTTCCAAATTTTGTCCAAAAAGTGTATGCCCGCAACCACACATTGCGGTTTCTCTCCCAACAACAATAAGCTCCACCTCTCATCTACGGACAATGTCCTCACGTTTTCAAGAAGGCTCCTGTCCTGAGCCCCAGTTCACTGCAGTCACCCCCCACCTGAGCAGGAGCTCACCGGTGGTCACCACGCTGCAGGAGCCGCCTGGAGAGATCATGCTCCAATTCGCCAGCAAGGTAAGCTGCTGGACACATTGCACGAGTGTCAGCATGCCCCTTCCAGCCGAGCAAAAAAGAAATCATCTTTCCATTTTGGCAGTACAAGCTTAATTCCCTGCTTCCTCGTACGATCCAGACCGCACCATTTGGGATACCTATCCTGCCTTCCCCAACATCTACAAAGAGCAGCATCGGCTGCAACGAAACGTGTGCCCTCCTCAAAATGGCCGCCAAGTTTCTTGGTGCCTGACCCCCAGCCACAACACCAATCTGCCTGGCTGCACACGGATTGGCTGCAGCAAACGCTATCAGCCAACCAGCCTGCACCGGCAGGCGAGCGCCGGCCCACCGGAGTAAGGCCCGGAAGAAGGCTCCTGTCCTGAGCCTGTCCAGTGCTACCAGAGCACAGGGCCAGGACCCCTGGTCGATCGTCATATGCAGCCTACCTATACCTATGGAAAGACTATTAAAACATGGTAAGCCCACCCGCGGCTCATTCATAAGAGACTTCCACCGTATCTGCTCGCTATACTAACACTATTTACTAAGTAATTGTTAAACCCGCATTTTTGGTCATGCCTCAGTGCGCACGCTGACGCCGCAACATACTGCGAACTCTACTCAACCTCTATCATCACTGCATACTACCCCAATACCTGCTTAGCACTACCAGGCTCCACCACCCCATTACGCAAGGGATATTTAACTCGAGCCGGCATTCCCTTTAATAAGCTCCTTCATACTGCAACTTCAGTATTAGGAAAGTTACTGTGCCCATGTTAAACCTTACCTGGTGTGCCCTTACTAATCACAGATCCGCTGTACCTCTGCGATTACTGTCCCCCCTTTGTGTTGGCATATGCAAACTATAATTTATGCTCACCCATGATTAATTTGCCCTATCTGCATTTAGATGATGTTCCATGCATTGTTAGCTTCATTGCCCATCTGCATTAATTTGGCGCTCCATGCATTTCTAGTCGCTTTGCCTTATTTGCATTTAGATGATGTTCCATGCATTGTTAGCTTCATTGCCCATCTGCATTAAGTTGGCGCTCCATGCATTTCTAGTCTCTTTGCCTTATTTGCATTTAGATGCTGCCCCATGCATTGTTAGCCTCATCGCCTTATTTCACGGCCATATTCGAATCTAGTTGACATTCTATGTACTTCAGCCCCCCTACCTCACTTGAACTTAGATGGTACCTCATGTATCTTAGTATCACTGTCATACTTCGAACCTAGACAGTGTTCTATGCATCTCAGCCAGGTGGTAAACACTGCCCTGAACACTGAATCTAGGTGCCCCTACCTGCATTCTGATTGCTGTGCCTCTTGCCTCTCACTGTTAAATTGAATCTAGGTGCCCCTACCTGTATTTTCACTGCTGTGCCTTCTCGCCTTCACTACTAAATCATACCTAGGTGACCCCTAGCACTACTTGCGATTGTAGTACCCTTGCCCTCTCCCTCTACACGCAGGTAACCAGAACGATTATCATGTACAACAGCGCGCTCCTCCCACTGTACTATACTTTACTTGTCGACTTCCCCAAGTCATGCAGCTAACCACCTCACCATCTCATCCTAAACCTGAGCACCTCTCTCTCAGTCTTGCTCCCCTCTGCCCATGATGCCGCTCAGAACGAGCCCGCCAGTTTCTGCTAGAGGACAGACTAGCCTATACCTTAATGACCCTGCATTATGGCTTGAACACTTTGCTAAGAAACCTACACCTAACCAACCCTGCCCAGTCCTTCTTAGAAATAAGAGACTAGGCACTAGATTCCGCCTACGTCAATCCCGGAACAACGTCTCTAAGCAAACCTTACTACCCCCACCAGGGCCACCACCTATCATTACCACTTGCAACTCCTCAATTACCGAGGTTAAACTGCCCATGTTTAAGGGCGCCCTTATTAACGCCAGATCCCTCACTGCACATGCACTTGACATAGCTGACCTCATCACTAAGTCTGACCTCGATTTCCTAGCTATATCGGAAACCTGGCTTCATGCTGCCTCTGGCCCCCTACTAGCGCTAGCTCTACCGCCCGACTATGGTATTATTCGTTGCGACCGCCCTACTGCCCACTCTTAGAGGTGGAGGTGTAGCCATCATCCATAAAAATGCGCTTGACCTAAGAGTGATACCTGATGCCAAACTAGCTTCAGCTGAGCTGCTGTCAGTCAAACTAGCACTCTCCCCTAATCAAACGGCCACCTTGCACCTCATTTACAGGCCCCCGGGGCCGGCACCGTCCTTTGCAAGTGAAATATCTACCCTACTTCTGGACAATACCAAAAACAAATCACAAACTATTGTCCTAGGCGACCTCAACCTCGGACTTGGTGACCTAAAGGATCCTGTGGCTACTGACTTGGAGAACATTCTAACGGATCTTGGCCTTACCCTGTACACCCAAGAACCTACTCATATCAAAGGTAGAACTCTTGATTGGTTAGCTGGCTCCAACTGCAATATTAAAGTTCTCAGCAACACTCCTTGTCTATGGACTGACCACCACGTCATAACCTTTAACATCGAAGCCTCCCCATGCCTCCCAACTCCCATAGCCCCAGCACTCCCGACTAGAAGCAAAAAAGATATATCTAAGGAGAAACTCCTCCCGTTGCTTCTCCCAGCTCTCGATATAGCCATCAACACCTGCCCTGACCCTACGTCCTTAGCAGACACGTACAACCAAACTATGCTAACAGCTATTGATTCTATTGCACCTATCAAACTTAGGAAGGCTAAAGTTCAAGCTCACCTCAACTCATGGTTCACCCCACAGCTGAGAGCCCTCCGTAAAGCGAAACGATGCGCTGAAAATCGCTGGAAAAGCCATCCCTCTGACGAGCACAAAGATGGTTTCCTTCTTGCCTCACTTTCCTACAAAGACGCCATCATCACTGCAAAGAAGGAATCCCTTAACAACCGCATTATGCAAGCTGACTCGAACACTAAGGAATTGTTCAAAATCTTAAAAGAGCTTGAAACCCCAGCTGCCCCCCCTGATACCTGCCTGAAAGATAGTAAATGGTGTACCAACATCCAAGCAGCATTACTAAATAAAATTTCCTCACTACAAACGAAAATTAAAGATAAACAGGACAATTTGAAGCGTGACAACCGCGCTCTATCCCATGCCAACGTCCCCATTGCTGACACTACTAACACCACTCCATTTACATTCTCACCGCTCACCATCGCCGAGGTAGAAACATAATTCTCAGAATTAAACCTTCTAACTGCCAAGGTGATCCATGCCCAGCCCCTATTATCAAGGACTCGGCGCACGAGCTGGCCCCATTTATCACTGCCTTCATTAACTCGTCTTTCAAAACTGGTATCGTCCCAGACAACCTGAAGGATGCTTGGGTGATCCCCTTGCTCAAAAAACCTTCCCTCGACCCTAGCATCCCTACTAATTTCCGACCCATTACTACAGTTCCATTTCTGCTTAAAATTCTTGACCGTGCTGCATACCTTCAGATTCAAAGCTATTTGGAATCTAATAACATGCTAGGTCTTCGTCAATCTGGTTTCCGCCCCAGACACGGGACGGAGACTGCGTTAATTGACCTTAAAACCCAAATCGAAATTCTAAAGGATCAGGGCAAGCTAGAATGTTATTACTACTTGACCTGTCGGCTGCTTTTGATCTGGTTAATAACCAGATCCTCTGCAAGCACCTCCATACGGCTGCTAACTTCTCATCTTTGGCAGCAGCATGGATCAAATCCTTTCTGAGCAACAGATCTATGAGAGTCTTTGCCCCATCCGCTGCTGCCGACCCCTCCCCAATTCACTGCGGCGTACCTCAGGGCTCTTGTGTGTCACCTACACTCTATAACATCTTCACAAAACCACTCTTTGATGTGCTTGACTATCTGGGTGTCTCTTACACTAATTATGCGGATGACACCCAGATACTCATCCCCATTACTGGTGATTATCTGGTCGACACTAAGACCCTCAACGATATCTACTTAGTTATCCAAGCTTGGATGGCCCAACACCAACTGTGCCTAAATGATGATAAGACAGAGCTCCTTATCCTGGGCACTGCACAACGCCTGAGCAGACTCGACCCGGCATATCAATCTTTTACTATTGATGGCAATAGCATACGAGTCTCTAAAGATACGAAAACACTAGGGTTCTACCTTGACGCCACGCTATCACTAACTAGACAAACAAATGTGGTCAGATCGGCAGCGGCTTACACATGTAAACTCATTGCTGCCTGCAGACCCTTCCTCACCACATCCAACAGTGTCACACTAGCGAGAACCCTCATCATGGCTAAAATTGACTACTGCAGTGCCCTTTACCTAGGCACTAGTCAAGAAAATTTAAATAAATTGCAAACCACCCAAAACAATGCCATCCGTGCCGCCTTAAACATCCCTCGCAACCACCATATCTCTGAAACCAGATCGGAGTTAAAGTGGCTACCTGTCAAGCAAAGAATCTCACTCAAAGCACTTGCCATCATGCATAAATGTCTGGCCAACAAGGCTCCCATCTATCTCGGCAGTCGACTGTCGCGACACTCGACCACCCGCCCACTAAGAACCGCCCAGTCCCACTGCCTAGCCATCCCTAGATTCAAAATGCAAAAAGCAGGGGGTTCAAGCTTCCCGTTCCTAGCGTCCAAGCTTTGGAATTCCCTCGCAGTTACAATTAGAGCGGAAGAGTCTTTTCACACTTTCAAAGCCAACACCAGATCCTGGCTCCTCAACCAGTCCTAAGACAGCGCCTCTGCCTTTACCTGCTCTTACCCTCTGACTGTTTTTTATTGTGAATACATTGTTTTTGTCCATATCCTGAAATGTCTTGTCTCTGTAAACACTTGCACTGCTTTGCCTGTATCTATGCATCTCTGTATCTCTGCAACTACAAATTGCGCTCTGATGCCTCCGGGCCTGTGGATGCGCGTTACAAATAAATAAAATACAAATACAAATACAAATTAGGGCAGGGCAAGAATTTAACAAGCATTTTATGGATTGCATTGTTTTTGAGTTCTTACAGAATCGACACATGGTTTCTTCCCACACCCCTCAGACCCCTTGTTTCCTGGCAAACAATAGTTCTTTAGTGGGGTATAAATGTAACCTTAGGCGATAGAACTGATTTCGAAGGTACCTGCTGGAAACTTCATCAAGTATCCAAGCACAGTGTTCATTGATCGAGGTTCAAATGATAGGTCTAGCGCCAATTTGTATTGCGTTCTGTGGGTCTGGGTTTCTATCCAATCCTGCCTCTTCAACTTCTGCTTGACTTCACAAGGGTTGCTTGTCAGGGTCACTATAGATATGCCCAAGATGTTCAAATGTGTCATGCAGTTATCATGCCACTTCGTCAAGGGCCATGACAGTTCTTCTTTCCAGGGTGAACTTAATATTTTATATGTGCAGGCAGAATCAGTCATGGACATTTTCCTTTGCAGCAGTAGTGCTTGCCAAAGGAGAAATTAGTGTAAACATTGAAGACTGACTTCGTATCTGATGGCCACTACTGGGAGACTTTTTGGTAGGCCCAAGATCCTCTTCGAAAACAGCCCCCTCAATGTCTCCCAGATTTTCTGCAACAGATTTAAACCAGCCTCCCTTACCTCGTATGTTAAAGCGGGAACAACTTACTGGTTATAAAATGTTAACATTGGGATTAATGTAAATTTGCTGTATCTTGCATGTAGTATAGAACCCTGTTAGGCTAGCATTTTGGTTTTTGATTTAAGTTCTAGAGCCCAAGGATGTTCATTCATGCTCTTGTTATAGCGAATTCCCAAATAAAATATGGAATCCACTTTCTCTAGATGTTCTTGTCCCACCCGCCATCTGAAGTTGGCTCGTTGGCACGTTTTCCACTCAGTGCACCTAGTACCAAGATTTTAAATTATTTTTTGCATTTATCGCTAGATCATCAGAGGTCATATCATTTTGCAATTGATCTAGTCTTCGCTGCAGCCCAATCAGAGTCTGGTCAACCAGGAACAGATCATCAGTGTAGATTAGCCATGGGAGGGGACCCCCATGGATCTTTGGTGGAAAAGCTTTTGCCTGGTTTAAACTAACATGTATTTCTGACAGCTACATGTTGAAAAGTGCAGATGCCAACGGTCACCCTGGCTTTACTCCTCTTTCAGTCTTTACGTCTCTAGATAATGTACCCTGATTATTTAATATGATCCGTACTGAGGTGTTTGTGTGGAAAGCTTTGATTGCTTGGAGCAGATCTCTTGGGCAAATTAAAGATCATAGTTCATTCCACAGTTTCTCTCTATTTACGGTGTCGAATGATTGTTGCATATCAAAAAATGCCAAAAAGTATTTTGATTTGGCCTTGATAGCACCAAGCTTTAGCACATTCAACAGATAGAGACTGAGTTCAGTGCCAACTCCTTTTGTGAAACCCATCTGTTGCGGGTCAGTAACATTCATGCATTACATCAGTCACACTTCTGAGAAAGAATTGCGTTTCAATCATAGCTGAATTTCAGTATAAGTTTAACACCATAATGTATTCGGGGGCACAAATTCACGGAGTTTCACAATGGAGAAGTGTCCACTGAACTAACGGATTTGGATTTTGCGAGTCCAGCACCACCAGTCCCTGACAATTTTTTATCATAGTCAAGAGGCCAGAATAAGGTCTTCCACGCTGACCCTTTTGAGCTGGATTTAAATATGTTGAATAGCCCTCTCGTGTTGGCAGCACATGTAGCCAAGTCTCTTGTAGGCATATGATGTTCTGTGATTTACATCTGGATTGTTAAACGTGTGCAATGCCTCTTGTGTTCCATGACACTAGAGTTCCCAGGACCGGGGCCTACACCCCTTTTACCTAGTACTTATTGGAGACTGCTAGTGCCCTTGCTAATCATGACCAATGCGTGTTGTCTTGGAGGGTCAGTGGAGGGTTTTCCTTCAATGACCTGTCTAGAAGACATGGTGTCGCTGATAAATGCGTCACACTTGACCGCAAGGAACGCTCATCGCTACACTGACAGTGTGGTCCTCCATGCCCTCTTCCGTGTTCCTGGCAGTTACCATGGCAGCTCTGTTAATTCCAGGAGCGTCTAGCCATACTACGTCTACACTGATTACTTTCCTATTGTCCAGGAAACAGAAAATGCAGCATTATGTCATTGTGTATCGCTGCGCACCTTAAAGGAGGATGGAGGCCAAATGCGGGCGCTTCTAATTGTAGTTAGCACTCTTACGTTTACTCGGTGAACTCCAGACTCCTGTTTGACTTCCTTGTTTTTGACCTACAGCCTTCATTCCGACTTTCTCTTTGGATTCCTACTACACAGTACCGTATCTTCTGCACAGAAACCTCAGACCCAATTGCTGTCTTAATGGACTGCCTTCTGGATTACACTTTTCATTGTTTCATATGCTCTCTTGTTGTCTGACCTATGCTTTGGCTCTACGGATTGAGATTGGATTTACCCTTAAATTGCATCCTTCTTGGAAACGGTTCACTTCATGCTATCACAACATGAGATTGAAAAGTGTTGGATTGGTTTAGTGAGATTAACAGGAGACTACTCTTTGCACCGGACTGCCACAAACGCTATGCAGTATTCACAGAAAGCGTATCGCCAATAGTCGTGAGTGCATCCTCTTTTCGCCCTGGGGCAGGTCCATACTAACTGACACTAACATCCCTTTCCTTCCGCTTCTAGCCCTTCTACCAATCCCACTCTTCAGGTCTTATCATAGTGCAACCCAGGGTAGGTTAATTTCCAATACATTTTATAGTGTTCCTGGTCTCTCATTCAGTCCTTCACAACTGCCTTCATATTCTCCAGACATAGATGCCAGGTGATCCCACCAGATGTCCTTCCACTCCTTTTCCAAAACAACGACCAGATGTACTTCAGGTTAGTCCTTCTAGTGTCACATTCAGTATACACTCATTTAGGGTATTCACTAATGCCATCTGTTCTTTCTATACACAGCCTGGCGTATACCTGGGGCCAGATTACAGAAACTTTGCACTGGTGGAATTGCAAAGTTGCACGCTGTTAGTACTAGGGCACAGTTTGTCCTATTCATGAAGACACTGGGACAGGTTAGAAAACTATTACAGCATGATAAGTGCAGGTTGGCATGGTATAAGCACTAGGGCAAAAATTGCCATAGTGCAATAAAGATACATTTTCAATGAGTTTTTTCAGCAGGGCAAAATTTGCCCTAGTGCTAATACCATTCCATTTTAGCACTAGGGCAAACTTTGCCATGTTGCAATAATGAAGTGAAAATGTATCTTTTTTGCCCAATGGAAATGTTGTCTCTGGTGCTTATACCATGCCAAACTGCCCTTGTCATGGTGCAATAGTTTTCTAATATGTCCCATTTGGTTTAAAAAATAGGGCAAACTTTGCCCTAGTGCTAATACCATGCAACTTTGCACTTGCACTGGTGCAAAGTTTCTGTAATATGGCCCCTGGTGGTATCTCCTCTTTTGTGTAAACCTCAGTTTTGCATGTCCAACTGTAAAAGGCAGAACAGGGAACCACCAGGGGGCGCAGAGATGCACTGACGCATCTGCACTAGTCTCCTCCACAGGGCGCCGTTAGAGGGACCTGAGCCCCCCCTCGACCCCCAGGAGTGAGGCGCCGACCCCTCCCGCGGCCCGCGGACACCTCAGGGCCCCTGAACGCCCCAACTCCGGTCTTCCAACTCGCAGATTTCGCCTAGTTCGGGAGCTTGGGAGGTGGAGGGAGAGGGAGCCCCGCCTTCTCCCGCGCCGCGGCTCCGCGAGAAGTAACGGAGAGCCGCGGCTGAGCTGGGGCCCAGGGGAGCGACATCCCGCCGCATTGGCCACCGCGGCTGATCCAGGCGGCTCAGCAGCGGGAAGAAGAGTGAGTTGACGCTTGCTCCTTAAGGCCGGCCTCCCCTTACAGCGGCCTTATACCAGGCGGAGAGGAGCAGCTGCGACCTGTGCGAGGCCCGCGCCGGTGAGGGGCTTCCGGGCGAGGCCACATAGTGCTTTGGGCTTTCTTTCCTCTTCTGGGCCCTGCGGCTTGGACTCTCCTACGGAGCGCGGGGGGCCCAGGGAGTCGGCGTAAGAGCGTACGCAACAGGGGCGGAGGGCGCCATTCTAACTACTGTCCTCCTCCTGGCCTGTAGGGCCATTTTTCTCCGGACGACCCTCGGAGCACAGGCTCCCCTAGGCGGAGCGGACTCTGGGGACACCATACGGTACGAGAGGGCCCCTGGTCACACATCAGCATTCAGGGCAGAGGGGATCGTCCCGGGGGCCACCTAATGCGCCTGCTGCTGGGCTCCACTAAAGTGTCCACCCTCAGGAGTATATGTCACGTAGAGGCATTTCGACGGAAAGCACGGACAGAGAGCGATAGACCCTTGCAAGCCACGGCCTGGAGCTCTGATTCAAGCAACCCGCCGCCCCAACAGTGAGCACGAAGCCTAGGCCCTATACAGTGGAGACCTCTGGTTGCCCTCCCCCCTCTGGAGCAGTGACACAGCCCACTCGGTCCGAAACACTCAGAAAGAGACCTAGGGGAGATGGTCGGGGTGAGCCTATGAACTGGAAGGAGTCCCTGCAGAGATTTAGACATCGGAACCCAAGCCCACCAACCAACCCGGAGATGGCGGCCCCGACTCATCAGGAACTGTCAGACACTAGTACAGTCACTAAAGGTATGGCTGCCCTCTTAGAGGAAATAAGAGGCTTCAGAGCGGACATAGCAGTACGGCTGGACACCCTGGATAAAAAAGTGGACAATATAGAGGATAGGGTCCAAATGCTCGAAAATAACACAGCCTCGAACGACATTTTGGAGACTCAATTTGAAATGCGCCTATCAGAGCTTGAGAGGAGAGAAGAGAAATGCTCCCTAAAGCTTGATGACTTGGAAAATAGGGAACGCCGCTGTAACCTGCGCTTTTTGGGCTTTCCTGAGCGGGAAGGTGAAACGCAAATGGACATTATCAAAGCCGTAAATGCGGTGGTGGGTACTCTTTTCGAAGGTGCAAATACGAACGAACCTACTATTGACAGAGCCCACAGGGCGGGGGCGGCTAACAGAGGCCCCAGATCCATCCCCGTACGATTCCATTATTTCGCGGAGAAAAGCAAAATACTGGAACTGGCACGCAAGAGGGGCCCGGTGGTCTGGGAGAAGGCCCGGATTTCAGTGTATCAGGACCTGTCCGCCTTCACTCTGGCGAGACGTCGGATGTGCTCCCCGCTAACGAAAATGCTCCAGACCAAGGGGGTCCGATACAGATGGGGGTACCCCTTTTCACTTTCTTTCGAATTGGAGGGATACAAATATGCCCTGGTCACGGAGGATGATATTCGTAGGGTGTCGGGAGAACTCCTGGAAGAACCAAACATGGAAGTCGGAGAGCAAGGGAGTATAAGAGAACCGGTTGGCCCGGGGGGGACAAAGGCTCCACGGGAGAGACGTAAAGTCCGAGGCCACAGGAAGTTCAGAAGAGTGGCTCCAGCATCCCCTGGTCAACCAGACACTTGAGGAACCACAGGAGGCTTCATGGACAAGTTTGTACTTTATTTTGAATGGGGGAGCGCTGTAAATGTTTACAATCTAAATGCAAGAGGGGGGTGGAGGGGCTCGAGTTGTTGGTTTTTGAAGAGTTCAAGAGCCCGGAGGGGGGAGACATTGGTGGCCTGGCTCAGCGACAGGATGAAGCCGCTGGATTACCAGGCGTTCGGGGGGGAAGGGGGAGGGGGGAAGAAAATGTTTGGGTTTGTTCAATGGGGTTTAAGCTGGGGCAAGCCAAGTCTTTTGTTTTGTTACGTACATACAATTCTGTCCTTTGACTATAGCAAGGGGCGGGAACATTGCGGGAGCACTGAAAGTACTTGCTTTGTGGAGGGAGACATGAGCCTTCACCATCGCTATAATGGATGATTCATCACAATTTTTGACAGTGGGCTCGTTAAATGTGCGGGGGCTCAACTCTCCCACTAAAAGGTCGCTGCTGGTGAGGGAATTCTCAAGGCTCCGGCTCCACTTCCTATTTGTGCAAGAAACACACTGGGTTAGGGGCAAAGAACCGAAGCTGAGGGCTAAAACAATTGAACAGACGTATGCAGCGTCCTTCTTGGCCAAGAAACGTGGAGTTGCACTGCTGGTCTCTCCTGGGGCCCATTTTGTTCACAAAGCCCAGAGGGCAGACCCGGAAGGGCGATATATCATGGTCAAGGGGGAGGTAAGGGGCCAACTGTTTACCCTGTTTTGTGTATATGCTCCAATCGAGGGGCAAGATCACTTCTGGGTAGGGATGAGAGAGAAGATTATGGCTTTCTCGGAGGGTACTTTATTGGTTGGTGGGGATTTTAACATGGTTCTCAACCCCGAGCGGGACAGGAGGTCGCCCATCCTGTGTCCTAATCAGCGACTCCACAAAAAATTGGCTGAGGCTTTCCAAACAGTTAACTGGGCTTGAGCGATACACACCACAGTAGGCAAGGCCATGACCCCGACTTCACATTTTTTTCAAAGACTCACGCTACATTTTCCCGTATTGATTATATTCTAGTGGACTCCACGCTTCGGGGAGAGGTCACAGACTCGGGGTGGAGGTTGCCCCTTGGACAGACCATGACTTGGTTAGAATAAAAATGGGTATCCCCCCGGCCCCGCCACCAGGCTCCCTATGGAGGTGTAACGATCTTCTACTGCATGACAAAGAAGTACGCCAATCCCTCCTTACAGATATCACAGAATACTTCTCTATAAATGATAATGGGGAGGTTGGGGTCAATGGAGTCTGGGAGGCGTTCAAGGCAACCATTAGGGGCATTCTCATTGCAACAGGCTCGAGGAAAAAAAGGGAGAGGGGCCACGAGGAGAAACTATTGAAGGAAAAGATACAGGCCATTCAACCGGGAGGGAAATTAAAAACGCAAATGTTCCCCGGAAAGTGGGAGGAGCTTCAAAGGTTGCGCTCAAAATTGGCTGACCTTCAGGTGGGCCAAACGGAAAGAAAACTGTCCTTTCTGAAACAGAAGTATATGGAAAAGGGGGAAAAGGCGGATAGAATACTAGCTTGGAGGCTTTGCGAACTCAGAAACAGTAGAAGGGTGAACTCCATCCGCTCTCCGGGAGGGGAATCGACAGCTAGAGATAGTAAAATAGCTGAACAATTTCGGCTGTACTATGAACACCTGTACTGCTCGGAGTACACAGGAGATGGAACCGAGATTGACGACTTCCTGGACTCGCTCCCGATTCCCGGTCTCTCCCCCGAAAAAGCAAGTACACTAGAACTCCCCGTCACCCCAGAGGAGATAATTGACACCATATCCTCATTAAAAAGTGGTACAGCTCCAGGGGATGATGGGTTTACGGTCAAGTTTTACAAGACCTACCGGTCAACGTTAGCCCCATTCATGGCTAAGATGTTTAACTCGGCGCTAGTTCAGGGCTCCCTTCCCCCCTCGATGATGTCGGCCCTAATAGTAGTGCTTCCCAAAGAAGGGAAGGATCCCTCCCAGTGTCAATCATATCGACCTATATCCCTTCTTAACGTGGATGTTAAAATCTTGGCTAAACTTCTGGCGAACAGATTGGCGAAGCTCCTCCCCTCCTTAATACATGGGGATCAGGTAGGCTTTATTCCGGGACGCCAGGGTTCGGATAATATACGGAAGACCCTAGACCTCATGCACGAGACCTCTAGGCAGGGAGTGGAGGGCTACTTGCTGGCACTGGACTCTGAAAAGGCCTTCGACCGTGTCGAATGGCCTTATATGGGTAGAGTTCTTCAGAAAATGGGCCTGGGGGAACATTTCTGTGGGTGGGTCTCAGCACTATATAATGGTCCTATAGCAAGAGTTTTGGTCAATGGTGGCACATCGGAACCCCTGGCTCTGTCCAGAGGAACCCGACAGGGCTGTCCCCTTTCTCCCCTTCTATATGCTTTGGCAATGGAGCCCCTGGCCATAGCGATTAGAGCGGACCAGGAAATCTCAGGGATACGCTGTGAGGACTGCGATTTCAAACTCTCCCTATTTGCTGATGATATCTTGGGTTACCTGACCAACCTCCAGGTTTCACTGCCCAGACTGTTCGAGCTTATAAACTATTATGGTGCATTCTCGGGACTCAAGATAAACGCGTCCAAATCCAGCATTATGCCTATGGGGCTGGTGGATCATGATATTGGAAATAGTTCTGAAATATTAGGGGTAAGAATAGAACGAGAATCCACTAGGTATCTGGGTACCTGCATTCCTAGGGACCTTTCATTACTATACCAGAGAAATTTCCCCGAAATATTGGCCAAGATTAGCAACGATCTCAAAAGATGGGCGCCACTTACTCTCTCCTGGTTCGGGCGTATGGTCACGGTTAAAATGAATGTCTTGCCTCGCCTACTGTATCTCTTCGCGGCCCTCCCTGTGGTGATCCCTGACGCCTTTTTTGAGGCTCTACAATCCCGAGTCCTTCAGTTTATATGGGACGGGAGGAGAGCAAGAGTCAAGTTCTCCACCTTGACCCTTCCGAAATCTCATGGTGGATTTGGCCTCCCTGACTTTAGGCTATACTATAAAGCGGCACAGCTCCGGGTGATGATGGAACACATACGGGAGGATATGAGGACATACTGGACATATATAGAAGATATCCACACCCACCCGAAAAAAGTCAGAGACCTGCTATGGGCCTCCCCCAAAGCCCTCCCCTCCCACCTCAGAACACACCCCACGTTAGCGGCCCTATGGGCTGCCTGGAAACCGAATAAAGATAACAAAGCTCTGTCATCCTGGCCGTCCCCCTTAACATCTCTGTGGGGCCCCCCAGTCAATCTAGACACCAGAGGCTTCCGATATACTCAGGCGTGGTCAGACATGGGTTTGGAGAGGATCTCCCAACTATCACGCGAAGAGGGCTTCATAGACTATGACCAACTATGTGAGGCATTGGGCGACAAATCACCCTCGATCTTCGAGTATCTACGCTTAAAGGGAATTCTGACTCACCCTCGGTGGGCGGACAACCTGAAACGCCCCCTCACCCCCTTTGAAAATGTAATAACTAAAAGTGTCTCTCGGAAAGGCTCTCTATCTAAGTTTTACAGTGCACTGATAGCGGCTAACCTGGAGGGTAGACAACCCTTTAAGCGAATTTGGGAGGATAGGCTGGGCATGACGGTGGATGACCACACATGGAGGGCAATATTCAAGACCATTTTCACGGGTTCTCTGTATACCGCTGCCATGGAGCACAGCTTCAAGATTCTCCATTCCTGGCATCGCTCCCCGGCTACCCTGTCCAGAATGTTTGTAGAGGTATCCCCCTTCTGTCCGAGGTTATGTCTCCAAAGGGGCACGTGGTTCCATATGTGGTGGGGATGTCCGGTTATTCAGGTATACTGGTCGGAACTGCTCAGCTGGATAAAGGACATAGAGGGGTTTTGCCCAACCCTACTCCCCCTGGAAATTCTCCTGGGTACTCTCATGCCGGAGATGGAACAGAACGCATTCCCGAGGGTTATTGGGGCCATGCTGAGGGCGGGGAGGTTAGCATTGGCCCAAAAATGGAAAAGTGCCCTAGCACCGTCCAAGGAGGAATGGCTTTGTAAATTAAGGTCGATTTTCACCTATGAAAAGCTTACAGCAGTGAAAAATGACTCGGTATTGGAATTTACGCAGGAATGGACTGCGGTGCTCCTTCATGATGACTGTGTTTCAATGCGTCTGTAAAAAAAAAAAAAAAAAAAGAAAAAAAGAAAATGCTTTATTATGTATTTCATGTAATCACTCCAGCACCAACCCCAGAGTTAGTTAGGCCCTCAGTCGGCCTTGAATCAAGCAGATCCCACGTTGTCAAAGTTTATGTCAATGTACATAGCGATGTTCGAAGGTGCTCTCGGCAAATGCTATAACCTGCAAAACCTCAAGACTTGGTATGGAGCAAAGTTGGGGGGGTGAGGAGGGGGGGGGAGGGGGATGGGTTTAAAAGATAAAATAAAGTTGACATTTTTGTTTGTTTGCTATATGGCAGGCGGGGATTGCCGACGCACCCTACCTTGTATGTTTATTGTCAATAAAAAAACAAATTTTAAAAAAAAAGGCAGAACAGCGTTTCATAAGAAAGGTTGAGGGACCCTCAGATTGAGGGTTTCCAGAGTTGTCAGGCCAGAACAGCGGTTGAGCCATACCGGACCTACCCGTAGCCTCATGAGTATCTTCTCACCCTCCGTTCTGTAACTACATGACAAAAGGTGACTTTCAGAAGACACACCTCTTGCATTGTGATGGTTTTCAAACCCTGGTTATTTGTTGACATTTTTGGAGGTGGAACAATATCCTCTTCTAAAAAGGCTTGGTGAGCATGAGGTGACATCTGTGTGTGTCTATGAATTTGCTTTTCACCCTCTAACAGTGAATCAATCAACAGTGGACTGTCTTTCAGCTCGTAACCAAGGGGACGTAACGTGGATTTTTCTTCTAACAAGGTAGATTTGACTAAGGATGATTTTACGTGCAGTATCACCCAATCGGCTCTCGACTCTTTGACGAATTCAAAAATGTGGATTTCATTAGAGTTAATTAGTCTAAGCATGGGGCAGAGTGTAGTAGTTGAGGAATTGTTCTCCAATTCAAAATTACCTCATCTTCTTGTGATGGAATAGTTTCCAACTTTTTAGAGCTTGTCAAGAATCGATTTTTCATTCTCATTGGAGTTTCAGACTTGGGTTGAAATCAGTCAAAGGGCCTCATTACGACCCAGGCCCTAAGTGTTTAACGGCGCCATAAAAGGCTGCAGCGACGTTAAACACTTAGTGCCTAATTACGAGGTCCCTTTGCAGGACCCGACCTTAACGGCTGGTTTTTCCAGCCGTTAAAGTAGGGACCCGCAAAGGGACTTTGGTGCTAATAACGGTAATGCAATTTGCGGTACCGTTATTAGCGCCTTCCCCATTCCCATTGAGCCCTATGGGGCAAAAATGGGAATGGGGAAGGGCCATGGCGGCATGGGGAATTACCGCCCCACCAACCTCGGAATGGGGTGGTAATTCCCCATTCCGCCATGGCGGACACCGGCATGGACCATGGTGCTAACAGCACCATGGTCCTCCGCCTGGGTCGTAATGAGGCCCAGAGTCTAGATAGGAGTTTTTGTCTGCTGACTTTTTCGCTCGTGGCTGACAAGTAAATGTTTGTGTCCTAGCTCTTGGGTCCATAGCATTAAAATCCTCCCTCTTAGGTTCTGCCATGTTGCTCACTCTGTTAGTCTGTTGTGAGTTGTGAAGCACTGAGTTCTGTTTTAGATCAATCAAGGGCCGCTTTTGTGATAAGGTTTGAAATACAGGCGAGGGGACTTTTCCACCTTGGCTAGGTGTATGATCATCTGGATGACTGTGCGAGGGATCCTCTCTACTAAAAGGATTTAGAAGAGTGGGTGTGAGTCCTCTTGGGTCCATCTGTGTGACTGTTGCCTGAGGCCTCTCAAAGGTTCTCTCATCTTCTTCTGAATGACATGATAATATCTCCATGCTGTCCTGATCCACTGTATCATCGATTCCACTGTCTTCCGGGCATTGGCCCTCATTACGACCCTGGCGGAGGTCCATGGTGCAATTTGCACCATGGACCATGGCGCAGAGCTGCCAACTCCGCCATGGGGGCTGGCGGACTTACCACCCCATTCCGACCTTGGCGGGGCGGTAAATCCCCAATCCCCATTTACCCTTCCCCATTCCCATTTTTGCCCCATAGGGTATAATGGGAGTGGGGAAGGCGTTAATTACGCCACCGTAGATTACGGTGGCGTAATTAACAAGAGGTCCCGTAGCGCCATGGATTTTTCCGCCCGGAAAATCCGGGCGTAAAAATCACCATGGCGCTACGGAAAGTCGTAATCTGGCGGAGAGGTACGCCATGCATTACGCTGGCGTAAACCCCTCTCCGCCAGGGTCGTAATGAGGGCCATTGTGTGTTATGTTCCACATCAGTATCTGTAACCAGCACTTGAGATTCTTGAAATGTGTTGTTCAGATTTATTTCTGGGGCTTCATTGTCCAAAATCTTGGTCTTTTCTCTTCTCATTTCTGGAAGACGAATTCTAGGTTGAGGAGGCAGAGCAGACAGGTTGCGTAAAAAAGCTCTGGAGCCATTTTGATTTAGTTTTTTCCCCCTTGATCGTTTTTTGTTTTTTCTTTGAATTTGGCAGTTCTCCTTTCTTTGAGAGTTGATTTCCACAATTCTGTTGTTTTGTGAAGGCTGAAAACACCTCACTGTTGGTTTTGAGAAGTCAAATTATTAGGAACCCCACTGCGTGTCATCTCCTCAACTACACCCAGGGGCTCCTCTTCATCCGTAATCTCAGATATTGCGTCTACATCAGGAGCCAGCCTGTGATCCTGAATTGTGTCACTCAGTGTGTTATCCCGTCAGAGTCTCATTTAATTTCTCCTCGTGTTATGCTCACCTGGTCTCCATGGGGCGTTGCACGAAGCTGAGCGATGAACGTCTGCATGCGTCTCTTCCTGTCCCACTACTTCTCTCACGCTTGGGCGTTACCCTTGAATGAACGGAGATGTTAACTTGCTGCGTATGGTGGGCAAGACTCCCACCTCCCTCAAACCTCCAACCGCTTCACTCTGTGCTTATGTCACACCTTAGGTGTTTTAACAATGGGCTCTCCGTCCTGCGTCTGAATGCAGGGGCGCTTTAATGTTCTTAGGCACTTTCACTGGATCTAGTTCCGTCACTGATCCTACGGCCTGTAATGGAATCCAGACCAGCTGTGTAAGTAAGTCTTAGTACCAATTGGTTCTTGGTAACTGTTTTTGCTTAAAGTGTTCTTTTGTTGCCAAAGTTTCACTATTGTCCTTATTGTTTTGCAGGAGCAGTTTTGGAGATGCCAGATTAAGGAATGGACCCCTCACTGCGCCGCTGAGCACTATTTATGCAGGTGGGTGTTAGTGCGTGAGCGCGGCGTCTAGATGTATTTTAAAATGGTTATTTCTATTGCGCGGCTAACCTGGTGTCTCTTTTCCCTTCCTCTGCAGGTGCGGTGATGCTCAGAACTGAGCTATGTGTGCCTCCATGTTCACTGAATCGTCATTCCACATGGTCAAATAGTATGAGTCTGGCTCTAGGAGGGCCTCTGAAAACGTTTTGTGGCCTTTAAAGTCCCAATGGAAGCCTGCAACTGGGAAAGACTGGTCTGGCCCTGAAGACTGGGGGCATGCATAATGACACCTCGGCTGCTTAGTATGGGTGTTAAAATCTATCAAACCCAGTTTGATTTTCTCGATCGTCTGAGTTTGGGTTTTTGTTATGTGTGCCAGTTTGTTCATCCTTCTCGTCCATCGCAGTGTGCCCTGTTTTCGCTGTACCCTGCATGTCTTTGAATCGTCCTCTCAACCATTTGATTGAGTCAAGTAGGGTCTCCATCATTACCCCCTTGTCCAAGAGATCACCACTCGCCAAATCACAAAGTCCTGACTGCCACCTAGCTGATGTTTCTGCCTCGTGGTCAAGTCGAGCTTGGACTGTTGACGTGAATGACTCCAAGAAGATCATTTTGGTATGCATCATGGTGAGTAGTGTGGCTTAATCTTTAAGGTTGTCATTGAGGGATTCATATGTTTTCATAAATGGAGCCAATGAGATGGTGAGAGCAGCCATAACGTTGTTATGAATTTGAATGCCTGCTGCTACCAATAACTGGGCTTCATTCGTGGTCGCTTCCAACGGTGATACCCTGCTACTTGAAATGGACATGCTTGATGAATTAGATGAAGTGGATGGGCTCAGAACTTCTTGCCCTTGAATAGTAGACTGGGGCATTGATTGATTCAAGTCAGTGTTCTGGGCTCTGAGAGAAGGGCCATTTAGATCGGTACGTGACTTTAATGACTCCACATTGTTCACAGGAGCTGCATGTGTAGCTGGAATAGAGGCATGCTGCTTATTGTTTTTCCGTTCACATGAAGGCATCCCAGGAGTATTTAGACCCAGGCGGAGTTTGATTTCTGCAATGTCCCTTGCAAGCCTCCACACTTCGTTTCCCTTCTGTAGTATTCAACCTCTGACTTATAAGAGGAGGTTGTGCAGAATGTGTATTTTCCAAAAGGAGCCCCAGGGACTGGGCGGGCGCCAGCATGGACACGGGCACAGGTACAGGCACAGACATAGGTGCAGGCAACATACCCGCTGCTACTATGGAGGCGCCCATCTCCGGCTCCGATTCTCGGCATTCTCCATTCTCCACCTTAGTCAGTCCAAATGTTGTTAGGGGAGCTGCGCAGCTCAAAGGGGGGTTTGCCACCACCTGGGCCACGTCAAAAACACTGTCAGCATCTAGCAGTTCAGTGTCAGTCACATCCAAACCATCATTTACAGGAACATTTGGCAAAAAGTGCAAAACAGGGAGCAAGACGTCACCTCCAGCTCTGTGTGCGACTCCGACAAGGGAGTATCCTGCAGGTGCTGTGTGTTGACTTTGTGTGCGGGGTCCGGTTTGTTCCACGGCTAGCATGGTAAGAATGGAGGAAATAAAGCAACAACAGTCTCAGCCTGACAACCTACCGAAGTCATGACCAGGGCATGACTGGGGCAAGACTGGACTCAGCGTCAGACTCACGTGCCGGCGCTACGCACCTCTCAAAGGTTATATACGGAAGTGCAAATCATTAAAGACACAGTAGGTAGCTGAAGTGAACGAGCAACAGGCAGCAGGTCAATCTGCCAGAATGGATAGGCGAGTCTGGACTCAGTGTCAGACTTAGGCGCCCACGCTGTGCGCCTGGCGAAGGTTAAATAGGGAAGTGCAACTCCTTAAAGACACAGTAGGTAGCTGAAGTGAACGAGCAACAGACAGCAAGTCAATCTGGCAGAATGGATAGGCGAGACTGGACTAATCTTCGGACTCACAGAATTAACGTTACTGCCGCTTGGACCTGCACAGTTATCGCTGGATTACACGTGGTGGTCGATGTTAGTCCCCATTAATTGGAGGCCATAGGACTCCATGGGGATTTCAGCGGAATTACCGATGGTGGTAATTCTGCCGATTTTGCTGTTTATTTTGGCAGAAGGGTAGCAGATTTTCCTCCAGCTCTTAGCTGGAGGTAGATCCTCCACCTCTCCGCCAAACTTGTAATATGGTGGTGCGGGAATGCAGTTGTAACATGGTGGTAACAGAATTACCACCACGTTACCACCCAATTTTCCAGCACCGCCATACTCAAAATGAGGCCAATTACCTTTTACCACATAGGGTAAGACTGTATTATATGGAACAATGGAAACAACGTTTCTCATTTATAAAAACAGTTACATTGAGATAGAATATAACACAGATCACATTTTCTGTAGGAAACCATTACAATGGTCATTAATTGAGTATTGAAAAGACTAGCAGCTGACAGCTGGCAAATCTGACTAGTTCCCATGAGTATGGTCAGGAACAGCTTTTTCCCAAATGTACTGTTGGCTTTTAGTATGTTTTTTAAAGTTATAATAACAAAGTTGGGGATTCTTGAAAAATAAGGTTAGTGAATGAAATATTGTCTTAATTCGATATGTTAGGATTAGTGTTACTTTAATGGTTTATTTTCCTAATAGGCAATAGTAGCACTTTTTAAAATTATTCTCTGGGAAGACAGTTTATACTTTTCCTGAAGAAGGATAGAATAGATATACGAAACATGTTGTATTACACATTTGTGGATCTGTTTCTCGAGAAGAACTGTTGATATATGAAATAATTTCTGACATTATTTTTGTATTGCACTTGCACTGAATGATTGATTGTAATTTTTGTAAAATAAGAAGCACCATAAACTGAAAGTTTATGGATTGTAAATAGTAAACAAAAATCTCTTTAATTGTTGTTACTGTGCTTCACTTATCTTATCTTTGAGATATGACATGTATGATTCTATTTTATTAACTGATGGACAACCATAAGGGGGGTTTGATAAGATTAGACTGCCATTGGGTTCCACATTATGTTTAATAAGTTAAAGACTGAGTCAGCTCCACCTGACTGCTTGTGTGATTGCAAAATATGCCTTACTTCTGAACAGCCCCTGCCTAACTGCCACATATATTCCCTCACAGAAAAGGAACATTCTGAATGAAAGAAATATTTGTCCGATCTCCTGGATCGAGTCTGCATCTCCAAATCACCTGCTCGGGCCCCCTTATTTTTCATCCCCAAGAAGGAGGGAACACAGTCAGCCCTGCATAGATTACTGCCAGTTAACTGTGATCATCGTTAAGGAGCACTACCTGTTACCCTTAACTTGTGACATCCAAGAATCTCTGGGAGTGGCCAAGATCTAAGCCACCCTGGATCTATGAGGCGCATACCATCTAATACAGATTAAAGAGGGTAATCAATAGAAGAACACTTTTAAGGCCTCAATGGGTCATTTTGAATAAAGGGTCATATTTGGACTCAGCAATGCTTCAGCGGTCTTTTAACGATTCATGGATTCCATCTTCGCAGACCTGCTGGGGCTATCTGTATGGGTGTACCTGAATGATATTCTTATTTTTTCCTCGTCTCTGGAAGCCCACACTTCCCATGTTCAAAAAGTCATCAGACACCTAGAACCAACAAACTGAGAACTGTACACAAATAGATGTTTTTCTATATAATCAAACTAAGTACAACCGATTACTCAATAGTATCCAATTACTTAACAATTAAGTCAAACAGAATGACCGTCCTCCTCTCCAGTCTGTTTCCAACATGAGGTGCTGTAGGCAAAACATCAGACCATTCAAATGTCAGAAAAAAGGCTTCACTGTAATCTTAATCGGGTTCAATCTACCGCTAAAATTTGACACAATATAATTCACACTTACTTGTAAATAGAAGCTTTTACAGCCAAGTATTAGTCTCTCCCAATTCAATTGTAAAACATTGTAAAACATTCTGTTCTGTGGGTGTAAACAAATATGCCCGTTATTACATTTACATTGGACCAGTAACACCCAGTAATGCACACGTACTCCAAAATGCGCAAAGAGTCTTTTGTGACTTCCTTACTGTTGTGAAGTGCTTGTCTGAGTCTGCTGTAGTTTCTCATGTGCCTGGTGATGTCATGCGAGTGTCAGGTGGAATGTTGATGTATGAGTGAGAGAATGCTTTGCTGAGTGTTCTACATAGAGTGAGTTGGTCCCTCCCTTCCTGGCTGATGGGTGCCGGTGCTTTGTCTTACCTGATGTTTTAGTGTCTTGCTTAACATGTAACTTAAGATCTGGAAATAAACGTACAAAGAAGCAACATAAGAAAGCGTGTGACCAGCTTTTCTACACCTACCTTAATTAACAGATGCAGGATACCGGAATCAGGAACCGGCTGTAGAAACAGCTTCCTGTCCTGAACCCGCATGAAATACTGACAGTTGTGCAACACGTGACACTCGTGCCACTTGTGACATCCAACGTCATCAATTCAGCATGAATCAGCCTCTCGATCATAGCGGTGGACACCTTTAAGTGAAATTCAATCTCTCTCCAATGATATGAAACCATACATCATTTCCCATGAACATGGTGCATTTAAGGGTAACACCATTAATACTGTTATGAACACAGTTCACACCTTCATTGCTCCAGGTGACACCTCTCTGGAACCCTCATATAACGCTTCTAGTAATACAATTGTCTTCATGTAATACCACAGACCCTAACCACATTTGTATTGTACAACCAATACTAAACAACATATCAGTCACAGATTGAGTAACCACTTTAGAGTAGTACAGAATGACCCGGCAGCGGCCATCTTTAGTGTATATTTAAGCGCCTAACAAACTCCACCGTTAAGCTATAATGTTATGCTATAGTTAATACCAAAATTAAGGTGGCAGAATTCAAAAATAGATTACCTGATTATACCGGAGTCCAATATGCCATGTAAAGTTTAGCAATGTCCTTGTCATTCTGTCACTTACTGGCTATAGGAATCACCATTTTTGTCAGTGTTCGTCTGTTCACAAACATCATTATAATAATGAACCTGTCATCTTTTCGATATTGTTACACCACCCAAAATCAGCAACACTTGCACATTAGGCTGTATAGGTTATCATTCAATATGTACCATTCCATTTAACATGTGGTTATAAATATTCACAACCCATAGTTAATGATGTCCCTTCCCAGGTTGTATTTGCCACCATATCGGATAAACACCATTTCCTTGCATACATTTCATAGAAAACAAGTCAAATTGAATTCTAGATTCATCCCTCTGGGACTCCAGGCTTCTAATCGCTCCATCCAGAATATCTCCTTCTGGTGAAGTAAAGTGTTCAGATCCCCTAGTCACTTGGGGGACCTGACCTGCTCTAAGATGATGAACTTCATTTGGGCTATAGTGTGATGTGCTGCTTCAAAATGTTGCGCTACCGGTGAATGGGTCTGACGGGTTCGCACATTCGACTTGTGCTCCGTCCACCTTGTTTTGACTTTTCTCATAGTTAAACTGACATGAAAGATGTCGCAAGACATCTAATGTCGTGGATGACATTTGTCGAGTCACACGTGGTTGTATGTCTTAATTTAATCTTTCTGCCATTGTACGAATGATTCATGTAATTGCCTTTTATGATATCATGGCAATGCTGGCAGTTGTTACATGATAATGGGCCCTTAACTGGTCTCTTGTGGTTTATGTGCGGTATATTCTGCCCGAATCAAATAATCTCTCTCTGACTTGCTCGTCCTGTATGCAACACTTAGAGGCTGTTCAAATAACTGAGCAAGAATTGGATCTATTTTCAGAGCATCCCAATTCTTGGGGCCAAATAATTCATAAATTCAAGAAATTGTTGCAAGGTGTCAAGGGTGCCTCTCCAGATGCCAAAAACATCTTTGATAAATCTGTATAGACACTTCAGATGACTCTTCCATCTGGCACTGTTCAGGAGAAACGCCTCCTCAAGGTAAGACATATAGGTGTTCGCGTAGCTAGACGCCATGGCAGCACCCATAGAAGTGCCTGAAATCTGAATGAAAATTCTGTCTTCAAACTGAAAAACATGGTTTGACAGTACTAGCATTAACATACTTAATACAAAGATCCTGTTAGCAGTACAATTCTCTGCAGATAATAGAAGCCATTGCACGGCTTCTAAGCCTGCTGTATTTGTTATGTCACATGTTAGGGCCCTGAGAGTGTTGATAACAAAAATGTGCCCTTATTGGAAACAAACCCCCTATTTACCTTTAGCGCAGTGACTAAAGCTGACATTTCTAAGGTGCTGTTTAAACTTAAACCCACCACTTGCAAGGGAGATATTTGCCCTGCATCGGTTGTCAAAGCATGCTCGCTGCAGTTAACACCACTCATCACCAAGGTTTTGAACTGCTCATTTCAGGAAAATGCTGTCCCTGCCTCAATTAAGCAAGCATGCATTGCCCATTGCTAAAAAAGCCATCATCGTATCCAGATCAACCGGAAAACTACCATCCTACTTCTAACATACCCTTCCTGCTCAAGATTCTTGACAAGGTCGCATACACCCAGATACAGGACTTTTTGGAATCACATAACATACTAGGCCTCAAGTAATCAGGTTTTAAGAGTGTTCATAGCACGGAATCCACCCTGTTAGATCTGAAGGCAAACATCCTGAATTGCTTCGAAAAAGGTAGCACAGTACTTCTGATGCTAGTTGATCTATCCGCTGCCTTTGATCTGGTGGATCATGCAGTACTTGTCGCCAGGCTTGAGAACTCAACACACTTTTCTTGTGAGGCAACGGAATGGGTAAATTCGTTCCTTTCTGGGCAAAAAGCGAAAGTATTTAACGAATCAATGGCAGAGGACTATCTGGTCTCGTGTGGAGTACCACAGGGGGCATGTATATCACTCACACCTTTCAACATCTATACAATTCCACTCTTTGAGATGCTAGAAGTAAAAGGGGTGATTTTTGCAAACTACATGGACGACATGCAATGCCTGATTGCATTTTCTGGGGACTATGTAAAAGACACCAATAGTGTTAATAACATCTTTGACCTAATGGAATCATGGATGGTAAATAATTGCCTTGCTATCAACAACACATAAACAGATCTTTTGATTGCTGGCACGGCACCCCAGCTGCGGAAGCTAGAGGAGGAGTACCAGTCCTTCATCAATGGAGGTTGCTCCATTGCCACGTTACCCAAAGTAAAAACTCTGGGTGTCATCTTGGATCAGGAATTGTCTATGAAGCCCTACATTAATCTGGCTCAGCCTACCATTTAAAGCTTCTGGCACAACTAAGTCCCTTTATTAGCCACTTGCATTGTGGCACCCTTGCTAGGACAATTATTGGGGCTCGGCTGGACTACGGCGCACATCTCCTGCAAGGCATTAGCAAAAATAAAATGTCACGCCTACAGGTGATTCAGAACAATGCAGTTCGCGTTGGGGAGGGATTGCGGAAAACCGATCACGTCTCTGACGCCAGAAGGGCGCTGCACTGGTTACCAGTGGAGGGTAGAATCACTTACCGAACTCTGTGCATTATGCACAAATGCCTTTATGGCATAAGCCCTAAGTATCTGTCCAGCAGACTCTCCTCCGATCTAACAATTCCCATTTGTTGCAAACTCCTAGATCCCGACTGTCCCATACTCTGCACCCAGATGTTGCAATGCCTTTCCCCCATATCTAAGAGCCCGTGTTAGCTTCTCCACTTTCAAACGGGATCTTAAAACTGCACTCTTTCATTGATTTCTTATGATTACCTGTGCCCGTGGATCCAGACTCTCTTTTTATGTTTATATGTAATATGTGTGCGTATTGTCCAGAGCTACTATGCCCTTAGGCCTCTGTGCATGGGCTATGTAAATAAAATAAATGAAAATAAATAAACTTGCCATGATACCTTTGCGTACTAAAGACTCATTTTGTGATATCACTGATGTCACTATTTCTGCAAATTAGGGAGGCCCACACATCTTTTGCCACCCAGGACCCCGCAAATCCTAGGTACGACCCTGCCTAGAAGGGTAAGGTTGTCTTTATTAAGTCTTTCATTGTTACTTTCTTGAGATGCTTGACGTCCCGCTATGGGAGTCTTTCATCACAACACCGCACATGCACTGTGGTAATGCAAAGGACGTCAATCACCAGCACTGTGCGCTGCTCCGTTGAACTGAGATCATGCAGGGGGCTTCGGTCTTAAGTGCTGTCAGTCCCCATTCTAACTCTGGTTTGATCTGTAGCCAAACACAGGGCTCCAGTCCCCAGTGCAAACTGTCTTTTCCTGTGTGGCTGTAAAGATAGAATCAGTTCACGCCCCCCCGTCTATGGATATACAGAAAATTCTTCAGTTCCCTGCCCTGGGCATGGACACATGAATTCCGTCAAACGTCTAGCATCTGTGGATATCAAGTGTATTTAAGTCTCCATAACAGATGTTTTCTCTGCAGGTTCGGAAAAGGTCCACCTGGTTCAAGCTGGACACGTATGGTTCCTTAGGGAAGGGACGTGTAACCTTGGGGCATGCGGCAGTTAGTTTAGTTTAGTTTAGTTTAGTTTGCTGACCTTCCCTCACCTGCTCTGGGCAGATAACTTACCTTCTGTCCCTCTGTCCTCTTCTGATAAAACAGATAGCTTCAATGTCCAGCATGGTATTTCCCAACCCTGTTTTAAGACTTTAGAGATGGCTTCAGTCACCAGCACTATCAGACTTTGCCCTGCGGGACATAGGGATGTACAGGGGGTTAATTCTCCCGCACTTCCTCAGATATGCAATAGTTGCCATCAACATTAGGAAGCACTCCTGATAAGCGATGGTCTGGTTATCACGGGTCACCTTTCCCAGCCCCCACCTTCTTGCAAAATGGTCCTTTTTACTGATCTCTTTGCCAAGCAGCAACATCAGGAAGTGAATTGCCGCGTAAATCTGGAAGCCATTTTTGACTTGTGAATTTACCTAGCTATAGCCATAACTCTGGCTAGTGTTTTTTGTGCATCACAAAAAAAGACTAGGCACCCTTCTACTCTATACATTTAGAGCCAACAAGTGTGGCGTTGATTCATTATTTCTGTTCTGTTGCATTGCTTGTCTATTGATAAGTACAGTTTATTAACCTAGCCAGCCTTTTATAAAAAAAAAGCTCCCAAATTTGTCTGGGAGAGCTAAGTAGAAAACATGGCAGTGGAATTTGGCTGCTCCGAGTTCATTCACATGTTCGTGCTCTGCTTTTTAAAATGGAGTTCAATGCACTTCCCAGTGCCCTCCTACTGCTCCTCAATCCCATGCTTGATCTTTGTCATTAGGCCTCATTCCGAGATTGGTGGTAGTCATGGTGCTATTTGCGCCATAACTGCCACCAATAACGGGTCCGGCACCGGTGTAGTTCAATGGGGACTTACCGGTGTAGTCCGACCCTGGCGGGACCGGTGAGTCCCCATTGAACATGCCATTCCCCATTCCCATTTGAGCCCCCATAGTGCTCAATGGGAATGGGGAGGGCGCTAATATCCGGCTCGCGAATGGCAAGCCCGTTATTAGTGCCCTGGTCCCTTAGTGGTCCGACCACACATCCCTTGCGGTTCCCGCTAAAGGACCTCGAAATTGGGCGGTAAGGGGTTACTGGCACTGGTCTCCTTACCGGTGCCGGTAATCCCTTACCGCCCACCTTGTAATGACCCTCATCGTCAAACCAGTGGAACAAATTTGTCTAAGAAAAAAAATATGATTTGTATTAATGGCTGTGACACCTACCACAGAGGGTGCCTCACTCCTCAGCACTGCTCTTCCTCCACAGGCCCTGGAGTACACAGAGAACTTAATAGCCCTGGGAGATACCATGCTCCCAGGAGCGGCGACACACCATAACTTGCATCCCTGCACTTGAGTATCCAAATGGTTTAATTTCCCAGTATAGTCAGCTTCTTCATTGTTGTGAAATATGCATACATATACAGAGGGATTCAGTGTGTCCACACTGGCATTCAGCCAATGAGGATTATTATTAGTATTGTTATTCTTATTAATATTGATAAGCTATTTCTTGAGCATGGACCTAACTTCTGGAAGCAACAGAGCAACAAAGGATGAAAATTCCTTCCATTATAATCATTCATCAGTTGTCCACCCCATGTTTATCGCTAGGTATGACTTTGCCAAAGCGTCCCTATCCTCCTGCCGCAATGCTTTCCTTTGGCCTGCTTTCCTTCCCCTCACCTGCTCTATTTTCTTTTTCACATACTCTCTTACCAGCCCCAGATCGCCGCCATTCACCTGTTCTCTGCTTCAAAACCATTTGCTCTCCTGCCCTCCTCCTCCAGCTCTCTTGCCCTCCTCCTCCTGCTCCTCTCCTGCCCTCTCAAGCCCTCCTGCTCTGCCCATATCCTCACGTCCTTGTTATCCTGACTACTGCATTGTTCCCTATCTGAACACTTGCCATCGAATGTCTTGCTTGCCCTCTCCTTTGTTCTCCTACCTACCTGACCTCCCCTGCTTTACAGGCCTGCAACCAACTCCCCTGCCCTCCTCCTCCTCCTCCTCGGTCCTCTCACCTACGCGCACAACTCTGTACGGTGTGGTGGCGAAGCAGTCCCACTGGGATATGGCAATGGAGGTGAGGCCCAGCATCATGATGGTCATCAGGTGCATGAGTTGAGCCCGCGGGGAGCAGTAGAAAGAGTAGTAGATCCACGGCACGAAGCTCCCCATGATCAGGAATGCGATTCCACAGTAATCCAACCTAGAGGACCCAAGGAACAAGGTAGGCTTCAGTATGAGGGAAGCACAGTGCTGCAAAGGTCATACTAGCATAATTACACCATCATTGCTATTTCTAAAGCAGTTATCAAACTACAACAGTCGCATTCAATAACGTCATCACCCTGACTGAGGTTCTTCATATTGACGTAACCCTGTAAACAAAGCCTGTCATGATGTGATTACTGTGTGGCAAAAACTTTGAGAAAATATCTTCTGGTTCCCATACAGTAGATTTCCCTGATGCCATTCTAAGATGCCCAAGGTCCTCTGTTATCATTACGCTGTGACAACGAGCAACAATCGTTCCATCAGCCAGGGACTAAGGTTCTTGTAAGGGCACCATAACTCTTTGATATGTTCTTAAGGACGTCTTCATCGGAGAACTCGCTCTCTGATATTATCATTAGCCACAATGATGGATCTCCATTATGTCATCATTCTGTACAGTGTTCTCTATATTATTCTCCAGTGACAATCCTGCTCCTTCTGGCCACTCCCACACCAATAGTTTGGGCAAAGGTAAATGCCATAAGCGTAGCCAGTGAGAAAGAACAAAATACAGCACATGTAACACAGCATGGGTTCAGACTTTGGGTGCAGAGTAATAGAAATCATTGGGTGCCCTCTCAGCTTATGGGACAGGGTAAAAAACGGCAAAGAATGGTATAGTGATAGATTATAAACTGAGTTGAAAGTTAGCCCAAACATGTGTGATTTACGGGGTCTCTATTTCCCTTCAGTTTTTCAACCTTTGGTTTTGTGTCCTCTCTGTAAGCACAGGAGGACTGTCATATGCACCGAGGGAGATGCCTTTAGTGCCATCCTCTAATCACTTTGCCCGTCCTTAATTTCAGGCCCATTTGGCGTGATTAGCAGCGGACAGGATCATGAGACTGTTTGTGAACGTTACAATGGGAAAAAAGGCCTGGATTGGGTTGAACACCTGAACAATTGGCTTTGGAGCACAGCCCATCTCCTTGTGCACCAGCTGTCACTCATTCCGTCATGCACTGCACTCTATTTCAGGAGTTCTGCGCATGACAGAATGCTTGCCTGATGTCTGCAGGGACCTAGGCCTTGCAGATCCTCTTTTTGGACCCTCATTTGGGGCAATGTCACAAGCAGAGACATGCACTGTCACTGCAGCCAGTAGATGGCGCAAAGGAACATGGCATCAGAAAGGTATGAGGGCATCTAATTTGGACACACTTCCCATGTCTTACTAATGGTTGAGATGGAGACGGGACTCAAGAAGGGTGTCAATCAACTTCCATCACTGGTTCCTTCTGCACGGGCCCATGAAAAATAAAGCGGCAGGTGAGGGACAATGATTCATGAAAAGTGTTACCGAGCACCCAAGGGTTAAGGAGTGTTGCCCCCACTGTTGTGGGGGCGAAGCCATGTTACGGCGTAAGGCCGGGGAGAAGAGGGGATTATGGGTAAGGCGCGAGAGCGCCAGTAAGTTGGGAGATAGAGGTGAATAAAGAAGCTTCCACAATTCCTGTGTCCGCGTCCTCCTTCCCCGTGGCCGCTACTGGGCAACACTGGCGACGAGGACCATTCCCGGGCGCCCACAGAGTCCTCCTTCGGCAGTCCGCCGTCCTCCTGTGGCTTTCCACCACTTCCTGTGCTACGAGCGCGTCCACGGCATTGCCGGCAGCCCGCCGGCTCTCCTCCGTTTGTTCTCCTGCCGCCTCCGCGTTGCAAGCGCTTTTGAGGACGTTCCTGCGCCTCCCCCTGCCTGCTAACCTCCTACACGGCCAGGAATTGCAGGCCGCTCCACAGGTACTCTGCAGCTGCGCCATATCACGTCGTTGAACGTTGGAGGCTCGCCTGTTCCTCACCGCACTGCGACGAGCCCCCCAGGAACTGCCCAGGGGAGTTTCAGCATTCCACTGCGCGGCGTGCTGGCATAGCCCGCCCACGCCCACACAAAAAAAAAAAAAAAATATTAAATAACATCAAGGACACTTTGGCAAGCTTGAAGCAAGGATGCGTGCCATCCCTCTCCACACCTGGCAGGCCACTCTCTCTCAGCACAACTGATCCATACACAAGTGATGAACCCAGCCCCTGGCACAAGGAGCACGCCGGCATCTGCCTCAGGGTCCAACCCTGGGTCGCCTACATCAGCCCATATCGTACAGCCAATTCAGCTGCGACTTCCACCGCCTTTCACCATGACTCCACAAGCCACGAAGGGGCCCAGATGGACTGACTGGATGGAAGATTTCCAGCACTACGTCAGGGGGTCTGGTGATGGAAATTCCCCCAACATTAGGGACATTTTTCTCAATCTGGTAGGGGGTGAGATTAAGACGGTGGTCAAGACCATCCCTGCAGCTGAACAGAACACATTCAAGGATTTGATCAATGCTTTAGATAGACTCCTCATCATAGAAGTTAATCGTGACTATGAACGCTATCTTTTCAATAAATGCACCCAAATGCCACAGGAGACAGTTGACGAATTCATAACCCGCCTAAGAGTGAAAGGCGCAAATTGCCAATTCGACGCTTTCTCGTTGGAAGAAGCCATAAGATTAAGGGTCATCGAAGGCTGTCTATCCCCGGCTCTCAAAAAACAGCTCCTGAAGAAACCCCTCACCATCCAGGAAGTGAGCAAACTCGCCTGCATACATGAAAGGGTTGATGCCCAAGCCACATCCATGGGAAACCCGAGTAACACCAAGCAGGACGCAGCGGAACTGGTCGCAACTATTCAACCAGCTCGCCCAGGGGACCGAGGGCCGCAGTCATACAGAACTCAATCCATCCAAACTCCCCGCCAACAGAGACAGTGTTATCGTTGTGGGATGTCTTTTCCGCATGCAGGCTCATGTCCGGCTCTATCACAGCGATGCACGAACTGCGGAAGAGAAGGACATTTTCACTCAGTATGCCGGGAAGGCATACCATTTCCCCCTGCGAGACCCCAAACGCCTGCCAGGCCGGTTTTCCGTCCACCACCCCCACGATACTTTCAACCCAGATACTACCAACAAGGCCAGGGGCAAAGGAGATACGTCCGGGCCATCGACGAATACCAAACACCGGGATATCCACTACAGCCGGAGCAAGCTGACCGAACAAGATACTTCACGGACGAATATGATCATCCACCAGAGGAATATGGGCCTGAGACTTTCTACCAGGAGGAGCAGGGAGCCGCATATGACATGCCATATGACCTCTACGACCATGACGAGTTTGTCAACCTCGTACTTGACACTGAAGAGGCCAGAGAAGCCCCAAAAATCCCCATCAAAATGGGAAACAGACAATTCCAGTTCATGATTGATTCCGGCGCTACCGTCAACATTATGGGCAAGCAGGACTATGCCGCACTACCGGACCCACCAGCACTCGAACACTCTCGCTCAAGGATATTTCAGTGGGGTGCTACCACCCCCCTACCGACGGTAGGATGTTTCACACAACGCCTTCTCCTAAATGGCCAGAAAGTCGACACAACAATACACATTATCCGGTCACTTGTCAGAAGCCGATGCCTACTCAGCTATCACACGGCATCCCGCCTGGGCTTGATTGAAATACACGTGAGGCCGGGAGACTCCATCACAGCGACCTCCGAGAGCACAATCACGAGAAACACAGTTGGCTCCATCGCATGCCACCAGCCGCAGAACCTGGTCACACAGTCTGACATCACGAGGCAATTCCCCAACCTTTGCACAGGGCTAGGCAAACTTAAGGCCCCTCCCATCCGGCTCCACGTCGACACATCAGTGAGGCCAGTACCACAACATCCTCGGAGAGTAGGATTTCACCTGCAAACGGCTGTGTCAGACGCTCTTCAACAGCTGCTGGCTGATGGAATCATTGAACCAGCCACAGGCCCAACACCATGGGTCTCCCCGCTCGTAGTTGTGCCCAAAGAAGGAGGGAAGATCCGTCTGTGCGTGGACATGAGGGTGGCAAACATCCGGAGTCCAGGCCCATCACGACGTTTGCGACCCACGACGGTCTCTACAGGTACCAGCGGTTGAACTTTGGAATCTCATCAGCCGCGGAAATTTTCCAGGAGGCCATCCGACAGGTGATCAGACCCATCAGGGGCACACTAAACTACAGTGACGACATCCTCATTTTTGGATCATCTAAGGAGGCTCATGACAAGGCTCTACTCGCCGTGTGTGCAGCACTCCAGGAAGTGGGCCTCACTCTCAACATCGCCAAGTGCCTTTTCAGCAAGACAAAACTGAAATTTTTCGGACACATTTTCTCCAGCGAAGGAATGCTGCCGGATCCCGACAAGGTTGACACCATCACCAACTTGGATGTACCGCGGTAGGCTGCAGATGTTCGCTCATTCCTCGGCATGGCTGGTTACTGTGCGAGGTACATACCACACGATGCGTCCCTTACCGACCCTCTGCGGAAGCTCCTTCAGAAGGATACAATCTTCGAATGGACCCCTGCGTGCCACCAGGCATTTTCCAACATCAAACGTGCCCTGATGGAAGCACATCGCCTGGTGTATTTTTCAATCCTTCGTGGCACACTGAAATAGTGGTGGACGCTAGCCCAGTGGGCCTTGGTGCCATCCTAGCCCAGACCAGCGGGGCGGACGTCCACCCGAGACACGTGGTCGCCTATGCAAGCAGAGCCCTGTCCACCCCAGAACTGGCCTACTCCCAGGCGGAAAAAGAGAGTCTAGCCGCCATCTGGCGTGCAAACATTTCCACGACTTCATTATCGGGAAAAAGTTTATGCTGATTACGGACCACCAGGCCTTGCTATCGCTCTTTGGCAACCCGCACACCAAGATGCCCCCTAGGATCGAGCGGTGGGGAATCCGTTTACAGGAATACGACTATGACATTGTGCATCGACCCGGGGGTGACCTCAACCCCGCGGACTACCTATCACGACACCCAGTCGGGGCTCCACTAACCCGCGAAGGAGACATCGCCTATGTGCAATACATTGCATCCAACTCGCTACCACCGGCGCTATCCCTGGAGAGAGTTGCAGCTGCATCAGCGGCCGACCCCACCATGGCTCTCGCCATCAGCCTCACACTGACCAACAAATGGAGAGATCACCACAGGGCAATGCTGGCGCACCCAGGGGTGTGCAAACAGGAAATCGGAAGACTGGCCAAGATACATTGTGGCCGTCAAGGACAACGACATCCTCCTCAGAGGCTGCAGAGTCGTCATCCCCGCCACGCTCAGGAACTAAGTAGTCAGCACGGCCCATGAGGGACACAGAGGAGCGGAGAACACCAAAAGACAGCTGAGGTGCCATATCTGGTTCCCGTTTCTAGACGCAGCGGTAGAGGAATGGGTAAAAAACTGCCATGCCTGCCAGTGCACGGCTCCTGCGGAACATCCACCCCCGCTCCAACACACACAGATACCTGAACGGCCGTGGGAGCGTGTAGCCATGGACTTCTACGGGCCCACGGAGGAGGGTGACTACCTCCTGCTCATAATAGACGAACACTCACGTTTCCCGATCGTCAAAACAGTCACCACCACCGCATTCTCTCAAGTAGCAGCGGCAATAGAGGAAGTGTTCAGCGAGTGGGGGATCCACATAACAGTCAAGTCCGACAACGGGCCCCCGTTCAGTGGACACGAGTTTGGAACACTAGCAGAACACCTAGGATTTGCACACATGAAGATAACTCCTCGTCACCCACAAGCGAATGGGATGGCGGAACGTTTTATGGCGTCGATCAAGAAGACAAGACAAAGAGCCAGAATAGAAGCAGTCGATCCACACCAGGCACTGTGCCGACTTCTACAGGACTATAGAAACACTCCTCACGAAGCCACCAACAGGACACCTGCCGAGCTAATGTTTCGATACAAAGTGCGAACCCGTATACCGTGCAACCCATCTGATGAGGAGCTGCATAACATAGACGTACTCCGAAGGGACGCGGAAGCCAAGGAGAGAGCAAGACGAGAGACAGATGCTCGCCGCCACGCTGTAATACAAGATTTCCACATTGGGGACGAAGTACTCGTCCAGCAACCAACGCCCAGAAAGACAGATCCGCGGTTTGCTCCAAGCCCCATGAGAGTAACCGCCGTGAAAGGCACGATGGTGACGGCTGAGGATCAAAGCAGATCTGTCACCAGGAACTGTCAACAATTCAGGCACTACACCAGACGAGAAGGAACAGAGCCGTTCCAGCGGTCGACCTCTCCAGAACCACGAGAACAGCGGGACGACCTGTGGATCCCGCCAGGAGGAGATCTGGGGGAGACAAGCGGAGAAGCGAGAACCACAGAACCGCAAGAGGCAGGTGACCAAGAGGAGAGGCCACGGAGAATCGTAAGGAAACCTATGAGACTTGTTGAAGAATGTTGATTTGATGTTTGAATATATTGTTCGGGGGTGATGTTACCGAGCAATCAAGGGTTAAGGAGTGTTGCCCCCACCGTTGTGGGGGCGGAGCCATGTTACGGCGTAAGGCCGGGGAGAAGAGGGGATTATGGGTAAGGCGCGAGAGCGCCAGTACTTTGGGAGATAGCGGTGAATAAAGAAGCTTCCACAATTCCTGTGTCCGCGTCCTCCTTCCCCGTGGCCGCTACTGGGCAACAAAAAGTAACGTTTTTAACAACAACAAAAATGTGTTTGTGTTGTGTGTCAGTAAGCACATCTGTGTAAGTGTGTGAACGTGTGTCTGTGTCAATTTAAAACGTGTTAAAGATTGCGTGATTGCGTGTGTTTGTATGATGTAATTTGTGTACGTGTCAGCACTTGAGTATGTGTTTTTTAGTAGGTCACCCTAAGTCCCCCTACTCTGATGGTGGTCACATTGTCTGTGTTTTCTCTCCTGCCCGGGGAAGTGCTGGGTGGCATTCTCCTGCACTTGGTGTGTTCTCCTGAGCTTCGGAGTCAGTGCATCGTTGTGCATGCCCATCAATAAGAGATCAGGGATGGTGGACCAGCCTCTTGTAGGCCTGGTCTGCGCCTCATAGAACCGAACACTGTTTACAGCTGTTGGGGCTCTAAGGGCCTGGAAATAAAGGATCACACCCAAGGAGATTGGATACGTCTCTTCCTAACCGTTAATCTCCTCCCTCCTTCCATGTCATGACCCAAGTGGCTTGCCCACGTGGGTCTGTCTATCTCATAAAGAGACAGTACCCCTTTACAACACCCCCGACAAATGTCCTTGCTTCCTCCTCAACATTCCTCAACTAGGCGTAGTGGTTTCTTGACAACCCGTTGAGGCCGGCTGCTCGGGCCTTCACTGGACTTCCTTCTGGTCGGTCAGTTCTCTTAATTTCAGGTCGGGGTGAGAAGGGTGTCCACAAACTGCCTATAATGTCATGCCTCTGGATCTGGAGGTGGCAGGCTCTCACCTTCATCAGTGACAACATGTTTAAATAATGAACTGTTCTGCGTTACTTCTTTCTCGTTGTTTGCAGCTGTTACCATGGTTCCTTTCACTGCGGTGACTTGTAGGGACTTCAGAGAAAAACATGAGTCGGTGTTCCTGGCCATGGTTTGTTGTACCAACACTTCTTCTCCAATGTGGAATTCTTTCGGTCGGGCCCCTCTCCTTTCATCAGTCTCCGCAGGAGCCTTTTCTTTCGGTTCCGCGTCTCTTCTTAAGACTTCTTGGTCTGCTTCTGGCTGACTTGCTGGATGTCTTACGATTCTTGGGCGGACTTGGTATTGTACCATGAGTTCTGCCGGCGTCTTGTTTGTGGCCTCATGGGGCGTGTTGCAGTGATCTCGAAGCATGCGACAGAGCGCTCGGTGTAGGGGCCGGCGTTCTCAATGCGGGCTCTCTGTACGCTCTTCTTGATTGAGGCCATGAATCTTTCGCCCATTCAATTAGCTTGGGGCCAGCGAGGTGTGCTTTTCTGGTGTTTGAACCCCATGTTTCTTGCGAATGCCGCAAAATCATGTCCATTGAATGGCAGACCATTGTCTGATTTGTTGGTTTCTGGTATTCCCCACTCACTCACGACTTCATCAAAAACGGCTGCTACTTGGCCGAACGCCGTGGATGTGGACCGTTTCACAATTGGGAACCTGGAATGTTCATCAATGAACAGCAGTAGATACTCCCCTGATTCAAGTGACCCATAAAAGTCTACTGCAACTTTTTCCTAGGAGTGATCTGGGATCTGGGTCGGTTGCAACGGGATCGGAGCTTCAGCTTTAGCCGTGCATTGGCACGCTACACAGTTTCTCACCCACCAGTCCACCATGGCATCCAAGAACTGGAACCACACGTGGCATCGGAGCTGTCTCTTGGTGTTGTCTGCCCCACGGTGTCCTTCATGGGCCTTCTTGATGACTTCCGACCGTAGGGTAGCTGGTACGACAAGCCTGCACCCTCGCAGGAGTATCGTGTTGTCCTTTACGGCCAGTTCCGTGTGCACTTTCGCTAGTCTCTTCAGTTCATCCCTGCATGCTCCTGGATGTGTCAACACTGCCCGCTGATAGTCTTTCCATCTATTGTTCTTGGTGAGGCTGATCGCCAGGCCCATTGATGGGTCCGCAGCTGAGGCTTAGGCAACGGTCTCCAGTTAGATCGCTGGGGGAAGTGCGTTTGTAGTCACATAGCTGATATATTCAGCGTCTCCATGGCTTGGCACCGGCTTGCCTGTAGGATGCCTGGATAAATAGTCAGCCGGGTTGTTCTCACCACCAGGTTGATAGATGATCTAAAAGTTGTACTCTTTGAGTCTAATGCCCCACCGTTCAATTCTGTGAGGCATTTTTGTCCTGGGGTTCCCGAATAGCGACAGTAGGGCCTGGTGGTCAGTGATGAGGGTGAACTTTTTGCTTATTACGAATCTGTCGACATGTTCACACGCCCATACGGCCACCAAACTCTTTTTCGGCCTTAGAATATGCTGACTCAGGGCATGCTAGTGCCCTGCTGGCATACGCCACTATGTGCCTCGGGTGTGCATCAATCCCATTGGTTTGTGCCAGTATGGCCCCCAGTCCCACGGGACTCGCATCTACAACAATCTCTGTGTGTGTCAGGTACTGTTAGAATACAGTGACATATTCTGAGACATTAGGTCTGGGGAAAATTAGTATAGAAAGGTTTTTGGAAGTTATTATGAGTTTAATTTTAAAACAGCCAATTTTGCCCTTAACATTCATTGCAGTCTATGGAGAATGCCCCAAGCCAAGATGGAGGTCCTCAGTCTAAGTTCTGATTGGCTGGTGATTGTTTATAGGGAAGACAGTGAACATTCTAAACTGCCTTTCATCGTCTTTGCCCAGCTGAGAGGTCGTGTATTAAGCCGCTCCTGCTTAACTTGTTCAGGGGTTTCAAGTTTCAAGCGGTCGAGCGGCTTATTTGGAAAAGCAAACAGGAATCTTGCGGAGATTCATTTTGGCACAGAACAGGAGTAAGAAGATTTCGAGTTATCCGAAAAGAAAACAAGGTTTCAAAGACTCTTCACAAGATAAGTCCTTTTAAAACTCAAGACTCTTTCTATGATGTCATTGTAGAAGATTTAATATGATTTTCAGGTTCATATGAAAAATATTTACTAAGAACTATATTGCTGTCGCATGTTTGGCTTTGCTACGCTACGTTTTCTATCAAGCGCGCGGTTTTTCCGTTAAGAGAAACCTGCGCGTGAGAGTCTTCGCTTGAGAATCTTGCGCAAGCTCTATGGTGTCGCGTGATACTCTTGTGCGTGTGTTTTTTCTACCCGCGGTTAGATTTCCGCGCTTGTGCATCTTGAATTAAGCGCGTGTGGATTTTTCCCGCTGTTCCGACTTTAGCGCGTGTGCGTGTGATCGCATCTTGGACTAAGCGCGTGTGGATTTTTACCCGCGGTTTGTCGTCAGCGCGTGTGCGTGTGCTCGCATCTTGGACTAAGCGCGTGTGGATTTTTACCCGCGGTTTGTCGTCAGCGCGTGTGCGTGTGCTCGCATCTTGGACTAAGCGCGTGTGGATTTTTACCCGCGGTTTGTCGTCAGCGCGTGTGCTCGCATCTTGGACTAAGCGCGTGTGGATTTTTACCCACGGTTTGTCGTCAACGCGTGTGCGTGTGCTCGCATCTTGGACTAAGCGCGTGTGGATATTTCCCGCGGTTGGACTTCAGCGCGTGTGCGTGTTTTCGTTTAATCGCGTGTGGATTTTTCCCGCGGTTTCGACTGCAGCGCTTCAACGATCTTCACTCAGTTTGGATCCCTATGCGAGTTCAAGAGATTTCCACGTGAGATTTTTGACGCAAGTTTCAAGAACTGTTTATTTAAGTAAAAACACTCTAAAAAGAACTTAATAAGAAGAAATATAAATACTTTCCAGAAACACTAGAACTTCCATTTACTATAAATGAACTTAAGACTTTGTTCAAGCTTCTTGAGTTTAAAGAAGATTTCCGGCAAAGTTAATTTCACATTCATGGACCTACTAAGAAGGCTGAATGATCGTTGAGATTCAAGTCAACTAGTAAGGAAGTCTAGTCAGCTTATCACTTCTCTGGGCATTTTGTAGAGAAGTTCCAGGTATGGTTTTTACTTTATTTGGTAAAGGATATTTATACTTAAGGTTAGTATAGTGCCTCATGAATAACAAGGTGTATTATATGTTTATGTTTTACCACAGGTGAAGAACCAGCTAGTCTTAGCTTCCAGCCTGGTGTTTGTTAATTTGTCCCTTCCCCCTTTCCCCTGGAAGTGAGGTAAACTGAGCAGTTTATAGTATCAGCTCAGAGTGCCACATTTTGGGTGGATTGTCGGGGGCTCAGCAGCTTCTGCAGACACCAGGATCTCAGCCTGACAGAATGAAAGGCCTTTAAAAAAGAAAAAGTCTGCCCAAGCTGTATGAACCCCGACGAGACAGCCATGGAGGCGTTGGGAGAAATGGTTAGGGAAATTAGAGAAGAGTTACGGGTGGCTCATCGAGAATACTCAAATCTTAATAAAAGAATAGATGAGTTAAATTTAAAGGTAACACAAATACAAGAAAAGGAAGTGGAAGTTTCGGAAGGTGCAGGAAACCCACCTGAGTTGGTGAGAGTAGGGGAAGAACAAGAACATAGACTTTCAAGAGAAGTGGTGGGTGGTTTAGGAACTTTAGTTATGCCAGTTCCTTTGGCTGCTCCTGAGTGTTTTTTGGGAGATCCGAGAAAGTTTCAAATTTTTCAGACTCAGTGTGAATTACATTTCTTAAGTCGTCCCAAGTTATTTTCAACGGATGCTTCCAAGGTCACATTTACATTTTCTTATTTATCAGGAGAAGCATCTGCGTGGGGAAGTCTTTTGGTGAGTCAAAAGAGTTTGGCTTTGAATAATTATTCCCTGTTCCAGGCCGAATTTAAAAAGAAGTTTGATAAGAGACAGGTATCTCTAGAGGTAAATGGAGAACTACTGGAGCTGCGTCAGGGAGGAAAGGAGTTGATTTCTTATATCACTCAATTTAGAACTTTAATTTTAGAGAGTAGATGGCCAGAGGAGAAGAGGGCTTCCTTATTTTATCGGGGCTTAAAAGATGAATTGAAAGATGCTTTGGCTGGTGTTTTGGAACAACCAACTACTTTAGATGCTCTAATTGATTTGGTAGTTCGGTTAGATTTTCGTTTAACCGAAAGACGTTTAGAGCGTAGACGTTCTCAGGGGGAAGTTAGGTTTCCAGGAAGAGTAGAGAGATCTAAGGTTGAGGTGGTGAACAGGGAAGTTAAGCCAAAGGGAAATGAGCTGCAGAGTCGGGTGAGAGGTCCGTTGTCAAAGGAAGAGAAGACAAGAAGAAGGGAGAATAATTTGTGCCTATACTGCGGTAGGAGTGGTCATTTCCTTGAAAACTGTCCTTTTACCTCCAAGAAGATCTTCAATTCTTCAGGCTGAGTACAACAAGTTGCTAACACGATACAGACAGCTGTTCCTCATATAGCTGTGAACGTATCCTTAATGTTTGAAAAGAAAATCTTAGGTTCTGGGCCAATTATTATTGATTCAGGGGCTACAGGACATTTTATGGACAGAGGATTGGCAAAGAGTTTAGGTGTTCCTTTAGTGGCTAAGAAAGAAGTTGAGCAGGTAAGGGCAGTTGATGGTACATCTCTTTCTTCAGGTCCAATCACTCATAATACAGAGGTACTTGAGATGGAGTTAACTGGAGGTCATAAGGAAACTATCTCTTTTGAATTAATTGATGCTCCAATCTTGAAAATAATCTTGGGTATGCCCTGGCTTACTCTGCATAATCCTAGAATTGATTGGAGTGCAAGACTTGTATCCCTAGAATCAACTTTTTGTAAGGAACATTGTTTCTTAGGGAAAAGTCATGGAGAGGAAGAAAGATTTGTGAATTCTGTTTTGTTTTCACTTGCAGAAAGAGGGGCGATTGGTTTTGATGTTGGAGCAGTAGTGGGTGAACTTCCTACTTGTTATCAAGATTTTTGGGATGTATTTGATGAAAAGGAAGCTGGAGAGTTGCCTCCTCATAGACTGTTTGACTGCACGATAGATTTGGAGCCTGGAGCTATTTTACCTAGCAGTAGGGTTTATGCCCTGACAGAAAAAGAGAATGACTATTTGAAAGAATACTTAAAGGAAAATTTGGCTAAGGGTTTTATTCGGCACTCTCAATCGCCGGCTGCCTCACCATTGTTCTTTGTGCCAAAATCTGACGGTTCCCTCAGAACTTGTATAGATTATAGGGCGGTAAATAGAATGACAGTAAAAAATAGGTATCCACTCCCTCTCATCTCTGAGATGTTAAATCAAATTCAAGGTGCCACCATTTTTTCTAAATTGGATTTAAGGGGGGCTTATCATCTTGTACGAGTTCAAGAGGGGGATGAGTGGAAGACGGCATTTAAGACCAGATTTGGCCTGTACGAGTACCAAGTGATGCCATTCGGTCTTTGCAATGCCCCAGCGGCTTTTCAATTTTTTATCGATGAGGTTCTTCGGGAATTTCTTGATATTTTTGTTATTGTTTATATTGACGATATTTTGATTTTTTCCCAAAGTTTGGAGAAACACAAAATTCACGTTCGGCAGGTCTTGAGAAAATTGAGAGAGAATAATCTTTACGCTAAATTGGAGAAGAGTCAGTTCCATACGAATTCAGTGGAATTTTTAGGTTTTGTGATCACTCCTAGTGGTCTGGAGATGAATCCGAAAAAGGTGGAAGCGGTTCGTGATTGGCCTATTCCAACGAAGGTGAAGGAGATCCAGAGTTTTTTGGGATTTGCCAACTTTTACCGAAGATTCATTGAAGGCTTCTCCAGTTTGGTGACTCCAATTACTCGACTTTTGAAGAAAGGAGTTCCTTTTGTTTGGGACGTTAAGGCTAATGAGGCTTTTAAAGTATTGAAGGAGAAATTCATAACTACTCCTATCTTGATTCATCCTGATACTTCCAAGCCATTCTTTGTAGAGGCTGATGCTTCCAATGTGGCAATGGGAGCAGTGTTGTCGCAGAGGCATAATGTTACTGGACAATTGCATCCAGTGGCCTACTTTTCTAAGAGGTTCTCACCAGCGGAAGAAAATTATTCCATTTCAGATCGCGAGCTTCTTGCTATCAAAGCAGCATTTGAAGAATGGCGACATTTTTTAAAAGGAGCACGTCACACTGTGACAGTATTAACTGATCACCGAAACTTACTTTTTTTGAAGACAGCAAGAACTCTGACACCTCGACAACTAAGGTGGCCTTTATTTTTTGCAGATTATGATTTTATAGTTACTTTTAAGCCAGGAAATCAAAATAAAAAAGCAGATGCTCTGTCACGGCAATTTCCAGAAAGTGAAGTTAAGTCGGTTTGTGAGTCACTTCCTCTGATCGCTCCAGAACGTTTTGTTCTTGCTGGAATTGAGAAAGAAAACGAAATCTTTAAACAAGTACGAGAATCCATATCTGAGAGACAACTTGAACATTGGGTTTGTTTGGATCCAGCTCGCAAGATTAAAGATGGTTTACCTTATCTAGACGACAGGCTTTATTTACCATCAATTGAACTTAGAGAAAAGATTTTGAAGGAATGTCACGATTCAGTTCTGGCAGGACATCCAGGATATCGAAAAACACTTGAGTTGGTCAGAAGACATTTTTGGTGGGAGAAAATTCGACAAGATACTCTTAATTTTGTTAAGACCTGTGAAGTTTGTGCTAGATCTAAGAACCTCATCGGAAAGCCTTCTGGGTTATTGGAACCGTTGCCAGTTCCACCGCGGCCTTGGTATTCAGTGTCTTTAGATTTCATCACGGATCTACCACTAGATAAGGTGTGTACATCAGTATTGGTTGTAGTGGATTTACTCACTAAAGAAGCACATTTCATTCCAATGAAGGGAGAGGTTACCGCTGATAGTTTAGCTCACAGTTTCTTGCAAGAAGTAGTTAAACTGCATGGAATTCCCAGTCAGGTTATCTCAGACAGAGTGTCTCAATTTATTTCTAAATTTTGGAGAGCTTTCTGTAAGAGATTGGGAGTTGAGGTATGTCTATCATCCGGTTACCATCCCGAAACCAATGGGCAAGTGGAAAGGATAAATCAGGAGTTGGAGAAATATTTGAGATGTTATCTACAGACAGGGGAAGAGTGGGTAGATATGTTGTGGGTGGCAGAATTTGCATATAACAACTGTAGTAAGGATGCCACCTCAATGTCTCCATTTTATTTGGGACGAGGTTTTCATCCTCGTTTTCTTAGTATAGAGATCGATTATGATGCTGAAAACCCGGAAGTGGAAAAGAGACTAGAGGTCATGAAAAGAAATTTGGAGAAGGCAAAAGGGGTGTTGGTGGAGAGTAAACAAAAATATAAAAGATTTGCGGACCTTAAAAGAAAGACTAGTCCCCAGTATAGGGAGGGAGATTTGGTATGGTTATCAACCAAATTTTTGAGAATTAAGGGAAGAAATAAGTTTTGCCCTCGTTTTGTAGGGCTGTTTGTTGTTGAAAGGGTGATAAATCCAGTGGCTGTTCACCTTATATTACCAAGACATATGAAAACTCACCCAACTTTTCATGTTAGCTTGTTGAAACCTGTGGTTAAAGGAACTAGATTGACACCAACTCCTTCACCAGTTGTATTTGAGGAAGATGATTCAGAAGAATTTGTAGTTAAGAAAATTCTGAACTCTAGAATAGTGAGAGGAAAGCTACAGTATCTCATTGATTGGGAGGGTTTTGGTCCTGAAGAACGCACTTGGGAGAAAGCAAGTGATGTACATGCTCCTCATTTGGTTAAAAAATTCCATAAGAAATTTCCATTGAAGAAAGGCCCAGGGACTGGGCGTTAGAAGGGGGGTACTGTCAGGTACTGTTAGAATACAGTGACATATTCTGAGACATTAGGTCTGGGGAAAATTAGTATAGAAAGGTTTTTGGAAGTTATTATGAGTTTAATTTTAAAACAGACAATTTTGCCCTTAACATTCATTGCAGTCTATGGAGAATGCCCCAAGCCAAGATGGAGGTTCTCAGTCTAAGTTCTGATTGGCTGGTGATTGTTTATAGGGAAGACAGTGAACATTGTAAACTGCCTTTCATCGTCTTTGCCCAGCTGAGAGGTCGTGTATTAAGCCGCTCCTGCTTAACTTGTTCAGGGGTTTCAAGTTTCAAGCGGTCGAGCGGCTTATTTGGAAAAGCAAACAGGAATCTTGCGGAGATTCATTTTGGCACAGAACAGGAGTAAGAAGATTTCGAGTTATCCGAAAAGAAAACAAGGTTTCAAAGACTCTTCACAAGATAAGTCCTTTTAAAACTCAAGACTCTTTCTATGATGTCATTGTAGAAGATTTAATATGATTTTCAGGTTCATATGAAAAATATTTACTAAGAACTATATTGCTGTCGCATGTTTGGCTTTGCTACGCTACGTTTTCTATCAAGCGCGCGGTTTTTCCGTTAAGAGGAACCTGCGCGTGAGAGTCTTCGCTTGAGAATCTTGCGCGAGCTCTATGGTGTCGCGTGATACTCTTGTGCGTGTGTTTTTTCTACCCGCGGTTAGATTTCCGCGCGTGTGCATCTTGAATTAAGCGCGTGTGGATTTTTCCCGCTGTTCCGACTTTAGCGCGTGTGCGTGTGTTCGCATCTTGGACTAAGCGCGTGTGGATTTTTACCCGCGGTTTGTCGTCAGCGCGTGTGCGTGTGCTCGCATCTTGGACTAAGCGCGTGTGGATTTTTACCCGCGGTTTGTCGTCAGCGCGTGTGCGTGTGCTCGCATCTTGGACTAAGCGCGTGTGGATTTTTACCCGCGGTTTGTCGTCAGCGCGTGTGCGTGTGCTCGCATCTTGGACTAAGCGCGTGTGGATTTTTACCCGCGGTTTGTCGTCAACGCGTGTGCGTGTGCTCGCATCTTGGACTAAGCGCGTGTGGATATTTCCCGCGGTTGGACTTCAGCGCGTGTGCGTGTTTTCGTTTAATCGCGTGTGGATTTTTCCTGCGGTTTCGACCGCAGCGCTTCAACGATCTTCACTCAGTTTGGATCCCTATGCGAGTTCAAGAGATTTCCACGTGAGATTTTTGACGCAAGTTTCAAGAACTGTTTATTTAAGTAAAAACACTCTAAAAAGAACTTAATAAGAAGAAATATAAATACTTTCCAGAAACACTAGAACTTCCATTTACTATTAATGAACTTAAGACTTTGTTCAAGCTTCTTGAGTTTAAAGAAGATTTCCTGCAAAGTTAATTTCACATTCATGGACCTACTAAGAAGGCTGAATGATCGTTGAGATTCAAGTCAACTAGTAAGGACGTCTAGTCAGCTTATCACTTCTCTGGGCATTTTGTAGAGAAGTTCCAGGTATGGTTTTTACTTTATTTGGCAAAGGATATTGATACTTAAGGTTAGTATAGTGCCTCATGAATAACAAGGTGTATTATATGTTTATGTTTTACCACAGGTGAAGAACCAGCTAGTCTTAGCTTCCAGCCTGGTGTTTGTTAATTTGTCCCTTCCCCCTTTCCCCTGGAAGTGAGGTAAACTGAGCAGTTTATAGTATCAGCTCAGAGTGCCACATTTTGGGCGGATTGTCGGGGGCTCAGCAGCTTCTGCAGACACCAGGATCTCAGCCTGACATGTGCCACTCTGGATCGAAGTAAGCAAGCTTCCTGGCTTCAGCCAGAGATTGTTTGATGGTATCAAATGCCCCTTGACATTCTACTGACCACATGAATGGAACATCCTTCTGAAGTAACCGTCGTAGTGGCTCCGTAATGGTGGCATAGTGTGGGATGTATCTGGCACAATACCCCGCCATACCAAGAAATGATCTCACTTCTACTACTTGATTGGGTTCCTGTAGGTTGAAGATGGTGGAGACTTTGTCGGGATCAGGGGTCATACCCTCCGCAGAGAAAATTTGCCCGAAAAATGTCAGTTTGGTCTTGCTGAAATGGCATTTGTCAACGTTGAATAACACTGCGAGTTGCACAGAGGGCCTTGTCATGCTCCTCTCGTGATCTACCAAATACGAGAATGTCATCACTGTGCTTCAGTGCTCCATGTATCGGCCGAATAACTTGCCTGATGGCTTTGTGAAAGATCTCTGCGGCAGACGAGATGCGGAAAATTAAGCGTTTATATCGGAAGAGTCCATCATGGGTAGCAAAGGTGGTGATGCCTCTCGATTCTGGATGGAGCACCATCAGGTGGTACCACTGGTTGAGGTCAGGCTTGAAGAAGAGAACATATTTGTTAAGCTGGACGATCATGTCCTCTATCCGTGGGCCTGGATGTCGCTCCTTCTGGATGGCGGTATTGGCCATCCTCATGTCCACACAGAGTCTGAGACGTCCCCCTTCCTTAGGCACGATCACTAATGGCGAAACCCATGGGGTCGGACCAGTGGCTGATTCGATGATTCTGTCCTCCAGCAGTTGTTTGAGTTCAGCTGCCACTGCTGCTTGCAGATGAAATCCAACCCTCCTTGGATGTTAGGGAACGGGTCGGACAGATGAATCAATATGTAGTTTTATGGGCAGGCCTTTCATCTTGCCCAGCCCCTTGCACAGGAGTGGAAACTCATTCATTATTGTCTCTTTTGTTATGGCATTGAGTGGTGAGGGACTGTTCCATATGTTGTATACTTGATCTCTTGTATCCTGGGTTTCTCAGGGATTTGGTGAAACTCCTTTTCTCCCATTATATTCATGGTGGCCACCGAGTCAACTAAGAAGCAGAAATGTGGGCACCCTATTTCTACAGGTATTCTGGGTGCTTCTCTGGCTTCTCTTTCATCCGTGATGAGATTGACGTACTAATCTTGTGTGTATTGGTCATATTGGTCACCCTCGTATTCGAACCTCTGTGACGCCATTCCATAGTAGTCCTGGTGTGGCAGTGGTGGTCCATCATATTCATCTTGAATTCTTGAGGTCTGGTCATGTGTCTCAAATTCTTGTGCGTCTGTATCTGGGTAGACGTCTTCAACCACTCTAACGGATCTTCTTGGGGTTTGCTGGTATGGGCACATCTGATACGTCTGTGCTTGTGGACTCCTGTTATATATTTTATTTTTATTTGATTTGGCTGAATTAAATCAACCTTTCAAAAATGTATATAAAACAGATCACAATACAAAAACATTCACAAGACAATCACATACATATGGTAAAATTAATTACAACACAACTTCATTACAAGTTCTCTCCTTCGTTAATATCAAGCCATCATAACAAAACTAAGATTCATTAATTGATTGAGCAGAACAAAGCATGTCTACCAAAATTAGTTAATTGAAAAAAAAGACACGTAATTAACACTCGTATTTTCAGCAATACCAAAAAAAAAATGTCACTCTAATCATTCTTTACCTTTAACCTTCCCCTTTTTCAGTTTTATCTTCTTCCAAATGTAGGCTATGCAGAAAGTTAACCGCTGCGATCTGTATTGCCAAATTGTTACAACCCAACACTACCGCCCAGCATTCGGTTTGTGATAGATGCCCCAAATATTCACAATGTCTTGAGAAGACAATTTCTCCTTTAGACCTAAGCATAGTACATTCCGTAATCAGGTGAGTAAGCGTTTCAGGGATGGTATCAATTCTACAAAAACGACATGCATTTTGATCTATACTCACAAGATGTCGTCTTGTTTTTATGTCGTTTGTGATCCACAAATTGAGGCGTAATCGTAAGATGCCAATAGGAAATTTCGGAGCAGGGCAACGTATCAAGTACGGTGGTAGAATGCCTGCCCTTTTCGGAAGAAAACGCAATGTGTCACCATCTCGGAAGGTCAAACACTGCTCACAGGTGTTGATCCAATCTAATTGGTGTATCTTAGATTTCGCTTTATCAGGGTTGTTCAACAACAGATCAATTGTTATGTCAGCTTTAGCTAGAATGTGGTAGATTTTTCTAACCACTTGCTTACAAAGCTATGATTAGCCGAAAACATATGGTGTGAGAGTTTTTTTAATAAGACCTCCTCCCTTGATGATAACAAGCATTTTCTGAATAAGGCGCACAGGCGCCAGCTGTAATGGGCTTAGAGAGAAAGTAACCCAAGCTCATATCTCATCCATGCACTAGGTGTACATTGTGGCAGATGGAGCACCGATCGCCAAAATTTGGCTTCCCATTGGTTAAATTTAAATGGCAAATCAGTTTGCATTGACTCTAGCCCATATAGTAAAATCGGGACGATTTATTTGGTCCAGAAGTGCCACACCGGGAGGATCGAAAATTCACCGAATTTATGCTTGAGATATTGCTGATAGTTAACTTAGTCTCTAGCCGTTCCAGCTGTCCTTGCCCTTTCCACTTGCCATCAAAAACCATTCCCAAATAACAGTAGTTCGAAACTACCTGAATTGGGATTAATGCAATGGTCCACACAAACGAAAGAGGTCCTGATCGTCTGGGTGAATATTGTACAATTTGTGTTTTAGAGGACTTGATTGATAGTTCATTGACCTTGACATACTTTTGAAACGCATTAAGTAAGCGTTATAGGCCAACTTGGGTTCTTGAAATAAGGACCAAGTCGTCCGCATACATTAACGCTTGTATTTGGACATTATTTATTTTAGGAGAGTCTGAAATGATTTTTGAAAAGCAGTCTTTTACATCATGAATATAGTAATTAAAAGTTGCAGAGGCCAGTGAGCACCCTTGCTTTAAACCTCGATAGGTTGGAATTTTTTCTGTCAATAACCCATCCACAGTGATTCTAATGCGCACCGATGTTTCGTGATGAAGTGAAAAAATGATATCATACAAAGATGAGGGGCAATTGTCTCTAAGTACCTTTTCTAATATATTAAAAGACGTCGACTAACAGAATCAAATGCTGCATTTAAATCAATAAACCCAAAAAAAACCTGCTGCTTGCTTTCCTGACAATGTGCTTTAATGGCATTAAGGGTCAGTAAATTAATGTTCGTCCCCATTCCAGCGATAAATCCTGTCTGGTTTGGGTCACAATGATTACTGAACCATGTACAGCTGTTAAATCACTATTGGGCGATAATTAGCTGGAACAATTCGATCGCCTTTTTTGAAAATTGGAATGATGATCAAAGTTTTCCATGATGCGGTTGTATTGCATGTCTGCAGTATGTCTGAGAAAATTGTAAACAATATGTTCGTCCAAATTTGAGGATGAGTCTTAAACATTTGGTTAGACAACCCGTCAGGGCCTTCTGCTCTAGAAGAGCTAATTTTCTGTATAATATTAAGTATAGTGTTATGTGCTACATCCACCTGCCAAGTCGATGTAGAGATCGGTGTATAGGAGCAACCAGCATATTGAGCATCAGCATATAAATTGGTAAAATATTCGATCCACACTTGCTCCGGCACGCCATTTAATTGGGTGTCAGCTTGTTGATGGCAGGTGAGATTATTTAGCAAATACCACATACCTGAAGAGTTTTTATTATGCATTACAAGGGCCATGGCTTCGCTATCATGTTGGAATGTTATCGACTTTCTACCCCGCAACCAATTCTTGTATTTGCATTTCACAGTTTTTAAATCTTGCCACTTGGAAGTTGACATAGAAGTGAGAATGTCTTTTAAGTGCCCTAAATTCAGCTCTTTTTTTTTGCAATAGTAGAGTCAAAGGCGTGTGGATGTCTAATAATATTGCCTTTCAGGATAGTTATTGTTTGAGCAAACGCGTGTAGCAAGTCGGTATGTTGGTTTCTATCTAGGACATTTGAGTTGTCCTTAACCAGATGCTCGAACTGGCTCAACGATCCATGGTTCCACTTCAGGTGTGTACGTGAGCTATTGACTCCTAAAGAGGCATGATAGTGAGCCCTACTTCGTTTATGCATATGTGCAAATTTCAACGTGAGGATCAATAAAGTATGGTCACTCATTGGATGTTCTTTGATGTTTAAAGTTTCAATCCTTTGAAACAATGCAAGGTCGACGTAGATGTAGTCGATTATGCTGGTAGAGAGTCTGCGATGCCAAGTATGATGGGGCGGCGTGTCACCCTGCACTGAGCAATTTACCATGTGATAATTGCGCTCAAGCATGAATGCCCTCCACTTGGACACTGCTGGAATCTGAGAGTTGTCTTTCCAACAATTTAGATTTAGGTCCCCCAATATGATAGTATGAATGATTGAATTATCTAGTGAAATAAGATGAAACATTTCATGTAAACCAGCAAAAAATATGTCATCCGCCATACTAGCAATGTTTCTGTAAACATTAAGTAAGGCAAAAACTCGCTGGCCATGGAGGATTTTTACAAGCTGCAGATGTATTCCTACAGAGGGCCATGGAACAATTGAGAGCCCTGCTTCAATATTTACTGCAATGAGGAGGCCAGATGAGGGACGACCTCCAGTCGCAATTGCTGGAATGAGTGACAGTTCATAGTTGTCCCATATTGGAGGTTTCATGAGCCATGTCTCCTGCAACGCTATAATTTGAAAAGTTTCACACATCTCTCTAAATGCACTAGATAGATGATTATGCCCTCGGGAATTCCAACTAACAATACTCATTCTGTCAAACGAAGTACATTGTAAAGATGATGGTTATTGTTGTGACGTCTCAAATGCCCAATTTTCTCCAATTTCGCGCCTAGCTCCTTGGTAAATCTTAGGCGCGATGGTATTTATTTTTGTCTTTGGTAAGGCGTTGTGAGGGTCCTCTGCTAATAGAAAGCCCATGTTAAATAGGAGCATTTTGCTGCGCCAGATTGAATTCCAAACGTCTCCTGATGGTATCCAAATTCTTACTACCGAGAGCGGAGAGTCAGTTAGGAATTCAGTCTGGTCTATATCAAATGTGGAGATGTTGGACAAATCAGCAATTTCACCAAATATGTTGAGTATACTTTGACGGTTGAGGTCATAAACAGGATAGTTTCCCTCTCTACATTTTAGAATCAGTGTGTGAAACTTAGCACGCTGGGGATGTAAGTGTCGAGAGGGCAACCGAGAATCATTTCTGCGAGGTGTCCATTTTGGAGAGGCCATAGGACCAGCTGTCTTCATTTGCCAATCATTCCCTTGCCTCTGTGTTGGTCTAGATTCGCCTAAGATGTCTTGATTGGAACAATCAGCCATGTCAGTTTCCCCTCGGGACACGCTATTCGAGTAGGAAGGGTGGGCAGCTACTTGCGAAACTGCCATCACAAGATTGCATGATAAATATTCATCCACTCTTTTTTCAGTTCTTCGGTCAGTTGCTGGGGTAGAATAGTATCCAGCGAGCTTGTTTGATGTGGTAATGGTGCAAAGGAAACTGTTTTAGATTGCACTGGGTGAGCCAAGGGCAACTTTGAGGGCACGGGTAGACCCGCTGAGTCAGAGTTCACTGCCATCCAGCCAATAGAAGTTGAACTTTGTTTGCCACAGGTGGAGGTAGTGGACACTAAATTAGTTTTAACAGTGGGCACTTTTTGAACATCACGAAGAGCATGAACTAACTGGGTGAGTGGAGAATGAATAGCTGCTGGCTGCATTTTGGCATCAGTATCTAGACTTGGAAGTATTTGCTGATTTGTTACCTTAGCCACTTTGACTCGATCAGTGGCATTTAGAGCAGACCCACGAGGCTGGGATACTTCACACAGAGGTTGGAAAAGAAAATTTGAAGTACTTTTGGCAATGTTATCTGCGATTAGAGTCTGAGCCTGATTGGTAACCCTGGCTGCTTTGGGTTGATCAATGGGAATTGGAGCAGGAACAAGAGGTTTGGGTACTATGGCCACAGTTGATGGTTTGCCAAGTGCTTTAAAAAAGTTGTTAAGAGTGCTTTTTGGATTTTTGGTTCCAGTCATATTTTTTGTTTTTTTAATTGGAATTGTTGATTTTTTTTTGTTACTTTTGAGCTTTGGATTTTTGGATTTCAATTGTTGTAAGTGACTTAGACCGTTCATACAGGCGGCTTGCTTATTAGATTCCTCCACTTGAGTGGGAGGCACTCTATAATCTGCAATGGTATTTTGTGCAGGCAAGCCAATGTCCTCCACATGCGATGTTTCAAGGCCAATAATACCAGAAATTGGCGGAAGAGGACAGGGGGCCAAAGCAACCGGAGCCACCACCGGCAATGTTGATGGTGGGGAATGCGTGGGGGAAGCGTTAGTAGTCACAACATCAGCATGTCTGGGTAGCATTATAACCGACTCGTCAGGGGATTCCCTACTTATGGAGGCTTTGGACAGCTGTTGCATAGACAACCATTTCATCAATTCTTCGAATTGTAAGGTTTGGCGCGTGACTTTAGAATCTAAAGATTCAAAAAGTTTGCACAAACTGAACACTGCTGTATTAATTGCTGCAAGAGCGGGTTGAATCAAAAGCAAGGATTGTGCACTGTTGTCAGTAGGGTAGGTTTGGGTAGGACGTGGGGTTGGTAATGCGAATGATTTGAGAATAGGTAAAGGGTTTGCATGCAACGCGTCCAAGGACGCAGAGGTGGCACTGGATATATATTCAATCCCGCGAGTAGAGTGATCAGAAGCATGTGTACTCGCATGAATTGAAAGTGCCATAGAGTCAGATAGGAGTGGTGGAAATGCTATTGGGGAAAACGACAGCCTTGCGGTGTTGGCCCCTTGGCAATTTTTGGTGGATTCCATCATTCCCATGTCTGATATAGGCTGCGTGCTAATGGGCCTTGGCAGTGAACCATGCGACACATGGACTTTCCCAATGGTCAGGGGGGAGGGTGTGTGTGTCTCACTTGCTGAGGTAGAGATTGGAGACACTGGTAGAGGTATATCTGGTCTGGAATTTAAAGAGTTAAAAGGAAATCTTGTTTGTATAGTGCCAGACCGAGGTGTAGTCGATGAGGCTGAAAAGAAAGTTTGTGGAGGCAAAGCAGGATCAGGGGGGCCTCGTGAAATTGGATTTGACTGACAAGCAAGCGACAATGGTAAGATGGAAGGCATGCATGTTGTTAATTTATAGGATGTATAGGAAGTCATTATATTAAATGTATTGAGAACACAGTGATATGACACAGCAAAGAAAATAAGAATATACAAAGCAGGGTAACGTTCAGAAAAAAAAATTAAATTAGAAACAAAGGAGAAACAAACCATTCAAACGTAACCACTCAGCTCTGAGTTGATCAATCTAAGAACAAATCCACAATATTAAACCAGCAAGAGAGCCAATGTGTGTTACAACAGGGTACTTCACCCAAACATTTAAAACTTTGTCCAAAAACAGAAAATAAAAATATTAATTAATTAGCCAGAACTTTGCCGCAACTCTGTGTCTATGTGGCTAAGCGGCAAAGCGCAACTTATCAGAGTACTTGCCCGAGTGCGCGCGCGCTGTGCGCGTGCAGGAAAGATTAAATGGGAAGTGAATGTTCCACACATGAGCCAATCCCAGAGATTCTAAGGCGGGATTAGCAGCCTGCACAAACTGTCAATCACTTGATTCCTTGGTAGAATACCTCCGTGGTCGCCGTTCAACAGGGAGAAGCGCTGCAAAGCGGTACTTATCCGAGTACTTGCCCGAGTGCGTGCGCACTCCTGTTATATGTCTTGTACTGTGGCGTTGCAGGCATGCGTGGTGTGGGGAAAGGTCTGCCCTCCCTGCACATTGACTGGAAATGGCCTTCTCTTCCCCAATTTCCACACCTCTGGGAGAGTGCAGGGCATGTCTGTTGTGGCCTCTAAGGACGACAGGACGCCAGGGCATTTGTAACTGCCTTTATTGATTAACAAAACGCAGGATTGCAATAGTCCATGTGTGGGATGGGGCAGGTACTCACAGTCTTGGGTAGGCCTTCCAGTTATTTGCACTGGAGGCAGGGCGTGCATATTGTCAGGATTAGTCAGGCGAGTACAAAGGCAGCGAATATGGCAAGGGAAATGTGCACCCAGGAACTACGACTCAGGTATGCTAGAACCCAGGAGTGCAAATAGAGTGTGACATCAAAACCAATATATGAAAAGGGATGTGGGGTAAGCACCTGACCGCGAGGAAAGTCGGCAAGCGCCTTACCCCCAATTGCTGTTACAGGTACTGACAGCGCTAAACCCACGTGGAGGGCAAGCAATGACAGGATCTGTGTACTAACACTCTTGATGGTATTACATAAGGGAACTTAAGAACTGTACTCACGAGGACGAGATAAACCTCTTGAATGTCAGCTAGCCCACGAATCCTGTTGAAGAAACTGGGACCCCAAAAGGCTAGAACAGCAATGGAAGGAAAACTAAATACCTAAATGGGAATAGTGTTTGCAAAATAGTGAGGAAAACATAAGCATTCACACAGGAGCTAGCTACTACCGCACACCACACCTAATAATCAAAAGGGAAAATAAATGCAGAAGTGCAGTGGAAAACATGGAATGGATCCTCTAGGAAGTAAGGATCAGGAGCAGGGAAAAACGAAATAACCTATGCAAACTTCTCCCTACCCCTCCAAGGAAAAGACAGGAAACTAAACTAAGAGGAAGGCTAAGGCAAATGGGTAACAGCAGCAAAGGACAGAGTCAAAGAAATATAGAACACAGACAAACTGGGCTGCATCTAAAAGGGGAAAGCACTGAAAATTGCTGCCTGCAAACAGAGGAAGACAAAAAGGGAAATCAAGGGAGCAGAAATCAATTAGCGCATGAATCCGAAATTCAGGGCGGAGGAAACAAGAAAACAGGAACAAGGAAGTAGGTACAAAGGCAAGGAACCAGGAACCAGGGACTAGTCAAAAACAGGAACACTGCAATCGATGACCAGCGCTGGACTGAAGTAAGACTGAGGCTTTTAAAGCTGCTTAACGAGCACACGCCTCGGGTGTGCTGATTGCTGCACCTGCCGCCACAGCTGTTACCTATCCTCCACCCAACCTTGTGTTGCAAGGGTGGAGGTGGAGCAGTGGGCCAGGCATTCTGGGAAGCATAGTCATTTGGTTAAAGAAGCATGCTGGCTGCCAAAAACCTGGAATGGATCCGGAAGGGAAGTAGCTGGGAAAATAGGGATTTAGCGCTCCCAAATCATCACAGCACTGTAGCATAAGGTTCGGAGGAAAGGTCCAGTAGGGAATAAACCCCAAATCATGCCCCCAAGTGGTGGGAACGGGAGCGAAGGGAGCGAGTCGTGACACATATGAGCTGCACGCTGTATACTTCCAGGGCCCCCAGGTGGCCTTCCTTGGCATTGGACTTACGCCCTGGAAGTGAGCTGGTACTGGCTTGGGCCTTCAGTCACGTTGGCTCCTCACATGGAGCAGCGCTGTCCAGACCGACTTGTCTGGCGCTCCACCAGCTTCCGACTGGCGCCAAAGTCCCCGCTCGCGGAGCGCGGGTCAGCGAAATCACGTTGGGCCGAGATCTCAAGAGACCGCGTTCCCGCGATCACATGATGTCCCCACACACCTCCTTTACTGGGAAAAGGACAGAGGATCATCCCATGACAAAGTCTGCAAACCTGCTGTGTTTCCTTTTATCCCTCTGCGGTCTGCCTTGGCCTAGACGTGGAGCAGGGTCACGGGAGTACTCCTGGGGAGGTGCGGGTGATTCAGATCCTCCTTGTTTTGCTTTCCGCTGCAGCTCTCTGAGTGGAGCAGGGGAGTTGCTGCTTGAGAACTTACTGCCGTAGGGTGACTCCGAGACATCCCTTTCTGGCTGGCAAGGGCTTTCAGGGGGCTTCTGGAGGGTCTTGGTCTTCTCCGGTTTTCCAGCGCGGCTGTTCGAAAGGTTCTTTCCTGCGGGACATGGCCACCCTTTCTAGGTTCCATTTTCTTCCGTCGCTGGTGCAGATGTGGTTTGGCCCTTTGGCAGCGACTTCTATGGGACTGCTGTACCTGGCGCCTGTCACTGTGTCCTTGTGGGGAAGCCGTATCTTGCCCAGGTCGCCTTTGTTAACTGATGTGCGGCGGGCAGCCCGCCGCATGTCTCCTTGAGTCTTCATGGCTTCCTTGCCCCGCTGCATGCGAAAGACTAGGTCTCCCATGCCCACTTCTTCGTACGCTCTCACTTGCTGGAGCCACGGTGGTACCAGTGTGGATGCTGCCCTTCTCCCCCTTAGCAGATGGAAAGGTGACACGCCGGTGACAGCGTTGGGAGTGATGCAGTGGGCTGCGACGGCCTCTTTGACCGTCTTGTATGGGTCTAGGCCTGAGGCATGCGTGAGTTGTAGCTCCCCTTTGATGAAGCGGTTTGCCCGCTCGACCAGGCCATTGGCCTGAGGATGGTAGGGACTTGCTCTTCGCTGTCAGATGTTGTTGAGTTTGAGAAATTTCTCCATTCCACGAGAGGTCAGCTGGACTCCATTGTCCGTCACTATTTCTTCCGGTAGGCCCTTGCGCTGGAATATGGCGGTGAGTGCTTCAATGACTGTTTTGGTGGTGATATCCGAAGAGAAGTCAACTTCGACCCATTTTGAGAAATAGTCAACCGTGACTATCCCGTGTTTATGTTCTGGGGGCATGCTGTCCAGCGGCCCGATGAAGTCCAATCCTAGTTTCCGCCACACTCCTTTGGGGACCTCGGTGGGCAGTATGGGGGCTTGTCTTACGGACAGGCGCTTGTCGCTGTTGGTGCACTCGTGGCACCTTTCAACCATTTGTCGTATGTCCTGATCCATGCCTAGCCACCAGTAGGCATTGCGTATCCTGCGCCTGGTCATGTTGCACCCCAAATGGCCTGAGTGCCCTCTGCACAGTGTCACTTTGCGAATCCCGCTGTGCGGGATCACTCGGTCGCCTCTCAAAATGACACCGTTCATGGCCGTAATTTCATCGTTCACCTTCCAGTAAGGGCGTAGACCTTCGGGAATCGCCCTTTCATCAGGCCACCCTCCGCCGCTTAGGGCATCGTCCTGCTCGAACTCCTCCTGCCAGTGGCGCTCACTCATGTCCATATACTCGCCGTTCCTTAAGTCGCCTATTGAGGCTACAAAGCATTCGTCTTCTAGGAATGTGGTCCCAGGGGCGTCTTGTTTCAGGAGCCTAGACATGCAGTCTGCTTGTGCGTTTTTCCAGCCAGCAATGTGGGCTATTTCATACGTGTACTCTTGGAGTTTTGCAGCGATCCTGGCCAGTCTCGGGGTGGCAGTCTTGGTGCCACCTGGGCTCAACATGTGGATGAGGGGCTTCTGGTCGGTGACCAGCCTCAATTTCGTGCCCCAAACGTACGACCTGAAGTAGTCGATGGCCCAGGCACACGCCAACATTTCTTTCTCCACAGTGGAGTAATTCTTGTCTGCTGGCGATAGTACTTTGGATGCAAATGCCATGATGTTTTCAGTGTCGCCTTTCTTCTGGGTCAGGGTGGCCCCCAGTCCGTATGCGCTGGCATCCGTAGTGATGCAGGTGTCCCATTTGGGGTTGAAGGGCTTCAGACAAGGTGCGTGCAGAATTCTGTGTTTGATTTCAGTGAAAGCCCCGTCTTGCTCTGGGCCCCAAGAGTAGGTTGCCCCTTTCTTCAAAAGATCCCTCATGGGGGACATGGTTTCGGAGAACGTTGGGACGAACTTCGCGTAGTATTCCGCTAGGCCCAGGAATGAGCGGAGTTCCTCTCTGGACCTCGGAGCTGGGGCATCCGCTATGGCCTGCATCAGGTTTTTCTTGGGGCTCACTCCTTCGCTCGAAATGAAGTACCCTAGGTATTCTACTTTTGTCACTCGGAAAACACATTTCTCGCGGCGAAGATGAACTCCTGCTTCCAGAAGCCTGCTCAGGACTTCCTTGAGGGCCTTGTCATGAGTCTCGTTGTCCTTGGCATACACTAGGATGTCATCCTGAAAGAATGAGACATTAGTGAGGTCCTTGAGGAGGGCATTCATCATTCTCTGTAATGCTGACACTGCCGAGGACAGCCCAAACGGCATGCGGGTGTATTGAAAGGTGCCGAATGGAGTGATGAACGCCGTAAGGGGGCGCGAAGACTTGTGTAAATGAATCTGGTGATAGGCGTCACACATGTCAAGCTTCGAAAAAATTGCTGCCTCCTTCATCATCAAGACAATTTTGCTGATACTGGGGAGCGGGAAGCTGTCGGTGACGACCTGTAGGTTTAGACTCCGCAGGTCGATGCATATTCTGAGGTCGTTGCTGGATTTCTTCTTGACTAGAACCACCGGACTCAGCCACTCTGAGGATTCCACGGTCTCAATGGTCCCTTCTTCGACCATCTTCCGGAGGTGGGCCTCTAACGCCGGTCTTGCCGTGGCCGGCACCGGTCTAACTTTGTGTTTCACAGGCACAGCATTGGGTTTTAAACAAATCTTGTGAACAAAGTCTCTCACTTTCCCCGGTTTCTCAGAAAACAGGCTTGGGAACATCTCCTTGAAGTTTAGCGCTGCTCCTGCAGACACCATGAGTACCTGTTCCAGAATGCTGGGGTCTAGTTTGATGCTGAGTCTGTGTTGATCGTCCCACCCGAGCATGGCTGGCCCTCTGTTTGAGAAGTACACTTTGGAGATGGTAGACCTCCCTTTGAATTCAATTTGGGCCCTGATGTAACCCAGTAGGTCGACGGTTGCACCTCCGAAAACCGTCGGTTTTTGACGGGTCGATCTGATCTCCACTTTAGCCTTCCCCATCATCTCCTTGTAAGTGTCTATCGGAAGGATGGTGAAGTCCGATCCAGAGTCCGCCATGACACGTGTTTCCATGCTGTCGACTTTAATGGTGCAGTGGGGCTTTTCCCTCCTGGCGTGAAGAGCGTTGACCATGACGACCATCGGCCTGTCCTGTGGCTCGTCCTCGTCGCTTGAAGCACGGTCGCCATCGACGCGGGAAACTGTCTTTTCCCGCCACGTGCATGCAGGAGACACGTGACCAATGCGCCCACACTTCGAGCATTCCTTGTTTCTGGTGGGGCAGTCGCGATCATTCGCCATGTGTTTGGTGCTGGCACACCTGTAGCATTTGGGAACATCCCTTTGCTTGGGGCCCTTTTCTCTGGGGCTGTCGCGGGACTGCTTGTCTCTGCGCCCTGTCCATTGCAGCGCCGTCAGCTCGGGTATGGGTGGATGACTTCCCGCCTCTTCGCGCCTGCTGGAGGTTTCTTCTTCCGCCCTGGCGATTTGGATAGCCTTGTCGAGGGTCACTTCCTTTTCTTTTATGAGCTTGTCCTGTACTTTCCTGGAGTTGGTGTGGACGACCAGCATGTCGCAGATGACCTGTTCCATGTTTTCACCGAAAGCGCATAAGGACGCTAGCTCCCTCATCCGGGTGATGTAGTCATCCACAGGTTCGCTCCCTTCTTGTTTGCGGGTGTAGAAACTCAGCCTGTGTACCACTATGTTCTCCTTATTGGTGAACCGCTTTATAATACGACGGATCACCTCTTTGTAGACGTTGTCGTCGTCGTCATCCATGTATAGCTGTCAAACTGGCAAAAATGCGCTGTCCTTCGACTCCCATTGCGTTCAGCAGCATCGCCTTCTTCCTGGTGGGGGTGTATCCTGTGCCACCTACAGCCTCAAGGTACGTGGAGAAGAGTGGCTCCCACTGCATCCACGGAATTGCTGGGGTCCCAGGAGAGGGGAAAAACGCTGGGGGTGGTGTGGCGCCTTGCATGGTGGGTCCGTGGGTATTCAGATATCCTTGTCGCCAGTTATGTTGTGGCCTGTAAGGACGACAAGACGCCAGGGCAATTGTAACTGCCTTTATTGATTAACAAAACGCGGGATTGCAATAGTCCATGTGTGGCATGGGGCAGGTACTCACAGTCTTGGGTAGGTCTTCCAGTTATTTGCACTGGAGGCAGGGCGTGCATATGCGCTGCACGCTGTATACTTCCAGGGCCCCCAGGTGGCTTTCCTTGGCATTGGACTTACGCCCTGGAAGTGAGCTGGTACTGGCTTGGGCCTTCAGTCACGTTGGCTCCTCACATGGAGCAGCGCTGTCCCGACCGACTTGTCTGGCGCTCCACCAGCTTCCGACCCTTCAATCACTCGCAGGCGGATGGCCTCATCAAGCAAGTAGGTGTGAAAGTGGCAGGGTGCACCTTTTATTTGTAGGCCGGTGATGAATTCATCCACTGTCTTGTCAATTCTCTGGGTACATTGATTAAACATATACCTTTCGTAGTCCCTGTTGGCCTCGATCACCAGTCTCTTGTTCAAAGCCGTGAGCAGTGCTGGAAAGTCAGGGTGTTCAGCAGTTGGAATGGTTTTAATGAGTGTCTTGATCTCATTTCTAGCTAAGTTAAGGAACATGCTGCGTAGTCTCGGGGAGGTTTCTTCACCTGCAGCTGCATGAAGTTGTTAAAGTCCTCCAGCCATTCGACCCACTGCGGACCTTTGTCAGCAAACACTCAGAAAGCCTGCGGGGTCATCGAGAAAGGAGGTGGCTGTCACCAGGCTGTGGCAGTGTGTGTGTATTATAGGGGATGGGGGAGCCTGGGCTGGATGTGCTGGTGGAGAACTCATCTCGGCTGGGTAATGCTGGGATTGGTGCTCACTTTCTGGCTGAGATTGTGCCACCTAGAGGGTGGTTATTGTCAATTGTTTGAGGTTGTGCCGCCCACAGGTGCCTGCTGGTGAGGGCTAGTGGCAATGGCCTCACTTGCATTGGAGATGGGTCTTTCCTCGAGGTTGTGCGCACAAGGAGGACAGCAGGGTTGTCTTTTGTGCAGAGTGATGGTGCAGGTGTTATCCTCTGAGGGAGGCAGGGTTTAAATGGCACATTGCTGTTTGTTTTCCTTTCTGGCATATAATTTCTTTATAACGGCGCAGAGCGGTGGGGGAGGGGAGCTACCCACCTGTTGTTGCTCGTGCTCCACGTGTGCGCCATCCAGGAGGAGTATTCTGCAGATCTTGCGGCCGAGGGAGGAGGAGGGAGGCAGGCCCGGGATCGGCCGTACGTCGTGAAAGCTGGCTGGGATCAGCCGTGGCAGTGAGCATGTCGGAGCGGGATCGCTTAAGTGCTGAAGGAGGAGGAGGAGGATCTTGGTGTGCTGGCAATGACTTTGTCGCCAGATGTTGGGCTCTAAGGGCCTGGGCATAAAGGATCACGCGCCAAGGAGATTGGATACGTCTTCTTTATTCCACATACAATACTGTTAGGCAGAATCTTGTGCAGTGCCCTTAGAGACCACTACATACAATTAAGACTACAGGTGGCAATACAAGTTTTACCTATGGTACAAGCCTGTACTACTAAGTTATAGTGGTAGCAGTAGCAGAGCAGCCAGGCTTATCTCAAGAGTATATGAGCAGTAGCAGAGATTACACAAAGGGACCACAATTACTGTGGCTCAAGCAAACACTGACTCAAGGTTTCAGGTAAAAAATATAAGTACATTTATTTTTAAACCATCAGTTATAAACACAACACTTCTATTAAACTTTAAACAAAACCATACGTTAAATATACTACAACTAACCAATTCACTTTGTACAGTATGTCTCAAGGTAAGTACCCTGTGTTTGAATGAACCGGTGTTATGAACAAAACACGATACCACGGATACGGTTGCGATCACTTTTTGACAGTTCGGTCTACTCAATAAACGCGTATCCGTGACATGAAATGCTACCGGGGCAAAAACACACTTAGCACCTGAGATACCCAGAGGGAGTTGGAGGCAAAAATCACAGGCAATATTTAGGTTAGGCAGACAGCATCGAGAAACACTCAGAAACAGGAGTTCAAAAGTCAAAGGGTCGGAACCAGGGTTAAGTGACACCGGAGACCTGTTGCCGAAGATCACACCGTTAGACAGTTCAGGATTCAGCATAGCCCAAAATTACTTTGACATTGTCAATGTTCGGAAGCAAAATTTATAAGAAGGAGGGAAGACAAGGGCGAGCCTTGAGGATGAAGAAAAGGGGGTTCACCCAGTTTCCTCGAGTAGATCACAGTACCTTATTCCAATGATGCAGCTGGTGCCCTGGCAGTTGTTCCTGTTGGTTTCCCGCAGACCCACGATTCCTGGAGCTTTGTTGTGAAGGAGGACGTCTGAAGGGGGTCTGCACCACACAGGGATGAAGCCGGCAGCAGCGACAACAAATAAAAGGTGCGCTCCTTAAAAACAGGAGAGACTCGGCAGGTGGCTAGCCGGACCACTACAGCAGTGTGCAGCGATTTCGACCACAGCGGAGATCTCTGGCTGAAGAAGATGAGCTGGTTATCCCCACCAGGCTCAAGGGAAGAAGACTCTGAGCTGGATCTCCTCTTAGTCGTCGAAGGGTAGATAGCTCAGGACTGCAGCAGGGCTTCACTGGGACAGGGTAGTTGCAGCAGCCGTCGTTCTCTCCGCTTCTCTTCGGTTCCTTGTAGTTCCAGAGGCGAATCTGACTTCTAGCCCAAGAGACCTGCCTTTTATGCGCAAAACCCCCATTCACACAGCCTGGCTGTCAATCACGCAGCATGGGGGTTGTCCAGCCGGGACAACCACCTCAGCCAATCATGGCAAAGTGTGACCTGGGTTTCCTAGGATACCCTGTGCAGGGGGTGACTACACCCCTCCCTCACATTCAGTCCACCTAGACACCCAGGCGCCTTGAGGAGGGCTTCTGTGCAGAAGCCCGCCAAAAGACGGTGATCAAAGAAGGCGAACCTAGTTTGCAGCGCAAAGTAAAACACAAGAAGGACTTTAACAAAAAGAAATGGTGAATAAACCCACCTGGAGCCAAAAAGAAAGACGATTTGGTCAAGCAGGTTTATGTTCGAGGCTAATATAATAGCCAAGAACAGTACCACGTTTATCTAATATAATCGCGGTAGAAAAGTTAGGGTAGATACCACTGCCACCAGCCAAGTCTAAATGTTAAAAGAGCGAAACAATGCTCAGGGAGGTACAGACAGAAAAGGGGCACAGATTAGCCCTTTCCTGTACTCCATGTAAGATGGGGTGTACTGGGTCTGTGGTAAAAATTACTATGTAAAGTAAATGGCAACTTTACCGTTCTCTGGGGACAGTAGTCAGCCCCAGCGAAATGGAGTCAGAGGGAAGTCTTAAAAACAATCCTGGGTTACTACACTGAGGGTGCGGTATAACTCATACAAGAACAGGGGCACCTGGAGTGGTGTGCTCCAGTGCCCAAGATCACACAATGAGTAAAAACACATAGGCCAACACACATGTAAGAGTGGAAAAAGGATGTACACTCTTACCAGGTGGAAAAAATAAATCCAGCAAAGCTGCTGGGGGACTCACTAGGTGACGGAAATTAGCCCTAGAAGGAGAATTCTCCCTAACACTCCCCCCCCAGACTAAGGGACAGGAGGATTTAATCCACTCCTGGATGGATCTCATACCTCTAGTCGGTTACAAACATCCTAGAGAGACCACCAGCATTTTGGTGGTGACTTCCTGCTCTGTGCTCAATGGAAAAATCAAATCCTTGCAGGCATATTGACCATCTGAGTAATTTTGGGTTTTCCCCTTTCATTTGCATCAGCCATCTCAAGGGTTGGTGGTCAGTCTGAATGATGAAGGTAGATCCATACAAGTATGGTCTAAACCTCTTCAGTGCCCACACAATAGCAAAGCCAACCCTACCTTTCTCATCCAGTTGACTAAAGACTGCACCTATACCTACATTAGAAGCATCAGTTTGTACAATGAAGGATTGGTGGTAGTCAGGAACTCTTAGGACTGGAGCTTGACAAAGCGCTTTCTTAAGACCTTCAAAGGCTTGATTGCACTCCTCATTCCACCAGACCTTCTTAGGAAATTCGGGAGAGGAGATGACATTCAAGGGGGAAGCTATGGTCCCATAGTTCTCTATGAAGTTCCTATAGTACTGTCAGGTTTCCTTAATTACTGTCATCAGGTTTCCTTTAATTACTGTTAGGTTCCCTTTAATTATTTCCCTTTATTTCTCTGTGGGTTTGGCCTTGACCTTTCTATACATATTCCTGGCTCTGGCCCAAGGCAAGATGGAGTTTTGCAATAGAAGCCTTGATTGGCTAGAGAGAACTGCAGGACAACAATGAACGTTCTAAACTGTCACTCTCTGTAACGCTCACCTGATTCTCGCAGAGGCGCCGGTCTTGACTGGGCGACTACCGTATCTTCAAAGGTGATGTGTAGCACCCGGTTGGCTCTTTGGGCTGGACCTCTGTGCACTGTATGCCTGACGTGTAGAGTAAGATGTCTTAGGTAAGTGAATGCCGAGCTCTCCATCTGCCTCGGGGCAGGGTGCTGTAACCAGTTTCTTCACTGGATAGGTAGCGCAGGCCTCTTGACTTCAGAGGACTGCTGTCCGTCGTTTACTGCACGAACGGTAAGTTTCGAGTCATTCAAATGTCTTTAAAGTCTTTAGTAATGATGTCTCTTGTTTTGCAGGGTTCCGGCGATGGCGGATGACGGGCTGAAGTGAGTTGAAGATGGAGCCCGTGTGATGAATAGAAGCGCCTGGAAGCACGTAAGTAAGCGCTTGTTGCCTGCTTCACTATGCGCTCTAACTGTCTTTTTATTTTGCAGGTACGAGTTCGGAGCGGCTGCAGGGTGCCGGAATACCCACTGGATTAGATGTGGAAAGGAGTAATGGCACGTGAGTATTAAAGTTCCCCAATGTCTTTAAACGCACCTTGTTTTGTCTTTCAGATGCGGGATGCAGCCCGAAGGCCTCCGGAGCGTGCGAAGAGTTGGTAAACTTTTGTCTTTCAGATGCCGGAATGCAGTGTGAAGACCTCCGGAGCGCACGAAGAGTAGGTAAGCCTTTGCCTTTCAGATTTCCCGGAATGCTAACCTGTTCTTTCTTGTCTTTATAGGTGTTGCTGAAGACTGGATTCAGGATGGTAAGCCTTTGCCTTTCAGATGCCGGAATGCTAACCTGTTCTTTCTTGTCTTTATAGGTGTTGCTGAAGACTGGATTCAGGATGGTAAGCCTTTTTCCTTAGGCCCAGGACCGGATGCAGAAGACACGATGAGCGTTCTGCTGCAGAGGTTGCAGAATAACGCAAAGCAAGATTCATCCATCGGGTGTGGTTTAAATAGCCTCCTGTAGTGCTTAGGTGTCTCCTTCCACAGCCACGCCTAAGAAAAGAGTTCCTGCTTTCCAGAAGAGTTCCAGTGTTCTGAATCTAGGGAGTGGCTCCTGCCCCACCCAACAGGAAAAGTAGTTCCAAACAGAAGAGGATCAGAGACTCAACTGGCAGGCAAGTAAGCAGCATGGTCTGCTGCAGGTAAGTCCACCCAAGCATTATGAGCCCGGCGCTTCCAGCGCTGGGACTGGGCATATTTATGAGCCTGGTGCCACTGGCGCCAGGACTGGGTCCAAAAGGTCCCAATTGGGACTGGTTGGCACTCGGAACCTGGGTTATGGATCTGCTTCCAAGGGAGTTGGGAAAACCCTGTCCTTTTGGAAGCAGAGATCATGACAGTACCCCCCCCTCAAGGCCCCTCCCAAACCGGGCTTCTCCGGGGGTTTTGGCTTGTCAGGAAATGTTCGGTGAAATCTTTTGATTAGGCGAGGAGCGTGGACATATTCAGCAGGTTCCCAGGATCTCTCTTGGGGGCCGTAGCCTTTCCAGTCAATTAGGTAAAATAGTTTAGATTTGGAGATCTTGGAGTCCAGAATGCTTTTGACTTCAAACTCGAGTTCTCCATCAACTAGGATAGGTTTTGGAGATTTGGTTAGTCGGGTTTGAGGTTGCACGGGTTTTAATAGAGAGACGTGGAAGACCGGATGTATCTTCATGTTCGTGGGCAAGTCCAACTTGACCGCTACTGGGTTTACTATGGTAGTGATGGAATAGGGACCAAGGTATCTTGGGTTGAATGTGCGTGGCCCTTTTAGAGGTAGATATTTGGTGGATAACCAGACTTGATCCCCTACTTGATATTGAGGGGCTTCCTTCCGATGTTGATCTGCTCCTTTCTTGTATTGTTCTTTAGCCCTTTGAAGGTGAGAAACAGCTTCCTTAAAGGCTTGGGTGATTGTAGAATGCAGGTAGTCTACTGCTGGTGTTTCAAGATCTTGGAGGGGATCCAACTCCGAGGTTCGAGGGTGACTGCCGTACAAAAGAAAAAACGGGGTTTTCCCAGTTCCCGAATGGACAGAGTTATTGTAGGCATATTCGGCTATCCAAAGGATGTCTTTCCAAGTTTTTTCAGTTTGTTGCAGCATGCAGCGTAAATACTGTTCCAGAGTTTGATTGGTCCTCTCGGTTTGTCCGTCGGTCTGAGGGTGGTGACTGGTCAATAGTCTCACATCAATTTGAGCCGACCGACAGCAACTTCGCCAAAAATGAGAAATAAATTGACTACCTCGATCCGAAATTAGAACTGAAGGAAAACCGTGCAGTCGGACGATGTTTTCGAGAAATTCTCGGGCCAGAGTTGCTGCTGTTGGCAAGCCTTTGAGCGGAATGAAATGCGCCATCTTGGAGAAAAAGTCCACGATTACTAGAATCGTATTGTATCCGGAGCATGGAGGTAGATCGGTGATGAAGTCCATAGAAAGCGTATGCCAAGGGCGAGGTGGGATGTCAATAGGGCGTAAGAGGCCTGCTGGTCTTTCCTTTTGACTCTTGTTTTGGGCGCATACTCCACAGGACATTATAAAGTCTCTGATATCTTTTTTCCAAGACGGCCACCAGAAGTAGCGCTTGATCTTTTCTGAGGTCTTGGCTATACCGGGATGACCTTCCATTAAAGAGTCGTGATAACAAGAGATTACTTTTTTCTGTAAATCTGTGCTGGGTAGGTATAATCGTTCTTGGAAATACAATAAGTTGTCCTTTACTGCAAAGTCCTTTCCCTGCAGATGCCAATTCTGTATGTCTGCTGGAGTTACAAGTTGCCTGGCTTTATCCTTAACTTCCTCTATGGATTCTGTGGCGATTACACCCAGAATTCTTTGTTCTGGAATGATTGGTACAGGTTTAGGGTTGACCAAGTGTTCTTCCACTCCCATCCGAGAAAGGGCATCGGCTTTACCGTTCTTTGTACCAGGTCGATAGGTAATTATGAAGTCAAACTCGGCAAAGAATAATGCCCAACGGAGTTGTTTAGAGGATTGGGCTTTTGCGGTCTTCAAATATTGCAGGTTTCAGTGATCCGTAATCACAGTAACGGTGTGTCGGGCCCCCAGCAGATAATGCCGCCAAGCCTTAAAGGCAGACTTGATAGCCAGAAGTTCCTTGTCAGTAATCGTGTAATTGATTTCAGGAGGCGAGAATTTGCGGGACCAAAATGCCACGGGATGCAACTGATTGGTTACTGGGTCCTTTTGTGATAGAACTGCCCCCATGGCAAGGCTTGAAGCATCAGTTTCCACGATGTAGGGGAGTTCGGGGCGAGGGTGTTTTAAGATTGGTGCAGAGATAAATTTAGTCTTCAAATCCTGGAAAGCTTGTTCCGCCTCGGTAGACCATTCAAAACGTTTGTTTTTCTTTAACAAGGCAGTGATGGGCTGGACTATTCGAGAGAATTCGGGGATAAACCTGCGGTAAAAGTTAGCGAAGCCTAACATGCTTTGCACACCTTTTACGGAGGATGGTGATGGCCATTTGAGAACTGCATCGACCTTCTTTGAATCCATACGCACTCCGCCAGGTGATAATATGAATCCCAAGAATTCAACTTCAGTCACGTTGAAAACACATTTTTCCAACTTAGCGAAAAGTTTGTGTTGACGCAATCTTTCGAGGACCATTTTCACGTGTTTCTGATGTTCAGATTCCGATGAAGAATAAACGAGGATGTCGTCAATGTAAACAACAACACATACATCTATGAGCTCTCTGAGGACATCGTTCATAAAATATTGAAAGGCGGCCGGGGCATTGCAAAGTCCGAAGGGCATGACCTGATATTCAAATAGCCCATACTTGGTGCGGAAGGCCGTCTTCCATTCATCGCCCTCTTTTACTCGTACCAAGTGGTAAGCTCCTCTAAGATCCAGCTTTGTATATATGCATGCTTTTCTGACTTGGTCCAGGAGTTCAGGGATCAAAGGTAACGGATATCTATTCTTAACGGTGATCTGGTTCAGGGAGCGATAATCGATACAAGTTCTAAGGTCTCCTTCCTTTTTTGGAACGAAGAACAAAGCTGAAGAAGCAGGGGACTTGGAAGGACGAATAAACCCATTTGCCAGGTATTGATCCAGGTATTGTCGAAGGTGAAGGTTCTCAGGCTCGGTGAGGGCATAAATTCTACTACAAGGAGGAGTAGATCCAGGTATCAGGTCTATCTGGCAGTCATAAGACCTATGAGGAGGTAGAGAGTTAGCCTGATCCTTCCGGAAAACATCTTGGTATTCTAGGTATTCGGGAGGTAACTGGGGAGTCTCTGAAGAAATTGCGGCCAGTGCAACACCAGGTGGAGGGTGACAAGTAGAGACACATTCTGGAAACTGGACCGTTCTTGCTCGCCAATCGATCAGAGGATTGTGTTTCTCTAACCAAGGTATTCCTAGAATAATCTGAAACTGAGGGGCCTTGATCACATCGAACACGATCTTCTCATGGTGTCCATCTTGACTTACTAGCGTCACCTCTTGAGTGGTATGCGTTACTGGCCCGGAGGCTATCTCCGTACCATCCACCGTAGTAATGACGTCCTTTACAGCCTTGGGACAAAGAGTTAGATTCATCCTCAAAACCATTTCATGATCCACATAATTGCCGATGGCACCGCTGTCGACGTAAGCTTCAATTGCATGTAATCGATCCAGATTATCAGGGCTAATGAGGACCATAGGTATCACGAAATGCGAGGTCACGGAACTGGTTTTCACGCTCGGCAAGAGGACCTCTATTCTTGTCGGGCAAGGTCGTTTCCCTGCTCAGAGTTTGTAACTTTGGTAACTGCAGCTCCTACTGCCTTCTTGGCAGGTTTCACCGGACAGTCTCGAAGAAAGTGCCCTGAGTTTCCGCAATATAGGCATAATTGCAACTGTTTCCTCCTTTCCCGCTCCCTTTGTGTTAGAGGACCTTTCAGACCCCCTATTTGCATGGGTTCCCCGGAGTCTACTCCTTTGGAAGGAGTTGGCGGTTTGGAAAATACTCGAGCATCAAACTTGGAACGATCGGCCTTCCTGTTCTGCAGCCTGTGATATATTTGAACGACCAAGTCTATATAATCCGAACAGTCTTGTGGGGGATTCACTACTTGGGCTAAAACGTCTTTGAGCTCTCCACGTAGACCTCTATAAAACAGCGTAATCCTTTTGTCCTCAGGCCATTGAGTTTCCACTATTAGTCTATTGAAAGATGCAATATAAGCCAAAAGGTCTTGATTACCCTGTCGCAACGAAAGAAGCTCATTGTCCAAGGCCTGCCCCTGTGAATGTCTTGCAAACAGTTTTTCCATACTAAGCTGAAAGGCTTGAAAATCATGGAGAACCGGATCATCTTGATTAACTAGAGGGATCGACCAGTCTGCCGCATTGCCACTAAGGTACGAAAGTACAAAAGCTACTTTTGCTTGATCAGTTGGAAAGGCTGCTGGCCGGCATAAGAAGTGCAACCGGCACTGATTGATAAATACTGCAAACCTCTTTGGGTCACCAGAAAATCGTTCGGGCGGAGCCAGAGGTACATTCCCAGGTAGGTTGATCTGCACTGGATTCATAGAGGATGTTGAAGGAAGATTTGCCCCTGATGCGGGTAACGGGGTCTGTCCTGCTTGTGACTGTAGCACTTGTCTAGCAAGATTGTCTGTTCTCTCCTTGGAAATAATTAGTTCCCTTCTTAGAGCATTCGTTTCCTGACGAGCTGCATGCACTTCTGCCCTTAGTTCCCCAAGTAACCGGGCTAGGGGGTCAGTATCCGAGGTTTCCATAGCGCCTGGGCGAGAGTTTTGCGGTAGGCTTTGCGTTCTGTAACGCTCACCTGATTCTCGCAGAGGCGCCGGTCTTGACTGGGCGACTACCGTATCTTCAAAGGTGATGTGTAGCACCCGGTTGGCTCTTTGGGCTGGACCTCTGTGCACTGTATGCCTGACGTGTAGAATAAGATGTCTTAGGTAAGTGAATGCCGAGCTCTCCATCTGCCTCGGGGCAGGGTGCTGTAACCAGTTTCTTCACTGGATAGGTAGCGCAGGCCTCTTGACTTCAGAGGACTGCTGTCCGTCGTTTACTGCACGAACGGTAAGTTTCGAGTCATTCAAATGTCTTTAAAGTCTTTAGTAATGATGTCTCTTGTTTTGCAGGGTTCCGGCGATGGCGGATGACGGGCTGAAGTGAGTTGAAGATGGAGCCCGTGTGATGAATAGAAGCGCCTGGAAGCACGTAAGTAAGCGCTTGTTGCCTGCTTCACTATGCGCTCTAACTGTCTTTTTATTTTGCAGGTACGAGTTCGGAGCGGCTGCAGGGTGCCGGAATACCCACTGGATTAGATGTGGAAAGGAGTAATGGCACGTGAGTATTAAAGTTCCCCAATGTCTTTAAACGCACCTTGTTTTGTCTTTCAGATGCGGGATGCAGCGCCGAAGGCCTCCGGAGCGTGCAAAGAGTTGGTAAACTTTTGTCTTTCAGATGCCGGAATGCAGTGTGAAGACCTCCGGAGCGCACGAAGAGTAGGTAAGCCTTTGCCTTTCAGATGCCGGAATGCTAACCTGTTCTTTCTTGTCTTTATAGGTGTTGCTGAAGACTGGATTCAGGATGGTAAGCCTTTGCCTTTCAGATGCCGAAATGCTAACCTGTTCTTTCTTGTCTTTATAGGTGTTGCTGAAGACTGGATTCAGGATGGTAAGCCTTTTTCCTTAGGCCCAGGACCGGATGCAGAAGACACGATGAGCGTTCTGCTGCAGAGGTTGCAGAATAACGCAAAGCAAGATTCATCCATCGGGTGTGGTTTAAATAGCCTCCTGTAGTGCTTAGGTGTCTCCTTCCACAGCCACGCCTAAGAAAAGAGCTCCTGCTTTCCAGAAGAGTTCCAGTGTTCTGAATCTAGGGAGTGGCTCCTGCCCCACCCAACAGGAAAAGTAGTTCCAAACAGAAGAGGATCAGAGACTCAACTGGCAGGCAAGTAAGCAGCATGGTCTGCTGCAGGTAAGTCCACCCAAGCATTATGAGCCCGGCGCTTCCAGCGCTGGGACTGGGCATATTTATGAGCCTGGTGCCACTGGCGCCAGGACTGGGTCCAAAAGGTCCCAATTGGGACTGGTTGGCACTCGGAACCTGGGTTATGGATCTGCTTCCAAGGGAGTTGGGAAAACCCTGTCCTTTTGGAAGCAGAGATCATGACACTCTCTGCCTTTCATCGTCGTAACCCCAGCTGAGAGGACGTGTCTGTAGCTGCTCCTGCTGAAGTCTTGGGCCTAGTGGATTTGAATTTTCAAATCCTGGCAGTCAAGCGGCTACTTATGCGGGGTTGTTCAGGAGAAGAATTCAGGTTCACAGGAGAGTTTCTGGAAGTTCTTTTGGAGAAGAAAAAATTCTTAAGCTAAGTGACTTTATTTGGATATGTAAATCTTTGCTCAGATTCATTAGAAACTTTAGGAGATTGTAAATGAAAATTCAAAAGAAGAACTGATGTTACTCTGTTTATAGTTCAACGTTTAATTTTTAAACGCGCGCAAGCAATGTTAGACTGTTACGTGTGATCGTAGCGCGAGTGCGCGAGCGCAAGAAAAGACTGCTACGTGAAAACTACAGCGCGTGAATTCATTGCGCGTGTACGCGTGCGCGAGAAATGACTGCTACGTGATTTCTATAGCGCGCGTGTTCCAGCGCAAGTGTTCAAAGCGCGTGTGTTCATTGTGCGTGTAGTCATAGCGTGAGTACGCGTGTACGAGAAAAGACTGCTACGTGATTTCTATAGCGTGTGTGTTCCAGCGCGAGTGTTCAAAGCGTGTGTGTTCATAGCGTGTGTAGTCATAGCGCGAGTACGCGTGCGCGAGAAAAGACTGCTACGTGATTTCTATAGCGCCTGTGTTCCAGCGCGAGTGTTCAAAGTACGTGTGTTCATTGAGCGTGTAGTCATAGCGCGAGTACGTGTGCGCGAGAAAAGACTGCTACGTGATTTCTACAGCGCGTGTGTTCATAGCGTGGGTGTTTAAAGCGCATGTACGCAAGAGTAAGAAAAGACTGCTAGGTGACTTTTTTCAGCACGTGTTTTCTTAGCGCGTGTGTTCCTCAGCGCATGTTTTTTCTCCAGCGCGTGTTTTCTTCAACGCGTGTTTTACGCGGGTACATTTTTGCGCGTGTGCGCAAAAAGGTTTCAACGGACTTGGAAAAGTTTGCAAGTTCTTGAAACGACTATGAACTCTATTTGTTAAGAAGAACAGGATTCATCTAAGTCTTCTTAACTGGAACATTTAACAGTTTATAAGGCAAGAGTCAAGGTTCTTAAGAGTTCAATAATCAAAGGAGTTGCTGTTATTTTCAAGACTTTCAATGCTACAACAAAGGTAGAAAGATTTTATCAGCTATTACTCCAATCTTCTCTAAGATCTTAAAAGAGAAGAACCAGGCATGATTCTTTACATTTTAGTTAAGGATATAAAGTTTTCATAATGTAAAGGTAGTAAAGTAATTTGAGGATTCTGTATGTTCTTTTGTATTCACTGCAGGTTCCGCATCAGCTAGTCAGAACATCGCCAGCCTGGTGTTTCTTTTGTTATCCACTTCCCCCTTTCCCTTTGGGGTGTAGTTAACAGAGCCGAGAATTATCGGGTTCTAAGGATTACACTTCAGGGGATTGTCGGGGGTTCAGCAGCTTCCACGGACACAGGATAACTCTCAGCCTGACAGAATGAAAGGCCTTTAACCTTAGTCCGCCTGAGCTGTCATGAACCCCGACAAGACCTCAATGGAGGCTTTAGGATCTTTGATCCTGGAGTTACGGGAAGAGTTAAAGATTTCTCGTAGTGAGAATGCTTCACTTAGTCAAAAGGTGGATGATTTAAATGGGAAAGTGGCACAAATTCAGCAGATGGAAGCAAGGAGAGAGGATGAGATGGATGGGGGTTCAGGTTCTCCACCTGTGTTAGTAAGGGAGGAAGGTGACCGGTTATCACATTTATTACGGCCCTCACATGCTAGTGAAGGAGTTAGAAGTTTAGTAATGCCGGTTCCCTTGGCGCCCCCTGAACGTTATCAAGGAGACTCTAAGAGGTTTAGGGTGTTCTTAACTCAATGTGAGTTACATTTCATGAGTAGGCCTGAGATTTTTCCTACAGATGCTTCCAAGGTAACTTTCATGTTGTCTTATCTCTCGGGGGAGGATTCTGCTTGGGCGGGGTTGTTGGTAACTCAAAGGAGTGAAGTTTTGAGAAATTATTCTAGTTTCCTGGAAACCTTCAGAAAAATGTTTGACAGAAGGCAGATATCTTTGGAGGTGGTTGGGGAGCTTTTAGAATTGAAACAAGGCAATAAAGAATTAGTTGCTTACATTAATCAATTTAAGTCTCTGGTTTTAGAATGCAGGTGGCCCGAGGATAAACAGGCCTCGTTGTTTTATCGAGGTCTTAGAGATGAGTTAAAGGATGCTTTATCAGGAATTGTAGATCGGCCCTCTACTTGTGATGCTTTAATAGATTTAGTTATTCAATTAGATTTTCGCTTGAGTGAAAGAAGAGCGGAACGGCGTCATAGTCAGAGTGATTCTAAGTCTCTAGTTAAAGTGGATAAACCTAAAGTGGATATGAAGATGAAAAGCAATGATTCACCTTCAAGGGCCCGGGGTCCTTTAACTAAAGAAGAAAGGGCTAGGAGAAGAGAAAATCATCTGTGTTTATATTGTGGAAGAAGTGGACATTTTTTAGGAAATTGTCCTTTCACACCAAAAAGAAATTCTACTTCAACTGGCAAGGTGCAGCAGATCGCCAACACAGTGCAGACTGCTGTTCCTCATATCACAATGGATGTATCCTTGTTTTTGGAGACAGAGTTTAAGGGAAAGGGTCCAGTTATGGTAGATTCAGGAGCCACTGGTAACTTCATGGATTGGGGTCTTGCTAAATCTTTGGGAATCCCTATTATTCAGAAGGAGGTTGTGGAACAAGTTAGAGCAGTTGATGGGACTTCTCTTTCTTCAGGTCCAATTACTCACAGAACTAGTATTTTGATTCTGGAGTTAACAGGGGGTCACAGTGAGAGGATATCGTTTGAGTTGATTGATGCCCCTTTGTTAAAGATGATCTTGGGGATGCCTTGGCTTACACTGCATAACCCTTTGATTGATTGGAGTGCTAGGACAATTGATATGCAATCTGATTTCTGTAAAGAGAATTGTTTCTCGGGAAGGTCTATTGAGGGAGAAGTTAAACAGATAAATTCAGCGTCTTGTTTCTTGGCTGAGTTTGGAGTTGGAGGTCATGATGTTGGAGCAGTTGTTGGACAACTTCCACAATGTTATCAAGATTTTTGGGATGTGTTTGATGAGAAAGTAGCAGGAGAATTACCACCTCATAGAACTTTCGATTGTAAAATTGAATTAGAGCCAGGAGCAATTTTGCCAAGTAGCAGAGTATATGCCCTCACAGAGAAAGAAAATTACTATCTAAAAGAATATTTAACTGAGAGTTTGGCCAAAGGTTTTATTCGTCATTCTCAGTCTCCTGCAGCGTCACCTTTATTTTTTGTACCTAAACCAGATGGATCCCTCCGAACGTGCATAGATTATCGAGCAGTTAATAGGGTCACAGTTAAAAACCGGTATCCTTTTCCTCTCATCTCAGAAATGCTTAACCAAATTCAGGGAGCCACCATTTTTACTAAATTAGATTTGAGGGGAGCTTACCATCTAGTGCGTGTGCAAGAAGGAGATGAATGGAAAACAGCGTTTAAGATCAGGTTCGGACTATATGAATATCAGGTGATGCCATTTGGACTATGCAACGCTCCAGCGGCTTTCCAATATTTTATTGACGAAGTTTTTAGAGAATTCTTGGATATTTTTGTAGTTGTTGATATAGACGACATTTTGATTTTTTCTTCTGATTTGGATCAACATCAGAGACATGTTCGTCTGGTTTTGCAAAAACTATGTGACAATCATTTGTTTGCCAAGTTGGAAAAAAGCCAATTTCAGGCAGATTCAGTGGAATTCTTGGGTTTTATAGTTTCGCCAAAAGGTTTGGAAATGAATCCTAAGAAGATACAAGCAGTTCAGGAGTGGCCTGCTCCCACAAAGGTTAAAGAAATACAGAGTTTCTTAGGCTTTGCAAATTTCTATAGAAGATTTATAGAAGGATTTTCATGACTAGTTGCTCCTATAACCAGACTGCTAAAAAAGGGAGTCAAATTTGAATGGGACCTTCAAGCTGAAAAAGCCTTTCAAGAATTAAAGAAGAAATTTACAACTAGTCCAATTTTGATGCATCCAGATGTTTCTAAACCTTTCTTTGTGGAAGTGGATGCTTCCAATCTAGCAATGGGGCGGTGCTTTCACAGAGACATGAAAAAACTGGTCAGTTACACCCAGTAGCTTTTTTTTCTAGAAAGTTCTTTACGGCAGAAATGAATTATATGATTTCAGATTGTGAACTGCTAGCTATCAAGTCCGCTTTTGAAGAATGGAGACATTTTCTTAAAGGGGCCAGGCACACGGTTACGGTACTTACGGATCATAGACATTTATTGTTATTGAAGTCTGCTAAAACTTTGTCACCACGACAACTTTGTTGGTCCTTATTTTTTGCAGACTATGATTTTGTAGTGACTTTTAAACCCGGAAGTTTAAATCGAAAAGCAGACGCCCTATCCCGTCAATTTCCTGGAAGTGAGGTGAAAGAGGTTCAAGAACCAGAACCGCTTATTGCTCCTGAACACTTTCTGTTAGCTGGAATTTTTAAAGCTATAGATGTGTTCAATGAAGTTTGCCAATCTATGTCATTACAGAAGATGGAAGAGTGGGTGAAATTGGATCCAGCTAGGAGTTTAAAGGAGAGTCTTCCTTTTTTTGATAATAGGCTTTATTTGCCGACAGTTGAATTAAGAGAAAAGATCTTGAAGAATTGCCATGAATCGATCTTGTCTGGACATCCAGGATTCAGGAAGACACTGGAATTAGTTCGTAGAAATTTCTGGTGGGAGAAGGTTCCTCAAGGTACTTTGAACTTCGTCAAGATGTGTGCAGTCTGTGCGCAGGCAAAAAGTCAAGTTGGGAAGCCGCATGGTTTATTAGAGCAGTTACCTGTTCCTCCTCGACCTTGGCACACGATTTCTATGGATTTCATCAGTGAGCTTCCCCTGGATAAAGGTTGTACAACTATTTTAGTTGTGGTGGATCTTCTTACTAAGGAAGCGCATTTCTTGCCGATGGAGGGAGAGGTTACTGCTGAAAAACTGGCTCATACATTCTTGCAAGGAGTGGTTAGGTTGCATGGTCTTCCTTGTAAAGTTATCTCAGACAGGGGGTCTCAATTTATCTCAAACTTTTGGAGGGCCTTCTGTAAAAAACCTGGGGTGAAGGTTAGTTTAACTTCAGGGTATCATCCAGAGGATAATGGACAAGTTGAGAGAGTCAACCAGGAGTTAGAGAAATTTTTAAGATGTTATCTACAAGCTAGTGAGGAATGGGTTGATTTGGTGTGATTGGCTGAGTTTTCCTACAACAATTGTGATAAGGATGCTACTTCAATGTCACCTTTTTATTTGGGACGTGGTTTTCATCCTCGTTTTCTGAGTTTTGAGATTTTGGAAGATTCAGGGAATCCTGAAGTAGAAGAACGTTTGTTGCTGATGAAGAATAATTTGGATAAAGCAAAAAGGGTACTCGGAGAAGGCAAATTGAGATATAAAAGGTGTGCGGATGTGAAAAGGAAAGCTGGTCCTAAGTATGAGGTAGGGAACTTAGTGTGGCTTTCTACCAGACATTTAAGAATTAAGGGGAAGAATAAATTTAGTCCACGATTTGTAGGTCCATTTGAGGTTGAAAAAAATCATAAATCCAGTGGCAGTACGATTAAAGTTACCCAAGCAGTTGAAAGTACACCCCACTTTCCATGTTAGTCTTTTGAAACCTGTTAGTCCAGGCACCAGGTTTAGAACTCATCCACCTCCTGTGATTATGGAGGATTCTTCAGAGGAGTTTGTAGTTAATAACATTTTGGATTCTAGGAAAGTGAGGGGAAGGTTGCAATATTTGATTGACTGGGAGGGATATGGACCTGAGGAACGTACCTGGGAAGATTCCTCTGATGTACATGCTCCTAGGTTAGTTGCTAAGTTGCATGCTAAAAATCCACATAAGATTGGCCCAGGGACTGGGCATTAGAAGGGGGGTAATGTCAGGTTTCCTTAATTACTGTCATCAGGTTTCCTTTAATTACTGTTAGGTTCCCTTTAATTATTTCCCTTTATTTCTGTGTGGGTTTGGCCTTGACCTTTCTATACATATTCCTGGCTCTGGCCCAAGGCAAGATGGAGTTTTGCAATAGAAGCCTTGATTGGCTAGAGAGAACTGCAGGACAACAATGAACGTTCTAAACTGTCACTCTCTGCCTTTCATCGCCGTAACCCCAGCTGAAAGGACGTGTCTGTAGCTGCTCCTGCTGAAGTCTTGGGCCTAGTGGATTTGAACTTTCAAATCCTGGCAGTCGAGCGGCTACTTATGCGGGGTTGTTCAGGAGAAGAATTCAGGTTCACAGGAGAGTTTCTGGAAGTTCTTTTGGAGAAGAAAAATTCTTAAGCTAAGTGCCTTTATTTGGATATGTAAATCATTGCTCAGATTCATTAGAAACTTTAGGAGACTGTAAATGAAAATTCAAAAGAAGAACTGATGTTACTCTGTTTATAGTTCAACGTTTAATTTTAAAACGTGCGCAAGCAATGTTAGACTGTTAGGTGTGATTGTAGCGCGAGTGCGCTAGCGAGACAAAAGACTGCTACGTGAAAACTACAGCGCGTGAATTCATTGCGAGTGTACGCGTGCGCGAGAAAAGACTGCTACGTGATTTCTACAGCGCGTGTGTTCCAGCGCGAGTGTTCAAAGCATGTGTGTTCATTGCGCATGTAGTCATAGCAGGAGTAAGCGTGCGCCAGGAAAGACTGCTAAGTGATTTCTATAGCGGGTGTGTTCCAGCGCGAGTGTTCAAAGCGCATATTCATAACACGTGTAGTCATAGCGCAAGTACGCGTGCGCGAGAAAAGACTACTATGTGATTTCTATAGCGCATGTGCTCCAGCACGAGTGTTCAAAGTACGTGTGTTCATTGCGCGTGTAGTCATAGCACGAGTACGTGTGCGCAAGAAAAGACTGCTACGTGATTACTACAGCGCGTGTGTTCATAGCGGGGGTGTTTAAAGCGCATGTACGCGAGAGTAATAAAAGACTGCTACGTGACTTTTTTCAGCGCGTGTTTTCTTAGCGCGTCTGTTCCTCAGCTTGTGTTTTTTCTCCGGCACGTGTTTTCTTCAACGCGTGTTTTGCGTGGGTAAATTTCTGCGCGAAATTTCTGCGTGTGCGCGAAAAGTTTTCAACGGACTTGGAAAAGTTTGCAAGTTCTTCAAGAGACTATGAACTCTATTTATTAAGAAGAAAGAACAGGATTCATCTAAGTCTTCTTAACTGGAACATTTAACAGTTTATACGGCAAGAGTCAACGTTCTTAAGAGTTCAATAATCAAAGGAGTTGCTGTTATTTTCAAGACTTTCAATGCCACAAGAAAGGTAGAAAGATTTTATGAGCTATTACTCCAATCTTCTCTAAGATCTTAAAAGAGAAGAACCAGGTATGATTCTTTACATTTTAGTTAAGGATATAAAGTTTTCATAATTTAAAGGTAGTAAAGTAATTTGAGGATTCTATATGTTCTTATGTATTCACTGCAGGTTCCGCATCAGCTAGTCAGAACGTCGCCAGCCTGGTGTTTCTTATGTTATCCACTTCCCCCTTTCCCTTTGGGTGTAGTTAACAGAGCCGAGAATTATCGGGTTCTGAGGATTACACTTCAGGGGGATTGTCGGGGGTTCAGCAGCTTCCGCGGACACAGGATAGCTCTCAACCTGACAAGTACCCAGTAAGACCTAGGAAGGCTCTTACTTGGGTTTGAGTAGTCGGGGTGGCCCAGTTTTGTACAGCTTGTACTTTGCTAGGCAATGGCCTTATTTCACCTCCTCCTACCTCATGTCCAAGGTAAACCACTGAACTCTGACCAATTTGACATTTGCTTGCCTTTATGCTCACATGGGCCTGTTCCAGAGCCTGCAATACATAACCTAGGTGTTCAATATGTTCTTTCCATGTAGGGCTGAACACTGCAATGTCATCCATGTATGCCATGCAGAAGTCCTCCATCCCATTCAGAACTTGATTGACCATCCTCTGAAATGTAGCAGGTGTATTCTTTAACCCAAAAGGCATCACCTTGAATTGGTAGAGGCCAGCTGGAGTGGAGAATGCAGTTTTCTCCTTGACATGGTCTGTTAGGGCTATTTGCCAATAGCCTGACGTTAGGTCAAATGTGCTGAGGTACTTGACTGCACCAAGTTTGTCCACCAGCTCATCTGTCCTAGGCAAAGGATGGACATCAGTCGTGGTGACTGCATTTACACCTCTATAGTCCACGCAGAATCTCAACTCCTTGGATCCTGCCTTTGGTACAAGCACAACTGGGCTAGACCATGGGCTAGTTTAGGGCTCTATAACCCTGAGTTCAAGCATCCTGTTGACCTCATTCCTTATGTGGGATCTGATATTGTCTGACATTCTGTACCCCCTGCTTTTGACAGGTAAACAGTCACCAGTGTGTATGTCATGCTGGCCCCAAGGGGTCAAGCCTCGTGAAAGTGAGAACAGGGAGGCAAACTGATTTAACAGTAACTTGCACTCATCCTGCTGGTCAGATGTGAGACTGGAAGAGAGATTAACTCCTTCCACTTGCTCATCTAAAGGTAAGCCTCTGAGGAGGGCAGGCAGAGGTTCACTCTCCTCCTCCTCCTCCTGAGCTGAAGCTAGAAGCAGAGCTCCTATGTCAGGTCCAGAGACATAAGCCTTTAAACTGTTGGTGTGAAAGACTCTGGGAGCCTCCTTAGGGTTGCCTAAGTCCACCAGATAGTTCACCTCTCCAAGTTTACCCACAAACTTCAAGGGTCCTATCTATTTGTCCTGCAAGGCCCTCTGCCTTGTGGGGACCATAACAAGAACAAGCTGGTCTTGAGTAAACTCAACCATGTTAGCCTTCTGGTCATGCCAATGCTTGACCAGAGCTTGACCAGCCCTCAAGTTATCACTTGCCTCTGCCATCATGTGTGACATTCTCCTCCGGAGACCTATCACATAGTCAGTCACTCTAACTGGATTGGGGGAAGGAGCACTCTCCAACCCCTCCTTAATCAGGGCCAATGGACCTCTGACTGGATGGCCATAGAGAAGTTCAAAGGGACTAAATCCTACTCCCTCCTGAGGGACTTTTCTATAAGCAAAGAGAAGGCATGGCAGTAGAAGGTCCCACTTTCTTCCAAGGGGTTCTTCTAAAGCACCTATCATGCTCTTCATAGTTCTGTTAAACCTCTCTACCAGTCCATTGGTTTGCGAGTGGTAGGCAGTGGAGAACTTGTAGGTAACTCCACAGGTTTTCCACATTTTTTGCATGTAGTGGGACATAAAATTTGATCCCCTGTCAAATATAACCTCCTTAGGAAAACCTACTCTGGTAAAAATACCAAGTAGGGCCTTAGCCACAGCCAGAGCCGTAACAGTCCTCATAGGTATGGCTTCAGGAAATCTAGTGGCATGGTCCACTACAACCAGGATAAACCTGTTGCCTGAAGATGTGGGAGGGTCAAGAGGACCAACAATGTCAATCCCCACCCTCTCAAAAGGAATTCCCACCACTGGGAGAGGCACTAAGGGTACCACATTATTGGACCCACTCTTGCCAGAGGTTTGGCAAGTGTGGCAGATTCTGCAGAATGTCTACTTCTGTACCCATCTTAGGCCAGTAGAAGTGCAGAGATAGCCTTTCCTTGGTATTCTTAAAACTTAAGTAACCAGCCAAATGTACCTCATGGGCTAACTGCAGAAACTGGAGTCTGTTCACTAGAGGTACTACCAGTCTTTACTAGTCTCCAGGGGTTAACTCAGTTGGTTCACTGTAGAAGAGGCCATCTTCCCAGTGCAACCTATACTTCCCAGGCTCAGTCCTATTGAGCAGAAAAGTGGCCTGTTGGTGAAGACCTTCCAAGGTAGGACACTCTCTTTGTCCTTTGCTGGAATCCTCCCTGTTGGGCCCACCTTCTGCCAGTAACGACTGCAGCTCAGGATGGTCAACAGGGTCAAGATCTCCTACCAAGGTAAGACCCTCTTCTAGATCTGATTCCTCAGTTTCTAGTTTGACCATACAGTGTTGAACCTCACACAGAGCCTCAGCTGGTGTGGGAGTCACAGGTGTGACTTCGGACAGTCTCGGAGATGTCCTCCTGGGCACAGGAGTGCTTGCTGGTTTCTTGCTGGTAGACTTAGGTTTCCCTTTTGTCTTTTCTTGCCCTGCAATGGCAGTAAGTAAGTCCTGTGGACTTTGGATGATAGCTTCCTCTATCATGTCCCCAGGGGAGCCTCTTAAGGTTCTCTCCCTTGCAGACATTGTGAGCTCCTGCTTCCTCCTACTGGGGGGAATGGGGGTACTAGACACAACTCCGAGAGTTTTAAGGTCATTACCCAACAGGACCCTCCCAGGTACGTTATTTTGCACACTAACAGGCATCCTGACAGTCATGTCATTACACTGGATGAGAGCTGGTAACTGGGGAACCACTTGCACAGGGCCTCCAGCTAACTTGGTTAGGTATGTGGGTGCCTTAGCAACATCCTCCACCTTGAAAAAACATTCATCAACCACAGTTATGCTGGCTCCAGTGTCTCTGATGGCAGGGGTCTCCTGACCATTCACAAGAACACTATCTTTGTAATACTATTTAGTATTATCTGGGATTGAGTTATAGACATCTAAGTTCTGCTGTTCCCAAAGACCCAAGGACACTAAAGAAACACTAGCCGAGACTCTCATGGGCTCATCAGCTAGTAGCTGAAAGTTTCCACTTGTCATAGGTACTTCATCCACCTGGGAGAAGGCTAAGGAGACAGTGTTGATCCCTGAAGGTTTACCCTTACACTTGGGATCTCCTTTCGCATGGCCAGGCAATCCGCAAAACAAAGCATTTCCCAAATGCTCTCTGGAATGGGGGCTTTTTTTCTGACCTCCATCTGGTGTGGAACCAGGTGGTACACTAGCCTGATTCGGTTTACCTTGTGGCTTACCCGGGTCATGTTTCGGGGCCTCTTTTGGATTGGAATTATTGGAATTCTCCTTGTTGTCTTTCTTGGACTGCTTTCCCTCTTCCTTATTCTGAGTTGCCCCAGAATCCTTGTGAGTAGCCCTGTTGGCAACCCACAAGTTAGCAGCCTTAGCTAACTTCTTAGGATCTATCTCCTTTGAATCAGCCAAGTGCTGTCTAAGCTCAGGAGAGCAGGCATCAAAAATAGACTCCAACATTACAAGATTCCTCAAACCTTCATAAGTGTTCACTTTGTAACCCTGAACCCAACCATCTAAGTTTTTCAAACATTCACACACCCAGGTAGCCCAAGGGGTACCATCATGCTTTTTGAGGGTTCTAAACCTCTTAAGATACTGGGAAGGGGTCTTCCCAAACCTAACTATTAATGCTAGTTTCACACACTCATAGTCCTGCTTATCCTCCTCCCCCAACTCCATTACAGCATCACTTGCAATAGGGGGAAGCCTAAAGAAAAGCCAAGGAATCAACGGATTCCCTGAGATATCTTGAATCCCATGATTGTACTCAAACAGTGCTAACCAATCCAAAACATCAAGTTTAGTCTCATACATACCAATCATTTCCTTTGGCATACGGGGTCTCTTAGGGCTGGAAGACCTAGAAGACTCTGGGAGAGAAGCATTTTCTAGAGACAGTTTCTTCATTTCTAGTTCATGATTCAGCTCCATTTCTCTGAGCCTTAACTCTTGATGTTTCATGGCAGTTTGTGCATCAATTCGGTTCACTTCTAATTCAAGTCTCATTTTCTTAAGTGCAATAAATTCAGGAGTAAGTGTAGGACCTGTGGGGGTCCCTGTGGACAGAGGTTGTGCCTTCTGAGCAGGCAAAGGAGTTGTAGGGTTTCCTAGCAAGGACACATCTACTTCTTCTAAATCAACACTCTCAGAATCAGAAACATCAAAATCCACATTGGCTGGAGTGGTAGGCCCTTCTGACCCACTTTCCAGACTTTTTCCCATTAACTTTTCAACCAGTTCAGACTTTTTTCCTTTACCAGAGAGATTCTTATCTCTACACATGGTTCTAAGAACCTCAGCAGTATAGAGTAAAAGACTCTCTTCAGTGTAGTTTTCCATACCTGACATGATTTCTCAGTTAAATAGAATTAGTGGTGTTAGCCTTGTGGTTAGTTGAACCCAAGTAACAGCAGTACTCTAAGTGTAATCACTCTACTTCCAAATCCTCACCGCTGTACACCAGTGTTAGGCAGAATCCTGTGCAGTGCCCTTCGGGACCACTACACACAATTAAGACTACAGGTGGCAATACAAGTTTTACCTTTGGTACAAGCCTGTACTACTAATTTATAGTGGTAGCAGTAGCAGAGCAGCCAGGCTTATCTCAAGAGTATATGAGCAGTAGCAGAGATTACACAAAGGGACCACAATTACTGTGGCTCAAGCAAACACTGACTCAAGGTTTCAGGTAAAAAATATAAGTACATTTATTTTTAAACCATCAGTTATAAACACAACACTTCTATTAAACTTTAAACCATACCATACATTAAATATACTACAACTAACCAATTCACTTTGTACCGTATGTCTCAAGGTAAGTACGATGTGTTTGAATGAACCAGTCTTATCAACAAAACACGATACCGCGGATACGGTTGCGATCACTTTTTGACAGTTTGGTCTACTCAATAAACGCGTATCCGTGACATGAAATGCTACCGGGGCAAAACACACACTTAGCACCTGAGATACCCAGAGGGAGTTGAAGGCAAAAATCACAGGCAATATTTAGCTTAGGCAGACAGCATCGAGAAACACTCAGAAACAGGAGTTCAAAAGTCAAAGGGTCGGAGCCAGGGTTAAGTGACACCAGAGACCTGTTGCCGAAGATCACACCGTTAGACAGTTCACGATTCAGCGTAGCCCAAAATTACTTTGATATTGTCAATGTTCGGAAGCAAAAGTTATAAGAAGGAGGGAAGACAAGGGCGAGCCTTGAGGATGAACAAAAAGGGGTTCACCCAGTTTCTTCGAGTAGAGCACAGTACCTTATTCCAATGATGCAGCAGCTGGTGCCCTGGCAGTTGTTCCTGTTGGTTTTCCGCAGACCCACGATTCCTGGAGCTTCGTTGTGAAGGAGGACATCTGAAGGGGGTCTACACCACACAGGGATGAAGCCGGCAGCAGCGACAACGAATATAAGGTGCGCTCCTTAAAAACATGAGACACTCGGCAGGTGGCTATCCGGACCACTACAGCAGTGTGCAGCGATTTCGACCACGGCGGAGATCTCTGGCTGAAGAAGATGAGCTGGTTATCCCCACCAGGCTCAAGGGAAGAAGACTCCGGGCTGGATCTCCTCTTAGTCGTCGAAGGATAGATAGCTCAGGACTGCAGCAGGGCTTCACCGGGATGGGGAAGTTGCAGCAGCCGTCGTTCTCTCCGCTTCTCTTCGGTTCCTTGTAGTTCCAGAGGCGACTCTGACTTCTAGCCCAAGAGACCTGCCTTTTATGCGCAAAACCCCCATTCACACAGCCTGGCTGTCAATCACGCAGGAGGGGGGTTGTCCAGCCGGGACAACCACCTCAGCTAATCATAGCAAAGTGCGACTTGGGTTTCCTAGGATACCCTGTGCAGGGGGTGACTACGCCCCTCCCTCACATTCAGCCCACCTAGACACCCAGGCGCCTTGAGGAGGGCTTCTCTGCAGAAGCCCGCCAAAAGACGTCGAACAAAGAAGGCAAACCTAGTTTGCCGCGCAAAGTAAAACACAAGAAGGACTTTAACAAAAAGAAATGGCGAATAAACCCAAACGGAGCCAAAAAAAAGACGATTTGGTGAAGCGGGTTTATGTTCGAGGCTAATATAATAGCGAAGAACAGTACCACGTTTATGTAATATAATCGTGGTAGAAAAGTTAGGGTAGATACCACTGCCACCAGCCAAGTCTAAATGTTAAAAGAGCGAAACAATGCTAAGGGAGGCACAGACAGAAAAGGGGTACAGATTTGCCCTTTCCAATACTCCATGTAAGATGGGGTATACTGGGTCTGTGGTAAAAATGACTATGTAAAGTAAATGACAACTTTACCTTTCTCTGGGGGAAAATAGTCAGCCCCAGCGAAATGGAGTCAGAGGGAAGTCTTAACGACAACCCTGGGTTACTACACTGAGGGTGCGGTCTAACCCATACAAGAACAGGGGCACCTGGAGTGGTGAGCTCCAGTGCCCAAGATCACACAATGAGTAAAAACACATAGGCCAAAACACATGTAAGAGTGGAAAAAGGATGTACGCTCTTACCAGGTGGAAAAAATAAACTCCTGAAATCCAGCAAAGCTGCTGGGGGACTCACTAGGTGAGGGAAATTACCCCTAGAAGGAGAATTCTCCCTAACAAATACAAAACTAACTTCCTAACCGTTACTGTCCTCCCTCCTTCCATGTCATGACCCACGTGGCTTGCCCACGTGGGTCTCTCTATCTCTAAAAGAGACAGTACCCCTTAACAACAGCTGATTTCCTTAAGAATTATGCTTTAGGCTGGCTGTAGTCGAACCCTGGGGGTCGAAAGAGAGACCTATATAAGATATGATATGATTGGTTATTTATAATGCGCTTAATACCTAGAGGTTTCTAAGTGCGGACCCGGGGATCAAACCTGTTTTGCTCCATGTTGTCTTGCTTCCAAGGCAAGCATGTTGCGCGTAAGCTATCCTCCCGAGACAAGAGGCAGCCGAGTTAGTGTGGAAAAGCACAGCAACAGGAAGGAGAGTCAAGAGGGTGGAGAGGCAGGAGGGATTGGAGGTGCAGGAGAGATTGGTGGCAAAGGAGAAGTTGCAGACGCAGGACCAGTTGCAGGTACACAGATGGTTGGAGGTGGGAAAATGCTGGAAAGAGAAGGAGAAATTTGGCGTTCGGGTGGAGGTGGGGAAGCAAGAGAGGCTACAGGAAGTGAAGAGAGAAGAGCAGGTAGGTAAGTGACTACTAGCAGAAACGTAGAAGGAAGAGGTGGAAGAGAGGAAGACTGGATGGGAGAGGATGAAAAGTGGAGGAGAGATGGAAGGGAGGCCGAGAAGTGGAACTGAAGGCCAGATTAGGAGAGGAGGTGAGGAGAGTGGAGGAGAGGCTGGAAGTCCAGGAGTAGTTTAACCTGCAGGAGAAGTTGCAGGTACAAGAGAGGATGGAGATGCAGTAGAGGTTTGAGGTACAACATAGGTTGGAGGTGGGAAAGACCTGCAAAGTGGAGGAGGGATTGGAAGTAAAGTAAGAGGTTGGGAAACAAGAGACTTACAGCATGTGGGGGTATAAGAAGAGAAATGAGAACAACAGGAAGGGAGGATAGAACTAATGAAAAGATGGAAGGTGGCGGTGGAAGAGGGGAAATCTGAGGGGGCAGGAGATCAAGGAATATATTGGGAGGAGCAGTGAAACCAAGTTTGAAGGAGTGAAAGACATAAATACTGGGGGAGATAGAAGTGATATATTAGGAGATTGAAGCCACATTGGAGAGAAGGAGGTGGGACAGAACAGTCAAATACAGGAGGTCCGAATTAGAAGTGGGAGGAGTTACATCAATGGAGGAGGAAGGCAAAGGAAGCAGAAAAGATGAAGTTAAGGAGAGATTATGGGAGGAGAGTGTTGGCATATGATGAGTACAGTGAAGGTACCAGTTGTCCACCAGTTGTGTGGCTGAGTGTTGAGGAGACTAGCCCATACACAGCATTAGACCCAAATGTGAGGTTAAAAAGCAGGCCAAGAGGCATGACTAAGCATCGGCTCATTGAGGGGAGCCAGACCGGGTTAGGGGTTCATAGGACCAGCTCTTTCGATCAGGGGCCAGATCAGCAGCACTCTTGAAATCCCCTAGAACTGGCCAGCCAGCCTCACCTTTGGGAGAAGAAGTGGAACGTGTTGAGTCTAACAACAGAACTACAAAGTAACTTGTTGAAATATGTCTGCAATGCTCTCCTATCTTTAGGTAATGGAGAATCTCCCAACCTGCCAGGACTTTGTCAATTCCAGGAAGTGTTCCATAAGGGACTGTGAGTGATGGCAGCGAGAGGCTTAGCGGGACAATATAAAGGATGACAATATTTTGTTGGACAACCCGAAACTTAAGTTGTGTCATTTAACATTTATGTTGTCTAAGAATTTGGACCAACCTCGGAAGATGACCAAGGAGACATTTACGTTCAAACATTGGCCTTGGAGGAAGGGCAAATGCTTGCACACTAGTAGCCCCTACCGGGGACAGGAAATCTAGGGAAGGACTAACCACATGTGGTTATTAATACGGCGCACAGCCTGAAATCTTAGGCTACAAGGGCTTATGAAATGCGAACTTTTAGGAAGCCACCACTGACACAGGATTCTGTTCAGGAAGGAGAAGTTTGGGGAAGGAAAGGTTCCTGTTGGAGACGTAAAATCATTCTTTGGAGACATTTTATTTTTCTCTTTCATTTATTTGTGCTTCTACATCAACTTCAAAACCCTCACATTTCATTTCTTGTACAAAATAAATAAGGTGGACAAATACAATTTCCTTGTTGAGTTGTGTTTTCACACTTTAAGGATAAACTGCTCCCAACTATCCATGCCGGATGGACAGGTACCTTTGTAAGAAGCTACAAATGTCTGAATAGAAGTCTCTGCTACAAGAGCCTACCCGAGTACCATCACCCCTACCTGTTAAGAATTTATTTTTCACCACTCCCCACACACGCGTCATCCAGCTTGTTTAGACCAAATTCCATTCACATCATAAGCACATTTGCAGCGTGTCAATTTCATTGTCACTGGACTCAAAAGTGTGCCTGCCCATCTGTCAGGTTTCCTTCTCTTATTCAAGTTTCCTTTTTATTATTATCCTTTTCAGATTAGCTTTGTGTGGGTGGGAAGTTTTCCATTATAGTTGGTTAGGCCTTAACTTGTTGATTCAGAATCCTGGTTCTGACCCAAGGCAAGATGGAGCCTCACAGTGACAGCTCTGATTGGCTAGAAGACAATGCTGAACAACAATGAACATTCTAAACTGTCACTCTGTGCCTTTCATCATCAAAACCCCATCTGAGAGGACGTGTTCAGTGGCTGCTCCTGCTTTAGTATTAGGCCTGGTGGATTTTATCCTTCAGATCTCAGCAGTTGAGCGGCTACTTTCTTGGGGGTTCAGGAGAAGTCTTCAGCTGGCAGGAATTAGTTTTGAAGATAGGAAAAGCAGGAAATCTTTGTGAATTCGCTCAGGAGATAAGTGACTTTATTTCTACTGTAAATCTGTTCATCTTAATAACATTCTCCTTGAAAATTCGTTAAAAGTAGTGTTTCTACTAAAACTATTGAAATATCGGAGTGCGCTTGTGTTTCCAGTGCGGTGTTCCTTAGCGCGAGATTTTGACTGTCGCGTGCGTATTCAAGTGAGCGCGTGCTTTCTAGCGTGTGTATTCCGAGCGCGAGTAGAGGTTGGTCTCGTGCCATTTTAAACGCGCGTGTGTTTTATTGCGCGGGTGATCCTTTGCGCGAAAAGCTATACGCTGCGTGAGAACTACAAAGCGCGCGCGAAATACAAAGCGCGTGTGAAATACTAAGCGCGTGTGATTTTTAGCGCGGGTGTACAAAGCGCGTGTGAAATACTAAGCGCGTGTGAAATACAAAGCGCGTGTGATTTTTAGCGCGGGTGTACAAAACGCGTGTGAAATACTAAGCACGTGTGAAATACAAAGCGCGTGTGATTTTTAGCGCGGGTGTACAAAGCGCGAGAATCTGTTCGTCGCGTGCCATGTGAGTGCGCGTGTGTTTTTTCCATCGCGAGTGATTTTGCCCGTGAGAATCACTTCGTTGCGTTTGAACTCAATAGCGCGGGAGTTCTTATTTCGCGTGTCTCGCAGGAGAACATTATTGCGCGTGTGGACTATTGCGCGTGTGAATTCTTGCGCGTGTGGACTATTGCGCGTGTGATTTTTTGCGCGTGTGGATTATTTTGATCGCGCGTTTTCATCCGTTTGCGCGTGTTCTTCAACCAGGAAGATTTCTATGTGAAGTTCATCGATAATTTTAATGGAAATAACCTGCGTGTGCAGTTAGCACGTGTTTCCTCTTTCTTCAAGGATTTAAAGACTCAAGAAAATTATAAATAGTTTGAAAAGTTTTGAAAAGTCAAGAAAGAACATTTTAAAGACAATCTAATTGAACTACCAGTGCATGTTGGAAAAAAGACAAACAAAGAACTAAGACTTCCAGTTTTGCCTAATGTAAGAAGTTGCTGGGAATTTCAAATATCGCAAGTAAGAATGATTTTCAGCTTCTTAACCGCTTCTCTAAGAAATTTCAAGAGAAGAACCAGGTAGGATTCTCAATTATTAGTTAAGGATTAATGTCTTCCCATTCATAAGGTTAAGTAAGTGAATTAAGGAAGTGTATATGTTATTCTTTATCCTCTGCAGGTTCAGCACTGATTAGCCTTGACGCAGTCTGCCTGGTGTTGTTTTGTTGTCCCATTCCCCCTTTCCCTGTGGGGTGTAGTTTACAGAGCTGTATTGAAAACTAGTTCTGGGAAATACATCTCAGGGGGATTGTCGGGGGTTCAGCAGCTTCCGCGGATACAGGACCTCTCAGCCTGACAGAACGAAAGGCCAATAATTTAGTCCGCCCGAGCTGTCATGAACCCCGACGAATCCATGGAGATGTTAGGATCTTTGATTAGGGAGTTACGGGAGGAGTTGAAAATTTCTCGGGAAGAAAATGCCTTACTTAGTCAAAAGGTAGATGACTTAAGTGTTAAAGTTACACAAATTCAACAGCGGGGAGAAAGGAGAGAGGATGAGGTTTCAGGGGGCGCAGGTTCTCCACCTGAGTTAGAAAGAGAAGATCAGTTACCACACATACAACGGGCGCCTTCAGTGGCAGAAGGGGTAAGGAGTATAATTATGCCAGTTCCTTTGGCGCCCCCAGAACGTTATCATGGGGATTCCAAGAGATTTAGGGTGTTCTTAACACAATGTGAATTACATTTTATGAGTAGACCAGAATTATTCCCATCGGATGCTTCTAAGATAACATTTATGTTGTCATATCTTTCTGGGGAGGCATCTGCTTGGGCTGGGTTGTTGGTGAGTCAAAAGAATGCGGTTTTAGAAAATTATTCCAGTTTTTTAGAGATATTCCGAAAAATGTTTGATAGAAGACAGTTATCTCTGGAAGTAGATGGTGAACTTTTAGAATTAAAACAAGGTAATAGAGACTTGATTGCTTATATAACACAATTTAAGTCCCTTGTGTTAGAAAGCAAGTGGCCCGAGGTTAAACAGGCCTCGTTGTTTTATCGGGGCCTTAGAGATGAGTTAAAGGATGCTTTGTCTGGAGTAGTTGAACGCCCTCCTACTTGTGAAGGTCTGATTGATTTGGTTATTCAATTGGACTTCCGTTTGAGTGAAAGGAAGGCAGAGAGACGTCATGGTCAGAGTGATGTAAAGTCTATACTTAGAGTAGATAGACCTAAAATAGAGAGTAAACCCAAAGGGAATAATTCATCTCCAAGAATCAGAGGCCCGTTAACAGTGGAGGAAAAGACTAGGAGGAGAGATAATAATCTTTGTTTATACTGTGGAAGAGGTGGGCACTTTTTAGGAAACTGTCCTTACACTCCCAAGAAGACTTCTTCCTCAGCAATCAAGGTACAACAGATCGCTAATACGGTGCAGACAGCGGTCCCTCATATAACCATAAATGTATCCTTATTTTTTGATTTGGAGTGTAAGGGAAATGGTCCTGTAATGATTGACTCGGGTGCGACTGGGAATTTCATGGATTGGGGTCTGGCCAAATCGTTGGGAATTCCAATTATTCTGAAGGAGGTTGTAGAGCAGGCTAGGGCTGTTGATGGTACATGTTTATCTTCTGGTCCTATTACTCATAGAACTGGTTCTTTAACTTTGGAGTTATCAGGAGGTCACAAAGAGATAATTTCATTTGAGTTAATTGATGCCCCTTTGTTGAAGATTATCTTGGGCATGCCTTGGCTTACTCTCCATAATCCCCTAATTGATTGGAGTGCTAGGACAATTGACATGCAATCCGATTTTTGTAAAGAGAATTGCTTTTCAGGAAGTCTCTTAGAGGAAGAGGTAAAACAAAGTAATTCCGTGTCTAGTTTTCTGGCTGAGACTGGAATTGGAGGTCATGATGTGGGAGCTGTAGTGGGTCAACTTCCGCAGTGTTATAAAGATTTCTGGGACGTATTTGATGAGAAAGTGGCAGGAGAATTACCACCCCATAGATCCTTTGATTGTAAAATTGAACTGGAGCCAGGAACAATTTTGCCTAGTAGTAGGGTATATGCTCTTACTGAGAAAGAGAATGATTATTTAAAAGAATATTTGTCAGAAAATTTGGCCAAAGGATTTATTCGTCATTCTAAGTCACCTGCGGCCTCTCCTTTATTTTTTGTACCAAAACCGGATGGCTCGCTTAGAACTTGCATAGATTATCGAGCAGTTAACAAAGTCACTATTAAGAACCGGTATCCTCTTCCTCTCATCTCAGAAATGCTTAATCAAATACAAGGAGCAAATATTTTCTCAAAATTAGATCTGAGAGGAGCTTACCATCTTGTACGTGTGCAGGAAGGGGACGAATGGAAGACAGCGTTTAAGACCAGATTTGGGCTGTTTGAATATCAGGTTATGCCATTCGGTCTATGTAATGCTCCAGCGGCTTTCCAATTTTTCATTGATGAGGTTTTTAGAGAATACTTGGATATTTTTGTTGTCGTTTATATCGATGATATTTTGATTTTCTCTTCTGACCTAGATCAACATCAGAAACATGTGCGCTTGGTGTTACAAAAGTTGCGAGAAAATCATTTGTTTGCCAAATTGGAAAAAAGTCAATTCCATACCGATTCTGTGGAGTTTTTAGGTTTTATAATTTCACCTAAGGGTTTAGAAATGAATCCTAAAAAAGTGCAAGCCGTTCTTGAATGGCCCCCTCCTACTAAGGTTAAGGAAATACAAAGTTTCTTAGGATTTGCCAATTTTTATAGGAGATTTATAGAAGGTTTTTCTCGGCTGGTTGCTCCTATAACGAGGCTTTTGAAAAAAGGAGTGAAATTTGACTGGGACCTTGAAGCAGAAAAGGCTTTTCAAGAGTTAAAACAAACATTTACTTCTAGTCCAATTCTAATTCATCCAGATCTTTCCAAACCTTTTTTTTTGGAAGCGGACGCTTCAAATTTAGCGTTGGGGGCGGTGCTTTCTCAAAGGAATGAAACTACTGGTCAAATACATCCAGTTGCATTCTTTTCTAGAAAGTTTTCTGCTGCTGAAGTGAACTACACAATTGCTGATCGGGAACTGTTAGCAATAAAGTCCGCTTTTGAAGAATGGAGACATTTTCTTAAAGGAGCAAGACATACAGTAACGGTCCTTACTGATCATCGAAATTTATTGTTTTTAAAATCTGCAAGAACTTTGTCTCCACGCCAACTTCGTTGGTCTTTGTTCTTTGCAGATTATGATTTCATTGTGACTTTTAAACCCGGAAGTCAAAACAAAAAAGCTGATGCGTTATCTCGCCAATTTCCTGGAAGTGAAGACAAAGAGATTATAGAACCAGAACCTATAATTGCTCCAGAACGTTTTTTGTTAGCTGGAGCCATTAAAGAAATTGATTTTTTGAATGAAGTTCGTCAGAATATGTCCTTGCAGAAGATGGAGGAGTGGGTGAGACTGGATCCAGCTAGAAAGTTGAAAGACAATCTTCCTTTTTTTGATAACAAGCTTTATGTACCTACTGATGAGTTGAGAGAAAAGGTTTTGAGAAATTGTCATGAATCCATTTTAGCAGGACATCCTGGGTTCAGAAAAACTCTGGAACTGGTTCGAAGGAATTTTTGGTGGGAAAAAATTCGCCAAGACACCTTGAATTTTGTTAAAACTTGTGTAGTCTGTGCACAAGAGAAAAGTCAAGTTGGGAAGCCGCATGGTTTATTGGAGCCATTACCTGTTCCTCCTCGTCCTTGGCACACAATTTCTATGGATTTCATAGTTGATCTCCCTCAAGATAAGGGTTGTACTACCATTCTTGTTGTGGTCGATCTTCTTACTAAAGAAGCACATTTTTTACCAATAGAGGGAGAGGTTACCGCGGAAAAACTGGCTCATAGTTTTTTGCAGGGTGTAGTTAGACTACATGGACTCCCAAGTCAAGTTATCTCTGACAGGGGATCTCAATTTATTTCAAAATTCTGGAGGGCCTTCTGTAAGAAACTTGGAGTGGAAGTTAGTTTGACTTCTGGGTATCATCCGGAAAGTAATGGACAAGTGGAGAGAGTAAATCAAGAATTGGAGAAGTTTTTAAGGTGTTATTTACAAGCTAGAGAGGAATGGGTGGATTTGGTGTGGTTGGCAGAATTCTCTTACAACAATTGTGGAAAAGATGCTACTTCTATGTCCCCTTTCTTGTTGGGTCGTGGGTTTCATCCTCGTTTTCTGAGTTTTGAGGTGTTGGAGGAAGATTCAGGGAATCCTAGAGTGGAAGATCGTTTGTTGATAATGAAAAATAACTTGGATAGAGCAAAAAAGGTTCTGGGAGAAAATAAGTTGAAATATAAGAGATATGCCGATTTGAGAAGAAAAACTGGACCTGAATATAAGGTGGGGGACTTAGTTTGGCTTTCTACCCGATACCTGAAAATTAAGGGGAAGAATAAGTTCAGTCCAAGATTTGTGGGCCCTTTTGAGGTAGAGAAAATCATCAACCCTGTGGCAGTACGATTGAAATTACCCAAGCAGTTGAAGGTACATCCTACTTTTCATGTTAGTCTTTTAAAACCAGTTTGTTCAGGAACTAGATTCAGAACACCACCTTCCCCTGTGATTTTGGAGGATTCATCTGAGGAATTTGTGGTTAAACAAATTTTGGATTCTAGGAAAGTGAGGGGAAGGTTGCAGTATTTGATTGATTGGGAGGGATATGGACCAGAGGAACGATCTTGGGAAGATTCAGTTGATGTACATGCCCCCCGTTTAGTGGCTAAGTTTCATGCTAAAAACCCACACAAGATAGGCCCAGAGACTGGGCATTAGGAGGGGGGTACTGTCAGGTTTCCTTCTCTTATTCAAGTTTCCTTTTTATTATTATCCTTTTCAGATTAGCTTTGTGTGGGTGGGAAGTTTTCCATTATAGTTGGTTAGGCCTTAACTTGTTGATTCAGAATCCTGGTTCTGACCCAAGGCAAGATGGAGCCTCACAGTGACAGCTCTGATTGGCTAGAAGACAATGCTGAACAACAATGAACATTCTAAACTGTCACTCTGTGCCTTTCATCATCAAAACCCCATCTGAGAGGACGTGTTCAGTGGCTGCTCCTGCTTTAGTATTAGGCCTGGTGGATTTTATCCTTCAGATCTCAGCAGTTGAGCGGCTACTTTCTTGGGGGTTCAGGAGAAGTCTTCAGCTGGCAGGAATTAGTTTTGAAGATAGGAAAAGCAGGAAATCTTTGTGAATTCGCTCAGGAGATAAGTGACTTTATTTCTACTGTAAATCTGTTCATCTTAATAACATTCTCCTTGAAAATTCGTTAAAAGTAGTGTTTCTACTAAAACTATTGAAATATCGGAGTGCGCTTGTGTTTCCAGTGCGGTGTTCCTTAGCGCGAGATTTTGACTGTCGCGTGCGTATTCAAGTGAGCGCGTGCTTTCTAGCGTGTGTATTCCGAGCGCGAGTAGAGGTTGGTCTCGTGCCATTTTAAACGCGCGTGTGTTTTATTGCGCGGGTGATCCTTTGCGCGAAAAGCTATACGCTGCGTGAGAACTACAAAGCGCGCGTGAAATACAAAGCGTGTGTGAAATACTAAGCGCGTGTGATTTTTAGCGTGGGTGTACAAAGCGCGTGTGAAATACTAAGCGCGTGTGAAATACAAAGCGCGTGTGATTTTTAGCGCGGGTGTACAAAACGCGTGTGAAATACTAAGCACGTGTGAAATACAAAGCGCGTGTGATTTTTAGCGCGGGTGTACAAAGCGCGAGAATCTGTTCGTCGCGTGCCATGTGAGTGCGCGTGTGTTTTTTCCATCGCGAGTGATTTTGCCCGTGAGAATCACTTCGTTGCGTTTGAACTCAATAGCGCGGGAGTTCTTATTTCGCGTGTCTCGCAGGAGAACATTATTGCGCGTGTGGACTATTGCGCGTGTGAATTCTTGCGCGTGTGGACTATTGCGCGTGTGATTTTTTGCGCGTGTGGATTATTTTGATCGCGCGTCTTCATCCGTTTGCGCGTGTTCTTCAACCAGGAAGATTTCTATGTGAAGTTCATCGATAATTTTAATGAAAATAACCTGCGTGTGCAGTTAGCACATGTTTCCTCTTTCTTCAAGGATTTAAAGACTCAAGAAAATTATAAATAGTTTGAAAAGTTTTGAAAAGTCAAGAAAGAACATTTTAAAGACAATCTAATTGAACTACCAGTGCATGTTGGAAAAAAGACAAACAAAGAACTAAGACTTCCAGTTTTGCCTAATGTAAGAAGTTGCTGGGAATTTCAAATATCGCAAGTAAGAGAGATTTTCAGCTTCTTAACCGCTTCTCTAAGAAATTTCAAGAGAAGAACCAGGTAGGATTCTCAATTATTAGTTAAGGATTAATGTCTTCCCATTCATAAGGTTAAGTAAGTGAATTAAGGAAGTGTATATGTTATTCTTTATCCTCTGCAGGTTCAGCACTGATTAGCCTTGACGCAGTCTGCCTGGTGTTGTTTTGTTGTCCCATTCCCCCTTTCCCTGTGGGGTGTAGTTTACAGAGCTGTATTGAAAACTAGTTCTGGGAAATACATCTCAGGGGGATTGTCGGGGGTTCAGCAGCTTCCGCGGATACAGGACCTCTCAGCCTGACATCATATTACCAGCCTATTGCCCATTTGCACTGGTCTGCTTCAGGCGACATGACGGTAGCGATCTGGTCGACCTTTCATTAGTTTACATTATTTTGATTTTGTCACCTTTTACATATTTCTTGTTTTATATAAAATATTTGAAGAATATGTTTATTGCTCGAAGGCAACACATTACTGTAGAAAAGACAAAAATCAGAGCACCCAAAACAGTGCACTGGCTACGGGCTAGTCACCATATCTTACTTTAGGATGTATACCAGCCTAGACAGTCAGTATTAAAATGTACAGTTCTGAAGGCTCCTACAAAGTTTTACACATACGCCATTTCACATTTGCCATACAAAGCCCAATGAATAACTAAGTCACAGCCTGAATGCCTATTTTCTGGTAAGCGTGGGGCTAGGGGTTGACTGAGTTATCTAAATATATTCAAAGGGATAAAACAAAGCAGATTTGGAGGAAATACAATGCGCTTGTGTATTGGTTGAAATAAATAATTTGAGTTTGTGAGTGGCGGTCATGTTGAATGACAACATAATATAATATCCATGTGATTGGTTCCAAATACCTGATCCTAAAAGGTACACATTGAATCAAATCAGGAGGTTCTTCAAAAATCCCTGGGTAGAGAAGTGACCATGTACCCCACTGTATAGGCAAATAAACGAGGGGGTGGTAAATATGTATATATTTACTAATTAAGAATTGGACAATATACCCTGAACCCCTAAAATCTAGGGTGCAGTGTCTACATAGTAACTAATTGTGTACATATGTAAATTAAATTGCGCATACTTTTATAAACCCCTAAAATATAGATTCCTATCTAGGAGAGGAACAAAAGAGACCCAGGTGCCTTCAGCTAAATATACACGATACAAATCAATGTCAGACTCACTTTGTTGACCCTAAAATTAAGGTTACATCAAACTTTATATAGGAAAATGCAAAAATGCTTTCCTCTGTAACTTTTGTTCATGTCCATGAAAATTTACCATATTTGGCAGGCCAATGTTCAGATCAAATCTGAGCACACGTGCCAAATCTGGCTAAGTCTCATCAATGTTTTCATGCCAAAAAAGATTTGTGAAAACATTGTTTTATAGTGCTACCCGGATGCTGAAAAATGCACTATTTAGCCCATGATATCACAATATTGTCGATCTTAATCGTTGGAGATTTTTGACATACAACTCAGTCAGAGGCTGTAGAAATGTATGCTGCAAACATTTTCAAAACTGCGTCCGCCAAACTCAAGATATTCACATTTTTAAGTGCCAAAAAATGAATCAATATTTGTAAGGTCAACACAAAAGAACAACCACACATGGTCCACACAACATGGTACATATGTGATAAAACAGAAGGGCCAATGAATTCAATGACACACACACACACACACACACACGCACACTCTCTCTGACGCCCCCAATGGGAAACCGTTACGATTCTATGTGGTGTCGTCGACCTACTGTCATGATCTCTGCTTCCAAAAGATCAGGACTTGCCCGACTCCCTTGGAAGCAGACCCATAACCCCGGTTCCGAGTGCCAGCCAGTCCCAATTGGGACCTTTTGGACTCTGTCCTGGCGCCAGTGGCACCAGGCTCATAAAGATGCCCAGTCCCAGCGCTGGAAGCACCGGGCTCATAATGCTTGGGTGGACTTACCTGCAGCAGACCATGCTGCTTACTTACCTGCCAGTTGAGCCCCTGATCCTCTTCTGTTTGGGACTACTTTTCCTGTTGGGTGGGGCAGGAGCCACTCCCTAGGTTCAGAACACTGGAACTCTTCTGGAAAGCAGGAACTCTTTTCTCACCTAGGCGAGGCTGTGGAAGGAGACACCTAAGCACTACAGGAGGCTATTTAAACCACACCCGATGGATGAATCTTGCTTTGCGTTATTCTGCATTCTCTGCAGCAGAACGCTCATCGTGTCTTCTGCTTCTGATCCTGGGCCTAAGGGAACAAAGGCTTACCATCCTGGAATCCAGTCTTCAGCAGCACCTGTAAAGACAAAGAAAGAACAGGTTAGCACTACGGTCTTCAGTGGCAGCGCATCTCTTACCTGGTCCATCGGCTGTCACCAACGCCTCGCGCTGCATTCCGGCATCTGAAAGACAAAGGCTTACCTACTCTTCGCATGCTCCGGAGGTCTTCGCACTGCATTCCGGCATCTGAAAGACAAAAGCTTACCAGCTCTTCGCACGCTCCGGAGGCCTTCGGCGCTGCATCCCGCATCTGAAAGACAAAAGAAGGTGCGTTTAAAGACATTGGGCAACTTTATTACTCACGTGCCATTACTCCTTCCCACGCCGAATCCAGTGGGTATTCCAGCACCCTTCAGCTTCTCTAAAGCTCCGAACTTGTACCTGCAAGATAAAAGGGACAGTTAGTGCGCATCGTGAAGCAGGCTACAAGCGCTTACTTACGTGCTTCCAGGCGCTTCTATTCCTCACGCGGGTTCGATCCTCAACTCTCATCAGCCCGCCATCCGCCATCGCCGGAACCCTGCAAAACAAGAAATATCATTACAAAAGACTTTTAAGACATTTGAAGTGCCCAGAACTTACCGTTCGTGCAGTTAACGACGGACAGCAGTCCTCTGAGGTCAAGAGGCCTGCACCCTTATCCAGTGAAGAAACTGGTTACGGCACCCTGCCCCGAGGCAGATGAAGAGCTCGGCGTTCACTTACCTAAGGTGAGGGCGTTTACCTTTGGGGTTCTACAGGAGAAGAGAAAGGGAGGAGGAGAGAGGCACCCAATAACCCCAGTTCATTAATCCCATATTTTCTATCTGCAGACATCTTACTCTTCGAGTCAGACATACAGTGCACAGAGGTCCAGCCCAAAGAGCCAACCGTGTGTTACACATCACCTTTGAAGATACGGCATTCACCCAGTCAAGACCGGCGCCTCTGCGGGAATCAGGTGAGCGTTACACCTACGCTTTTTCATGTTAAGTTAGTTTGAGCTATGTTTTTTAGTTCAACTGCTTCTTTCTTTTAATGGGGTCCATTCATGATTCCCTTCAACCAGTGCTACTCCAAATCCCCATCCAGTCGAAAGAACTTACAGTTGGTAAGTAACTTGTTCTTCAAATGGATTGTGTCCTCCCACATATTCCTTATCTTTGCTAGACTCCCAAAGCGGTAATGTGTAGAGGAGGCGGGAGTAAAACGAAATGTTTCCTTTTAAAGATGCACAGAGTACAACACAGCTTTTCCAAATCTTGTCTCCTGGCTAGAGGAGGAATCAAGACTGTAGAATTTAATAAAAGTATGTGCGGACGACCATGTGGCAGCAGCACATATGTCTTTAATTGGAACTCCTCTTTGGAGAGCTGAAGAGGTTGCAATACCCCTGGTTGAATGAACCGTCAGGTGTTGAGGGGGCTCTTTTCCTACCAATTTATAGCACTCTATAATAGTTAATGTAATCCATGTTGAGATGGTCTGTTTTGTAATAGGTAAACCTAATTTGTGCCCTGCATACCCCACAAACAATTGGTCTGCTTGACTAATCTTCGCAAGTCTGCTAATGTAAAAACTCAAGGCACGCCTTGGATACAGCCTGCACAATCTCTCTTCCTCTTTCCCTAGAAGGGGGAGGGTAAAACGAGGGTAAGGTTATTTTTTGTGTGATGTGGAATGCTGAGACCACCTTTGGGAGAAAATTCGGCTTCACTTGGAGAACTACCTTATCTTTGTGAAAGATTGGATGTGGAGGCTTACAAGCCAAAGCTGTTAATTCGCTCACTGTTCTGGCAGAAGTTAAAGCCACTAGAAATACTGTTTTAAGAGTGAGAAACCTTAATGAACTGGAATGAAGGGGTTTGAATGGAGTACCCATTAGAAATTTTAAGACTATGTTTAGGTCCCACAGTGGAACTTGAAAAGGAGTTGGGGAAAAACATTAGTTAACCCTTTCGGAAATTGAATCACTATGGGCAATTTGAAGTATGAAGGCTCCTCCGCAGTGCGCTTGAAGATTGACAGCGCTGCAGGGTAACCCTTGATTGTGCCAACTTGAAGACCTGAATTTGCCAAATATAGCAAAACAGATAACACCATCGGTGTACTACATGAAAAGGGTTCAATATTCTTTTCTCTACACCAGCTGAAAAATGTGTTCCAACAGCAGCGGTATAAACCTTTTGTTGCTGGCCTTCTGGCTAAAAGCAACACCTCCATTAGGTCATCCGGGAGGTCCCAGTCCTTGTATCTCAACCTTTCAGAAACCAGGCATGAAGGTTGAGGGTCCTGATATCCGCATGGAGAACCCGACCTCCCTTCTGCGAGAGAAGATCCTCTCTTTGCGTAAGACGAACCACAGGACAGATGGACATGTCTAGAAGATCCAGGTACCACGTTCTCCTGGCCCAATCCGGGGCAATTAGGATCATGGGTTCCTGGAATCTCCTCAACCTCCTGATCGTTTGAGGAATGACGGGGACTGGAGGAAACGCACACAGAAGTGAAAACTCCCAGTCCACCACAAACGCGTCCCATAGAGCTCCTCTTGGAGGAAATTCCCTTGAGCAATACTGTGTTACGCTCACCTGGCATCCACGGGGATGCCACTCAGCCCTGGTTGGTTGCCGGAACCTTTTCCAGATTTCTGGATGGTGTCTTCGGAGGAGGTCCAGCCTGAAAACACAGGAGGGCTGGGTTCAAGACTGGCCGACTCTGGTAAGTATCCTCCCACCATACCACTTTGGCTTCAGCCACTTAGGCCCTCTCCTCACCTTGTTGCTGTATTAGGTGTGCTCTCCGTCCTGCCTTCTCAGCAGGGGTGCGTAGTCTTCAGTGGGCGCGGGCGACCGAGCTACTTCACTGGCGTGTGCCCATTCAAGTGTCTTTGAGGTAGGTCTTATTGCAGCAGTTTTTGTATTGCGCTGATTGTTCTTGCCTGCCTTTCCTTGGTGATTAATAATGTCCTTTCTTTCTTCCTAGGCGTGCGGGAGATTCGGCGTGGCATACTGGATGGTTGAGCATCCCCGGTAATAATGGCTTGAGATGTACACTGTAATGCGGTAAGTAATGCGCTATGCGCTGCGCTGCTTTGTCTTGCCTTTGCTAACAAGTTTTTCCTCTCTTCCTTCCAGCCCGCAGTCCTTCTCCAGCGGGTGTGGAACTCCGGAGTGATGCCGGTCGTGGGGTAAAAAGCCAGGTAAGCTTCCTCTAATGTTCGTGCCTTAAGCACTGCCGCAGGATGTCTTTTCTAATGTTGTCTTTCTCCTTTTATTTTTCAGGTCGCTTCGTTCCGGTAGGTGTGCGGTGCCCAGAAGAAGCTGTTCACTGGAGAGCGGATGACAGGATGGAGATTGCAGGTAAGATGCTATTAAAGATGTTCCTTTTGTCTCCTCTGCAGGTTTGTTGCTCTGAAGCTTGCGGGTATCACAGGACACAGTGAGCGTCACGTTGCAGTCTGCAAAGTAACGCGAAGCGTGCTCTGTTGCTTGGGTGTGGTTCAAATAGAATCCCAACAAAGTAGTACAGGTAAAGTAGTCCCAGGCCACCACACCCAAAACATTATACCGCATAGCTTAGTTCTTAGGAACAAATCTATGCAAACACCTCCATGTTGACTGCAGGCTTAGTAAAAAAGTAGTCCCTCCTTCAAACATGTTCTCCATAATTAATATGAGCCTGGTGCCAGAGGCGCCAGGACTGACTCCAAGAGAGGCTTGGGAGAGGATGCAAGGCCTCCAAGGCCTTAATAGAGCCCCGAACCCAGACCTTACCTGGCAAGTGGGCTTGCCAGTGGGTGTCTGGGGTAAGGGTCGTGACAGCACTCCCCCCCAGGCCCCTCTCACGGTGGTTCTTCTATTCGGTCCAGGCTTGGTTGGAAAGTTCTGATGAAATTCCTTGATCAGACGTGGTGCATGGATATTCTTGCTGGGTTCCCAGGATCTATCTTGAGGTCCATACCCTTTCCAATTGACTAGATAGTATAATTTGGACCTAGTGTATTTAGAGTCCAGGATTTCCTTGACTTCGAATTCTGGTTCTGCGTCAATAATTATGGGTTTTGGTGGTGTAGATACCCGTGTACCGGGTTGTACTGGTTTCAGGAGTGATACGTGGAACACCGGGTAGATTTGCATATTGGGTGGTAATGCTAGTTTGACGGCTACTGAGCTGATGACTGCTTGGATGGAGTAGGGTCCCAAATATCGAGGACGAAAGTTCTGGGTTCCCTTAAGGGGTACGTACTTTGCTGCTAACCAAACCTTGTCCCCTACTTGATAGTCAGGAGCCTTTCTTCGATGTTGATCGGCCAAATTTCTTTTGTCTGTCCTTGGCTTGACTTAGATGTTCTGTTGCCTTTTTAAAGGCTTGAGAGATGGTTGCATGAAGAGTCCTCACTGCTGGCATTTCCAAGCTGGCTGGAAGGTCTAGTTCAGAAGCATGCAGGTGTCTGCCGTAAAGGATGTAAAAAGGCATTTGACCTGTGCTAGAATGCAATGAATTGTTATAAGCATACTCTGCTATCCACAGTAAGTCCCTCCAATTTCTTTCTGCTTGATGCAGCATGCACCGTAAGTATTGCTCAAGCGTTTGATTGGTTCTTTCTGTTTGGCCATCCGTTTGGGGGTGGACTGGTGGATAATCGGATGTCGATTTGTGCCATTGAACAACATTTTCTCCAGAAGTTGGACACGAACTGGCTGCCTCGATCCGAGACCAGAACTGATAGGAAGCCATGTAGTTTAACAATACTTTCCAGGAACACTTTTACTAAACTGGATGCATCTGGGAGACCCTTGAGAGGAATAAAGTGTGGCATTTTTGAGAACAAGTCAACAACTACCAGAATGGTGTTGTACCCTTGACTGGGAGGCAGATCTGTAATGAAGTCAAGGGAAAGGGTGTGCCATGGGGCAGGAGGAATGTCCAATGGTTGAAGAAGACCAGCTGGTTTCTGCTTTTGTGATTTGTTTTGTGCACATACACCGTAGGACTGAACATACTGGATGATGTATTTACGCCAAGGAGGCCACCTATAGTTCAGTTTCACCTTGGATAGGATTTTGGCAATTCCAGGGTGACCTTCTATCAGTGAATCGTGGTAATTCGAAATTATTTGTTGTTGTAGTTCTCCTTTGGGCACTTATAGACGATCCCTAAAATAGGGCAATTGGTCCTAGACGGTATATTGTTCTACCCGAGTATGCCACGCAAGCAAGGTGTCGGGATTCAGTACCCATTGGATTTCGTTCCAGAGTTTAGCTTGTGTCAAAGCTGTCGTGAGACCTAAGAGTTTGTCCTCAGGAATGATGGGTACTGGTTCTGGAGTTGTATACACTTCTTCGTCAATGCCCATGCGGGACAAGGTGTCAGCCTTCCCATTCCGGACCCCTGGCCGAAATGTGATTGCATAATCATACTCAGCGAAGAAAAGGGCCCACCACAGTTGACGCAAGGACTGGGCCTTTGCTGTTTTCAGATATTGCAGGTTTCGGTGATCCGTGATTACCGTAACAGTGTGCCTGGCTCCTAAGAGATAGTGTCGCCATGCCTTAAAAGCAGATTTAATGGCCAAGAGTTCCTTGTCTCTGATAGCATCATTGATTTCCGGAGGTGAAAACTTGCACGACCAGAAGGCCACGGGGTATAACTGACCGGTTTCAGGGTCACTCTGTGAGAGGACAGCCCCCATTGCCATGCTGGACGCATCAGTTTCCACGATGTAACGGACGAGGGTGTCGCAGGATAGGAGTGGAAGTGAATCTTTCTTTCAGTTCTTGAAAGGCTCTTTCGTCTTCTTCGGTCCAAATGAACTTCTTATTGTTTTTTTCGTAATAGTACTGTGATCGGGTGTACAATCTGAGAAATTTCTGGGATGAATCAGCGGTAGAAGTTCACAAAGCCCAGCATGCTTTGGATCCCTTTCAGTGAAGTTGGTGATGGCCACTTGAGAATGGCGTCTACTTTGTGTACATCCATTCTGATGCCTTTCGCAATGAGAATGAAACCAAGGAATTCTACTTCGGTGATGTGAAAAAAGCATTTTTCGAGTTTCGCATATAATCAATGTTGGCAGAGCCTGGTGAGAACACAGCGAACGTGATTAACATGGTCTTGCTTCGAGGCCGAGTACACTAAGATGTCATCTAAGTAAACCAAGGGCCAAACATCAATTAATTCTCTCAGGACATCGTTCATGAAGAATTGGAATGCCGCGGGAGCGTTGCATAGCCCAAAGGGCATTACTTGGTATTCATACAAACCATATTTAGTACGGAAGGCAGTTTTCCATTCATCTCCTCTTTTAACTAGGACCAGGTGGTACGCGCCTCGAAGGTCCAATTTGGTATAAATCTGGGCATCTTTGACTTGGTCTAACATTTCCGGAATAAGCGGCAAGGGGGAGCGATTCTTCATGGTAATCTGGTTTAATGCGCGGTAGTCGATGCAGGTCCTCAAGTCCCCTTCTTTCTTTGGTACGAAGAACAAAAGACTGGCTGCTGGGGATTTAGACGGGCAGATAAATCCGTTTGCCGGGTATTGGTCTAGATAGGATTTCAAATTGAGGTTTTCCGGTTCTGTGAGTGCATAAATTCTGCCACAAGGAACTTGTGCGCCTGGAATGAGGTCAATCTGGCAGTCATAGGGCCTGTGCGGTGGTAGTGTGTTAGCTTGTTCCTTTTGGAATACATCCTAGAAATCTTGGTACTCACTTGGTAGGGTGCTAGTTACTCCAAGTGTTGATGCTGCTGTTCTGGGAATCGCAGGGGTACAGAAGTCAGGTGTCTGCTCTCGGTAATAGCAGGCAGGAGCGCAATCAGCGGGAAGGTCAGTTTCTGTGCATGGCAGTCTATCAGGGGACTGTAAGCAACTAACCATGGCATCCCTAATATTAGCCGTAACTGAGGTGCTTTTCATGAGATCAAAAGAAATGGATTCCCGGTGTCCATCCTGGCACAGCAAGGTTACCCCGGCTGTACATTGGGTTACTGGTCCGTAAGCGATTTCTGTCCCATCTGTTAAGGGACTTCAATTCAGCACTCCCACTAAGTCAATGCTGAGTCTGGGATGCCCAAGGGAAGCCCTTATTTAAATATTTTTATGACAAGTTATAATCTGGATGATAAACCCTTATATAACGCCCCTCTCTTTGAATCCCCCTGACCTCACTGAGCCAAGAAGTAGGTTTGTTTTGCAAATTAAAAGATTTATTTTACAAATTAAACAATATATATATATCACACTTTTATAATAAATTAATATTTGATCGCACACTTGTGAATATGACAGTGATCAACAATGGATAATATTACACTAGCACACTTTTGTAATCACTTAGGAGTTGGTATAGAAAGGGTAAAGTAGTAGAGAATACTTTTATGGTTTCAAGGAAAAACAATGATGGAAAGAATGCAGCACAGAAATAAACTGATCTGGTTTCAACAAGAGGGAATATAATCACTTTTCCCCTTGTGGCAATTTACTCCCCCCTATGCAATATAAAGAGATGGAAGGGAAGCACACAGTTTTCAGGAATACAATCAACATGCAATACAGATTCAGTTCAAATTCTAGTAATCTTGGAGCAACCGGTATGCTTTTAAAACATGCAGAAATATTTTGAATGTGATTTGTACTGAAGTGAAAATATGCTAAAAATGATTTTAATTCCCTATAGGCGATTCAGGGTAGGTGACAGCTACTTTGAATTAGTTCAGGTCAACACTATCAGTGATTCATGAGGGATTATTAGGTTGAAAACGGATTTCAGCAATGCAAAGCAAAAGCAGCTATTTTTCTACAAGTGGTGAAGTGAGCTAGTTGCTATTCGCAGCACTTTTTCCGAGTGCGTCGAGCGCGATTACGGAAAAACGATAAGGACTTTAGTTTAGGGCTCTTGGAAAGCTGATATTGTAACGCTCACCTGATTCCCGTAGAGGCGCCGGTCTTGACTGGGCGTATACCGTATCTTCAAAGGTGATGTGTAACACACGGCTGGCTCTTTGGGCTGGACCTCTGTGCACTGTATGTCTGACTCGAAGGGTAAGATGTCTGCAGATAGAAAATATGGGATTAATGAACTGGGTTATTGAATGTCTCTCTCTTCTTCCCTTTCTCTTCTCCTGTAGAACCCCAAAGGTTAACGCTCTCACCTTAGGTAAGTGAACGCCGTGCTCTCCATCTGCCTCGGGGCAGGGTGCTGTAACCAGTTTCTTCACTGGATAAGGGGAGCAGGCCTCTTGACTTCAGAGGCCTGCTGTCCGTCGTTTACTGCACGAACGGTAAGTTTCAAGTAATTCTAATGTCTTTAAAAGTCTTTAGTAATGATGTCTCTTGTTTTGCAGGGTTCCGGCGATGGCGGATGACGGGCTGAAGTGAGTTGAAGATGGAGCCCGTGTGATGAATAGAAGCGCCTGGAAGCACGTAAGTAAGCGCTTGTTGCCTGTATCACGATGCGCTCTAACTGTCTTTTTATTTTGCAGGTACAAGTTCGGAGCGGCTGCAGGGTGCCGGAATACCCACTGGGTTAGATGTGGAAAGGAGTAATGGCACGTGAGTATTAAAGTTCCCCAATGTCTTTAAACGCACCTTGTTTTGTCTTTCAGATGCAGGATGCAGCGCCGAAGGCCTCCAGAGCGTGCAAAGAGTTGGTAAGCTTTTGTCTTTCAGATGCCGGAATGCAGTGCGAGGCGTTGGTGACAGCCGATGGACCAGGTAAGTGAAGCGCTGTCACTGAAGACCGTAATGCTAACCTGTTCTTTCTTGTCTTTATAGGTGTTGCTGAAGACTGGATTCAGGATGGTAAGCCTTTTTCCTTAGGCCCAGGATCAGATGCAGAAGACATGATGAGCGTTCTGCTGCAGAGGATGCAGAATAACGCAAAGCAAGATTCATCCATCGGGTGTGGTTTAAATAGCCTCCTGTAGTGCTTAGGTCCCTCCTTCCACAGCCACGCCTAGGTAAGAAAAGAGTTCCTGCTTTCCAGAAGAGTTCCAGTGTTCTGAACCTAGGGAGTGGCTCCTGCCCCACCCAACAGGAAAAGTAGTTCCAAACAGAAGAGGATCAGAGGCTCAACTGGCAGGCAAGTAGCAGCATGGTCTGCTGCAGGTAAGTCCACCCAAGCATTATGAGCCCGGCGCTTCCAGCGCTGGGACTGGGCATATTTATGAGCCTGGTGCCACTGGCGCCAGGACTGGGTCCAAAAGGTCCCAATTGGGACTGGTTGGCACTCGGAACCTGGGTTATGGATCTGCTTCCAAGGGAGTTGGGAAAACCCTGACCTTTTGGAAGCAGAGATCATGACAGTACCCCCCCTCAAGGCCCCTCCCAAACCGGGCTTCTCCGGGGTTTTGGCTTGTCAGGAAATGTTCGGTGAAATCTTTTGATTAGGCGAGGAGCGTGGACATATTCAGCAGGTTCCCAGGATCTCTCTTGGGGGCCGTAGCCTTTCCAGTCAATTAGGTAAAATAGTTTAGATTTGGAGATCTTGGAGTCCAGAATGCTTTTGACTTCAAACTCGAGTTCTCCATCAACTAGGATGGGTTTTGGAGATTTAGTTAGTCGGGTTTGAGGTTGCACAGGTTTTAATAGAGAGACGTGGAAGACCGGATGTATCTTCATGTGCGGGGGCAAGTCCAACTTGACCGCTACTGGGTTTACTATGGTAGTGATGGAATAGGGACCAAGGTATCTTGGGTTGAATGTGCGTGGCCCTTTTAGAGGTAGATATTTGGTGGATAACCAGACTTGATCCCCTACTTGATATTGAGGGGCTTCCTTCCGATGTTGATCTGCTCCTTTCTTGTATTGTTCTTTAGCCCTTTGAAGGTGAGAAACAGCTTCCTTAAAGGCTTGGGTGATTGTAGAATGCAGGTAGTCTACTGCTGGTGTTTCAAGATCTTGGAGGGGATCCAACTCCGAGGTTCGAGGGTGACTGCCGTATAAAAGAAAAAACGGGGTTTTCCCAGTTCCCGAATGGACAGAGTTATTGTAGGCATATTCGGCTATCCAAAGGATGTCTTTCCAAGTTTTTTCAGTTTGTTGCAGCATGCAGCGTAAATACTGTTCCAGAGTTTGATTGGTCCTCTCGGTTTGTCTGTCGGTCTGAGGGTGGTGACTGGTCGATAGTCTCACATCAATTTGAGCCGACCGACAGCAACTTCGCCAAAAATGAGAAATAAATTGACTACCTCGATCCGAAATTAGAACCGAAGGAAAACCGTGCAGTCGGACGATGTTTTCGAGAAATTCTCGGGCCAGAGTTGCTGCTGTTGGCAAGCCTTTGAGCGGAATGAAATGCGCCATCTTGGAGAATAAGTCCACGATTACTAGAATCGTATTGTATCCGGAGCATGGAGGTAGATCGGTGATGAAGTCCATAGAAAGCGTATGCCAAGGGCGAGGTGGGATGTCAATAGGGCGTAAGAGGCCTGCTGGTCTTTCCTTTTGACTCTTGTTTTGGGCGCATACTCCACAGGACATTATAAAGTCTCTGATATCTTTTTTCCAAGACGGCCACCAGAAGTAGCGCTTGATCTTTTCTGAGGTCTTGGCCATACCGGGATGTCCTTCCATTAAAGAATCGTGATAACAAGAGATTACTTTTTTCTGTAAATCTGTGCTGGGCAGGTATAATCGTTCTTGGAAATACAATAAGTTGTCCTTTACTGCAAAGTCCTTTCCCTGCAGATTCCAATTCCGTATGTCTGCTGGAGTTACAAGTTGCCTGGCTTTATCCTTAACTTCCTCTATGGATTGTGTGGCGATTACACCCAGAATTCTTTGTTCGGGAATGATTGGTACCGGTTTAGGGTTGATCAAGTGTTCTTCCACTCCCATCCCAGAAAGGGCATCAGCTTTACCGTTTTTTGTACCAGGTCGATAGGTAATTATGAAGTCAAACTCGGCAAAGAATAATGCCCAACGGAGTTGTCTAGAGGATTGGGCTTTTGCGGTTTTCAAATATTGCAGGTTTCGGTGATCCGTAATCACAGTAACGGTGTGTCGGGCCCCCAGCAGATAATGCTGCCAAGCCTTAAAGGCAGATTTGATAGCCAGAAGTTCCTTGTCCGTAATCGTGTAATTGATTTCAGGAGGCGAGAATTTGCGGGACCAAAATGCCACGGGATGCAACTGATTGGTTACCGGTTCCTTTTGTGATAGAACTGCCCCCATGGCAAGGCTTGAAGCATCAGTTTCCACGATGTAGGGGAGTTCGGGGCAAGGGTTTTTTAAGATTGGTGCAGAGATAAATTTAGTCTTCAAATCCTGGAAAGCTTGTTCCGCCTCGGTAGACCATTCAAAACGTTTGTTTTTCTTTAACAAGGCAGTGATGGGCTGGACTATTCGAGAAAATTCGGGGATAAACCTGCGGTAAAAGTTAGCGAAGCCTAACATGCTTTGCACACCTTTTACGGAGGATGGTGATGGCCATTTGAGAACTGCATCGACCTTCTTTGAATCCATACGCACTCCGCTAGGTGATAATATGAATCCCAAGAATTCAACTTCAGTCACGTTGAAAACACATTTTTCCAACTTAGCGAAAAGTTTGTGTTGACGCAATCTTTCGAGGACCATTTTCACGTGTTTCCGATGTTCAGATTCCGATGAAGAATAAACGAGGGTGTCGTCAATGTAAACAACAACACACACATCTATGAGCTCTCTGAGGACATCGTTCATAAAATATTGAAAGGCGGCCGGGGCATTGCAAAGTCCGAAGGGCATGACCTGATATTCAAATAGCCCATATTTGGTGCGGAAGGCCGTCTTCCATTCATCGCCCTCTTTTACTCGTACCAAGTGGTAGGCTCCTCTAAGATCCAGCTTTGTATATATGCATGCTTTTCTGACTTGGTCCAGGAGTTCAGGGATCAAAGGTAACGGATATCTATTCTTGACGGTGATCTGGTTCAGGGAGCGATAATCTATACAAGTTCTAAGGTCTCCTTCCTTTTTTGGAACGAAGAACAAAGCTGAAGAAGCAGGGGACTTGGAAGGACGAATAAACCCATTTGCCAGGTATTGATCCAGGTATTGTCGAAGGTGAAGGTTCTCAGGCTCGGTGAGGGCATAAATTCTACTACAAGGAGGAGTAGATCCAGGTATCAGGTCTATCTGGCAGTCATAAGACCTATGAGGAGGTAGAGAGTTAGCCTGATTCTTCCGGAAAACATCTTGGTATTCTAGGTATTCGGGAGGTAACTGGGGAGTCTCTGAAGAAATTGCTGCCAGTGCAACACCAGGTGGAGGGTGACAAGTAGAGACACATTCTGGAACTGGACCGTTCTTGCTCGCCAATCGATCAGAGGATTGTGTTTCTCTAACCAAGGTATTCCTAGAATAATCTGAAACTGAGGAGCCTTGATCACATCGAACACGCTCTTCTCATGGTGTCCATCTTGACTTACTAGCGTCACTTCTTGAGTGGTATGCGTTACTGGTCCGGAGGCTATCTCCGTTCCATCCACCGTAGTAATGACGTCCTTTACAGCCTTGGGACAAAGAGTTAGATTCATCCTCAAAACCATTTCATGATCCACATAATTGCCGATGGCACCGCTGTCAACGTAAGCTTCAATTGCATGTAATCGATCTGGATTATCAGGGCTAATGAGGACCATAGGTATCACGAAATGCGAGGTCACGGAACTGGTTTTCACGCTCGGCAAGAGGACCTCTATTCTTGTCGGGCGAGGTCGTTTCCCTGCTCAGAGTTTGTAACTTTGGTAACTGCAGCTCCTACTGCCTTCTTGGCAGGTTTCACCGGACAGTCTCGAAGAAAGTGCCCTGAGTTTCCGCAATAGAGGCATAATTGCAACTGTTTTCTCCTTTCCCGCTCCTTTTGTGTTAGAGGACCTTTCAGGCCCCCTATTTGCATGGGTTCCCCGGAGTCTACTCCTATGGAAGGAGTTGTCGGTTTGGAAAATACTCGAGCATCAAACTTGGAACGATCGGCCTTCCTGTTCTGCAGTCTGTGATCTATTTGAACGACTAAGTCTATATAGTCCGAACAATCTTGTGGGGGATTCACTACTTGGGCTAACACATCTTTGAGCTCTCCACGTAGACCTCTATAAAACAGCGTAATCCTTTTGTCCTCAGGCCATTGAGTTTCCACTATCAGTCTGTTGAAAGACGCAATATAAGCCAAAAGGTCTTGATTACCTTGTCGCAACGAAAGAAGCTCATTGTCCAAGGCCTGCCCCTGTGAATGTCTTGCAAACAGTTTTTCCATACTGAGCTGAAAAGCTTGAAAATCATGGAGGACCGGATCATCTTGATTTACTAGAGGGATCGACCAGTCTGCTGCATTGCCATTAAGGTACGAAAGCACGAAAGCTACTTTAGCTTGATCAGTTGGAAAGGCTGCTGGCCGGCATAAGAAATGCAACCGGCACTGATTGATAAACACTGCAAACCTCTTTGGGTCACCAGAAAATCGTTCGGGCGGAGCCAGAGGTACATTCCCAGGTAGGTTGATCTGCACTGGATTCATAGAGGATGTAGAAGGAAGATTTCCCCCAGATACGGGTAACAGGGTCTGTCCGGCTTGTGACTGTAGCAATTGTCTAGTGAGATCATCTGTTCGCTCCTTGGAAATAATCAGTTCCCTTCTTAGAGCGTTCGTTTCCTGACGGGCTGCATGCACTTCTGCCCTTAGTTCCCCAAGTAACTGGGCTAGCTGGTCGGTATCCGAGGTTTCCATAGCGCCTGGACGGGAGTTTTGCGGTAGGCTTTGCGTTCTGTAACGCTCACCTGATTCCCGTAGAGGCGCCGGTCTTGACTGGGCGTATACCGTATCTTCAAAGGTGATGTGTAACACACGGCTGGCTCTTTGGGCTGGACCTCTGTGCACTGTATGTCTGACTCGAAGGGTAAATGTCTGCAGATAGAAAATATGGGATTAATGAACTGGGTTATTGAATGTCTCTCTCTTCTTCCCTTTCTCTTCTCCTGTAGAACCCCAAAGGTTAAAGCTCTCACCTTAGGTAAGTGAACGCCGTGCTCTCCATCTGCCTCGGGGCAGGGTGCTGTAACCAGTTTCTTCACTGGATAAGGGGAGCAGGCCTCTTGACTTCAGAGGACTGCTGTCCGTCGTTTACTGCACGAACGGTAAGTTTCAAGTAATTCTAATGTCTTTAAAAGTCTTTAGTAATGATGTCTCTTGTTTTGCAGGGTTCCGGCGATGGCGGATGACGGGCTGACGTGAGTTGAAGATGGAGCCCGTGTGATGAATAGAAGCGCCTGGAAGCACGTAAGTAAGCGCTTGTTGCCTGCTTCACGATGCGCTCTAACTGTCTTTTTATTTTGCAGGTACAAGTTCGGAGCAGCTGCAGGGTGCCGGAATACCCACTGGGTTAGATGTGGAAAGGAGTAATGGCACATGAGTATTAAAGTTCCCCAATGTCTTTAAACGCACCTTGTTTTGTCTTTCAGATGCGTGATGCAGCGCCGAAGGCCTCCGGAGCGTGCGAAGAGTTGGTAAGCTTTTGTCTTTCAGATGCCGGAATGCAGTGCGAGGCGTTGGTGACAGCCGATGGACCAGGTAAGTGAAGCGCTGTCACTGAAGACCGTAATGCTAATCTGTTCTTTCTTGTCTTTATAGGTGTTGCTGAAGACTGGATTCAGGATGGTAAGCCTTTTTCCTTAGGCCCAGGATCAGATCCAGAAGACATGATGAGCGTTCTGCTGCAGAGGATGCAGAATAACGCAAAGCAAGATTCATCCATCGGGTGTGGTTTAAATAGCCTCCTGTAGTGCTTAGGTGTCTCCTTCCACAGCCACGCCTAGGTAAGAAAAGAGTTCCTGCTTTCCAGAAGAGTTCCAGTGTTCTGAACCTAGGGAGTGGCTCCTGCCCCACCCAACAGGAAAAGTAGTTCCAAACAGAAGAGGATCAGAGGCTCAACTGGCAGGCAAGTAAGCAGCATGGTCTGCTCCAGGTAAGTCCACCCAAGCATTATGAGCCCGGCGCTTCCGGCGCTGGGACTGGGCATATTTATGAGCCTGGTGCCACTGGCGCCAGGACTGGCTCCAAAAGGTCCCAATTGGGACTGGTTGGCACTCGGAACCTGGGTTATGGATCTGCTTCCAAGGGAGTTGGGAAAACCCTGACCTTTTGGAAGCAGAGATCATGACAGATATTCTTAGCTTTAAAATTAAAGTTAAATCTCGTTCCTAGCACATACGGATCAAAAGATACGGACGTTTTTTGTGGAGGTGGTTTCTCGAAATTAAAGTAAACTTCAGAATGACAAAATGACACTTTTACAGGGTTAAATTTAGATTGGCTCTGGCACAGTTTTCAGGATACTCACTCCTAGTCTTGGAAGGAATGGGCCTCCGTCACAGATCTGGTCAACAGGTTTAGCTGCGGTTCTCTCGCCACGGACGGTCTCTGGTACCGGTTCTGCTCACAGCGATCTGGGTCAGCTCTGCTCTGCTGGTCTGGCTCTCTGGTTTTGGCAAAAGTTCTTCGCAATGCACAGCTGTCTGGTCTGGATACAGCACTGATTTCTGGGTTCTGGCATAGGGTTCTAGCCAGAATCAAATAGCACATTGAAGGCTGTTGAAGAGTCAGGTTTCAAAAGATTTTGAGGCCTGCTGAAAAGGATTCAGCTTGTAGTTCAGGCCCCTCTGCTTTAAAGTTCTGGAGTCTGGAGTCTACGTTCTGGATGGTCCTTCTTGATATTGTCTGGTCCGGAGTGCTTCGCAAGAAATCAGTTTGAAATGGAAAATGAATGTGTCCTGCCTGTCCAAAGCAGTCTCTTTTTATGTGTTTTAAAAGTGATTGGGTCGGCTGATTTTCTATGCCCAACCCTCTGAGGATCCTGATAGGCTATCAAATTTTCTGTCCTCTGACTGGAGAACGGAGTAGTGAGTCAGGATGAGTCAGAGTGATGCTATTTTTATGGCTGGCTGAAGTCCCTCCCCTTTGCATTTACTTAGAAAAATGATTTTTTCATAACCAGACATGCTTCCCAGATACACAAGTTGTTGAAATTACATGTACACATTGCAGATGAATTAAGGTACATTCTTGCCCAACTCTGATCTTCCTAGGAGCTTGGGTTCAGAAATGACAACTTATTTTCATTTTTAGTGGGTTTTGCCATATTGGACTTTTACCGAAATTTACACAGAGGTACACCCCCTCTCTGGGCATATTACAGTAAATTACTATGTCTCTAGCATAAACACGGTGTCTACAATATTCCTAATTCCCGGGGTTTTGCCTCAGAACATCACAGAGCGACCAGCTGAGTCTTGAACCGTGAGTGAAATTGTCATTTTAAGAATCTCAAAGTTGTACATTTCTGTCATCTGGTTACAATTAGTTATCAGTATTCTTATAAAACATATATTTGCCTTCAATTCAATTCACAAAAGTGTCTGGGTCCGCCCCCAGAAGCTTGGTGCGTCAGATGGTTACATGGCCTGTTTCCTGCCAGAGCACTTTTTACAGTTACACCTCAAATCAGCATATTCTATTCAATTGAAAGAATCTATTGTGTTGTGTCCTGCAGGCTGCAGGGAAGTCCCCTCCCTCCCAATCAACAGGGCCATGTGATATCCTGGGCTGTTGCCGGGAAGGGCAGGTGTTTATGTTTTCCATAGACAGGCAAGTCTTTTGAACTTTTAATTACATAAGACCACCTTGTGATCAATGCACAGTTCTGCAAGACGGCTCTCCTGTCAGGATTTATAGAGCGCCAGCGCCGGTCAGTGGCGTGCAATGGTACTGCACCCATTATTTATTTTTTTTGACAGCTGTTCTTAAATTTAAAAGGGGAATTTGGCTTGACAGTTATGATCCTTGCTGACAATGTTTTGATGGGGATCCTTGCAGTAGAGTGATGTGAACACCCCACAAGAAGGTTGAATCTTTATAGTGGTCTTGTGGGCCATGATTTCAGCAAATTTTGACACCAATGAAACACATTTTTTAACAGCTCTGTGTGCAACCAAAGGATGGGTCTGGGAATTGTCAAAAGTGGATGGTGGCTTATCTGTCAGATTTTCACTGCGCTTTTTCTGGTGGGCAGCATTGCTTTTTATGCTATCAACAACGCACAGTGATGTTGTAGGGCTCGGATGCGTGGGCGAAAACATCCCACAGGCCCCCCTTCTTGCGATGGCCATTCTGATCTTCCATCGATGGAGCTTCGCAAGACTGGGATGTTAGCATCATCTTCTTCTGATTCCGGAGATGACAAAGTTCAGCATCTTTTCCTCCATCAGGTGGATCGATCGGTTCTCCTCACCGGTCCTGATGGGAGTATTGGGCAATACTCCGGGCCCCTCAGATCTCTGCTCCCGGTCCCCGGATCGTTCTCCTTGGCCAGTCTCCAGGTTTTCCCTCTCCTAGGATGACAAAGCAAAGCGTCAATACCTATTTGTAGACATTTCTCCCCCAGTATTGATATAGTGGGGCGGCATATATATTTTATGAATCAAGAGACATTTGCATTCTTATTTTAAACAAGATATAATCAGGAGACATTTGCATTCTTGTTACTATATTTTTGATATGTGGAATATTTTAGGGTTGGAGTTTTTATTGATCTGGAGCGGCCCCCTCTGGGATTCCAGAGGATTCCTCCAGTTGTTGCAGAGTGTGCCTGGGATGGCAACACCTTAGCTGATTAATGTGGACCCACTTATCTTCCCCTTCCGCCGAACTACCTTTGGGGATGCGGATCTTGTAGGCGACTGGGGAGATCTTGCCTACAATTTCAAAAGGTCCCTTCCATGTAGGCAAAAATTTACGCTGTTTGGCCTGGTTCCTTTGGAAGTTGTATAGATAGACCCGGTCTCCCACATTGTATTCTTTCCTGGTAGTCTTCAGGTCATAGTGAGTTTTCATACTCTCGACTGATCTTTCTAGATTCCGCTGAGCATAGGCAAAAGCATGTTGAAGGTGTTTCCTCAAATTCTCCACATACTCATGAGTTGTGGAGGAATTGGTTAATGTCTGCTCTTGGGTCCTGTAGAGCAAATGCTGGGGAAGCACCATCGTGCGTCCAGTCATTAGCTCAAACAGGGACATTTTAGTTGCAGATGAAGGGGTAGATCTGATGGCCATTAGGACAAGAGGTAATCGGATATCCCAATTTGGCCCAGAAAATGCCACAAACGTTTTTAAGATGCTTACAATGGTTCTGTTGTATCTCTCCACTGCACCAAAAGAGGCTGGCCGGTAAGCAATATGTAGCTTCCTTTTAACCCCCATTATCTTCCACATCTTTGTCATTACTTCGCTGGTAAAATGGCTACCTCTGTCTGACTCAATCCTTTGGGGTAGACTAAAACGCGAAAAGGTGTGGTTGATCATCAGGGCAGCTGCTGTTTCTGCCTTGCAGTTTGGGGCCTGGAGACATTCCACCCATTTAGTAAATAAGCATGTCACTGTCAACATGTACTTATTTCCCCTAGAGGAGCGAATCACGGGGCCTATGAAGTCGACTTGCAAATCTGACCATGGCAGTGTTATCCCCCTCTTTTGGAGTGGTGCACGGTGTGTGAGGGATGTTGGCTGAAATTGTGCACACACAAGACACTCATTCAAGTATTGGTCGAGGTCCTGCCCCATGTGTGGCCAGTATGCAACCTCTCTTAAGATCTCAAGTGTTGTATGAAACCCCCTATGACCGGCTGTGGCCACATCATGGGCGTGACTTAACATCAGGCTTCGGAATAAGGTAGGAACCACCCACTGATTATGGCCAACTTGGGATTTCTGGACATTTCATCAACACTCTAAGGTCCTCTTTCCCAATGTAATCGGTATCCGTCAGGGAAAAGTTTTCAGGGTCCTCAACGTGTTGGTAAAACTTACCAATTATTGGATCCCCCTTCTGAGCCATAATCAAATCAGCATCTGGGGTCTCCTTACTCCATTGTGCAGTTGAAAGATCATTGTGAGCGTTTTTCTGGGACCTAGTGATAGCAGTGACCTGGATTTCCCCCAACAGGGACTCAATCTCTATTAGATCCCCTTGGATGGCCCCGGTTTTGGCCAGCTGATCAGCTAAGTCATTTCCCGTTTTGTCTGGTCCCTCTACTTTGGAATGACCCTTGATCTTTTTCCAGTAGACGGTCATCCCATTTGAGGTGACCAGATCATCAATATTTTGGATTAACTTCCCATGTTATTAGCGCATAACATGCCTCTGGTTTTCCAATTAACCATGTGCTCCACGAACCCGTTCCGTACATAATCCGAGTCTGTGATTATGACCAGTTCGTGGAGTTGATGTTGGACAGCAGTGAGGATGGCTTGATGCACAGCCATCAACTCTGCCACCTGACTACTTCGGGGACCAATTTTGTACCCAGCAGATGGTTCTGGGGACTCATTCACCCATGCATTCCCTACGCCGGCCACCAGTTCTTTTTCCCCGTTGTTGTCAACATGGTAAGAGCATCCATCCACATAGACAATGGGCTTTCCCTCACACTTGTCTTCCTCAAAGACTTTGTGTGGGGAATTAAGGTATGCCTCCATGTTGTCCTTGATTTTTAGACTTTCGTCCTCGAGACAGTTTTCTCTGGCACAATCATGCAAGTCAGCCAGACCTTGCGCGAGGGGACTCTTCTTGTTTTGCCCATATCTGACCTCCACAGGAAAGCCTTGCATTGACAGAATCCAGGAAGTAATTCAGGAATTACTCACATTTCCGGCCCGGATTCTGTCACTTTGGAGATATTGCAGAGGCTGGTGTGGAGTCTCAACTATGATGTGTTCTCCCTGGATAAACGGGTGGTAATTCTTCAATGCCCACACCGTTGCCAGGAGTGCCTTCTCACAATCGTTGAATTTCTCCTCCACATAGGATAAAGTTTTGCTCGCATAGGAGATTACTTTAGTGACCTTGTCATGCTTTTGATATAATACCGCAGTCAGGCATGTATTAGAGAACCCTGTCTCCAAGAAAAACTCCTTGTTTCTGACAGGGTAAGCTAGGCAAGCTGCTTGTGAGAGGCTTCTTTTGAGCTGTCTTACTGCCTCAGATTGTTCTGGACCCCATTCCCACTTGACCCCCCCCCTTCAAGAGATGAATCAGGGGTCTGGTGATCTCTGCGTAGCCCTCAATGAACTTTCTGCTGTAATTAGTCAGTCCAAGGAGGCTCCTTAGTTCCCGCAGAGTTGTGGGGTCTTTCAGTTTCTGAAGTGCTTCCACTTTCTTTTCCTGGGGACAGAGACCCTGAGGAGTAATCTCATGCCCCAAGAAATTAACACGTTTCGACACCACTGTGCTTTCTGACAGGAAAGTTTTGCTCCGGCAGCCCTCAACTGTGTCAGAACATAACGGATCTCCGCTATGTGTTCCTCCACAGATGAACTTTTGATGAGGACATCATCTAAATAAGCCAGGTTACCCCTCGCACCCAGGTCGTGCATGGCCTTATGTAGGAAAATGTTGAATTCATTGCCGGAGTTGAGGTATCCGAAGGGAGTTCGGGTCCATGTGTACTGCTGGCCCCAAAAGTAAAAGCCAGTTTGTATCGGTCCTCCCTACTGACAGGCACAGTCCAGTATCCATTGGTCAGGTCTATTGCGTTGAATACCTGTGACCCCTGGATCTGGGCCAGCCCTTGGTCAATGTAGGGAAGAGGCCATCGGGAAGTATGGACCCGTTTGTTGAGCTCCCTAAGGTCGACACAGAGTCTCCACTGGCCGTTTGGCTTCAATATTCCCAGCACCGGATTATTGAAGGTTCTGTGAACTGGACGGATTATCCCCCAGGACTCAAGGTTCTTAATTATTTCAGTAAGGGGCTCCATGGATGCAAGAGGCAAGCAATATTGCTTCACAAACACTGGAGTCATGCCAGGGTCCGTGGGAATTGTTGTTGTGTGGATGTCGGTGTGACCACAGTCATATGAGTCTGCCGCAAAGAGATCTTGAAAATCCAAGAAAACGTCTTTCAACTTTTGCTTCTGCTCCAGAGTCACACAGGCGTCAGCTAGGTTGACTCTCTCTTCCACCATCTGCCTGAAGCCTGGAAAGACTTCTGGTTTTGCTATCTCAGCGGCCTCCGCCAGCTGGGTGGAGAAGTCCCTGGTCAGCGTGCTGATTTGGACTGGAGGCTTCAGGTGGGAAAGGCAGCCCTCATGGACCTGGAAAATCACCTCATCCCTTCTGAAGTCACAAGTCACATCTTCCTTACCATAAGGGCAGGAAGTGTACACCAGGAAGTTCCCCCCATGCCGGGTAAAGATCCTGTCTGGTGTTGCATTGTCATCGCTATCACTGTCAAAACAGTCCTTGGGGATCGGTCCTAACAGTTCATTTCCCAAATCAATGGAAAAATGTCAGTCATCAACCGCCATTCCAATAATGGTGCCTGTGCCTAGAGTAATACTCTTTAAGTCGCTGTTATCCACCTCTATTGGAATGGTGTCATGTTCTATGTTGACTAATGGTGTTGGGTTTACCCCCAACCCTTGCTGTTGGAGAGAAGCATTTAGATGAATGTAAGCATCAGGGTTTTTCAAGTTTTGTCCTCTTTTAACTTTCACTTCCAGGGAGAATTGTCGGGTCCTTTCTGGGATGGTGTCTTCCTCTTTAACCTGAATTTCAACTGCATAAGGTAGAAATTGAGCTGACCTAAATGCTTTTTCTGGATCATCAAAGCCCATGGGATTATCCGCTAATCAGGACCAGGCTTTGAAGTTTATTTGGTCCAAACTAATGGCAAAGCGATTGAGAATGTCACTGCCTAAGTAAAAGGCGGCAGTGACGTCTCGCACGACCCAACAATTATGGACTATGCTCTTGTTGCCAATGGAGATTTTGAGCATACACCTGCTTAGCAAGAGATGTTTGGAATTGGGTGTTTCCAGATCCATTTCCCATTTGTCTTTCAGTTTGAATGTGGGAATGGCTGGATCTTTTGGGAGTTGGCGGAACATGGCTTCGCTGATGAAGCTCTTACCGTTGTTCACACACACTCGGGCGAGAACAGAGTCCTTCCCATCATTTAACTGAACAGGGATGAACAACTGCTCTCCAATTTGCTGAATAACAGCCAGGCTCTGAGCTGATTTCACATCTTTCTGGACTATTGAAGTGGGAATGTCTGGTTGTGTATTAGTAAAGAATTTCAGAGTGTTTCCTTCCAGTGTGGAATACCACCTTAAACTGGAAGGAAGGTTGATTTTCAGAAATAGAGAGGACCCCCCATCACCAGTCTGTTGTCCTACTGATATTACTGTCACATCTGGAATTTGGTTGTTCTGGAAGTGAAATTCTACTTGGTCAGATTTTTGTTCAACCATGTGGCAGGTTCCGTTTAAACTAACATGGTTGACGCTCTGTTTTAATTTTATTGGTCGGCTAGTTTGGGTCCAGAGGACCTTGTTTACACAATCTATTAGGGGTGGCAACCTTCTCAGGCGGTCATTCCCTAGTAAACAAGGGGTGCCCTCTGGAGTTACTACTATGACCGGGTGTTTCACCTTGTGTCGCCCAATTTTGAAGTCCAAATCTGTAGTCCCCTCGACGGGAATTTCCTTCCCGTCAAAGTTCTGAAGTTGTCCAGGAAGAGAGGTGAGAGGAATTCGGTAATTCTCCCCCCTTCCTGCATTTAGTTAATCAAAGGCCCTTTTGGACAGAAGGGTAGCTTGGGATCCGGTGTCCACCAATGCCAAAATTGTACCCTGCCCCTGTACTTGCACCGGGGCCCTCCTTCTCCTCAAGGGGGCACAGATAATGCACATTTTTGGACAACTAGTGGGCTAATTTTCTGGTTTTGGACATTGAGAGAGAAGAGATTTGGGCAGAGTTTGGCAGGGAGTTTTGGGAATCTGAAAGAAAAAGTTGGCAATTGGATATTGATGCGGTTTTGGTTCTGGGCCGCCCCCCCCCTTTTGTGAAGGCAGTCACCAGGATGGGTTTGAACCAGGGGTTTTGGTATTGTTGGTTCTGGGATAGAATGATGGGTGGCGACAGCTCAATCCACACATCTACCCAGTCTATCTTGGAATCCCTTGGGACCCATTTTTCCTTGGGAGGAGTTCCCCCATCTCTGAAGGAGAAGATCCTTTTCCCAGGATCCTCTGAGGATCCCTCTCCCTCAAATTGGAAGACCTGTACCTCCTCCACAAAATGGGTCTGTTTGGGTCCTTTGTTTCTCCTACCTCCTCTCTCTCTCTGCTCCTTGGGTGGCAGACTTTCAGGAGTAGGAGGTTTTGTTTCCGGTTCCTGGGTTTCCAGGGGCTGTTTACCAGTGGGGAAGGAAGCTTCCTCCAAGGCTTTACACCCCCCTTCCCCTTGTGCCTCCTCCCTTGGAACCGGTGGGTTATTTGGGTGCTGCTCCCGTCATTGTTCTGGAGCACCAGGTCCAGAGTTTGGGGCATTCTGCGCTGGCATGCTCATCTGAGGGTTCTGTTGAGCCCTCAGCATGTGACGCAGATCCCATGCCATATTTTGGACCTGGCGCTCTAACTGTGAAACCCGCTCAGGCTGATACGGGGTTCTATTTTCTCCACTGGGCTGATCCCGGGAAGGGTAGCTATCCCTTCTCTGGTAGTACCCCGGGTTGGGAAGATTTGGTTACCCCTCCACCCTTGGCCTCCCCTCTCCCGGATTAGGTGGTCTGGGCTCAGGGAATTGGGGAAAGAAGGATGGATGATTTTGGGGCTGGAAATTGGGTGGATACCTGGGAAAAAAATTCTGCCCAGGGTTTGGTGAATTTCTGCCCTCCTGTGGGAAGTTAGGAGGGAAGTTCCCTGGCTTGGGTGCCTGGTTGGATCCCCCCCCCTTGGGCTGGAGGAGTCCACACATACCCCAGGGTTTCCCTTGTAGTCGGGACTTACATAGTCAGGGGAGCAAGGGACCCCATTTGTGGGACTACCTCCTTGACTCCCTGTCTGTGACTGGCCCGAGGGCCTTCTGGGCTGAGAATTATTCAGTGCAGGCAGGTTTTTAGGCCCCCATCTCCAAATCTATATGGGGGCAACCTTTACCTCTGCCACCTTGGTAGCAGCAGGGGTGCTGGTCGGATTGGGACTTTTCTGGGCGTTGTTTTTATTTTCTATGGGCTTCTGCACCTCATAGATCCGGGTAGCCTGTTCAATGACCCAGACTAGTGACTTTTCTCGTGAAAATCTCTCACTAGCTGGGTCATTATGTATTTGGGTAAGGCATGGAAAAACGTATTTACAAACTCTTTACTGTCCATGCGCACCCTTCTGGTAGTCTGCGCAAAGGCACGCTTCAATTCCTGCACAAATTCTTGTGGGGCCTGATCCTCCCCACAATGCAAATTGTAGGCTGCCTTGCGAGCCTCTTGGGGATTTCTGTGAACAGAAAAATGTTTCAAGATGGCCGCCCTATATTGAACCATCTTGAATGGTTTTGGTCCTCCAGCCCCGCAAAGAAACTGGAGTATTCTGGGGAGAATGTCCATTTGACATACTGAATGCAGCTACTGCTGTCCTTCAAATGGAAAGTCTCCATCATTTGCTCGTAAAGCTCCAAGTGTTCCCAAACAGAATACTTGGCGTTCTTGTGATAAGGGGTGATGACACTCCTTATTGCCTTAATCTGTTTTAAGGGGTCCTTACGCAAGGCCCTTTTTGCCTTATTGGCCTTTTTGGTTCCGGTAACCCTGGTCCATTCATCTTCTGACTCAGAAGCACTGCTCCCAGAGGGGCCCGTCTGATCTTCCAGGTTTTCCCAGATTCTGCGAGCCTGGGAATGGCTGGCAAAATGTGGGGACCTGGTCTCCTGTGTCCTGTGATGCTCAGAGGAGTCTTCAGATTCCTCCTTGCTGCCAGGATTTGATGAGTACCGCCCCCCACTGACCTAACTGGGCAGAGGTTTTCAGGAGGCCCTTAGTGGGACTACTCTCTGGGGTTCCTCACTAAATTGCACTGTACTTAGGTGCCCATACCCGGATGCCCACCCATCCCTTCCGGGTTGGTACTGGCCTATGAGCCCCATACTTTTGTCTGGATGGTAATCTGCCATCCCCGTGGCCCTGGGCTCATGTGCGCCATGGGACATGGGGGTGGCAGAGTCCAAGGACTGGGAGAGATGAAGGCCTCTGGTACTAGGGCTCCTGAGGTTATGCTCAGGTGTTTCCCTTTCCCAGCGAACCTCATCTCTATCAGCCCCTGCTCCCTATTGCCATGCAAGAGCCTGTGCTTTCAGTTCCTTAGTTAAGGCCTTACTAGACTCTATCAGTCTCTCCAGTATGGCTACCTGTTGCTGGAGCCTATCATTGTGCTGACAGAGAGCCGCATTCTCTCTCTGTGCCTCCTGGTTGGTCCTGGAATACTGGGCCAGTCTTTGCTGCAGGAGGGTTACCTCCTGAGTCCCATCCCTACTGGCCTGTTCCTTTCTTGCCAGAGCATCTTCTACCCTCCTGGTGTGCTCTAACAAGTTCTGCTGCTCTTTTTGGAGGTCACCCAGTCCCTGGAGGGCCAGGTGATTTTCTTCAATTTTTTCTTTTAATTGGCAGACTTCCTGACCTAAGGTGTCCCTTTCCTGACTAAGAGCCTGCATCTGTGCCACCACGTCGTCCCTCTGCCTTTGAAAGGCACAAGCTCTCTGGTGCTCCTGATCAAACTCTGCCTGGGTATCCAGGTTTTTCAGAATCAGTTTGTTGCTCTCTGCCTTCTCCTTATCTAGGTGGCTTTACAGGGTAACTACCTGCTCTGCGCATGCCCTATTGAAGTCCAGTTGTTGCTCCAGCTTTTTCTGGCTCTGCAGTAGGGCGTCCAAACCTTCTTGGTACTCCTTCTGCAAGGCCAGAAATCTGGTATCCTGGTCAGACTTTTCCTGTTGCAGGATACCCATATCCTCTTTTATTTTAATGATATACTGCCTACTATCATTTTCTGACTCCTGGCTCCTCTGCAGCCTCTGCTCAGAAGAGACCAGGTCAGATTGTGCCTTCTCTAATGCCATCAGTTGCCTATTTGCCAGATCTTGGCCTTCAGCACATTTGTCCTGCATGGCTCCCATATATAAATATAAATATGCTGCTACCCTGGCAATCTTGTTGTGCTCATCTTTGGCCTTAGGAGCCATATATAGTTCACTCAGGGCCACATGTAAGGGACCCTGATCTCTCCATGTATCTGACCCAGTTACAGTGACCTGTTGCGCGATTGCCTGCAACCACACATTTTGGTCCTGTTCAGTCCACTCACCTCTCACAAATAGTTTATGTAAGAGGTGCTCTCTAGCTATTTTGATATCTACCAAGGTCGTCATTCTGGAAATTGATTTCCTTCCTGACTTACAGAAGTTAGTATTTTATTTTGCAAAACAGACCGTTTCCTTAGAGCGTTCCTTTGAGGAGTGTTTTTACAGTGTAATACAGCGTGGTGATCCAACAGGATTTATGTATCTATCAGTTAGCACACTGTATCAAGCTGCACAAGTGGTAGATCTAATCCAGATGTCCCGGCTCGAGCCCCCACTCTGTTAAGGGACTTCAATTCAGCACTCCCACTAAGTCAATTCCGAGTCTGGGATGCCCAAGGGAAGCCCTTATTTATATATTTTTATGACAAGTTATAATCTGGATGATAAACCCTTATATAACGACCCTCTCTTTGAATCCCCCTGACCTCACTGAGCCAAGAAGTAGGTTTGTTTTGCAAATTAAAAGATTTATTTTACAAATTAAACAATATATATAGCAAACTTTTATAATAAATTAATATTTGATCGCACACTTATAAATATGACATGATCAACAATGGATAATATTACACTAGCACACTTTTGTAATCACTTAGGAGTTGGTATAGAAAGGGTAATGTAGCAGAGAATACTTTTATGGTTTCAAGGAAAAACAATGATGGAAAGAATGCAGCACAGAAATAAACTGATCTGGTTTCAACAAGAGAGAATATAATCACTTTTCCCCTTGTGGCAATTCACTCCCCTTATGCAATATAAAGAGATGGATGGAAAGCACACAGTTTTCAGGGATACAATCAACATGCGATACAGATTCCGTTCAAATTCTAGTAATCTTGGAGCAACCGGTATGCTTTTAAAACATGCAGAAATATTTTGAATGTGATTTGTACTGAAGTGAAAATATGCTAAAAATGATTTTAATTCCCTATAGGTGATTCAGGGTAGGTGACAGCTACTTTGAATTAGTTCAGGTCAACACTATCAGTGATTCATGAGGGATTATTAGGTTGAAAACGGATTTCAGCAATGTCAAGCAAAAGCAGCTATTTTTCTACAAGTGGTGAAGTGAGCTAGTTGCTATTCGCGGCACTTTTTCCGAGTGCGTCGAGCGCGATTACGGAAAAACGATAAGGACTTTAGTTTAGGGCTTCTTGGAAAGCAGATATTCTTAGCTTTAAAATTTAAGTTAAATCTCGTTCCTAGCACATACGGATCAAAAGATACGGACGTTTTTTGTGGAGGTGGTTTCTCGAAATTAAAGCAAACTTCAGAATGACAAAATGCCACTTTTACAGGGTTAAAATCAGAGAATGGACACACGATTTCATTGATGCAGTTCTGGACAGGTTAAAATGGTTTGAATCAGATTATTTTAGACTAAGAGATTGGTTCTGGCACAGTTTTCAGGATACTCACTCCTAGTCTTGGAAGGAATGGGCCTCCGTCACAGATCTGGTCAACAGGTTTAGCTGCGGTTCTCTCACCACGGACGGTCTCTGGTACCGGTTCTGCTCACAGCGATCTGGGTCAGCTCTGCTCTGCTGGTCTGGCTCTCTGGTTTTGGCAAAAGTTCTTCGCAATGCACAGCTGTCTGGTCTGGATACAGCACTGATTTCTGGGTTCTGGCATAGGGTTCTAGCCAGAATCAAATAGCACATTGAAGGCTGTTGAAGAGTCAGGTTTCAAAAGATTTTGAGGCCTGCTGAAAAGGATTCAGCTTGTAGTTCAGGCCCCTCTGCTTTAAAGTTCTGGAGCCTGGAGTCTACGTTCTGGATGGTCCTTCTTGATATTATCTGGTCCGGAGTGCTTCGCAAGAAATCAGTTTGAAATGGAAAATGAATGTATCCTGTCTGTCCAAAGCAGTCTCTTTTTATGTGTTTTAAAAGTGGGTGGGTCGGCTGATTTTCTATGCCCAACCCTCTGAGGATCCTGATAGGCTATCAAATTTTCTGTCCTCTGACTGGAGAACGGAGTAGTGAGTCAGGATGAGTCAGAGTGATGCTATTTTTATGGCTGGCTGAAGTCCCTCCCCTTTGCATTTACTTAGAAAAACGATTTTTTCATAACCAGACATGCTTCCCAGATACACAAGTTGTTGAAAATACATGTACACATTGCAGATGAATTAAGGTACATTCTTGCCCAACTCTGATCTTCCTAAGAGCTTGGGTTCAGAAATGACAACTTATTTTCATTTTTAGTGGGTTTTGCCATATTGGACTTTTACCGAAATTTACACAGAGGTACACCCCCTCTCTGGGCATATTACAGTAAATTACTATGTCTCTAGCATAAACACAGTGTCTACAATATTCATAATTCCCGGGGTTTTGCCTCAGAACATCACAGAGCGACCAGCTGAGTCTTGAACCGTGAGTGAAATTGTCATTTTAAGAATCTCAAAGTTGTACATTTCTGTCATCTGGTTACAATTAGTTATCAGTATTCTTATAAAACATATATTTGCCTTCAATTCAATTCACAAAAGTGTCTGGGTCCGTCCCCGAAGCTTGGTGAGTCAGATGGTCACATGGCCTGTTTCCTGCCAGAGCACTGTTTACAGTTACACCTCAAATCAGCATATTCTATTCAATTGAAAGAATCTATTGTGTTGTGTCCTGCAGGCTGCAGGGAAGTCCCCTCCCTCCCAAACAATAGGGCCATGTGATATCATGGGCTGTTGCTGGGAAGGGCAGGTGTGAATGTTTCCCATGGGCAGGCAAGTCTTTTGATCTTTTAATTACATAAGACCACCTTCTGATCAATGCACAGTTCTGCAGGACAGCTCTCCTGTCAGGATTTATAGAGCGCCGGCGCCTCTCAGTGGTGTGCAATGGTACTGCACTCATTTTTTTTTTACAGCTGTTCTTAAATTTAAAAGGGGAATTTGGCTTGACAGTTATGATCCTTGCTGACAAGGTTTTGATGGGGATCCTTGCAGTAGAAGTAGAGTGATGTGGAACACCCCACAAGAAGGTTGAATCTTTATAGTGGTCTTGTGGGCCATGGTTTCAGCAAATTTTGACACCAATGAAACGAATTTTTGAACAGCTCTGTGTGCAACCAAAGGATGGGTCTGGGAATTGTCAAAAGTGGATGGTGGCTTATCTGTCAGGTTTTCACTGTGCTTTTTCTGGGGGGCAGCATTGCTTTTTATGATATCAGCAACACACAGTGATGTTGTAGGGCTCGGATGCGTGGGTGAAAACATCCCACACATCCACAGTGGTTACCTTGTCCGTGGTCGGCTTTGAACACAAGGAAAGCCCCATCTCTGCTGCCAGTTCTTGATCGATGTAATTCCCAACTGCTCCACTGTCTATATATGCCTCAACGGCGTGCTTCCGAGATGGTCGTTGGTGGTTAATTAAGATCGCTGGTATTGCAAAGTGTGAGGTCTTTGGCTCTTTCTTCTCAATCAACAAACTGACCTGTACATTTGTCGAGCTGGGTAGTTTTCTGACTCCTTGACCTCATCCTTCTCTGTGGCCCGACTGTTCTCCTTGGAGGTTTCACTGGGCAATCCTTAAGGAAGTGTCCTTGTTTTCCGCAGTACAAACATAGTTGCTGTTGCCTTCTTTTGTCTTGTTCTGTTTTTGTTAACGGATGTCGTATCCCTCTGATTTGCATGGGTTTGATAGTGTTTTCAGGCACACGTCAGGCATCGTCCCTTGGTTGAACATACACGGCCCGAGTGTCTGATCTGGACGAATCTGCTTTTCGATCCTGCAATCAGTGATCTAGTTGCACAACCAAATTAATACATTCGGTGCAGTCTCTGGGTGGGTTAACCACCTGAGCTAGAACCTCCTTCAATTTGCCTCGTAGGCCTCGGTGGAATAACGTGGTTCTTTTGTTTTCAGGCCATCTAGCTTCAGCAACCAATCTATTGAAGGTGGCAATGCACGTTAATAAGTCTTGATTCCACTATCGGAGTGACAAGAGTTCATTGTCTACTGCTTGTTCTTGGGTATGACGAGCAAAAAGCTTCTCCATTTCCCTCTGGAACCCCCCAAAAGTCATGTAACAATGGATCATCATGGCTTACCAGCGGCACCGACCAGTCCGCTGCGCTACCGCTCAGGTATGACAAAACAAAAGCTACCCGTGCTTGGTTGTTGGGGAATGCACCAGTCCTACAAAGAAAGTGAAGACGACACTGATTCATGAATGCAGCATACTTCCTTGGGTCGCCTGAGAACCGTTCCGGTGATGCTAGGGGAACTGCCCCGGGTAGCGTAATTTGTTCTGTGGAGGATAAGGTGTATGTTTGTGCCGATGGGTTGTTTCCAGGCAAAGGGGTCTGTCCAGCTTGTGACTGTAGGAACTGCCTACCGATCTCTTCAGTGTGACCCTTGGTTACTACTAAATCCCTCCGGAGAGCATTAGTCTCTTGTCTGGCAGAATGAACTTCGGCGCATAATTGTCCTAGTAATTGAGCTAATTGGTCGATTTCTGATGTCTCCATGGCGCCCAGGTGGATTAATTATCGTAGGCTTCGCATTCTTTTACGCTCACCTGGTATAGACGTGGACGCCACTCAGCCCTGGTTGGTTGCCAGAACCTTCTCCTGATTTCCGGATGGTGTCTTCGGAGGAGGTCCAGCCTGAAAACACAGGAGGGCTGGGTTAAAGACTGGCTGACTCAGATAAGTATCCTCCCACCACACCCCTTTTGCTTCAGCCCCTTAGGCCCTCTCCTCACCTTGTTGCTGTATTAGGTGTGCTCTCTGTCCTGCCTTCTCAGTAGGGGTGCGTAGTCTTCAGTGGGTGCGGTCAACCGAGTTACTTCAGTTGCGCATGCCCATTCAAGTGTCTTTAATGTAGGTCTTATTGCAGCAGTTTTTGCATAGCGCTGATTATTCTTGCCTGCCTTTCCTTGGTGATTAATAATGTCCTTTCTTTCTCCCAAGGCGTGCAGGAGATTCGGTGTGGTGTACTGGATGGTTGAGCACCGCCGATAATGATGGCTTGAGATGTGCGCTGGAATGCGGTAAGTAATGCGCTATGCGCTGCGCTGCTTTGTCTTGCCTTTGTTAACCTGTTTTTCCTCTCTTCCTTACAGCTCGCGGTCCTTCTCCAGCGGGTGTGGAACTCCGGAGCGAGGCCGGCCGTGGGGTGAAAAGCCAGGTAAGCTTCCTCTAATGTTCGTGGCTTAAGCACTGCCGCAGGATGGCTTTTCTAATGTTGTCTTTCTCCTTTTCAGGTCACTTCGTTCCGGTAGGTGTGCGATGCCCAGAAGAAGCTGTTCACCGGAGAGCGGGTGACAGGATGGACATTGCAGGTAAGATGCTATTAAAGAGGTTCCTTTTGTCTCCTCTTCATGTTCGTTGATCTGAAGCTCACGTGTATCAGAGGACACTGTGAGCGTCACTTTGCAGTCTGCAAAGTAACGCGAAGCGTGCTCTGTTGCTTGGGTGTGGTTTAAATAGCCTCCCAACAAAGTAGTCCAGGTAAAGTAGTCCCAGGCCACCACACCCAAAACACTATACCGCATAGCTTAGTTCTAGATCTTAGGAACCAAGCTATGCGAATGCCTCCATGTTGACTGCAGGCTTAGTAAAAAAGTAGTCCCCCTTCAAACATGTTCTCCATAATGAATATGAGCCTGGCACCAGGACTGACTCCAAGAGAGTCTTGGGAGAGGATGCAAGGCATCCAAGGCCTTAATGGAGCCCCGAACCCAGACCTTACCTGGCAAGTGGGCTTGCCAGTGGGGGTCTGGGGTAAGGGTTGTGAAATACTGATCGCACTTCCGGTTGATACTGGTGGCGAACAGATCCACTTGAGGGGTTCCCCAACGGGCGAAGATCTCTTGAAGGACTTCCTGAGCTAGTTCCCACTCCTAGGAGACTGTGTTCTGGTTGCTCAGAGCGTCCGCCGTCGAGTTCTTCTCTCTGGCTAGGTGAACTGTCGATAGAGAGATTCCTTCTTGATTTGCCCAGAATCAGAGCTGCATTGCCTCTCTGCACAGTGGCAGTGACCCTACGCCTCCTCTTTTGTTGAGGTAATGCATGGCCACTGTGTTGTCCATCATTATCAGGACATTCTTTCCCTGTACAGAGGGCAGGAAAGCGTTCAGCCCTAGTCTGATCGCTCTCAGCTCTAATAGGTTGATGTGTAGTCTGGACTGTAATGGAGACCAATGACTGCTGATGGTCAAGTCGTTGGCATGGGCTCCCCACCCCGTAAGTGAAGCGTCCGTGACTACTGTTATCTCCGGCCATGGTTGCCAAAACTGTTCTCCTTTCAAGATGTCCTCCCGGCAGGCCCACCACTGAAGGTCTCGAGCCACTCTGTCCGGGATTAATAGGACATCTTTCCTGAGTATTGTAACCACTGAGTCCTTAGCGCCCACTGGAGAGATCTCATTCTCAGGTTAGGCTCTAGCACTAGAAAAATGCAGGATGCCATGAGGCCGAGCAACCTCAAAAAGTTGAAGGCTGGTAGACACTGGGCATCTTGATACTTGATGACCATCTGTAGAATATCTAGAGCCCTCACATATGGTGGCAAGGCTTTTCCCAGGGATGTGTCCAGGACTGCTCCAATGAACTGGAGTCTCTGTGATGGTATCATCTGTGACTTCTTTAAGTTGAGAGAGAAGCCCAGCTTGTGGAGGAAGAGGCAAACATAATCTAGATGGATCTGGGCTTATTCCGGGGACACTGCTCTGATCAACCAGTCGTCCAGGTAGGGGTAGACATGAATCTCTACCCTCCTTAGACTTGCAGCCACAACCGCCATTAGCTTGGTGAAGACCCTCGGGCGGAGGTCAGCCCAAATGGCAGAACTCGAAATTGATAATGAGAGTTGCCAATGGCAAACCTCGGGTACTTCCTGTGCTTGAGATGGATTGGCACATGAAAGTAAGCATCCTGAAGGTCTAAAGATACCAACGAGTCCTGAAGCTGGAGGGCCTGAAGGACCTGAGAAAGGGTTACCATCTTGAACTTGTCTTTCCTGCAGAATTTGTTTAATTCTCGCAAGTCCAAGATGGGTTTCAATTGTCCATCCTTCTTCGGTATTAGAAAATAGTGGGAATACCAACCCTTGTTCCTTTCCGCTACAGGTACTGGTTCTATGGCACCTTTCTCTAGCAGGTCTGAAATCTCCTGCATAAGGAGCAGGTCTGGAAGCTTCAAAGAGTTGTTCCCTGGTGGATGACTCTGAGGAGTGTGTAGGAAAGGCAGGCAGTAACCTTGGGCAACTGTTTCCAATGCCCAAGCATCTGACGTAATAGCCTGCCATTCTGTCAGATGTTGAGTTAACCTGCCTCCTACTGGTGTTCTGTGTGGGGAAACCTCCGAGGGGTTTAGAAGCGGCTGACGCAGATGCTGAGGGTAAAGCAGCACCTGCTGATGTGGGTTTGGTACCTTTGACCCATCCACCACAGGTGAATCGTCTCTGGTCCCTTTGAGCTGGCTGCCCTCTGCCTTTCCGAATGTGGAGTAAAAACAAAAGGGTTTCCCCCTCCAGGACGAACCTGTGGGGCGATTTGGAGTTTGACGAATTGCAGCCCCAAGTGATTTTGCTGCCGCCTTTGAGGTTTGCAATTTCTCCAGGCTGTCATCAGCCTTTTTGCCAAATAGAGAGGTGCCGTCAAAGGACATATTCAGAAGCCTGGCTTGCACATCAGGAGCAAAACCAGACTTCTGCAACCACGCAAATCTGCGATTGTGGTGCTCGCCACAATGGCTCTGCTGATGCTGTCAGGAGGGACTCACACATACCTGTTTGGAGGGACTCACACATCACATCCTTCCCATCCTTGATGATGTTCAAGAATGCGTCTTGTTCCTCCCCTTCTGGGAGACAATCAGCCGCTGATGAAGCACACTACCAAAGGGTGTGGCTGAATCTAGCTAGCGTGCAAGTGGCGTTAATAGAATTAAGTGTCATACAGCATGCTGAAAAGACTTTTTTAGACATGGCATCAAATCTTTTGTCATCTCTGTCTTGTGGTATAGTGGGGTATGCCAATTTACTATTTGATGATGTCGCTGCCTGCAGTACTAAACTCTCTGGAGTTGGGTGCAGGGATAATTTCAGGTGTCTCCCAATTTGCAGTTATTTTTCTCTGCAATGCAGCATGGAAAGGGGCTATGGGGTCTTCTTGAGGCCCTTTATCTAAGATGTCAGTAAGATCATCTTGCTGGAAAGAGGGTGCAGGTGTTCTTCACCCCATACATTGCATAATTCTTGCCATATGGGCTCTGTAAGGCATTTCTGCATGTTCTCCAGGTTCTGATCTGGCAAATTCTGCCTCTGGAGAGGTATCTATGCCACTGGCATCTTGTAAAGATTCTTGTAGATCTCTCAATCTATTCTCCTCAGAAATGAGTTCCTCTGGAATGGGTACTCTTGTTGTCTGTAACCCAAAGGGTCTCTCATTGTCAGAGTCCTCCCCTTCCTCATATATAGAGTATAAAGCTCTGAAATAGATCTTGGATAAGGGGTAAAACCCATTTCCAGAGAAGAAGGAGCCAAATTGGTGGATACTGCTTGAGAAAAAGTTGTGGTTGTCCATGTAGATGTTATAGGTCTCGACAAACCGGCAAATGGTGTCGAAAAACTCGAAAAGGGCCTCGATGTATTTGAGAGAACTGGAATCGTACTCGGTGTCGTCGATATTGTCGACGCCACTTTCAACGCCTTGGGCGGGACCTTCGACACCTCTGGTGCCGGTGGCGCAGTTGAGGTTTGAGGTTTTGAGGACCTATCCTTCATCTGGGTCGATGACGGTATCGATGACAGCGTCGATGACACAGATTTGTGCGTCGAAGGTACCTTCGACGATTGCGTAGATGATGCAGCTTTATTTGATGAATTTTTGTCTTTACTCAAGGGTTCATGACGCTCTTGAGGGTTTTTGTTCGCCGGGTTCAATGACTCACAGCTTTTTTGTTTTTTGGGTCTTTCTCCCGGGGTATCACCTCTAGGCATCTCCAAGGGGGCCAAGGACGCGTTCTCGAAGACCCTAAGCATTTTTTCACGAAATTCCTCCCACTTAGCTGGAGAGCTGTGTTTAATGGGGCAGGGGACCCTTTCTGGGGAATTTGAGGATGAAGAGGAGGGAGATCTATGACGCCTCTTCTAAGACTGTCTCAATCTCAAAGAGTGGTGGGAACCGCTTTGAAATCTCGATCAGGAATGTTTCTTTCGATGATGAGGAGACGAATGTCTCGACTCAGTCGATGACAATTTTGAAGGGGTAGAAGATTTAACTGCTTTACCTCTTTCTAACTTTCCCTTACGCTCCTTCAAGGCTTTCGCCGTCACAGACATGCAGTCCTCACATTCCGAACACTGGTGCTCTGATCCCAGGCACCACAAACAGATCCTGTGGGGATCTGTTAAAGACATCTTTTTACCGCAATCTCGACATTTTTTGAAGCCGGATCGTGGCGTCGATGTTTCGAACGAAGATGCCATCTTAGAATATTGAGATTTTCAAAGATTTTCGATGATTAGAAGACCCGAGCGTTACATCTCCAAGCCTTAAGAAGCGCAGAAAAACAGAACTGAGCAACGGACGCTGCACAAGGCTATTTATACCTATGGTGACGTCGGCGCTGATAATGAGGCCTTCGAGGTACACCGTATCGAGGGACGTCGACGCGCAGCACCCTCTACTGTGAAAAAAATATCTGAGGCCAGCAAGCTGGAAGTGGATTTATCAAAGATAAGGAATACGTGGGAGGACACAATCCATTCGAAATATCCTTTTTTCTTTTTTTTACTTTTTCCCCACAACCGTAGCTATAATATCAATGCACTAAATATAGCTGTGATTATCTGTAGTTTTGGATAGCCACGGTTATCAGGAAAAGCACCAGGAAAATAAATGTTCCCATGGACCTCACTCACGAAGTGCCCTTGTCCTCATGGCAAGGCCCCCCACTCCCACAAACTGTCATTTGCCTTCCTAGCCCTCTCCCATAACCCCCGCAAACACTCGCTGTTCCATGTGACACACTTTCATTGCCAATCTCGTCTTCCCCAGTAGCTGCGGGTATCCCGCTGAATATTAGCGGCTACAGGAAAATATTTGTGCTGCAAACTTGTTCCCTAGCCCACCTCTAACTTGCAAATTTCACATGGTGCCCTCCCCTCCCACCTATAGCCCGATGCCATTTCACAGTTTTTCCACCTCCAAATGCAAGTTTTCTGCTTTTCGTTTTCTGATATTTGCGGGTAGCAGTGGCTATCTCGAACATAGGAATACAAAAATGACAGATTTTTCATTTCTGAAAAGGCTCTTTGCTACAATGCATCATGGGGATATCACTATTTTTTTTGGTAAAAGGGGGAACCCCCTTCACCGCCAAATATTTTAAAAAACGACTGGACAGAATAACCCCAAACCAAAAAAGGATTGCAAGTCATCGCTTTGCCCCCAAGTTGTTTCAGACATGGTCCAAATCAGCGGTTTTCGCGGTGCGTTGGTGCGCAAATTAACCCTTTTTGTCTATGGGAAAATTAATGGGGAGTAGGGCAAAAGTTTTTTTTTTTGTTTTATTAATAACTTTCTTATTTTTTAACAGATCTTTCCCAAACTCCAGGCGAGGGACAGACGGGGGACAGGAAGAAGGTGGTCAAGGCCCGAGCGTACAAAATTGTCTGCAAAATGTCAGCTAAATCTGTTGCACGGTTCCAAAGTTATTAGCAATTCATTTTTCAATTTCCTATGGAACTCACAACTCACCTTAACTATAGGGCGGCAACCGCTGCCCTTTAATATATATTATATTATAGTTAAATTGACTATCAAGTTCCATAGGAAACCTGAAAAATTGAATTGCTAATACATTTTGACTAGCATGATGCATTTGGCTGATATTTTGCAAACAAAAGGTATGTCCCGGGCCCTGCAACCCCCTCCCCCTGACTGGAAACTTTGGGACTGATTCGCTAAAATATGAAAAAGTTATTAAGAAAGAAAAGAAATGTAATTTTCGGCCTGCTCCCACTCATTTCCCCATAGAGAAAAAGTCCACATTTCTGCGCAGAGCACAGCACAAACCGCTGGATGGAACTGGACCATGTACGAAACAATTTGTCCACTAAGCGTTGACTCTATTTCCACGAGGAGTCTGGAGTTATTCCGTCCAGTATTTGTTCAAATATTTTACGGAGAAGGGCCTTCGATGGTTAAGTCTCTTTTCTAGAAAATGTTTCTTGCCGCCATAGGGCTGATGTATCCTAAATAATAAACACAAGTTATTTTCTGCTTGCATGTTGTGTGATGCCTTTCACCCTTGAATCCCCTCTTCCGGACGCAGATCCCTAAAAAGTTCCTTAATGATACCTGGACCTAAGAGAGCTATGTTTTCTTGCTTTCGAGGGCCTGACAGGTTTAAAGTTCCGAACAAAGATTCAACAATCTCTTCTGTGATATTCACGAATCTTAATGTCCTTCGAACAGTTCACTGTGGACATACTTTGGCCTGGTTCACTCTTGTCAACGCACTGTCTTTCGGGACTTCAGACTTTGACACCTTTTTTATCGGCATCCCTCTTTCGGGTTCACTATTGCCAATACTGCCTTTCTCATTCAACTCTTACGATGCGGGATTCATTTCCCTTAGCTTCACAATCATATGTCGGTCAAAGACTTTCAACTGTACAGAGGATTTTGATAGACCCCGGTATGACCAATTTGACCCCTTTCCCACCTTTCTCAAGGCCTCCTTATGGTAGTTTCAACAATCAGGTAATCGCCCAGAGTTTCCTGAGTGAGCACCCACATTGTGCCAGACTCCTCTCGTGCAGGTTTGCCCCCCTTTGCATCAATCGCTCTTTATGCTTTCACAGTTGAATTAGCCGTTAGCTACTTTTCATTCAACAGTTCGGTTTCTTATCGACTCTCCCCTCGACTCACCAGCTGTGATGAGCAGTTTGGCTTTCTTTCTCTTTGGAGTCAAGGTTGGTACCACAGAGACAAGTGTCTCTCCCTGGCTTGGTTATCAGCGGAGGAGGGTCTCGTCTACCGTTGACATCTGCCGCAACACACCCTGGTTATTGTTCACGGTTTTACGATTCCTTCTGCAGAGGTTTCACAGGCCTAGGTCAGATAGGGCATGGTCGCTTCTCTCCTTGTCACACTCTCGGTATGCCCCGTCTTTCTCCTCCTCTTGAACTGCCGTGCTGAGTTAGCTCTCACATTGTGCGGTCTGCTTTGCTCGTATTGCGCTCTTGTGCTCCACCTTTTATCCGTGTGGGGAAGGGAAAGGGCCATGAGTTATGTGCAGTTCTGGTCAATTGCCTGACTTTGCCTGACCCTGGTGTTAAGACATGTCAGGTAAATGGCTCGAGTGTTAGTCTGTCGTCCTTTGTAAAATATGTGAAAGTGTTTGTGTCGGAAAGGGAGAGGGGTAAAGTGTTTGCGTATCATATGTGGTAGGTTGGGGAAAAGTTGTCGGAAGAAGGGGATACCCCGTCTCACCCGTAGGTGTCCCACTTCCCCTCCCTGAGGACCGCCCATCCAGGTGATCCTCCCTCACTCGTCCACCCCCAGGAATTGGATTCAATAGCGATGGCTGTGTCCTGGCCATCTGGATGACAGACCCCCCAGGCACGAGTCAGGGAGACACCTTTAGCTTTCTCACACTATGTACGATAAAAAAGAAGAAATTATAATTTCACCGAGGTCTGTAGAAATTACATTATTTGTGTATATTAAAATGTGTATTGTTTACCATTAGAGATGTTATCTGACTCATTTCTTCTGTTGGAACGTTTTCTTCCAACCACTCAAGTGTGTTTGCCAGTTCGGTTCAAATAAAAAAATAGTAGTATTTGCTTATAAGAAATGTTAACATAATGAATGGTAATAATAAAGAAAGAAATACAGTGATTTAGTATTTGGTGAAAGATTGTTTTGGAATGAGCGCTTGGTATATGTGAGCCTCCATGAAGAGTTGTATTGAAGTGATAATATGAGCGATAATATGAGGTGTACAGTTATCGTTTGTGCTTTGCGCATTCCATTATATTGTGTCATAAATGAAAACATTATTTTGAAGTAATCATTTTTACAAAAAGGTATATTTGGGTGTAGTAAATATAAGTAATGTTGTTTAATATATGTGTTTGTTGGTTGATGAGTAGAACATTTTCTGTTGTCCCCTGTGCTTCTGGAATTTGTGAATGCTGCCTTTTGTCCGCATACTATCACACTGTCTGCAGACTCTACAGCTGCTACATTGGGGGTGAGTGTAATATAAGGAACCTGCAGCAAATTAAGGGTGCACTGGTAAAAACCTATAAATTCAATGAAAAAAAACGTTGTTAAAGGAAGGCTATGGTTAAATTGCACTAATAAAAACCTGTGAAAAACTCAGGGACAAAACGTTGTAAAAGGGACGTTATGGTTACAAGTAAAACCCAGAAATTCACCAGTTATGGAAATGTAAGCAGCCATAACTTGTGCCACCAACGTGCACTGCTAACACTAACACCAAGGACACTCGCCGCAGTAATTCTGGCAAAATGTGGCGGAAAACTGGCAGATTTAACTCCAGTTTATAGCTGGCGGTGAATCCTCCAACTTTCCGCCAAACTTTTAGTTGGGCGGTGCAGGAATGTAGCAGTAAATGATAATTCTGCCGTATTTTTCCCACACCGCCCAACTCATAATGAGGCCCAATATCATTTAGGACATTTATTGTTGAGACCAATATCAAGAGAAAAAAAGGCAATTTTCAATATTGAACTGAAAATATGAAAAGTCAAGAATTGAATTCAAGAAATACCCACACAGGAGATGACCACATATAATATTGGATCCCACTTAGTTCTTGTTGTACGAAGCCGTCACATAAATAATTTGGTTAGTGTTTAATTAGGGCGAGTTAGTTCCAGTTAGTAAAGATAATAAGAGTTTATCTAATCTACAAGCATTTAGCTAAGTGTATACCTGAGAGAGAGCAACTTAAATGAACTTTGAAATTGATGCAAACTTCCACTGATCCACTGTTTAAATCGACTGTAAGAATATCTCTGGAAATATTTCTTCATTATCTCCTCAAGGCAGTTTGCTGAGGACTACAGGTACTGGAGATTATTTGGGGCTTGGTGGCTGGGAAACTATTTGGGGTGGAAAATGCTTACAATGTGCTCTTTTTTCTGGCCCCTGCATATCTCTGAAAGGCTAGGAGGACTGGAATCAGTGTGTGTTATCAGGTTTCCCAGTTTCCTGGTTTACATCATAGACCTTCCTGGCATTCATTATATATATTTTTGTGTGCTCTTGAAAATGTACCATTTATACTATAATCTTTCTATGTTGGCTGGGCCTTGACTTGAGTCTTCCCAAGTCAAGCTGGTGGCAAGGAAGCAGAGTCCTGATTGGATGAGGATTGACAAAGGACAGGAATGATACATTCTAAACTGCCTTTCATTTTGAGCTGTCTTTGGTTATAGTGTTGTTTGTTTGAACTCCAGTGTTTTAGGCCTAATTTACCTTATCTTGCTGTCAAGGTGGAAGAAAAGAAGATCACTGTGTGAAAGAAGAAAGAAGATAGTTTGACGCTTTTCCTTGCACGCTAAGTACCTTTTTAGTCCTTCAAGAAAAAGAAAGATACATTTCTATTTTTAAAAAGAGCTATTAACTAGTTAGGGATTAGTATCTCGCTCTCAGGAGCCTTACATTATGTGCTTTACAATTTCAGGCTACTGTCGTTTTTCCTGTCACTCCAATATTTAACTTGATCCTTTGGCTACTGCGCATGAGCACGCAACATTCGTAGTCTTGGTCCTCACTCACTACGCAGTTTCTGAAGCGTGTGTGAGACTTTTGCTGACTTGTTTCTAATTATGTTCTTTTGTTTCTGGTGCTGCCATCCTCATTTAGATGGCGGTGGTATCCAGAGCCAGTCACCATAGGGTTTGTTTTTTTGTTTCAGATGAGCGAGGACGAGGTGTGCGTGGGGCTCATTGCCATGAAGGAAGTTGCCGGTGCTGATTCCCAGTAGACATGAGAGGTTATAGATTCGAGAGCACAGGTAATGTTATGGATTGGGGGGTGGCTAAGGCTTTGGGAGTTCAGTTAAACCGAAAGGAGATGGTGGAACAGGTAAGGGCGGTGGATGGAACCTCACTTTCATCAGGTCCAATCACTCATGAGATAGAGTTGTTGTGCATGGTTTTGGATGGAGGTCACAGGGAGGAACTCTCTTTTGAATTAATAGATGCACCACAATTAAAGATAATCTTCGGTATGCCGTGGCTCACTTCCCATAATCCTAGAATAGATTGGGGTCGAAGGACAGTGGAGTAGCAATCTGATTTTTGTGTGGCACAACGTTTTCAGGGTGTGTCTCCAGAGGTGGATTTTTAGGAGGCGGGGGTATCACTGTCAAAGGTTTTGGCTGAGGAAGGAGTAGCAGTTTTTCTATCATGCAATTGGAGCTGTGATAGGAGAGTTACCCGATTGTTATCAAGTATTTTGGCACGTGTTTGATGAAAGGGTAGCTGCGGAATTTCCACCACACAGACCTTTCGACTGTAACATAGATCTGGAGCATGGGCAGTGTTACCTAGTATTAGAGTATATTCTCTCACTGAAAAGGAGAATGAATACTTAAAAGAATATTTGACAGAGAATTTAGGTAAGGGGTTCATTCGTCACTCAGTCTCCAGCAGCCTCACCCTTGTTTTTTGTTCCGAAGCCAGATGTTTCCTTAAGAACTTGTATTGAATATTGTGCAGTAAATAAGGTGACCATCAAGAATAGGTATCCTCTTCCTTTAATTTCGGAAATGCTAAATCAGATTCAAGGTGCCACTGTTTTTCCTAACTGGATTTATGGGGAGCCTACCATCTAGTCAGGGTCCCGGAAGGGGACGAGTGGAAGACCGCTTTCAAGACCAGGTTTGGGCTCTTTGAATATCCCGATGATAGCGAAGAAAAAAGTATGGAGCACGGAATGGCACCTAACATGTGAACAAAGATGGAATATCAGAATGATGGCTGATGTCCCAGGAGAGGCCAGAGCGCACGGGAATTTGCAAGCTTATTTGATGCAATTTCCTAACGCGTTAGCCAGATCTACCTATCTAAGATTTAGATTAAACTTAATGGACACTAAAGAACGCGGCTATGTATACAACTCTACTACAGAGCTATTGTGTCGCTTTTGCAAAACTGGAAACGAGACGTTGAAACATCTTACGCTTTTCTGTTCTAGCTTACGCACACTAAGAACTCGCATGTTTGGTCCGGTGTTCGCAAAAGTACAGACACGGTGTGCGGATGATTGGTGGAAAGGGATGTTCGAAGGATCTAACCGTCCACTGATGTTTGCTCTAATAACATTTCTCGACGAACTGAATAAACGTCTAAAAGCAGACTTGGAAACAGCAGTCTCGGAATCCCATATTCAATGACACTCCAAGGAGGTATCACTCTCACTTTCTGCGTAATGATGATAACTCGCAACAGTAAAAGGACTAATCAAAGGAGATTCGTAGATATATGGAGGGGGTTCAACTCGAGGTCAGCTGTTGCTTGAGTGTCGCTTCTTTGGTCTCTCTGGTTTGTTGTTCTCTTTTTAAAGGTTTGTATAAACCGTAAAAAAAAAAATATATATCTTGTGATGCCTTTCGGTCTACGCAACGCTCCCGCTGCTTTTCAATTCTTTATTGATGAAGTTCTCCGAGAATATCTGGATGTATTCGTGGTGGGTTATATCGATGATATTTTGATTTTTTCTTCCGATATAAATCAACATCAGGAACATGTACGCAATGTCCTTCAGAAACTGAGCGAAAACCATCTGTTCGCCAAACTCGAGAAAAGTCAATTCCACACAGAGTCCGTGGAGTTTCTGGGATTCATCATTTCCTCTAAAGGTCTAGAAATGAATCCTTGTAAGGTTAAAGTGATTTTAGACTGGCCTTCCTCTACCAAGGTGAAAGAAGTACAAGGTTTTATTGGATTTTCTAACTTTTATCGTCGGTTCATTGAGGTTTTTCTCAAATAATCTCTCCCATTACTAAGCTGCTTAAGAAGGGGGTGAAGTTTTTATGCAGTGCTGACTCAGAGAAGTGGTTCCAAATGTTAAAGTCTCGTTTTGTTTGCGGTCCAATTTTAGTGCATCCAGATCTGGCGATGCCATTTTTTGTATAAGCAGACGCCTCAAACCTAGCTATTGGGGCGGTCTTATCTCAAAGACATTCTGTGACTGGGCAACTGCATCCCCTGGCTTTTTTCTCTAAAAAGTGTTTACCAGCAGAGATTAACTGCACCATTTCTGACAGAGAACTTTTGGCAATCAAGTTAGCATTTGAGGAATACTGTCACCACCTGTTGGGTGCAAGACACACTGGGCCTCATTACGACCCAGGCGATAATCTTCCGTCATTACCGCCATGGCGTAATGAGCGTTTACGCCGTGGGCCGATGGCGTAAAGAGCGCCACATTACGACCCATCGCGCACGAGCATTACGCCATGGCGGTAATGCAATTAACGCCATGGCGGAAAAGGCCCCTACCGGCATCGTAAAGCGAGCAAGGTGCACTTCTGCCACCGTAAGTAGCGGCCACCGTAATTAGCGCCCACCGTAAGTATCGGCCACCGTAATTTGCGGCGGCCGTAAAAAGCAGAACCGGAAATAGCGTCATCGCGCCGGAACGGGAAACAGCACGTCGGCCATCTTTAAAAACACAATCCATTGCCATCCTACCGAACAACACCAGATCCAACCCTGACACCTGTCCCAACCAATCACCCACCCATCCAAGTACCCGAAAATGCCTAAAGTTGTAAAGAAGGCATGTGACCGCCAGCGCCAAGAGAGATTCAGCCGGGAGGAACTCTGCATGCTTGCGGAGACCCTGCAAGACAACGCAGACCAGGACAGCGATAGCGAAGAAGAAGGCCATCTGGGCCCTGGTGGCCGAGCGCGTCAGCGCGGTGGGGACCGTACACCGCACCCCACAGCAGTGCAGGAAGTGCTGGGATGACCTACGCATACGGGTCAGAGCCGTCATCTCTGCAAACCGCAACCTTGCCCTGGGTACCGGTGGAGGGTCGGAATCCCCACTAAAACTCCAACCGTGGGAGGAGATCTGTGCAACCACGATTGGCATGGAATCCATTGAAGGCGTCGGAGGGATGGAAAGGGGAGCTCCGACATCAGGCGATGAAGGTAGGTGCCTCAAACAAGACATGCCATAGTCACTGCAGTCCATTCATGTGTAGCACAAGGTTGCCCTACAGTGTAAATGCAACACATTTCAACACTGCCCATAGCCACATGCGAGCACCACCCTGTATAGACTGCTGGCACCCGCATACCTGCATCCACATTCCACACTAAAAGGAGACAACCTGCATGGCCCTGCCTGAAATCTGCCTCATCTACTGACCAGAATAATGTCAATCATTGTCATTCCAAAGTCCGCAGACCCATCAATAACGCACTCCCTCCTTTGCTCCACCACAGGCACAGATTCACACCCCGAGGACCAGGACACCCCTGCGACGAAGAGAGCCAAGAAGGCCATCAATACCGTCCCCGCACCCTCAACCTCAGCTGCAGTGAGGCAGACCCCACAACAAGCAGGACCCACTGCGAGCATACCGGACGTCCCACCGGCAAGCACCCCTATAGGCAGCAGGCCAGCAGCAGCTGCTCCACCTCTACCGGCATTGCCTGCCACAGAAGGCACCGGGTCAGCGGCCAGCAGCAACATCGGTGAGACAGCTGCAATAGCTGCATGTTCAGACTCAGACATGGAGCACGAGGTCAGAAGCCCCACTGACCTACTACATTCCCCCTGTTTCTCAGACGCCAGCCCCCATGAGGATCACACACAGGGGAACACAGAGGTAGAGGAGTGGCCTTCCACCCCATGCCCAGTCCTCACTCCACAGGAGGGGAGCAGCACCTCCATCACACCACCAGCACTGGCCATGGGCCAGCAGTCCCTCGAGGACATCACAGAACGGCAGCAACAACTGTCCACGATGCTGACTGAGCATGCCGCGGAATGTGTGGGGGCTAGGGCAACCATTGAACAGGCCACGGAGACCCTAAGGGCCGAAGTAGCGCAGAGCACTGCCACCCTGAGGGATGCCATGCAGGCCATGTCCAGGGACATCTGTGCTGAACTTGCCGGCTTGCGTCGTGCGCTCACTGAGCTCACCCACACCCTACAGGATGTGCATGCACGGGGGCAGGCAGGGACATCCTCCACTGCCAGTTCTGCACAGAGCAGCCCCGTGCGACGTTCCGGACGTAACCTGCGCTCCACAGCCAGGGGTGCCCCGGGGGCCGGGAGAGGGGGCTTGTAACAGCCTGTGGCCACTGTCACAGGCATCTGTTGACACCTACATGGGGTGTGTTGGGGTGTGCAGGGGGGAGGTGGGAGGGGGTGTGTTGGGGTGTGCAGGGGGGATGTGGGAGGGGGTGTGTTGGGGTGTGAAGGGAGGAGGTGGGGGGGTGTGTTGGGGTGTGCAGGGGGGAGGTGGGAGGGGGTGTGTTGGGGTGTGCAGGGGGGAGGTGGGGGGGGTGTGGTGGGGTGTGCAGGGGAGGTGGGGGGGGGTGTTGGGGTGTGCAGGGGGGAGGTGGGAGGGGGTGTGTTGGGGGAGGTGGGAGGGGGTGTGTTGGGGTGTGCAGGGGGGAAGTGGGAGGGGGTGTGTTGGGGTGTGCAGGGGGGAGGTGGGAGGGGGTGTGTCACGACGTTTCATAGTTTGAATACACTTTTTTCTTTCCGAAAAAGAAATGTGTGGACATTTTCATTGCGTATGTGTGCTTTATTGGTGTACAGTCCACAGTGTGCATGTCCCAGAGCCACACAGTGCCCCAAGTGCAGTCACCATGTGATAGACACCAGCCGTGTGTGCTAGAAGCAGTGGTCGATGATACTTTAGCGCATTGCACGCCCCTCCTGTGCATCGCCTCCTCCATGGGGTGCCGCCCCATCTGCACCCTCCTCATCCTCATCGTCAGGTGGTTGCAGTTCTGCGTCAGGGGCACATTCCGTCTGACGCACATATTGTGTAGCATGACACATGCCATGACGATCTTTGCCACCTTCTCATGGCCATACAGGAGTGCCCCACCAGACCTGCTGAGGCTTCGAACCGTGCCTTCAATAGGCCGAATGTCTGCTCTATGACCACACGAGTACGTGTATGTGCACGGTGAAGTCCTCCTCGTGCTGGTTCTGTGGGTTCCGGACTGGTGTAAGGAGCCACCTCTTCAGGGGATAGCCTGCATCACCTGTATGTAGGCGAGAATGTATGTGTCAGTCATGTTGTCTGATCAAGAACATGATGTTCCACCATGGCTTGCATCCAACTGTTACTTTGGCTCACTTCTACATGTACTAATTGATTCACACAATGCAACCAGTATATGCTCATGGCTCCCATGGCCTGTTTTGCATGCCATCACCCAATGTATTCAGAGGGGTTGTGTGCATTGTGAGTGCCCATCCTCTGTCTCCGTTCTCTGTGTTACTCACAGCCAGGTGGCGTATGCATCCCCCCCTTTCAGCCAGGTGGAGTATGCATCATCCATCCCCCCTTTCAGCCAGGTGGAGTATGCATCATCCCCCCCCCCTTTCAGCCAGGTGGAGTATGCATCACCCCCCCCTTTCTGCCAGGTGGAGTATGCATCACCCCCCCCCTTTCAGCCAGGTGGAGTATGCATCATCCCCCCCCCTTTCAGCCAGGTGGAGTATGCATCGGTACGTCATTCACCTGCCCACTTCCATGACATTGGACTCACCGAGTAGCCAGGATCTTGGCCCTGCATGTCGCTCCATGTAGCGTGGTATTGTGGAGTTCCTCAGGACCATAGAATCATGGGTTGATCCGGGGAATCGGGCACAACAATGTGTGATGATCTTATTGGAGTCACAGACCATTTGCACGTTGATTGAGTGGAACTGTTTCCGGTTGCGGTACGGTACCTCCATGGCACGTGGAACCACCAATTCCACATGGGTGCAGTCGATGGCACCAATGCAACCGGGTATGCCGGCTAGTGCATGGAAACCCACTTTGGTGTTTGCAATCTCCTGGCCAGTCCGTGGTAATGAGATGTGGTCGTCTGTGTGCTTGAGGAGGGCATCGAGCACTTGGATGAGTGTTCGTGAGAATAATGGTTGTGAAATGCCATGCAGGTGCCCCACTGTGTGCTGGTAGGTGCCTGGGGCCAGGAAGTGGAGTACAGACACTACCTTCAGTAGGGGGGGGATGGCGGTTGGAGTTTCTATCATGCTGACGATGTCGTTGTGTGTCATGTCTACGATGGCGGTGATGGTGTCCCGGTCCAAACGGTACAGGGTGTGGATCTGCTCAGCAGTGAGGTTGAATGGATTGGCTCTGATGCGTGGGATTGGGGGCTGCCTGCGTGGTGGCACTGGCTGTGCTGGTGGGGCTTGCTGGGCCTGCCTTGCCCTCCTTCTCCTCCTGCGTCTCCTCTGTGCTGCCTGTTGTTGTTGTTGCTGTTGTAGCACATGCATTGCTATCAGGTCCTCCAGCCCCAACATTGCTAGTCGTATTGGTATCATTGTGGAGTGTGACTGGGTGTGGGAAGGGGTGGGGTGTGCTCTTTTTGTACTTCCTGAGTCTGTATTGCCTTCACCTGTGCTGTTTCTGTGCACCTGTGGCAGCTGCATTCACTTAACATGGCCCTTTACGGTTGGTTCGCGATGGCGTTATTAGCACCATGGCGGTAAGGTACTTAACGGGCTGGGTGATGGTGTTAGGTGCATGTCCTCTTGGGTCGGCATTTGCGTACCTTTCCGCCATGGCGCTAAGTACGGTGTGGGCGGTCGCGTGCGTGCACCCTTAGCGCAGTTAGCGGCAGCGTTAACTACGATGCCGCTAATGGCATTGTAGTTAACGGTCACGGGTCATGATCGGACCTGGCGGAAAACGATGGCGGTAACCATTTACCGCCATCGTTTTTCACTTAGCGCCAGGGTCGTAATGAGGCCCACTGTAACTGTTTTAACAGACCATCGTAATCTGCTTTTCTTGAAATCAGCAAAGACACTAACCCCAAGACAATTAAGATGGCCATTGTTCTTTGCGAATTACGATTTTGTAGTCACCTTTAGGCCAGGGAAACCTAATGGAAAAGCTGACTCTTTGTCTTGCCAGTTCCCGGGAAGTGAATCTATGAAGAGTGAGTGTGATCCTCAACCTCTGATTGCGTCGGAATGATTCGTATTGGCAGGAACTCAAGTTTATTGGAATCTGGCTGAAGAAATCAAGAAGGTGATGTCGGCAGAAGAAATGGAGGAATGGGAGCGGCAAGATCCTGTTCGCAGTATTCGGAATGGCTTGCCATATTTTGATGATCGATTGTGTTTACTTTCATTGAAATTGAGAGAGCATGTGTTAAAAGATTGCCATGAGACTAAGTTATCGGAGCATCCTGGTTTCAAAAAGACCTTGGAATTAGTCAGAAGGGAGTTTTGGTGGGAAAAGATTCAGCAGGATACATTGAATTTCGTGAAAACATGTTCTGTCTGCACTCAAGCTAAGCATCTGACTGGGAAGCCCATGGGGTTGTTAGAGCCTCTTCCAACTCCTCCTCATCCTTGGCATACAGTGGCTTTGGATTTCATCTCAGATTTGCCAAGGAATCAAGGTTGTTCCTCTATCGTGGTGGTAGTGGATCTTTTAGTCTAAAGAAGGACATTTTATTCCCATAAAGGGAGAGGTTAAAGCGGAAAATCTGGCTTGGAACTTTCTTCAAGGGGTGGTCAGGTTGCATGGGTTGCCCATTAGAGTCATTTCAGATAGAGGTTCCCAGTTCGTTTCTAAGTTTTGGAAAGCATTTTGTAAGGGATTAGGAATGGAGGTTAGTTTAACTTTGGGTTATCATACCGAGACGAATGGACAAGTGGAGAGAGTTAATCAAGAGCTGGAGAAATATCTGAAGTGTTATTTGAATGAAGATTCGTAGTGGGTAGATTTCATTTAGCTGGCGCAGTTTGCGTATAATAACTGTGGAAAAAAACCCTACGTCTATGACTCCTTTCTTTTTGGGAAGGGGTTTTCATCCTCGTTTTCTTTCTGATAATGTAGAAAGGGAATAGTCAAATCCAGAGGTTTGGATTCGCTTGCAGGCTATGAAAATGAATTTAGAGAGAGCTAAAGAGGCTTTGATGGAAAGTCAGGCTAAGTACAAAAGGTATGCAGATGCAAAAAGAAAGTTGAGACCCCAGTATAAAGTGGGAGAATTGGTTTGGTTGTCAACAAAACATTTGAGAATTAAAGGGAGAAATAAGTTCAGTCAAAGGTATGCAGGTCCTTTTGAGGTGGACAGAGTGATAAATCCTGTTGCTGTGAAATTGAAGTTGCCAGCAAGTCTTAAGGTCTATCCTACATTTCATGTGAGCCTGTTGAAACCAGTACACAAGGGGACTTGATTGAGGATTTTGCCGGTTCCTGTCCTGATTGAAGGAGGGTTGGAAGAGTTTGAAGTTAAATCCATTTTGGATTCTAGGAGGATAAGGGTAAAGTTACAGTATCTCATAGATTGGGCAGGGTGGGGAACGGAGGAGCACACTTGGGAGGAGGTCAGTGATGTTCACGCCCCAATGTTAATTGCTAAGTTTCATAAGAAATTTGCTTGCAAGCCAGGCCCTGAGGCAGGGCTTTGAGGAGGGGGTACTGTCAGGGTTGCTACAGTTAGGTTATGCTAAATAATATGAAGTTTAGAGTTTAGACAATCTTTTCCAGGTGTGTCATTATTTTCTGAGAGTTATGCCTTAACTTTGTACCAAGAGCATAAACAGGTGCCCAAGCCAAGATGGAGGCTCTGGTTAGAGGTCTGATTGGTTGAGAATTCCTTTGTTTCTGGAGGTAAGAATTCTCAACTGCCTTTCATCGTCTGACTTCAGCTGAGCTGGATAGGAATTTTGGAGTTTCAGTTATTGGGCCTATTTCTTTGGCCACTCAGCCAGGATTAAGAGAGGCATGCGGAAGATTTCAGGAAAGAACAGTTATGTTGGAAAGACAGTGAGCTTAAGACATTCTACCAGCTGTTTCCTGCGATAAGTGACAAAACTATTTCAATTTCTGATTTGCGAATTGTCAAGGAACCGTAGACTTTATTTGGTTCAGTCAGCATTCAGTACTCAACAGTTCATCCATTCATCTGAAAAGTGAAAGAACATTAAGAAAGTTTTAAACCTTTCATTTGTTGGCAAACATTTTGTTTTTCTGAGTGTGCCAAGCGCGAGCTGAAGTTCGTAAGTTTAGTGTTTGAAGTCAGCTCGTGTAGCTCTGTAACTCTGTTGGATGCTGCACAGATATTCTGTAATTACTGCAGAGTTAAAATAAAACAATATCTATGTTTGCTAGGGCTCGCTGTCTGCGTGACGCAGGAAGCAGTTTCTGATCACTTCTAGATCAGCTGTTTTCTTTTCCTGACGTGCGCAGAGCTTCTGAAGCAACGGCAGCTGCAAATTCAATTATGAGGTTGCCGTTGCCACCCGCACTGTTTTTTCCGTTTTCCTTTCTCATGTAACGAGAGGAAGGAAAGCAACAGCTGTTTTGATGTGACGTTTACTTTATTATAACTCTAGAAATTTAATGTGTGAGTTTTTTTTTATGGCAATTGTACCCTTCCATTTAATGCAGAACTGTGTTGGAAGGAGCAACATATTTTACCAACAGCATTTGTGTAGATAGTTTTAATTAATTATAAATCTGTGTGCCTAGTCAAACAATATTTGCTTCTTGGGTTTATTTAAAGACGCTATTAGCCAGCGCAGTGACTTTTGCCTAACCGTGGAGACAGGAGCGCAGGGACTTAAAGGATAAGTGACAGTTCCAGCTAGTGATTTTTTTCAACTCAATTATATCCACTCTCAACAAGCGTCACTTAGAACATTCACTGAAAGTTTTTGCCCTGAGGAACATCACCTAACTGTAAGGTTAAACAGTAAGACATGAACCCTCTTGGTGAAAGAGTCATCAATAAGTAAAACATGTTTGAAGCTTATGCCTGATTGATGAAGTCTTGTTCTAAGAGCTCCAGTCCCTTCTTTGTAATTGCACTAGCGTAGTAGGAGTTCTTCAATTCACCAACGCTAAGGGTCATTACATCCTCCAAGCAAGAAGCAGAGGATAAACAGGTACTAGCTATTGTAGCAAAACAGTAAATACGGGGAATGTATTGTAAGAGATGTTTGATGTTACGTTAACCTATTCTTCCCTCCTCTGCTGCAGATCATCCTTAGGGGCCAGAGGTCTGGAAGGAGTCTGTTCTTTATTATTTTCTCCAATTCCCCCTTTCCCCCAGGGGTGAGGAATGATTAGCTGTTGTAAGAGTAGTTGAGTTTTCCATGCCTTTGAGGGTCTGGTGGGGCTCAGCAGCGTCAGCAGATCAACGGCCAAGGCTCAGCGTGACAATTATCACTAAACTCTCTCACAATTTGGCAAGATAGGGGAACTGAATGTATCTCTACTGGGCAAAATAAATACTATCAAGATGCTCCTCCTGTCTATGATCATTTAAGACCAGCAACATCTTCATGTTCCTGTTCTGCTTTAGGGTATACTCTCTTCGATTGCCTCTGGAAATGGAAAACATGCTATTTGCACACAGGGAAGGGCGCTCAGGCAATAAGGTGGCTGGAAATGCAGGTGAGAACACACAGTGCACCACTCACATTTTCCAGCCGCCCAGGGCCGTTCCACGGGCTGCGCCATCTTAAGTGTGGGGAGAAAACAGAGAGCCTCTCCCTGTTGCCTCCACACGCCCCCACCCCTCTGAGACATCCTGCACCCTCCCCTCGCCCCCTCCGTTCCCTCCCCACTTACCTGCTGGACCATAGCTTTGTGCTCGGGTCTCAGCGCTCCCTCCCGTCTTCGGCACCCACTATGGAAATATTTGTCCCTATTCTATTAACTATGGTGGGGCCAATCTTTTTTTTCATTTTTTTCATAGGAGATTGGGCTAGCGCAATACGCAAAAGGACTAGCTGAATGTTTGATCATGATGAGTTGTAATGGCTGAAACTAATCCCATGAAAACGAAAAACAAATTATTTGTACCTCAGACGTAGTCCCGGGGTTTGAATAGCAATCACCCCCTTGTCAGGGGGTGTATGCGGATAGAAACGGCCCACAATCCTTTCTGAGGCCATCGTTCGCTCGGGCCTGCCTAGGCTCAGGCTCTCAGGCCGTTACCGGCCATGTATGCTGTCCGACACAGGGGTGATAGCTATATTCTCTTGCTAACTACTAATCTTACCCAGCCCTACCCTGCCCTACATATGCCAAAAACAACATCTCAAATTTCACCATAGCACTAGTAAAATCCCTCCCTTTCTCATTGCTCACAAGAACCATTTAGTCAGATCATCACACCGTTCCTTTGTCAAACTAGCCCTCAAAAACTAACCATAGATAACTAATGAAAATGCTATTCATGGCTTTACAAAATGTCAACATGCACTTGCTCCAATAAAATCTTATTGATGTTGCTGATATCCTCTAACAAATTCTAGATGTGAAAATCATGCACAAAAACTGCAATCAAACTATCAAGAACATCACCATCACTCATGCAGTAGCCAAACTAAGATCTAGCAAACCAAAGTTCCCAAATCCCTAGTTAACACAAGAGCTAAATACCAGAAGAAGAGAAGCCAAGCAATAAGAAAAAGCCTGGCACAGAACTCATTCAACTTCAGACATCCCCTAAAGAGCTTTTAGTTTACCTCTCCTTCATTCTGCTTCTTCTCCGTTCCTCTGTTCAAACTGAGATGGCATGAGTCAATAAGATGGGTCGCAGCAGTGCCAATATTGTAGCCTATGGCCATATGCCAGTCCTTGGGTCCCCTCTCACTGGGTGCCAAGGTCCACCCTACTCCAGGACCTTCTCTTTTTGTCTCTGAGGGCTCTCCAAGAGGGGTAGATCTGTGCTGTCCTTGGCTTTTGTTTGTTTCTGCCGAGATAATGGACTGGCTTAATATTTGATCATGGTGTGTTGTAATGGCTAAAATGAATAAGGCCCAATGTATATATACAAGCACCGAGATGAGAGCAAATGTGTTTGTCTCCTCACACAACCAGAAAGTGTAGAGCATTGATGCTTCTCCCTGACAGATGCTCAAGTGGCGGTGAACCTGCAAGAGGATAGTGGCTCCCTTCATGTGTGCAAACATTTGTAAAAAGCTCATGGTACTTTGAGAAACCTGAAGGTGTCTCACTTACCAATCCCTGTGGATCTGTCATCCAGGTGGCCAGGACATGGCCATCGGTATTGGATCCAGTTCCTGGGGGTGGACCAGTGAGGGAGGATCGCCTGGATGGGGGGGGTCTTCGGGGAGTGGAAGTGGGACACCGTCAGGTGAGACGCACTATTCCCCTTATTATAACACCTTTTCCCCAGCCTACCATGTAGGACACTCAAATAATCGATACCCCCCTTTTTCCGACATGAACATTTTCACACACCACGAAAGACGACGGACAAACACCAAAGCCGTTTACCTGACATGTCCCAACGCAAGGGTCAGGCAAAGTCAGGCAATTGAACAGAATCACACACATCTTACGGCCCTTTCCCTTCCCTGCAGGGATAAAAGGTGGAGCACGAGAGCACAATACGAGCGAGGCAGACCACACATCGAGAAAGCTAACCCAGCACGGTAGTTCAAGAGGAAAAGAAAGATGGAGAGAACCGAGCGGGCAACAAGGAGAGAAGCAACCTTTCCCTCTCCAACCCAGGTCGGTGAAACCTCTGCAGAAGGAATCGTAAGACCGCAAACAATAGCGAGCGTGTTTTGCTGCAGATGCCAAAGGTACACAGGGCCCTCCTCCACTGATATCTAAGCTGGGGAGAGATGCCTGCCTCTGTGGTACCGACCTTGACTCCAGAGAGAAGAAAAGCCAAGCAGTCGAGGGGAGAGCCGATAAGAAACCAAACTGTGTTGAACGAAAGTAGCAAACGGCTAATTGAACTGTGAAAGCAAATAACTGTTGCTAAGAGGGGGAAAACCAGCTACAGATGAGTCAGGCCCCACGTGGGTGCTTACTCGGGAAACTCTGGGCGATTACCCTTTATTGAAACTACTGATACCAGAAGACCTTGGGAGAGGCACAAGAAAGGGGGTCAAAGTGGTCATACAGGGGTCTAGTAAAATCCTCTGTACAGTCGAAAGTCTTTGGCCGGCAGATGATCGAAAAGCTTAGGGAAGTGAATCCTTCATCGTAAAAACAGATGAAAAGGGGGCGAAGTCTGAAGTTCCAATGAATAGTGTATTGACAAGAGTGAACCCGATAGAGGGATGTCCACAGTGAACTGTTCAAAAAGACACTGAGATTTGTGAATGCCATAAGTGAAATTGATTGAGAAAGCCAGAGTGAACCCGGCGGAGAGACGCTAACAATCAAGAGGACAAGAGTGAACCTGCCAGAGGGATGTCCACAGTAAACTTTTAAAAAGACCTTAAGATTTGTGAATGTCATAGATGATATTGTGTTAAGATTGTGAGATTGTGTTAAAAAGCCATAGTGAACCGACGGAGGGAGGCTGATCTGTGAGAAGGGTCTGAGCGTGGAAGAGGGGGACCCCGAGGAGAAAACCCATCACCATGAGCATATCAGGCCCTTGAAAGCAAGAGATTTAAACGTTACAAATGCCATATCATATCATAAAGGGTCTCGATATCGCAAGGAACATTGTGTGGATCTGAGACCAGAAGAGGGTGATCCAGGGGAGAGAAGTCATCACCTAGCAAGCTGATGGAAAGGAACTATTTTGTTTATTGTTTTGAATGCAGCAGGTCACCAGATACTTTTTATAGTAAAGAGACTCAACCACTATAGGTCTTGATACCTAAGAATGGAACTGTAAGCTTGGGCTGGGAAATGTTTGAGTGTGTGCTGTGCTCCGAGGTCCCACCTTGTCCCCTGCTGAAAACATGAGGAAAGGAGACTCTCGGCTATCACATCCTGACTTATTATTTATGAACACTTCTTTCTTTCTTGTGAATTCTATCCTACACTCTTTCGTTTTTAGAGTAAGGTTTTTCATTGTATAGGCCCTTTTATTTGACTAGACGCCACTAGGACTGCCTTATTATTATTTGATGGTCGAAGTTTGCTCCCATCTTAGATTTAGGTTTAGATTAGGCATTTTTCCAACCTTTATACAGATTAATAAACACCCTTGAACTGTGATCACTTGTGTCTGTCTTTACTGGCGCCCCCATGAGTGCCGTACAGTACTAAAAAACAGGGCAACCTTCTTCTTAAAAGCACCGCGATTCATAGATCCATCCCAGAAACTGTTGATATGCCATCAGTATGCTAGTGTTTAGCGAGTTCCATTTGTTAGCATATGTTATCTCATAAAGAAAGTGTGTACCTTGCGGATTTTACTTTGGACCGATTGGACCAAGACTAAAAGGAGCTGGTGTTTGATGTGCAAAATCAACCGAAGAGCAAAGAGATGTGGGAGAAGTAACAAAACAAAATTACTCGTAAGTCCCAGGGCTACCCAGGAGGGCTTGATCAGCTATGCCATGCTAGGCATGAGGATAAAACATCTTAATACAAACAATCTTGCACCTGGGCTGCTTAATGAAAAGAAGACCACTGAGGGGAGGCTTCTAGATACTGTGAGGGGTCAGAAATGCGAGACGGACACAAAGGTATAGTTTTCTCAATGTTTGCCATTTATTAAAATGAAAAGGGGTGGGATAAATGTCCAGCTTTCCCCATCCTAACGAGGATGTTCCTACCTAGAAAACTAAAACTAAAGAAAGTGTTAATAGACTATGGGGTATTCAGGGAGATAAGTTCTACGACAGGGTTATGATCCGATGACCCAACTTGGTCTAAACACTTTGTCGCATTTCAAGTGTTAAAAGAGTGTTTCCCATACTTCAAAAGGATCTCGATTGAAAAGACACTCAGTAAAATGCACCACATGCTCATTTATTGCTATGACTTTATGCCCATTGGTTAACGCGTGTTTCGACCTTGGGGCCTTTTTCAAAACCGGATATATACTGGTTAGTCATAAATAATGCACCATCCCATCAAAAATATTTCTACATCTGTCTCTTGCATTGAAGAAAATTAAATGTGAAACTGCCAGTTTTGATTAATCCCTCGTTACGCATAATCACAGAGTTCAGTTAGTGTCTTTTCAATCTAAAACTAAAGAAAGATGACTTAGTGTCCAAAAAGGCTTTGACCCTCACACTAATACATACAATCAATCAACATTAATCAGTGCAGACCAACTCACTTATTTTAGTCTTAACCTGAAAGTCAACGATTCAGTAAATATGTGGGTGCAGGGGTGCAGGGGAGGAATACCAGCCTTGATACAAAGCTGCAACAAAATATGAAACAAATAGTGTCCTATCTATAGACACTCCCGTCCCCTGCACACCTTAATGCTGATATATCAGCCAAACAATGAATTTTAATTTACAGAATTCGAAATAAATTCAAGACAATTGACCTCATTACAAGTGTGGCGGTCTGGAAACAAGGGTAAGCTCACCGGCACCCTTGTTTCCAGACCGTCACACTACGAGTCTGCCTGCCAGGGCTGCTGCGCCAGACAAGTCTGACCCTGGTGGGCGCAGCGGCCCAGTAGGCAGAGTCGTCACGGAAGCACCGGCACTGTTACCATCGGTGCCGGTGCTTCCGTCTCCCCACTCCCATGGAGTCGTATGAGACTCCATGAGAATGGGGACTTACAAAATCCGGCGCCTGGCTTCCTGCACCTCTGGGACTTGTAATGTCCCGGTGGCAGCGGGAAGTCAAGCACCGGATTCTGTGTTACTGGGTTGGCGGCAACACGCTGGTTGCACCAGCGGCTTACCGCCAACCTTCTAATGAGGCCTAATGTCTCATAAACAAAATTCCATTGGAGACTTCCAATTTTCTTTATTCAATATTCTTCTCATGCTCAAATCACAGCCAGTAATACTCAGTGCGTTTCGAGGATATTTTCTCCTTCTTCAGGAGCAAAATTCTGCAGACACAAGAACAGACAAACCCATTTTCTTAAATATACAATAATTTTTACACATACATACAATGTTATATAGATCCACCTGGTCAACATGCCAGAAAGTTAACACACTAAGCCCTGTGATTCACTGTGAGTATTCTTCAGGGAATTTCTAATATATGTAAGAAACCAAATGTCCCTGAAGTAATTCAAAACCAACTTTCAGTCACCCCAATTACATTCTCAGTGTATTTGTAGCCAACTCTTAATGTTCACCCAAATAAGTAAAGTGGATAGGTAGAATCATGGAGCCTACCTGGCCTATTCTACTGTTTTTCACCCAGGCATCGCATTCAATGGGACCAAACTATAAAGGAAACGAATTATGGCTGCCTCCTCACACAAAGTGCAACCACGGCAGCCTGCAGGCTTACTTGCCTCCAACTGCCCCTCACGACGCTGTGCTCACCAGACTCCAGCTGCAGGAAGGAAACCTGCAAAATGGGTGCTTCAGTTGCATCCTAGCAACCAAAGTAGCATCAGGCTACTGAGCCATCTGATTGCTGCCGCCTCACACAAAGTGCAACCACGCCAACCGGCAGGTTGTAAGCTGGCCCCTTACACCCAAGGCCCCGAAACCAAGGCTCCTGTCTGAGCCTTGATGAGACAGTATGAGCCCAACCCACAAAAGACAGATTAACGAACCTTCCGGCATCTCTTGATTGACTATCTTATGCAATCCTGGACAGCTACTTGCGGTTGGCCCCAAAGATTTCAGGACTCACGGTTCAACAGCATCCCGCAGCCTATTGCATCTAAGGCTGGAGGTTAACCGGCTATGTAAAGCACGGTAAGGCCTCTTCATTGCTTTTTACTGGTTTATAGTATGCCTGTTTATTGAGCATTACTTGCTGGGTACACTTACTCTAGCCCAGCCACTGCTACCCGCTTAGGTGCCGATTCTATCCTGCCTAGCCATTCCCCCCCTTTCTACATGCCCACACTCACAATGCCTGGCCCAGATCCCTCACCATCAAAGGTATACTTGTCCTGCAGGCTAAGCATGCTGTGTTGCTTCACAGACTCTCTATGCCACCCTGGGCACCCTAGGCCCACCGCCCACAGAAATCTCCAACTTGGACTGCGCTCCTTCCACACTGATGCCCCTTTGTGAAAGCATCTGAGCACCTTACCCATATCGTTGCATAAGGGCGCCCACCGGAACCTCGGTAGACTATGGAATCAAGCATCCCTCCAATAAGTCAACTCCCTACCTTAGCAACATAGCAAACCATGCCTTTCTTGCCAAACGAATCAATCCCACAGAAGCTCCACAGTGATACATACCTCTTTCCCAGCACCCCAGTGTTTGCACCTTTGAGTCAGGGCCCTATGCTTGCCTACTCTTGTCCCAGCAGCTCAACTCAGCAACACCTGAGCACATTCGCACTAGGCAAGTGGGATCTCTCCCCAAACTACCTTCAATCCTCAGAACATCTCGTAGCGTGCACCCAGATACCCCCACATTCTCCTTTGCTGGGTCCACTATTGAGGCTCCTACTAATAACCCCACTGTAGCCTCTGCCTCTCACTCCACAAACACCTCACCAGCTTCGCGTTCACTTGCACCCCCTCCTCACCAAGACTTAAGTGCCCTATTAAATAGAACAGCTGCACCTGCTCCTCGACCGACCTGGCAGCCCCACGAGATGCCAGCGACTCTCACCATTTCAGTCACAAGCGCCCCCAAAAGCGCCCCCAAACATGTGTCCACCCACTCATCGATACTGCCAATCAAACCAACTTCCTCTCACCCAAAGCTGTAAACTCCACTCCAACTAGCCAGCCTACCCAGGCCCGCAGCCATAGCCTGTGTGTTAACAAGATGACACGCTCCCTCCATTCTCCTAGCCTCACTAACATTACGACAGCAAAAGTCACCTGAACCTCACCACCACATGGCCCACCTGCTACCAACACCAACCTACACCCTATCCCCCTCCAATGCACCCCCAAGGTTACGCCATTTATCGTCAGGATCACCAGCACATGAAAGGGGGGGAGTAGCCCTCATAGCCAAAGAATCCTTATAGCTCAGACAAATGAACTCTCCTCTAGACGGGAACATTGACACCATCTCCCTCAAACTCTCGTTATCTCCCAACTGCACCATTTCAATCCACATAATTTACTGTCCCCCACGGTCTGTCAGCCGACTTCCAAGAGAACCTACTCCAACTCCTTGGAAATAACCTTAAAGCTTCTACCAAATCCATCCTACTTGGTGATCTCAACCTGGGTCTCAATGATCCAAAAGACTCAACTCGCTCGATAGGGATCAGCATCAGCTCCTGCATATTCCAGTTTACCAGTTCTGACAAAGACCATGGAGTTTCTATAAATAGTCACCAAACCTACTCATGCAAAGGGCTATATCTGTCAGGTTTCGTGGGATTTGGTTGAATGTGGTAGAATGAGGATATGATTAACATAAAGTATGGTTTGGGCCTTAACTTTCTGTGCAGAGTGTGGAGAGCTTCCCAAGTCAAAATGGAGACTTCCAAAAGGATCAGTGATTGGTCAGAAGTAACAGAAAGGCATTGTTGGAACATTCTAAACCGCCTTTCATTGTCAGAAGCCCAGCTGGAAGGTCCTATGTTTGAAGCTCTTAAGATTTAGAAAACTTTAGTTAGGCCCTTGTGCCTAAAATTAGTTATTTTGGTTCTGGAAAGTGTTGGAGATTTAAGAAGAAACTTAGAAAACGTTCCGGTGAAAGAAAGAAGCAAGCTAAGTGAATATTATCTTTTATGGATCTTTGTGATTTTCAAGCAGGAGTTAAATATTAATACCATTAATTAACTTGTTCCTGTTTTTATTAGTTTTTGTTAAAATAGTAGTTCATTTCGTTCTTTCATGAATCTATTTTTGAACTTCTAGAACTGTATTTAAATTTACTGAACTGCGTCACATTTTTTGCAACTGGCTAGTTGGAGTGTGGAGGTCTGTTTATCATTTTAGCGTCGTGTGTTTTTTCGGCCGTATAAAATATTGAGTATTGTACCCTTTTTCGGTAACAGTGCTTTTATTAGCGTCGGACTAGCGTTAGAAATCTTACACTGTCTGCGCAAGTGACAGTGTGGTAGCCACGCGACTCTGAAGCGTTATGTTTAATTTACTAACATTCTAACCTGGCGCGTGATCATCACTGGGCTGCCTCTTCAAGGATTAGTGTCCGGAACTGAGGACTTTCTCCTTCCTGTTTGAACACTTCATATTAAGAAGAGTGGAATACTATTCATTTACGCATGCGCCCATGCCAGTTTCATTTTTGAACTCATTTCCTTGTTTTTGTGCGCTTCCATTTTAGAAGGAGTAAACAATATCTTCACGCATGCGCATATTCTGGTTAAAAGAACGCTTCTTTTATGAGCGATCATCTTTGCCAGCAAAAGATCCAATTAATGAACACTTTTATATATTCAGGAAACAAACAATTTTAACTTGAATAGCCAGAGTGTCATTTTTGGAATTAGTATTGAAGCAGCTAGAAATCATCAATACAAACTACATGTATAATATTTCCAGCGGGTTGTTTGGGTAAATGACATTGGAACTGCTTGAAGATTAACTCATTAAACTGAGAGAGATTAGCAGCTTTTTCACAACCGAATTGAAGAAATTAGTAAGAGCATCTGAGACTCTATTTTTCTGTTTTCTTCATTTGAATTCACACACACGTCCTCTAAGTTATTCACAGAGGATAATCAGGTATGGTGGCGTGTTTATTTACTTAATATTATAACGAGAAGTCAGAGCCAAGGAATTCAAAGGTTAGTGACTAAAGTGAATGTGTTGTTATTTTCACCAACAGGTTGACAGATAAAGAAGCTGAGCAAAACCTGAAGTTTATTATTTTGTCCCATTTTCCCCCTTTCCCTTGGGGGTGCTCTCAACTGAACTGTTTGATACCAGTTAAGAGGTTAGCATCCAAAGGGGACTGCGGGGGTTCAGCAGCTTCCGGGGACAACATCAGATTTGAGAAAGCCTGACAGTATGAAAGGCCTGAAAAAATAGTCCTCCTAAGCTGTCATGAACCCCGAGTTCTCAATGGAAGCGTTAAGTGTTTTAGTGAGGGAATTACAGGAAGAATTAAAGGTGGCATATCAAGAGAATAAAAAATTAGGACAACGAGTAGATGAGTTAAGTGAAAAGATGGCACAGACGCAGGGAATTGGGAGAGAAGAATTTCCCCCGGAATTGGTAAGGGTTGGTGAGGAGAGAGGTGTGGGTAGAGGTGATGGGGCAGAGGGAGGTTTTAGGGCATTAGTTATGCCAGTACCTTTGGCAGCTCCAGAGCGTTACTACGGAGATTCAAGTAAATTTCAGACATTTGTAACCCAATGTGAGTTGCACTTTCTTAGTAGGCCCGAACTATTTCCTTCTGATGCTTCCAAAGTTACTTTTATGATGTCTTATTTATCTGGAGAGGCTTCTACTTGGGCAGGTTTATTGGTCAGGCAGAAGAGTTTATCTTTAAAAAATGTTTCTCTTTTTATGGAAGAATTTAAGAAAATGTTTGATAAAAGACAAATGTCCTTAGAAATTGATGGTGAATTATTAGATTTGCGTCAAGGAAACAGAGACTTGGTTACATATATCACACAGTTTAGGTCTTTGGTTTTAGAATCCCAGTGGCCAGCAGAGAAGAGGTCTTCTCTTTTTTATAGAGGCCTCAAGGAGGAGTTGAAGGATGCCTTGTCCAGTGTAGTCCAACGCCCTTCTTCTTGTGAGGAATTGATTGATTTAGTAGTTCAGTTGGACTATCGTATAAGTGAAAGGAAAGCAGAAAGGCGTCGTTGTACTCAGGGGGAGGTGAGGTCAGTCATTAGAGGAGAGCGTTTAAAGCTTGAGGTGGGTAGTAAAGAAGTGAAACCAAGGGTGAATGATCAACAAATTAGAATAAAAGGTCCTTTATCAAAAGAGGAAAAAACTAGGAGGCGTGAGAATAATTTGTGTTTATATTGTGGTAGGGGCGGTCATTTTTTAGGAAATTGTCCCTTTACACCCAAAAAATTTTCATCAGCCGGAGGAAAAGCACAGCAGGTTGCAAATACAGTTCAGTCAGCGGTTCCACACATAACTGTAAATGTATCCTTGTATTTGAAGGAGGAAAAGAAAGGGTATGGACCGGTAGTGATTGATTCAGGAGCCACCGGGAACTTTATGGATTGGGGAGTAGCTAAGGCATTGGGAATACCACTAGTGAGGAAGGAAGTTGTGGAACAGGTTCGGGCTGTAGATGGAACTTCTCTTTCATCAGGTCCTATAACTCATGAAACTGGTGTCTTGGTTATGGAATTACTTGGAGGTCATAGAGAAGAAATCTCATTTGATTTAATTGATACACCAATTTTGAAAATAATTTTAGGCATGCCATGGCTAACCTTGCATAATCCTCACATTGATTGGAGTAGACGAGTGGTAGAATTACAGTCTAGTTTCTGTTTAGAAAATTGCCTTTTGAAAGGTAATCCTGGGAGGGAAGAAACACAAGGTTTAGTTTCCTCTTTTCTGACTGATGCAGGTATTACAGGACATAATATAGGAGCGGTGTTAGGACATCTTCCGGAGTGTTATCAAGGGTACAAGGAGGTGTTTGATGAAAAGGAGGCAGGAGAATTACCTCCACATAGGAGTTTTGACTGTAAAATTGATTTGGAGCCCGGGGCGGTTTTACCAAGTAGTCGAGTGTATGCATTAACTGAAAAGGAGAATGATTATCTTAAAGAGTACCTTGCAGAAAATTTGGCTAAAGGTTTTATTCGTCATTCTCAATCTCCAGCCGCATCTCCATTATTTTTTGTACCAAAGCCAGATGGGTCTCTCAGAACATGCATTGATTATAGAGCTGTGAATAGAATTACAATCAAAAACAAGTATCCTCTCCCTCTAATTTCGGAAATCTTGAATCAGGTCCAGGGAGCCACAATTTTTTCCAAACTAGATTTACGTGGTGCCTATCATCTGGTGAGAGTCCAGGAGGGTGATGAGTGGAAGACGGCATTCAAAACCCGATTTGGGCTTTATGAGTACTTGGTGATGCCTTTTGGTTTATGCAATGCTCCAGCTGCCTTTCAATTCTTTATGGATGAAATTTTAAGAGATTTTTTAGATATATTCGTAGTAGTATATATTGATGATATTTTGATTTATTCTCAGGATTTAGAGTCTCATAAAATTCATGTGGGAAAGGTTCTACAAAGACTCAAAGAGAATCATTTGTTTGCTAAATTAGAAAAATCTCAGTTTCATACTAATTCAGTGGAATTTTTAGGATACATTGTTTCTCCCAAGGGATTGGAGATGAATCCGAACAAAGTTCAAGCCATCACGGATTGGCCAACACCAACGAAAGTAAAAGAAATTCAAAGCTTTTTAGGTTTTGCGAATTTTTATAGAAGATTTATTGAAGGATTTTCTCGATTGATTACTCCCATAACAAAACTTTTAAAGAAAGGTGCCAAATTTGTGTGGTCGACAGAGGCAGAGGAGGCATTTCAAGAATTAAAGAAAAGGTTCAGTTCGGCCCCTATTTTAATTCATCCAGATCCATCTCAGCCTTTTTATGTAGAAGCGGATGCATCGAATCTTGCCATGGGGGCTGTTCTTTCTCAGAGACATCGAGAGACCGGACAACTTCATCCAGTGGCTTACTATTCTAAAAAATTCTCTATGGCAGAACAAAATTATACGATCTCAGATCGAGAATTATTGGCAATCAAGTTTGCTTTTGAAGAGTGGAGGCATTTTTTAAAAGGAGCAAGACATACAGTGACTGTGTTAACAGACCATAGAAATTTGCTTTTTCTGAAATCAGCCAAGACTCTCACACCAAGGCAGTTAAGATGGTCATTGTTCTTTGCTGATTACGATTTTGTAGTGACATTTAAGCCAGGTAGGCTTAATGGAAAGGCTGATGCTTTATCACGTCAATTTCCTGGAAGTGAGATGGAATCAGAAAAGGAGATGATATCCATTATCGATCCATGCTGTTTTATTTCTGCCGGAATACAGAAAATTGAGGATGTTGAGGAAGAAGTTCGAAAGTCCATGTCAATTGCACAAATGGAGGAATGGGTCCGAAAGGATCCGTTTCGAAAAATTGAGAAAGGATTGCCGTTCTTTGAAAATAAACTTTACTTACCTATTTTGGAATTGAGAGAGAGAGTAATAAGAGACTGTCATGAATCTATGCTGTCCGGACACCCAGGTTTTAGAAAGACGCTAGAATTGGTCAGGAGGAGCTTCTGGTGGGAAAAAATGCGTCAGGACATCTTAAATTTTGTAAAAACTTGTGCTATTTGCGCTCAAATGAAGAGTCAAACCGGAAAACCAGTCGGGTTGTTGGAGCCGTTGCCTATTCCACCTCGTCCTTGGCATACAATTTCCCTGGACTTCATTACAGATCTTCCTTGTGACAAGGGTTGTACATCTATTCTAGTTGTGGTGGACCTCTTGTCAAAAGAGGCTCACTTTGTTCCAATGGAGGGAGAGGTTACTGCAGACAATTTGGCCAAAGTCTTTTTGCGAGAAATAGTTAGACTGCATGGTCTGCCAAATCAAATTATCTCAGATAGAGGTCCTCAATTTATTTCTAGATTTTGGAGGGTTTTTTGTAAGGATTTGGGTGTGGAAGTCAGTTTATCATCAGGTTATCATCCCGAGACCAATGGACAAGTAGAAAGAGTAAATCAAGAACTGGAGAAGTATTTGAGGTGTTATCTACAGGCAGGGGAAGAATGGGTGGATTTGATTTGGCTTGCCGAATTTGCTTATAATAATTGTGCTAAAGATTCAACTAACATGTCTCCATTTTATCTGGGAAGGTTTCGGACCTGAGGAACGTACATGGGAAGATGAGGTGAATGTGCATGCACCACAATTAGTCTCAAAATTTCATAGAAAGTATCCTTCTAAAGTTGGCCCTGGGACAGGGCATTAAGAAGGGGGTACTGTCAGGTTTCGTGGGATTTGGTTGAATGTGGTAGAATGAGGATATGATTAACATAAAGTATGGTTTGGGCCTTAACTTTCTGTGCAGAGTGTGGAGAGCTTCCCAAGTCAAAATGGAGACTTCCAAAAGGATCGGTGATTGGTCAGAAGTAACAGAAAGGCATTGTTGGAACATTCTAAACCGCCTTTCATTGTCAGAAGCCCAGCTGGAAGGTCCTATGTTTGAAGCTCTTAAGATTTAGAAAACTTTAGTTAGGCCCTTGTGCCTAAAATTAGTTATTTTGGTTCTGGAAAGTGTTGGAGATTTAAGAAGAAACTTAGAAAATGTTCCGGTGAAAGAAAGAAGCAAGCTAAGTGAATATTATCTTTTATGGATCTTTGTGATTTTCAAGCAGGAGTTAAATATTAATACCATTAATTAACTTGTTCCTGTTTTTATTAGTTTTTGTTAAAATAGTAGTTCATTTCGTTCTTTCATGAATCTATTTTTGAACTTCTAGAACTGTATTTAAATTTACTGAACTGCGTCACATTTTTTGCAACTGGCTAGTTGGAGTGTGGAGGTCTGTTTATCATTTTAGCGTCGTGTGTTTTTTCGGCCGTATAAAATATTGAGTATTGTACCCTTTTTCGGTAACAGTGCTTTTATTAGCGTCGGACTAGCGTTAGAAATCTTACACTGTCTGCGCAAGTGACAGTGTGGTAGCCACGCGACTCTGAAGCGTTATGTTTAATTTACTAACATTCTAACCTGGCGCGTGATCATCACTGGGCTGCCTCTTCAAGGATTAGTGTCCGGAACTGAGGACTTTCTCCTTCCTGTTTGAACACTTCATATTAAGAAGAGTGGAATACTATTCATTTACGCATGCGCCCATGCCAGTTTCATTTTTGAACTCATTTCCTTGTTTTTGTGCGCTTCCATTTTAGAAGGAGTAAACAATATCTTCACGCATGCGCATATTCTGGTTAAAAGAACGCTTCTTTTATGAGCGATCATCTTTGCCAGCAAAAGATCCAATTAATGAACACTTTTATATATTCAGGAAACAAACAATTTTAACTTGAATAGCCAGAGTGTCATTTTTGGAATTAGTATTGAAGCAGCTAGAAATCATCAATACAAACTACATGTATAATATTTCCAGCGGGTTGTTTGGGTAAATGACATTGGAACTGCTTGAAGATTAACTCATTAAACTGAGAGAGATTAGCAGCTTTTTCACAACCGAATTGAAGAAATTAGTAAGAGCATCTGAGACTCTATTTTTCTGTTTTCTTCATTTGAATTCACACACACGTCCTCTAAGTTATTCACAGAGGATAATCAGGTATGGTGGCGTGTTTATTTACTTAATATTATAACGAGAAGTCAGAGCCAAGGAATTCAAAGGTTAGTGACTAAAGTGAATTTGTTGTTATTTTCACCAACAGGTTGACAGATAAAGAAGCTGAGCAAAACCTGAAGTTTATTATTTTGTCCCATTTTCCCCCTTTCCCTTGGGGGTGCTCTCAACTGAACTGTTTGATACCAGTTAAGAGGTTAGCATCCAAAGGGGACTGCGGGGGTTCAGCAGCTTCCGGGGACAACATCAGATTTGAGAAAGCCTGACAGCCTACTCATGCAAAGGGCTATATCCTAGATTGGATCTCGGACCACAACTATTCCACCTCAGTTAGCCCGATTTATCCATGCCCCTGAGCAGACCACCACGTTATCCTCTTCTCCAATCCCAAACTGACCAAAACTCATACCTTGCGTCTACCACCCACCCTTGCCAAGAGTGCCCGCAAACTAACCAAAGAGAACCTCCTACCCTATCTAGACTCGCCTGTATTCAAACCTCTGTTCTCAAAACCCCACTGTGTTAGCTGAAAGTTATAATGCTACACTTAAGAAGGCTGTTGAATCCATAGCCCCACTGTCCCTAGAAAAAGCTAAATCCGTAAGACATACCAATTCATGGTTTGCCGCAGAACTTCTAGAACTTTGCGCTTTGAAGCGCACTGCGCTCACCAAATGGCAAATGAACCCCCTAGAAGCCACTAAAAAAGAATTCAACAAGATAGCTACCCAATATACAAACAGCCATCATCCTAGCAAAATCCACCTCCTTCAACACCAGAATTACTAATGCCAAATCGCAATCCAGGGAGATATTCGCCATCTTTAGGGAACTAGTGACACTGGCTCCCATCACACGTCTTCTCCAAAGATGAACCATGGCGCTGGAGCATGCAAATGGCCTTGCTCAACAAAATAAACCTGCTGCAGAACAAAATCAGAACCAGCCATAACTCTCTTACCTCTCCTCATCCCATCTTTCCTACCGCTAACACTTGTACCCTGGTCAACTCATCTTTTGACTTCAAAGACGTTGCAGAACACACACTCCTCAAATACATCAAACTGTAAAGGTGACATTTGCCCGGCCAATATCATTAAAGGCCCTTTCTTTAGCCCCTTTCCTCAGTGCATTCATAAATGCCTCCCTCGCCTCAGTTATGGTCCCCCCTTGCCTGAAAGAAGCGTGGGTACGCCCGCTCCTAAAAAAAAACATCTCTGGACCCAACCTCCCCCAACAACTATCGTCCCATCAGCACAGTCTCCTTCCTGCTAAAAATTCTTGACAAAGCAGTATACATTCAGGTCCAACACTTCTTAGAAGCTAACTGCATTCTAGGTAAGCATCAATCGGGTTTCCGCCCAGGCCATGGTTCTGAATCAGCCCTACTGCACTTATAAAAACAACTATGCGAAATCATTGATGAAGGGAAAGCAGCACTACTCCTCCTCCTCAACCTATCTGCAGCATTTGACCTAGTGGACCAGAGGACCCTATGTACACACCTCACTGCCGCAGCTCCACTTTCCCATAAAGCTACCTCCTGGATCTCGTCCTTCCTCGAAGGGAGAGCCATGAGTATTTTCAGACCAGGCCTGCGCAGCGCCTTCCACCATCCACTGCGGAGTCCCGCAGGGCTCCTGCATCTCTCCCACCTTGTACAATATTTTTACCAAACTGCTCTTTGACATCCTGGATGCGATCGGCATAGCCTAAACTAACTATGCTGACAACACTCAAGTCCTCCTCCCGATCTCTGGAACATACGATACTGACGCTAAAGCCTTAGACTCCGTCTACTCCACCATCCAGGACTGGATGGCCGCCAACAGCATTTGCTTAAACTGAGACAAAACCAAAATCCTCATAGTTGGCCCCAAGGAAACCCTCAATAAACTCAGCAGTCATTACACCTCCTTCACCATCGACAGCACTTAGATTCCGGTTTCACCCTCCATCAAGACACTAGGTGTCTACCTTCATTACAAACTATCCATGTCATGCCAAGTTAATGCAATCACCTCCTCAGCTGCATATGCAACTAAGTTGATCAATGAGGTCAAACCCTTCCTATCAACCCAGAACTGTCTCACCATTGCAAGAGCCACGATAGGATCAAAACAAGACTACTGCAACGTCCTCCTAGTGGGCACCTCAGCAAAAAATATAAACAGACTTCAAATAATTCAAAATAAAGCTCTCCGCGCTGCCCTCAACATACCCAATAGGGAACACATCTCAGTTGCCAGGCGCTACTCACACTGGCTCCCCGTCAAAGAATGCATCCTCTTCAAGACACTTGCCATCACTCATAAGGTGCCTCGCTCACTTGGCCCTATCCTATCTATCGGAGAAACTAGTCAAAACAGGCTCCTCCAGGCCCGCTAGAGCGCACTACTCCAACCAACTCTACATTCCCATGGTTAAAAGCGCAAAGGCTGGCGGTGCCAGCTTCTCCTTCATCGCCTCCAGACAATGGAACGCCCTGCCACCCACACTCAGGAATTAACCCTCCCTTACTGCTTTCTGTAAAGCTCTGAAAATATGGTTTTTCATCGTAACCACACCCTCACACCCAGCATCACTTCTCCAGCTTCTACATTGAGAGTGCACCATTATACCTATTAGTGGTAGCCGGTTCACCTGTTACACCTCAAACCTCCTACATTTTTATGTTTTTTCTCTGTCCTCTGCAACCAGTAACTTATGTACTTGCTCTTGTCGGTACCAGGTTCCATGTAACCGTACGAACCTTGGACTGTATATTTGTAATTTGTGTAACTAGGTAAGCTTCCTTGCTACAGCGCTGTGATGCCTACGGGCTGCCTTGTGCGCTTTTTAAATGTAAAAAAATAAAATAAATAAACATTTTAAAATAGTGATTTTGGTCCTTTGACATTTTGGTAGATTTTATTTCTTTGTGAACATAGTTTTCAGAGTTAGGGGATGTTATGTAAAAGGTTTGTGATTTAACATTGGGGTTAGGACCTCTACCTAAAACAGAATCATGACAATTAGAGGATGGCATATTTAATTCCTGAACTCCCAAGGCACACATCTTATTCTGTTTAGATTACTTTTTTTAGCATATTCTCTGGGTAGTTTCATGGGAGGGACTTGTGTAATGACTGCATGCCATTAGGTATTTGGGAATTATAGGTCTCTCATCGTCACGAGAGGATGAATACAGTGTCTCTCCCATAGGAATCTTCACTTCCCCCTGACAGCCATCACCTCCCATGTGATCCTCCTTCATGATACCACCCCCCAGGGTTAGGATCAGGTAGCGGTTGCCTTCCCCTGGTCACATGGGAGGAGATCCTAAGCTGGGGTTCAGTGATGACTCTGCAGGATTCATCACAATACATCAGGCAGAAACACTTGTGACATAAAAAATGATGTGGGCAACAAAGATGTATCTAAAAACATACATCAGCCCATACGCCGGTGAAACATGGTGCTGCCCTAACCAGTTACCTGCAAGTGAGACTGGCAACTGTACTAGGGGAATGGCTCCTTTGATTGGCGGTGACATAAAACAAAGTAATAGAAAAGAGTTTTACTAACATAAGGTTCCCATCCACAGTTAGAATATGTTGAAAGATTGTCTAGAGGATGTTGTTTTAGTATTAGGTATCAACATTTATTTAGCATAATACAACATTTATAAAGAATGAATCAATCATGTATTAATCAACACTTCAAATTTCATGTGCGTTGCCAGAAGGCATCAACTCTAAAAACATAACACTTGCACAAATTACAGTGAGTCATTCACTCATTCATCCACATTCAATCCCTACCATACAAACACTTACCACTAAAACATATACCAGAATCAATTCAATGTGTAGTAAGACATTGTAATAGTTTCAAAAAACAAAAAAGAACATATTATAAAGTGCATTAAATGTTAAAATTACAACATTTCTAATGGTGTAATAAACCAGTGGAGTGGATCTAATCCAACTTTCTTCAACCGGTTTCGACGAAACCGGTTGAAGAAAGTTGGAGATGTGATCATATGGACTATACGGATTAGATCCACTCCACTGGTTTATTACATGCATTAGCACTGTTGTAATTTTAAGATTTAATGCACTTTATAATATGTTCTTTTTCACTAATAGGCTGAGGCACAGGACAGAAAGATAAAGGATCATATTAGGAGAACATGTTGGGAGGCCTGTTCAAAGCAGTAAAGGACAGGCCAAACCTCTTATGTGGAGAACATCAGGGTTACTGCCTCAAATTCACAGAATAGATAGAAAGACAGATGAACTCCTACTTAGAGGGCATTGTTGCACCTCTTCAGAGATGCAATGGACAGCCAACGAGACAGGGACAACACTTATCAGAAAACATAATGGTCACCTCCTCAGAAGATGTTACTTACAAAACATTACGGCCAGATACTCAAAGGCACCGGAAAAGCATACAGACTGACAGAGGAAGCTCTTACTTGGAGACATCATGGCCACCCGAGGACAAACAGACAGATGGGTGCACAATGGCCACCTTTTCAGGAAGACACAGAACAGAAAGACAGAGCAAGATATTACTTGGAGAATTGTAGATAGAGAGAAAAACAATAACTGAAAGGACATCAAGTTGAAATACTCCAGAGATGCATAGGGTACTAAGACAGATGAAGCTAGTCTCTCACAGAGAGGCTCCAAACAGAGAGACAGAAGAAGCTCTTACTTTGAGAATGTCAGGGCCACCTCCTTGGAGTGACAGTACACGGTGTGGAAGATCCAGGAGAAGCACAGGCAGAGAATGGCACCCATGAAAAAGAGGCCGAGCACCACTTTCTCCTGGAGCGGGGACACAAAGTCAATGTTGGGGCTGAACATGTAGGCCAGGCCACTGCACAGGAAAAACAGGAATCCTGGAAATTGGGCAAGGGAAAAGAGAGGGGACATGAAGAAAAGAAGAGCACAGTCAGAGAAATCAGGAGTCGCAGCCATCAAATAATAGTATACTTTTAAATGTGTCCAAAAACTGTAACTTCATTGATACACAACACTGTGCCTTTCTGTGAGGATGAGATGAGGATGAGATGTGTGGCATGATCAAATAAATGATCTTTCGAAGCTGCTGTCCTAGCAGCACTATGCTCAGGTTACCCAGAGAGTCATGGAGAACAGACGTGTCCTCAAGTTACACAGATCATAGAAAATTACAGCAACATAGGCATAAATATGTGAACACAGACTATATAAGCTAGGGCCTAGGATGCATTACTCAGAGGTCCGATATTTGCCTAGGTTTATCAGACCTTATAAAGATTAGCCTCAGCTACCGAAGCCTGTTTAGTTTGATCTCATGGGCTCATGCCTCAGGTTATGTATATATTACAGGTCTAGGCCCCAAAAAGCAGAGCGAGCACTCATATTTAAATGGTCTTGAAGATTCAGGTCTCACAAAACAGAGCTAAGCCTTAAGATACACAATTCTCATAGATGGCCAGCAGAGCTATCCATCAGGTTACACAGACATCTCAGGCTCAGCCTTAAATTACATAGTTATCCTTCATTCAGGTTATGCATATCCTACAGGCTCAGAACGGAGAGATCAGAGTTAGCCATCCAATCTCAAAGATCGTACAAGCTCAGCGAGAATTGTTCTTGCTCAATTTATACTGATTTTACATGTTCCATCTTCAGACAGCAGAGATATCACAGATCCCGGTGACTCAGGAATCAGAGAACAGGTTTATCCTTCAGAAAGCTTGTTAACTCCTGCTCGACCAGAAACCAAAACTCAGTCTACTGTAACCATTCAGCAACATTGTAAATGAACCATCCATAAAACTAAACATAAGTCAATAGGTCAGCAGTTCTATCTCTTATAGTGGCAGTCATTGGTGCCCAAATGAATTGGGAAACTTAGTGTACTCTGGTGTCTAGTCAATGCCTAGGCTAGCCAGCACTTGCCTCATTCTTGGATTAAGGTGTAGGACATGAGTGAACCAGTTGCAACACAAAGAAGAGCCTTGCAATGTGGAGAAGCTCCTGGACCCAAGAGATACCCTTCCCATACTCATTGAAGATGCTACTCACCGATCAGATGTGTCCAGATATTGAATGTCTCTGTGTGTAGTCGGAAAATGCTCAAGAAGCAGGCCTGAAAAGAGGGCAAGGGTGGACGATGGCCATTAAGCAGGAAGTCGTTGTCCTTCAGCCAGTCAGGTAGCAGTTCATATGGCAAAACAGACCATCGGCCTTCCCAGACCTGTAGAAAAAGAAAAACAAGCAATGCCATTATCATTTGCAGTGTGGGGGCACTAGGTATGTCTAGCCCAAATGGCACCTGGGCTTTCAGTCCTCTTTATATGCCAGAGAGCATGATTTATGTTTTGGCCTGTGGTTCACTCATCACATGCCCAGTGCTATGGTTTGAGGTTTGATCTCCAGTTCCTATTACATTCAAGAAGTCATGACCTGAGTCTTGGCCTCCAGTCCTCTTTCCATACAATTGCCATGACTTGGGTCGTGTCGTCTGGGCCTTTTATTACATTCCAGGGTTCCTAAGGCATGTGTTTCGGAATTCAGCCCTCATTACGCACCAGGGGGCCATACCCATTATATGCCAGAGATTATGACCTGGGTTTGGTCCTCTAGTTTACACATTGCATGCCAGGAGTCATAAACAGAGCACTGGCCTCTGGACTGCTAATTACATACCAGGACAATGGACCTGGATTTTGGGCCACCAGCTTTCATGCACACAAGCACCTTGACACCCAGTGCTCTTTAAATGCCAGACCATAGATAAAAACCTAGGTCTTGATTGTCAGCCACTGTCAGGTCTCGAGTTTTAGGTCCTACTTAGTTCAGGTTACTTTTAGGATTAGTTTTATTTTAGTTCTAATTCTGGGTGATTTATGTTAGGTTGAAAGCATTCAGTAATCATATAGCCCTAACCTTATTTACTGTTACAGAAAGAGAGTGGTTTCCCAATCCCTCGTGGTGGAGGTGAGACTGAACAGTGATTGGTCGAGAGGTGATCTTCAGGATGATTCTACAGGCATTCTAGACTGCCTTTCATTGCCCCTACCCTGTCAGGAAGGTCCCATTTTAGTTAAGATCCAGATTAGGCACTTAGTGAAATCTTCCCAAATTAATTACTCTTGAAACTCTCTGGAAGAAGCTCAGCACGACGTGGGACACGTAAACCAGAACCTATGGTGGCAGCGCAGCGTATCCTTGGATGTGAAAAGTTTGTTTAAAAAGACTTTGAATCTTGACTTACTTTTTTGAAGGAACTATATTTGACCTTTTAGTTATTTAGTTAGGTATTTAGGATTCAGTTTCATTAGTTTCCTGGTATTGCGCAGGAGCGCTTCAAGTAACTGTCAAAGTCCATTGAGAAAGTGTTTATTTTCATTGGTAAGTTATTGTTGTGGCGCATACGCGCAAAAACTGTTTTGAGACACTGTACCAATTTCGTCACCTGCAGTAGTCAATTGAGACCCAGGGGGTGTTTTCGCTTCGTGAACAATCAATGGTATAGTTGGAAAACCTTTCCCAAAAGACTTTTTTAGTGCACAAGTAACTGAAGAAATGTTCGTAGTGTCGACATAGACTCCATTGCGCATGCACTTCACTGGGAACGTCATTTTGAAGTACTGGACAATTGCGCAGAGTTGTGCCTAATGTAGTTCAGTGTTTTCCTGCAATTCAGTGCCTGTATGTGAGTAGCGTTGGCAATCGCGCTTGCGCAGTTCGCATTGGCGATTGTGTAACGCTCCAAATATTTACGAAAGGAGTTCAGCATTAACAATCGCGCATGCGCAGCATGCAAGAAGGCTTGTCTAATGCTTTAAAAAAAACGAAAGGAGTTTATTATGTGGCAGAAGCATTAAAAGGAAAGAAATTAGTTGTAATTCATCTGAAAATAAAGGAATTAACTGAAAACAATTTCCTTTAGAAAGACACTCATATAAAAATTAGTGTAACCATTTAAAAAACAGATTCTTGGAATAAAACTACGAATTGAAGATGGATCAGTTTATTAGTAGTCAAGACAACAAAGCCAGCAACTAAGATATAAAATCCTCTCAGCTCTTAGCAGAGGATAAATAGGTATGGTTCTCATTGTAAGAAGAGAAGGAAAAAATGTAATTTGTGATAAATGTATTTGAACAAGTTATAATAGTGATGTTCTTTCATTCCCTCTGCAGATGTCCATTTCATGAGAAGAAGGGAATCTGTTTGTTATTTGCTCCACTTCCCCTTTCCCCTGAGGGTGTTTGAGCTTCAGCTGTGCAGTGTTTACTTCAGCTGTTGGTCGGAAATCTAGAGGGGTCTGTGGGGTTCAGAAGCTCCTGCGGACCGAAGCATCAGGGCCGGACAGAAAGAAAGGCCAATTTTAGTCTGCCTGAGCTGTTGAATCTTGCAGTTAGAAAACTTTGGAGCACTTGGGAGAAATAATTCAGGAGTTGCGGGAGGAGCTTAGAATAGCCCATCACGAGAATATAAAATTAAGTAAGAAGGTGGATGAGTTGGGGGAAAAATGACACAAATTCAAGGTTCTCTGGGAATACAACAGTCCTTAGAGGCAGGAGATGTTGGGATTGGAACACAGCTCCCAGTTTTGGTTAGGCGAGATGTGGATATAGGAGGAGGAGCAGTAGGTGGGCAGGGATTTATCAAGTTCCTGTGCCACTTCCACCTCCAGAACGCTTTGGCAGGGATCAGAAAACATTCCAAAACTTTTTGACTCAATGTGAGTAGCATTTCCTTTGCAGGCCTAAGGGTTTCCCTACAGAGGCAGCAAAAGTAGCTTTTGTATTGTCTTATTTAACAGGGGAGGCAGCAACATGGTTGGTTTTGTTGGTTTCACAGGAGAATCCCATTTTGAAACATTTTGTTCAATTTATAGAAAATCAATCTGCAAAAACTGGGACCATCAAAATGTACTCTTCCTTAAGTCAGCCAAAACATGACCTCCTAGACAATTCATTGGTCCCTGTTTTTTGCAGATTTGCTTGGACAGTTTCGGAAGGATTGCCATATTTTGAATCAAATTTGTTTCTTCCCAATGAAGCTCATTGAGAAGAAATTCTTAGAGAATGTCACAATTCTGTTTTGGTAGGACATCCAGGTTTTCGGAAAACATTGGAACTAGTACAAAGAAGTCTCTGGTGGGATAACATGAGGGAAGACACGTTAGAGTTTGTGAAGACTTGTGAAACATGTGCTAAAGCTAAAGCTGCTGTGGGAAACCGTGCTAGTTTATTAGAACCTTTACTGATACCCCCAAGGCCATGGCATACTGTTTCGTTAGATTTTTTTGTGGATTTATATACTGATCAAGGATGTTCAACAATATTGGTTGTAGTGGATTGTTTTTTTAAGTAAGGTCACATTATACCTTTTAAGGGAGAAATTACAGCTTCTACGTTGGCTCAAATGTTTCTTCAAGTAATAGTTTGTTTGCATGAGTTACTAAGTCAAATCATTTCCGATAGAGGTCCATGTCAGAATTGTCTTCAGGGAATGATTATGTATATTAAGGTAGGTCTGGTGTGTGGGTTAATTAGTTTTGGGAGTGAATTTAGGAGAATATGTTGTGGTGTCATGTTTTTTGTGAAGGTTTCCTTAACTTCAGTTTAGTGTACTGATATGAACCCAAGCCAAGGTGGAGGACAAAGTCAGTTAGCTGATTGGCTGGGAATTCCTTTTGTTTGGTGGAAGGGAATTCCAACTGCCTTTCATTGTTTTTAAACAGCTGAGCAGGTCTGGCGTTTCAGGTTCGCCAGTGTTTTGGGCCTTCATCTGTGTATCGACAGGAACAGGAGTTTGCAGAAGCAATAATTATTCCAGCACTGTTAAAAACTGGTAGCTGGTTTCACAGGAAGCAGTGAATGAAGCATTATTTAAGATAAGTCACATAAGTCTGATATTTTATTTGTGAAGTACAAGTGTTTTAACTATTGGCTGAGCGTGTTGGTTAAAACTAAGTTTCAAGACAATCCGTTTTAAAATAACTATTTGTTCCGCATGTACATAATAAGGTTTATTGTGCTTTTTATATTGCGCATCTAATCTTAACTGTGAACGTGCGAGCCTCGACTCAATTGAAGACAGTTCTCGGCTGCTCGTGCTTACGGAGACTCACTGGGAATTAATTATAGAAGTTGTTTTCTTTTTCTCAAAAAAATCGCTGCACATTAAAGCGTGTTGGTAACGCTCGCACGCGGTAAGACACAGCCGTTTTTGTTTATTTAGTTGACAGCTGTGAATAAGTAACAGCTATCAGCGGCTAGCAGGCATACACGGATCCTGTTTTATTAATCAGGTTTGCGTTGCCGCCCGCGCCTCATGCATGCGGCAAGTCTTTTGAATGTCAGCAGTGGTTTGAACATTCTAATTTCCTTTATTAACTCACAAAGTCAACAAGGAAAGGATTCACAGGCCAACTTAATTGCGCAGTGACTGATTCCTTAATCCATGGAGACAGGAGTGTGGTTAAACATTTGTTCATCTGCATGGAAAGCAATCCAAACTAACATTCATTTGTGTTTCCTATGCTTCTTCTCCATGTTATTCTTTGTTGTTGCATAAATCTGCTGACAGTTTAAAGAATTGAACCTTTTCAGGTACTGCTTCTAAGAAAACACTGTACATTCAAGTATCTGACAAACAGGATAATTCTGAACAAGGAAATAACTGAAGAAACAAATTTAGTTTCAAGATGGTGAGACTATGGGCCTCATTACGACCCTGTCGCTCACAACATGAAGGGTGCCGGTACGGGACCGGCACCCTTCATTATGTGAGCGCTGATTCCGAGGTTCCTTTTGCAGGACCCGGACTAGACATCTGGTAAAACCAGATGTCCATTGCGGGTTCCGCTAGGGGAAGAGGGAGGTAATAAAGGGCCATTTGTAATGTGCCCGTTATTACCTCCCTTCCCATTCCCATTGAGCCCTATGGGGGCTCAAATGGGAATGGGGAATGGTTCCTTCAAGGAGGAATAACCGGGTCCCCCAATGTTGGAATGACCCGGTTATTCCTCATTGAGGGAACCCGGTAATGGAGCCCGGTTTGGAGGTAGCCATGGCTACCTCCAAACTCGTAATGAGGCCCTGTGTAGTGTGTTTCTTCAAACAAAAGCTAATGTTCATCCTCTGAGCATTCTGCAGAGGATGAACAGGGATGCAGTAATAGTGGTCAAATCTTGTGGGAAATGCAATAATTAACTATTCCCATGTTGCCATAACCTGTGTTTTCCTCCTATGCTGCAGATCATCTTGAGGGTCCGTAGGTCCGGAAGGTGTCTGTTCTTTGTTATTTTCTCCATTCCCCCTTACCCTTGAGGGTGTGATATACTTAGCTGTGGAAACAAGAGTTGAGTGTTTCACATCTTTGAGGGTCTGGTGGGTTCAGCAGCTTCCGCACATCAACGGCCAAGGCGCAGCGTGACAAGTCCACAATTTGTGTCAAGATTTTGGAGGGAGTTTTGTAAAAGTCTAGGTATGGAAGTTAAGTTGAGATCAGGCTATCACCCAGAAAGTAATGGGCAAGTGGAAAGGATAAATCAGGAGTTTGAGAAGTATTTACAATGTTTTTGGTGTGAAGGTTGAGGTTGGATAGAACTATTATGGATGGCAGAGTTTGCGTGTAATAATTCTAAGAAAGATTAAACATCTATCTCTCCTTTTTTTGCTGTAGAGGTTTTCATCCTTGGTTTCTTGGAGAGGTTGAGAGAGATGCAAGTATTAATCCTGCTGTGGAAAAAAGATTATTGATTCTTAGGGAAGGCTGGGCAAAGGCGATCCAAGTTTTGCAAAACAGTAAGATTAGTTATAAGAAATTTGCACATAGTAAATGGAAAGCTAGTCCTAAATATTTGGAGGGGGATCTAGTTTGGCTATCCACTAAGTATTTCAGGAGGAACACATTATGTCCACAATGTGTGGGTCATTTGAGATTGAAAAGGTAATTGGTCCGGTATCAGTCAAGCTTAAGTTGCCTCTGAGTCTAAAAGTTCATGCAGTGTTTCACATCCGTTTGCTAAAACCTGTAGTCCTGGGTACCAGGTTAAATTCTTTTCCTCAACCAGTCTTTCTTGAATATGATACTGAAGAATTTGAGGTCAAAGCAATTTTAGATTCAAGAAAGTCTAGAGGAAAATTACAATATCTCATTGAGTGGGAAGGTTTTGATCCTGAAGAGCGAACTTGGGAATTGGCGTTGAATGTTCATGCTAAAACATTAGTGACCAGGTTCCATAGAATTTAACAAATGATCAGGGTGAGAGATCACACATATGGTTCTATGTTGTACTATCCCACACTTCTAGATTCAATAACAACTGTACTGGATCTGTTAACACCACCAGTTGGTGGTCACTTTCTTATTTATTGTGTACAATAATTACTTAATTCTTTATGCATTTAGCAAAACAGACCCAAACCAAACAAAACAGACATTTCTTACAATAGAGACAATGTGGTAATACCACTGTGTACCATCCGATTCAATTAAACGGATTAAACTCAACAACAATGCACATGTTCTATCATTCATGACCCAATGTTGACAAATGAATGTGTGCTCTCCAGGGACAAATTGCGACACTGGAGTATCAAACAGTGTACAATGTGACATCAAATACAGAACATCAAAACATAAAAGTCAACATTATAATGTTTCGGCCAAGTGTAGCTATTTCTTGAAGCTTTTGGTAGGGATGGCCTTCTTCAGGACAGGGGAGAAGTGTTCCCGAAGTCCGTGGGGTATCTGTCAAGGGACAATGACAGAGGGGAGTTTGGGTTAGAGCCGAGTGTGACCTCAGGGATAAACTATTTACACAACTTAAAATCCACCTAGGATATTCTAATGAATTAAAAACACTGTCCCCGAAGGGATGCTGATCGACCGCCTACTGTCATGCGCGTCTGCTGAGGTAAGTGTTTGTGAAGTGCTCCCTCTATAATTGATGAGGGCTGTATTCGCATTCAAACTCCAAGCCCAAATGGTGGATGTTTGACTAATCCTCTTTCTATCTGTAAATTCAGAAAAATAAATAGAAAGAGGGGATAGACCCCTGTCAGGCTATGCGTGTGAGATGCTCATTAGACTCTGACTGTTATCCGAATGGAGTCTTACCTCCAAAGCATGTCACTGTGCAATTCCGACCTGCAGTCACGTTGACTGTCTGAGCGTATGTAGTTCACTGTTAGTACTGTGTTCTGTAAGGGCAAAGCACATGGGAGAGCATTGTCATTGAAAACTCTCCACGTTAGTGTCTAAAATGATCTGTGGGTGACAAATAATCCCTGCGGTGCCAAGAAGGATACATCGCCAGGGTGTGCCTTAGTTAAAGACTCTGTGAGCTACTCCTGTTTACTAACGTGATGAGTATAGCTGTTATCCTGTGCACCCCCCTGTGGAAGCAGCCTCGGCTAGCATATAGGTGGATGGCTACTGCCGAGTATCGGTGGTGCCTCAAGTGATAGAGGGTCCCTGTAGGCAGACGAGGTTTGTGCAGTGAACGAAGGCAAGGGGCTGTGGAATTGGCAACATTAACTTACTCATTCAGAGCCGAAGTGAATCATGCTGTTGTGTGAGGCACTGCAGCGGGCGTGTTGCCTAGGGAAACACTAGACGAATGGAGCTGGGAAAATGAAACTAACTACGTCTCACAGTGGTCCCGCCCTCGCAGCTCACATCCAATCCGTGGCCGCCACATTGGCCAATGCGGGGATGCGTGTGCACGAGGCTCGGATTTCATTAGTTGCCTCTGAACGCTGGAAAAACTGGGCAGGTCGCAAATCCTGTACAGAGAGCTACGTGACTCCAAGGGTGCGCGTCTGAGGACAGACATACTACTATAGTCATATATTATCATGCACGGTCTGGCCGCTGTGTCAGCAGTGTCTCTCTGGTTCAAATCATGCTGCATTCACCTCATACTTCTGTCAACGACAGAGTATGCCAATCCAAACGGTATCTACTTCACAGCATCAGAGTGTGGCAGAAACATTTTTTACAAAAAAGAGGCCCAATGAATATTCATTCATGAGAAATGCAATATTTTTTTGTAAACAACTGAGTATGCAAACCCAGTCCGATGCTATTTCATTTCGTAGGCAACGTATTTTGGACAACCGAGACATTTTTCAGCTGCTCCTGGAAAGTCACAACTGCCTATCCAACATTCATCAATTGTGGAAAACATTTTACAGTGCCCATGGAATATTAATTCATAACAAATGCAACACTATTTATGGAGACATTTTTCGGGTGCTCATGGAAATTCACAGATGCCTCCCAACATTAATCAATGGCGGAAACATTTTACAACGCCCAAGGAATATCAATTCATGACAATTGTAACACTTCTTATGAAAAACGAGTGTGTAAACTCAGTCCGTTCCCATTTTATTTAGTGGTCAACATGTCTTGGAGAGACAGAGACTTTTTTCTGGTGCTCATGGAAAATCGAAAAGTACCTGCCCACCATTAATCACTGCAGTGAGAATCTGGCATGGTTCTTTGTTTGTGCCTTGCATTGGATGTGTATATGGGCATACTCCACTTTGTGTGACCCACTTGCAAAATCTTAGGATCTACCGCACAGTTGCTAAAATATATCCATGCTTGTTATGCAACATGATCAAAAAGGGGCGCCAAAACCTTGAGTGCCAATCATCTTGATAGCCCACTTTCCTGATCCAGGGATGTTGTGTTGGTGGCACAAGTCCCGTGTGCTTGTCAAGATGCATATGGGTGACAATTGGCTGGGGTCCTGTTATACATGTCTGAAGACTGTGTGTTGGTGACCGGGGTTGCCTCTGCATCCAGTGTGGCGATCCAGGCCTACCTGTTAGTTCCAGAAATGCTTCCATTCGACTGTGAAGTTTAGTACATTCTTCACTGTGTCCAGTCTGTGTACCCACTGCTGTTACAGTTTGGTGAGGGATAAGTTGATATCGCCTCCTCTTTTTTGTGGGGTCAACTGTTGTATAATGGTCCAATTGAGATCCTCATTCATGTGTCCCAATTTAGAAAAATGATCGACCACTGGTTTATCTGCAACCCTGTTTTTGATACACGATCTGTGCTCGCATATCCGTTGTTTAGTGGGTCTGATGGTTTTGCCAATGTATATGAGATCGCAGGGGCATCTGATGACATAGACTACAAATTTGCTTTCACAATTCGTGTGGCTTTTCAATGTCCAGTGGAAGTCTTTATATGTGAATGTTTTACTTGATTTGGTGTATATACATGCCACACACTGGCCACATCTGAAATGGCCCACAACTGGTGGCAGATTCCATAACGTGTTCTCCACTTTGTTGGGTTCGATGAATGTGTGCACCAGGGTATCCCTCTGATTTTTATTTTTCTTAAAAGCAAACATTGGTTCTCCGTCCAACGAACCCTTGTTCTTGATGAGATACCAGTATTTGTTGATGGATGCTTTTGTGAGGTTGCTGAGAGGGTTATATGTCGGTATGCATAATGTCCGATTAATTGGATTCTTCACTTTGGTGGTGAGGCATATTTCTCGGTCCGTGTTTGCAGCTCTCTTCTTTGCCATCTTAATTGATTTCTTGAGGTAACCTCTCTCGGTGAGCCGGGTTTGTAATTGCTTGGCATGTAGTTCGTATTTATCTCTTTCTGTGCAGTTTCTTCGGATGCAGAGAAATTGGCCATGTGGTAGCTTATATTTTAGTCCTTCCGGGTGGTAGCTGGAAAAATGCAGGAGACTATTCCTGTCTGTAGGTTTTCTGAACAGTTTGGTTTTGAGATTGTTCCCGGACTGGTAAATGTGTAGGTCTAGAAAGTCTATTGTTTGGTAATGTCATGTCACGCGGGAGACTGGGGTCTGCCGCTCCCATTTCCTCCTGGCGAGTCTACCCGCGCGTTCGCGTCTGGGGACTCGCCGGGAGGGGAGCAACGGATTACAGGGCCGGCGGCCTTCGGCGCATGCGCGGAGGTCCTCTCTCTCGGTTCCGCGCATGCGCCGTGGGGGCTTGCCTTCCAAGCCTCGTTCTGGGTTCGCCGGCGCCCGGAAACGGAACGGTTTGCGTTCCAGGCCTCTCGGGCGCCGGCGGCCCATAAAAGAGGCCGCTAGTCAAAGCTGCCCGCGTCTCAACGCGGTTTGCTTCGCTTTCCTCGTTGTTCCTGCCCAGCCTTACCTGTGGCCTGTCCTGGGCCTACCTGCCTCCAGCCTTACCTGTGGCCTGTCCTGGGCCTACCTGCCTCCAGCCTTACCTGTGGCCTGTCCTGGGCCTACCTGCCTCCAGCCTTACCTGTGGCCTGTCCTGGGCCTACCTGCTTGCCTCCAGCCTTACCTGTGGCCTGTCCTGGGCCTGCCTGCCTCCAGCCTTACCTGTGGCCTGTCCTGGGCCTGCCTGCCTCCAGCCTTACCTGTGGCCTGTCCTGGGCCTGCCTGCCTCCAGTCCTTACCTGTGGCCTGCCCTGGGCCAGCCTGACTCCAGTTCTTATCCGGGTCCTGTCCTGGGCCTGCCTGCCTTCAATCCTCACCTGGGTTCGGCCCTGGGCCAGCCAGCCTCCAGCTACTACCTAGGTTTTGCCCTGGGTCAGTCTTCCCTCAGCCCATTCCGGAGTTCTGTCCTGAGTCATCATTGTGTAGAGGGGACTTATCCCACACTAGCCTGCATTCCCCCTGTTCCATCTTGGGCACGTTCCTACAGTTCTCTAATTGGCCAGACAACTAGTTCCAACTGTCCTCACTCTTTCCTGTCTTGCCTGACTCCGAATCTCATCCTGTGTACCATTGGAACTATCTGCACCAGCCAAGCTCCTTTGCCTACTACGAATACCTTTCTGCTACACTGGTCTATCTATCAACTGTCGCTGCACTGAGGTTCTTGGAAGATTCATGGTCTGGACAACAAGCTCTACCTGGACTATGGTTCACTCCATCTGAGCCTACATCCTCTTGTCACGCTTACCTGGGAGAGTGCCTTTGTGACATTGGGGGTTGGTCCATCCTTCACCCAGTTCCTCATTTGGGTGGTGGAGAGGCTGATTCCTCGTGCCGCTATCTCATCAGTTCCTGGACTCCAGACTGGCGACCTCTGCGAGACCAACCACCAAGACTACAGGTACGCGGTCCTCTCGGGCCAATCAGCTTGACAGATTGAGACGCCTTCCTCCTGATTCAGAGATGGATGAATCGCAGGACATGAGGAACGAGTTGCTAGCGCACAGGGCCGAGATGACCGCCCTGCGTCAGGAGAATCAAACATTACGACAAATGATAACGCAAGGAGCACCTAGTACCTCTCAAGGAGAGGGATCATTGGCTCATACAACACCCATCAAATTCGACGGAGACCCTAGACGGGTGGCGGAGTTTTGTAACCACTGCAGAATACACTTTCTCTTCAGGTCTACCTACTTCAACACTGATAGGGCCAAGATTGGTTACATCTTGGGGAACCTAACTGGGAACGCATTAGCTTGGGTAATTCCGTTTGTGGTTACGAACAGTCCTATTTTGAATGACTTTGCTGCCTTTGAAAAGGCCTTTCTTGAGGTATTTCAGACGCCGAACCTGGCCTCCGTTGCACAGAATCAATTGATGGACTACAAACAGGGAAGCAATGACGTCATCACCTACATCAGCCGTTTCCGACTTTTGGCTACTGACTCCCAGTGGCCCGAAATTACACAGAAGACACTGTTTCGTCGAGGCCTGAGAGAGGAGTACAAGGATGAGTTACTTCACATCCCTGAACCAGAGAGCCTTCAACTCTTGATCGATCAAGTACTCCGTATTGACCAAAGGCTAGCCGAACGAAAGGCTGAGAGACGTCGGCTTGACAGAAGCGGTCCCCGGACAACCAACACACCTGCTGGTTCGTTTGGGTCGACCGAGTCCGGACCTGAGCCCATGCAAGTAGGAGCCATGAGGGGACCTTTGACGGAAGAAGAGAAGAAACGAAGGAGGTCTTTGCGTTTGTGTCTTTACTGTGGAGCAGCTGGACATTATTTGGGTACGTGTCCTTTGCGTCCGCAGAAGAAGAAGTCGGGAAACTAGGAGACCTGTCGTATACAGGAAGGGCAACGACAGGTCCCATTCCTTCCTCAGACCCTTCTGTTATTTGTTCTATACGTCTGCCCATGCAACCAGCGGTACTACAGACCCTGAAGGTCCGAATTAAACTACCAGACAAGAACCTGGAAGTATCCGGTCTACTGGACTGTGGGGCTTCCGGCAATTACATCGACGAAACGTTCGTCACCAGACATAAGATACCACTCGTTTCCAGACACACGCCTCTGTCGGTGGAGCTTATTGATGGTACTCCCTTGTCTTCTGGACCCGTTAGTCAGTTCACAGTTGGACTGGCCCTTCTGATTGCTGATCATTACGAGGAACTAGCCTTTGAGGTTATCAAGTCACCGAACTACAAGATGGTTTTGGGATTACCTTGGTTGCAACACCACAATCCTTTGATAGACTGGAGAACCCAGACCTTGACCTTTTCATCCGAACGGTGTGCTCAAGAATGCAAGCTACCCGTTCCCACCAGGACCGTCTCGACTTCTCTAATAACGGACAGCAATGGGGTTCATCTATGTTCCACGTCTCTGGTCCCACAGGAATATTCCGAATTCAAACATGTGTTTTCTGAACCTGGCAACATACCCCTTCCTCCACACCGTTCTTTTGATTGCTCCATTGACCTGCTACCGGACCACGTTATTCCCCATGGGAAACTATATGCTTTGACACGTGACGAGAAGCTAGTTCTTCAGGAGTATTTGTCGGAGAGTCTAGAAAAGGGGTACATTGTGCCATCGAAATCGCCTGCAGGATTCCCCGCTGTTTTTCAACGATTCATGGACTACATCTTTGGTGACCTGTTAGGGTTATCCGTTTGGGTTTATCTGGACGACATATTGATATTCTCTAAATCCTTAGACGAGCATGTGGAACATGTTCGTGAGGTCCTTCATCGGCTGTCCGTCAATAACCTGTTCGCCAAAGCGGAGAAATGTAGCTTTCACCAACCCAGCATTGAATTCTTGGGATTTGTTATCAATCAAGAAGGCATTGGGATGGATCCCAAGAAGGTGCGAGCCATACAAGAATGGAGACATCCACACGATATCAAGGCTCTCCAACGCTTCCTGGGATTCGCAAACTTTTACAGGCGCTTTATCCCACAGTTCTCACAGATCTCGGCGCCCCTCACCAGGCTAACCAGCAGCAAGATCACGTTCGAATGGGATCTCGTGGCTTCCCGGGCTTTCGACGTATTGAAGTCGGCCTTTATGGCTGCCCCGATCCTGCGCCATCCCCAGGAAGAGTTGCCTTACATAGTGGAGGCCGATGCTTCCAGCTTTGCTGTAGGGGCAGTCCTTCTTCAGAAAGATCCTATCACGTTGGTAGAACATCCAGTAGCCTATTATTCTCGCAAGTTGAGTCCCAGCGAACGAAACTACGCGGTGATTGAAAGGGAACTGTTAGCCATCAAGACCGCATTCGAGGAATGGAGACATTTTCTCCTCGGAGCACGCTTTTCTGTGGAGGTGCGGACAGACCATCGCAATCTGCAATATCTTCGCTCTCTGCAATGTCGGACTCCTCGTCAAGCCCGGTGGGCCTTCTTCTTCTCTCCGTTTGAGTTCCATGTTACTTATATCCCGGGAACCTCCAATACGAAAGCGGATGCGCTTTCCAGGTCCCTGGAAAACGTAGATGGGACGCCCTGTCCAGAACAGCCACTGATTTCTCCTCGCCATTTTCTGCTGGCCTTGTCCTCTCACCTTAAGTCCATCGCGGAAGCCACTCGGTCGGATCCAGAAAGAACGTCCCTTCTTAGTCGGCAACTAGTATCAGAACGAGACGGACTGTTGTTTTTTCAAAGAAGACTCTACATACCCAGAGGAGCCATTAGAAGGGGCATTCTACACGGATTCCATGATTCACCCATAGGAGGACATCGCGGGGTCAGAGCCACTCGAGAGTTGATATCCCGACAGTTCTGGTGGCCTGGTTGGGCGACCGAGGTCCAGAAGTACATTGACAGCTGTCCAATATGTGCCCAGTGCAAGGTTCCCAGAAGACGACCATTGGGTTTGTTAATGCCCACCGAAGTGGCTCCCTATCCATGGCATACCATCGCCACCGATTTCATTGTGGATTTGCCTCCATCTGAAGGGTACACCTGTATAATGGTGGTTGTGGACAGCTTCACCAAACTGGCCCATTTCATCCCATTCCGGAAAATCCCTACAGCTACTCAAATGGCTTCAGCGTTTCTGCACGACATCTACCGGTTGCACGGCCTACCGGAGAAAATCATATCGGATAGAGGTACCCAGTTCCTTTCATCATTTTGGAGACAGGTGTGTGGTCATCTGGGAATACATAGAGCTCTAAGCTCAGGCTATCACCCACAGACAAATGGGCTAACCGAAAGGACCAATCAGACTTTGGAGGGGTACCTCCGCTGTTTTGCCAATGCCACACAGTCTAATTGGAAAGGTGGGCTAGATCTGGCCGAAGTATCCTACAACAACACTGTTCATGCCTCCATTGGAGTCAGCCCATTCTTCTGTTCCACTGGTCTACATCCTCGGTTAATGCCTTTTCAACCAGTTCCGTCTAGTACTGTTCCCTCTGCTGATGGTCTGGTCTTACACATCCGGGAACAGCAAGAACTTGCACACAAGATCTTAAGTGAAGCCAAGGATCGGATGAAGAGACAGGCAGACAGGAAGAGGAGTGCAGAACCTAATTTCCAGGAGGGCGACAAGGTGTGGTTGTCCTCAAAGAACCTGCCTCTCCGCAATCTGCCCGTCAAACTGGCCCCTCGATATTTGGGACCCTTTGTTATCACCAAACGGTTGTCCTCTGTAGCCTTCCGTCTTCACCTACCCTCTTCCTGGCGTGTACATCCCGTTTTTCACGTGTCCCTGTTAAAACCCTATGTGGTCGATGATTATGGCCGCACCTCTCCTCGTCCGGCCTCTGTTTTGGTACAGGGGGGCCCTGAGTTTGAGGTACACGAGATCTGTGATGCCCGGTACCGTAGAGGGGTGCTCCACTATTTGGTTGACTGGAAGGGGTACCCGGCCTGTGATCGTACCTGGGAACCGCGCCAGCACGTGCATGCTCCCCGGCTGATACGTGAGTTCTACGTACGGTTTCCCTGGAAGCCTGGGGCCCCGGGTCTTCCTGGGAGGGGGCATAGTGTCATGTCACGCGGGAGACTGGGGTCTGCCGCTCCCATTTCCTCCTGGCGAGTCTACCCGCGCGTTCGCGTCTGGGGACTCGCCGGGAGGGGAGCAACGGATTACAGGGCCGGCGGCCTTCGGCGCATGCGCGGAGGTCCTCTCTCTCGGTTCCGCGCATGCGCCGTGGGGGCTTGCCTTCCAAGCCTCGTTCTGGGTTCGCCGGCGCCCGGAAACGGAACGGTTTGCGTTCCAGGCCTCTCGGGCGCCGGCGGCCCATAAAAGAGGCCGCTAGTCAAAGCTGCCCGCGTCTCAACGCGGTTTGCTTCGCTTTCCTCGTTGTTCCTGCCCAGCCTTACCTGTGGCCTGTCCTGGGCCTACCTGCCTCCAGCCTTACCTGTGGCCTGTCCTGGGCCTACCTGCCTCCAGCCTTACCTGTGGCCTGTCCTGGGCCTACCTGCCTCCAGCCTTACCTGTGGCCTGTCCTGGGCCTACCTGCTTGCCTCCAGCCTTACCTGTGGCCTGTCCTGGGCCTGCCTGCCTCCAGCCTTACCTGTGGCCTGTCCTGGGCCTGCCTGCCTCCAGCCTTACCTGTGGCCTGTCCTGGGCCTGCCTGCCTCCAGTCCTTACCTGTGGCCTGCCCTGGGCCAGCCTGACTCCAGTTCTTATCCGGGTCCTGTCCTGGGCCTGCCTGCCTTCAATCCTCACCTGGGTTCGGCCCTGGGCCAGCCAGCCTCCAGCTACTACCTAGGTTTTGCCCTGGGTCAGTCTTCCCTCAGCCCATTCCGGAGTTCTGTCCTGAGTCATCATTGTGTAGAGGGGACTTATCCCACACTAGCCTGCATTCCCCCTGTTCCATCTTGGGCACGTTCCTACAGTTCTCTAATTGGCCAGACAACTAGTTCCAACTGTCCTCACTCTTTCCTGTCTTGCCTGACTCCGAATCTCATCCTGTGTACCATTGGAACTATCTGCACCAGCCAAGCTCCTTTGCCTACTACGAATACCTTTCTGCTACACTGGTCTATCTATCAACTGTCGCTGCACTGAGGTTCTTGGAAGATTCATGGTCTGGACAACAAGCTCTACCTGGACTATGGTTCACTCCATCTGAGCCTACATCCTCTTGTCACGCTTACCTGGGAGAGTGCCTTTGTGACATTGGGGGTTGGTCCATCCTTCACCCAGTTCCTCATTTGGGTGGTGGAGAGGCTGATTCCTCGTGCCGCTATCTCATCAGTTCCTGGACTCCAGACTGGCGACCTCTGCGAGACCAACCACCAAGACTACAGGTACGCGGTCCTCTCGGGCCAATCAGCTTGACAGGTAATCCCATTCTATGGTGACTCTTATGTGATCGTTACACTTGTTGAGCCATTCGTGGAAGGCTAATAGATCTTCTTTCGTTCCTTCCCAGATCAAGAGCATGTCATCTATGTAACGTCGCCATAGTTTGACATTTCGTTTGTAGGGGTTGTTGGCACTGTAGACATGGTCATCTTCATATTGGGCCATATACAAATTTGCCACGTCCGGGGCGAAGGTTGCGCCAATACTCACTCCCTTGATTTGCTGGTAAATTTGTTTCTCAAACAGGAAGAAATTCTCTGACATTGCTAAGCGAATACATTCCAAAATGAAATTCGTTGGAGTTGTTATGGTGTCACTTCTTTTGTTGAGGCATGTTTTCAATGCTTCTAGGCCTTCTTGTTGGGGGATGGTGGTATACAAAGACTCCACACCCATGATGATCAGGATGCAATTGGATGTGAGAATCACTGATTGTGTTGTCTTGATGGCATCTGTCGTGTCTTTTATATACGCACTCATCTTAAGACGTAGTCCGTGTATAGCGATAGTGGTTCTAACAGTGAATCGCATGCCAACACAATTGGTCTCCCCGGCGGTCTGGTAGCATGTTTGTGCATTTTGGGTAAGGTATAGAATGTGGGGTTCTTGGAATGTGTTTTGTTGAGAAATTTGTGTTCGTCCTCACAAATCCAGCCTTCCTCTTCTGCATGTTTTGTGAGGCTCATGATCTTCTCTTGTATCCTCATTGTGGGGTCTCTGTTTAGTTTCCTATATGCTATGGCATCTGTCAATAGTCGTAAACATTCTGTGTTGTAGTTAGCAGTGTCCGTTACCACAATGCCCCCTCCTTTATCTGCTGGTTTTATGTGTCCGTTACCACAATGCCCCCTCCTTTATCTGCTGGTTTTATGGTGATGGATAGATCTGTACTGAGTTCTCTCATGGCCTGTCTTTCTTCCTGGTTGAGATTTTCTCTGTAATAGTTATTTCTGTACAGTCCTTCCGATACTGTTTTCATCACTAGTTTTTCAAACATATCAAACTCCACTGGAATGGTATTAGGAGTTGGCATGAATACAGACTTTGGTTTGAAACCTGTGGTGTTTTTCTGTCTTTTGTCTTGAGATTCATCAACGTCCCTTGAGGTCTTTTGGTTTTTCGGTACGTACATTTCGAAGAAATATTTGAATCTTTTTTTTTTTAGTACTGCCTCTGTTTGGAAAGGATCCGTTTTAGTAGAGGGAACAAACGAAAGGCCTTTTTCAATAAGGGCTTTATCTGAATACATCAGAATTCTGGAGGATAAGTTAAAGATTGGTACTTGTGGTGTCATTGGTGGTTGGAGTACCATTGGCGAGTATGCATGTATTGGCCTGATTGCTGTTGTTGCCTCCTCCTGGGCCGTCCCAGTTGCCCTCATCTCTGAAAAAAAGGGTGTTGTGGGGGAGGAACTGAGGGGGTACTTCCGCCTGCTACGTTGGGGTCGCTGCCACTAGGTGATCCTGAGCTACCTGAGAAATTGGCTGCTCTATTTCGTCTGTTGTAATTACTGTATTGTTGTTGTTGCAGGTCACTCTAGTAAGTATCCCTGCGGTAAGGGTATGTTTTCTCTTCCCCGGAGTTGCTTGGATCTTTCTTGCATTTTTGAATGTTTCTTTCTATTGTGAGTTGTTTGAATTTTGTCACTTCTTCTTCCAATTTTTCTAATTTCTTCTTAGCTTCTGCTATCGCGGTGTCTTCGACAAATTTCTTCTCTAATTCTGAAAGTTCCTCCCTCTGTTTTTTACACTCCTCCTCTGCTGTGTTGATGATTAGTATAATCCAGTCACGACTGCATTTATTGCCCACTTCACAAAAGTTGTTTTTGAATTTAGGATTGTCTGTGAAGACTCTCGCAATGTTTTTCACTTGTAATCCGTCGGGAATAATGCCAGCTTTCAGATATTCCAACATGAAAGTGCAGTGCATTTCAGTCCGGATACATTTTTTCTTTTTCTGGTGTATGGTATCTAAATCATCTTTGTTGGAGCCTTGTAGTAGGGATCCTCCTTGCGAGCCAAAGTATGAGGTGGTTCCTAAGAGTTTTTGAAAGTATTCATCCGTATATGATACTATATTGACTTTTTCCATCACTTATGATGTAACTATTGACGTGTTCAATTACTACCCCTCATTCGGGATTGGTTGATAGCCCTACAACCACGGGTTGTACTAGACAATGAACCAAAAAGGGCACCTGGCTAGGCCCTGATATACTATACTATATACTATATACTATATTTGGAGGGGGATCTAGTTTGGCTATCCACTAAGTATTTCAGGAGGAACACATTATGTCCACAATGTGTGGGTCATTTGAGATTGAAAAGGTAATTGGTCCGGGATCAGTCAAGCTTACGTTGCCTCTGAGTCTAAAAGTTCATGCAGTGTTTCACGTCTGTTTGCTAAAACCTGTAGTCCTGAGTACCAGTCCTCAACCAGTCTTTCTTGAATATGATACTGAAGAATTTGAGGTCAAAGCAATTTTAGATTCAAGAAAGTCCAGAGGAAAATTACAATATCTCATTGAGTGGGAAGGTTTTGGTCCTGAAGAGCGAACTTGGGAATTGGCGTCGAATGTTCATGCTAAAACATTAGTGACCAGGTTCCATAGAATTTAACAAATTATCAGGGTGAGAGATCACACATATGGTTCTATGTTGTACTATCCCACACTTCTAGATTCAATAACAACTTTACCGGATCTGTTGACACCACCAGTTGGTGGTCACTTCATTATTTATTGTGTACAATAATTACTTCATTAGTTATGCATTTAGCAAGACAGACGCAAACCAAACGGACATTTCTTCCAATATTGACAATGTGGTAATACCAATGTGTACCATCCGATTCAATTCAAAGGATTAAACTCAACAACAATGCACATGTTCTATCATTCGTGACCCAATGTTGACGAATGAACCCTCTCAGCAACCTCACAAAAACATCCATCAACAAATACTGGTACCTTATCAAGAACGAGGGTTCGTTGGACAAAAAACCAATGTTTGCTTTTTAGAAAAATAAAAATCTGAGGGATACCCTGGTGCACACATTCATCGAACCCAACAAAGTGGAGAACATGTTATGGAATCTACCACCAGTTGTGGGCCATTTCAGCTGTGGCCAGTGTGTAGCATGTAAATACACCAAATCAAGTAGAATATTCACATATAAAGACTTCCACTGGACATTGAACCCCACAGACTTCGGGAACACTTCTCCCCCGTCCTGAAGAAGGCCATCCCTATCAAAAGCTTCAAGAAATAGCTACACTTGGCTGAAACATTATAATGTCGACTTTTATGTTTTGATGTTCTGTATTTGATGTCACATTGTACACTGTTTGATACTCCAGTGTCACAATTTGTCCCTGGAGAGCACACTTTCATTTGTCAACATTGGGTCACGAATGATAGATCATGTGCCTTGTTGTTCAGTTTAATCCTTTGAATTGAATCGGATGGTACACAATGGTATTACCACATTGTCAATAGTGTAAAAATGTCTATTTGGTTTGGGTCTATCTTGCTAAATGTATAAAGAATGAAGTAATTATTGTACACAATAAATAATGAAGTGACCGCCAACTGGTGGTGTTAACAGATCCGGTACAGTTGTTATTGAATCTAGAAGTGTGGGATAGTACAAAATAGAACCATATGTGTGATCTCTCACCCTGATAATTTGTTAAATGTTATGAAGTACCCTCCTGGGTATATCAGGGTCTAGCCGGGCGCCCTTTTTGTTTCAGGTTCCATAGAAGAAATCCCATGAAACTAGGCCCTGAGGTCAGGGCTTAAAGAGGGGTTGTGTAAGGTTCTGAGTCTTAGGTCCTATTTAGTTCAGGTTTTATTTTAGTTCTAATTCTGGGGAATTTATCTTAGGTTGAAAGCATTCAGTAATCATTTAGGCTTAACCTAATTTACTATTACAGAAAGAGAGTGATTTCCCAGTCCATCATGGTGGTGGTGAGGCTGAGCAGTGATTGGTGGAGAGGTGATCTTCAGGCTTCTACAGGCATTCTAAACTGCCTTTCATTGTCCCTGCCCTGTCGGGAAGGTCCTTTTTTAGTTAAGATCTAGATTAGGGCCTCAGTGAAATCTTCTCAAGTGAATTACTCTTCAAACTCTCTGGAAGAAGCTCAGCACGACGCTGGACATGTAAACCACAGCTATTGGTGGGAGCGCAGCGTATCTTCTGATGTGAAAAGTTTGTTTGAAAAGACTTTGGCCCTCATTACGACCCTGGCGGAGAGGGGTTTACGCCAGCGTAATGCATGGCGTACCTCTCCGCCAGATTAGGACTTTCCGTAGCGCCATGGTGATTTTTACGCCCGGATTTTCCGGGCGGAAAAATCCATGGCGCTACGGGTCCCCTCGTTAATTACGCCACCGTATTCTACGGTGGCGTAATTAACGCCTTCCCCACTCCCATTATACCCTATGGGGCAAAAATGGGAATGGGGAAGGGTAAATGGGGATTGGGGACTTACCGCCCCGCCAAGGTCGGAATGGGGCGGTAAATCCGCCAACCCCCATGGCGGAGTTGGCAGCTCTGCGCCATGGTCCATGGTGCAAATTGCACCATGGACCTCCGCCAGGGTCGTAATGAGGGCCTTTGAATCTTAACTTACTTTTTTGAAGGAACTATAGTTGACGTTTTAGTTATTTAGTTAGGTATTTAGGATTCAGTTTCATTAGTTTCCTGGTATTGCGCAGGAGCGCTTCAAGTAACTCTCAAAGTCCATTGAGAAAGTGTTAATTTTCATTGGGAAGTTGTTGTCTGTAAGCGTGTGCGTGCAAAAACTGTTTTGAGACACTGTACCAATTTCGTCACCTGCAGTAGTCAATTGAAGCCTCAGGGGTTGTTTTCGCTTCGTGAACAATCAATGGTATATTCGGAAAACCTTTTCCGAAAGACTTTCCTAGTTCACAACTAATTGAAGAAATGTTCGTAGTGTCGACATAGACTCCATTGCGTATGCGCATCAATGGGAACGTTGTTTTGAAGTACTGTACAATTGCCTGACGTAGTTGAGTGTTTTCCTGCAATTCAATGCCGTATGTGAGTAGCGTTGGCAATCGCGCTTGCACAATTCGCATTGCCGTTTGCTTAATGCTCCAAAGATTTACGAAAGGAGTTCAGCGTTAACAATCATGCATGCACAGTATGCGAGGATGCTTGTCTAATGCTTTAAACAAAACTAAAGGGGTTTCTTACATGGCAGAAGCATTAAAAGGAAAGAAATGTAATTGTAATTCATCTCTAGAAAGAGACTCATATTAGAATTTGAGTAACCATTTAAAAAACAAGAAATCTTGGGTTAAAACTACTAATGGAAGACAGATCAGTTTATTAGTAGTCAAGACAACACAGCCAGCAACTAAGATATAAAATCCTCTCAGCTTTTAGCAGAGGATAAACATGTATGGTTCTCATTGTAGGAAGAGAAGGGAAAAATGTAATTTGTGATAAATGTATTAGAACAAGTTATAATAGTGTTGTTCTTTCATTCCCTCTGCAAATGTCCATTTCGTGAGAAGGGAATCTGTTGTTTGTCATTTTCTCCACTTCCCCTTTCCCCTGAGGGTGTTTGAGCTTCAGATGTACAGTGTTAACTTCAGTAGTTGGTGGGATATCTAGAGGGGTTTGTGGGGTTCAGCAGCTCCTGTGGACCGAACCATCAGGCCCAGACAGCCACATTTTGCACAAAAGGTGGCATGACTAGGAGTTCGGCCCTATTCCAATCTTTACATGCCAGCGGCATGACCTAAACTTTAATAAGTAGCTCTTAATGTTTTTCTGTCTATCTTTCCCCAAATTCTTGGGGACATGATGTGGCTTTTAGAGTGTCTTTATGTATGCATTGCCATGGTTATAATCTGGTGCGTGGCACTCAGCATTTACTGAACTTCAGTGGCCACTTGGGTTGTGCTCCTGCTACTGAATTTGTATGAATGTGTAATCCTTGATGTGGCCCAGCCAATGAATAAACAGGGACATGATCTATTTAAAAACAATCCCCTTGTTATAAGCACATCTCACTAACGTAAAGTATGGACAAATTCACAATATTTGGTATCCAACCTTTTGCAATAACACATTTAGTAAATGATTCTTTGTGACATAGAGATTCTGGTGTGTTAGTAAAAAAGGTGATTTCATATCCTGACAATTGTGTCAAAATGCCAACATTATAACATATACTTTATGTTAGTGAGATGCACTCATAACAGGATCTTTTTCAAATTTTACAATAAGGCCTTCGGTTGTGGGCCTCCCCTAAGTTGAGCAGCTCTCAAACAAAGAGACTTTAGAGGATCTATAAAGGACCAGTGGTGCTGCCTGGCATAATCTGACAACCACCATGGACATGATCTAGGTTTTGACAGGTAAACTCGCCAGACAATGTAATGGCTCTAAGTTATTGACTTGCGGACGTGCCATGGAATACCTAGGCATAAGACCTGTTTCTGACTTTTTTCCCTGCATGTCCAGGCCTACAACATAATCAATGGCCTGTTGCAGTGGCAATATATTCCAAGAGACATAATCTAGATCTTGACCTGTAGACCTGCCAAGAATTCCCAGGGGCAGTAGCCTTCTTAGACAGTGTTGCTGAGTTCCCTGGGATGTTACCTCAATTTTGACTGCTGAACAGCTCAGTGATGTCCCAGGGATAAACTACTTGGCATGCTGTCCCTGCATTACTTATACAAAAAAATCTCTTGTGGTAGGTGACATTCACCTTGAAGACAAACTCCTCCAGTTTTTCTTTAGAAGTCTGCTTCTTGAGTGGAACTGTCTTTGTTTTGAGGCCATCCTTCGAACATTCATCCTCATCATCATCTTCCTCATGCAGGGCCACCTCAGGCTCGTTGGTCATCATCAGATTACAGTTCTGAAACAAAACTCAAAAAAGGGGTGAGAAGTCTGAGGCAGCAAGGACTGCAATTATTCAACCCAACCACAATATTTACTAGAACAGCCAAGAGTACATTAGCCACAATGAGATCAAACAAGTCAAGCCAAGCATATTTTTCTTTCTGCCCGTCATCTTTAAGTGGATAGTTGTGATATTCACACTCTTCATGGTCCAGGAGGTTACCTGGGGGCAAACCAAGCACATATTTGGTGTCCAAATCTCCCACAAGGACAGCAAATGCACTGGTGCAGATGTTGGCAAAACTAGGCAAACTTAAGCTGTTCTGCAGAAATGACAATTGGTAGGCTGCTTTATAGACTCCCAGCTAAACACTGTGCGTCCAGAGTTAACTTTCAGAGACCAACCGCTTCTGAGGAGCTTTGTTTTCTAGTAGCACATTTCTCCCTTTAAACCTTGAGGTTTTACAGATAACCACATACTAACTGTCCCTCTAAGAAGATGACAGGCACTTAAGAATGACAACTTTCACCTGTGGTGTTTCGGTGAAACACATAACATGGCCAATGCATTTCATAGGTGTGTTGGTCAGATAGCAAAGTGAGTAGAGTGCTCGCTTTGACATCCGTGCAGCCGTCGCAGATCCCGGCAGGGACAAACTCAGCCTTTCATCTTTCCGAGGTCGATAAATGAGCACCCCACACCGTGGGTAATAATAAGGAGTGCTCAGATACCCAAGGGTTCGTAGCGCTATATAAATTCAAATTATTATTATTATAAGTCTTCCTCATTGCTTACGTGTTTTAGGGGAGATATGAGATTCCTTTGGCTAACTCTGAGTACCCTAAACGTTTTGCTAACTCCCTTGGTGTTTAGGTGTTCTTTTTGTAATCAGAGGAAATTCTACTTAAGCCCTTCTATAGCTGCAACTCCTTTTTAGTGTGCTTCTCATAGTACATCATAAGTGTACACAGGCAGCAGTGCTCCTTGAGCAGTCCATTTTGTCCCTGGGTGAGTTGTTTCACTCACAAAGTGCATTCAGAGGTAGTCAAGCAGCAGCTATTTTTACTAGCTATACCATGATGTTGCCACTTTACCTTGTTAGTAGCCAAATGCCCATATTTGGTGGCCATCTGGCTGCTAAAAATATTTAAAAGCCATGCACCCCTCCATTTTGTTTTGTGGCATCTTTCTGTTTGTATGGGTCATGAGGGACAGCCAAAATGGCTGGTCTGCTTACGTAGCCTCTGGACACAACCTACCCAGGCATCCTTTGTATGAATGCTACACTGCTTAGGCGAATTGAGTGTCTCCCAGACATCTCAGTGCACATGCTTGTGGGTGTGTCTTTTTACTTGGAAGTTTGGCTTGCCCTGATAGTCTGATCACCAAATCTTTAAATGCTGTACAGTTATGTGTATCCATAACTAGACAAACCCTGTGATGTTTCTCAGATTCATTCTGAAACTTACCCGGAAGACTGCTCACAAGATGAGTCTCTCAGGAGGATCCTGAATTGATGGCCTGGTTAGGCCCTGTCCTTTTGTGGATGCTTCAATTTCTCCCTGTGCTAGAAGAATCTTTTTCTGGGCTCTTTCTCAGCTTCACTTTGGTGTTTTGCTGGAACTCCAAGCCGGCAGCCTCTGCTGTTCCCCTGAAGCTTTCCTGCCCCCGTAGTATTCACTCGACTGAAGATGAGAGCTCCCTGCTACTTTGCTGGAACTTGAGTGCCTTGCTGGTATACAACCTCAAATTTGCTCCATCATGGACAATTTGTATTGCCTCCTGCAGCTGGTGTCCTTCACTGGACTGTTACTGCTGCCTGGCTGACCACTATATCCACCTAAGTCACCTGCAGTCTGACTGCTGGGTACTCCTCGAGCCTGTGTGGTCCTGGCACTGCTGTGGTGCACTACTTTATCGTGAGTCATAAGAAGAGGATTCATCTTAGTGTGGGTTCTGGTGTCCTCGTTCTGCCACCCCCTAGGCCTTTAATGTTTGTAATGTGTTGTGAGTGAATAAAGAATGGGCCCCTTTAAGAGAAAGAGGGCATGCAATGGTGGGAGTGAACGGGAGGAGGGAGGAGGAGGAGGAGCAAAGGAAGAAAGGCAGTAATGTTCTGGAGGAATAAAGAGAAGGTTGTAGTGGACAATGGCTCCTGTTGCATCATTCAGTGTGGGTGATACGGCCCCACGAAGGGGGGCCAACAACTGGCGATAAAGGGAAACAAGATTCCCAGTAGTGGAGTGGAGAGACTAACAGCCCCAGCAACAGGACGTTAAGTTAGCCCAGCTGTGGACCGTAGAGCCTGGGGTGCCCTGCAGAAGACTGGGGATGCCAGTACAGTGAAGGACAGGTGCGTATCACCCGACAGCGAAGATGGCCGGGCAGGAAGATGGGAGCAAAAGGCCCAACAGTGAGGCCCATAGCGGAGGAAAGTGTGCACCACAAAATGGCAAGCCCAGCTGAGAAGGGGCCCGTGTGCCAGCAGTTGGAGCGCACAGGACTGGTGCGGCAGGAGAGGAGCGGCACAGGACAGTGCCAAGAAGAGGACCGTGTGCCCAGCAGATATCTGGAGAACTGTGCGGACGAAGAAGAAGAGAGCCGACAGCCTGTGAGTGCCCAGCAACCTGCGCCGGCACTCGAGCGAGCACAGAACGAAGCGGCCAGCGGCCCGTGAGAAAGAAGCCCAGCCATCAGCGAGTGGGGAGGTAAGGAGCACAGCAGCACACAAAAGGACCAGAAAGAAGTAGAGCACCGCCCTGGGAGCCAAGCAGGTGGGAGAAGAAACAGAGGAGCCCGACGCCAGAAGAGGACCGCAGCGGCCCAAAAGAGGAGGTACCAGGCACTGGTAAGGCGTCCATGCCCCTCGCCCACTGCCGCATGACCAGCAGAGGGCAACGACAGGGAGCCGACAGCGAAAGCGCGCCAAAGCGATCCCGCGAGAGTAGTAAAAAACCCAGAAGGAAAAACTAGACAACAACGAACAGTGATCACTAACGAGCGAGCTGCCCAACGAAAGTGTGCCAAACGCTCCCACGGGCGAGAAAAAAAAACAGAAGGGACATTAGAAAACAACAAACGGTGATCACTAACCGGGGCACCACAATCCCGCCGAACCCCAGAGCCACCCACCCCGCGGACTTACTTGATTATAACCCCTAATGCAGCACTATAGGAACTAAGGAACTTGTGAGTGGCCTACACTACGCAGGCCACCAGTGTTACAAATTGCCAGGCACACAGAAGGACAATATCAACACGATTGAGCGACGCCACGAGGGTACCCACGAGGTGGGAAGCCATTACGCCTCTCACACCACTGGAGAGGCCCAGGGTGCCCCCATTTGAATACTGCCAACATCCCCAAAAGAGTAAAGCTACGCCTGAGCTGGCGTTGTGCACCGTATGACCACGAGTAGCTACGCCACAAGCCAGCTAACCACCCATCACCACCAGGGACAACCAAAGGAGAAGCAACGAAGCCCAGGAAATACTGCTCTACCCACAGAAACCTGTGAGCAGCAACCAAGGCCCGACTACCACACGAAGCACCACTACACACCCCTTTCACCATGACTGAACAAGCACAAGTAGCTGCTGATGCAGGGATACAACCCCTAGCCAACGTGGGTCCCACATCCCATGCCAGTCTCATGAGGCGCCCTGACCCATTTTCTCTCAACCCACACCATGATCAAGGACAAAGGTGGGAGGAGTAGATTGAGGAATTTGAAGACTTTATAGGAGCGATAGGGAACCAGGTCCCTCCAAACAATATCAACATATTTATGAACATAGCAGGACAAGAAATAAAGAGAATAACAAAGATGATTCCAGCACAAGAAAGGACCACGTACCAACGCCTTCTCACTGCAGTCAATGACAAGCTGATTGTACACACCAACAAGGACTATGAACGCTACACATTCAATCAACGCAGGCAGCTTCCAAATGGGTCCATTGACAAGTTTGTCATCCGTCTCCAACAGAAAATTAGCAGCTGCGACTTCAACAACTTCAACGAGGAGGAGGCAATACGACTGAAGATCATAGAAGGGTGTACCTCGTCAACACTCAGGAAACTTCTTCTCAAAAAGCCCCTTTCCCTACAAAAGATACTCAACCATGAGCGAGTGGACGCACAGTCAGTCACAATTGAAAACAAAAACCAAAATGACTACATTGCAACACTCACAGTAAGACAGCCGGGATACGGTGGGCCTACAAGACCACGGTGAAGACGAGGATTCAGAAACTGACGGCAACATACCCGGAGCAACACGCAATGTCTCAAATGCGGCGGAAAGTCCCACACAGACAACCCTTGGCGGCCATCGGACGGAGATGCCGGCGATGTGGCCAAGAAGGCCACCTTCAGGCGGTGTGCAATGTAAGACTGCCTACACACTCTGCATGCTAACCCATGCCACCACCAAGCATGACCAGACAACCGGGATAATCAGAAGGCCCCCATGACCGGCCAATGCACTGGAGGACCCGGGCACCACTGCCCCAAGTAAGACACCCAAGTCAGCCGATGACATGACCTGACATCAGGAAAGACATCGAGGACATGGACACCACCCCACCCAGACTATACGGGTATGAACACCCCCTCCACCCAGAATTATGCAACCTAAATGGATACGGAGCGGGACCGGCCCACGACACACAAACTTCACCCGTCCTGCGAGAGGATCGTGAGCCACGCAACCACCCAGGACCCTTCAAGATGTCAAACCGGGGGTGGAGGGGATGTGGAGGCCACAGCAAACGATGGCACAGGGCGGCACCACCATACAAGGGCTGAAGCACAACCCCTGGACAAATCCCAAGCCCATGCAGTCCAGTGAGGAACAGCACAGGTGGTACAGCCAAGAGGTCAGTCACGATGCAACCCAACCCAGGGAGACCACAGAGTACCCACCGCCATCCGCATGATACTGAGTCCAGCCGTAGGGAACAGCCGTCTCAGCCATCGGACGGCACTACAGCGCACCCTCATAAACATCCACTATAAATCATTCAAAGTCACCCGATGAAGGACTGCACAGATGAGCAAGAAGTGGGAGAGACAAGGAAAGCCAAAAAAAGGATATACCCTGCAGACCCTCTCCCCGTCACAAAGGACAAAGAACAAGTGCTAACAACGAGACAGGACCACAGCAAAAGGACGCCAAAAGCCTCCATCCTCCATGAATTATACCTAGGAAACCTGAACCAATGAAAGAAGAAACGGTCGAGAGGGAAGGAATAGAGAGAGGAGAGACATATGAAGCACTGCAACGAAGAACTGCGGGCGAGACCTGTGAACCGCCGAACAGACCCTATCGAACAATAAAGAGACCCCTATGGCTGATCGAACAGATGTAGCCCGGGAGGTCTCATGTTAATTGAGGGGGGAGGTGCTGTGAGTGAATAAAGAATGGGCCCCTTTAAGAGAAAGAGGGCGTGCAATGGTGAGAGGGAACGGGAGGAGGGAGGAGGAGGATGAGCAAAGGAAGAAGAAAGGCAGTAATGTTCTGGAGGAATAAAGAGAAGGTAGGAGTGAACAATTGCTCCTGTCGCATCATTCAGTGTGCGTGATACGGCCCCAAGAAGGGGGGCCAACATAATGAGAGATCCAACCCTGCATAGAGTGAGACACAATCCTGAACCTGAAACTTACCTATTCACTCACGCTCAACCATTTCTGTACCATCCAGCACAGAGTGATTGTCCCCGGGTCTTATGACCGCCAGCCCATTTTTGGTTCTGTTCTTCAGGCCCCCATGGCTGTATGTGTAGAGTGTTTTCTTTGCCTTCCACCCGACTGTGAAAATATTATGCTTGTGAGCTACTCCCTCAAGTTGCAGCCATCCTTCCTGGGCCCCTGGTACTGGAGCTGGGGGCTTGAGATATTCTTGTGTGGTCGCTCAGGCTTCACAGTCTGATGTTGTTGCTTCCCTTGCATGCATAGACTGTAAGTAGAAAGTACTTTGTTTTCACCATAATTGCAGGAGAACTATTTGGCTTGTCCCATTAACCCTATAGGCAAATGTACAGCGATTCCATAAAAGTAACAAGAACATTTACTTGTCTATAAACTGCCATTGTCTCTTTGTCCCAGTTGGGATCCTGTACTTGTTGGAGCAATCCAGATAGCTTAAAAGTATTCCTATGATTTTATGTGCATGCTAGAAGGATGTATCACTGAAATTCACCCCCAATAATCCTATACTTGTTAAGTAGATATCATTTTGTCTGGATGTGCTTTTCTGTACCCATTAGGTTTTAGGGGTGAGAGATGTTGTCTGTAGACCCTTCATTGCGCTAAGTGTATTTCTAATAGCTACCTGTGATTATCTAAATAAATCCTATACTGCAATAAATCACTGGATCTTACTCTTGTTACACCTTTCAAAGTGGGTAGGATTGTGTTTAAATGTACTTTTCTGTTTCAACTGGTTTATGGGTGCACAAAGTCCTTTCTAGGTACAGTACTGGATATACAGTATTTTGAATATTTGATTTTGATTTTGCAGGTCCGCTTTAGTGTTTTAGCACTATTGCTCATCCTGAGGGGGTGGCCTGAGCTCATGCAGTGAAGACGTGACCCGCCTGAGCTCCCACTGATATCCTGCAATAAGATCCTGAATGCGGTGCTGAGCAATAAATAAAGCATTTCTGCTGGCAGATTTGGCTTGTACACAGCTGAGACCATGGGCCTCATTACACGGTAAACCCTTACCGCCTTACTACGAGGTCCCTTTTCGGGACCCGACCTTAACGGCTGGTTTAAACCAGCCGTTAAAGTTGGGACCCGCAAAGGGACCTTGGTGCTAATTATGGTACTGCAATTTGCGGTACCGTAATTAGCCCCTTCCCCATTCCCATTGAGCCCTATGGGGCAAAAATGGGAATGGGGAAGGGCCATGGATTGCCATGAATTACCACCCCGCCAACCTTGGAATAGGGTGGTAATTCCCCTTTTCTCCATGGTGGTACCGGTATGGTACCGGCGGCAACCACCTACCGTTTAATGAGGCCCCATTACTGTGATCCTGTTCCGGAGAAAGTCGGTGCCTGGAAGGTTCCAAAAAGCGCATTGCAAATTCTGAGCACAGCGTCTCAAGATGGCAGTTGGATCGGCTAGATAACATTGAGTGGACTGCAGATGGAGCGGCGTGTGCACTGGTGTCCCTGACTGCCCTTGCGGGTTCATGCTGCTGGCAAACTGAGGGGAACGGATGGGCTGGGCCGACTTGACAGCCACGTCGAAGGCAGTGCCCGAGGTGCCGCTGCCGACCCTGGGGTAGCTGCTGTGGAGGAAACTTGGGTGGTGCCTGCCGGAGGCCGCATGGTGAACAATTGTTTGGGCGTTGGTGGCAGTGGGGGAACCATTGAGATAGACCGCACAGCTGCAATCCTGCTGCACATGAGGTCACGGCTCTCTGTGGGAGGCGCAGCTGCTGAGAGCATTGCTGTATAAAAACAGAGACTCTCTGTGATTCCATGAACAGCAATCCGACCGATGATGGTGAAATAAGATAAGTGTTGCTTCCTGCTGACATAGTATATTACAGTTAATACCCTGACATTGGTGAGACATTCCTGGACCCTCACCTGGAGAGGTTCCGGAAACCGCCCACTACTCTTAATATTGAATGAGTTTGGATGTTACCTGAAGCCCTGAAGCACCCCAGGTGATACAAACTTAAGATTCCCCTGTACTAACACTGCTCCCCAGGCAGGTGCCGGCGCCATGTCTGTCCCTGTTGTTGACCGCGCAGATATTGGGAATCTGCTAGAACTACCACTCGCAAGAAGACAAATTCAGCTCCTTTGTGGTGAGTGGGAAAAGATTGTCTGAACATTTTTGGATTGCAAGACGTAAATGAGGCGTCGCTTGTGAGGGCAGCTGGATTGCCCCCTCCCCCACTTGAGTGAGGAGGAAGTTGCATCTAGCTCCTGCACCCCATGCGTTTGGGGCTCCAGAGGGTTTGCACTGGTTTTTGTGGCCCTCTCATGCAGAATATAGGCCTTGGCACCAGTGGGGCCAGTACACAAGCCACTTCTGAAGGATAGACGGTTCCATGTGTTAATATCCCCACAAAAATATCACCATACAAAAATATTGCCTTTTTGCGGCGATATTAAGCCATGGAACCTGCAGGGGACACTCCTGCAACCCCTATATTTTTTCAAAGCGAGAGGGGACACCCCCCGCACCTATGGTCCCATTTACCCCATAAATTATCCCCACCAATAATATCACCTAAGGCCTTACCAGAGGTCGAAGTGGGCGGGAGCGGTCGGGAGCGGTGCTCCTATATTTTTTATTTTTAAGGTTCACCGTTCCTATATTTTTATTTTAAAAAGAAACCGTTTTGGAACGGTTTACTTTGAAAATAAAAGTGTAGGAAGAAGTTGAAGCTTACACTTCAGTGCACTGCACTAAACATTCCCTTAAATAACAGGTGTGTTTCTTTAGGGGTTTGGATTGTGTATGGGAGGGGGGCACAGCAATGGGGTTTGTGGAGAGCGGGGCAGACTGTCAGGGAACATAGCTCCTCTATTTCTTTTCGTACACTTCGACCACTGGGCCTTACCCCACTACCAGATATATGGCAATATTATTGGCGGGGATAATATTACCTGATACCGGATAGACAACAGAAACATTTAATTTACAACATCGTTATCTCGCTGGTAAACAAGTAGATCTCCCCTGATAGAGACGCCACGTCCTGTGACCTAATTCCTGGTACTTGATGTTCGCCACTAAACGCCGTGGAGCTGGCGCTGATACCGGGCTGCACGCTACTGCTGCTGCAAATTGAGGATTAGCTGCAGAGGACCTGTGCAGACATACCATCTTGCACTCAGTGCCACGGATAAAGATTTCAACACACACACTGTAAGGGGAAAGGCTAGCACTAGATTGGTCAATATGGTTCAAATAGATTCGTATTGTAGCAATCCTTTGTAGAATTTGTAGGAGCGATCTGGAGTAAGCTGATCCTATGACACAGGGATCCAAAGATACTGACAGATGAAAAACGAGGTGTATCTACCCAGTAATGCCAGATGCTCACAAACTGCTCTTTGTATCTAAAATCTGCAGTTCGTTTTCAAATGTTAGTTCCAATTGGTATTTCATGAGTTCTCAAATGTACTCCGCGCTTTATCGAAAGATTGAAATAATTTCCACTGTTATGTGTATTTATACAAATAGTTTAATCCAATCAGTAGAGTCAAAAGTGTTGAATCAACAAGTTTTGAAGACAAACAGCTTCCTTAGCGGAATGTAGTACAAAGCCAATGCATTTCTGAGCATGGCTCTATCTTAAGGGCTGAGCAGTGCAATAAACATGGAAATTACATGATACAAATAGTAAATCAATATGTACATACCAATTTCCATCATGTCGTAAATAAAGAGCCATGAAGAAAAATAGAATTCAAGGATAAACAATTAGAGTTGATAATTACAGCATGATAAATGAATAGTTTATCAACAATCACATAAACTGCTTGCCCATTGCCAAAACACTGTTAATAACGGTGCCAGTGCTTCCAGGAAAACTCTGCAAGCGGGTGCTGTTCCGCCGGCAGGTCAGACATGCCGGGCGGGACGGCACCCGCCTGCAGAGCTGTAGTGTGCCGGTCCGGAAACAGTCGGTGCCGGTGGGCTTCCGGACCGGCAGGCTCTGAATGAGCCCCCTTGTCTCGATATATCCAGACGATGTCCTGCTGTACATATGTGAGCCGGTGCATAATCTACCCATTATTCTGGATGTACTCGACATGTTCGCAAAGCTGTCTGGGATCTCCTTTAGCAGGCAGAAATCATTCCTCTTCCCTTGGCAGGACTCCGGGGAAAGGAGACTGCAAAATTGCCAGACTTGGGGCTGAAATGGGAAACAACCTCATTTAAGTATCTGGGAGTCCACATCGCAAATACAAAAGGGACATACACACCTATAACACGATTAAGGTGGTGGATGGAATCAAGAAATCTATGAAATTTTGGGCTTTCTTACCACTCTCTCTCATGGGAAGGGTTTCCATAGTTAAGATGATTGCCCTTCCAAGATTACTGTATGCATGCACGAATGTGTACTATTACATAGAAGCTAAGTTCAGAGTCCTTGACACTATTCTCATAGACTTTCTATGGGGGGGCAGGACGACACAGGATAGCTCTTACAGCTCTCTACCCACCTTACTGCGGAAGAGGGGTGCAGCTTCCTCATCTGGAACTCTATTATCTGGCCACACAACTTTGCTTTGTAACAATGTGGCTGTCAGATGATGTTGCGCCTGAAACAGGGTTACTCCAGACATTGGTGAGACCTGCTTGGCTAAAGGAGATCTTATGGGTGCCGAGATGCTGTATGGGCTCTTAGACTCTGCTGGTTGGACTGGGCAGACAGATCTGGACCAGAACACTGAAACTGCTGCACTCGCTATACCCTTACTCACCAAACATACCTATCGTTGCAGATGTCTGTACTAGTGTGGATGAATTGAAGGCTGCCAGAAAATGGGATGAATTGGGTACATCCACTTGGGGTGATATGTATGACAAATGGTTGTTTCGAGACTTAGAGAGTTTGGCACAGAGGGAAGGCCTATCTTGAGGCCAATTCCTAATATATACGAACGTTTTGAGAGTGGCTAAGCATAAACGGGAAGTATGGTCTGATGAGCCTGAAGAGATGGTGCTTCTAGCCCTTATGTACAGTTTGGAAGACAGCCGGAAACCTGTGTCTAGGATATATGAATGGGCTGAATACCCGAAAATAATTACTGGCTCCTAACTTCCCAGTAACACTGGGATATTACAACCCCAGTGACTGGGAAGTCAGGCGCCGCTAATTGTGTAAGTCCCCATTCCCATGGAGTCCCATAGGACTAAATATGTCTAGTACGAAGAATTTGCGACTGAAAGAAAATTGGGAGGCTGAGGTAGTTTTGGAGATTACTGATACGCAGTGGGAACAAGCTTTCATTTTTATAAAAAACTTGTCTCGGAACGCACAGTTTCAACTGATTGAGTTGAATGTGCTACATTGCACGTTCATTACCCCCAGCAGACTGGCCAAATTGAATGTAAACGTGACCTCAACCTGCCCCTGGTGTAATGGCAAAGGATCTGACTTTATGCATATGCTCTGGAATTGCACTCCGGTGCAAAAACATTTGGTCCTGCATAGAACAAGCCTATACAAAAGCTGGGATCGTCAGGTATGATTGGAACCCACTTCAATGCCTTTTGGGTGTATACTATAGACCGAGTAAGCATTAACACGTGATTAAGTTCATGGACCTCACATGTGTCCTAGCGAAAAGGCGCACAGTTATGTCATGGAAATCCAAACAGGGCCCCCAGTATGAACTGTGGCATAGAAAGTTTGAAAACTGCTGTTTGGTTGACACGAAAGTGTGGATTGGAGCTGTAAATGACGGGGATGAGGGTTTGACTGCCAATTCCGATGCCTGGAAGAGCCTTAACATAGCAATGTTCCACCCATCAGATGATAAACCACTGTGAACACTGACTTGTGTAATACTAATACTGCTACAGAAAGTAGCATACACTTATAAATGATCTGACAACCCACACACACCGGATAACTTCATACGAAAATACCGGATCACCTGTTTTACTGTATTTATGGTATTGACGAGACTCTGACCTGCCCTATGTTGTGCTCGCCATCCAAGCTCTGTTTGGTTATTTGTTTAAGCAACATTTTTTGTTCACGGGATATGGCAATGTGTGATAGGGACATGCTGCTCACTACAGCTGCTGAAATGTGTCCTTATTGATCCTACAAAATGCTATGTACAGTGAACCTTTCAATAAACACATTTTAAAATGAATTCCTTTGCCTAATGTCCCTTAAAAAGGTGTGCAGATTATCAGGTAACTGTAGTTCTCTTTTTCACCAGTTTTAGGAGTGAACTCCCATCAACCCTAGCCAGTATACTCAATAATGAGGGATAATGCGAGCTACAGTTCAAGACATCTAGAGAGCCACAGGTTGCGCATCACTGATCTTGCCAGTGAGGGCTGCAGTAATATAAAGCTTTTGATCAAAATAAAACAGTTTCTATGACAGAGAGGCTGTGCTCACTTCACACAGGGACCCAAAGACGTTTTCTATACAGTAGTCTCTACTTGAAGTCTGTGTTGAGACAAGGCATTGTCCATAGGGGATGGGAAACCCTCTCAACCTGGGGTGGGAGGCCCACCCGAGAGAAATCCAGCCATTTCTGCCTCAGAGGAGGACGGTGACAGTTGCCCCAATCCCTATCCCCCTCCTTTTGCCAGCCTCTTTATGTGTAGTACCCCTTTATCTCACGCCATGCCTCCAAAACAAGATGCACGCCAGATACGTTCTAGAGGCCATACTAACAGCTAATAGCCACCAAAGGGCCACATAGGCCCAGAAAACCAGTGGGGGACCCAAGAAGGCTAATGAGACAAAGCCTTTTGGGTGGTTAAGGGAGGAGAAATCAAATGCAAATCATATGTGTCCAGGGGGAAATAGATCTACACCCACAAGCGACCATCACGCTCAGCAAACTCCACCAAGAAGTCACTATGCCCTTGATTGTCATGTGCAGATTGCTGTAGGAAGTTCAAATAGGCACCGATGTTCCACTCTTCCACCAATGTCTCAGGGAGATTCAGAGATGAAAAGACTCTTTCCCTGGGTGGGGGATGGATCAGCCAGTCACCAGGGAGAGGGGAGAAAGATGAAATGTTGGAGATGTTTTTTTTAATTTATTTGTTTACGGTTTATTATAAACCTTTACAAAAAAACGAAACATTTATTTTACAACAAATTCATCATAAAACCAATACTTAACAACTCATATCATCGTAAGACCATACTTAACAACTCATAAATACAATTTTGTAAAAACATAAATACCATTACTATTTTGAATACAAATACATACCTACATTTCCTTTCATAAAAACTAAAAAGATACCTATCCCTAAATACACTCACAACACAACATCTTCCCAATGGCCAAAGCATACATACATTTAATGTGGAACATTCATTTCATAAAATACGTTGCCCATGTACCAAAGCATCTGATTTAGCTTAGCTCAGAAACAGTTTTCAAGAAAGTGGCCCCTCGTATGGTCAGAATTGGTGTGTATCCATGCCCGCATTTTATACCAAATGTACTCTAGATCTACACATGCAGTTATGGGAATACATTCCGAAAAATACTTTGATCTCTGTCTTAGCAACATCTTGCAAATTAGCAGAATATGAAATAAGGTCTCTTCCACACCCTCCTGTTTGCAAAATCTACACCATTTCATGTTAACTGATTTATTTCTAACATTAATAATTTGGTTGGTGTGCATAACATTTAACCTAAATCTCATGAATGCATTTCTGATAGACCTTGATGTATATTTCAGCAAATAGTTTTCCATTTTAGGAAAACATTTCCAAAATGAATACATCTGATTATAAAGCTTTCAATCAGCAATTTTACTCATGGTCAGTGACCAATCATTCCCTCGTATGATTTGTTTACATTTATTGGGTTTGTTTAGCAGAGTGCTCCTTGCAATACCTATCCCCTCCAACGTATTCACAACCTCCGTGTTTAGTTTGATCATAAAAGGACAGGCTAAATCTCTACCTGCATGTATGTACAAATTAATATCACCAGACATCATACACTTTCTCCATAAAAGGAGCCTCTTTCCGGTTACCAGTGAGCAAAGAGACTGCAGACCGAGTTCATACAGTAAGATCTCAATTGGTATACATTTAGGCAAAAAAAACAGAATGCCCCTCCATAGGATACCGTCCAAAACCTTCAGATATTCCATAAAGTCGGTTGCAAACAGTTCTAATCCATAAATTAACCTCGCTACAACTTTCTTAGTGTAAAACTCCTTTAACGGTTTCATTGAGAACTTTCCAAATTTTCTTTCTAACTGTCTCATCTGCCTTAATGCCACTTCCGCTTTTACCTTAAGTTGATTTTTAATTAATGGAGCAGAGTCAGCACCTGAAAAACAGTACCCCAAATATTTGAAAACTTTTTGCAACTTGATGTGTTTCCCTTCGCAAAACCAGGTATAGGCATCCTGCCTCTTATTCGGTTTCCCCATACAGATAATTGTATTTGTAGCATTTATTTTTAGATGAAGTTGGTTTATAAATTGCTCGAACTCTTTTATGAGACGTTGCAGACCCACCTTTGTATTGTCAAGCAAAAGGAAATCGTCTGCACACGCGAGCCACAATATAAATACATCATTCAGTTTAGGAGAAACCAGACCCTTATTGGAAAACGCTGCTTCTGCTCCACTAACATATTAATTGAAGATAGTAGGTGCCAACATGCAGCCTTGACGGAGACCATTCGTGGTTACCATCTGCAAAGACAACCCGCCCTCAGAATCCAGTCTTATTATCAACTTAGTGTCTGTATACAACTCAATCACAATTTCCAAAAGATGTTTCGGCATTCCCAAAGCTTTTAGTTTGTTCCATAAGGTGGGCCTATCAACCAAGTCGAAGGCCATGCTGAGGTCCATCGATGCAACAAAAGTCGGTCTTGCTCCCTTTATCATGGCTTTACTTTGTATACATCTAAGGACAAGACCTCCACGATCAGTACCGCACTTTTTTAAAAATCCTATTTGTAGTTCAAAATTTGATTGTTAGCAATCCAGTTGTGTATATCTACTAGCACCAAGGAGGCAAACATCTTGTATTCTGAGTCTGCAATGGCGATGGGTCTATAACTTGTGGGGGACATACGAGAACCCTTTTTAAAAATTGGGAGAACAATTGAAACCCTCCAAGACTGAGGAGTTAAGAACACATCTTTAAATAAAATACATGATATTCTTGCCCAATGCAGAGGGTTTGATTTCAAAACTTTGTTGGTGAGATTATTTAAGCTTGGCGCACCAGAGTTCTTAGATTTGATTATCAAATCTTTTACCAATTCAACAGAGCATTTAATGGGCCAGGCTGAATCGATCACACCAGACTGCACAAAAGTCTTCTTTCCGGCACCATATAAACTCGAGAAGTGGCCTACCCATACCTCTTCGGGAATTGGATTAACCACTAATTCCACCTTGGTGCGGTCTACATTATTTATCAACTGCCAAAGATTTTATGAATATACGCCTCTCAGAGCCCTCAACATTTTTCCCCGTCAAGTTGTGTGGTAATACTACAATGGCTAATCAACCAATTCTTGTATGACTGTTTGAGTTTTTTCATTAAACCCATAGGTTTGGAATCAAAGCCACATTGTTTACAAATTCTCTGCACCTCCTTTTGTAAACAAACTTTTCGCTCATGAACCTCATATTCCCCACAATGTTTATGAATTGTACTTAAACATCCCCTGGTTGGTAGCTGATCTTCCAACCTCTGCATTTGATTACCAATATTCAGCTCAAAGTTTTTCGCAGAGAACATAAGCATACGCTGGTTTAACGGGGTTTCCTCATATTCACGTATCATAGTTGCAGTAAACCTCTGTGTTTTCTTGTAAGACCACTTGATTCTGTCCCCTGAGGGATTTATCAGAAGTCCCTCATTATACACCTTGTTTTTTCCTTGCATGACCTTAGTTTCAATCTCCAAGATCACCATACAATGATCACTCTCTAAAGCCTCCTTTACCTCAAATTTTGCCAGGCAATTGCTCAATTTTGCTGAAAGAAAAATATAATCTATTATAGAAGAGCAACCCCTAGCCTTCCAGGTGAAATGATCATTGTGTATCAGTTCGAGCCCCCATAAATCACCAAAGTATAACCAAAGTGCACCCCTTAGCTTTGCATTACCACCCATAGAGGAGGAATTAGCCCTATTGAGATACAGATTGTCACCAACTGACCTGGCCAACAAGCAGTCAGCGTTTAGGTCACCTGCAACTATTATCTGACCCCCTTTGTTTTCGTTGCACCAGAACTCTATTTTAGGTCCTTAACCAATTAACCCATTTTCCAACTGCAGGTCAGACAGCACATTCTTATTCCAATAAACATTTACTATCAACAAAGGGTAGGAATCCACCCCACACCCACCTTGAAGGTGGTTAATAAGAAAGCCTGCCCGTTATTCCAGCCCCCTGTTTTCACAGTGGACTGAATATCTTTTGAGGCCGTAATCAAGCCCCCCTTGGGTCGACCCCTCGGACCTCTCACCGCACAATTTTCATCCACTGCAAACCCCTCCCAACCCAACTTTGTAGTTGCCCAAGATTCCTGCAGAAGTATTAAATCAAAAGTTAGCAACTCATTCATGAGTTTCTCATTGTTGAGGAGATGGTAACAGCCTCTGGAATTCCAACTAACCAATTTCAAATTGTGATTCCTTGCTAGAGTGGTTTTCTGAGCTTTTTTAAATTGCTAATCGCATCTCTTAAGGATAGGGCCAGCCATCTCCAATCCTGCTTACCGGACCCATTTTCAATTATCGAGCTTGTTTGGTCCTCCTTTTTTCATATACAAGTCCATTGGATCTATACCGCCCCCCCATCTAGAGCCTCCGACAGAACTGTCTGTACTTTGAACGGAAAGAGGTCGAATCCCCTTCGTTGTAGTGTTTCCACCTCTTTCAAAAGCAATGATCTAACCAGAGGGGAGGGTATCACCAACCTTACAAAATCAAGTCTACGCTTATGAACAAAATCCACTAATTGGAGATCGCCTGAGGATATTAAACACAGCTCTGGTATCGATGCGAACAGGGAAAGAATGTAGGGCCTATTCAGAATGTTGGAGATGTTGTGATAAGGCCAGGTTGCCCACAGGGGATGGGAATCCCTTTCAGCATGGGGTGGGAGGCCTACGAGTGAGAAATCCAGAGCCAGTACTGCCCGAGAGGTGGATGGTGGCAGTTGAAAGGGCCCCAATTCCTAGCCGCCATTGTGCCAGCCTGTTTATATGCAGTTCCCTCTGTGTCTCACACTATTACTCTAAAGCAAGATACTCACCAGATTCTTGCTATTTCTCCTAGGGTCAACATTCAGGACCTGGGCAACAACCAAACGAGAGAGCAGCTATCCATCACTATACGCTACTTGCATTTTGAGACCGGAGATCTGGAACCGAACAAAGGAGAACAACCCTCCAGTACCCAACGCTACCAACAGTTGGATGCACGAGGCTGAGAACCAACTAAAGAAAAGTGAGAAAGCAGGGATGATACTGCAATGCCTACGCAGCTGTAAGACAGACCGTACAGTGCTCTACAGCGTCACCGATCAACACCGTCGAGCAGCGACCAGCCTCCTAGACCATCGGAGACGAAGCGTAGTGTTGCAAACCCCCACACATATTTAACTTACCTTAGAGGAGCCCAGACCAAGACCCCGTAACATGAACTTGGACATTATTCTACCTGGGCTGCAATCACTATTCCGCTGAGTGTCCCCATAGAGAAAATGGGTAGTACTTAACAACGCTATTTGTTATTTTAGTAGCTTGTAACAGCTCCCGAATGGGGCAGAAAGGGCCAGATTGGCCAGGGCAAGTGAGCCAATGGCAAGAGGAGTGGTGGCATACAGAGGGCAAAAGGAAACAGGAAGGTGTGGGTTGTTCGGGGTGGGGTATTAGCATAATTGATCTCAGGCCAAATTGACCTTTTCAATTTGACCGAATTTTATGATTGTGGGGTAAGGGAATATGTTAAGGGAAGTGGGAGGTGGCAGAGGGTATCCCCCTGCATTTGTTAACAAAAGAACAACCCAAATGAATTCATTCAAATTGGAAAAGGTAAATTTCTTTCCGTTAAACAGACCTAAACCGTTTCTGGGGAGGTCAGAGGAAGAGGAGGTGGTAGACCAAGGGTAAGCAGAAGGAAAGACGGAGACGCAGCGTGTGGAGGTGATTTCTGGAGCAGGTGAGATATTGGCTACTGAGTGCAAGTGGTACGGTGCTCTCAGTGTGCGTGAAAGGTTAAAGAGTGTGACTAGGGGAGAGTGTAGACAGTGTATGTGAAGTGCTTGAGTAAGTGTAAGGAGGGTTTTTGAGTAGAAAGGTGGGTGGAGTAGTAGTTGTAGTGTGGAGGAGGGAATGATAGTGCAGAGGTGGGAGTTGTAGTGTGGAGGAGGGAGTTGTAATGTGGAGGAGGGAATTGTATTGCAGAGGAGGGATTGTATTGCAGAGAATGGAGTAACAGTACCACGAAGGAAACAGTGACATCAAAGGGAGGAAGCAAGGGTTAGAAAGAGTGAGATGCAGTGGATGGATAGAGGAGGAAGACGCAGGGAGTAGAAGTCAGAGTGGAGCTGGAGGGAGAAGGGTAGTGAGAGGAGAAAACTAGGAAGTGAGAGGAAAAGGAGTGCAAGAGTGAGACATAAAGGAAACCGAATCGGGCAGAGTGTCTGTAAAGCACAATCCAAATCCCCTTTAGAACACTAACCTCTGCACATGGTAGGGAGAGTTAGGAAGTCCCTGAAGGAGTTCAGATAGAGAAGGTGCTTGACCTGTAGGTCTTCACTCCTAGTGTTTTTTAGAACTTATATACTGTATATTTTGTGGCTAACATACAAACATAATCTTAGGCACAGTTCATTACATTTAAAAGAGAGATATAGTTATTATAATAACCTTTATCACAACAATTATAAAAACAATAAACAACACACTTCAGTCAAAGAATAAATTAAAAATATTATAACAAACAACGTATTCATAAGAGTATAGTGTCTCTGTCAACATGATACAAAGTTAAATAAAAATTAATTTAGTATGTGCTGCTTCCAACTGCATCCTATTATTTAAATTGGTTTTACAAACGAGTTTCTTCACATGGTGATTTGGTCGAGATCAATCTAAACACCAACAAATGTTTTACAGCCTATTTCCATACGTAATAACTTGCTCCCTTAATGACCAATGAGGATGCTCCATACAAAGCACCCCAAAATTGCTCATCCTGAACATTTATTAGTTTACTGACAAAGGCAGAATATAGGCCTCATTCCGAAATTGGAGGTAGTCATGGCGCTATTTGCGCCATGACTGCCTCCAATAACGGTACTGGCACCGGTCTCGTTCAATGGGGACTTACCGGTGTAGTCCGACCTTTGTGGGACCGGTAAGTCCCCATTGAAAAAGCCATTCCCCACTCCCATTTGAGGTTTGCGGTACCGTTATTAGCTCTGATGTCCCTTAGCGGGTCCCGTCCATAATGCCTGGTAAAACCAGGCGTTGAAGGAGGGACCCGCTAAGAGAACTCATAGTAGGGGGGTAAGGGATTACCGGCACCGGTCTCCTTAATGGTGCTCGGTATCCCTTACCGCCCTACTTGTAATGAGGCCCTATGTCTTTTGATAGTAAAATTCTAGATGGGGCATTGTGTTAGAATGTGGCGGTTTGATTCGACCGCTCCATGAAAGAGTCTACATAGTCTGTCCTCAAACGGCAAGTCCAGCCAACTTCCAGTGTATGCAAAAGTGGGCAAAATATTTAAGCAAAGGTAAATCATACACTCTCTCAATTTACCACTGCAGATCTTAAACAAGTAAGAGTAAGGGCCACTGGAAACAAATCCCTGCTGACAATATTCAGAATAGCAACTTTTGCTACTTATCCTTTGAATAGTTAGTGCTCTGTCCCATGCCCAAGTCTTCTTTTTGAGGCTATTAATATAATCTGGCATATCACATATTGAATGTGCTGGAAAATTAACATCTTCACAATGTCGACACACTGTTATTTTCACCGCCTTTAGGAACGTATTGGGAAATTCTGCTTCAAACTTCGTTGCTATAAGGGCCATCAATGGGTTTTCCTGGGATTTCCCAAGTAATAATGAGAAGAGCAAGTTGCTTACCCCTGGTAACGTTCTTTCGACTGGGTGTTCCTTCCACGTATTCCTCATCTTTGATATACGTATTGGTCAGCTTTGCCGCTTCAGAAAGATTTTTTTCCACCAGAGGGTGCTGTGCTCGATGTCGTGGCGTCAATGCCCCTCGATGGTCGCCGTAGAGCGTCAACATCATCAGCAGTATAAATAGCTGGAGCCGCACCCGTTGGCTTCAGTTCCGTTTTTTCCTTCCCATCTATCGAGGGATGCAATAGGCATACCCCAAGACAGCAAGCTCTCAGAAAACGCGGAGTGTAAATCATATAAATTGTACAGCGGGGTAGGCTGGGAGGGGCGATGAGGAATACGTGGGTAGAACATCCAGTCAAAAGAACTTTACCAGGGGTAAGTAACTTGTTCGTCATGGACTGTATGAAGAACAACCTTTGCAAAAAGACCTCCTTGAGATGAGGTTGAGTCCAAACAGTAATGCTTTACAAATGCATGCATAGATGACCAGGTGGCCGCTGCACAGATATCATTTACTGGTACACCCCTTTGCAGTGCCACAGAAATTGCCATGCCCCTAGTGGAATGAGCTCTTAGCCCCTCTGGAGGTTCTTTACCTGCCAGTCTATAACATTCTCCAATCGCTAAAATGATCCATCTGGATATAGTCTGTTTAGTTACTGCCAGACCCAATTTGTGGCCAGTATACCCAATAAAGAGTTGGTCATGTTGTCGAAATTTAGCAAGTCTTGATCTATAAAAGCTTAGAGCCCTTTTTGGGTCTAGCCTGTGAAGTCGTTCCCCCTCCTTACCTGCATGAGGGGGAGGATAAAAAGTTAGCAGAGTAATCTTTTGAGACAAATGGAAATCAGAGACTACCTTATGCAGGAATGATGGTTTGACTTTAAGGATTTATCCTTATGAAAGATGGTATGAGGAGGTTTACAAGAGAGAGCCTGTAACTCACTCACCCTGCAGGCTGGTGTTAGAGCCACTAGTAGAACTGTTTTTATTGTAAGGATCCTTAAAGGGCATGAATGTAATGGATTGAAAGGAATGCATGTGAGAAATTTAAAAACCAAACTTAAATCCCAAACAGGGACATGACATGGGACTGGAGGGTACATGTTAGTGAGACCCTTTAGAAATTGCACAATTAATGGTATCTTGAAATAAGAGACCTCTTCAGAGGAGTGCTTAAAAATGGAAAGCGCAGCCAAGTATCCTTTTATCGTTACAATATGGAGCCCCAGATTGGTCAAACGCAACAGAAAAGAAAGCACTATGGGTGTGCTACATAGGAATGGATCCACATTCTTATCCTTGCACCAATTACTGAATTCATTCCAGCAACATCTGTACAAGGATTTAGTTGCTGGCCTTCTGGCCAAAAGCAAACTCTCCATTACAACTTTCGGGAGGTCCCAATCCTTATATCTCAGCCTCTCAGAAACCAGCCTCTCAGAAACCAAGCGTGATGTGTGAGGATGGAGAACCCGACCTTCCTCTTGCGAGAGAAGATCTTCTCTTTGTGGAAGACATATTGGAGGGCAGATGGACATGTCCAGAAGGTCCGGGTAACACATCCTCCTGATCCGGAGCAATTAGGATCATGGTTTTCCTGACCTTTCTCAACCTCCCGATTACGTGAGGAATCATGGAGACTGGAGGAAACGCATACAGGAGTCGCAATTCCCGGTCCACTACGAACGCGTCTCCTAGAGCTCCTCTTGGAGGAAATTCCCTTGAGTAATACTGATCGCATTTCCGATTGATCTTGGTCGCGAACAGATCCACTTGAGGGGTTCCCTAAAGGGTCAAGATCTCTTGAAGGGCTTCCTGAGCTAGTTCCCACTCGTGGGAGACTGTGCTCTGTCTGCTCAGAGCATCCACTGCTGTGTTCTGCTAGAGAGATTGCTTCTTGTATTGGCCAGAACCAAAGCTGCATTGCCTTTCTGCCCAGTGCTAGTGACCCTACACCTCCTCTCTTGTTGAGGTAGTACATGGCCACCGTCTTATCCGTCATTATTAGGACATTATTTCCCTGTAGAGAGGGCATAAAAGCCTTCAAGCACTAGTCTGATTGCCCTCAGCTCTAAAAAAGGTTGATGTGTAGTTTGGACTCCAATGGAGACAAACGACTGCTGATTGATTGTCAGTTCATTGGTGTGGGCTCCCCACCCCGTGAGCGAGGCATCCATTACTACTGTTATCTCCGGCCATGGTTGCCAGAAAGATTCTCCCTTGAGAATGTTCTCCTCGCAAGCCCACCAAGTTAGGCCTTGAGCAACTCTGCTCGGAACTTGCAGAAGATCCGACATATTCCCTGAAAATTGGGACCACTGAGTCCTGGGAGCCCATTAAAGGGATCTCATTCTCAGTCGGGCATCTGGCACCAGGAAAATGCAGGATGCCATGAAACCGAGCAACCTCAAAAAATCTAAGGCCGGAAGATGTTGGGCATTCTGGAATCTTGTTACCATCTGCTGAATGTGTTGAGCTCTCACCTCGGTAGGCAAGGCTTTCCCTGACGAAGTTTTGAAGACCGCTCTGATGAACTAGGGTCTTTGGAATGGTATCATATGGGACTTCTTGTAATTGAGGGAGAAGCCCAGACTGTGTAGGAAGTGGCAGGTGATACTGAGATGTTCCTGGGCTTGCTCGGGTGAACAAGCCCTGATCAACCAGTCATCCAGGTAGGGGTAGATGTGAATCCCCCCTCTCCTGAGACTTGATGCTACTACTGCCATCAGCTTGGTGAAAACCCTTGGGGGGGGGGGGAGATCAGCCCGAATGGCAGAACTCGAAACTGATAGTGAGAACCGCCAACCGCCAACCTCAGGTTCTTCCTGAGCTTGAGATCGATTGGCACATGAAAGTAAGCATCTTGAAGGCCCAATGATACCAACCAGTCTTGAAGTTGGAGAGCATGAAGGATCTGAGAAAGGATTACCATCTTTAACTTGTGCTTCCTGAGGAATTTGTTCACATTTCTTAAGTCCAAGATGGGTCTCACTCCTCCGTCCTTCTTTGGGATAAGAAAGTATGGAGAATACCAACCCTTGTTCCTCTCCACTACAGGTACATGTTTACATGTTCTATTGCACCTTTCTCTAGCAGGGTCAAGATTTCCTGCACAAGGAGCGGATCTGGACTGTTGGTAGAGTTGTATCCCATTGGATGATCCTGAGGCCTTTTCTGAAAGGGAAGGCGGTAACCTTGGGCAACTGTATCCAGTGCCCAAGCATCTGAAGTAATGTCCCCCCATTTGTTCAGATGCTGAGAGATTCTGCCTCCCACCGGGGTCTTGTGGGTCAAGGCCTCAGAGTGGCTTAGAGGCGGCTGCAGCAGTGGCTGAGGGTACAGTTGTCGCTGCTGGGGCTGATCCAGCACCCCTTCCTCGTCCACCACGAGGGAATCTATTTTGTCCCTTTTGTCCAGCCTGTCCTCTTCCCCTTCCAAATGAGGAATAGAAACGAAAAGGACGACCCCTCCAGGAAGATGAGCCTGAATAGGGTTGTTGTTGAGGTTGACGTATGGAGGTGCTAAGTGATTTAGCTGCCGTCTCGGAGGTCTGCAGCTTCTCCAGACTCTCATCCGCCTTGCTGCTGAACAACCTTAAGCCATCAAAGGGCATATTGAGTAGTCTACCCTGCACATCTGGTGCAAAGCCTGACTTCCTCAACCACGCAAACCTGCGTAGTACAGTGCTAGAAGCCATGGACCTGGTGATACTCTCAGCAGTGTCCAGTTCTGACTGGAGACACTCCCCCATTGCCTCCTTTCCATCTTTCACTAAAGCCAGGAAGCCATGTCTTTCCTCGCCTTCCGCAATGTGTTGAGCTGCCATGATAAAACAGTCCCACAGGGTGTAAGTAAACCTTGAAAGGGTACAGGTAACATTGGTTGACTTCAAGGCCATACTGCCCAAAGAGATATTCTTTTGAGCCCTGGCATCAACCCTCTTGTCGTTCCTACTCGGGGGAATAGAAGGGTAAGCAGACTGCCTGGTCGATGTAGCTGCCTGAACTACTAAGCTTTCAGGTGTAGGGTGCTTAGTTAAATAGTCTGATTCAATGCTAGAAGGCCTATATTTTTTGGCAATGTTCATGTTTATAGCAGGTCCAGATTCTGGTGTTTCCCAGTTAGACATGACCTTCCTTTTTACCGCCGCCAATTTACCTTGGCGCTCCCTGAGAGTTTATCCCGTCATGGCCTGACAGGACCCGCAGTCGTCGGTCCGGTGTTTGGAACTCAGGCACCACAGGCAGACGCGGTGGGGATCAGTAATGGGCATCTTCGTTCTGCAGTCGTAGCATTTTTTTAAACCCAGACTTAGGGGTCAAAGCATTTGAAGATGAAGACATTTTGATGAAACTGAAGCGAGCCGTTCAACACTCGAAGCAAAAGCTTTTGGAAAAACGGAACTGACGCCAACGGGCACGGCTCGAGCTATTTATACTGCTGATAACATCGATGCTCTACGGCGACCATCAAGGGACATCGACGCCACGACATCGAGTACAGTGCCCTCTGGTGACATTTTTTTTTCAAAAGCAGCAAAGCTGACGATACGTATATCAAAGATGAGGAATACGTGGGAGGACACAATCCATTCGAAATCAAGGTTACAACATTTTAATAGCCATTGAGCACAAAGTGAGGTAATGCCCACCTTACATTTTAAGGCCTCCACTGGAGTTGTTTTATGAACACTTAATTTTAATATTGTTCTAAGGGTTTTTCCCTCGAACCGCTCCAACCATCCCACATAGGGTTCAGATATCAATTCAAGGCCAAAGGCAAGTACAAGGATTATACTAGTTATGTATATTTTGATTAGGACTTCCAAATTCTTACCTCCAATATTAGTAGCGAGACATTTTTTAATATACAGGACATAATAAAGTCACCATAATAGGAGTAAGTAGGAGAAATACAAAGGGGGAATCCGAGATAGACATAACAGTCCACCACTTCCAAGACGGCATAATTTAATTTCCATATAAAAGAGCCATGGTGCCTGGTTTTACAACCAAGCACGATAATCTCATGTTTGGAAGAGTTTATACTCAGATGGTTTGCCTTAGCATACAAAACCAAAGCATGCCAGTAAGATAGCTCAGCAGATTGAGTGCTCGCTGGCGAACTCAGCCTTTCATCTTTCCGAGGTCGATAAATGAGTACCAATTTCAGTTAATATTGTCTGTAAACATGCGCTTTGGAAAAAGGTGCTATATAAATAACTCATCATTATCTATGGGACACTTTAAGCCGACCAATGTATAATCCATAAGGATCGTGTCATCGGCATTCAGCCAGGGGACATACTCCGTTCCAATTCGACGCAGAAAGTTTCACACCCCATCCAAGTAGAGGTCTAGCTCTGAAACATATAGTTTATAAAGCAGAGGTGTGGTTAACTGTGAAATTACCCAAGCAGGTGACAGTTCTTCCAAGCAGAGGTCAGACCACAAGATCCCATTGTACCTTGTTAGGGGTTAGCATCAGGACCATATACAATGCAACCAATCATAAACAGCCCTATCTGCCACACCTGTATCCTGAAGTAGCGCTAGGCTACAAATGACTTGAGAGGGAATACATACATGCCAGTAATCTAACTATCCCCAATTAGTACCACTAGTTGTGATATATCAACATTCCATGCATTAGAAAAACCTGAAATCTTCAGTAGCATTTAAACTGTCCATGGTGAAAGTTCATCTTCAGTGGTTTGTGGCAACACGCACTTTGTAGACACATCTTTGGCTGTAGAAAACGAGCCCACTGGCAAAGCACACTCCAGTCAACCCCTGCGAGTGCAAGACAAGCGGATCATAATACCCTAAGGCCCATGCCAAGATAAGCAAAGTTGGTGTTAACTGCAGTGTGGCAGCTCTGCTTTTACCCAGCGTTAGACTGTGCACAGTGTCGTGCTTGGTGGCTCTTTTCAAGGAAAGGAAAATCCGTCTCTGGCTGGGCTCCGTAATTGGGGCCACCTGTCAGCAAGAGTGTTTGTGCATGAAAAGTCAAAATCATATGCACAGGACATTAATGAAGCGTTTGGGAGAATCTATCAGGAAATAAACTCGTTTTTAGAGGAAGGTGCAATTGAATTGAGACCACGTCTTTTTATTCACTTTGTATATAATGATTGCTCATTACCATCTGATGAGTTTTGGTTTAGATTAATGCTGTATATATACTTTTTAAGGATCATCTTTTTATATAAATGTTTAGATATATGCTGTGTGCCTGCCATTTAACTTGGGTGCTTTGGTTGCTTTGTGTGAATTGTGGCATTGTTGTGTGGAAAAATCGCTGCAATTTGAAAATATTTTTTTGATTGAATTTGTCCATCTTAATCATTAAGAGCAGTCCGCTTTGCATATTCCTGTTAGTTGTGGACCTTTACTCATATCACTGTGCTCGTATGCCAGGTGATTAGGCTAACTGTAGTTCACTCGAACTACATTTCCCATCTTAACAGCAGTACATTAACACGTTGGTGGCGTGTTAGCGCCAGCGTGTTTGCAGATGCCAGTTTTCACCAGTTATCATCTGGTTTGCAGAGGGAAGCTGAGCGGCTACCTGCTCAGGTAAATTATTGCCTATCTGTAACTCTGTGAGGTACCCCCTGAGCCAGCTCTACAAGTAGGTACAATGTCCCACACAAATCCGGCCCCACCGGGTGAAAACAGTAAAAAGGCTGCCGTCCTGGAAAAATACATGAAAATGGCCCTTCTGCTTGCACGGATACCAGCCTTGAGTCTGTTATTTTGCTCCACAAGATCCAAGATAATAGTATGGTGACTCTCAGGAAACACTGGGGGATTACAACCCGGGCGTTCCGGGGAAGTCAAGCGCTGGTCATTGTAAAACCCCATTCCCATTGAGTCCCATAGGTCTCAATGGCAATGGGGACCATGGAAGCACCAGCATTGTTAATAACGGTGCTGGTGCTTCCGTGAAACTCTGCGGGCAGGTGCCGTTCGGCCCACTAAGTCTGACCCTGGTGGGCTGGAGGGCACCCGCCTGCAGAATCGTACTGTGCCGGTCCGGTGACAACGGTGCTGGTAGGCTTACTGGCACCATTGTTACAGGACCAGCATAGTTACAATGAGGCTAGTGTGTGCTACATCAAGCCTGTTAGTAATATCCTCAACCGGTAAAGGATGCTATGGACTCTGCCATTTCCGCTCAGTCCTGGAACAATTATATATCGCAAATATACCTTCTCCCTCAAGCATTCTCTCAGGTCAGATTTGATCTTAGAAGAATTGACTTGTTTACTAAAATTTCTTGGTCAAACGAAGATATTGTGTGGGCTATTGAGAAATTGAATCATTCTTATGCTTCTGGCCCTGATGGGATTCCTGCCTGTGTGTTAAAAACTGATCCAAACTTCTGGGCTGGTATTCTTAGATTGAAATTCGCACATATCCCATACAATCTAGTAAAATCCCCAGATCCTGGCAAATCTCTCTGATAATTCCCATTTTCAAAAAAGGTAATCCTTCTGACCCGGCCAATTATCGCCCCACTGCGTTGATGGATGCATCCTATAAAGTGTTTACTATTCTAATTCTGCACGCTACAGAGAAATATACACGTGATCACAAAGTGTTATCCATATTTCAAACAGGTTTCAGAAAGCACATGGGCACTTCACTAAATGCAATGATCCTTGCCCATGTATTAGCTAAAGTAAAGGCGTCGCAGCAAGATCCTGTATAATTAGCAACCATTGATCTTAGCTCCGCTTTCGACTCTGTAATTCACAATATATTATGGATCAAAATGACGAAAATGGGTTTTCCCGTGTATTTGATTCAAATTATTGCGTTATTGCATCAAAATACTTGCTATCGTGTCAGGCTTAATAAGGAAGTCTTTCTTACTGCCGAGATCCCAACTGCTACTGGGGTTAAACAGGGGTGTAATTTGGCGACTATTCTTTTAAATTTATACCTTGTAGATATTGAAGAGATCTGGCAACATATAATCTCCTTTCCGGTAAAATGTGGACATCTGCACATTAGTTGGTTAGCCTATGCTGATGATATCTTGTTTTTTGACCGAACACCCTTTGGCCTACAAAATAAGTTAACTACTTTTGCAGACTATGCGAAGAAGAATAATCTATATGCAAACATCACAAAAACTAAAGTCTTAATTTTCTCTGGCAGTAAGAAAATCTCTCGTTATAACTGGTCATTGGGCCTCATTAGGACCCAGGCGGACTTCGCGGTGCTAAATGCACCGCGAAGCATGGCGGAAAGCCGCCGATAGCGCCATGGGGGTTGGCGGATTTACCGCCCCATTCCGACCTCGGCGGAGCGGTAAATCCCCAATCCCCATTCTGCCCTTCCCCATTCCCATTTTTGCCCCATAGGGTATAATGGGAGTGGGGAAGGAGTTAATTACGCCACCGTAAAATACGGTGGCGTAATTAACAACGAGGTCCCGTAGCGCCATGGTTTTCTCCGCCTGGTAAAACCAGGCGGAAAAGGCCACCATGGCGCTACGGGAACTCGTAGTATGGCGGAGAGGTACGCCATGCACTACGCTGGCGTAACACCCTCTCCGCCAGGGTCCTAATGAGGCCCATTGAATGAGAATTCTATTACTTCAGTTTCATCCACCAAATATTTGGGTTACAAACATTCTACGGATCTTTCCGTTGAGAACTGGAAAAAAATAATTAAAGAAAATATTTGCCCTCTGACTTCTCAATTGTCAACTATCTACAAAAGATTTTGCAAATTCTCTCTGGAACCTGCCCTTCAATTCCATATACTTAAGATATAGGCCGTTATTTTGTATGGCCTCGATCTTTGTATATATGATATCAATGATTTTTTTAATTCAGTGCAAGGTAGAATTTGGAAACGGGTATTGAGACTAGCATAATCCATCCCAAACCGATGTATTCGAGTTGAATTGGCCTTGTCTAGTTTAACATCCAGATTTCAATGGAGGCAGCTCAATTTTTATACCAAAATGGTCAGTGCACCACAGAATTCCTTATATCAAGAATTTGCTTGTATGGTTACCAACGTTAATCCGCGCTCTGTGGTTCTCTATCAACAAAGAATGGAGTTGATACTCTTGAATATTGGTATTGTAAAAGATGATCTTTGTTTACGGCCAGAGTTCTGTAAAAAAAAATTGTATGAATATGACTGGTGTTTGTCAGTAGATAAAATAGGCTCCTATTCATTATATAGGGAATTTGCAAATTTTACACACAAAAGAATTCCTAGAGCCAGTTACCTTCTTAGTTTTCCATGTAATAAGTCAAGAGATCTATATATGTGGTTTAGATTGAACGAGCTCCACACACTAGAGCGCGTTCGAAGTTGGTCTAATATCGAGTCAAGAAGCTGCCGTTTTTGTTTAAATGAATATCAACCAGAGGTTTTAAAACATTTGGTAATTTATTGTCCATACTTTGAACATGCTAGGGTCACAACTTTGGGGACATTGTTGGTTAGAGACTGTTATCTAGAGAAAACTTATGGGTAAAGTGTATGTCATATACTAAAATTTCCTTTATGATCAAATTATATGGGCTTGTTGCAATAATTGAAACAGAGCTATGGAACAAAATCTCGAAAACGACCTTAGAAACTGTTTGATTTCAAAATGTTAGAAAAGCAGTTCTTATATATATATATTTTTGTTTTGAACCCCGACATGTTGTTAAAATTGGGCCAATGTGTGTTGTATGTTGTATGTTTTAATCATTTATCTTATCTTTCTTTCTCTATTCAGAGGATTGTTATTTTAAGGGAAAATGTTAAAGAAATATGTTAAAAATGATGTTAAAAATTATGTAATTGTGATATGTAAAGATAAAATGTGTAAAAGGTTTTTTTTAAACTAAAATAAAAAAAATAAAAAAAATATCCTCAACCACTCTGTCATTAGCCATGGGCCTGATTGTAATACTTGAAACTCTGCGACCGGGTGCCGTTGCGCCCACCAGATCTGACTCTGGCGGGTTGGAGGGCACCCGCCCGCATAATCGTACTGTGCCGGTCCGGTGACAATACCGGCACTGTTGTCACCGGACCCTCACAGTACAATTACCGGTGCTTGACATCCCCGGAACGTCCGGGTTGTAATCCCCCAGTGTTTCCGGCAAGCCAGGCGCAGGTAAAATGTGCACATCCGGTGACAACCTGCCAGTTTTACCGGCACGGTTACCGCCGGACTTGTGATGAGGCCCACTGTCCGACCTGAGAATCACCATACTATTATCTTGGATCTTGTGGGGCAAAATGACAGACTCAGGGCTGGTATCCGTGCAAGGCGGAAGGGCCATTTTCACGTATTTATCCAGGATAGCAGCTGTTGTTACAGGACCGGCATAGTTAGAATGAGGCCCAGTGTGTGCTAAATCAAGCCTGTTAGTAATATCCTCAACCACTCTGTCATTAGCCATGGGCCTGATTGTAATACAGTGCTGTATCCTCTGAGGGCCATCTATACCTTAATACAATCGGCCACAGATAGCTTCAGATAGCTCACGTGTGAGAGATATTGTCAATTTTATATTCAACTTTCAATGTACCTAGAAAGTCCTGAAACTGTATGTGGGCTACCTTGTCTAGTCCTACATACTAGGTCAGAAGCAGTCAGGCTTCAGGAGTGCTCACAGCACAGAGTCCACGATGGTGGACCTTAAGGCGAACATCTTGCTCTTCTCTGAAAAGGGTACCATTGCACTCCTGGTGCTTCTGGATTTGTCAGCTGCTTTTGACTTAGTGGACCACTTAATACTTCTGTCCAGAATGCTTAATTCAGCCTGTTTCTCTTGCGATGCAGTTAATTTTATCAAATCCTTTCTGTCTGATCGTAAAGCCAAAGTCTTTCATGAGGAGGCTATGGCAGATGATTGTTTGGTGACATGTGGAGTCCCACAGGGATCCTGGGTGTCTCCAACTCTCTTTAACATCTTTACGCTGCCCCTCTTCTAAATGTTAGATGCAGAAGTCATAGTGTCTGCCAACTATGCCGATGATACACAGTGTCTCATTCCACTGTCAGGTAATTACATCAAGGACACCATCACTATCAACACCATATTTAACCTTATTCAAATTTGGATGGTGGAGAATGGGTTGGCACTGAACAATGCTAAGACTGAGTTTATGATCAATGGCACAGCACCTCAGCTACGCAAGCTTGATGCCGAGTACCACCTCTTTCAGATTGCAGGTTGTACTATTGCTACTTTGCCTAAGGTCAAGACATTGGATTGGGAGTAGTTTTAGATCAGGAGCTTAATATGGAGGCACATATCAACAGCCTAGTCTCTGGCACTTCATATTATCTTAAATTGCTTGCACAATTAAGACCATTGCCCAATTCTACCAACTGCGATATTCTCACACGGGCAATCATTGGGCCAAGACTTGATTCTTGTGCCAGCCTCCTCCAGGTTTTTGGTAAAGGTAAGGGCGAAATCACTCACTTTCATCTTATTCAAAACAACGCAGTCCGCATTGTAGAGGGCTTGCGCAGATCTGACCATTTGTCTGTGACTAGGAGGGCCTTACACTGGCTACCCATCGCCGGGAGAATATCTTTTCGGACACTCTGTATCACACACAATTGCCTTTATGGCAAAAATCCCAGTTATCTATCAAGCAGACCCTCTTGGGTCCCCAAACAGAGAATGATCATATCTAATAACTCTTGCCTTTTGCAAATAGCGAAGTGTAAACTATCTCTAGTGGCTGAGGGATCTTTCCCATATGCTCCTCCGTGATGCTGGAACGCCCTACCACCAGACCTAAAAGCATGTTCTTCTCTCGCAGGCTCGTGGACTAAAAACTGTCTTATTTCATTGAATCTTCTCCCCACTCAACCACTGCCCCTTCTTCCAAACCGGCACTGAGCTGGTTATTTTTGTTGTTTAGTGTTGTCTAAGCGCTATCATGCCTACTGGATCTCTTTCTAGTGCTTTATAAATAAAATAAAAAAATAACTTTTGAAAGGTTAATAATAGACATATGCACATTTTTTTTAAAAAGAAGAAAAATTATATTTATCAATATTATGATGAATGTAGGAGTGTCAAACCTGGATTTAAGGGGCCAGTGCAAACTGATTAAAACTTCTTTCCATGATTAAACTACTTTCCAAGTAGAACAACGTATTAAAAAGGCTGTTAACCATACCAGAAGGACTATGAAATAATGCCTTTATAGAATGAGTTGGTTGCTGTACTCGTAAAGAGTGTCAAGAATGAAATCACAGGAATGTAATCTTGCGATTAGTTAACCCAAGAACGCAATCTTGGGTTAGATAACAGCAAACTGCCTACACAAACCTCTACACAATAAAAACGGCATTCACAATGTCCACTTTCTTGGCTAGCGCTTGCACCTGGTCCATTGTTGAGCACCTATGTCCTCCCACAGACTCACTGAAGAGTATGAAGTGTTTGTTGTAGAGACTTGGGGACCTAAGAGATAGATTTGATTCTATGTTTAAAACTAATTCTCTTGCAAGAGCAACCGGATAACATGATACGCACATTGATCTAATAACAAACTATGAGCACACAAACGTCCTTCAAAAGCAGATGGGAATGTATTTTTTGCTTTTTCTTCAATATTTATTGAGCGCCACACACCCGAAGGCCTCAGGGCGCTATGAGTAAAAGACGAAACAGAAGACAACTACAGACATAACATAGTGAAGCATCAAAGGCAGTTAGTCTATTCCTTGTTAAAAAGGTATGTCTGAAGATCGTTTTCAAATTTCAGAAGACATGGGAGGTTACTCAGTAAGATCGGAAGTTCGTTCCAAGCTTTGGGTACCACCGCATCAAAACTTAGGTTGAATGAGGGATACACCTCATCTTGAAGAGGTTTTGATATGCAGCCGGTCCTTCAGATAATATGGGGCAGAACCGGCAATGCATTTATGCGTTAAAGTTAAAACTTTATGTTTAATGCAGTGTTGTACTGGTAGCCAATGAAGGGATCCCCGATGAGCCGTGACATGTTCACCTCTCCTAAGGCCATAAATGGCTCTGACTGCGTCGTTTTGCGTGATCTGTAACTTCTTTATGTTATTTTTTGAAGAACCGGAAATGAAGACTGTTACAATAATCCAACCGAGAATTAATCAGAGCAGTAGCCAAGATAGGTTAGATAAGGGCTGATTTGATGCAATAACTTGTTTATACATGTACAGGACAACCTGACAGAGTTTACATGTTTGGAGGACATGTATAGGCGTCAAAATAGACTCCCAGCATCTTCACATGCGAACTTGGAAATCACATCCAGTGATGCTAGACTGAGAGTAGCTAGGGTGCAGTTTTAAAAAAAAATCTGGGTGCAGACCCTACAATAAGAAGTTCCTTCTTGCCATCGTCAAGTGCAACTGGGTTGTTCGCCATCCCGTGCTGCACAGTGGAGCAGATTTTAATCATTGCCATAGAGTCATACTTATAGTCGCCTGTTAGCTTCAGTAATATTTGTGAATCATCAACGTAGTTAATATATATTACGCGAATGTTAGCAAGTTGATCAAAAAGAGGCCTCATGTAAATATTAAAAAGTGCGGAGGAAAGACAGGAGCCCTGGGGACCCCACATTCCAAGATGGCAGGACAGACTTGCGCATCAGCCTTAGCCCTCTACATGTCCTAAGGGCCAGGAACTATTTAAGCAAAGCAACCGAGTTCTCTGAACATCTGACCAAATCTGTCTATCTCTTAGCCAGGAGCGAATGATCAATGAGTTTAAACGCCGCTGGCAGGTCTAAAAGCAGAAGAAAAGCAGTGTCACCATCATCAATACATTTAGAAATATTTGATTTTAGATTAAGTAAAGCTGACTTGGTAGCGTGCCAGGCTCTTAAGCCGGATTGCTGGTGTCCCAAAATATCATGTGCCTCAATATGTTCCTGTAGCTGTGTATAGGCAACTCTGGCCAAGATTTTCACGAGGAAAGGCATTTTCGTAATAGGTCTATAATTACTTGCCACCTCTGGATCAGATGTTCTTTTTTAAGCAATGGCGAAATCCATGCTTCTTTAAGGGACAAAGGACTCCAGGAAAGATGCATTAATCAACTGGGTAATATGTGAAAGGAAAAGGCAGTCTTTAAAAGTTTGAGCAGGACAGATGTCACCAACACAAGATGTAGGTTTAAGGTTGGTGATAGTAATTTTAATCTCCTCTTCTGAGACCGGACGAAAGGAGGAGGGCATATTAGTCTGGCTCACTATATTATCAGAGAACTCGGGCATCACCAGTGAGGGCACATTGGATAAGATTGCGCTGGCTTCAATTGCCTGCTTATGTTGCGTAATTTTATTCATGAGCTCGCCTTGAATTTCTTGACACCAAGGGCCTAATTCAGAAGTCCATGTAAAAATAAAAATGTGTTGTTCCAAGCCAGAACAGCACATTTCCTAACTGCACCATATTCTGACAGGGAAAGAATGTGTTGCAGGGACATGAAAGCCTCGGCTTTTGCATGAGCCTGATTTACGGCTTGACAACAGCCCTAACAACCATCATGAATGCAGGACAGCCATATGGAGGGGATTCTCATCCCTGCAGCACTGGTCTAGCATGTCAATAAAAGGAGATACAATACGACACCTCTGAGGTACTGCTTAACTCCACAGCACACTTTTCCCTTTGTAAACATAGCATTTCTTAGACCGCAGCACCACTTTTCTAGTTTAATGAAAGTTTAAGAAAACGTTCTTGAATTAGAAAAGTTGGAATCTTTAAAGAAATGCTTCAATGCCGCTGCAGCACATGTTTCATGCACAACGGGAGATTTTAGCAGTTTGTTACTGCTGAAAAGTATGACATCTCCCCTCCAATACTTCCACCAACTTCAGAATGCTGGTACTGGAATTTGGAGGGGAGAATGTAGTATTGCCACACTGTTTTTATCATGAGCTTAGAATCTGCCCTTAAGTGTCCGAGATGGTGTGTGAACATTTCACTCCTGTTTTGCCTTCAAATTCCTTAAGAATGACAAAGAGCTCCCTAGAACCAGTTTTGGCACTATGAGTGATTTGGCATCTACTGCATGTTTGGCACGTAAATTGGCATTGCCCAGGTATCGCAATCGTGTAACAAATATGTCCTTAATGCATTTGCAATAAGCCATAGGCGGTCTGTGGTGTTCTTCCTTGAAGTCAAACTGGGTAAATAGATTTTTTTCAAAGACATAAGAGAGGTATTTCCACAATTTTAAGAATAACATACAGAAGTATCAATCTTCTCAAAGTACTACTCATCCCTTTTCAAAGACTTGCCATCTGATGTAATCAAGCAAAGGAAATATCTGGAGGGGGCCATGTCTGAGAGAAGAGCATTGCAGATCATTAGATGACCCAATCATTGCAAATGAATAACCACTGTTATTAAATCCTTGTAAAAAGCAGTGGGTCCTGCTGATTTCTCTGCACTATTTTTTAAAAGGTTTCACAGGACCTTAGTTCCTCAAGTGGCTTCTCTCTTTAATGACTTATCATGAGAGGGTGTCCACACACAATGGTTGAATTGGTGACATCACTGATATTGAAACTGCAAATGACTCCATGCTGTGTATTTTCCACTACCTATCACCATCCTAAATTACGACCCTGGGATGTAGAATAAGGTTATGCTAATTGTCTATCCCCTCTTTTACCAAGAGTGAATTTATACAAAACAAGCTTCATATTGGTCTGAAAGATACATGATAATATCCAAAATACGATTAACATCATTAATGATATCAGCAAGAGGCCTCATATTCCCTTATTGTCGGTACATGTGCATAACGCATTTGATTCTATAGATTGTTCGTACCTTAACCTGGCTTATCAATATGCAACTCCAGCTCAAATTTCACGAAGTTAGTTATGGGTAATTACTGTAATTGACAAACTAAATTAAGGATGTGTGATGAATTGCTATCTGGCAAGGGTGTGATAGCCTTGGTTTTCAAATTTGTATTAAGTAATAAAATGATGCGAATCTCAGAAAGGGAAATCTGCCAAACAAATTTCCTTTCATATGCTCCACGCCAAAAGCATAGTGTGCTCTTGTGCCCTGCTGCATCAATATTCTTATTCACAGCACCTGCTCTACCAATGGCACAGAGCAGGTTCTGAGGTCACAAGTGCCCGCTTAACAGCTGCAGTGACAGCCAAGTCTCGGCAGTGCAGGGGTTGCAATTAAGATATGCACCCCTGTTCCAAAAACTACATAACTCTGGGGATCCTGGCCTGTTGACAAGTTAAATAGTATAAATAAACTTGCATTTGGGTATAGTGGCCAGCATCCTTTCATAGTTATCCCCACCATAATAAATTGATAACATACATGTGTCAGCCCTGTGGGCCCAGTTCAGCTGTGGAAGGGTTATGTGTATTCATTCCATACAAGGCTCCCCCCTGCCCACCGGCAGGACTATAGCCTTGGGGGATTGCCGCTCTTTGTTCCTTTGTAAGGGCAGGTAATGCCATTTACACAGAGACAGCCACTCCACAGGAAGCTGGCCTGGGAACAGGAATCAAAGGGCACATCCATTCACCAAGGGCTAGGTCTCACACCAGGGTGCTGCATATCTAAAGGACTTTGCTTTCACTGAGAAGAGAAGGGGTGGGATTAAAGAAGCCAGAGAGTGATTGGCACAGTTTTAGGAGGATTCTGCCATCTTGATTCCCTCTGCCCCGCTTTCTCTTTTCTGTCCCCTCCACTTCCTGTAGCACAAAGCACATCGGGTGTGATGTTAGACGGTCAAAGTCCACTAATTTCAAGAGCAGGGATTGGAGCCCTAAAGCAGGCTACCTTTAGTCCAATAACCTGAGGACTTTTGCCTTTAAAAAAGGGGTCTCACATCACTTCTGGAAATCATCCTTTGGACTCCAATCCTGAAAGAAGATTTTGTTGGACTATGCTGGGAGAGCAGTCCTTTCCAGAGTCCTCCAGTTGTGAGGTGAAGGCAGGTGTTGCAAGGCAGATGCAAGCTCTGTCCCCTTATCATCGCTAGAGACCATTAGGGGTGTCCTCTGCTGCTGGACCAAGACTACATCTCTGCCAGCCACCCTGTTGTCTGAGACCTCACCATGTTGCAGGACCCCTGAAGTTGTGTGCCAGCCTCGCCCTGGAAGCCAGAAGATCCCTGTTTTCAACGTGGACCCGCTGCGAGCCGTAGCTCAAGAATGTTCAATACCAAGTGAACTATCAGGACCAGTCGATACTGCCTTTGGCGTTTATCGTTCTTCGAACCGCTGTTTGCCTGTCCGACTCCATTCACTGGTGCACCGCTGAAGCTGAAGCACATCGTTGCTTCGGCTGGAACCAGTGAAGCACCCCTGCATTTCATTGGTTGAGTCTCTGTCCGAAGCACCAGCCTCATCATCGCACACAACCCTGGTGTCTCCAGAACAGTAACCTCCGAGCCTCTGCATAGAATCAACTCACCTGGTATCAGCTCACTTCCATTGAACTTCAACCGCTGACTGAACCTGGTGATCGCCCGATCTACACAGCATGAGTAGACGATTCGAGACTACCACAACCTTGCATTCAAACCTGACTTGATGCCAGCTTCTGGCTGGATCACCACGCCTGTTGCTTCTTCGAGCTGTAAAGAACCTGCGATCGACTCCAAGAAGACTGGTTCGACACCGTTGAACCACCAAGACCTTCGCAAAGGTATTCACTGGTTCTTCCCCCCTCCCCGTCAGGTCCATCTTTGGGCCCGAGATACTGGATAGGTCATGTAAATCCTTTTTGCAACCTCAAGAACATATCCTTTAAACATTGTGGTCTTTTATTGCCTTTTCTCCTCGTCTTATTACCCAGAGTGCTGCATTTATTCTATTGTTGCATATTCTGTGTTCTTTCTGAAGGGGTGTGTTTTTACAGTGTTTTCTAGTTAGTTATTATGCTCCATGGTGTGTTTGATTAAAGTATATATTTGTATAGAACCTTGATTGGAAATTCCTTTATTTTGGAATGTTATGCTTTGCTGTTTGGGTTGCTACTGGACCACATCCACACCCTTCTAGTGCTTGCTGAATCTGCTCACCCACTCTGAGTATTTTGTAGATAGGTCGTGTAGCTTTCAGTAAGCTTCGTTGCTGCACATTTTTTTGTTTCCACTGGCTGGCAGCAGATAGCGATTTGAGCAGCCACTTTAGCAGCAGCAGCATGAAAGGAATATATACATGCATGTATGCCTCCAAATGTATTTTGGCTAGGCCCCAAAGCTTCATTATGGCTTGGTGGTGTGCTTACTGCAGGAATCTTGAGGAGACATCCCGCCTTCAGCTGATCACTTCACCTTGGGAGCATTGCAACAATGTCAGAGAAGCTGGAAATGTACACATGGCTGTTGGTAAGATGAATGATAGGGGAAGTAGAGTAACGCTGCAGAGAAAGTTGGGTGGGCTGTCATAGCTGAAGAAATGTTGCGAAGCAGGTGAAAAAAGTGTGAACATGTGCAGGTGAAAGAAGTGGGGAGGGCAGACGGGTGGGTCTTCCAGGCAGGACATTTTGTAATCAAGTATTCAGAGTATTGCGTTTTTAGGTCAAGGTCTGTCTGGTGCCATAGTTGTATTAGATCGCCAATGGTCTTTGGTATAAGGTAGTTCAGTGGGTTAAGTACCTGTGATTAACATGATGGTACAGTAGTGGGCGTCGGACCCAGACAGTTTGAGGCTCTGTCAGGGGGGTACAGCGTGAGAAGCTGCCACTGGTGCACTGATAGATGGTGTCAGGGGCTGTCACTGGTGGGCAGCGTGAGGTGCCTGCACTGGTGGACAATGGTGGTGGTGGTGTGACAGTGCAGCATGAGGAGCTGACATTGGAATGAGCAATTCCTCATAGAGCACACAGAAACACATATTTCCATTACAAACAGTTAAATAAAATAAACAAATCTGACAAATATATAAAGCCATTAAGTAAAGCGTGTATTATTGTAGCTTTATATTACAGCATTCAGAATGGAAATATATAAGTAACAGTATGCTATGTAAGACTAATAATTCCCCTCTTGTTCCTGCAACTTAATTTAAAGGCATACAAAAACACAAACTGCAGCTTGTGATTATGCACAATGTAAAGAAAATCTGAAATTCCAAAATAGGAAAAGAAAATCCTTTTTTGTCCAAGACCTCATGGAAAAAATGTGTTTAAAAACGGGTCAAGGGAGGATTTTGTGACTCCATTTAAGTGTCTTGGGAGAAGATGCAGATTTATGGGTGGAAGGTGTGGTGGTTTTCTGAAGCAAACGCCCCCATCAGCTCTTATCACCCAAACGTTGACTTAAAGGATTTTGCTGCCATTCACAGCTGACAAAGAGCGACCCTTACTAATGTGCAGATAGGTTAAAGAGTTTGCATGGCCCTAATGCCAGGTTTTGAGGGAGTGTGCTACCAACCCTGATGCTGCATTTTCTTTTGGTTTCTTTGAGGCACACTGGATGCAATGAGACTGGCGTATAGACTGGCCTACAGCTGAACACCACTGAACACCCATGCCAAGCTACGCCGCAGAGCAGATCTTAGCTGTGGAATGCGTGATGCCTCTGGCTGCTGCCTGGGCCAATTCATGAGCCCCTCCTGAGAAGCAGACAGATGATGACACTGCTGGCTCAAATCACCAAGGCCACAGGCTACCTCGCTGATATGACAGTGCATTTCGCAACTGCAGGCTATACTCCTTCTTTTTCTTATAGTGCGTGCATAATATGTGCTGTTTTATGGGTGAAGAATGGATTTAGCCACTCTGTATATAAGGATGAGTCAGGCCTGGTGGGCAGAGCAGTATGCAGCCCTCCCCTGCACTGGTGTGTTTGCATTACAGCCCATTTCTCTCTACAGTTGGTCTCCTCTGTATTATTTGTGTGCGAGTGCCTGAAGTGTTGTGGGGGAGCAGGACGAGCATGTAACATAATGGTGCTGACACCGGGGAGCTCCCATTCCTGACGTGCGTGACTGGGTTATACAACAGATACAACAGGAAGGTGAAAAAAGGGTTTTTCGCTGTACCTGTTGTGCGCATGAGTAGGGAACTCTGGATTCTTTAGGGACTCTAGGAATAATACAGAGAGAGTGCTTCGGTGTGCTGCAGTGGTACAGCACAGGGTCGCAAGAGCAACGACATGACTGCAATCAGATCAGAGTATTCCTAGACACCTGTGATACAGTCAGAGCGCCGATCGTGGAGAGACGGTGTAGGGTCGATACTGTAGAGGACACAGGATAGGAGTGTGAGGTCAGAAGCCTGAGTTAACCGCGGTAGGGCCAATACCAGTTACAGATTGCAGTTTTATTTACAATGTGGTGGTTGCCGGTCCACTGACCAGGCAAGAGGAGGGGGCAGACCTCTTATATAAATCAGGGTCAAGAGCAGTGATGGAGAGGTTGAGGAGCATGGTGGACTATTGGAATGTTGTCCCCCAGTGAGTACACAGGAATAAGGAGACAGGGTTCATCCAGGAACAGCAGTTACAAAGGGTACCGCAGAGAAGGGACAGGGGAGATAGTGCTGAACTACAAGTGAAGCGCAAAGATATCACAAAGGTGATGAAGATAAAGTAGGGACCCGAGACCCTCGGATTTTGCAGACATGCTTTACAAACCTCTCATGAGGGCCACAATATGGTGGCTGTTGCCAGATGACATAATGAGAATGGTCGAAGAGAAGGTGCATATGGAGGAAAAGTTAAGGTCCACCCAGGGCTGGGCATACATTCTGAATGCACGTCGATGACGGTGTCTGACAGTGACAAAAGCAGTGCTGGTGAGGGAGTGCCAGGGAGTGGGTGGAGGGAGAACACACAGAGGGTGAGGATTGTGAGGTGCCATCACCAGCGCCTGTGCGGTTGGGGTGGGTGACACAGAATGCTCTGGGGGTGGCTCTATGTATTTCTGAGAAAGGGGAGGAAGAGGAAGACGGAGGAGACACAGGTAGGGTGGGTACCAGGAGAGGCAACTGTTTAACAGCGGGACTGGAGGACATGCTGCAAATAGTGGTACGATGACAGATTTGGCAAATAGGTGCCTGCAGGAAGAAAGAGGAAGGGTGCAGATAGTGCCAATGGCTGTGGTGACGGCTGCTACTAAGTGTACCACCCACATTCTGCCACACAAACGCGGTCCTGACAGCACAGAGGAGACATACCCAGAAAGAAGGGCAAGAAATAAGGGCAAGGGCAAGAAATAAAAGGACGGGTGACTGTACAGTGTGCACCTTATACAGGGGCAGTGAAGAAAATGCCAGTGAAAGGGGTAGTGTCAGGCAAACTACATCAATGCATGCCAGAGACTGTTAAAACACAACAGGACATTTGCAGGGCATGTGTACCAGAGAAGGACATTGACAGGCCCACATATAAAGAAGATGGTCAGTGGCAGAATGACTCAATAGTGTTTGTGGGGAAAATAACACAGTATGGTGAATTACAATCAGTGGTGTTGGCTCTGAGAAGAAAGAAGATAACTCCATCTGAGCGGGAGTGACTCATGACACTTGACAATGACCTACAGCCGCAGCCAATGGCATCCATAGAACATAAGGAGTGGCATGTTGCGGAGGGCCCGCAGCTTGGAGTGATGAAAATTATCCTACAGATCAGCAAGAAGGAGGGTTAAAGGAAATGTGAGCGGCTCCTGGCAGACCGGAAAGGGGAGGATGACCAAATAATGCAGTATATCAATGTGGAGAAAGAGCATGACAATGTGTATTGGTCCCTGAGAGAGATGGCCTGGTGGCCCATGGCCAAAGAGGGCTGGCAGGGGCACATAGAGAATCTTGAGACTCCATGGAAGATAAAACAGTAAGAGGAGCCAAAGAAGTAGCTGTTGAAACAGATGGATGTGAAAGGCACACAGTGGGAAGATTGTCTGTTGTTCTCCATGACCTACGAGTGAGAGAGCGGTCAGTGACCAGGCATTCACCATACGAGATGCTATTTGGGAGAAATATGACGATCACTGACAAGTTGTTCCTGACACTGACTGAGGGTGCACCTAGGGACTGAAAGGTGCTAGAGGCTGACTATATGCTGGAAAGTAAGACAAAAATTGACTTGGACAGTGCACACGAACATAACAGACACATGGAAGAGGTGGTGCTGGAATCTAGAGTGGGAGGAATGCTCAGATCTAGAAAGGGAGGCACATGTAGTTATGACTGTTTTTGTTGCTTTCGATGCACCCTAGATAATGGCTGATGCTGATAGGGAGGGTGTTTATGCAGTGCAGTGAATGAATGGCTTTAGATGAGTTAGGACATACATTAGTTGTATTGTTTTGATAATAAAAATGTATTTGTTTGCTTCCTTATTGAGTAGGTATATATCAGAATAGTTTTATTGCAGTGGGCTTCATGTAGAATTAATGCAAGGATTTGGAAAGCGACTATAGTGGTTCATTGATAAGATGAGGAGAGGGAGAACATTGTGCATGATACTGCATTTCTTTTGGTTTCTTTGAGGCAAACAGGATGCAATTAGACTGGCCTACAGACTGGCCTACACCACTTAACACCCATGCCAATCGAGGTCGCAGAGCAGAGCTGATCTGTGGAATATGTTATGCCTCTGGCTGCTGCCTGGGCCAATTAATGAGCCCCTCCTAAGAAGTACACAGCTGATGAAACTGCTGGCTCAAATCCCCAAGGCCAGAGGCTGCCTCGCAGATATGATAGTGTATTTCACAACTGCAGGCTATACTCCTTCCTTTTCTCCTCGAAATGGACCTGTTTGTTATAGTATGTGCATTATACATACTGTTTTATGGGTGAAGAATGGATTTAGCCACTCCGTTTGTACATAAGGATGAGTGGGGACTGGGGACAGAGCAGTAAGCAGCCCTCCCATTCACTGGTGTGTTTGCATTACGTCCCATTTCTCTCTACATTTGGTCTCCTGTGTATTATTTGTGTGCGAGTGCCTGGAGTATCATGGGAGAGCAGGACGAGCCATTAGTGACACAGTAGCCTCCTATTCATGTTTAGAGGCAAGTGCAGGAGAGGAGGGTCCGGGCAACCCACTGCTAGCTATGAGGTAACGAGGTCACATGAGTTCAAAGCCATGTGACTGTTTTCAGAAGTCGATCTCATTAAAGCCATTGTAAGCTAAAGAGAGGCTTGTTTTGCATCTTAAAGAAACAACACTTTAGTAACGTGATGACCTTTTTTTTGTTCGTCTGCGCTGCTCGTGCGTTTTCTGGCACCATTTTTGCTGTGGTTCAGTTGGCAGCTAGGCTAAATGACGGAGGGTGTAATCTGCAGTGCCACCAAAGTTGAGGCGCACAGACACCTCAATCCCCCCCATAAATTATGCCCATTGATAAGGGTGGAAGCGGGGAGGAGTGGTCACGAAACTGAAGTTGGAGGGGGCAGAGAATATCTGTTCACTGAGTGTGCACAGATGTTTTCGAGTAGGGAGTGGGGTGTGCTTGCAGGATCTGAGCCTTCTAAAACGTGATCGTTTTCAGAGGATTCCGTGTTCTTGGGGGTCATTTATTTTGGGATCATTTCTCCCTCTGAGTACTGGTATAGTAGGTGTCACTAGTGCAGTCCTTTACCCTTTCATCTTCTATACCTTTGCTGTACCTATATTGTAAGATTATTTTCACATAGTACAGCTAAGGCACAAGTGTTAGCAGTGCACCTCCCAACCGAATGCCACAAGTTGCTCAAAGGCCTCTTCAATTAATGGCTCCATTTCAAACAGAGACAAGCTGCCATGCTGCCAGCAGCCCTGAGTTGAAGAATCTCCTATCATAACCATATGTGCCACAACCAACCCCTCTCTGCCCTGATTAGTTCATTCGTTTCTACAACCCTAGTTTGTGCCGCTTGTCAGTCTTGCTGGATTGTTTCCAGTCTCACCCTTGGCCCCCTACTCTCTACTGCTGTATTCTCAGTGTAGAGCCGTCCTCTGTAAGAACTCCCAGTCCATCTGAGGCCCTCCCCTTACATTCCCAAGTACACTTTGTCTTCTCATGCTATTGATGCTGCCTAATTTCTCAGCCCTTTCCTCGGCATTCCCAGTCATACACTGTCCTCTTTCTTGCTATCTACATTTCCAATCTCTATTTGTGTCCTCTTTTTCTCATATTTATTTTGCCTCTCTCCATTTATAGTCCTGCTCTGTCCTAGTCTCTCCTGCCTATTTCTCCATTAATTTCTAGTTTTGGTGTCTTGTAGAATGCATTCGCACAAGTCTGCATATCTCAAGTCTGAATTCTCAGTCTATCCTCTACCTGTACCCTCTATCAAGCACAGCCCCACTATTCCCTCCCACATTGCATTTGCTTTCTCACTTAGTCACTCGCTCCACCACTCAACTTCACCCCCCCTGTTGTGACATCAGCACGAGCACTGTGGCTCGTGCCGAGGTCACATGTTGGGGCTACGTGTGTAGACACGTGGCCTGCTCTTATAAAGGTGCAAAGCGGTTTCCCGCTCGGCAGTTATAATTACCCACATAAGCTGTGACAGTGTCCTCATTTCTGCGTTGTGCCCAGACCCACATTGTATATCAAGGGACAAGGGGACACCGGAAGGGGAGGGGCGGGAAGCGGGAAGGGAAGTTAGTTTGGAGGTGGAAATGAATGAATAAAGGTGTGTTACGAACCTCTCCCTGCTTCCGCCTCGTATGTTTACAGGAACGCATGTTTGAGGCTGGGGAGGATTCAGGAGGTCCAACCTATACTTCACATTGGCGACGGGGCACATATGAACCCAGGAACGTTCGTACACCCCGCGCTCGTGGTTTTCAATAAAAAGACACCACTCGAGCAGCGGTGCCCCCATCCAGCATTCAGGCGGAAGGACCTTGTAGCACCGGGTCGTAAATCGATAAGGCTCCCCGCCGGTGGGTAGTGCGGCCCCCCTCCCTCCTCCTGCAACTCTGGGTAGTCGAATCCATCTCCCACCAACGGCAATGTTCTTTTTCTTTCAAGCGGGTCGGAGCCCGAAAGCTCCCCGCTGCCAAACATTTCGAGCGTTTGTGCGGCACACCCGCCAACGGCAACAAACCCATGTGGGTCGGAGCTCGGGAAGGCTCTGCCTGCCACCATGTCATTCTCAAGCGGTAGAGCACACCTCCGGCTTATAGCAGCACAGCGGGTCAGAGCATAGGAAACCCCACCACACCAGTAACGCAGTCACACCAACCGCGACTGGTATCAAATAAGGAAAGCGCACGTGGCGCACATCCACATCAAGGAAGTGCAGAAAGGGCGACAGTGCTTTATAAGCACGGCACACGCCAGAGAAGAGGAGGCAGAAGAGGGGAAATCACACACAGCGACCACCAGTCCACATGGCCTCACAAACAGCTGGTCCAGAAACGACAATTTAAAACATTGCAACACATGCCAAGCACAGAGAAGAGGAAGTCACCAAAATATCCAGCCATCCAGCCACATAAGGTCAGTCTGCAAAGGGCACATTTTTAAGAGACATTACCACAAAAAGCAGCAGTCGTGTAAAACACAGAAACAGTCAAAATGTCAGGGGATGACACATTAACCGTCCCACTGACGCCAGCTCAAGCACTCCCCGCCAGGATGCATCATAGCCTCATAACACAGCCACCCACCAATTTCAACCTCACTGACTCCAGCATGTTAGGCCCACGCTGGAAGAGATGGATAAGGGACTTTGAGGTATGTCTAAAGGCCATTGGCCCGGTAGATGATGAAAGAAAACACAGCCTATTGACATTCTCGAAGGCTCAAATGTTAGGGACATCGTAGACAAACTTCCCTCAAGTGCCACTGATACCTACTCAAGTCTAAAATCAACACTCACTGACAAATTTACTCCGCCCACAAATGTGGACTACAAGAGACACATCTTCCATACAACCAAACAAACAAAAGGTGAGACCATGGACGCTTTCGTGATGCGTTTGAGACTCAAGATGAAGCACTGCAACTTCAATAATTACTCCAACGAAGAGGCACTGCGCTCGCACTGCAGACTTTAGAAAGCAGCTGCTACAAAAACCACGCAACCTGGAAGAAATCTTGCGGTTAGCTCGGTCAGATGCTGCTTTGGCGACACTAGTAGAAGGACTGGATGAAATAAAGATCACTCATGGCAAACACGAGAGCGTCAACAAGCTGAAAGGCACCTCAAAAGTTAATGCTGAGCCGTTCTGCTATCGCTGTGGCTACGAATACTCGTACGAAGGACAATGCCCAGCCATGGGTCAACAGTGTGCGGCCTGTGGAGGGGAAAACCACTACAAAACAGTATGCCGCATATACCGCAGCCATATCCGAAACAAGGAAGGAGCGGAAGACCATCACAGGACAAGGAGCAAAGGCCACAGAGACCACCCGAGCGACCACCCAGTCATATGAAGCCCCTCAACGCAGGCACAAGGAAGAAAAGCCAGACAGAAGATGGGAACGGACATCAGGAGACTGGAGAGACAGCAAGACACCCATTTCTAGACCAAGAAGGAGACCCAGATGCTATGTCTGATATTTGGTAAAACACTCACAATCTGACAGTGTTTCTAGCGCGTCCTCAGACAAAAACTATAAAAAGAACGAGAGACCACGGGAAGAGAGAACACGGGAAGAACCGCAAAGGAAAGGATACTTATATGCTTTAGGCAACCCGACCGCAAAAGAACACAGTCTGACATTGATCATACAGATAAACAGATGGCTGCTGAGCTCCTGGTGAACACGGGGGCAACCGTGAATGTAATAAGTGAGGAAATATATAACAGCATACCACACGCCACACGCCTGCGACTAGCAAAAACACTAACCTCCCCGTGCGGCTCAAAGACACCCCTGCCGTGCAAGGGCTACTTCACTGCATCGTGCAGCTATAAAGGACAATCCAAGGAAATCCCCATTCACGTTCTAGAAGCCGCCACTGAGAGTGGGTGCATTCTAAGTTACAAGCCAGCAATCGACATGGGCCTCATCCACGTCCTCTACAGACACATGGTACACAAATACCTAGACCTCACTGCAAACATTGAACAAGTATTCCCTGCACTTTTCAGAGGACTGGGCAAGTTGAAAGGACGCCAGATCGAACTACATATTGACACTAAAGTCATCCCAGTCGCACAACACTATCGGGGAATCCCCATAAATATACAAAGGCAAGTGGAGGAAGAATTAATGAAATTGCTAGAAGCGGACATGATTGAACCAGCTGAGGTTCCCACACCGTGGGTATCCCCATAGTGCCCGTACCCAAGAAAGACTCGGCAGACATCCGCATATGCGTGGACATGCAACGACCAAACAAAGCCATCCTCCGTGAACACCATCAAGCCCCACGCATCACTGACATGGTACACCTCCTTAACGGAACAACGATATACTCCAAGCTACACCTCAACAAGGGGTACCATCAACTGGAACTCCAAAAAGCGTCCCGATACATCACCACATTCACCACTCATCTGGGGTTGTACAGATATAAGCGTCTCAGCTTTGGTGTCTCGTCAGCAGCAGAAATATTTCAAGCTGAGATCCATAATGTCATTAAACATATATCCAACTGTTTGAACTACAGTGATGATATCCTAGTATTCGGGCAAAACCAAGAGCAACACGATAACACTCTCATGAGAGTGTGTATGGCCCTCGAAGAGGCCCAACTCACCCTGAACAAGGAGAAATGCGAGTTCAGGAAACATACACTTTGGTTTTTCGGTCACATATTCTCCTCCAAAGGGATGACACCAGATCCCGAAAAAGGTCAGTGCCCTCACAGCCACGGAACCACCCAATTCCACGACAGACCTACGGTAATTTCTTGGGCTGGCCAGCTATTGTACACTTTACATAAAGGATTTAGCATCTGTCAGTGAACCCCTTAGGGCACTCACCAAGCAAAACACAGAATTCAAGTGGAGGAAAAAATATCAGCAAGCGTTCCAAATAATAAAGCAGCGCATATCAGACGCCAAGAACATGGCCTACTTGAATCCAAGGAAAGCTACTGAATTGGTAGTGGACGCAATTCTGACCCAAATTGATGAGAGGGACAACCATTCAAAACACATTGTATCCTATGCCAGCAGAAGCTTATCCAAGACCGAACAAGCGTATTTGCAATCCAAAAAGGAGGGATTGGCTGTAGTATCGGCCTGTGAACACTTCCATCTGTTCCTATACAGGAAACCATTTACAGTCGTCACAGAGCACCAGGCTTTATTATTTATCTATGGAAGTCCACAAGCCAAGATGCCACCGCACATTGCGAGGTGGGCTGTGAGACTGCAGTACTATCACTTCAACATAATCCACATTCCTGGGAAAGATCACAACCCGGCCGATTTTCTCTCACAACATCCTTGCAAGGAGTCCCAACCAGCCCCATCCTTTTCGGACCAATACATTTGTTACGTAATATACAGAAGCCCGTGAAAGGTCTCGACTCCCATCTAATATCTCAAGAAGCAAACAATGATCAAGGACTACAAATCATCCTGAGATGCTTGGAGACCGGACACTGGAAAAAGGCCCGACAGTTGAGGGAAAACTCGAGTGAGGACATAAAGCAAGCCATCACTTGTCTCGTGGCTGTCAGAGATGAACTAACAAAATCTGAAGAAGGACTGCTACTGAAGGGCACCAAGCTGATAATTCCCAGGACGCTGAGACGTAAAGTTCTGGAACTGGCACCTGAGGGCCACAGAGGCATAGTGTCCACAAAAAGGATGCTTAGACAAAAACTCTGGTTTCCACAACTTGCCGCGCAAGTGGAGGACCTACTGAAGCACTGCCCCACCTGTGCAGTCATGAACCCACATACAAGACAAGAATCTTTATGCATGACGACCCTTCCTGAAGGAGCGTGGGAAGATATCGCAGTGGACCATTAGAAGAGGTGAGCATATACTGGTAGCAGTCGATGAATATTCCCGATTTTTAGACATCCAGATAGTGTCTACTATCTCGGCATTACACACCATCCCAGCTCTCAACAGAATGTTTGCCACCTACGGCATCCCAAAGGTAGTAAAGTCGGACAATGGGCCCCCGTTTACAGGGCAAGACTTCAAGACCTTCTCTGAATACATGGGATTCCACCACAGGAAAGAAGCAACACTGTGGCCCCAAGCCAATGGCACAGTAGAGCGTTTCATGAGCAACATCAAAAGAACCGTGCAAATTGCTCCATTAATGGGAGAACCAGTGGAAAGGATGCTATGTCAACTCCTGAGAGACTAAAGGAACACTCCCCACAGCACCACCGGAAAGACACCCTCTGAGGTCATGTTTGGGAGCAGCATACAGACCAGGATTCCACACATAACCTGGGAGGATGAAAGATACAGCGGAGTCCGGGAAATGCGAGAGCAAGACTCCCGAAGGAGAGAAGAAATTAAGAGAGGGGCTGATGAAAAGCGGAGTGCTAAGAAATATGACTTAGAGCTGGTAGATATGGTCATAGCTAGGCAAGTTCAAAGCCACAAGAGCATGGCCACTTTTGGTGAAGAACCTCTGACCATTGTTCAAGTGAAGGGGTGCCTCGTCACAGCTGAAGGTGACAGGAAAACCACATCCAGAAACTCCTCACACTTTCGGCAGATGCCTGGGATAGTGCTGGTTGTCGACCGCTCCTCACCAGTCTCAACCGCCGATTGGGACTCATCCTATGAAGGGGACGGAGAAGACTCCAGTGCAGAGACAGCACCGTGGCCCCCAGAAATTTGTGAAGAACAAGGGGATAAGAGACCCCAAAGAGTGCGAAATAAACCTTCATGTTTATTACCGGAGGGGTGTAGTGTCGTCACAGGACCCACATCATGTGTCAAGGGACAAGAGGACACGGGAAGGGGAAGGGCAGGAAGGGAAGTTAGTTTGGAGGTGGAAGTGAATGAATAAAGGTGTGTTACGAACCTCTCCCTGCGTCTGCCTTGTATGTTTACCGGAACTCATGTTTGATGCTGGGGAGGGATTCTGGAGATCCACCCTATACTTCACAGGGTCGCCCCACCAGGAGGGGCACTACCACAATGGCGGGGACTGGAGAGCCCGGACACCCATAACACCCCCTTCCCCTGTGTCTTACATCCCTGTCAGATGCTTCTCTTTCCCTTCCTCTAATGCCCTCTCTATCCCATGCCATCCTCTATTCCCCGCAGACCAATCTATCACTATTTCCTCTATCTCCCATCTTGCTCCAACTCCATCTTCCATCTCATTTCCCGTGACCTGCCCCATTCTCTGCTTTCTCTACCCCTCTGTATGCCCTCGCCCCCAGTTCACTCATTGTCCTCCATCACCAGCATCTTCTTATTCCTTCTCTCTCCCTCTCCACGGTCTTTATCAACTTTATGCAGGCATCTGCTTTGCCTTTCCTCTATATCTCCTGTGCAGACATCTCAATGCATGTATCAATCAAAGGCAGTAGTACTCTATCAGTGCACATTGGTAGGCCTGAACGCTGCAAGGTTGCACTAAGGGTCATGCGGAAACAGCTCTGACAATAGCCACTTGTTCGGCAGCGCTGTACCATCACAGCTCTGAATTGCACATTAGCATCCCCTATGAACGTTGTAGCATTGCACATTACCAGCCCATTCAAGCTGACAGCGCCTCAAATTCCAGCACCTGCAAATGTGCATCCAGGCTCATTGCCAGTAGCTGCAAACAGGCAGCATGAACATTGCCATTTTCTAAGACTAGTCACCTGCATGTTAGCAACCCTTGCTAAACCTGCAGCCCTGGCATTCGAACGCCCTGCAAGCTAGCAGACTTGCCCATCAGCAATCCTTTAAATAGATCGACCAGCCCAATAGAATTGCATGCAAAGAGGCAAACTTGCATCTTAGCAGCACATATAAGCTGGCAACCCTACACGTTGGCTGTACTTGTTAACATATACCCCTATGAATAGTGAACATTGTGAATAAGCAGCCCTGCACATTAGCAGTCAGTACAAGCTGTCAACCCTCCACATTATCAGCACCTGTAAACAGGTGGATCTGCATATTGGCAGTCCATACAGAAAGGCAGCCAACTACATAACAGCCCCTGCAAATCAGCAGACCTGCACATTCGCAAACCCCATCAGTGAACATCCCTGTTGGCATGGCAGTTTTTGCTGGGCATCAAATTTATAGCAAACACTGTCTTTAAAAACATTTTGGGGCTCTTTACAGCAAAATGTGACAAGTACATTTTCTTGGAGCAAGTAGGTGAACTAAGTAAGTAGTCCTGCAGGACTAGTGGTATTTTTAAGATTTTGCAAGCCCTGCCCTCTTAAGAATATAGCCTTCTGTCAGGCCACGTTACCACAAAAGGCAAAGGAGGTATATCTCTTAACTGTGCCTCTTTTACCTATATGATTGTGTTGGCTGATGTTCTACAAACCAAAATTGTAGAGGCGTGAGGGCTGAGCGGGCGCTTTAGCCACTACTCATCCTTGTACAACTGCCGAGAAGAAGTCAGTTTGTCACAGGATGAACTCACTTTTATCACAGACTATCTAAATGCATACAGGGCACCAGACAGCGGTGTCCGCTCTCCATTGATTTTTGCTCTTTTTATGAAATTCTTTGGCCAGACAGAACTAATGTCGATATTTAGGGTGCCGCAGTAGGAGGATATCAACAGAAATTGGCTCTTTGGCTAATGATGTTATGCTTTTAATGAAAAATCCAGCCGCCATACAAATCTCATGAAGGAACTTGATGAATGTCATTCTGTATCATGCTACAGCCTGGGGAAATCCAAAGAATTAAATATTTTGGGGAATGGGGAGAAAGTCGTGGAACTTCAAACTAGATCTGCATTTGAAAGGGCGGCTTGCAAGGCCACATATTTGGGAGTGATTTGAGAGTCAATAGCAACACCTTGCATTAGACACTCTTTCCTCAGAACATTCCTGGCACTATTCAGACTATTCTGACACTGGATATGGAGGGATAGGAAAAGATTGGAATTTTTTTAATTGGCAGGATAAGAATGAATAAAGTGAACCTCATGCAACGTCTTTTGTATCTACTCTACTATTCCAGTCGCTTTCAATTAAAATACCCCATCAGACATCAAGAATATTTCGTCGAAGATTTCCAAAAATATATTTATAAAGGGTATCCAAAAGTAGCCACTCCAACATCGATCGCAGCCCAGACTAGAGTTTAGTTGGCATTTCCTAGAGTATCTGTCTTCAGTTCACCTTCGTTCACCCATCATCTGGATGCATAACTCAAAAGACCAGAGCTGGGTGGATCTTGAGATATACATTTCCCCGCCGGCCACTAAGGGAAATGTTTTCTCATTCTCCTGGTTTTCTGAAATGCCCTACAGGCCACCAAAGTGTACTGGGGCAAAGCTACAAGCAAGTACTGTCTTTTGATGTTTCCATTTTCCTTAACTCAGTGTTTCACAATTCACCAATCCAGATTGTTTTACTCAAGCCTTAGAGCTAGACAATTTGTGGTGTGGTGGGATGGAGGGTTTGTGAGATTGGCACAGATGTTCTCCTGGGCAGGGAAAGGAGGTTGTTGTTGCAAGCATGCCTTTTCTGTTCAGGAAACAGAGTGACTTAGGTTCTGTCAATTGAGACACTGGACTGTCACACTAAAGCTCTACTGAAGGGTGGTGGAGAAACCACCAAGTTTGATGATCTGTATCTTGTGAATAGTCTGTTCTGGAGGACATCAGTTATGTGTAGAGACCTGACATGTATGTTCAGCTTTAGCCATGTTCAACCATGCTTAGGGCATGATGTCTGAGCGATATTCCAAGCTGTTTAGTCATAAGTCTTAAACGCAAGCATTGTTTGAAATTCATTTGTATTTGTATTTTGTATTTTATTTTTATTTTATATAGCGCCTTAAGCCAAGGCGCTGTACAGATAATCAGAAACGGTAAAATAAAATGAGTAACATGAAAAACAAAAGCAATCGGTCACATTAACGAAGATGGAGAAGATGGGACTTCAACGACTTTCGAAATAGAGAATAAAGAGAAATAAAGCAAAGGGAGAGGGGGAGCATTCCAATGTAAGGCAGCTAAGAGGGCAAAGGACCGAAAGCAAACGGATCGACGGGGAGTATAGAAAGAGACAAGAGAAGAAAGATAGGTGCAAGACCATAAAGTGACTTAAAAACCAGACATAAAAAATTGAATAAACTGAGAATAAAAAGATGGCCAACCAAGAGTAGAGAGTGAAGAAGAAATGGAGTCACGAAAAGAAATCAGACAAATAGAGGCATTGAAGACTGATCTCAAGGGGGCCAGGCGAGTAAGTGGCAGACCGAAAAGAGCAGTAGAGCAATAAAAAAGCAGAGAGAAGATATCAACAGTTTTGTAGCGTGAAAAGTCAGAAAAGGGCAAGCCTTACGAATATTATATAGGTGAAAAAAGACAGAGAAATGTGATAAGCAAACGATAAAGCAGAATCAAAGTGAAGACCCAGATTACATGCAGTCAGATAAATAGGAAGCAGGGATGGGTGAAACGAAACAAAAGAAGGAGTAATGGGACAAGGAAGAGTATTGGCAGGAAAGAAAAGTACCTCTGTTTTGGCAGCATTAAGTGTAAGATAGTCAGTCGACATCCAGGATTGTATGGCAACAAGACAAGCAGAGAGTGTAAGGTGAGTGTCAGAAGAAAGAGAAGAAAAAGACAGTAAGAGCTGAGTATCATTAGCGTAGAAATGATGAGATAGGCCGAACAAGTAAATAACTGCAGCAAGAGGGGAAGTGTAAAGAGAAACCGAAAAGGATCCAGAACAGACCCTTGGGGAACACCATGAGCTAGAGAGAAGGTGTCAGAAGTTTTACTGGCCCAAGAAACTGAGAAAGTTCTTTGTGACAGGTCTGACTGAAACCAGGAGAGAACAGAGCCAGAAAGACCAAAAGAAGATAGAGAAGCCAGAAGAAGAGAGTGATCAACCGTCTGAAATGCAGCTGAGATCCCACAGAATAAGAAGAGAAGAGTGTTTAGGGTAGTGTTCAGTGAGTAACGAATTTAGGACAGAAAGAAGGGATGTTTCGGTAGAATAACAAGGATGAAAACCTGACTGAAATCATGGGAGAATAAAAGAATTAGAAACAAAGGCAGAAACTTGAGAATACACCAACTGTTCAAGTAGTTTAGGAAGATAGGGCAGTAAAGCGATAGGACAGAGGTTTGAGACAAGCAAGGGGTCAGTAGTAGGTTTCTTCAAGATTGGAATAATAGAAGCATGCTTAAGAGAGAGGGGAAAAGTTGAGGATGAAAGACAAATATTGAAAAAAGAAGTGAGATAGGCAACAAGAGATAGGTTAACTTTAGGAATAAGTGCAGAGGGACTAGGATCAGTAGGAGAAGCAGTGGGATGAGCTTTAGCCAGTAAGAGAGATGCTTCCTCATTAGTAATAGATTTGAAAGAAGAAATAGAAACAGGAGGGACTAGAATAGAAAAAGTGGGTGGTGTTAGAGGAACAGAGGCCTTAATATCAGAATGAAGAGAGGCCACCTTTGAAGAGAAGAATTGGGCCAAGTCAGAGGCTGAAAGAGTAGAACTAGCTGAATAGTCAAGAGACGGAGGAGAAAGAAGACGTGAAAGAATCTGAAAGAAGCGCCTAGGATGGGTTGATTGGGTATGTAGGAGATCAGAAAAGTAGGAGCGTTTGGCCAAGAGTAGGCAGCCATCATAAAGAGCGACATAAGAAAACTAGGAGGAATAGTCTGCCATGGATTTAGATTTAAGCCACTGGGCCTCACTCTAACTATGCCGGTCCGGTAACAACGGTGCCGGTAAGCCTACCAGCACCGTTGTTACCGGACGGCACAGTACGACTGTGTGGGCGGGTTCTGTCCCACCCGCCAGGGTCGAACCTGGAGGGGAGAACGGCACCCGCCCGCAGAGTTTTACGGAAGCACCATCACTGTTATTAACGGTGCCAGTGCTTCTCTGGTCCCCATTCCCATTGAGTCCTATGAAATGGGAATGGGGATTTGCAATAACCGGCGCCTGACTTCCCAGAACACCAGGGTTATAATCCCCCAGTGTTTCCGGCAAGCCAGGCATCGGTAAAATTCACAAGTCCGGTGGCAACCTGCCGGTTTTACTGGCATGGTTACCGCCGGACTTGTGATGAGGCCCACTGTCTTTCAAGACGATGGAGAAAACGACAACTGGAACAGAGATAAGAAGAAACCCATGGTTGAGAAGGTTTAGAGGTCGGATAGAAAGGTGAAGTAGTATAGAGCGTATCCAAAGAAGATAAAGAAAATAAAGGGTTGAAGCAGCCTCTTTAGCAGACAGAACTGCGAAAGAGAGATGTTAGGGCAGAACAGAGTTGGAGGAAGAGACAAACAGTGGGGTACTGAAGTCTAGTAAGTCGCGCTGATAGAAAGGTGACTTAGACGAGGAAGCTAAAGAATGTGTAGAGACTTGAGAAAAGAGGAAGACAGAAAGAAGATGATGATCAGAGAGATAGACAGGGAGTGATGAAACAGATGATGCAGACAAAGATGAGACAAAAATGTGATTAAGACAGGATCCAGAGATATGAGAAGGAGGAGTGGAAAGAGGAGATAGAAAGTAAGAATCAAGAATAGAGAGCAAGGGAATGGTAGATTGAGTAGAAGCAAGGTGAAGGCTGAAGTCACCTAAAAAGTAAAAGAGGAGTAGAAAATGGAAGAATAATGTAAAGAAGAAGGTCAATATCTTGGCAGAAAGAGTCCAGAGGCCCTGGCAGCGGTAGATAAGGAGAACTGAGATTGGATAGGGTTTTGAAATGTGTTCAGTAGATGTGGAAGAATTCACAAATATAAGAATAGAGTATTACGAGCGAATGTCTGGGCTGGGTGCCATTGTTATAGAACACTGCAAGCACAATGCGTAAACAATATTTCTAGGACGCACTCCTAACAGTCTGGGGAGCGCTCCAAGTCCCTCGGTTTTTGTGTAACTGTTCCAGCTATTTAATAACAATTGTTAAAAAACGCCAATGTTTTTGGCAGAAAATGATAGGAGGGAATGGCTGTGATACAATAATAAAGCAGTGTATAACTGGCTCAAAGGCATCAGCAATCTGCTGTTGGCCTTGCCCTAGACATAAGCAGCAACATGCTTTTGCAACATTCTGATAATGGGATCATGATCCAAACAGGGACATGCTCATACTAAACGCTGACATAGAGTTCATGATCTAAGCTGCGTCCTGCTCCTGACGCTGATAGGTAGAAAATGAGCTAAGTACTGAGGGCGCTAGAGACCCGAACAAGATGGCCGCTCCTCTGTGAGCTCCCGCAAGGCCTTCTTATAAATCCTTATTAATCCTGAATTTACCGGTGGTTTAACTCCTAAAAACTGCCTCCAACTCCCGTCGAGCAGCTGGTGAAGAAATCAGCCTGGGCACCGGCCGATTCCGGAGGCTTCAAACAGCCTATTAGCAGCCTGACACATAGCGGCGTCTTGGCCCTGCGGCGGAGCAGCAGCAACGGCCGTGCGGCTTCGGCAGCTCCGGCAGGCCTGTGGATGGGGGAAGGCGGTCAGAACCTGCAACGATCACCGGGGCTGAAGTGGCACCCTGGCCCGCCCCCTCCACAACATCGGAGGCCAACCCCGTGTGAGGCCCTTGGGAAGCGGGGGTGCTTTGGTGGCCTGGCGACTCCCGTCGGCCGCCCCTCGGCCCTGCAGCGGAGCACCTGTGACGGCCGTGCGGCTCCGGAGGACACACGAGCAGGCAGAGCCCAGCAAAACTCCCTGCCGACCGACGCAGACGCAGTGGAGATCCGGACCAGGCTCCGACCGCATTGGGAGCTGCACCCGGGACTTAGATGCGGAGGCCTCTGGGAAGGAGCGGAGGGAGCGAGCCAGCGACCCCCCCCAGCTTGATCAACAGTGCAGCGCCTAAGGAGGACAGTGCCAGAAACATCGGGCAGGCGATTGTCCCCACGCTCGAGCCGAGACCGGCTGCATAATACTCCAACACTGCAGCGGGACGTGGAGGCGTAGGGCCTGTGACTCCGCCGGGCTCACGGAGAGTCTCCGCACAACCCGCCAGCATCTCCATTGACAGCGCCCCGAGACCACAGCTATAGCCGGCGGCGGAACGGCAGCGAGGAGAGTCCCAGGCAGTGACCCCAGGTACGGCGCGTGCAGGGGGGAGCTAGGCCTACCCACATAGCGAAAAGCTGTGACCAGCGCCAAGCTAATTAGCACAACTGCCCCCATGCAAGGCAGAGGCTCACCAGCACATCGTCCCGCTGATGATACCCCTCCATCCTTGGCATTTCTGGAGACGCCTGCCGTGTAAGGAAAGCCAAACACGAATCAACACTTCAGGGTAACAGAGAGACCTGCATACACCTCTAGTGGCGCAGGAACCCCAATAACTTGGGTAGTCCCCCCCAAAGAAAACTCACCACCCTGCACCATTCATCCATCAGACTCCCCAATAGAGCGACCAACAACACTACCCACACGTTCTCACGATGGGGAAAACAGACACGCTACAACGCAAACTGAACTTTGAAGCTAGCACATCAGCCAAAATGCCACGACACAACAGTGAACCCGTCTCACCGCCACGCACATCAAACCATGAAGAAAGCGACCCTCAATCGCTGGACATAAAGGCACTCCTCCTAGAATTGAGATCAGGTATCAGCAATCTTGACAACAAGCTAGATAACCTCTCTTCTAAAGTGGATCAAGTGCAACATCGGCTGGATACCCACAATGAGCGTCTGGACGAAGCAGAGCAACAAATCTCTAATCTTGACGATGGAGTAGCGTCCTTGACCAACAGGGTGTCATCCCTCGAGGCCCAAATGAAAACAGCCAATGCACAAAACAAAGACCAACATTCGGATTATAGGGGTGAGGGAAAAGCAACAGCAGGGCAAGATGGAAGACTACGTGGAGGAGTTGTGCAAGTCTCTCTTTGGTTCAGAAACACTCTCGCACCTTTTTGTCATCGAGAGAGCTCACAGAATACCGATGTCCAAACCTGTTCCCGGGGCTCCACCCCGGTCAATAATTGCAAAATCACTCAGTTATAAGGATAGAGACGCGATACTTCGAATGGCTAGGGAGAAAGGTGATCTTTAACATGATGGCGATACTATTCACTTTTTCCCTGACTTCTCGCCAGCCGTCCAGGCGCAAAGGAGGTCCTTTACACACGTTAAACAAAGGCTCCGCACCAATCGAATTCCTTATTCGATGATGTTTCCGGCCCGACTGAGGGTGCAATATCTCCCAAAGATGCAAGCATATTTCTTGATCAAGTAGGCTGCCGACCACCTGAGAACAATCAAGATCGCGTCCAAAGAGAAAGAGCCCCGAGGAGCCTGCCATAGTGGAGGTAACGGAATGCAACTCAACATGAAAGTAATACCACCGGTGAACACAATTTAGGGTTGAATACCCTGAGGCCACGCGACTTGGGAGGATCCAAGCACCCCTAGCGCAGTGATGTTCATGTTCATAAGTTACATGTTCGAAGAATGGGGAATCATGTCGAGCAGGTTGGGGCTTGCTCGGGAGGGATGGGAAGGGATTTCATTTAAGTTGGGAGTTATCCAGTTTTACCGAGCCTGTGGCTTACTACATGCGCCGCCCAGGAGAGGACCGCACCCGGACCAGCGCCGCCGCGCTAGGATCCACCGCCTCAGACATCCAGCTGTTCTCCGTAAGAAAGCACTCGCCCGAAAAGATAAAAAGACGGCGCTTTCACAGTAGCCACTTGGAACATTAAGGGGGGAAACCAGCCAGCGAAGGTGAGAAAAATGACACAGTACCTTCGCCGACATAAAATCGACGTAGCGTTTATTCAAGAAACCCACCTACGGCCGACGACCTAACACTCCTGGGCGAAAGATTGGGGATGCCACTGCTATTTCGCTTCCTTCTCGTCATATGCCAGGGGGCTAGCAATCTTAATCAACAAGGCAATCAACTTCAGACTGATCGCCCAGAAAAAAGACACAGAAGGCAGATCGCTCCTGTTGCAAGGAATAATTGACAGGGAAGAAATTACCCTAGTGAACTCATACGGCCCAAACACAGACAGCCCCAACAATTTCAAATGGGTAATGACCCATTTAAACACGTCCAGACGATCCACAATAGTATGGGGTGTAGATCTCAACACGACCCTAAACTCAGCCAGAGATAAATCGCACAACGCGACGACTGCCCCAACCAAGGCGAGCCTGCAAATTAGTGAAATTTGCAAAGCCTATGATCTGGTCGACATCTGGAGGCAACAAAACCCAAACTCCCGAGATTTCACGTTTCACTCCTGGGTTCACCAAACGAGCTCAAGAATTGATTACCTTCTAGTGTCCGCTCATACTCGCCTGCAGTGGGGGGAGTGCCGTATCCTACCGAGAGATCTTTCGGACCACTCCATGGTGTCACTAGAATGCAACACCGCACAAACAATCAAATCTAGGCCCCCATGGAGATTCAAGTCCAGAGCGCTGCAGGACATTGTCTTTGCGGATGAGCTCCGGAAAGAACTGACCTCGTTTTTGGACATCAACCAGGGGTCAGTGAACTCAGTCGGGACACTATGGGAGACACTGAAGTGCTTCACCAGAGGGGTCTGCATCACGAAGGAATGCAGAATCTTAAAGCTACTTCGAAGAGAATTGAATGACAGTGAAACTCTTCTCAAAGACCGCGAAAGAGCGCTGTCAATCAACAATAACTCACAGACGCTAGCGGCAATTAAGAAGGAGCTGGAGATGTTCTGTGGTGCAGCCGAAAGAGAAGTGAAATTCCTAGATAGAAACCACAAAATCCGGCAGTACGGCGAAGGACAGCGGCCTGGCGCACTTCTTTCGAGGCTCATAGCAGCTGACAGAGCACCTACTGCAATCGACTCATTACTGGACCACACAGGGAACACCGTCCACTCGGCAAACGACATTGTCAAAGCATTTCACAGCTTTTACCAAGATCTATATGATTCAGACTACTCCGTCAACCCAACAGAACTGGCACGGTATTTAGACACAGTAGAACTATTCTGGGTCGACTCAGAGTTCAGGGAACCACTAAATGCCCCCATCACCACTGAGGAGATTCTTGAGGTCATTAAGGAGTTGCCTAATACCAAAGCGCCGGGGCCGGATGGCCTAACCGGCGAATTCTATAAACACTACGCTGGCCTCCTGGCCCCCCTGCTCCTACAGGTTTACGACGAAGCGCTGTCCAACGATCAACTGCCGCCTTCACTGTACATGGCCAACATAATTCTTCTGCACAAACCCGGTAAAGGCCCAAAGGAGTGTGGCTCGTACCGCCGGATCTCACTGATAAATACGGATAATAAAATCTTTGCAAAAATACTAACCAAGAGGTTACTCCCCCTTATGCCCGCCATGGTGTTAGCAGACCAGGCAGGCTTCGTTCCTGATAGAAACACCTCTTATGGAATACGAAGAATGTTTGGAGCAATGGAAGCCCTCAAACCAGATAGTCAGGCAGTGGCGGTGCTTCTGGACGCCGAGAAGGCCTTCGATTCGGTCAAATGGACCTTCCTCTTCACAGTCCTAGAAAGGATGGGCCTAGGCAAGCGCTTTATACAGTTAATTTCACTACTCTACAAAAAACCAACTTCTAATATCATATTGGGGGTCGTCGTTCAGCAGACATCCAGCTAAGAAGGGGGACCACTCTCTGCGCTCCTGTTCGCCTTGGTTATGGAACCCCTTTGGTCCGATATGCGCACGCACCACCTTCACAGAGGCCTCTCATTCGGCCCACACAAGATGATCATTTCACTTTACGCAGATGACGTAGCCCTGTTCTTGCGGAACGCAGATGAAAACCTGAACCCGGCAATGCGAGCAGTAATATAGTTTGGGCGCTTCTCAGGCCTGAAGATCAACAACAGCAAATCAGTGATCTTTCCACTTACCACTGCCACCACTGAATTCGCTGACTATTTCGGCTTCCAGTGGCAACACTCGCATGTTAGGTACCTTGGTATTTACATGTCCCGACAAAAAGAAGAGGTCATACGCGACAACTAATAAACCGCTGCAGCTCCCATCCAATCCAAGGTCGACAGGTGGAAATCCCTACCACTCACTCTCTGGGGCAGGGTATCACTAGTGAAAATGATCATTCTCCCGAAACTATTGTATTTATTTTCAAATATTCTGCTGCTTCTTACAAAAACATTTCTTCAGCGCATCAAAAGCATGGTCCCCAACCTCATCTGGGCTGGCAAGGTAGCGAGAGTTGCCTACACCACACTAACTCTGCCGACATGACAAGGAGGATTGGCACTTCCGGACCTTGAATGCTATTACTGGGCGGCCCAAGCCCAGTACCTCAGTCAGTGGTACGCCACAGAGTTCATAAGACCCCATGTACAAATAGAGAGGGCACTGGCGACACCGCATCTCCTTCGCTCTATAATCTTTGGTCAGTTCCCAGTCACCCAACCATTCATGAACCCCGTTGTTACCACATACTCAATCTGGAAAAAGATTGCTAAAGTCAATAACGTCACATCCAGATTCTCTCCTCAAACACATCCCAGGAATTCCCATTACGAACGAAAAAGTGTTCCTGCTCTGGGCAGAAAAGCTACATTTACACTCTATGAACGATCTCTTTCCGGATGGAACATTTTTTACCTCACAACAGGCACAAGAAAAAGGAGGCAATAATCCCCTGGATATTTTCATTTATTTCAGACTTCGACACTCGCTGCGGGGGGTAATGCCGACCTTCCCGCAACAACCACCCTCCTGGCTGCACCTTCATAACACAATCCAAGCCCAAGGAGACAGGCGTCTAGTAGCAAGCACCTACAAGGCTCTCCTCGGCGGGCAGAACCCGCCTTGCCCAAACGCAAAAAAAAGATGGGAAAAAACACCTGAAAGCACAATTTCGAACGAAGAATGGACCTACACACTAAGGCTCACTCAAAAAGTAGCGATTAACTCGAGATTCAAGTTGATCCACTTCAACTACCTCCATCAAATCTATCACACACCAGCCAAACTACACACCCAGAGAGACTTCATATCAGCAGAGTGCGCCAGATGCGGGGCACCTGCAGCCGACTTCCTTCACCTGGCATGGTCTTGCCCTCGGGTGGCCTCTTTTTGCGGCGCAGTATTTGAAAGAACTTCCGCAATAATAGGAACAGAGCTAGTTCTTGAACCAAAAATGGCGTTGCTGGGCCTGACCCAGACGCTACCGAAGACAGTGAGAAAACTGACGGACCTACTGCTAGTCCTAAAGCGAAGAAGAATTGCTTACAACTGGGGCAGAGGACCTCCACCAAGTCTGGAGCTCTGGTTGAAGGACATAACTTACTGCCAGGATGTGGAAACCGACTACATCAAGACTCTACCACTACACGTGCGCCCGCCAGACATCTGGGTACCATTCGTCTCGTACCTGCTTTCAACAAATGATGCTTTAGACTCACAATCTTCTCCCACGTCAAGAGACTCAAATGGCAATAAAGAAAGTTTTAAAAAAGGAAATAAATAAACAAAAGAAAATGAGCTAAGTGGCATCCCGCCCTTGACGCTAATAGGTAGAAAATGATCTAAGTAGCTTCTTGCTTTTGGTGGGCTGTGACTATAAAATAGGCTGGCTGGGAGAGAAAAGGGCAGTTCTGATCGGGGTTGGAAGACAGGAGGCAAGCGAACAAAGGCTGGAGGACCATCCATAGAGAAGCTCGCTGGAAGCTCCCTTCATGAAAACCAATGAAGTGGGAAGGGGGAATCTTCCTCCTTTTTTATGTCTGTTTGACAATCGTGGTTCAATGGAGAACAGGCTGATGTCAGGATGTGCAAGGCGAATCAATTCAATGCTGTGCTTGAAGGTCACGGTTCGGGAAGAACAACAGGGTCCCTTCGATCGTCAACACGTTCAGCGATGAAGCAGCTCTAGGTTGTGCCCATGCTTCTTTGTACAAGCAGTGCCAATGATGCGCTTTGGCTGGCATGGTGAGGTGCACCAGCGAAGTGGTTTGAACATGTAGTACTACGGTTCACAGGTCAGCGAGTGTCAAAGGCAGCTCCAGAGGGTCCTGTTGTTCCAAAAGGGGTTGAACGCACTCAAATCATGGCTCGTAGCAGTTCAATAGTTAAGGTGCAGGAATACCGGCAGTCGTGGCTCTCAGGGGCTATCAGTCCCACTCCAGGGGCTCAGGGCAAAAGTCATCCTTATTCTTGGGCTCCCAAACATGGGGAGGCTGGCATACACCTGCAAGGGTCCTTCAGCACGATGAGATCCTGGGTACTACTGTGGCAGGCAGAGAGGCATGTCCTGTTAGTGCATCAGGTATTCTCTACTCTTGGTTGGCTATCTTTTTATTCTCAGCTGAAATTCAATTTTTTATGTCTGGTTTTTAAGTCCCTTTATGATCTTGCACCTGACTATCTTTCTTCTCTTGTTTCTTTCTATGCTCCCCATCGATCCATTCGGTCTTCTCCTCAATTTCTTTTATTTTTTTTTACATTTTTATTTATTTGAACACAACCAAACAATTTACATGGCAATTACCACACATTTAATAATATTACAACTCCACATCCCACCCCCCAACTCCCTGTCAGTCTAGGCCTACACCGCACCCTTTATTCTCACTTTATTCCTCACCCACAATCTGCGTTTCTACAGTCTCTTCCTATACAGAGGTCCCCCCCATTCCCTGTGTCCTACTTTCGGAGACTGTCAGACTGGCTATGAGCAACCTCCATGATTCGACCCCTCTTCCCCCCTGCCCCTTCTTTGCTGGACGTTTCTTGCCACACTGTGGTCTCTGCATTAGCCCATTTCAACAAGTCCCTCTCCCACACATGTGCCACAGGTCTTGCTTGGGCTTTCCAACCCATTGCTATTCTACGTTTTGCCAGGATATACGCCAGGTCCAGTTTATTAACATGCAGAGTCCTTTTGGGCGTCGGGAACCCTTCCAGTAGACAAGCCTTGGGAGAATCCACATCCAAAGTGATTTCCGCTTTTTCTAGCAACTGTGCCACCTCTCTCCAAAACCTACCAATTTCCCCACATGCCCAAAACATATGTACAAGGTCCGCATCCATCTCCCCGCATTCCAGGCATTTCTGAACCTCTGCTTGGCTAAACCTGGCTATCTTTTCCGGTGTCAGGTATGCCCTATGTGTCACATACAGCTGAATCTTTTGTAGTCTCGTGTTCCTTGAAACCTTCTTATGGTACAATTTCACTACTCCAACCTTCGTCTGAAAATGGTTCCCATAGGTCCGACTCCCACTTCCGTCTAATCTGATATATCTCCCCGCCCACCTTAGATATTAATAGCTCGTATATACGTGATACTTCATGTCCTCCTTCAGAGACATCATAAAATGATTCAGTCACTTCATCCGGCTGCTGGGGCATAATGGAGATCGGCCACCTCTGTTTCAGACTATTCAGAAGTCTGTCGTGTGTAATGTATTGCCCGCTATGTATCCCAGTGTTCACCACCAACTCCTCTAATCCTTGGGGTAACCCATCCTTAAGTATATCCCCTACTGTGGCTACTCCCACAGATTCCCAACACTTCCGAACATTCCTCCTGCTCTGTATATCCTCCCTTCCTAATGCAACCAGTGGTATCTGCGGAGAGTATAGTGTTGCGCCACCTAGCAGTTGTTTTGCTTTGAACCACACAACACATCCTAGGTGCACCAGTAGATTCTCACTGGTCTTATGCAAATCTAGTATCCATATAATTTCCTTTAGGAAGAACAGGGCGCCGGCCATACCCAGCAGTTTTGATTCTAATGTTTGTTTGTCTGACAGCCACTTAGCCACAAATTGTAGCTGACTAGCCATGAAGTATGTCTCAAAGTTGGGCAGTCTTATACCTCCCTGTGCATATGAGTTCTGGAGCTTCCACAACACCACTCTATTTCTGGAGTTATGCCACATGAAGCTCCTACACATGCTATGCAGTCTGACAAAGAAACCTTTCGGGATTGCAAAGGGGACATTAGCAAAGTAAAGTAGGAGTCTAGGCAGTAGCACCATCTTCAGTAATGCTGCGCGCCCCATCATCGACAGTGGCCTCCTCGCCCAGAAAGACATGCTCTTCTCAATGTTATCTTCTTCTCAATTTCTTCTAGTGGCTCCACATCCTCAGTCATGCTTTCGGTCCTTTGCCCTCTTAGCTCCCTTACATTGGAATGCTCTCCCTCTCTCCCTTTGCTCTATTTCTCTTTATTCTCTATTTCGTAAGTTGTTGAAGTCCCATCTTCTCCATCTTCGTTAATGTGACAGATTGCTTTTATTTTTCATGTTACTCATTTTATTGTACCATTTCTGTTTCTCTTTACAGCGCCTTGTCTTAAGGCACTATATAAAATACAAATAAAATACAAAATACAAATACAAATGCATTTCAAACAATGCTCATGTTTAAGACTTATGACTAAACGGCTTGGAATATCACTCAGAAATCATGCCCTAAGCATGGCTGAACATGGCTAAAACTGGAAATACACCCTGGGGATGGTTAGAGAGAAGGGCTTGTCTCTGCCTTGGACTGCCTGTCTTGACCTCACAACTGGAGGACTTTGGAAAGAATGGCTCTCCATACACTGATCAAACTAAATCTTCTTCAAGGTTGAAGACAAGAGATGATTCAAAGAAGGAGTGGGAGACCCCTTCTTTTAAAGGCAAATGTCTAAAGGTGATTGGACAAAAGAAAGCCCAGTCCAACCCTGATTTTGGATCTAGTGGACTTTGCCTTCTGACAGCACTCCCAAAGTGCAATAGTGCATGAGAGTCCTTACAACATTTTTTATTTATTTTTCCTAATCCAATGAATTTACAATATTGAAATCTGATATATTTTGAAAGAATCACAGAGTGAGAGAGTTGAGACGTGCATCAACAGAGCATGAGGACGTTGTAATTGCAGTTGCAGGCTTTCTTAATAAAATGTAGTGAAGGAGGCACAGTATTAAGTCAATCTTTGATGTTGGTAATGGGGGCTTTTAATTGACTATAAAACGAAGCCATTCTGTAAAATGTCAATTTAAAAACATTTAAACTTCAAGCAATATCTGAATCGGTTTTGAGGTTTTCAAATTATATGTATAATTGTGCTTATGTATAACACTGTTCATTTAATTGTCATTTTTTTAATGCTGGTAGGCTTTTTGACATACATTATTGTATGTAAATTTTATGTGTAAACTTTGATGGCATATTGCTGAATAAAGTGTTGGAATGAATGAGAGAAACTCCTTGACCTTGAAGGAACGAGCTATAAGATACTTCAAGAATGTGTAAGGCCCAGTACAGCCCCTGAACCTGTGATCCACATGTAAAACATCGGCAAGACTGAGAAATCAATGGGGGGGCCAGGCTACCAATCAACTATCAGTTATCAACCTCTCTGAACACCAACTCACAGACGCTGACCTATCTGGACTCTCTTGGTGGCTAACACTCTGCCACAATCAGGATCTGTACAAGTTCAACTTTATGGAGAACTGAAGACTAGACAAGATGGTTACATCTCAAAGAATATTTACATGGACAGAACGATGAACAGAAGACCACCACTAGTTATAATATTATAAAAAATGCTCATACTGAGACGCTAATGGGCAGAACCCCAAATTTGAAACGTACATTGATTGCCAGAAAAAATGTGTAAAATCTGGGATTTCTCAACCAGCAATTAACTAAACAGAACTTCACGACAAAGAGAAAAGGACCTTAGAAGCACTCCAGAACAAGAGATCAGAATAAAACTGGAAAAGTTACTGTGATGAACTTAGTGATGACTCCACTGTGCAGTATAATAATTGTAATTGGTTATTTATAACGTGCTTAATACCCAGAGGTTTGTAAATGCGGACCCGGGGATCAAACCTGTGTTGCTCCACCTCGGAACAAATCGTGAAGTTGGTGTCCAGTGATATTGGTTAACATATCCTGAGCCCAGGGGAGTTGCTAGGTCTGGAAAAGATCCGGGGCTACACTGATGTCGGAACTGTTGGGACTGGGGGCTAGCTAGTCTTTTGGCTGTAGCTCCTGAGATTCTATCCAGGGCTACAACCAAAAGATCAGGGGCTATAGCCCCCTTAGCCCCCCCCCCCCTAGCAACGCCCCTGCCCGAGCCTCATACCAAACAAAGAATCTCCTGGGACAGGCTATTTGCTGCCAGAGATTTACAAACTGGATAATCATGGCCTGGCATAAGCGCATTAACTGATGTGATACCTAGAAACGTTGAGTCTATTTTGAAACTTAAAGGACACAAGCGGCCAGCTTCTCAAATAGTAGCGCAAATGAAAGCATTTCCTTTGCATTTCTTTCTGAAATTCACGAGTCACCCAATTCTCAAAGGCGACCTGAGCATTTCAGGACGGACAGGATATTGGCACAAAGAGAACCTGCCCAGCCCCCTTCCATGCATTAGTGTCCGGGCGCATGCAACTGACACTAATGTATGACAGACTGCCAACAACCACTGCTGGGAGAAGATTTCTCAGGGGGAAAAAACATTTCCATAGCTGTTTAGGGGATGGAAATGAAAGTGTCATAGCCGCGGTTTAAACTGCATCTGTCACACTCTAAAAAATCATGACGGGGATGTACCTCATTTCTGTGATTTTAAAAGCACATCCCATTTGTGAATTCAGGATGCGCTTTTAAATGCCCAGAAACAAACCGTTATTTGCACACGTGAACGTAGGAAGAACAAAAGGCATCGGAATGAGCACATATGAGATGCAAGTGAGGATGCAACAAACAACAAAAACATTCTCAGTAAGATTCAAGAAATAGGGCATATTACAACTAATGCAGTCCTGGCAACGTTGGCTGCGACCTCCCTACTCCAGCATTCCACATGAAGGTGCAAGGGATGATTGCCAGAGATTCCTGCAAAAAATTACTTACGATAGAGACACCCAAATCAGGGTGATTGTGGACCTCATGAGATTAGTTCATTTACATTTATTACGGGAGCAACAACCTTTGTTTAAATGGACGACACCTCCTACACAGCACGGAAATGGCAATGTTGTGTTTTTTATTCTCTGTGGCTGTGCGTATCATTTCCCAGGCTTCTTCCTGCACTGGTGCATTTAGATGTTCCCTTCGTCATTTTACATCTATTTCATGCTTGCTCTTTTTGGTCAGTCACATGGCACTAAAACAATGGAGAGTACTGCATATTTCTAAACATCTGCCCCCCCCCCCCCGGAACTCAGTTCTTAACTTAAGCATGGTTTTAATGTTGTAACAGGATGCTTCATTTTTTACCTTTACTTTTCAGGAAGGAAACCCTGATTGATTGTTAAGCAGTTTAAAAAATGCATGTTGTGTGTAATTTGCACATGAACGTTTGTGTGGGAAGTGATTGCTTCGCACAGTATATGTGTGTGTTGATTAGAAGGGAATGTAGTTAGAATTGAGAGGGAAAAAATAAAACCGACGAGGGTAGTGTCTGCTTTGCATAACAAAGAGCATTTTGGGAAAATGGGAATGGCCACAGATCATTATGACAAATAGGCCAGTGGTAAAAGATGTGTGTGACTGAATCACTCAATAGCTCAAAAGCACACTCCGCGGTGTGCACATTTCCATTTTTTATGACAAATGTTACCCTAACAGACATTTTGTAAATACCATCCATACATATAAGTTTGGACAGAAAAGTGTTTCGATGTTAAAGTGTTGACTGCTAGTCACTTCATTTTGTTAAGTTGGGCCTGCTGTCTTATGATTGGGTTCTTGTCTTTGCAAGGGGGCATACAGGCCAGGACCTCCCTGAGTGTGCTTGTGCTATGTTCGAGCTGAGAGCAGAAAGGTTCTCAGCACATGGTTGTGTATCAGCCTGACTTTGAGAAATAAAATAAACTTTAATTTAAAAAAAATAAAAAAATAGTAAATTAATCGCAACTAAACATGCTGCTCCTGTTGCAATCTGCCACCTCGACTTGCTTTAGCCTGTAGGCCATCAACCTGCTTTCTTTCTCTCCATATTCCGAGAAGTATTGTTTACTTTCACCCAAAAAGTATTCTGCTCGGCTCGTCAGAGCATTCCTAGATCTAACCAGGTCTCGTGGGGCATCATCATCGTGGTCCTCCTTAGGTTTTTCCCTTTCAAGTATAATTCATGTAGCTTCCCCTCCTCTTTAAGTCTATGGGCCTCTTTAGTTTGGCGGAGAGGTGGAGGGTTCACCGCCTTGCTGCCAAAATACAGCAATTTCGGCAGAATTACCGTCAGCGGTAATTCCACCATACTCTGGAGTCCTATGCACTCCAATTAATTGGGACTAACTCTGCCTACCAACACTTGTAATCCGGTGGTAATACCACTGGGCCAAGTGCCGGTAAGAATAAATCCGCATATTTACCACCGAGATACCACCATATCTTATGAGATACGAGGCCATATCTTTCTTCCCCGCTGTCACAATGTTTATCGACCCCCTAAAGAGGGCCTTCAAAGCATCCCAAGGTAATTTCTGACTAGCAATTGAATTTATATTATTGTCCCTGAAGTTTCAAATGTCCATGGTTAAGCAGCCGACTGATTGGAGGTATCCATTTAATCTCCCGAATGGATTGGGAAGGGTTTCATTTCAAATTAAAGACACTTTGCATGCGATGCTTGCATGGTTCGATGCATAAATAATCCCAATATCTGCTTGAAACATATTATCAGGTCCTTAGATACCCACCTGTAGTCTATTCTCGAGTATCTAGCGTGAACCTCTCAGATGAAGGTGAGTTCTTATACCCAGGTAAATCGACCGTCAGGAGTCTACTAAGTTGGCTTACTAATTTCCTACACTCCTTCGTATAACTCCTGTCTGTGGGTCTGCTACTTGCACACCTGCCAAGCTCTGCCTCAAAGGTAATGTTCAGATCAGAACCGAAATCAAGGGAGTTCCTGGTCAGCTCAGCTGGCGAAAGAATGCATTGTCCTTTACTCGGGGCAAAGATGTTGCAACAATACAAGCCACTTCCTACAACTTCACATTCATAAAGACATGCCTTCCCTTCTGGTCCCTCCACGGTTTCACTACCTGACATCTGAGTGCCTTCTTTAGCAGGATAAAGCCTCCTCTAGATTTCTGAATGAAAGGTGATAGAATAAGCCCTATCAAAACACCCTTTCTTAAGTAGGTCCACCTCCTCTTTTAATGTGTGTGTTCCTTGATGGAATAATATGTCTGCCCTGTCTTTATTCAGGGACTCAAATCGTTTTCGTCTTCAACAGCACATGGAAGCTTTCAATGCTCCACCCTATTCTGTGCCTGTTCTGTGTGTGGGGGTCACTTAAATGTTTCCCATAATGCATTTTTCCTGAATGTCAGACAAGTTGGACATTGTCTGCTGCATGTCTCATCTTTTCTGTGTGTGAATATCGTTTGCACTGTTTCTGCCAGTGCTGTACCTGTTTAGTGAGTTAAGGAAGTTTCCTGAAACATAATTGTATGTGCAAGAGAGATAAAACTGCAGCCTTTGAATGTGGTGGGTACGTCATGTATTTGAATAGGTGAGCACACATTTGGCACGAGGGGATGGTATAGTCAGTACACGGCCCTGTAGGGAGACAGCAAAGTTAACTTTCATCTAGCGCAGAAAATATCTGTGCACAGGCCCTGGCTAAATGGTGCCTTTTAAAGCACTTTGGTCCAATAACATTGTTTTAAAACATACCAGTACGCTAAGTTCACTACATCAGTCCATATTACCCATAAAACTGGTGCACACTGGGCTGCCCAACAGTCCAGCCGAACCTAATCTGATCCTTTCTAGGCTGGACTATTGCAACAGCCTCTTCCTCAACCTTCCATTATCCTCCCTCCGCCCCCTTCAACTAATCCAAAATAGGACTGTGAGACTTATTCCTGGCCTCAAGCCCAGGGACCGCCTCGCTCCAGCCCTAAAATCTCTCCACTCGCCCCCGGTGGCTGCAAGGATCAAGTTCAAGACCCTCTGTATCATCCACAAGGATTTCTGGGGCCTCGGACAGTGTTACATCCAACTTTATTTCCCTAAATTCCTTCCAGCTGGAGTCCTTCGGTCGTCTAGCTCTAACTCTCTGCAGGTTAGATGATTCTCCAAGCAGAGAGTGGGGGTAGATCTCTTGCATCGGCAGGAGCCTCCCTCTGGAATGGCCTCCCTGCCCCTCTCAGACTTGAGCCGGACCTCCCTAAGTTCCCAGAAGCTTCTCAAGACCTTCCTTTGCTCCTCCTACCCTCTGCCCCTTCCTTGCTTAGGGCCCCTGCTGCGACTGGCTGCCAGCTCCCTTCTGAGTCATACAGGGCACAGACCCTTCACCGACCAGCCTGCCTCAGCACCAACTCCCAGCACTTTCCTTTGGGCACTCCCCCCAGACTAGACTACTGAGTCTGGTTCACCGCCATCCCCGCACTAACCTATCCCGTCCCCCTGCGCACTTGCCCTTGTGTTCCCCCTGGCACGTACCCACAGCACCCACTCAGCTGCTGCTCCCCCTTCCACCACTTACCTCTGGGCATGCTACCCAGACTAGACTACTTGTCTGGCTCACCCTCCCTCCTCGCGCTAGCTGACCTTTACTCCTTCCCCTTCCCCCTTAACTTCCCCTCACCTGAACCCCCCCTCCCCCTGACCTTCCCCTCCTGTTGCTGCACTTGCACAATCCGAATGTCACAAGGCCCAGTCCCAGTAGGGCCATTATTGTTGTTTACCCTCCTTGTTCCCCCCTCTCCCTGTCTTGTGGGGCCTGGAAACATTTTCTGCTGTACAGACTTCTTACAAATGTCAAATAAATAAAATAACGAAGAATGTCTAATTTTCAGTCGGAATTCGGCCAAATTCTTACTTGAAGCCGAATTTCGGTACACCCCTACTAGCAACTGAGGAAGCATTCAATGTGCGCCTACTGTTGAAAAAACAAAGATGAGTTGAATAATGAAGTGTCTTGGAACTTTGATAAGTCCCCCCAACAGTTGGCTTCGTGGCCGTTTCTTCATTGTCCAAGCCTCAATGTGCTCTTGATTTCCTGTTCCCATGCAGGCTCAAGGTGAAAGCAGCCATGCCTTCCATGCAGTGACTATACCAGTCACGTGTGAGCCTTACTTGGGGCGTTTGAGGCTGCCCCTGGTATAGGGTCACAGGACCTGCACATGTGGGGTTCTATTGTAGCATTTTTGTGACTATACCAGTCATGCAAGAGCAATATTGGGGCATTCATTTCAGGCTAAACCCAACAGGTGCCCACCAACATCTATTGATTTGCCATTGCTTGCATCTCTCTTTGTTTTCCATGACTGCCGTTATATGACAGGAAAGTGTAGCATATTCTCACAAGCTGTTTTATAGAGATGGTTTTAAATGATATTTGAAATGCTTTTTAAAGATCTAAACATATATTCTAGTGCTTTTCCTTTTGGTTTTGGAAGGAGCATAGTTTTTGTTGTATAGGTGTTTGCTATTTTTTTTTTCATTTTGCTTTGCAATGTAGATTGTCTTGTAGATTAAAATAAGTTTGGTAGATGCTCCACCGTGATTCTCTAAACTTGGAAAGTGGAACCCACCCGCTGTTAAACAGCAATCGCCTTCTCAACACCCACTGGCATTTACTCAGGGCAGCTTGTAACCATACCATGAAATTGGAATGAGCTGGCTGCTCATGGTCCCACCTTATGTACAGTGCAACATGGGACCCTCTGTGTCAGAATGCTTTGACAGCCTACCAAATTCTCCAGGGCAGGTCCCATTGAAGATCCCTGTGGGGTTCCCTCTCATATGAGGATGGTTTGCTACAGAATTAACCCAGATTGTGGCCTTTTGGGGTAGGTTTTAATTTCATAAGAAAAAAGCCTTTTTTGAAGACGTTAGCCCAGTGAAGTTACTCATGGGGTAGGCATACCTTTTGCACTGAACAAAGCTTTTTCAGGGCCAGGACACAATATATTAACCAATTGGCCAGATGGTTCTTCTAACATGATCACATATAGGGAGTTAATGTGGCTCCCCCCAAAAAGGCTTCCTATACAATGAAGATGATATAGAGCGAGCCAAACAGATCATCTAAAAAATACAACTGTTTCAGTCATACTTGAACATGAAAACTATCTACCACTGAAGGTGCAAGCACCTGCCTTTTGTGCTTGCTGCAGGCCACTGTTTCAAACGGACAGGCTTTGCTTGGTAATGTACAGTATAAACCATTCAGCCTGAGAGCCAACCCGTCAAGAAAACCCCCTTCCACATACATTCAAGAGGCCTCCCGCCATCATTGTGCTTACCATGCTTCGGCAATGACCATTGCCCCGGCTGCCCAGAGGTGTTTGGACCTCCCCTGCTGCCTGGTCTGCCTCGAAAGTGGTGGATTCTGGCTCAAGAGCAGCCATATCCTCAGGTGGAAGGAGGCCACAATGGTGCAGTAGAGTTCAACGCTGACACCTTCTCTCTCCCATGCCGTCACCTGTGAGGGACAAGAGCAGCATGTTAATGGTGTCACTATGTCAGTGATCTATCACTCAGGTCTTTCAGTTTGGTTTAAGTATTTGATAATCATAAACACTGCATACATCAGCTCCTTCTCCATCTGCCTTCTCTACTAACTGACTCTCCTAGAACTCTCTACTAGAACCCTTATCAGGTTCCATTCTATGTGACATCCCATCTAGCTAGCAATGTCATGTACATCACGCTGCTAACTCCCCACGTATAAGGCAAATACTATACATGCCCCTGCTGAGCATATTGGCAGGAAAGAAGAAGAGTGAACATATACCCTGCACATAACAGTCAACCATATGCTTAACATATAAGGGTGCACAAAACATAATGCATGTTACAATTTCCACTTTACCTGAACCTAACATAATCATGTAGCATAATCAGAGTTTGCCACATTTGCACTAATCTCTCTTCTCACATAATTCTTTCCCATCTTCTGATCTTCACCTCTTCCTGCAACTGTATCTGAATAACAACCCTATTCCCTTCCATGCTGCCTGGGACCCCTCCGCTTCCAGCTCATCTTCCCCTTGCTTCTCACTTCTCTCACTGAAGTGCCACAGTCTTTCACCTTTCCTTCTTGCAACACCAACGTCTCTCTTAGTAGTCTTGCACTCGGCCACTCTGCTAGTATTCGCCACAAACCCCCCATATAACCTCAGTGTTCTTGAACACTTTCATTATCCCAGAATAGCTTGCTTTACCTTTCCCTCCATAGTTTCCCCATTTGAGTCTCACAAAATCTCCTACTTCAAGGCCCATCGTGGCCTTACTACTGTCTTTGGAAACATGATCAGCTTTGTACTTGCGCTGACATTATAAAATGTTTTCCATCCCACTGTTGTCATCCACATTTGCATCATTGATCTTATCTTTTTGATTTATTCATTGTGTCAAGTGGCTAACGTAAACCTTTGACACATTATCATATCAAATATACAATAGATTCAATATTGCATTCCAAATGGTCAAGTTATCACTTCATTATTACATTCAGAAATATCATTAATATATCGTCAGCATATATGAGTAATTCATTTTAGCAAGACAACTTACTCGTGTGTCCTTCCATAGATTGAATAGCACATTTGAAAACATAATAGATCTAGCTGATAAAATATAGGATCAAAATGTATTGGTATTGTCGGGGGGAAATTCTGCCGGGGTCGGCCGGGCCGTCCGCAGACCTCCGGGCAGGGAGGCCCCAACTCCTCCCGTGTATATCTCGGATCGAGACAGAGTATGAGGCACACACAAGGAGCAAGGCAACTTCTGCTGTTTATTATGCAAACGGCAGGGATGGGTCAAGGAGCGTACGCGTTCGTCCTGACACACACACTCGTGGGGCTCGCAGGCCCTTTTTATTGTAATATGACGCGCTACTTGCGTCACTTCAAAAAGTTAACAAAAAAACCTATCGCAATTCTTAATTGGTTGCTCGAGTGGTAGGGTTAGTATAGTACACATATAGAGAATGATATTAGTGGTCAAGGTGTAGTCAGGTGGTATATCTGGGTTGTCCCTATAATTAGATACATAAGAATTGTTACATGAAGACTCCTGAGGATTGGCTAATGTTACTGACGTCTGAGATAAGAGCCCCATGTTCTGATTGGTGCATCCGTGAGCTCCCCAGCCTGGGACCACCGTTGTTCCCAGCTCTCGGTGCACCTGTGTTTGCAACAATGTTTCAATAAGGGTACGTGCAGACAATGTGAGGATTTATTCATAGGTGGAAGGCTGACCGCTCCCACTGTAGCAGATGTCCATTGAGCCTTTCAAGTGTATCGGCCTATGTCTCGTAGCGAGGGACCCAGACGCCTTTCTTTCTCCTGGGCTTTGGCATCTCGTCAGGTTCGGCTTGGTCACGTGAGGCGGGACCGTGTTTGAGGCAGAATTCTGCACAATTAATATTGCTTTTCCACTGTGTGTCTGGTTTAATATGTAGATATGATTCTAACGTTGGTACGCGGAGTGCAAGGTTGCAACATCATGCCTTTGAGGATTTGTTCTTGGATGTGGGTTTGCAACATTGCGACCTTGGCTGGTTGCTCCACCAGGCTCATTCTGCGGGATCAGCAACCTGACTTTTGCTTTGTTAATGTCCACGGGAACTCTTGCCTGAGGCCTACTTGGGCCTGGTGTATAAGTGATCCATTTCGGGCATGGGTGCTTTAGGTTATAGTGGCGTATATTTCCATGACCAGTATCGTGTTTCTATTATACCTCTCATGGTGGTAACGGGTTTCAAGAGAAGCGTGAGCAAGCGGCGTTATAGATGAATTCATGATGCATCTTGCGTTTCTGCATTCTGAAAGCCTATGTAAAAATAATAAAGATGCACGTCCGTGAATATGCCTGTCGCCTACGTCAGAGCACTGAGTATGTTCTTCGTGTAGATTGTTGTGGGAATGTTAGGTGTGTACATTTGTACAGATGTGCTTCCAGTTGTCTAGGTCGTCATGGCATCTCTAACGACGTGTGGTTTTTTAGTCTAGCTGATCCGAGCCGCAGGTGTCGGCATGGCCAGTGCGGGCTGCTGGGCAAACAGGTGGACACATCCGTATGTTCCTGTACCATGGTACCTGGTCGTCTGGTAACTGGACAAACTCTTCTCGCGGCGGGTGTCTGGGCCGTGACCCTCTAGGCCAAGCGCGAGAGGTGAAGGACGGGAGCCTGGTCTTCCATTCTCCCACTTCAGTCCCCCCTCTGGACGACTTGTCGACCACAAACATATCCTTCTCGTTATCTCCTCTTACCCTCCATATCTTAGTTATCCCTCCGAGATGTCCATAATGGTTTACATGATCTTCAAACGACCAATACATGTATTCACATGTTCCTCCAGGAGTACAGTATACCCATCTTCCTATGTAGCTCCTGGGGTTCCTTGGGTTCTCGATCTTCACTGATGGTGGATCTAGATGGTTGGTGATGATTTGTGTGCGCAGCTTCTCTCTCTCTTGTATTATCACCCCTGTATGCTGACCATCATCTGCGGGCATCAAGGGGTGCATTCCCACCATTTCAAGCAACTCGTCAGCCGTGCGTGCCTTTCGGGCTTTCCAAAATTTAATTATGATCAGAGTAGCTCCAGCCAAAATAGTACACCCCACTATTATTTTCAGTCCATCCGACAGCCAAGATGGCATCCATGACCATAATAGTGAGAACCAGCTCTTATCCTTGTTTACACCGTTACTCTCGTCCATCATTTTAGAGTGCATCTGGGCCAATTGTGAAACTGCTTCTGTCAGCGTACCATTGTCAGCATCGTTGGCAGGTATGAACGTGCAGCAAGATTGTCCTATCTTTGCACAAACTCCTCCTTCCATTGCTGTGAGAAGGTCCAGTACATATCTGTTCTGTAGTGCTACCATCCTTACAGCTCGCAGCTCCTCTTTAATTGCGTTGAACCCATTTACTGTTGAATTGATGGTCATCATTAGTTCCCATCTTGTTATTTGGAGCCATTTTGCGTTTGCGTATGCCTGCAGTCCCGGATGTATTATTGAGGAGAAAAACATTGCTGCTCTGCTGAATAGTCTGTGTTCTGGCGGTATTGACGTTAGTTCCGTTTCCGACCTTCCCCACAGGTAATTTCCTGTCAGTGGCTCTCCTTGTCGTTTTCTCCTATTTAGGACAGTATCCTCGCTGTTGGTCTTGTTCTCTTGCTTCTTCTGGAGTGGTGCAGATCTCTTTCGTCTCTTATCCCCTTCATCCATTTTAGGAAATTTCGCCACATTGACATGCTTCTTAGGTACCACTAGTGATGGTACATTGACGTGTACCATTGTGCACACACCATTCCACAGGGGAGGCAGTGTATGATATGCCTTTTCTCCGCAGGCCCAATAATGGTCCATTATTACTGCTGTTCCCGCACCCCCCTCAGGTAACTCCATCACACTTGCACAATTGGTGTTATATCCTACATCCACCTCTCCTTTATGCTGGTAGCATACTTTGGGCGCAGTCAATGGTAATATTGTTATTGGGTCTTCATCTTCTTCTACCCACGTGAGCATAGGTACGAACTTGATCCACGTCGTCCAACATCGATGATTGTGTGTCTCGATGGTTGAGATAGTTTCTTTTGTTACCATGTTGCTGCCAATTACTCCTATCTCCCAGCTGTTGTCCAGATACACCTTTCCTGTTATCGTCAGTAGCGGCCTTTCCCAGCATCCTTGTTTACCCGGAACTTCAGTGGCGTACCAATCACATGGTAGATACTGCAGTGTTACCTTCTTTGTTTCTCCTTTTGCAGGGCCACTTGTTATGTACCTGAATGCTTCGGCATGTAAACTGGTCTTGTGATAACTCAGATAGGTCTTGAGGAAGTTGTTTTCATATGGGTATGAGTCTCGCGTTTTCCATGTCATGTGCACCACTGTTCCTTGAAATCTTCCTTTCGTTTGGAACAGGGCCAAATATATTATGCACTGTGCTGTTTTTTCATCTATTTCTGTGGCAACAAATGTTCGTGAGGCGCTCATGGCGTATGGTATTAATGAGCAAACGTAACAGCTATCCTCAGTTGTCTGCTTACCAATGCGGGTCATGTGCTGGTACCATATGTTGTTTGTGACATGTGCTGAATCTTGTACATAATTATCAATACCTTTATTGTCTGAGTATGTGCTGCGTTTAACTCTATTTTGCTTGGGTGCAATGTTACTATTACCACCTGACGTAACACCTGTTGCAGCAGAGGGCGGGGGTATATTAAGTTTGTGCGCAGCAATAAAATCGATAGCATAGCTGTACTGCCAGACAGAGGCAGCCAAGAACCCGGTGATCATAAAAATCCCTATTATTTTTATTACATGTGCTAATTTCACCGGCATTTTGCTCTTACCTTGCTGCAGTCCTGGCAGCTTATTCTTGCGACGTTACAGTTGCCCGCCTAAAAATTCTCAAAAGTGCTTGTTATTAAATGTTAGTTTTAAGCTCTCCCTATCAAGTAGTCATTCAGTGCCCAGGCGAAGAGCTGCTCCCACGCTACTCTAAGTGATGGGTCTCTTAAGACCGGCAAGTATGGGTGGAGGTGGGGCATGTGATATTCTATGGCCAGGAGGAAGGCTGTGTAGTAGACACGTACCCTTCTCCTTTTTAAGTATGTTGGCCTCTTTATTTCGTATACGAACTGGTGTGACAATTCTTCTGGGTAATTATCGTCTGGCAGCACCATCTACACCTGCACACTGAATTTGTTAATTAGCTTTCTTAACAATACAATATTACGCAGTTCCTGTATGTGCGAGAGAAAAAAGAGAACATTCACGTGTTTACATGTGTATTAGTGCAAGCATATCCTTCAGTTTTAGTTACAACTGTACTTAGCAGTCAATGGGGGGGTTTGTGCTCAAATGGCGGAAGTATTTTTACTCTTTGAGCGAGTGATCATGGGGTGGGCAGTATGGGGATCACTCCCTTCTTCGTTAGTTATTGTCTCCGAGGGAACAATTGGGTCGTTGTCTGTGGTTAAACTTTCTTCCGCTGTAGGGGATGTGGTTGCTGTTCTTCCAATGGATCTGTCGTTGGCGCTGGGGCGGGTCTGCAGTTTGTAGATCTTTACGTCATGTAGGTGGTTCCAGGCACGCTTATCTTTTAGTTTTACTGCTCTTGTTGATACGTCCTCTACCAGATGGGGGCCAGTGAACCTCTTCTGGTTCCACTTCCTATTGAAATTGCGAAGTAGTACGTGGTCACCTTTGGCAAGTTTGCACAAGTTCTCCTTTCCCAATTCTGTATTTTCGTCTTTTTCTTGGTTGCTGGTAGACCCGCCCCGTGTGCGCTCGAGCTGTTGAGACACAAACACGACACTAGTAATCAAAGAAGACACATATTGATACATTTCATCACCTAACACATTCGCTGAACTTTCGTGGTCGGTGAATGCCCTTGACGTTGGTGTTAGGGGAAGGCGCATTTGGCGTCCAGTAACCACTTCGTGTGGGGTGAGGTGGTGGTCGGACCCTGGCCTGTTTCTAAGTTCAAACAATGCTAACGGAAGGCAATACAACCAACTTTTCTTTGTTGTTTGTTGTATTTTAGCAATTGCCTCCTTCAATAAGCCATTCAGGCGTTCGCATACACCATTAGCCTGTGGGTGGTATGCACATGCAAATTTGTGTTTAATGTTCAGCAGGGATGTGATATGCTGGAACATTTCGTTTGCGAAATGGGGCCCGTTGTCTGATCTTAACACCTCGCACACTCCCCACCTGGGGAAGACCTCCCTTACTATGAATTTGGCTGCTCTAAACGCATCAGGGTGTGAACAGGGCCCTGCTTCAATCCACCTAGAAAATGGGCATACTACTACAATCATATACCTATTACCTTGACATATGTTGATCATATCAACATAGTCAATGTGAAGGTGCCGAAAAGGTCCTTCTGGCCGGGGTATGATACCTCTTATCACTTTTAAAGTATGACCGGCCGTAAACTGTTGACATGTGAGGCAATTGCTGATAAAATTTGACACATGAGAGGTTAACTCAGGACAAAACCAATCTTCTCTAATTCGTGCTGCAATTATTTCCTTGCCTGTATGGGCAGGGTGATGTAATTGGCTCAGGGCGGTATTTAACAGTGCCAACGGTATTACAACTTTCCCAGTGCCACCCTGGCGCCATAGTGCGTCAGTTGGTGACATTGTGCATCCTCTTTTCACCCATACCTCTTTTTCGGCCATTGGTGCAGCCGCTTGTAGTTCCATAATCTGTGTGGCTGGGAGATGGGTGTACCCTTCTCTTATTAACATCTCCCTAGCTATTCCCCTCCCTCTCCCTCTCTGTGAGTCTGTGGGGTTCCATATCTCACCAAAATATGCAGCATATTTCGCATGTGCGTCTGCTGCTGCATTACCTTTTGATACGTAGTCTTCTCCATTTGTGTGTGCGGTGCATTTTACCAGGGCTAGTTCTTGGGGGTCGTTTATTACTTCAATTAGTTCAGCCAACAAGAGGGCATGTTGTACTGGAGTGCCATCAGCTCTCCTAAACCCTCTTCTTCTCCATTTTGATAGCCCTGAGTGGACAGTTGATGTAACATATGCACTGTCAGAATATATAGTTACTCTTTTATTAAAACTTTCCTTTAATGCCAATATTAGTGCAACGAGTTCCGCGGCTTGAGCAGAGTAATGCTGTGGTAATTGTACACACTTCATAGCCACACACACCGGCGCCTCCATCATTTTTACTACTGCTGCCCCAGTCCTTCGTATCCCATCTCCTTGATCAATAGTTGATGACCCATCAATAAACAAAAGCTCACCTCCCTCTAGTGCGTTTTCTTCAACTTTCCTAGTACATGAGTACATTTCAGTTACTTGGGTGCAGTCGTGGGCGTAATCTCCCTCTTCTATTACTTCTGCTAGGAACCTTGCAGGGTTAACCGTGCTACATCTAACAATTGCTAGTTCAGCTTTAGACAAAATAATCTCATAACCTGATGCCCTCTGTGTTGTTAGTGTGGACTTAGGTTTATTCAATATCGCAAATAATGCATGTTCCACAAATAGTGTAGTTGGACACCCCATAGTTATTGCTGATGCTTTTTCTACTGCAAAAGCAGCTGCAGCGAGACCTTGTTCACAAGAGAAGTGGCCTAACATTATAGGGTCTAAGTGACCGCTGTAAAATGCTACTGGTTTATAGCCCATGCTAGTTTTTTGGGCCAACACTGCTTTCATCACTGCTGAGTCGCAATGTGAAAATATAAAGAAGCGCCGCTCATAGTCTGGGGATGCCAGTACTGGAGCAGTTGATATCGCGTCCTTTAATTCGTCAAATGCCTCCCTCATTTCCATAGTCCATCCCAACTTTTTCTCCCCTTTATTTGCTTCCTTCAAACCCTCAAGCAGGGGTCCTATGTATGAGCTATAATCAAATACCCATGCTCTACAGTAGTTGCACAGCCCCAGAAATTGCTGCAGTTCTCTCACAGTCTGTGGCACGGGAGTGCTTGAGATGGCCTGTGCTCTTTGTGGTGCAATCCTTCTTCCATGTTGAGATATCAGTTGGCCAATGTAAAGTACCTGTTCCTGACAGTATTGTATCTTTTCCATGTCTACCTTATACCCCTTTTCAGCCAATATTGTCAACATTTTTAAGGAGTCCTCTCTACATTTGCTTTCGTTTGTACTGCAAATTATTAAGTCATCCACATACTGTAACACTGTGCTTTCCACCTCAACGTTACCCAAATCCATCTGTATTACTCTATTGAAAATTGAGGGTGATTCACAATACCCCTGTGGTAATCTGGTATGTTTCCACTTTGTATTTCGGTAAGTAAAGCTTGTCAAATCTTGTGAGTCTGGGTGTAATGGTATTGAGAAAAAAGCATTTTTAAGGTCAATCACTGTAAATCGTGATGCTTCTGCTGGAATGCCACACAATATTGTGGCCGGGTTTGCTGTTACTGGATACTCTGCTTCTACTATGTTGTTCAAGGGTCTGAGGTCCTGTATGAAACGCCAAGACCCCCCTTTAGCCTTGCGCACCGGGTACACAGCTGTGTTACATGGTGATTCTGAGGGGACCAATATGCCATTGTTTATAAGGGCCGTTATGGTTTCATATATGCCCTCATCTGCCTCTTTTGACAATGGGTACTGTTTCACTCTTGGTAATATGGCACCTTTTTTCAATTTTATCCTTACACCCCCTATGCTTTTTATGCATCCCACGTCATAAGGGCTAATAGTCCATAATGATTTGGGCACCTTTGACATATCCTCCTTAAAAAATGGGACTGGGGTGCCTGCGGGTGCCTCAAGTGCCATTGCAATTTTCTGTGCTACTTGTTTGTGAGCCACTCTTAGCCATATTTCTACACTCATCATGAACACCATTTCATTTTCTTCCTTTTCTTCTGAGAACAGCTCTTCATCTGACACCTGGGTCAGCCTACACCCTTCTGCTAGTGCTATCACCGCCCTCCAGGCTCTCCCTTCTTTATCTTGGGCGTGTACAGCAACATAATCAGCTGTTGCAATAATGCTCTCAATGTCCACTGCAAACACCTTCCCTTCCAGTTCATTAGCTGGTGTTTCTGGTCGGAATAGATAGGCTGCTGGCCTCCTCCATATTTTCCCTTCTATCCCTGGCATCCATGCAAATGCCATGTCTGTGCCATATTGGAATATCTCGCCATCCAGTGGCTCCGCCCTAATCGCTGTCTGTCCACAGTATGCTTGCAAAATCTGTCGTGCTGCGAGCATGTTAATCCCTGGAGTAGAGCAAATTATGCCATCCTCTGTAAAGGAGATCGTCATATTCAACCTGTTCATTATGTCTCTCCCCAGTATATTTACTGGTGAGGCACTATAATACAAAAGTGGGACTGACAGATCATAATCTCCAATAGATAAGGGAACGTTATCAGTAAATGGAACCAACCCTTTAGCCCCAGAAAATCCTTGGGTGTTCATGGCTTCGCCTGACATCTTAAATTTACCTTCCCTTATGCAAGACCGGGTTGCCCCGGTGTCAACAAGAAATGATAATTTTTTGTCACCTATCGTTACCTCTATGCGTGGCTCCTCCGCACTATTAGGTGTTACTGACAGGATGGGACACACCAAGGCCGTCTGTGGGCTGGCCTATTGGGGGTACAATGATTGGCCATTCCCTGTATAAGGGTTGTGTCCCAACACCGACACCCCACCCAATTGTGTTCGTTCATTTTGGGGTGGTGGTTGTATTAACGCCACTTGTTGTTGTGGCGGCGTCAGTTGCTGTGTTATTTGTTGTTGTGGCAGTGAATAGGTTTGTTGCTGTCGTGTTTGTTGTGGTTGGTCACTCCCTTGTTGTGACATCTGCTGTTGTTGCATGCCCTGCTGTTCTTGTGAGGTCCTAGGTTGTGCTTGTTCATTCCATGCTGGTGTTCCTGGCCTGACCCTACATGTACGTGACATGTGTCCTAATAGTCCGCAGCTCCAACACACGGGTGGTTCCCTGTTTTGCCATGGGAAGCTCCCTGTGTTGTCCTGGTATACGGGTTGCCCTGTGGGGTAGTAATTTCTGAGTCCCCCCCCCTGTTGCTGGGTATTATATCCATATCCTCTCCCCCTCATAACCCCTCCTCTTCCTCTGTTATAACTATAATACCCAGTTCCTTGCATTGGGTACCCTCCTCCCATGTTCGGTGTGTGTAATTGCAGAGGCGGCACTTGCTGTGTTACACCTTGTGGGGGCGCTATTTGAGCTGGATCTTGTGCAGCCACTACTTGCGTTGGGCTTTGGGCCATTGGTGTGGGCGTAGTTATTAGTGCCCCTTCCATTGTATATTTAGTAAGTTTTTTCTGTACTAATTTGGCCTCTTCTGTTTTCCTGTCCTCCTCCTTTTGTTTCATCTTTCCTTGTGTAGGGGAGGAATGGCCACGAGGCCCTCCTCACCTACAGCTCCCTCCCCAGGTGAGGACCATGGCTCGGTGGGAGCACCCTCATGCCACCCGGGCCCAGGTGGAGGAGGGTTCACCCGCCGACGACATTGCCCACACGCACCCTGTCCTTGCATTTACCGAAACTTAAGTTAGGCCTAGACGCCATCTTGCACAGCAAACATGGTGTGAGTTCAGCACACTGTAACGAGGCCCCCACCTTTGGAGGGCCTTTCATGCATCTCTGCCGCCTCAGCAGCCCTGGCAGATCCGCTGCGAGCGCGTTCCCATGAGAAAGTCGGAGATGAGCTAAACCCGAGATGCCAACACGGCAACATTATATTAGTAACAATGTGATATTGCACCCCGTATGACCCGGACCGCAAGGCCGGGGCAACGGGGAAAAAAGCTGAAGCATCACTATCTGAAGAAGGTAGAAAATAGTTCAAGTATTGGTATTAATGAACTACCTCTGTTTAAAATGTGAATGAACCATAAAAATGTAACGTTATATGATATCCCTCCAGGTCTGGACTAATGCTGCTATAACCACGGAGAAAGATGTTGACCAAACGTGTAACCTTTATTTGTAAAAGTGTTTTTCAATAGTATGTAGAAACTTGAACTCATATATGTTTTGAATCACCCAAAGCGGCGAGCATCAATCTCTGTAGGCCATAACCTAGATATCCCTCGTATAACGTCTAATGTACATACAATACGCGCACAATGTAGTGAACATAATGTTAGGTAATGAAAAGGTACTGGAACCAACTGTATTAAAGAAATGTGTAACGAAAATGAAAATATATATATATATATATATGTGTGTCTGAATAACGTTAAAATAAGGCAGAACAGTATAAAACTTCTACATTCACTGATCAGCAACGCACGAGGAAAATACCTTTGTGAGTATATGCAAGGTCATTCCCTCTCCCACCCCACCAAGCCCGCCAGATGAAAAAGCTAAGACTTGTGCCGCGCTCCCTCACCTCCCCCAACCAAGCTGGCGTTACTTCAGAGAGTCAGAGGCCCCGGCGCCGCAACCAAGGCCACAGCCCGCCACCTGTGTTATTTACAGCACGGTAATAAACCCACGGATGAACCCACTGATCTACCAGCACCCTCTCATAAATCCCACGAACCCCCCAAGAATCCTGACCCCGTGTAAGGACGACCCCCATCATTGGGACAAGACACAGAGACCCATCTATATAATAACTTCTAACGCAGCAGACAGACATGTATCACTCGGCCCAGGTCCCAGAGCCCCGTCCCGTGACCTAAAATACCGGTCAACAAGACACAGGTAAATCTCACCCCAACCGACAACCACCAGACCTCTCACGAGGTGCATTCCTCATGTGTTGTGTTTATTTTATAAGATAAGCTGGTGAAGCGATTTATTAATGAACGTAAATGTCATTTTCTGAATAACTGTAGTGTGCATGGCCTAGGGCAAATGAGACAGGAAAGGTATTCGTCATTGTCACAGGCTGCCCCAGCACATCAACACCGCACGGATGACCTCAAGCCGGCCTGCCAGGCCCAACCCAACCCACGAGGCTGACCAGTGACGTCGTCCCGCCAAGACCAACCCCGCGGCAGCAACACCTATAGTTAGTCGACACCACCCAATCCCAATTGACTTGTGCCCCCTATAGTGTTTAGGTGTTGATGACGTTTTTGTATTAGAAATACGCCTGTCTTTGCTAATGTCAGGCAGAGCGCTCTCGTAGGTTGCAGAGTTCTTTGCATGCCTTATCCTTGGATAAACTCCCACTTACGCTCACCCGCACTCTGTCTTGGTCTTATTCCCACTACGGGAGAGTCCCTTATTGTCTCTCATTGCGGGGAAGATCGTGCTGAATTGGGGGCGCTTCCTTTCAGTGGTGACCCCGATAGCGTGATATCTCCAAACTATTTTTCCTAACCCCTTCTTAAACGACCCCCTTGTGGCACGAGAATCTCCGGTCGAGAAGGGATACGCACGGTGAGCCGTCTCCGGGAGGCCGCCCGCCAACGGCGACCGGCACAATAAGAAGTGCGCACTCAATGAGAAAGGGTACGGGATCCCGATTGGAAAAAAATCCCCTTTGAGTGCCGCTCGCCGGAGCCAGGGGCTGACCGTTGAGTTACCGGTGACGCCGCCTGGACGGACCCAGTTTCGGAGAGTATCGGTTCAAGACGGGCACGTGAGTACCGAGTGCGAGTGATCGTCAAGGGGAAAAGAAAGGGAATTGGGAATAACAGAACGGGGACAGGTAGAGGAGAAGAATATCGGGGGTCTACTACAGACGGGTCTTGAAATTTTCTTTATTCTTTCTTTTGCATATGGCCATTAGGAGTAAGAAATAAGTGACGTGGTAGAAGTGACGGAAACCTAGCTCCGAGAGGGGGTGGAAGGCGGCGCCGCATAGTACTATCTAGACTAGTACTGGGAATATATGAAGAAGTGAGAAATAAGTTATTGGTGTCTAGCAAAAGGAGACACCGGGAATATTTTTAGTGATTGTGCTCTCTCTCTCTATTTCTTCTTTTTCCATTTCCACGGGGTAGGGGGCGAAAATGAGAAGGGTATAAAGAAGTTAGAACATCTTAAAAAGTGGGGACTCAGTAGTGGCACGTACAGACGTGAACACAGTAACCTTAGCAGGAAAACAGGGACAGCTGGCTAGGGAGGAAAGGGAGGAGAAAGACAAAGAGTGTGAGTGGAAAGCATTGTGAAGGGTGCGCGCACCGTACGAGTGTGAGAGACGAACGGGTGGCCGCGAGGTGGTGTCAGAGAGTGTGGCCATAACCAGTACTTGATCAATTACAAGTGAGATCACATAAGAGTGCCTGGGAATGGGAAGGAGATGAGATATGGTGAGTGAGAAGAGATTTGTGCAGTGAATAACGGTGGGTGATAATTTTAAGAGGTCCGCTCTTGTCTGTGCCATAAAGGAATACATACGCATATTTACAGCTAATAAAAAGTAACGAAAGCGAACGTGGTAGCGCTAGCGATTTAAAGGATGGGGGCTGAAACTCCCTTGTCACACATTTGCAAGAGCTTGCCGGGATATGCTGAACGCATAAATAAATATCATGATCAATGGTTAACAGAATTGAAAGGGGAGGGGTTGCCCCAGATTTGGCCAGAAGGAGGGTCTTTTGACAAAAGCGTTCTTGATATGGTATGTACATGTATTCGCCTCAAGTATAAGGGAAAACAATGGCAGAACAGGAAGGAGATATTAGATCTTTGGAGATTGTTTGAGGAAGTACCCCCACCCAAAGCTCCAGCTCCAAATATTGATTTACCCTCCACCACAGACAATCCACTAATGATCCCGCGAGAGGAAAAGGAACAGTTAAGTACAGAACAGCCTGCGGAAGTGGTTATGTTGTACCCAATATTACCTAAACCAGCCCCTGCAGCAGGATATAGCGACCCGATTTATGTGCCTCCCCCTTCAACCAGCACGCCACAAAGACCAACTGCACCCCCACCATACGAAAACACCAGAGAGCGCACCCAGGGAGGCACACAGAGAGTGGACATAGAGAAGTTAACGAGTGACTTAGAGTCGAGGCTTACAGTGGCACGAGATGAGCTCTCAAGAATAAAAGACATATGTGAACGCACAGCATGCGCCCCCACACAATCTGGACGCACGTCTAGAGCGTCGAGCGAAAGTAGACAAATTGAGGAAGGATGGAAAAAGGGGGAAATACTGTTCAGAATTGAGGAAGAACCGACCAGGATAATAGAAGTAGGGACAGCAGAAGGAAGCATTGGTGATGTCTCGCGAGAGAGAGGGATCAGAGAGGATTTGTTATGTGATGTCAGAGGAGGGGGGGATGAGAGTGATAGATTGAGCATGGCAGTAGGAGGAGAAGGCGAGGAGCTAGATGGTGCATGTTCACTGGGGACTATAGAAGATGAATGGATGGGACGACTAAGAAATAGGGTGGGGAAGATGGCGTCATTAGAGTCAGCAGTGACTAAGGAAAAGGAAGTTGCAACGGCAAAAGGGAAATTACAACTCCCATTACTCCACAGGGGGGGCGGGAGGCCGAACTATATACCGTGGGCTCAGATGGACAAGGCTAACTTAATGAAATTACTACCACAGCTGTCAGGAGGGGCAAGCAAGTGGATCTATGCATTTGAGAAACATACCGCGGGTATACCGCTGGCGGTAGGAGATGTGAAAAGCCTACTAGTGTCCGCAGTAGGGGATCAGGCAGACAGAGTGTGGGCTAAAGCGGGTTTTCCAGCTGTAACTTTAGAGTGTGATCGCCATGATGGGGCTTCTTTTAACACCGTGCGAGCAAGGGTGTGGGACGCACTGCGGGAAACCTTCCCGGATACCCCTGATTTGCAGTCAGTAATGCAATGTACCATGAATGATGGGGAGGACGCTATGGATTACATTCTCCGGGTGCAGGAGATGTGGAGAGCGGAAACGGGTACGCCCTGGCACCAATCCACGTCTCTATTTTACTTCATCATTAAAAGAGGGCTCCCAAAGGAAGTGCAAAAGGCACTAGATAAAATAGCAGGTGTTGAGGCAAAAGGCTGGCCGGAGATCCAAAGCATAATAGTACACCATTGTAAACGGATCAAAGAAAGAGAGAGGGAAGTAGCACAGAAAAGGTTGGCGGACGAGGCGAAGTTGGTGCAATCAAAATTGGTGAAGGTCGCAGCAGCGGTAGCGGGACTCCCACTCATACGGGAGGGAGAGGAAGGAGAGGAGGGGCAAATAGCAATACAAGGAAGAATAGCAGCGAATTGGGCAGGACAAGGGCAACGACAGTGGACAGAGCAGGAGCAGAATGGAGGTCCAACGTGGCAAGAGTGGGCCCCAAGAGGAGGAAGAGGTGGGTACAGGGGGCGAAGAGGAGGACAAGGGTATGGAGGAATGGGAGGAAATGGGTGGCAGGGTCCCAGAGGTCCACAGGGGAGCTGTTGGAATTGTGGGAGATGGGGGCATTACTCAAGGGAATGTAGGAGCAGACAAAACAACGGTTTCCAAGAGATAGAACAGTACGGACACCCCCATCCAGGAAGCCCCTACGGCCTCCCCATGGGACAATACCAGCAACCAGACAATGTAGTACAAAGGAGTAACGCACAACTACACGGACATCAATACCGAACACAAACCAGCCCACAGAATAATGACAATGTGCACTACACGCCTGGTAACACTTTCGCCACAGGAGCTAATGGGGCACCAGCCCCCGCACCTTACAGTGGAGTGTCAGTAGTTTCGGGGAACATTTTCGATCAGGGGGGGGCAATGAGACACCCCGCATAGGACAGCCCACAGAGAGCACTTGCGTGTCCAGTACTGTCTACGACCCACAATGCATCAGAGGAACCATTGATAGGAGCGCAGATAGGAGACAAGCAATTCATATTCATGGTGGATTCGGGAGCGGAGAAATCATGCATTAGAGAGGGCCGGTTCCCGTTATCTAATAGAACGTTAGAGACGCAGGGGTTCTCTGGGGCTGTAATTGAAGTTCCTTACACAGAGGTATTGGATGTGACAGTGGGGGGTAAAACAGTGAAAGCACCCTTACTGTACTATGAAAACTCTCCCATCAACTTACTGGGGAGAGATCTCTTGAGCAAACTAAACATGACCATATCATTCACAGGGAGCGGCATCGTATGTTCAACGCCAGGCATATGCCCCCTCCGTATATTAGCAGTAATACACGGCCACACAATAATAAAAGAGATCAGAGGGGTACCAAGAAATGAGGAGATGTTTGTTGAAGGCATGAGAACATTGGCTCTCATAGTACCAGAACTAAAAAGGGTGGAGTGGAGAATCCCAGCAGAATTCCTTTTTCGTCCCATAGCAAGCCCTGACACTGCTCTTGGGGAAGTACTATCGTTGGATTTGCATGCAATACATGTATCAGCAAACAGAATATGTGTGATTGGTATTGACATGGAAGGGTGTGAGTGGCGGACAGTATTGTGTACAAATGCAAATATCCCGCTGAGAGAGCTCTCGGACGAGGAGCTATTTTCTGACACTGAGGGAGATGGTGAAGTAGTGATGGAACTGGCAATGCCCTGCGACATTGTAGTTACAGCCAGACAAACTAAAGTTGAACTAATGGCGGTAGTAGGAGCACCGCATACATTTTTTGATGAAGACATGAGTTCAGTACCCGCTAACTTATGGACTAATGGCCCCCACGATGTAGGGTTGCTACATGAAGTTCAGCCTGTGGTGATAAAAGTAAAACAAGGAGCAATACTACCCCGGGTGAAACAATATCCACTGTCGCGAGAAGCAGAAGAAGGGATCAGAGAGACAATAGAAGCACTGCTAGCACAGGGTATAATAGTGCCCTCAAACTCCCCATGCAACACATGCATTTACCCAATCAAAAAAGCGAAGGGGGGTTCATGGAGGATGATACAAGATTTACGCCCATTGAACGATGTGGTAATGAAGGAGTTCCCTTTAGTCCCGAACCCGGCGACAATACTGTGCAACATTCCAAAAAAAGCATCACACTTCACAGTAATTGACTTAAAAAATGCATTCTTTTCGATTCCCTTGGCAGAAGAGAGCAGGTACTTGACAGCATTTACATTGGGAGGAAGGAGGTTCGAACACTGCAGACTACCACAAGGATATTGCGAGAGCCCAAGCATATTTAACAGGGTACTACATGAAGATCTGGGGAATTTGTCTGTAGAAAGCACAGTGATTCAATACGTTGATGATTTATTGGTTTGTGCACAGGCTGAGGAAGAATGCAGACAGGACTCGATAACACTGTTGACATTATTGGCAAATAAGGGGTACAAGGTGGACAAGGGGAAGTTACAATACTGTCTGACGGAGGTCCTATATTTGGGTCAGTTGATATCAAAGGATGGTAAGCGAATTATACCAGACAGGGCACAGGCGATTAGAACAATTGGGGAGCCCAAAACAGTAAAAGAGATGCAGAAATTTCTGGGTATGTGTAACTATTGCCGAGCATGGATATTGGACTATGCGGCGTACACAAGGCCCCTGCTACAGGCACTAAAAGAAGCACAACAAGAACACAAACACATAGAATGGACAGAGGTGATGAACACAGCATTTAACTCACTAAAAGAGCTGATATCAAGCGCTCCAGTACTAGCAAACCCAGATTATGGGCGCGAATTCTTCTTATTTTCACACTGCAAAGGAACTTTGATGACAGCAGTACTGACACAGAAAACATCCTTAGGGCACAAACCACTAGCTTACTACAGCGGCACCCTAGACGCAGTAATGCAAGGTCATTTCGCCTGCGAGCAATCCCTAGCTGCAGCCGCGTTCGCAATTGAAAAAAGTGCCACGATAGTAATGGGCTGCCCGGTGACACTGTTTGTGGAACACTCACTTTTTGCAATATTAGAGCGAACAAAGAGCACATTGACAACACAACGCGCCACAGCATATGAGATAATACTGTCCAGCGCTAACATCCATATAGTAAGATGTAAAACAGTGAACCCAGCCACATTCATCACAGAGGCATGCACCATAGAGGACATGCAAAACCACAACTGCGCCACGTACACAGGTGACGAAAGTAAGGATCCAGTGATTTTTGAAAATGCCCTGACCGAGGGTGAGGTGTATTTTGTGGACGGGTCAGCATCAATAGATATGGAGACAGGAGAAAAGCATGTGGGTATGGCAGTGGTACGATTAGAGGAAGATGAATATGAGATACTAGTACAACACCGCCTCCCATCACACTATTCAGCGCAAGCAGCAGAACTAATAGCGCTAATAGAAGGATTGCATGCCGCCAAGGGGTGCGCAGTGACCATATATACAGACTCAGCATACATGACAACAACAGTTCACGGTGGGTTGGCCCGGTGGGGGCGGAGAGGGTTTCGGCGAGCAGACGGAACGCCAGTCCAGCATGCAGAATTATTGAAAGAACTGATTGAGGCCCTGCAAGACCCCACGGCAGTGGCCATTGTAAAATGTCAAGCCCATACCACAAATACAGATTTTGTATCTTTGGGGAACGCGGCGGCAGACGCCGCTGCCAAAGCAGCTTCATATCTACAAAAAGGTGAAATAGGAGAGTACATGTTGCACCACACAGCAAGCCAAGAGGTCCCCACAGGATACAACATGATGTCCACACAGGAGATAATAGAGCTGCAAGAGGGAGCTAGTGCAGAGGAAAAATTGCTGTGGACTAAGAGAGGATGCAGCAAATCACCGACTGATTTATTGTGGCGACAAGAGAGTTCAGGAAAAGTGGTAATGCCAATAACGCTGTTAGAAATAGCATTTCAACAACTACACTTTCCTGCACACAACACAAAGAAACACATAATGGCAGAGATACAAGAAGATTGGTTTACACCTTGCCTCCAGGAACACGTCACAAGGTTAGCTCTAGAATGCACGACATGTCAAATTTACAACTCAGGTATGACATTGCGTACACTAAGGGGTACGATACCAAAACCAAGTGGCCCATTCAGAGAGCTCCACATTGATTATGTAGACATGGGAGAAAGGTGTAACGGGGCTCGATACATGATTGTGGTTGTATGTCCATTTTCGAGGTGGGTGGAGGCAGGCCCTTGTGCCCGCCCTGACGCAAAGGGCGCCGCGAAGTTCCTAGTGCGGGAAGTGTTTCCGCGCTGGGGAATTTGCGACGTTATTCGCTCAGATAACGGGACGCATTTTGTTAATGAACTCTTTAAAGAAGTGACTACATTATTGGGAATAAAGCACAAATTATGTTCGATTTATCATCCTCAAAGTAATGGCGTCGTAGAAAAGATAAACGGCCTGTTAAAAAGCAGATTATCAAAACTTTGTTTTTCCCTTAAAAAGACTTGGATGTACTGCCTGCCTTTGGCCTTGTTTGAACTACGAAACCAACCAAGTAAGGATCACCATTTGTCCCCGCACGAGATCGTCACGGGAAGAAGAATGCACACAGCGCATTCGCCTCTCCGTGAGCGTTCTGATGCACACAGAAGCGCAGCTATATTGGGGGAGGAGTTCACAGAATACCTGCGAAAATTGACACGGGCAGCGCGCGTAATTTCAAAGCAACTAGCCCCCCCCTCGACAAGAGAGGAGGGGAACGCGACTGAACCAAACGGTTTGCCTGAAAAACCACTACAGCTAATGCCTGGTGACCTTATATATGTTAGAAGTTTTGTGCGGAGGTGGAACGCACCACGCTTCCATGGCCCCTATGAGGTAGTGTTTTGCACGCCTACAGCAGTAAAGGTTAAGGGCCTGCGATATTGGGTGCATTTGACAGATGTACGTAAAGCTTACAGCGCTGCGGAGAGTGAGGTGCAGGATGAGGCACAGGCAACAGCGGACGATGAAGTTGTGCGGAATGAATGATTGGAATTTTGTGTGCTTCATTAGATGAACAGTGAACACAATTAGCGCGCAACAAATGTCCTGGACTAAAACATGTACAAATGTATATGTAAATTTTCTTTTTTACAATTTTTGAAAGTTTTGCGTGGGGTTCTTTTTTCCCTTCCTGTGCTCTTTAAGATGTTTTTTATTATTGTTGTTTTTAAAATGTCATGTTTTTTATTAGTTATATATATATATAGTAAGGTACGAATAATATTGACTGAAAGCTACCTTGTCTGTCAACAAACCCCCTTCCTCACCCAACCCTATATTTTATCACCGAAACGTTACAATGTGGAAATGCTTACATGTTTGTATTTAATGAACTTTTGTGTCTCAAACAGGATTTATCATGGCATCGAATGGGCAGCCTGCAACTAATAGATATGTCAGATTTAGAGAAATGTTAGTGGCTAGATTAACATATTCATTTGAATGTGGTTTATCAATGTGTGCTATCGTGTTCTTCATCTCAATGTTTTGTCTGGTGTTACACTGGATTATAGCGTTCATCTCTACCGAGATGAACGAGGGGGGAGGGGGGAACAACACCACCCTTGCTCCTGGAACGAAAACAATTCCGACTGTAGGTATCAAAGAAGGTGATTTCTTGATCTGGGATGGATCACACTTTGTGTGGGGATACTATACTACACCACCCACTGCTGTCCTCCCACAATGGAGAACCAAAAATGTAGATAATGACACAATGTCCCAACCTGGAACATACAACAACCACACTATCCCTCCCGCCCCAATTTCAAACAACGATCTCTTGTTTATTAAGGAGGATGGAAAAGTGATTATGATGACAGAACACAAGTCCCTATATGAAGAATTAGAAAAGGGGGGTGGGAGGGAGGAAGGGGGGCCTGGTTCTTCACCTCCTATAACGAGAAGGTACAGAAGAAGGGAGAAAAGTAGGCGGAGAAGAGAGACTGGTGGAAAAGGGTATGATCAGTATTATGGGCTAGGGTTAGACAAAATGGAAGACCCACGACACCCTCACCAAGCAAATAAATGGTATGCAGATATGAGCACAACAGCTAAACAAACAACCAATGAGAGCTGTTATGTCTGCTCACTTATCCCCCATGCATCAGGCACACCTAAAGTATTGTTGCCACGAGAATTGCCCATTGTGGATGCCCAATGTCTCCTTCATCTCACGCTGTGTAGAATAAAGAACACTTTCCAAGCACACGATGTCTCTTTCAGAATGGTACAGAACAACAAAACGTGCTATTCGCAAGCGTCTGGAGTGATCTGCCTTAAAGAACCTTTCTTTGCAATACAAGGGACACTGTTTTCCGAAAACAAATGGAAAGACGAAGAAGTGCTGTGCAAGGCAGAAGCACTGAGGGGTGTCCAACCGGAAAAGTTGCGGTGGATGGAAAGAACGTGCTTGCCAATATGGAAAGAACACATCCCTAAATTAACATGGGTAACAGCGATGGAAAAACCCTTTAAGCTACAAAGTGAAATACAAAACGAACTATGTTTCAAGGGAGAAGGAAAAATGGCGATGGGAACGAATAAGAACTGTAACAAAACTCTCACCATCCCAGATATGAAAAAGGGAACAGCAGCACTAATGGACACCTACTGGGTATGCGGAAACAAGGCGTACCTGCACCTTCCCCAATCATGGAGTGGTAGCTGCTCAATGGCCACTTTGCATTCAACACTAATGGTGATTCCCGAAAGCCATATTGACGGAAGTAACATGATGAACGGAGGCTTGAACCAGAATGCAGCGTCTCCAACTACACAAGCGCACCTTTATGTCCTGTCCTCCGGAGGAAAAGGAGAAGAGCTCTCAAGGAACAAGCGAGCCTCGAACTACATATCACAAGCATCATCTGATTTATTGGCACAGATCCCAGACAAGTATCGCCTGTTCAGCTCCGTGGAAACATTCTTTGCTTCGCTAGTATCAAGTGTCCAAGCAAGAGCAAATGCAAAATGGCTCCAGATCACACGGTGGGAACTGATCCAGTTGGCCAATGACACTGAAGAAGGGTTTAACATAATAAAGGTGGAACTACGAGCTCTGCGATTAATGACCATGCAGAACAGGTATGTTCTAGACCTGTTAACAGCAATCGATGGAGGTGTTTGCCGAAAAATAGGAAGTGCATGCTGCACGTTCGTACCTTCCGAAGACGCAGAAAATGGGTCCCTGTCCCACGTTATTGAAGCAGTACATAACCTGGGCGAGAAGATGAAAATGGAAGGTGGAGCTGAGGATAGCTCGTGGTTCGACAATATCTTCTCTTGGGTTCCCTCATGGCTTGGAGTGACAATGAAGTTCCTGATACCAATAGTGGTGGTCGTCCTTGTGATGTTCTGCCTGTGCCAGGTGGGCCTCCGATGTTGTGCTAATGCAGTCCCAAACGGTGCAATGATGATGGTGACAATGGGCAACTCCGGTGGTACAATTAAAGCAACACAAGAAGTACATGTGCAGACAGGAACAGACAACACCCCCAGGTACCAGTTAGTGCCTATGTGCCGTGACAAGTACATAGTAGATAAGCTATGGCACACCACGATTAAAGAACCACGAGACGTAGAACTGGAATGGTATGAGGAGGTCTGGGTAGATCTGGAAGAAACTGGCGACTGTATATATTTGACATGTACACCAGACGAGTATGCTAGGAGAGGTGAGAGCTTAAGGGGGGTGTGCAGAGCATGGATGCCTATAAAAGGAACCCCTGCATGGGATGGTGCAGTGTTAGAGGAACAAGAATGTAGAAGATTAGAAGAGCTAAAGAAATTCGTTACTTTAAGTAACGAAAGGGGGGAAATGTAGGGGAGGAATGGCCACGAGGCCCTCCTCACCTACAGCTCCCTCCCCAGGTGAGGACCATGGCTCGGTGGGAGCACCCTCATGCCACCCGGGCCCAGGTGGAGGAGGGTTCACCCGCCGACGACATTGCCCACACGCACCCTGTCCTTGCATTTACCGAAACTTAAGTTAGGCCTAGACGCCATCTTGCACAGCAAACATGGTGTGAGTTCAGCACACTGTAACGAGGCCCCCACCTTTGGAGGGCCTTTCATGCATCTCTGCCGCCTCAGCAGCCCTGGCAGATCCGCTGCGAGCGCGTTCCCATGAGAAAGTCGGAGATGAGCTAAACCCGAGATGCCAACACGGCAACATTATATTAGTAACAATGTGATATTGCACCCCGTATGACCCGGACCGCAAGGCCGGGGCAACGGGGAAAAAAGCTGAAGCATCACTATCTGAAGAAGGTAGAAAATAGTTCAAGTATTGGTATTAATGAACTACCTCTGTTTAAAATGTGAATGAACCATAAAAATGTAACGTTATATGATATCCCTCCAGGTCTGGACTAATGCTGCTATAACCACGGAGAAAGATGTTGACCAAACGTGTAACCTTTATTTGTAAAAGTGTTTTTCAATAGTATGTAGAAACTTGAACTCATATATGTTTTGAATCACCCAAAGCGGCGAGCATCAATCTCTGTAGGCCATAACCTAGATATCCCTCGTATAACGTCTAATGTACATACAATACGCGCACAATGTAGTGAACATAATGTTAGGTAATGAAAAGGTACTGGAACCAACTGTATTAAAGAAATGTGTAACGAAAATGAAAATATATATATATATATATATGTGTGTCTGAATAACGTTAAAATAAGGCAGAACAGTATAAAACTTCTACATTCACTGATCAGCAACGCACGAGGAAAATACCTTTGTGAGTATATGCAAGGTCATTCCCTCTCCCACCCCACCAAGCCCGCCAGATGAAAAAGCTAAGACTTGTGCCGCGCTCCCTCACCTCCCCCAACCAAGCTGGCGTTACTTCAGAGAGTCAGAGGCCCCGGCGCCGCAACCAAGGCCACAGCCCGCCACCTGTGTTATTTACAGCACGGTAATAAACCCACGGATGAACCCACTGATCTACCAGCACCCTCTCATAAATCCCACGAACCCCCCAAGAATCCTGACCCCGTGTAAGGACGACCCCCATCATTGGGACAAGACACAGAGACCCATCTATATAATAACTTCTAACGCAGCAGACAGACATGTATCACTCGGCCCAGGTCCCAGAGCCCCGTCCCGTGACCTAAAATACCGGTCAACAAGACACAGGTAAATCTCACCCCAACCGACAACCACCAGACCTCTCACGAGGTGCATTCCTCATGTGTTGTGTTTATTTTATAAGATAAGCTGGTGAAGCGATTTATTAATGAACGTAAATGTCATTTTCTGAATAACTGTAGTGTGCATGGCCTAGGGCAAATGAGACAGGAAAGGTATTCGTCATTGTCACAGGCTGCCCCAGCACATCAACACCGCACGGATGACCTCAAGCCGGCCTGCCAGGCCCAACCCAACCCACGAGGCTGACCAGTGACGTCGTCCCGCCAAGACCAACCCCGCGGCAGCAACACCTATAGTTAGTCGACACCACCCAATCCCAATTGACTTGTGCCCCCTATAGTGTTTAGGTGTTGATGACGTTTTTGTATTAGAAATACGCCTGTCTTTGCTAATGTCAGGCAGAGCGCTCTCGTAGGTTGCAGAGTTCTTTGCATGCCTTATCCTTGGATAAACTCCCACTTACGCTCACCCGCACTCTGTCTTGGTCTTATTCCCACTACGGGAGAGTCCCTTATTGTCTCTCATTGCGGGGAAGATCGTGCTGAATTGGGGGCGCTTCCTTTCACTTGCCATGTCCTGCAGTGATGTACTATAGTCAGTTGTATTTCTGGCCATGGTTTTGCTTCCATTCCTACTACTTTCTTTAGCTGTTTCTGAACTCCTTCTGGGAGCCCTTGTACTAGTATATGATAAAATATGGCTGGTGTTTTGTCCCATTGTTCTCTAGTTTCCATGCGCCACTTCTCTTGAATGTCCTGGATATAATCAACAGGATCCTCATTTTCACCCATCTTACGGGAAGTAATGGCTCCTATGTCTGAGGTGTCTGGGTATTGCACTCTCAGTGCCTGCCATAGCGCATGTCTGCAGTTTGCAAATGGTGCCCCATCATGCGATGTGTTTGTTATTGTTACCCCATGGAATCCCGCTCTTTTCCAAATGTCATCCGCTCTATCCCCTAATATTGATATTAACAGGCCCTTCACATCTCCTACTGCTAGTTTCTGTCCTGCGGTGTGTTTTTCCATTTCATATATCCACTTACCCGCACCTCCACTTAGTGATGGGAGCCTACATTTTATATTTTCCTTATCCGTATGTTTCCAAGGTACATACTGTGGTCTAACCCCTCCTCTCTCCAACAGTGGCATTAAATTCTGTCTTTTGTCACCCTTTACGCTCCATGATATTGAGTCTTCACACCCCTCCTCTTCCCCCATTTCTTTTACTACTTCAAATTCTTCCTTACTACCTCTGCCCCTACCTCCCTCTTCTTCCTTTCCCCTTCTTTCATCATTTCCTGTGTTCAATATGGGTATGTTTATTTGTCTGTCTTGCCTGCGACTAGGGAGGTCCCTAAGCCGACATGCATACGGGGTAAGTTCGTTCATGAAGGGCGCGAGCTTTATTCTGTGCAGAGAGCGTGTGGTGGTTGAACATGTAGGTAGTGACGTGGGAGGGCGGCGTGATGGAGATGTGGGTGGCGTGGTTTCATTGGTGTGTGTTTCCCCTATTCTTTTCGTTTCCTCCTTACTTCTCTCCAGCTCCTCCCCTCTTCTACTTATCCAGGGCGAATCTATGTTTGTTCTAGTGAGGTACAGTTTATCTAAGCTTTCCCTTTCACTCTCTCTTCCATCCTTCTCCACTCCTTCTTCCTCCTCACTGCAAAAATCATTTATAAATGACACCCCCCACTCTGCCTTTTTTCCTTTTATTGTTACTGTTTTTAAATCTATTAGGTCTCTTTCTCCCCTTTCGTTGTTACCAACTGTCCCCCCTAGTGCTGATGTCGTTGCTACCTCCCTACTTTTATATACATCTCCCCATCTTTCACTCTCCCTACCCCTCCCTTCTCTTCCTTCTTCCCTTCTCTCCTCCATTTCCCTACTATTTTCCTCTCTTTTCCTTTTTAATTCCTCCATTACTTCGTTGCTCATCTCTTCCAATATCCTTTCATCCTCCCTCTTCCTTTCCCATTTCACCCTTTCTCTTTCTACTATACTCTCTATTACCTTCCCCTCTTCATATTTTTTAGCTGTCTCAGATATTATCCTCCTCCTCCATATTTCCATTTCTTTTTCCTTTTCTTCTTCTTCCTTCTTCTTCTCTCTCAGCACTACTCTTGATACCCTATCTGCTGCTGCTTTTACCCTTTCAGCTTCTCTCTTTTGTTCCTCGCTTCGTTCCCTTAATCTTTCCAATTCGTCCTTACCTTCTTTCCTTTTCCTCACTCTCTCTCTTTCCTCCCTCTCAAGTTGTTTGATCAGTTCATTCTGCTCATCCCTTAGTTTTGCTAATCTTTCCTCCAAAATCTCTTCCTTCTGCCGTAGTAGCTCCTCTCCCCTCATTTCACTCTCTCTGGCACTATCCTCGTTTGTTCTCCTTACCGCCTCCCTTTCTTCTCCAGTTAGTGAGCCTCGTAATTTCAACAATATCTGTGCAGCTACCCACTCATCGTCTCCTATCTCTACAGTCTGCTCTTCTCTAATCCTCCCTTCCCCCATTGGTATCTTCCCATGAGCCACATATGGTGGAGGGCTGTATGCCGGGTTTGAGTATCCTTCAGCCGCCCTTAACTGTCCTTCTATTTCTCCTAATTCTCTTAAAGGGTACAACCCTCCTCCCTCTGTTTTCACTCCCGGTGTTATGGGTATCTCATTGCTCGGTTCCTTTTTTATGTCGTCTAATTTATCAACCTTTTCTCCTCCCTTTCTTTCGTTCCCCGTATTTTTTGTGCTTTCGCTCTCCTTTTCCCCACCCGTTCCTTCTTTCTTAATCTCCTTTTCTTCCGGTGTTTCCCCCATAGTGAACATTCCATTTGGTCCTGGTCTAGACCCCTGGAACATCCTCCATAAGTTAAACACCTCCACGTGGTTTGCCAACTTCTTCCCCTTGTATGTATTGTGCAGATGGTTCAGTAGTGAGTGTTGGGCATATGGATCGAAACTACCATTAGGCGGCCATGGTGTTAACATTTTGTTGTCTGTCCCCTGGGTCCACTCTATGCTGTACTTAATTAACTTCTCCCTGTGTGGTGGCAGTGTAGTGCATATGTGCTGTAGTGGGGTAGTGAGGGTGTTCCCCCACCCTCCCGACCCTCTCCCGTATGACATGGTTGTACTCCCCTTGTTACCCTTCCCCTTATTACCAATTTACAATATACAACCTTGTATTGCTTACCTCGCCCCTCAAGTGTGGGGACTTACGACAATCCTTTGACAGATTATGCAATAGTAATAAATGTGATGTTATATTATATTCCTTCCCCTACGGCCCCCTGCGGCCGAAGCGCACGCAGCCCCCTGCGGCTGCGTACCCCTTACGACGATCTTATACAGTTGTCCTGTTTCTCCGTTCTCCTCCCCCTTTTACACTTGCCGTGGCCGGCGTTCTCCGTGCGCAGCCACGCCCCTTTCCCCTTCTTCTTTCGATCCACTGGTTTATAGTTTATCTCCGTATCAGCTCCTTTATCATGCTTCTCCTCCCCACCACTCTCAAACCCAATGTTCCTTGTGCTCGCGATATCCTATTAAATCCCTACTGGTGACGTCACCGATTTCTTCGAGCTACTGGTATATTCGTGTTATGTTCTTTAAATTCAAAATACACTTGTAATCTACCCCGCTAACCCTACAGCTGTCTTCCTGTCTCTCCTGGAACAAGGTAATCTCATCAATACTATAACCGGACTGCGCACGCTGCGTCGCCTCGCGTGTGATACGCCCCTCAACAGGAGGGCTTAACCAGCCAATTATCTTCCGTTTTGGGCAACTACGTAACTAGCCACCGCCCACAGGGAAACGTCATCTACCTATCGAGTTTCTTGCTCGAACAATAGGGAACCTCATCTACTCATTCAATAATAAATATCAAACCGTAGGAAACCACACACCCACCCTCACACGTAGTCGCGATTTAGGCCAATCAGTGTCTTACGAGCGGCTGCACGTGATGTTTTCGTGCCCCGCCCCCCTCTTTCGCGTAACGTTAGCCGCCTGCTCTCGCACTCGTTTCGCTACCATTCATTCCATTAGCAACACTCAATTAAACCCTCGCCGCTTTACAATACCTCCCTCCTCCCTTATTTACTTCCTCCCCCTCCCTCACAATTTCGCATTGCTTGTTGTGCGTGTCATGCTCACCAAGTTCTCTCGATGCAGGGCCGCTCGACTGCGTGCACCCCTCCAAGCGGCTCGCCACCTCCCCTCGTCTGGACCACGTCTGGACACTCGCCGACCGCGGGCGGGATACTTCTCAACCGGCTCCCGAGGGCCAATATCCGGATTGCGCTGTCCGGTCCTCTCGCAGCTCCGCGATGGTCCTGTAGTCCTCAGAAGGGGGCAACGGCAGAGGGGGCCGCGCCGCCGGGCCTCCTCGCAACGGGAGTGCCTGGAAAAATTAAAAATAAAAGTCGATCTTAAACAGATCTCAGCAGTGCCTCCAACTTGTCGGGGGGAAATTCTGCCGGGGTCGGCCGGGCCGTCCGCAGACCTCCGGGCAGGGAGGCCCCAACTCCTCCCGTGTATATCTCGGATCGAGACAGAGTATGAGGCACACACAAGGAGCAAGGCAACTTCTGCTGTTTATTATGCAAACGGCAGGGATGGGTCAAGGAGCGTACGCGTTCGTCCTGACACACACACTCGTGGGGCTCGCAGGCCCTTTTTATTGTAATATGACGCGCTACTTGCGTCACTTCAAAAAGTTAACAAAAAAACCTATCGCAATTCTTAATTGGTTGCTCGAGTGGTAGGGTTAGTATAGTACACATATAGAGAATGATATTAGTGGTCAAGGTGTAGTCAGGTGGTATATCTGGGTTGTCCCTATAATTAGATACATAAGAATTGTTACATGAAGACTCCTGAGGATTGGCTAATGTTACTGACGTCTGAGATAAGAGCCCCATGTTCTGATTGGTGCATCCGTGAGCTCCCCAGCCTGGGACCACCGTTGTTCCCAGCTCTCGGTGCACCTGTGTTTGCAACAATGTTTCAATAAGGGTACGTGCAGACAATGTGAGGATTTATTCATAGGTGGAAGGCTGACCGCTCCCACTGTAGCAGATGTCCATTGAGCCTTTCAAGTGTATCGGCCTATGTCTCGTAGCGAGGGACCCAGACGCCTTTCTTTCTCCTGGGCTTTGGCATCTCGTCAGGTTCGGCTTGGTCACGTGAGGCGGGACCGTGTTTGAGGCAGAATTCTGCACAATTAATATTGCTTTTCCACTGTGTGTCTGGTTTAATATGTAGATATGATTCTAACGTTGGTACGCGGAGTGCAAGGTTGCAACATCATGCCTTTGAGGATTTGTTCTTGGATGTGGGTTTGCAACATTGCGACCTTGGCTGGTTGCTCCACCAGGCTCATTCTGCGGGATCAGCAACCTGACTTTTGCTTTGTTAATGTCCACGGGAACTCTTGCCTGAGGCCTACTTGGGCCTGGTGTATAAGTGATCCATTTCGGGCATGGGTGCTTTAGGTTATAGTGGCGTATATTTCCATGACCAGTATCGTGTTTCTATTATACCTCTCATGGTGGTAACGGGTTTCAAGAGAAGCGTGAGCAAGCGGCGTTATAGATGAATTCATGATGCATCTTGCGTTTCTGCATTCTGAAAGCCTATGTAAAAATAATAAAGATGCACGTCCGTGAATATGCCTGTCGCCTACGTCAGAGCACTGAGTATGTTCTTCGTGTAGATTGTTGTGGGAATGTTAGGTGTGTACATTTGTACAGATGTGCTTCCAGTTGTCTAGGTCGTCATGGCATCTCTAACGACGTGTGGTTTTTTAGTCTAGCTGATCCGAGCCGCAGGTGTCGGCATGGCCAGTGCGGGCTGCTGGGCAAACAGGTGGACACATCCGTATGTTCCTGTACCATGGTACCTGGTCGTCTGGTAACTGGACAAACTCTTCTCGCGGCGGGTGTCTGGGCCGTGACCCTCTAGGCCAAGCGCGAGAGGTGAAGGACGGGAGCCTGGTCTTCCATTCTCCCACTTCAGTATCAATCGAGTTTAGGTCATGTACATATTTCTGAATGAGCATTGGACCAATACGTTTTGTATGATTTCCATTTTCTGCAATATCTCTCAATTCGTGGCGGCCTCTCCATGCACCTGTTATGACTAAAGAGGGTAAACTGTTCAGTCTTAACTGCATTATAAAACGGTGCAGCTGTCTGCACTGGGTTACTTTTAAGCAGTTAACCATTGTCAGTAATTTAAAGGATTGTTTTGTGCATTGCATTCACAATTCATAGCCCAAGCCCATTCTTGATCTTATCATTCCACCATGTAGGTACTATCGTAGCTTTCGGTTCGCTGCCTCTCAGAAGTCTGAATGGGGGTTAGTTACTCTGTGGTTCTATCTAGAGAAACCCTTATAATGAACAGTAACTGTTTCAATGCCTTTCTCCAGTCTAACACAATAGTTGCCTGTTGCATACACGAATAAATCACTTGATTCAACCTCTTCACATTCCACTATTACAGAGGTAATATACCGATGCAAAGATCCAATGACACCGTTTTTCCTACTGCAATCTTCCATTAATCTGGACTTAAACGCAGGGCATTGCTAGGAACAATGAGAAAGGGACTTAAAGAAACTCAATGATCTATTCACTGTTAACTTGTGTAACCACCATGGCTCTGGCCATTTGGTGTACTGGTTATTATAAGGACCTAACAGGCCGATACCAAATCCAGTCGAAAGCACAGCTTAAAGGACACATTGGTAACTTGCCATTCTTCTGTCTCTTGTCATGGCTGGAACTAAGGTAGCAAATGCATGACACGCTTCCCTACCTCACTGTCCATACGTGGTCAGCAAAATCTCTCCCTCGCTTTCATTTTTATAATTGTTATTTCCGGGTAACTTTTTTGTGAAATATTGACAATGTTCTCTCTTAACTCCAAAATGGGACTCAACTTTTGTCGCCTCAATAACAGGCCACCTTTTCCTGTGAACTCCATTCTCCCTTGCCAAACACCTACGTGCAGTACCTCCAGAAACCTTTTTTTTCTGGCCACCCTTTACACACCCGATTACACAAAGATTTCAATACTAAAACCTCATTCATAATCCACAACCGACTCACAGCTATGATAGCTTCTTCTCCATCACTGCATAGACACGCCACCAAGTATTCTTCCTCTATTTATGCTTATCAGCACCAACTGGTAACTTTGGTAAGAAGTAACCAATACATTTCTTTTTCCCTGCCACATACTTAATTTCACAATTTGCATATTGTAACCTCAAACCTAATCAAGCAATAATTGTTCAAATGAAACATTAAAATGCATGTAGATCATACCTCTTATGAGCTATTAAAACGTATGAGTTAGCAAGATTGCTAAAATGAAGGATTAGTAAAGACAGGGTTCAAAATTAATAGCTGCTATTTAGCTCCTGCTTCTACCCAAGGAGAGCCTGGTTAGCTTGAACCAACAGCTGCCAGGAGCTACATTTGACTCCGCAAGGCAATTGGCGCCTTATAAACATACATATGTCATATTAATCTGTATGGTAGGTAATATGAAAAAAGGGCACACCTCATGTGGCGTTCATCCCCCATTCCAGGGGCAGGAACGGGGGATAAGGGCACGGCAGCCCAAGTTATCAGGGGTTCAAGCCTGCGTTCCTAGCCATCTGATTGGCTGGCTCCCCACGGCCGGGTGCTAAAGGACATTTAAAGCAGAATGGAACATACACCATGGACAGACAGAAATAAAGGGACTCATTACAAGTCTGGCGCTCTAGAAATAAGGGTGCCAGTAGCAACGTACCGGCACCCTTTCCGGACTGCCAGACTATGACAATGCCAGTAGGGGCCACGGATTCACCGGCAGATCTGACCTTCTGGGAATTCTGGCCCCTACCGGCATCGTCTTCACAGAAGCACCGGCACTGTTGACAGCAGTGCCGGTGCTTCTGTGTCCCATTCCCGTGGAGCCCAAAAGGACTCCACGGGAATGGGGACTTACAGTTTCCGCTGCCTGACATCCCGGGCCGCCGCGACTTGTAATATGGGAATGGTGCTACGAGGTCAGCGGCAACCTGCTGGTAGCACCGGCGGGTTACCGACAACCTTGTAATGAGGCCCAGTGTTTGTATCTCCTGGGCAAGTTAGTTGTGTGGTGCACTGTGTAATAGCTCCTGGTTCTACTGAGTGATGCACAATACACAGGAGCTGCTTTTAGCTCCTGCTCATCATATCTCAATTTCAACCCCTAAAATTTCGATCATGTAAAAACAGCATGCCACAGTGTGAAAATATCTAGGCTTCCAACCCCATTTTAGTAACATCCCACACCCAAAACCCCCTCCACATAATAACACTCATTAAATTGGCTTTGCCTAAAAATGCTAGTAAAACACGTCCGGACGACGTAAACTAATGACCATGTTCCAATGCCCTCGTCAGCCGCAACCCCCACCTTCACCCCCCCCCACACACACACACACGCACGCACGCACACACACACACACACACACACGTTTACACACATTCACCAACGAGTCATGCACCCATACAGCTTCACATTGTCATTCAACAAGCAGCCAGAACATTCACAGTGCATTCTCATTCACACGTGCACTTGCAGCCAAGCACACCTATCACACACCGTTCACACTGCAGAAATTCAAACGCACATGCTTAAACAGACACCCACTAGCATACATACATGCACACACACTTATTTAAACAGACACCTCCTTGCATGCACACATACCTGTATACAATCCTCACACACTAGCAAATATTTTTTGCCTTACCTGTTTCCCTCCAGACTCGACACATTGCCACCTCCTTAGCTACTCTACATGCCTCAGCTCGTGCACTTTACACAGACAGGAACAGGAAGCAGAGAGAGCTTCCTGGTTCCTGGCATGTGTAGGGGAGGGCTGGTCCAGGAGACCCCTCTCGCCTGCGTTTCTTCCCCAGTTGATGGCTATTGCCCATTGGGCGTTCCCTCATGCCACCCGGGCCCAGGTGGTGGAGGGCTCACCCACTGGAGACATTGCCCACACGTATCGAATGCCCACATGTATTGATTACAACACAAATTTAGCTAGGCCCAAAAACCATTCTTTGCCCGGTAAGGATGGTGTGAGCTCAGCGCACTGTAGCACGGCCCCACCCTTGGAGAACATCCCTGTTGCCGCAGCACCCTGGCAGATCCGCTGCGAGCACGTTCCCACGAACAAGACGGACATGAGCTAGCGCAATACGCTAACATTGTAACAGTTCACCTCCCGCAGTGTACCATCACTATCAGCATGACCCGGCCAGCAGGCCTGAACAATGGGAAAGAACAGTAAAATGGTCCTCTGATGGCAGACAGTCTTTATATATATATATGTATATATTAATGTCAAGACCTCTTGCATTATTTCTTTCTTCCACAAAATACAAATGCCTGTAGAATGTATTAAAATGAGAAAGTATGCTCCCATGATATAAGCTATGGCGAGTTCGCACCATTGCAGGTGGATGCCAATGATAAAGGAACGCTCCAGGGGTCTGTTCGTTGTGTGTATCACTGGGCAGCCTACCTCACGTGGTTTCGCGCCATAACTAAAGCTAATGCTGCTAGAGTACACGAGAAAGCGGATGCAACTATACTATGAACCCATGAAAAGAATGCGCGAGAGTGCACGTGTCATGTGTGAACGTCTGAGCTCCTCATAGGCCACCACCGTCACGTACAGTGGCGGGTCGTTTTCTATGTACTCCACTTATCTAACCACTACCTCATTTACTACGAATGTATATGCATGTAACTGAAACACTGTAGCTGCTAGAGTCTAATGTACAAATATGATGCTCAAACTGGGTATAATCGAAACGCACCCAGCAAAGATTAAATGCATGTTTCGAAGTGATTCTAAATAAGTATTATAGAAAGTATTCAAATGTTTGCGATGTCTTTACTTATATTCCGCAACGCACGAGGGAGATACCTTTGTGAAAGTGTACAAGGTCTCGATGTATCCCCCTCCCTCCATCAGAAGGCTGCCAAGACAGGAGAACAGAGCCCCGCTCTGTGTTATCACGCCTCCCCCGACCCGACTGGAGCCGCTTCAAAGACTTGTAGCCCCACACCAGCACCCAAGGCCGCGGCCAGCCACCTGCATTATTTACAGCACAGCAGTAAACCTCAGTTTAAACACAAGCGCCCCCTCATAAACCCCACAACCCACCGGACTGTCTCAGACTTATGGCCCTGTGCAATCAGGACACCCAACACTTTGACAACACGCAGCGAAACATCCATAATCACTACTAACAAGACAGAAAGACCTGTACCACCCGCCCCAGTCCCCGAAGCTTAGCCCCTCGACCTATGGTCCCGGTCAACAGATCACAAGTAACCAAGCCACGATATATTATCTCCAGATCCCTCACAAGGTGCATTCCTCCTGTGTTGCATTAACCTATTAAAAGATTTACTAAAGAGAATAAAACTGTAAATGACTGAATGACTGCAGTGTGCACGGCAGAGGGCAAGTAAGTCAGAAAAGGCATTCATCTCTGCCACAGGCCGCCTCGGGACACCAACACCGCCCGGATGAACTCAAGCCGACCTGCCAGGCCCAGCCCAACCCACGAGGGTGACCAGTGACGTCCTCCAGCCAAGACCAACCACACCGCAGCAGCACCTATAGTTAGTCGTCGCCACCCAATCCCAATGAACTTGTGCCCCCTATAGTATGTAGGTTTTGATGACGTTTTTTTGTAAATATATACGCCTGTCTTTGCTATTGTCAGACAGAGCGCTCTCGGAGTTTGCAGAGTTCTTTGCATGCCCAATTCTGATTGATAAACTCCCATTTACGCTCACCCGCACTCTGTCTTGGCCTTATTCCCATTTTGGGAGAGTCCTTCATTGTCTCTCATTGCGGGGAGGATCGTGCTGTTTGGGGACGCTTGCTTTCAGTGGTGACCCCGATAGCGTGATTTTTATTTCTTCCTAAACTCCTTATAACCGTCCCCGTTTGGCACGAGAATCTCCGGTCGAAAAGGGATACGCACGGTGAGCCGGCTCCGGGAGGCTGCCCGCCAACGGCGACCGGTACACTAAGAAGTGCGCACTCAATAGAGAGGGGGTACGGGATCCCGGTTGAAAAATCCCCTTTGAGTACCGCTCGCCAGAGCCGGGGCTGACCGTTGAGCTGACGGCGACACTGCCTGGACGGACCCAGTTTCGGAGAGTATCGGTTCAAGACGGGCACGTGAGTACTGAGTGCGAGCGATCTTAAGGGGAGCGGGGAGTGAAGTGTAGGACAAGAAACGAAGAGGGGGTACGCAGATCTACTAAAGATCATCTTAAATTTTCCTTGCTTTTTTCTTTGCATATGGCCATTAGGATTAAGAGGTGAATAAAATATAAAAGTGACGGGAACCTAGCTCCGAAAGGGGGTGAAAGGCGGCGCCGCATAGTGCTATCTCAACTAGTACTGGGAATATATGAAGAAGTGGAGTATAAAATAAAAGTGTTCAGCAAAAGGGGACACTGAGAGTACATTAGTGACCGCTATTACTTTTTTCCTTTTCTTTAAGGGTAGGGGGGGAGAATAAAGAACTGTGATTAGCACAGACTTAGGGAGACAGTAAGAGAAAAAGAGTCCTATTAGAAGGAGGGGAAAACGGGGTAATATCTATATATATATATGCGCATCTAGATACTCAAATGAGGCGATTAGGGACAGCCGGCTAGGGAGGAAAGGGAGGGCAGCTTGAATGGTGAATGGTGCCAAGAGGTGTGTGCACCTCGTATGTGCTAGAGGAGATTTTGACGTTGTGAATGTGTGAACGATTATAAGTGCATAATAGTTAAATGGTCATAATAAGCGTGGTCGGATAAAAGTTTTTTCCTCTCTTCAGACAACGCCAATATAGTGGAGTGAGTGAGTACCTTTTTGATTTCCAGTCTGACATTGTAAAACCAAAAGGATGGGTTGCTCTTGTATGTGCCCCTCAAAAAGAACATAATAGATATTGTGTACAGCCAGTTTTGTATTGTGCAGACAGGGAGGGGGAGAGCCCAAAGGGACCCAACATTGCATGTGAAGTAAAATATAAAGAATAATATTGATACGACACTTACATTGTAGTTGCAAACACACGAGGCACATCAGCACTAGGAGGGCACAGAGATGGGGGCTGAAACACCCTTATCACATATTTGTAAGAATCTCCCAGGATACGTGGAGCGGATTAAAAAATATCATGACCAATGGGTGACCGAGCTAAAAGGGGAGGGGTTACCTCAGATTTGGCCCGAGGGAGGGTCGTTTGATAAAAGTGTCCTGGATACAGTGGCCACATGCATTTATCTAAAATACAAAGGGAAGCAGCTGCAAAATAGGAGGGAAATATTGGATCTGTGGAGGTTATTTGAAGAGATACCACCGCCTAAGACACCAGCATTAAATCCTGATCTCCCGTCCACCACAGACAATCCACTGCTAATACAAAGAGATGTCAAAGAAGGCTCAAGTGTAGCGCCACCAGTAGAGGTAATAAGTTTGTACCCGATACTAAAGAAGCCTGTGCCCGCTGAGGGGTACAGTGATCCCACTTACATACCTCCCCCGAGAGATACTACACCCCTCCGGCCCACAGCACCTCCGCCATACGAAAGCACGAGAGAGCGAGCCCAGACAGACGCACAAAGGGTGGATATAGAAAAGCTCACAGATGATTTAGAATCGAGACTGACGATAGCAAAGGATGAGCTCTCGAGGATAAAAGACATATGTGAACGAACAGCACTAGATGCAACTAGATCAGGGCGTACGTCCAGAGCGCAAGGTGAAAATAGAAAGCACGAAGAGGGGTGGAAAAAAGGCGAGATTTTGTTCAGAATTGAGGAAGAACCAACGCGAATAATAGAAGTAGGGCCCGGAGAGGGAGATATTGCAAGTGAAGAAAGGCGGGGGGGAATCAGAGAGGAGTTGCTGTGTGACATAAGGGACGAGGTAGAAGAAAGCGACAGGTTGAGTATGGCGATAGGAGGGGGAAGCGAAGGGGGGGAAGGTACGTGTTCGCTGAGAACCCTGGACGATGAGTGGACGGGGCGACTAAGGAACAGAGTGGGAAAAATGGCATCACTAGGGACATCAACAGATCAAACGGGTCCGGACGGAACGACAAAAGGAAGGCTACAGCTCCCATTGATACACAGGGGAGGAGGGAGGCCTAACTATATCCCATGGGCACAGATGGATAAGGCCAATTTATTGAAGTTATTGCCCCCGTTGTCAGGAGGGGCAAGTAAGTGGATATATGCCTTTGAGAAACATACTGCCGGCGTACCCCTAGCCATAGGAGATGTGAAAAGTCTACTCGTATCAGCGGTAGGTGACCAGGCCGAAAGGGTATGGGTTAAAGCCGGTTTCCCGGGAGTAACGTTAGACTGCGACCGCCATGATGGGGCATCCTTTAACACGGTGCGTGCCAGGGTGTGGGATGCCTTACGCGAAACATTCCCAGACACACCGGACTTGCAGTCAGTGATGCAGTGTACAATGAATGACGGGGAAGAGGCTATGGATTACATTTTCCGGGTCCAAGAGATGTGGAGAGCAGAAACGGGCACGCCCTGGTATCAATCGACATCTTTATTTTATTTCATTATAAAGAGAGGGCTCCCAAAGGAAGTGCAGAAGGCGCTTGACAAGATAGCAGGTATTGAAGCAAAGGGATGGCCAGAAATTCAAAGCATAATAGTACACCATTGTAAAAGAATCAAGGAGAGGGAGAAGGAGGTGGCGCAGAAAAGATTGGCAGACGAGGCGAAGTTAGTACAGTCAAAGTTAGTGAAGGTTGCAGCAGCAGTAGCCGCGCTCCCACACAGTAGGGAGGGAGATGAGGAGGAGGAGGGGCTGATAGCACTCCAAGGAAGGGTAGCAACTAATTGGGCAGGACCAGCACAGCGGCAGTGGACCGAGCAAGAGCAAGGTGGAAGCCCACAGTGGCAAGAGTGGACCCCTCGAGGGGGACGAGGTGGGTACAGGGGCCGGAGAGGAAGTGGACAGGGGTATGGAGGAATGGGAGGAAATGGATGGCAGGGTCCCAGGGGCCCCCAAGGGAGTTGCTGGAACTGTGGACGATGGGGACATTACTCTAGGGAGTGCAGAAGTAGAGCAAACAATGGGTTCCAGGAGGGGGAGAGTTATGGTCATCCACACCCGGGAAGCCCATATGGTCTCCCAATGGGACAGCAGCAATTAAGAAACCCCGGCCAGGGTACCATGGGCCAGCAACAAGGACACCAGTATAGGACACAGAACCACCCCCAAAACAATGACAGTATGCAATACACGCCAGGTAACCCTTTCGCGACAACAGCAAACGGGGCCCCCGCGCCAGCGCCTTACAGCGGCATGTCGGTAGTTTCCGAAAATGTCTTTACCGAGGGAGGGGCGACAAGATACCCCGCATAGGACAGCCCACAGAGAACACTTGCGTGTCAAGTTCTATCAACCACCTACAATGCAGCAGAGGAACCATTGGTAGGGGCGCAGATAGGAGACAAGCAGTTTATATTCATGGTTGATTCGGGAGCGGAGAAATCATGTATCAGAGAGGGCCGATTCCCGTTATCTAACAGGAAGTTAGAGACGCAGGGGTTCTCTGGGGCTGTAGTTGAAGTTCCTTACACAGAAGCTTTGGATGTGACAGTGGGGGGTAAGACAGTGAAGGCACCCTTATTATATTACGAACATTCCCCAATTAACTTGCTAGGGAGGGATCTCCTGAGCAAACTCAACATGACCATATCATTTACCGAGAGAGGGATAGTGTGTTCCACACCCGGGATATGCCCCTTGCGTGCAATGCTGGTAGTGCAAGCCTACACAACCACGCAGGAAATACGAGGACTGCCACAAAATGAGGAAATGTTTCTCAAAGGGCTGAAGACTCTGGCCCTCATAATCCCCGAGCTGAGAAGCATGGACTGGAGGATCCCGGCGGAGTTCCTCTTCCGCCCCATAGTATGCCCGAACACAGCACCAGGGTCAGTGGTATCGTTAGATTTGCACGCTGTGCAAGTGTCAGCAAAAAGAATAGCTGTGATCGGAGTGGACGAGGAAGGGTGTGAGTGGCGCACAGTGCTATGCACAAACGCCAACATCGCCCTGCGAGAGGTAACAGATGAGGATCTCTTCTCAGATTCAGAAGGGGATGGTGAAATAGTGATGGAGATAGCGATGCCCTGTGATATTTTGATACAAGCAAGAGAGACTCCCGTCCACTTGATGACAGTGGTAGGAGCACCACCGTCGTTTTTTGATGACGACATGAGGCTCGTACCAAACAACTTATGGACAACAGGCCCCCATGATGTGGGGCTGTTGCATGGAGTACAGCCTGTGGTAATAAAGTTAAAGCAAGGAGCAATTTTACCACGAGTTAAACAGTATCCTCTGTCTCGTGAAGCTGAAGAAGGGATAAAAGAGACAATAAATGCCCTACTGGCACAAGGGATAATAGTGCCTTCAAACTCCCCATGTAACACGTGTATTTATCCGATCAAAAAAGCAAAAGGGGGGTCTTGGAGGATGATACAGGACTTACGCCCCCTCAATGATGTAATTCAGAAGGAGTTCCCTCTAGTCCCGAACCCCGCATCAATACTGTGCAGCATCCCGAAGGAGGCATCACATTTCACAGTAGTGGATTTGAAAAACGCATTTTTCTCTATTCCCCTGGCTGAAGAGAGTAGATACCTTACCGCCTTCACACTGGGGGGTAAAAGGTATGAACATTGTAGATTGCCACAGGGTTACTGCGAGAGCCCGAGCATCTTCAATCGCGTATTACATGAAGACTTAGGAAACCTATCAGTTGAGAGCACCATTATTCAGTACGTAGATGATTTACTAGTCTGCGCACGAAACGAAGAGACATGCAGAACAGATTCAATAACATTATTGACTTTGCTGGCCAACAAGGGGTACAAAGTGGACAAGGGAAAGCTACAATACTGTCTGACAGAAGTCCTGTACCTAGGACAGCTGATTTCGAGAGATGGGAAAAGAATAATACCAGACAGGGTAGAAGCCATAAGATCAGTACAAGAACCCACAACAGTAAAAGACATGCAGAAATTTTTGGGAATGTGCAATTACTGCCGAGCATGGATATTAGATTATGCAGCATACACCAGGCCCTTATTACATGCACTAAAGGTGGCCCAACAGGAGAACAGGAAGGTGGAATGGACGGAAGAGATGAGTTCCTCCTTCCAAGCACTAAAAGAGTTGATTTCAAGCGCCCCAGTACTCGCAAACCCTGATTATGGACGCGAGTTTTACCTATTCTCACACTGCAAGGAAACACTGATGACAGCAGTCCTGACACAAAAAACATCCTTAGGACACAAGCCATTGGCTTACTATAGTGGCACTTTAGATGCCGTGATGCAGGGCCATTTCGCGTGCGAGCAATCACTCGCTGCAGCCGCGTTTGCGATTGAGAAAAGTGCCACAATAGTAATGGGCTGCTCTGTGACATTGTTTGTGGAACATTCATTATTTGCCATACTCGAGAGATCAAAAAGCACACTGACCACACAGCGGGCAACTGCCTACGAGATTATACTGTCCAGTGCCAACATCCATATAGTGAGATGCAAGACAGTGAACCCCGCCACATTCATTACAGAAGCGTGCACACTCGAAGACATGCAGAACCACGATTGCGCAACCTACACAGGAGGAAGGGGGGAGGAGACAGTGGTGTGTGAGAACGCTCTAAGCGAAGGGGAAGTGTACTTTGTAGATGGGTCCGCATCCATTGACACGGACACGGGAGAAAAACACGTTGGCATGGCAGTGGTGAGGTTAGAAGACGGTGAGTATGAAACACTGGTACAATATCGTCTCCCATCACATTACTCCGCGCAGGCAGCAGAACTGATTGCGCTAATAGAAGCACTACATGCAGCAAAGGGTTGTGCAGTGACGATATACACAGACTCAGCTTACATGACAACGACAGTACATGGAGGCCTAGCGAGATGGGGGCGGAGGGGCTTTAGGAGGGCGGATGGAACACCTGTACAACATGCAGAATTGTTAAAAGAGTTAATTGAGGCCCTACAAAACCCCACTGCAGTAGCAATAGTGAAATGCCAAGCACATACGTCCAACACAGATGTTGTGTCTTTAGGGAACGCGGCAGCGGACGCTGCCGCCAAGGAGGCTTCCTATTTTCAGAAAAATGACACAGGTGAATACATGCTCAAGGACAAAACAAACGAAGAGCCCACAGAGGGATATAATGCCATGCCCATACCACAAATAATAGAATTACAGGAAGGAGCCAGTGCAGAGGAAAAACTATTGTGGACAAAGCGAGGGTGCAGCAAGTCAGGAACAGACCTGCTGTGGAGACAAAATAACTCGGGAAAGGTGGTAATGCCAATTCAGCTACTAGAGATTGCATTCCAACAGCTACACTTCCCTGCACATAACACCAAACAACACATCGCAGCAGAAATACAGGAAGAATGGTTCGTGCCCTGTCTCCAGGAGCATGTGTCTTGATTGGCAATGGAATGTACAACATGCCAAATATACAATTCAGGGATGACATTACGTACTCTCCGGGGAACAATCCCTAAGCCCATTGGCCCATTCAAGGAACTACACATAGATTATGCAGATATGGGGGAAAGGTGTAATGGTGCACGGTACATGATTGTGGTCGTGTGCCCATTTTCAAGGTGGGTGGAAGCAGGACCCTGCGCGCGCCCCGATGCCAAAAGCGCCGCCAAGTTCCTAGTAAGGGAAGTATTCCCGCGCTGGGGAATTTGTGACGTGATCCGCTCAGACAATGGCACTCATTTTGTGAATGAGCTTTTTAAGGAAGTGACTACATTGCTGGGAATAAAACACAAATTATGCTCAATTTATCATCCTCAAAGTAACGGCGTAGTGGAAAAGATGAACGGACTGTTGAAGGGCAGGTTATCAAAACTATGCTTTTCATTAAAAAAGAATTGGATTTACTGCCTACCGCTTGCGCTATTCGAGTTACGAAACCAGCCAAGCAAAGACCACCATTTGTCCCCGCACGAGATCGTGACTGGGAGACGGATGAACACAGCACATTCACCACTGCGCGAACACTCAGACGCTCACAGAAGCGCCGCGATATTGGGAGATGAGTTCACAGACTATTTAAAGAAACTAACAAGGGCAGCGCGCGTGATAGCAAAGCAATTGTCCCCACCCTTCACTAGAGAAGAGGGAAACGCAACAGGCGCTGACACAGAGCCAGGGCAACAACTACAGCTAATGCCCGGCGACTGGATATATGTCAGAAGTTTTGTACGTCGGTGGAATGCACCACGATTCCATGGCCCATATGAAGTGATATTTTGCACGCCTACAGCGGTAAAGGTCAAAGGGTTGAGGTACTGGGTGCACTTGACCGATGTACGGAAGGCATATAGCAACGTACAAGAGGAGGTAGATGAGGAGGCACAGACAACAGCAAACGCTGCGACTGAACAGAATGACTGAATATGAACTTGCGTGTATGTGCTGGTAGTGAATTTTAAGAAATGCACAACTGATACATTTTGTTTTAACTTTCATCTTGTTGAATGTGAATATATATATAAATATATATTGAATAAAATGCCAAACTATGACCTTGTATACACCCTTGTCTGTGAATACCCCTCCCCGTATCCCCACCCGCTTCCATTCCCCGTCATATGTATACTGGCACTGATGGTGCCAACAAAAATGTTTACATGTATGCACTCAATGCACTTTTATATCTTAAAACAGGAGCTTCCATGGCATCTAACGGGCGGCCTGCAACGGATAGATTTACTAGACTTAGAGAATGGTTAACTGTGAAATGTATATATTGGTATGAATGTGGACTATCTGCGTGCATTATATTGTTTTTTACATTATTATTTGGTCTGGTTACATACTGGTTCATAGCGTTCATCTCTATCGAGATGAACGAGGGGGGAGGGAGTAACACAACTACTGGGACCAATACAACTGCAAGTGTTAATGCAACTACAAGGGAAGGTGATTTTTTGATATGGGATGGAACTAAACTTGTGTGGGGCTACTATACTACGTCATCCAATGTTGTCATCTCACACGATGGACGCCCAAAGGGTGAAAGACAAAACAACACACTGTCCCCACCTGAGATGTCTAATTACAATGCTCACAGCTTAAACGACCGAAATCCTTCTGCCATATCCTGGTTGTATAATACCCCCACCAGCCAACCTGCCCCCACGGCCATAGAGAATAAAAGAATGAGAGAAACACATGAAATATTATATGATGACTGGGTGAAGGGGGGCGGGAATGAGAAAGGGGGGTCTAGTTTGTCTCTAGCCCAGGGAATTGGGAAGTATACGAGGAACAAGAACAATAGACGGAAGAGGGAAGCAGGAAGGAGGAAGTATGATGAGTACTACGGGCTAGGTCTAGATAAAATGGAAGACCCGCGACACCCCCACCAAACAAATAAGTGGTATGCAGACATGAGTGCCACAGCTAGACAAACAACAAACGAGAGCTGTTATGTTTGCTCCCTCATCCCTCACGCATCAGGTACACCCAAGGTACTGTTACCCAAAGAGTTGCCAATCATAGATGCCCAATGTCTCCTTCATCTCACGTTGTGCAGAATTAAGAACACCTTCCAGGCACATGAAGTGACTTTTCAAATGCTGCAGAACGAGAAAACATGCTACCCGAAACCGTCAGGGGTTGTATGTCTGAGAGAACCATTTTTTGCAATCGAAGGGACACTTTTTTCTGATAACAAGTGGAAGAATGAAGAAGTAATGTGTAAAGCTGAAGCACTGAGGGGTGTGGCACCGGAGAAATTGCAATGGATAGAAGAAACATGCACACCTGTATGGAGAGAACACATTTCAAAACTAACCTGGGTTACGCCCATTGAAAAGCCTTTCAAGTTGCAGAGTGAAATAGACTATGAACTATGTTTCAAAGGAGAGGGGAGAACGTCCATGGGGACGAACAAGAAATGCAACAAAACCCTCACTATCCCAGACCTAAGAAAAGGGACTGCGGCCCTTATGGACACGTATTGGGTATGTGGAAAACAGGCATACCTACACCTCCCCCCGTCGTGGAGTGGCAGCTGCTCAATGGCCTCTCTGCACTCAGCTCTGATGGTGATACCAGAAAGCCACATCGAGGGGAGCCAAAGGACACAGGAGCGCATGCAGCAGAGTAGGGCCCAACCAACTTTACAGTCACAAATCTATGTCCTGTCTTCTGGAAGCAAGGAAAAGGTGCTGACCCGCAACAGACGAGCATCAAACTATATATCAAAGGAATCATCAGAACTATTGGCCCAGATCCCAGACAAATATCGATTATTCAGCTCAGCAGAAACATTTTTTGCCTCGCTCGTATCAAGTGTCCAAGTAAGGGCTAACGCAAAATGGCTCCAGATAACCCGCTGGGAATTAATTCAGCTGGCGAACGACACCGAAGAAGGTTTTAACATAATAAAGGTCGAACTAAGAGCCTTGCGACTGATGACCATGCAGAACAGGTATGTCCTGGACCTGTTGACGGCGATGGACGGCGGTGTTTGCCGAAAAATAGGAAGTGCCTGCTGCACTTTCGTACCTTCTGAAGACGCAGAGAACGGCTCCCTGTCCCATGTGATCGAAGCAGTCCATAACCTAGGAGAAAAAATGAAGATGGAAGGCGGAGCAGTAGATAGTACATGGTTCGATAACCTCTTCTCCTGGGTCCCCTCATGGCTTGGAACAACGATGAAATTTTTGATGCCAGCTGTGGTGTTCCTCCTTTGGATTTTCTGCCTATGCCAGGTGGGTCTTCGAGTCTGTGCTAACGCAGTACCAAATGGTGCAATGATGATGGTGACAATGGGCAACTCACACGGTACAATAAAAACGGTGCAAGAAGCACAAGTGCAAACAGGGGTAGACAACACACCCAGGTACCAACTGGTGCCCATGTACTACGACAAGGATATTGTAGATAAGCTTTGGCACACCACCATCAAAGAGCCCCGCATACTAGAGTGGTACGAGGAAGTGTGGGTGGATTTGGAAGGAGATGGTGGGTGCATATATCTTACGTGTACTCCAGATGAATACGCCAGGAGAGGTGAGAGTTTAAGGGGGGTGTGCAGAGCATGGATGCCTATCAAAGGAACTCCTGCATGGGATGAGGCGGTGATGGACGAAGCAGAATGTAGACGGATAGAGGAGTTAAAGAATTCGTTACTTAAGTAACGAAAGGGGGGAAATGTAGGGGAGGGCTGGTCCAGGAGACCCCTCTCGCCTGCGTTTCTTCCCCAGGTGAGGGCTATGGCCCATTGGGCGTTCCCTCATGCCACCCGGGCCCAGGTGGTGGAGGGCTCACCCACTGGAGACATTGCCCACACGTATCGAATGCCCACATGTATTGATTACAACACAAATTTAGCTAGGCCCAAAAACCATTCTTTGCCCGGTAAGGATGGTGTGAGCTCAGCGCACTGTAGCACGGCCCCCACCCTTGGAGAACATCCCTGTTGCCGCAGCACCCTGGCAGATCCGCTGCGAGCACGTTCCCACGAACAAGACGGACATGAGCTAGCGCAATACGCTAACATTGTAACAGTTCACCTCCCGCAGTGTACCATCACTATCAGCATGACCCGGCCAGCAGGCCTGAACAATGGGAAAGAACAGTAAAATGGTCCTCTGATGGCAGACAGTCTTTATATATATATATGTATATATTAATGTCAAGACCTCTTGCATTATTTCTTTCTTCCACAAAATACAAATGCCTGTAGAATGTATTAAAATGAGAAAGTATGCTCCCATGATATAAGCTATGGCGAGTTCGCACCATTGCAGGTGGATGCCAATGATAAAGGAACGCTCCAGGGGTCTGTTCGTTGTGTGTATCACTGGGCAGCCTACCTCACGTGGTTTCGCGCCATAACTAAAGCTAATGCTGCTAGAGTACACGAGAAAGCGGATGCAACTATACTATGAACCCATGAAAAGAATGCGCGAGAGTGCACGTGTCATGTGTGAACGTCTGAGCTCCTCATAGGCCACCACCGTCACGTACAGTGGCGGGTCGTTTTCTATGTACTCCACTTATCTAACCACTACCTCATTTACTACGAATGTATATGCATGTAACTGAAACACTGTAGCTGCTAGAGTCTAATGTACAAATATGATGCTCAAACTGGGTATAATCGAAACGCACCCAGCAAAGATTAAATGCATGTTTCGAAGTGATTCTAAATAAGTATTATAGAAAGTATTCAAATGTTTGCGATGTCTTTACTTATATTCCGCAACGCACGAGGGAGATACCTTTGTGAAAGTGTACAAGGTCTCGATGTATCCCCCTCCCTCCATCAGAAGGCTGCCAAGACAGGAGAACAGAGCCCCGCTCTGTGTTATCACGCCTCCCCCGACCCGACTGGAGCCGCTTCAAAGACTTGTAGCCCCACACCAGCACCCAAGGCCGCGGCCAGCCACCTGCATTATTTACAGCACAGCAGTAAACCTCAGTTTAAACTCAAGCGCCCCCTCATAAACCCCACAACCCACCGGACTGTCTCAGACTTATGGCCCTGTGCAATCAGGACACCCAACACTTTGACAACACGCAGCGAAACATCCATAATCACTACTAACAAGACAGAAAGACCTGTACCACCCGCCCCAGTCCCCGAAGCTTAGCCCCTCGACCTATGGTCCCGGTCAACAGATCACAAGTAACCAAGCCACGATATATTATCTCCAGATCCCTCACAAGGTGCATTCCTCCTGTGTTGCATTAACCTATTAAAAGATTTACTAAAGAGAATAAAACTGTAAATGACTGAATGACTGCAGTGTGCACGGCAGAGGGCAAGTAAGTCAGAAAAGGCATTCATCTCTGCCACATGCCGCCTCGGGACACCAACACCGCCCGGATGAACTCAAGCCGACCTGCCAGGCCCAGCCCAACCCACGAGGGTGACCAGTGACGTCCTCCAGCCAAGACCAACCACACCGCAGCAGCACCTATAGTTAGTCGTCGCCACCCAATCCCAATGAACTTGTGCCCCCTATAGTATGTAGGTTTTGATGACGTTTTTTTGTAAATATATACGCCTGTCTTTGCTATTGTCAGACAGAGCGCTCTCGGAGTTTGCAGAGTTCTTTGCATGCCCAATTCTGATTGATAAACTCCCATTTACGCTCACCCGCACTCTGTCTTGGCCTTATTCCCATTTTGGGAGAGTCCTTCATTGTCTCTCATTGCGGGGAGGATCGTGCTGTTTGGGGACGCTTGCTTTCACATGTTTGAAGGAGCCAGAGAGCAGCCGCTGTTCCTCAGCTCTTTTTGTATAGCATCTCCTTGGTTGAAGGTATATTACAGTTCAACAATGTCTGTAAGCAATATTGTATAGGGCTACCCTTGTACTTTACCAAGGCATTGCCTCAAAATCGTTGGGAATTACTCAGATGGGTTCTTTACTGTTGGGATCCAGCTCTATGGCAAAACATGCCTGAATCTTCCATCATAGAACACTCATGCTTTTTTTTTAGCCACGGGCACTTTGATCACTGCATGGCATTCTTAAACTCAACCAAGGTTTTCCTATAAACTTCCATTGTACTGGCTAAACCACAATGGTTTCTTAATATCAGGGTTTTTCAATGTCATGTCTAAACAGCAAAAATTGACGGTTAGATAGATGATGACAGGACACTACTCATTGACTATTTTCTCATAGTAATTTTATTTCATCATAGCATTTTTGGTACAAAAACAGGTTTTTCTCAAACATATATTAAAATAAATGCTCTAATTCAATTACCCCATTGCTCACACGCACTCATACATTCATACATAGAACCTATTTCTCCATATTGGTACATGGTTTCATGGTACATTATAACCATTTGGCACAATATATTTACAAAGTGTTTTTGGCACCCTTTTCCCAGTAAGGGGAAACTGAGTCCTCATCACTTAATTGAAAATCAGTACCAAATATCGACATGCTGTGGAGCAATTGAACAAGGATTATCGTGTCATAAGTAGCTGTCGCTGCATTAAGTAGTGAGTATCACTCGCTCTTTCCATCCCTCAACTAGGAGGGTGTGATAGAGGTACTTTAATCTAAACAGGCAATTGAGGGGAATGCTTTCTTCATCCTCTGGTTCTCCCTCTTTCAGGCCCAGGCTAGAAGATATTGAACTGCTGGTTTTCATTGGGACAACACCTAGAATCATTGTGCTTCCTCCAAGATTTGTATTTGAGGTGAATACAACGTTGTGTAACAACAAAGAAAGTTACTCTTGCACATTGACTGTGCTGGTTAAATAATCGAGGATGGCAACTAATTAATGTGATGGTAATAGGTTTTAATTGTTGTATTTTATAGATGATGTCTCTCACTCCATCTACCCTGAAGCAAGGCATATTGTGCACAAAACTTCCATCCTGATGAAGGTTGGATCAATACAAGGGGTACAGATTGAAAGCCCTGCATAACCGACCGAAACAAGTGTTGACTTAAACATTGTCTGTGGTCTACACAGATAGACACACATACACTGGGAAAAGGATGCCAAAAACACTTTGTAAATAAATGTTGCCAGATGGTTATAATGTACTATGAAACCATGTACCAATATGGAGAAGTAGGTTCTATATATGAATGTATGAGTGCGTGTGAGCGATGGGGTAGTTGAATTAGAGCATTAATTTTAATATATGTTTGAGAAAAACCTGTTTTTGTACCAGAAATTATATGAAGAAATAAAAGTACTATGAGAAAATATTCAATGAGTAGTGTGCTGCCATCCCCCATCTAATGGTCCATTTTTGCTGTATTTGTTGTATGCTCACCTGGAGGACCGTAGATTATTTTCAGGTACCCTTTATTTTTTGAAAATGTCTAAACACTTGCCACACAGCTCTCTCCATCTTCCCCATTTGATGACTCTATCTATATTTGCCATACACATTGATGAAAGTTCACTTCCAGCGTTAACATTAAGAGCAATCTTGGGCTCTGACTCGCCCTTCTTATATGGTAGGCATTTAACAGTTTTCTTACTTTTGGTATTCCCACAGAAACATACACACACATACGCACCCCTTCACATTTCCCCTTCATCACACAATTACATTTCAGGACAACAGTTTATCAAATGAGCGTAGAGATCTGTCTTTCCACACCTAAAACACTTCAATCTGATTAAATCCCCTACTTGTCTTGTCCCTTCCATTCTTATCTCACCCCTGGTACCTTCCCTCTGTTTATTCGCAGCCGTTGCTGGTGACTTGTCGTTAGCCTGCTCAGCTTCACCTTCCATTGTATCCATCTTAGCTTTTGAACACAGTGGAGGGTGCGCTACCTATCTTTGTTGTAGCAATTGTTTCTTGGATAGAAGGGTGACCACAAATCCACAACCTCCTGTATGGGACTACTATTGATATGAGGTATTATTTGATCCTCGATCAATTCCTCTGGACCCAATAATCTACCAAATGACAGAAATGGCCAACTTCTATAGAGCGTTTAAGGAAGTCCACTGATTCAATCATCTTCGTTCCAAGTATACATATTAAATCTGTTGAGAAGAGAATTAGAAAGTTAGGGACAGCAATGAATTTGCATGTATGTTGATGATCTACAGAGCAGGGTCTACAAAGAAACGACAAGGCTGCATCCAGATCCCATTTGTAGGCTCAGTAGCGGACTAGCCAAGGGAACAACAAACTGGGCAATTACTGCTGAGACTTAGTTGCGTCATTTTAAAGTTCTCTAAGGCAACAACCAGCATGAAGCCCTTCAGCGATTTGCCAGAGCTAGACTCCAATCGACGTTTTATAGGAAGTGATAGCATGACCTAATGTCATGCTTTCTGGTGTTGTAAGATGTGTGTGGAACACTCTCTTTACTAGCACAGAGGGGACTGAACCAGCACTTGACAAAGAGGAGCCCACAGTCACAGGTTAACAATCTTTCTAATCAACCTGGCTTTTGCTGGGAAAAATGTATCCATTCTCAAACCTGATACAGGGGGCCACGTGGAACACAAGCTGAATCTGCTCACCAGAAGCTTTTCTCTGAGCCCCATTTCTGCTCCAATCAATCTGAAAATGGCGGCATGAGTTCACATGGACAGTGATACTAGTGCCCTAATGTACTCAACTCACTGTCACCTGTCATAGCAAAATAGAAGACCAAAAACCTTAAACACCTTTAAAGCCACGTCATGATCTGATTACCATCAATCCACAGAGGCTACCTCAATCTGAAATTTTATCCAGTGTTTTTATTCCTCATGTTCAATATTCAGGGTTTTGAGTCTATAGTCATCTGTATGCTTTGACTTAGCCGCCTACTTTTTGACATTTTGTAACTCGAACAAAGCAAATCAATTTATTATTATAAAAATGATATACAAATAAAGGAATCAAATAAAATCACCTGCACAACCCCCTCTGCCCACATCCTCTTACTAAATATTCACAGTAGGTATATGCACACCATCTATATTGCAATGTCCACAATGTTCTCCGACTTCAAGGACCACACCAGAAAGCTGTTTCCTCCTGCGTGGCTACATATCAGAAGAAGAGCACATTTAAATGAATTGGTCAGATTCATTGCAAATGGATTCCACCATCTGTTGATGTTATGGTATCTGAAAGCTGTTTCCTACTGCAGCATATTTCAGGAAGTGTAACTTCTGCCATTTGCCATGTACTAGTCGTATTCATAATACTGGAGTCAAAGGGGCTTTGGATTTGTGGAGCGATGCTCTCCTGAGTCCTGTCACTCAGTAAAGAGCACCCGCAAATATCCCACTGTCAGATCAATCAGGGTTATTTCATTGGACCTAACCAGTTCAGCAGAGCATCAGTCCAAGAGGAGTGGCGTGCACCAGCTTTGGAGATATAATTCGGGTCTCTAAAGCCGAGTTAGAACTAGGTAAACATTTGGTTTAGTTCTGGAAACAGTATAAGTAGTAATGACCATTGAACTATGGGAGTGTTGAATTAAATCATCTTAGTGGGCTCTGGGACCTCACTTGTGAGTGCCTGGTGAGGTACTTTACGTGACATAAAGCTGATGATGAGGAGGGCGGTGATGATGTGAGTATTATGTTCCTGGAGCTCTCTCATCAGTGCCTGGATCTTGAACAAAGATATGCCTGCACCCTGGCTGAGCACAGAGGGACTTCCCACATTATATTTTCTTTGTACCACCAGTAGCTGCTGGGGATAGATGCACTTTCTCTATGGAGGAGCCTTCTTTTGGCTAGAAGAAAAGGGACAGGGCCGGATCCTCCTCTAACTCTGTAGGCCAAAGGCTAGGATAATGCGAAGCTCGTCTTCAGTTATGTTTCTAAAATCAAATTTCGGTATACTCTGAGAAGTCGAAGTGTCTTCATTCGCAATGTTTTTGGAGGACTTAGTAGGCACTCTAGTTTTCTTCTGTTCAATGGCAGTTTTTAGCTTTTCTGTTTTGTTTACCATGGCCTTTTGAATGTGAACACACCACTCCTGGTCTTTACAAATAGGTTCCTGAAATTTAATGTCAGGTTTCTCCAGCTCCTTAAGAATAGTAAAAATCACTTTGGAGTTGTGTTGGGCCTCCTCGCGATTCATAGGAGGTTTTTTTTGCTTTAATAATAGCCAGTTTAAAATTCCTGGCAGACTACTGGTATGTTACCTTATCCTCCTCTGTTTTAGATCTTTTTCACTGGTAGAAATGCTTCCTCTTATCTACGCGCAGTATTTTAAGGTCTTATGAAAACCAGATATTTTTGGGGTGAGTAAATCACCTTCCTGTTTTTTAAAGGTGCTAATGTATTGATGGCTGCATCCAGTACATCAAGAAGGGAGTTGGTCAGAATTTCAACATTCTCCGAGGACAGAGAGTCCTTCTGTAACAAGGGCTGGATCAACTCTTTCTTTGACTCTGGAGTGATCCTCTGGATTTCTAGACATGTTTCAAATTTGATGCGCTGGGACCTTTTTACTAGTAGTCTAGACTCACACTAAACTTGATGAAAACATGATCGGACCACGGGCATGCGTAAATATCCAACTTGGTGACATTAATATTACGTGAGAAAAACCCAGTCCAGAATATGACCTTTGCTATGCATGAGTTTATGAATATGTTGGTTAAACACCAATGCCTTGATGAACCTGACCAATTCCCCTGCTGCTAGATCTTTAGAATCATCCTTAGTCTACAAGGATCGCCTTCCTGAGATAAGAGAGTTGTCAGGGGTGGACTTTTTCTTTCTCGGTTGAAATTGGTGAGGGGCCTACTGGCCAGGCTGTGCTAAAACCTTGGTCATGAATCTCTGAGGGACCAATGGTTCTGGTCCCTCCTGAGATCCCTTGGGATCAGGAGAAATATAAAAGCACTTTGGTTGTCTCTCACACACAGACTCCCAAACTGTCACTTTTGCAAGTCCAAATTTCATTTGGAGAGCTGGGGAAGTAAGGGTGAAGATGAAGAAAGCTATTGTGGCACAGGGGTCACATTTGTGAGGACGTGTTAGCACAACTCCTCCCCTGTTTTTATATTAGGTTTTGTTTCAATTGGGTCATTATATCAGTCGAGTGTTTTATTAGAATGGGCCATATTGCATTATGTGAGTGATGATGATGTGAGTATTATGTTCCTGGAGCTGTCTCATGAGTGCCTGGATCTTGAACAAAGATATGCCTGCATCCTGGCTGAGCACTGAGGGACTTCACACATTTATTTTCTTTGTACCGCATGTAGCTACTGGGGATAGATGCACCTTCTCTATGTAGGAGCCTTCTCTTGGCTAGAAGAAGAGGGACACCTTTGCAATTCCAAATTTAATTTGGAGAGCTGGGGAAGTAAGGGTGAATATGAAGAAAGCTATTGTGGCACGGGGGACACATTTGTGAGGACGTGTTAGCACAACCCCTCTCCTGTTTTTATATTAGGTTTTGTTTCATTTGGGTCATTATATCAGTTAAGTGTTTATCAGAATGGGGCATTTAGCTCTCAACCATTTGTGTCACAAAGGCGGGTGAAAACACCCGATTTTAATTTTGGCGGGTGACGTGCTGGAGGCTTGGCGGGTGAGTCAGCTGTTTACAAGGCGGGTGACACCCGCCAAAAGCGTGTGAGTTGAGAGCTATGCATTATCATGTACCCTGTGCCCTGTGATGACTGTGCATTTCTTAGACACTGTGAAGTGTCTGTATTGCAATGATCGCTTTATTGCGTGATACGTTTTACTTTTGTGTTGTCATGGCAGTTTTGCTGAATGATAACGAGTGACTGAATCTTTCAGCTGGCTGAGGGCGTGGAAGAACTTCCTTGGAGTTAGAGAGTAGGCTTGTAAATCCACCAACGCTGAACGCTGTTGGTTCGCCTGCCACGTAGAACATACATTAATACATCTCTGCAGGGAGTTTAGGATGACTATGGGCGGGGCAGGAATCAGACATAGAAAGAAGACTCGAAAGAGGACAGACGAGGTACTACATCTACCTTCAACTCACAGGTCTGATGCAGTCTCATTCTCATGAACAGTGAGCGTCCTTTAAACCGAAAAATGAAGTGCATCATTGACGGACACAGAACAATGTGGTATCGATACTATGAACTCAGAGGGTGCTTGAAGTCACAGGAATAACTAATTCTAGTACTATCTGTTACAGCCACTAAATCAATATGGCAAACTTAGTTTTACATCGAATAAAGGAACAGCTTTTACCTGCATTTGACTAGCGTCCCCCAAGTGGTGGAGGCTAGGTCTAAGCAAGCGTCTAAAACGTAATAAATCAAAACTTCTGCACCATCCCTCTGCGTTAATGTTTTACAAGATCCGTATGCATCTTTTGTGCAAGCCTCTCGCTATCCAATGTGTTATAATGAAAACATCAAACATCCTTCTGAAGCCAGCCTTTCACAGCCCACTGTATTCTGATTAAAACATCCTTACACACCCCACCATCCTTCCAACACCCACGGTATTCTGGTCAAGGTACTCTTAAGAAATTCCTTTATCAGCCTTCTACCCTCTTTTATATTCTGAGGCCTTTTGAATGCTTTATTTACATTTTGCCGATCCACAAATGAGGCCTTTTAAACACTCGTTATACTTGCCTTCCAGCACAAAACGCATTCTGGTAGACCCTCCCCTACTCCAAAACCAGTGAGAATGCTTACCTGCTAGGAGCCAAATCCCCTGTAGGAGATGATACACTGACATACCCTGAGGAAAGGGGGTTGCTCTCCCCCATCTGCAAACTCTTAGCTCGGTCAATGTGGCAAGCAGTGACATCACAATTTGTGAGGCAGCTTGCCTTTGTTATGTCATAAAGTCAGAGTTATGAATACAGGCTTAGTACAACATGGCCCCAAGGCATGAGGCCTTCACCACTTTACGTTAATGCGCGAAACATCCACCACTCGGCATAGATTAACGAGGAACAGAATCATAAGAAGGGAGCGCTTAAAGGTTCACTTCTATTGCCGCCCATGTTGAATTTCTGTGCGAGTACTATTGAGTAATCTGAAGACTGGAGCCATTTGTAGCTTAGGGCGTCATCCTTAGAGGATGTTATGCTCTCGGGACCCTCAGAGGATTGTATGCAGGGCTATCATCATTAAATGAACCACCTGCTATTCTCTTCTCTGGCAGCTGTAGGCTCAGGGCCCAGGTCTGGCTGAAGGAGTTTGCTGAGGATACCTATCCTAATTTCACACAGTTTGGCGATGCTTGATTCTGGCTTGAGTGTTCAGGCGCATTTGGCATTTGTCTTTATTAGAGATCAAGGAAGAGTGGTTCTGCCAGAAACACTTTACAGTCAGAGCATATAGAGCATAGCATTCCCACCAAAAGTGTTCTTAACATTGAAAGGGGCACAGGTCTCAATGGCAAAAAGGCCAGGTGAGGAAGAAAGAAGATTAGTACAAAGAATAGGGATTACACAGACGACTGGTAACTTGCAGAGCAAATCTTTATAATAATATACAGTACTAACAAGGGTATGTAGTGGTAATTCGGGAGGTAACAATGCTAAGTGACATCAAGGGTACCCCTTCTAAGTCAAGGAGGTGTCTCTATAGAGCTGATTTAAAGCCCTGGATAGCTGCACACTTTTTGGATTTTGGTGTTAGGAAGTACCTGTGGAAGGGTGCAAGCAGGAGTGAGAAAGAGTGGAGGCGGGAGGCACGGCAGGGAGAGTGAAGCACGTGAGGGGGGAGTAGCAGGATTTAGAGTTAGCCTGATGGGGCTGGGAGCAGTCCATGGGTGGCTTTAAAGAAGTGGAAGAGGAATTTGAAGTGTGGTTGATATGCAGCCATCCAGTATGGAGGCAGAACAAGGAGGCAGAGGAGACTCAAAGGAAGCAACAGTGGGTTGAAGTGGAAAGCTGAGTACTTGGTTTAGGAGAGGGAAGAAGTAGAGTGCTAGTCCCCCGAGCAGGCTGGAACTGTAGTCAAGACAACAGTGAACAAGGGTAGATGACGTTTTTGGTGCGGGGATAGGTCAGGCATTGACATTTTTTTTTATTTTTTTTTATCTTTAAGAAGTTCAGCTTTGCACCCATGGCAGTCAATGTGATGCATTTCTAGACACTGAGGTTGCTGTCAAAGAGGACCCAAAAGTTGCGAGCCACGAGGGTTGGAGTAAGGATGTAAGGGTAAAGGAAATGGGGATGAGGGAAGATGGTTGATACAAGGAGGTAGATTACTTTGGTTTTGGAAGAATTGAGCATGAGGCACTGAAGAGCCAGCCAGTGGCAGAGAGCGGAGACACATCAGATATATGGGGATGTAGTTCAAGGATGAAGAAGGGAAAGTAGAAGAGTTTTGGGCATCATCAGCAAATAAATGTTTGGAGAAGCCAAGGGAGGACACACGTTTGCCGAGTTAGGAGGTGTAATGCGTGATAAGATGCGGTCCAAGGTCCGAGATTTAGGAGGCACGCATGGCAGAAGCATAGCAGTGCAGGTGCCAAGATTCCAGGAGATAGAGACAGACCCATTCACCAGATGGAAAGTATCAGAGAAAAACGCTAGGTTTAGCATGAAAGAGAGCCATGAAAGGGCAGCAGAAGTGAGGAAGTTGAATACATGCATCAGTGCTGTCTCAATGGAATGTGTCCTCTGGAAACCAGGTCGAAGCGGGAGCACATAAGTCATTGGTCCTGTAGTTGATGATTCTTTTTAACACCACACTTTGCAGGATTTTGGAATACTAAGGGATAAGATAGAGAAAGGTCAATAATTGATGGGTCGTTGGGGTCAGGGGAATTTCTAAGACTTGGGTGGAGAGTAGCTACTTTCTAGCAAATACAGAAGATCCCATTTACAAGAGAGAAGTTGAAGAGAGGCTAGGGGTAGGAGCATGTAACCAGGTACAAGATCAAGATTTTGTGTGAGTCGAAAGGATTCCAATGAGCACAGGATGGATTGGCATCCCTGAGGATGGAGGTCAGCTGAGCAGGAGAGACTTGTTTTGGAGGAGAAGTGACATGCAAAGTCCTTTGCAGGGAGAGGGGAAGGGCATGGGCAAAGAGGTGTCAGCATGGCCCACACAATAAGATTGAGCTTAAGAGGGAAGGGATGAGATAAGGTCATTACAATGTTTATGGATTTTGCAGTGTCAAGGGTTGAGGTGAGAGTAGGCAGAGATTCCTCATAGAAGATAAGGGGATAAGGAGTGCAAGACTGGCGGTATCTTTGGCGCTATAACCACCTGACAGTCTTCAACTGCTTCTTTGGTGGGGTGATCCAGGGCTGAGGGGAGCATGTTGGAGAGGTAGTACTAGCAGGATCGTAGATAGTGGTGATCACAAGGAGCAGTCAGGGCTGTGCTGAAATCAAGGAAGGCCTGTTCGATACCAGGCTGAGGGGGCTGAAGTGGCAAGAGAGCTAAGAGAGAGAACCTCACTTCAGTTACTTAAAGAACATGTTTGTGCTTCTTGAAAATCTAGAATCTTAAAAAGGGGAATCTCTGCAGAGGGTCTGACAATAGGGACATAGGGGCCATGGGACCCCTTCCGAACTGGGACTGGGGGGCTACCATGGGGAAACCCAGAACCTGCCCTCTCAATTAATTAATCTTTTGTAACACATGCCAGAGACCAGTCTCTAAGCACGGAATCAGTATTTAAACCTGTGTTGCTATGCATTGTCTTGCTTCTAAGGCATTCTTGGTGCCCCTGAGCTATCCTCCTGGCACTCAGGGGGGAGTTGAGGGAGGGGGCTCAGTCCTCAACTGTGTCTGCTTACAAGTGGGTTGTATCACTGTCATTCGCCCAATGCCTGCCTTACAGGATGCTGGCCAGGGTTTGCTTTTTTCCTTTTAAGAGCTCCAATCACAGAAACCCATATAGTGAACAAGGCCAGAGTCCAAGAAGGGGCGCCCCCCCTGTGCCTGGCTTTTATCGACTTGTCTAAAGCATTCAATAAAGTAAACAGAGAGAAGCTATGGACAAAACTCACCAACTGGAACTGTCCCCCCGCCTTGTTGGTTCCTATACAAAACCTTTACTCCGAAACATCTATGAGAGTTTGACTCAATGGTACAGGTCTACTCTCCTCACCAATTGGTACAAACTGCAGGGTAAAGCAAGGATGTCCCTTGGCACCGGCACTTTACAACGCCTACACTGGCGATTACCAACATGCCGAAAGAAATGTAAAAGCTTTCCCCCCTTCTCTGGGTTCTGAAAAGATCAGCAGGCTGCTTTACGCAGATGACATCACTCTAACTGACCAAACGAAGATAGGGCTCCAGCGAAAACTGGACAATTTGAATGAATATCTGAAAACCAACGATCTGGAAAGCAACGCCTTGAAAACTAAAGTGATGCGCCTGATTAAAGAGGCCAAACGAAAAGCATCAGAGGCATGGTTCTCTAACAACGTCCGCCTCGAGGAGGTGGAATCTTTCAGATACCTGGGCACCATGTTCAGCAATAAGATGAATGAGCAACCAATGCTAGACCTTTTGACCCACAAAAAGAAAACCTTGACTAATCAATTGATCATCATGGCCAAAAAATGTGGTAGCTTCTCAGTCAAGGCGGCAATCAACTTTTACAGGATGAAAGTGGTTCCAGCGCTTACCTACGGTGTGGCAGCCATGCCTAGTATTCCAGACTCAATTTGGCCCAAACTGGAAGGCTTCCTCTGGAAATAAGTCCTCCGACTGCCTATCTCTACGTCAATAATTCTTATAAGAAGAGAACTCGGCCTTATCTCACTCGAAGGCACGGTATCCCTTAACAGCTTCATGTTCTACAGGGAAGTGAGATCATCTAAGGAGAAAATCTACACACTAATCCAAGAAGAAACCAAGAAAGGCTCAAACAAAATGCTAAAAACCTGAATACATAAAAAACAAACTCTCCTAAAAACAATAGGAAGTTCAGAGGATGAGCTTTTGGTTAATCCAACAAAGACGGCAAAAAAATGAAAGAATTTGACTGGTGCGACACACAGCTGGAAGCACTGAATTACAAATCTGCAGCCCATCTGCCGCTTTTTCCCCAAAAAATAAATGAGCCTATCAGCTATTTATTGAAGTTTCCGAACAAGATCTTTCGTTCGACTTTCTTGAGAGCAAGACTGAACATTTTAAAAACTAACGAGGTCTTGAGAACCCGAGGTAAATCTGTGACTGACTCTTGCCATTTTTGTCTGAACCAGGACTCAAAGGAGAGCCTAAAACACTTGATTCTCCATTGCCTGGCTACCATTGGCAACAGGGAAATCCATCTAGGTCACCTCTACTCTGAATTTTCAAGACTGGACGAGGACTATTGGTGGACTTTCTTGATGAATTGGCTAAGTCGAAGACCAGTCATCGCTGTGGTAAACTTTCTGCATAGTTTGAACTTGGACGCTATCTGTCAATGATCAGAAAAACCTTAAAGGACTTAGCCCCTTCGACAAGCAACTGGACAAGCAACTTGAAGAAACAAAATGTGAAAACACACAAAAGTTCTTGAGGAAACAGGATTTTCTTTTTGTAAAAACTGTTAATTCAGTTAACACAATAAAAAAAAAAATAGTGAACAATCAATCACTCGACCTACAGGAGACAGACGCGTCAAGGAACCTAGAATATGTAAACAGTTTACCGAGCACTGGCAATACAGAGGATTTACTGTGGCAGAACAATGACTCTGAAATTAGTCAATGTCGAGCGGCCATCACAGAGCAATGTCAGATTCACGTTGGGGAAAGGGGTTGGGCTTAATGAGCATTTTGTAACCTTGCACTTCTGTGACCTGGCTCCTGGGGAGAAGCAAGTATTAGATTGGCCCACGGGAACAGGGGAGGGCTCCAACCAGTGAGAAGGGGGAAGGAAGCCAAATAAAAAAAGGAAACATAAAAAAGGAAGAGCACATAAATGCTGAAAGTGGGTTGTTCGAGTGAGGTGAGGTAGAGAGGAAGTGGACGAAGAAACCAGGCGGAGCAAGGACAGTGAAGCGGAGCATGGAGGAGACTGAGTTTGCAAAAGGAGAGGTATCGGCTATGAGAGAAAGTGGAACTTGTGTGTGAGAGATTGTCTGTATAGTGACTGAGCAGTGTGGGTTAGTGCATGAGTAGGAGGTTAAATGAGTGAGTGTGGGAAGTGTGGGTGGGAGAGTGAAAGGAGGGTGAATGCAAGTGGGAATAGAGGAGGGGAGAGTAGAAAACAGTAGAAGGAGAGTAGAAGGGGTAGAGAGTACTAGAGAGGAGAGGAGAGCGAGGAGTGGGGAATCATCTGTGTTTCCTCAATTCTGTGCTGCATTGTTGTGCTTTCAGAATAATTTGAATCTAGGTGTGCTTTTTACATCTGTGCTTCCTCCATTCTGTGCTGCATTGTTGTGCTTTTGGAATAATTTTAATCTAAGTGTGCTTTTTACATCTGTGCATCCTCCATGCTGGGCTGCATTGTTGTGCTTTTTACATCTGTGCTTCCTCCATTCTGTGCTGTATTGTTCTACTTTTGGAATAATTCGAATCTAGGTGTACTTTTTAGATCTGTGCTTCCTCCATTATGTGCTGCATTGTTGTGCTTTTGGAATAATTCTAATCTATGAGTGCTTTTCACATCTGTGCTTCCTCCAGTCTGTGCTGTATTGTTGTGCTTTTGGAATAATTCAAATCTAAGTGTGCTTTTTACATCTTTGCTTCCTCCATTCTGTGCTGCATTGTTGTGCTTACTTTTGGAATTATTCGAATCTAGGTGCATTTTTACATCTGTGCATCCTCCTACCTGCCTCGGCTGCTAGGCCACCTTGTGAATTAGCTCATGCATTGTGCAGCCTCTCCCTCTGTCCCTCTTTCATCCACCTCAATGGCACTCTACATCTCCCCCATCTGTTCTAACTGTTGCTCTAACCCTGCAGTACCTATTGCTGACACCTACGTCAGTGCTTTTTTCAGACAGACTATCACTGATATCCTCTTCTTGGTCCCCTCCCCATACCTGTGGACCCTCATCTGATCTCTCCCCTCTCCCCTTTTTCCTCTTCACCCATTAATGGCAGCACTAGATGGGAAGCTATCTTAGCTCTCTTTTCATCCTCTAAGTGCATCATTAATGTCTATCACAATGGCACTGTCATGGCCCAGGGTTCTCAACCCAATCTTTTCCTCTTTGACCGGCACCTGCCAGCCCTCATCAATTTCTTATCTTCTTGTATAAGAGGTACTAGACCCCTCCCCCCTCAAACCGAATACAGATAACATGATAGGCTGATCAATGGTTCCAGTATTGAAAAACATCAGAATTATAGTGCTTTTTGTAGATAAAGAGTGCACATGGGGCGACACATATTTTTGGGGTCAGAATGACTCAGGAAGTGAAGGGTGCCTCGGGTATTACACGCACATCATGAATATGTAAAAACATAATCTGAAAACTGGATAGAAAAGAAGTTATGCTCAAAAGAAAATAACAACTCGCCGTTGGTAGCTGAACATCTAGGCTGAACAGACTGAGATATTTCTAAAATCAATGCCAAATATAAAATGGTGTCTTGGGAGCAGGTGTCAAAAGGCCTGAATCATGCTGATGTTGAATATCTTTGGCAGCAGTACACTGTGACATAAAGCACGTCTGGGGTGGAATATTTAGATATTTTTGCAAGGAAAGAATACAATGATTGATAGTAAATCAGATAAAGGCATGGGAAATCTACCAATTAGACAGAACAGCGGCTTACTTGTCAACAAATGAAATGAGCTCATGGAGTTTTTCACAGTACGAGCTGCCAAGTAAATTTGGCAGGATCACGAGATCCAGATAAGGGCTGGTTCTTGGCAGGAGTTGAAGGATATGTAATTATGTTTAGCTGAGTCTAAAATAAGCTTATCAGTCTATGTATCAGTCAACCAGTGCTTGCCAAAATGAGCTAATGTGGGCTTTGTGAGTGACAGATAAGCCATCCAATCAGAGGAAAGGAGGGATTATATTAAAGCATTATGTCACTGGAAAAAAGCCTATGAAAGCAAGTTGATTATAGCAGCTCAGTGTGCCATCCAGAATGTCTTTTGAACCTGTATTAAAGATGGCTGTGAATTTGCACTTGGGCATCCGTTCCTCCTTTATCCAGTCTTCAGTGTCAGAGTTCACAGATGTCAAAGCTGATGAAGTGCAGAGGGTCCCCCTTTACATTCTCTTGCTACTCCTCCTTCCTCTCTCTGCACACCCCCTTCACCACCTCCGATGGGTGTACCACCACTCTCTACCGTTCCTCGGAAAAATGTCAAAGGTGGTGACCGGCTTCACTTAGCCATTCTGAATGCTCAATCTGTTGTCAAGCACTCTACTGACATCTCCCTCCTTCATGAAGACTTTGATCTAGGCATCCTTGCTCTTACCAAGATGTGGTTCAATGCAAGCTCCATCTCTGCTTTTGGCACAGTCCTCCCCCATGGCTACAAGATCCTCTCCAAACCTAGGCCCAACCAATATGGAGGTGGAGTAGCCTTTATCTTCCCTGAGTGGGTCCCTACCTCTCTCATACCTACTCCACCCTAGTCCTCATTTGAAAGACTTGTCTGCAAGCTTGGTATCTCTCCAACTCTCTCTCTCTCACCATTGCCACTATCTAGAGGCCCCCTGCCTCTCTCTTCCTCTCGGAAGGGGCTGATTTTACCTTCTCTCCTCTGACTTCTACCTCTAAACTCCTCCTCCTTGGATACTTCAACATCCACATTGACTCCACTGTCCCTGCCTCCACACTCTTCCATGATCTCTGCACTTTTCCCTCCCTCTACATTCCCCCTTCCGGCCCTACCCACTCAGCCGGACATACTCTTGATGCCTTCATCCAGCTTATCTTCCGATCTCCAACCCTCTCACTACCCCTCTCTCCTAGTCTGACCACTCCCTCCTCTTTTCCCACCTGGGACCTCTCAGCCTCCCGACCGAGCCTCCCCCAGCACTGCCAGCCACCTTTGCAGTCATCTAACCGATGAAACTTGTGTCAGTTGCTACATTTGCCTCCACTTTCATCCCCCTCATTCCTCTCTATTGCCTCTCCCGCCGCTGTCTCTGTCTTTGCCAATCTTCATCTTGCTATCACTACCTGTTAGTGATAATTCTCATAAATGGCTGATTTGCCTTACCTAATGAGTCCCTCAGCAGCTTTGCTGGATTTCTAGGGTTTATTTTTTCACCTGGTAAGAGTGTGAGCCTTTTCCCACTCTTACATGTGTTTTGCTGTGTGTGTTTTTACCATTTGTGTGATCTTGGGCTCTGGAGCCTCACCTACTCAATGAGCACCATTCTTGTTATGTGTTACACAGCACCGTCAGTGCAGTGACACAGGGTTGTCTTTTAGACTTCCCACTGACTCCATTTTTCTGGGACTGACTACTGTCTCCCAGAAACATGTAAAGTTGCCATTGACTTTATGTAGTCTCTTTAAACCACAGACCCAGTACCCCCCATCTTACATGGAGTATTGGAAAGGGTTAATTCTTATCCCTTTTTGTCTGTTTCTCTTGAAGCACTGTTTCGCTCCCTTTACATCAAGACTTGGTTGGTGGCAGTGGTAACTACCCTAATTTGTCTATCGTGGTTATCTTATATAACCAAGGTATTGTTTTAGGCTATTATATTAGCCTCAAGCATAAACCCGCTTAACCAAATACATTTTATTTTGGTTCCAGCTGGGTTTATTCGCCATTTCTTTTTGTTAAAGTCTTTCTCGTGTTTTACTCTGCGCGCCAAACCGAAGTTGATTCCTTTGTTTGATGTCTTTTCGTGGGCTTCTGCACAGAAGCCCTCCTTAAGGTGCCTGAAAGTCTGGGTATGCAGGATTTGAGGGAGGGGTCTTAGGACCCCTGCCATGGGTTCCCTTGGTAACCCAAGTCGCACTCTGTTAGGATGAGTCATGTGTCACTCATGGGACATATGCTATCCACTCTGCACGTGTCATCTATCTTGCATTCCCCTGTGCATTCCCTGTGCATCTTATGTTACCTAGTTACTGGAGAATCATAATTCTACTCACTGTGATGGTTTTGGGTTCTGGAGCGCTGGGGGTGCGAGATCGTGGAAGGGAGGAGGACGGTTGTGCTGTCCCTGCTGGGGGCCGTTCTCCCTGGATAATGAATCCACTTAATAAAGGATATTGAAGTGCTGCAGTGACTCAAGGTTTATATCCTTTCATAACAGTTGGCGACGAGGATTGTGGCTTAAGGAGAGACGGCCTCCAGCGAACATGAGGAAATTGATTGTCTGCGCTCCAGGTGGCAGTCTTGACGGTGCCCACTGACAAAAGTAGGCTGGGAGACCCCCGCGTCTACGAGAGTTGCGGGAGCCCGCCTGGCAAGCTGTCGGAGAGACCCACGGAGCATGAACGTCTCGGAAGCCTGACCCGCAAGCAGCCTGAACAGAGGGAGCTGGCAGAAATCACAGAAACCGCGTGTCATGAGAACTGATCGACTTGAGCGGTCTGTCACGTCGGCACTGTTTCTGGCAACCCCAGTTTGACGGTGCATGTTTATTACTTGAGATATTGGCCTCTGTGTCAGTTTCAGTGGCGCGTGTGCCCTGCGCGCCTTGTTTACTTTTGAGGCTAGCGACACAGGATAGAGACATCCACGTCACAGATGACAGCCAACTTCCCGCATACGGCAGTACATCGTTACGTTCCTGAGGAAAGGACCCAAAGACATGGCGGCCTGTAGCAGTACAGCTAAATATCACATGAATAAAACTCTGAGCCAATAAGTAGATTGTTTGGATTACGAAGAGAACCCAATTCTTTTATTAATGTAAGTATTATTTTTTCTTTTTAGGTATTTTTTTGGTAAAGGATACGTCTTCTCTCAATTTTCTCCAGCTTCTATAACAGGATGTCACTCAGGGTAAGTTCAGGTAAGAGTCAATATAGTTCTTTTAATGTCTTTTCACTCTTGTGAAGGTTTTCCCTCTTTTCTGTGGCTTTACTTTTATCAGTCTCTAAGAATAACTCTCTCTTTCCTTGTTATTTCTTTCTATTCTTCTCTTTATCTTTCCTTTGTCTCTGGTTTTAGCTCTTCTGGTCTGTTCTATTTCTTTTCTTCTTGTTACTTAAACAACTAGATATAACAGTTGAACGTTGAGATAGATTGAAGCTTTTCTTATATCTTTCCTTTTAATTCTGCTCCTGAGCACTTGTAAGACACATGCTCGCTTTATTGTGGACACAAACTTGTTAACAGATCCTCCGTTAAACAGCATCCGATTATTCGTTAACGTTCATCTTTTAAAACAATATTAGCCTTCTGTTCCCTGGTTTAGGCCAGATCGCCTTCTTCCCACACTCTCAGCTCTGCCAGGAATCAGGGCTCACAGGTTATCAGATAGCGCAACAGCACCTTGTAGATAATTTGTAGCGCAACGGCGCTTCCCTTTCAACTTCATGGAGCGACAACGTTTGCCTTCCCATATAACTTTCCTAACTGAAAGCGCAACGGCGCTGGTTTTTTTAATGTATATGTAGTACCAACAGTCGCCTGGGTCTCATCATACTGCCCTCTTTCAAACGTACGGTGCTGTTCCCTTCTCCCCACTCTCATCAACGGCAGCGTTTGTTCACACAGTTTTATGAGCGCCGTCTTCAGATGACGGCGGTGCTTTCACTCCGTCTCCTGCGATAACGATCGCCTCATTAACTTACCTTTCAGGCTTTGGCTATAGATAAGCCAGCTTTGTAGGTCAGCAACGGACTTCGTACTCACTGCCTTCTCAGGACAATAACGATCTCCAGCATATCTCCACAGAAACTTCTTCTCCCTTCCTTCGCAACGACACCAGCATACGTTCAGCTGTAGGTGTTCAGCTGTTCATCATCCGTTCTCTTTCCTTAGTTCGCCCAGCTATAACCGTCGTTCTCTGGCTCTGTTGCCACGACGGCTGTTCCCTAGGCAACCAAGAGCAGAGGCAAACATTAGAGGAAAGTCCATACATGCAGGACTTCCTGTATTTGTAATTTAGGCATTTTCTCTACCATTATGTCTGTAATACATGCAGGACTTCCTATATTTGTAACCTAGACATTTTCTCTACCACTATGTCTGTAATTCCTAGGCAAACAGGTATCTACATTGTCACACTGCCATCTTGGTATTGCCTGTGTGTTGCTTTAGTGTGGCTGCACGTCATCACGTCCCTAGAGGAAGGGACCCGGCGACGTGGCGGCCACCTTGGATCTGCATTGTTTTATTTGGCATTCCACTCGTCGGATGTTTATGTTTATAAAGCTTGGATGACCACAGCTCGTTTGGCAGGACGGTTTGCAGCAGTGACTCCATATGAGGACGAATCCCACGGGTGAGTGGATGCAAAGGTGTGGGAGTTTCTGCATTGACATACATACTTTTTGAAGGGGTGTGCTGAACATAGTAATTACTCTGGAAAAGTGACTCTGAGCTAGGTGAAAGTTAAAGTCATGGCTAATGTACCTGCTCCAATGTTCTTCCTGCCCACACCAGGTGAACCTAAGGTGCGCTGGGCAGATTGGAAAGAGGGTTTCCATAAGTATGCACTTGCAGTGTTTGGTGCTAATTTCTCTAAAGAGCACAAGGAAGCGTTGTTGTTTCATTGTTTGGGGACTGCAGGGCAAGAAGTCTTGAAAAAATTACCGGAACCCCCAGATGTTCCTGATGGAGGTCCTTATGAGAGAACATTAGCAAAATTGAATAAACATGTCTGCATTGAAGAGAACATTATTCTGGAGAGGTACAAATTTGCGACAAGAAGTCAGAAGTGTGGATGGAGCATTGAAGACTTTGTTACAGTCTTGAGGGGCTTAGCAGTTAAGTGTAGGTTTGATCATTGTCAGGACAAGCATTTAAGGGATCAGTTAATGATCAAATGTTCCAATGACAATATCAGGAAGGAATTTTGGAAGGAGAGGAACCCAACATTGCACAGGGCCATTGAAATTGCAAAAACTGTAGAGCACACGGACAAGTGCATAAAATTGCTTCAGGCGGACAATCCATCTGTTGAAAAACCAAAGTCAGAGGATTGTGAGGGGGCAATCCAGAAAGTATCCAAAAAACAAAGTGGCACAGACACAAAGTACAGGGCCTCCAAGGCGTTCTGTACAAATGGAGAAGAGGCTTGAATGTCGCCAGGAAAATAACCTTCCTGCTGGCAGAGGCTGGGGTCAACAATTGTCCTCAGCGAGAGATACCAAAGGAATGCCCAAGGAGACAAATGCTTTTAGGAATTCTAGACAGTCTGGATATTCCAGGGGTCATCCAGGAAGGAGGTGTTACAGATGCGGGAGTTTATCACACTTGGCATCTGACAAAGAGGGTTTTGCAATACACATTATATGTAATGATTGTGGTATGAGAGGGCACATTGCTCGGTGTTGTAGAAATTTTAATACCAATCCAGGTCAAGTGCATGAGGTCAGTGTCGATTACGAGGATGATCCATACAATGAAAATGGTAGAGAGGTAGTGTTTTCTGTGAATGCCATTGATGGCAAAATAAAAAAGAAAAAACATATGCCACTGTGACAATTGGAGGAGTGCCAGTATCTATGCTTATGGATAGTGGAGCAGATTACACTTTGAAAAGTGTACAAGTGTGGAAGGAGAAGTCTGAATGTTGTATGTTATGGGAAAATACTGTCAGAGCAAATGCTTATGGGGATGTTCCTATAGAGATCATAGGGAGTTTTGAAGCTGAACTCCAATTTAAAGACAGGAAATCTACAGGGACCATTTATGTTGCCAATAAAGGGGGAGAGCTGTTTTCGTGGAGTGACCAAGCTGAATTAAGAATAAGGCTTGAGGCAAGCCAATCCGGAGCAGGTGTTGTTGGTGAAGGGTGAAGGCACCACTGATGTACAATTGAATACCACTTCCAACGAGTTAGGATGCCTGAAGGGGTTTGTGCATAAAATTTGTTTGAAAAGGGGTGCCATTCCCAAGGTTGCAAAATTGCGTACCATTCATCTGGCTCTTAGAGAAGGGGTAGAGAAGGAATTGAAGAGGATGGAAAGTGATGGAGTAATTGAAAAGATAGACTCTTCAGAGTGGGTTAGACCCATAGTGGTGGTCAAGAAAACTAATGGGTCTTTGAGATTATGCATCGATCTCAGACATTTGAATACCATGGTGGTGGCGGACAGATTTCCCTTACCTAGAATAGATAACCTGTTGGTGGGGGTATCTGGTTCTAAGGTATTCTCCATTCTTGACTTCAAATCATCCTAACATCAAGTAGAGTTGCATGCTGACTCTAGGGATCTTACAGCTTTTATTACACCAATTGGGCTATTCAGATGTGTTTGCATGCCGTTTGGGTTAGTCTCTGCGGCGAGTGTCTTTCAGAGTATAATGCACAGATTACTTGGGGGAGAGAGAGGCGTTATGTGTTACCAAGACGATGTCCTTGAATGTGGGGGCAATGAAATTGAACATGATAAGCAGCTGAAGAGAGTCCTAGACATATTGAAAGAAGCAGGTCTCACAGTAGCGTTGGAAAAGTGTATATTCAAGGCCAACAAGGTGGTGTATCTAGGCCATGAGATTACAGGGGAGGGTGTTAAACCCAAAGAGGAAGCCATAGAAGCTATAAGGAGGATAGAAGCACCCAAGTCAAAGGGAGATGTTTTGTCCTTTCTTGGTTTAGTGGAATTTTATGGCAATTTTATTAGAGGTCTATCAGAAATGTCAAGGAACATGAGAATGCTTACTCGTAAGGGAGTTGTTTTGAAATGGAATGATCTCTGCGAGGAAGAATTTGAGAGAATAAAAGATTCCATTGTCAATGCCCCTATTTTGAGGATTTTTGAAGAAGGGAAACGTACTTTGCTGTTTGTAGATGCCAGTGACTATGGCATTGGAGCTGTACTAATGCAAGAGGATCAAGAAGGTCTACACATGGTGGCATTAGTGTTTAGATCACTTAAGGGATCTGAAGGTAGATACTCTGTTGTAGAAAAGGAAGCTCTAGTGTGTGTCTGGGGAGTTGAAAAATTTAAATGGTTTCTGTGGGGCAGAGAGTTCACGATTTGCACAGACCATAAACCCTTGGTTGGGATTTTCACAAAAGGTGGCTTGGAAGGTGTATCCAGGCGTATCATAAAGTGGGTGACCTCTCTGCAAGGTTTACAATTTACCATGCCTCATGTCAATGGTGAGACCAATGTGGTTGCAGATGCTTTATATAGATCAGTGCAGAGGGAAGTTCAAAATGGTGACTATGGTTTAAGTTCTGAGGAGAGTGTGGAGATATTTCAGGTACATGAGACATTAAAGAAGAATTATTGGGACACTGCTTGTGGTGAAGATGCTACTTACCAAAAACTGTTGACTTTGGTGATGGATAGGAGAATAAAGAAGTACAGTGGTGATTTGTGCGGATTTGCTAAAGTGAAGGATGAATTATGGGTTCAGAATGGTTACTTACATTGGGGACATCAAATGGTGGCACCATTCAGGATGAGAAAACTAATTATAGATTTAGCCCATGTTGGACACTTAGGACTTGCCAGAACCAAAGGTTTGGTGAGGTTGTAGTTTTGGTGGCCTGGTGTTGATAAAGATACTGAGGAACAGGTCAAAGATTGCATCGATTGTACTGAAGGAAATAAAGGACTCAGGGTACAGAAAGTGCCCATGATAGTGAGGAAATGTCCCAGGGTACCGTGGGATGAAATTGCTTTATATCTCTTGGGTCCATTTAATATTAGGGGTGGAAGAGACAGATATGTGCTGGTAGTAATGGATCTATTGTCAAAATGTCCTGAAGTATGTATATTAAAAGACATTTCCAGTGGCAGTATTAAAAAATGTATGGAACAGTTATTCTGGAGAGAAGGATTTCCCAGTAAATATTTATCTGATAATGGCTCCCAATTGGTGTCCATGGAATTTAGAGATTTCCTGAGTAATCGTGGAATAGAACAAGTTAACACGTCCTTATACCACCTCCAGAGCAATGGGTGTGTAGAACGCTTCAACAGGACGCTCATGGAAGCCATTAGGATTGCTGTTGCCACGGGCGGCGATTGGATAAGAACAGTGATGGAAAGGGCATTTCAGTACAGGCTAGCCCCCCACAGTGTCACAGGTGTGTCCCCATTCGAGGTGCTACGAGGGAGGAAGCCCAATTCCCACATATGTCCTGGCTGGATGGGTAGGTCCAAGTTAGTAGAAGTGGATCTAGAGAATGTGAGAGGGAAAATACTTGAATCTGGAGCCAAATCCAAAGAGCGATATGATCAAAAGAATTCCTGTAGAAATTTCAAGGTTGGGGAGGGTGACTGGATTAAGGTCAAACTTCCCACCAAGGTATGCAAAGGGGCTTCATTATATTCACAGCCCAAACAAGTTGTTAAGGACCTAGGTTCTTCGGTCTTAGTCAACGGAGCTGGCATTTGGAACAAGGAGAGGGTGGCTCTTTGCAAGCCGGTCAAGGAGATGAATGCAAATTGAAGATGGAGACGGTGAGTGAAAGATGCCTGATGCTTTAAACTGCATTCAAAAGACTCAATATGAGTCCCACATTAATCTTAGTATCATTTAGTTTTCAATAGTTCCTTGTGTAATCCATTTATTCTAATATTAGTACTTAAGGAAGTGATTTTATCACAATATATATTTTCATGGATAAGGAGAGGAGGTGTTAGGATGAGTAATGTGTCACTCATGGGACATATCCTATCCACTCTGCACGTGTCATCTATCTTGCATTCCTTGTGTATTCCCTGTGCATCTTATGTTACCTAGTTACTGGAGAATCATAATTCTACTCACTGTGATGGTTTTGGGTTCTGGAGTGCTGGGGGTGGGAGATCGTGGAAGAGAGGAGGACGGTTGTGCTGTCCCTGCTGGGGGCTGTTCTCCCTGGATAACGAATCTACTTAATAAAGGATATTGAAGTGCTGCAGTGACTCAAGGTGTATATCCTTTGATAACACACTCCTGTTTGATTGGCTGGGTGACTATCCTTGCCAGGACAGCCAACCTGCTGTGTGATTGACAGCCAGGCTGTATGAATGGGGGAAAACTGCCTAAAAAGCAGGTCTCTGGGACTGGAAAGGCAGAGTCACCACTGGAAACAAAGGACCAATGAGGAGCTGATGAACCGCCAATGACTGAACCGCCCAGTGAATCCCTGCTGCAGGTCTGAATCTTCAGAATCCGACCACAGAGAAGATCCTCCAGGAAACGTATTCCCTTGAGCTGGTGGGACCAACCAGTTCGTCCAAACTACAAGCCAGGACCCCTCCTCTGGTCGAATTCGCTGTACAGAGCTACAGTGGGCCGGATAGCCAGGAAGGTTGGACCCTGCTTGGGTTTTAAGGAGCGCACCTTTTATTTGTTGCTTTGCTCTGCTGCTAGTTTCCTCCCTGGATGGTGCAGGACCCTCCAGTCTGCCTACTTCTTGTCAGTCCGACAGTCGCTTCAGGAACCGTGAGCCTGCAGGAACTACCAGGAATGTCCGCCTCAGCTAGAGCTCCCTCTCCGTTTTAAGGTACTGTGCAAATCCGGTTGTTCGTTTCGTTCAGCCGCGGTGAAAGTGTTTGAATCTTTCTCCAATCCGAGGGCTTGTCCTTCTCTTTTCTTTCAACTAACTTTTATGTAACCCAAACTCGTCTGGAATCCGTGGCACCATCTTTACCGCAAACTACCCTGAACTGTGTGATCTTGAGCAAAAGACTTTTGACCTTTTGACTTTGGCCCTAAGACCTTTCTACCTGATTCTATTACTGTAGTTCCTCTTGCTCAATTGCCTTACCTGTTGGTGTGGTTCAATTTCTATTAACTTTGTCTTTCCCTCCCTTTTTAAATTACTGGAGTGCCATTTTGCTCCCACTTCATTTAGTGAGCTTAACTTGTCTGGAATTTAAGGGAAGTGGTGTGGTGTATTAAGAGTGTGATTTTTAAACTGCTTATAATAGGAATAGTGTAATGTTATACAACTGAAGAGTGAAATAAATGTATATTCTTTTACTTGAAAACCTTGAGTCAGTGTTTGCCTGAATCATAGTCATTGCTGTCCTTTGTGTAACTATTTGATACTGCTCACTTACTCTTGAGATAAGTCTGGCTGCTCAGCTACTGCTACCACTTTTTCTGTGTAGTACAGGCTTGTACCAAAGGTGAATTTGTACTGTCACTTGTAGTCTTAATTGTGTGTGGTGTTCCCAAAGGGTACTGCATATAATTCTGCCTAACACTACCACCGTTGACATTCTTGCCCCTGTCACGAGGATCCCCTGAAACCTGCCTCCAAGCATAATAGTTGGTAGCACTCCGATCTAGCTACTCTGAAACGCAAGTGCAGAGTTGCTGAATGGAAATGGCAAACCTCAGGCTCATCCTCTGACACACTGACCTGTCGCCTGCTCCAATGGCAATGCCTTCTTTCTATCCTCTGCAAGAGGAGGGCCCACATCCAGGCCTGTATCACTGGAGCCACTAACAACATGGCTAAACTCTTCAAGATCTGCACGGAACTAGTGAATCCATCTGCATTCTCTACCTCGCCTCTTCCATCTCAGTCCCTCTGTACTGCACTGGCCACCCATTTCACCTCTAAAACGCAGGACATTCTGACCTCTCTCTCTTCTTCCCCCTCCTCCACTCCTCTCCCTTTCCCCCTGCCTCCCTTGGCTCCTCCCCCAACTCTCCCCCGCTCTCTCCCCCTTCTTCCCTTCCACTCGGATGACATCTCTAGAATAGTCCGCTCTATGAAGGTCTCATCCAAACAAGTATTTCACTGTTCTTCCAGAACCATCAAGGACAACCTCTCCTCCCTCGCACCATCGCTTGCTGACTTCTTCAACCACTCCATAGCCTCTGGCTCTTTCCCTTCCTCTGTCAAGCACTCCCTTGTGCACCCTCTCCTAAAAAAGCCTTCAGCCGACCCCTTGTGTACAGCCAATTACGTCCCTATCTCTACTACTCCCTTCCTTGGGAAACTCCTAGAGAAGTTGGTCTTCCCCCAACTTACCCAATGCACTGAGCTCGTTGGTTATTTACGTGACCATAAATCTGGATTCCGAGCATCCAGAGGCACAGAAACTGCTCTCCTGAACACCATTGAAGAACTGCTCACTAACCTTGGCTCTCCTGTTGTTCTCATTCTCCTTGACCTCTCTTCCGCCTTCACTCTATCCTCATAAAGTGGCTCCAAGATACCCATGGTATCTCAGACCAGGTACTGAATTGGTTGACCTCCTTCCTTAATGACCGCCCCTTGCAGGTGCTCCTGGGTTCCTTCCCCTCCACCACCACCCTATCTACATGTGGTATTGCCAGGGCTCTATCCTCTTGCCTTGGTTTTTCACCATCTACCTTGCACCTCTTGCTCACCTGAGCTTCGCCTTCTCTCCTCATTTCCAGTGTTACGGAGACGACACACAACTCTTCTTCAAGCTCCCCTCCTCCTCTTCTTCCTCCTCTATCATCCAAGACTGCCTGTCTGCCATTCAGTCCCAGTGCACTTCCAATGATCTCTGTCTTAATGCCAGTAAAATTGAGATTTTTCCTATCGGGACACCTGTTCCCTGTTTTCCTCCTGCACTCTGGCCACCCTTTATGGGCTCTCCTCCCTCTCCTTCCACTGAAGTCGAAAACCTCAGGGTCATCTTCGACTCCTCTCTCTCTTTTAATCCCCACATCTTGGAGGCATTCTCCCTTTCCTCACCTTCCCCTAGAAGCTCAATGTCTCTAGAGCTCTGCTGCTCTCCAGGCTGGATTACTGCAATAGCCACTTCCTCAACCTGCCTTTTTCTTCACTCCGCCCTCGTCAAAGAATCGAGAATAGAGCTGCAAGCTATCTCTCCAGCCCCAAAGTCTGCCTGCTGTCTCCCTGTTGCTGCAAGGATAAAAGACCCTTTGCATTATCCACAAGGCTGTTTGGGCCCTGGGACCACGCTGCCTGCAGCACTCTCTTACTAAATACTCTCCTTCCAGATCCCTTTGATCTTCTGGCTCCAACTCTTTGCTAATCAAATGTTTCTCCAAGCAGAGAGCTCGGGGAAGATCTCTCTCCTAGGCTGGCTCTCTCTTCTGGAACAGTCTCCCTCTCTCTCTCCATCTTGAACCGGACCACCTCAAGTTCCACAAACAACTGAAGACTTTTCTCTTCAACTCCTTCCCTCTCTCCCTCCCGAGCTAACCATCCCCACAGTTGCTGAGATTAGTTGTCTGGTCTCTCAAGAGTACAATAGGGTCCTGGCCTTCTGCCCAATCGCCTCTAGCAGATGCCAACCTGCACTGTCCTCTGGCCAACACCCACCTGTCGGGTGGTTTGTCACAGCCCTGCACTTACCTGTTGGGCGATAGACCTCCTTTGTTGCTTGGGACGTCTCCGCCCATGCACTTACCTATTGCCTCCCCAACAGACACCGTTGGCGCTACCCCCTTTAGTGGACCCTATAGCACTTACACCTCCCCTCCTTTCTTTTTCACTGCACTTGCATGTTCCAAATGTCACAAGGCCTAGTAGGACAGCTTTTCGTTTTATAACTTATTCATTGCCATTTTAATTGTTTTTTGTTCCCTTTCTCCCTTCCCTTCTGCCTTGTGGCACTTTGAAAGCGCCTTATAAATATCCAATAAATAAAATAAATACAAATAAATCAATAGAGTAGAGTGGGCAGAGGACTAGAGTGAAGAAGGGAGAAGAATGGAGAGCAGAAAGGGGAGTAGAGTAGGGAGGGGAGTAGAGTGGAGGGAGGAGTAGAGTAGAGAGGCAAGATTACTTTATTGATTTCAGTTATTTGTATTGTTTTATATTTGTGGTTCAATCATTTCAATAGAATTTTTGATTGTGTAGAAGTAGAAACCTTATTTGTCTTGTTCATGCTCAATTAGTGTACTATGAGGGCATAGAGAGGGTGCGGCCTGCTGAACATCTGTAAATGCCCACCCACTCAAGCAGCCCCAGTGTTTGTGCTGATGGGCCATGCAATGCCAGGGTATATTGCTCCCCCAGCCTTATGTCCCATTCATGATGCAGGCTAGGGAACTGCAGGTCCAAATGTACACAGAGGCGGCCATGTGCCTTCCCACACAATAAGGTCACATTGGCTGGCAAGAGGAAAGTACTCCAGCTCTGCCTTGTATGTCAGGAACCAGAAATCTCTCCTTGCTTCTTGATTCGTGTCTGCGTGGAGTATGGGAGCTGGAGGGCTGAAGAGCAGTGAAGGAGACAGCGCCGAGTCAGGAGCTTGAGAGAAACAGGTAATAAAAAACAAATATTTGCATGTGTGTGTGAGTGCCTGCGAGGATCTGTACATTTGTATGTATGTACGTATTTATACATGCATGTGCTTATGAATGCAAGTGCAGTGTGGATGGGTATATGGATGCAAGTGTGTGTTAATGAATGTATATGTGTGTGCGAGGCTGGGGGACATTGATCCAGGGAGTATGGACGTTTTCTTACAGAGGCATCATATCTTTTACTAATAAGCGCAAAGCCAACATGGTGCGTGTTCTTACATGGGGAGGCATTTGTGCCGCCAGCAAGGACATGTTTTCTTACTGTGACATGACATGTTTTCCTGGGTTAAAAGCAATGCCAACATGATGGGTGTTGTTATGTGGAGGAGGAGCTGGGAAGGGCACTAGATTGGGGCAGGCAGCCTGGATGTTTTCCTATTATACTATGCCATTTTTACTTCTGTCAAAGACAAAGCAAATCTGATGAGTGTTCTTACACGGGGGATCTGTGCAGCCAGCAAGGGCATATTTTCTCACTTTGCATGCCTTTTGTACTGGCATTTAGGGTACAGCTAACATGAAGAGTATTCTTAAATGGGGTAGATTTATACAGCTGGCAGGTTTGCTTACTGTGGCATAGCATTTTTTACTGGTATTAATAGCAATTCCAACAGGAGTCTGTTCTTACATGGGGATACTGGCATATATTGCCAGAGCCAGCAAGGCCATGGATTGTTTTATTGCAATTAGGGGCTTAGACAGCATGATGAGTGTTCTTAAATCATGTTGGCATTTGTGCAGCCTGCCGCCGCAATACCCCGGATGGAACACCTCACATGTGGCGCCTACCATGGCGATTCAGGGACCCGTTGCGGCACAGGGTACTACATTCTACACCCTGTGCACTAATGGAGCAGCCTTTTACATGACACGCTGCGTGACAAAATCAATCATGGGACGTAGAAACCGTGCTGCAGCCCCAGGTATTTAGTCCCTGCCATCCCATTGCTTGGTTCTCGAGTAATGTGGTTCTTTTGGCGCCTTTTTTGTGGATATTCTGGCTCTTCCACTTTGGCTCTTCCTTATCTGGATTTGGCTTTTCTCCACTGATGTATGTTTTGGTACCTGAACCTTTATCCCCTTGGATCGGATTATCTGGTTGTTGCTGGACTTTGGACTCCTTTCAATGGTGTGCATTCGGATTGCCCCTTCTCTGAGTTGGCGTTTTGGACTGTGATACCTGGAATTACTTTTTGGTGATTTTTCCTTAAATTCCTAGGAAGCACTTTTTGGATTCCTGCACCTCTGTGACCCCTTCCTGTAGCCCATACTCCTGCTGTTCGAGTTATGTCCTACCATTCTTGCTTTTGCAATAGTCGGGTTTCCCACATTGTTTCTGCTACCGTGTTACCGTCGGGTCTGCGTTTCCCCAATCCTTTTACCTCCTCCATGAGTGGATTGTTTATCCCATATCAGGTAAATGTTTATTTTGAAACGTACATAGTATCTTGCTCAGCACATATTGTCTGGTTCCCTGAGTTAACTTATCACCTGTTACATTTGCAGCCTGGAAGGGAAAGCCTGGTGGGGTGTCTCCCCTCCTTCCTATTGTCCAATCCTCTTGCTGGTGCATTCGGTTTGTATTTCTTCTGCCTACCTGATAGATTGGGAAAAAGGCCTTCAGTTCACCTGAGACTCTAGTTCGTGACAGTTTAAGAAGCCCACACTCTCACCTGAACTGAAAATGGAGGCAGCTGACAATCACATGACTGGACTAATCCAGGTTATATCTATCCTGAGAGCAGACATGACAGCCATCAATGCGGCAATCCATCAGCACTTCTTCTTATTCAAGGCAGGCAACATCCGTTCCCAGTAGATGCAGAATTTGATGCTCCTCCTGTCAACCTGCCAGGGCAGCAGGGGCCCATGCCCTAGGACCTGCAGTACCCATGTATATACCCACACCCTTTCCTTTGGCTCCTCCTGAGCGGTTTATACGTGAAGCCGCGAAGATTCTGCACGTTTCTAAACCAGTGCAAACTACACTTTCCATGTAGGCCCTCTGCTTTTCCTGATCCTACCAAAAAGGCTGCCTTTGGGATGTCTGACCTAGGTAGGATAGCAGTGACTTGGGCCTATCCTCTACTAGAGAAGGTAACAGTCCAGTGTTGTATGACCTATACGCTCTAATCACTGAAATGACTAAGGTTTTTGACCCACTATTCAAGGCTCAAGCTAGGGACTTGGAGCTGTTGGAGTCGACCCAAAGCAAAAGAGGCAAACTTGATTATGTGACCCGTTTTAACCAGCTGGCCACGAGACCGCATGGCTTGAACAGAAAAAGGCAGCTCTATTGTATAAGGGTCTCAGCAATGGTCTGAAAGATGCCTTATGTGTGGTCCCTAGCATTCCAACTACTTATCCCGACTTGGTACACCTCGTCTTGCAGATCAATCCATGTTGCACTGAGAGAAAAGGAGAGGCACATCCAGCCCCTCTATTTATTGCAAACAGAGAGTTACCTAATCCTTCCTAAGCCCGTCTGGAACCCACGAAAATCAACGGAATACGTGCCACTTTAGACTTTGCTGAGAGGGAGAGTAGGCAGGCTTCCAACGCATGCCTGTATCGTGGTTAAGGAGGTCATTTTATTAGTGAAAGCCCAAAAAGACCCAAGAAGCCCGCACATTTTCAGACGGCTCATCCATAAATCGGAACCTGGATCAGCCTGATACATGACCATACCCCACATGAATACTCCAAAGGCCCCATGTCCCACTTTCTGGCCAATGCATGTGTGTCCGTACGTACGCGGTAAAGAGGTCCATTCCATACATGTTCTGTTGGATTCCGATTCTACTGGCAATTACAGACGTAACACTGACTGAGTCATGTCCCTGCCGCTGCTAGACAAAAAGGAACCCTGAAGCAGTTAGGGCAGCACTGCCTTAATATCAGGCCAGATCCGACAACAAACGACCACCTTACATCTGGTGATTTTGCCCAATCACACTGAGATAATCCCACCTTTTCTAATAGCAGCTCCCCAATTTGGTATCATACTGGAAATACCTTGGCTACAACTACACAATCCCGGTATAGACTGGAACCGTATAACCATGCAATTTACCTCACCTATGTGTATACAGAATTTTCTTGATGCCACAAAGGAACCTTGTAGTCCATGTCAAGCTCTGGTGTCTTTTGGTCACCTAATAGATGCTGAATGTCCCGGGATACCGAAAGAGCATTGCACGCTTGCTGACATCTTTGACAAACGTCAAACATCTGCCACCCAATCACCCCTATGATTGCCCCACTGATCTCCTCCCAGGTTCTGTTGCCCCTTTTGGTAGGGTCTACACACTTACCTCCCCAGAAGATACCATCCTCTAAACTTACATAGAAACTGCCTTAAAAGATGGTCATATATAGTCCTCTTGCTCTCATGTAGTGATCCCCATATTTTTTGTGCCAAAAAGGGAAAGGAATATGCAGCCTTGCATCAACCATAGAAGAGCAAATCACATAACCATTAAAAACTGGTACCCAGATTCCAAGATGGCTGCTGGGGTGTAAAGACGTGCTCAGGAAAGCTGAGATAGTACTCTGTCGCAAGCTCCGGAATAGTGTATGAGAAGAAGTAGTGGCGGAGACACCCGATGCTGAATAGTGAGAGAGGGAGACCCGGCTAGCACACAGCGGGGCGTGGCTGTGTGGTGAGAGGTCCTTGATCCAGAGGGACAGGATTGAGCAGTGAAGCTGGGGGATGATACGGGTCTCCCATTGTGGCTGGAATTGCTGGAGGAACGCCTGGAAGCGGAGGGCTGAAGGGGATGTAATGGTGCCTTGAAGGGTGCCCGCACGGAGGAGGGTGGTGAGCGGGCTACAACTGATGTCACGGGTGCTGGAGATTGGAGAAGGGAGTACACAGGCTAGAGTGGGCACCTCGAGTGATGGGTGACAAGACCACTGGAATTGGTCGGACAGGCGCATCCATGCAGTGAGAAAGTACAGAGCTCCTTGAGAGGACAGTGTGCCTGCGGCCAGACGCAGGAATGGTGGTGCTCTTTCGGAGTGAAAGGGGGCCCGCTGGGAGACAAACCACGAGGTCAGGAGACCCTGACCAAGGAGGGGAAGTTGCCATTCCCAGATGTACAAGGGAGGCTGAACTGAGTATGGCCAGTGAGCGTGGAGAGGACATGTAAAGTGCCTTTCCCCGATAGCAAAAGCATTGTTAATGCATCAGGAATTATTCTAACTCTCTTTTGGTGGAGGGAATTGGCCTCTGTATATGGGAAGGCAAGGGAGGTTGGAGATTCGAAGTGCGGACACGATCAGTGTCCAGTGAAGTATATTCCCCAACAGGAAAATGGCCCGCGATAGGGTCATTGCATGAACTTTTATCCTCAAGAGAGCAAGAAAGACTGAAGGGAGGTGAGAAGGCAGAGGATATCATATTATAAAAAAGATGGGCAGGTTTTGAGCTTTGCATCAGTTCTTAGGCAAAAGGGAGCTGTTTGGAGATTGAGAACTGGTCCAAAGGTTAGATGGTGAAGCTCCAGGGGGGCTGAAAGCGCACACTTCCAGATGCCAGGAGCCAAAGGGAAAACCACCATCACGAAATATAAAACACCCACCCATACACAGGGGGGGCAGCTGGAACGCTGTTTGCGGCCTCGTACCGAATGAACCCCCACGGGGGACGAAGGGGAACAGCGAGCAACAGGAGAAAAGGAACTACAGACAATCAAAATGGCTCTAAATAAAGAAGATCTCCAGGAATGCCTTAAAGGTATGGAAGATAGGATGGAGAACACCTTCCAGGACCAGCTTGAAAGGATGCAACAAGAGATACAGAGCTCTTTGACAGAAATGAGGAAGGAGATTAACGAAATTGGCGCCAGAGTAGATGTCACAGAATGTGACTTAATAGAAATAACAGAAGAAGTTGGCCAGAATAGCGAGCTCCTGGGTCAATTAGCTAGGGCTACACATAGTCTGGAAGTACAGACAGACGATTTGGGAAATCGATCCCGGAGATCAAACATTCGGGTGAAAGGCATTACGAAAGACATAAGGGATGCGGATCTGAAGACCACGCTTCAGCAACGCTTTGGGAGTCTTCTCACGGAAATGGTGCTCGAAGATGTGAAGTTTGATCGGATACATAGGGTGGGCTCCAGGAGATCAGGCCCAGGTGGAAGGCAAATGGATGTGCTGGTGGCCCTCTCGTCATATAATCAAAGTGGGCGCTCCAGGCGGCGAGGTCACAGCCTATTATAACAATTAATGGGAAGCAAATTCATCTTTTCCAAGACCTGGCCTTGTCAACATTGCATTGCAGAAAAGGGAGGCTATGAGCCTGGTGACCAAGGAATTAATGACAAAGCACATCTCCTACAAGTGGATATTTCCATTCAGATTGCTATTTACTTGGGATGGCAGACAGCAGAGGGCCACACAGTGCAAGTAGGGAATATCTATCATGAACTTGGCAGAGGAAGAGCGGCCCAAAGGGCAACCACAAGACTCTATCCCCCTGAACAGTAGTCATCAGTGGGACTGGTCATAGACTCGGAGCAGACGAAGCAGCAAGGCCACAAAGCTAAGAGGTCCTGCAGGCAAAACTGGTGGTGCAGGGTCGTCTGGGGAGACTTGAGGCACACTAGATTTCCTCCGCACTTGGTTTACCTTGTCATTGGCACTACAGGAAAGTTAGACCAGCGAAGGGGAAGTTGAGGTGACATGAGCAGAGTATACAGCAGGATTGCAGGCCTGCTGGAGGTAGGGTGGAGGAGACGGCATCATGGAATCAATGGAGTGGGTGTAGGTCACCCTATATAGGGAAGTTCTCAGGGTTGTATCAGGATCAGAGCCTCAGGAAGGTATCTGGCGGTTTTCGTAGAATCTCTGGTTCTGACCTGGGGTAGGGGGTAGGGCAAGGGAGGGGAGACAAGAGAGGCGTTGGGGGAATGAAGCTGGCAAGGCATGGGATCTGTGTGTTGGGAGTAGGGGGAGGTATTGGGATGGAGTAAGGGGCATAGGGGAGGATGGAGGGGTACCAGACAGTGCTGGTAGTCATGGGATAGGAGATATTCACCACCCTGGAATGATGACAAATAATGGAAGCGAAAATGCGACAAATGATATCTTTGACAGCCTATTCCCATAACGTTAGAGGAATGAACTCCCCTGTTAAAGACAAAAAGGTGGAGGCGCAAAAAAGGTGGTTCCAGGTTGACATAATAATGTTGCAAAAGACCCACATTAAGAAGGTTCATTGATCACTTCCCCACTTCTGTCAATTTACACATCTTTATGACTTTATCAAGCTAATGCTTCGGGATAGATGGTGGGGGTGTTGATTGGGTTGAAGCAGGCTCTTCAAGCAAAGGCTGAGCAAACATTAGTGGACAAACAGGGTAATTCCTCTTTCTAGTGATCCTACTGGGATGCACAAAGGTGAACTTGGGAACGGTTTACACACCCAACACGGGAAAATAGGCATTTCTGAGGGAGATTCTGTTGAAGCTAGAAAGATTTGCGGTAGGGGAGATAGTGTTGACTGGAGATTTCAATTTAGCATGGGACCCAAACTTAGACAGGAGTATGGGCAATGCCATAGTGGAGGTACTCTCCAAGCTCCTGAAGGAGACCTTTGAACATATATAGCCCTTAGGAATGTGTGGCATTCTAAGATGGGAACAGAAAGAAGGTTCACATGTTCCTCCCATGTTTATCAAACACTGTCAAGGATTGATTATATATGGATGACGGCCACCTTGTTGGGGAAGGTAGAGAAAGTGAATTTAGGTGCAATATCAACTTCAGATCACGCCCCTTTGATGGTGGAATTGAAAGGGTGGGCACCTCGTAGGTGGATGTGGACATGGACATGTCCCCGGAAAATATAGTTCGACACAGTGGGCCTCATTAAAATACTGCCGGTAGCCGTGCTGCCTGCCACCAGTATCATTTTTTGTCCGGCGCCCACAAATGGGCAATTGCCGGGTCATTACGGCCTTGCCAAACCCGGTAATTGCCCATTCGCCGGTGCCGGAAAAAAATGCTCCCCATTCCCATTCGAGTCCCATAGGGCTCAATGGGAATGGGGAGGTCGGATTCACCGGCACCATTCATTAATGGTGCCGGTGGATCCGACAGGCTCTGCTCGCAGGTGCCGGTACGCCCGCCAGGTCAGACCTGGCGGGCGGGAAAGCACCGCGAGCAGAACTCGTAGTTTGCCGGTCTGGTATAAACGATACCGGTAACTTACCAGTACCGTTGTTACCGGACCAGCAAATTTATAATGAGGCCCAGTGTCGGAGGAACAGATGGGTAGCAAAATAGACAATTATTTTGTGAATAATGAAAATGAGGACATAACACAAGAAGGGCTGTGGGAGACTTTTAAAGCGGTTATTAGGGGTGAGATAAAAGCAATCCAAGCACAAAGAAGGAAAGTAAGGGTAGCATTGGAAACGTAGCTAGAAGTCTAATTGGGGGCACAGAGAGATTTATCCAAGGGGAAGAAACACAACTCATATAAAAAAAATGAAAGAGGTAAGAAGCCAATTGGAATTATTGCGTACACAAAACAAAGAGAGGGCACTGCTGAATATAGGGCAGTGATATTATATAAATGCCAATAAAGCAGATAAGCTTTTGGCCAAACAGATCAGAGTGACGAATGCGAAAAGAGCAATCTTGGGTATTAGGCAACAAGGCAGTACAATAGTAACAGATTCAGAGTTGATAGTGAGTTTGTTTGTAGGATTTTATAGGCCTTTATTTAATACTGGTGAATCTGAACAACAGGCATTCAAACAATATTTCAGTGGACTCTCGCTTCGGAAAATTACGGCTCGGGAGAGGGATCGCCTAGAGGAAGATATTGCAGAGGAGGAAGTACTGGCGATAATAAATAAATTGCCAAAAATAAAGCTCGGGATCAGATGGTTTCTCAGCGAGCTTCTATCAGAAACATTGCTGGCATCTGAGCCTCAAGCTTACACGCCTCTTCAATTCCATTAGGAAGAATGGGAAAGTGACCCACACTATGGCAGAGGCGAAAGTGATGGTTTTTGGCAAGACCAATAAAGATCCGACAGTCTGTGGGTCGTACCGGCACATTGCTCTCCTGAACTTGTATGCAAAAACCTGCACAGGAATCTTGGTGGCCAGAGTCACCCCCATTCTCATGGACATTATAGGTACAGACCAGTCGGGCTTTATAAAAGGTATGCAAACAGTGGATAATACAACAACAAAAAAAAGACCACCATTCGGCATGTCCCTGCGATACTGGTCTTGTTCGATGTGGAAAAACCTTTTGACTGTGTCGATAGTGGTTTTTATTCAGGGTTATGGAGCATATGGGTTTTAGCCCCAGATGCATTAGCATGGTTCAGGCAAATTATGCAAACCCCTCGATTTGGCTGCTTATCAACTCTCACCTATCATAAAAAAATTCAGATTACAAGAGTGACGCAACAAGGGTGCCCATTGTCCCCACTTCTTTACGCTATATACCTGGAACCCCTGTTAGCTAACATAAGACGGAATCAGTGCATAAGGGGGTTTATGGTTTGGCGTGGAAGAGTATAAAATATCGGCATTTGACTTTGACCAAACCAGAGACCTCTATCCAGGCATTAAGTGTGGAACTATCAAAGATGGAAAAGGTAGCGGTTTTGAAGATAAATATGGCTAAGTCAGAGGCACTGAGCATAGGGCTGACAGAGACTCAGAGGGTGGATTTGTTGTTGGCATTGCCTTTTTCAGATGACCAAGGATACTATTGAGTATCTGGGTAAAAATAACCAATTTAATATCGAACTTGTATGAAGAAAATTACCCAACATTAATAAAAAAAGATAAAAGCTGACTTAAATAAACGGCCTCTTTGCGTATATCGTGGCCGGGTAGGATAGCTACGGTAAAAATGGTTACGTTACCCAGACTTTTGTATTATTTTCAGGCACTCGGGGTTTGGTTACCAAGGTCGTTCTTTAAGAATTTTAATATGTTAATATCTCACTGTATTTGGCAGAGCAAATGCCCGAGGGTGGCCTTAGAAACACCGATGGCTTCTAGACAAAAGGGGGGTGGTGGGGATTGGGACACCCTGATTTCTCTAAATGTTACAAGGCGGCCCATAAGGGAATGGCTGTCTGACCACCTGACTAAACCTTGGGCCAAGATGGATAGAGCAGTTACAGGGGTCCCTCTCCAGGGTTTGCTGTGGTTACATAAACAGGACAGACCCCGGAGTGCCAATATGAGTGAGGTAATTTCGGTGACATGTGATACATGGGATCGTCTGTTGAGGCAAGGACACCTTTCTACACGGCCGTCCACATTCACTCCGTTATTTGGGAATACATAGTTCACACCAAGGATGGCACAGGGCTCCTTCAAGAAATGGAAGGAAGCAGGTTTTAAGAAAGTGGGAGATATGCTATTACAAGGGTAGGTAAGAACTTTTGAAGACTGCAAAATGCACATTGGTTTGACAGAAAAGGATAGAATGGAATACTATCAGCTACATCATTGGCTGAAACAATCAGATATTAAAAACACATCTCAGAGGGCCTTGACGCCTTTCGAGCATTTCATTACCACACATAGGGGTGACAAACAATTAGTGTCCAAACTTTTTCTTTATTAGTGGATCTAAAATCAGATCGTAAGTGGTCTTACATACAGAATTGGGAAAGCACCCTGGGGGGAGGAAATCCCAGAATCATATTGGGAAAACCTCTGGGCAAATATACCAAAGCGTGGTACAAAGTAATGGTGCAATGGCACTACATACCACAAAGATTACATAACGTGTTTCCTACCGCTACATGAACATTTTGGAAGGGATGCTCAGGAAGGGGAGATTGGAGACATATCTAGTGGGATTGTCCATTATTGAAACCTTTCTGGGTAGAATTAACTAGACAGATACAACTGGTATACGCCCTGGGAATGGATGTGTGGCATGTTCGACCCTGAGAATCAGATCCCTCTGAGACCACAACATGAATCTTTTGTGATATTGTTAATAACAGCTTGGCTAGTAATAGCAAAAAATGTAATCAAAAATCTCCACCCACTAACATAGAATGGCTACACAAATTGTAGGGAAGACTGTCAATGGAATGGGTTACATATATAATACAAAGGGGAACCCAGCACATTTCGGATAGATTGGGGAATGGTAATTGAGTACCTTAGAGGAGACTATATGATACAATGGTGCCCTCAGAACTTGAGAATATTGGACATAATGTAGAGGACGGGATGTTCTTCAAGTAGGTGGGCGATATAAGGAAATTGAAGAACGGTACGCCAGCAAGTCTGGAGGGGAGCGGGGAAGGTTTGGGTGGGCATGGGGCAAGTTTTGTTTTCTTTCTTTTTTTTGTGTTTGTTATGTAAAATTTGGAAATACCAATACATTTTTTTTTAAACGCTATCCAATTCCCTTGATTTCAGTGTTCCACGATCAGTTGCACAGGGCAGTGCTGTTTACCAAACTCAATTTATGTGGGTCTATAATTTGGTAATTATCTGTCAGGGGGGTGAATGAAAAACAGCCTTCTGTACCAAGTAAGGCTTATACAAAAACTATGGGCCTCATTACACGGACGGCGGTAAGGGTTTACCGGTACCGGTAAGGGCACCGGTACCGGTAAACCCTTACCGTCTTACTACGAGGTCCTTTTGCGGGTTGGTACTTTAACACCTGCTGTTTAGCAGGCGTTAAAAACCAACCCGCAAAGGGACCAGGGTGCTAATTACGGTACCGCAATTTGCGGCACCATAATTAGCGCCTTCCCCATTCCCATAGAGCCCTATGGGGCAAAAATGGGATTTGGGAAGGGCAATGGGGGAAGGGGGAATTACCGCCCCGCCAACCTTGGAATAGGGCGGTAATTCCCCTTTCCTCCAAGGCGGTCCCGGTATTTTACCGGCATGGACCAAGGTGCTAGTAGCACCTTGGTCCTCCGCCTACCGTGTAATGAGGCCCTATGTCCTTCCATTCAGCCTTTGCAACGCCCAACCACATTCCAAAGGTTCATGAATGAGGTGTTTCATTACATACTTGATGCATATGTCATTGTTTACCTAGACGATATCCTAATTTTCTTCCTGTCCTATCACACCCACATACAGTACGTTACTGAGATTTTACAAAGGCTCTGCCAACACTCTCTATATGCAAGACCTGAGAAGTGCATATTTCATACAGAAGACTTGTAATGTCTTGGGTACCAGTTTTCCGCAAAAGGGGTGGCAATGAGCTCTACCAAAGTCAAGGCTATCCTGGCTTGACCGCCCCTGACTTCCATCAAAGAATGACAAACCTTTTTTGGGTTTCCCAATTTTTTTCAGAGCTTTTTATATGGATCAGCAATAGTTGCCCCTTTAACCAGGCTAACCAGTCCGTCAGTGACATTTCAGTGTACCAAGGAAACACAGGTAGCATTCAAGACCCTTAAGCATGCCTTCACCGCAGCTCCCATCCTGCAACATCCGAAAACCAATCTGCCTTTTGTGGTAGCAGTGGAGGCTTCCTTTTTTGCTATAGGGGCCATCCTCTCCCAGGAATGTCCAACCTCAGGAAAGATGCATCCAGTGGCCTTTCATTTGCGCAAGTTCACTTCCACAGAATGTAAATGCACTTTGACGGAGAAGGAACTCATGGCCATCAGGGAAGAATTCTGGCCCTGGGGGCATCATCTCTTGGGGCGAGATGGCCTACAGTTATTTATACGGATCATAATAACATTCAGGGATTAACTTCTCTGAAATGTATCAACAGGCACCATGTGCGATGGCACCTGTTCTTTTCAGCATTTGACTTTAGGATCTGCTGTCGTCCAGGCAGTCTGAACAGTAAGGCGGATTCTTTATCTCGCATTTCAAGTGAGGAGGTGTTACCCTATACACCCGATACAATTCTGCAACCCAAGCATATCATTATCTCACCCGATACAATTCTGCAACCCAAGCGTATCATTATCTCTGCACTGCCTCACCTCCTATAATCTGAGACATAAAACAATGGGTGACCACTCATCCTAATGATGTGGGTACCAGGGTGGTTTGCCCTATATTCAGAGTCGTCTTTTTCTTCCAACCTCCACGATCAGATACCAAGATCTAGAGTAGTCTCACGACACCAAGGTAGTGGGGCATCCAGGACAAAAGAAAACATTAGCAATGTTACAACGCTCCTATTGGTGGCCATGAATGAAACAAGACGCTGTTGAGTATGTTTCCTCATGTACCCAAGGAAAGAATCAGAGAGGAAAACCTGAGGACTTCCTGAAGCCCACGGCCATATCACATTGACCACGGTACAATGTCTCTATGGACTTTGTTTCAGACCTTCCCCAAGAGGGCCAACAAGACGCCACATGGGGTCAGGGTTGACTCTTTTTCAAAATGGCCTGTTTCATTCCATGTGCAGGTATCCCCTCGGCTACAAAACTAGCTGATCTGTACTTCCAACACATCTTTAGTCTTTTTGGGCTCCCTTCAGTCATTGGGCCTCATTACAATGAGTGCAGACCCGTAATGAATGGTGCCGGTAAGGGACCGGCACTGTTCATTATGGGCCGCACTATTACCAGGCCTGCAGCGGGTCCCGCTCTGGAACGCCTGGTAAAACCAGGCGTCCTTAGCGGGACCCGCTAGCAGACCAGGATGCTAACAACGGGCCCGTCATTAACGGGCCCGTTGTTAGCATCCTCCCCATTCCCATTTGAGCCCTATGGGGCTCAAATGGGAATGGGGATGTACCGGGTCCGGATTCCAGAAAAGGGGATTACCTGGCCCTCCAAGGTCAGAATGGCCTGATATTTCCCCATTGCTGGAACCCGGACCCGGTACCCGGTATGGGGGTAGCCATGCCGCAAAAAGCGGCATGGCTATCTCCATACTCGTAATGAGGCCCATTGTCTCCGACAGGAGCTCACAGCTTACCTCCCGAATCTGGAAATCCCTAACCTCTTTTGATGGGCATCGATGCAAGGTATTCATCGACCTATCACCCTTAGACAGATGGCCAAACTAAGCGTGTCAACCAGACGCTAGAGCATTTCATACAGGGTTTGTGTCTCACTCCGCAATGGGCTCATCACCATTGTATGTGATCTATGGTTACCACCCTCGTATATTACCTTTGGACATAGCTCCCATGACTGCTGTGCCGGCTGCAGAGGCATGTTATCCATATCACCTGGAGATAGATGCACAAACCAGAGACAATTTATTGATGGCTCAGGAATGTATGAACCATTTCGATAACAAACATCGACAGCCTTCACCCATGTACCAACAGAGTGAGTCTGTATAGTTGTCTACGTGGTACCTGATGTTGTCTGGTTCTTGCATGTTTGTACTGTACTTTGTCGGACCATACATACTTGAAAAAATGTAAATCCTGTAGCCTTCAAGCTGCGGCTACTCAAGTCCTGGCATGTCCACCAGGTATGTTATTCCTCACTCCTGAAGCCCTATATCCCCTAGACGCGTAAGCTGCCAGTTCCTCTGGTGATCCAAGTTGTTTCCTTAGATGAATATGAAGTGCACAATATCCTGGACTCTCAACTCACTACAAACGTTTGTTTTACCTCATTGATTGGAAGGGTTATGGACCTAGGGAACGGTTTCGGGAACCTGTTGAACATATCCATGCCCCTCATTTGGTTGCCCATTTCCATCGCCTCCATCCGGATCGCCCCCAGGGACAACGAGCATTGGTGAGGGGATATGTCAGATGCTGCCTCAATACCCTGGCTGGAACATCTCACATGTGTTGCCTACCGTGGCGATTCAGGGAATAGTTGTGGCACAGGGTACTAGATTACCCAAAATCCTGGGCACTAACATGGCAGCTGTGTCACATGACATGGTGCATGACAATGTCAATAACGGGACATAGAAACTGCACCATCGCCACAGGGATTTCATTTCTGCCATCCAACACCACAGCACTTCTCAAAATTCTCAAAACTGTTAGGTTCTTGAGTAGCGTTGTTCTTCTAGCAACTCTATTGTGGATAATCAGGCTCTTCGACTTTGGCTCTTGTTAATCTGAATTTGTCTTTTCTCAACGGATGTCTGTTTTGGTAACTGAACCCTTCTCCCCTTGGATCAGATCATCTTGTTGTTGCTGTACTTTGGACCCCATTCACTGGTTTGCATTTAGATTGCCCCTTCTCTGTTTTGGGGTTTTGGACTGTGATACCCGGAATTCCTTTTTGGTGACTTTTTCTTGGATTCCTGGAAAGCTTTTTTTGGATTCCTGCACCTGTGGGACCATTCCTGTATCCCGTACTCATGCTGTTTGGGTTAGGTCCTACCTACCGTGCTTACCTTTACAACAGTGTGGTTTCCCACATTTTTTCTGCTGCCACGTTCCTTTAGATCAAGGTTTCCCGAATCCTTCTACCTCCTGCCAGAGAGGACTGTTCATCCCACATCAGCTAAATGTTTATGTTGAAACATACACAGTATCTTGCACAGCACATATTGGCACTCATTACAACATTGCCGGTCTGGAAACAACGGTGGCGGTATGCTTACTGCCACCATTGTTTCCAGACCAGCAAAGTACAAGTCTGGTGGGTGGCCCGGTGGGCCCGTCCAGCAGTTTTGACTTGCCGGGCGGACTGGCACCCACCCACAGACTTTCTCGGAAGCACCAGCACCGCTATTAGCGGTCCCAGTGTTTCCATAGTCCCCATTCCCATATGGGAATGGGGAACAACAAATTACTGGCACCTAGCTCCCGGTCCGCCTGGTCTTGTAATGTCCCAGTGTTACCGGAAGCTAGGTGCCGGTAACTGTTTACGGGTCCGGCGGCTACCTGCCGGTTTTACTGGCACAGTTACTGCCAGACCCGTAGTGAGCCTCATTGCCTGTTTCCTTCGTAGCCTGGAAGTAGAAGCCTTGTGGCGTGTCTCCTCCTTTCCTTCCTTTTGTTCAATCCTCTGGCTAGTGCAGTCTGCTTTTATTTCTCTGATATGCCGGCATGTTGGGAAGCAGGCGTTCAGTTCACCTGAGACCCTAGCTCCTGACACCAGTGAGAATATGTTTTCTTTCAAGGAATGGCATTTTTTACTGGCATTGAGGGCAAAGGCACCAGGATTAAGTACTTACATGTGAATATGTAACCATGGGCATGGTTTCTTAGTATCATTACTGGCATTCATTATGAGAAAAGCAAACATGAGTGTGTTCTTATCTGGAAATTCTGGCATATATAGGTGCAGCCATCATGGACATGTATGGCCACAGTCAGCATTAAAATGTTTTTTAAACTGGCAAAATAACTACATATAGTGGGCAAAGGCATCATTAAATTGTATTGGTAAATGCTCCTGTGGATTGTTGGGGACTTGGCCTCTAACAGATTATTTCATTTGCTACCATACAATACTGACTGTAAACTGTGTGGCTTTATACCCAATTATTCACAGAAAGTGTGATTGTGATGTAAAATGCAAATGTTAACCCATTATTTAAACTATGTTCTCAAGCAGAGAACCCCCGGTCATGCCTTCATCAATTCTGGCTCCCTTGCCAAACCCAAACTCTCTCCCACATATTTATGGGAACTGTTTATGCCCCTCCAATTAAATAAACAACAACTAGCCACCAATGCCACTCAGTGTGAAATTCTATTCCATTTTATTTACCCACGGAAAGCAAGGTTTCAAAGTCCCATTTACAGAGGAAATTGCCCAATTAGCAAGCATGCTCATCTAATCATTTTTAAACTAAGATTTAGATTTTTTAATGAAAATATGTTCATGTGTATCAGGCCAATCTTTGACAACCTGTTCACTGCTGTCTCGGTGACGTCACCGCGAGAGTGGGTGAGGCGAGAGAAAGAGTGCCCACCGGTAGGGATTGCTAGCCTGGAGGGAGCAAGAACCTAAAGGTTCCGCCCCTTAGGGAGGGTAGCGAACTGAAAGGAGAAATGTATGATGCAGACGATGCAAGTGCTCTTACCTATGCTATTAATCCTCCTATGAATAAATAACAGCAGTTTGCACTTCAAATTTCTGGGAAAACTGATTTATCCTTCTTCTACCTCTTCTTGAAAAGACAACAGGGTGCGTGACTAATAGCAGAGTGCTGGAGAACCTGCCTCGGAGTCCGACACTTCTTTACGGGACCAAAGCCAATCCTTACTTAATATCCACTGTGTAATGTGCTAGGGCAACAACTGCTGGCCGGGCGCTACGCCTATGTTTTCTCTCAGAATCCCCTTCGGGGACTTCATGTAGCTCTACCTACATGGTTCTGAAATCAAAAGCTTTCCCTAAATGTTCTAGGACTTTATACCTTCCTAAAATATTTAGGGGAAATTGACTAACACATCTCCAGCAGTTTATGTTTACTCTTCTTAATTCAGTTTTTAAAATATTTTAAAATGTGTCTGCAATATGCCCCCCTTCACATTTGCCCCTTCCATTGCGTGTGGGGGGTTGGGTTCTGGGGAATTGAGGACAGGCCTTGCCCCTCAGGGCACAACCTGTCTTCAGCACTGCCTCCACCTAGCCTTCAACCTCCAACTTCTACATAGGTCAGATCGTTATGTTGTCAGATCGGCAGAGTCTGGGTAAGAGCGAGGCGGGGCAGGGAGCACAGGAGTCAATGATGGTCCAGGGAATGTGGGGAGCATGGATGTCGCTGACAGTCTGGGTGCATCAACATAACAGGCCTGTCTCCATGACCATGGGCCTCATTACGACCCTGGCGCTAAGTGAAAAACGATGGCGGTAAATGGTTACCGCCATCGTTTTCCGCCAGGTCCGATCATGACCCGTGACCGTTAACTACGATGCCATTAGCTGCATCGTAGTGAACGCTGCCGCTAACTGCGCTAAGGGTGCGCGCACGCGACCGGCCACACCGTACTTAGCGCCATGGCCGAAAGGTACGCAAATGCCGACCCAAGCGGACATGCACCTAACGCCATCACCCAGCCCGTTAAGTACCTTACCGCCATGGTGCTAATTACGCCATCGCGAACCAACCGTAAAGGGCCATGTAAAGTGAATGCAGCTGCCACAGGTGCACAGAAACAGCACAGGTGAAGGCAATACAGACTCAGGAAGTACAAAAAGAGCACACCCACCCCTTCCCAAACCCAGTCACACTCCACAATGATACCAATACGACTAGCAATGTTGGGGCTGGAGGACCTGATAGCAATGCATGTGCTACAACAGCAACAACAAGAACAGGCAGCACAGAGGAAACGCAGGAGGAGAAGGAGGGCAAGGCAGGCCCAGCAAGCCCCACCAGCACAGCCAGTGCCACCACGCAGGCAGCCCCCAATCCCACGCATCAGAGCCAATGCATTCAACCTCACTGCTGAGCAGATCCACACCCTGTACCGTTTGGACCGGGACACCATCACCGCCATCGTAGACATGATACACAACGACATCGTCAGCATGATAGAAACTCCAACCGCCATCCCCCCCTACTGAAGGTAGTGTCTGTACTCCACTTCCTGGCCACAGGCACGTACCAGCACACAGTGGGGCACTTGCATGGCATTTCACAACCATTATTCTCACGAACACTCATCCAAGTGCTCGATGCCCTCCTCAAGCACACAGACGACCACATCTCATTACCACGGACTGCCCAGGACATTGCAAACACCAAAGTGGGTTTCCATGCACTAGCCGGCATACCCGGTTGCATTGGTGCCATCGACTGCACCCATGTGGAATTGGTGGTTCCACGTGCCATGGAGGTACCGTACCGCAACCGGAAACAGTTCCACTCAATCAACGTGCAAATGGTCTGTGACTCCAACAAGATCATCACACATTGTTGTGCCCGATTCCCCGGATCAACCCATGATTCTATGGTCCTGAGGAACTCCACAATACCACGCTACATGGAGCGACATGCAGGCCCAAGATCCTGGCTACTCGGTGAGTCCAATGTCATAGAAGTGGGCAGGTGAATGACGTACCGATGCATACTCCACCTGGCTGAAAGGGGGGGGATGATGCATACTCCACCTGGCTGATAGGGGGGGGGAATGATGCATACTCCACCTGGCTGAAAGGGAGGGGGATGATGCATACTCCACCTGGCTGATGGGGGGGGAATGATGCATACTCCACCTGGCTGATAGGGGGGGGAATGATGCATACTCCACCTGGCTGAAAGGGGGGGGGATGATGTATACTCCACCTGGCTGAAAGGGGGGGGGAATGATGCATACTCCACCTGGCTGTGAGTAACACAGAGAACGGAGACAGAGGATGGGCACTCACAATGCACTCAAACCCTCTGCATGCATTGGGTGATGGCATGCAAAACAGGCCATGGGAGCCATGAGCATATACTGGTTGCATTGTGTGAATCAATTAGTGCATGTAGAAGTGAGCCAAAGTAACAGTTGGATGCAAGCCATGTTGGCACATCATGTTCTTGATCAGACGACATGACTGACACATACATTCTCGCCTACATACAGGTGATGCAGGCTATCCCCTGAAGAGGTGGCTCCTTACACCAGTCCGTAACCCGCAGAACCAGCACGAGGAGGACTTCAACCGTGCACATACACGTACTCGTGTGGTCATAGAGCAGACATTCCGCATATTGAAGGCACGGTTCCGAAGCCTCAGCAGGTCTGGTGGGGCACTCCTTACGTACGACGTAATCAGCCTAGCGACACACTCACGTGACACGCTAGTTTGGAAAGAGCCAGACGAGCCATAGACGCGAGGAAAGCCCGACGATTGCGAACTCCGTACGATAGAAACTCGAACTGCGAGTACGGGAGAGAATGGCAGGAACAAGATGGAATAAATCAATCAAAACATAAAGCCTCAAAGACAGACCCAGTCCCTGTTTAAGCTTCTTACAATCGGTACCGAACCCGACTAAATAGAGGACTTCATGCGAAGCTCCAACTGAACACTGAATAGTGGACTAATCTTGACCATTTCTTAAGGGTGGTGGATCGTGACCTTCCCTTCTGAAACTAACGACGAAGGGCCCTAGAAATTTGACTAAGAAAAATTAAATTGAAATTTGAAAGTCGAAAATATAAAGCTGTTTTTTATAGATTGATTTTATTACAAACAATTACTATCAAATTAGAGATAATTGCGTAGGCTATACCCATCCTTCTAGCAAGCCCCTGATGAATTCCCTTAACAATCATTGATAGTTGCACATTATATGGAAAGAAACATGTTGGGCAATAAATGTGTATGTTTTGAATGTAATTTTTATAAGATTTTGTGAGTGAGCGAATATGAGAACAAGTGAGTTGTGTGAAACCAGGTATGACCGTGTGTGAAACACTACACAACACAATACGCTTTTATAAACCTCTCCTAAATAAAACCACGAAGCGTCTTAGAAATAAGGATTGAAGGTGTTACCTACGACACAGTGATCTACTTTTTAGAGATCAATGGCCACTGTTTATGAATTAGGCAGTTAATGCACAATTGTGGTGTTCTTAATAATGTATGTACCCTTTTGTATTTTGGAATAAAAAATGTGTATACATATATAAACTAATTCGTATTAAATCAATTTTTTGTTAATACAGAATACAGCAGGAAACAGTAAAAAATAGGGACCACCTGGAGTGAGCAGCTACGAGTAGCACTAGCTGTGTTGTTATATAATAGTGAAGGGTTAACCCCTTGAATTTGAGGGTATGCTAGTGCTATATATCCCTTTATCTCTCTCTTTTGTTTGAATGGGGCACTCCTGTACCACCATGAGAAGGTGGCAAAGATCGTCATGGCATGTGTCATGCTACACAATATGTGCGTCAGACGGAATGTGCCCCTGCCCCCTGACGCAGAACTGCAACCACCTGACGATGAGGATGAGGAGGGTGCAGATGGGACGGCACCCCATGGAGGAGGCGACGCACAGGAGGGGCGTGCAATGCGCCTAAGTATCATCGACCACTGCTTCTAGCAGACACGGCTGGTGTGAATCACATGGAGACTGCACTTGGGGCACTGTGTGTCTCTGGGACATGCACACTGTGGACTGTACACCAATAAAGCACACATACGCAATGAAAATGTCCACACATTTCATTTTGGGAAAGAAAAAAGTGTATTTAAACTATGAAACGTCGTGACACACCCCCTCCCCCTGCACACCCACTCCCCTTTCCCCCCTGCACACCCCAACACACCCCCTCCCCCCTCCCCCCTGCACACCCCAACACACCCCCTCCCCCTCCCCCCTGCACACCCCAACACACCCCATGTAGGTGTCAACAGATGCCTGTGACAGTGGGCACAGGCTGTTACAAGCCCCCTCTCCCGGCCCCCGGGGCACCCCTGGCTGTGGAGCGCAGGTTACGTCCAGAACGTCGGACGGGGCTGCTCTGTGCAGAACTGGCAGTGGAGGATGTCCCTGCCTGCCCCCGTGCATGCCCGTCCTGTAGGGTGTGGGTGAGCTCAGTGAGCGCACGACGCAAGCCGGCAAGTTCAGCACAGATGTCCCTGGACATGGCCTGCATGGCATCCCTCAGGGTGGCAGTGCTCTGCGCAACTTCGGCCCTTAGGGTCTCCCTGGCCTTTTCAATGGTTGCCCTAGCCCCCACACATTCCGCGGCATGCTCAGCCAGCACCGTGGACAGTTGTTGCTGCCGTTCTGTGATGTCCTCGAGGGACTGCTGCCCCTGCTGGCCCATGGCCAGTGCTGGTGGTGTGATGGAGGGGCTGCTCCCCTCCTGTGGACTGAGGACTCGGCATGGGGTAAAAGGCCACTCCTCTACCTCTGTGTGCCCCTGTGTGTGATCCTCATGGGGGCTGGCGTCTGACAAACAGGGGGAATGTAGTATGTCAGTGGGGCTTCGGACTTCGTGCTCCTCAATGTCTGAGTCTGAACATGCAGCTATTGCAGCTGTCTCACTCATGTTGCTGCTGGCCGCTGACCCGGTGCCTTCTGTGGCAGGCAATTTTGGTAGAGGTGGAGCAGCTGCTGCTGGCCTGCTGACTACAGGGGTGCTTGCCGGTGGGACGTCCGGTATGCTTGCAGTGGGTCCTGCTTGTTGTGGGGTCTGCCTCACTGCAGCTGAGGTCGAGGGTGCGGGGACGGTATAATTGGCCTTCTTGGCTCTCTTCGTCACAGGGGTGTCCTGGTCCTCGGGGTGTGAATCTGTGCCTGTGGTGGAGCAAAGGAGGGAGGGCGTTATTGATGGGTCTGCGGACTTTGGAATGACAATGATAGACATTATTCTGGTCAGTAGATGAGGCAGATTTCAGGCAGGGCCATGCAGCTTGTCTCCTTTTAGTGTGGAATGTGGATGCAGGTATGCGGGTGCCAGCAGTGTATACAGGGTGGTGCTCGCATGTGGCTATGGGCAGTGTGGAAATGTGTTGCATTTACACTCTAGGGCAACCTTGTGCTACACGTGAATGGACTGCAGTGACTATGGCATGTCTTGTTTGAGGCACCTACCTTCATCGCCTGATGTCGGAGCTCCCCTTTCCATCCATCCGACGCCTTCAATGGCTTCCATGCCAATCGTGGTTGCACAAATCTCCTCCCACGGTTGGAGTTTTAGTGGGGATTCCGACCCTCCACCGGTACCCATTGCAAGGTTGCGGTTCGCAGAGATGACCGCTCTGACCCGTATGCGGAGGTCGTCCCAGCGCTTCCTGCACTGCTGTGGGGGGCGGGGTACGGTCCCCACCGCGCTGACGCGCTCGGCCACCAGGGCCCAGATGGCCTTCTTTTTCCCTATCGCTGTCCTGGTCATTTCAGGGGAGAAAACGACAGCTGCGTTGTCTTGCAGGGTCTCCGCAAGCATGCAGAGTTCCTCCCGGCTGAATCCTTCCTGGCGCTGGCGGTCACATGCCTTCTTAACAGCTTTAGGCATTTTTGGGTAGTTGGATGGGTGGGTGATTGGTTGTGACAGGTGTCAGGTTTGGATCTGGTGTTGTTCGGTAGGATGGCAATGGATTGTGTTTTTAAAGATGGCCGACGTGCTGTTTCTCGTTCCGGCGCGATGACGCTATTTCCGGTCCTGCTGTTTACGCCCACCGCAAATTACGGTGGCCGGTAATTACGGTGGCCGCTACTTACGGTGGCGGAAGTGCACTTTGCTCGCTTTACGATGCCGGTAGGGGCCTTTTCCGCCATGGCGTTAATTGCATTACCGCCATGGCGTAATGCTCGTGCGCGATGGGTCGTAATGTGGCGCTCTTTACGCCATCGGCCCACGGCGTAAACGCTCATTACGCCATGGCGGTAATGACGGAAGATTACCGCGTGGGTCGTAATGAGGCCCCATGTGTTAACATTCTTCCAGGCTTCATCAGGAACCATGTTCTTAAATTCCCATGTTTCTTAGGCTGGAACATTCCCCTTCCATTGCATGAGATACTCAAGCTTGCTTTTCTGAGTCTTTTAGTAAAATATTTGTCTTACCTATTCTGTATCCCAAGTTACCTCTGCCGGCATTGGTACTGCTTGTATCAGCTTGGGATTAGCCGAGTTCTGCAGGAGGGTATGAAAGACCAGTTGTTTCTTCCGAGTTAGTGGAAGGGAACATCAAAAAGCTACTAGTTTTAATTTTTACTGTTGAGAGCTTCACTACTTTTTACAAAAACATGTAAATCGTACGGAAATTATATTTTCCTGTGAAAGACTTCCCCTTCTCCTACTAATTTGTTTGGTAACTATACTATTCATTGTTTTACATTTAAATTATATTAAAATGTTATGGATGGTTTGACAACGAAAACCTTTCCTGCACTTTCTGGACTTTCTTGGAGGAAAATCTTACATCTAAAATCAAATCTGTTTTGTTGAAAGAGAACAAAAATTAAAAGTAATCAAGCAGGACCACCTTCCTTTGCCCATCCCATGCACTTTGTAGGCCCTGGCCACCCTGCCACTTGCTTGTTTGCCACTTTTTGGTGACTATAAATGTTGTGACAGTGGGTAAATTATGGACGTAAGGTTGCTGCTCCTTTTTTAATTTCTACTATGTTGTCCTTATTTATTTTTGACAGGGGACTGCCATACATCCAGTATATTTTATAAGCTAGGACAAGTTTAAGCTTGATAAGGTGATAAGATCTGATAGAAATGTGGGATGGCAATTTAACAGGATCTCATCACATTCCTTACCACTTTTTTCACTGCGCTGCCCTCTCTGTTTTGGACCCTGAGTTTTGGCCCGGGAGCCTTGGTCCCCTCCCACGTCCGGTCTCTTCGGTGAAAGACCTGGGTGTTAAAATTTCGGCCTTTTTGTCCATGGCCGACCAAGTCTCTCTTGTCTGCCAGAATGCACACTTTAAACTTTGGACTCTTCGGAAAGTTCTTCCCTGCATCCCCCAAAAATGTCATGCACCGGTAGTCTCTTCCCTGGTCATTAGCAATATTGATTATTGTAATGCTCTATATCTTGCTCTTCCACGGCATCTGCTGCAACATCTTCAGTTACTGTTGAATGCGGCAGCCAGGGCTGTTCTTCATCCTCCTTTCGGTGCCCGTATGACTCAGTTTTTGCACCAACTCCATTGGCTCCCTGTGAAGCAGCGTATTAAATTCAAATCACTGTGTTTGGTGCACAAAGCTTTCTACATATCAGGAGCAGAATTTCTGTATCTACAAACCTGCCAGGCCACTCCGCTCGCAAGTGCCGAAGACCATCCAGCCCCCTGAGGGCCAGGCCCGCCCTGCTGGGCGGCCACACCTTTTCAGTGGCAGCAGCGATGGCCTGGAACCATCTCCCTTTTTTCCTTCGGAACATCGAGTCCCACCTGCCGTTTCGCTGAGCTTTGAAGGCTTTCTTTTTCTAGTCCTCTGCTGTTCTGGCTGACCTCTCCTCTTTAGCTCTAGTGCCAAGATGCCTTTGGGCTTACACTGCGCTTTATAAATGTGATTAAGATAAAACAAGATAAGAATAACCTAAAACAAGCTTCTGATTATTTACTCCACAAGGGAATCAATGAATAATCATGAAGGATTAAGCGGAAATGTATAAAAGGCCTCAAAAGGTAAATGTAATTCTCATCAGCTTCAAATGATCACAACTTCCCTCAAAAACTCAATGTTCTACACCTAGTCCCCAAAACTCTCTGGTTACGATGGGAGCTCACATGGGGGCATTGGAGTAATATTTGGGAGGATTATTACTTACAAAATAAACATTGGTATATGATTGAATGCATTTCTAAATCTCTCATAACATTGTGCACTTCCTATAATATTTATTTCACCAATCACAGTAGGAACTGACTGACTTTAAGGTACACAGATGTCAGGTTGTATCGCATTTCTGTTAGCACTTTAGCATATGTACCTTGGAACCACCAAATACCTTCAGTTATTCTCTAGCAGATCACTACACAGCTTCTGGATTAACCCTATCATTTTCCAGAACCGTGTTACACCACCCACCTTCAGGAGAACTCTCATCCCCAATGGTAAAGGCTCTTGTGTAACCAGGCTTCTGACCTTCTGTTGGTCATATTCAGCTGGGGGTGTGGTCAAGCTCTTTTTGCACTTTCTCTTCCATTGGCATCAATGGAATCCTTAACTATTTGCTATGGCCTGACCCCTGTCCAGACTTTTGGAGGTAAGTAAAGTCTTTAGGCCATGCACAGGCACATGCATATATACCAGTGTCAGTGGTATTTCTCCTCTTTGCCTATGCAGGTGGGGGCACTCAACAGGGCTCAAATGGCCTTGTTAAGATGGGCACTAATCCTGTCTCTCCTGGTATGCAGCCAGTATGGGGTGCAGAGATATGCAGGCAAGTGCCAGGACGCCGACTCGCTGAGTCTTAATCACACACTAGCTTTTGACTTTGATGGGCGCTTCAGAGTCACCAGTGCTATTAGTGGACCACTAAGCTCAGGCAGTACAACAACAGGACAGTCACCAGCCAGGAAAAACACCAAGAAAAAGGCTGGTGTCTGTTCTGTGTGTCTACCTATACAAGAATCTTGCGCTGCAGTGTTTGACAGTCAAGTTCATCAGTTCAGTAATGATTTTGTCTGTATTTGATGATCAATTTATCATAGGAAGAAACATGTCTTCTCTATTTTCTGTGGGCAGATGGTTAACCATTTTCACTTGCCACCTATGTAATCAGAGAACAATGTTACCGTCAATGTTATCATCTTCACATCCTGCTGTATCATCTACAAGGCTGTCAACCTGAAGTCCCCAAACTACCTCACTGAAAATCACAGCATCTCCAGAGGCCTCCAATCCACCAGATGTAAGGACATGTGCAGTCCTGAACTCTGCCTGTACAGGAATGAAAGAACTATAAGACATGCCTTCTCTGTCTATGTCCCAAGACTCTGGAACCTCCTCCCCATCAACATCAGAGTCGCCCCCTCGCTTCTTCAATTCAAGTAGGAGCTCAAGACCCTTCTCTTCAAGGAATGGCTCCTCCCTAACATCTATGCCCCGCACCCTCCACTCCCCACCCTACCTGAGACTGGCTGCTCTGATCCCCACTGTTTCCTCCGTCTTGTTGCTTGTAGATCCCTTGCTAACAAATTGCCCACCATTCCCCTCCCCTGTTAGCTTTCCACTCCCTTGTTGCCCTGCTTCCCTCATCTTGTTCTTCCCTCTATAATTATAAAGCGCTCTGTTGCTTCTCGAAGCTAGGTCCATGCTCAATTAATACCCTGATAATAATAATAATAAATTATCCTGATGCGGTTATAGAAGCACTTAAACATTTGTTGTCTCATTTCAAGACACAACCAGTCTGCTATTTTATGTTTATGTTGTTTGCTACTCCTAAACTGCATGTCTGCCATGGGCAGTGCATCCATTGTTCCCAATGAGACAGTGGGAGTTGCAGCTTCAAACTCACATATGCTGACACTCTGGGGAGCAGTCAAGGGTGGTGGCAACAGTGGGCCACAAGCTGCCTACTCTGGTGTGGCACACGCATTCTAGAAAATATGGGGGACCTGGCAGTTATTTTTTCTGTTACAAATACATTTCTGTTGTTAGCCATCTAATCTTTCAAGACGAATGGAATCACAAAGTGAACGCCCTTTCATTTTCAAACTACTTAGTTTAGTTCCAAAATGCTTGTGCGACATGCAAAGAGTGTACTTTTTGGTAGCACTTCAAAACATTTGTCAAAACATACGCAGGAGCAAGCTGTATGAACTTGTCAAACAATAACAATGAGCAGGTGTCATTATCACACTGTTCCTTTTGTTCTGTGTCTTGAAAGTACAGTAGTAAAACTTGGAGACTTTTTGGGGATGATATTCATTTGAGTTCTGGAAGGGGGCAATTGGTTGAATTGTGTCTTTTAGCTATAGTAAAAGTATACAATGACATAAAATAATTCAAAGATTGACCTGGTCCACATGAGCATGCCAAGGAAAATGCCTGCATTAAATAAGTAGATCTGTTTAATTTTCACAGCTCCCTGCCCTAGGCCTACATGTATTATTTGCAGGACCACCCTGTTAGGAAATTCTGGCTGTGTCACAGGATGGTGGTAGCGGGCCTTGTCCGATGGGAGCAACCATGGGAAGTTATCATGAAGTGCTATATACCATATGGTTATTGTTATTCTCCTTCTATTTGTTTTTCATTGATGCCTGTTTTTGTGTAAATTAAGCTGTAATAAATATCTGTCAGCTTTCTGAGCTTTGGTATCATTTCAAGACCTATATGGGAGCCTGGGAGACAATGCCTTCCAAACCTAAAAGGAAAGGTCCCACAGGATGGATTTTAACGACTCTGTGTAACAGTTCCCAAAGGCGGGACACACCACCTTGGGACTTGATGAGTGGAGTTCAGGAGCTGTACAAGGAAAGAAAGGAACAAAAGGTCATGAATGGAGGATATAGACAGTGGATGATGTACAGTTCTGGAAAAGTAGGGTCTTACCTCTAAAATACAGGCCTTGAAGCTGTTCTTCCTATCCGCTGGGTGAGTCGAGGTAAGAGGAAGAAGCAGGGAGTAACTAGTGTGGACAGAACTAGCCAGGCCAAATGTTCTGACTGAATACTTACAATCACAATGGTAAGGACTAACCTGAAGAAAAAGGATTCCCCATGGGTGAAGCAATGTGTGGCTCATGGAGGAAATCCTAACAGCATTCCCTTCCTAGCACGCTCCTTCTCCCTTAACAGACGATCCTAGCCACAAGGCCAGGTGTCAAAGGGAATCTTATGTGAAAATCAGCAATGAGTTGAGGAGCCATGACATGTTTGACGGGAACCCAGGAATGGTCTTCCACCCAATAACCTTTCCAATGAATCAGATATTGCAGAATTCCTCTGTGGTACTGAAGGCACGCCCCTGCATGCTCACACCATAAAGCATACAGCCCACTAGGGAATAAGGCCCAAGACAAGCTTGCAAGGATGACAAGTATTTATTTCTAGAAAATAGAAATGCATCAACAAAGAACTCTGCTGCGGCCGAACGTTCTGAGCTCCGTAGGCACGTGCGGTACATTATAAGCACAAACAACGTCACTAATGACATAATCATATATAGTACAAATCTACAATACGGATTGGAGAAGCCCTATACATGTATGACTTGCTCTACATGGGATGCCAGGCCATTGGTCCGTCTTCATTTGTCCGTCTCCGTCCAAGTGGGCACTGCTGGGCTCGTCATCCGAGGTGAGCTGACCTAACAATGAATTAGCTACTCTGACAAACAATGTTATTCTATCGTTATAACAATGCACCTGGCAGATACAGGGATGGACTCGAGGGGTGAGGGGGGGAGTAGTTGAGATCACACTAACTCACATGCTTCACTTGCTCCGAGACAGATCAGCAACTCCCATGGTCCTCCATCTTAGTTTTACGCTATAATTCTGATGTTACCATGCACCTCGCTACACAAATCACGTAACCCATTTATGAAGCGCGATAGCCTTGCCTTCTGATCTTAGTGATCGATTGAGGGGTGTAAATGTTTTATGGTCGGTGGTCTGGGTTTGGATGGTGCTGTGGCACGCGGGGTTCATGGGATGACAGCATGGCAAAGCTGTATTTCTCATGTGGGGATCAATGGGGGCAGGAGAACCTTGCTATCTGTTTTGTGGGATGGTACTGCCAAGAGGCGCTCTGCTCCCTTCTCATGACTTTGCAGGGTGCATTCTTCCCAGGGCATGATGGCCTGTAACTTTCAAACAATGAAGGATGTTGTGGATTTCTGAAACCTGGCCAGGGTGGGGGTGGTGTTCGCGCTCATGCAAGGGGCCTAATACTAACACACAAAATGCTGTTCACTGCACTTGGGCCTACATTCTAAGATGGCTGCCACTTGTCAAGATGGCGTTCACACCTGCATCTACCATACAGCATGCTATGCATGCACTAAGATGATCGCGCACCCTCCTCTATGTGCACTCCCCTCCCCCCTGCTCCCTGGATGTGCTCTCTTAGCAATTATTTCTCATTCAGTATTGCGTAGGGGGGTAAGAAGACCTTCTCTATTTCCCAACAGCACCTCAAATCAACAATGAGTTGATCTTCATGCTCTTCCTAGAGGCCCACTGCCAGGGATATCAAGGGCCACAGGTCTGGGATAAGTCACTAATATTTGAACAGGTTCTAATAGGGATACATGAAACACTGGATGGATCTTATGATGCACCATTAGTTTAAGCTCCCGGGCAACATGTTGGATTTCAAGAGTAATCAGGAAAGGTCCTATATAACAAGGTTTCAATTTCTTCCTGCCAGAAGGAATCTTGTAATGGGCTGTGGATAACCAAACTGAATTCCTGACCCACGCATATGGGTGCTGATCTTCTTTTTAGATTATCGAAATGACACGCTTGGTCTTGAGCTTTTTAGAGTTGTCTTTTAGCTGCACTAAGACAATTTTTTTATGAGGGCCACAAAGTCCTTTATCCAGGTACTGTGCTTCCTGACATTGTATAGACCAGAATGGAACAAGGATGTAGTCACTGTGACAGATGAAATGGGGTGTCTTTAATGGACGAATGGCTGAAGTCGTTATAAGTGAAGTCTGTGAGAGGCAGTAACTGGGTCCTTCTTTTTCAGTGAGATAACACCAAAAATATTGGCTTATTTTCTGGTTCACTATCTCGCTTTAACCAGTGCTCTGACGGTGATATGCTAAATTAAAGTTCTGTTGTTCTCCCAATTCTTTGATTAGTTCTTTTCAGAAAACAGACACAAATTGTGTCCAACTATCTATGATGATACTCTTCTGAATCCCATGGAGGCAAATGATCTTTTGTAAGAAAGAGTGAACTGACACAGGGGCAGAAGGAGCCTCTTTTAATGTAGTAGCATTAGCCATTTTGGTGAATGAATCAACGACAGTTAGAATAACCCTATATCCTTATTCACAACTTTCTCATCTGCTGGGTATAGCCTTTTCTTAAGATATCTTCATAAAATAAAATGGAGGAAACACAGCAGAAATAACCTTTTTTGAGGTTATGCCCTGATTTTCTTTGTCCACACCTTTGTACGCACAAGAGAGGCATCCGCTTTGGTGTTCTGCGTCCCAGGTTGAAATTTGACTATGAAATTGAACCTGGAAAAGAAGTGGATCCAGCTGTTTTGTCTTTGGTTCGTGGCTTGAGCCGTTTTACGAATGCCCAAATTTCAGTGATCCGTATAAACAGTGATGGTGTGTCGCGCCCCTTCTAATAGATGTCTCCAATTCAGAAAAGCATCCTTAATAGCTAAAAGTTCCTTTTAAAAAAACTTGTAATTTCTCTCAGTAGGTGTGATGGAATTGTAGGATATCAGATAAGAGTCTTTGGAATCTGCCTCCTTTTGGAGCAGAAGCGACTCTGGTGCATAGTTGGAAGCATCTGTCTCTACGGCGTATGGCAACTCTAGATCTGGTAGCTGGAGAGTGGTGGCAGAGATAAGCAAGGTCTTTAAGGTGCAGAATAGCAGGGGCCCATTCAACTATAACAATTTCTTAAGAAGCTGGGCTAAAGGCAACAAGATGCTAGAATAGTCAGGAATAAACTGTCTATAGGAATTTAAAAAAATTAGAAAGCATTGCAATTTCTTGAAGGATCAGGGAATCTGCCATTCTGTGATGCCAGAAATCTTTCTAGGATATATTTCAATTCATCTCAGGAGTTAATACATACCCCAGGTAGAAGATATGCTTCTTGTGGAACTCAAATTTGGAAGCTTTAGCAAAGAGTCAGTCTTATTAAGCCTTCTTGACCATGAAGGACATGAGTACCATAAGAGGGGGAGAAGATTAGTATATCTTCTTAGTAGATGAGAATATAGATATCCAATAGATTGCTGAAAATATAGTTCAGAAAATAGTGGAGAAAACAGGGCATTACATAAGCCGAACGGCATTACTAAGTACTGAAAAAGTCCAAATCTTACTCAAAAAATCTGAAACTCATTCGGAAAGCTGTTTTCTATTCTTCTCCTACAGCCATTTTAATTAGATTGTAGGGCCCTTGAAAATCGAGCTTGGTATACATCTGACTTTCCCATTGCCTAACCTAGAAGAACTTGTATAAGAGCCAAAGTGTACCGATTCTTGATAGTGATACCACTGACTTGTCTATAGTCTACACTTTGTCGTCCTTCTTGGAAATGAAACAAATGGATGCTCCTGCAGCTGAAGTGGAATGACGTATGAAATGCTTCTCGAGACTGTCATCGATGTATTGTTTAAGGATTACATTTTCATTTTCGGAGAGAGCATGAGATCTCCCATGGGGAATTTTGGATAGTGGAAGCAATTCAATCCGACAATCACAATCCTAATAAGGGGGAGGTTTGTAGGCCTTCTTAAGAGCAAACACATCTGAATAATCTAGATACTCTTGCGGAAGCTATACTTGAGTAACTAAAGCCCTTTGAGGGATTGACAATGGGGCTTCCTGAGGTGTCACAGCCAGACAGGAAGGGTTTAAGACTTGGGAATAGAAGGACATTGCGCAGCTTGAAAGGTGAGATTTTGATTTCTATAGTCAATAAAGGGGTTATGATGTTTTAGCCATGCATACCTAATAACACTTAGAAATGTGTAACTGCAATGGCTTTCAATGCTACATATTCCTGATGGTACTGAGCATAGATCATGAGCAAGGATTCAGTCTGCAGGGAAATGAGTACAGATGTAGGTGGAGACCCGCCTACCGATTCTGGGTTTGTTCACTAATGGAATGATTTTCCCATGGGCGTAAGAGATGTGCATACAACTTCCACTGGCTCTGCTGTCTATCAGGGCTAGGACACCCTCCCATTTCTGTTGTCCCAAAACAAAATCCACCAAAATAGTAGGAGGATTGACTGTGCTTATTTGAACATATGATTCCATTTTACTGAGCCTGTGACGTTGCTTGTGACTTGCGTTTGTTGACTCTTTGAGTAGGCAGTATTGTTCCATTGAAAACATTTAGAAATTGCTTGTTCGCCAGTGTGGAGTGTTTGCGTATTAGGACTACACATCCCAAAAGGCTTTGCAACCTATTTACTATCTTTGGGGTCGCGCACCCAGGTGCGTTCTGTGCACTGGATGTTTGCTATTGCTAAGGTTTCTTTCTTTCTATTTTCCCTACTGTGGAGTCCCGCTCACGGACGGCTAAAAATATGACTTCTGAACACTGGTTGTCAAGATAATAATAAGTGCTGGAGGGTCAGCCCTGGAGAAGGGGTGGATCCTTCATGTAAATCATCCTCAAATCCAAGATATCTGACAGTGTGTTACAATGCTATATGGGCCTGGCCTACCCTAATGTTTCTCATAGCGAGGAAGACGAGGGATTTCAACTTTACTCACAAAGGCAGGACATCCTGTTATGACCAACAAAGGTATGTCTGCATACTCAGAGAGCAGCATTACTCTGAATACTAATTTAAAACCTGGTAATTTCTTACCTGTACAGGACCTAGATCTGAAACCTCCTAGTGATGACACTCTTGCAAGTATGAATGTAAATACACCAGATCTGGGCGATTTACATAAGACAATGCCCAGTTTGTCTGTGTCGCACCTTGAAGGCAGGGAAGAAGGGGCATGCAGAGATGGGAACTTACCAGCTGTGCCGCTGAACTGTGGGGTTAACTGCATTAAATGCAGGCTACTTAGTACATGCTCATTGGTAAAACATGCTACTGAAGTGGCAGATTACATCATGCTCAATCATATTGATATTTGTGCCATCTCAGAGAAATGGCTGCACAGTGCAGCAGGTCTATCACTTTCTCTGGGAGTTCCAGTAAGTTATTTCATCTTCCGGGCAGATAGGCTTGGCACAAGAGTGTTGGAATTGCCTTATCTCCAAATGCTCCTTAAATGTGCATGAGGTCAAGATCCAAGGACCAAGGACCATCTAATTGTGAGATAATTTATATTAAAGTACTAACGAACCCTAACACCACAGAAAATGTAATACATTTGTACAGACCCCCTGTGACAATGCCTCATTTTCCAGACCAGTTTACCACCATGCTGCTTCCCTGGCTTAAACCGTCCTCCAAATTCATAGTTCTGGGCAACTTCAATCTTTGGTTATTAGATATTTCTGAACAATCTGCCTTGCTGGTGGACTCATCCCTTAAGGATATCGGATTTACTCGTCATGTACATGAGTCTACACACACAAAAAGTAACATTCTACATTGACTTGCGACTATCAACACCCAGATTATGGATGGATTCCCACCATCCCTGTCACAAGTAAGAGGTTTTTCCAAAACAACCTGTATATAGTAAGGAAGAGAGAAAAAGAGAGAAACAAACAATTTGATGAATGGCATGCTATCAAACTCATTCCTTTGCAGCCTGAAGCTACAGTAGGGGTAAGGCAAACCCCTGGATGTCCCTGGGTGGGGCGAGGATCAATGAAGGGCAATTGCTCCTCTTATTGTGCTCTGCCCCCTCCAGTGAAGGACACTGTTCAAGCAGTCTAAACATGCTCCTAAAACCAACCCGCAATCAGGTTTTCCAGACTCTTTCCTTGCCTAGTATTTCCTGTCTTCTGGCCTGAAGCAGGAATGTCATTGGGGTGGGGGCTTTCCATAAACTGACAACACTGTTTGCAAACACGTTTCTTGAGCTTGACTTTGTATTTGTATTTGTTTGAAGAACAGAGATATCATTTTCAATCAGAAGTCACTTACAAAAACACATTTACCGGTGCCAGAGGCATTCTGTGCAAAAGGTGTCCTGTACAGTAGCATAGAGATGAGGGCCAGGCTGATTCATGAGGGTATGAAAAAGTGGGACATAGTGCTGCAACAAAACAAACAGCAGGTGACTTACACAACCAGCAATGTGTGGCACGCGTTGCAAGCTAAGGATGGGTACTCGACAAATCAGCAAAAATACATCATCTTCTGGCACTGGAATGAGGATGAATGAATGGAATGCAGTGTTTGGTCAGGTATGGGGGAAGAGGCGGGGAGCTCTCTCTTTGGCCAGTAAGTGAAGTTTAAACTGAGCTTTGAAGAGATCCACAGTTGGTCTGGCTTTGTTTGTGGTGGGCAGCGGGTTCCAATGGTGTGAGGCAAGTAGGGAGAAACACAAAAACTGAAAGGAAACACAGGAGGCTGGGACAGTGAGCTTGAGTGCAGAGGAGGCGCACAGGAAACAAGATGGTGACTAGACAGAGATACAGACAGCCAAATACTGAGGAGCAAGGTGTGAAGGCATTGTGAAGTAGACACAGACAACTGAATTCATATTTTGGGTTATAACTCTTTATTCAACAAAAAGCAGGTTGGAAAAAGGCCTAGCCTGCCCTATACTAAGGTGGGATTTCCCTACCTAAATAAACTAAGGATAGTCCACATCAGAAAGTCCAAAATAAAGGTCTGTCTTTGTCCAAAACCTAAGCTTGCCCTCACAGCTATTTGTATACAATGTTTGGGGATGTCAGTGTCAAAACAAGAAGTGTTCAAGATATGAGTTCAGAGCTTCTTCCAGCTCATAGTTTTCAATGCAAAGGTGTTCCCATCCCCACACTTTCAAGTTTTTCAGCTTTTTCAAAACACAGTTCTTTGTGATACTTTCAAGCTCCTGTGGTTTGGTTGCCTTTCACCAATTTCACAAAGTACAGTTCCGTAATTTCAGTTCGCCGCCAAATGTCCTTTATATTCAATTAGAAGCTTTGTTGTGGGTATTTCAAGTGGTTTTCACATTAGTAGGTGTCCTCGGTTTAGAAGCAGTTGTCGGATCACACGGTCCACCCATTACAGGTCACACAACCGACACACCTTTCTTGCCGCTTCTTACTTGTGCACACGTCACCTTTTCAGGTCTACAGTGATACTTGGTTTATTCCCATTTCACATCCTCATTATGCTTTAGCATTGCTTTTTTGCCACTATTCACTTGTTGCTCTTTCATGTCTTTGTATGGGTCTTGCCAATGCTTTTTTTCTCAATTTCCACAGTTCCTTTATAGCGCAGGAGTTCACAAAACTGCTTTCACTCAGATCATTTTTAACAGTACTTGCTTTCATTCAAATCGTTTTTTAAAAATAAAATGCTTATTTTCTTGCTTTCATTCTCTTACTTTTGGCAAGGCTTACTACCTCCGCTTGGCACTTGATAAAGCTTGCTTAAACTCACATTTTCATGTAATTCACCCTGGGGTTTCGCTCCGCTCCAGGTTAGCCTTTCTTTCATCTCTTTCATAGTTCGGTATTCACAAAACCTTTCACTCGGTTTTCTTAGCAGATTCATGTCATCGTGATTATCAAAAGTATTCAGCAATTTGACTGAGTTCAAACTTGACCATCATTTATATTGCTCAAATAGTCTCTTGCTCACTCACGAGTGACCCAACCTGCAGCAACCACGCGGTCTACACCTCAGTGTCCCGGAGTCACTCAGGCTTCTCTGCCTCACCAGCTATGCTGTCTCCAGGTGCTCTTCTCCGCAGCAGCAAGCTTGCTGTGGCTGTTGCTTCTCCCGGCTCGGCGTGCCTCTCCTCCAGGGTCTCTGGTGCCTCTGCTGTACAGAGAGCGGGTCTCTCTGACTACAGGAGGCATGCAGACCTGCTCTGCTACCATACACCTCTCAAATGGTCCCACTACGATCAGCTTCCGCTGCAATGACTTTTGAGCTTGTCAGCGCTTCAAGTACACGTCTCTCTGGCTTCACCTTCAGCTACTCCAGCTAGCGTTCCACTTATGATTCTCTTAGCCTCACCTGAGCAGGCCATTTATACCATACCCTTGGCTTCAGGTGTAGGCAATGCTCATTCATCACATAATGATCTTGGTACTCGGCATCCCTCTTCCTCGTCCCAGTACCAGAGTGGTGTTTATTAGGGAAAGATTTTTGGGGAACCCAGGGAAGGGATTGACAACAGCCTATAAAGGCGTGGGAAATGGTGGACTCATTGTCAAAAGGAAATGGGGGATGCCGTGTCTCATGCAAGGGTGCCTCATGCCCACTGCCCAAGTCTCTTCCACCCAGGTGATCATCCCTCACATATCCACCCCCAGGGGCAGGATGCAATAGTGACGGCCTTTCCCTGGCCACCTTGGAGGAGTATATATTGGGGAAAGAAGTAAAGACACCGTCAAATTCCTCACGAAAGCCATTGATAGTTTTGTAGACTAGGAGAAGGAACTTGACAAGGGAGAGATTGTGCATAGTGGGGGAGGATCTGAATAGGTTGTAGAAAGTGCAGATAGTGAAGTAGAGGACGTTTTCTAGAGAGGGGAACAAGTAGAAAGGAAGGCCATAGAGTAGAGATGAGCAGTAGTCAAGTTTGCTGAGCACGCAGCAACAGAGGTGGTGGTAGTGGTGTATTGTTGCACTTGGTGGTCTGTTACACTCACCTGGTCTCTGCGGAGGCGTTGGGGCATGGTTGCAGCCCTCCCTGAACTTGAATCACCCCTTTCAGGCCTCTCCCTCAGTAGAAAAGCTGTGAGCGGTGGTACGTGGTGCTACTGCTCCTGCGTGGAGATAAGAGTGTGTGAGTGCGCCAATCTGTGATTGTTGTACCTCTCGCGCCCTTCACGCCAAAGTACGCTTTCTGTGAGCATACGCCGGCCCATAAAGCTCATCTGTGAATTATGGAAGATAAGCTCTCCGTCCTGCTACTTGCCGCGAATGGGATCTAGTTCCTTCACTGATCCCTGATAAGGATTAGTCCAGTCCAGCTGTGACTATGCTTTTCCGTATGATTGGTAAGTCTTTCTTGAGCTCTTGTGATGCTGTTCGTTCTGTTTAATGTCTTTATATGTTGCTCCTATTTATGCCTGCAATAATGTCTCTCTTCTGTTTTCTTCCCTTAGATGGAAATGCTGCCTCAATGCAGCTGTGAGACGCGCGACGCGGCCGGATGGAAGATGGATGCTACCGCAATGGTCGACAGCAGGTAAGTGATGGTTTAAGGAAAGCGGGAAGAATGGCGAAACGCAACAGTAAACTGACAGTTTTTTCAATGTCTAATCTTGTCCTCTGTTTTTCCTTGCAGGCGCTGCTGTCGACAATGGAGCGTGTCGTGCTGTGGTGCCAAGATGAAGATTTCCATGTTCCGGAAAATGTAAAGATGAATACTTGATTTGCCAACGAGATGTACAGGAAAGAACAGCTTCCCCCAGTTGGTAAGTATGCTGGCAGGAAGCAGGATGTACAGGAAGCTGGATCTTCAAAGGTAAGTCTGACCTCAGGCGACAGTGAGCGCTACGCTGCTTGCACGTGCAGAGTAACGCAAAGCATCTGTCTTGAGGATCGGGGCAACTTATATAGCTGAGATTGTGGGCACGCCCATTAGGGCTGGATTACCAGCCATACCCTGCCACTCCTAGAGAGTGAGCATGTGCAAAGGCAATCCATTAGCAGCCACACCCAAGAATACACTTGGGGCTGCTTAATGGATGGAATGTTCAAGGTTAATGCATCCTGCTTAATGGATGGAATGTTCAAGGTTAATGCATCTGAAGTGCTATGTCCATAATAAAAGTGTGTTAAATGGATGTTCTTGTTTACTTTTGTTCATGAGCCTGGTGCCAAAGGCGCCAGGACAGTGTCCACCCAGGTCTCCAGTGCATGCGACCCCTGCATGCCTGTGCCCCTGACTTCATGACCATGACATGGTCGCTATCTAGGAGGATGCCATGGTTTTGAGATTTGGACTAGATCAAAAAGGCCATGCAGGAAGTAGGTGGGAGTGTGGAGGGTAAGCAGGGAGTGGGAACCCAAGATAAAGATGACTTCTGTTTTTGAAGAGTTCAGCATGACAAAGAGGAGGGCCATCCAGTGGCATATTACAGTGACATATCTCCTTTCCCTCCTGAACCCCAGGCATCTCGGAACCTATTACCAACTGTTGGTAATCTGTTCCGTGATGCCTGGGGTTCAGGAGGGAAAGGAGAAAAAGATGTTAGTGTCATCAGCAAAAAGATAATAGTGAAAAGGATGAGATAAGTCTACGCAGGGAAGAATAGAGGTTGAAGAGCAGAGGTTCATGACTGATACTTGTAGAATGCCACGGCTGGGGTCAGAGATTTATGAATGCCAGAATTTCAATGTAGCAACTTTCCAGGTAGAAGGCATTCTAGGCTAGAGCGGATTTGCAAAATCCGACGTACTGGAGATTGAGGAGTACAGCGGAGTGGTCAACAGTGTCAAAAGCAGTAGAGGGCCCAAACAGAGGAGTACAGAGTAGAGTTTGGACTGGTGAGCATCAGAGAAATGTGTGCTGTAAGCAAGGACTTGAGCATTTCACCCCAGCCACAACTCACGGCTTTGTTTTTGCATATTATTAAAACACAGTGGAGATCATTTTGCTCCAATTCGTAATTTGGCGGCCGGGACCTGGTACTTTTGCACTCAGGTGTAGCCATGTCCCTGCTGCCAAAATTTCATCATTTGCACGTTGGAGTGCAAATGTGCAGGGTGAAACGCCCGAGTCCCGAGAGTCCCGACATTAGCATAGCCCCGGATCTTTTCCAGACCTAGCAACACCCATGCCTGTGGAGCCTGCCTGCTTTATGCCGGCTGGCTCCTTAGGGATCCCCCGCATTTGCGCCAACATGAAAATGAACTCCAGCACAAATGCGGTGGAGTTTGTATGACGAGAGGAAGGGAGGCGGTGGAAACTCAGGTTGCCTTCTGCCCCTCCTCTCTACCATACAATTGAATGAAAATGGGACGTGACGTGAGAAACAGGCATAAAAGCCATACGCAAGATGTCTATGCATGTTTCTTGCATTATGGCCCCACGAACGTGAGCCTCAATGCAAATAGGCAGAAGTGGATTAGTCCTTTACCCCCATAACCATTCCTCCAGACTGTTGCGATATTTCGTGGACTAAAAAAGGATTGGAACTATGGTGTCTCAGTGGCAAGTAATTAAGGCTCCTGGCGTTATGGTATTTATTTTAGCACTGATTCTGTCGATATTTACCCATATATATTTGTTGTTATATTTTCTGTGTTTATCCACATTTTTGGGTTTTTTTTGTTTTCAAAAAACAGGTTGATATCAGTATTTTTCCATAATCATTCAAATGAAAAAATGTGCTTCTTTAGAGAAAACATATAATTATCTGGTCACTTTAATCAACCCCAACCCCTTTATCCCCGCCCCTGCTGACACACAACTAAAAAAAATGATAACAATGGAAGTGCACATTAAAAGCAAGCTAAAACCATTATGGGTAGTTCAGGGGTGGGAGTTAGCTGATAACAAAAGATAATGTTCATTGCCTCATAGGCAGGATTAATTCAAGTACCCCAAAAGGAATAAATGAGGTTAAGTACTACACGGGCAGCATGGGCAGCATGGACAGCATGGGCAGGAAAAGCTTCTCTTATGAATAACAGGACCAGAAATGCAAGCTACACCTATACCTACAGATTCCCCATCTCTCAGTTTTATTGGAAATTGAATGTTTGACAAAGCCTACACCCAAGACATAGCCTCCTAGAATTATATGCTTGAATGATACTGGAGTAATTTGTCTTTTAAGGTAGGCAGGGGGAGCTTGTGGCCCAGAGGTTATATATAGCACGGGATTACCAGTGGCAATGTCTAGCCACTGGTCTAGTCTAGTCTAGTTCTCTCCACGGTGTGAATAAACTCACCCTTGTAGATTGATCCGTGTAGTGGGAGTGAACAGGAGAACTGTTTAATTTTTTAAGTGTTTTTTTTGTTATGAAAACATTCAGTTTATCTTTATTTCCATTACAAATGGCTCAGAGAGAGGCACGAGAATCTTAATTCATCCCAACCACAATTTCTGGTTCCCAGATGCATCCTCATACATTACACCATTGCCCGCCATGATTTAAGGCAAAAGGTTATACTTTCTGTGCCAAGACCTGATGGTTCAGAGGTTAGAGCATCACTATACCAACAGCAGCATGTGAAATTCAAGATCCCTTGAAATTAAAATACTTCAACTGGTAGGTTGTTCTGTGAATTGGGAGGAAATAGATAACCTTTTCAATTTGTAAAAGATTTTTTTACTTTTATAAAAAAAATATTGTTTTATCTTTATTTCCATTCCAAACGGCTCAGAGGGAGGCCCCAGCACCTTTAATTATCGCAACCACCATTGCTAGTTCCCAGATGCATCCTCATGCGTTATACCATTGAAAACCATGATATAAGGCAAAACGCTATACTTTCCAGAACAAGGTTTGGTGGATCAGAGGTTAGAGCATGGGTGTATCAACGGCAGTGTTAGAAACACTTCAACTCGTAGGTTGTTCTGTTCATCTTGAGGAAGTCGATAATCTTTTTAAGTGTTAATATTTTTGTACTTTTCTAAAAATATGTTCTCTTTTCTTCCATTACAAATAGCTCAGAGAGAGGCACCAGCACCTTTGTTTATCCCAACCACAATTTCTGGTTCCCAGATGCATCCTCATCCATTACACCTTTGAGTGCCATGATATGAAGCAAAAAGCTAACTTTTCCAATGGAAGACTTGGTGGTGGGTGTACCACTAGCAACATTAGAGGTTCAAGTGCCCTCATAGGTATAAAAATGCTGCAGGTTCTATGCTTTAGGAGGAAATGGGCAACCTCTTTAAATGTTGATGTTTTTTTACTTTTATAAAAATATTTTCTTTTTATTTCCATTATAAATGACTCAGAAAGAGATACCAGCATTGTTTATCCCAATTGACATTGCTAGTTCCCAAATGCGTCTGCATCCATCATACCTTTGACCGCCATGTCATAAGGCAAAAAGCTATTAATTCTGTTGGCTCAGAGGTTAGAGCAGAGGTTTACCACTGACGAGTAGTGCAAGCACAGGTCCTATGTTGGCAAGAAAATACTCAACCTAGTGTGGTGAAAGGTAACTTTTTAGTTTGCTATGAAAACATTGTTTTTTCTTTATTTCCATGACAAATGGCTCAGAAAGAGGCACCAACGCCTTCATTTATCCCAACGGCCATTGTTAGTTCGCAGATGCATCCTCAGCCATTACACCATTGACTGCCATGATATAAGGCAAACAGTTATTATTCCTGTACGAGGACTTGCTGGCTCAGAAGTTAGAGCATGGGTCTGCCAATAGCAACATGAGAGGTTCAAATCCGCTTGCTGGCATGAAAATGCTGCAAGTTGTAGTTTGTTCCGTGCATTAGGGGGACATAAAAAGTCTTTTCAGTGTGTCAACTTTATTTAACATGCCAATGTATTGCTTTATCTTTGTTTCCATTGCAAATGGCTCAGTGAGATACGTTAGCACCTTAATTTAGCTCTGTTGTCTGAAAGAGGATCCTGTGGCTCTGAGGTTAAAGCAGAGGTTTATAAATGGCATTGTTGCAGGTTCAAGTCACCTCTTTGGCATGAAAATGCTCGATCTAGTAAGTTGATCTGTGTGGTGAAAAAAACAAATAAAATGTTTAATTTTTTACGTGTTTTTATTGCTATTAAAACATTATTTTATCATTATTTCCATTACAAATAATGGCTCAGGGAGAGGCATGAGTACCTTTAGCTATCCCAACTTATATTGCTAGTTCCAAAATGCATCCTCATCCATTACACCTTTGACCACCATGACATAATGCAAAAACCTATGCTTTTCGGAATGAAGACCTGGTCGCTCAGAGTGTTCCTATAACAATAGCAATTTTAAAGGTTCAAGTCACCTTTTTGGCTTGAAAATGCTCAAACTGGTAAGTTGCCTTGTGCGTTCGGAGGAAACAGGTGACATTTTTAAATGATTGTTTTTTTTTACTTCTAAAGAAATATTGCAATCTTTATTTAATAATAACTCATAAAGAGAGACCAGCACCTTTGTTAATCCCAACCGGCACTGCCCGTTCCCAGATGCATCTGCATCCATTACACATTTCACCGCCATATCATAAGGTAAAAAGCTATGCTCTCTGAGTAGGGGACCAGTGGCTCGGAGGAAAAAGGTCACATTTCTAAAGTGTTTTTATTGTTATGAAAACATTGTTTTATCTTTTTTCCATTACAAATGACTCAGAGAGAGACACCACCACCTTTATTTATGCCAAACAGCATTGATACTTCCCAAATGCATCCTCATCCATTACACCTTTTACCGCCATGACATAATGCAAAAAGCTATGATTTCTGAAGGGAGAAATGGTGGCTCGGATGTTAGAGCATGGTGTACCAATGGCAAAGTTAGAAGTTCAAGTAGATGCTTTCCTTGGTTCGTATGCTCACCCTGCCTGCTTAAGGCAATAAAAGAGTCGGATGCTATATTTAGCTTCATTGGCTTTATTGGCAAGAAGCCACAAATAGCCAATCTTCCCTATATAGAGTTCAAGTTGACATAATATACCTCCTACGTGTGTGAGGGATTGCCATCTGGCAAAATAATAAAAAGAATAAAATGATGCAGGCAATTCCATCTCCAAAGACGTAATCTGCTGATCAGATACCCCTTTCATAAGCTTCATGCCAAAGCATAGTATGCATGTGTCCTGCTGCATCAGTTTCCTGGCTTGCAGTGTATGCTCTACCAGTGGCATAGAGCAGGTTCAGAGGTCACAGCTGCTCATTTGACAGCTGCAGTGCCAGCCAAGTCTCTGCAGCACTGGGAGCTGCATTTAAGATATACACCTCTGTACCAGAACTAGGATGATCATAAATAGCCCATGATGGTGGCAGGATAAAATCTCAAAATAAAGCTATGCCCGGGTTTAGGCATAGTGCATGGCACTACTTATGATCATGTCTGCCGCATCCCAATTGATATTGCACATGTGCCAGCTCCTGTGAGTCAACTCTGCTGTGGAAGGCGATGTGTATTCTGGGGAGCAGGCCATAGGACAGGACAGGAACCTGGAGAACTGGGCCTCTTCTTTGATTTCTTTGTGAGAGCAGGTAACACCCTATGCTAGATACAGTGGCACAGCAAGCAGCTGTCCTGGGCCAGGCATCAAAGGAGCAAACCCATTCAAAAGGAGTAGCCTCACACCAGGGTGATACATATCCAAAGGCCTTTGTTCTTAGTGAGATGGGGGGTGGGATTAAAGTAGGCAGGAGTGACCTGGTAAATGGAAGGAGACTTACACTAGTTTGTTTCTCTCTGTTCCTCTTTCCCTTTCCTGTCCCCTTCACTTCCTCTGGTGCAAAGCACTAAGATCAGGAGGGCAAAGCCCACTCTGTTCAAGAGCAGGGATTAGACCACTAAGGCAGACTAGCTCTAGTCCAATCATCTGGGGACATTTACCTTTAAAAGAAGGGGTCTCCCACCACTTCTTCAGATTCTCATATTCGAGCAGATCCTCTTGGATCCTCTCAAGAAATGATGGTTCACCTGAAAAGAACTCACTGGACTACCTTTGGGAAAACTGTATTTTCCAAAGCCCTCAGACTGGGGTGATGAAGGAGCCATCCAAGGCAGAAGGAGGATCTGTCCCCTGCCAACTTTCAGGGCACATCAGGAGTGACCTTGCTGTGGGCCAGGACATACTACTCTGCACCAGAATCTCCGAGAGCCGGGGGAGCAGACCCTGAATGGAAGAATCCTTTGCTTGAGTCCCCCTTATTTATGTATGTATTCATTTATTTTTACTTTTTGGATATTTGTAAGGGGCCTATACAACAAGTGGTGTTTCAAGGCACAACAAAACAAAAAGGGGAGTGAGGAACAAGGGAGAAAGTTAACAATAAGAGTCCTACTAGGCCTTGTAACATTCGGCTCATACAAGTGCAGTAACAAGAAGTGTGAGGGAGAGGGGGGTGTTGCAGTCTGCATGAAATGCAAAGTGCTAGGGTGGGAAGGGAAGTGCAGGGTAAAGAGGAGAGAGTGCAAATGAAGAGGTGTGGGTGGAGAAGGGGGGAGAGGGCCACAGGGGCTAGGCGAGTGTTAAGCAGAGGCCAGAAGAGTAAGCACCAGGGATTGCATGGGGTACAGGGGGGAGGGTCCACATGCTAAGTGCGAGGAGGGGCGTGGACTGGGCTCGGGGCCTGGTGCCCTGTAGAAACTCAGAGGGAACCAGGCAGCCGGTCACTGGGGCAAACAGGGGTGTTAGCAGGGGAGCAGCGATGGAAGGAGGAAGAGACAAGGAAGGTCTTGAGGAGCTTCCGGAACTTCAAAAGATATGCCTGAAGCCTGAGAGGGGCAGAGAGACCATTTCAGAGGGAGGCTCCTGCAAAGCAGGGGGATCTACCCCCCACTCTCTGCTTGGAGATGCGTCTGATTTGCAAAGAGTTGGAGTTGGAAAACTAAAGGGGAGGAATTTAGGGGGGAGAGTGTTGGACATAGCGGAGTCCCAGGCCCCAGAAAGCCTTGTGGATGAAGCAGAGGGTCTTGAACCTGATCATAGCAGCAAGCGGGAGCCAGTGGAGATATTTTAGGGCTGGAGAGGTGGCAGTCCCTGGGCTTGAGGCCAAGGATACGTCTTGCAGCCCTATTTTGGATTAGTTGAAGGGGGCAAAGGGAGGATAAAGGGAGATTGAGGAAGAGGCTGTTGCAGTAGTTCAGCCTATTTGGGACCAGAGCTCTGGAGTCAATGAGTTTCTGGGGGAAGACGAGGAAATGGAGAATGCTCTGAGGAGGTGCAGCTTATAGTGGGCCTTCTTAGCAAGGTCCATGATGTGAGGAGAGAAAGAGAGAGTGTCACAGGTTTCCCCCCGTCTCACCTGTCTGTGTTCTTTATTGGAGTTATTTGAAGGAGTCTTCTTGCGCACAGTTCGGGTCTTGTATAACCCTGTGCGAACATCCTCGGGTTCCAGCGTGCGTTCAGCGTTCCGACTCCTGGAACGTTCAGAATGTCCGAGAAGTCCTGGAAAAAGATGAAGAGTGTACTCAGAGACGGGTACACGGAGATCCGCGATGCAAGAGGTAATAAAGAGGAAGAGAATGAATGAGGAGGGAAAATTAGGGGCCAGGAACCAGGAATCAAAGAAGGTAGCGAGAGCGAACTACGGCAGCACACATCTAGCCACTGCAAGCGGCAGCGTTGAGACGCGCAGGGCCGCGGGGGCGTGTCTTCTTTATAGAATGTGCTGCGTCAGAACCGGAAGCTGAAAAACAATGTTCTGTGTTTGACGGCCATGTTGGGAGTACTGCTGAGTGCAAGCCCCTATGTTTCAGGGACCAGGAAGTCCAAAAGGGATGCGTCTGATGGTTCATGACAGCATGCCTCCTCCGAAGGCCTGTCCCGCCGGCTTTGCCCGGGTGTATAAGATGATACCTTCTGAGTAATCTTGGGGCATTTAGGTTTGAGATTGTTCCCAGGTGCGTTCACTAGGAGGGTACCCTTTTCACTCAACCAGATACTGTAGCTGACCACGTCTGTACCTGGAGTCACATATTCTGGACACTTCGTATTCCAGCTGGTCATCGACAATTACAGGGGTAGACCTTGGGGCAGTCCGGGAGGACTGGACGTACGGTTTCATTTGAGACGTGTGAAACACTGGATGGACCCTCTTCCAGGAGTCTGGCAGTTTGAGTCGGAAGGACACTGGGTTTATGATTTCCTTTATGGAAAAGGGGCCATAGTACCGGGGAGCCAATTTATTTTGTCGTAAATGTCGAGGCAGTAGTTATGAGGATAGCCAGACCTTATCACCCACTGCATAGGAAGGTCCTGGTCTTCTTTTGGAGTCCGCATAATGCTTGGTGTTAGTTCAGGCCCTTTCTAAGTGTTCTTTGGCTTCCTTGTGTACGTTGATGAGAGTTTCAATCCAGGAGTCGACTGTAGGTACTGGTGTAGGATGTGGGAGAATGGAAGGTAGAACCGAAGGGTGGAATCCTTGGCTGCAAAAAAAGGGGCTGGTCTTGACAGCCGAGTGATCTGAATTGTTGTTGGCGAATTCAGTCACAGGTATTAAGAGTGACCAATCGTCCTGTACCTTGGTGGTGAAACAACAAAGATATTGCTCTAGGGTTTGGTTCACACGTTCAGTAGCTCCGTTAGTCTGTGCATGATAACCTGAGGAGAGGGCGCGTTGGATTCCTAGTATACGGCATAAGTGTTTCCAAAATTGAGAGATGTATTGAGGTCCTCTGTCTGATATGATCTTGGAAGGAAGTCCATGAAGTCAAAATATGTGTTCCAGGAAGATTCCAGCGAGTTCTGAGGAAGATGGTAGTTTATACAATGGTGTAAAATGAGCCATATGAGTGAATAAATCAATGGTGACCATGATAGTCGTGTATCCCCTGGAAGGTGGCAATTACACAATAAAGTCTGTAGCGATGAATTCCCAGGGCCTTGTCGGTAGCGTAGGTTGAAGTAGGAGACCCGCCGGTCTCTTGTTATCATGTTTGTTTTGATTGCAGACTGAACAGGCTTGGATGTACAGTTGGATGTCAACTTTCATCTTTGGCCACCAAAATTGTCTTTGTATTAGACAGAGGGTGTTGGTGATACCACGATGTCCTGAGTGAAGGGTATCGTGACAGAGGTTTATAATCCTTTGTTGTAGTCTCTGTGTGGGAATGGCCAGGCCATTATCCTTGAACAGATACCCGTCCTTTGTTCTAAGATTCCATCGATTCTTCCCTGTAAATTCCTTCCAGATCTCAGAGGACTGGGTTTGCATCCGAATGTCTTCCAGGTGGCTGATTGCTTGGGCTACAAAAATTGTGTGGGGGAACATCTTTGGGAAGGACCGATCTTCAAGAGTTTCGTAGTTGGGACGTTGGGATAAGGCGTCAGCAATTATGTTCTGTGTTCCAGGGACATGATGGATCTGGAACTGGTACTGGGCAAAGAAGAAGGCCCAATGGGCTTGACGACTATTCCTACATTCCAGAGATTGCAAAACTTGAAGATTCCAATGGTCCGTACGGACCTGAACAGGATGTTTTGCTCCCAGAAGTAGATGACGCCACTCTGTGAAGGCTTGACAGATGGCTAACAGTTCCTTTTCCAATACGGAATAATGAGTCTCGCTGGGAGTTAGAGTTTGTGAAAGATAAGCAATGGGATGTTCTAAGTTATCCTCAAATTCCTGCTTTAGAACTGCTCCTATGGCGTAGTTAGAGGCATCCGTCTCCACTAGGAAAGGTCGATTGATGTCAGTTTGAGCCAGGATGGGGGCTTGTGTAAACTCTGCCTTTAATTGTTGGAAGAATGTACAGAACACTAAGTACTAGACCCCCTAAACCCTGAACTATTCCAGAAAGGATTCCTCCTGCTCCCCTGAGGACAGGACACCCACCCTCCCCGATAATACCAACCACCACTCGCCCATTGTAAGGAGACAGTTAATGTTAAATTTGTTGTATGAATGTTGTTATTTTATTTTACAAACAAGGCATAATTGCAATAAGTCAGTCAGGTATCCTGAATAAAGGTCCTGACCAGTAATAATGTAAAATGCTTATAACTACAAATGCCAATAAACAAATTTTAAAATAAATTAATCGTTGGAACGCTTCATCTTGGGCTGCTGTCCAGAGAAAGGGAGCATTGTTTTTCAACAATGTAATAATCGGTTGAACTATCTCAGAAAAGGAAGGTATGAATTTTCGGTAAAAAGTGGCAAGTCCCAGGAAGGATTTAATCTGTTTCACGGTATTTGGAACAGGCCAGGATAGTATGGCTTTTACTTTTGAGTGATCCATTCCAATTCATTCTGGACTAAGGACAAATCCTAGATAGTGAACAGTAGAGACATGGAAAAGGCATTTCTCGGGTTTAGCCAGGAGCTTGTGTTCACGTAGCCGCTGTAAGACTGCCTTAACATGCTCTTCATGGTTAAAATGGTCCTTGGGGTATATCAGAATATTGTCCAGGTAAACTATGACGAAGAGAAACAGCATATCGGAAAACACCTGGTCCATGAAACGTTGGAAGACCCCTGGGTCATTGGCGAGTCCGAAGGGCATGACCAGGTATTCAAAGTGACCAAAGGGTGTTCTAAAGGCTGTTTTCCATTAGTCACCCTCCCTAATACGGATCAGATGGTAGGCACCTCTGAGATCCAATTTCGTGAAGACTACAGCTCCTCTCACCGCTTCCAGGGTATCTGAGATTAAGGGCAATGGGTAGCGGTCCTTGAGGGTGCATTGATTTAAACCATGATAATCAAGACAAGGCCTAAGCTCTTTAGTATCTTTCTTGGGAACAAAAAACAACAAAGCTCCCGCTGGAGATTTGGAAGGTCATATGGTGCCATTTTCAAGGTTGGCATCCAAGTATTCTTGGAGGGCCCTTTTCTCTGGTTCGGATAAAATGAACATCCTTCCAAAAGGAATCACTGCTGAGGTTTCAGTATCAATAGCGCAGTCTTCAGGTCTGTGAGCGGGCAGGGCCTGAATTATGGCAGTTGAAAACACATCAGTGTAATCCTGATAGGCCCTAGGAACCTGGATGATTGGATGATATTTGAGACCATGAATGGGCATTGCTGGTCTGTCAGCGTACCTTCAGAAGATGTCGACGAGGAATCCAGGGATAGACAGTGAGACATACAATGCTCGGAACCAAGAAACAAGGATCCTGCTGCCCAGTTGATAAATGGGTTGTGCTTCTGTAACCAGGGCATACCCAGTACCATTGGGTAATGAGCAGACTTTATGATGTCAAATTTTATCACCTCTCGATGATGGTTTATCGAGAGCTGGATCTCTTTGGTTTGTAGGGTTATGGGTCCTGAAGAGAGAGCTCTTCCATTGATAGCCTCTACGGGTTGCATGATGCCTCGAGTTTCATATGGAATATGGTGGGTAGTGACCCAATCTTAATCTATAAATATCCCCATGGCTCCACAATCCACCAATGCCAAAATGGGGTAGGTTTCGTTCTTGGATGGCGATAGAAAGGCCTGTAAGATCACAAGATTGTTTTGTCCAGGAGAGTTCAAGGATGGAATAGGTGTGGAACAAACATCTCTGTCCGGAAGCTGTGCTCCATCTAGGATCAGGATCTGGCATTTCCCGAACGCCGTGGAGGAGCTAAGGGACATTCTCTCACAAGATGTTTGTCTGAGGCACAATACATACACAGCCCAGTGTGAATCCGTCGCATTCTTTCTTGCAGGGATATGGGTCCGCGGAAGGCCCCCAGTTGCATGGGTTCTGGATCTGTAGTGGGGACAGGAGAGGGCTCAGCTTTAGAGGAAGGTTCTATGGAGGACTTTTGGTAAGGCATTCTAGTCTTCTTCTTTTCTGCCTTCCTTTCCTGGATACGGAAGTCTATCTGCAAAGAGAGGTCCATAAGAGCCTGGATGGAACCTGGGCGAGCCACTCTGGCTAGCTCATCTTTTATTTCTTCATTCAGTCCTCTTCGAAAAAGGGTAAAGCAGGCTTCTGAGGACCAATCTGCTTCTTTGGCCAGTTGCTTAAAGCGTGTCACATATTTAAGCATATCCTGGGAACCTTGTTGGAAATCCAGTAGGCGTTCCTGGGCACTGTAGACCTGTTCTGGGCGGTCAAACATGGTCTTTAGGGCCTGTACGAATCCATCATAGTCATCCAGGAGGGCATCTCCAGAATTAGCTAAAGGCGTAGCCCAAGTTAATGCATTCCCGGAAAGATGCAAAATCATAAAGCCCACCTTTGCCCTGGGGGTAGAGAAGTAGTAGGGCTTAAAGGTAAAGTGGACTAAACACGAATCAAGGAATCCGCGAAGGTTTTTTGAAGAACCGTCGTATTTATCTACTACTCTGCCCAGCAATACGCTTTCCTTGGTCGCGGAATCACGGGACAGGACTAATTGTTTTAATGCCGCATTCTCGGCTTTAAGATTCTGCACTTCTGTTGTTAACTCCTGCATGCCGCGCATGAGGTCTTGAACTGCCGCTTCCATGTCCGTATCAATTTCAGTTTGTTGGCGTCTCAATCTGTCACAGGTTTCCCCCCTTCTCACCTGTCTGTGTTCTTTATTGGAGTTCTTTGAAGGAGTCTTCTTGCGCACAGTTCAGGTCTTGTATAACCCTGTGCAAACGTCCTCGGGTTCCAACGTGCGTTCAGCGTTCCGACTCCTAGAACGTTCAGAATGTCCGGGAAGTCCTGGAAAATGATGAAGAGTGTACTCAGAGACGGGTACACGGAGATTCGGGATGCAAGAGGTAATAAAGAGGAAGGGAATGAATGAGGAGGGAAAATTAGGGGCCAGGAACCAGGAATCAAAGAAGGTAGCAAGAGCCAACTGTGGCAGCACACGTCTAGCCACTGCAAGCGGTAGCGTTGAGATGCGCAGGGGCGTGTCTTCTTTATAGAACGTGCTGCGTCCGACGCGGAAGCTGGTAAACAACGTTCCGTGTATGACGGCCATGTTGGGAGTTCTGCTGAGTGCAAGCCCCTATGTGTCAGGGACCAGGAAGTCCAAAAGGGACGCGTCCGATGGTTCATGACAGAGAGGAGTTAAAGATGACACTATGGTTTTTTGCCTCACAAGAGGGTGAGGGGAGGTGACCCATAGAGGGCAGCCAGATGGTGTGAGGGAAGAAGGGAGCGGGGTTCCAATGAGAAGGATCTCAGTCTTACTGGCATTAAGGCAGAGATCAATGGCAGCACACCATGCTTCAATAGCAGTCAAACAGTCAGGGGTGAGAGAGGAGGAAGAGGAGGAAGAGGAGGAAGTAAATGGAAGCTTGAAGGTGAGCTGTGTGTCGTCTGCATGACACTGGAAATGAGGAGAAAAGGAGGAGATCAGGTGGGCCAGAGAGGCACGGTAGATGTTGAAGAGCCACGGTGAGAGGCCAGAACCTTGAGGGATGCTGCAAGTGAAGAGTGTGATGGGGAAAGAAAAGGGCCCAGTTGAACCTGGGAAGGTCGGTTGGAGAGGAAAGAGGCCAACCAGTCCAATGCCAGGCCTGTGATGCTAAGGATGTCACAGAGTCGTTTTGTCAGGTTGACATGATTGACCATGTCGAAGGCAGAGGAAAGATCCAGAAGGATAAGAATGGATGGAGAGTTGGAATCGAGCAAGGTGTTCAGTAGAGCAGTTTCCATGTCTCTGGCTGCTCTGAAGCCAGACTGGTGGTGGTGGAGACAACCAACAGATTCAGTGTATTGGATCAGTTGGGAGATGACCAGCTTCTCCAGGAGTTTGCCCAGGAAGGGGTAATGGAGATAGGGTGGTAGCTAGCCAGGCAGGAGGGGACGGCAGAAGGGTTTTTGAGGAGAGGTTGCACAATGGGGTGCTTGAGGGGTTGTGGGAAGGAGCCAGTGGCAAATGAGTGATTAGAGAAATCAGCCAAGGCTGGTGCAAGGGAGGCAATGTTGTCCTTGATACTTTTGGAGGAGCAGGGGAGCACCTGGTTGGAGGAGACTTTCATAGTGGGGACCTGTCTAGAGACCTCATCTGGTGCTATGGGTTAGAAAGAGGAGAGTAGGAGGGAAGAGGAGAGGGGGGCCAAGGGAAGCCTGAGAGCTGGGGAGGGATGTGGAAGGCCAGTAGAGGAGAGTGAAGACAGGATGACCTGAGTTTTGGTTAAAAAGTGGGAGGCCAGAGAAGTACAGAGGGTCAGGGATGGCAGGGGAGAGGTGGAGACTGCAGTAGGATTGGCGAGTTCCTTGCAGATTTTAAACAGTTTGCCCGTGTTGTTAGTGGCCCCAGAGATGCAGGCTTGGATATGGGCATACTCCATCTACCATTGTAAAACTAAAGCGCAGAAGTGGCAATGCTTCAATTCCTTTCACTCAGGTAAAGACATCCAATAGGATAAAAACGTCTCCCTTTAGGTCTACCTCTATTTCCTTTTGTCACGGGCTGCATTAGCAGGGTCATCCAGTCGCCAAACATATTTTCAGTGAGCCATGCCTCCTGTAACAAGATAACATCAGGACCGGGCCTTCTGCCAATCGCGGGACACTCCTGTGCAGGGAGTTAGGTGCCACCAGGGCGAGAGGAAGAGCAGCCACCAGAGGTCCCAGGCACTAACGGAGAGTGCTAGTAACTGTGGCAGGAGAAAAGGGCTCCCATTGTGCTCTGGAGGCCCGTTCCAAGTGAGCCGTTCTTTAGCCCTGGAAAATGCATGCAGCCATAATGGAAGGGCAAACCTCTGCTATCGATGTTGTGCAATATTTGGTATCACATAGATTTGTGTATTTCTTTCTCCACGGCACTATTCAGGAGTCCGCCCTTGGACAACCCTGCCGAAGCAATTTGGTGAATGCAGCACCACCAGGACACAGTCCCTGTCACACTCTCCCAGGGCAGCCTAGAATATGCTGGTAACTAACCCTTTATGAATAGAAGGCATCAGCTCCATCCAGATCACCAAAATCAGGGAGAGCCCATCCTATGTAATCCAAGCAGGCAGCAGCGCACTGTCCTCCCCTCTGTACACAGCAGGCTATAGTTTTTTTTAAAAAATATTTTTATTTTATTTTGAAATCAAACACACTACAACTGTTTCAAAACATAGAAAGCATCATAGTCTAGCACATTTTCATTAGAACTCCCCAACTCCCCTCCCCCCCTTTAAACTAGAGCCAGTTCTCACATGTAATTTACGGGAGCATCATTGGGTAGCACAGTACTTAGGCAGTCATCATCCGGGTCCTCTGTTCCATTGTTACCCTGGTGAGGGTTTGCTATCGAGGCCATCAATTGCCACAAGGCCAGCAAGGGCCCTACTTCCTCCTCGCCCCCCCTGGTGACCGCTTCGAACCAGACTACAGATTCAGCTTCCGCCCACCTCAAGAGGTCAGTCCACCATAGCTCCACCCTAGGTCTGTGGGCCCCCTTCTAGCCCATGGCAATCCTGCGCTTGGCCAAAACACAAGCCAGGTCCTTCATCTTGCTTATGTGTTTTGAATGCCGGGGTCTAGGGAAGAGCCCAAGCATGCATGACCAGGCCGATTCCACATCCAGCACCACCTCCCCACCAGCCAGTTTCGTCTTGACCTCGTCCCGAAATCTGTGCACTTCTGGGCAAGCCCAAAACATGTGTAGTAGTCCCGCATTCACCTCCCCACACCTGGGGCATTGCTGCGTAGCTGGTCCCCCAAACTTTGCAATCTTCCCGGGGGTTAAGTAAGCCCTGTGGGTAACGTACAATTGAAGCTGTTGGAATCTCGTGTTTCGGGACACCTTTTTGTGGTACCTCTGGGCCCGTTCCCATTGCCCGTCTGTCATGGGTCCTCCCACCTCCTCCTCCCAATCTTGTCTCAAATGAAGCAACTCCTTCCCTGCCCTTACTCGCAGGAGCTTGTATATCCTCGATATTTCGTGCCCGCCCTCCGATACATCATACATGGTTTCCACGGAGGCGTCAGGGTCTTCTGCTAGCACTGTCTCAGGCCATCTTTCTCTAGTCTTTTTCCCAAGCCTAGTGTAGGTTATATATTGGCCACCGTGTACCCCCGTCTCTTCCTGCAACCCTTGAAAGTCCACTGCCTCCCCTTCCTGCCATATGTCCCCGAGGGTGGCCAGGCCTACCTGTTCCCAGTATTTACGGACCGATTCAAGTAGTTGAGAGTCGCTCCCGCACAGCGCCGCCAAAGGGGCCTGCTGAGAGTACGGCTCCAAGTCCCCCCCCAATCTTCCATGTCCTATGCCACATTTCCCAGCCCAGCCTCAGTAGCCGCCCCTTGCCCACCAGTTTGTCTCTGCACAACCACACCACTTCCATCAGAAAGTATGGGGCTGTGTCTCCACGCAGAAGCCTAGCTTCCGCCGAGTCTTCAGCTGAAAGCCACCTGACCACGTACTGCAGCTGCCCCGCCAGGTAATAGAGTTCAAAATTAGGCAGGCCTATCCCCCCCCGTCACATGGGTTCTGGAGCTTCCACAGAGCAACCCTATTCCTAGAGCTGCCCCACACGAAACCCCAACACACGCTATGAAGTTTCACGAATAGGCTCCTAGGTATCAAAAACGGGACATTCACAAAAAAGTGCAAGAGTCTAGGCAGGACCACCATCTTGAGCAAGGCCACCCTCCCCATCATGGTCTGGGGCAATCTAGACCAGAATACCATGCTGTTCTTGATCCCCTCTATCGCCTTTTCCGTATTATGCTTGTGTTCTGCCTCGACCTTGTGGTAAATATTTAGTCCCAAATACCTAAATGTCACGGGCTGCCATGGTATTGGCAGGACCGGCAGTCTCTGTACCGGGACATTCCTATATCTGTCCAAAGGGAACAGACTACACTTTCCCGGGTTCACCGATATGCCCGAGAGGATGGCGTACCGTTCTATCACCTCCAGCACATACTGCAGGTTTTCTTCTGGATAACGCAAATAAAGGAGCATATCATCCGCATATAATGATATCAGGTGCTCTCCACTGACAGTGCTTATGCCCACCTCCCCATATTGTTGTCGCAGACATATTGCCAGCGGCTCTAATGCCAGTATATTTAGCATGGGTGACCAGGGGCATCCCTGTCTGGTCCCCCTGCAAAGCTGCCAAGAATCTGAGACTGTTGACCCTGTTTTGACTCTCGCCATCGGGGTGCTATAAAACAACTGGACCCATCTGAGGTATCCAGGTCCCATTCCGTACCCCTTCAGGACCGCTTTCAGCCAGGGCCATCGTACCGAGTCGAAGGCCTTGAACGCGTCTAATGACACTATAGCCAACTCGCCCGTGTCCCCCTCAGTTTGGTCTATAACATGGTGTAGCCTCCTGTGGTTATCGGTGATGTTCCTGCCTGGAACATATCCCGTCTGATCTGGGTGTTTCAGTTTCTTAATCACCTTCTTCAGTCTATTAGCCAGCACAGCCGTGAGTATTTTGCTGTCCTGGTTAAGCATGGACAACGGTCTGTAAGACCCGCACTCCACGGCCGGCTTGCCTGGTTTCAAGAGTGGGATGATTACCGCCTTGCAGAGGGACAATGGGAGTTCCCCCTACTCATAGGCCTCGTTGAAAGTGGCAAGCAGTGGCTGAAGCAACTCTTGCTTGTATGTTTTGTAGAACTCGCTGGGCAGCCCATCCGAACCAGGCGCCTTGCAAGTGGGCAAGTTCTGAATCACTACCTCCAGCTCATCCAAGGTGACGGGTGCGTCTAACTCGGCGCGTTCTAGATCGTCCAAGGTGGGCAGCTCTATGTCCTCCAATGTGTCCAGTATGTCTTGACACATATCCTCCCCCGTGTCCTCATACAAGTGTCTGTAAAACTTAAGGAATTCCTCATTTACCTCTTTCTGGGTGTTGCATATGCAACCTCTCTCATCCTTAATCTCACTGATCACCGAGCGGGGGGTCTCACTCTTATACAGCCAGGCCAGCAGCCTGCCCGGCTTGTCGCCCCCTGCGTGTATCCTCTCTGTGTATTTCCTGTAATTGAGTCTGCATAGTCTATCCCAGAGTGTGCTGCAGGACAACTGTAGCTCCTTTACTTTGGTTCTGTTATCATGAGCCATGCTCTCGCAACGCGTGAGATCCTCTAGCTCCCTTTCCACCTCCTGGAGTTCCCTTTCGATGCCCCCTGTAGCCCCTTAGCTTGGGAAATGGCTACCCCGCGTACCACCACCTTAAACGCTTCCCACAGTGTACCCACAGAGTCTATGCTTCCCGTATTTATATCAAAGTATTCTTCGATGGCATCCCTCAGGCCCTCCCGAAACTCCTCGTCCTGCAGAGCCTCGGTCCTGAGTCTCCATGTAGGGATCTGCGGTCTTGGGGGCTGATGTCTCCAGTCTACCACCAAGGGCGAGTGGTCAGATAGTACTCGGACCTTGTATTCCGCTCCTTCTATGTCTCTCACTATCTCGGCTGTTACAAACATGTAATCTAACCTTGTGTGCAAATCATGTGGCGCTGCGTAGTGTGAGTACTGCCTATCCATGGGATGCAGCCTTCTCCACGCATCCTCTAGGCCTAGGTCTTTCAGTAAGGTACCCAGCGCTTTAGCCGCCGGTGCCGTTTTCCCTGCCCTGTTGTTGGACCTGTCCATTCTGGGATTCACGGTACAGTTAAAGTCCCCCCCCACACTGCCGTACCCCCTGCCAGAGGGCCAATTTTACTGTAGAGGGTCCTAAAGTAAGCCGCTGTGTCGTTATTGGGGGCGTACAAATTTATGATGTGCACTTCTCTGTTTTCCAGGAGACCCGTTACCACCACCATTCTACCCTCCGGGTCTACCGTAGAATCAAGCATCCGAAACGGCACATGAGGCGCCACCCAAGCAATGACCCCTCTAGCGTACGCCGAGTACGCCGCCCCCACTACATTGCCCTTCCATTTCCTCCTGACCACCTCCAGCCTTTCCCTAGTGAGGTGGGTCTCTTGCAGCAGGGCTATGTCTGCGCACATCCTCTTTAAGTACAACATCACTTTGTTACATTTCAGGTAGCTGTTAAGGCCCCGTACATTCCAGGTCACAATTCTGAGATTACCCGATGCCATTCGGTCGGACTATCTCCATCCCATCCCTTCCCATAATGCTCCCCATGTTAGTTCGTTCCCTGGCTATCTCCCTTTTATTCACAAACAATACCCCCCTCCCCCCTTCCCCAACTTCGCACCACTGCACACAACTCCCCCCCTCCCCCTTCCCCGCCAACCCCCAACAATAGCCCAGCTCCATCCCTGGATCTCAGGCCTACCCACGTCTGGACCCGTCTCGTGTCCCGAGGACGAGGACCCCGCGGGGTGTCACCAATCTAACAGTGACCTAACTAAGTGTACTACTATTGGGTGCAGAGGGTGCTCCCCAGGAGCTCCCAGTCGTCTATTTAGGAGAAGTGCATTCAACGGGACCCGCCGGCAGATACTATGACTTCCTCCCCACAAGCACAATATCTTACTATATTCCAGTCCCAATGTCGTTACTATGGCCTCACGGGTGCCTCTGCAATGTGCTACTTATCTCCAGCCGCTTCTGTCTGGGCATCCGATTCCTGAGGTCGACCTTGCATATCCAACCACTCCATCGCTTCGGTCGGCGTCTCAAAGAAGAGGGTTCTATTCTTATAAAACACCTTTAACCTGGCGGGGTAGAGCAACATGTAGCGGTGGCCTGCTTCTCTGAGCCTCCTTTTCACCGTTCCAAAGTTCATTCGGCTCCACTGTACGAGCAGCGTATAATCCGGATACGCCGTTATTTTCGCTGACCCCCTTTCTATCGTACCTCCTTTCCGGAAAAAGTCGAGAATCTTTTTGCTGTCACGATAGTTCAAGATCTTCGCGATCAGCATGGTTTCAACGTAATCCGTGGGGTTCGATCCTTCCATTCCCTCCGGGACACCCACTATGCGAATGTTGTTGCCCCTGGCGCGCCCCTCTGCCTTCTCTGCTCTGTCCTCCAAATTGCCCACTCGTTGCACGAGGGCATGAAGCTCCTTAGCGTGTGCATTGCACGCCTCCGTGGTCGGGGCCAACTCCTTCTCCAGTTCCCCAGTGTGCTCTGCGATCGTTCGCACGTCCTGGCGCAACAGGTTCACCTCTTCTCGGACCGCTCCGATCTTAAGGTCTAGGCCCTCCTGCAGCTCTTTCATGGCCAGGCCCAACTTCATCTCCCAAGCCACCTTCAGGTCGGCAATTGCTGCCAGCACCTCCTGGATAGTACCCGGTGGGTCCGTCACTGCCACGGGGGCTTCTTTGCTCTTTCCCCCTTCCGTGCCCGAGGGTGACCTAGCGTAGGCCTCCATCGTGGGCTGTTTGATCCGGGGTCGCACCACGTTGGAGGACATCCTGCTGCGTCGGTTGGGCCCACGCGCCCAGCTGTGTCTTCGGTGCTGCAGAGCGCCTTGCGGGGTTCGCTCACCGGCCCCTTCACAGCGATGTTCCGCTGGACTCCGGTTCACTCTGCCGGTCCCGCCACTTTCCAGGGCCTCCTCAGTGGGGGCTCGCACTTATGTTCTTGCCACCAGTCAGAGGAGCATGCGACGCGTCTATCTGGTTGGGCTCGCCCACGCTCCGGCCAGCTTTGTCTTCCGCAGCTCCACGGACCATTTATGGCCCTTTGTCCACGGGCGGCCATCTTGGGTGCTGCCCTTCCACTGCACGACCGCCACCTTCTTCGACGTCTGGTTCAGTGGATATGGAGTCTTGCTGGTGGGGAGGGCACTCACCATGTGCCCCCCACTTTCATGCACCCTTGGGTGCACCGTGGGCTAGAAAGTCCACCGAAAACCATCACTTCTTCCCAGGATCAAGATCGGATCATCGAGGGCTCCTCCAAGGAACGTCCTCTCACGTAGCCATCAAGCCACGCCCCCCCCAGCAGGCTATAGTTAGTCCACACGAAAACCCAGAATCTGCAACAGCCATCTCACTACATCGCAACCCCCCCTCAAATCAGCCAAGCTGCCCTGTGGGATCAAAAATCCATGTCAGCCTCCACGCACCTCGTCAGGGGCTTGCCGGCCCAGTTGCAGTCTCCACAACCAGCAGGTTGCTGGGAATGGCCTCTGCTCTTGTGTTCACTACAGGTCCTTCTGTGACAGTGGATCATTGCCAGGCAGTCACAGGCACCACCCGAGGCACGGGATGATCCATCAGTAGCTGTGCAATACTGCCCCACTATAGGGCAGCTGCCTGGTACTATCTTCGGAAAGCTCCAGTGCAAGACTCCTTTGTCTTCTATGATGCAGGCACCATCCTAGATCACGGGGGGGGGGGGCTGAAGCTCTCCTCAGTCCGCACCTCATCGCAGAAAGACCCAAGATCGACTCTCAACTCAACCAGGAGGTAGGTGTTACTTGCCGCAAATGTGGGGAAACAGTTTCTGGGCAAAGTGAACTTTTTTAGACCATTTTTAGGGCCTTTGCCAAGCCCAGGAGACCCAAGAGGCTGCTCCCTCAAGGAGCTCGGGAGGACACAGCTTGTCGGTCTGAAACAAGCAACTCTGGGCCTGTGGGCAACTCTGGGCCTCACAGCAGCTGGAGGGCCAGATCAGCTGAAGCGCCCTGTTCTACCACACCAGACCGGTCACTCTGGGTTCACTGCACCTGGAACAAGAGGGAAAGCGCTGCAGCTGGCATTTGCGCTCCTCCACCAATCCTAACTATTGCCTGCACATCAAATCAGCTCGACCCTGCATCATGCCCTAGCTAAGCCCATCACCTGCTATGCCCGAATCGACTGCTCGATGCAGGGACCTGACCTGAATCACTTGTGAGTCACACACCGTCTCTGATCAGGGGTTACAACCACAGCTCGACCCAGATAACGGCTGCCTCATTGACCTACGCATCTGTTAAGATTCAGGCCGGCGGCCGTGCCCCCGAACCATGTCTCACCTGGCGAGGCCGTTCCTGATGGTCTACCAACAGCCTTGGAGGTTTGCTTCTCTACGGTCCCGACCCTCAGGTCCCAGGGCAATGTTTGGGCTGGAAAGGTCCGTATAGGTCCGTTACTCATTCGATATTCAGGGCACCGTGCGTGTCAACTTTCTGCACCCACTATGGTGTCAATCCATACACCTACGCAATTGTTCATTTCATCCAACCTCAAATTAACTGCTTTAGCTTGGTCCACCCCTTACATAGATGGAAACAGCCCTCTATTAACGCATTATGACAGCTTCCTGGAAGCGTTCCAGACCATGTTGAAAGGCAGTATGCAGATCAATCCCTCAGAAATTAATTACTGGATATTCGTCAAGGAAATAGAGACCTACGTATATTCCCCATTTCAAGGGATTAGTCACTCAGACCAATTGGCTGTAAGATTCTCAGTTGACAATCTTTCACAGAGCTTAAAAGAAGAGCTAGATCATGGCTGAGGTTGGAAATAGACAGGACTTCAAGCAAAGATGGGATGATTGGGTGTGGAGGGAAATCCTGGAGTAGACATGATCCAAGATATTTAGGATTGCCTTCCATGGTAATCTGTTTGCGTCCACTATAGAGCACAATTTGAAAGTCCTGCATGGATAGCATAGAGACCCAGTTAGGATCTCTAAGATGTTTATGGGCTACTCCCCTTTCTGTCACCCCGGCTTTGGTCAGTGGGCCTCATGGTTTCATATGTGGCAGGATTACCCTGTGATCCAGATATTTTGGTCAGAGGTCTTGAGTTGGATGAAGGAGGTCACGGGGGTCCTTCTGGACCCAGATCCCTTCCAGAAACTATTAGGAGTCCCCCAGTGGATAGAGATGTGGTGAGGTTTCTGAGATTATGGTAAGCAATGTTAAGAGCGGGTAGGATTGCGTTGGTGCAAAAGTGGAAGAAACTAAGGGACATATAAACAATGGAGAAGCAAACGGCTATCTTAAATGACCACGTGGGAACATTTCTGGAGGAGTGGGGTCATTTCACCTCTACTGCGGGCTCCCCGATTGTGACAAATCAACTTCGGGGCACCAGTGGTCCAGGGATGAATATCGGTTTCTACACCATCAATTAGCCCCACACCTCTAGTACACCAGAAGGGATCTGAACAGATCTGAAACACAAGCAAATTATAAACCTCCTTGTCCTATTTTGGTAACGTGGATGGAACGGCTGGCTAATCTCCAAAAGGACATGGATCGTTGATTAAAGCTAGCCAGGATGAGAAGACACGTTGCCCAAAACGAACTCGGATGGCAGTGAAAATGAGTGCCTCAAGAGTTATTGAATATTAATATGACTGCACTGTTCACACATCAGTTACCGCAGAAGGTAGCAACTTTATGGTTCTAGGCAGCAAGAAGTCTTGGGCACAGAATGCAAACTTAAGCATCTTCAAGGGGTGTAGACGGAGCTAATGAGACCAATGAAAGCCTAATTAACTGGCATATGACACACCAGTACGATTGAACATACAGACTAGTGGCAACTGGAAACTTTAAACATATTCAGAACCAGGCAAAAACCAAGTGAATAATTGTTTGGCATGGAATATACTGTCCGATAGATTTTAAAGTTTGCTAATGCCATATTTGTGTGTAAAATCCCCTGAAGAAGTTCTAAAAATATTTCGAATTTGTGTAACGAGAACAAAACTTTTTGGGTGATTTTATCAGCTACATGAAGATGGTTGAATACTAATGAAAGATTCCATATGTGAACTGTAATATAGTGGTTTTGCACAATCAAAAACGTTGGCCATTTAATATCTTTTTTTATAATTCAGCTATATCGTGAAATTGATGCACAAGTCACTTTCGGGATGCACTAGTCACTTTGGATTAAATTGCAATATAATATGTTTTTAGAGAACCTTATTTGTTGATTAAATATTTTTTAGAATTTTAAGGTGGTCTGCCGCCGATTGACTACATTTAGAAGTCAGGAATATTTATCCTGGTTTGACAGTGTCTTTTATCAATTTAGGCCCTGACCGTGTGTTGCCGTAAACCACAATTTCTATAACAGAGAGGTCTATTGTGTAAGTATAGTATGTTACTCAGGGACAACCCTCTCTGTTGTCTCTCCCCTGAAGTCTGTCTAAAGTCTAGTGTGTCGTTGGTTAGTTGCCACACAGAGAAAATACAATGATTACCCAATAATAAAAGGGACTGTCCAGTCAAGGTTATATAAACATATCTACTTTATTATTATCACAACAGACAGCTGTAGCACATTACAAAATACAGCACACCCTGTAAAGGAATGCAGAGGAAAGGCACTTTAAAAGAAGGGAAAGGGATGCACTCTGGATACTGATAGGAGGGTATTCGGTATTGTAAATTATTGCAACAGTCCAAGGATACTTAGCTTGAGCACAAAGGAAGAAATGGCTCTTAAAATGTCTCTAGGAGCCTTTGGAGAAGGACCAGGGGGACAGAATCACAATGTACCTTCTGCTGTAGATGTTCTTGGTGCTCGACATGGTCGAGCCAGTTTCAGGGCACTTTGCAGCTATTGTGACAGAGTTCAAGACGGGAGACAGCTGCTGGTAACAGGCGGTAGGCAGTGCGGCGAGCAAAGCTGGTAGAAGGCTGCAGGCTGGCCGACAAGGCATTTTAGGGTCAGGAATCATCGTCTCAGTGCTGGTTGGCGTTTCTGAAGCACTGGTCGAGGTGTCTCAGAAGTCTTTAAACGACTGAAGTGTAACAACAGTCAGCATTGAAGTCGGTTGCAGCTCGAGGGGCTTGACTGGCTCAAAAATGTCCTTTAAGGCAGACATCAGTAGATGCATGTCCATGTACTCCTCCTAGCTTCTCCACGGGTCTTGTGTCGTCCTTTTTAGGCGGACGGCCCAACCCTGAGGAGTGTGTTGCAGGCAGCTGCCTTGTCCTTGGTTTAGGGTTCAGAGACTCTCTGGCACTTCTCACCTAAGAAGCTTGATGCTGGGTGGGTACTGGTTCTGGAGATGCTGAATGGTCCTCTGGGAGATGTTTAGGGGAGGGATCTTGCTTCCCTCTTGGAAGTCCTGGCCTTCTTTCACTGGTGGAAGATGTAAGGCAGACTGTACCTTCAGCCAGGGTCCAATTATTTCTGCTTCTAGTGAAGCCTGCATATGATCTGCCAAAAGAGGGGCCTGGTCCTCTTTTAAAGCCAAATGGACTGCAGGGATTGGTTTAGGCTACGCCTAGCTTAATGAACCAATCCTGGGTCCCCACCAACAACTCCTGTATGTGCGAGGTAATAACCAAAGTGCTTTGCAACAGAAAAAGTAAAGGGGTGAAAACATGTACTATTAAGTCCCACCCATCTTCCTGTCTGTTGTGGACCAAAGGGTATTTCTGGTTAATGGAGCTCACTTTGATTCCTGATTAAAGCGGGAGATCTCCCTTGAAGCTGCAGCTAGACCAGACTTTCTGGCTACACCAAACCACATACTTGTACCTTCTGAATGGGGTCTCCCTGAGGGGATGACTACTGTAAACAAGCCATCCCAGACATGACATTTCACTGTCAATCGATACTGAGGGTGGGAGCTGGCATCAGGTTGACACAGTTGCATATGAAAGGTTGTTGGGGTTTCTGGTCTCCATTGTTCAGTCTCTGCAGCCAAGCCCCATGTGGGCCTGTTTGAATTAAAATCACTCTGATAAGTATGTGAATGCTGCCACCAGCTACAGGACCCAACAAAAGGACAGTGCTGATCCATGAAGCCTTTGTTAGTTAATTAGACTGGCCATGGAAGGAGGGAAGGTTTAGCCCTCCCCTTCTGGAAATGCATTGTGTAATCCACCTGTCAGATCCGAACTAAATATGACAGGGGGGACTGCGCCTGTAGGATTTGTCCACCTAGACTACACAGGTCTATGCTTATGTCGTGCAGTGAGCATAGGAGAATGTGTGCGTATTAGCCCCACACATTTTCCAGAGGTTGATCTACCATCATTCAATTCCATAAAACATTTTAAAAAAGCCCAGGTGAGAGCACACCCACAGTGCGGATGACCTAATTCCTCACATGCCCCCAGTCTCAACATGTGAACCACCACCACCCCCTACTGAGGGTCTGCTTCATCATCAAGACGAAAGTACCAGTTGAGGCCATCTGCATTTCCATGCTGGGAGCCTCGCTTGTGCTGAATATCCATATCTAATCCCTGTAGGGATATGGCCCAACGCAAAAGCTTAGGTTTCTCCCGTGCATGGCCATTAACCAATCAAAGAGGCCAGTGGTCTATCTGGATCGTGAAGTGCGACCCAAAGAAGTAGGGTTTCAGCTTCTTTACGGTCAACACAACCGTGTAAGCCTCTTTTTCAACGACAGCCCAGTTCCTTTCCCTTTTTGTGAATCGCCTGCTAATGTAGACGACAGGTTGCTCTAACTCTTGAGAGTTCAGCTGCGCTAAACCTACTCCAATCCTAAAATCATGGGTGTATTTCTGGTTAATGAACTCCTAACCACAGTCTGCCACTTTTTGACCTGCGGCCCTGAACAATACATCCTTCAAATCCGGAAAGAAGGTTTGACAGGCAGGGTTCCAAGTTACCTTCTTTGGCATTTTCTTGGAAGTTACATCATTCAGGGGCATGGCAATGGTCCCATCCCGGGTTAAAAAACCCGATCCAGTAGTAGATTGGGAGGACATTGAAGAATTATTTCCTGAGTATGATTCAGTACCAGGCACGTCTAGGGCAAATATCGAGGATGACTACGACACCAGAAGCATCAGAGAGACGATCAATAGAATATATGATGACATGGGCCTAGATGTCACGACCCACATCCAAAAACCCCTCTGGCAAGCCCATGGGCCAGGAGAGGTCTTGGCTTGGGTCTCCAATAAACCTAGGCATCCACTGCCTAGGCCCTCTTGGAGCCAGTCCTGGCGCCTATCACGCCAGGCTCATACACAGTGAAGACATGTGTTTGGGGAACTACTTTATTTTGAAGCTGCCAGCCAACATGGAGGCATCCACATAGCTTGCCTCCTAGGAACCAAGCTATGCGGTATAGTGTTTTGGGTGTGGTAGCCTAGGAACTACTTTCTTGAGACTATTTAAACCACATCGGACTTGGATAACATGCTTCGCGTTACTTTGCAATCCTGCAACGTGACGTTCACCGTGTCCAGCTACACCCGCGAACCTCGGAAAAACACCACCTGTAAGGAGACAAAAGGAACATTGTTAACAGCAGCATGTTACCTGCAATTTTCATCTTTAGCTGCCCACAGCTCCTGCAAACAGCTTCCTAGGATCAGCACGACCCCCGGACCGACGGATCTGCAAAAAGGAAAGAAACAAGGTATTAGAGACATTACAACATAACGAACTGTGCCGAAAAGCTTACCTAGCGGGTAGCCCCTCGACCAGCATAGCCTCGGAATTCCACACCCTGGGTGAACACCGCGATCTATGGGAAAAGAAAAGAAAACAGGTTAGCAAAGGCAAGGCATGACTGCGCTGTGCATAGCGCCTACTTACCGCATCATAGCGCTCATTACACGCCATCATTTACCGGCGAGACCCAATTCAGCCAATGCACCACACTGGACTTCCGCACATCTAAGGAAGAGAAAGAGACATTATTAAACCAAGAAAGGCATGCATGAATAGCAACAATATACAACAGCAATAAGGCCTACCTGAAAGACTTCAAACAGGCCTGCATCAGTGAAGTAACTAGATCGCATCCGCCCACAAAGGACAAAGCGCCCCTGCCAAGAAGGCAGGACGGTGAGCACACCTGAATCAACAATAAGGTGAGGAGAGGCCCCAGAGGGGCTGAAGGCATACAGGGTGGTGGGAGGCTAATTACCCCAGTTGGCCAGTCTTGAGCATAGCCCTCCTGTATTACAGGCAGAACCTCCCCCACTAGCCACATCTGAGAACCGCAGAGAAGGATACCAGTGTCCATACGGCTGGGTGGCGTCCCCGTGGATACCAGGTGAGCATAACAGAACGCAAAGCCTGCCAAACCAATCCACCTGGGCGCCATGGAGACATCAGAATTAGACCAATTGGCCCAATTGTTAGGGGAACTTCGTGCCGAGGTTCATTCTGCTCGACAAGAGACTAATGCCCTCCGGAGAGACCTATTAGTGACCAAAGACTGCACTGAAAAGATTAGCAGGCAATACTTGCAATCACAGGCAGGACAGACACCTCTACCTGGAAGCAATCCAACGATGCAAAACCCCACCATACCATCCACTACCTCCAATACGGTACAGATCATGTTACCGGGAACAGTTCCTCTGGCACCACTGGAGAGGTTTGCAGGTGACCCACGGAAGTATGCAGCTTTCATGAATCAGTGTCGCCTTCACTTTCTTTGCAGGCCTGGAGCCTTCCCAAATGACCAAGCTCGGGTAGTGTCACACACTCCACTCCCTCTGGGGTTCCCATTCCTCATCCCCGTGCCCCGAACACCCCTCGCCCTCTTGCCCGGTTCCGGGGCTCACAGGTTGTCTCTTCGCCCCACTTGCCACGGCGCCGATTGCCACAAAGCTTGGGTCGGCATGCTCTTTGCACGTGGAGACGTCGACCTCCCTGGCGTCTTCCGTGGCGGCTGCTAGACCGACTTCTTCCGCGTCACATGACCGCCGCCTTCCGCTCACGTGTTTCTGGACTACACTCACGTGATGCGTTCGCGGGTCATGTGACTGGGAGGAATTAGCAGCGCCAGTATTTAAACGGCTCTGTTGCGGGGCTTCGGTGCTTTACGCTGTTTCTTCAGATTCCTGTACGGCGCTACATACCTTTTGTTTCACATTGACCTTGGATTTGTTTCACGGACTGGCAACGGATAACCCTTGGCTTTGATACTTGCTTTTGGATCTTTATTACGACCACGGACTGCTTCACGGACTCCTTCTACGTTCCGCCCTGTTTGTGCGGATTCTGGCATCAGGTGGGCCTGGCACTTGCAACCTTGCTGGGATACATACATTCTGGAAGAACAGCTTTGCTGGGTCTCAGAACCTTCCCATAGGTTAAACCGCCACTCCACAGACACCTTTTGGTAAGACCGTTCCACTTACTTGTTGATTGGTTGTTGATACTGTTTTGGCTTGACACTTAACCGGTGTTTCCTTTACAGTGGTTCACGGTTCCACGAGTACCGCAGTTCCGGAAAGAACATCTCCCACCTGTGGCCTCAAAGGCGGCACAGAGAGTGACTCTGATTCTCTCTGTGCGGCACTTGTGGACAGAGGACTCTTCGGCTACACGACAGTCAAGACACAACAGACTGTGAAGCCATCCTGTCGTGTAGCTATGGAGGGAGCTGCGGATGACCCCTTGACCACTATGGTGGCCATAACCGTGTTACGTGCGGACATGGCTGCAGCTAATACAGCCATTCACCAACGCTTGGATACCATCCAGAGTGCTAGACATCCTCTACCCTCAGATGCTGAGTTTGGGTATACCCCACCAGGCCCCTCGCCCGTCCAACCTCCCGTTCCACCCCTTCCTAACCCCGTCCCCGTAGTACTGCCCTCTCCTTTTCCTTTGGCTGCCCCTGAGAGGTATCATGGGGATCCCGGCAAGTTTAGAACCTTCTTGAATCAATGCAAATTGCATTTTTTGTGTAGACCCATGGCTTTTCCAGACTCCACCTCTAAGGCAGCTTTTCCTCTTTCTCATTTAGCAGGCACTGCTGCTACCTGGGCCAATCCACTCCTGGAAAACAACAACCCAGCCCTTTACGACTTTGATTTGTTGGTCACTGAGATGTCACGAGTGTTCGACACGCGCCATAAGGTCCAGTCCCGAGACCTGGAACTCCTGGACCTGGGGCAGGGTAGGGGGTCTTTGATCGAATACATTACTAAGTTTAATCAGCTTGCAGCCGAGACTTCCTGGCCTGAATCCAAAAAAGCCATTGTGTATTATCGCAGCTTAAACAACGCCATGAAGGATGCCCTTGCGGTTGTTCCCTCATTACCGACCTCTTACCATGATCTAGTCGATTTAACTCTGCAATTGGACGCTAGACGTTCTGAACGTAGGGCGGAGGCCGGTCGCCTGCACACCACTGTCCCATCTCGTTCCACCTCGGCCCCCTCAAACACCAGTTCCGAACCCATGCAAATCGGGGGCATCAGGAGCCCGATCACACCCATAGAAAGGGAACGTAGGAGGGTGGACAATGCTTGCTATTATTGTGGTCTACCTGGCCATTACGTGAAGGAGTGTCCTCGTCGCCCCAAGCTAAAACCATCGGGTTTTCGGAGTGCTCGACCCTAGACTCGGGGACCGGGTTGAGCGCTCCCTGTCATACCCCGAACCCTGTGTTTGCTTTCGCCCACATGAGACCCATATATGTGCAAGCCATTCTACAACCCACACCTGACATCTCACACCCAGTTACAATTATTATAGATTCCGGGGCTACAGGTAATTATATGGACATCACACTGGCCCAAACCCTGAACCTACCGCTGCTAGCCAAAACCCGGCCGGAACCAGTACAGGCAGTGGATGGGACTGCTCTGTTTTCCGGACCAATCAGACAGCAGACCGCCCGATGCTCTTGACCATACAGGCTATACACAGGGAGACCCTGATTTTCGATCTCATCTCAATGCCCCAGTTTGGTGTAATTTTGGGGCGAAAGGTTGCATATGAAAGGTTGTTGGGGTTTCTGGTCTCCATTGTTCAGTCTCTGCAGCCAAGCCCCATGTGGGCCTGTTTGAATTAAAATCACTCTGATAAGTATGTGAATGCTGCCACCAGCTACAGGACCCAACAAAAGGACAGTGCTGATCCATGAAGCCTTTGTTAGTTAATTAGACTGGCCATGGAAGGAGGGAAGGTTTAGCCCTCCCCTTCTGGAAATGCATTGTGTAATCCACCTGTCAGATCCGAACTAAATATGACAGGGGGGACTGCGCCTGTAGGATTTGTCCACCTAGACTACACAGGTCTATGCTTATGTCGTGCAGTGAGCATAGGAGAATGTGTGCGTATTAGCCCCACACATTTTCCAGAGGTTGATCTACCATCATTCAATTCCATAAAACATTTAAAAAAAGCCCAGGTGAGAGCACACCCACAGTGCGGATGACCTAATTCCTCACATGCCCCCAGCCTCAACATGTGAACCACCACCACCCCCTACTGAGGGTCTGCTTCATCATCAAGACGAAGGTACCAGCTGAGGCCATCTGCATTTCCATGCTGGGAGCCTCGCTTGTGCTGAATATCCATATCTAATCCCTGTAGGGATATGGCCCAACGCAAAAGCTTAGGTTTCTCCCGTGCATGGCCATTAACCAATCAAAGAGGCCAGTGGTCTATCTGGATCGTGAAGTGCGACCCAAAGAAGTAGGGTTTCAGCTTCTTTACGGTCAACACAACCGTGTAAGCCTCTTTTTCAACGACAGCCCAGTTCCTTTCCCTTTTTGTGAATCGCCTGCTAATGTAGACGACAGGTTGCTCTAACTCTTGAGAGTTCAGCTGCGCTAAACCTACTCCAATCCTAAAATCATGGGTGTATTTCTGGTTAATGAACTCCTAACCACAGTCTGCCACTTTTTGACCTGCGGCCCTGAACAATACATCCTTCAAATCCGGAAAGAAGGTTTGACAGGCAGGGTTCCAAGTTACCTTCTTTGGCATTTTCTTGGAAGTTACATCATTCAGGGGCATGGCAATGGTCCCATCCCGGGTTAAAAAACCCGATCCAGTAGTAAATTGGGAGGACATTGAAGAATTATTTCCTGAGTATGATTCAGTACCAGGCACGTCTAGGGCAAATATCGAGGATGACTACGACACCAGAAGCATCAGAGAGACGATCAATAGAATATATGATGACATGGGCCTAGATGTCACGACCCACATCCAAAAACCCCTCTGGCAAGCCCATGGGCCAGGAGAGGTCTTGGCTTGGGTCTCCAATAAACCTAGGCATCCACTGCCTAGGCCCTCTTGGAGCCAGTCCTGGCGCCTATCACGCCGGGCTCATACACAGTGAAGACATGTGTTTGGGGAACTACTTTATTTTGAAGCTGCCAGCCAACATGGAGGCATCCACATAGCTTGCCTCCTAGGAACCAAGCTATGCGGTATAGTGTTTTGGGTGTGGTAGCCTAGGAACTACTTTCTTGAGACTATTTAAACCACATCGGACTTGGATAACATGCTTCGCGTTACTTTGCAATCCTGCAACGTGACATTCACCGTGTCCAGCTACACCTGCGAACCTCGGAAAAACACCACCTGTAAGGAGACAAAAGGAACATTGTTAACAGCAGCATGTTACCTGCAATTTTCATCTTTAGCTGCCCACAGCTCCTGCAAACAGCTTCCTAGGATCAGCACGACCCCCGGACCGACGGATCTGCAAAAAGGAAAGAAACAAGGTATTAGAGACATTACAACATAACGAACTGTGCCGAAAAGCTTACCTAGCGGGTAGCCCCTCGACCAGCATAGCCTCGGAATTCCACACCCTGGGTGAACACCGCGATCTATGGGAAAAGAAAAGAAAACAGGTTAGCAAAGGCAAGGCATGACTGCGCTGTGCATAGCGCCTACTTACCGCATCATAGCGCTCATTACACGCCATCATTTACCGGCGAGACCCAATTCAGCCAATGCACCACACTGGACTTCCGCACATCTAAGGAAGAGAAAGAGGCATTATTAAACCAAGAAAGGCATGCATGAATAGCAACAATATACAACAGCAATAAGGCCTACCTGAAAGACTTCAAACAGGCCTGCATCAGTGAAGTAACTAGATCGCATCCGCCCACAAAGGACAACGCGCCCCTGCCAAGAAGGCAGGACGGTGAGCACACCTGAATCAACAATAAGGTGAGGAGAGGCCCCTGAGGGGCTGAAGGCATACAGGGTGGTGGGAGGCAGTTGGCCAGTCTTGAGCATAGCCCTCCTGTATTACAGGCAGAACCTCCCCCACTAGCCACATCTGGGAACCGCAGAGAAGGATACCAGTGTCCATACGGCTGGGTGGCGTCCCCGTGGATACCAGGTGAGCATAACAGAACGCAAAGCCTGCCAAACCAATCCACCTGGGCGCCATGGAGACATCAGATATTAGACCAATTGGCCCAATTGTTAGGGGAACTTCGTGCCGAGGTTCATTCTGCTCGACAAGAGACTAATGCCCTCCGGAGAGACCTATTAGTGACCAAAGACTGCACTGAAAAGATTAGCAGGCAATACTTGCAATCACAGGCAGGACAGACACCTCTACCTGGAAGCAATCCAACGATGCAAAACCCCACCATACCATCCACTACCTCCAATACGGTACAGATCATGTTACCGGGAACAGTTCCTCTGGCACCACTGGAGAGGTTTGCAGGTGACCCACGGAAGTATGCAGCTTTCATGAATCAGTGTCGCCTTCACTTTCTTTGCAGGCCTGGAGCCTTCCCAAATGACCAAGCTCGGGTAGTGTCACACACTCCACTCCCTCTGGGGTTCCCATTCCTCATCCCCGTGCCCCGAACACCCCTCGCCCTCTTGCCCGGTTCCGGGGCTCACAGGTTGTCTCTTCGCCCCACTTGCCACGGCGCCGATTGCCACAAAGCTTGGGTCGGCATGCTCTTTGCACGTGGAGACGTCGACCTCCCTGGCGTCTTCCGTGGCGGCTGCTAGACCGACTTCTTCCGCGTCACATGACCGCCGCCTTCCGCTCACGTGTTTCTGGACTACACTCACGTGATGCGTTCGCGGGTCATGTGACTGGGAGGAATTAGCAGCGCCAGTATTTAAACGGCTCTGTTGCGGGGCTTCGGTGCTTTACGCTGTTTCTTCAGATTCCTGTACGGCGCTACATACCTTTTGTTTCACATTGACCTTGGATTTGTTTCACGGACTGGCAACGGATAACCCTTGGCTTTGATACTTGCTTTTGGATCTTTATTACGACCACGGACTGCTTCACGGACTCCTTCTACGTTCCGCCCTGTTTGTGCGGATTCTGGCATCAGGTGGGCCTGGCACTTGCAACCTTGCTGGGATACATACATTCTGGAAGAACAGCTTTGCTGGGTCTCAGAACCTTCCCATAGGTTAAACCGCCACTCCACAGACACCTTTTGGTAAGACCGTTCCACTTACTTGTTGATTGGTTGTTGATACTGTTTTGGCTTGACACTTAACCGGTGTTTCCTTTACAGTGGTTCACGGTTCCACGAGTACCGCAGTTCCGGAAAGAACATCTCCCACCTGTGGCCTCAAAGGCGGCACAGAGAGTGACTCTGATTCTCTCTGTGCGGCACTTGTGGACAGAGGACTCTTCGGCTACACGACAGTCAAGACACAACAGACTGTGAAGCCATCCTGTCGTGTAGCTATGGAGGGAGCTGCGGATGACCCCTTGACCACTATGGTGGCCATAACCGTGTTACGTGCGGACATGGCTGCAGCTAATACAGCCATTCACCAACGCTTGGATACCATCCAGAGTGCTAGACATCCTCTACCCTCAGATGCTGAGTTTGGGTATACCCCACCAGGCCCCTCGCCCGTCCAACCTCCCGTTCCACCCCTTCCTAACCCCGTCCCCGTAGTACTGCCCTCTCCTTTTCCTTTGGCTGCCCCTGAGAGGTATCATGGGGATCCCGGCAAGTTTAGAACCTTCTTGAATCAATGCAAATTGCATTTTTTGTGTAGACCCATGGCTTTTCCAGACTCCACCTCTAAGGCAGCTTTTCCTCTTTCTCATTTAGCAGGCACTGCTGCTACCTGGGCCAATCCACTCCTGGAAAACAACAACCCAGCCCTTTACGACTTTGATTTGTTGGTCACTGAGATGTCACGAGTGTTCGACACGCGCCATAAGGTCCAGTCCCGAGACCTGGAACTCCTGGACCTGGGGCAGGGTAGGGGGTCTTTGATCGAATACATTACTAAGTTTAATCAGCTTGCAGCCGAGACTTCCTGGCCTGAATCCAAAAAAGCCATTGTGTATTATCGCAGCTTAAACAACGCCATGAAGGATGCCCTTGCGGTTGTTCCCTCATTACCGACCTCTTACCATGATCTAGTCGATTTAACTCTGCAATTGGACGCTAGACGTTCTGAACGTAGGGCGGAGGCCGGTCGCCTGCACACCACTGTCCCATCTCGTTCCACCTCGGCCCCCTCAAACACCAGTTCCGAACCCATGCAAATCGGGGGCATCAGGAGCCCGATCACACCCATAGAAAGGGAACGTAGGAGGGTGGACAATGCTTGCTATTATTGTGGTCTACCTGGCCATTACGTGAAGGAGTGTCCTCGTCGCCCCAAGCTAAAACCATCGGGTTTTCGGAGTGCTCGACCCTAGACTCGGGGACCGGGTTGAGCGCTCCCTGTCATACCCCGAACCCTGTGTTTGCTTTCGCCCACATCAGACCCATATATGTGCAAGCCATTCTACAACCCACACCTGACATCTCACACCCAGTTACAATTATTATAGATTCCGGGGCTACAGGTAATTATATGGACATCACACTGGCCCAAACCCTGAACCTACCGCTGCTAGCCAAAACCCGGCCGGAACCAGTACAGGCAGTGGATGGGACTGCTCTGTTTTCCGGACCAATCAGACAGCAGACCGCCCGATGCTCTTGACCATACAGGCTATACGCAGGGAGACCCTGATTTTCGATCTCATCTCAATGCCCCAGTTTGGTGTAATTTTGGGAATACCTTGGCTACAGGAGCACAACCCCTTAATTGACTGGAAAGAGGGTTCGGTGCATTTCAACATTTCTGTCTAACCGCAGCCACCACTATTGAGACTCCCGCTCAAGCATTGGGGGTCATGGCTCAATTATCTCTAGAGGATTCCCTTGTCCCCTCCACAGAACACCACATGGTTGGACTGGTCTCCACACTCATTCCGGCCCAATATCAAGACTATCTAGAAGTGTTCGACCATGGTTCATCAGAAGTTTTATCGCCCATACGACTGCCCAATAGATCTGGTTCCGGACAGCACTATCCCCACAGGTCGTATCTACTCCTTGTCTCCTACTGAAGATCTAGCCCTCAAAGAGTACATTCAGAAGTCCCTCCGTCTGGGCCAGATACGTCCTTCTACATCCCCGGCGGCGAGTCCCATTTTCTTTGTCCCCAAGAAGGAGTGTGACTTACGGCCTTGTGTGGACTACCGCAGACTCAATGCCATCACCAAGAAAGACCGCTACCCCATTCCACTAATCACACCCTTATTGGACCGTCTCACACATGCCACTGTCTTTACCAAATTCGACCTCCGCGGTGCCTACAATCTGGTCCGTGTGGGTTCCGGGGATGAATGGAAGACCGCCCTTTGTACTCGCTATGGCTTGTATGAATATACGGTCATGCTGTTCGGTTTGTGCAACGCTCCGGCCACGTTCCAGAGGTTCATGAACGATATCTTTTCTGACATCTTGGACGTTTTTGTGGTGGTCTACTTGGATGACATCCTGATATTCTCCCAGACCATGAAGGACCACCTACAGCACGTCAGGGAAGTTTTGTCTCACCTACGGACGCACTCCTTGTTTGCCAAACCCGAGAAGTGCCAGTTCCATGCCGATTCCGTAGAGTTTCTTGGTTTTCACATCTCGTCGGGAGGACTAGCCATGAACAATTCCAAGGTTCGTGCAGTGCTGGATTGGCCGGTCCCCGATTCATTGAAGGCACTCCAGTCTTTCCTTGGTTTCGCTAACTTTTACAGGCGATTTATCTCAGGGTTTTCTTCTTTGGTGGCTCCCCTCACTTCTCTGACTAGCCCTCGCACACCTTTTCTATGGACGGATACACATCAACAAGCCTTCGAGGCTTTAAAGACAGCATTCACTACTGCTCCTATCTTACAGCACCCAGACCCAGAACGGCCATTCATAGTGGAAGCTGATGCTTCATCCTTTGCCTTAGGTGCTGTATTGTCACAGACTTGCCCTACCTCAGGTCGCCTTCACCCTGTGGCCTTCCATTCCTGTAAATTCACAGATGCCGAATCCCACTATACCGTGACCGAAAAGGAACTACTGGCGGTCATGGATGCCTTCCGCGTTTGAAGGCATCACCTCTTGGGTGCTAAGCACCGTGTCACGGTTTATTCTGATCACCAGAACTTACAAGACCTGGCTTCTCTGAAGTGTATCAACAGCAGGCAGGTCAGGTGGCATCTCTTCTTTGCGACCTTCGACTTTGTGATCAAACACCGCCCGGGTAATACCCATGGTAAAGCCGATGCCTTATCGCGTTCCCCTGGGGGGGTGGCTTTGCCGACGTTTCCAGACACCCTCCTGGATGTCGGCAAGGTGGTTTGTTTGTGTACTCCAACTCTGCCCTTACTTGACGCGATACGGGGTTGGGTTACTTCACACCCAGGCCAGTTGTCCGATTGGGATTTGGTGGTTCACGATGGTCTCCCCTTTGTTTCTGATCGTCTATTCATGCCTACGGTAGACACCCGCAACATGGCCTTGGAATGGTCCCACGACGCCCTGGTTCATGGTCATCCTGGGCAGAAACACACTTTGGCGCTGCTGAGAAGGTGGTGTTGCTGGCCGTCTATGAGCAAGGATGTTGAATCTTACGTCAACGCATGTGCAGTTTGCGCACAGTGTAAGCACCGTAGGGGTCGCCCTGTGGGTCTCTTACTTCCTTTACCTGTTCCTCCCAAACCGTGGCACACCTTGACCATGGATTTTGTCACTGACCTACCCCGGATCCGGGGCTTCGATACCTTGTGGGTGGTCATCGATTCCTTTTCCAAGATGGCTGGTTTTACCCCTTGTAAGGGCATTCCCTCGGCGCCTACACTGGCCCGGTTGTTCTTTGAGAATGTCTTTTGTCTTTTCGGGCTTCCCTCGGTTCTCATCTCGGACAGGGGTTCACAATTCACTTCACGTTTCTGGCGGGCCCTGACTAGGTTGCTGGGGATGGACGTTCGTTTCTCCTCAGCATATCACCCTGAGACAGACGGTCAGACCGAGCGACTGAACCAGACACTGGAGCAGTACTTAGGTTGTCTGACCCTACAGCTGCAGTCTTCCTGGTTGAGCATACTGCATCTTGCGGAATTCGCGTACAACAACGCTGTCCATTCTTCCACTGGTTTGTCCCCGTTCTACGTGCTTTATGGTCAGCACCTTCGTGTTTTGCACTTCACGGATTTGCCTACTTCTGCCAATTCAGCTGCCCTTGCATGTGTTAGGGACCTGGCCTCCGTTCACGCTCGGGTGTCGACTCATCTTGTCGAAGCCCAGGCGTCCATGAAGGCGGAGGTGGACAGGAAATGGGTGATGGCCCCGTTGTATACTGTGGGATCCCGAGTTTGGTCATCCACCCGACATCTGTACTTGGTGGGTTGTCGTAAGCTTCTACCTCGCTTTGTGGGTCCCTATACGATTACTGGAGTGATCAACCCTGTGTCTTATCGACTTGCTCTCCCAGGTTCCTGGCGGCTTCACCCTGTTTTCCATGTTTCTCTGCTCAAGCCCTGTCCCGCTCCCACACGGCTTCGCTCTCCTGGGGCCCCGGTGTCTCCATCCACTCCGGATGTTTTTGAGGTCTCTGCCATTCTGGGTTCCCGTATCTCTAGGGGGCGTCTCCAGTACCTTGTTGATTGGTCCGGGTACGGCCCCGAGGAGCGGTCCTGGGTCCCGGCTACTGATGTCCAGGCTCCCCGTTTGGTGGCACGGTTTCATAAGGACCCTCCCTCGTGCCCATGGGGCCGTGGGCCTTTGGGGGGGTGCTCTGTCACGCACTCCACTCCCTCTGGGGTTCCCATTCCTCATCCCCGTGCCCCGAACACCCCTCGCCCTCTTACCCGGTTCCAGGGCTCACAGGTTGTCTCTTCGCCCCACTTGCCACGGCGTCGATTGCCACAAAGCTTGGGTCGGCATGCTCTTTGCACGTGGAGACGTCAACCTCCCTGGCGTCTTCCGTGGCGGCTGCTAGACCGACTTTTTCCGCGTCACATGACCGCCGCCTTCCGCTCACATGTTTCTGGACTACACTCACGTGATGCGCTTGCAGGTCATGTGACTGGGAGGAATTAGCAGCGCCAGTATTGAAACGGCTCTGTTGCGGGGCTTCGGTGTTTCACAGCTGTTTCTTCGGATTCCTGTACGGCGCTACATACCTTTTGTTTCACATTGACCTCGGATTTGTTTCACGGACTGGCAACGGATAACCCTTGGCTTTGATACTTGCTATTGGATCTTTATTACGACCATGGACTGCTTCACGGACTCCTTCTACGTTCCGCCCTGTTTGTGCAGATTCTGGCATCAGGTGGGCCTGGCACTTGCAACCTTGCTGGGATACATACATTCCGGAAGAACAGCTTTGCTGGGTCTCGGAACCTTCCCATAGGTTCAACCGCCACTCCACAGACACCTTTTGGTAAGACTGTTCCACTTACTTGTTGATTGGTTGTTGATACTGTTTTGGCTTGACACTTAACCGGTGTTTCCTTCACAGTGGTTCGGGGTTCCACGAGTACCGCAGTTCCGGAAAGTACATCTCCCACCTGTGGCCTCAAAGGCGGCACAGAGAGTGACTCTGATTCTCTCTGTGCGGCACTTGTGGACAGAGGACTCTTCAGCTACGCGACAGTCAAGACACAACAGGTAGCCTTTGTTTTATCATACCTGAGTGGTAGAGCAGCAGATTGGTCGGTGCCATTGGTGACCCATGATGATCCTTTGTTACATGACTTTGGGGGGTTTCAGAGGGAAATGGAAAAGCTTTTTGCTCGCCATACTGGAGAATAAGCAGTAGACAATGAACTCCTTTCCCTCCGACAGGGGAATCAGGACTTGTTAACATACATTGCTACTTTCAACAGATTGGTTGCCGAAGCAAGGTGGCCTGAAAACAAAAGAACTACGTTGTTTCATCGGGGCTTACGAGGCGAATTAAAAGAAGTTCTAGCCCAAGTGGTTGATCCTCCCAGAGACTGTTCTGAATTCATAAATTTGGTCGTGCAACTAGACCACCAGTTGCAAGACCGAAAAGCAGACCATTCCAAAATTGACCCTCGGGCCGTGTATGTTCGACCAAAAGACAATGCAACTCGAGTGCAAGAAAACACTGTGGAGACCATGTAACTCGGAGGGGTACGACCTCCACTAACAAAACAAGAGCTAGATAAAAGAAGACAACAACCACTATGTCTGTATTGCGGAAAACCAGGACATTTCCTGAAGGACTGCCCAGTAAAACCCCCAAGGAAGATCGTCGGGCCACAGAAAAAGATGAAGAGAAGGAATCGAAATCGGAAAACTACCCATCTCAGCAAACGTAGAGGTCAGTTTGTCGAGTGAGAGGAAAGAGTCACTGACCTGACACTTTGCAATACCAGTGATCTTAATTAACAACCAACGGTCATCAAGAATGCATGCCGTTGAAGCATACATCGACAGCGGAGCAGTTTGGAATTATATAGATCAAGACCTGGCAGCAGAGATGGGGCTTCCCCCATGTTCCAAGCCAACTACGGACAAGGTAACCACAGTTGATGGGACAGAAATCGCTTCCGGACCCATAACCCAATGCACAGCCGAGGTAATCTTGCTGTGCCAGGACGGACATCGGGAAATTATTTCCTTCAATCTCATCAAGGCACCTCAATTCCGGCTAATACTAGGGATGCCATGGTTAGTTGCTCACAACCCTTTGATTGACTGGCGGGCACAGAAATTAACCTTCCCCAGGGACTGCTCCCCAGCCTGTTATTATCAAGAACAGAAACCTGCCTTCAGTATCTCTACGACTCCCGGAGCGACGGCATCAACCCTGGAAGTAACTAATACCTTGCCTAAGGAATACCACAATTTCCAGGATGCATTCCAGAAGGACCAAGCAAACATGCTGCCGCCGCAAAGGCCCTATGACTGTCAGATTGACCTTGTTACAGGTGCACAAGTCCCTTGCGGCAGAATCTATGCTCTTACAGAACCTGAAAACCTTCATCTGAAGTCTTATTTAGATGAGTACCTTGCAAACGGATTCATCCGTCCATCGAAGTCCCCTGCAGCCAGTCCTTTGTTCTTTGTACCGAAAAAAGAAGGGGATTTAAGAACCTGTATTGACTACCGCACATTAAACCAGATCACCGTGAAGAACCGTTACCCCCTGTCACTTATCCCTGAAACGCTGGACCAGGTCAAAAATGCCCAGATTTACACCAAATTGGACCTTCGAGGAACGTACCACCTGGTCCGAGTCAGAAGCGGAGACGAATGGGAAACTGCTTTCCGTACCAAATACGGTTTGTACGAATATCAAGTCATGCCCTTTGGGTTATGCAACGCTCCTGCAGCATTTCAATATTTCATCAATGACGTCTTGAGAGAATTCATTGATGTCTGCGCCCTAGTGTACATAGATTATATCTTAGTGTACTCAAACTCGAAACAAGATCATATCAAGCATGTTCGTTCAGTCCTCACCAAGCTCCGTGAACATCGTTTATATGCAAAGCTTGAAAAGTGTTTTTTTCACATCACTGAAGTTGAGTTTCTTGGTTTTATCCTTATTACAGGAGGCATCAGGATGGACGTGTATAAAGTAGACGCCATTTTGAAATGGCCATCACCAACGTCATTGAAAGGGGTAAAAAGCATGTTGGGCTTTGCGAACTTCTATCGCCGGTTCATACCAGACTTCTCTCAGGTTGTACACCCGATCACTGTATTGTTACGAAAAAACAATAAAAAATGTGCCTGGACCGAAGAAGCAGAAAAAGCTTTTCAGGAACTCAAGAAAAGGTTCACCTCCATGCCAATCCTGCGGCATTCTCGCCCAGATCTCCCTTATATCGTGGAAACTGATGCTTCCAGTATGGCAATGGGAGCTGTCCTCTCACAGAGAGATCCAGAAACCGGCCAGCTACATCCAGTGGCCTTCTGGTCGAAAAAATTCTCACCTCCAGAGATTAATTACGCCATCACTGACAAAGAACTCTTGGCTATCAAATCCGCCTTTAAGGCCTGGCGGCACTACCTTGTGGGGGCCAGACACACCATTACCGTTATCACAGACCACCAAAACCTGCAATATCTTAAAACAGCTAAAGCCCAGTCCTCACGTCAATTGCGGTGGGCCCTTTTCTTCGCCAAATATGATTATGTCATCACGTTTCGACCAGGGGTCAAGAATGGAAAAGCTGATGCACTATCTCGTATGGACACTGATGACATAGTATATACGACTCCAGACCCAGTACCCATTTTACCTGAAGAAAAACTCTTGGGCCTCACCACAGCCTTAACTCAAGTAGAACTGAGAAACGAGATTCAACGGACCATGAATCCTGATACTCTCCTTGCATGGCAAGCGCAAGGGGAACAATATTCCATCAGAGACCACTTACCCTTTTTTAAGGATCGTCTGTATGTACCCACCAAGGAGTTACAACAACATATCATTTCAGGTTATCACGATTCACTGATCGAAGGACACCCTGGGATCACCAAGACTCTAGCTAAGGTAAAACAGAACTTCTGGTGTCCTGCCTGGTGTAAAGACATCATCCAAAATATTCAGTCCTGCGGAGTCTGCGCACAAAATAAGTCGCAAAAACAAAAACCATCCGGTCGCCTACAACCTTTAGACATTCCTCCCACTCCATGGCACACTCTTTCACTCGACTTCATCACTGACCTACCTCCCAGTCAAGGGTTTAACACCATTCTTGTAGTCGTGGACCTATTCTCAAAGATGGCACTCTTTATTCTGCTCAAAGGCCTCCCAGACACATCCACTTTAGCCAAAGTATTCCTGAAATGTATTGTTAAACTACACGGCTTCCCATCAGTCCTGATCTCTGATCGAGGTAGCCAGTTCGTCTCCAACTTCTGGAGAAAGTGTTGTGCAATGGTGCAGATTGACTTCCAGCTATCTACCGGTCATCACCCACAAACGGACGGTCAAACCGAGAGGACCAATCAGACTCTCAAGCAGTATTTACGGTGCATGTTGCACCATGAACAAAGAAACTGGAAAGACTTACTATGGATAGCCGAGTATGCATATAACAATTCCTTGCATTCAAGTATGGGGCAAACACCCTTTTATACCCTTTATGGTAGACACCCACGTACCTCTGAACTGGATCTCCCAGCCAGTTTGGAAATGCCAGCAGTGAAAACTCTTCACACCACCATCACTCAGGCTTTCAAAAAGGCCAAAGAACATCTTATTCTCGCCAAGGAAAATCAAAAGCAATTTGCTGATCAACACCGGAAGAAAGCCCCTGACTATCAGGTAGGAGACAAGGTTTGGTTGGCTGCTAGATTCGTACCCATCAAGGGAACCCGGACCTTTCAACCCAGGTACTTAGGGCCTTAAACCAACAAGGCAATTATCAATCCAGCGGCCGTCAAACTAGATTTACCACCTAACCTACAAATCCATCCGGTATTTCATGTGTCCCTTTTAAAGCCAATGCAGCCCTGTACACAGATTGGGGCACCACCAAAGCCCATACTTGTTGACGGAGAACCAGAATTCGAAGTCAGACGTATCCTGGATTCCAAGTATTCTAGGGGCAAGCTATACTATCTGATCGATTGGAAGGGATTTGGACCCCAAGATAGATCCTGGGAACCCTGTGTGAACATTCATGCAGCACATCTGATCAAAAAATATCATCTAAACTTCCCAACTAAACCTGGGCCGGACAGAAGAAACACCATGAGTGTCACACCGTTTCGCCGTTGGCAACTACGGCGTCATTGGTTCCTGTGTGGGGTTCTGTTTCCAGGAGAAACGGGGAAAACAAGAAGAACCTGTGTCAACGGTCTAGTCGTTGCACGTTGTCATCAAGATCACGTGACTTATCATCTGACCACTTTTAAGGAATCCGGAACTCTGTTCCGATGCGTCTCTAATACTATTGGTGGTGCTCCGTAAGTTCGCTCATTAATAGAAACTATCCAAGTCCAACTGCTTTCTCTAATTTCTGTCCTGTATTAACGTTCCCTTGTTTCGCTCCTTTCCCTTCCCTTTCTTCCAGCAGCCTCGAGAACTCCCTCGTCCCGACTAGCCGAGCCGATCGCTCTGCTCTCTGTATAGGACAACCCGTCCGCCTAGTGGAAGTAAGTGCATTCCTAGGTTAGAACAGGTTCTCCCTTCTTCCTTCTATTCGGACTTACCATTCTTCCCTTTTCAGTCACATTCCTCTGTGTTGGACTCTCCCCCCGTAAACGGCCGGAGAAGTTACATTCCCAAGGTTGTCACGTTTCCAGACGCAACGTTAGTATCAGACTCGATACCTGCATTTCATGTACTATCTCCTCAGTCTCCTTTCTCCCACTCACCTGTGCCTCTCATAATATAGATCTCCTGTTCACGCTGCTACCTAAGGAACGAGGGACCCCAAGTTCCACCATTTCCGAAGCAAGTGATCATCCTCAGCAAGACGAAGGATTCCTGTCATCCAGGGTTTTTTTCCCCAGAGGGTTTCCCTGGGATTCGTGTTCTCCCCTACCAATTCTTATTATTTGGTACAGGGGGGAGCAGGAGTTTCGGGGGGATCCTTCCGACGACCGTTGCAGCTCCAGATCCATTGACACCCGAACAGGTTAGTGTTTTTCCACTACGGAATTCAATTTGAGATTTCCTAGGCTTCTGGCTGGCATTTCCTAACGGAGTATTTACTCTAAGGGTAATAGATAGCGACGCCAGGTAAAGCTAATCCGGTCGGGTGTCGGTACTATGGAGCAACAAATGCAACAGTTAATGACGGCTATGCAGTCTATGTCGTTAGAATTGCAAGCTATTAAGCAAGACAATGCCTTTTCTGAGACCCCCCCAGTTTCATTAAACATGGGCAAGTTCGATGGGGATCCTCATAAACTTAAGGAATTTCTAGATAGTTGCACAGTACAATTTACGTTTAAACCTCGATTCTTTCCAAATGAAAGAGACAAGGTGGGATTTCTCATTTCTCATCTCTCGGGTCCGGCCTTAGCCTGGGCGACTCCTTTGGTTACCTCGGGGAATGCAGTATTGGATTCCTACCCCGCTTTCGTGAATAGCCTGAGATCAATGTTTAGTCGTCAGAGGAGATATCAGTGTCAATACAAGAGAAACTTCTTGATCTCCAACAAGGTAATAAGGACCTTCTCTGGTACATCACTCAGTTTAAACAGTTGTCCTCAGAACTAGGATGGCCGGATGAAGGTCTTCTCACATTGTTCCGCCGAGGTCTTTCTGAGGAACTGAAGGATGAGGTTTCCAAAGTTCACGTCCCGCCAACCTGGCTGACATGATTACTTTTACCATGCAAATTGAGTACCGACTTCTTGAAAGAGCACATGAAAGAAAAAAGTCTAAAGGAAGTCGAACTCATTCTGATCTACTGCCCAGTTTTGTTAAGACCCCTTCTGGAGAAGAACCCATGCAGATTGGGTCCATCAAGGGCCCGTTAACTAACACAGAAAGAGAACGACGGAAGAATTGGGCCTCTGTATGTATTGTGGCTCCTCATCGCATATATTGCGTGATTGTCCTACAGTTCCACCACGCAGACCCAAGCCACAGGTGGCGGGAAACGACAAAACCCTGCCGGACAGGGAACCACGGTAGGGGTATCAGATCAGAGTTCCCCACATATTTTTGGGCTGTCTCCGGATTCACCTATATGCAACCATTCAATGATTGTATTAGCTATTACCTTCAGTCTCCCAGGGAAGATAATACAAAACATTCCTGCTCTGCTCGACTGCGGGGCAGCGGGTAACTTTTTGGATGATCAGTGGGCGGCCACTCATGGCATCGCAAGGACACTTAAGACTTGTTCCAACCCAATCCAGAGTGTGGATGGTAGTCCCTTGGTTTCTGGACCGATTAGAGAACATACCCATTCTGTGTTGTGTCTAATTGCTTCACATAAGGGGAGTCTAACTTTCGATCTGATTAAGGCGGCACACTTCCCGGTTATTTTAGGACTCCCTTGCCTTCGTACCCACAATCCATATATCAATTGGACGGCTGGAACGATTTTCTTAGGTTCAGAATATTGCTTAGCCCATTGCATTTCCCAAGAAGCAGTTGGTATACAGATCCCTCCAGAAACCTCTCAGATCCCCATAACTTCTTCTATTAATCAGTTGAATACTGTGCCTGAGTGTCATCAGCCTTTCCACAAAGTCTTTTCGAAACCCTTATTTCCCTCCTTACCACAGCACCGTCGTGATGATTGTCACATCACTCTCCTCCCAGAACAACCTCTCCCATTCGGCCGAATGTATGTCCTTTCCCAAAAGGAAAAGACGGCTCTTAGAGAATATCTCCAGGCAAATCTTCGGAACGGACTCATAACTGAATCTAAATCCCCTGCGGGGGCTTTGCTTTTTTTTATCCCGAAGAAGGATTCAGAAGAATTGCGTCCTTGCATTGATTATCGAGGACTAAACAGAATTACTATTCCTGATAAATACCCGATGCCAATGATTAAAGACATCTTGGAAGCAGTTCGAGGGGCAGAAATATACACCAAACTGGATCTTCGGGAAGCTTACCATCTTATTCGCATCGCCCCCGGAGTAACCGTGTTACGTGCGGACATGGCTGCAGCTAATACAGCCATTCACCAACGCTTGGATACCATCCAGAGTGCTAGACATCTTCTACCCTCAGATGCTGAGTTTGGGTATACCCCACCAGGCCCCTCGCCCGTCCAACCTCCCGTTCCACCCCTTCCTAACCCCGTCCCCGTAGTACTGCCCTCTCCTTTTCCTTTGGCTGCCCCTGAGAGGTATCATGGGGAAGTTTAGAACCTTCTTGAATCAATGCAAATTGCATTTTTTGTGTAGACCCATGGCTTTTCCAGACTCCACCTCTAAGGCAGCTTTTCCTCTTTCTCATTTAGCAGGCACTGCTGCTACCTGGGCCAATCCACTCCTGGAAAACAACAACCCAGCCCTTTACGACTTTGATTTGTTGGTCACTGAGATGTCACGAGTGTTCGACACGCGCCATAAGGTCCAGTCCCGAGACCTGGAACTCCTGGACCTGGGGCAGGGTAGGGGGTCTTTGATCGAATACATTACTAAGTTTAATCAGCTTGCAGCCGAGACTTCCTGGCCTGAATCCAAAAAAGCCATTGTGTATTATCGCAGCTTAAACAACGCCATGAAGGATGCCCTTGCGGTTGTTCCCTCATTACCGACCTCTTACCATGATCTAGTCGATTTAACTCTGCAATTGGACGCTAGACGTTCTGAACGTAGGGCGGAGGCCGGTCGCCTGCACACCACTGTCCCATCTCGTTCCACCTCGGCCCCCTCAAACACCAGTTCCGAACCCATGCAAATCGGGGGCATCAGGAGCCCGATCACACCCATAGAAAGGGAACGTAGGAGGGTGGACAATGCTTGCTATTATTGTGGTCTACCTGGCCATTACGTGAAGGAGTGTCCTCGTCGCCCCAAGCTAAAACCATCGGGTTTTCGGAGTGCTCGACCGTAGACTCGGGGACCGGGTTGAGTGCTCCCTGTCATACCCCGAACCCTGTGTTTGCTTTCGGCCACATCAGACCCATATATGTGCAAGCCATTCTACAACCCACACCTGACATCTCACACCCAGTTACAATTATTATAGATTCCGGGGCTACAGGTAATTATATGGACATCACACTGGCCCAAACCCTGAACCTACCGCTGCTAGCCAAAACCCGGCCGGAACCAGTACAGGCAGTGGATGGGACTGCTCTGTTTTCCGGACCAATCAGACAGCAGACCGCCCGATGCTCTTGACCATACAGGCTATACACAGGGAGACCCTGATTTTCGATCTCATCTCAATGCCCCAGTTTGGTGTAATTTTGGGAATACCTTGGCTACAGGAGCACAACCCCTTAATTGACTGGAAAGAGGGTTCGGTGCATTTCAACATTTCTGTCTAACCGCAGCCACCACTATTGAGACACCCGCTCAAGCATTGGGGGTCATGGCTCAATTATCTCTAGAGGATTCCCTTGTCCCCTCCACAGAACACCACATGGTTGGACTGGTCTCCACACTCATTCCGGCCCAATATCAAGACTATCTAGAAGTGTTCGACCATGGTTCATCAGAAGTTTTATCGCCCATACGACTGCCCAATAGATCTGGTTCCGGACAGCACTATCCCCACAGGTCGTATCTACTCCTTGTCTCCTACTGAAGATCTAGCCCTCAAAGAGTACATTCAGAAGTCCCTCCGTCTGGGCCAGATACGTCCTTCTACATCCCCGGCGGCGAGTCCCATTTTCTTTGTCCCCAAGAAGGAGGGTGACTTACGGCCTTGTGTGGACTACCGCAGACTCAATGCCATCACCAAGAAAGACCGCTACCCCATTCCACTAATCACACCCTTATTGGACCGTCTCACACATGCCACTGTCTTTACCAAATTCGACCTCCGCGGTGCCTACAATCTGGTCCGTGTGCGTTCCGGGGATGAATGGAAGACCGCCCTTTGTACTCGCTATGGCTTGTATGAATATACGGTCATGCTGTTCGGTTTGTGCAACGCTCCGGCCACGTTCCAGAGGTTCATGAACGATATCTTTTCTGACATCTTGGACGTTTTTGTGGTGGTCTACTTGGATGACATCCTGATATTCTCCCAGACCATGAAGGACCACCTACAGCACGTCAGGGAAGTTTTGTCTCACCTACGGACGCACTCCTTGTTTGCCAAACCCGAGAAGTGCCAGTTCCATGCCGATTCCGTAGAGTTTCTTGGTTTTCACATCTCGTCGGGAGGACTAGCCATGAACAATTCCAAGGTTCGTGCAGTGCTGGATTGGCCGGTCCCCGATTCATTGAAGGCACTCCAGTCTTTCCTTGGTTTCACTAACTTTTACAGGTGATTTATCTCAGGGTTTTCTTCTTTGGTGGCTCCCCTCACTTCTCTGACTAGCCCTCGCACACCTTTTCTATGGACGGATACACATCAACAAGCCTTCGAGGCTTTAAAGACAGCATTCACTACTGCTCCTATCTTACAGCACCCAGACCCAGAACGGCCATTCATAGTGGAAGCTGATGCTTCATCCTTTGCCTTAGGTGCTGTATTGTCACAGACTTGCCCTACCTCAGGTCGCCTTCACCCTGTGGCCTTCCATTCCCGTAAATTCACAGATGCCGAATCCCACTATACCGTGACCGAAAAGGAACTACTGGCGGTCATGGATGCCTTCCGCGTTTGAAGGCATCACCTCTTGGGTGCTAAGCACCGTGTCACGGTTTATTCTGATCACCAGAACTTACAAGACCTGGCTTCTCTGAAGTGTATCAACAGCAGGCAGGTCAGGTGGCATCTCTTCTTTGCGACCTTCGACTTTGTGATCAAACACCGCCCGGGTAATACCCATGGTAAAGCCGATGCCTTATCGCGTTCCCCTGGGGGGGTGGCTTTGCCGACGTTTCCAGACACCCTCCTGGATGTCGGCAAGGTGGTTTGTTTGTGTACTCCAACTCTGCCCTTACTTGACGCGATATGGGGTTGGGTTACTTCACACCCAGGCCAGTTGTCCGATTGGGATTTGGTGGTTCACGATGGTCTCCCCTTTGTTTCTGATCGTCTATTCATGCCTACGGTAGACACCCGCAACATGGCCTTGGAATGGTCCCACGACGCCCTGGTTCATGGTCATCCTGGGCAGAAACACACTTTAGCGCTGCTGAGAAGGTGGTGTTGCTGGCCGTCTATGAGCAAGGATGTTGAATCTTACGTCAACGCATGTGCAGTTTGCGCACAGTGTAAGCACCGTAGGGGTCGCCCTGTGGGTCTCTTACTTCCTTTACCTGTTCCTCCCAAACCGTGGCACACCTTGACCATGGATTTTGTCACTGACCTACCCCGGATCCGGGGCTTCGATACCTTGTGGGTGGTCATCGATTCCTTTTCCAAGATGGCTGGTTTTACCCCTTGTAAGGGCATTCCCTCGGCGCCTACACTGGCCCGGTTGTTCTTTGAGAATGTCTTTTGTCTTTTCGGGCTTCCCTCGGTTCTCATCTCGGACAGGGGTTCACAATTCACTTCACGTTTCTGGCGGGCCCTGACTGGGTTGCTGGGGATGGACGTTCGTTTCTCCTCAGCATATCACCCTGAGACAGACGGTCAGACCGAGCGACTGAACCAGACACTGGAGCAGTACTTAGGTTGTCTGACCCTACAGCTGCAGTCTTCCTGGTTGAGCATACTGCATCTTGCGGAATTCGCGTCCAACAACGCTGTCCATTCTTCCACTGGTTTGTCCCCGTTCTACGTGCTTTATGGTCTGCACCCTCGTGTTTTGCCCTTCACGGATTTGCCTACTTCTGCCAATTCAGCTGCCCTTGCATGTGTTAGGGACCTGGCCTCCGTTCACGCTCGGGTGTCGACTCATCTTGTCGAAGCCCAGGCGTCCATGAAGGCGCAGGTGGACAGGAAACGGGTGATGGCCCCGTTGTATACTGTGGGATCCCGAGTTTGGTTATCCACCCGACATCTGTACTTGGTGGGTTGTCGCAAGCTTCTACCTCGCTTTGTGGGTCCCTATACGATTACTCGAGTGATCAACCCTGTGTCTTATCGACTTGCTCTCCCTGGTTCCTGGCGGCTTCACCCTGTTTTCCATGTTTCTCTGCTCAAGCCCTGTCCCGCTCCCACACGGCTTCGCTCTCCTGGGGCCCCGGTGTCTCCATCCACTCCGGATGTTTTTGAGGTCTCTGCCATTCTGGGTTCCCGTATCTCTAGGGGGCGTCTCCAGTACCTTGTTGATTGGTCCGGGTACGGCCCCGAGGAGCGGTCCTGGGTCCCGGCTACTGATGTCCAGGCTCCCCGTTTGGTGGCACGGTTTCATAAGGACCCTCCCTCGTGCCCATGGGGCCGTGGGCCTTTGGGGGGGTGCTCTGTCACGCACTCCACTCCCTCTGGGGTTCCCATTCCTCATCCCCGTGCCCCGAACACCCCTCGCCCTCTTACCCGGTTCCAGGGCTCACAGGTTGTCTCTTCGCCCCACTTGCCACGGCGCCGATTGCCACAAAGCTTGGGTCGGCATGCTCTTTGCACGTGGAGACGTCAACCTCCCTGGCGTCTTCCGTGGCGGCTGCTAGACCGACTTTTTCCGCGTCACATGACCGCCGCCTTCCGCTCACATGTTTCTGGACTACACTCACGTGATGCGCTTGCAGGTCATGTGACTGGGAGGAATTAGCAGCGCCAGTATTTAAACGGCTCTGTTGCGGGGCTTCGGTGCTTCACAGCTGTTTCTTCGGATTCCTGTACGGCGCTACATACCTTTTGTTTCACATTGACCTCGGATTTGTTTCACGGACTGGCAACGGATAACCCTTGGCTTTGATACTTGCTATTGGATCTTTATTACGACCATGGACTGCTTCACGGACTCCTTCTACGTTCCGCCCTGTTTGTGCAGATTCTGGCATCAGGTGGGCCTGGCACTTGCAACCTTGCTGGGATACATACATTCCGGAAGAACAGCTTTGCTGGGTCTCGGAACCTTCCCATAGGTTCAACCGCCACTCCACAGACACCTTTTGGTAAGACCGTTCCACTTACTTGTTGATTGGTTGTTGATACTGTTTTGGCTTGACACTTAACCGGTGTTTCCTTTACAGTGGTTCGGGGTTCCACGAGTACCGCAGTTCCGGAAAGAACATCTCCCACCTGTGGCCTCAAAGGCGGCACAGAGAGTGACTCTGATTCTCTCTGTGCGGCACTTGTGGACAGAGGACTCTTCGGCTACGTAGGTAGCCTTTGTTTTATCATACCTGAGTGGTAGAGCAGCAGATTGGTCGGTGCCATTGGTGACCCATGATGATCCTTTGTTACATGACTTTGGGGGGTTTCAGAGGGAAATGGAAAAGCTTTTTGCTCGCCATACTGGAGAATAAGCAGTAGACAATGAACTTCTTTCCCTCCGACAGGGGAATCAGGACTTGTTAACATACATTGCTACTTTCAACAGATTGGTTGCCGAAGCAAGGTGGCCTGAAAACAAAAGAACTACGTTGTTTCATCGGGGCTTACGAGGCGAATTAAAAGACGTTCTAGCCCAAGTGGTTGATCCTCCCAGAGACTGTTCTGAATTCATAAATTTGGTCGTGCAACTAGACCACCAGTTGCAAGACCGAAAAGCAGACCATTCCAAAATTGACCCTAGGGCCGTGTATGTTCGACCAAAAGACAATGCAACTCGAGTGCAAGAAAACACTGTGGAGACCATGTAACTCGGAGGGGTACGACCTCCACTAACAAAACAAGAGCTAGATAAAAGAAGACAACAACCACTATGTCTGTATTGCGGAAAACCAGGACATTTCCTGAAGGACTGCCCAGTAAAACCCCCAAGGAAGATCGTCGGGCCACAGAAAAAGATGAAGAGAAGGAATCGAAATCGGAAAACTACCCATCTCAGCAAACGTAGAGGTCAGTTTGTCGAGTGAGAGGAAAGAGTCACTGACCTGACACTTTGCAATACCAGTGATCTTAATTAACAACCAACGGTCATCAAGAATGCATGCCGTTGAAGCATACATCGACAGCGGAGCAGTTTGGAATTATATAGATCAAGACCTGGCAGCAGAGATGGGGCTTCCCCCATGTTCCAAGCCAATTACGGACAAGGTAACCACAGTTGATGGGACAGAAATCGCTTCCGGACCCATAACCCAATGCACAGCCGAGGTAATCTTGCTGTGCCAGGACGGACATCGGGAAATTATTTCCTTCAATCTCATCAAGGCACCTCAATTCCGGCTAATACTAGGGATGCCATGGTTAGTTGCTCACAACCCTTTGATTGACTGGCGGGCACAGAAATTAACCTTCCCCAGGGACTGCTCCCCAGCCTGTTATTATCAAGAACAGAAACCTGCCTTCAGTATCTCTACGGCTCCCGGAGCCACGGCATCAACCCTGGAAGTAACTAATACCTTGCCTAAGGAATACCACAATTTCCAGGATGTATTCCAGAAGGACCAAGCAAACATGCTGCCGCCGCAAAGGCCCTATGACTGTCAGATTGACCTTGTTACAGGTGCACAAGTCCCTTGCGGCAGAATCTATGCTCTTACAGAACCTGAAAACCTTCATCTGAAGTCTTATTTAGATGAGTACCTTGCAAACGGATTCATCCGTCCATCGAAGTCCCCTGCAGCCAGTCCTTTGTTCTTTGTACCGGAAAAAGAAGGGGATTTAAGAACCTGTATTGACTACCGCACATTAAACCAGATCACCGTGAAGAACCGTTACCCCCTGTCACTTATCCCTGAAACGCTGGACCAGGTCAAAAATGCCCAGATTTACACCAAATTAGACCTTCGAGGAACGTACCACCTGGTCCGAGTCAGAAGCGGAGACGAATGGGAAACTGCTTTCCGTACCAAATACGGTTTGTACGAATATCAAGTCATGCCCTTTGGGTTATGCAACGCTCCTGCAGCATTTCAATATTTCATCAATGACGTCTTGAGAGAATTCATTGATGTCTGCGCCCTAGTGTACATAGATTATATCTTAGTGTACTCAACCTCGAAACAAGATCATATCAAGCATGTTCGTTCAGTCCTCACCAAGCTCCGTGAACATCGTTTATATGCAAAGCTTGAAAAGTGTTTTTTTCACATCACTGAAGTTGAGTTTCTTGGTTTTATCCTTATTACAGGAGGCATCAGGATGGACGTGCATAAAGTAGACGCCATTTTGAAATGGCCATCACCAACGTCATTGAAAGGGGTACAAAGCATGTTGGGCTTTGCGAACTTCTATCGCCGGTTCATACCAGACTTCTCTCAGGTTGTACACCCGATCACTGTATTGTTACGAAAAAACAATAAAAAATGTGCTTGGACCGAAGAAGCAGAAAAAGCTTTTCAGGAACTCAAGAAAAGGTTCACCTCCATGCCAATCCTGCGGCATTCTCGCCCAGATCTCCCTTATATTGTGGAAACTGATGCTTCCAGTATGGCAATGGGAGCTGTCCTCTCACAGAGAGATCCAGAAACCGGCCAGCTACATCCAGTGGCCTTCTGGTCGAAAAAATTCTCACCTCCAGAGATTAATTACGCCATCACTGACAAAGAACTCTTGGCTATCAAATCCGCCTTTAAGGCCTGGCGGCACTACCTTGTGGGGGCCAGACACACCATTACAGTTATCACAGACCACCAAAACCTGCAATATCTTAAAACAGCTAAAGCCCAGTCCTCACGTCAATTGCGGTGGGCCCTTTTCTTCGCCAAATATGATTATGTCATCACGTTTCGACCAGGGGTCAAGAATGGAAAAGCTGATGCACTATCTCGTATGGACACTGATGACATAGTATATACGACTCCAGACCCAGTACCCATTTTACCTGAAGAAAAACTCTTGGGCCTCACGACAGCCTTAACTCAAGTAGAACTGAGAAACGAGATTCAACGGACCATGAATCCTGATACTCTCCTTGCATGGCAAGCGCAAGGGGAACAATATTCCATCAGAGACCACTTACCCTTTTTTAAGGATCGTCTGTATGTACCCACCAAGGAGTTACAACAACATATCATTTCAGGTTATCACGATTCACTGATCGAAGGACACCCTGGGATCACCAAGACTCTAGCTAAGGTAAAACAGAACTTCTGGTGTCCTGCCTGGTGTAAAGACATCATCCAAAATATTCAGTCCTGCGGAGTCTGCGCACAAAATAAGTCGCAAAAACAAAAACCATCCGGTCGCCTACAACCTTTAGACATTCCTCCCACTCCATGGCACACTCTTTCACTCGACTTCATCACTGACCTACCTCCCAGTCAAGGGTTTAACACCATTCTTGTAGTCGTGGACTTATTCTCAAAGATGGCACTCTTTATTCTGCTCAAAGGCCTCCCAGACACATCCACTTTAGCCAAAGTATTCCTGAAATGTATTGTTAAACTACACGGCTTCCCATCAGTCCTGATCTCTGATCGAGGTAGCCAGTTCGTCTCCAACTTCTGGAGAAAGTGTTGTGCAATGGTGCAGATTGACTTCCAGCTATCTACCGGTCATCACCCCCAAACGGACGGTCAAACCGAGAGGACCAATCAGACTCTCAAGCAGTATTTACGGTGCATGTTGCACCATGAACAAAGAAACTGGAAAGACTTACTATGGATAGCCGAGTATGCATATAACAATTCCTTGCATTCAAGTATGGGACAAACACCCTTTTATACCCTTTATGGTAGACACCCACGTACCTCTGAACTGGATCTCCCAGCCAGTTTGGAAATGCCAGCAGTGAAAACTCTTCACACCACCATCACTCAGGCTTTCAAAAAGGCCAAAGAACATCTTATTCTCGCCAAGGAAAATCAAAAGCAATTTGCTGATCAACACCGGAAGAAAGCCCCTGACTATCAGGTAGGAGACAAGGTTTGGTTGGCTGCTAGATTCGTACCCATCAAGGGAACCCGGACCTTTCAACCCAGGTACTTAGGGCCTTAAACCAACAAGGCAATTATCAATCCAGCGGCCGTCAAACTAGATTTACCACCTAACCTACAAATCCATCCGGTATTTCATGTGTCCCTTTTAAAGCCAATGCAGCCCTGTACACAGATTGGGGCACCACCAAAGCCCATACTTGTTGACGGAGAACCAGAATTCGAAGTCAGACGTATCCTGGATTCCAAGTATTCTAGGGGCAAGCTATACTATCTGATCGATTGGAAGGGATTTGGACCCCAAGATAGATCCTGGGAACCCTGTGTGAACATTCATGCAGCACATCTGATCAAAAAATATCATCTAAACTTCCCAACTAAACCTGGGCCGGACAGAAGAAACACCATGAGTGTCACACCGTTTCGCCGTTGGCAACTACGGCGTCATTGGTTCCTGTGTGGGGTTCTGTTTCCTGGAGAAACGGGGAAAACAAGAAGAACCTGTGTCAACGGTCTAGTCGTTGCACGTTGTCATCAAGATCACGTGACTTATCATCTGACCACTTTTAAGGAATCCGGAACTCTGTTCCGATGCGTCTCTAATACTATTGGTGGTGCTCCGTAAGTTCGCTCGTTAATAGAAACTATCCAAGTCCAACTGCTTTCTCTAATTTCTGTCCTGTATTAACGTTCCCTTGTTTCGCTCCTTTCCCTTCCCTTTCTTCCAGCAGCCTCGAGAACTCCCTCGTCCCGACTAGCTGAGCCGATCGCTCTGCTCTCTGTATAGGACAACCCGTCCGCCTAGCGGAAGTAAGTGCATTCCTAGGTTAGAACAGGTTCTCCCTTCTTCCTTCTATTCGGACTTACCATTCTTCCCTTTTCAGTCACATTCCTCTGTGTTGGACTCTCCCCCCGTAAACGGCCGGAGAAGTTACATTCTCAAGGTTGTCACGTTTCCAGACCCGACGTTAGTATCAGACTCGATACCTGCATTTCATGTACTATCTCCTCAGTCTCCTTTCTCCCACTCACCTGTGCCTCTCATAATATAGATCTCCTGTTCACGCTGCTACCTAAGGAACGAGGGACCCCAAGTTCCACCATTTCCGAAGCAAGTGATCATCCTCAGCAAGACGAAGGATTCCTGTCATCCAGGGTTTTTTTCCACAGAGGGTTTCCCTGGGATTTGTGTTCTCCCCTACCAATTCTTATTATTTGGTACAGGGGGGAGCAGGAGTTTCGGGGGTATCCTTCCGACGACCGTTGCAGCTCCAGATCCATTGACACCCGAACAGGTTAGTGTTTTTCCACTACGGAATTCAATTTGAGATTTCCTAGGCTTCTGGCTGGCATTTCCTAACGGAGTATTTACTCTAAGGGTAATAGATAGCGACGCCAGGTAAAGCTAATCCGGTCGGGTGTCGGTACTATGGAGCAACAAATGCAACAGTTAATGACGGCTATGCAGTCTATGTCGTTAGAATTGCAAGCTATTAAGCAAGACAATGCCTTTTCTGAGACCCCCCCAGTTTCATTAAACATGGGCAAGTTCGATGGGGATCCTCATAAACTTAAGGAATTTCTAGATAGTTGCACAGTACAATTTACGTTTAAACCTCGATTCTTTCCAACTGAAAGAGACAAGGTGGGATTTCTCATTTCTCATCTCTCGGGTCCGGCCTTAGCCTGGGCGACTCCTTTGGTTACCTCGGGGAATGCAGTATTGGATTCCTACCCCGCTTTCGTGAATAGCCTGAGATCAATGTTTAGTCGTCAGGAGATATCAGTGTCAATACAAGAGAAACTTCTTGATCTCCAACAAGGTAATAAGGACCTTCTCTGGTACATCACTCAGTTTAAACAGTTGTCCTCAGAACTAGGATGGCCGGATGAAGGTCTTCTCACATTGTTCCGCCGAGGTCTTTCTGAGGAACTGAAGGATGAGGTTTCCAAAGTTCACGTCCCGCCAACCTGGCTGACATGATTACTTTTACCATGCAAATTGAGTACCGACTTCTTGAAAGAGCACATGAAAGAAAAAAGTCTAAAGGAAGTCGAACTCATTCTGATCTACTGCCCAGTTTTGTTAAGACCCCTTCTGGAGAAGAACCCATGCAGATTGGGTCCATCAAGGGCCCGTTAACTAACACAGAAAGAGAACGACGGAAGAATTGGGCCTCTGTATGTATTGTGGCTCCTCATCGCATATATTGCGTGATTGTCCTACAGTTCCACCACGCAGACCCAAGCCACAGGTGGCGGGAAACGACAAAACCCTGCCGGACAGGGAACCACGGTAAGGGTATCAGATCAGAGTTCCCCACATATTTTTGGGCTGTCTCCGGATTCACCTATATGCAACCATTCAATGATTGTATTAGCTATTACCTTCAGTCTCCCAGGGAAGATAATACAAAACATTCCTGCTCTGCTCGACTGCGGGGCAGCGGGTAACTTTTTGGATGATCAGTGGGCGGCCACTCATGGCATCGCAAGGACACTTAAGACTTGTTCCACCCCAATCCAGAGTGTGGATGGTAGTCCCTTGGTTTCTGGACCGATTAGAGAACATACCCATCCTGTGTTGTGTCTAATTGCTTCACATAAGGGGAGTCTAACTTTCGATCTGATTAAGGCGGCACACTTCCCGGTTATTTTAGGACTCCCTTGCCTTCGTACCCACAATCCATATATCAATTGGACGGCTGGAACGATTTTCTTAGGTTCAGAATATTGCTTAGCCCATTGCATTTCCCAAGAAGCAGTTGGTATACAGATCCCTCCAGAAACCTCTCAGATCCCCATAACTTCTTCTATTAATCAGTTGAATACTGTGCCTGAGTGTCATCAGCCTTTCCACAAAGTCTTTTCGAAACCCTTATTTCCCTCCTTACCACCGCACCGTCGTGATGATTGTCACATCACTCTCCTCCCAGAACAACCTCTCCCATTCGGCCGAATGTATGTCCTTTCCCAAAAGGAAAAGACGGCTCTTAGAGAATATCTCCAGGCAAATCTTCGGAACGGACTCATAACTGAATCTAAATCCCCTGCGGGGGCTTTGCTTTTTTTTATCCCGAAGAAGGATTCAGAAGAATTGCGTCCTTGCATTGATTATCGAGGACTAAACAGAATTACTATTCCTGATAAATACCCGATGCCAATGATTAAAGACATCTTGGAAGCAGTTCGAGGGGCAGAAATATACACCAAACTGGATCTTCGGGAAGCTTACCATCTTATTCGCATCGCCCCCGGAGACGAATGGAAGACAGCGTTTCGCACCCCCTTTGGTCACCATCAGTACCAAGTGATGCCCTTTGGACTAATAAACGCACCAGCAGTGTTCCAAAGATTTATGGATCATTTGTTCTCGGACATCCTTCTTCACTTCGTAATCATTTATTTGGACGACATTCTGGTGTTTTCTACCAACAAGAAAGACCATATTCGTCAAGTCAATATCGTCCTGGAGCGTCTTCTAGCTAATCACCTATATTGCAAGGTCGAGAAATGTGAATTTCATCAAACTCAGATTACTTACCTGGGATTTGTGTTATCAGCCAACGGTATCTCCATGGATCATCGAAAAGTTTCTGCTGTTCTAGACTGGCCCTCTCTCAATTCTGTAAAAGAAGTCCAACGCTTTCTAGGTTTTTGCCAACTTCTATCGTAAGCTTATTCCTCGTTACTCCGAGGCTGTTCTACCTATCACTAGATTACTCAAGAAAGGCGTACGTTTCAAGTGGGATGAACCAGCTCAACAGGCTTTCCTTAACCTGAAAGAGCTTTCTACTTCAGCATCTATTTTAGTTACTCATGATCAGAATCGCCCCTTTATTGTTGAGACAGACGCTTCTCATCATGCCCTAGGGGCTGTATTGTTGCAAACTTCAAGATCTGGCGAAGGAAGACCTGTGGCCTATCTCTCGAAGACTTTCACCAGCTCCGAAGAGAATTATTCAGTGCTCGAAAAAGATCTTCTGGCCATCAAGAAGGCCTTTGAGGAATGGCGACATCTGTTATTGGGATCTCCTTTTCCCATTGTGGTTCGTACAGACCATCAAAACCTAAAGGTGCTTCAACAGGCCTAAACAACAAACAGTAGGCAAGCAAGATGGGCACACTTTTTTCTCCCCTACAGGATTGAATTCACCTTTATACCAGGGAGTCAGAATCTTCGAGCGGATGCTCTATCCCGTAAGAATCCCCATTCTACAAGATTCTGTTCGTAAAAGATGTTTCCACATGCTCGATTCATATCCAGTGTTGTGGATTTTCTCCAAGCCCTAAAAACAGAAACTACAAATCAACGACAATTGTGCGAAGAACTGGCTAGATCCTACTACCTAACCTGGAACCAAGGTTTATATTTTCATGATGGTCAAGTACTCATTCCCACGTATCCCTTACAAGTAGAAGTGCTTCGGATGTGCCATGACACCCGGGCAGCTGGTCATCAAGGTATTCAAACTACCCTCGAGTTGATTCAAAGACACTTCTGGTGGCCTACGTTGTTATCGGACGTCACGGATTATGTTAATGCTTGCAGCATCTGCATTCAATCCAAGACTGTACGGTCCCCTCCTTTCGGTTTAATGGCATGCATGCCCATACCAGAAAAACCATGGCAATTCATCTCTACTGATTTCATTGTAGACCTTCCTCCTTCGTTGCAATGTACCACTATTATGGTCACCGTGGATTATTTCACCAAGATGGCGCATTTCACCCCTTTACCTAAACTTCCAGGAACGGCTCAGATGGCTAAGATCTTCATCTCTGAAATATTTGCAAGACATGGTCTTCCAGACAAGATCATTTCCGATAGAGGCCCCCAATACATATCGGGTTTCTGGAAAGGGATATGTCAAGCTTTAAACATTGAAAGAGCTCTGCGTTCAGGATATCACCCCCATACCAACGGGCAGACGGAAAGTTTGAACCAGACTTTAGAGTGCTATGTCCGCTGTTTTGGGTCGGCAGCTCAAGACAACTGGGTTGAACTCTTACCATTTGCAGAGTTCGCCTATAATAATGCCAAGCATGCAGCTCTGAAGACCAGCCCCTTCCACTGCTCATATGGTTATCACCCTTCATTTCTTCAGTCTCCTTCTGCAACCTCTTCTCAATTCCCAGGGGTGGACAGCTTGATAGCCGATATCCAAGAAGGCCATCAGGAGCGTGCCAAGAAGAATGCAGATAGACATCGGAGAATTGCACCGATTCTTAATCCCGGGACTAAGGTTTGGTTGGCCTCTCGCTTTTTGCCTAGACACCTGATTCCTTCCAAACTGTCTCAGAGATTTTTTGGTCCCTTTGAAGTCTTGGAACAGGTAGGATCTTTAGCAGTACGTTTATCCTTGCCCCCTTCTTGGTCTAGTACCATCCTGTTTTTCACGTCTCTCAGATCAGGCTGGATGTACCAGACCGTTTCTCCCAGTCCAGCAGTCATCTGCCTCCTCCTATCCTGACTGCATCATGTCCTGAGTATGAAGTTGCAGATATTTGTGACTCTAGATATCGCCGAGGTCGTCTCCAGTTTCTGGTGGATTGGAAGGGGTATTCCCCTTCTGAACGGACTTGGGAACCCGCATCTGGAGTACATGCTCCTCTGTTGGTACGTCGATTCTTTCGACTTGGCCCGGGTAAACCGGGTTCTCCCCCCTTGAGGAGGGGGCATACTGTCACACCGTTTCACCGTTGGCAACTATGGCGTCATTGGTCCCTGTGTGGGGTTCTGTTTCCAGGAGAAACGGGGAAAACAAGAAGAACCCGTGTCAACGGTCTAGTCGTTGCACGTTGTCATCAAGATCACATGACTGATCATCTGACCCCTTTTAAGGAATCCGGAACTCTGTTCCGATGCGTCACTACTACTATTAATGGTGCTCCGTAAGTCCGCTCGCGAATAGAAACTACCCAAGTCCAACTGCTTTCTCTAATTTCTGTCCTGTATTAACGTTCCCTTGTTTCGCTCCTTTCCCTTCCCTTTCTTCCAGCAGCCTCGAGAACTCCCTCGTCCCGACTAGCCGAGCCGATCGCTCTGCTCTCTGAATAGGACAACTCGTCTGCCTAGCGGAAGTAAGTGCATTCCTAGGTTAGAACAGGTTCTCCCTTCTTCCTTCTATTCGGAATTACCATTCTTCCCTTTTCAGTCACATTCCTCTGTGTTGGACTCTCCCCCCGTAAACGGCCGGAGAAGTTACATTCCCAAGGTTGTCACGTTTCCAGACCCGACGTTAGTATCAGACTCGATACCTGCATTTCATGTACTATCTCCTCAGCCTCCTTTCTCCCACTCACCTGTGCCTCTCATAATATAGATCTCCTGCTCACGCTGCTACCTAAGGAACGAGGGACCCCAAGTTCCACCATTTCCGAAGCAAGTGATCATCCTCAGCAAGACGAAGGATTCCTGTCATCCAGGGTTTTTTTCCCCAGAGGGTTTCCCTGGGATTCGTGTTCTCCCCTACCAATTCTTATTATTTGGTACAGGGGGGAGCGGGAGTTTCGGGGGGATCCTTCCGACGACCGTTGCATTCCTCTGTGTTGGACTCTCCCCCCGTAAACGGCCGGAGAAGTTACATTCCCAAGGTTGTCACGTTTCCAGACCCGACGTTAGTATCAGACTCGATACCTGCATAATAATAATAATATAGATCTCCTGCTCACGCTGCTACCTAAGGAACGAGGGACCCCAAGTTCCACCATTTCCGAAGCAAGTGATCATCCTCAGCAAGACGAAGGATTCCTGTCATCCAGGGTTTTTTTCCCCAGAGGGTTTCCCTGGGATTCGTGTTCTCCCCTACCAATTCTTATTATTTGGTACAGGGGGGAGCGGGAGTTTCGGGGGGATCCTTCCGACGACCGTTGCAGCTCCAGATCCATTGACACCCGAACAGGTTAGTGTTTTCCACTACGGAATTCAATTTGAGATTTCCTAGGCTTCTGGCTGGCATTTTCTAACGGAGTATTTACTCTAAGGGTAATAATGAGATGGGCCTTGGGGGGAGTGCTGTCAGGACCCACATCCAAAAAACCTTCTGGCAAGCCCATGGGCCAGGAGAGGTCTTGGATCGGGTCTCCAATAAACCTAGGCATCCACTGCCTAGGCCCTCTTGGAGCCAGTCCTGGCGCTATGGCGCCAGGCTCATACACAGTGAAGACGTGTTTGGGGAACTACTTTATTTTGAAGCTGCCAGCCAACATGGAGGCATCCGCATAGCTTGGCTCCTAGGAACCAAGCTATACGGTATAGTGTTTTGGGTGTGGTAGCCTAGGAACTACTTTACCTGGACTACTTTCTTGAGACTATTTAAACCACACCCGACTTGGATAACACGCTTCGTGTTACTTTGCAATCCTGCAACGTGACGTTCACCGTGTCCAGCTACACCCGCGAACCTCGGAAAAACAGCACCTGTAAGGAGACAAAAGGAACATTGTTAACAGCAGCATCTTACCTGCAATTTTCATCTTTAGCTGCCCACAGCTCCTGCGAACAGCTTCCTAGGATCAGCACGTCTCCCGGACCGACGGATCTGCAAAAAGGAAAGAAACAAGGTATTAGAGACATTACAACATAACGAACTGTGCCGAAAAGCTTACCTAGCGGGTCGCCCCTCGACCAGCATTGCCTCGGAATTCCACACCCTAGGTGAACACCGCGATCTATGGGAAAAGAAAAGAAAACAGGTTAGCAAAGGCAAGGCATCACTGTGCTGCGCATAGCGCCTACTTACCTCATCATAGCGCTCATTACACACCATCATTTACCGGCGAGACCCAATTCAGCCAATGCACCACACTGGACTTCCGCACATCTAAGGAAGAGAAAGAGACATTATTAAACCAAGAAAGGCATGCAGGAATAACAACAATATACAACAGCAATAAGACCTACCTGAAAGAATTCAAATGGGCCGGCATTCGTGAAGTAACTAGATCGCATCCGCCCACAAAGGACAACGCGCCCCTGCCATGAAGGCAGGACGGAGAGCACACCTGAATCAACAATAAGGTGAGGAGAGGCCCCAGAGGGGCTGAAGGCATACGGGCTGGTGGGAGGCTAATTACCCCAGTTGGCCATTCTTGAACATAGCCCTCCTGTATTACAGGCAGAACCTCCCCCACAGGCCACATCTGGGAACCGCAGAGAAGGATACCAGTGTCCATACGGCTGGGTGGCGTCCCCATGGATACCAGGTGAGCGTAACACTAGAACAAGTACCCCAAGGGGAAGGGGAGGACGAGCGCCTGGCGAGCACTCAGCTGTACGACTCTGAGGACGTCTCCCGAAGTAGTAGACATAGAGAACTGTCCCTAGACAGGTTGGAAATCAGTAAGAACAAGGAGGATGCGAGAAGTTGCACAAGTTGGGCACAGACAATATCAGATGCCGAAAGAGAGGAACATGAGGAAAAGGAGGAAGAGAGGAGAAGCGAAAAATGCTTCTCAGGAGGGAAAGGGATAAGATGGTCAGGTTCTAGTGGGTCTGCACCGAGGACATCAGAGTCAACCACACAGTCAGACCAAAGTGAAAAAGTATCTTACTGTCAGAGGGGGGTGTCTCCACCACCCTATGCCAGCCGACTAAGGACATTACCAGGTAGGCGGCGATGCAGGAATATTACTCCTGCAATACACAGAAAAATGATGAGAGAAGAGAAGGAGGGCTATGCGTCACAATTTCCGTTGCTCGAGAAAGGAGGAATGAGACCACAGTATATTCCATGGCCACACATGGATCGGGAAAACCTGAAAAATAAGCTTCCAATGCTGACATCGGGAGCCGGAAAATGGATACACGAGCTAGAAAAAATTATGGGAGGGAACACGTTAGCTATAGGGGATATCAAGGTTCTTTTAATCGCCATACTTGGTGATAGAGCTGACGATGTATGTGTTAGGGAAAATTCTCTTCAAAGGCTAATTTCCCTTACCTATAGAGTCCCCCAGCAGCTTTGCTGGATTTGAAGGGTTTATTTTTTTTCTCCTGCTAAGAGTGAGACCCTTTTTTCCCACTCTTAGACAGATTGCTAGTGTGTGTTTTAGGCTATCTTGAGTGCTTATGGTCTATGGGGTTTTCTCACCCTCATAGGAATCATCTTTTTAACATGTGTGGTACACAGCACCCTCCGTGCAGTACCACAGGGGTGTCGTAGCGACCCCCAAACAAAGACTCCATACCCTGGGACTGACTACTGTCTCCCAGGGCATGTAAAGTCCCCATTGACGTTTCTAGTCAAATCTTATGAACAAAACCAGTACAAACCATCTTACTATGGAAGTACTGAAAAGGGTTAATAGTTTTTCCCTAGTGTTCATTTTCGAGAGGGTATCTTCCAGTCCCTCTCTCCAGTGGCAGTGGTAACTACTGTAAATATTCAACGGCGAATATTTCCCTATGGGATTTTCCCATTGTTTGAGGCTACCACTTTTACTGACAGCCTCTAACATACCGCCGGGTTATTTTAATATTATCTTTAATCCAGTGTTTTTTTTAGCCAGAACTTTAATGATATTTCTTGCTCGTGTCTTTCTCTGAAATCCTAACCCCGGTCGGGGATCCTTTGTTCGTCCTTTTGGTGGGCTTCTATACAGACGCCCTCCTCTTGGCGCCACTGAGTCTGGGGTAGACAGGTTGTGTGGGAGGGGTAATAGGCACCCTGGACAGGGTTGACTACGCAACCCAAGTCGCACTCTGCCCTGATAGGCTGGGGGGTTCTCCCGCCAGGAGAGCCACCCCACTGTGTGAGGGACAACTATGCTGTATGAATGGGGGTCTTGCTGCATAAAAGCAGGGTCCTGAGGACTGGAGGACAAGACGTCACCACTGGAACTAGAAACCCAAAGAGGAGAGAAGCCGAAGACATCTGCAACGACTGAACCACCGGTGAAGCCCTGCTGCAGATTCTCACCACTTTTCTCCAACGACTCGAGAAGATCTTCGCCTGCAAGAGTCTTCTTCCCTTGAGCTGGTAGGGCCAACCAGTTCACCAATCGCCTTCCAGGACCTCCCTTGGTCGAATCGCCAGTGCCCTGCACTCGGAGACCGGATAGCCAGGCACCCGTCCACCACGACCGCGATTTAAAGGAGCATACCTTTTATTCATTTTGGCAGCACTGTGGCTGGCTTCATCCCTGGGCAGTGAAGTAGCTCGAACCTTCCTCCATGTCGAGAGCCTCTCTTTCTCTGCTGGGTCTCCCGAACTGCAGGAACTGCCAGGAACTACCGCCACCGCAGGAGCCTCTTCCACTTTAAATTTACATTATTCAGCCAGGCCTCCCATTTCGTTGGGTATCGCTAAATGTGTTTTAAATCCTTTACTTACCTACTGGGTTGGCCGCCCCTATAGTCTAACATTGTCTTTTACCTTATGCAACTGCCTTTTCCAATTGTTAAACAAAGACTTGACTGCAGCTACTAGAACAGGTTGATCCTGGGCACCTTGCCTTGTACCATCGACTCTGGCACAGGCCTATTGACTCTGGCTAAATCTGTTACAACTGTCTTCTCTAGATTGCTTCTCACCTAGAAATGTGTTGGTGCACCTAACTCTTATAACCACCTTTTTCTTCCCCTTCTTTTAATATTGTGAAGTGCCATTTTGCTCAGTTTTCACTTAAGAATTGCTCATGTTGAAGTGTTGCCTTGCTTAACTTGTTCACAATCTGCTTGGGATGTGTTGCTGGTGTGTTATAGAGTCTAAACCTAAATAATTTGTCCTTTCCCTCCCTTTTGAGAAATTGTTAGAGTGCCATTTCTGCTTGGTTTACACTGTGCCGTTTTGCTCAGTTTTCACTTTTGCTCAAACTTGTCTACAATTTAAATAGGGAGTTGTGTATACTTTGCTTGGCTGTTTTAACTTGCTTTGATAATAGTGATTTGTGTGTTGAACTGAAGAGTGTGTAAAATAAATATATATTCTTTTAATAGAAAGCTTTGGTCAGTGTTTCCTTGTCCCATAATACTGACGACCGATTGTGTAAACCCTGAATACTGCTCATCTCCCTCTTGAGAGAAGTCTGACTGCTCAGCCACAGCTACCAACTAAATCTGTGTGGTACAGAATGATACCAAAGGGGATTTATTGCATATACCTGTAGTCCTAATCTTCTGTAGTGCTCCCTAAGGGAACTGCATAGGATTCTGCCTAACAGTATGGACACGTGCAGCTTACCCTGGTGTGACTACAGTTAATACTGCACATGACAGAGCACCGTTTAACAATTGCAGAGCCGCGGTATGGAAAGCATTACGATTGCTATATCTAGATACTTCTGACATGGGAGCTATAATGACACGTAAGATGAAGGAGTCAGAGGACCCTTTTCTTTATAACCAGAATTTCCAAGATGCGTGAGTACTGGAAATGCGGGAATCTTGGGGGAAATCTATACCTGTGTTTTACCATATATTATGCCAAGGGCTGCCAGATCAGGTACAGAAATTGATAGGAATCGAGGCCAAACCGCGGTCTGAAATACAGTTGACCATAGCGCACTACTGCAGGCTGCTGCAAGAGAAGAATCGCGAAAAAGAGGCTGCACGAAAAGCAGAAGAGGCAAAATTAGTGCAGAAAAAAATGTCAAAATATGCCATTGAAGGGGCAATGATAACTAGCACAGACAGACCGAACATGCAGCAGGTAAATAATCCACAACAGGCAAATCAGGGCAATAATGGGTTCTACCCCAGAGGGAGAGGATTTAGGGGAAGAGGATGGCAGAGTAATCAGGGAGGTTTTCAGAACAATCAGGGAGGTTTTCAAAACATGCAAAATGGCAGTCAGGATATGTCAAATGGGCAAATGATCAGACCACCACCAACATGTTGGGCATGTGGGATGACCGGGCATCTAACACGCACATGCAGAAGTCAAGGCATGATGCAAATCTACCAAGGAACAAGAGCAGGTATGGTGAGTCCACCTGTGTTTTTACAACAGGGGGGAAATGGAGTTGCACAGAATCACAGGGTTCAACAGCAAACGCCAGGAGCACAGCAAAGCTTGCAACCTCAGAATTTGATAAGTTTTCTACAGGGACAGTCCCAACAGTCACCGATGCAACTATCATAGGCAACAAGTACAGGTCAGGCTGTGAACTCTGGGATAAGAGCTAACACTGGTGATGGGGGAAGACCATTCACGCAAAATGGGACAAAGTTGTATATTGACTAGGACAGCTCACTGGGAAGCCTGATGTGTTCTATCCTATCAGTGACACCAGACCCTCACCAGGAACCAAGGGTAGATGTCGTTATAGGGGATAAAGAAAATTCCTTCTTAGTTGGCAAAGGTGCAACACGCTTGTATATACGTGAAGGCAAGGTTTCCTTGTCCGGCGATGCTATAAATACTCAGGGCTTCACAGGAGCTACAGGTCGTGTTCCTTTTACAGATACACTTCCAATCTCTATAGGAGTATGTGATATGAATGTACCACTGTTATATTCGAGACAAGCCCCAGTAAATATCTTGGGACGAGATCTAATGACAAAGTTAAACATGACAATCTCGTTCACAGAGAAGGGCATAGTATGTTCAACTCCAGGAATGCACTATTTGAATGTATGCGAGATGATTAGAGCATATGCAGGACACACAGCTATGAGCGCTATCCCATTAGAGCCAGAAATATTTGCGTATGGAGTATGTGTGCTAATGGCAGGGCTATCAGGCCTTGCAGACAAAACCATGAGGACACCAGATGAATTTCTATTTAGGCCAAGAATACCTATCCACGAGGAAAAGGGACAAGTATTTCCCTTGATGATACACACAGCCATAGTACGAGGGAAAATGGCTTTGATCGATGGTTGTGATGATGAAGGCCGACAATGGTGCACAGTAATAGCGTTGAAGAAGGGTACAGATTGACTGACGTCACTGATGACGATCTGTTTGACGAGCAAGCAGATGGGGAAGAAACAACAGTTGAGGTAAATCTCACTTTCTGGGTGAAAATTATCAAAAGAGAAGTGCCCCAGAGAATGATGTTGGCACAGAACCATCCTGAATATTTTGAGGACGACATGGCCCAAGTGCCTGTCTCATTATGGACCACAGGCCCCTATGACATAGGTTTATTGAAAGGAGTCGGAGAAGTAAAAATTAAATTGAAGGCAGGAGCAATTTTACCAAAAGCAGGACAGTATCCCATGTCTAGAGAAGCAGATGAAGGAATTTTCAAGACAATTTCAGCTATGATGGAACAGGGCATTTTAGTGACATCAGAGTTTTCATGCAATACCGCAGTTTACCCTATCAAAAATTCGAAGGGAGAGTCTTGGAGACTAGATCAAGATTTGTGGCCAATAAATGATATTGTAGAGGCTGGGTTCCCTTTAGTGCCTAACCCGGCCACAATCCTATGTAATATACCTGTTGAGGCAAAATATTTCACAGTGATTTACTTGAAAAATGCATTTGTCTTAATCCCGTTGCACCGAGACTCGCAAGATTTGACGTCATTTACATTCAGACAGATGTGTCTGAAAAGCACGAGGTTACCCGAGGGGTACTGTGAGTCTCCTTCGATTTTCAACAGAGTTCTGCAGATGGACTTAAGCAATATTGCATTAGAGAGTGTTGTCTTGCAATATGTGGATGCCATCTTAATTTGCAGCACAACAGAGGAAAGATGCAGACACAATTCTATTCAGCTTTTGGCTATATTGGCCGAGAAAGGATATAAAGTTGACAAAGAAAAGTTACAATATTGTCAGCAAGAAGTGCTGTATATAGGCCAATTGATCTCACATGAGGGGAAAAGGGTTACCCCAGAAAGGGCTGAAGCCATACTGAACACAGCTAAGCCACACACGATAAAACAGATGCAGAGCTTTTTAGGTCTTGCAATTATGTCAGGGCATGGGTCTTTGACTACAGCTCATATACCAAGCCCTTGTTACAGGCTCTAAAGAAGGCACAGGTGACGAAAGAAAAAATTGAATGGTCTGAGACCATAGGAAAAGGGTTTACTGAACTCAAGAGAGCCATTTGCACCGCACCAGTTTTAGGGATTCCCAATTATTCAGAGGAATTCTACTTGTTTTCACACACAAATGGCAGCGTTATGACGGCAGTGCTCACACAAAGAACCACATTGGGGTACAAGCCCCTAGCATACCACAGTAGGAATTTGGACCCAGTGATGAGAGGCCACTTCCCTTGCGAACAAAGTTTAGCTGCAGCAGTGTTCGCCATAGAGAACGCTACAACCATTGTGATGGGATGCTCCATGACGTTGTACATCGAGCATATGTTATTTGATATTCTAGAGAAAGCAAAGGGCACATTGACATCGCAGAGAGCTTCTGCTTATGAAGTGATCACATCGAATCTATCGATTAAGATAGTCCGATGTAATATAGTGAACCCAGCTATGTTCATAGCAGAACCAGTCACTGAAAGAGAGCCAATATGTGATTGCGCGAATTATGAAGAATTTTATGATGAGATTCCCAGAGTGAAAGAAAATGCATTGGCAGAAGGAGAAATTGGGCCTCATTACGAGTCTGGCGGTAACCGAGGCGGTAAAACTGCCTGGTTACCGCCGGACTCGTATTACCATTCCGCCTCTGTGACTTCCGGAATTACCAGGGCATTACAGCCCTGGTGTCCCGGGAATTCCGGAGGCGGAATTCGGTAAATCCCCATTCCCATTGAGTCCCATAGGACTCAATGGGAATGGGGAAGTGGAAACACCGGCACCATCTCGTGATGGTGCTGGTGTTTCCACGTCCACCTGCAGGCAGGAGGTGTTCAACCCACCAGGTCAGACCTGGCGGGAAGATCACCTCCCGCCTGCAGGATTCGGGATCAGGCGGTCCGGAATTAACGGTGGCGGCGGGTTTACCGCCACTGTTAATTCTGGACCGCCCGACCTGTAATGATGCCCATTGTCTTCGTTGACGGTTCCTCGAGAATTGATCAAAATGATTGGCAAAGATATACTGGCGCTGATGTGATGAAGCACAGAGCAAACGGAAAATTTCGAGTGCTCATTATTGCACGATTACTATCTTACTATTCAGCACAGGCTGCAGAACTATTGGCGTTGATACTCGCGATTGAGAATCACACAGACCAGGAAGTAACAGTGTACAATGACTCCGCCTATGTGACATCAACAATACACACAGGCTTAGCGTGCTGGAAAAGGAGGGGCTACCTCCGAGCGGACAGCAAACCAGTACAGCACGCAACCTTATTGGACAGGCTCATCAAGGCACTACAGCTCCCAGTGAGCATAGCGGTCGTGAAATGCGCAGCCCACACGAAGGGGACAGATGCTATCTCACGAGGAAATCAAGCAGCAGACACAGAGGCCAGGCGTATGGCGTCCAAGGGCGAATCTATAATGGACGTTGAAACAACTGATGGAAATGAAAAAATTACTGTTGCGCAAAGTGAACCTGAGAGCTATAATAAAATGGGGCAAACCCAGTTAATGGAACTCCAAGAGGAAGCACCACAGGAGGAGAAAAACCTCTGGAAGCGGCAAGGGTGTTCTTTAAACCCCTCTGAAAGCTTGTGGCGACGAGACAGCACTGGTAAACCAGTAATGCCTATAGCCCTGTTAAAAATAGCATTGGAGCAGTTACACTATCCAGCACACATGACAAAAGAGAATCTCGCGGCAACGCTCACTTAAGACTGGTTTATACCAAACTTAGAAGAACAAGTTGGATTTTTTATGGTGAACTGTATAATCTGCCAGCAGTTCATGGCTGGGCATACACTAATAGTAATTAGAGGAGTCATCCCTAGGCCCAATGGACCTTTTCAGCACTTGCATGTCGATTATGTCGATATGATTCAAGTTTGTAATGGGTACAGGTATCTAATTGTTGTGGTGTGTCCATTCTCTAGATGGATAGAAGCAGGTCCATATACACACCGTACACACCCAGACTCTACCTGTGCGGCCACATTTCTGGTGAGAGAGGTATTTCCAAGGTGGGGAGTATGTAAAGTCATGAAATCAGATAATGGGGCTCACTTTGTCAATGAAGTTTTTGAACAGATCAGCTTGTTGCTGTCATGATGCCCGATCCCGGGGAGCCGGTTCAAGCCCTGCGTCCCCGAAAGCGGACATCCAGTCCCCAAGGAAGGACCCAGCAACCCCATATAGGGGCCCTTTGGACAGTGTCCTGGCGACTATGGCGCCAGGCTCATAAAAGACATCAGTCCTGGCGCCATAGGCGCCAGGCTCATTTTGGGAGTGCTTGGGTGCACTTACCTGATGCAGACCATGCTGCAGGATCCCGGCCTCCTTGAGGCCTGAAAGGAACTACTTTACCTGTGGGACTAATTTACCATCCGGGCGTGGTCGGGGAAGGATACATACCTGATTGGAGGAAGGATACATACCTGGAACTTCTTCCAAGGCTATTTAAACCCCACCCGAACAGCCACACGTGCTTCGCGTTGTTCTGCATCTAGCAGCTGGACGCTCACCGGTCTGCTCCTGCATCCTGACTTCTGCCACGCCTGCCAGCATCCTGGATCACCTGCAAAGGAAGAGAAGAAGAGAACAGAAGAAGGAAAAGTCCTTACCTGCTAAATCCTCATCCCGGAGACATCTCGCCGAAAATCCTGAAAAGGAAGACTTTAATTTAAAAGCTCATCGCGTCGATCGCTGCAGCACCGCATTCCACTCACCTTTACAGGGCGCCTCCATGTTCAGCAGCGATCATCCGGATTCGCAGTCACGCCCCAGCGCCTAGGGAGAAAAAGACCAGAACAAAAGGTGAGAGAGAGAAGGGAATAAGGAAAGCTAAATCTCCATGTTAAGAGTTACCTGTTGATTCATTCCCTCTTCATTTCGGGTCCGCGCCGCATCCTGGCATTTCCGGACCCCAGCCCCTAAGGGGAAAAAAAAGACATCAGCGTTAATGAGCGAATGAAGACATTACCAAAAAACGCTCATTAAAGACTTACCTGATTTCTACAAGGATTTCACCTCTCATCTCGGGTCGGTGCCTGTTCCCCGGCATTCCGTACCCGGCCCCTATGGGGAAAAATACACTAGCTTTAGTACATTAATGCATGGACACAAGGGGAACCTCTTATCAAAAAACTTACCTGGAATCCAAGCAAGTTTGGTTCTCACCAATCCGAAAATCCAGTGAAGTAACTGGATACCAACGCGCCCCTGCATCAGAAGCAGGATGGAGAGCTCGTCCTTCCAGACCCTAAGTTAATCCCCTATTTTCGCCTACAGAAGGATACTTCTGCGAGCCAGGCAAGCCAGATTTGGGGGCCCGGTCCAGTCCGTCTTCCGAACCCTGCGCATCACCTTAGAAGAGGTCACAGCAGCGCAAACCAGGCCAGCGCCTCCGTGGGAGCCAGGTGAGCGTAACAGAACGCAAAGCCTTCCTACAAATTCCCACCCAGGCGCTATGGAAAGTTCTGAGACTGATCAGTCGGCCCAATTACTGGGGGAATTACGGGCCGAATTACATGCCGCTCGTCAAGAGACTAATGCCCTCAGGAGGGAATTAATAATATCAAAGGAAAGAACTGATGACCTGGCCAGACAGCTTTTGCAAGGTCAAGCTGGGCAAACTCCTCTACCCGGTTCCGGAGGGAACCCCGCTCCTGTGGTTTCCAGTAACCCTGTGCAGATTAATCTACCTGGAAACATGCCGCTGGCCCCACCCGAACGCTTTGCTGGGGACCCCAAACGATTCGCCGTATTCATGAATCAATGTCGTTTGCACTTCCTATGCAGACCTGGGGCCTTCCCTAATGATCAGACCAAGGTAGCCTTTGTATTGTCATATCTCAGCGGCTGCGCTGCCGATTGGTCTGTTCCACTGGTTACTCAAGATGACCCGATTCTCCTTGATTTTCAAAGGTTTCAAGCAAGCATGGAAAGGTTATTTGCTCGACACTCTCAGGGGCAGGCTCTGGATGACGAACTTCTATCCCTGCGATAGGGCAATCAGGACCTCCTATCCTATATTGCAACTTTTAATAGACTAATTGTGGAAACGGGATGGCCAGAGGATAAAAGAGTCACGTTGTTTTATCGAGGCCTTCGCGGAGAACTTAAAGATGTCTTGGCCCAAGTTGTAAATCTGCCCCAAGAATGCACAGAGTATATTGACTTAGTGGTCCAATTGGATCACAGACTTCAAAACAGAAAAGCAGATCGCTCCAGGTTTGAGACCCGGGTGTTGGTCAAGACCCATGCTAATCCCAAGGGAGTTGATGTCTCTGAGCCTATGCAAATTGGAGGGGTTAAAGGACCCTTAACTCAAAAGGAACGTGAAAGGAGGCGGCAGTTAAAATTATGTCTTTATTGTAGGAATTCTGGACACTTTCTACGAGATTGCCTGGCAAAACCGCCCCGAAAGGCGGTAGGAGCCGCTGATAAAAACCAAGAAGACTCTGTTTCGGGAAACGACTCCACCCGACAAGTGTAGGGGTCCGCTTGCCGAGCTTGAAAACTAACTCTCAGACCTCGCATTTCATTATGCCAATGGTTCTCGTAGATCCAGAACAGCCTAAGCGGTTGCATGCAATAAAGGCATACATCGATAGTGGGGCTATTGGAAACTATGTGGATCGTGAATTGGTCTCTAGGATTAACCTCCCTCTCCGTCCTAAAACCAGCAAAGATGTCATCACCACAGTCGATGGAACTGAAATTGCCTCTGGACCGGTAACACATTCCACTACTGAGGTGACTCTTATTGGTCCCGACGGCCTTCGGGAGGGTGTTGTGTTTGATGTAATCAAGGTTCCACAGTTTCAGGTTATTCTTGGAATCCCTTGGTTAGAGACACATAATCCTCGAATTGATTGGCGAGCTAAGAGAATAACCTTCCCGGATTGTACACAAACCTGCTACCCAGAAAACCTGAAGATTAATCTAGCATCTGTAACCTCCGCCTCCATGCAACTACCTCCGGAATACCAAGACTTTCAGGATTTCTTCCAAAAGGAACAGGCCAACACGTTACCTCCTCACAGATCGTACGATTGCCAAATCGATCTGGTGCCCGGTGCACAACCCCCTTGTAGCAGGATTTATGCCCTTACCGAACCTGAGAATCTGCATTTGAGACAATGGGCCTCATTACGACCCTGGCGGTAAGGGGTTAACGCCAGCGTTAGCTGCGCCGACCCCTTACCGCCAATTACGAGGTCCCCTAGCGCCATGGTGCTTTTAACACCTGCTTTTAGCAGGTGTTAAAATCCATGGCGCTAAGGGACCATGGAGTTAATTACGCCACCGTAATTTACGGTGGCGTAATTAACGCCTTCCCCACTCCCATTATGCCCTATGGGGCAAAAATGGGAATGGGGAAGGGTAAATGGGGATTGGGGACTTACCGCCCCGCCTAGGTCGGAATGGGGCGGTAAGTCTGCCAACCACCATGGCGTAAACGTAGTTTACGCCATGGTGGTAAAGTCACGGCCCAGGCGGTAACTTACCGCCTGGGTCGTAATGAGGCCCAATATTTGGATCAATACCTTGCTAATGGTTTTATTCGCCCGTCAAAGTCCCCGGCATTCTCGGCTTTGTTCTTCGTGCCCAAAAAAGAAGGCGACCTTAGAACTTGTATCGATTACCACGCATTGAACCAGATAACGGTTAAAAACCGTTATCCTCTGCCTCTGATCCCTGAACTCCTTGACCAGGTGAAGGACGCTTGCATATACACCAAGTTAGATCTCCGGGGGGCTTATCATCTGGTACGAGTTAAAGAAGGCGATGAATGGAAAACTGCCTTGCGTACTAAATACGGATTATTCGAGTACCAGGTGATGCCTTTCGGATTGTGTAACGCGCCGGCTGCCTTCCAATACTTCATGAATGATGTCCTTCGGGAACTCATCGATGTTTGTGTTGTCGTATATATCGATGACATTCTGGTGTACTCCTCTTCGGAATCTGATCACAGAAAACACGTCAGGGCAGTACTTGAAAAACTGCGCCAACACAAACTATTTGCTAAATTGGAGAAATGTGTTTTCCATACCACAGAGGTCGAGTTTCTAGGTTTCATCCTGATACCCAAAGGAGTCCGAATGGACTCAAGAAAAGTGGATGCCATCCTCAAATGGCCATCACCTAGCTCTGTAAAAGGGGTTCAAAGCATGCTCGGCTTTGCCAATTTCTATCGCAGGTTTATCCCGGAATTTTCACACATGGTACAACCCATTACTGCACTCTTGAGGAAAAATAAACGTTTTGAATGGTCTGAAGAAGCCGAGCAGGCCTTTCAGGATTTAAAAGCTAAGTTTACCTCCGCACCTATACTGAAACACCCGCGTCCAGATCTCCCTTATGTCGTCGAGACTGACGCATCCAGCCTAGCCATGGGAGCTGTCCTGTCCCAAAGAGATCCCGAAACCAACCAACTGCATCCTGTAGCATTTTGGTCCAGAGAATTCTCGGCACCCGAGGTTAATTATGCAATCACGGACAAAGAACTGTTAGCCATTAAGTCCGCTTTTAAAGCCTGGCGGCATTAACTGCTTGGCGCGCGACATACCATCACAGTGATCACTGATCACTGGAATTTACAGTATTTGAAAACCGCCAAGGCTCAGTCATCACGGCAGCTCCGATGGGCTTTGTTTTTCGCTGAATTTGATTTCGTGATTACCTATCGACCTGGCTGCAAGAATGGCAAAGCAGACGCCTTATCCCGAATTGGAATGGGAGAATCTGATACAAACTCAGAACCAGTACCAATAATTCCCGAACAGAGGACTCTAGGCATGACTTCGTTACAGACGCTTGAAGACATTCAAGCCAGAGTGAAACAACTCCTGGACCCTACAACCTTACAGGAATGGATACAAAAGGGATCAGACTTTACCATAGATAATGGTTTACCTTATTTCCAAGGACGCTTATTCCTGCCACATAAGGAATTACACAAACTAGTTATTTCCGGTTATCATGATACATTAATAGAGGGACACCCCGGTATTGCCAAGACAGAGGAAAAGTTGAAACGACAATTTTGGTTGCCCTCTTGGCAAAAAGATGTTAAATCTTTTGTGATGTCCTGTGGTGTTTGCGCCCAAAATAAAAGTCAAAAGAAAAGACCATCCGGTCTCCTTCAACCTCTGGACATACCACCAGCACCCTGGCACACCCTATCAATGGATTTTATTATGGACCTGCCTCCTTGTTCGGGGTACAATACTATTCTGGTAATTGTGGATTTGTTTTCCAAAATGGCCCACTTTATTCCTTTCAAAGGTTTACCTTCAGCTTCTGTCCTAGCCAAAGAATTCCTCGAAAATATTGTTCGGCTACATGGATTCCCATCTATACTAATCTCTGACCGGGGAAGCCAATTCATTTCCCACTTCTGGCGCAAATGTTGTCAAATGGCGCAGATCGACGTAAGATTATCGACCAGTCACCACCCCCAGACCGATGGTCAGACCGAGAGGACAAATCAGACCCTTGAACAGTACTTACGGTGTATGTTACAACAATCTGAAAGCAACTGGAAAGACATCATTGGATAGCCGAATACGCATATAATAATTCGGTACACTCTGGAACTGGCCACAGTCCTTTTTATACTTTGTTTGGGTATCACCCTCGAACCTCAAACCTTGACTCACCTCAGAATCTCGGAATGCCTGCAGTAGAACATCTGCATTCTACAATTACCCAAGCCTTCAAAGAGGCAACTACGCATTTACAACAAGCCAAGAGAAAATACAAGGAGAATGCTTATCTACATCGGAGTGAAGCACCTCCGTATCAGATTGGGGATCAAGTGGGGTTAGCTACCAGACATTTACCACTCAAAGGGCCTCGAACTTTTAACCCAAAATATCTGGGACCTTATTCTATTACGGCAATAATTACCCCAGTGGCTGTTAAACTTGATTTAACAGCTAGTATGCGAATTCACCCTGTTTTTCATGTGTCACTTCTGAAACCAGTGGTACCCGGAACCCGACTACTCAAACCTCCAGAACCTATTCTAATAGATGGGGAGCCCGAATTCGAAGTGAAGAACATTTTAGACTCAAAAATGTTTAGGTCAAAACTGTTCTACCTAATTGATTGTAAAGGGTACGGACCTCAGGAGAGGTCCTGGGAACCCAGCGGCCATGTGCATGCACCTCGATTAGTCAGGAAATTCCACCGACTCTTCCCAGACAAACCAAAACCCCCGGAGGGAACAACCTTGGGAGGGGCCTTGGGGGGGAGTGCTGTCATGAGGCCCGCTCCCGGGGAGCCGGTTCAAGCCCTGCGTCCCCGAAAGCGGACATCCAGTCCCCAAGGAAGGACCCAGCAACCCCATATAGGGGCCCTTTGGACAGTGTCCTGGCGACTATGGTGCCTATGGCGCCTGGCTCATAAAAGACATCAGTCCTGGTGCCATAGGCGCCAGGCTCATTTTGGGAGTGCTTGGGTGCACTTACCTGATGCAGACCATGCTGCAGGATCCCGGCCTCCTTGAGGCCTGAAAGGAACTACTTTACCTGTGGGACTAATTTACCATCCGGGCGTGGTCAGGGAAGGATACATACCTGATTGGAGGAAGGATACATACCTGGAACTTCTTCCAAGGCTATTTAAACCCCACCCGAACAGCCACACGTGCTTCGCGTTGTTCTGCATCTAGCAGCTGGACGCTCACCGTGTCTGCTCCTGCATCCTGACTTCTGCCACGCCTGCCAGCATCCTGGATCACCTGCAAAGGAAGAGAAGAAGAGAACAGAAGAAGGAAAAGTCCTTACCTGCTAAATCCGCATCCCGGAGACATCTCGCCGACAATCCTGAAAAGGAAGACTTTAATTTAAAAGCTCATCGCGTCGATCGCTGAAGCGCCACATTCCACTCACCTTTACAGGGCGCCTCCATGTTCAGCAGCGATCATCCGGATTCGCAGTCACGCCCCAGCGCCTAGGGAGAAAAAGACCAGAACAACAGGTGAGAGAGAGAAGGGAATAAGGAAAGCTAAATCTCCATGTTAAGACTTACCTGTTGATTCATTCCCTCTTCATTTCGGATCCGCGCCGCATCCTGGCATTTCCGGACCCCGGCCTCTAAGGGGAAAAAAAAGACATCAGCGTTAATGAGCGAATGAAGACATTACCAAAAACGCTCATTAAAGACTTACCTGATTTCTACAAGGATTTCACCTCTCATCTCGGGTCGTTGCCTGTTCCCCGGTATTCCGTACCCCGGCCCCTATGGGGAAAAATACACTAGCATTAGTACATTAATGCATGGACACAAGGGGAACCTCTTATCAAAAAACTTACCTGGAAGCCAAGCAAGTTTGGTTCTCACCAATCCGAAAATCCAGTGAAGTAACTGGATACCAACGCGCCTCTGCATCAGAAGCAGGATGGAGAGCTTGTCCTTCCAGACCCTAAGTTAATGCCCTATTTTCGCCTACAGAAGGATACTTCTGCGAGCCAGGCAAGCCAGATTTGGGGGCCCGGCCCAGTCCGTCTTCCGAACCCTGCGCATCACCTTAGAAGAGGTCACAGCAGCGCGAACCAGGCCAGCGCCTCCGTGGGAGTCAGGTGAGCGTAACAGTTGCTTGGTATAAAGCACAAGTTCTCATCGGCGTATCACCCGCAAGGTAATGGGATAGGTGAGAAGCTCAATGGCTTGTTAAAAGAAAGGCTAGCCAAGTTGAAGCTTACTCTAAAGAAGGGATGATACACTGCCTTCCATTGGCACTGTACGCACTCAGAAACCAACCTGGTTCTGACCATCATTTTACGCCGCACGAAATAGCAACCACAGAAAAGGATGCGCACCCCCCCTTTGACCCCGATACAGAGCTAGATGTGATGCCCAGCCAAAAGGAGAAATCTTAGGGTCTGAAATGCAAAATTACTTGAATTGCATGACATCTTGTCTTACTGTAATTTCAGGCCAGCTGCAGCGATGACGAAAAGGGTGCAGGGCAGCACATAACACAGAAGGAGATACTACTGCGGACACAGCTCAGAGTCTATGTGTTCCATTAATCTTCCCTGGAGACACTGTCCTGGTGAAGAATCACACGAGAAAGAAGTGGGGTGAGCCAAGGTTTAACGATCCCTTTACAATGGAAGACGTCACTCCCTCTGCAGTAAAGCTACAAGGAAGAAGAGCTTGGCTCTTTTTGGGTGACATCAAGCCACACATCGGAGAAGGCCCCCTGCCCGCACCCCAATGCATATAGACTACAGACGATGGGGAAGAACCACAGCACGTGCAGACGAGATGCATGACGAGGAAGAAGAACGCATGACCAGCAGCAAAGCAAAGACAAGGAACCTTTGTGCAAAGTTGTAGCTTCATTTTGGACATTCCCCTGAGCAAGAAAGAGGATAAGGACATAAAAACGGATACTCTGTGTATCCTAGTAGCAGGGTGAAGAAGAAAAGTGCACGTATAAACCACAACGTAGCCTGTTGACTTTGAACTTTGGACTGAGGCCCACTGAAGCCTTGATAAGAAAAGGAGATGCCAAATTTTGATCGAGGACACATAAATTTGAAGAAAATACAGTATCCAGATTCTTTCAACAGAGAGACTTTGTTCGGACTCACTTATGGTGTCCGAAAGTAGTGACATCACTACAGATGTTTTGATATATTTCGAGTTAGTATTGAGATCATACCCGTCGTTGGTGGGGAGGCTCAGCAGCATCACTGAGTTTCTTCAAGATCCTGAAAACGAAAAAGACAATAAGGAGGCTGCTCACTGTGATTGCCGAGCAGTTCCTCCTGCTTCCGGAGTACAGCGAGAAAAAACCAAATGTCCCAAGCAGAGGAAGAAGCAAATAGGCTTATCAATGTAATGTTCTTTTGCTTAATTGAAGACTGTCCAGATCTTGTCGGGAGAACCACGGACGTTTTGACATTTCTTCAAGATCCTGCAAACACAGAACGTTTAAGTATAATCCTGAACGGAATTATCATCCAAGTTGCTCTCCACACACATCGAAATTGCAGAAACTGCCCACGGTGAGTGAGGGCCAAACAGTTCCAAACTTCAGCAAGGGCAGGACAAATGTCCCTGTCACCAGAAGATAGCTGATTGGCAAGTAATGTCTATTTCTGCCTGGTTGAGGATTTCCCAGAACTTGTGGGGAGACCCGCTGGTGTTGACGTCTTCACATTCATCAAAGACCCAGCTAATTTCACACAGATGAGCATGCTCTTGCATGGTATCATGATGCAAGTCGAACTTTCTAACCATTAACAGAACTATCTGAGAAGATTTTTAACTTTCCGCCGAGGGACAGATCGAGAAAGGTACTGCCAGAGACTTCACTCTTGTTATACTGACAAGGACGCAACATGTCGTCTGGAATGAAGCAAATTAGAGGCACCGACTGGGAACTCGTGTACTCTGAACATGCACAGTAAAGAGACTTGCCGAACGTATTACCGATGTTGACATTTCCTCATACGTAGAAAAAGGAACTGCATCCAGACACAATAGACAATCCATTATCAAGGCAAAGAGGGACCATTGTTTCGGTACCTCCAACCCACAAGCAGAAACAGCAGAATCCAGAGATAATATTGTCTAAGAGTGTATTAAAAGTTAGTTTCTTTTCTCAGATGATAGAGATGGGAAACCAAAGTAGCAACCTTGTCCTCCCTCAGGAGGAGAGACGGTCTTATTTTTCTGGAGCTAAATGCTGTAGATTAACCTATAGGGTTATCATGTACTTATGTATTATATTCATCATTGTTTTACTGTCACTGACGATTAGAACTGCATTTTCTAATTGAGCACAAAGTGTTCCGATTCCAGTGCACCCACCTAAAGATGTACACATGAAGCCCACAAAAGCACCCAGACCTTATATAATCATTCCAGTCCATAGCAGGTCTGATAATGGAGTGAGTGAACTTGAGATGGATGTGATTAACAATGACACACACACACTTGCGGTAACAAACAAATTGAAAAGCCGGAGACAGGGTCGGCACAATGTGAATGAAAGAAGGTTACTGACAACCACACGCATGCAAATGATGAATGCACACACACCAGGTCTAGTGCCAATAATTGTAGAACCGCAAGCCAAAGAAGAAAGGAAGTTTGGACAACCGACAATAAGAAGCTCTACGTTAAGTGAAGTTAAAAGCCAAATGGAGAAAGCTGAACTCTTGAAGAGACAAAAAGAGTTGGAGACGAAGCCAGCGGAAACAGCATTGATGGAGTCTTCTGATCCAACACGAGAAGGGCAAACGCAAGCCCGGAGAAGATCTTTGCACAAGCACAGATGATAGCAGAATCATTATAGCCGTTCATAGCCAGAGCCAGGAAGAGGCAAGAGGAAAAAGAAAGAATTGCCAGACTTTTGCCTACTCAATTGGTACAGATGAAGAGGTCCGCACCATGGACTAGGATACCTGAGAATCCTCCAGCAAGACGAAGCCATACGGATGCATTTAAGGATGTAGTTATAGCAAACTACATGAAAACCTTGAGAATCAAGAGAAGCATACAAGGAGACGACAGTGAACTAAACGACTACTTGGACAGCACAGCACATTTGGGAAATAACATATGGTGCCAACATATGAAAGAAGTTGGAAGACGGAGTTCAGAGGGGGAATGCTTTGTTTGTGCACTCCTACCTTACAGCATTGGGAAGTCAAACATATTTGTAGCTGTAGGAATTGATGTCCAGACAGCACACTGTCTATCGCACGTAGCAATGTGCAAGACCAGAGGCCAGTTCATGGGAAGTGATGCCTCACTGAAATGGGCAACTGAAGCAACTGATCCAAATGAAGACGATTATGTCGAGGACATAATGACAAGAAACAATGGAAAGACAAAACACATTGTGATCAGATATGAGAAGCCTAGAGTTAAAGGAGCAGAAATTAGAAGAGAAGTGAACCAGAAGCTAAATGTCCAAGGAAAACTCCACAAGAAGCTTGGAGATGGAAGAATAAAGACCAAATGCAAATTTGGGGAACAGTGCTTTCACAAGACGGATGTGGAAAAGGAGTAGTGATCTGCAGAGCATGGATGGTCTTCGGTCACTACGAACCTACCATCAACATAGTGTGAAATGGATGCAAGCCATTATGGCCAAAACTTGCTTAATTACTGACATGGGTCGAAGACAGGGGAAGACCCTTGCAGATAGTGCCATTGGAGAATCCAAAACTCTGCTTCAGGAATAATGGCACTAGGAAGATGGGAGAGAATCAGAACTGTGGACGAGTCTTTGATGCTCCAGGAATGGTACATGGAACTGCAGTGATCATGGATCATTATTGGGCATGTGGATCCAAAGCATATACTGCCGAGGAACTGGGGAGGTATATGCACAATAGTGAATGTCCACGTTCCGGCATTGGTGATTCCAAAGAGTGACCTGAATATTGACAATTTCCCGAAAGCAGATGCTCACCTGAGGAAGAAGAGATCTGTAGAATTAATAAACCAAATGAAGAGAGAAATCTATTAAATCAATAGAAGCTTTTGATGTGATTCTGTATGAACATAGGTTGTTCAGTCAGACTTCCTCAGTGTTTACTACAATCTTCATGCCAAGAATTCAAGTTGGAGAAAATACTAAATGGCTGCAGATAACCAGATGGGAGTTACTGCAGACCATCAACACAACCAAAAAAGGATTCAACACAATAAAGGAAGAGCTAAGAGCGATTCGACTGATGACTCTCCAGAACAGATATGTCCTTGACATGATCACAGCCATGGATGGAGGTATTTGAGCAAAAATCAGAGAGTCATGTTGTACAGTTACACCTTCTCACAATGAAGAAAATGGAACTCTAACAGAAGCCATAGGTATGCTGACGAAACTACAGAATCAAATGACTGATGAAACTGACGAAGTGGGTGATGACAGCTGGTTTGGATCTCTATTTTCATGGGTTCTGCAATGGATGGCAAATGCATTCAAATTCCTAGGAGCCCTGCTAGTGATGATATTGCTCGGATTCTGTGTTATCAAGATAATAATCTCTCAGTGCCAGAAAACTGCGAAAAAGGACATAGGGATGAAGATCATGATTGATGTCGAACTAGGATGGAAGCCCAAAGACCTGACTGATGAAGAAATAAGAGACGTTGTGAAAGCCAGCATTTATGCACCAGAAGGAACAAAGTTTCGATATCCAAGGAAACATAGAAATGATGTGGGAAGGTGGATCTATTGCAGCCCAAACGGACAGTGTCAACTAATGACGTGGAACAGAGATGAACACGTAAGAACATCAGGAAGTCTAAAAGGAGTCATGAAAATATGGACCCCAAAGAGACATTTCTTCAAACTGTCATTTATAGAGCCAGAAGATGAAGAAAAAAGGGACCCAGAAGATGGAGTAAACATGAATGCAGAGGATCCAAAGAAGATAAATACAAAGGAAGAAATGAAAGTGGTCGATGAATCGCCCAGAGGGGGGAGTGTAGAGGAGGTCCCAAGTACGGCCCACACTCCAACCATCCATTTTGAAGTACCAGGAACGTTCACACCAAAGTATCTGACCTATGATGAGCAAATAAACCAGCAGAGAGCCACAGTGGGGCTCTGTCCAGTACCTATCAGACGAACAGCACATATTGAAGTACTGACACCAAAGAAAACATGGACAGTAAGGTATCCATTGAGAAAACCATATCAACAAATGAAACGGAATGAAGATCATCTGAGTAGAGTGCCTGAAAAAACCAAAAAGGTCCTAATGGAAGACGAATGGTGACGTCACAAGAACCCAGACTGACTCACATAAAGAAGATATGACGACCTGCGAATGACGAAAAGAGATGAAACACCATGGATAAGGGACATCAAGTACCTAAAGTGAAAGGACAATGTCAAATGTAAGAAGCTTATGCCCTGAGCACGGCAAAGATATTCAGTCAGTTTATGCATATACATATGCTTGGAACCGCAAGAAAGCTAAGAAAATCGTGCGGCTTGCTATGCTTAGCAGTAAGCTAGATCACGGCAAGCGCCACCTATACCTATCTACCTCAAAATAAGCACCTTATATAAGTATACTTCTACTATGCAAAAGAGCAGAATCAACCAAAGATTACTAGAGGCCGCATGAGGAGAGCTTCATATTTAACAAATCAAGAATAAAAGGCAGAAGTGAAACTCAGCAGAGACAAATCGTGCCAAAAAACCAAGGTCGTATCAGCTAAAATAGATGAACAGTAGCTACAATTAATGAAGTAAGGAACAGAATATCCTGCTCAGAAAGGTCAAGATAAGAAGCAGAAGGCAGGTGGTGGGCAAAACGAAAATCAAATACACAAATTACATGGAGAAGAAGGCAAATTTACGGTGTCTGAATCACGTGACCAGCCGAGCGAAAAAAAAGTGAGACTTTTACACCTACGCATGGCGGAGTGCCATACAAAGATATCAGAACTTTTTCCAGACAGAGATGCAGTCTCAAGGCCAACCACAGTGAAATAATTGACACATGAGCCCTGAAGTGATGATTGATTGTAGCAATAATTGGAGGAAGGCCGGGGGATCTGAAGAGCACCCTGCACCTGTCCGACTATTCTGCATGCTGCTAGGCAAAATGGAAAAGTATGAGTGGGGTTGGTGCCAACCCAATCATAGTGGACAAGGTAATCTAGGATCCTATAGTTAGTAGAACCAATGGGACGTCGTACTTTTAGTGACGTCTACAGTAGTCATTTTTAAGGTAGGGCTTGGATGTCCCACCTGACAGTGTTTACCCAATCCCCTTACTCCGTTACCATATACAGATATAGTACCTATATTTAAGTTACCTTTCTAGAACCAATAGAATTGCATGCAACAGTTTAAGTGTTACACGTCAGTGATGACGAGTTTTTAGTACAAATGATGTGTTTTTTATGAAGTTTGTTGGAGTTGTGAAGCGAGAAGGAAGATCACGCAACCGCAGATATTCATGAAACTCCCTGTTTTTTGTACTTGTCATTAAACAGGCTCCCTTTGCCAAACCATTGAGTTGTCATTATTGATTTGATGCTTGAGCATTAATCTGCATCCCCATCCATCTCACGGGTGCTGCTATTCCATCTTAGAGTGCTATTGGGCAACCCCCAGCTTTATGGGCCAGTTGGGGTCCTGGTGCACACAAGCGTTCCTGCACACGTCTCCAGCTAACACCAAAGAACAAGGGCTACTATTTCACCGGAACGATTTAGAGCTACTGACTAGAGAAAGCCACCACACCATGCTGAAATGGTGCTATGACCTCCCTGGAGCAGGCCACTTCGGAATCAGGAAGACCTTAGAAAAGGTACCATGATATCCTTGGTGGAATGGAGGGAAATTGCACCTAAGGTAAATCTTTCCTAACACTCGCCTCCCAGCTGAATGGGCCTCATATTCAGGTCAACTAAACATTCTGGAAAATCCATCAGCGTTGCTATGTTGGACACCTGGCCTTTACTCAATGGTGAAGTCAAACCCTTGCAGGTTTATGGACCACCTAAGCAACTTCTCTCCCTTCATGTTCATTAGACACTTTAAGAGTTTATGGTCAGTGTGAAGTGTGTCACATAGAGGTAGGGCCTCAGCTTCCTTAGGGCCCACACAACAGAGAAATGTTTTTTCTCTACAGTGGACCACCTGACCTCTCTGTCCTTAACCTAGTGACTAATGAATCCAATCGGGTGTTCCTTGCCTTTTTCATCTACCTGTGATAGTACAGTTCCTATCCCACTGTCAGAGGCATCTGTCTGCACAATAAAAGCAAGTTTGCAGTTAGGGGCCTCAGAACAGGGGCATGGCGCAGGCAGTCTTTTAAGCCATTGAAGGCCTTCTCACACTTCTCAGACCAAGAAACCTTCTTGGGTTTCTTCGGAGTAGTGAGAGCTGTCAGAGGTGCAGCTATGGTTGTCACAAGTTTCTCTTTTTCTCACCTGTTTTTCCTTACTTGTAGACTTCTTGGATGCGAGTTCCTTCTTTCTCGCTGTTTGAGACTTGTACAGGTTGGAGCGCGGCTCTTCGGGTTCCAGCGTGAGTAGCTGTCTGCCTAAGCCGGACAGCGTTCAATATCCAGGAAGGTAGTCACGGATCCAGAAAGGAGGAGCACGAGCTTTCGCTCGGAGGTGTAGGTACACGTCACCGAAGGCAAGACGGAATTCGGGAAGAGGGTATGACTTACGGGAACGTAGCAATATGAAGGAGGGTTCGAGGAAGGAGAAAAGAAAGGTAGAAACAGTAGATAGCACGGATAACGGACTCAAGCACACGTCTAGCAACTCCAAGCTGAAGCGTTGAGACGCACAGAGCCGCAGGGGCGTGCCTGTTTTCTAGAAGGCAGGGTGTTGCACGTTAAGGTTAGAGCGTAGCGTTTCTGGCCCATCGCCCATCTTGGAGGAAACACTGAGTTTACGCCGCAGTGCATCATGGACCACGAAGTCCAAAAGGATCGAATTCGGTGGTTCATGACAGTATGCCTCCTCCTGAACCCAGAACCACCGGGTTTGCCCGGGTGGACTCAATGGAATCTTTGTATTAGATGGGGGGCATTCATGTTTGATACGGGTTCCAAGGTACGCTCGCTGGTAGGATATCCTTTCATTCAACCAAATATTGGAGCTGACCCCGTCTGTATCTGGAATCTCATATCCTGGAGACTTAAAACTCAATCTGATCATTAAAAAGCACAGGATTAGGTCTGGGAGCAGTTCTGATGGATTGTACATATGTTTCAATAAGGAAGTGTGGAAGACCAGGTGAGTTTCAGGAAGCTGAAGTCGAAAGGCCACGGGGTTTATGATTTCCTTAATGGAGAGAGGTCCATAATACTTGGGAGCCAGTTTATTGGGCCGCAGATGTCGAGGCAGAAGTTTTGAGGATAGGACCTTATCTCTGAGTGCATAAGAAGGGCTAAGTCTCCGCTTGGTATCAGCACAGCGTTTGACGTTCATCCTGGCCTTTTCCAGGTTTTCCTTAGCCTCTCTATGTATGTTTACCAGTGTTTCTATCCAGGAATCAACCGCAGGGACCGGGGTAGGATGCGGAAGAAGAGATGGTAGAACCGAAGGATGAAATCCTTGACTGCAGAAGAATGGACTTGTTTTGATGGCCGAATGATCAGAGTTGTTGTAAGCGAATTCAGCTACAGGTATCAAAAGTGACCAGTCATCCTGGACCTTGGTTGCAAAACAGCATAGATGCTGTTCTAGGGTCTGATTTACTCATTCTGTTATCCCATTGGCCTGAGGATGATATCCCGAAGACAATGCACGCTGGATGCCTAATATTTGGCATAGTTGTTTCCAGAATTGGGATATATACTGGGGTCCTCTGTCCGATATGATCTTGGAAGGTAATCCATGAAGTCTAAATATATGTTTTATGAATATTCCAGCTAGTTCAAGTGAGGATGGCAGTTTGAATAATGGTGTGCAGGTTTCCTGTTGTCATGTTTGTGAAATGAGCCATATGAGTAAACAAATCGATGGTGACCATTATGGTTGTATATCCTCTGGATGGGGGTAATTCCACGATGAAGTCAGTGGCGATGATTTCCCAGGGGCGTGTTGGTAATGCGGGTTGATGTAGAAGACCTGCAGGTTTCCTATTGTCATGTTTGTGCTGATTGCACACAGCACATGTTTGGATGTAGGTTCTTATGTCAGTAATCATTTTTGGCCACCAGAATTGCCTCTGTATGAGGCGGAGAGTAGTAGTGATGCCTCGATGTCCTGAATGGAAGGTGTCATGACAGAGGTTCAGGATCTTGTCTCTCAACTTTTGTGTGGGTATGGCCAGCCGTTTGTCTTTGAAGAGATAACCATCCTTTGTTACTAAGTTCCATTTATTGTTCGTGGAATATTCCTTCCAGAGATCGGAAGAACGTGTTCTTGCACGGATGTCTTCCAGGAGAGAATTTTCTTGTGCCACAAACACTGTTTTAGGGAGCATCTTCAGAAAGGCCCGGGCTTCTACATACTCGTAGTCAGGACGCCTAGATAAGGCATCAGCAACTATGTTACTAGTTCAAGGCAAGTGATGTATTTGGAATTGGTATTGGGCAAAAAAAAAGGCCCAACGGGCTTGGCGACTATTCCTTGTAGGATTTGCAAGTTATGATGATCCGTTCGTACTTGCACTGGATGTTTAGCACCCAAAAGAAGATGACGCCAGTCGGTGAAGGCTTGGCGGATGGCCAATAACTCCTTCTCCAGGATAGAATAATGGCTCTCACTGGAAGTCAGGGTGCGGGATAGGTAGGCTATAGGATGTTCCATCTTGTCTTCGAATTCTTGTTTTAAGACCGCTCCAATAGCATAGTCAGAAGCGTCTGTTTCCACCAAGAAGAGTCGATCAATGTTGGGTTGAGCCAGAATAGGACCTTGAGTAAATTTCAGTTTCAATTGTTGAAAGGCCTTTTCCTGAGCTGTGGACCATTTGAATGGTGTATCCTTCTTTAGGAGTGCCACTATGGGATGCACTATGTCAGAAAATGTGGGAATTAATTTTCTGTAGAAGTTTGCAAGTCCCAAGAAAGATTGAATCTGTTTCACAGTGGTGGGTGCCGGCTAGGAGAGTATGTAGTCGACCTTGGCCGGATCCATTCCAATTTTTTTGGAACTTAGCACAAATCCGAGCTAACGAACAGTTTGGGCATGAAAGAGGCATTTTTCTGGTTTGGCCAGGAGTTTGTGTTCACGTAAACGTTGTAAGACTGCCTTTACATGTTCTTGATGGATCTGGGGGTCCTTGGAGTAAATCAGGATATCGTCCAGGTACACGATGCCAAAGAGGAACAGCATGTCAGAGAAAACTCTATCCATAAATCGTTGAAAGACTGCAGGGGCTTTGGCGAGACCGAAAGGCATAACCAGATATTTGAAGTGGCCAAAGGGAGTTCTGAAGGCCGTCTTCCATTCCTCACCTTCCTTTATTCGAATGAGATGGTAAGCACCCCTGAGGTTGAGTTTAGTGAAGATGACAGCACCACAAACTGCCTCCAGGATGTCAGAAATGAGGGGTAGTGGATAACGGTCTTTGAGGGTACATTGGTTGAGACCAGGGTAGTCCAAACAAGGTCGAAGCTCTTTAGTGTCTTTCTTTGGAATGAAGAACAGAGAAGCACCGGCTGGGGACTTTGAAGGCCGGATGGTCCCATTTGCCAGATTGGTATCCAGGTATTCTCGTAGCACCTTCTTTTCAGGTTCAGATAATATGAACATTCTTCCGAATGGAATCACAGCTGAGGCATCTGTGTCAATGGCGCAATCCTCAGGTCTATGGGGTGGAAGAGCCTGAACAATGGCCGTTGAAAACACATCTGAATATATTTGATAGATCTCAGGTACTTGGAGAATGTTGGACACACTTAAGGATGATTGCTTGTGGTTCTGGGAGCATACTGGAAGGTTTTGCATTGTGCCTTGAGACAAACAATGGGTCATACAAAATTCAGAACCCAGAAATAGGGATCCAGCGGCCCAGTTGATGTAAGGATTGTGCCTCTGAAGCCAGGGCATGCATAGAACCATGGGATAATGAGCGGCCTTTATGAGGTCAAATCGGAGCCTTTCTTGATGGTTGTTTATAGAGAGTTATAGTTCCTTGGTTTGGTGAGTAATGGGTCCAGAAGATAGTGGTCTTGCCATCTATTCCTTCTATGGGTTGAACTATTGCCTTGGGTTCTCGAGGGATGTTATGAGTGACAGCCCAGTCATGATCTATGAAAATACCCCATGGCACCGCAGTCCACTAGAGCCAGGATGGGCAATGATTCTTTCTCAATACTTGTCGAGAATGTCTGGAGAATCACTAAGGTATTCTGTCCTGCAGTGTTCATGGAAGGAATGGAAGCAGAGCAGGCAGCTTTCTGCCAAAGCTGTGCTCTGCTTAGGATTGGGAGCTCGCGTTTCCCGAACGTCGGGGTGGCGCTATTGGGCACTCTCTCACAAGATGTTTATCAGAGGCGCAGTACATGCAAAGGCCGGTATTGATCCTACGGAGCCTTTCTTGCGGAGAAATTGGGCCACGGAAGGCACCCAATTGCATAGGTTCTGGTTCTGAGGCACGTGGAGCAGAGGCTTCTTTAGGACAAGAGTATTCAGCTGTGGCTCTTGGGGATGTTGTCTTAGCCTTCCTTTTATCTGCCTTTCTTTCCTGGATCCTGAAGTCTATCTGTAGGGAAAGGTCCATAAGGGCTTGGATTGAACTCGGACCGGCTACTCTGGCTAACTCTTCCTTTATTTCATCATTCAAACCCCTTTGGAAAAGAGTGAAACTGGCTTCTTGAGACCAATCGGCTTCCTTAGCTAATTGCTTGAAGCGGGTCACATAAGTAAGCATATCTTGACTGCTTTGTGGCAATTCAAGAAGGTTTTCTTGTGCACTGTAGACAAGTTCTGGTCGATCAAACATGGCCTCAAGGGCATCCACAAACCCGTCGTAATTACCCAGGAGCGGGTCTTCTGAATTAACTAAGAGAGTCGCCCATGTTAAGGCATTGCCCGTGAGGTGAGATATCATACATCCAACCTTTGCTCGTGGTGTGGAAAAGTAGTAGGGCTTTAAGGTGAAGTGTACTAGACAAGAGTCAAGGAAGGAATGCAGGGACTTTGAAGATCAATCATATTTGTCCACTACTCCTCCTACCAGGAAGCTTTCTTTGACTGCGGAATCTCGGGACAAAACTAGTTGTTTTAACGCTGAGTTTTCTGCCTTGAGGTTCTGTACCTCTGTAGTTAATTCTTGCATACCTCTCATGAGGTCTTGGACTGTGGCTTCCATGTCTGTTTCAATATCAGGTATTTGGCGTCTCAATCTGTCACAAGTTTCTCTTTTTCTCACCTGTTTTTCCTTACTTGTGGACTTCTTGGATGCGAGTTCCTTCTTTCTCGCTGTTCGAGACTTTTACAGGTTGGAGCGCGGCTCTTCGGGTTCCAGCGTGAGTAGCTGGCCGCCTAAGCCGGACGGCGTTCAATATCCAGGAAGGTAGTCACGGATCCAGGAAGGAGGAGAACAAGCTTACGCTCGGAGGTGAAGGTACACGGCACCGAAGGCAAGACGGAATTCGGGATGAGGGTATGACTTACTGGAACGTAAGAATCTGAAGGAGGGTTCCTGGAAGGAGAAAAGAAAGGTAGAAACTGTAGATAGCACGGATAACGGACTCGAGCACATGTCTAGCAACTCCAAGCTGAAGCGTTGAGATGCGCAGAGCCGCGGGGGCGTGCCTGTTTTCTAGAAGGCAGGGTATTGTGCGTTAAGGCAGGAGTGCAGCGTTTCTGGCCCATCAGCCATCTTGGAGGAAACACTGAGCTTACGCCGTGGTGCATCATGGACCACGAAGTCCAAAAGGGTCAAATTCGGTGGTTCATGACAATGGTACCATAGTCTGCCATGAAGTTTCAGTAATACCGTGATGCCTAAAAAGGCTCTCACCTGAGTTTGTGTAGTGGGGGTAGGCTGGTCTTGTACTGCTTGTACTTTACTGGGTAGAGGCTGAATCTACACTCCACATACTTCATGTCCAAGGTAGACCACTGATCCTTGTCCAATCTGGCACTTACTGGCCTTTTGTTGTCATGTGAGCCATCTGAAGAGCCTTCAACACTATTCCCAGGTGTTTCAAATGTTCTTTCCATGTGGCACGGAAAACTGCGATATCATCTAGATATGCTAAGAAGAATTCATCCAACCCATTTATTACATAATTCACAAGCCTTTGAAAAGTGGCGGGTGCATTCTTTAATCCAAAGGGCATTACCCTGAACTGGTAAAAGCCCTCTGGGGTTGAGAATGCTGCCTTCTCCTTAGCATGTTCTGCTAGGGCTAATTACCAATACCCTGCAGTGAGGTCAAATGTGCTGAGGTACTTGGAGGCACCCAATGTATCCACCAGCTCATCGGTTCTAAGCAGGGGGTGAGAATCTGTCCTAGTGACAGCATTCATAGCCCTGTAATCCACACAAAACCTCAGTTCAGAAGTACTTGCCTTTGGTACCAGAACCACAGGACTGGACCATGGACAACCAGAGGGCTCAAGTAGCCCAAGATCCAACATCTTGTTGACCTCTGTTTTGATGTAGGATCTCACCTTGTCTGACATCCTATATCCCCTACATTTAGTAGGTACACTATTCCCAGTGTCAATGTCGTGCTTGCACGAGGGTGTCAAACCTGGGGTTAATGAGAACAAAGGGGAGAACTGCCTCAGTAAGGTTTTTACTTCCTCTTGTTTGATAGGGGTCAGGCGGGGGGCCACTTTGACACTCTCAATAGAGCCATTTTAAAGGCTACTTTGTTATAGGTCAGGAAGAAGTTCCGATTCCTCCTCTTCAATGTCAAATGCCAAATGTAGTTCAGCTATTTCAACCCTAGGGGTGAAAGCTTTCAGCCTATTGATGTGGAACACTTTGGAGGCTTGACCTGGCCTCCTAAGGTACACTAAATAGTTTACCTCACCCAGCTGCTCCACAACTGTGTAAGGGCCTGACTATCCTGTAGGACTCGTATAGGGTTCATAATCAGTACCTCTTGGTCTGGGGTAAAGTGAATAAGTGAAGCCTTCTTGTTATTCCAATGTTTTACCAGAGCTTGACCAGCCTTCAACTTATCACTGGCCTGAATCATCAGGAGGACCATTCCCTTCCTTAACCCCAGCACATAATCCACTACTTTGGTAGTGATAGGAGGAGTAGGGAACTCCTACCCTTCCTTGACTATGGCCAGTGGTCCCCTTGCAGGGTGACCAAAAAGAAGCTCAAAGGGGCTGAAACCAACTCCCTCTTGAGGCACCTGTCTGTAGGCAAAGGGTAAGTATGGTAACCAGAAGATGTCACTTCCTCATTTGGGGTTCTTCCAGAGCCCCAATCATGCTCTTGGGAGTCCTATTAAATCTCTCAACTAAGCAATTTGTTTGTGGGTGATAAGCATATAAAAACGTATAAGCGATCCCCCACTCTTTCCACATAGCTTGCATTTACTTAGACATTAAGGTGCTGCCTCTGTCAGACACAACTTCCTTAGGGAAACCAAACCTAGCAAAAATTCCAAGTATTGCTTTAGCAACTGACTTGGCAGTCACTGTCTTCAATGGGATGGCCTAAGGATATCTGGTGGCATGGTCAACCAGCACCAAGATAAACCTATTGCCAGAGGATGTCTGAGGGTCAAGGGGACCAACAATGTCGATTCCTACCCTCTCAAATGGCTCCCCAACCACAGGGAGTGACACCAAAGAAACCTGGATTGTTGAACCACTTTTACCGGAAATCTGGCAAGTGGCACAACTCCTACAATGGCTTTCTACCTGGACCCCCATCTTGGGCTAGTAGAAATGCATGGATAGCCTCTGCTTGGTTCTGTTGATCCCAAGGTGACCAGTTAGAGGAACTTCCTGAGCCAGTTGTAGGAAGAAGGGTCTTACTTGAAGGGGGACCACCAACCTCCTATGGGCAACTTCAGTAGACTCTGTGGGCTCACAGAAGAGGAGCCCACCTTCCCAAAAAATCCTATGTTTCCCAGGAGGTTCATCCTCAAACTGGGAACAGGCATGTCTCCTTAGGCATTCTGAAGACGGGCACGCACGTTGGCCCTTACTAAACTCTTCCCTATCAGGACCACCTTCAACCAATAAACTTTGGAGTTCAGGATGGTCATGTGGGTTGAGAATTTCAGGCAGCACCTCTTCCGCGTCAGGTTTAGGTGCTTGGCCAACTACCTCCACCTCAGTGGCAGGTGAGTCAGGGGGAATATTCTCTTTTCATCTTCTGAGTTTCTTTACTCCCTTAGCCTTGGGTTTCCCCTGTAGCATTGGCTCGGCCTTGAACATAGCCAGGGCAGCCTTTGTTTGCGACCTGCACATGGATTTTCTGCTGTGTCCCCCATGTGCCCTAAGTCCCTGAGGTCATTCCCCAGCAGAGCATTTCCAGGGACTTGCCTCTGTACACTCACAGGTATCCTTACTACTGTAGCATTAATGATTATATTTACAGGCATTACTGGGAACTTGAGAGGGGCCATCAGCTAACTTGGTGGACATCAAGGGAGCTCTGGCAAGCTCTTATTGGATTCCAAAGTAGTGCTTGATATTAACAGGTATACTAGCATAAGCCTCTGAAACTATAGGCTCCCAGGAATCCAGGGATACTAAGACTACTTCAGACTCTATCCCACTGGGGAAGGAGTCCGAAGAGAAGCATGCCCCTGTGGCAATTTCTTCTTCCTCATAAGAGGGGAAGGCCAGACTCACAGAGTGGACACCCAAGGTTTGACCTTACATCTGGGGTACCCCTTCACATGGTCATTTGTTTGGGAAATAGGGAGGCTTACAGTAACCAGAGCTATGCTTGGGAGGATGACTGCCACTACCCTGAACATTCTCATGGGGCTTACCCTTATTAGACTGTTTTCAGCCCTTATGGGAGGAAGATTTATCAGTACCCCCACCCTGTTTATCTTTGTGCTTTTTCCCCTCCTCCTGCTTACCAGGCGCAGACTTGTCCTTATGGGACACTGTGTGACACCCATAAATCTGCTGCAATGGCTAACTTCTTTGGATCTAGCTCCTTAGAATCAGCCAAGTGATGCTTAAGTTCAGGGGAACAAGAAGCAAAAATATGTTCAAGCATCACCAAACAGATCATACGCTCAAAGGTGGTGTCCTTGTAACCTTCCACCCAACCAGTCACGTTTTTTAAGGAATCAGTCACATATGAAACCCAAGATTACCTTCTTTCTTTTTGTAATCTCTGAATCTTTTCAGGTATTGGGCAGGAGTCATCCCAAACTTCAAGACCAGAGTTTGCTTCAATTTCGCAAAGTCTTTTCTGTCAGCCTTTGACATTTCCATAGTGGCACTGCAGCCAGAACGGGGTAGTCGAGTGAGCAACCATGCAATCTTATCACCATTTACAACCTCTTGAACTTCACATGCATACGCAAATGCAGTCAACCAGTCCATGAAGTAATTCTTATCATCATACATACTAAGCAGATCTTTACGAAATCTCGGATGAGAGGTGGAGCCAGACCCATTACCAGATCCTCTAGAGGAGCCACTGGCAGCTTGCAACTTGGCAAGCTCCAATTGGTGATCCTGCTTAGACGCCTGTCCAAGACGACGATTTTCACAACAATATTGAATTTATTGCATGAGTTACGAATTACCTTAAACTGCTATTTTAGAAGTTTAGAATTTCTTAACTATTTTAACAACTATATTATTGTGTATGTAATTTAACCTGTATCTTTACTCTGGCTAAACTTTTGGGCACTGAATAAGATAGCACAAAGGTGCAAAAATCGCAATTAGGAAGACGCAGCTGACTCTGGCCACATAGCTCGTGTGAGCCAGGAGTGGGAGACTACATCTCCCAGAATTACTGACTGTGTTGCGGCGCGGATTACGTCATTCCCCCCCGACACAGGCCTTATCTGACTAGCGTCAGCACGGGTCTGTTGCTTAGACGCCTGTCCAGGACGGCAATTTTCACAACAATATTGAATTTATCGCCTCATGAGTTACGAATTACCTTAAGCTGTTAGGCTATTTTAGAAGTTTAGAATTTCTTAACTATTTTAACAAATATATTATTGTGTATGTTATTTAGCCTGTATCTTTATTCTGGCTAAACCTTTGGGCACTGAATAAGATAGCACAAAGGTGCAAAAATCGCAATTAGGAAGACGCAGCTGACTCTGGCCACATAGCTCGTGTGAGCCAGGAGTGGGAGACTGCATCTCCCAGAATTACTGACTGTGTCGCTGCACGGATTACGTCATTCCCGCCCGACACAGGCCTTAACTGACTCGCGTCAGCACGGGTCTGTTGCTTGGACACCTGTCTAGGACGGCAATTTTCACAACAATATTGAATTTATCTCATGAGTTACGAATTACCTTAAGCTGTTAGTCTATTTTAGGCCTGTTTGCGGCCTGGTTGCCGGCAGTCGGCAGGAAATGCTGAATTTTTTTGAGTAAACACTGTATTATACATTTAAAGTTAAGAATCTATTCTCTCCTTCTTCCATAATGTTATAATGTATACTAAGGAACACCTGGTAGAATGTAACAATGGGATGGGGAAAACAGATCTAAGAACTCTGAATGAAATCAGAGCCTTGGGAATTGACAGCAATATTTTAAAAGGGGAGAAGATTAAGAGCCAAAAGGAGGAATTTACTACCAATAAGGCCGCACTGGTCAACGCACGACCTGCAGTGGCCCATGCATTAGAAGTAAAGGAATTCATCCAAGAACATGATTTGGAAATCATTTTGTTAACAGAAACATGGTTCTCTGAGGGGAGCCAATCAATGTTTCACACATTGGTCCCAGATCATTGTTCTATCCAGAAAATCCATTGTATACAGAAAAGAGGAGGGGGCATAGCAATTATTTATAAATCTACAATAACCCTCTCACATATGGAAGAATTGGATTGGGGAGAGGAGACACAAAATTGAGACTTTACTATTACTATGTCAAACTCTATTTCTATAAAAGTGATGTTAGGTTATAGGCCTCCAGGACCATTAGGTAATTTTCTGGAACTACTACCTATATTTGACCACAACTGGGAACATATATAAGGAACTGCTCTGTCTTGGAGATTGGAATATCTGGTTGGATAGTTTAACTAATCCAGATGCAATGGCTCTGAGAGAAATCCTGGATAAACATGGATTGATAATGCTTACAGCCGCACCATCACATAATAAAGGACACTGGGCCTCATCATGAGTTGGGCGGTAACGCCGGCGCTATTAGCACTGGCGCTAATAGACCTACCGCCAAACCCCCCGGCGCTATTAGCGCTGGATCACAGGTTTGGTGGAAGGGTTATTGACCATTCCCCATTGGGCCTATTCGGGAATTCCTCATTCCCCATTGGGCCCAATGGGGAAAATTTGCGCTATTACTGCCGGTGGATTTCCCGCTGGCCGTAATCCGCCAAATCCATGATCTGGCGGACCCTTAAATGCGGCGGTAATAGCGCTACTGCCACATTTAAGGGTTACCGCCAGACTAGTGATGAGGCCCACTGTCTTGATATGTTGGCAACTAGGGGACAGGTTGTAACCTTTAAAGAAACATGCCCAATATTATGGTCAGACCATTACATTCAGTTGTTCGTGTTTTCCAGTAAGGAGCCACAAAAAGGGAGAGGGAGAGAAATGCCATCAATGTGGAAACGTGCTGTCGCGGATCTGGATAAAATTCCAGGGGGAGAAGTGCAGAACAAATTGAAAGGAATGGATTATACATTGACTTGTGAGGAATTCTTTGATAAAGGTATTGAGATATTGGAGGAAATTTGCAATAAATATGCACCCCTGAAACAGAAACAAACTAAGAAATCCAAGTCCTGGTTTGGTCCAGAACTTGCACTGTTCCGGAAACAACTTCGCAAGGCTAACGATACTTGGAGATACTCAAAGTCTAACGATGATGCTGATAGAGCAAAGGCAGTTCTGAAAATATATAAAACCACGTTATTTTTAGCTAAACGCGATTTCTTACATAAAGCAATTAAACAAGCTGGTAATCAATCAAAGGCCCTTTTTGAAGTGGTCACAAGATTTAGTAAACCATCTTGCTTAGATGTAAATACAGCCACATCACAGGAGCAGGCTGATAAATGTAATATTTTTTTTAAAGAAAAGATAGTTATGATTCTAGAGAAAATAGAACAAGAAAGGTCCCCAAGACGTGAGAAAGAGATGGAGGAGGAAAAAGAACAGGAGAATATAAAGCAGGGAGATACAGCCTTCCAGTTTCAAATGGTGGACGAAAAGGTGATCTGCATGCTTTAAGTCAATTAAAACCCACAAATGACCTTTCCTGTGGGATACCAGCATATGCCGCCAAACGGCTAGCAAAAGAGCTTACACCATTTATAAAAACCTTTGTGAATAAGTCTTTACAAGACTCTCAGGTGCCTAAAGCCCTAAAAAAGGCGTTAATAAAACCATTGTTAAAGTAACCCAACTTAGATCCGGAAATAATGAAGAACTATCGGCCAGTGGCAAATCTGATGTGGCCAACAAAAATCTTGGAAAAAGTGGCTTGCTCCCAGTTCCAAGCATACGTAGATAAGGAAGAATTGTTAGATAATCTTCAGTCAGGATTTCGTCCAAAACATGGCACAGAGTCAGCTCTGTTAGCTATACATGATGACTTACTCAAAGCGGCGGATGAGGGAAGATCAACAGTTTTGATACTGTGAACCACCAGACAATGGCTCAACGTACTGGGGAAGTGGGAAAAGCATCTAAGGAAGTGGTGAGATGGATCACTTCTCAAAGACATATCACAAAGGGTTATACTAGATGGATTCACTTCCCAGATGGTGGAGTTGGAATGTGGGGTTCCCCGTGGCTCCTCCCTATCCCCTCTCATCTTTAATTTGTACTTCCATCCAGTTTTTAGAATATTTAAAAAGTACGGTCTGTTGTTTCATTCATATGCTGATGACACACAGATATATATAGAACTTCAATATAGTAAGGATGCCTTTGAACGAATAAATCAATGTATGAAAGAACTCAAGGAGTGGATGACTGACAGCCAGTTACAGTTAAATGCTGCAAAAACAGAAATCATACTGTTTGATCCAAAAAGTAAAAGGTCACAGGAAAGACAAAATCCACCACCACTGATTCTAGGTGAACAATTACAGTACGCCAAAAAAGTAAAAAATCTAGGCTGCTGGTGGCAGGAGAATCTGGGGAGCGAGAGTCAGGTGGGAGCGAAGGTAAAAACAGCTTACTTCGCATTGCGCTCACTACTGAGTATATTACCCTACATCCAACGGAAGACAGGGCGGCTGTGGTGGGGGCAATGACCAATCCCCATTTGGATTACTGCAACAGTTTGTTAGCAGGAATCCCAAAAAACAAATGGACCGATTGCAGAGAGCACAGAATGCAGCAATCAGAGTAATTGGGAACCTTAGGAAACAGGATCATGTTTCATCAATGCGGAGATCCATCCACTGGTTGAGGGTGGAGGATAGAGTTAAATTCAAGATGGCATGTCTGGTTTTCAAATGCTTGAAGGGCTAGCACCTGTGTATTTGGCTGATAAGATTATACCATATCATCCCAAAAGGAACCTACGCTCAGAGGATAAATGCCTCATCTGTAGTCCACAAACTAAGTTTGTATCTAGAGGAGACAGAAGCTTTGGAGCCTCTGGCCCCAGAGTTTGGAATAAACTCCCATTGGAAATTAGAATGTGTGAAACCCTTGACATCTTCACAAATAAATTGAAAACGTTCCTATTTAAATAAAGGAGGAAACTGACTGATTTAGAACTGCAATGCTAATTCGTTCTTCCGGCTGTTGAATGCTAACTTTAGTTGTCACCTGCGCCCGAATATGGTTCATTCCGTCTGGTGCGCGTTAAAAATTCATCAAAAAAATTAGGGCTGGATAAGGGCTCTATAACCCTCTCGGACCATGCCCCTCTATGGCTGGACGTGACTCTCCCGGGGAGGAAGAGTGGGCTATGGAAATGGAGGCTACCGCAAGAGTTGATCCATGACCCAGTTGCAGGGGAGGCCATAAGGGAAATGATAGAGGAATACTTCATACAAAACGACACAGGGGAGGTAGCAATGAGCGCAGTCTGGGATGCGTTTAAAGCAGTCTTGAGGGGGAAGATGATAGCGATGAAAACCACGAGAGATAAACAAAGGGATCGGTGGGAAAAAGAGCTGGAAAAAACAATTGAGGAGATCCAAGAGAAGCTGACGATTCAACCCACAAAGATATTAAAAAAATCACTGAAACATACACAAGGCCAACTAGAGATGCTACGTACGAAGGGCGCAGAAAGGAATCTACTCTATCTGAAACAGAGATATTATATAAGAGCGAACAAAGCAGACAGACTCCTAGCGCGACAATTGAGGGCGAAACAAAAAGAAACAACGATTAAGGCCATATGCGATGCGAAAGGGGTCATTCAAACCTCTACGCACGACATGGGGGAAACACTGAGGCAATATTATCAAACGCTCTACTCAACAGAACACCCCGATATTAACGCCCAAACATCATATTTAGAGGCCCTAAAGATCCCGAAAATCTCAGAAGAAGACAAACAGGCACTAGAGACCCCTATCAGCGAAGAGGAAGTCAATAAAGCTATAAAAGGACTCCCAAGTAACAAAGCTCCAGGCCCGGATGGGTTCACGGCCCCATTTTATAAAAAATATGCAGACATATTGACTCCGATCCTAACAAAACTCTTAAACTCCTTCAAGGACACTGGCAACGTGACCCCCACAATGAATGAAGCGAAGGTCCTGGTGTTCCACAAACCAGGCAAAGACCCAATTAACCCCGCATCATACAGACCAATCTCCCTAATTAACCTAGATGCAAAAATATATACGAAAATCCTGGCAACAAGGTTATCCCCGCTCCTTCCTAAACTGATAAGTGAGGATCAATCAGGCTTCATTCCCGGTAGGCAAACCCACGATAACACTAGGAGGCTAGCCCATCTGGTCGAGAAAATAGGGATAACGCACACCCCAGCGATACTACTGTCAGTAGACGCAGAGAAGGCGTTCGATAGAGTGGAGTGGTCAATACTGTTTAAGATACTGGAATCCATGGGGTTCGGGGAACAATATATAGCGAGTATCAGAGCAAACTACAATTCCCCATCAAGTAGAATAGCCATTAATGGCGAGCTCACTGGCAAAGTAACGATAACGAGAGGAACGAAACAGGGTTGCCCCCTATCACCACTACTGTACGCTCTCTTTTTAGAACCCCTCCTAATTAAAATTCGGGAGTCAATACACATTAAAGGGATAGAAATGGCGGGCCAGCAACACAAAGTAATTGCATATGCGGACGATATGCTAATAACCATAGAAGACCCTGAATCCACTTTATCGGCTACAGTTAGAGAACTGGAAAACTATGGGGCCATCTCTGGCCTAAAAATAAATAGAAAAAAATCAGAGATCCTCATCCTGGCAGGGGATAGAACGAACATAGAAAGGGAGGCAAAAAAACTGGACCTTAAGATAGAACAGAAAGGTATTAAATATCTGGGAATAAATATACCCCCAAAAATAGAACAATTCTACGGGGAAAACTACCCGTCGCTAATTACAAACATCCGAAAGGAATTAAATAGATGGAACCCACTACAGATATCCTGGCGGGGTAGAATACAATCAATTAAGATGACCATCCTCCCAAAAGTACTATATTATTTTCAGGCGCTCCCGGTGGGGGTCCCAGACACGTTCTTCAAAACCCTAACAAAAATAGTATCGTCCTTCATATGGAAAGGGAAAACACCGAGAATAGCCAGGATGATACTCACGGCCCCAACCAGAGAAGGAGGAATGGCGCTCCCCCATTTTAGAAAATATTACCAGGCAGCACAGCTTAAAGTTCTGAGGGAGTGGGTGGGGGAGGATCCGCAACAGATATGGGCCAAACAAGATAGAGCAGTAGCAAGGACCCCACTAGTAGAACTTCTCTGGAAACAGAGGCAGCACAGGCACGAAAATCTAAGGCTAAGCGAAATTATGAAAACCACGCTGGAAGCATGGGATAGCCAAACAAAAAAAGGCATAATGACCACGGCAGTTGGACCCTTCACACCCATCTGTAGAAACCCACTATTTCCACCGGGGATGGAACAAGGGGCATATGACACCTGGGAGAAGGCCGGCATTACTAAAATAGGCGAGATGTTTGAGGGCAAGGAAATCGTCTCCATGGAGTCGTGCTTGTCAGGTACGAAAATCCCTAAGAGCGATAGATATAGGTATGAACAACTAAAGCACTGGCTAAACTCTCCAATAATCACTGAGGCAGCAACCAGGGACCTTACAGGGTTCGAAACATACATCATATCCAACACGGGGGAAAAAAAGTGGGTATCAACTCTATACAAATACATAAACTCACAAGGGGAAAGCATTAAGTGGTCATACAGAATAAAATGGGGCAGAACACTGGGGGTGGAACCAACGGATAAACAATGGGAGGACCTATGGAAACAGATCCCCAGAATGACCCGGTCGGCAGAAACTAGGGAGATGTGGGTCAAAGTTATGACACAGTGGCACTACACACCAGAGAGGCTCCACTCAATATACCCCAACACGTCCAACCACTGCTGGAGAGGATGTGACGAAGTGGGAACATGGAGACACATATGGCAGGACTGTAAAGGCATTAGACCCTTCTGGGAGGAAGTGAAAAACGAGATGGGCAAAATATTCCCGGATGTGGGGTTGATGGGGGAGGAAGTGTGGCTCTGCGGAATCAGAGACGACACAGCAAGGCAATACAGCAAAACGCAATGGAGATCTTTCATGGGACTACTCATAGCAGCTTGGACCACCATTGCGCAGAACTGGAAAAACAAAAATACCCCACTGACCTATACCTGGCTACAGAAAGTATGTGCCCATATAACAATGGAGAAAATTACTCACAAACTTCAAGGAACAGGAGACAAATTTGTAAAAGAATGGGAAGAGACCCTGCAATACCTCCAGTCAGACTTTATGGAACAATGGTGCCGCCACAACATAAAAATCTCAGACATATTCAACGCATAACAGGAACCCTGGACAAAATGATTCTATCCGACCCGAGGGGAGTGAGGGGGGAGGGGGAAGGGAATGTTAGAAGATTCAAAGTTATATTGTTTTTCCTTTTGTTCTTGCTTCTTTTCTATGTAAAACTAATAAATACAAGTTTAAAAAAAAAAAAAAAAAAATTCATCAAAATCAAAATCAAAAACCTGTCCTTCTGTTTCTCCAATTTCTCCAGTTCTAGCTTAGCCATGCGAAATTGAAGCTCCTTCTGCTTAAACAGATGTTCTTGTATCTTGAATTCCAGCATCGCCTCAACCATGGAGCCAGCGAAAGAAACATGGGACTGTACATCATCCCTATCATCATCAGTCTCCTCTATTAAGGCAGCAACAGTCCTTTCAGCACTGTTACTGGGAGCGGCCCCAGAACTTTCTGCACTGTCATAAGAAGGTAAAGCTGTGATTTGGCTTTCCTGCCATTCCATGATCTTCTGGATTATTTCAGAGTTGGTGCCAGAGGCTGACAAGCCTCTCTCTGCACAGATCTTCCTTAGTGTCTCACACTTGGAAGCACTTAAAGTGACATTCACAATTGCTTCCATGCTATAAGGGAAACAGGTGGTTTACAGTCAGAGGCAGATTCAACAATCACCAAGCAGACAAACAGCGACTGGGCCCCTGTGCCCGGCCCCATCTCTTCCCAATCTCTCAGAGACATGCAGTCCCAGCCCCAGCTCCTACTCCACATTTCCATTTCCTCCATTTCTGGGCCAGTGGAGACAGGGTCGGACTGTGCCATAAAATGATCTCGGGCACCAATGAAAAAGTGGCCCACAGTAGCAAATAGCTCATTATTCCTTTTGTGACACCTTTTGAATAGTACCCAAAGGGGAGGTTTTGATAAAATGTGATGCAAATTATGCATTTTAAAGAATATTTATTCAGCATCACTGGTCAAAACTACTAGCCGCCTAGTGAAGTAACTTATCAAACTGACCCACATTGGGCAGAAAGTGGCCCACTTTGACCTAAAGAAAAGTCTCACACCAGCATTTTCATTTTTGGTACGGCCATGGGCCTATTGCCCTATAAGCCAGCCCGAGCCTTAGCGGATAACAAGTAATGTGGACGTGCCTCCCACAAGGAAGAAGGAGTTGCCATGGCCACCGGGTCTATATTTAGCAGGGTGCTGGTTGTCATGGTGAACTGGATAACCCAGCCCTTTAAAATGAGTAGCAATTACCCTGGAGATGGATGGGGATGCAGATTTTGATTCATACATCAATAATCGAAATGACTCAGGTAGTTGTCAAAAAGATAACTGTTTTAATATCAATTATCTAAAACAGAGAGTACAACAAACATCAACGAACTCGCTCAATCCTCTTAATGCATTCTAGTAAAAATGTAGATGATTTACTCAAAACTCGTCATCAGTGATGTTAACCTACGTTTTACTAACGACATCCTACGTGGCAAACCTAAGAGTAACGGTGGTTGGCTCTCAATGAACATCTAAGTATATGTTCCATACTAGTCTAAAGAGAGTGAGAATACATAATTGGTTACTTAACATCAGGAGGGGCAACTAAGCCCTCCCCTAAAAATGACCACTATGAACGTCACTAAATGTACAACGTCCCATTGGTTACACAAACTATAGAACCCTTGCTTACTCGGTACTCTACAATTGGTTGGCATTCTAACCTCCTTCAGTATTTTTCCACCTATTTCAAGCAGCACGCAGGCTGGCCATCCAGGTGCTGGTGAGTTTGCCTTAACCATTTCTTCCCACCAATTAGCATTCTAATCCATCATCACCTCAGTGGTCTGCTATCAATTAGGCTTTGAAGACTGGCCTTGAGTTTGTACTGTGCTGTTGAGAATTCAGGGAGTGAAGGCACGCTCTGACCTCATGGTGTGACCATTTCGTTCGTCCAACTTCATCCTTCCACGTAACTGGAGACCATGGAATCGAGCTTCTAGTGTCTTTAAAATACAATTTTTTAATAAACCTCTGATGTCTTCCTTGTTTTGTTCATGCCTTCTGAAGAGGAGTTCTGTTCTTTCACACAATATGTATCCGATGTCAGTTTGATCCAGTCTGATAAGACCTTGGCTTCTTGGTTCATTCAACTTTCCCTTCTGAGATTCATTTTGTAATTCAAGTTGCTTTTTAACTGCGATATTTCTTAGAACGAGGCCTTCTTGCTAATGTCCAGCACTGCTATAATACGTAGTAGAAATATTCATCCTTTACTTGATCATTTGCATATATGTATATATTGGCGCTTGCCTCAATCTTATTCACTATAAAGCTAGCCTCAAGATTACTTTGTCTGCTTGTGTTTCTTTTGCATCTGTACACGTGTAAAATATCTTGATGTCTTCATCCGCTTCTGTGGCATAAGCTTCTTCAGCTCTATCCCGAGATGTCACTTATCCTGATACTTTCTTGATGCCTTATAGAATATCTTCATTCTCTTGTGTCTGCATCTTCTATATACGTCAACCCAGCTCGGTGTGACGTTTGTACTGGTAATGGTGGCATCGCCACTCATTCTGGCCGTTTATTTGCTCTGCTTCTTCAGGAATCTCATTTAAATGACTATCATATTTTCTTGTATGCAGGTATGGTTTCCTCAATGGGGATCTTGCCTCTAGGATTGCTTTTGGCCTTTGTCGTTTCAACTGTTCAGTGTACGTCACTGAAAGAATGTGAGGAAACGGCAGATTAAGGTAACGTTGGTTTTAATCTACGGAGCTCACCCGAGTCTCCACACAGTACCAACTTCCACCGTCCGCCAACCGTCACTCCCGCTGGTCACGCGGCTCTCTACACATCCGATCCCGAGAGTCCGCGAGACCAGCTCGAGTCCAACATTCCACTCCTAATCTCTACACATCTTTCCCCTTATGCAGAAAATAACTAATACGACTTATAATAATACGAAAATTTACATTGATTTCTATTCCCTTACATACTTAGTTAAACAAACTTAAAATAGAAATATGCTAAGCAGATAAGAATAATTCACACCCATTAACAATAAAACTTTGAACTTGCCTAACCTTGAATGTTAAGTTTAGGTTTCATAATCTCTCATCCACACAGGTTTTGATCTATGTCTATATGAACCTTGTTCATTCACTCTTACATCCTTATCCTTTTTTTCCACATCTGCCATTCCTCCTTTCACTTCCTCATCAACAACTCCTTCTTTCACCCCTTCCTCCTCTTTTTTATTAATGTCCACACTCACTTTTTTTTTTCCCAATGTATCTTCTTTCTCATCTCCCGCTCTTGCCAACCTTCCTTTCGACCAGACTTCACCACTCTCCAATACCACCACGTTGCTCTTAACCACACTTATCTTTTTTGGTCCTAGGAACTTACTTTCAACACATTTGTTCACCAACCTGGGATTTTTAACATATACCATCTCCCCAACCTTCCATTCCTGTTCTTTCACCCTCATCCTGTCATCAAACAGTTCTTTGTTTCTTTCCTGATTCAACTTGATTAGTCTCATTATGTGTTCCCGATCCACACTGACCACCTTGGCCATGCCTAGCCATCCTGGACAAAGCTTTGTACCAGGTTCCCTGCCTTTCAACGACACAAAAGGAGATACCCTTGTTACAGAGTGTGGTGTAGTAACATAACTCCATGTCAACATCCTCAACACCTCTCTCCATGGCTGTCCCGACTTCATAGCCAACTGTAAACCCCCTTTTATATACCTGTTTATTCTTTCCACCAGACCATTCGCTTTGGGATTATACAGCGCAGTCCTCGTGTGTTTTATGCTGTAGCCCTCCAGAAATCTTCTCATTGCCACTGACACAAATTGTACTCCATTATCCGACACAATTTCCTCAGGAACACCCTCCTTAAGGAAAACTTTTTCCAAGAACCCAATCAACTCTTTAGTCCTTACTTCTTTCACTGCTTCCCATTCGAACCATTTAGAATGGAAGTCTACTATCACAAATAGAAATTTAAGTCCTTCTCCAAGACCTGCCACAGGGCCCATAATATCCACTGCTAACTTGTTCCAAGGTTGATCTGGTATGATATTTGGTACTAGAGGTGCCTCTCTTACCACTCTACATTTGTCACTTGTTTGACAATTCCAGCAATCTTTAACATACTTTTCAGCACTTTTGTCAATTCCCGGCCACCAATAGTTTTGCCTCAACTTCCTTTTCATGGCAGCTTCCCCTGGATGTCCCTGATGTGCCAATCTCACTAAAACCGACCTAATTGACTGAGGGGGAACCAAACACCTTCCCCTCCTCAATCTGCCTTCAACAAATTCAATTCATCTCTTATCTCCCACCATGTATTGAATTTGTTATCCAAATCCTTTTTAGCTGGCCACCCTTCCACTGTCCAACCCTTCACAAGTTTGAGATCCTCGTCAGAATCTTCCTCTAATGTCCACTCTTCTCTACTGACAGCACACTGTATTTCCGCCACCACTGACTCTTCTTCTACTTCTCTATCTTCTACCCCATTATCTTTCATCGGTAGTCTGGACAGGCAGTCCGCCACCACATTTCTCTTTCCCGGCAAGTAACTCACATCAAAGTTAAAATTTTGGAGTCCTAAACCCCACCTGCTTATTCTTGGTGAACCCAAAGCCCACCTTCCACTTTCAAAGAGCTGCACCATGGGTTTGTGGTCTGACCTGACCACAAATCTTCTCCCCCACAAGAAATACTTGAAATGATTTACAGCCCAGAACATGGCTAATGTTTTCTTTCGATGACGGAATATTTACATTCTGCACCCCTTAGCGTCCTAGATGCAAATGCAATAACTCTCTCTGCATTGTTCCTGTCATACTGCACTAACGTCGCTCCCAATCCCAACATGCTCGCATCAACCACTAACACACTTCTAACTTTTGAATCAAATCTTCCTATGGACGGTGCTGCGCTCACCGCTTTTTTAATGCACTCAAAAGCCAACTCACATTCCGTTGACCATTCAAACCTTGCACCCTTCTTAAGTAGCATTCTCAGAGGAGTTGACACTTTAGCAAAATCCTTCACAAATCTGTGATAATATTCAGCCAACCCTAAAAATGATTTGACTTGTTCCTTATCCTTTGGTACCGGTGCATCCTTCAATGCTTCTACTAAATTTCTTTTAGGTCTCACACCTTGCTCATCAATTTCATGTCCCAAATACTCCACTCTGCTCACCGCAATCTTGCATTTGCTCCTTTTAACCGTTAGTCCTGCCTCACCCAATCTTTCCAACACTTGTTTCAACACTTCATCATGCTCCTTAGCGGAACTAGCATATATGAGAGCATCATCTTGGAACACAATAATGTTTTTTACTCCATCCAGAACTATCTCCATCACCCTTTGGAATACAGCCGCCGCCGAGGCAAGTCCAAATGGCATCCTGCAGTACTTAAATGTTCCAAATACCGTAATAAATGCTGTCAAGTGTTGACACTCTTCCTTCAATGGAATTTGATGGTACGCCTGAGAAAGGTCAATGACTGAAAATACTTTGGCATTGTTTAGTACAGATAATCTATCACCAATTATCGGCAGGGGATGCCTGTCAACCAGGATGTTTCTGTTCAGATCCCGCAGGTCTACACAAAGTCTAATGTCTCCACTCGCCTTGGCAGCTACCACCACCGGCGACAACCATTCTGAGCTCTCACTCTTTTCTATTATTCCCTTTTGAAGCAATGCCTCTATTTCCGTCTTCAGTTTCTCGCTCAATTCATGAGGCACTGGCCTCACCTTATGCACTTTTGGACTCGCGCCCGCTTTCAACTGAATTTGGTGCTCAAATCCTTTCAACATTCCCAATTCATCCTTGAATACCATGGGATATTCCTTCTCCCACTTGTCCTTCACTTCTGCCACATCAATGGGTCTCCCTGCATTCGCTTGGATTCTGATTCCTAATTTCCATTGTTCACCCCATCCCAGAAGTGATGACCCTTCTTGTGTCACATATATTTCCGATTCACAGCTTCTTCCTTTATATTTTATGGAAGCCTGGAACATCCCTACTACATCAATTTTCATGTTCCCATATGCATAGGGCTCAATATTGTGTTCTTTCAACATTTTCACGTCTCCCTGCATGCAACTCAGGAATGTCGCCTTCGACATTAAGGTCCATGGTGAACAACTGTCCACCTTCATGGTCACGACTCTCCCGTTGATCATGAATACATCAGTGGGTGCACCTCCTTTACTTGACACCTCCGAAATCTCCAGCACATGCTTTGTCTGGCTGCACAGTTCCATTACTTGATCCTCTACTTGTTCTGGTACTCTTCCTCCTGTTTCAATGTTCTGCACCACACCTGATTCCCTACATACCCTCGCGAAATGGCCCTTCTTTTTGCATTTCAAACACACGATATTCTTGGCGGGACAAAACATACTTGTGGAAATATGACGGTTGCTCCCACACTTATAACATCTTATTTCTTTGTTCTGGACATTCTTGCGGAAACCCTTCACAGCGGCCACTTCTCCTTCTCGCTTGTCTCCCTTCATAGTAGACATATATTTATGTGTTTGTTCCATACTCCTTGCTATATCAATGGCCAATTCAAGTGATGCATCCTTTGATAATAGTCTTTCCTGTATTTTTGCATTATTCGTGCATCTGACTAATTGGTCTCTTATAAGAGAGTCTGTGAGCACCCCAAATTCACATGTATGGCTCAATGACCTTAGTGCCGCGATGAAGTTCTCCACTGGTTCATGTGGATCTTGTACCCTTTGGAAGAACTTATGTCTCTCAAACGTTAGGTTCTTCTTAGCCTCAAAGTGGATCTCCAATTTCCTTTCCGCCATTGAATACTGGTCGATTTCTCCTTGGCCTTGCTGCGCTACATCAGGCAATCCATCATAAACACTTCTGCCCTCAGTTCCTAAGTTATGGAGTAGGATTGCTTCTTTTCTCGCAGACGCAAACTTATCACCACCTATTGCAATCAGGTAAGTATCAAACAATTTCTTCCACCTGTCCCATTTTATAGGCGGAGTACCAGGCTCTGACAGGAACGGAGGTGGTGGTGACATACTCGCTGCAGCCATTATTTCGTTGTACAAGCCAAAATTTATTCGACCAATATGCTCTTATGTACCGTTGTTCACTTATTACATTTGCTTATCACACCTAGTGTTTTCTTATCAGATTGTTTATCTCTCTTCCAGAAATCTTCTTATTCTGGCCTTATGACTCCTCCCTATTCACTGTCCAAATCTTCAAAATAGTTTCCTGTAGGAATCACCGTCCTTTACTTAATAGAATCCTTAAGCAAGTTCTATCCTTAGGGTGTCACCACACCTTTCTTAAACAACTCCTTATATATCCTGTAGCAGGCACCTTATACATTTTTTTTTCTCCTGAATGTGCCTTCCCTTATGGTTGTTCTTCTTATTTATTTCAGTTAAATAATTTCCTCTTGGATCCTCTAGATGGCACTGTGTTCACATTTGCCTCCTCCCCCTCTTATTGTGCTCAATCCCCCAGTCCCCTCTCCCTCTTTGTTCTTCCTCCTCACCTCTGTGTCCTGAGGGGTCTGGGTGACTGCACCACTTGGCTTTTCTGATGAGGTGGGGAGAGCGAAGAGCTCCTGCTCCCCACTCCTCTTCCGCCGCGGAGACCGTCTCCCTGCAACTACGAACTCAGCTGCTATGACAGTCCCCTTGCGGCCGCCGCAGAGACCGTCCCCCTGCAGCTCTGAGACTCTGCTGCCTGGACAGTCTCTCTGCGGCCCCCCCACCTCTTTCCTGCCACTCGGTTGTAGAGGTCTTCACACTGGATATCCCGACGCCGACTCTCAGGAACACCCTGCTGACTCTGTGGCGAGCTCCGTTCCTTGTCGCCACATGAAAGAATGTGAGGAAACGGCAGATTAAGGTAACGTTGGTTTTAATCTACGGAGCTCACCCGAGTCTCCACACAGTACCAACTTCCACCGTCCGCCAACCGTCACTCCCGCTGGTCACGCGGCTCTCTACACATCCGATCCCGAGAGTCCGCGAGACCAGCTCGAGTCCAACATTCCACTCCTAATCTCTACAGTCACATACTCTGGTTTCCAACATACATGTAAAATGGGCGGGACAGTTGAGGTGGGGGTACTTGGCTCCTCCTTTACAATAGTCTGCACTCTGTGAATATTCCTGAAGGTACATGCATGCTGAAGGCCCGATAGACACTGCAAAGAAGAGAGAGGTTTGTTTCTGCAGCATCAGATCGCATAGGTAGCCAGGAAAACCAAGTGTTACCCTTGACTCTCCTCCCTGCCTGCTTGCATTGCACACTTCACCGACCCATGTTGCTGTGACCTGGGCCCTGGGGGTTTAATGGCCTGGCTCCACACCCATGCCGTGGGGCCCTGTCCTGATTTCCTGGCATTTCTTCTCCTTTCTAGTCCCCGCTGCACCATTCCCCCTTCCCTTCTGGTTTACTGGCGTTGGGTCAATTATCACATTCCTCTAGAGCCCTCTCCCCTTTTCTATGCTTTTCTGAAGCCCCCAAACCTCTGTTCCTGTCCTTGGGGAGTTCATTCAGCTGGGCCTGCCCAGATTTTTCTGTCCAAGCTGCACCTCTTCACTATCCGTTCCCAGGCCTTGGGAGCTTCCTTTGCCAGCCTTTGTGCCCCATGCTGTAAACCATCCTCCCCTGCCCCTCCAACACATAGGGGAGTCATCTTCCTGTGCCAAAATAATTTTGCAGGCCACTTTAGGCCCAATGGCAATGGCACATCAGAAGCAGTTTGTGGCGCAGCCAGTTCGCATCATACAAACATACCTCTTATGGTATCATTTGTGGCAAAAGGCATTTAGCTTATACACAGCACAGTGAAATAACACATTAGAGGCCTCATCACGAGTTGGGCTGTAGCCCTTAAATGCAGTTGTAATGGTATTACTGCCGCATTTAAGGACTGGCTGTTAGGCAGAATCCTGTGCAGTGCCCTTAGGGACTACACACAATTAAGACTACAAGTGGCAATGCAAGTTTTACCTTTGGTACAAGCCGGTACTACTATGTCAGAGTGGTAGCAGTGGCGGAGCAGCCAGGCTTATCTCAAGAGTATATGAGCAGTAGCAGAGATTACACAAAGGGACCACAATTACTGTGACTCAAGCAAACACTGACTCAAGGTTTCAGGTAAAAAATATAAGTACATTTATTTTTTTTAAACCATTCGTTATAAACACAACACTTCTATTAAACTCAAATAAAAACAACACGTTAAATAAACTACAACTTACCAATTCACTTTGTATTTTAAGTCTCAAGGTAAGTCCCCTGTGTTTGAATGAACCGGTGTTACGAACTAAACACATTACCGCAAATACGATTGCAATCACTTTTTGACAGTTCAGTCTACTAAATAAATGCGTATCCGTGACATGAAATGCCACCGGGGCAAAAACACACTTAGCACCCAGAGGGAGTTGGAGGCAAAAATCACAGGCAATATTTTGGTTAGGCAGGCAGAATCAAGAAACACTCAGAGACAGTTCAAACGTCAAAGGGCCGGAGCCAGGGTCGAAAGACACCGGGGCCTGTTGCCGAAGATCACCGTCAGACAGTTCACGATTCAAAGTAGCCAAAAGTACTTCGATATTGTCAATGTTCGGAAGCAAAAGTTATAAGAAAGAGGGAAGACAAGGGCAAGCCTTGGAAAATGAAGAAAAGGGATTCACCCAGTTTCCTAAAGTAGAACACAGTGCCTTGTTCCATTGGTGCAGCTGGTGCCCTGGCAGTTGTTCCTGTTGGTTTCCCGCAGACCCACAATTCCTGGAGCTTCATTGTGAAGGAGGACGTCTGAAGGGGGGGGTCGGCACCACACAGGGATGAAGCCGGCAACAGCGACAAGGAATAAAAGGTGCGCTCCTTAAAAACAGGAGAGGCTCTTCAGGTGGCTATCCGTACCACTACAGCAGCGTGCAGTGATTTCGACCAAGGAAGAGGATCCTCTGGCTGTAGAAGATGAGCTAGTTATCCCCACCAAGCTCAAGGGAAGAAGACTCCGGACTGGATCTTCTCTAAGTCGTTGAAGGGAAGAGAGCTCAGGACAGCAGCAGGGCTTCACCGGGACGGTGTAGTTGCAGCAGCCATCGTTCTCTCCGCTTCTCTTCAGTTCCTTGTAGTTCCAGTGCCGACTCTCTGACTTATAGCCCAAGAGACCTGCCTTTTATGCGAAAAACCCCCATTCACACAGCCCGGCTGTCAATCACCCAGCAGGGGGGTTGTCCAGCCCAGACACCTACCCTAGCCAATCATGACAAAGTGCGACTTGAGGTTCCTAGGATACCCTGTGCAGGGGGTGACTACACCCCTCCCTCACATTCTGAGCAGAAGCCCGCCAAAAGACAGTGAACAAAGAAGGCAAACCTAGTTTGCCGCGCAAAGTAAAACACAAGAAGGACTTTAACAAAAAGAAATGGCGAATAAACCCAACCGGAGCCAAAAGAAAGACAATTTGGTCAAGCGGGTTTATGTTCGAGGCTAATATAATAGCCAAGAACAGTACCAGGTTTATCTAATATAATCACGGTAGAAAAGTTAGGGTAGATACCATTGCCACCAGCAAGTCTAAATGTTAAAAGAGCGTAACAATGCTCTAAGAGGTACAGATACAAAGGGATACTAATTAACCCTTTCCAGCACTCCGTGGAAGATGGGGTGTACTGGATCTGTGGTAGATTGACTAAGTAAAGTTAATGGTAACTTTACCCTTTTCTGGGGGACGGTAGTTGCCTCCGAAATGGAGTCGAGGGAAGTCTCGAAGACAACCCTGTGCCACGGCACTGAAGGTGCTGTGTGACACACAAAAAGGAGAGGGCTACTGAAGTGGTGTACTTCAGAGTCCATACTCACGAAAACAGGTAGAAACACATAGCAAACCATATGTAAGAGTGGGGGAAAAGCTGTCACTCTTACCAAGTGGAAAAAATAATCTCCAGAAGTCCAGCAAAGCTGCTGGGGGACTCACTAGGTGAGGGAAATTAGCCATAGATGAGAATTCTCCCTAACACTGGCCCTATCACGAGTTAGGCACTAAATGGGCTGTTGTACCTCCAACTTTTTTTCTGGAGGTGAAAATCCCATTTAGTGCCCTGTTTTCGGCAGTATTACCGCTGGCTGTATTAGCCTGCAGTATTAGCACATAAAATGCCCCACTGGATCCAATGGACCCAATGGGGAATGGGGATTCACCCTCAACGCCTATACTGCCTGACTTGGGGGTGCTAAGGCTATTACAGTCGGTCAGTATTGCAGCCGGGATACAGCCCACCTTGTGATGAGGCCCTAGGACTGTTAGGAATCCGAGCCACTGACTGTTAGATTTTTCTTTGTTGCCTGCCTGGGTTTTTGAAGGCCCTGTACAACAAAATACATGCAGACTCCCGAATTCCTAGGATATGGCTTGACATGAGAAACATCACAGAAAATAACATTACAAAACGTGACATTGATCTTCAGTACTCTATGGCATCATTGATATTAACATTAAGAGGTTTTAATGTGTAAGCCAAGGGGAGTTTGTTGTGCACTATATGAATCAACACTATATTTTTAATATGTAAAAAGCTAGCTCAGTGGGTTGAGCGCTCACTTCTGTGATGTGTGTGTGATCCGCAGGTCAAATACTCTAATACTAGCAAGGCCAACACTGCCTTTCATCCTTCTGAGGTCGATAAATCAGTGCCAGTGGTCGGGTGATAATTATATGTGAATATGTGAATATCTTTTATGTGTAATGGTTTGGAAAAAGCGCTATTTAAATAACCAATAATTATCATTAAGTTTAGTGACTCTTGAGAGTAGATCTTTTTTTCCATGGGAAAAGTTGCAAACTGAATTGCTTTGATGGGCTCCCAATGTTAGTAAATCAGGCACAATGAGATTGCATGATTTGCCCAGGATTACACACTTTTGTTTAAGTAGCAAAACCTGGATTGTGTCCCACCCGGCGATGTACGAACTTGACCACATATCTTCCCAGGTATACTTCATATCAGTACTTGCTAAGGTTTAGTAATCAAAAGGTTAAAATAATGATTTGTCTAGCAATGCCTTTAAAAGTGCACAAATCAAATAATAAATTGGCCTGACAATGTATATACATTATGAAAATGGGTCAATTAAAAAGAATGTGATATATTTTTGAATGCAAGATTTTCATGTGTAAGCAAGGGAAGTTTATGTTGTGCACTACATGAATGGACAGTATATTATTGTTATGTTATGTTATGTTACTTGTCATTTATATAGCGCTCTATATATCATTGGTATGACCTCAAAGCGCTGGTAGGTTGAACGCCCTCAGGAACTGTAGTTCTGGTCAGTAGAGAGAGATAGTGTTGTAGGGTGCGTGGGTGCACCAGATATGTGTGCAGCTGATGTAATTGCCTGGTGGTAACTGCATCCTAGTGTTAGGTGTGGTGCTGGGAATATCAGTTGAATGTGTGCAGTCTGGTGGTTGGACACCTAGACTGGGCTCTGGCTGCGTTAGTCCTGAAGGACGCATATGTGAGCGACTAGGCCGGAATGTGCTCGACTAGTTGCGTTTTTTTAGGGTGATGAGGTGTTCATGGGGTATTGTTCGTATGTGAACAGCTAGGCCGAATTAATCAGGGGTTTAGCTGTGTTCTAGTTGATTGATGGTTTATAGTAGAGAGTGAGGGTGATATGATGATTATCTTTAAAGCGCCTGATACCAGGCACGTGAACAGGACGGCAGGGAACATAGCAACACACGGACACATGGAGGCAGGGGGCGGGGTTTACCGCGACAGGGGAGATACAGATATATAGCAAGAGCACGGGAACAAGAAGGTAGGGTACACAGTGATATACGGGTTAACATTTACATTAATTTTTCTATCGAGATGCGACTCAGGCTAATGTTTACAGCTCCACCCAGGTGTGGGACATGTCAGCGTTCGCATCTGCATCCAGAAGCGATTCACACCAAAGCTCACAATTCTGTCAGGGTCCCCTCAGGTATCCATCTATTCCATCCACTCTATCCATTTTATCCATTACATCCATTTATCCATTACATCAATTCCATTGAATCCATATATATCATCTGTTCTATCCATTCCATCTGTCCATCGACTTCATACACTATGCAACCTACTCCATCCATTTCATTCATTGCATCTATTCCATCCATTCCATCTATTCCATCCATTTCATCTATTACATTCCTTTAATTCATGTCATTATTACACCAATTTTATCCATTCCACCGACCTCTCCTCCCCACGGAAGGATTCCCTTTCTTTGTCTGACATATCTGGTCCCCAGCTAGTGTGGCTCTCATCTCCTTATCTAAGGTCAGTCTGCTTAAGGATAAGGTTCTATGCTTGAAGCTGAACAGATTTTCCTCTTGCCTTTGTGATTGGAAGACCAATGTGTGATCTCCTTTCCCTTGGCTTCCTGATTTACTACCTTCCCTTAATTCTTGATAGGCTTAATCAGCCCTGTCCCTGATGCTTCCTATATCAAAGTTCTCTTCTAAGGCTACGCTAGATGGCCCTGGTGTTGCTCCCCGTAAAGGGCGGAAGTCCTTTATACTGCCCCATTGTATTGCTGGACTTGGCTCCATTAGCTTCTTTTGAATGAGGTTAATATCGCGCTCCCACTGTCTTCTCTTACGTTCTAGTTCTTGATCTAGTTCTCTTCGCTTTCTCAATTCCCATCTAACTCTCTCCTCTTCATGTCTTACCTAATATGTAACAAGGTAGCTCAGTGGGTTGAGCGCTCACTTCAGCACTGTGTGTGTGATCTGCAGGTCAAAGACTTTCATACTGGCAAGGCCAACTCTGCCTTTCATCCTTCCAAGGTCAATAAACCAGTACCAACCTTTGTTGAGTGATATATGTATGTGAATATGTTCTATGTGTAGTGGTTTGGCAAAAGCACTATTTAAATAACCAATAATTATAATTAACTAGAGTTTAGTGACTCTTGAGGGTAGATTTTATTTCATAGCAAAGGTTGCACACTGAATTGCTTTTTTAGGTTCCCAATGTTGGTAGCTCTGGCATGATGAGATTGCATGCTTTGCCAGGGATTACACACTTTGTTTAAGTAGCAAAACCAGTATTTTGTCCCAGGCGGAGATGTAAGAACTTCACCACATATCTTCCCTGGTATGATTCATATCAGTATTTGCTCAGGTTTGGGATTCAAAAGGTTAAATGATTATTTTCTAGCAATGTCCTGAAAAGTACATAAATCACATAATACAATAATGTGACAGGATATACACATTGTTATAGAAACAAGTCAAGCAAATTAATGTTACATTTACATTTACATTTACATTATACATTTATTTTGCCCATCCTGGATCCAAGGATTTCCTGTGAAACTAAAAGAATGTTGTTGTGTGTAATATATGAATGGACACTTTATTATTAATATGTAACAACTCTATAGTTTGGGTGCACTCCTTTAATTACATCTGTGATGTTTAATGATATTTGACGTGTGTGGGGTAAGGACACCAAGGCCATGCATAAAATGGATTTGCATGCTGTAGGAATTATCCTGTGATGTCACATCCTGTGACATCTTCCTATTGCCCATGTTCATAAGTCCCCATTTTTTTGTTTTTTCTTTGTAGGACTTGCCATGTCATGCACCCATGTGTGCCAGTCATCAAAGTGGATCCAACTAACCTTCTTAGAGCCATTCTTCTATAAAAACATTGTGTGGTCTTGATAAGCTGCTAGTGCCCTTACCCTTCAAACATGTTAATTTCCAACATAAGTTTCAGGTGTGATCATCCAATGTTACCATTGATGCAAAGCCTGCTCAGGGGGCCCAGCTATTTCCAGTTAGTCATGCTAGGCCATGAAGACCGCATACGGAAACTAAGGCACAATAACCATATACCCAAGTGACACGTCAGACACGAGGTTCGTTTTCCAAACAAGTCTGGCTTATTTCAAAGTATTCTCAGTCGGCCGGCTGGGTCTCAACGCCTCACGACGTGTGTTCCCAAACACTGTGAGATGAGAGTGAGAAAGCGAGCAACGCTCAAGCAGCAATATATATACATTAGACATCTTTACGAAGGCAATTCAATCCGCCCACAAACATGTTGTACAGGCTAGGGTTCAGTGATTGACAATTATGACAATTATGAGACGTTGTGACAAGTCTTCATTCAGTCTAAACATAGTTATTCTAGCAAAGGCAGCAGAGACAGCTTTCTGTAATGGGGAACATGGAGCTCTTAGCTCGGCAAAGATATAATGTTCTTAGCAGAGAAACATTCCTTACTAGGTTATCTGTGTGTCTCGGTTCACGAGCTAAGGGTCAGACAGTTCTGAAGCAGAAAATACCACTATCCGCGAAGGAGCACCGCTAGGAGAATATAATTCATGGTTTAACTGCCTTTACTACAGCGTTTGCAAGACAAGCCGGCACCTGGACTACTGATTAGATGCGGCTTCTGCTCTACTTCAAGGACTTAGTGAGAGAGAAAAACAATGTATTTCTGCACAGTTTGACATTCCTGTCTGTGTTAGTATTTCAGCATTCAGGCCGTGGCCTCGCACTGTGTGCGAGTTCGAAGCATAGCATACATTTGCAAAGCGTTTTGACAGAAAGGAAAAAAGCAAATGGCTGACATTTATACAAAATGGACGCCCTCTGGTTACATTGACGATTCTAGGATTGCGATGTTTGTCACATGATGCGATTGGTTTATGGCCAACATACTATACACACTATTGGGTCGTTTCTGGTCTAACAAACCCTCCTTTTGGCCGTAAGCCAAGAGCATCATCCATAGATTGAGTCTTCATCGGACCACGTGTCCAATTCCGAACTACTCATGCTGCTATAATCGTCACCAGAAATATGAATTGCCATAAATTCTTTCATTATTTCATTTTCGTGTTGTGCACCTTAACTTAGCATGCGAGGAGGTTTCGTTTTGATCGCATGTACACACTCATTTGTAATTTGGGAGCAAAGGACTGGCAGGCATTGTATGCAACAACAGCAGAACATGAGGATTCCAAATATCATAACCAAAATTGCAATTAGTTTCCATCCCCATGATCGCAGTAGATCCCAGAACCATGAACTTACATTCAGATTCCAACCACCTGTGGGTACATGAATTTCAGAACTTAGGACATGCAATTTTCTAATTGCTTCAAATATCGTGGGGGAGGAGTCACTTACGAATACACAGAATGCTGACCCCACCAATTTGCATACTCCTCCACGATCAGCCAAAATTATATCAAGGACCATTCTATTTTGAAGTGCAAGTAATCTGATTGCTTTTTGTTCCAACGTCATATTATAGAGTACATCTGTAGTTCCATTTATCGTTTTTTCTAACACCCTGGACAGTTTCCTTGTATTCCACGAATGTATTGCTTGTCCCCAAAATGGAACAAATGGTTTCGCTATATATGCCCTACGATCTGCCCTCCGGTATCATCTCGCTGTGGACGAGTTTTGCTATCTCAGAAGCTTTGGAAAGAAATACACCAGGCAGAAGTATACCTAAATAACAGGTCCCTTCCAAAGTTCTAGGTAACCATGGGTAGGCCTGATCTCCACATATAAAATAGACAGTACCTCCTATATATAATGGTTTTTCTTCTTGCTCAAGCACAGCAATGTTCATGCATCTAGTGAATGTTCCCACCGGTGGAAACCCTTTTTCCGTAAGCAAAATGGGACAGAACGTGGACTATGATTAATAGTATAGGAGGGAGGCACAGCATCGTTATTTCCTACCGGAGCCATTTTAAAAGTGATTAGGGACTTGAAGGCCTAGAGTGCCTATCGACTGGACTTGTTGTTACCGGGTTTATGTTGCTTCTGCTTATAAATACGGAACAACCCAACAGTTCCAATACCAATCTTTCAAATTCATTTATGTTTGTTCCATCAAACTGACCAGTGACACTATAATTCCAAAGAATAGCGCTCTTAATGATGCATAACAGGCTGTATTAGGTACCAACCCATTCCTCTTTCACCATGCTGGGGTAAATGGGAACAGACACAACAATTGGACCTATTCAAGATAGCATGGGTCATATTCATAATCAGTAACAATGTTTTATTGTCATACCCTTTTTTATGTTTCACTTCTTGTGAGGGGAAGAGTATAAGAGACCACATGCACTGGGCTGCTCATAGTAGGAGCATTTGTAGCAGTCAAAAGAGAGTTCAAAGGATGTACAGTTTCTAGATACCAAAATATTGAGACCAGTGTAATCAAAATGCAAAGCGGTATCATAATCATTAGCATATTATTCCATCTAAGCCAAATCTTTCTAGGAGCAGGTTTAGTCTCTATCTCTATATCATCAACAGCATTGGTGCAGGAGAGAGCAGGAGTGAATATAGGCATTGTCTGTAATGTTTATCTCAGGAAAGGTTTTTAGATGTTCATTGGGGAAAGTTCTCTACAGCAACACGTGTTAGCAGCAAATCGTTCAGGCCACTTCAAGCTAGCATGCATAACAGATGACAGCAAGCTGATGTGAATTTGCACAGAGCTCCAAAAAGGCAGGAGCATGTATCAATTTGATAGTGTCGGTACCATATGCCCCCGCTTGTCCGTGCCAGGTTGCATTGGTCCTTCACTTTTCAATGGTAGCACCGGGAAACCGCGTGTCAGAGCTTTCAATTTTATCTACCTTGATACAGCTCATACGCTCCTTTTCCCTAGGCCTCCGTTCCCAGCGTCATCCGTGAGCTAGAAACAAAGGTGAAACAAAAGCTGATCATTTCCGATTTTGCGAATGTAGATTCTACCCCACAGCTCCAGGTACAGTATGGTCGAGGAACAATGCACTCTCATTTCAAGATGCAAGATCAATGCCAGCTTGCGATGCAATGAGTGACGATGAGACAGCAGTCGGACAAAGTTGAGGTACCTTTGGCTTTTCGATCTTCGTTGCAATCTTCCCAGGCTCTTTCGTGGGCTTAGGAAGCACTTCTGACAGAGAACTGGCGATTATATCTTTGTGATCAAGTGCAGCTGTCTTTCTTTCAATGTCAGGATCATCTAGCTCTTTCTCATGTGGCAAAAGAAATGGAACTCTTTTCGTGTGTGTTGCATGGATGCAGTGCTTGCGTCCATTCACTCGGACTGCAGTCTGCATACCCAGTAGCACCTGGAAAGGTCCCACCCAACGCAGTGCAAGTGAAGATTTTCTTTCAAAATTCTTGATCAACGTCCAGTCCCCAGGCTGCAGACAATGTCCTGGGCCGGTGTATCTGACAGGAAGTGCCTCCTACACCCGCTGATGAATCAAACGCAAGTTTTGAGTCAACTGTCTACAGTAATCAATAAGTAATGGGTACTCTATATCCCTCAAAGGTTTCGGCCGAGGGGCATACCAAACATTTGCTGGTCTCCCCATCACGATTTCGTAAGGGAAGAGACCAGTCCTTGCCTGTACAGTTGTTCTCATGCAAAGTAAAGCTAGTGGTAATGCATCGGGCCATTTCAAATTGCTCCCCGCACATATCTTACTGATTTTGTTTTTCAAGATACCTTTCTAACATTCCACCAAACCGGCATTCATCGGGTGTCTGGCCGAATGGAATCGTTTATCAATCTGGAGACCTGCACAAATTTGCAATATCACGGCCGCAATAAAGTGCGGGTCGTTATCTGACCATATGACTCGGGGTAGCCCAAAACGGGAAAAGTATTCTTTTTGCATGACTTTAGCTGTGGACATAGCTGTACAATTTTTCAGGGGAGAGGCCTCTACCCATTTGCTAAATGCGCAGACCACCACGAGGACATACTTATAGTATTGGCATCTCTCCATTTCTATGAAATCAAATGGATGAGTTCAAATGGCATAGACGGCGGGCCAAAACTACCTACTGGCGTCACTGTTCCCTTTCCAAAGTTATGTTGTAAACAGGTCATACAATTCTGAACCAATCTTTCAGCAGTTTTTCTAATGTGTGGATTCTGCTTTACAGAATCCAGGTGTATCATGTATCTAGCACATATGTGTGTTGGACTGTGGGTCATAGTGACCATTGCCATTACATAGGCATTTGGCAACATCCATCTGTTATTTTTCTTGTACACCCAACAACCTTCAGAATCTAATTCTGCTGGGCCCTCAGACCAATTTTTTATTTCATCTACAGTAGCTTCTGCTTGCATTTCCTTAACTATGGCAATTCCATTGTCTATCATGCAGGGTACTTCTTCAATGTTTTCAATATACATTTTTGTGTGTAAATCAGTGGCAGTTTGTTTCGCAATTCTGTGTGCAAATGTGTTTCCCTTTCCAATATTACATGTTACTTTTTTATGTGCTTCACATTTCATTACTGCTAATCGCCTGGGAAGTGCAAGTGCTGACACAGTCTCACTATCAAAGTGCCATGTTGGATTTTGGTTCAGTGTAATGTCAGGAAACCCATTTCAGCCCATAATCGACCGAAATTGTGTACCACCCCAAAGGCATAGTCACGGTCAGTGTATATGTTTACATTGAGACTTGCAGAGATTTCACATGCTCTTGCCAACGCTATTATTTCTGCAGCTTGTACTGAGTGATATGGGATTCATTTGCTTTCTACAATACTTTTCAGTGTAGTGATGGCATATGCAGCAGTTGATGTGCCATTTGGCAATTTAAAACAAGAACCGTCACAAAACAGTTCTCCATCTGGCTCTTTCTGTGGGGTATCACTTAGGTCAATTCTTCCTTTTGTCTCTTGTTCAGTAACCATTAAGCAATCATGGGGGAAATGTTTTTCACCCCCTTTGTCATTGGGAGGGGGCATTAACTTGGCCAGATTTAAAGCGCAACACATTTTAATTTGGATATGCAGTGCAAATAGAATTATCTCATACCTTGTTAATCTGGCTGATGTAAGATGTTGCGTCTGCGATCTATTCAAAAGAATGTGCAGAGTGAGGTACCATGACAGTTAAAGCATGACCTAAAACCATTCCCTCGGTTTGTTTTACTGATGCAGTGGTTGCAGCAACAGCTCGCAAGCAACGCGGCAAAGCACATGCAAAAGGATCCAACGTGGAAGAGAAGTAACCGCATGGTTTTTTTCTCCCTCCTTGTTCCTGGGTCAAAACAGCCAAAGCACATCCATTATTCTCATGCACAAATAACTTAAAACTCTTGTCGTAATTTGGCATGCCCAAAACTGGAGCCGAACATAATGCAGCTTTAAGCAAGTCAAATGCTTCTTGACATTCCATGTTCCATGGCAAAGGTAAGGTAACATCTTTCCTTGTCTATGCCACTATTGGTTTCACGAGCATAGAAAAATGAGTGAGCCACTGCCTACAATAGGAAGCCATGCCAATTGAAGCCCCGACTTCTTTCTGCGTATTTGGAATAGGCATATCAAAGATGCTTTCTATTCTTTTTGGTATCAATCTTCTTCCTTCTTTCGAAAGGAGGTAGCCCAAGTAGGCCACTTCCTTTCGACAATACTGGAATTTTTTCAGCGATGCTTTGTGTCCATGTGCTACTAAATGTGTCAATAATGCAACTGTACTATCTTTACAAATCTCTTCTGTGTCTGCTGCTATTAACAAATCGTCTATGTATTGTAATAAAAATGCAACCTGCTGGTAGTTCTAGCATATCTCGTTGTTCCTTCAAAGCTCTACTGTAAATACTTGGGGCCTCATTGCGACCCGTGCGGTGTCGGAATGAAGGGGGCCGGTACGAGACCGTCCCCCTTCATTCTGACAAAGCTGATTACAAGCTTCCCAGCGCGGAACCCGGATTGCACGCTTTGTAAAACCAGGCGTGCTTTTCGGGTCCTGCGAGGGAAGAAGGAGGTAACAACGGGCCAGTTGTAATCTGCCCGGTGTTACCTCCATCCCCATTCCCATTTGAGCCCTATAGGGGCTCAAATGGGAATGGGGAATGGTTCCTGCAAGGAGGAATGACCGGGTCCTCCAATGTTGGAATAACCCGGTTATTCCTCATTGCAGGAACCCGGTAAATGAGCCCGGTTTGGTGGCAGCCATGGAGCTAATAGCTCCATGGCTACCGCCAAACTCGTAATGAGGGCCTTGTACTTTCAGTGTAGCCCTGTGGAATTCGTGTGAATGTAAATGAACGTCCTCCTAAAGTAAAAGCAAACAAATATCTGCTATCTGGATGCATTGGGATACAAAAAAATGCATTTTTCAAATCAACAACACTAAAATACGATGCAGAAGCTGGAATCATAGTCAAAATCGTAGTCACATCCAGGACTAATGGAAATTGCGGACCAACCACTTTATTAACTTTGAGTAAATCAATTATGAAATGGTACGGTATGTCATTACCTCCTTTCTTGTAAACCGGAAGAATAAGACTTTTGCAAGTACTACCAGAAGTTTCTTCAATAACGTTTCTTTTAATCAAATCTGATACAATGCATTTCAATGCTTCTCCCTCAGCCGAAATGTTATATTGCGGAATACGCGGCAATGTAATTCCTTCTTTCAAAACAATCTTTACTGGATCTACTTTCAAAAGACTAACATCATTGTTGTTCACTGCCCATATACAAGCCAGTACTTTACTCAATTCAGTTGGTAGTGGCTTAGATACAAATTGCGATACAGGAGTCTTTTGTGGCGAGACTGTCAAATACACTCCATCAGGAGAACAATAAATGAACGCATTCAATTTCTTCAATAAATGTTATCCCAACAAATTTCCGCCGCAATTTTTCATCAAAAGAAATGGGCAAGACTCTCTGAATGGACCTAGTGTTATAGGTACTGGTTGTGACACTGGACTAATTACTGGTGTACCTGAGAACCCTACTGAGACATTCTTATGCCTTGACAGTGGTATATCTGGAACCCGCTGATGGTCAATCGAACATTTTTGTGCACCTGTGTCCACTAAAAAAATGTGCTCCCTATTCCCAACCTTCATTTCTATGCAGAGCCCTTTCTCGTCTACGGGAATAGATACTGGTACCAACCCCTGTCTCGGGCTGTCCTAGTAGATCAGATGTAAAGTCACGAGAGTAATATGCATTGGACTGATTGTCAAACACATTCCCACCATTTGTATTGTTTCGTTGTTGATTCTGATTCTGGCTCTGGTTCTGATTCTGATTACCCTGGTTATCCTGACATTGTGGCGCTCTTTGGTTTCTATTCTGTCCTTGTATTCCCGGACGACCTCTATTCTGTCTTCTCTGTAAAGTCCCATTTCTATTTTGTATATGCGGGCACTGTGCTCGCCAATGGCCTTCTTGTCTACAATAGGCACATTGATTAATCCCTATTGGACCACCTTGCATGTTGGACGTTAATGCAAATTGGACTCTAGACGGTGCATTCCCACCACCTCTATTATTGTTCGCTACTTGCTGTAACAGTACTCTTGTTTTCAAATTCCCTTTGTCCCTCAGTTCCTTGTCCTTTTCCGAATTTACTCTGTTCTCATAATACTGGGCCATGTGTAATACTTCACTTTGTGTTTTTGCTTGCCATGCACTTTCAGATGTCATTATTAAACGTTGGATTTTCGGTAATAACCTTCGCACAAACTTATCAACAAACAATCTCTTTCTGGGTTCAGTACTTAGATCTTGACCACTAAAATCTGCAAATACTTTTTCAAACCGATTAAAATAATCCGTCGCTCCTTCCTCTTTGCCCTGCAAACAAGCAGTCAATTTATCCCAAACTATTCTCTTTTCAGGTACCAAGTTTTCAATTTCTCTACTATTTGCTATGGTAAGGCCAACATTACTTGCAGTGGCTTCTCTCCAGCCTTTCTCTCACTATCAATTCCAGTCAAATTCTCCCATGTATCACCTAATATCGGCGCGTCATTTATATTTCTAACCTATTTCCATATGTCTACAGGAAGAATCACTGGAAATAATAAATCAATGTCACTTAATGTAAAAACAGATGAATTCAAAACAGACTCAATTTCCTTATAGAATCCTGATGGGTTCTTCCTAATATCAGGGATCGTCTGCTTTATAGTATTTACCTCTTGCCTCGAAAAAGGGACATGTACAAACTGGGCAATATAATGAGCTTCTATCGTTTGAGCTGGAGTTGCTCCATCGACAGCAACTTTTACTTTCAGGACAAACGTGGGAGGCACCTCTCTCATGGGTAATTGCAAACTAGGAGATTCTACATTTGTTCGTCTATTAAGCAACAAAGCTAAATCAAGTGAAAAAACAGTCGTTCCAGTTTCAGGCGAAAATGCTCTTTTATAAATTGTCATTAAATTAGCGGGACAACATATCTTATTCTTCATACATTCATTTTGTAGGTACTCTACCATAACCTGTAATACCTTTCAATTGGGGAAATGGAGACATCCGTAATCCATCTAAGCACATCTTGCGTACAAATTAACATTTCTTCACTAACAGGTTTCCATGCCGGAAACAAACGTTGCTGGACATACGACATATACGGTTTATCTTTTTTCCTAAATTCTTTAGGCAACCGATCAGGTTCTCGCTTAAACACAAATAAGCGGCCTATGTGTTCTCGTACTTTCGTTGCATTATCTCGCAAATTCGAAAGAACAACCAAATCATGCAACTCTTGCGGTACCACTGTATCGGTCAAATCACTCCATATTTTCACAAGATAATTCCCCTTTCATTCTAACAATACCTGTGGTTCACCAAGGCCTCTATGATCAGATATGGAACTTAGCACAGCCACTTCATTGCTATCATCAATATACGTTTCGGCCCATTCTTTCAGTTCTTCTTTCCTTTTTTTGCCAACCGTACTACGAGTTTGTCTAATGCTTCCTTGCGCAGGCCCCATCTCTGTAGAACTGATTGCTAATGCGGCTAACTCATGCTCTGAAGGCGGTGGAGGGAATGATGTCACAGGCGCAGGAGGAGAGGAACTGCTTACTGCAGGTGCAGATGGAATAACGGGAATGGGAGGTACATAAGGTGGAGGTGCAACTGGGTCAGTACTTTGCTGTTCATTTCTTCGCTCATTTAATATTTTATTTATTAGTTCATCTGATGTATGCAAATCTTGCTGAGGATATATTTTCTGTACATCTAATTGGAAAGCCCTGCTGATGTTGGTTATGCTCTAGCGCTTTCTCTACATTTGTTTTATGTCTGCGTGCGTGTTTCTCCCTACTTCTCAATCGGAGATTAGCTTCCTCCTCCAGTCTCTTACAACGTCGAATGCTGCTGGTCAGGCCTTTTCGCGTAGCAATACTGATTCTAGGTGTTCTATACGTGCTAATTCAAAGCACCCATTATTAGGCCACTGAAAGTCTGATACACGTCTGGTCTACCTATGCCAAATCGCATTAAACACTATTGCCTCTATACCGTATTTTATGTACATTTCATGTGCCGGTGACCCTTTGGGCACGACCTGGCCAGTTTCCAAAGACTTTTAAGAATCGGGGCACGACTCACCTGATCAACCAATTCGTCACTCAGGACACAATTCGTCCGTATACAGACGCAACCAAGAATCATCGTGACTGCGTGTCTGGCTCAATCTGCCGCGTTCCAGGACCCTCGCCTTGATGCTCTCTGGGCACTGCTCGTCGATCAGGGATCGGCTGTGTACAGATCTGCAGAGGAGTCTCTCATCACTTCTACAGGGGCGCCCCAAACACCTTCCGATCCCGGCTCGACAGCTTCATCCTCGACTCGTTTTTGCCTTCTTCACCTTCAACATATACGATGGAGCATTAGTGGGAGGGTCCCTATTCGGGCGCCATATTTGCTAGGCCATAAAGCCTGCATATGGAAACTAAGGCACAATAACCATATACCCAAGTGACACGTCAGACACAAGGTTCGTTTTCCAAACAAGTCTCGTTTATTAAGTATTCTAAGTCGGCCGACTGGGTCTCAACGCCTCACGACGTGTGTTGCCAAACACTGTGAGATGCGAGAGAGAGCGAGCAATGCTCAAGAGCAATATACATACATTAGACATAATCTTTACGAAGGCAATTCGATCCGCCCACAAACATGTCGTACAGGCTAGGGTTCAGTGATTGACAATTATGACATTTTGTGACAAGTCTTCATTCAGTCTAAACATATTTATTTTAGCAAAGGCAGCAGAGACAGCTTTCTGTTATGGGGAACATAAAGCTAGGGTTCAAAGATATCATGTTCTTAGCAGAGAAACATTCCTTACTACGTTATCTGTGTCTCGGTTCACGAGCTAAGGGTCAGACAGTTCTGAAGCAGAAAATACCACTCTCCGCGAAGGAGCACCGCTAGGAGAATATAATTCATGGTTTAACTGCCTTTACTACAGCGTTTGCAAGACAAGCCGGCACCTGGGCTACTGATTAGATGTGGCTTCTGCTCTACTTCAAGGACTCAGTGAGAGAGAAAAACAATGTATTTCTGCACAGTTTGACATTCCTGTCTGTGTTAGTATTTCAGCATTCAGGCAGTGGCCTCACATTGTGTGCGAGTTCGATGCATAGAATACATTTGCAAAGCGTTTTGACAGAAAGGAAAAAAGCAAATGGCCGACATTTATACAAAATGGACGCCCTCTGGTTACATTGACGATTCTAGGATTGCAATGTTTGTCACATGATGCGATTGGTTTCTGGCCAACATACTATACATACTATAGGGTCGTTTCTGGTCTAACAGTCAGACCCCTAAACAAAGGTAAATATAATAAAGACATTTCACCATTGTGCACTTCTGACAGCAATTAACTCCGCCCACCCTAAGCTCCGCCTCCATGACCCACCCACCTAGGGCCCTTTGTCAGGTGCTGCCCACTGGGCCCTTTACTTTAAATCTACCACTGCTCACAGTTAAATCTAAACTAAGGTCACTGTATTTCATGTTTAAGTGTTACCTGGGTATTTCACACTTAGTAGCTCTGATCTTATCCCACCGCTGTACACCAGTTTGTTAAGAGAGATTTCTAAACTCTGTAGCTTGTGGGCAGACGTTTAGGAGGCCAACCTAGTTTAGTGGCACAGGGGAACCTTCTGGACAAGCCAGACCAGTCACAGTAGTTTGGCAGGCGGTCAAGACTATGGGCCTCATTCCAAGTTGGGCGGTAAAGGATACCGGGCACCGGTAAGGAGACTGGTGCCAGTAATCCCTTACCGCCCTACTACGAAGTCCCTTAGCGGGTCCCTCCTTTAACGCCTGGTCTGACCTGGCATTGTGGATGGGACCCGTTAAGGGACCAAGGCGCAAATAACGGACTTGACATACGCCAGCCCATTATTTGCACCCTCCCCATTCCCATTGAGCCCTATGGGGGCTCAATGGGAATGGGGAATGGCATTTTCAATGGGGATTTACCGGTCCCGCAAAGGTCGGACTACACCGGTAAGTCCCCATTGAACTAGACCGGTGCCGGACCCGTTATTGGTGGCAGTCATGGCGCACATAGCGCCATGACTACCACCAACCCCTGAATGAGGCCCTATGTCTCAGGAGAGGCGAGAGTGATTGGAAACCCACAATGGGAACACACAGTAAAACTCCACAGAATATGCTTAAACATGTGTATGTATAAGTACATATACATTTATTATTGTTAGGAAAGATTTCATTTATGTGTAATTTTCCCTCCATTTATGGACCCCCCCCCAAGCTTTTTGCTTTTGTGTGGCTATCCTAACCTGACTTTTTCCAGTGGAGCCCAACCTTCAGCTGAAGTCCCCAAGGCTTTTGCCCACTTGTTGTGGGGAAACTGACATGTCCTTCAGACTGTCAATACTGGGAAATTATGTTTTCTTTAATCTTTAACCATGTTGCCATTTCTTGGTAACTTTTAAACAGTGCATAATGTACCTTCCAGTAACGTGTGCTGGGGTCCCTTTTTGTTTTATGGCCCTAGACACACTTGAAAGATTTTTGGGTGATTGTACGAGTGTGCCTGGGATGAACTGGTGGCAGCAGTTACTTTTAATAATGTTTTTTTTTTACTGTCTATGACAAAACTGCCACCCAATGCCCTATCAACACCCAGAGGCATTCCTGAAAGGGGAAGCTTGGCCCGGCCACGACCGCTTTCTCATCAAGTGCATTGACTCCTGCCTGCGGGAGAGTAAGTGAACATCTCTTGCCTGGAGGAGGGCGAGACTGAGGGCGGCCTTCTGCTGATGTGGGAAGACTACCAAATGCAACTGCCCTGCCGACAAGTGGGCAGCCACAGCCCCTACACCCCTCAAGTCACTCACCTGGCAGCGGCTCTCTCCTGTTCTCATGCAGCCAGGTCACAAAGATAACCGCAAGAACTCCGACCTGGGGGAACGTGCCTGATGCCCTTCCAACCAGTGTCTCACTGCCCCACACCCACTGCAAGGATATGACTCCTGCTGGCTGCGTGGTGCGGCCTTTCTAAAGCCGGCCTACCACCATGCCGGTACTGATCTTGGCGCGGCCCTCCACAGAGAGGGTGCTTGTGCAGCCAAGAATAGGGGGTGAGTTACATGCTTCTGCCCCACGCCCTGTTAACATCAAAAGGCATTTCTGCTTGGGGGAGCGTGAACGTGGCGCAGCCCAGATGCTCTGCTACCAGTGTCTCGCTGCCTGCCCCAACATCAAGGAACTAGGCCGATGTGGCTCCTGGTGCTCCAGGTTCAGCATTGCCGGCCGCTGAACTGTGCTATCGACTGTCTTGAACTGACACTAGTGGAAGTTTGGACTGGCTTCCTGCAGCCCCGCAGATGCTTAAAGAGGACTCAGTAAACATGTATTTAGATGCTGTGAGCCTGCATGTAACTTATATGCTTAAAGTAGTCCCAGTTAAAATGGATGCAAAGCTGTGCTCACGCAGCTTGTCGGCATGCTGTGTATGGTGCCAGTAGCTGACAATGGTATTTTATTTCTTTATTCATTGTGCCTTTGAAAGGCGTTTATACATTAACAAATTGTATTTCAAAGCACCCACAGGGCAGAAGGGAGAGGACATGGGAACAAAGGCAACATGGAATAAACTGATGAACAGGAAGGGGGCAGTCATACTAGGCCTTGTGAGCATTCAGAACGTGCAAGTGCAAAGAGAGAGAAGGGACAGGCAAGGGGTAACTGCTAGGAATTACTGCTCTGTCTCTGCTCCCCCTCCATTCATAAGGAGAGCATTTATTAATGTTAAAACATGTATTACATTACAACAGGCATTGACTTTGGGATAAAATTGAACTGCAGCCCTAGTTTCACCTTTCTTCCCACAGCTGCTCTTGGCTAATTTTACACTCTTCATACGTGCTCTCAACGCAGCCCAACAGCTGTGACCTAGCAAGGGCATTCTGTGTTTTTGCAGGCTAAGGGCTTCTTCAAAACATTTTCCCAGTTATCTGTTTTTGGAGAATTTATGTTAAACACTTGCAACACTTACAATTTTAATACATATTGCTAACAAGATGAGTGTTGTGACAGGACACAAAGAGGTCTACATACATCATAGGGCCCCAGAGGGGACATTCATTGAAACACAAACAGGTGGAGCCTTCAATCGCTGTCCCACAGATTTCTGGTGTTACAGTCAACTACAATATTGTGTAGCCATAGATGACATGCCACCAGAACTACAACGTCCCTGTTCAGGCAATAATGCCAGAAGTTCTTTGCAATCATTGCCAAACTCTTGAGGTGAACAACCCCATTATCAACTCTAGACAGTTGATGTGAAGTTCCCCCACTTGGGGAGTCCATGTCCCCTTTGTGGATGTGGCGCCACAGCATGCCCCACAGTCCAGGAGACTTAAATCTGGAGCCATTGCAAATATAGCTTTGCTGTTCCCGACTTTCAGTGCGATTCAACCACCACTGAAGTTGAATCACAATGCATCAATTTGGACATCAGACGTACAATCAACGCTAATGTGCTCCGAGAGAACACTTGGGCTGCCCGAACCATCCTGATCTACTCTTTTAAACACTTGATAATGGACAAAGGAAGTTGAAGCTAGGCTTGCAAGGCATTTGTTTTTAAACCAATAACCTCACGAAATTCGACATGGGATTTCTTCCAATTTATGAAGAATTTCAACCCTTGTAGTGATCTCTAAATGGCATGCTGTTGTGACTCTGAATTGGTCAATTAAAATAATGATGTCTAAATAAATACGAGGTGAATCCCTCATGCCCTGAGCGCTGTCAGCACTGGCTTCATGACCTTAATCAAGCACCCAGCGGCATGTGAAAAACCAAAAGCTAGAGTTACAAAAACGTACTTCCTGCTGCCCCATAGAAACTTCAGGTAGTTGTGGAGGGGGCTGTGAATAGGAATGGTAAGGGATGCATCTTTTTAGTTCTAACCTGGTCATCCAGTTTCCTGGAAGCAAGATGTCCCTCAACAGCTGGCTATCCTCAGTTTTGAAGTGATAGAAGTGGAGGAAACTGTTAACCTCTGAGGTTGATCACAGGTCAAGCCCACATCCCATTTGTTCTTTAGTATGAAACTGTTGACCATAAACCCCGGAGAGTTCAAGGGAACCTGTTGAGTAGCTCCCTTTTTTGTACCAATCTAAAACCTTCTGAAAAAACAAAAGAGTATTTTCTTTTTAAAAAACTATGGGAGTCAGAAGGGAGATCTGCACTTGTTCTGTGTAAAAAACAATGAACTCCTTGGATGGTCTGCAGAACGCAAGGATCATGCGTAATTTTGCATCAAGAATCGAAAAAACCCAGTCAACTTGCTCCTGATTTTTCCCTGGAAAAAAGTTATTTTGAGGGGGGAAAACGTCTTACATCTGTGGTATCTTTGTCTTTGGAATTCTGGATTGCCACCCTCTGGCTTGTCGGGGGGGAAGGGAGGGAAAGGTAGAGGTGTTCTGAGTCTGTTGGACAGGACACACTTGCCTAATGTGTCCTTGGGAGATCCGACCAAGCAAGCAACCCCTACCTTTTCTAGCCCGTCCAACAACACAATATCCGAAAACTCTGAAGAGATGCTTTTGCCTTATCTAAGGAGGTTTAAAGTCTCACAAGTTTAGACATATTTTTGATACATTTATTACCAAGCAAGTGAGAGACTGCTTCAAAACTTTGTTCCCTGGAGGCAAATCTGCCAATTTTGAATCTGGGACCAAAATGATCTCCTTTCTGTATCTGTCAGCATTGGCCTCATTGGCATTATCTACAAAACAGATTTCCCTCTGGGTCCATTCACACAGTGGAATCGGATCAACAGTACCTCTATTTCCTATTGCTTCCTCTGCCAAATCAAAGATCCTGGTTAGTGGACAAGAAATGCCTAGGACCTAATCTCAGAAAAATGTAATGGCCCTATTGAAACCTTTCTTAAGGTCTCCCTGTGACCCAGCTAAGAAACAGATTAACTGGAGATATAACTCAGGCGTGACAGTGGATTTCTGTAAAGCAGTGTCTCTAGGGTATTCAGAACTTAATGTATTATTTTCCTGCTTTCTATAGGCTTTCTCAACCTTGCATCCAAATATTTAGCCACGTGAGGCAAGGGCATCCACTCCTGGGCTCTAGGATGGGACTTCTCTGAGGGATCAACCAATGAAACGCCCTGGGTATCTAATATTTCCTGTGGAGCCTCAGATGCGTCTAATGAGGTTGAAGCATATCGCTCACCCACAAGGGATGCAGTCATACATAAGTATGCATAAGCAGGTCTTGACTATTTGAAATCAAGCCCAGGTCATAGGAATAGGATGCTATCTGCCATGCTCCCCGAGCAGGGGGAAAAGGCAACTTCAGGCTTTTATTTCTGAGGCATGCCGCCAGGGACTTGAAAGCAGAAGCCTTGCCTTTCACCGTCAAAACAGTTTATGATGCTGAGACAAATTCAAAACCTTTTTTCCCCTTCGCCCATCGTAAGGACATGTGTGTCAGGACTGCCATAGCCTTTTAGCACAATATTCCTTCATTCTGGAAAATTCTGCTGAGCAAGACTGTTCCTCACAATTAGGAGATGCAAGAGGCATTTTATCCATCCTCTTCGAAATTCTCTCCACAACATGAACTGAAGCCCAACAAAATCCACACAGCAACTGCAAAAAGCAGTTAGAAGAAACACACACACACTTGGCTGCTCTAAAGCAAATGACCTCATACGCACCATTTCCAGCGTGGACACTGGTACTCAGAAGCCATGACACCACTGCCTGATCCTTAAATGTCTGATAGGGCTTGGGGGGGGCGCTGTTGCACACATCAAGAATGGCTGCCTGAGAGGAGAGATCTGGCTCGAGAAAAATACTGAGCCAAATTGATCCTGCCAGAGCCGATCCGGACGCACCAGTAATCGAAAATCCAGTGGTGAAAGGCTCGTAGAAGTCCTGGAAAAACTGGGCACGTACGTTGAGGGGCCGCAGAGAAATCCTGCCTGAAACTTGCGGCAGCCGGGAGGCTGTGACGCGGCCACCCGATGGCTCCACAAGACATCTGCGGTGAGCCGGGGAGGCGGAGACCAGCGGCAGGCCGAGCTGGGGACGGGCGCCATGGCTGCAGTGAGCCGCTGCAGGATGTAGGAAAGACACCGAGTGGCTGCCCCTCCGGTACGCTGTATCAACAACAACCAGCGACTCACAATAATAGAAGAGGCTGCCATGAGCTGCCGCAGCAAAAGCTGCGCAACAACGATCCGGAAGAGCAGCGTCAGAGAGGGGAGCCCCGCGGAGCGGATGTGTGGCTGCGCACTGCTCCTGACAGGTGCGTGACTGGAGGCGCTGCAGGCACCTTGCGGACCGGGCCTGGCCTCCCCTCCCCCGCACGGCCGCGGACCAGAGGCAGAGGCACGCGGGAGGAGCAGACATCACCCCCCGCCAAGTAAGTGGAACTTGATGGGGGGTGCTCCTGCCAGCAGACGCATACCTGGAAACAATACTCGGCATACGATCCTTGGAGGGGGTCGTTTGCGGGGCCCACGTGCTTGAAGTTTAAAACCAAGACTGGAGACCACAGATGCACGGTGATCTGAGTCCCAATAGGCACTGGCAAGATAAGCAACCAGAACTTTGTGATTGCCTCGGCATAAACCTTCAAGTTTGGGGATGCTATATGTAACTACAGTATATCCAAACACAGTGAATATAACCAGACAGCCCCCCCAGGCGATATTTCCAACGAAATCTCTGCGGGCCCAACCACACAACTTAGAAGCGCGCAGAAGTGCACTGTATTAAAGCCTCAACAAGGTAACAACCCACACAGACCTGGGGGTTCGCCGGGGGAGATTCAGGTGCCAAGAAGAAGCGAGGCCAACCTCAAATAAACGTGAGCCAGGTGGGGGTATAGGGAAAACACCGCCCACCCTCTTTTTTTTTTTGGGACAATATCACGTTTGACACAGATACGTGGGAGAACACAGTCCACCCTCAAATCGAAAGCTGCGACACATGGACACATGGGCCGCAACGAGAAGAAGAGCTCAGGAGGGAAAAAACGGCCCAATGGACTCCTTTGCCAGCTCCCAGCCGCATGGAGCGGCCTGGGTGGCGCCACAAACACCCGACAGACAGGAGGAAGATCCTTTAGAGCGCCTGGCAACACTAGTGCAAAAAGGATTTTTGGCGGTTAATGTCAAGTTGGACGACATAGTAGCGACAATCGGATCTCTGAAAGCATGGGTGGAGAAGGAGAGCACGCGCATCACAGAGGCAGAGAACAGGATCAGTACGAACGAGAACACAATTTCACAACATGGCCGCAACATAGCCCAACTCAAAACAGAACTACATAAAACTCAGAACAAGTGTGAAGATCTCGAATCGTGATCGCGGAGGAATAACATCCGGATTGTCGGGGTTTCGGAAACTTTCGGCAAGGGCCCCATGGAGAGACAAGTGGAAAACCTTTTGAAAACTATCCTGTGAGTGGAATCCTTTTCGGACCACTTCCTCGTCGAGAGGGCCCACCGCACTATCGCACCCCCTCCGAGGCCAGGGGTTTCGCCCCGCACCATAATAGCACGTCTCCTTAACTATAGGGACAGAGATACAATACTCTGATTGTCCAGAGAAAAAGAAACTCTACATTATGAGGAAAATAGAATACACATATACCCGGATTTTTCAGCCAATATACAAACACAGCGAAGGTCCTATGAGTTGGTCAAGAAACAGCTATGAATGCGCAACGTGCCTTATGCCCTCATCTTCCCGGCAAAAATGAGAATCCAACATGGGGGAAGAGCCCACTTCTTCGAGAATCCTCCGGAAGCCATGGCGTATATGGAAGCCTCCATCCCACTGCCTCCCAGGGATCGGGTGATTGATCAAAATGCTAGACCAAGGCCAGGAGAGTAGAGACGGGACTCCGCAGACTGACAAAGGCACGCCATTTGCCCTCCATAACAATGGTAAAGAAATGCTAACAAAGATGGCCTGGACAAAAGTTCATTGTTAATCGAGCCATGAGCCTCTGACAAGGTTAGCCAGATGGCTACAATGGTCGACCCTCAGGAAAGTTCCACTAGTTCAAGGGAATGCCCAAGGGGAAGGTTTCAAGAGTCACTGGGTAGCATCGTCAAGTTGGGGGAGATGATGCGTGTGGGGGGTCAGAATACCAAAGAATGTTTAGCTATGTTGAGCTACATGGGAATGGGGTGGGTAGGAGATGGGGTTCCGGGACCCAGTTGGAAGGGTCCTGCAGGTTAAAATCTGTGGTCGCGCTACTGCACATGACACATTCCTAAGAAATATGGAGATGAAAGACACAATAATGGTATGAAGACATGGCACACGCCAGGGCGATGGCTAAGGGGCGAGGCTAAAACTCCTTACATGGAATGTCTGAGGCCTCAACAATCAAACTAAATCAAGAAAGGTAGGAGCCTATCTTACCAGACACCACCCCCAGGTGATTATGTTACAAGAAACACATGCACTCCGGAAGGTGGACACTGAGTTCTTGAGTGGCTGGGGGCAACAAAGGTACTATACTAAGTACTCCTAACAGGCAAGGGGAGTCCTCACCCTGATTCCTCCCTCCATTGGTTTCGAATTTGGAAAAAGCCAAATAGACCCTCAGGGTCGATATGTCAGTGTGGGGTAGTATTGCTGGAAAATAGATGGTGTTAGTGAATACGTATTGACCAAATGTTGATGACCCCGAATTCTACATGAATGTGGTACACGAAATAGGCCCCATAGAGAATGAGCAGATAATGTGGGGGGGGTGCCTTTAACATCATTTTGGATATCACCTTAGACCGCTCCAACACCAAACATCGAACTCCCACAAAAACATCCGCCATGATACAGCATATCCTATCGCAACTGACAATGGTGGACGCCTGGAGAACGCTGCACCCACAAAAAAGGCAATACTCGTTTTACTTCTCAGTGCATGATATCCAGTCTTGCATAGATTACTGGCTGCTATCCGCGTCCCTTATTAACCAGATTAATAACTGTGAGATACTCCCCTGTACCCTCTCAGATCACTCCCCTATCATTATGGACATAACACTAGAGAATGTAAAACCCCGGCCAGGAGATGGAGGAAGACCCAGCAGTAGCAGACGCATTACATATAGAGGTGGAGCCCTTCCTTGAAACCAATAGGGGGTTGGTTGATAAGAACGCAACCCTATGGGGAACCTTTAAGGTCTGGGTGAGGGGGATCCTAAGCTCCAAATCCACAGGTCTGTTGATGTCAGTAAGGGCAGAAATGGTAGAGGTGGAGAAACGCCTGGGAGAACTAGAAACACGGTACACAGCTACACATGAGGATAAAACCCTTGTGGACATCAATAGTAATTTACAAGAGTTCAATAAACTAGCAACCAGGGAACTACTACACATGGCAACCCCACTCAGAGCACGCCGCTATGGCGAAGGGAACAGAGCAGGCCGCTCCTTGGCAAACCTGTTAGGTCGAGAGACAACATATACCGATTTTCAGCATATTAGCAGGAGACGGCACAGTGACCACCAGCGAAGAGGGCATCAACAGAGAATGTACACATTTTTATTCGGAACTATATACTAACCATGACCTGAAATCAGCCACTGAAATAAGAGACTACCTAAACAATATTACACTCCCGAAATTGTCCATAGAGCATAAACTAGTGCTCGACCAACCCCTAACGATAGAAGAGATTACTGAAGAAATTAAATCACTAGCTAATGGAAAAGCACCAGGTTCAGACGGTCTGGGAGCAGAGCTGTATAAAGAGCTCAGTGAGGAGCTGGCCCCAGTCTGCTGTCGGTGTGCGAAGAAGCAATAGAACTGGGAACCCTGCCAATATCCATGAGAGAGGCCATAATAACAGTGCTTTTGAAGCCCAGGCGACCGTCCAATGAGATGTCCTCGTACCAGCCCATGTCTTTAATAAATTGTGATGCAAATATATTTGCTAAAATCTTGGCCACAAGACTACTACCCAATATGCCCATGCTGGTACACCCGGACCAGTGCAGCTTTATTCCTACCAGGTCAATGGCACTGAATCTCCGTAGACTGTTTGGAGTCATGGCCCAGATAAAACCGGTGTGCAGTCAAAATATTAAAAAAAAATGTCGAAAGACAAAAAAATCGAGAGAAAAAAAAGTCGAGAAAAAAAGTTGAATCATTTATTTTGGTATTTATATTTATTTGTTGGCTCTCGTATGCAAAAAAAAGGTTAAAAAAAGGGGGGTTGGGGGGAATCCCCCATTTCGAATAAAAAACGTTATAAAAAAGAAATTCGACTTTTTTTTCTAGATATTTTGACTTTCAACTTTTTGTTTTTCGATTTTCTGACTATGAACCGATAAAACCTGAAGCCCAGGCAGTGGCCATATCCCTGGACGCTGAAAAGGTGTTTGATTTCGGTGTCATGGGTGTACCTGTTTACAGTACTCGAGAAATTTGGAATAGGCTCATACTTTCTAAAATGCGTCAGGCTACTATACTCTATCCCAGGAGCTACGGTACTAACTAATCGCACCATGTCTGACTGGTTTGGGTTGGGCAGGGGTACGAGACAGGGATGCCCGTTCTCCCCCATACTGTTTGCCCTTACGATAGAACCCGTCGAAGCAGCCATAAGGGAACATCAAGGATGAGGGGTATAAGGATGGCCGGCCTAACCCAGTCAATATTATTATATGCGGACGACACATTGCTGTATATCCGAGAACCCGACGTACACATGAGGCCAGCAATGGAAACCATACATGAGTTTGCAGAATACTCAGGCTACAAAACCAACAGCAAAAAATCCGAAATGTTTCCCCTAACCCCTGCCACAAGGTGCCCGAACAACACATATGGGGCCTCATTACGACCCAGGCGGTAAGTTACCGCCTGGGCGTGACTTTACCACCATGGCGTAAACTATGTTTACGCCATGGTGGTTGGCGGATTTACCGCCCCATTCCAACCTTGGCGGGGCGGTAAATCCCCATTTACCCATTTACCCTTCCCCATTCCCATTTTGCCCCATAGGGCATAATGGGAGTGGGGAAGGCGTTAATTACGCCACCGTAAATTACGGTGGCGTAATTAACTCCATGGTCCCTTAGCGCCATGGATTTTAACACCTGCTAAAAGCAGGTGTTAAAACCTCCATGGCGCTAAGGGACCTCGTACTCAGGCGGTAAGGGTCGGCGCTGTTTACGCCGCCGTAAAACCCTTACCGCCTGAGTCGTAATGATGGCCTGCAGTGGTCACCCACTAAAATAAGATACCTGGAAATTACTAAACACAATCTCTACCAAACTCCGTTTATGGGCTAAACTCCCTATCTCACTTATGGGCCGGGTTGCAATACTAAAAATGGCTATCCTACCAAAGCTACTATATATATTCACTAACATCCCAATATGGCTAGGTAGACAGTTCTTTGATGCCCTCAGATCCATGGTCGTAGATTTTGTCTGTTGCGGGGGGGAGGGGTGCAGAACGAAATGGGAAAAAATGGTAGAGCCCTATGACAAAGGGGCATAGCAGCTCCTGACTTCGAACTATATTACCTGGCAGCACAGGCTCAGTTTGTCAGATACTAGTACGATACCCTAGACACTTCACCACATATCTGTATAGAGAAACACGCAGCACATCCAACCGACATACGGTCCATCATCTTCAAAACAAAACATAAAGATGAATGTCCTTTCGACCCAGTTAGTACAACGGTACATGCGTGGTCCAAGAGCTACCATAGGCTTAAATTGGAGGCACCACACTATTCGGAAGCCCCTCTCTGGAACTTTCCCGGCATAGCACCCTCATATGATCCCGACGTCCAGAAGACGTGGGACCCAGATGGGGAATTTAAAATAAGGGACATTTTCCCCAATGGCAAATTTATTACCCTGGAAGAATTCAAGACTGGAATGGGGAGGGACCAGTTGAAGATACAGTATCATAGGATGCGAATGGCCTTCAAGACTAGATGGCCACTGTTCCCGGACGAACCCCCACCACACGCATGCTTCTTAGCTCTGTCCACCCGATCAGGTACCAGTGTCTCTGGTCTCTACACGACTGTACAGACGAACGCGCCGACAATAAACATGATTAAAGCCTCCTGGAAGACCGACCTGGGAACAACTATAACAGATAAGTCCTGGGCGAGGTATTGTGAACTGACCAAAAAGGTATCCATCAAGCAGGCCTCTGGCTGATTCAATTTAAAGTATTGAACAAACTCCACTATACACCAGAAAAAGTTGCAAAATTTACACATAACTGTCCCAGTAGTTGCCAGAAATGCGGGATTGAACACGCTGACTCATTCCACATTTACTGGAGCTGCCCACACATATATGGGTTCTGGGGGGAAGTGGGGAGAATTCTGATAGAAAACACACAGGTCCCAATAGACCTTACACCCCAAAAATACCTGTTCGGGGATATACAGGAAAGATGGCTGAAGTGACAAGAATGCTTTTTAACATTTCATGCGCAGTGGCCAAGAAGTGTATACTACAGAACTGGAAGAGCATACATACGCCATGCATAAATCACTTCCTCAAAGAACTGACATATGTTAATGAGTGTGAGGAACAGTATGTAATGACACTCCCGAAGACAAGTAAACCAAAGGGCATCTGGGCCCCGTTCAGAGTGTATTTATGCAAATTGGGATCGGCCGGTAGAAGCCCGACAGGGCCCAGAGGTGCGCCAGCTTTGTAAATATTATAAGTTATGCTATAAATTTGAACTAGATATCCCAGACAAGGAAATGTATGGAATGTTGTGTTGTTGCAGTGACATGTACCACAATCAATAAATAAAGTTTTTAAAAAAAATGCCTGATAGGGCTTGCGAAACCTTGCAAGCACAGGTGCGGGGCAAGAGCTTAATTCTGTCATTAAAATAGGAACAACACATGAGGTTAAGTGATTGTAAGGGGCAGACACCTGTAGAGGAGGTTAGACCAATCAGGATGAACCTAACGCGAACAAAGATACTAATGGGGAATTGTATCCACAAACTAGAGCACTCATTGGGGCAATTAGTAGACCCTAACTATAAAAAGAGGCAGAAGCCTCCTGAATTGGTGGGTACTAAAATGGCATTCTGGAGTGTTAGTTATCTTGCAGTGAGAGTAGGAAAATAGCTAGAGAGACAGAGCCAGTGTTGGCCAAGTCAAATAGGCCATACAGAAAGGAAGATATATAAAATGAGGACAATAAGCCAAGTGAGCCACACTGTAAGACCGGGCAAGGGTAGAGGGCTATGCTAGAGAGTCTGCTAGCAACATGGACTCAAGAGTTACCAGTCGCAATACTGTGGCTGGGAGTGTAGGTCATAATTATTGTAGCTTGACAAATATCCAGACAAGGGGTAAGAACATCCATTGCCCCCAATGGCAAGAGGGTGATAATTCAGGGATTGCACCAGTAGTTTCAGAGGTACAGCATCACAGGAAACTGCATATCATTGGGATTGTATGTGAAATACATAGACAAAGATGCTTGCTGGGGCACTCAAAAATACCCTGAGAATATGAGTGATATGATGGCTACTTTCCAAGGTGCGGACACACGAGGAGTATATGATTTAGCCTAAACATTGACATTGGACTCAGGACACCAGGTCTTCTTAGAAGAGACTCTTCACTGGATCTAAGCTAAACCTGCTATCATGGCACTTTTTCCTATGGAGTCCTCCCTATTTTTTGTTGTTGTTTATCTTCAACCTAAGTCTAATAGAAGCTTGGTTCACACTGCCCAGATCCTAAAACTCTTAAATAGGAAAATGCAAGGTTTTGGGGAAACTCACTATGAGTAACGGACACTCCCTGAACTAGGGCATGGGACAAGCGGATCCATAAGAGACAGCATGGGGACTGCACTGGGTGCTGGCTCTTGTAGGTTAATGTTTTAGGCTGGAGGACCGTCCAGTGTGGACTCAAATGCACATGCCTGCCAAGTAGACATGCATGGGTCATCTGATGTCAATTAGAGCCTCCATTTCCCATACATATTTGAAGTGAGCATTGCTGAATCCAATGTGCTCCCACACAAGGAACATGAATACTACATCAGGAGCCATTATTGCTGCGTAGTGCCCAGCTTCTGTCGTTACCTTTCCTGGTAAACCATAGTTTAGATGAATTAACCAAATGCCCCAACGTAATGCAAAGTAACCAAATGTGGTGTGCTCTTCGACAATATAACTGTGGCAGGATTTCCCACTGAGCGAAGTGTTATAGCACCTCCTTGAAGCATTGGTGCTATATGCAATTGTTAAGAATACTGAAGTAAGAAAGGTTTGCGTGGCTCTGTTTTTTGTGCTACTTGGATACCGCGCTGTCATCTAGGAGTGGGTAGCACTGGTTTATTGACGTAGGGGCAGCTCCGGAGTTTGGCACGTGGCGTGGTGAAGTGTACGGATTGCATGTTCCCTGGGATGGTTGAGGTCAGGAGGTCAGGGGGTGCTATCCCACATATAGTACCTGGTTCACAAAGTTTCTGTCAAGAGAGTGCAAACAGTCGAGAGTTGTTGTATTTTTGGATGGAGAGCGCCAACGTGGGGGACTTTGGTATGGATCGCCAGCAGGGGGACTGCCTGGGTTGCTCAGGTAATTCCACCTCAGTCGAGATTGGGAAACATCTCCGGGAGGCTGGGGTAGAAGGTCCCATGGATCTGTTGGGATGAGGGCAACGCTGGGGGAAGAGGCGGGAGAGAGAGAGGACAGAAGAACCCCAACGGGCGCCGTTTTTTGGTGTGTGGCAGCCCGGCCTGTTTTAGGGTTGCGCTCTGATTTGGAGCCATGTCAGGTGTACAGTTGACAGCGAGCGGTGGTGCTGCATTCCCTGGGCTGTTTCAGTTGGTGGAGGTAGCTCCAGGCATGTATCCGCTTTCATTTCCTGTTCCCACAGCAAGGTAGGAGAAAGGGGAAGTTTGCAGGCTGGGTGTTTGTTTAGCCCCTATACCTACACGCGGAAGCGCAGTGAGCATCCAGTCCATCTGTTCAATGGCTGTCTAGTGTCATTTGTGGCTGGTAATTACACGTTTGATCTGCTGCGTCCCCTCAATGTGATGTCCATGTGACTGCAGTCACGTGGACATCTGAATAAAGATAATCACGGAGCCCGCCGTACGGCAGTTCCGGCTCTGACTCTCACGCAGTGTGTCCATGTTATCATTGCGCGTATACCAAGATGTGTCACTGATCTTAGGCCTGCCCTCGTCTTTCCTCACACATCACATTGGCGACGGAGGTTGGGATTCCCTGTGAACCCGGTGGGAGAAATCCTCAGGTACTCACGCTCCCCTGACAGCCCAGGCTCGCTGAGCTGCTCGCGCCAGGCCTAACAGTTGGGGAGCGTGAGGAGAAAAAAAAAATTACAAATAACAACAACGACATTAGCCCGCCGTCGCAGACTTAGACAGTAAGTGCTGCGCTTCCTGTCCCACGCGCCGCAGGCAACGGTTGACTACACAGCCCCAGCTGTTCTCCGGCACACCCACATAACGTGAGGTGGGAGGGGCTGAAAAGAGATTTCTTTTTTTTTCCAAATGTACTTCACCTGAAGTAAAATAAAGAATATATATGTGAGGAAATGAGTCCCTTCTATGGACATTACTTGGGGAAAACCTACTCACAAATTCAGAAGAAAATACTGCTTCATTGAAAACAGGAGTATAATATACTAGTAGCAGTATAGCAGATACTGGCGCTGAGCACATACAGAGACAGTAATACAATAAAAGAGCACAAACCCACTGCCACAAGCTGAAGCAACAGCACAGCACATGCAGACGCTGAGTATCTAGTAGCTCATTCATCAGTATTGTAGTGTCACAAAACTGAAGCACAGACATGGCACCAAGGGAGTCACAGTTCATGTGAAGAGCATGTTAGAACCCCACATACGTATTTTGACCTTACAGACTTATATACAGCCAAATTACGCTTGTCAAGTGGAAGTAACAATAAATAAGTGTAAATATGGCAGATGACATCACGACGCCACAGAGGTTGCAAAACCAAAGCCGGAACCCAGACAGCAACACGTGGTTGGACACTGCACAGGGCACTTTCATGCAACCTTTTCAACCGTTTGGGACCCGCATTGGTCTTCGGTGGGAATTGTGGTTGCAACAGTTTGAGCTCTCCCTTCACACCCGCAAGATTGAGGATGAAGAGAGCGTTTCTAATGCTTAACTTAGGCACAATGGCCCTTCGCATTTTCAATGCTCTATCAAACCGAGTTACAGATGATGACTACTATACTGCTAGAGACGTCCTCACGAAGGAATTTAAACCAAAAGCCAGTCATGATTTTGAAAGATTTAAGATGAATCAAGCCAGACAACGCCCACAAGAAAGCATAGATGATTTTCACAGTCGGCTGAGAGATATGGCATTGTCGTGTGACTTCCCAGATGAGGAGTTTGCAGTCCGGCAACATACATGGGCTGTCTTCAGAGAAATTAAGACGTGCAGTCCTAGCTGAAGAAGATCTCCCGCTTGACACTATTCTGACAATGGGTCGATTACGTGAAAGGACAGAGGAACACGCGACAGAGATGGAGCAGATTATAAGCCGTTTACCATTAGATGCTGATCTGACAAAGGACAATCCCCCAACTGTAAATGCCCTGAGGCACCAGAAGCAACAAAGAAAACCATCCAACAAGAGGTCGAAAGGCTGTATATGGTGAGGTGGACAGCACAGCAGAAACGAACCGTGTCCAGCATATGGCACCACGTGCCATAAGTGTGCGAAAGAGAATCATTATGCATCAGTATTCTTAAGTTCGAAGTCAACTAGTGGCACTATTGGTCAGGGAAGGGCACCACGACACAGAGATGGTGTAGGTACTCGAGGATCCACAACGCGTCAGGAGAAGCCGCAGCACCGTTGGGATAGACCAAAAGAAAAAACCCGGCAAAACAAAAGTGGGCACGCGCCTGCCATTGGAGGTGAGGAGTCCGACAGTGCTAATAGCAGTGAACAAAGTCAATCTAGCAGAGAGACATTACCAGGCAACACCAAATGGAATTACTATCAGAAAAGGGAGAAAGCACATATGATATCAGCTATGAAACCAGGAAACAATGATAATCAAAGTGGTGCTAAGTCACGACGATGTACAGTGCTAGTGGAAGATATTCCAGTTACCATGATAATAGACACTGGAGCCACTGTAAATGTTATGCCCGTTTCCAGATTTGAGAAACTAAAACCACAGCCGACACTCAGACGGCGCTCAGTCTTGTTATATGCGTATGGTTGTAAGAAACCTCTTCCAGTAACAGGATACTTCAAAACGACACTTTCACATCGTGGTGTCAGCTGCAAAACTTGAATCCATGTGGTGGATGCTGGCATCGAGACACTACTCAGCTGCTCCACGGCTGAACGTCTAGAAGTAATTCAATCTTGCGATCCAGCCTGCGAACATTGAGACCCTTCTAAAGAAACACAGAAAACTTTTCATTGGTATTGGGTGCCTCAAAAAACGGTCAGGGAAGCTACATATTGACCCAACCATTGAACCCAAAGCAGTGAGGCATATGAGGGTCCCTTTTCACATGAAAGCCGCCGTAAAAGCCGAACTGAATAAATTAGAAGATCAGAAAATCATCGAGAAAACGACAGGAGCTACCCCATGGGTCTCACCCATGGTAGTCACGGCAAAACCAAAACAACCAAATGCTGTACGCTTCTGTATTGATATGCGTCTTCTAAATGCAGCTATTGGTCGAGAACGACACATTACACCTACAATTGATGAACTGATCGTATGCTTCATTGGTGCAACTATGTTTAGCAAACTTGATCTTCGGTCTGGCTATCATCAGAATCGTTTGGCCAAAGAATCGCGCTACATTACCACGTTCTCATCGCATTTAGGGCTCCGACGATACCGTCGCCTCAATTTTGGAATATCTTCAGCGGCAGAGATTTTCCAGAATTCGACAAGTGCTCCAGGATCTGCCAGGTGTCACTTATATTAGTGATGATATTCTAGTCTATGGAAGAACAGAAAGGGAACATACAACTCGGCTAGCAGCGACTTTGCAACGACTAGAAGAATCAGGACTCACACTCCATGCTGAAAAATGTGAGTTTGCAAAAAAATCACAGAGTTTTTTTGGATATGTATTCAATGAGAATGGCGTCTCGCCAGATCCCAGTAAAGTAAATGACATCAAAAATACAAAAGCACTATTAACTGTGTCGGAAGTAAGAAGCTTCTTAGGCATGGCAACATATTGCGGCCATTTCATTCCAGATCTTGCCACCGTTGCTGCTCCACTACGAGAACTCACAAAAACAAAAACTGTTTGGCAATGGGGCATCAGAGAAGAACAAGCATTTCTAAAAATAAAAGAGTCACTCTCTAGTGATACAACAATGGCATTTTTTGACATTAATCGCAACACGGAACTGCTCGTGGATGCTAGTCCAGTGGGGTTGGGAGCAGTGCTGACGCAAAAGACAAGACTGGATTAGTCTATGTTATTGCATACACAAGCAGAGCACTTACACCAGCCGAGAAAAACTATGCTCAAATAGAAAAAGAAGCACTAGCTATTATCTGGGGAAGTAAGCATTTTCAAGTATATATCCTAGGGCACCCAGTAACCATATTCACTGATCATAAACCACTCATCCCTATCTTCGGAGGCACAGCTCCACACCCACCTACAAGGATTGAACGGTGGTTACTGCAAGTGTAACAATTTGATCTGAATGTACAATATCGTGCAGGAGCCGACAACCAGGCAGATTACTTATCACGTTACCCACGAGCAGCCACAGCATCTGAACAGGAATCTGCAAAATGTACAGAAGAACATGTCTGCCAAATCATTGAACTTGCTAGACCAAAAACCATGACACTCGAAGAGATCCAGTCGGAAACAGAAGCTGATCCATGTCTCCAGCTTGTGAAAACTGCTACTTTGACAGGAGAATGGAAGACATTCCTATCAGCAGTTGCTGGAAGAACACAGTCAGCGCAAGAATTCTTGCAGGCACTATTTGGGATGTGCCATGAATTATCCCTATCAGTAGAAGGACTAATTCTAAAAGGACATAGAATTGTGCTACCACTGTCACTACATGAGAGAGGAGTCCAGCTAGCACATGAAGGACACCAGGGTGTTGTCAAAACGTTAGCATACTTAAAGTCACGTATCTGGCTGCCTCATATGCAACAAAAAGTAGTGACACTTGTAGATACTTGCAGTGCCTGCCGATCTTCTCGTCGCCCAGGACCGCCAGAACCCATGAAATATCTGCCAAGAAGCACACGCAGGTGAGAATCCATCAGCATTGAATTTTACACGGTCGCTAATGAAGCCTACTTATTAGTAGCAATTGATGAGCACATTAGGTATCCTGAAATAGAACTGGTCCACTCCACAGAAACAGAAGAAGTCACCACAGCTCTAGAATTTTTTTTTGCTACACATGGCATTCCATCAGTGATTAGAAGTGATAATGGGAAACCATTTACAAGTAAAGAATTTCACTGCTTTGTAAAAGAAACAGGGATACGCCATCATCACATTACACCATACTGGCCTCAAGCAAATGGAGATGTGGAACGATTCATGGCGTCTATCAACAAAGTTGTCCGGATTGCAAAAGACAAAGGCCGTAGGTGGCTTCCTGAACTTTACAGATTCTCATGCCACACTCTTCCACACATGTCAGACCAGCAGACCTGATGTTTCAAGTTCCCATCCAAGGAGGTTTGCCTTTCCTATACACTGGGAAACCACCCTTAGTTAACTGGGACAATATTGAGTCAAGAAGGCGATTACATAATGCAAAAGAGGACTCAACCAGGAGAGCAATGAACAGTAATATACAAATTGGTGACGCAGTACTAGTGAAAACACGAAATAGAAATGGAAAAATGTCACTTCCATTCGAGTCAGAACCACGGACAGTAACTCAACGGCGACATGGCCTTGTGTCAGCCACGTGAGGGCAAGAGTCAGTGTCAAGAAATGCCTCCCATTTCCAAAAAACACCACCAATCCTGTGGGAGGAAAGAAAAAGAGAAAGTAGTGTCAGTGAAAATCAACCAACACAGACCAATAACCCTCGAGAAGAACAAAGTGACAAGATGAACTATAGTTCTCCAGTCTGTTTGAGAGAAGAAGAAGGACATTAAGATGTGCCTCACACTCCCATGCCAGAGAGGAACGATAGGTATACACTAAGGAGACAACCACCACCGTCGACAAGATTGAAAGACTATGTTCTTAATAGTATCCACAAGGGGTCACGGTGGTAATTGAAGAAGAAAACATAGAAGACAACCAAAGTCAAAAGACTATGGGCCTCATTCCGAGTACGGCGCTAACCAATGGCGCTATTAACGCCTTGGTTGACGCCGTACCCGGACCGGCAGCGCCTTGGTGGATGGCGGAATCACCGCCCCATTCCAAGGTTGGCGGGGCGGTAATTCCCCATTCACCAAGGCTCTTCCCCATTCCCAAATGAGCCCCCATAGGGCTCAATGGGAATGGGGAAGATGCAAATAACGGTGACCGTTCATTACGGTCACCGTTATTGGCTTGGAGGCCCCTTTGCGCCCTCGACTTTAACACCTGCTCAAAGCAGGCGTTAAGGGCGAGGGCGTAGAGGGAACTCGGAGTATGGCGGTAAGGGAATACTGCCACCGGTCTCGTTACCGGTGGCCGCTATCCCTTACCGCCATACTCGGAATGAGGCCCAATGTAATTGCATTATGAAATGCCTGGCGTTAATACAAATGTTTTATTCCTGAACAAGTCGTCTAAACGTTTTTTTAGTATTAAGTATTTCTGTTTAAATACTGACCATTCTTATTGTTTGATTGGTTATCTAAAAGTTGGTAAGGAATGTGATGTCCATGTGACTGCAGTCACATGGACATCTGAATAAAGATAAGCACGGAGCCCGCCATACGGCAGTTCCGGCTCTGACTCTCACGCAGTGTTTCCGTGTCATCATTGCGCGTATTACAAGATGCGGCACTGATCTTAGGCCTGTCCTCGTCTTTCCTCACACATCACACTCAGCAGATAAGAGTATTTGTGTACAGGTTCTCGGGAAAGTAGGAAGGGGGTGGAAATGTTTGTCAGGAGAGGAGTTTTGGAGCCCAGCCTCCATTACGAACATAGACCACAGGGGTAGGTTAGATATGACAGAATCCGACTGAAAGGTTAGTGGAGGAGTTTGTGCACCTGAGTTATTACAGGGGATAGCAAGGAATTAACCCCTTTCAGGCAAGTCCTGTGGGCCTTTTTTTCACCACTGGGCTTTCTTATGAGTTTGAGTCAGAGCACTGCCTGGGTTGGGATTGTTTAATGTGGGGTGGGTTGTCATTTTGTTGTGGAAACTTCGCGTGTGTGAAACTCAATGTATATGTGGTAGACTGCAGCTACCCAGGTCGGATCAAGATATTGACAGTCTAAAACTCCATGTTCCGACCGGTGTTAGCATGAATGTTAACAGTCTATGCATGCCTTACTGAGAGGAGAATAAGGTGTTTCATGGTAACATATACTGGGTCCATCGCGGTTAGGAGACGCCCAGTGGAGTATAAACTGCCAACTCAGGGTTTACGCAGTTTCCCCAGTCAAATTGTGTTACCTATAGACAATATGTCATTTAGCTAATCTCTACAGATCTATATGTGAATGAATTGATGTTATTTAATTATCTACTTATTCTATGTCTGAAATTCAAGCGCCCAACCACCCCTCATCAAATGGTAATGAATTGATGTTATTTCATTATCTATTTATTGTATCTGAAATGTAAGCGCCCAACGGCCATGGGCACTGTGTTGTTGCAATTTATTTATGTATTTATGTGGGTCAAAGATATATATATATATATTCAGTGAAAAAACTTAGTTAAAGGGACGTTATGGTTCAAAGTAAAACCGAAAAACCCCTGAAATTCGGCAGTTATGGTAAGATAAGCAACCATAACTCGCGCCACCGTGCACTGCTAACACTAACACCAAGGACATTAAAGATGACATCACAAATGTCATTGATGACATCACTGATGACATCACAAGTGTATGTACTTTTCATGAAAACTCTGTACAAGGGATTCTTATAATGCTGACCAAAAACTGTCAAGGATCAATGGGATAAATATCATGAGCTAATTAGTGCATTAAGCAATGCATTGATATAAATAGCATTCTATTATGAAGTTCTATCCAGTATAGTAAGCTACTCATGCAGAAACATAGGCAGTGTGTGCAGCATACATGATGAAGGTGCAATATTCATAATCTTGCCATGTTGAATAGTGAAAAGATAACTGCTTTCTTATTAGAGTTTTGCGTATTGTGAAGGTACCGTAATTAGCACCAAGGTCCCTTTGCAGGTCCAATCCTTTACGGCTGGTAAAACCAGCTGTTAAGGTGGGAACCCGCAAAGGGACCTTGTAATCAGGCGCTAAGGGATTACCGGTACCAGTACCGGTAATCCCTTAGCGCCAGGGTCGTAATGAGGCCCCTTGACTGTTAATGAGCAAAACCATGTGGCCTAGATATGTCAGTAAAGGAAAAAAAGGGGGAGCCAGACATGTGATGTCATCAGTGATGTCATCAATGACATTTGTGATGTCATCTTTGATGTCCTGGGTGTTAGTGTTAGCAGTGCACGGTGGCGCGAGTTATGGTTGCTTATCTTACCATAACTGCCGAATTTCAGGGGTTTTTCGGTTTTACTTTGAACCATAACCTAAGTTTTTTCACTGAATTTCATAGGTTTTTAGTAGCACAACTTAACCATAACGTCCCTTTAACAACATTTTTTCACTGAATTTCATAGGTTTGTAGTAGCACAACTTGACCATAATATCCCTGACTTCATATACATGTAACATAGAACATACTAACCCCCTCGTAGTGATTTTCATGTCCGCGGACTACCGCCATGTCCGCGGACATATCGAACATCTGAGCGTGGTGAATGTAAATTTAAATAGTGTGCCCCATTACCCCTTTGAAGTTGGCTCTGAAAAGAGCCGTTTTTTTGGGGTTTTTTACAGATGCTTGACAGACACCTGTTATTTTGTATTTTATTTCTTGGTTTTTTTTCTTACTTTACTCCTAGAATCTTCACATAACCTTCTCCAAAGCAACCCTTAAATTCCAAAATAGAAAGGCATTTCCCGTAAAAGATAAAGAGATGACATCTTCTTTAAAATTAACAGCATTACTGGCATCAATATTCTCATTATTACAGAAGAACATACCAGCTCTAAGCATGAAGGTATACATTCCTCGGTTGATGACACACCTAGCAATGTTTTGCTGAGGACAAAAAAACTGAACTATTGTCCCATATTGCCCTAGGTAGTAATCCAGAAAAAATTACTTTCGCATTTGGAAGGATCTTCATTACAGCTTGAACCAAGCATTCCAAATCAGCCAACAAAGTAGGGGCACTGACGTTGCCCAAATGGAAAGCACCATAGTGCAAAACTACCACATGCGGACTATTCATCGTGGCCATATCCTCACAAACTTGTACAATTCCCTGTACATTGCAATCAGGCACAGTGCTCCACACCACCTCCACTCCTTTCACATCAAAGTTCTTTGCAACATGCCTGCATTGAGCGTACTGTTGTAAACCATGCACAAACATATCTCCAAGCACTAACACCCTGACTTTCTCTACTTCTGCCATCTTCACCACACACAGTCTCTTTCAACACAAATCCACAACCTGGACATCTGATTGGCTGATCCGTACAGTCTTCTTTCCATGTTGGATTTCCTGGAAAAACCCAGATGTAGCACGCCCTGTCCACGAACAGCCGCGGTGTCCGCGGACGGCGTCCACTTTACTCTCTGTGCCATTCCCTCATTGCATACAGCTGAGCAATCACACAATACGAATAACGTCCTCAGAACACCCCCATTTTGTGAATTTCCGAACATTTCAGGACAATTATCATTTCATTATTCAACATATTAACATTACAAATATTATACTTTCATCTTGTACTCTGCACACAATGCTATGTTTCTCCATTAGTAGCTTAGTATACTAGATAGAATCCCATAATGCAATGCTATTTATATCAATGCATCGTTCAAAGCACTAATAACGGTATGATATTTATTGCAATATCCTTGACACTTTTTTCGCAACATTATAATAAAAATCCCTAGTACACAAATTCCATGAAAAGTACAGACACATGTGATGTCATCAGTGATTTCATCAATGACATTTGCAATGTCATCTTTGATGTCCTGGGTGTTAGTCTTAGCAGTGCACGATGGAGGCGCGAGTTATTTTTCATAGCTTATCATAACTTGCGATTTTCAGGGGTCTTTCGGCTGTACTTAGAACCATAACGTCCCTTAAACAAACTTTTTTTACTATCACGCAAACAATATACAAACATGGCGTGCAAAAACCAACTTCTCACAGATGGCTTTACACAGAATGTTGCAAAGTAAGAATTTATGCTCGTTCACAGTGAAGGTCAGCTGCTTCCATTTTTTTCTCGGGCCCCGGAGAGGCTCACAAAGCGGACTATAAGGTTGTATTGTGTTTTGACTTTGACACACAGAGATTGTGATGAAAGACTTATCTTGAAGGAGTGTTGCTAACACGTAAGAGAAGATAAGGATGACATATCTGAAACAAAACCACTTGTATATATTATATCACTATGCGAAAGATCGTTCGCACACGCAGAGTCGTATTTTGGGACTGCACTACTCGTAGACAATGGAAATTGCAATTGTACTGTAAGTAACCCTTTAGATTATTTTATACCAAATATAATTACAATAGCGTAGCATTAAAGACCGCTCAAGTTGAACTTGTTCGTTCAAAGTGGCATAATGTTTTCTACCGCGCACTATCACTGCCAAATTGATCCCCTGTCGTTTAGAGGGCTCTGAAAAAGGCAGACGACACAGGGTGGGTTAATAGAAATAATTTAACCGGTCTATAGGCGGTCAAGCGCTCTACTCGCTGTGCCACTTCACTGTAGCCTGTCAAGTGGCACAGCGAGTACAACGCTCGCTTTGACATCCGTGCACAGCTTACTAACGCAAGTTCGAATCCCGGCAAGGCCAAACTCAGCCTTTCATCCTTCCGTGGTCGATAAATGAGCACCACACACCGTGGGTAATAATAAGCACCGCTTAGATACCTCACGGTTCTTAGAGCTATATGAATGGGAAAATATTATTATTTTATTATTAACATACTCCGTTGCACTATCTTCGATAACAAATAGTTTCACGCCCTAATAAATAAAATGATGATTTTTAATGAAGATCGGCTGGTGAGACTAATTTATGTTTTTTAAAACAGGTATGTCGCCCCATTTTGCCTATGTCACGATTTACAGACTCCAGCGGATGGGGTCTTCAACTGCCAGGTGCAGGTCCAAATATGCAACTTCATGACCCTCACCATTTTATGGGACAATCGCCAAGGACCAATATGCCCTTACGCAGAACTAGCGGCTACAAACAACATACCAACTAATAGGGTGGTCTAATGGCTCGTTGTTGGAGCAACCTTCCGATTATCAGAGCGACCATTTACTGCTTTTATCATAAACTAACAGCCTATCTACCGCAAAGGAACAACGCGTGGCTCAAAATAAACTTTTGCTGATCGACAGCAGAGACAATAGCAAATCGCTGAATATTCACTAAACATTTCATGTGAAATAAATGTACTTTACCAAATGTACAATCCTGCTGTTTACTTTTAAACCACAGTTTCATATTCCGAATTGTGGCGCACTGACTTGTAATCTGATCTAACACCCTCTGTACCGCAAAGGAACATCGCGTGCCTCAACATGAACTTTTGCGGATCGACAACAAAGACAAATTAAAATTGCTGAATATTCTCTAAACATTTGATGTCAAATAAAAGTACTTTACAAAATTTACAATCTTGCTGTTTGCTTTTAAATCACTGTTTCATGTTCCGAATTGTGGCGCGCTGTGTTGTGACATAATATGTGTTGTCTTCTGGGTTCTGTGTAAAGTCACTTAGGACTGGAGAGGACTGTGCGCGTTTGATGACGCACCCTGTAAAGTCACGGAGAGAGGCGGGGAATATGAATGCTTTGATAATATCAGGCTTAGGGGGGGGAGATATGATTTAGTGTCGCAAAAGCAAGTCAGCCAGGTCAATAGCGCCAGTCATAGGATTATCACATAATGATGGCGCACACCAGACGGATTTATCGTTTCTTCAGTGGACAAACAGTCGGTTGACGCCCATAGGAAATTGTATTATTAGCAGACAAAAGGAGTGGTCTTAAAACACTTTCACCCTGACAACGAACAATACAAACAACGTTCTCAGAACACCCCCATTTTGTGTGATTGCAACCATTTCGGGACACCGCGAGTGTTCTTAGAACACATTCAACTAGACAGATTACAATACGGACAGCGTCCTGAGGACACCCCCAGTTTGTGTATTTACGAACAATTAAGTACACCGCAAGTGTTGATAGCTCATTTTTTACCTTCCTTGCGAACAAAAATGACACATACTCCGTCCTCTAAACACCCCACCATTTAGTTTATTTACAAAATGTCAGAACAGCCGTGTTCTCCGCGGACAAATCGAACACAACAAAAACGTCTAGCACATAAAAAAACAAAACATTGAACCTATCTCATACTCCCCCACCCTCCCCAAACACTCACACACCAACACACGGCACTAAATACAATTTTTTATCCACGTTTCACTGCGCTGTCCGCGGTCGTCCGCGAATGCAAGATGGCGGACGCCACAGAAAATCTGACGCGCTCCACGCCCCTCGCCGTCCAATCAGCGAACACGTCACATGTCCGCGGACATGACGCAAGGCCATGGGCCAATCGGGGTGCTGTCCGCGGAGCGAACAGGGAAGTCTGTCTGCGAAGCGAACACAGATATCACTAATTTTTTTGCCTTATGTTTTGGTCATTTTATAAAAAACTACTGGACGGATTTACACCAAGCCCCCGCTCCTGCTGCAAATCTGGTGTAAATCTGTCCAGCGGTTTGGCCTGAGGCCGTGTGCAAAGTTTTTTCCCATTATGTCTATAGGAAAAAACACAAGTTTTGGGATCCCCCCTATAACTTTTCCCCCCCTGGACGAATCCTTACCAAACTTTGCAAATTCAGAGTGGGCCATATACTTTTTTTGCAAAGTTTGGTGAGGATTCGTCCAGAGGGAGCGAAGTTATAAGCCACCCAAAAAATGCTCTTCCTATGGAAACTTAACCATAACTACATGGACGCTACCGCGTCCATGTAATAAAGTCTGTTCATGCATTTGCCAATGAAATAAGGCTATGGGCCTCATTACGAGAATGGTGGTAATGAAAAAAGGAAGGCGGAATGGTAATACTGGCATCGTTAACAGGTCCGGGGTATTACGACCCGACAATCCGCCAATACCGCCACCGCCCCTACCGTGCCCCTTCATACCGGCACCTGCGCGTACACGCGCCCCTTTGCGGAGTAAATACCGGGATGCCGGTAATAGGAGGACATCACAACTCACGCGGGCATGCAATTACCGGCATCCCGAAGGCGGTAATTAGGGCCTGCACGATGGCGGCCGTACAGGCATCGTGGACCACTCGTAAACAGCAATCTGCAATCAAGGCAACTGCCACAGGTGCACACAATCACCACAGGTGGAGTTAATGGAGCCTGTCCCAGTATAAAAGGAGTACACCCACACACCACACTAGGGGTGTCATGGTATTAGTTTTATGACGGTATGATAACCTTCTTGCCAAATGACGGTATATCATGGTTATCGCGGTATAGCAGGTGGAGTTAAATAATCTTAACAAATATTTTCTAAAAGGTCATAAATTGACAGATTTAGCATCACAAACAAAACCAGGCACCCAGGGCCAGAATTGGGCCTTTCAACATACTTTCCACTGAAATGCCTTGCTTCCACCAAACACAAACACACGTGTGGAGAGGAGGAGGGGGGGGAGCCCTGCTGCAACTGGCAAAGCAAACTGAATATTTTTTCTTAAGTGGTCATTTAGGCTTTATGCTCCCCCACTGGCTACTGGTGCAGATGAACATGTTGCCATCTTGATAACCTGCATGCCATCGATCAATGGAGGCTGATGGTAGTATACGCTTGTGCGCATATGCACACACAGACACACACACACACACACACAGACGCACTCGCTTTACGTTACAGCCTTTAGTTTACTTGCGGGCCAAAAGGTGTTCAGTAATCACAGACATGTTACCCTTTGGTATGGCAGCAGGGAATACCCACAGAGATGAGTGAATTTTGCAGTATGACTTATTATATGTACATTCAATGATAGAACAAGGGAAATCCCCCATTGCCATATGTTTAGAGAACATTATCCATTATAAATATATAAACCCCAAAGCCGCCAACCCAAAGTAAACCCTTTTCCTTCTTGGCACTGTATCTGTTCTTCCTATTGCTAACATATTGATTTTGTGTCAGGCACGTGTGGTTTATGGAATGGCATTAAAAACTGCTCCAACTGAAACTACTTGGCAGACGGCACATCCAACAGCGCAAGACCAAGACTGCGCAGCACTTGCTTACTGCAGCCTTTCCAAATCAGATTGAAAAGCACACTTTACGGTATGAACAGTATAACGGTTTAAACAATGTGACGGTTATTATTGTTCAATTAAGTGGTTCACGGTATCTTTAACGGTATACCGTTACATCCCTACACCACACCCCTTCCTACACCAAAATTATACCACTAGCTGTTGCAATCATGGGGCTGGAGGACATGCCTATACTGCTACAACTACAGCAACAACAGCAACTACAACAACAGCAACAGCCAGCACAGAGGAGACACAGGAGGAGAAGGAGGTTGTGACAGGGCCAGCAATTAACACCAGTATAGCCAGTAGTACCTCGTAGGCAGCCACCAATCCCTTGCATCAGACCCAGTCCATTCAATCTAACCCCTGAGCAGATCCGCACCCTGTACCGGTTGGACCGGGACACCATCACCACCATAGTGGACATGATACACAACGACATCGTCACCTCATAGAAATACGCACTGCCACCCCCACCCCCGCTACTAAAGGTGGTGTCTGTGCTCCACTTCCTGGCCACAGGCACCTACCAGCACACAGTGGGCCAGCTGCATGGCATTTCGCAACCACTATTTTCACGCATGCTGACCCAAGTGCTGGATGCCCTCCTGAAGCACGCTAGCACCCACATATCCCTACCACAGACTACCCAGGAGATAGCCGACACCAAAGTAGGCTTCCATGCACTGGCAGGCATGCCCAATTGTGTTGGTGCCCTCGACTGCACCCATGTAGAATTGGTAGTCCCCCATGCTCTAGAGGCGATGTACCGCAATCGCAAGCAGTATCACTCCATCAATGTGCAGATGGTATGTGACTCCAGCAAGATCATCACTCTTTGCAGCGCCCGATATCCTGGATCGACACATGATGCCATGGTGCTGCGTAACTTCACACTACCCCATCACATGGAGGAACATGCTGGACCATGTGCCTGGCTGCTTGGTGAGTTGCCTGACAGGCCCATGGCAGTGCTTCGGGGTTGTGATGTGTTGGGATGCATACTCCACCTGGGTGGGAATGGGGGGGATTCATACTCCACCTGGGTGTGAATGGGGGGGGTCCATACTCCACCTGGGTGGGAATGGGCGGTGAGTGGAGAATGCATGCAGAGCTAAACACTCCTGACCTGAACCTCCCAACGCGAACATGACACATTACTGGCACACATTGGAGCAATGCCATATATCAATGACAACATGTAAGACGCACAACCTGGCCACCATAGGTATGTCAAGCAATGCATGACTAAACATGATTGCAACTGTGCCAATGTGGCTAGTGTGACCATGCACAGTGTAGTATACACAGCAAATATGTGAGGCAAAACATCATCCTGCAACCACAGTACATCGGCATCAGCATGCAAGAATTCACCCTGCATCATCGGTACAACACCATCCAGACTACCACACCATATTGCAGTATAGAATGCATCTAAATAATATTTGTGCATACATACAGGGACATGTGCATGTCGACAGCAAATAGCTGCGGCCATGGCTTTGAATCCTGAAGGTGGCAGCTCAGAGTGACTCACATAGACCTATTTGTATTTGCTTGCAGGTGATGGAGGATATCCCTTGAAAACGTGGCTACTTACCCCTGTGTGGAACCCTCAGAACAGCCATGAGGAGGCGTACAATCGGGTACATACCCGTACCCGTGTTGTGATTGAGCAGACCTTTGGCCTGTTGAAGGCACGGTTCCGCTGCCTAGGCAGGTCTGGTGGAGCACTCATTTATAGGCCTGAGAAGGTGGCAAAGATCACCATGGCCTGTGTCATGCTCCACAACATGTGCGTCCGGAGAAATGTACCACTGCCACCTGACATTGCACCGGGTGAGGATGATGAGGATGAAGACAGAGGAGAAGCAGCGCAGTACGTGATGCACAAGATGGCCGTGCAGTACGCCAATCACTGATTGACGAAATCTTCTGACCCACAGGGATGTCGATAGATATGTGTCAGTGACACATTGTACGCTGGGTCCATGTGGACATGCACACAGGAAATGTGGGGAGTTGGGCACTGCGCACTGTAATAAATTCAATAGATACACACGAAATGAACAATGTCCAGGCATTGAATGATTCATCACACAACGGGTGTATTGATATCAACTACAGAAATGTGCAACCCCCCACAACACCAAAACTCCCCATACCCCCAATGAACTCCCAAAACCCCCTAATGAAATCCCCATACCCCCAATGAACTCACAAAACCCCCCAATGAAATCCCCATACCCCCAATGAACTCACAAAACCCCCCAATGAAATCCCCCTAATACATCCATACACCACCAACACCATCTGACCCACTCCCATTGTTGTCCCCCACTATTTCCTCGATTTCTTGTTGTCCGGGGGCAGCATTTCTAAGTGCCTCGCACTCCATCTTGTTGGACGCACAGGGCTGGGGGGTGCAGAGGAAGTGGGTGCAGAGGAAGCGAGTCTGGTGGATGGGGTGAAAGCTGTGGTGATTTGCACGGCTGTTGCTGGTTGTGGCTGCTGCATGTGCAGCCGGATAGAGGTGAGGACAGGCGTGATGGCCCCCAGACTCTCTCGCATCATCAATGCAGAGGCATTGACATCGGCTGTGTTCGTCGTTATGGCGGCTGTGTTCGCCGCTATGGCCTGGGCAATCTCACGCCTCATGTCCTCCCCATTCGCAACATATTGACGGAGAAGGTCCAACATAGAGTCCTGTCTGGCCTCCACCCTCCCTAGCCGTGCCTCAAGCTTGGTGGTGGGAGCAGCAGTGGTAGAGGGTGCTGCGACTTGTCCTGCATTGGCAGTGCTGTCCTTGGGGATGCTGCTGAGGTCAGAATCGTGTAGCAGAGGATCCACGCTGCTGGTGGGTGAGGGCTGAGTGTGGGGTTGGGGGGTGGACACGGGGCTTGGGGAGTGTGGACATGCCACATGGGTGACTCCATCCTGGTCCACATACTCCTCCACTGCACTTTCAATGTTGCTCAGTTGGGCACTGGCCTCGCCTTCCACTGGTATTGCCAGCTCCATGCTCCCGGTGTCAGGCGTTGATGTGGGGCCCTCATGTGCGGCCATGGCCTAGCCACTCGCCCTGGCCTTCAGTGTGGCCTGCGAGGCTGCCCCAGAGGTGGTCTTGCCTGTGTGAGTGGTCTTCTGTCGGGACGTGGATGCCCTTGTGGCTGTCTCCTCAGTGGCATCCTCTCCATCGGTGCCTGGGGTGGTAGAAGAGATGCAGGGCAGCAGTGATGGTGTTACATGCAAGATGCATCATATGGTGCTGTGGAGAATTTCATTATTCATGCATTCATATCTTACAGGTGTGTCATACAGGGTAGTATGAAGGGGCCATTTTGGCATGTGCCGTAACTTCACAGTGCAGGGATGCTGCAAGACGCGTGGCATGCCGTTGTATTAGGCTTTGTGTGATGTATTACATGGGCATGGTCCGTGTGTGTTGGCTGTGTGTTGGTAATGGGATTGGCACTCAGCATGCAGTTCAGTGTGGCAGGGTTTGGGCCTCCATCTGGACAAGGATATGTTGATGTGTGTGTTGGGACATGCATTGCCTTGCCTAGACTCTCTTCCACATCACTTGTGCTACGCCATGGTTTCCCCTACAGGGATCTGCAGGGTCACTCACCTCCATCTGCAGATGTTGCGGCACCCGTCTCCATCTCCCCAAATCCCTCGATGGACTCCATCTGTATGACGCTACTGCAAGTCTCCTCCCAGCGTGTAAGTTTTGTGGGTGAGTGGGGACCCCCGCCTGTGGTCATGGCCTCCCTCCTATTGCTGGCCAGGATGTTCCGTACCCTGAGGCGGAGGTCATCCCACCTTTTTTTCCAGTCCTTGACTGTGCGTGGGGTGGTGCCAACTGCCGAGACCTTGCGGGCTACCTCCTCCCAGATCTCCTTTTTGCGTTGCTGCACCTCCCTTTTCAGGTTTTGCTGGTTGATCTCCTCCGCATGGGCAGCTAGAGTGTCCGCTTGAAAAACGCTTTTTGCGCAGGCGGGGGTTCAATTTTCTGCTAGCCTTGGACATTTTCTATAGATAGGCCCTGGTCTCTCCTCTGTAGCATTGGTGGTTTGTGAGGATTGCAATGGATTGTGTTTTTAAAGATGGCTGCCGGCGCATTTCCCATTCCGACGCGATGACGTTATTAGCATGATGTTATTACCGGGTCGGTCTTAAGAGGTGCCTCCTAGGCAGAGGCAGTATCGGCGGGTCCCGTGATGGCGCTATCGGGGGGTTGGAGGGCCTTTAGTGCCATGGCGGTATGGCCATTACCGGCATGGGGGTTCGCGTGTGCTCTCGCACTCGTAATCACCCGCTATTATCGGTGTCATACGAGCATGGACCTGCTAGTTCCTCCATGCCGGTAATGACCCCGTTTTTACCACGATTCTCGTAATGAGGCCCTATGTCTTTTCATTTAGCAATGTTCTCAGATAGTAGGGTCAGTCTTCAGGGCTGACCGACCATAGGGCAGGTCCAAATCCCAAACAGAGTACGGTTCCAATACTAGATGTCTGCATAAGGCCTTTATAGGGTTGGTTACTGAGTATACCCCGGGGTTTCGTTTTTTTTACATTGAGGGTGGTAAGGTGTAAGTGCGTCAACTCAGGTTTACCTACAGGTTGCTGTTTACTCCTTCATAAACAATTAAGGGCAGGAACCCCTTACATTTTGGAGGCACTGCTGACATCAGGGGGCATTCACTCATACTTAGGACATATATAACGTTTTTTTGTTGTCAAAATGGCGCATGAATATGTGTTGCATTGGGTATGTGCCGAAGGGCTCAGCCCTGAGGCCTGATTTTTAGATGAAGTGTTGGCTATGACTGGTTCCTTGGAACCCCTCACTGGGAAAGTGAAAAGGGTTGCATACCTGGTCAAGATACAAAAAGTTATGGTGGTCATTCTCTTACAGGTAAAACCCTGCCTGCTGACATCCGAGGTGGGGAGCCTTTGGTTACTTGCACCGTCTGGACATTAGACACTTGGCCCGGACTACCTCAGTGCCCTGAAGCCACTACATCAACCAAAGATGCTGTAATCATTGTTGCGGTAGTGGCTGAGGCTGTTAGAGTGATATGTAACGGCAATCCACCTCCCATTTTGTTACTGAATATGGAACCAACACCCGATTACGACCATTTTCTGCAAGAAGCTTATGCCTAAAGGGGAGGAGGGCTATGAACTATGGACAGACCTCACTCAGCTTATGCTACACGGCTGGAAAGTGTCCGATCAGCTGAAGAGACGGTGAGTAATAGAGGCACTGAGAAGGCTTGCCCTGCAGATGTTACAGTCTTTTCGAGCATTGAGCCCCGATCCGACTTCCCAGCAAGTGATGAACGCATTTGAGGGAGCTTTTGGCACTACTGAGCCAGGAGAGGACCTAATGATGAGGTTTCATGCTACCTCTCTGAAGCTGGGAAAGAAGCTGTCTGATTACCTGGTGAGGATTGAACACATTTTACGCCTGTCCCACCATAGAGGAGGAGTGGAGACTTCCAGATTGAACTGGTGTCGATTGAAGCAACTACTCAGATGGGTTAAGGAAGCTGCTATACCCTTACTGCAACTGAGGCTCAGGGAGAAGCTGTATACACCCCCATTCTATGAAGAACTGCTAAGGTCCATTAGGGCTCTTGAAGAAGTAACCGGCGATATCATAGTACAAAGTCACCCAATACAAGGCAGGACCCCAACGCCTAACAATACCATTTCTCAGCAGAGGAAGATTGAGGAGTTGCAACAGCGAGTCAGGAAACTACAAACCCAGTTGACAACCCGGGAGAGCCCGAGTGCGAAATTGAGGAAGGGATGCTTTCCCATCACCTCGAGAACGGGAGAATCCGGTGTCTCGACAAGCGCAAGAGCCTCGAGAATATTTCCCACAATCCTCTACACCGTTACCACCATGGAGATTTTACCATTGATGTGGAGATGACAGTCACTCAACTCGACTGTGTGACCCAGATTATGCCCAAGTAGCTGCTCGCTTTGATGTTCTTAAACTCACTCCAGCCCGGGCATTGTCAGAAAATGCACAGGGGTTTTAGCGGAGGAGCAGCTATAACCTCGACTACAGGAGTGAGCTCCATTGAAACTAACACTAGCAACTCGAAATGGATGTTGAGTCCAGGACTCCCGACTATCCCATATCAAATTAGGGCTTAGGAGTGTCCCACGGCTAACCATCCCCGGCTAGTTCATGAGCTCTGTAATACCAAGGATGAGCTGCCAGTGAGCTGTTCCAGGCTACGGACTGAAGCCCATACCCACCGTGGCATTCCAGCTTGCCTCATTGGACCCACCATGACCATCCAAGTTGACCTTGAAGTAGGAAGGACCACAGCATTACTGGACAGTGGCTCCCAGGTCACTGTCGTATATGAGCCATACTATCGCCTGCATATGTCGCATCTGCAATTCGAACCTCTGGAAGGTCTGAATATGATGGTGGTAGGAGATGCTGCATGCCGATACCTTGTATATACCTGTGTGAAAATCCATCTAAATCAAGAAGTGGCCGGAGCGAACACCACCTTGACCACCTTGGCATTAGTATGCACTACAAGGACCAGTACCTCTAGTCGTGGGCAACAACTCTGCCCTGTCCGGTACGCTAGCCAAGCTGTGTATGGAAATGGCAGGTCCACTATTTGCTCGAACTTTGATGATGCACCCGGCCTGTCAACAGGCCTACCTCAAGAAAAGGATGGAGAAGCCGGATCAACCTGGGGGGCCTGTGGGAAACGTGACCACCACCAACCACGGTCAAGCTGACATGCCACCTGGTCACCTGGCCAGACTATGATGGTGCCTGGCCATGTACGCCTCCAAAAACATAACTGCTACAGGAGATTGATGATGGAGGCTCCCGAGGGTGAAGGACTGCCTAGAGGTCTGTTGGTGCAACGCACTCTAATCAGGAACAATGGCAAAGTGCTGAAAAACATAAGAGTTCCTACAACCAATATTACCAACAAGATTGTGCACTTACCAGGAGACCTAAAGATTGCAGTTTTACCTCGCCAACTCAGTGGCCCAGACTAATGGGACACGATGCATATATCCTCCCTTGGATGCTCAAAAGATAAACTTTGGAGAGTTGTCACTGTCGGAACGTGAGAAAGATCATCTACGAGGCCAGTTATCAATGTCTTAGACCTGGGTGAAGCCAAGGGAGTGGAGCACCACATCCAGTTAAATAACGTCACCCCTTTCCAAAAGAGGTCACAGAGACTAGCGCCTGCCGATGTGGAGGATGTTCAGTGACATTTTGAAGAGTTGTTACATGCAGGTGTTATTCAGGAATCCAGAAGCCCTTATCCGTGGTGGCTTCGAAGAAGAACAATGATGCGAGGCTGTGCATTGAGTACAGGTGCATAAACAGCAGAAAGGTTCCCAGTCAATACACTACGCCACGAGTGGATGAAGCTCTTGACTGTCTGGTTGAGACCAAATGGTTCTAAGTCCTAGATCTGCGGAGTGGATACTACAAAATCCCAATGCTGCCAGAAGACAAAGAGGGGAAACAGCGTTCATCTGCCTCTTGGGATTTTACCAGTTCACTCGAATGCCACAGGGGATGTCGGGAGCTCCAGTCACTTTTCAACAACTGATCGAAAGAACTGTGGGTGACATGAATTTACTAGAGGTGCTGGTCTGCCTTGATGATGTGATCGTTTTTGGAAAGACCCTGGAGGAACATCACCAAAGGCTACTAAAAGTATTGTATCGACTTCAGCAGCAAGGTCTGATGATGTCCTTGGAAAAGTGCCAGTTTTGCCAAACCAGCGTGAAGTACATCGGCCAGATGGATCTCAGAACAAAGCTGGTTATCCCTCACCTATTTGTGTATGAATGTTCTGTTCCTTTCTCCTCTCGCCTGGGGCGTAAAGAAGCACACAAAGCAGAAATGAGGCTGTGCCACTGATCAAGTCACACCTCGCCATCTGCAGCTCGCCATCAAGGCATGGAGGAACAGCAAGGTGTTAAATGTCAGCGTTAAACTCGCTAGACTTCCCTCACCTGGGAAGATGAGATGCAATGCCCGAACCAAAACCGCAAAATGCTAATGTGGGCCCGTTTTTTTGTTCAAAGTGGGACACTTTTATGGCCAATGTGGGCCAGTTTGATAAGTTACTTCACCATGCAGCTAGTAGTTTTGACCAGTATTACTGAATAATGCACATCACATTTATCCAAACATTCCCCCTTGGGTACTATTCAAACAGTCTGTCACAAAAGGAATGAATTGCCATTTGCAACTGTGGGCCATATTTTGATTGGTGCCCGAGACAATCGTAGGCCCCACTCACACGTGCCATCAGCGGGCATTCTAACCCAGTTACCAAACACCTGTTCTACTGTGGGGAGGGTGCAGACTGTCTGTCCCTGGAACCCGAATTGGCACATTGTATTGTATTGTATTGTATTTTATTTATGTAGCGCGCCTAGCCCTGAGGCAACTGGGCACATTTCTTAGATACATATAGAGATACATATTAACAGTTACAGGCATAGAAATTCACACAATTTACAAGCAGGGTATTTACCCAATTTACACAATGCACAGTGTATTTACACAACATACCAGTCACGCCATAACTGCAGAATTGGCCAGAACCAGAGAGCAGTGGTGCTGGTCGCACTCAGAAAAGTACACATGCTGTCGACACACCAATGCTTGACTGCGGAAAAAGTGAAATCCGCTCTTCTCTGAAACATTTAAAACTAAAGATGCACATATTTTATTGTCTTGAAAAATTCGAACAATCTTATATTTTCTTCTTGTTGATAGAGTGATTTTGTGTTTTTCGCCTGTGTTTTAAATGTGAACCTGCCAATGTGTTCTATTGATTAAAGTGTATTAGATTGTTTTAATGTATTAATTGGGAATGTTGACGTGTTTGCACTTTGATGAATCAATTGTATCCGAATAAAAAGTTATTTACTGACTGACTGATTAAAGTGGTCCCGCTCTCACTCTGTGCATCCAAGAATAAGACAATCTAACCTCACATTTCTAATTGTAAGGGACTGAGACCTGCCCTCCACGTGTGCCATAAAAATGCAAATCTGATGTCCATATACTGACCTAAACCTATCTCTCCCTGCCATCTGCGTGCCTGGTCCTTGTACAGCCCATCATGGCATCACAGGCTCGCCTGTCTTCAAGCGCTGATTTCAATCTCCTATGTCATCAAAAACACTATGAAAAAAGTTCTAGAAATCAGTTCCTCAGATGCATTCCAGTTAGCCCCACTGTGGACACTTTCCTCAACAAGGCTTCAAGACAGACTATCACAGCCATCCATCTTTTCTGCCACAAAATCTTAATATGGCAACAGGTCATCAGTTTAAGATTCATCATTGTTCTGTCCAATCCCAGAAATGGATTAGGTGGAACACAATTCTTTGCTCGCAGCCCAACACCACCCAGGAAACCACAAACACCTCTTCTATTTTGATTCCCTCTTAGGTTATCTTAGAGGACAGCTCCTAGCCCATCTATTACCCCATCTCTCACAGAAAGGTCATTGACTTGACATGGTCATTTGGCCTTTTCCACCACCAAAGCTTTTACTGTCTCAATGCAAATCCTCCAAAGAATCACACACACCCAAGTCCTGGTAGTGGTTCCTGGGGTGTATTTGGCCCTACTTCTCCCACTCACCATTCACTGGGTACTTCCTCCTGTTTTATGATGGCGATCCCATCAGTGAAAATAACCGAACCCAAGAAGACCATCAACATTGGCACGTTTTAAAGCAGACCTGCAGTTAAACACAACCCTAACATCAGGACCTTGCGGTAGAGCTCAACAGAGATCTCGTGGACATCAATCAGACATGATGAACTGTTATTTTCACCAACTAGATAGATGTTCTCCTGTCTCATTATCACCAAAAGCAGACCTAATCACTCAGGTGGAGGTGTTGACAGACATTTTACATCCTACCTACCTTAAACATCCCAATACCGCACACCTTTCTTTTATAGCATACTTTGCAAATGTTGTTTGAATCCTGGCCCCTCACTCTTGATTGCTGTTATCTACAGGCACCCAGAAGATGTGACTGCTTGTATGAAAGAGTGGTCCAATTTCATCAACTGTGCACAGTCCTTCACTGACAAAAAATGGACAATCGGGGATCTGAACATCTGGTTCAATATACCACTAATCACTCCACCCAGGCCTTTGTAGACTTCACTGATAACTTTAACAACTTAACAACTCTCTTATACCCACCTCTGCCACCCACTCTGGATGGCACAGTCTCAATTGATGGCACTCTGGATCTTACGCTTTTCTCCAACATCTCCAGCTCAGTGGCTGAATTACCTCCCCACTGCTCAACCACTCCCGGGCTATCTTCAAGGAGTATTATTTCTCGGAATCCTTTCCTAATGACATCCTTCATAACTGAATTAGTAGCATTACTACAGTCCTAGAAACACTGGCATCAGAAATTTGAAAACTACTAAACGTTCCTGCAATTTGTTTGACGTAGGGCATGCCCTCCTCAAAAGTTCAGGTGGAACACTAGAAAGAAAATGGCGCAAGACCAATGACCATTCAGACAAGATGTTCTGCCCCGTCACCAAAGAAGCTATCATTACACAATCACCAGAAAGAAAAAAGCTCACTTCCAAAGCAAAATTGTGCAAGCCAGTAATAACTTAGCAGAAGCCTTTAAGATTTTGAAAGCGCCTCAATCTCCCCCTGAATTCTCCTTTGCCTAGCTCAATAACTTGCCAATGATCTACCCTTCTTCTTGCAAGACAAGAGATCAGGCAAACCAAGTTGATAGCATTGCAGTCTTGTTCTGACCAACGTACTGGCTCTAAAAATGTGCAAAGGTTTGCTCACCATCTTCAGCCCTATCTCACCTGGAGGCTTCATTAATATTGTGACCAAAATGAAGACCTCCTCTGAAGAGATCCCACCTCCCTCCACTAGCACAATCAAAGAAAATATTCTCACCTTGGCTGCTGCACTGACCTCACTGGCCAACAGTTTCTAGCTCTCTGAGAGGTACCTACAAAGCTCAAAGCCTCTCCATCTTGCCACTACTGAAAAAAACCTTGACTGATATGGAGACTCTTTCCAACTTTAGCTTGGTCACCAATACTCCTTTCACAGGGAAGATGCTAGAAAAAGCGGGAGCCACATATCTCATTGAATACACAGAATCTCACTGGCCCTTTCATCCTAACCAGTATGGTTTCTGACTTGGCCACAGTACTGAATCCAAATGCATATGGCAATTATGATTTCACCCACACCTTTGGTTTAAAATAAACACAGGGTGATTTAGCAGTTTCTTTTTAGGACCCCCACACCCTGTCTCCCTACTTTGGTCACGGTTGGGGAAGTCTGACAGAACAATTAGGATGATTGAAGAATCTTGGATTTTAGACCCCTTCCACTGAAAGGCATGTGGGGGAAATTTGGACAAAAGATTGGACTGATGTAAGAACAAAGACATCCCTCTTCATTAAGGAAGTCGGGGTTAGCAGGATAAAAAGGATTACGCAATTAAATTATAGCCTATAGTTTTTCAGCATACACTGGGAAGTGAGCTTTGTTAATTTTGAATTTTAACACAATTCACCCCATAGTGTTCTGCCAAAGGGAATTCATTAAATTAATATTTTTAATTAAATAGGTTAAGGATATACACAGTGTTGCACGCCTCACACTACCCACTATAAAGGGAAAGGATTCAAGGCCAGCAGATTCCCCCACCTTTTGGTTACAAAGGGCTCAAGTTTACTTACATTAAAAACCTCTTTTTAAAGTTCAGGACAGCCAGCTGCATGTCAGAACCCTGTGGAAAGATAGGTCAGGGGTCTGGTCACTCCACTCTCAAGGATCGCCTCCCGCTCTCCACCATAGAACCCAGTCAACTTTTAGGCCTTCCTAGAAATAGGCAGCTCCAGCCAAATGCACTCTCAGCAATCTCCTCTGGTGGTTCCTTGCAGCTGTCAGATGGTAAGTTTCAACAGCTCTCCCTGATGGTAAGTTTCAGCAGCTCTGTCCCCTCCTCATAGTGCATTCCCCCTTATGTAGCAGTGATGTCACCATCAGGTTTACAATCTTGGGGGGAGTACCCTGCAAGAGTTCTCGCAACTAGCATTGGACAGTTACCCTTCTCTCTACTCCCAATTCCAGCCCATCTCTCTACAGATTGATTTAAGGGTCTGGAGCAGACATGTGGCAGTTCCATTTACAATCCCCATTTGTTCTCATGTCAAATTTTTGGCAAAAACTAGTTATGTAGTAAAACTTCATATTTTTACTCGCAACTGCCATAATATACATATTTTCTGATTCAGCTAATCATGGAGAATTAAATAAGACGACAGCCAGGTACACACCATTTTACACGGCCGTGTGGCAATTTTCTGCCATTTTCATAAAAGGTATAACTGTTATGAACAAGCAATATATTTGCCATATTCCTATTTTCACCCTCCATCTGTTCACCAACTCCCAAATTTGTAACATTTTCATATCAGCCAGAAACACATTTTATGTGGCCATTACAGTTCCCTGAGTCGTAGGTGGATGAATTTTATATCACCAAAGTCGCCCGAAAATTACCTAAAAATTTACACATAATTTATTTATTTAATTTATTTATTTATTTATTTGTATTGCGCCGTTAACTCGCCAGTTTCGGGGCGCAGAAACGTGGACACAAAGACAACAGAAATGGACGGGACAGTTCCTGGAATCAAGGATTTAGTGGGTCATGAAAGTCGAGGTCAGTTGAAGAGATATGTTTTCACTAATTTACGAAAAGGTAAGTAGTTAGGTTCTTTCCTTATGTGGGCTGGCAGATTATTCCAGATGCCTGCTGTAATGACTAGGAAAGATTTTCCCAGTCCAGATCTAAGTATGTGTGGCATCACTGCGATCCTATTTTGATCCGAGGATCTCAAGGCACGGCTTGGAACATAAGGACGTACTTTCGATTTTAGATAGCCTGGTGCCTTCCCGTGGATGCATCTGTGGGCTATTGTGAGAGCCTTGAAGTGGGTTCTGCTCTCCACTTTGAGCCAGTGTAATTCCTTCCTAGATGCACTGATGTGGTCTGATTTAGATTTGCATTTGATTATCCTAACTGCGTTATTTTGGATAATCTGGAACGCTTGGATGTTTTTTTTGTTGGCTCCTAGCATAAGTGCGTTCCCATAATCCAAACGGGAGAGGATGGTTGCTCTGGCTACTGTGGCACAGTTGTTCTCCGTGAGATACGGTCTAATAGTTCTAAGGAGTCTCAAGTAGTAATTGCAGGTTTTTTTATGTATTGAGTCTGGGCCTCTGCTCCTAAAGACGCTTCCATCATCATACCCAAAGTTTTTACTTTCTCAAGTACTTTGATGTTAGCATCCTTGATCTTGAAATTTGCGTAGTCGTGGGGCAGTGATTTTCTGGCTTGGGTAGATCCGAAGATCATCAGCTCAGTTTTGCTGGCGTTCAAACACATCCAGTTGGAATCCATCCATTGTTCTATGATGTTATAGATACTGCTTAGATTGTTGTTGTCAGTTTTATGGTCCCCGCTGAGTTCCAGTACCAGCTACGTATCGTCCGCATAGTTGGTAAAGAATATATCAGCATGGTCTAAGATGTAGCATAAGTATCTAATGTAGAGGTTGAACAGCAATGGGGACATGCTGGCTCCCTGGGGAACCCTGCAGAGGATCTTCCTTTCCATTGAGAATTTGTCTCCCCAATGGACTCGGGATGTTCTGCCTTTTAAAAAGGACATTATCCATGTTTTTGCCTCCTGTGAGCAGTTTGCTGTTTTGCCTAAGGCTGTTTCGAGCAGATTATGATCCAGGAGATCAAAGGCAGCACTGAGGTCTAACAGGATGAGACGTCCCGTTTTCCCCTTGTCTAAGATGCTAAGCATCTTTGTCTGTAAGTCGAGCATGGCTGATTCTGTGCTATGAGATGGTCTGAACCCTGATTGATGTGGGTGTAGCGCATTAGAGGCCTCAATGTGTGCCTGTAGTTGTGCCGTGGCTACTTTGTCCATAATCTTTAGCAGGAAGTTACAGTCGGTTATTGGCCTAAGGTTGCATGGGTCTCTTGGATCCAGGCCCGTTTTTTTTATTTGTGGGGTAACTGTGACTTTTCTTATGGCCTGGGGGACTAGTTGGTCCCTAAAGGAAGTGTTGATGATCTTAGCAAGTGTAGGGGCGAAGATGTCTGGGTTTTCTAAGATTATTTTGGCGGGTAGGATGTTCTCCGCGCACGAGGTAGGTTTCATGGAGAAGAGTATTCTTTTCATCTCTTCTGTGGTGATAGGTGAAAAATGAAAGGGTACTATGTTTTCAAGTGGTTCTTCCGCTGGCATTTTAATCATGGTGGATTTGTTTAGTTGTGATTTTGTGATTTTATCTCTAGCCTTTTCTAATTTCTCAAAGAAAGCTTTTTGGGTATTGTCGCATTCCTGTTGGGATGGTAGAAAAGGTGGCGATATAACTGAGGGTTTGTCTAGGGATTTCAAGATGTTAAAAAGTTTTCTTGAGGCATTTTCTGCTGCCAAAAATTGTTTGTTGAAATACTGTTTCTTAGCCTCTGTTATTTCTTTCTTGTATTTTGTTTCTATATTTTTCCATTTTTCCCTGTTTTCAGGTGTTGGTTTTTTTTTCAGTTGTTTTCCATTTTTCTTTTGTCCCCTTTAAACTCGAGTAGTTCTTTAGAAAACAATTCTTGCCTTGTATTTTTGGTTCTAAATGTTTTAGTCTGCAAGGGTGCGTTTTTCTCTACTAGCTTATTGAGATGGTCTAGGAGGGTAGACATCATAATTTCGCATAAGTCCTCTTCTTTAGAGATGGCGATGTAATCTTTTATGCATGATTCAAGTTGTTCTTTCTTGATGTTTTTAAAGTTCCTTTGCATAGCTTTTTGGGGGGGATTGGGATTTTTTTCTTTAAGTGAGGGAAGTGAGACTTGAAATGAGACACTGTAATGGTCTGACCAAATACAAGGTTTGGTTTGGTAGTTGTGTGGTTCAAGGTTATTGGTAATTATCCAATCTAGTTGGTGTCCATTTTTCATGGTTGGTTCTTTATTTGTGATGGTATAGTCTATGTTTAATAACGTGTTTTCGAGATCGGTGGCCTCTTTGTCAGTTTGATTGCCGTACCATCTATTAAATTCTCCGACTGCTAATGTGGCACAGTTTGGACCTTTCAAAAGATTGAGGAGGTGTGTAAAGTTGTCATTAAATTCCGGAGTGGGAGATGGTGGTCGATAGACTACTAGTAGGTTAAAGCAATTCTTTTCAGTGGGCGAGTGCTTGAGATGGATCATTTCGCATTTGCCACATGATGATTTGCCTTGGAAGAGTGCAATGGAGATTCTGGCAATAACTGCGACTCCTCCTCCTTTTCCAGTTTCCCTGTTGGTGTACTAAATTACATACCCATCAGGGACAGCGATGTCGCAGGTGGGGCCTATGGGATCTACGAGCCATGTTTTAGTGATGCAGAAAATATCAATATTCTCCTCAATGACCCTATCATGGATACATTGAGCGTGTTTATTGAGGGATCTAGTGTTAAGTAGACAGATTTTTAAATCATTACTACTTTTTATTGTGGAGGGTGTAACTGACAGCTCAGTAGTTAAAGATTTATTTTCTTTGTGTCGTCTTTTAATAGCTAGTTCCTCTTTGTTGCTGTTTGGGCTTCTGTCCAAGATAAGCCGGGTGGCAATCGTGGCTTTGTTTAGGCGGATAAGTTTTTGTTGCTCAAGGAGCAGGGTGTTCAAGGGCAAAAGGCCCATTTTGGTCTAATTGGAAGAGAATAAGGTATATGTCGCTAGATTTTCAGGCAGCGTGGACGGCGAGGACCGGCGCAAGACCGGCTTGACCCTGAAGCGCCGGCGCTGAAGCGCCTGACGATCCCCTAAGAGGGGCGCTGGTGCTTCTGGGGATTGTAGTCCCTTTTGCCTGCTAGCCAATAGAAATGGCTGTTACAGGGGTCAATAACGGAGTCCCTAACAAAAGTGTACGTCTTTTTGCACCGCAAGCAGTGGCCATTGCAAGTGTGTACACAGGGACTCAGCAAGCAGTAACAAGTGTTCCTACCGTGCCTAAGGACACACTAGTAAGTGCTTTCAAAAGCGTGCAAGTATGTTTGTAAACTCGTGCTTATTTTCTGTTTATGCTGTCTCTTGCAGCGTGATGGCAAACCTAATGGTGTTGTAGTAAAAAGCAGCTAAGTGGTACTTTACAGCTACTGATTTACAAACCACGCATTCAAGGCTTCATTCATTCCATTGGCAGTAAGAAGGCAGGCAGACAGCAAGTTAAACGCTCGTAAGAAAGTCACGTACAGATTAACCCTTAGGTGTGCAAAGCTACGACCTCCCACCAAGTTACCTGTAGAGGAATGCAAGCACACAGGCTGCTTTTAAATGGTTGTCCGGCGGGACCGGCGCAAGACCGGCTTGACCCTGAAGCGCCGGCGCTGAAGCGCCTGACGATCCCCTACGAGGGGCGCTGGTGCTTCTGGGGATTGTAGTCCCTTTTGCCTGCTAGCCAATAGAAATGGCTGTTACAGGTGTCAATAACGGAGTCCCTAACAAAAGTGTACGTCTTTTTGCACCGCAAGCGGTGGCCGTTGCAAGTGTGTACACAGGGACTCAGCAAGCAGTAACAAGTGTTCCTACCATGCCTGAGGACACACTAGTAAGTGCTTTCAAAAGCGTGCAAGTATGTTTGTAAACTCGTGCTTATTTTCTGTTTATGTTGTCTCTTGCAGCGTGATGGCAAACCTAATGGTGTTGTAGTAAAAAGCAGCTAAGTGGTACTTTACAGCTACTGATTTACAAACCACGCATTCAATGCTTCATTCATTCCATTGGCAGTAAGAAGGCAGACAGACAGCAAGTTAAACGCTCGTAAGAAAGTCACGTACAGATTAACCCTTAGGTGTGCAAAGCTCCGACCTCCCACCAAGTTACCTGTAGAGGAATGCAAGCACACAGGCTGCTTTTAAATGGTTGTCCGGCGGGACCGGCGCAAGACCGGCTTGACCCTGAAGCGCCGGCGCTGAAGCGCCTGACGATCCCCTAAGAGGGGCGCTGGTGCTTCTGGGGATTGTAGTCCCTTTTGCCTCTAGCCAATAGAAATGGCTGTTACAGGGGTCAATACGGAGTCCCTAACAAGAACATAAATAAATAAAATCTGATTTATGGTTGCTGAAAAAAGGCCTAAATTATAATAGTGCTTTTAAACAAAGGGAATCTTCATATGTGCAAATATGAGCTTCCCTTCCTCTGCCATTTGCCATTTCTGTATCAGTGTTTTTACTAGTCTTTTTCAAGTTGGTTGCCTGTTTGAAGTTGGAGATTCAGACCCCATTAATTGTAGCCCCCGTTTTCACACCTCGTGCTTAGATTCTGGTCATGCTCCAGCCAAGGGATATTGTTCTGCAGAGACAGCAAGTCGAAAGGACCCTTTGTTTTGCACACCTTTCAAGCAAGCCACTTTTTATTGTTCTTGTAAAATAGCTGGGGGAATGTAAACCAGGCCTTCTGTGGGAGAGATCTTTGTGGCATTTGTCCCACAGCAAGTAAACAGGGTCTGCCTTGGGCCTAAGGAACTTTTTCATGGAAACAAAGTGGGCTTCTCTTTTCAATTGTGTGCTGGTATTCTGCAGGTTAAACATAATATACATTATCTTTTTTTTTTGTCAACCCGCACTATGTCTTTTTCCTGACATTTTTATGTTGGCAGGGGAAGATTTTTCACATTTAAACTTGGCTCCCCATAACTCTCAGAGAACGTCTCTTTTGATAATAGAATCTATGGATCATGTTTCTCATCTGCCTGGTGCAACAGGGGATGGGGATTGATCTGGAAAGTCTCAATTGATGGGTCAGTCACTTTCTATTGGAAGCAGAAAAATGAAGAGAGAAGATGCCTGAAGTTGAGGGGTGGCCTTAGTAATTAGATGTATACATTGGTGTATTGTTATGCTCCCAAAACAAGGCAGGGTACCTTCCTCCTGAAGGAACTCCTTGTATTTGCTGCAGGAGAGTGGATTGTTGCAAGCAAATTGAATCTGGTAATGGGCAAGGTATTAAGCAGATCACTAGATTCTCAGGGATGGAAGAAGTATCCACTAGGCTAATAAAACATGCAACATAGCAGACTCCTGGAGATATACCCACCCCCTTGAGGGAGATTTCACACACCTCTCATGTTCATCAGTCATATTCTAGGGCTGAATAATTTTCTTTTATTAAAGGGGATCCGGGCGAACACTTCAGGAACCGCACCACCCTGTATTACTCTTGCGTTATGAAGATATCAATAGACATGGCGCTTACATTTTTAAAAAAAAGGAGGATGGATTAGGATGCCCTGCAAAGAAAAAATATAAGGCACCAACTGGGATTACCTAGTACAGTGAATGCCCCTGGCGAGACCTCTCTAGGTAATCACTCTGATGACCCAAAAGGCACATTGAGAGGAATTATGATCTGCCTGGCTAAATTTTTGAAGAGCTGATAGGGGCTAAATCGTTGAAGGAGTTGACGGGTGTTAGGCAGAATCCCGTGCAGTGCCCTTAGGGACCACTACACACAATTAAGACTACAGGTGGCAATACAAGTTTTACCTTTGGTACAAGCCCGTACTACTATGTTAAAGTGGTAGCAGTAGCGGAGCAGCCAGGCTTATCTCAAGAGTATATGAGCAGTAGCAGAGATTACACAAAGGGACCACAATTACTGAGACTCAAGCAAACACTGACTCAAGGTTTCAGGTAAAAAATGTAAGTACATTTATTTTTTTAAACCATTCGTTATAAACATATATTTTAAAACCGTTTGTTATAAACACGACACTTCTATTAATTTAAATTCACACGTAAAATACACTACAACCAACCAATTCACTGTGATACACTCTAACTCAAGGTAAGTACCTTATGTTTTACCGGACCAGTGTTGTGAACCAAAAGACATTACCGGGAATACACTTGCGATCACTTTTTGACAGTAATGACAGTTCAGTCTTACTAAAGAAACCGTATCCGCTGCAAGAAATGTTACCGGAGCAAAAACACACTTAGCACCTGAGTTAACCAGAGAGAGTTGGGGGCAAAAATCATAGCCAATACTTTTGTCAAGGCAGACAGAATCAGAGAACACTTGTTGACAGAAATTCAAGAGTCAATAGGCCGGAGCAAGTGTCAAGTGGAACCGGGTTCCTGTTGTCGAGGATCACACAGTCGGACAATTCACAATTCAACGTAGCCAGGAGTACTTAGTTATTGTCAACAGAGGAAGCAAAAGTTATAAGAAGGAGGGAAGACAAGGGCAAGCCTTGGAGATGAAGAAAAGGGGTTCTCCCTAATTCCTCAAGCAGAACACAGTACCTTATTCAAAGAAGAGGTTGGTGCCACGGCAGTTGTTCCTGGTAGTTTCCTGCAGACCCACGGTTCCTGGAGCTTCGGGACAAAGGTGTAACGCTCACCTGATTCTCGCAGAGGCGCCGGTCTTGACTGGGCGACTACCGTATCTTCAAAGGTGATGTGTAGCACCCGGTTGGCTCTTTGGGCTGGACCTCTGTGCACTGTATGCCTGACGTGTAGAGTAAGATGTCTGCAGATAGAAAATATGGGGTTAATGAACTGGGGTTATTGGGGTGTCCCTATCTCTTTCCTCTTCTCCTCTCCTGTAGACCCCCAAAGGTTAACGCTCTCACCTTAGGTAAGTGAATGCCGAGCTCTCCATCTGCCTCGGGGCAGGGTGCTGTAACCAGTTTCTTCACTGGATAGGTAGCGCAGGCCTCTTGACTTCAGAGGACTGCTGTCCGTCGTTTACTGCACAAACGGTAAGTTTCGAGTCATTCAAATGTCTTTAAAGTCTTTAGTAATGATGTCTCTTGTTTTGCAGGGTTCCGGCGATGGCGGATGACGGGCTGAAGTGAGTTGAAGATGGAGCCCGTGTGATGAATAGAAGCGCCTGGAAGCACGTAAGTAAGCGCTTGTTGCCTGCTTCACTATGCGCTCTAACTGTCTTTTTATTTTGCAGGTACGAGTTCGGAGCGGCTGCAGGGTGCCGGAATACCCACTGGATTAGATGTGGAAAGGAGTAATGGCACGTGAGTATTAAAGTTCCCCAATGTCTTTAAACGCACCTTGTTTTGTCTTTCAGATGCCGGAATGCAGTGTGAAGACCTCCGGAGCGCACGAAGAGTAGGTAAGCCTTTGCCTTTCAGATGCCGGAATGCTAACCTGTTCTTTCTTGTCTTTATAGGTGTTGCTGAAGACTGGATTCAGGATGGTAAGCCTTTGCCTTTCAGATGCCGGAATGCTAACCTGTTCTTTCTTGTCTTTATAGGTGTTGCTGAAGACTGGATTCAGGATGGTAAGCCTTTTTCCTTAGGCCCTGGACCGGATGCAGAAGACACGATGAGCGTTCTGCTGCAGAGGTTGCAGAATAACGCAAAGCAAGATTCATCCACCGGGTGTGGTTTAAATAGCCTCCTGTAGTGCTTAGGTATCTCCTTCCACAGCCACGCCTAAGTAAGAAAAGAGTTCCTGGTAAGAAAAGAGTTCCTGCCTTCCAGAAGAGTTCCAGTGTTCTGAATCTAGGGAGTGGCTCCAGCCCCACCCAACAGGAAAAGTATTTCCAAACAGAAGAGGATCAGAGGCTCAACTGGCAGGCAAGTAAGCAGCATGGTCTGCTGAAGGTAAGTCCACCCAAGCATTATGAGCCCGGCGCTTCCAGCGCTGGGACTGGGCATATTTATGAGCCTGGTGCCACTGGCGCCAGGACTGGGTCCAAAAGGTCCCAATTGGGACTGGTTGGCACTCGGAACCTGGGTTATGGATCTGCTTCCAAGGGAGTTGGGAAAACCCTGACCTTTTGGAAGCAGAGATCATGACAGTACCCCCCCTCAAGGCCCCTCCCAAACCGGGCTTCTCCGGGGGTTTTGGCTTGTCAGGAAATGTTCGGTGAAATCTTTTGATTAGGCGAGGAGCGTGGACATATTCAGCAGGTTCCCAGGATCTCTCTTGGGGGCCGTAGCCTTTCCAGTCAATTAGGTAGAATAGTTTAGATTTGGAGATCTTGGAGTCCAGAATGCTTTTGACTTCAAACTCGAGTTCTCCATCCACTAGGATAGGTTTTGGAGATTTGGTTAGTCGGGTTTGAGGTTGCACGGGTTTTAATAGAGAGACGTGGAAGACCGGATGTATCTTCATGTGCGGGGGCAAGTCCAACTTGACCGCTACTGGGTTTACTATGGTAGTGATGGAATAGGGACCAAGGTATCTTGGGTTGAATGTGCGTGGCCCTTTTAGAGATAGATATTTGGTGGATAACCAGACTTGATCCCCTACTTGATAGTGAGGGGCTTCCTTCCGATGTGGATCTGCTCCTTTCTTGTATTGTTCTTTAGCCCTTTGAAGGTGAGAAACAGCTTCCTTAAAGGCTTGGGTGATTGTAGAATGCAGGTAGTCTACTGCTGGTGTTGCAAGATCTTGGAGGGGATCCAACTCCGAGGTTCGAGGGTGACTGCCGTACAAAAGAAAAAACGGGGTTTTCCCAGTTCCCGAATGGACAGAGTTATTGTAGGCATACTCGGCTATCCAAAGGATATCTTTCCAAGTTTTTTCAGTTTGTTGCAGCATGCAGCGTAAATACTGTTCCAGAGTTTGATTGGTCCTCTTGGTTTGTCCGTCGGTCTGAGGGTGGTGACTGGTCGATAGTCTCACATCAATTTGAGCCGACCGATAGCAACTTCGCCAAAAATGAGAAATAAATTGACTACCTCGATCCGAAATTAGAACCGAAGGAAAACCGTGCAGTCGGACGATGTTTTCGAGAAATTCTCGGGCCAGAGTTGCTGCTGTTGGCAAGCCTTTGAGCGGAATGAAATGCGCCATCTTGGAAAATAAGTCCACGATTGCTAGAATCGTATTGTATCCGGAGCATGGAGGTAGATCGGTGATGAAGTCCATAGAAAGCGTATGCCAAGGGCGAGGTGGGATGTCAATAGGGCGTAAGAGGCCTGCTGGTCTTTCCTTTTGACTCTTGTTTTGGGCGCATACTCCGCAGGACATTATAAAGTCTCTGATATCTTTTTTCCAAGACGGCCACCAGAAGTAGCGCTTGATCTTTTCTGAGGTCTTGGCTATACCGGGATGACCTTCCATTAAAGAGTCGTGATAACAAGAGATTACTTTTTTCTGTAAATCTGTGCTGGGTAGGTATAATCGTTCTTGGAAATACAATAAGTTGTCCTTTACTGCAAAGTCCTTTCCCTGCAGATGCCAATTCTGTATGTCTGCTGGAGTTACAAGTTGCCTGGCTTTATCCTTAACTTCCTCTATGGATTCTGTGGCGATTACACCCAGAATTCTTTGTTCGGGAATGATTGGTACAGGTTTAGGGTTGACCAAGTGTTCTTCCACTCCCATCCGAGAAAGGGCATCGGCTTTACCGTTCTTTGTACCAGGTCGATAGGTAATTATGAAGTCAAACTCGGCAAAGAATAATGCCCAACGGAGTTGTCTAGAGGATTGGGCTTTTGCGGTCTTCAAATATTGCAGGTTTCGGTGATCCGTAATCACAGTAACGGTGTGTCGGGCCCCCAGCAGATAATGCCGCCAAGCCTTAAAGGCAGACTTGATAGCCAGAAGTTCCTTGTCAGTAATCGTGTAATTGATTTCAGGAGGCGAGAATTTGCGGAACCAAAATGCCACGGGATGCAACTGATTGGTTACCGGGTCCTTTTGTGATAGAACTGCCCCCATGGCAAGGCTTGAAGCATCAGTTTCCACGATGTAGGGGAGTTCGGGGCGAGGGTGTTTTAAGATTGGTGCAGAGATAAATTTAGTCTTCAAATCCTGGAAAGCTTGTTCCGCCTCGGTAGACCATTCAAAACGTTTGTTTTTCTTTAACAAGGCAGTGATGGGCTGGACTATTCGAGAGAATTCGGGGATAAACCTGCGGTAAAAGTTAGCGAAGCCTAACATGCTTTGCACACCTTTTACGGAGGATGGTGATGGCCATTTGAGAACTGCATCGACCTTCTTTGAATCCATACGCACTCCGCCAGGTGATAATATGAATCCCAAGAATTCAACTTCAGTCACGTTGAAAACACATTTTTCCAATTTAGCGAAAAGTTTGTGTTGACGCAATCTTTCGAGGACCATTTTCACGTGTTTCCGATGTTCAGATTCCGATGAAGAATAAACGAGGATGTCGTCAATGTAAACAACAACACATACATCTATGAGCTCTCTGAGGACATCGTTCATAAAATATTGAAAGGCGGCCGGGGCATTACAAAGTCCGAAGGGCATGACCTGATATTCAAATAGCCCATACTTGGTGCGGAAGGCCGTCTTCCATTCATCGCCCTCTTTTACTCGTACCAAGTGGTAAGCTCCTCTAAGATCCAGCTTTGTATATATGCATGCTTTTCTGACTTGGTCCAGGAGTTCAGGGATCAAAGGTAACGGATATCTATTCTTAACGGTGATCTGGTTCAGGGAGCGATAATCGATACAAGTTCTAAGGTCTCCTTCCTTTTTTGGAACGAAGAACAAAGCTGAAGAAGCAGGGGACTTGGAAGGACGAATAAACCCATTTGCCAGGTATTGATCCAGGTATTGTCGAAGGTGAAGGTTCTCAGGCTCGGTGAGGGCATAAATTCTACTACAAGGAGGAGTAGATCCAGGTATCAGGTCTATCTGGCAGTCATAAGACCTATGAGGAGGTAGAGAGTTAGCCTGATCCTTCCGGAAAACATCTTGGTATTCTAGGTATTCGGGAGGTAACTGGGGAGTCTCTGAAGAAATTGCGGCAAGTGCAACACCAGGTGGAGGGTGACAAGTAGAGACACATTCTGGAAACTGGACCGTTCTTGCTCGCCAATCGATCAGAGGATTGTGTTTCTCTAACCAAGGTATTCCTAGAATAATCTGAAACTGAGGGGCCTTGATCACATCGAACACGATCTTCTCATGGTGTCCATCTTGACTTACTAGCGTCACCTCTTGAGTGGTATGCGTTACTGGCCCGGAGGCTATCTCCGTACCATCCACCGTAGTAATGACGTCCTTTACAGCCTTGGGACAAAGAGTTAGATTCATCCTCAAAACCATTTCATGATCCACATAATTGCCGATGGCACCGCTGTCGACGTAAGCTTCAATTGCATGTAATCGATCCGGATTATCAGGGCTAATGAGGACCATAGGTATCACGAAATGCGAGGTCACGGAACTGGTTTTCACGCTCGGCAAGAGGACCTCTATTCTTGTCGGGCGAGGTCGTTTCCCTGCTCAGAGTTTGTAACTTTGGTAACTGCAGCTCCTACTGCCTACTTGGCAGGTTTCACCGGACAGTCTCGAAGAAAGTGCCCTGAGTTTCCGCAATATAGGCATAATTGCAACTGTTTCCTCCTTTCCCGCTCCCTTTGTGTTAGAGGACCTTTCAGACCCCCTATTTGCATGGGTTCCCCGGAGTCTACTCCTTTGGAAGGAGTTGGCGGTTTGGAAAATACTCGAGCATCAAACTTGGAACGATCGGCCTTCCTGTTCTGCAGCCTGTGATCTATTTGAACGACCAAGTCTATATAATCCGAACAGTCTTGTGGGGGATTCACTACTTGGGCTAAAACGTCTTTGAGCTCTCCACGTAGACCTCTATAAAACAGCGTAATCCTTTTGTCCTCAGGCCATTGAGTTTCCACTATTAGTCTATTGAAAGATGCAATATAAGCCAAAAGGTCTTGATTACCCTGTCGCAATGAAAGAAGCTCATTGTCCAAGGCCTGCCCCTGTGAATGTCTTGCGAACAGTTTTTCCATACTAAGCTGAAAGGCTTGAAAATCATGGAGAACCGGATCATCTTGATTAACTAGAGGGATCGACCAGTCTGCCGCATTGCCACTAAGGTACGAAAGTACAAAAGCTACCTTTGCTTGATCAGTTGGAAAGGCTGCTGGCCGGCATAAGAAGTGCAACCGGCACTGATTGATAAATACTGCAAACCTCTTTGGGTCACCAGAAAATCGTTCGGGCAGAGCCAGAGGTACATTCCCAGGTAGGTTGATCTGCACTGGATTCATAGAGGATGTTGAAGGAAGATTTGCCCCTGATGCGGGTAACGGGGTCTGTCCGGCTTGTGACTGTAGCACTTGTCTAGCAAGATTGTCTGTTCTCTCCTTGGAAATAATTAGTTCCCTTCTTAGAGCATTCGTTTCCTGACGAGCTGCATGCACTTCTGCCCTTAGTTCCCCAAGTAACCGGGCTAGGGGGTCAGTATCCGAGGTTTCCATAGCGCCTGGGCGAGAGTTTTGCGGTAGGCTTTGCGTTCTGTAACGCTCACCTGATTCTCGCAGAGGCGCCGGTCTTGACTGGGCGACTACCGTATCTTCAAAGGTGATGTGTATCACCCGGTTGGCTCTTTGGGCTGGACCTCTGTGCACTGTATGCCTGACGTGTAGAGTAAGATGTCTGCAGATAGAAAATATGGGGTTAATGAACTGGGGTTATTGGGGTGTCCCTATCTCTTTCCTCTTCTCCTCTCCTGTAGACCCCCAAAGGTTAACGCTCTCACCTTAGGTAAGTGAATGCCGAGCTCTCCATCTGCCTCGGGGCAGGGTGCTGTAACCAGTTTCTTCACTGGATAGGTAGCGCAGGCCTCTTGACTTCAGAGGACTGCTGTCCGTCGTTTACTGCACGAACGGTAAGTTTCGAGTCATTCAAATGTCTTTAAAGTCTTTAGTAATGATGTCTCTTGTTTTGCAGGGTTCCGGCGATGGCGGATGACGGGCTGAAGTGAGTTGAAGATGGAGCCCGTGTGATGAATAGAAGCGCCTGGAAGCACGTAAGTAAGCGCTTGTTGCCTGCTTCACTATGCGCTCTAACTGTCTTTTTATTTTGCAGGTACGAGTTCGGAGCGGCTGCAGGGTGCCGGAATACCCACTGGATTAGATGTGGAAAGGAGTAATGGCACGTGAGTATTAAAGTTCCCCAATGTCTTAAAACGCACCTTGTTTTGTCTTTCAGATGCCGGAATGCAGTGTGAAGACCTCCGGAGCGCACGAAGAGTAGGTAAGCCTTTGCCTTTCAGATGCCGGAATGCTAACCTGTTCTTTCTTGTCTTTATAGGTGTTGCTGAAGACTGGATTCAGGATGGTAAGCCTTTGCCTTTCAGATGCCGGAATGCTAACCTGTTCTTTCTTGTCTTTATAGGTGTTGCTGAAGACTGGATTCAGGATGGTAAGCCTTTTTCCTTAGGCCCTGGACCGGATGCAGAAGACACAATGAGCGTTCTGCTGCAGAGGTTGCAGAATAACGCAAAGCAAGATTCATCCACCGGGTGTGGTTTAAATAGCCTCCTGTAGTGCTTAGGTATCTCCTTCCACAGCCACGCCTAAGTAAGAAAAGAGTTCCTGGTAAGAAAAGAGTTCCTGCCTTCCAGAAGAGTTCCAGTGTTCTGAATCTAGGGAGTGGCTCCAGCCCCACCCAACAGGAAAAGTAGTTCCAAACAGAAGAGGATCAGAGGCTCAACTGGCAGGCAAGTAAGCAGCATGGTCTGCTGAAGGTAAGTCCACCCAAGCATTATGAGCCCGGCGCTTCCAGCGCTGGGACTGGGCATATTTATGAGCCTGGTGCCACTGGCGCCAGGACTGGGTCCAAAAGGTCCCAATTGGGACTGGTTGGCACTCGGAACCTGGGTTATGGATCTGCTTCCAAGGGAGTTGGGAAAACCCTGACCTTTTGGAAGCAGAGATCATGACAAAAGGAGGACATCTGGAGGGGTCTGCACCACACAGGGATGAAGCCGGCAGCAGCGACAGTGAATAAAAGGTTTGCTCCTTAAAAACAGGAGAGGCTCTTCAGATGGCTATCCGCACCACTACAGCCATGTGCAGCGATTTCGACCAAGGAGAGGATCCTCTGGCTGTAGAAGGTGAGCTGGTTATCCCCACCAGGCTCAAGGGAAGAAGACTCCGGACTGGATCTTCTCTGGTCGTCAAAGGGTAGATAGTTCAGGACTGCAGCAGGGCTTCACCGGGACGGGGTAGTTGCAGCAGTCGACTTCTTCTCCGCTTCTCTTCGGTTCCTTGTAGTTCCAGTTGGGACATTGACTTCTAGCCCAAGAGACCTGCCTTTTATGCAAAATTTCCCCATTCACACAGCCTGGCTGCCAATCACGCAACAGGGGGGGGTTGTCCAGCCCGGACAACCACCTCAGCCAATCATGGCAAAGTGCGACTTGGGTTTCCTAGGATACCCTGTGCAGGGGGTGACTACACCCCTCCCTCACATTCAGCCCACCTATACACACAGGCGCCTAGAGGAGGGCTTCTTGGCAGAAGCCCGCCAAAAGACAGTGAACAAAGGAGTCAAACCTGGTTTGCCGTGCAAAGTAAAACACAAGAAGGACTTTAACAAAAAGAAATGGTGAATAAACCCGACCGGAGCCAAAAAAAAAAGTATTTGGTCAAGCAGGTTTAAGTTCGAGGCTAATATAATAGCCTAAAACAATACCACGTTTATATGATATAATCGCGGTAGAAAAGTTACGGTAGTTACCACTGCCACCAGCCAAGTCTAAATGTTAAAAGAACGAAACAATGCTCTAGGAGGTACAGATAAAAAGGGCTAAGGATTAACCCTTTCCAGTACTCCATGTAAGATGGGGTGTACTGCATCTGTGGTAAAATGACTGTGTAAAGTTAATGGCAACATTACCCTTTTCTGGGGGACAGTAGTCAGCCTCAGAAATGGAGTCGGAGGGAAGTCTAAAAGACAACCCTGTGTTACTGCACTGAGGCTGCTGTGTAACACACAAAAGAAGGGGGCTAATGAAGTGGTGTACTCCAGAGTCCACAATCACAAAAACAGATGAAATACAGATGGCAAAACACAGGTAAGATTGGGGGAAGTGGTACACTCTTACCAAGTGGAAAAACAAACTCCAGAAATCCAGCAAAGCTGCTGAGGGACTCACTTGGTAAGGGAAATTAGCCATAGAATGAGAATTCTCCCTAACAACGGGCTAAATCGTTGAAGTTGATAGGGGCTAAATCATTGAAGGAGTTGATACGTAGAGAAGAGGATGCCCTTCTACAAAACCTTGCACTGGCGTATGAATGTCATAACAAGAAACAATTGGCTCATAGATTGTGGATCCAGGATCAGTGCTGGCATTGGGTTGGATGTTCCCGGATCTGGGATACAGGAAGTATGTAAGTACAACCATTTAGGTTGAGAAACAAAGGGCTTAACAACAGGAGCGTCCACTACCCCAGTTCACTGATAGCCAAAAGAAAGTAATTTAAAAAAAGACCTACTCAGACTAAGGGAATACTTGACATTATCAAAAATATTAAAAATAATAAGAGCCCTGGCACAGATATGCTGACAGAAGCCTTATACAGGGCCACAGCCCCTTTGCTGGTTAGGCCATTGGTGGATCTTTTAATGTTTTCCATGACAGACGACGACACGTGGCTACCTCTAAGCTGGAGACTATGATGTCAATTATTCCCAAACCATGGAAAGAGCCTGGATTGTGCCACTCACACAGGCCAAGGGCATTATTAAACTTACAAGAGAAGATTGTCACACTTATTATTCCTGAGGGATTCACTTCATGCCCAGTAGATGCTTCCTCTACCTTATAAGTAAAGCAAACAGAACTGCAGGTCCAGTCGGAAACATGGTTATCAGACGCATCTGGCCAGGCTCTCACTCAGGCTCTCCCTGCTGATTATAATATTATTCTTTCGGACTGTGTACCCCCAACCCCCACCCTTGTGAGGGAGTTGCAGTCATTTTTAGAACTGCTCTTCAGTTCTCTGCGATTCCACTGGACTATAAATTGAAGATGGAAGCATTATTAGTTCGCCACATAGTGTCAGGATCTATTGTCTGGCATTTTTAGTGGTATACCGGCCACCCGGTCCCTATGTAACTTTTTTTAATCCATTTTTAGACCTGGTGGCAGCCCTTTAGGTCAAATTTGCAAACCTGTTGGTGCTGGGCGATTCTAACATGAGGCTTAATTGCCCTCTTCTCCCCTACCCTAGTCCGGTTTTGTGAGGCACTGTTGGATTTGGGCCTCTATCAATTTATAGTTGAACCTACCCACGTTCAGGGCGGGATATTGGATCAGACAGTACCGCAGTCACCTCAGTTAAGCAAGTGATTTGGTCTGACCGCAGCCTTATTGCCTTTAAGGTAAGGAGGTTAGCAGTGTCCACTAAAGTATCCCTGGTAATGTCACTAAAACGTAACTGGCGCTCTGTAGACCCTCAAGGCTTACTGTCGTTGATCTTGGACAAATGTAAGCTCCCCACGGATACAAACTTGTCTTCCCTCTTGCTCATCTTTAATGAGAAAGCCGATCAGGTAGCTCCTCTGAAATTGGTACAAGCACGGAGGGCTCCTTCTGAGCCATGGTTTACCGACCAATTGCTTGTGAGATAAGTTGAGCGTAAATGGTGATGCTCTTATAGTCTGGCTGCTATGCGTCAACTGACTACCAAATGCTATCACCAAGACATCCAGTCTGCCAAACAAGCATTTTTCCCTTTGAAAGTTGAGCGTGCCTTGAATCAGTCCAAAGAACACTTCTCGGTGGTGAAATCACTCTCTTCCATCCTCCTTCTCTCATCAGGGGTCCGACCTTCTCAGGCACTATGAGATTCCCTTTCTGATTTTTTAATCTCCAAAGTGGAAGGTATTCAGGAAACTATCTCTATGAGGAGACCATGTAGAGTGACCTCTCTCTCTTTGGTGGCCTCTGAGACCACCGTACAGGCGTGAGCAAACTTCCCAATCTTCTCTACAGATGAGGCCGCACAAGCTGTTCTTCATCTTAAATCGGTCACTCCTTTTGAACCGATTTCATTGGCTATGCTCAAAGCAATTGTACCAGGCATGTTGCCTATGGTCACTGACTCTGAAGTATGTCTGTCAGTCAGGTTCAATTCCAGTTGAACTGAAGCAAGCAACAGTTATCCCCTTATTGAAGAAACCGTCTCTGGACACATCCATTTCTGTCCTATTTCTCTTCTTCCATTCTTTATGAAATTACTTGAATTACTTCTTTCTTCTTTCCTGGAAACCTCTATTCTTTGACTCCTTTCTTTCTGGATTTTGCCTGGGAGGTGGCACAGAGACTGTCCTGGTGTCTGTGGTTGATGATCTGACTATGCTTGTGGATCAGGGTGGAGTAGGGCTCTGATTTTGTTAGATTTGTCAGCGGCCTTCCACATTGTCGATCCCTCCATCCTGCTCTCCTGGCTAGGAATGGCAGGTCTCTCCAGGTCCGTCCTGGCGTGGTTCACTTCTTTTTCTTCCTGAGTGGAGCCAATCACTGTTACTTTCACCTTTTCTACCTTCTGCATGTGCTCTCCCTTGTGGTGTTCCTCAAGGCTCTGCCCTTGTCCCCCGTGTTTTTTAATATCTATGTTCAGCCGCTAGTTCACCTCATCCGTTCCCATTCGTTTCGTTGTTACTCTTATGTCAATGACACCCAGGTTCTAGTCCGATTGGACCAGGCAGGGAGGTTGTCAGAGCTGCGTGAATGTCTCTCTGCAGTGGGAGAGTGGATGAGTGCAAACTGGCTTAAACTGAACGGGCACAAGACAGAAGTCCTGGTGGTGGGTTCTCCTTCTAGTACTGTTCTTTGGACTCCTTCCCTTTGCCCTACCACGCTTGGTGATCTTCCTGTCCCCGTGACGGTGGTCATAAATTTGGGGGTGCTTCTTTCATCTTCGCTTTCCATGTCTCTGCAGGTTTGTAAGATGGGGCCCTTTCTGCTTAGAGTTCCCTGGAAGGTACTCCCCTTCCTCCCTTCTCACCTGCAGCCGCTGGTAGCGGCCTCTCTGATTACTAGCTGTGTAGACTACTGTAATGCTTTGTATCTGGCCCAACCTTTGGGTTCCATTCATCGGTTACAGCTGCTGCAGAATTTGGCAGCACGAGTGGCTACCAATTCACTGTATGGAGCCCACATTAGTCCTGTGCTACAGTCTCTGCATTGGCTCCCGATACCTCAGAGAATTACATTTAAATCGCTATGTCTGGTTCACTGGGCTTTTTATGGACAGGGATCTGAATATCTCAGGGAAAACTTCCATCGCTACATCCCGGTTAGACTGCTTCGCTCTAGTTAGGCCAATTTATTGGCCATTGCTAAAATCAGACTGTCCTGAGTGGGAGGTCGAGCTTTTTCATCCGCAGCCGCCAAATTGTGGAATGAACTGCCTGTGGTTTTGAGAGGGATGGACAATCATCTCTTCCGGCGGGCTCTGAAGATTCTTCTGTTTTAGCTGCTGCTGCTGGCTCTGATTTCGGAATCTTTGCACCAAGATGGCTTCTGGGTGAACGTGTGCACTAGAAATGTCAGTAACATAAGATAACAGTCCTACTTTTGATCCTTGACGAAGAAGAACGTTTGATAAGGAAGACTGTTTCTTTTAGAAATTACTCTCCAGAAATCTATTCTTAGCCCCAATGTAACACGTGTTATTACGACAAACTATAAAATCCATCGTCACACATAGTGATCATGGTGCATGAACAGAGAAAATTGCTCTGGGAAGAGATACACGTCAGTGGTGCCCTCTATTGCCCCTTTTCTGCACTCTCAATGGAGGCTTTAGCAAAATTGATAGGGACACACTATGAATTCAGGGCAGTTGGAGGTACCTAGCATAAAAGCTGATCGAAACGCTTATTGAGTTGGATAAGTTCAGGGAGGTCTCAGTATGTAAAATTAATACAGTAACATTGGGATTCCTTAACTTGAGACTCACAGAAAGGAAAAAAAAGAGTTGGAGGCTCTACATCCTGTTCAGTGGGCCAAGAAATCCATATGCTATTTTGAAGTCAATATAACACTGATATGTTGAAACTTTGCTAGGCACCCCTCACACCCCCCACCTGGTTTTAGCTTGATTAAATTAGATCTTGGCAGTTGGAAAGGACTGTGTTTATCGTGGCTAAGTAGATTCTCAGTTAAAAAGATGAACATTCTACCTCAATCGCACATGAACTGGGAACGCATTGTGGCTTGGGGAAAATACCCTACCTGCCAAGATTCCCAGTTCCATGTGTGACACCTCAAACCAGTCCTGGTTTTTTATTCCAATTGCTTGCTGGAACTTGTAATTTGTGTTTTCCCATTGTAAGGATGTTCCTACAAGTCCCATCATGTCGTGTGAAAAGAGTCCTGCATGGAAATGGGAAATTTGGCAGCTATGCCCCTGCCCACTGGTGCTCCTGGTGCATCCTGGCAGGTTCCCTGTCCCTCTCTGAAGGAAAAACCTCTATTGCACCCAATCAGAGCTCCAGGGTGGCTGAGGGTGCTGCCTCTGCCCTTGGGCACCTGCCTCGCATGCAGGTTGACCTTTCCCCTGCCCAGCGGAGGTACCCGCGTGCCTCCCCTGAGTGAAAAGCTCTAACATACCCAGGCCAGAGCTCCAGAACAGTTGGGGGGCTGCCCCTTCCCTTGAAGCCTTCCTCCCACCGGTGTCAGCAGTCCCATTGCCCAGCAGAGGTCCCTGCTTACCCAGGTGGGGGCCCCCTCCTTCCCCAGAGGGAAAGGTTCTAGTGCACCTGCCAAAGCTCCAGGATGACCGAGGGTGCTGGGCCTGCCCTTGGACACCTGCCTCCCATGTGGGTCATCCTCCCTACCGCCTAGCGGAGGTCCCTGTGATCCGACAGGGGTCAGCGCCCTGCACGGTGCGTAGAGCACTAACGCCCCAGCCAGAGTTCCAGGAGAGCTGGGGGTGCTACCCCTGCACGCTTGCCTCCCTCTAAAATCAGCTGTCACCCTGCCAAGCAGAGGTCTTTGGGCGCCCCAGAAGGGACCACGTCCATACCCGGAAGAAAATGCTCTAATGCAGCCAGGCCAGATCTCCAGGGTGGCCAGGGTGCTGCCCCTGCCTTTGGACACCTGCTTCCCACGTGTGTCGACCACCCCACTGACCAGTGGAGGTCCCTGCATGCCCTGAAGGGGGTCCGTCCCTCCCTGGAGGGAAAAGCTCTAATATGCACAGCTCCAGGATGGCCAGGGGTGCTGGCCCCACACCTGGGTGCCTGCCTCACATGTGGGTCAGCCTCCCTCCTGACCAGCGGAGATCCCTTCGCCCCGGCGGAGGCCCCTGCTCTCCATGGAGGTAAAAGCTGTAATGCATCCGGCCAGAGCTCCAGGACTCTTGGAGGTGCTGCTCCTGCCCTTGGTCACCTGCCTCCCACTCGGGTTGGCTGCTCCCCTGCCCAGCAGAGGTCCCTGTGCATGCTGCATCCCTCCCCGCGGAAAAAGCTCTAATGCGCCCTGGCCAGAGCTCTGGGGGAGTGCTGGTCCTTTGCCCAAGGGCTATATGCCCTTGGGCAAAGGACCAGCATTCTGGCGGTGGTCAGCGGGGCAGACGTAGAGGACTGGAATGGTGGGCTCAGACTGCAAGGCACAGCGGCCCTCGCAAAGAGTCGCAACGACGTCTGTGGGACTTGCAGCTGCAGTGTAGGTGATCGCTGTGGGCGCTGCAGCCACGGCGGCCTCCGTAGATGCGGCCATCTTGTCTTTGCGCATGCACGAAAAGGCCAGCTCACTGGCTCCGCGCATGCACAGAGTGGAAAACATTCACCATTGCGTTGGCAACTTCCTTGGGGACGCTTCAGCCTCGTTCCTGTGCCAGCCGGGTATTCATAGCTCTCAACCATTTGTGTCGCAAAGGCGGGTGAAATCACCCGATTTTGATTTTGGCGGGTCATAGCTCTCAACCATTTGTCTCGCAAAGGCGGGTGAAATCACCCGATTTTGTTTCTGGCGGGTGAGACGTCCATTGGAATGAATGGGTGTGCAGGAGACTTGGCGGGTGAGTCAGCCCTTTGCAAGGCGGGTGACACCCGCCAAAAGCGGGTGAGTTGAGAGCTATGGCGGGTGAGACGCTCATTGGAATGAATGGTTGTGCCGGAGGCTTGGCGGGTGAGTCAGCCCTTTACAAGGTGGGTGACACCCGCCAAAAGCGTGTGAGTTGAGAGCTATGGGTATTTAAATCACTGGTAACTGAAGAGAGTTATTGGCTCTTGCTAGTCTTTGAGAACAACATTGTTGGAAAAACAGATCACTCAGCAATAGAAGCTTCTCCAGCAGCATCATCTAGGAAAGTGGCCTTCATTTAAACAACAAACATATGAGATATAAAATGAATTCCTGTTTAAAATATTGTATGGGTTGCATTAATTTTACATACAATTCAATAAAACGGTATTTAAATTGTAATTATTCAATTATTTTGGAACGGCTACGTAGTGTGGGTTGGCAGTAGAGGAACAACGTGGGGGCATATTCTGCCTGGTGTTATGCCCGGAGGGCAATATTGTCTAGAAACTGCAGTGGCCCCTGGGATATAGTTGCTGCCCAGGTATGCATTACCCGAAAAACTGAACACAGTGCAGGGAGCGAGTAAGTATACCTGTGAGAATGGTTTTGAGTAATATGCTATTGAAAAGTGGTGGTGGTGTACTAAGTTATACGTGCGCTTTGAGTATATCTTGTCAGTTCCTTGTAGCTAGGTAGTAATGATGAATGGAATAATTTGCTGATAGAGGGTCTTGCGCAGGATTATCCATAGAGTTCTAACAAAGAGCTCCCGGGAGAACGTTCTATACCCTAATGAAAGCAGTCTTCGTAGCTCCCAACCTTTTTTGTCATCAAGGCGGGTCAAAACACCCGATTTTTCTTTTTGGCGGGTGAGAGCCCATAGAAGTGAATGGGCATGAGGGACTTGGCGGGTGATGCAGCTGCTTTCAGGCCGGGTGACACCCGCCCAAAGCGGGTGAGTCGAGAGCTATGTAGTCTTGCAGTGGTAGACCAGTTAGTGATGGATTTATATAATTAATACAACGCGGATGTAATGAAAGATTCGCCTAGTAGTCCAACACCCCCATCCTCTCGGCTAGACCTGCAACTGCAAGCTGTACACAAAGGTTCTGACTTTCATGTTACAGACGTCCTCTGTGTATCTTCCCCTGTATTGGAATTCTGTGGGTACCATTGGAAGCAACCGCCCCGCTTTTCAGTTTCCATCACTGATATGGACAATCAGGTAAGCACTGCTTTTTAAATTTGAAAAGGGTTTTGTCCTTCTTCGATTTCCAATTGGGAAGACGTCTCATTGTAGGAGGTAACTGCTAGCTCGTTTCTGTCAGGGATATCGCCGTTTTGCTCTCTGGTATTTCCCGTGTAACAGTTGTCGGTTCAACAGAGTTGGTCGGGTCTGCTGACACGAGCAGTCCCTAAGGACAACTCGTGTTTCTTTTGTATGTTCCCAGTATGGGGAAGTCATGGCACACAGTGTGACGATTCGTTCTGTACCTTGTAAGAGAGCTGCCCAACAGCATGATTTCTATGTTTATAAGCGTGCGCGCATCATGGAATTGTTTTAAGAGTAGGTTGGAATGTATTTCGGATAAGACAAAGTGATCCAGCTATACTACAGAAAGAACAGCAATACATTGAGTCATATTAATCAGACTAAGTTGCTAGGGGGAATAGGCGCATTCTTTGTACTTATGAGAGAACTCCTACAACTCATGCCATCAGCGCTCCCATATGGTCTAGCGGTTAGGATTCCTGGTTTTCACCCAGGCGGCCCGGGTTCGACTCCCGGTATGGGAACAGCAGATATTTTGAGTTGAAATGCAAGGTTAGGAGCGTTGTATATAAATCGTCATTCTAAATGCAAAAATTATAGCTTACACTATTGACACACTGGGATTTTGGGGGCACTATGTGTTTTTTTGCAAAAGTGTTTTATTATTCCAGTATTGTCTTTTAAACAACTCAGATCTATTTGAAATTCATTATTTTGAGACATACTAAAACAGATTTATTTCAAAAACTTCTTAATAACCCCAGTACTGTCTGTTAAAGAAGTCAGATCTATTTGAAATTCTCCGTTTGAGGCGTATCAAACGAAGCAAGCAAAGCGTAAGCATTTTGACGAGCCTTCGGCTTGGCATACACAGAATTCAATGGGGCGCCCTCTTTCGTCCCCTCTCTTACGGCTGTTATGGCACGGTGGATGTGCTGCTTGTATATCATTTTTACTATTGTTCTGATAGAAGTCGGGAGGGGAAACATTCTGGAAAAGGAAGCATGAAATATTCATAACATGCCAGTAGGTGGCAGGCATTTGCTATCGTTAGGTACTAGAAATCAAATGTAAAGTTATTTGTAGCGCTTCCCATATGGTCTAGCGGTTAGGATTCCTGGTTTTCACCCAGGCGGCCCGGGTTCGACTCCCGGTATGGGAAAGTCACTTTTTTTCATTACATTTTTGTTAATTATTTCTATAGGACATTTTCCGTTAAATAATAGCTACAACTAGAGCAAGTACTACTAAAAACAAAAAAATACTAAAAGTACTTTGTTGTCATTCCTTGAAGGTTGAGATTAATACGGTCACTCCCTCATTTGGGGTATGGTATTGGACACATTTTTACTCCATCTCATTGCTTCTCAAATACCTCAATTAAGTATCCCCCCCTATCAAATTTGAAAGAGGCTATCTTTGTAAACAGAAACAATGCCAGCTCTGACTGCCAATCCTACCATCCAACCTCTGGAACGGTTAATTGGGAGATTCTGAACCAGGAAGAGGGAGGGTTCACGCCCTGCCACAAACCTCACACCCCTTAACCCCCCTGCAACGCCCCTATTAGCTTGCATTCAAGGAAAGTACATTTTAGGTGGGAGAATGTCTCACTGTAGCCTAATCTTCCAATTGCATTCTATTCAAGCTTGCACATTGGTTGTATGCAATATAAACACTGGAAATAGCATCAGTGGTGACTCGATATTATTTTTAAAGGCACGAAACACCCTCCGAAACACACTCGGGGAGAGATTTGGTTATAGTTCATAGTTCCACCTGAAGTGTTATTTTGAATATATTTTTAACACGCATGAACACTTCGTGGGGTCCACTTAATTTAGCGTGGAGACTGTTCGTTATTCGGGTACCATTAAATGTGTGGCCTCAAAAATCATTTCTTCTGGGGTATCCCTCGTAACGTGTGTGGGCTTCTGTCATTAGGCATGGGGTGCTGGTTCTTCTGCCCATCTGGGGGTAAGGCTAGGGGTTAGTGTCTCAGAGGGTGTTGGGGCCACATTTCAGAGAGGAACTGTTTCCATAGGTCATGAGACCTTTATTATTTTATTGACCTTTACAAGAAGTGTGTGGTCCCCAAGTCATGGATCACTCTTTAATTAAAAAAGATTTCATAAAAACCAAGGCCATTTTTCTGATCTCCCTTTAGATGATCTTTTTTTGTGTTTGATCTGGCTTTTTTTCTCTTCCAGTATTTTCTTTTTGGTCTATATTCCTTAATAATTCACCACTCCATTTTGATTCTGGTATGGGAGTCCGTAGAACAGCGGGACTTTTAGGAGGATCCTTCCTCCACAACTCAGTGTTGCTTGATCTTTTATTTAGGGCGGGTATCCCGGCTGGTTTCTTGGGATAGCCTTAGCTAAAAAGTGGTCAACCTGTTTCGATAATTGTAATTCATCATCTTCTTCAGGACCGGGGTTTCTAGCCTGCCTCAGTGAGATCAGGGAGTGGATGGGGTCGGAGAGGTCGTCATCCCATCTACCTGAGGAGAGAAAAAACAGAAATTGGTCTTGCATTCGTGAGGTCGTATTTCCTTAGTATGGGTAAATACATAGTTGGTGTACTAGTGGTTTTAACCTTCTTTTAATTATTTTAAATGAGTATAGACAGCCTTGAAAAATTTGGCGGGGGGACACTTCTCTAACTTACACCAGGGTATGGTCGTTACCTTCCGTGCAGCTCTGCTGGTCAGATGCTGTCTGCCTTTTGTTACTTCTATGTGGCTGGAAGGTTAAGTCTGTAGTATCCTGAAAGACACAATAGGATTGGGTGTCAGGACATTGTCTCGAGGCATGGTCTCATGCTAACTGATTCCATGTTAGGGCGTGCTGGGTGGATGCGGTTGGTCTACGGTGCCCCGGGGGAAGGGGGGCATCTATTTTTTTGCATGTGCGGCAATATCCATGAGGCAGTTGGGAGCTGACCCATAGCCCGCGTGGGCACAACATAGGTGGTTTTTGTTCAGACCTGCATGTTAATTAGACTCATGTTAGGGCACGCTGGGTGGATGTGCTTGGTCTATGGTGCCCATAGGGGGGAAAGCATCTATTTTGGATGCGTGGTCATATCAATGAGGCAGTTGGGGACTAACCCATTGCCCGCGTGGGCGCAACATAAGTGGCTTTTCTGTTCGGCGCTGCAGTGCTTGGCGCCTTGTTGTAGCACAGCATATGCCTGTATCGTTAAAACAGGCTGGGCTGGGATTGCGTGTTGTAATCAGCCTTTGCAGTGATTAATTCCCATGGGGTTCCGCTGGGTAAAGGGTTTTTCTAGCGCTGTCGCCATTTGTGAAAAAAGGGCTCGATTGTGAACGCTGTGCTTTTTTAATGCCTACCGCGGCTCATAATCGTGACTGATAATGCAGTCTGTGGTTATACCATGGTTGGGGGCGCATGGGGACGCGCTGGATGATGAATGCATTGGTGAGAGGGCTTGATCGTGGGCGTGGTGCTTTTTAGTGCCACCCACAGCTCACGATCGTTCCTGATGCAGTTTCATTGCTGCGCCTTTGCATGGATAATAAAGGCTTCTTAGACCCTATCGCTTACCGCATTGATCAGAGGGGTTCCGCTCACGTCGGGACCTCAGGACACCAGGGCTCTCGCTCTGTGTGTCACACCAAACAGTGGTTGCCCGACAATGAAGATGGCTATATGTAGTCTGTCTTTGCTGCTGGTGTGTGCTGGTCCAAGATGGCGGCCATATTGGAGTGTGATGTATTCTATGTCAGGTTCTATGCTTGATGATGTTATTTGTTCTGAGAGTTGCACACTTGGTATTTTACACAATATTTTAACTTCATGTTTTTGTGCAATAATTGTTCATGCTATTGTTTTTCGCATGTCACATAGCAGAATCATTCATTCTGGTGTGTCACCATTCTCCCCTGCCGTTTTGTGCTGTGCATTGGGCAATTTGATGGGAGTGCCGAATTGGTCCAGGGAGAGCATGGTTTTGGCAGGTGCAGCGCTGAATGGCCTCCAAGCACTGCAACGCCGTGGGGAACAAGGTTTCCACATCAACCATGCATAAATACACATGTGTGATTGTCCATTATTCTTGTTGGAATATCATTGTCCTCCTGTCTTCATTGCTTCAATAAGTTTGTTGCTCTCTGTGAGGTGGTTTGTTCCTTTTACATGATTGCCCTGCAGCTGTATCTTTGTAAATGTATTCATCGGTTGCAGCTTCCTTGATTTGGGGGCTGCCTGTGAACTTTTTTTGGCATACTCCGATGCAGTCACCTTCTGTGGACGCTTATTTCATTAGGGCAAGGTTGTGCCACTATATCTCTTCATTTAGCCCGTTCCTAACTGTGTTGAGTCTGAAAATCCAGAGTTGTTCTCGTTTTAGGAGCATTTCTCCAAAATCCCCACCCCTTCTTGGTGGTGTTACGTTTTTCGAGGATAGTCCAGGTGAAGTTGTCCCGTGTATGCCCTTTCTGAATGAAGTGACCGACCAAAAGGGCTGTCAGTTTTTTTGTGCGTATGCACGATTTGTGCTCGATGAGTCTCTTCTTGACTTCCCTCGTTGTCATACCCACATACCAGAGGGTGCAAGGGCATGTGATGAGATATATCACAACTTTGGATTTACAGTTGGTTAGGTGTCTTTGTTGCCATGGTGTGCGCCATCCTATCTCAATGGTTTTGCTCCTTGAGGTTTGTGCACACAAGGAGCAGCCGCCACATGGTGTGTCCCATGGGTTTTCCTGCTTCCCAAATTGTGTTCTCCGCTTCGTGGGCATCTCGTTCCTTTAGAGTGTGTACAAGGCCATCCCTTAGGTTTCTGCGTCTTTTGATGGCAAATGATAGTTGTGACAGGGAGCTTGAGCCTGTATTCAGAATTGGCCAGAGTTTTTGTATTTCTTTTTTGAGGGTATTGAACATAGGTGAGTAACTCATTACAGCCATTATTTCTTCTCTTCTCGGATCTTTCACATGTTGCTGCAGTGTGACCTCCCTTGGTATGTTCCTTGCCCGTTTGCATGTGTTATTGACAATTTTTCCTCGGGTAGCCACTCTGGATTAGTTGTTTCTTAAGTGCTCCAGATTGTTCCTTATAGTCTTCCAGTCTTGTACATGTCCTGCGATACCTGAGGAATTGGCCAAAGTGGAGGTTATCCGTCAGGGCTTTTGGATGATAACTGTTGTATTGCAATAGTGAGTTTCTGTCAGTGTCTTTGTATAGACTCAGGAGTTATCTCCCTTGTTGCAGTGGTCCATCTAATACCACTAATAAGACTGAGTGTAATGGGAGACCTCCCCCTTGTGGTACTGGTACATCAAATACAGCTAGAAAGCCAGAGTGCTCCAGGAGACATCTTCATCATCAAGTTACTACTTTTGGAGAAACCAGTAAGAAGACATATGGGTGAAATACAGAGAGCACTGGGAATAGCGTCCCTCACCAGAATAAGGCGGTGAGCTTCAATACTTCCTGGAAGGAATTAAAGAGACTAATTCAAGTTTTCTACTCCAGTGCTTAAAGAAACTGTGTTGAGCTTTTACAGGAGGGCCGGGAAAAGTGAGCCATTCCCTGTGGGTCATTGTAGTTGAACATTGGGGGAATTACTCCTACATTACTATAAGAGTGGAGTGTTAACCAGGATAAAGGAGGCATTCTCCTGGTGAAGGAAACACACACTTTACTTTAGTTAAAAGCTTGTTTAGTATTAGGGTTAGATTAGAGGGTTTCTGACTGAGGACGAGAAGAACATTATTTTTGACGGACCACTACATTTTCTGCGGTTGAGACAGGACAAGCCCCTTAGACATAGGGAAAGATAGGTTTCTTTATTTATATAATAAAAGTGTATACCCCATACCATAACCCCTCCTTGTCAGAACACACTGAGGGTGTAGAAGAAGGAAACTAAGAGGGCATTCCAGAGTCAGTGGTAAAACAGAAAGAGAAGAAGGGATAGCGAGAAAGAACCTCATGTGGCTTTTATGGATTTAGTATCATTATGCAGCTTTTTAGACTATTGATTTCATTGGGAAAACAAGCATATGTGTGTCCTGGAATCCTGGCTGACGTTGGAGGCAAGTAAATCCCTTTTAGCGTCTCTTACTCAGCCCATTTATTTTGGGTGCACTGGTCACTTCCAAAGATTATCAATGCAGGAAGAAGTTCTCCAATGTATGTTTTCCTGTGTTTTAATTGTGTTGCTACCTGTATTTTTGGAGTTATGTTGTTACACACAGCACCTTAAGTGGAGTGTGACAGTGATACTTTAAAACATTTTTTTTTATTTAAAATGATATAGCTTAATTATAAACCTTTCATTTATGTTACATTTCTTATAATTTTAGAACATTGAAAACGAATAATAAAATATGTTTTAGTTCATCCTCGTATGTTCAGTATCTTTACGATGTTTCAGTGCTAGGAGTCGTCATGATGTTATTCCAGAATTGTATTATGGTAAACACAAGTTTTTGTCATTTCCCAGGAGGATATGCACCCATCTTGTCTCTGGGTCCATCTGTTTTACAGATATTCCAAACATATCTCTAAATAAGTTTATTTTTTCCGTTAATTCTGGGCACTCCATCATTATGTGATATAATGTTTCTACAATTCGTTTATTCTGACAGAATCAGCAATTTTGCTGAGTTTTTGGGATCAATTTAATTTTTGATTGAAGTTCTCTTGTCGACAAGAGATTTAGGCGAAATTTCAGGAATGTATCACAAATTGATTGGTCCAGGAACAATGTGAGATAGTCGGGTAGTTGGTTAATTGCTCTTGTCTCTATCTCACATGTCAAGATCAGTTGGTATGTTGCTTTCCGTTCCATCGTGTTTATCCAATCATTCCCTAAGATCTTTCTTTTTGCATGTTGCGAGCGTAATACCAACATTTCTGTTGATATTTCTTCTTTCACCATGATCATTTCCATTGCTTTTTTCCAAGCATTCAAAGCCGTTATATTCATTGAATTAGCCTTTTCCTGAAGACTTCTCAAGTGCTGGAATATTTTCATCACTTATCACTTTTCTGTATAGGTTAAATTGCTTCCATGAAACCATGGATTCTAGTTATTGGGATGCGATTTCAAATCAGATTCTTGGCATAGGAAATGCTTCCCCCAAAAAATAGATTTGTATTGCTGCCATCTTCTCTGCTGTAAATTAATGGTAGTTTCACTGCCATAGATTAGGATGGGCAGTACCTTTTGTCTATAAAATGCCACAATAGGTTTTAATGAAAATTTTCCGAATTTACGGTGGAGAAATCTACCTTGTCTCGCTAGTGATTGCGCTTTTGCCTCGAGGTGTTCGGACCATTCTTTTTCCATTCTTGATTGATTTATCAGGACTCCCAGGTATTTTATTGTTTTCACTAGCGCAAGTCTATTCCCTTCCCATGATAGTGTCAGCGTTCTTCTTTTCTTGTTTGCCCCTTTTGTTAGCATCATGATTTTTGTTTTTACAGTATTGATTTTTAAGTCATTTTTTCCCATATACTTCTCCATATTTGAGAGGCTCGTTTGTAGACCTTTTTCCGTTTTATCGAGCAATGCGATGTTGTCTGCGTACATCATGATAGGCATAGGAACTGCGTTAATTTTCGGTGGGTTCAATAGAGTTAAGTACGTTTGTTCTTCGAAGTCTGATGTGCATAGATTAAAGAGAGGCAGCCAAGGGGCATCCTTGCTTCAATCCATTCCATGTCTCTATTGGCGCTGTTATAGCACCTTCCTTTGACATCCTCATTTGGACTGTTGTGTTAGTGTACAACTGTTCTATAGGTTCCAGGATATTTGGTGGGCAGTGGCATCTTGCCAATTTATCCCAGAACATTGCTCTATTTACCGCATCGATAGCTAGTTGCAGGTCGACAAATGCTGCGGAGATCTGAGTTGTATTCATGATAGCCTCTTGTTTAACTAACTTTAGGATGATTAGGTTTATATTAGTGCCAACTTTTTGGACAAATCCAGTTTGCCTAGTCGCCTGTCTATTGTTGTTCTTCACCCATTTGTTTACTTCTTCTAGCAATAATCCTACAAAGAGCTTTCCCAGAGGGTCCAGGAGCACAATGGGCCTGTAATTGGCCGGATCCTTCCTTTCACCTTGTTTAAAGATCGGGATCAGAGTTGCCACTTTCCATGTGTTCGGAATTTTGTTGATTTCTGCAATTATACTAAATAGTTGGTCTGTAAATGCTGCCGATTCTCTTGGATCTTGTTTTAAAATGGCATTAGATACCCCGTCCGGCCCTGGGGCTCGGGAAGAGTTCAGTTTACTGATTTTCTTCGGAATCTTATCACGGTCCAGTTAGCTACTTGTCGCTCTCCATCACGGTTAATAGGGTGGTTCCGTTTCTTATATAAAGCTGTGAAATATTTTATCCATTTCACTTCCAGGACATCTTGTATCATTCTTTCTTGTTGGGTTGAATTAAAATTAAGAAGATTCCATAAGTCTCTTGAGTTTTGTTGTTTCATGGTTTCGAGAATGCTTTGCGCATCAGTTTGATATAACATCATTCTCACAGATATCCAATAGTTATTGTAGCGTTGTTTTTCTACTTTTATTCTTTTCGCTATGTCTGGATTATTCTGTTTCTTTAGTTCTTTAATTTTTTTACGAAGATCCTTTTTTTCTCTCCATGATTTGTATGTTAAAGTGATGCTTGTGAGTCTGTTACTTTTTTGTTGAGACTTATCGGTTGATAAAATGGATGCAAGAGCCATTCATATTTCAATTTCGCCATCTCTTCTCGGGTGGAGTCTTTAAGGTCTTCCGTCAGTTGGCCTAATTGACATTGTTTTATTCGTAACCTATTCATGCCACTTGTTAATTCCAATGATAGTAAAGATTGGTTCTTCGTTTGAGGTGCAGTTGCAGTCCATGAGATCGTTAATTTGTGGTGGTCGCTGTTAGGTGAAGGTGTGTTTCCGCTATGGGTCATGGAGTTTTTTATTTTAGGTGTCACATAAATAAAGTCAATGATTGCTGATGATTTCCCTCTCGTCCAGGCCAGTATTGGACCGCCATTTCCATCTATTGTTTTGCCAGTGAGAGCGAGGGCTCTCATCGTTGTTTCTTTTGTCCGTCTTCAAACTCGGTTAGTTAGTTCCTTAGTCTCGAGTATATTCCCATTGGACTTAAATAGGTGGATGTTGAGGTCACCACAAAGAAAACATTCGATATTATCATATTTAGCGGTCACTTCATCCATAGCAGAGAAGACACCATCTATAAAAGGTGGCATCATTCACTGCTATGGGGTTCCAATAAAGGTTCAGGATCCCCAATCTATTCTTTCTTGTGTTTTCTGTTGGACCATTATTAGAATCTGGGTGTTGATCTGGCAGGTCTAAGATTGCAAATTGGACCCAGGAGTTTGGATTTGTCAGTTCTAGAATTTTCAGATTTAGGTCCATTTTTATCAGTATCAACATTCCAGATGATGGTCTGCCTTGATTGCGTCGAATTAATGTGTGTAATGTATCCGTCGCAACATGGTTCTGAAGCGATCCATGTTTCTTGTAGGCATATTATTTGTCAGTTTTCAAAGTCCGGGATTGCTTGCTGGAATAGGTGGGCATGTCCTCTGGTATTCCATGACGTGATCAGTGTTTTCTGGAATTCATCTGTTTGTTATAGGCAGATATTTTCTCCTGCATCTCTATGGTTCACATCATATTCCATGTCTCTCCATATGAAGTGTTATGCTAGATCTTGCAAGGTTTATTGAGTTTCATTGCTAGGTGATTCTCTGCTGAACTGGAATGAATAATCATGTGTTGAGTTTGCTTTCCTCCTACTGGTCTCATAGAAGTCCCTATTGAAATCTATATCATGTCGTTCTTGTTTCATGTAATCCATACCTCCTCCGATTGCATGGTTGTCCGGACTTTAAAGGGGTACTTTAAAGGTTGATGGTGAACTTCATTAAGGGGTCAAGATTATAGTTGTGAAATACAAAATAAAACATTGAGGAGTATGTTGTGGTTTCAAAAAAGGAGTTGATACATTGTTATAAACCGGAATGGGGATACCTAGCCACTCATTAGCTAAAATGGGGCACATTATTCTTAGTTATTCCCAGCTTGTGCTCGACTCGGTAAAAAGTAAAGGACGCCACACTTGATTTATACCTCCTCCCTACCATTATGATCTTGTAATCGTAACTTTTGAGTTGTTCCCTGTCTATTAGGTGAAATTAACTTTCTCCCCAACAAGGAGATTTATAGATAATAGTTGTAAGGGCAGTTGCAAGTTATAGTTGTAAAAAACAAATGACTAACTTTGGTAATTTTCTTTCTGATTCACACGTTGATCGATTCCTCCCACAGATTACTCATATTGTAAAATATCCCCCCCCCCCCCCGACACAGTCTACTGGTCTTGTCTTTGGCAGGCTTCACGAGTGCAACCCGCCTCTGGCTCCAGGAAGTCTGGTGGGGGCAGGAAATGAGGGAAGTGTCCTAAACTCCCTGTGCTTAGTCTCTTAGGAGACCCAAATGCACTCTGTGGTGATTGGCCGGCTGGCTGTCCGGCAAGGACAGCCACTCTGCTGGGTGACTAACAGCTAGGCTGGAATGAATGGGAGCAAGCTGCATAAAAGGCAAGACTTTTTGGCTTGGAAGGCAGAGTCGACCACTGGACGAAGGAATCCGAAGAACACTTGAAGAAGACGCCTGCTGCAACTCATGGACCGTTGGTTTGCACGGTGGAGCCCTGCTGCTGTGCTGAAACTCCACTTTCGTATCAACAGAAAAGCTCCTGCAAGGACGACGCCTCCCTTTGAGTTGGTGGGACAAATCAACTCCAAAGTAAGCCACCTGGACATCCTCTATGAGCTGGTTGAATTTCCACAGAGTTGCTGCTGGAAACCGAATAGCCAGGGAGAGGAACACCAGTTTTGTGTGTGTTGCTTCTAAGCTGGCCAGATTCCCAAAAAGCAGGACTGACCGAGCCTGAGCCCCCTCAACAGAGTGCGGGACCCCAGAAGCAAGGAAAGCCCACCTCGACAGCTAGGAACCGCAGTGTTGCCATTTGCAGTAGTCGCGAGGAGCTGAAACACCAAAGTGCCACTTGTTTGAAGTTTGCTGGTTGCGAGCGGTGACCGTCCCATTGCAGAGCAGGAGTCCCCAGAAGTCCTCCCTCTTGTCCCCACAACAGAGGCCAAAGAAGAGCGAGATCTGCAGAGCTGCACAGGAACAGAAGTCATCTGCTGCACTTTTTCTTCAATCCAAAAGGTACTGTAAAGTCTGAGAGAACTTACCTGTTGCTGTAGAGTTGCTTGCATCTTCTACTACTCACAAGTCTAAACAGCTTGTGGCTCTACATTGATTCTTCTTTTTCTTCAAAGACTTCTACAAACATTGTGCAACAACCTTTCTTACTTACCTGCAAAGAAGCGCTTCAGCTCATATAGACTTTTGCCCATTGACTTTGGCTTAACCTGTTTCACTGAATACCTCTTGTTGGGGGATCCAAAAGTATTTGCCTGGTTGAGAGTATTTGTGATCTCTTGTATGTTCTAATAACCTTTTCCCTTTAACCTAATTCCTAAGTTCTTCTAAATGCAACAGTGACACATTAATGTTCCCAGCACCCTAGCTATTGAAGTCACCTGAGGGTGTAGGTTGTGTCTGTGAGCCATCCCAAAAGGGTACTTACTGATTTAGAAACTTAAGAGTGTCTGTTTTGAAATATTTGTGTGGTGTTTTATATTGCTCTCTTCTGAAGAAGGCTTACTCTGACTGATACATACATTAATAATTGTTTTATCAAGAAACCTTGTTTGTAAGAGTCTATTTTAATACTTGTCACTGTGGATCTCTGTGTAACTCTCCTACAGCTCACATTGACCCCTCTTGAAATAAGCCTGGCTGCTCCACACGCTACCAACCTGTGTAGTGCAGACTTATACCAAAGGTTGGGTTTCTATTGCCAGGAGGTCAGGGTTGTTGTAGTGCACCCAAAGGGTACTGCATAAAATCTTCCCTAACAGATCCCAATCCTTGTAACCAACCTATCAACAGCCAAGCATTAAGTTTCATATTCCTGGCGTTGAGGTGAAGCCCTCTACCACCTGATGGTTTCAGTAGAGATTTCCACCAGGGACTCTTTCAGGGAAGCCACGGCAGCATGTACAGCATGACTTAATACCAGGTCCTCTGTGCCACGTCCAGCGGTATCAAAATCATGGTTATCAAACTCCACTTCAACTTCCGCAGCACCAAAGGAATCAATGGGAGGCTGGGGATATAGGCGGTAGAGGGACACATACAACAGGTCTAACTCCACAGGTATCACTAATACATTGCCCAGAGAGTTCTTGTGCATAACCTCCCTGGAGCAGAAGGCCCCAGACTCCCTGTGCGAGCTGGTCACAAACATGGCGATCCAGGGTCTCCACCACTAGGAGAAGATCTTTGTAGTCTCCCTGTGCAGCTCCCAGTTGTGGGACACACATTGTGAGCCGACTCAGTGTGTCCACTTGAGCATTCAGACTGGAAGCGAGATATGACACTATCATTGATGCATCGTTCTGAAATGCCCAAAACCAAATGAACATAACCTCCATGTACAGCTTGAGCAATCTGACACCACCCATCTTGTTGATGTAGTGCATGGCACTGATATTTTCTGTGGGTACTGGGACAGTCAAACCTCCGATTGATAGTAAAAAAGGCTCCCAATGCTAAATGAACTTCCATGGGTTCCAGCAAGTCCATGTGAAATGACTTCTCAGGGCCTTTCCATGGACAGCTCACTGAAAGACCCTCTAGATACAGGAGCTCCCCATCCCCTCAAGGATGCATGACTATGGTCAAGGTTGGCCACAGTTGTTGAAACAGAGCCCTGTAGGAGGTTGTTCTTGGATGCCCACCAAAAAGCAGGTCTTGGGAAGCCTGTAATGGGACCTGCATTATGTCCCTCTGTTGAACTGTGACCAATGGTGCAAATGCATCTGTAGTCTTGCTTCCGGGACTATGAAAATGCAGACAGCCATGAGTCCTAGCATCCTCAAGAAAGCTCCAGCCGCGCAAGTTTCTCTTTCAGTTCAGTGAAACCATTGACCCAATGGCCACGAAGCAAATCCAAACTGGCCAGACAAAGCCCATCCAGCAACTAATGTTCTCATTGGAGAAACTACACAAACAGGAAATAAACAAGTGGTGGGAGATGAAGTTGCTACAAAATTACATTGACAACCAATGGATCCCACAGGGTTTGAGCATTTTAACTATCCCCACATACAAAGATCCTGACCCTGAGATGCTGCAAGAGTGGGGGGAAGCTACCAATGAATGTTCCTTTAAGATGTTGGCCACATTGGTTAAGTATGCCAAAAGTGATAGGCTGAAGGCATTAAAGGACATTGAGGATCTGGAATCAATTGTCTACATGGGAACAGAATCCAAGACTGCAAAAGATCTTAAAGTCCAGATGGATAAAAATATAAGGAAATACGAGGAAGAAATTAAAGATAGAAAACAAAGTAAAATCTTGTGCGACAAAGAGAAATATGCCACTGGCACAGAATACAAGAAAATACAACACTATCACAAAAAGGCATACAAACTAAAAAAAAAAAGACACCAGCATCCAATGTCCTGGATGTAGACTCGGAAATGAAAAGTAGTGCAGGATCATCAACAGATACGTTCATCTCCAGCAACAATGACGAAGTTCCTTTAAAGCTCAATATTTTAGAGGAAATGAGATTGCTATAACAAGTAGTCAAAACGTTGCAGGGAAGGAATCAGAGCAGAAACAAACAAAGCTCCACAACCTCGGTAAGAGGAAGAACAGACGGGGAAGCAGAGGACAAAGGAAAAGCAAGAAGAAGAAGGCAATCGGGAGGCTGCCAGACTCGCTCTGGCAAGAACAAGAAATACAATATCGGATCAAACACTTCAAGTTGTAAACTTGTCAGACAAAATGCTGACTAATACAGAGAACAGGGTACTTATGAAAGGCCTGTCTTTTTGTTTGACATCCAAATACAATTACGCACAATCCAGGATTGACCTAGATTGTTTCATTAGGAAAATAAGATTGGCTAAACATTTTGCCTACCTAAACTTTTTGAAACCTAGGAACGGCAATGAACATGAAATACCTTCCAAATTAACAATTGGAAAAATACCAACATTACGTACCCTTGAATCTTTGTATAATGACAACGGGGAGGAGGAACATAGCTTGGGCCAAAAAGAGTGGAATCTACAGTTGCCTAGCAACATTTCCACTTCCATGACAGCTCCAAGGGAATTAAGAAGAAAATCAACATTCATCCCACCGGCACAGAATACACCACATATCAACCTTTTTGAGGACCTTATAATTGAAGATCTCAAGAAATTAGCCTCAAATACCTCCAAATCGAATTATAATTTGACCGCAGACGAATGGAAAGCCATTAGAAATCTAAAAATGGACAAATTGATAGTAATCAAATCTTCTGACCAGGGAGGAAATGTGGTAGTTCTCAATGCGAGGGATTACAAAAGTGAAGCTATGCGCCAGCTAAGAGAAGTGCATAACGATGAGAAACTGCCCAGTGATCCATACCCAACTTACAAAATCGAATATGACCTGAAGCTACACAATGGTATGAATCGGGCTTATCGACTTGGCAAGAGAAGAACAAGTTGCTCTCTTACCTGGTAACATTCTTTCGATGGGATGGTCCGACGACGTATTCCATAGCTATGACAGTAATCACCACAGCTGTGCTGCTTCGGAACATTTTTGGCATCTTCGTCCTGCGTCGATGATGTCGATGCGCCATCCGCGAGGACCTCCTCCGACGGCCAATGTCACCCGATGTGATAAGTAGGACGCACGACGCCCGTAGCCTCAATTCTAGTTTTTTCCCAGAACGTGTGCCACCAGTCTTCTGCCAGTCTGACACACAAAGCCTTGCGGAAACATTAGCTGCAATCGCATAAGAAATTCTGTAGCGGGGAAGGTAGGGAGGGAGCGATATGGAATAAGTCGTCGGACCATCCCATCGAAAGAACGTTACCAGGTAAGAGAGTAACTTGTTCTTCGAGGGGATTGGGTCCTCCGACGTATTCCATATCTATGACAGACTCCCAAAGCAGTACCAATGCAAGGAGGTGGGAAAAAAATTTAGAAAACAGAAATTTAGCATGCCCAATCAAATTGCGGAGTAAAGGACCGCCTTGCCAAAGGCCAGATCCTGCCCCCGGATGGAATCGAGGGAATAGTGACGTACAAAAGTATGTACCGAAGCCCAGGTGGCTGCATCACAGATGTTGCGAATAGGAACACCCCTCTGCAGGGCAGTAGAGGCAGCCATACCCCTGGTAGAATGGGCCCGTAAGCCGACTGGGGGGTCCTTACCCGCCAAGCGGTAACACTCAGAGTTGTGAAGGGTGGTTTAACTGAAAGTGCCCGTAACTCACTCAGTCTGCGAGCAGAAGTGACCGCAACTAAAAATAGTTTTCAGAGTTAACAGTCTCAAAGGGCATGAATGCAAAGGCTCAAACGGAGCACCCATCAGAAACTTGAGAACAAGGTTCAAATCCCAACCGGGCACCTGGAAAGGTGACGGAGGGAACACATTAGTGAGCCCTTTCAGAAACTGAGAAATTAAAAGAATTTTAAAATAGGAACACACTTCAGACGAGCGCTTAAATATGGATGGCGCCGCCAGGTAACCTTTAATGGTACCCACTTGAAGGCCCCCTTCGGCCAAAGAAAGCAAAAAAGACAGAACCATGGGAATTTCACATGCAAAAGGATCCACATTCTTAACCCTGCACCAGTCGCAGAACTTACTCCAACGGCAACGGTACAGGGACTTTGTTGCGGGCCGTCTGGCCGAAAGCAAGACCTCCTTCACGTCTTCAGGGAGGTCCCAATCCTTATACCTCAACCTTTCAGAAACCAAGTGTGACGGTTGAGGGACCTGACCGCTGGATGGAGGACCTGACCGCTGGATGGAGAACCTGACCCCCCCTCCCATGAGAGCAGATCGTCTCGGTAGGGAAGACGACGTGGAGGACAGATGGACAAGTCGAGAAGGTCCAGGTACCACGTCCTCTGGGCCCACGCCGGAGCAATGAGGATCATCCGGGAACCGAACCTCCGTAACCTCTGCAGTACTTGCAGGATGACGGGGACTGGAGGAAACGCGTACAGCAGTGGGAATGACCAGTCCACCAGGAATGCGTCTTCTAAGGCTCCTTTTGGAGGAAATTCCCGCACGCAGAACCTCTCGCACTTCCGGTTGACACTGGAGGCGAAGAGATCCACTCGAGGGGTCCCCCAAAGGGCGAAGATCTCCAGGAGAATCTCCTGAGCCAACTCCCACTCGTGAGAGATTGCGCACTGCCTGCTCAGAGCGTCCGCCGTCTCGTTTTCGTCTCCTGCCAGATGAACTGCCGAGAGTGAAATTTCCTGGATTGCCCAGAACCAGAGCTGCATCGCCTCCCTGCACAGAGAAAGTGACCCTGCCCCCCCCCCCCCTTTTTTGTTGAGGTAGTGCATGGCCACTGTGTTGTCCGTCAGGATGAGAACATTCTTTCCTCACACAGTCGGCAGAAAAGCTTTCAGGGCTAGCCTGACGGCCCTCAGCTCCAACAGATTGATATGGAGTCTGGACTCAGACGGAGACCAACGACCGCTGACTGTCAACTCGTTGGCATGAGCTCCCCATCCCGTGAGGGATGCGTCTTTCACGATCATCACCTCTGGCAAGGGCAGCCAAAATGGAGCCCCCCTCATCAGATTGCCTTCGTCAGCCCACCACAGAAGGTCCTGGGCGACCGAAGACAGCACCTGAACAGGGTCCGACATCCTGCAGGAGGACTGAGACAACTGGAGCTTGAGTGCCCATTACAAAGATCTTATCCGCAACCTGGCCTCTGGCATTGGAAGAATGCATGATGCCATGAGGCCGAGCAGTCTCAAGAACTCGAACGCTGGGAGAGTCTGGGCAAGTTGAAACTTGCGCACCATCTGCTGAATATGATGAGCCCTCACCTGGGGAGGAAAACACTGCCCAGGGACGTGTCGAGCACTGCTCCGATGTATTGGAGCCTCTGAGTTGGTGTCAAATGGGACTCCTTTAAGTTTTGAGGGAGAAGCCCAGCTTGTGGAGGGAGTGGCAGGTGACTGACAGATGATCCAGGACTTGCTCGGGAGAGCGCGCCCTGATCAACCAATCATCCAGGTAGGGGTAGACGTGAATCCCCCCTTTCCTGAGGTGTGCTGCCACCACTACCATGAGCTTGGTGAAGACCCTCGGGGTGGAGGTCAATCCGAATGCCAGGACCCAAAACTGAAAGTGCGAGTCGCCAACCGCAAACCTCAGGTACTTCTTGTGCTTTGGATGGATCAGCACATGAAAATCAGCGGTTGAGAGACACCAACCAGTCCTGAAGTTGAAGGGCCTGGAGGACTTGAGAGAGAGTAACCATCTTGAACTTGTCCTTCCTGAGAAGTTTGTACAAACCGTGCAAGTCCATGATGGGTCTCAATCCCCCGTCTTTCTTGGAAATCAAAAAATAAGGGGAATACCATCCCTTGTTCCTCTCCGCTACAGGCACCAGTTCTATGGCGCCTTTCTCCAGCAGGGATCGAATTTCCTGCGCAAGGAGCGGATCCGGACTCTTCAAAGAGAGATTCCCCGGTGGATTGTCTTGAGGCCTCTGCCGGAAAGGAAGACAGTAGCCGTGGGTTATGATCTCCAGAATCCACACATCTGAAGTAATGGCGCGCCACTCTACAAGATGCTGCGCCAGCATTCCCCCCAACCGACGAACCATGGGACATGGCCTCATGACTGAGCTGAAGCGGCTGCGGCATTGCCTGAGGGCAAAGAGGCAACAGCCCGAGCGGCCTTGGCACCTCGAGTACCTTCTTTTCCACCTCTGGCACTCCTACGTTGGCCCCTTTGACTGGCAGCTCCTCTCGCTTTACCAAAGGATGAGTAATAACGAAAGGAACCTCCCCTCCATTGCTGTCCCCTAGGACGAAAAGGCGGAGGTTGTCGAACTGCAGTGCCCAACAACTTTGCTGCAGCTTTGGAGGTCTGCAACCTCTCAAGGCTCCCGTCAGCCTTGCTGCCAAAAAGATGTTCCCCCGTCAAAGGGCATGTTGAGAAGCCGGGCCTGCACATCAGGAGCAAGCCCCGACTTCCGCAACCATGCAAACCTGCGTATCACGGTGCTCGCCGCCATGGACCGGCTGACGCAATCTGCCATGTCCAAACCCGACTGAACAGCCTCACACATAGCATCCTTGCCATCCTGAACCATGGCAAGGAAACCATCCCGTTCATCCCCTTCGGGAATATGTTCAGCCGCCAAGGAAACACAGTTCCACAGAGTGTGTGTGAAACGAGACAAGGCACAAATGGAGTTGGCTGCCTGAAGCGCCATACCCCCTGCAGAAAACACTTTCTTCGCCCAGCCGTCAAAACGCTTGTCGCCCCGATCAGGAGGGATGGTAGGGTATGACGCTTGCTTTGCCGGGGCCGTAGCCGCCTGCACCACCAAACTCTCCAGAGTAGGGTGCTTGGACAAGTAGCAGGGGTCACTACTGGCTGGGCGGTATTTCCACGGCAAAGACTTGCTCACTGCCGGGAGACTCTCCGGAGCAGTCCAAGCTGCTGCCACCCTTCTTTGCAGAGCCATATGGAATGGCAGTACCGGGTCAATTGGTGGACCAATGTCGAGGATATCCGTAAGGTCATCCTGAACAAACTCCCCTGGGGGAGCAGACCATCCTAAGTACTCAGAGACCCGTGACATAAGTCGCAGGTAAGAAGAAACGGCATGAGTGCCAGGCTCAGGCCTACAAAACTCCACCTCCGGAGAGGTGTCCAGCCCACTAGCATCATGCAGGGACTGCCTCAGGTCCTCAAACTGGCTATGGCCCGAGAGAATCTCGTCAGGCACCGTGTCAGGCACCATGCCATCATCAGATCCCTCATCCACCTCTGAAATTAATTCCAGATGGCGGTAAGAAGGCACAGAACTGGAACCAAAGCCATGCTTGACCTTGGCCAGAGCCTTCCGAGGTGGTGCCCCTGAGCCACGGGGTACCCCCGTCGACACAACCCCGAAAGGCGTTGATGGCGTCGAGTGAATCGGCGCAGACGTCGAGAGAATCGGCGTCGACAGCATCGACGGCGTCGACACAGGCCTCGAAGGCGGAGCCCCGAGCGTGTCCCTCAACATCCTGGCCGCCGACGATGTCGACGACTTCCTCGGAGGCAGAGCCTCCAGAGAGTCTGTCGACGACTTCGGCGCCACAGGCGTCGATGTCTTCCTCGAAGACTTCACAGGTTCACGTGGTCTCGAGCGCGTCGAGGACTGGGACCTGGACCAGGCATGCAGAGAACGATTCCTCTTGTCCGAGCGGGACCTTTCCCACGAATCGTGACGACTACCCGAGCCTGAAGGCGTGCAAGCGGCGTCTCTCGGCTGATCACGACCGACCCCACTCGGAGGCGCGGACGGACCAGTGCCCTGCGATTCGAGAATCAACAACATTTTCTTCCCGAAGGAAGCCCATTCCTCCGGTGTCGCATGCTTGGTGGGATAAGCGACCCGCCGAAGGGCGGAGTCCTCGGATGAGGACGGGGAAGGCGACCGATGACGGCGCTTCCGGGAGTGCCTCAAAGAGGCAGAGGAGTGGCGAGACCGACTCCGGGACCAAGAACCACTGGACTTCCGGCGACGACGCAGAGAGTCGCTCCTCGAGTCGTCTGTCGAAAGCCCTGCAGACCTTGACTTCCGGGGCTTGGACACCTTACCTACCGATAACAACTTCTTGCGCTCCCGCAAGGCTTTCGACGTGAGCGACTGGCAGTCGACACAGTCATCCGTGTCAGGGGCCTCCCCGAGGCACCAGAGGCAGCCGTTGTGCGAGTCCGTGACCGATATCTTGGACCCATAGTCCCCACACTTCTTAAAGCCCGGACGCGGTGTGGAAGACGAGGTAGACATCTTCACGAAGAAATCATACACAAATAGGTTCGAAAAACCGAGATGAACAACAGAAACTCCAAAGAGTCGAGGCGTACCGAGATTCACGAAGCGAACACGCTCGCGGAAAAAACGGAACTGAGGCTACAGGCGTCGTGCGTCCTACTTATCACATCGGGTGACGTCGGCCGTCGGAGGAGGTCCTCGAGGACGGCGCATCGACGTCATCGACGCAGGACGCAGAAAATTTTCTGAAGCAGCACAGCTGTGGTGATTACTGTCATAGATATGGAATACGACGGAGGACCCAATCCCCTCGAAAAGATATTTGACCAAAGATTTCCCTATTATACACCTCATACCCAAGATCCACAAGTCCACAACAAGCTCTCCAGGCAGGCCGATAGTAGCCACCATTGACCCTCTACTTGCGAACAATTCTAAATATTTGGACACATTTCTTTTCCCATTTGTAGAGACATTACCTTCCTACACGAAAGATGCAACAGATTTCGTCCAGAAAATTGACCAAATACCATGGAAACGAAACTACCGACTAGTCATGCTCCATGTGGTTTCTCTTTATACCTGAATCACCCAAGAAGAAGGAATTGAAGCAGTTAAAAGATACCAGTCTACTAGATCATTGAGCTTCAGAGAACATTCTCTGATGCTACTTGACATGTTGACCTTTTGTCTCCCTCACAATTCCTTCATGTTCAACGGCCAACACTACAACCAAGTCTGCGGGACGGCCATGGGAACAGCAGTAGCCTCTACATATGCAAATATTTATATGGGAGCCTGGGAAGAAAGACTTTTTTCTGAAGAAAGCATGGAATCACACCATCAAAAGTGGTATTGTGGCGTCGTTATATCAACGATCTTTTTGTCCTTTAGGAAGGCACGGAAATAGAATGGTTGGATTTCTTTAAAATCTTAAATACACGCGATACAAGTCTCAAATTCACCCAACACCATGATCACACCGAATTGGTCTTTTTGGACATTAAAGTCAAAATTGTGGATGAAACAATTACCACAGAAGTCCATCGCAAACTTACAAGCACCAACTTAGTGCTTCATGCCTCCGGTGCCCACCCAATGAGGTTGAAAAATAGCATACCCTATGGGGAATGAAACGTAACTGCAGTGAGCCATCGACATATCATCAAAATGCGAGAACAACAGCTGCGAGGTTCCATGCTAGAGGCGATTATAAAGCATATGAACAATGCATCAAACAAACAAAAGAGGAGATTTTTCTCAAAACCAACAAAAAAAACTGAATTTGAAAGCTAAATCGGAAAGTATTACATGTATTACCACCTTCAATAATGGGGCAACGGAAATTAGGAACATTTTGGCTGAAAACTGGTTTCTTTTGCAAAAAGATCCAGACATTCGACAATCCATTCAAGCAAATGCCAGTGTAACCTTTAGGAAGGCGAGATCCATACAGTCCGAATTATCATCAAGCCTTTTGCTATCGAATTGGCTCACCAGTACACACAAAGGCTTCCAGAAATGTGCAAAATGTAAAGGGTGTAGATAAGGCTTAAATACAAAACAATACAAACACCCGCGGACGGGGCAAAATTTTGGCATTCCAAAACACATCACATGCTCTACAAAATGTGTAATATGTCATCCAATGCAGTTGTGATCTGTGGTACATAGGAAGTACTGAACTAGAAATCAAGATCTGTATACTCCAACACCTGAGAGCCATTAACAATCATGATCCAACATATCCTTTCGCAAAACTTTGATGAGAAACATGGAAGGGACATTTCATCCTTCAAATATTTTGCAATCAATTTAGTACCTCAGCATCCAACGGGAGGTAATCGAGAACTTAAATTAAGACAATTAGAGAGCAGATATATTGTTGATTACAATACAAAGACTCCAGGAGGACATAACAAAGATAACTTTGTGCCCTGAAAGATCATATTTCTTTTAAATGTTTATATGTTATAGATAGACCATGAAGTGTTACCTAAATTCACAATGTTTTCATTTTTTACCACAGCTGAAGCTATATTTTGTTGACTGTTGGGTTTTAGCGTAGGGTTTCCAGTTATTATTCAGGCCTGTGCACCACTTCTATTTCCAATATGGAGCGTGTACATTGATACTCATCAAGCAATGACCTGTTCATGCTGCCAGTGCCCACCAGAGAGAACTAGCCCCTCTCTACACACTATGCCCGTGCAGATTGCAAGTTAATTGAGTACCTCACATTCATTTATGTGCACTATGCATCTATGTGACTTAACATTGGGCATCTATACCCTTGGTTCAAAATGTAAAGCTCTCTGACTTTTTAAAATCTACTCAGGAGCTAATTTATGCACTAAGCACTTTACTTTTTTCCATCTCCAACCGTGGATAAAGCACTATGCCAAGTGGTCTTCATTTAAAAGGCACCATGCAGACCTCGGTCAAGTGGTCCTTATTTAAAATGCACCATGCAGACCACAGTGCAAAATTATCGCAAACCGGGGCATTTTTGGATGTCCCAGGTCTAATCTAATATAATACTAAGCACTTTACGCATTGTACCAATACATTTTAGAATTGCATTATGCACTTTAGGCTATGAGGTATTCCAACTGTCATGGGATATGTTGGGCATTATGACGAGCATGACTTACCATCTTCCATATGGAATATCTAGTGGCTATGATTTCATGTTATTTCGTGCACATACTAAATTCAGAATCAAATTGTACCTAAACTTTATGTATTTTACATTAAAGCTACCCAACATGTACAGTTGAATGCGCATATAAATCCTGACGCATTATGCACTTTAGTGTTTCTGGTTGCCTTTAGGTTTGTTTTTTACATGACATGTATAGGTTAATGTATAATCAAGAAGTTTAATGCACTATGCAATTTTATATCGTATTTTGTCGTATACCAAGTACTTTCTTACATATATACATGTGCGTGTACGATTATGAATTCTGTAGCACCATGCACTTAAAAGCGTTTCCTGTTGTATACTAGGCAATTTTTCACACATTTTTGTGAAATAAATAACCCACAACTTTATAATGCACCAAGCACTTTATACGATTACTGTATAGTCAGCACATTTTGCACACTATTGTTTGAATACGTTAGGGTGAGTAACAGTACTCTCCTGTGGTTATGGTTCCTATGTTACATAGGTGCTGATTTTATCTGGTTTGACAATGTGCACACAAATATAGAATCACTAGCAGTAGCCACACACATGTATGTGAAAATAGACCTCTATGGAACCCGAATCAAGTTGCTGGAAATGGAGAAGGTGCTCCATGCCTGTGGGACTTCTTAACCCTGGACACTCCTACAAAACAATCTGACGAAGCCCGCCAGGGTGAAACAAGTTGTTTTTTTCTCTGCTTCACCTTGTCCGCTGTGTACCAAATAAATAACTTTAAATAGAGGCCCTTGATGTCAATGTGATTCCTTGGTATCAATGGAGAAGTGCTGCCACCAGCTGATTAAGTTCAGCCTTTTTTTTCTCCCTCTCCCTCCCTCCTATGCCTTGCTCAGCATCTAGAATTACCCCTATAGACTGCAACCATTTCAACGGGGTCATAAAGGTCTTCTTTAGGTTGACAGAGAAACCTAAAATATGAAGACGGTTGCAGGTCGCTCTTAGGTCCTTTATTACCATGCCTCTGCTCAGACCGGAAGGAGCGAGTCGTCGAGGTAGGGAAATATTTAGATGTTCTTCCTGTGCAGATGGGCCACCATCACCTTCATGGATGTATTCAGGTCAAAATGAGGCCGAATGGTAGCACTGGAAGCTGGTAGCAAGTGCTTCCCACCACAAAAGATATTGTAATGTTTGGGGTGGATAGGAACATAAAAGTACATGTCAGGCAAATCCAGAGAACAATCTTGAATCGGTCCTTTTCAAAGGAGCTTGTTGAGGAGTCTAAGGTCCAAGATGGGCCCCAGAGTCCTTCATCCTTCTTAGGAATTGGGAAGTAACAGGAATACCAGCTTTTCAGACTTCCTCTGCTGGAACAAGCATCCCCGTACCCTTAAGAAAAACCAGAGCTATTTCTTCCAATAGCTTCTGTTCCGGAGGCAGCTAAGGCAAAATAGGGCGGCGGCGAGTGAGGGGGAAGGACTTTGATAACAACCACCTGTACGACCTATCTGTCTGTCATCCATCAGCTGCCATCCATCCATGAATAGGGGAATCCTGCCTCCCACAGGAGACTCATTGAGTAATAATAAGTTGACAATGTTATGCAGATTTGCCGCTTTAGCTCCAGACGGAACTGAAGCAGATGTCATCTGCTTAACTACACCTCTGCACTGGATGGACTGTAGAAGCACCCTCTTTGCCGGCTTTCACAGCATTTAGACCTGCCTCTCTTTTTATGCAGGAAAGAGCAAGGCCTAACCCTCCCCATTACAAAAGCAGTAGATTGTGTTGAATCAGAAAGACCCAATGATCTAGCTGCCCGATGTTAGTCTCCAGAAATGTCAACTCATCTGCCTTTACCCTAAATAGGTCAGAGCCATAAACAGCATGTCTAACAGTGTGTTATGCACATCCTGTTTAGAAATGGCATTGTGCATCCAGGAGTGCCTTGGAATGATGGTGGCCGTGCCCATGGATCTTCCAAAACGTTTTGTTGTGCCAAGACCTGCCTTAAGAACATTCCTCACAGTGTCCTTTCCACCATGAATGAGTTGCAGGAGGGAATACTGAAAATCATGGGGCAACACCCCCCCCACTGCCGCCCATAGAGAATGGGTGTCTTGCTAGAGTACACAATACATTTATAGTCCGTCAGGCAGAGGCAAATACGTCTACTCCTCCCCGACCCCCAGTTTTCTCAAATTCCCTGTCAGGGGGAATCGAGGGGAAAGCTGTAGCCTTGGTGCTGGCAGTTGCTGTCTGGATTACCAGGCGCCCTGCAGAGGAATGAAGTGACAACAACTGAGGATCTCAGACTCCAGACATGCAATGTCCTCATCTACGATGGGAGAAGATGTAGAGCTGTCCAAATCAGGTTTTAACGTTAGTCAAAGCCTTGCCTAAGGGCAAAACCGGCTACTTTGGAATCAAAAGGGCTGTGTTGTCAGGCGCCAGCAATTAATCTGAAGTTTCAAGGTATCGATAGCTCTGGACACCAGCGCTCTGTATGTGCCAAAGCTGGTCCTAAAACAGTAATGGGTCCTGTGCAATCTCAGAGTCAGGAGAGGTGCCTCTTAATGGTCTTTTTAGTTGCAAAATGAGCCTGACTGATGAAACCACAGCACTTCCAGCCATGAAGATCCAGGGATGTCTGATAAGTGGTGCAACCCCTACAGATACTACTTCTTTCTGTTTCTTCTCAGACATTTCCTCGAAAACATCAGAAAATCATTTGAATTGAGCCATTCAATGCAAGGGCCTATAGATGGAGACGTCCTGCTCCAGTGGATCCAGAAATAACCTCAACAGATTTCAAGCTGGCTGAACTGAGAACAAGTGATTGCGCTCAGTGGGCTCTGATGGGAGCCGAGAGCACTGGCTGCAAAAGGTGCCGGTGCCGATGGCACTGGCTAAGAAGAGACACGCCCTCTTACAGACACAGGAGTTTGGCTTCATTCACCCCAATTAAAATCGGAGTCGAAGGCTGCAAAGCCATCAGCATTGCAGCACTGGTGTCGACTGAACTTTGGTGATTTATTAGGCTCATCACCTGCCCCAGACCCTAGGAGGTGTGCAGGAGCGGAGTCAACTCTTAACAAGTTTGTCTCATTTAGGACATTTTTACTTCTTCCAGAGTCTAATCAAAACATTTAAACATAAAATCTCTAAAACACTCCCATACTTCGGAGCAGAAGTAGTATGAAAAGTGGGCTTCTGATGTTTCTCCACAGGTGCAATAAATTATTTAGAACCACTTCGAAATACAGCTGTTTTGTCACTTATGTTTTCAAACAAAGTTTGCATTTTTACACACAAATTGGATAGTTGTCAGGCACTTTTTACTCTCTTGCGAAGGAGGAAAATCATTTTCACTCTCTAATTCTAAAAATTGGAAGTAAAATACTCTCACTCCAAAATCCTATCTGGAGCACTGGACAGACTCCATAGTACAAGTAGAATACAAAAAATAGAGTTCCAAAAGACGGAGCCTATTAGAATGAATGAGTGTAAAAAGGCTACACTCATTCAGGTTTAAAAGAAAAAGGCCCACAAAAAGTGCTGGGGTTCTCATTAGGAGAGGGGATGAAGCACAATAACGATAAATTATTAGGCAACCCCTACGGCTAAGGACCCCGAGGCGAAGGACGGCTACACGAAGTGTCTGCCGGTGTCCACAGGGGAGCAAAAGAATCCAACAGACACCAACTAAACTAAGTGTGGCATGGGAGCAATTACTCTACTCCAGAAAGCCCTCGTCACTCTACCTTACCTCTCCTAAACGCATGCTGCCATAGAATCACACCATGCAAACCTAGAGAGATTTGTCATCTCCACCCTAACTCCATTCTTGGCCTGACTGTAAATGTTGTACTGCATTACGCACTAACACACTAGCCAATGTTAATTAGCGCCACAGCTATAGAGAAATGTCAAGGTTAGCCTGCATCACCTTTAGACAGGTGTAACAATGTTAGCATGTACCACACTTAGCTGGAATTCTCAATTTTAGCCTGCGCCGCATCTAGATAGAAATGTGAATGTTCGCATGTAACACACTTAGCTGGAATTCTCAATTTTAGCCTGCGCCGCATCTACATAGAAATGTGAATGTTAGCATGTACCACACTTAGCTGGAATTCTCAATTTTAGCCTGCGCCGCATCTAGACAGGATTATGAATGTTAGCATGTACCACACTTAGATTGAATTCTCAATTTTGGCTTGCGTCGCATCTGGATAGGGGTGTGAGTGTTAGCTTGTACCACACGTAGATTGAATTCTCAATTTTGGCTTGCGCCGCATCTAGACAGGATTATGAATGTTAGCACACGCCACACTTAGATGAAACTGTAATGATGACAAGGGCAACACCCGGATGGAATCATGATCACTAGCCTTCCTCACATATAGACAGAATTTTGAAATTAGCAAGCGCTACACACTTAGATGGAATAGTGAATGATAGCAAGCATCACACCGAGACATAATTGCAAGGACAGAAAGGCCAACTAACCAATCCACTAACAGTTTCATCCCTCTGCATCCACCTCTCAAACTCTAACCAAACACAACCACAAGCCTAAAACGCAGCAATCCGCACAAACTTCACTACACTGCAACAACAAAACAAACCGCACATAGACTTGCACAACAGCACATGATAACTACCGATCGTAAAACACCCACGGACCCACCGGGCTGAGACTGCCAACAGCAAATCACTGCTCTCTTGCACTTTTCCAGCCTATTCCCACCAACTCAACCCCCCCCTCCCTCTTTCAGAGCCGCCAGAGCGCCAAGGGACCACTCCTTTAACATTAACATAAATCTCCCTAACACCTACAAATCCTGCATATGCCGGACACTAACTGCGCTCTAAGCACTAGAATATGCCCGGTTATTGGCACAAAATCAATACCCTTGCTCGTCTAGCTGGTCAGATAGCACAGTGAGCCAAGGACTCGCCCCCAATATCTGTGCTCAGCCCACTATGGCAGGTTCGAATCCCGGCAGGGTCAACTCATCCTTTCATGGGACTGCCGTTTGAGACCATCATTTTGGGGAAAATTCAATCAGCTGATAGCATTAGGTGTAAGAGTAGTTGGCAGCATCTAGGACTTGTCCACTGGATTTAATCAGCTGGATTAACGATGAGAAAGCATCAATCAGTGCCCACAAATGTAGGTATTCCCCAATAAGAGGAAAACTGCTCAGGCATGGATATCGAGAAGGGGCCCAATGTATCTGGAAAAGCTTAGAGCGACTAATCAAGGGCATGTCACTATATTAGAGCAGGGCACTCTATTGAATGCACTGCAATTCCCACACGATAGTTACCCGGATCTACGTGATCTGACCGCGGCTGAATGTCACGCGGCCAGAAAGTTCGCATAAGAAAGGTGTAAACTACCAAAAGTTTGCACCTTTCTCATGCGAACACATGTACATACCCCACCCCCCCACCACAACACACCCACACCCTCAACACACCCACACCCTCAACACACCCCCACCCACACCCCCAACATAAATAGACCCCACTTACCTTCTTCACGCTGGGTCCCTGCAGCGCCAGTTCCCTTTCACTTTCCGTGATCGTGAACAGGCGCTGCAGGTTTTTTTTTTTAACACAAGGCTCCAGGGCTTCCCCCCGCAACCCCTGCTGACTATACTGATAAGTATAGTGAGCGGGGTGATGCGGGGGACTCCCCCGCAGCCCCCGTTTCTGTTTTATTTTTACAATGCTATCACCAAAGGATCGAACTTTTGGTGTTCATGCGAACCATTATATGCGGTAAAAAGGTACAAACCCTAGTTACCCACCCTGCAATGTAAGAGAGAAATTAATGGAGTAATGCTAGGCAATGCAAAATATGAATATTAGTAAATTAATATGTATTCAATGACTGCTTAAAGCAAGGTTTCACTAGTATGCACATCCGCAATGTGGTTTGAAACTATAGGATTTAATAATGCACACTTTGACCCAGCTGACCTATACCAGGTGGTTCTTCTTTGCTAATGAATTGCCAATGGAATATGCAGGGGGCTAGGTTTACTTATTGTATTCTTCTGCAGTTATAAAGCAGATTGATGTCATTTTGGAAGCACTGATGACTGCTTGTACATATATAATGTTAGGGCGAGTAGATGTATGTAATGCCACTAGAGGTATAGTATGTTTGTGTACAAATTACGAGCATGTGACAATCCAGCAATTTGGTATATTATATTGAGGATTATGGTTCAGATATATTGGATTTAATAAAGAAATAAAGGTATACACCTATTCTGACATATTAAACTACACACATTTCTAAACCAAGAGCAATTATTAATTGCTGCCGTCCATTCCTTTACTATGAAATTTAAAACACGCATTGGCAATGCCAACAGTTTGGGCGTTTGTAAAGGCATGGGAAAGGCACTTGCTAGGCACAGCTGTAGTGGTATTAGATGGCCATTGATGGTAGCAGGTGCAAAATGGTGTGACTACCTGGGCATCTAATAGCAGTGCCTGACAAATGCCTAAAATGCATGAACACGGCAAAATAGTTGGCTTTGAAAATGCTGGTTTTTAAGTGGACTTCAGTGAAGGACATGCAGAATGCATATAAAACGAGTGGCTGAAGGCAGACCTGGTAAGACATTTTTATTACACCAGTAGCCATTATTTTTTTTATTTTCCCCAACGGGGTTGCATGTACATGCTATGACTTGGTAGATATAATCTGGAATCAAAGGGGAGAGAGGATATACTTACTGGACAGTGATCCCAAATACAACAGCAACAGCAATTTCAGGGGTCCGGGCTGGCTGAATAAAGACCACGAACATGATTTTCAGAGCACATTTACTTTAGATATTTTGGAATATAAATTCAGAAAGCAGCTACGGCACAGGGTCCTGAAACACATACACTTGTCGGTAGGGTAAGTGTTTAGCATAATGGTGGTGGGGGCGCTGAAGGGGCCTGGAACAAATGTTCCGGTTTCTTTGTACTTTGAATAAGTCTAACTCTGCAGGATATTAACATGTGCCACGTCAGTCCCATGACAAACGTGGTGCTAGTGATGGATGCTGGCCTTAGTTTCATGAACCTTTGATTTGATTAAATACAAAAGAATATGAGACCATATTAACCCTTTTTTGGCAAAATAAATTCAATGGGCTTCCAATGGTGACCTACAAAACATTCAAAGTGTACAGCCTCATCTTTATATACATCATAAATGTATCCCCCCTCTATTTCAAAGATCAACATGTTATTGCGGTAGGACAACCAACGAGCCACAGCAATTCATGCCATAGGCTTGAAATCCCCTATGGCAAAAATATCTAAACAATTGACACAAGTCTCCCATGGTTTTGCCGCAAAGATCTGGCTCATGATACCAGATATCCGTTTACTTCCCGATCTGCTCCAATTCTGAAAAGCCCAGAAGGCTCACATTTTCTCTACCCACTTGTCCCAACTGTACTGAATCTTATTTGAAAAAGTTAATTTGAATTTCATGGAAGTAAACTCTCTTCTCTGATGTATTAATGTAACTGTGGTGTAATGGTCACTGTTTTTGTAAAGATCCCCATTGCCTTTGAGACAAGGATTTGGCTATACAAATTGCAAAATAAATAAAATGAATGGCAGGAGACTTGAGAAATTGCACACACTCCACTAATTTAAAAGATTCAAACAAAAATGTATTTGCCGTCATTAAACTACAGAAAATGAAAGAAACAAAAAAACACATTATAAGCCATGCATAAGATGGTCGATCATACAACTGGTATTGGGCCAAAGATTTGGGTACAACCTGTGAACAACCTGTAGATGAAATGACGATAGACCAGCCTTTGGCGATCTTGGGGGATTTCCAGCTAGGGTGATGCTCAAAGCTTGATAGAGATGGGGCAGAAACAGTCAAATGTCAGTTTTTGCTAATATTTACACAACTCTGTCCCTGTCCCTGTCCTACTGGCCCAAAGTTCTCATTGGCAGCTGTCCCATGAATTGGCAAGATTGATCTATTCACAAGCCAGAGTGGGACAGATCTGAAACTACTACTTTGGAGTGGAGCTCACTCTATGGAAAAAAGGTGAACTGCCAAGATCCTGGCTTCTCAAAACTGTGCTTCTACCAGCAGTGGAGCTTCCTTTGCCACATATAAAAATCACGTAAACACCAGTTGTCTCTGTTTCTTTGAATATGTATAAACATCCTGCTACCTCAAAGATTGTCCTATCAGCATGGGCCATGCAACTAGTGTTCTAAACTGTTGGACATCAGAAATATTAGACTGACAGAAACACAAGATCATAAGACATGTAGCACAGCTAAACCGAGCCTCACTTTGAGGAAGAACGATTCCCCAGGGAATATCTTCATTTTGGAAAATGATAGTGACAAACTGGAAAGGTAAAGTATTAGTCATAATGGCAGTGACTGCCAACATCTTTAGATTGCAGCCGGTCTTATTACCCGTGAACAATAGTTCCCTACTGGCCAAAAAGAACATTCTCTTTATGGGCTTCTTTCACACAAATCTTCCACCTCCCCACAACCTGACCGCCTCCTTTATGGGCTTCTTTCACACAAATCTTCCACCTCCCTACAACCTGACCGCCTCTTTAACAGCCTTCGGCACAAATGTTCAGCACTCTTTGGTTGGAAGGCAGATCTGCTAAAAGAAAGCCTTCATCCCTAGCCAGGTGCACAATGGAAGAGAAGAATAGAGCTCCAGGGCCTCCGTTCATGAGGCATGGCTGGGTTCTCTTTGCTGCTTTAGGCCAGGAGTTGCTGTTTCTTCAACAAGAGCTTCTGATACTTTGTTCGTGTAGCCTCAATGCTGCTCTGCAATTCTGCCACCTCGCTGGCCAACGTCACCCCTACAAACGAACACAGAAGGAAAAGGTTAAAGACACTGTGAGAGCTTTAAGGTAGAGTCTCATATTTCTAGTTCACAAATCCTACTCTATCTTTTGTAAATCTTACCATTAACAACAAATTGAAATTCCAGCCTAGTCACTTAGTTTTGTTAGACTATTGCAGGTGTCCAAAAGGTTAGGTTTGTTCGTTTGGAATTTTATGAGGTGTGTGTGCTATCAGAATAAAAGTTCTGTTGCCCGAAACCTGGCCAATGTCATCATAAGAAGGCTTTCTAATAGCAGTTTCAATGAGCCTTCTTATGAAAGGGAAATCTGTCTCCCAACTGAAGCCTGAACCCAGTCCACTAGGATTGCATATCTTGAGGGATAGCTCCACTTTCTGAATAACCCACGTGCGATAGTTACACGTGCGATAGTTATGCTTTTTGAAGCACAAGACTGAGTGTTCTGCCCTTGCCATCACCTCCCTGCTTTTGTATGAAGTGTATAAAGTGACTGATTGCTTGGCTGATCTTTGTGACTTGAGGGCTAGCTGTTTTTGTTTATGAACCTTTATGATCTATGCCAGCTGCTACTCCGGATCTGCCCTACTGTTCCCATCCTAGACTTTGCGTCCTTTAGTGTCCTGCGTCTACACCATCTCCCTTGTTCAGTTATTTTCTCCTTGGGATTCTTTCGGCACCTCTTTGTGGGTGTAAAAATTGTTCCCTCCTCCTCAACCATCTCATTCCCTCCAGATATGCTCTTCCCCTCCACTAAGGCACACAACTTTGGGGCTCTTTTTGACATTGAATCTACACTACTTTTTTAGCATAACCTCGAATATATCCAGGATTAACCTGCTTATTTTTTTTATTTTCTTTTTAACTTCTCTTTATTGTTTTAATGATACAAGAAAAAAAAAACATATCTCCCTCCCCCCCCCCCCCAAGAGCCCATAACTCCCCCAACTCCCCCCCATCCATCCCCTTCCCTTCCCTTCCAACGATTAAGCATGCAGGTCCAGGAGTCTCAGTCTGTGAGGTCGCCATTGCTCCCGGAACCTGCCCTTTAAGTAGTCCAAAGTCTCTCCCCATTCCACTGCAAATCGGCTGAAATTGTCAGTGGCCGCAAACGTAACCCACTCCAGTGAGACAATCTCCCACAGTTTCCTCAACCAGTCCTGCTCTTTTGGGATCATAGAGCTTTTCCATCTTTGGGCAAGGAGAGACATTGCTGCCAAGATAAAGACTACTTTTGCCTCATGCGGGCCTCCCCCTTACTCCCTCCCCTGACTCCCTCCACCTTCCCGCCAGGACCTCGCGGGTGTCTTGACCCATGCCTACTCCAAATACCTGATCCAGTGCGCAAGAGATACTCTTCCAAAAGGGGCCAATGCTAGGACAATCCCACCAGATATGCGCTTCTGTGCCCTCCTCTCCACAGCCCCTCCAACATACCCCAGAAGCAGTTGGGAAAATTGCCCAGAGGCGCGCCTGAGTATAATGCCAGCCCATTAGGTACTTATACCAGGCCTCCTGCAACTGGGCAGCCTTAGCCACCTTCGGGATCACTTTCCAAAGCCTCTCCCACTCCTCCCATTCCATTTCCCCCCAACCCCCCAGGAGACCCTCCCACCTAGCCAGCACTCCCCAGAAGCTTATATAGATTTGAAATCAGCCCCCTGGATCCCTTGTTTGTCAGCAGGAACCGTTCAAACTGTGTCAAATCCCGCGTTGCCGCCCTCCTGATCTCCCCAGACAACGCCCAGTGCCTGATCTGGTAATATCGAAGCCGCTCCCCCTCGCCCGCCCCGAACTCCTGCTTACAGTCCTCAAAGGATTTCACTTCCTAACCTCGAAATAGGTCTCTGATGACCCCACACCCCCCACTTTCCCATTTCCGGAAGGCCCCCTTCTCCAACCCAAGGGCAAAGTCGCCATTGTTAAAAATGGGGGTGAAAGGTGACGGGAAAGTAGTAATCCCCAACTTCTCCACCGCCCTATCCCACATATCCACCAATCCCTTAGTTATGAAATTAGGTACAAGTGAGCCGGCCTCAACCTGCGCAGGAGCCAAAGTGCCTCTCCCAAATGGTGATGCGCTACCGCTCTATCCATCTTGACCCAATGCTTGTTATATTCCGCAGAGAACCACTCTCGGATCACCGTAAGCTGTGCCGCATCGTAGCAGCGCCTAAAGTTCAGTAGTGCTAAGCCCCCCGTCCCCTTGGAGGCTGTCATGAGTCTTTTTGCCAAGCGCGGCATCCTGCCCTCCCAATTGAATTCCTTCGCTGCCTTGTCCAGTTCCTTGAAGAAGGATATGGGAACGGGCAACGGGACCGCCTGGAAGAGGTAGAGTAAGCGCGGGAGAACCACCATCTTTAGTACTGCCCCCTTTCCCAACCACGATATCTTTAGAGAGCCCCACTTCCTAAGATCTTTTTTAATTGATGCGAGAGTTTGCCCCATACCAGCCCGACAGCCGAGGAGTAACGTAGAGCCCCAGATACCGTATCCCACCAGGACTCCACTTGAACTGAGAGGAAGCCCTCAAAGCCCTGCAGCAACAAATTCATTATTTCGGACTAATGCACGTTCACCCTCAAGCCGGAGACCTCCCCAAAGTTGGACAACAAAGCTGTGCATGCCTCTATGGACACCGATGGGTTTGTGTGGGTGAGGAGCATGACATCCCGCCACCTTATGCTGAGTCCCTCCAAAGGGGATTCCCTGGATATCCTTCGCTTCCAGAATTGCCACGAGCAGGGGCTCTAGATATATGGAGTACAGAAGCAGGGACAGAGGGCACCCCTGTTTCGTGCCACGTCCGAGCCTCAAGGGCCAGGACATCGCACCATTTATAAGCAACCACGAGGAGGGGGCTCTGTAATTCACCTGGATCATATCGATAAACTTTTGGCCTAAACCCATTCTCTCTATCACCAGAAACAGAAAGGACCACTCCACCCGGTCGAATGCCTTCTCGCCATCCAAGACTAAAAGAATCGCCGGAGTGGGGGTCTTCTGTGCCTTCTCGGCCAAATGGGCAACTCTCCTAATATTATCGGCTGTTTGTTGTCCCCGCACGAACCCAGTCTGATCCTGTTGGATCAGCTCAGGTAGATGTGCCTCTAATCGCTTAGCCAGAATTTTGGTGTAAATCTTTGCGTCAGAGTTTATGAGAGCGATAGGCCTATAGGAGGTACATTCCTCCGGATCCTTGCTCACCTTTTGTAAAAGAGTGATTTTAGCCTCCTCCATAGAAGGGGTGATCCCGCCCACGGAGTCAAAAGAGTTGAAAAGTTGAGTCAGGTGTGGTACCAGTAAGGTAGAATAAGACTTGTAAAAGGAGACCGGGAAGCCGTCGGGGCCTGGAGCTTTATTACTAGGGAGGGCAGCAATGACGGCCCGCACCTCATCCTCCGTGATTGCCCTTCCCAGATCCTCCCCCACATCCCCAGAGAGATGCGGCAGAGACAGGGCATCCAAGAAATTCTTCTGTAACTGAGTTACGGGGCCCTGGGATGTGTACAGGGCTTCATAGAACCTGGTTAACCTGTCCCCGATTTCCTCCGATCCGGTGGTCTCCCCCCCTTCGCCCCTCAAGGCTGCAATCGCGTTTCATTCCCTGTTGCCCCTCAGCAGGCGCGCCAGCAACGAGTCTGCCTTGTTGGCATTAGCGTAAAGCTTCTTTCTGACCCTCAATAACGCGCCCTCCACTTTCTTAGTCCTCAGGATTCTCAATTGCCCCTCAGCCAACCTGTACTCCCTATATGCTTTTCCTGAGGGGTCCCCTTTGAGCCTGACCCTCGCAGCCTCCACCTCCTCCTCCAACTGGGCCTCCAACAACCGTAGTTGTTTATTCCTCTCTGCCTTTAAGGCAATGAGGTCCCCTCTCAACGTGGCTTGGAATGCATCCCACCTTGTGCTGAGACTTGTGTCTGTCTCATTGTTTCTGACGAAGAAGGCTTTGATGTTATTACCCATCTCCTCCCTAATCACCTTAACTCTCAGGAGGTCCCCAGGAAAGTGCCAGCTCCAAACCCCGGGCCTGCGCTTACCAAGCCGCATATTCATCTGCACCGCCTTACGGTCGGCAATTCCCATGGGGCCGGTCTCAACCCCCTCAACCCCTCCCAGTAAGCTAGCCGACACCCAAATATAATCAATTCGAGATTGAGTTTGATGCACATCCGAAAGGTAAGTAAATCCCTCTTCCTCCCCCCTTAATACCCGCCACACATCCCTCAAACCTGCCTCCTTGAATCGCTCTTTCAGCCGTGGGGAAGCCACCGCCCCCCCCCCGACCCGCGTGCTGCGTCCGATCTAACCTCTTGTCCCAGGCCAGGTTGAGACCCCCATTAAAATGACCTGCCCTCTTGCAAACTCTCCCAACGTACTTAGTCTCCCTCATAAAGTTATCCTGTCCCTTGTCTGGACCATTAACTGAGGCGATCGTGTAAGTGGCGCCCATGCATTCCCCACTTAACATGATTAATCTCCCATTTTGATCCCTCCGAGTGTCCTGGATTTTGAAGTACATACTGCTCCTGAATGCTACCGCCACCCCCCACTTTCTTTGAAGGACGCGAAGAGGATTTGCAAGTAACCCTCAGGCGGCACTGATCTACGCGCAACAAGTGAGTCTCCTCCAGCGCCAGGACATCCGGAGCATGCGTTCGGGTAACGTGTTCTAGTTTCGCCCTTTTGAGAGGAGAATTTAATCCTCTCACATTAAGAGTTAGCCACTTGAAACCGAAATAAGGAGATACCCTGCCCCAGCGAGCCCTGCTCTCAGCGACCTCCCTGACCCCCCACTATTCCCCAAAAAACCCCCCACCTACCCAGTTATGCATATGGGCCCCTACCCTCACCCGACCCCCTTCCCCAACCCCCCGCCCAGAATCCCCAACTTCAGGCTAAAACTCTGCCCAAAAGCCCCCTCCCGCCCCCTCTTCCCCTCAGCTTGTCCCATCTTAGCTTGATCCAACATGTTTAACTCTGTCCCCCTGGCTCCATACGCAGCCCAATAGACCACCACCCCCTAGAAGAAATAAAATGACGAAGGCCCCACTAGGGTCACCACCCCCCGAATTCTGACCCCCCGCCCCCGGAGAGCCCCGCACGGGCGCCCCCCTCCCACAGGGCCCCGCAGCGCCTTCATTCTCCTGCCCCGCTGTTCCCCCCCCCCCCGAGGCTGGAGCGCACTGGGGGGGAGGGGGAGAGTCCTTTCCCCGATCTGCCGGGACCCTAGGGGAAGACCGCCGCAGCAGGTCCTGCTCACACAATTTTTGCCTGACGCACTCCCACCTCCCCCTAATGTGCCATTCGGGTGAGCGGTCCACTCCACACCGGCTCAGTCCCCCAAGCCCTCCGGATCTTCGGGGCCGCCTCCACCAAACTACCGGCGCCAAAGCCTCGGACGGCCCCGGCGCCTGCTGAGCTCACTCCCTGAGGGCAGCCGCCAAGCGAATCTCGGGCCCCGTCGGGAGGGGGGGCCAACTCCCCCCATGGCCAACCGCCCGGACCCCCGCAGGTAGCGCTGTCCCGTGCCAGGGAAGGCCCGGCTCCTCCCGCAAGGCAGTCAGCCTCGTCTCCGCTCCGGATGCTGTGCGCCGCCCTCACAGGGGTGAGACCGAAGGCGCGTCGCTTCTCCCCCAGGTCTCCACCAACGGCTTCAACACCACTCAGGCCCGGGGTCCCGGAGCAGCCGTCGGCACGTCAGTCGTTGCCGGCGGCTATCTTGGAATCCCCCTGCTTAATTATTTTTTTAAAAAATGTGTTGTGCATTTAGTTATTAAACACACTTTAAGCACATTTTAATACATATATAAAGAAACCGTAATTTAAAAGAAAATATTAAAACCGTTATTTCATTATACAAATTCCATATATATTGATTAATTAAAACAGTCATTCTGCATATGTTATTTAAAAGAAATGTAACTGGCTATCCTTCTTAAAAAAAAAAAAATCCCCAGTACCACAACAAAACATCCTTCCCATCCATGTGAAAAATTCATGAAACACATTTGTCTTCAAACATTTTCAATACTATTTTCCAAATGTGAAAAGCCGCTGCTGTTATGACCACTGGTTACGCACTAAAACAAGTGCTCAAAAATTGATCATTGACTATACGATCCATCTCCCTTACAATATGTGTATATCTCCTCCTGTAGTGAGTCTCTAAAACTGTACAATGAGTAAGTATGCGTCGGCTGATCTCGATTTCGTTATGACACAGCCGGCACACTCCTTCTGCATAGGGTATATTTGTCCAACCTCCAATATACTCTCTAGTTGGGGGGGGATTTAGCCTCAGATATAGTATGAAACGCTTCAATTCAATCAGGCAATATTTAGTCAGATATCTACAAGGGATTTTTTACTTGAAAGCCCTGCCGTGAGTATTCTTTATACCTTTGTAATGTGCTCAAACGTTCCAAATTTTTCACTCTGTCACAGTTTTTAAATGTGTTTTTTATTTTCATTTCATAATTTGGGTTGTCATAAATTTTTCTAGTTGTACCTCCTGCATCAATGTGAAAAAAACACGCCTTGTTGTAGGTCTAGCATAATGCTATTCTTATCTTATCCTATACCCTTGTTGCCTATGAGTTTCAGCAATTTATTTGAATGATTATTTGTGGGATGCAACTTTATATATAGTAATACTCTTTGTAGACCCCAGGTTGTTGACAATGCTGTGAGGCCATATTCTAGTCTTGAGGCTTCAACACAATCCGACAAATGTATAACTGTTCGCTGCATTTTTCCCTCAATCCTGCCCAACCCAACAATATATCTGCCCGCTATGACCGATATACCGTACAATGTACTCGGTACCAAGCTCCTGTGATATTTTTCTAGGAGACCTTTGACATCATACCCCGCCCCCGTTTTACTATGAAATACCTCACTACAAGCCATGTGTTCCATATTTTCCATAATATTGAATCACCAAAGTTAGTTAATGGTGGTTGTAATTTAATCGAAATCTCAGGTAATTATAATGATTTCTAACGTCAAGAGTTTTCCCATCCAAGTTCCAGACGAATACTGTTTTTTCAGAATATTTACCACATAGGCACATTACGTTTGTTTTTGATATATTAATGAGCATATTTCTGTTGGGGGGAATAAGCGGCGAGTGCAATAATTGTGCGCTGTAATCCGAGCTGGGTCCTGTCAAACAGGATTGTGTCATCCGCATACGTGAGCCAACTAATTTCCAGGAAATCCCTAACCCAATTAAGGCTTTCAGCCATATCCGACATGTACAAATTGTACAATATTTCGGCTATTGTACATCCCTGCTTCAGCCCGTAGTAGTGTTGAAATACTGAGTATGCAGTACAGATTGACTCAGGCGAACTGTAACTGTGGTATTCATATATAATAGTGGGATATAGTATAGCGGATCGATTCCCCATATCCTTAGTTTGTCCCACAGGAAAGGGCGAACAACCAAATTCAAAGCTTTACTATAATCCATGTAACAGCAGTATAGATTATTTGTATAGCACTTAGTAGCTTCTGCTATTAGATATTGGATGGCACATAAGTTAGTGGCCGTGCTGAAAGTTTTCCTAAACCCTGTTTGATAGGGTCCCAATTTTCTTGTCGCTTCTGCACATTTTGTGAGCTTATCTAGTAATACCATCGCAAATATTTTTTGGCTCGAGTCCATCATTGCCAATAGGTGATAGTTTTAAGGCTCTAATCTGGTATTAGTATTGATGTTAGCCAGCTAGATGGTATTTCACCAGTATCCTCAATGCCTGCAAAAAATGTTGTCAATATTTTGGACCACTCCTGAGAATTTTCTTTAAATACTGTGTTTGGTATGCCATCTGGCCCTGGCGCACATGACACCTTTTGTAATAATGTTGTCCCCTTCTGGAAGATGGGATGTTCTATCAGTGCATTGTTAGTATTATCTGTATACAATTCTGCAATATAATATGCTCATGTGCTTCCTGATACTGGATTTAGTTCCATTGCTATGGGGGCTTTAAAAAACGATTAAAGCATGACCAACATTTTTTACTGTCATATGGCTTTAGCCACCCATACAGAAGTTTCCAATGGGTATTTTGCTGAGAATGTGTATTATGCCTGAGCCAGTTCCTGTTTCACGTCGCAAATTAATTAGGTTTTATCTTTTCTCACTATTGGATAGCCTAAGGTTACCTCTGACGGTTGCCCTACCTAATACTCCTTTTTTTGTTGTTGGATCAATTCATCAAACGGACCCTGTATAAGAGTACCTATTTTGGCAAGGGAGTTTCTATTTTATATTATGGTGCTATTAATAATGCTATGTCCAGATCCCAATTGCTTTTAGCAAGCCAGATATCTACTTTATGTAGGTTATCCTGTAATAGATTGCTGATTTCCTTCCTTTTAGCTGCCTTTCTCAAGTAAAGGTTCTGTCATCACAGTGCTTAAATCTTCCTCGATTTTTTCTTTGTTTTTCCTTCCGTCAACAGAATGCCTACTATTCAGGGGTTTAGTCCGTAGCCAATTCTCCATGGGACCTTGTAATTTTATTTGGCTTGTCGTGCCATCAAAGTATTGGTCACCACCGCTTTAGTAAGGTCTTTATTTGCACTTTTGCTGGTCCCGTGAGCATTTTTCTGCATTAAAGGTGATTGATTTCCCTTTTGAGTCTTTAACACTTCCATGATGTCGAACCAATGTCTTTGCCTGTGGACCTTGTATTTTCATTTACACCCCTTGAGGTAGTCGGCATTGGCGATATAAGTATTTCTTCATAGTCCCAGTTTGAGGATGAATTAGCTGTGATCTTCTCTTCAAAAAAACTCTTCCGATTTAGACCCCTGATCATTTTTGTCTGGGCCATTTAATGTTACATTTCTTGACTTTTCCAAATGATGATTTTTTTTTTTTTGCCTTGGCAAATAATGCCACTAACCTGTTGAGTTCCTTGTCAGAGGTAGAGGTAGCAGCCACTGGGCCTACGAGTTTGTTCAACATTTCATCCGCCACCTTTGCCAGAATGTTTTTTATCTCGACTTGTTCTTTGGCCATCGAGCCTATTAAGATAGAGAGTGCGTCCACTTTGGACATAATGATGTTTGTAACTTTCGCTAGTAGCATCTCAAATGTGATAATATCTCCTTTAACTTTCTGGCCTCGCTCTGATTCGTCTTCACTTTCTGTGTCTGTGGAGTCTGAATCGGAGTCTGATGAGGCATCTATGGCTACTAGGTCGGGCGAGGCTGATAAATCAATTCCTGTTAAATTAATTTGTCCTGAAATGATTGGTAAGGCCTGTTCGCAACCTAGAGATTTCTCTTATTGTAGGAATATACACATCTTAAGTAATGAATGATTATTGTCTATCATTTGTGAGAGATTTTGACCGGATACATCTCATAATGAGTCGTACTGCTGTTTGTTCGTGGCCAATGCTGTATTAATTGCCATCGTGGCTGGGGTGATGTTAAAAAACCCTGTTTTTCTGGCTGAGTTCCCACATTTTGATTGTCGTTTCCCTTTTTCTTACAAGGGGCTGTGTTGTTAAAAGTTCTCAACACTTCCAGACTTCTAGGTCCCCCCCTGGCACTGATGCACTACGGAGACCATATTTCCGGTTGGTGTTTTGTATCATTATTGTGTATTCCAAGTACTGTTCTCATCTCTTCTGCCCTGCCGGCAATCGGCTTCAGTGCAGGAGATCTCATCCTGGCTCTCTCTGGGTCCAAGACTACTCTGCTAGAGTACCAGGCTGCAAAGACTCCAATTAGCACTCAGGGGCCATCTCCTTGTTTCTGCAACTGTGTTACGAGAATAAATATAGAAACCGTAATAGCCAGAGACTGCCCCACTAAGCCGCTGAGCCGGGAGGCCACCACCAACCACCAGGACACACAACACCATAAACACTTCTTGCAACACTTCACGTTACTCCCATTACCACTCTTGCCACTCACACAGTGCTCACAACGAGGTGGGTTGCAGACTACACTTGTAACTTTGGCACGGTAGGTAGGTTTTAGGCAGGTAATACTATGCGTCTTAATTTATGGGAGCAGTATAAAGGAGCAAGCAAAAGGAGAACAAAGATATTGTCAGTACATATCCGACTAAATACCGGCAGAACATCAGCCGATTCAATGCAAGCAGTATATGGCAATGTATAGCTCTGCTGACTCTCAGCTTACCGCACCAACAGGCACTCTGCTCAGCATTGATGCAGCTCACCACTGGGTGCCGCAGTTCAGCCACAGTTGCAAATCGACAAACCAGTAAATCTGCACTCTGTCGCTCGGCCTCTTAGACCACAGACCACCGCAAATCCAGGCCACGGCCCACTGTCCTCTGCCACACTGAAGATGCTAGTGCCGTCATACAGTCTTTTCAATTGCTTCCAGCTCCGTTAGGATCCATTAGGCTCCAATAGGCTCTACTACAGGGCTAAGCTCCTCCAATGGGCTACAGAAAAGAACCTAGGTATGTCAAGCCATGCTGCCCTCCACACTACCCATATGTTCTCAGTATCAATTCGGCTGCTTCCAGCTTAATATCAGGGGTGGACAAATAAATCAGCCCTTTCCTTCGACTCTGCCAAAACCCTCTATTAACTCTGCTTCACAATTGCCTTAATTAATTAATCTTTTACTACACGCTGAATTCCGGGGCCAATCTAAGCACAGGATCAGGATTCAAACCTGTGTTGCTCTGTGCTGTCTTGCTCCCGAGTCCAACGTGTTGCCCTAGTTACCCAACCAGCCTGGGCTACTCTCTGCAAGCCTTCTCCTTCCCCGTACCCACCCCCCGCTTGACAATACTCAACATTTCCACATGTAACCTTTACAATCTACTATGAATTGACTCGCCACACATTAGAAACAACCTGCGCCTCACTTGTATAGGTGAACTTGTTTGTATTTTTACAGTCTGGTTGGTGTAAAAAGAATAACCATCGGTGTCCTTTAGGATAACACGTGTTTCAACACATCAGTGTCCTTTTCAAATCAGGGCTCATACAAACTAAATTCCATATCACTTGTTTCAATCTCAGTAGCCATTAGTTCAAGGGTTAAATCCCCCTGTAAAGTTTATTTCGATCTCTACGCGTTACAATCTACTATGTTCTTTTCCACCTTCCCATCATCACCATTATGCTGGCTGGCCCTTCATGAGAAACCGGCCTCTCTTCAAATTCATACTGCTAGTCTTCAAACCGTCACATTGGTCGACACCTCCTTACCTAGCTAACACCATCTCCCACCTGTGCAACCTCCTCTTAAACAGCCTCCATAATCTCGTTATTCCCCCAACACCTTGTGCATCCTGTCACTTTTACTCCTCCTCTCTTGGTGTGGACCACTGAACTATCTACCGACCCGATAAAAATATAAAAATTCTAGTACTATCCTCTTCTTCAAAACTTTAATCAACGGCCAGCTCCTGCGCCAGAAAGAAGAATCCTCTACTTACTATCACATTACTTCCCCTGCCTAACCTTTAACCAACTCCACAGTGTATAGGAGCCTTTAAATATCCACTCCCCTGTCTATCATGTGTCCTGTCCCTGGTCTTTGTTCCATTACCCTCAATCAACAGATTACTTTCACACCACCTATCCCCTCCATTGTATGACACCCAATACAGGATGGCCAAGATTGCATTGGCATTCTTTTGTAACGTGTTGGTGGGCAACACAGCTTTCTTGCAATCAATACATACAAAAGGTAATTAATTAGTCTCATCCGTAGGTATAAACTGATAGAGTACATAAAACTGGCATAGTCTGTGATGCCTCCACCCAACCCTGGAGTCCATCTCTCTGCTCACCTTGTCTGAAACTATTTTGTGCATGCTTCAAGCTCTGTGGTACCAGGATACCAAACCACTTTAAAGGGTCCTGTGGAGAAACCAGTCCATCTGCCCCTTTGATCTTATCTGCCTTTTCTGCACTTGCAAGTTCGACTTCACTGGCGGGCAACTTCTCTGGTGGGGTTGGCTCATCTGTCTTCATGGGAGCCTTCCGTCTCCTGAGACCTGAAGGAGAGAGACATGTCTTGTAATTAAGGTAGGCTGATCATCGGTACAGAACTTCATCACATTTGTATGCATAGGAGTATTGTTTTCTTTATTGAATGGCTACTTGTGTGGGGTTCTTGGAAGCCAACCTTAGTTGACCTGCAAAAGTTTTCCACACAAACGTCTAACAAAACTCTGTCTTGGTAACAATGATGAGCAGTAAGGCTTCGGCAAAGGAGATAAGGGGTGGTGAGATGGATTTTTAGAATCAGCCCTGTGGAGAGATTTTGAGAGGTCACCCTGTACTGGTGAATAGGTAAAGACACGAATGCCCATCCAAACTCTAGCTGGGTAGTTTGGATGAGAAGCAAGGCTTAGAATGAGGATGTATGAAAGTGGTGAAGGATTCAGTTAAGCACACATAGGGCATTTCTAATAATGCAAGTTAGGCAGAATGTATAAACATACAGTTATTTATTTAGGCCTTTGACAAACTCATAGCAATGAAAAACCACAGGTAAAAAGTACACTAAAACATTCACTACGATTCTTTACACCTTCACTTTGGGATGCTCTGCTAAAATAACACTTTAGTTTAGAATACAGTTAGAGCAGTTTCTGAGTACTGTAGGATAGCAAAGCAAGTTAAATACAAACTAAGTAAGTAACCATTAGTTAGAGTACTAATATATGAAAAATAAAGAAGTTAGAAACACCAACAAAATCCTACAGTATAAAAAAGGTACTACACCTTAAAAACTCCTTCCCTAGCTATAAAAAAAAAGGGCCAAGGGCCATGAAGCCACATGTCCCCAATGCAGTTCTCATCAAAAGGCCATTAGTCTTTTTAAAAGTCTGAACAAGTGTAGGAAAAGCCAACGGGCAATTCGTAAGGGTCTCAAATTTAAGAAACAATTGAAGAAAAGCGCTTAGCAGACCCTCTCAAAATCCAAAATTGTTAGAGGAATTCTAGGGGAGGATCCTTAACCAGAACTCACCAGAACTCCACCGATCACGTTCAGGCAAGGGAGAGGTATGGTAAGCACTTTACACCTGTTAAACCCTATAGATATGGGGGGGGTAGGCACATGTATGTATACTCACCCCTTGTACTCTGATTAAATCGGTGACCACCATAGAATTTCCTGAAATTGCTCGGCACCTTTTTCTCATGCTTTGGTTCCGTTTAGGGAGGTCCTGGGGTTTCAGGTGCAGAGGTCGCTTTCAGTTTTGGGTCTGGTTGGTCGGCGGTTCTGTGCTCCAATGGATCGGTTCTCGATGCTAGATTGCGCCTAATCAGCAATGGTCACTCCGTAGAAATGGCAGAAGTCGACCCTCATGTTGGAAACAAAGACACTGGTGCTGGAGAGCTGTGACTGCAGGGGGAGGTTTCCTGTTTCACTAATCAAGGATTTGTAGAGTCACAAGGGCAGGGTAGGGGGGGCAAGACCAATGAAGCAAGGTAGCCCATGTAGTTGGTCAGCTCACAGGATGCTTCTGCTCTGGGCAAGATCCACAAGCCAGAGGCAAGGCTGATTGATCTCGCCAGTCCAGGGGCTGAAGCACTGATGAGAGGCTTCTGGCTATCAGCAAAGGACCAGGGTTTCGCCGGAACGGTTGAAGAATGCAATGCTGGCTGGCTTCAAAAGGCAAGTTCTGGGTCTTCGTCAAGAAGCACCCCTTTGTAGGGGTCTTCAACAATGATCTGAAAAATGGCTACAGGAGTCACATTTATTTTCTAGGATACGAGCTGGAGTCACTCCAATCCCACTAATGGTAAGGATCTTCACCATTCTAACAGTGCGAGTCACATCTCTGGCAACACTGCATTACTATATATGGCAAATCTGGCCGTGAGAGAGCAGAAGGTCAAAATACAAGATGGACAAAGGAAAGGTAAACATCTCATGGCATGGGCCTTTTAGAGTAGGTGGTACTCTAAAAGATATTAAGTGCTTAAATGCAAATGTGCACGCGACAATAAAAACGAAAATGGTAGAAAGTATCTGCTGCCACTAGCCCATCCTGGCCAGATCATGCAAGTAACCACAAAATGTAAAATAATGTTAGAGGGACACAAAGGGTCCCTATCGCACTTCACAGTAAGGTGATATGTGCAGGGAAAAATAAACAGCATTTAACAATGGAGAACAGAGTTCTCCACTGATAATCAAAGTGACCCCAAAACAGATGAGCGTAGCAAGGTAAAGTAAAAGGGCATCACTTGCCACCAAAAATCCGATCAGGTTACAGACAATTCAAAACGTTGGGGTGTCTCGTTGATGTCTATGGAGGGAAAATAGCAAAAAGAAAATCTTTCCTAACAAGGGGTTTGTGAATCACCATACATGCAATATCGTCAAGCAATAGTCTGTCCACCTAGCCAAGTATAAATGCATCACGGATGCGTCAAGTCAAAATACTAAAAGACAAGTAAAACACTATCTATGTGCAATATTCCATTCAAATGCAACCTGTTTGCTTCAGAAAACTGCCCCTCTCTTACAGGGCAGTGCTACTTTATACATAGCATTATCCACCCAAGACAAACACTTCTCAAGACTACATAACTGGTTTCACCCTTATTAGGGACCAAAAGTGTAGTATAGTCTGACAGTTTGTGGTTGGTGAGCTGGGGCATGTTTAACACACACCAGCTAAGTTATGGTGGATTTAAAAAGGGAAGAAACTTTGCACTTTCACATTTCAGGTGGGAATTTTTTTATTTCAAGCCTTTTAGTAATAATGAAGCTGGTGTTGATATATTAGAGGGCCTGCGGTAAAGAACACTTTTTGGGAGGCTTATAACTTGGCCCCCCCCGGACGAATCCTCACCAAACATTGCAAAAATATATATGGCCCCCTCGGATTGATTCTGCTAATTTTGGTGAGGTCCGGCAGAGGTGGCTGGGTGGTCAGTTAAAGGGAGGAGGTCCCAAAATGTGTGGTTTTCCTCATAGATGCAATGGAAACACAGGTTTGCTCACGCCTACAGCCCAAACCGCTGGAAGGATTCCACCAAATTAGCAGCAGGAGCGGCGGCTTGGTCCCGAAAGCATGCTTTTGTAAATGTGGTGTAAATCCATTTTTAAAGCAGCCAAAAAGTAGGTACAAACAAATTAGCGATGTCTGGGTTCGGTCCGCAGACTCACTTCCATATTCAGTCCGCAGACATCCTCCTGGAACAATCGGGACTGGCGTGATGTCCGCTGACATCGTGCTTGCCCGCTGATTGGATGGTGAAAACGTGAGCCCCGTCACATATTTTGAAACGGTCACCATATTGGATCTGCGGACAGCGGCCTGTGTCCGCAGATAGCACGGCGGGGAAAGTCTGAAAAACACATTTTGGGTTATTTAGTGGCTGAAAGAGGTCCTGAAAAGGGGGAGGGGTGAGGGGGGAGTGGAATAAAGATGATATGGGGCTTTTTTTTTTTATAGGTGGGAGCGGGGCAGCAAGTGTGGGTTTGGCAGCGAGTGTGGGTCTGGCAGCGAGTGTGGATAGGGTGGGTGGGGCAGAGTGTGGATAGGGCGGTGGGTGGTTGGGAGGGAGGGGCAGATTGTGGATTTAGGGGGCAGAGTGTGGATAGGGTGGGGGGGGAAATGTGGATTTAGGGGGCAGAGTGTGGATTGGGTGGGTGGGGGGGCAGAGTGTGGACAGGGTGGGGGGTAAATGTGGATATAGGCGGCAGAGTGTGGATAGGGTGGGGGGAAATGTGGATTTAGGGGGCAGAGTGTGGATAGGGTCGGAGGGTGGGGGGGCGAGTGTGGATATAGGGGGCAGAGTGTGGATAGGGTGGATGGGGGGCAGAGTGTGGATATAGGGGGGCAGAAAGTGGGGGTGGGAGGGGGAATACTGCACATCCGTTGCGTTCACCGACAGCCCAGAATATTGCAACCCCTCACCCGGCAATAACACTTATGCACAACCTCCTTAACTCGCACCACAACACATTTCAGACACTGGTATGTCGTGTTCTTCTGTACTGCAGCACACACACCCCTGCCTGCAGACCAACGAGGCAGGGGAGCTTTATGGTACATCTCACGCCGGGGAGGGGGAGGCAACAGGGAAACGCATTCAGCAGACGTGTGCTTTCAAGCTGGGAAGGGGTTTGGTCAGGTGATCAGTGACCTAGGCAGGAAAGCAAATAAAAGACCCCCCTCGCAACCATCTTCCAAAGAAAGTTGGCAAATGGAAACGTTTCGGGAATAACTTTCCACACAGAGGTGTTCCGGGGAGGAATCCTCTTCTCTCCCAGACTAAACATTTACATCAACCGGCTCTATCTGGCAAATAAACACGCTCCCCAGGCCCGGCTCCAGCAGGGGGGCGGAGGGGGGCCAGGCCCCCCCAAGAAACTGCTCTGGCCCCCCCTAGAAGGAGGCCTCTGCTCGGACCAAAAGTTGTTGCTGCTTGTGTGCGTACCGTTTTCTTTTAGTTACGTTAATGAACGTGAACAAAAGAAAATGGTACATGCAGACAGCGCGCACATCGCACAGTGGTCAAGAATAGGGTTAAGGGCAGGTGGGCTGCTATTATTAGATGCGGCCGCTTTTTGGACTCCCCTTAACCCTGAAGCACTGCAGTAAGTGGCTAAGTCACTCACAGCGCACGCAAGCAGAGCAACGCAGAACAAGGCTGCTCAGCTGGTGCTGGATCGGCGCACAGGCTGCCTTGGCCCACGCCTGCGCATTGATTGAGCATTTTCACGTGCCCTCACTATGCGCAGGCGTGGGCCAAGCCTAAACACCCTTCCCTTGCTGGCACAAACATCATACTGCAGTGAATGCAGACACGGGTCTGGCCAGCTGCAGTGTCAGTGCGCCTACAATTGGAACTTCCCAAGTTCCAAGGCTGGAGTCAGTCGGACTCTGAGACAGAGAGTAGAATTTCAGTTGCAGGTAGGTGGTGGAGGAGGCAGAGGCCAGTCTGCCGTAGCCTCGGGGTGGCATACTTGCCAACCCTACAGATTTAGGCAGTAGGCTACTGCTTTTTAAGCAGTCCTACAGCCTACAGATAATCTGAACCTGCAGCCTGCCGTAGAGTCACATAAATGACTACCCACCACTTTAAAAAGCAGTAGCCTACTGCCTACAACCTAAATCTGTAGGGTTGATTTCAGTGACAGATCCTACTGCTTTTTAAAGTGGCGAGTAGTCATTTATGTGACTCTACGGCAGGCTGCAGAACCATGCGGTACATGCCCTAGACCCTCACGGGGGCCATAGTGAATGACTCGGGCTAGCGGCTTGTTACCCAAACCTGACTCCCAACCCGGTGCTTTACGCTATTGATTTTTCTACAACACATAATTATACATTTTTAACATTTCAACATCTTTCCATGTCGTGATGTTTGATGGGTTGTGTATTTTAGAATGCTTCAATGGTGCCAACAATGTATGTTTTGTATTTTCCTGTGAAGTCATTGTTATGGGAATTATTATTTCTGAAATTTGAAAAAGCCTACATCTTTTTGGTCACAGAATGTTGGCAAGTGTGTGGCACTGGCACACTGAAATTCTAACCAGAAACTGGCAGTCAGGGCACTGGCAGAAGACTCAGGGCTGACAGTCTGTCAGGTACATCAGAGAAAAAATGACTGCCTGTCCTTATCACTGAAGCTGGTAGACTCTACTGGCAGCCTGTGCTTTCCGAGATGCATGCTGATCGCAATAAAAACAGCTGTGTGCAACATTTCCAAGTTTAGTCCAAGAAAAAACTGTTTCATTTCGACTTTAGTTGACACCTGGCCGGGAATTAAATAGGAAATACTGCACAAATATATTTTAAAGGCATGCACTTTTACTTTTAAAAAATGATTATTTTGAATTAAAAGCAGCAGGACGCACTTTTCATGTATTCAAACTTTTTAAGAGAGTGCAAAATCTGATGCAAAGCAAAAAGTCCTTGGAAATTCCAATATACTGTAATTGTGTCTATGGAAGAGTTTTCACCACAGTGAGAGAACAGCTCCGCACAGACTAAATCACACTGGTGTCGTGCTACCAGCTTCAGTGAGAACGAAGGACAGACTGGCCTGGCAGGGAACAAGGTAGGAAAGCCTGATGCTCTCAATGCCGGGCACTGTAGCTCTGCTGCCCTTCTGGCCTTTTGTATTTGCAACAGGAGGTAGGCAGAGAGACACGATAGTGGGCTAGCGGCTGGCAGTTTGTTTGTTGTTGTTGCTTTCTTGGCTGTGTAGGGTTAGAAATTGACAGGTGCAGAGGGAGAGGTGCCGTGCCTCTTTGGGAGAGATACACCACATGTCAGAATGAGGTGCAGAGAGAGATATATTGCTTGAGAGAGACAGCAATGTGTGGTGGGGTTGGGAGTGAGGAAGAAAAATGGGAGGAGGCACCGCAGTAGGGTGTGTTGCATTTGACAGTAGGGTGCATGGGACGGTTGTAGTCATAGAGGGAGAAGTACACTGAGAATGAGCAGTTTAAGTAATAGTGTGGTAGGTTCAGAGAGCGTGGTCCATGAGAAATATAGCTAGCAGGGACTCGAGACAGGGTTTACACGAGAGAGCTCAGCTGTTTGGGAGATAGCTGTGCACTGGCAAAACCATTGCTGCAAAAAAAAAAAAAACACAGCAGGTTCAAATATTGCCACAATTTGTGAAGTGCTAAACAACCATGCAGATGCTTTTCCAGGACTGCATGAAATATATGTCTCTGCACTGGTCATAGGCATTTCAACTGCGTCCTGTGAGAACTAATTTTCTACTATGTCCCGTGTAGTCACAGCCTTTTGGCGCTCAATGCTTCATGATCGCAAAGAAAATCTGACCATATTAGCATACGAGAGGGAACTGGCGGAAAATCTTTGCATGGATGACTTTGTAAGGGAGTTTTCAAAGATAAAGAGAACATCACCCCTTTAAATCAGTTGTCAAAGGACTATTCTCATTTGTCTAGAATACAGCTTTTGAGAAAGAAATTCACGTCTTGTTCATTTTTTCCTCTAGTGTTTTTTGTTCAAAGTATTTTTGTTTTTGGGGAGTACACCTTAAGTCTAACCTAATTAATCATAAATATTTATGCAGTTTGAATTCTACAAATGAAATTATTTTTAAAGAACACAGATGGGCTGCTTGGTTAAAAAGGCAAGGACAAAACCAACGGTTTGAGCTTTTGTTAGGTATGTGGTAGGCATTTGCTAGGCATTGGTACTATGGTGGTACTACCTGACCATAGGTTTGCAACAGTTCTGGGAAAATGATGTGATTACATAGACATTTGATAGCAGTGCTTGGCAAATTCCTATGTAATACCTATACATAAGCCACCTGGCTTTGTGAATGCTTGTTTTTAACAGGACTTCAGTGCAAGGAACAGATAATAATCAAGTGGCTAATAGCGCACTTGGTCAATACATGTTTATTACACCATTAGCCATTTACTTCTGCAATACACTCTCAGCAGACTGCTTAGAAATAACTGGCAGACAAAAGTGTGAAATTTCATATTGATAGAGTGAGCTCAAAGAGATCTCAGGGGGATGTGTTTTGGGTGGCTAGGGGCAGGTAGTGGATGTGTCCTTTCTCACTTGCCAACTCCCACTTTACTGTACTCGAATACAATAGTTTCAGATTAAAGGTGTCACATCATAGCCCAAACTAAAAATAAAATGGGTAAGATGTGCAGGTATGGACTTTGTAGAGCTCTTAATTTTTACACAAACTGCATGCAGAGTGCCAACCTAATAACAATGCTTGATGCCTGCCCTAATTGAAGATACCAAGAATGGGACTTTTAGAATGTCTATTCTATACTTGGGTGTCAGGCAGCCTGCCCTGCCTGAAAATGTGTCACGGCAAGAATGATGACTTTGTTCCTCTTCACTCTAAGGGTACCTCTCATAATGATTCCTACCTAATCAGAATGTATCCTTTGTACTTAGGCGGGTTTAGCAGCTTGCCCTGCCTGCCAGGGACTAGCGCAAGATGGTGAGTGTGGGCTGTGTTTTAGTGCTTTCTGTCGTACGTATTTACTAGAGGGTTTCTGACCAAACAAGTATGGAAGACTGCCCGGCCAGAGGATGTCATGGCTGCGGCTGTTTATAAAGTACTGATCCTCATTAGCTCATGCAGTTTGGATAACTGTCCATAGTGCCTGTATGTAAACAGAATCGAACCCATGTATTGTTTGTGCCAGAGGCTTGAAGGCTATATATATATGCCGGTCCGATAGCACAGCGAGTAGAGCGCTCGCTTTGACATCTGTGCAGAGCCTGCTGATGCAGGTTCGAATCCCAGCAGGGCCAAACTCAGCCTTTCATCCTTCTGAGGTCGATAAATGAGCACCACACACCGTGGGTAATAATAAGCAGCACTCAGATACCTGTGGGTTCATAGCGCTATATAAATGCAAAATTATTAATTATTATTATTATATAATGTAGCTCCGGAGTGTGTTAGGCTACTCTGACACCAACTGGAAATTGGGCCCCCCCAATAAGACCTCTGGCCCACCTAGATGATACATTCTGGAGCCGGGCCGCTCCCGTGGCTGGGACTGGAAAACGCAGGAAACCAAATGGCTTAAAAAACACACACTGCACAATCAGGTGCTCCTTACATCTAAAACACTACACTAATCCCCCACTAGTCACTATATGTACATTTTCAGTGCCATTTTAAACCAAAACAAACATACTATTACACTACCTTGTTTATTATTAATAAAAAATACTGTAAAACGTGTAACCTAACTTGAAAACTGCAATAAATATATTTTAAAACATCAATCAAGTCAAATAACTTTTAGATAACATTAACAGATGGCGGCTGGAATTTTTAAAGTAAAAATGGCTGACAAATTCCCCACACAGTTGAAATTCAACCAAAGAGCAAAAAGGTGTGGTTGGAGGGGTTATAGGTGGGAATGGGAGGATAATCCTACAGATTTCACTTGGCAATGGGTGTTAAATGGGTGGGACTACATAAAACCACCCTCATATGTTACCTGCTTTGAAAAGCATTGCAGACCTACATTCAAAGCACCCATTTGAAGCTCTTATTTTTTAGGACAATAGTGTTGGCTTTATAGGCAGTGCTTTCAGCGCCTCCTAACAGCCAAAACTAAAAATGAAGTGTGTTAGAACTTGCAAACCTGCGTTTGCCGTCCAAAAAAGTTCTGTGTTCTATAACACTGAAAAACGTCCAACCACCCTGAAACCCATAGGTAGATCTCTGCGTAGGGCCTCTCCAAAAGCACTGTGTGCACACCTGGAAGTCTCAACCTACAGAACTGTGTGCAGTTGTGGATACATCATTACCAGAAAATTACAAAATGATTGGAGGCAACCACAAGCCATGTTTGGAGTCACAACAAATTGGAATACTTTATACACTAGAGAACTAGAAAAATCAATAGCGTAAAGCACCGGGTAGGGAGTCAGGTTTGGGTAACAAGCCGCTAGCCCGAGTCATTCACTCTGGCCCCCGTGATGGTATAGGGCATTTACCGGACAAGCCCGACCCCCTATCGAGTGCTTAATGCTATTAGCATGCCAGGCCATCGTCTGGGGTACTACTGGGATTTTTACTAATAGACAATCTGGAGCATGTGTACCAGATTGCCTATTTAAAAAAAGATGGAAACCAAGATAACGCCAAGGGAAATAGAAATGGAACCTTGTCCCTTTCCTCTTTCTAGTGCAGGGCGGCAGTGACGTGGCTCCGGAGCGAGGGAAGGCGCCAGGCAGGTAAGTGGGGATGGCCAAGGGAGGGGGCACGAATTGGGAGAAGGTCAGGGCTAGAGGCAGTAGGGGTACTTCGGCACAGAGAAAGTGCTGAACGCTACCACTGCAATCCTACATTCGTAATCTGCTGATAGCTGGCACGACTCCCCCTCCCCCTAAGTAGAATTATGTGAGACCGACAGTTCCATTGAATCATGGCTACAAAGGCATGTGTTTCTTCATTCTCTTAGCTGGTTTACCTGACTTTTCCCTGACATGTCCTTATCAGGGGCCACAGCAGAGTTGGGAATACGGTTTGTGCCCCCCGAGAGGCCCTATGTTTCTTACAGTCATAGTACCCCAAGATTATCTTTGTCCTTCTGCAAGTCCTCTCACACAGCTGGCTGTATGGGCTATTTTGTTGTTGGCAGTCCTTAGAATGTTCAAGTGCGGTATAGCCTGCCATAGTACAGGCAATCTTTGCACGAGCGGGTGTGTGGAAGACACATGTGGCCTACAATAGGAGTGCTCCAGGTGCTTAAAAGTGATATGACCCATTTCTAAACTGCCTGTTAGCAAAAGTTGAATATGGCAATATGGTGATTGTGTGGCCCCAAATGTTTGAATCTTTGGCCCCAAGTTCTGCCTCATATTTGCGGACACTACATTTGTTAGTACCAAAAGGAACCCGTGATAATTTCCCTACCCCTTCTTCCCTGCTTGTCACCCCCCCTCTCCCTTTGCCTCTATCTCCCTCCCTCCCTCATTCCTGTGAGGCTAAGAATCTTGGTATCATCTTTGACTCCACCCTCTCTTTCTCTCCTCACATCTCTAAAAAGTCACACTATCAGCTGCACCTCCTCAGAGGTATTCTGCCTTTTCTCACTTTCGCCTAGAAGCTCACCGTCTCCAGAACCGTGGTCCTCTCTAGGCTGGACTATTGCAACAGCCGCTTTCTAAATCTGCCCGACTCTACTCTTCAACCTTTACAACTTATCCAGAACAGGACTGCAAGACTTGTCCCTGGCCTCAAGCCCAGGGATGTAACTCTCCAGCTCCGAAATCTCTCCACTGGCTCCAAGAATCAAGTTCAATACCCTTTGCATCGTCCACAAGGCTTTCTGGGGCTGGAGACCGCACTACCTCCAACTTTCTCTTCCTAAACATCTTCCTTCTTGAGCAGACCGCTCATCCACCTCCAACTCTCTGAAGGTCAGACATTTCTTAAACTTGAGAACCACCACCTCCGGTTCCAACTGAAGACCTTCCCTTTTCGCATCAGCTTTCCCTCTTCCTCTCCCTTGCTGAGGTCCCGACTGCTCCGCACACTGGTCACCTGGCCACCCACTGAAACTCAGGCCCAGGCTCCTGCAGGTCCAGTTACCTTTGCACAGCCTCTGGGCACCCCCAGCACTTAAGGGTCTGTGTCTGCAACCCTACAGTCCGCTGTCTCTGCACTTATGAGCCACCCTACGGCAGCACTTATTGAGTTACCTCCCACTTGTGCCCCCCCACCCACAGCACTTCCTCTCTCTCCTCCCCGCACTTGCACAATCTGAATGACACAAGGTTTAGTAAATTTGTTGTTTTGTCCTCCCTCTGTCCCCCCTCCATGTCCTGTCGCGCCTACAAACACTTGTGTACAGGCGCGGTATAAATCACTTATCATATATCCCAAGACAAAGAACAAGCAACAACAAATAAGAAATCCAAAAGTAATGCTAGGAATTTGTGGAGTGCCTCGATTAACTAAACTTCCTCTTTTTACACAGTTTGCCTCACTGGCACTAGACTAGAGGTGCCCCTACCTCTAACTGGACAGCTGCCCAGTATTTTCAGCAGTTCTTGTGCTCTTCAGCATAGTGGAATGATCTGTGGCACCATGGCAATTCTTGAGTGAAGATCCTCTTCAATGCCACATGAGCTGCCACTGCATTCCAAACTCCCCACTGACCTCATGCAAGATTCGGAGGGTTGTCTGTCTACAGTTAAAAATTACTGTTGATACCCGAACTGAAAACCAGAGCGCACAGCCTATCTTTAGAAATTCACCTGAATTGTTTCAAAAGCAAAGTGCACAAATGTTTACCTCAGGCCCTACACTTAACATTGGGGGACCAACCAGCTTAAAGACCAGTAGCCCGGTCAGCCAATGAGAAGCCAGTTAATCTCTACCATTTAGTCTTCAAAGAGTAACTACCAACTGAACATAAGGTATTCACTGGGTGCAACCTGTCAAACTTTGTTGCCTAAGAACCCAGCTGACCCCAGAGTTTGTGCCGATTCACGACAGTTACGGTAATCACAGTCTTCTCTCATATAACTGGCTTCACAGATCTCAGTGCTCTGTGGAGGTACTACTACATGTATTTTTTCCCAAGTCCAGATAATAATGAGAAGAGACAGCCCACTTGTGTATGTCTACAAAAGCTGGCTGCCTGCCCAAGCCGTTTGCCTCACATCATTCATCATTGGTATCTGGCAGGCCTGCCATGATGCCAGAGACCAACCTCATTTGCAGGTGCTTTGACTTCATGTCCCTGCTGCATTCTTCAGCCAAGTTCATCTTGTTGCATGTTTCACAGATGGCACAGAAAACACTTGGAGTGTCAAGGAAAGTTCTAGAATTTGTTTGCAATTTTTGTGGGCCCTAAGGCAATCCCCTCTGTCACTCATCTCATACACTCTCCCTCCTTCCTCCCTGCCCAGGCATCATCATTCCCATGTTAGTGCTACCGATTGTTACATCCTCAGTATGCCAAAATCGAAATAAGCTTGAGTGTATTATCTCTCTGAACTCCCTTGGAGTCTTCCCAACTCTCCCTACACTAGCCCCGCTTACTGTTCTACAGGGAGTTGGGTATAGTGCCTTGCTGGTACACTACAGGCAATTAGGACTACAAGCGTAAGCACAATTTCACCTTTGGTACAAGCCTGCAATACACATTAGTACCCGGCACGCGCTGCTCACCAGGAATACGTGTGGATTGGCTCTTTTCCGAACCATACCACACGGTATTCCCGTGTACGCCGTGCGTGCCGGGTACTCTGTTCCCGGCGAGCGGCGTGGCAGCCCCTTAGCCAATGAGGAGGCTCGAAACGGGGCAATCCCCACTTCCACCCTCCCTATAGCTGGAGGCTGCCTTCGTCCCCCGCTGGGGACTCGGGTACATTTTTTTTTTCCTCCACGCCCCACCCCCCACAAACTATCCCCTCCCCACCCACCTTCTTTTTTCTTCTTTTCTTTGAGCGAACGCGCTGGAAACACTTCTGTTCCCAGCGCGTCCGTTCCCGATGGCCGCCGTGGAAAAGGAAAACGGACTACGTTTTCCCTTTCCGGCGGCCATTTTTTTCAATAATTTTTTTTTTCTGTTTCGAAACGCGGCAGCCTCGGGTCTTATTGCCACAGTAAAGTGGTAGCAATGGCTGAACAGCCAGACTTAACTCAAGAGTTTAAGTGAGCAGTAGAACAAGTTACACAAAGGACCAACCAATACAGTCATTCAAGTAAACACTTACTCAAGGTTTCTTGGTAAAAGAATATACGACAATGCATTACTTACCGTAAAAGCATTTCTGATGGTTGTATCTGCTTAGATTCACATGCTGTGCATAGGTCCGACATCCAGTGGTCACTGCAGAGTATTGCATTTTGTTTTTCGTAGTCGAAAAGGGGACGTCGACAAGGCGTATCTGTAACACTATCCCTATAGTGACGTGTGTTGTACCCACAATCCCTCACGCGTCGAGGTCCCTCTGTTTGTATTTTTCTGCCCTGAGGGAGCCTTCTAGGCGTGAGTGAGTACAGAAAAGAGAGAAATATAGAAAGATGTCTATGTTCCTTCCATCCAAGCGGGGAGGAAGGGTGGGCGCATGTGAATCTAAGCAGATACAACCATCAGAAATGCTTTTACGGTAAGTAATGCATTGTCTTCTGATGTTTGTTAATCTGCTTAGAATCACATGCTGTGCATAGACTAGCGAGCAGTACCCGGAGTTGGCAGTGGGTTATGAGAAGGAACAGTAGAGAAAAGATGTCTTAATACTGCCTGTCCCACCAGGGAGTCAGATCTAGAGTGTGCATCTAGACAGTAGTGTTTTGTAAAGGTGTGCACAGAACTCCAGGTAGCCGCTTTGCAGATGGACTCAAGGGGAACATTTGCAATGAATGCTATGGACGCCCCCGTGCCTCGAGTAGAATGTGCTCTTGGCCTAAAGGGCAGTTCTCTCTTAGCAAGAGTATAGCAGAGAGTGATGCATTGGACAATCCATCTAGAAATAGTGGATTTTGAAACTGCATCCCCTTCTCTTCCTGCTGCCACCGAGACGAAGAACTGATTAGTCTTCCTCAGTGGTCTGGTTCTTTCCATGTAGAACATGACCGCTCTGCGCACATCTAGTGTGTGCAGAGTCCTTTCTCCCAAGTTGGAAGGATTTTGAAAGAACGCTGGTAGTTCTATAGACTGGTTTACATGGAATTTTGAGATGAATTTAGGAGCAAACCTTGGGTGAGTGCGTAGAACCACTTTATCTTTGTGAACTGTAACAAAGGGGTCTAGAACAGAAAGAGCCTGTAGTTCACTTACTCTCCTGATGGAGGTGATAGCTATTAGAAAAGCAGTCTTAAGAGTGAGGTCTTTAAGAGTTGCTTTGTGCATGGGTTCAAAAGGTGATCCCATGAGTTTTGTAAGTACCACGTTAAGGTCCCATCCAGGAGCTGGGTCAGCTATCGGGGGGTGTATTCTCTTTACTCCCTCCATGAAGGCCTTTATAACAGGGATCTTTCACCACGACACTGAGTTGGGAAGTGGTGTATGCAGAAAGTGCCGCTAGGTCGACTTTAATGGAATTGAACACTAGACCTGAATCCAATAAATGGGTCACGTATAGAACAATATGTGTGGGAGAGCAGTCAATTGGGTTGATGCTCTTTCCTCTGCACCAGATGACAAATCTCTTCCATTTGCTAGAATAGCAGTGGCGAGTGTTAGGTTTTCTGGCTTCCCTGAGGATGTCCATGCATCTCTGCGGGAGCTGTAGATGTCCAAATTCTACGACCTCAGGAGCCAGGCTGCTAAGTTCATGTTCTGGGGGCATGGATGCAGAGTCCTGCCCCTGTCTTGTGACAGCATGTTGTACGGGCAGGGGAGTTTCACTGGGGGAGATAGAGACATCTCCATCAAGTGAGCGAACCATGGCTGTCGGGCCCACATTGGGGCCACCAGTATCATGGTTACTTGTTCCTGGTGCATCTTGTGCACCACCTTGTTGAGAAGGAGAGTCGGGGGAAAAGAGTAAACAAATTTCCCTGACCATTGAATCGACAGACCGTTCCCCTTGGATTGGTTTTGGGGGTACCTGGAGGCGTAACTTTGGCATTGTGAGTTCTCCAGGGTTGCGAACAGGTCTATTTCTGGGAATCCCCATTGCGTGAAGACGTCGAAGACTATGTCTTCGTGCAGTCGCCATTCGTACTCTTCGGGCAGGGGGAAATCTCTGCTGAGTTTGTCTGCCAGCAGATTGAGTTCCCCTGGTACATGTTGTGACAAAAGGAACATATTCTGTTTGAGAGCCCACTTCCATATGTTTTGGGCCAGTTTGGACAGTCCTGGAGAGTGGGTTCCCCCCTGCTTGTTGATGTAATACATGGCTGTGGTGCTGTCTGTAAGGACCATCACTGACCTGCCTAGTAGGTGTTCCTGGAAGGCTTTTAGCGCCTTGAACACCGCTAGTAGCTCCAGAAGATTGATGTGTTTGGATGCTAGGCTCGGAGTCCACTCTCCGTGAGCAGTCTGATGGGATAGGTGAGCCCCCCATCCTGTGAGGGATGCGTCTGTGGTTAGAGTGGCTTCCGCCGCGGGTGTGGCAAAGGGTTTCCCTTTTTCTAGGTTTTCTTTTGTCCACCACCGTAGCGAGAGAACTAAGGCCTGCGAGACCACCACTAGATCGTCCCATAGTCCGCTGGCCTGACACCACTGGCTGTTGAGCCACTCTTGCATTGGGCGCATGCGCAGGCGCGCGTGAGGTACCAAATAAATACACAACGCCATCATGCCTAGCAAGCGCATTGCTTTGCGTACCGTCACCTCTCGACCGGACACATATTGAGGGATCTGAAACAACATGTTTTGAACCCTCTCTTTGGAGGGGAAGACGAGGCCGTCCTTTGTTTGAATTAGAGCCCCTAGGAATTGTTTGATTTGGCTGGGGTCTAGGCTGGACTTCTTTTCGTTGATGTAGAAGCCCAACTGGAACAAAAGGTCTACAGTCTTTTGGGTATTGGAGAAGCATGTTTCGTAAGAATCCCCTGTTATGAGCCAGTCGTCGAGGTAAGGGTAAACTGGGATGGACAACCTGCGCAGGTGGGCCGCTGCCACTGCCAGTACCTTCGTGAATACTCTCGGTGCTGATGCTATGCCGAAGGGTAGCACTCTGAACTGGTAGTGTTTGCCCTCTATCATGAACCGGAGGTATTTTCTGTGCGCTGGCAACATTAAAATATGAAAGTATGCATCTTTCATGTCTAATGTTGTCATGTAATCTCCCTGTGATAGCAGTGGGATCACTTCCTGCAGGGTCACCATACGAAACTTTTGGGGTTTGATAAACTTGTTCGCTGGGCGCAGATCTAATACAGGGCGCATGGTTAGATCCTTTTTGGGTACAAGGAAGTACACTGAATAAATACCTTCCGTTACCTGAGATAGAGGCACGACCTCTATGGCTCCCTTTTCCAGCAGTTGCTGTACTTCTTGTAGAAGGATGGCAAGATGTTCCGGTGACATGCGTCGTCCCCTCGGGGGTTTGTATGTTGGGGAACTGTTGAATTCGATGCAGTATCCGTGGGCTACGGTGGAAAGTACCCAGCGGTCTGACGTTATACCCTCCCATGCTGGAAGAAAGGAAGTTATCCGGCCCCCGACCGGTGTTGCATGGGAGGGGACGCGAATCTTCGCGTCACTTGGTGTTGTTAGGGGCTTGGGAACCTCTGGGGGTGGACCCTCGCCCTCTTCCTTTGCCCCGGCGCTGTCCTCTTTGACAGTACTGGCCACTACTGGTCTGGAAATTGGTGACAGGGTACTGTTGCTGCTGGTTTTGTTGTTGGCGTTGGCCACGAAAAAAGCGTTTATTGCCATATCCGCGCCTGGTAGCGGGCTTAGAGATTTGGTCAAGAGTTTTGATTGTATCAAACTCTTTCTTAGCCATCTCCAGAGCCTCATCCACCGCCTTCCCGAAGAGGTTAGACTCTTCAACAGGTTTATTTATTAAAGACGCCTGTGTCTCCGGTTTGAACCCTGAGTTGCGCAGCCATACGTGTCGTTTTAGGACTATTCCCTGCACTAGGGAACGTCCCGCAGTTTCTGCCGCATCCAGAGAGCTCTTCACAATACTCTGGTTGACCTGGGTTCCTTCGCCAATAGTTGAAAGCAGGCGTGTACGTAATGGTTCCGGCGCTTCTTCGGCGTCTTTGCGCAGTTTGGCCCACTGCGCGTCCGCATAGCTAGCGAGCAAAGAATTGTTGTTGGCAATTCTTGCCGAAAAGGCGGCCGAGGATGTAATTCTTTTAGCAAGGGCAAATAACCGCTTGCCCTCCTTGCCAGGTGGTGCCTCACTGGTGGAAAGTGGTACCCCTGCCCTCTTTCTTGTGTTGGTTACTACCAGGGAATCCGGAATGGAATGTCCCCTGATGTACAGCGGGTCTGAGGGTGAAGGAGTGAAAAGTTTTTCAATTCTAGGATTGACCCCTCTGATTAGTGCGGGTGTGGACAGCGAAGGGATGATTCTTCTCTTCACCGAAGCGAGGGGAATTGTCTGACTGACCGGGGGTTTCTCCTTAATTACCCTTTCTACGAAGTCTAATTCAGGGGAGAGCTCCCCAGTGTCTAGTTCGAAGTGTGCTGCTGCTCTGCGCAGCAGGGCATTAAATGTGGGTTGATCGTCAATGGGAGACGTGTTTCTAACAGGTGAAATGTCAGGAGGATTTAGGTTCAGGACATCAGTGTCGGAATATATTGATGGTGATTGCCAGGGGTGAGAAGGTCCTTCTTCTGGATTTTCTCCGAAGCCTTCTCCTACCGAGTCTGGGCTGTCCTCCAGACCTTCCTCCTGGTTCCGTCCGTCTTCCTCGTCCATAAAATCATCCTCTTCCTCAAAATAATGTTCCTCCCCAGTGAGGTCATACACACTGTGGAAGTCTGAGGCTGTGTCCTGGAGGGGATTGACTAATCTTGGAATTTTGGCCCTGGGGTCCTCCTGAGGCCCTTCTCTTATTCTCTTTGGAGTGGGAGGGTTTTGGGCATTCATAAACCTCTCCATTCTTTCCATGCAGAGATGGAGCCTTTCCATGGTTTCATGGGGTACCCCTGAGCGGTCTAGCGGGGGAAAATTGGTGTCTTGTAGCTGAACACGGCTCGACCTCTCCCATAACGTCGAGGAAAGTGTCCCGTCGCCTTCCGAAAAGCCTTCAGGTGTGTCTTTCGACCTTTGCGTAGCGCTCGACGTGTCTTTCAGCGTACGCTTGTGGGCGTCGGCTACCACGATCCTCGCCAAGCTCTCAGCGACTCGTTTGTCAACGGAGAGCTGTGGTTCCGACGTTATGGGTGTCGAACGCTTTACGGCGGCATGCGCTTTCTGCTGATGCGCTCCGGCCGATGATTTGGGGGCGGCGCCCTTATTTGCCGAAAGCCCAGTCGCTGGTCGCGGCTGCGGTTGCGAGAGGGGCTTGGAACCCGAACGGTCCGAGGAGGCCGCCGGTGAAACCTGCGTCTCCTTGGGCGCTGATGCTCTCTTTGCCTTAGACAAAGAAGAGCCATGGGTTGTGTGCTTATGTGTGGTCTTGTGTGCGTCAGTGTCGCCGGGGTGTTCATCCCCATAAGCAGGGCGTGAACCGAGCCCGTCGGGGCCGGGCACAGACGACGAAGCGCGTGTGCGCTCTCTAGGGGGGTTTACGACTTCCGTAGCGCAGGTCGTGGTATCACGTTCCTCGTCACTGTCGGAGGTAGCGACGGTGGGTGGAGCGTCAGCCTTCGACATAGCGTAGGCCGCCCACCTTTTGACCCTACGGTCTTTTAGAGTCTTCGGCTTAAGAAGCCGACAAGCCGTGCAACCTTCCTCCTTGTGATCGAGGGGCAAGCAGCGGTTACACCTTGAATGCTTGTCCTTCCAAGTAAACTTGCCCTTGCAAAGCGGGCAAAACCTAAAGGGTGTCCTCTCCATAGCTGAGGCAATAAAACATGATAACCACCCCAAGGGAAAGGAAGGGGAAAAGGAAAGGCATTCTCAGAAAAGAATTAGAGATGTCCCACGACCCCCACTCTCACTACTGTATTTGGCCTGCGAGGCCAGGCCACGTGTTCGGCAACGCCGAAGGATCTCCTCCGCTCGTCCCCTCCGTCGAAGATCTTGCTCGGCGGAGAAGCTTCACAACAGCGTCGAGGGGAGGATCGATATGTTCTATATTAATATAGGAAAACGACCAAAGGTCGAGGAGATGAAATCTGCAATGTCTCTCGAGGAGCTCCGCGTAAAGGCGACCAGTATCTGGGCGGAAAAAAACAATCTGAGGGACCTCGACGCGTGAGGGATTGTGGGTACAACACACGTCACTATAGGGATAGTGTTACAGACACGCCTTGTCGACGTCCCCTTTTCGACTACGAAAAACAAAATGCAATACTCCGCAGTGACCACTGGATGTCGGACCTATGCACAGCATGTGATTCTAAGCAGATTAACAAACATCAGAAATTTATTTACTCAGTCAGTTGTAAAACATTACTCTAGCATAAGCAGCTCAATATCACACACTAATACACCACAAAATTCCAACCGGTAAGTAACTGAACAGGTTTAGCTCCAAAATTAAGTGGGAGCAAAATGGCACTTCAGATACTTAATAAAGGAGGGAAAAGACAAGGTTAGAAGAATAGATAGCCCAAATACATTCATAGGCAGGGCAAAAGGTTTCAGTTAAATACAACCAGCAATTCTTCTCAATAGGCCTGGGCCAAAGTCAATGGTTCAGAGTCTCTTGAATAGAATAGCACAGTTCTGGTATATAATGGTTAAGTCTTTGCCACCGATTTTTAAAGGATTTGAGTAGGTGAAAAGTTTGACGAATGTTAGGGAAGGACAAGCCTTTGTAGTTGACGAAAGTTTCACACACTTTCTCGATGGCCGAAAAGATATCCGGACCGCATTTGCACATTACCTCGTCAATGAAGAAAGCTGTAGCTGAGGCAGTTCGAGCAGATCTCGCTGTTCCTGAGCTTCAGTCATAGGAACAAGGAGGACGTCGGGAGATTACTGCACTGCCCAGGGAAGAGGCCTAAAGCTGTATGTAGCAAGACGTCGGTTTAAGGTGTGAGTGCCTTTAAATCCACGGGCTGGTTTCCTTCCATCTGGCTATCCGGGTTTCAACAGAACTCTGATGAAAATTGCGAGTTGTTTGTTCCCACCAAACTCAAGGGAAGAAGTTAACCTTGAAGGGCTTCTCTGTCGTCAGAGTTTCAGGCAATTCGGACCTGCAGCAGGGCTTCAATGGTCATCCAGGAGTTGCAGCAGTCCTCTTCCTTCCTCTCCTCTTCGGTTCTTTCGTTCCAGTGGTTGACTCTGCTTTCCAAGTCCCAGAGACCTGCTTTTAAACAGTTTTCCCCCATTCATTCCAGCCTGGCTGTGACTCACACAGCAGGGTGGCGGCTGTCCTTGCCGGACAGTCACCCGGCCAATTACGCCAGAGTGCATTCAGGTCTCCTAGGAGACTAAGCACAGGGAGTTTCGGGCACCTACCTCACATCCTGTCCACCCCAGACACACTGGCACAAAGGGACCAAACCTGGTTTGGCGCGCAGAGACAAACACAAGAAGGACCTTTCCTAAAAGAAATGGTGAAAAAAGATGACCAGAGTCTGTTTTTACAGATAGGTCTTGGGCGCCATATTGAAAAACATGGCTGACCTGATTTTTTGCTACCGTTGTTAGCGTTCAGGAAAAATCACGGTAGTTGATCTAAACCACTGCCACCAGCCATTTAAAGTAGGAAAGGGTAACATTTGACCGTTACATGAGTGTTTTGACTCAGGGGAAGCTAGGCAACCCCTCCAGCACTCTATAGCAAGATAGTGTGTGCTGGGTCAGTAAATTTAAAGAGACTAGTAAAGTCAATTTAACTTTACATGCCCTGGGAGACAGTATTCAGTCCCAGGGAAGGTATTTAAACCTTGGGGTGTCTGAAAGACACCCCTGTGCCACTGCACTGAAGGTGCTGTGTGACACACAGAAAAAGATGATGCCTATGGAGTTGTGTTAAAACTCCATAACCAAAAAACACAAAAGTAAAACACACATCAGAATACATGAAAGAGTGGGGAAAAAAGGCTGATACTCTTTCCAGGTAAAAAAATCAAATACTTGAAATCCAGAAAAGTTGCTGGGGGTCTCAAAAGGTAAGGGAAATTAGCACATTTCCCTAACACTCACTACCACTCCTCCTCCCACTACCATTACTCAAACCCCCTCCTATGTACGCTGTAACAATCTTCTTACATACACACGTTACATTGTCCTTTCTACACACTTGTATCACACCCATGCACACCCACACTGCAGTACCACTATCATTCCTTAACCAACATATTTCCTGCTCCAACAATCTCAACAACCTGCCGCTACGTCCTTCATCCTGTTGGTCTTTTGGTCACCTTCCGCCTCCACCTCTAACCTCACCCGGTACACCCACAACTTCCTGCTTCCCTTAAATTTCCCTCCTCTCTGATTGGCCTTCTTTCCCTCTTCACTGTGCGTTGTTTTCCCTGTCCAAGAAAGTGTATGTGCTTGGTGAAGCTTTGAAAAGGGGCGTAAGGCTCTGTGGTTGCTCGCTGTGTAATGGCCAAAGGCAGAGTTTGATGTGATTGTTCGAGGTTTTAGAACCAGTTCTCGAACGGTGTTGGCAAGTCTATGAAACATTCCCTGGGGGGTTTAGTGGCTTAGTCCATAATGACGGTCTCCCACCTTTGATCGCAGGCAGGACCGCGCCGTCTTTGGGGCGGTTGCCTATGCTCGTGGCATTTTCTTGCATCTCATGCTCTTCTGTGCTTCGGGGCGGTACTGCCCTGGATCTTCGGGATGCAAGGGCCGCTTGGCAGCTAGGGATGTTTTTTTAGATGTGGGCAATGAATGTACTAATGTTTCTTCCATTCTCGTGGGCTGGTTACTCTGGTATGTGATTAATCCTGAGGAGTCCTCACAAAATCCCTGCCTAAAGCCTCCTTCCAGGTGGTCAAGGGAAGGCATCTGATACCTGATCCTAACCCTCGGGTCGTATTAGCCAGGTGGATCACATGGTAGGAGATAGCCCCCAAGGGAATGGGATGAGTCAGTTAGGAGAGACGCAGTAGTCATCCTCTTCTTAGGGTGAGGTCTCTCTAATACCGGACTACCTAATGGCTTCCCCTTCCGTCTTTGGTTCAAGTTGTCAATTCTGAAAAGCCTTATGGTAAATGTGAGAATGATGCATGTAGAGATCAGGAAACCAATAGCACCACTTCTGATGGTTATAATTCCAATTTAGGTTTGAAAACTTTCTTCTGAAGATACATTTTATGAATCATTAAGTCAGAGGGAATTAAATGATGTAAAACAGAACAAGACCATTAGGGACTTCAAGTCCCATAATGCTCTAGGTACCAGGACGAGGAAGAGGGGCTCATATGTGCAGAACTATAGTGTGCAGTCTAGTTGGTCTGATGACCCACACCCGAGTGGAACTGGTAAACAAATAAAAACACCTCAGGTGCAGGCCCTTAGAAGGAAGTCGTGGGAGAAGCCATAGGAGAAGCCGAGGCAGGTCGAACGAGACAGAGCCACAGCTAAATTGGAAGTGGCACCCCGTGTCGTGGAAGAAGTAGAAGTCGAAAGTCCTGGGGGATGCAGAATACGCGCAGCGGATAGCAGTATAGATGCTGGCTGTCCCGAGGGCGAGAGGTGCTCTCCTGGTCCTGTTGCGTGTGACTCCAGGGTTTGGCGTTCACCGGAGTGAAGTAGGAGCAGACAAAGCTTCAGCTACAAGAGGCACGAGGAAAACTTTACCTGAGCTATCGGATGCCTGTGCGAGTTTAACAAAGGGAAAAAGGAGCAGCAGGGCTACTGGAGGTGCACGGAAGGGCTGGTGAGTTTGCCTGTGTCAGGTAACACCTGGGTGCTCCAAAACAGAACAGCCAATTAAGCATAACTCTTACATGTTATCCACCATTGTCAAAGTGAGTGCAACTCTTATATTAAGAGAGATCCAGTTGAGAAACATTGTAACCACCTTTGCCAAAGTCAAAAGGGAAGAATATTCAAACAAGATGAACATGGTTTAGAAAGAGCATTTGTAAAAGAGAACTATAACCAATATTACCAAAGCCAAAGAGGGGCAATTAAAGAAAACCAGCATTGCCAAAGCCAAAGAAGGGCAATTAAAGGAAATCAAGACTCGCAGAACATACGCCCTCCTTGTAACCAATAAACAGGGGGAGAGGAATATAATCTGCAATGTCAGAGGCAAATGAATCACAGTGAGAAGCAGTGCCAATGTGTTGAGATCTATTCATGAAACAGTTGTTGGGTTTGTACTTTTTCCACATTAAGGATTGAAGTGTTGAAAGCTTGAAGCAGCCTCACCACAGAGTACTTGTAGTAGTGGTAGGAGTACCTGTGGAAGTGCTAGGAGTTTTATCCTGGCAGGCAAATATACCAGGAAAGGGGCGATTAGTGGTTAGTCCTGGCAGGTTAGAGGACCAGGAAAAAGACAATTGAAGTGCTGCAACGTGGTAGAAGGTTGTTTTGGCAAGAAAGTGTCACGGTTCACTAAAATATTGTAATGCACTGTGGAAAAACCATCCTGACAAAACTGTTGTTTTTGAAGAAGATATGCGGAAGTACTTGTGTTTTTTAAATAAGAGAAAGTATATTGAAAATTAAATGGAATTGCAAAGACAAAGCATTTTGGTTCATCAAATCAAATTTTGAAGAGTGATGTATTTCATTGACCAATACAACAGTTCAAATATCAAGTGGGAGACCTGTGGAGTGAAAAGAGCTTTGTGTTGTATTTGGAACAGAACTAGACTATTTAAAGAAACTTTCTTGATTTGAACTTTGGTTTGGAAAATCCTGAATTCATCCTGGGGAAGGGGATCCGAACCTGGTTACAAGGATACATGTTTACAGTTTTTGTTTGAACATTACTGTGATGTTATTGAGTTCAACCAGCCATATGATACCTGTATGATGTGTTGTATGTATAGGTGTGAGTTATAGATTTTCTTTTTTAGAATGCGTTCCTTTAGTCTTAGCTTGACAGGTAGGGAAGTCCTCGTTAGGTTAGGGAAAGTGAGGCATTTATTCCACCCTTATTTAATAAAATGGCTACTTTTGTAAATATCTACTTCTCCACCTCACATTTCTGAACCCTCACATGTCACTTTCTATTTCTTGATATCTGGAACAAGAAAAAAAATACTGGTGATAATCTTTGTCAAGAGGCATGGCAGGAGAGAAGGGTCTGCATACAAGCCTTCTGGCACAACGGAGAGGACAGGAATTGGGGCCCTCTGCTGCTGCTGTCCACCTCACGGGTAGGACTGGATCTGTATTGCATTTTGGAGAGTCTCCCCATCCCCCTCTTGACAAGGCCATGCTATTGGGGCAGTGGGAGAATGGTAGGCAAATGCAAGTACTAATTGTTCCTGACCCCCACCCAGCCCCACTGGTCCACTGTTGTCTCAGCTCTCCCCCAACCCCTCTCTAAGACTCACGCTCAAGGGCAGATGCGCTCACTCCGGTCCTGGGCCTGCTTGGCTTTCTGTCACACCTTGTTATCTTTTGGGGGAGTGTATGAAAGCAGAGGGAATCTGTGCCGTATCATTTCAGTTGCTCTGCGGTATTGGTGTGTCAAAGCCAACAGTTTGAAAGAATTGTCCTCCTTTCCGCACTTGAAGTGATGGATCTTTCCAATGCGTAACAACAATTAACAGCCCCTCTGGGCCAAGTAAAGGTAGCAGATGGACACTCAAATTGCTGCTATGCACACCTCTATCAAGGCCATGCAAGAAAAGGTATATAGTAAACCTGGAGGGAGAGCGAAGTGAGTTCCTCATCCTTCCAGGCACCAGGACCAAATCGGGTAGGCTGATTATACATTACCCATATCAGAACACTTCTACGGTGACCCGAATAAGTATGAACTCTACCAAACCCACAGTGTCACCTACATTTTCCAATAAAGATCTCTCAATTTCCAAATGACCAGTCTACAGCCATATTCATTGTTTTGCACGAGAGAGGGTTGGGGTGACGATTTAACCTGGGCCTCTCCACAATTAAGGTTAGATTACCCCGTTCTTAGAGATTACTCAAGATTCAGTGTCAAGTTTAAGAAAATGTGCTTGGGATTTGCTTGCCTACATTCTACATTTATAAAAAAAAAAAAAAAACGGATGAAAGAGCAACACTGGTTTGTTGATGCTCAGATAAAATCCAGGCAGCGCCAGCACTCGTGCATCCAGTCCCATCCTCTAATGAAGATCTAATAGACATGGACTTGAATTGATGAGCAAAGCTAGGACCACCGCTCCAAGCAAAATAAAACCAAAAGTATTCGTTTAAAAAAAATATTTTTAATTTAAAGTGCATTTGGTTAACCAGAAACCGTAAGCAGTTTAATATACATTCACAAACAATTCCAGAATAAATAATACATTAAAACATACGATATGCAATAGATTAAGATCAACAAACAATAACAAATATACAAGATTGATAAAAATCAATGTACTCACTAATGGGTAAAGTGCATGGTGAACATGGCGTAAAGTGCCGGATGCAGTTCTAAAAATTGTGTTAAATAGACATTGATGTAAGAACTACTAACACCAGGTAATGATACCTTAAATAAGAATACAATTCATAACCTTTAGGCCAAAGGCCCTGCAAGCATCATTACTGCCGGGGGGAGGGGGGGACGAAGGCAACCTCTGCACCTGTAATAACCAATGAAGTAGGTTTTAGGGCACTAGCCACCTTCAGTAGCCATATGTGGTAAACGCAAATGTCAAGACTAGAAATAACACAAACATGGTAAAAATGTAATTGCTGCAACCAAGTATAAAAGACTAGGGTGATACCAAAGTATCCCCACTGCAATGTATTGTAAGATGCTGTGTGCCCTTTTAAAAAGTTACCAAAAAGGTGAAAGGTAAAAAGACAAAAAGGGAAACAGTTTCCTAGCACAGATAGTCGAAAAGTTTCCGCATAACAAAATGAGCAAAAGGCCAGGAGATTGAAGCTAAACACTTCACACATCCCTGTAAAAAAACAAGTCAGGACAGGTTAAAAAACAAAAGCAATATTTTTGGAGGTCCATAGAACGATGGGGTGTGGTGTGTCGGCAGAAGGAGTCGGACACGTTAAGAACATTCTGACTTGTTTTTAATTAAATTACATTAATAAGGCCCATCTTTCCCTACTCATCTAAAAGAACTAAAGGTCCTCGGGAAGTCCCAAATTAAAATGTCCTCAGTCCAAAAGTAATTCTACCTGACTATACCACTAATCTAACTAACTCCAACAAGGCCAAGAGAATGTCTTTCTTCCACGGATCTTTTATCTTCTGGTGTTAAGTCTGTCTCTTACTCCATATGTTTTCTAATACAATCTTCTGGAATAGTCTCTGGATATCTCCTTGATAAGCACTTGTAGCTCTTCCACAATGATCTTGAGTCTTATCACCTTTTTACTGATATACTTGTGATAGTTCTCTTTGAGATACTTTCCCACAGTGGTCTACACTTGTAGATCTTTCACAAGCTTTTAATACAGGCTTTCCTAGCTTGCGTTGAACTTGATCCAATGTAATCATTCCCCTCTCCTGGGTTCTCACTCTATAAAAGTCTCTTTCTTTAACTTGTTCACTTGGTAGTCTTAGCTCAATTCCCTCATTACAGGATGTGATGCCAGGCTTCCTCCACTTTTCACCTATAAACTCATTAGGTAATTTTCCTTCTTTCTATGGTTTTCTTTTACAGTCTTTAACTATTTCCCATACAGGGTTGCTGGTTATTCTCTGCATCGGTTTTTCAAACTTCAGTTAAACAGTTTGTTAGTGAGTATCTCGTCCTTGTGACTAGAATGGAGTTTCTCCCTTCATATAATCTGGCCTGGCGGCTGCCCGCTTTTCCATTCTCTCCGGTACCTCTGCATATGCAGGGGAACGGTGCGGACCTGGCACTCGCTTAGTCAGTGCTCTTCGGTATCTGGTTTCGCATGCGCAGAGTTCGTCGGCTTCCCTACTGGTTGCGGCCATATAAGGGTGCTGGCGATAGAACTGCTCGCACTCTCCACTGTGACGGTCTAGCTTGCTTCACTAGGCATCCTGCCCACCACGATCTGGTTGAGCCCACGCCACAGTATTGGTTTGAGTGTGATCGGAGCCTCTATCCTGACATTGTCAAGTTCTAGGTGAACCGATGCTGCAACTGTAATTGAATATTACATCCCAAGGTCCAACTCCCCTAGAATAACTGTTATTTTGAATCAGAGTTATAGGTTTATACTGTTCGTAGAATCTGTGTTTCACTAGATCAGAAAAGTATAGTGTCCAGTTGATATTACTATGTGATTTCTTGATGAGCGTCACAGTATAACCGCTAGGGTCTACTATCCTGGTATTACTGAAAGTAATCTAAAAGTAACTATTGGCTTTGACTTCCCTAGAACTTCTGTTAGGTGTTCCAAATAAGGTTATATGCTTTGGTCTGTGTACCTTTTAAGCATAGTGTTGTGTTTTTCCATAATGTGTTTATATGATCTGTGATAGTACTTATTTGCCCCAAGATTTATCTGGGCCTACTTGAATTTAAATAAACCATTTATTTTTTACAATACATAGTGTTTCTTTGGACCATTCGTATTACAATTTCTTTGTACTGATTCTACACCCCCCTCTCCCTCCTATGATAAGCCTGGCTGCTGTGCCTACGCTACACTGAACTTACGTGGTACAGTCTTATACTAAGAGTGGTGTAGTGTACTGCCTCAGTTCAATGGTTTTGCTAAGTACTTAGTTGAACTTCAGAAAACCTGTTCTAACACCCCCCAAAAGCTTTACAGAAATCACAAAGGCTTAAGGTAAGTAAATACCCCAGCCAACACAGTACCTCAGCACAGAAGAAGAGTTGCAGCAAGAAGACTTCAGGATCTGCAGCCAAAAACCCGGTCGATGGATTCCTTTGTCATGAAGAGGGAAGACAGGACATTGGAAGGACGTTTGCAACATGGCTCATAGGAGAAGGCTCCAGGCAAGAGATTCCTCGCGGCTGGATGCAGCTCTGTGGTTTTGGCACCCTTTTTGGGAGCCAGAAGAAGACTGAATATCGCCAGTCGAATTCTTGTCGTGTGCAAAGTCCAGCACTCTGATGAGGGGACTTTTAGGACTGAAATCGTGTCCCTGGAGTTCCAGCAGGATGCCACCAAAGTTTCAGCTCAATTCATAATTCAGAAGACTATGCACTGCACAATGGCTCGAGGTCCTAGGGTATTGAGGTATTGCAGTCCCGCAAGGTCGCAGCACAACGTAGGATCGCTCAAATCACAGGTTTTCTTGAGTCTAGTGGATCTCAATAGGTTCTGGGTCAGGTCGTTTCGGGATGCCCAGATCGATTGGGAGGAAGGGTTACAGCAGGCTCCAGTTACACAGCAGGCTCTCCGGCCACTGGAAATCACTACGCCCTTTGTTTCTTTATTGTTCACTTCAGTTTCAGTTCCAGTGGTCGACCTGTCAACAGCTTCCAGGTTCAGAGTTTTTATCAGGAACTACAGCACAACCTCTGCATTCTCTCCCTTCATTTTACAGAAAGGGGCGGTCCGGCTGTCCAATCAGGGCAGCCAGCCCCGACTGGGAGTTGTTCCCTTTCAGGCAAGGTGGAAGACAAAAGGCTGCAGGGTTTTGGACTCCACCCTCGCTTCCTGCCTTTCCAGACTCTGGAGCCTGGGTGGGGCATGCACAGGATTCCCACCGAAGACGAAACAGCCACTGAGGTCGTTCCAGCCTAGAATGGCAGGGGGAAGACCCCAGAAACAGAAAGCACACAAGAAAGGGCAAAGAAAGGAGCCCACCATTTAAAAAAAGTGTGGCCCTTCTGTGCTACCTAGGCTGAATTAGTAGCCAGAGAGTAATAAAGACTAAAAGTCGTAAAGGTAAAACCACCGACACCAGCCATTTGTGTAAAATTCGTAATTGTAACAAAATGTTACCAGGTAATTAAGAAATTGGATACATTGCATCTCCCCAGCACTCGACATAAGGTGGGGTGTGCGGTCTCACTATATAAAATGTAAAGGGGGATGAAATCCCTCTTTACTACTTGGGAACTGTAGTTAACCCAAGTACATCAAAGAGAAATTAACAGGGGAGCCAAAAGGGGTGACCCAGACTAAGCCCAAAAGTGATAACTTCAACCATACACTATGGAGAGACATAAAAAGATCACCCATAAAAAGGGTAAAAGACTAGATGAGAGGGGGGAAAAAGATTCCCCTTCATCTAGGGACAAGGTAAACTATTTACCTAGTCAAAGCAAATTAATCAGGGGTTGACACAGGTCAGGAAGATTTATCATGGATATTAAAATCCTACCCAACATTCGTCCCTCCCAGACAAAGGGACAGAAGGATCTAATACTCTCCTGGAAGAATCTCTTGTCGCATTCGGTTAAACCTACTGTGGATCAGAAATCGTTTTGTTACTCTTTTTGAGATTAGTGGAATTGCTTCTTAAAATATAGGACCTGCATTCATTGCTAGGTAATTTGCTCTTCCTAAAAGAATGGGTCTGAGTTGACAGTCCCTCAGGAGGTGTTACATCTCCTGAACTTGCAATAGGTTTTTTTAAAGGGATTCTTATAAAGAAATCCCCTAGGCCTAGTGGGGTCTCCGTGATTCCTCACCACCTCTCCCTCTAGAGCAGGTTGGGTCTCGGGAATCTTAGTTGGAGTGGTTATGGCAAAGCATTGTACATGCTTCCACTTCCTCTGAGATCTAAGTTTACCATGGTTCGAGATCTCCCTCCTAACACTAGGATTTAGTATTGGGTCTCCAGAGGAAGATCCAACACTCTCAAGGTGTTTAGCCTTAGACTTAAGTTTTCTGGTTTTCCACCCGCTTTGCAAACTACCAGTCCTCAAAGGCCTAGAGAGGTTTCCAACTTTTCTATCCACCTCTTCCTCAGAAGCAGCGTGGCTCAAAGACATTATAATTAGTGAAATGGTAGAGCATGGTTTAGGCTCCAATTTCCCTATGATTCTAGTTTTGGATTTACCTTGTTAGAGGTTGCCCTGCTAACATTAGGACTTGAAGCAGGGTCTTCCGTAGAGGATCCCTAAGATTTATAGTTGTATCTAGAATCAGATACCCTAGTCCTTTCAGAACACCCATCCATCCCTCCTGTAGGATTAGTTGGAGTCACAGGCTTTCTTTTTTTTAATAGAAGGCCTAGTAGGAAAGATATGTTTAGGTTTCTTTTAACTCTTATTGGTTTTCAGTTCTGGAAGTTTCCTTCTGGGCACTCTGAACTAAAGGAACCAACTTAATTCCAACATTGGGGTCAAGGAAACTCCTTGCCCTTTTAGGTTTGTTAGAAAAACACATACGTTCTTTACATCCATCTGGATCACCTCCACTGTGGGCGTGTTTTCAGGTGTATCCAGTTAAGAGTTTTAGGAACCACTTCCACTGTAAGTGGATTTTCAAGTGGTTCAGCCACTTCAGATTTAACTGAAGGTGCCTTTATTCTAAAGGACATAAACCACACAGGGTGTGTGACAGGATGACCAAGGCTCTCGTCAGCCCTAGGAATTGCCTTCACAGCAGCTGGTCGACGGTCCAGGTTTTGAGATTCAAGGACCCCCTCCACTGTCTGTGAGGTTTCAGGTGGACTTGCTACTTCAGCCTCAGGGTTATATCAGTGATTTGAACAAAGTTACTACACAAGGTTATTTGTTGAACAGGAACACTTATGTTCTTGTCAACAGGGTGAACCACTTCCACTGCAGGTGGGTTTTCAAGAGGTTCTTTCACCTCAGTGTTAACTAAAGGTGGGGTCACAGGAGTGACCGCAAGCTTTGTGGGCCTGGGGGCTTGGTCCTCATTTGATGTTTTAGGTGCTACACCCAAGTCACCTTCAGAGTAGCAGTTAATGCCCTTTATCTCGGAGGAGGAGTCTCCTAAGGTCTTCTTAGGAGTCTCCCAAGTCTCCTTTTTACAAGGGGCTCAGCTGAGTCTAAGACCACAACTTTTCTGATACACCTACTGGCAACAGACCTTATAGGGTACACAGAAATGGGACTAACAGACCTATCTTTTGTCTCATATTCTCTTAAGGGGTTGAGATATGAAGAAGATGTCTTCTCATATCTAGCTATGAGAGTTTGCCTCACCCTACTATCGATAACTCGTTCAGCCTCATTCATATCCAAGATCACATGGTAGTCATTATTGGGAAGCCTATAAAAGCACCCACAGTGTCTGATCACTCTCACACAAACCAAACCTTTTACAAGTAAGGTCAAAGGTTTTCAGCCATACAACAATGTAATCCTTCCTGCCATACAGACTCACCAACTCTTGGATGCTGGAAGCTTCAGACTTATTAGACCCTGAAAAATAAGAACAGTCCACAAAATCCTTTTCCATAGATGAGTTAGACATTCTTTCCATTTCTCTGACCTTCAGGTTATAGTCCATTAGAAGTTTCCTTTGGTTCAATTCTATGAAGGGACTAGTGTTAGGTAAGATGTGCATATCAATGATAAATCTTCCTGACCTGTGTCAATCCAGAACGCTGGACTGGTAGATTATTTTTCCCTATACCTCAGTGAGTGGGATCCTTTTTCCACACTCAGAGTCTTTTTACTCATTTTATGGGTGTCATTTTTAAGACACTCCATATTGTCTTTTTAGTTTTATCCTCTTTCACAACTTTTTGCACATACTGCCTATTGTTGCTGGGTTGCTCTTGGGGGCTCCCCTTTTAACTTTCCCTGGCTAACCTTGTGAGAACTAAAGTTCACAAATGTATCTTTGGATCCCGTTTTACATTGTATTAGGCGAGACCAGCACCTCCACCATATGTGGAGTGCTGGGGAGATATAATGAATCCCCCTTCCCATTCTAACTAACATTTCTGTTACATGGACAAGCTTACCTTTAACGGCTGGTGGCAGTGAACCTTTTAACAAAATTCTGTGCACCTTTACAGTGGGCTGTTTTCACAGCCTCGGTAAAGGCACCCATGGGTGTGCCTTTTACCAAAATGCCCTATCTTCTTTTCTCGCCATTTCAGTGTTCCTTGTCGTTACTTGTTCCTTTGCCTGACCTCCAGGGCGGGAAAATCCTTTGTGTCAATCTTATCTTTGGCAAGAGACCTCGGTCAAGCCCGTTCAAGCTCCAGAGTGTCTGTGAAGGTAGGAAGTGAGGGAGGAGTCCAAAGCACTGCAGCCCTTGGTCTTCCAGCCTGACTGCGAGAATCCAGTTTAAACTGGGAGGCTGGCTGGTCTGAAAGGACTGCCAATCCCCCCCACCCCTCAAGTTTGAATGTTGCATGGCTGTTTGATTGGCTGGGTACCTGCATAAGAGTCTGATCCTGGAACCTGAGGAGGTAGTCGACCACTGCAGCTAAAGCCGAAGAGGAATATGAAGAAATGACAGCCGTATTGATTTCCAGCGGCCGGAGATCCTGCTGTATAACTGGAGCCTGCTGTTACCCTTCCTTCCAATCGACCTGGGATTCCCGAAAAGGATGACCAGAGGCTGGTGAGATCCACTAGACTCATGACCACCTGCATTTTGAGCCATCCCACGTTGTGTTGCGACCTTGCAGGATTGCAATACCCCAATACCATGGGACCTAGAGCCATTGTGCAATGCATGGTCTTCCAAATACCAAAGGTTGCTGAAACATTTGTGGCATCCTGCTGGACCTCCAGAGACGTGAATGGAGTCCAAAAAGTCCCCTCATCAGAGTGCTGGACCTTGCAAGTGACGGGAATCTGAAAGGTGATATTCAGTCACCTTCTGTGCTCCTGAAAAGGGCTCTAAATCTACAGACAGAGCTGCATTCAGCCACGAGGAAACTCTTGCCTAGAGCGTTCTCTCCATGATCCCTGCTCTAAAAGTCCTTCCAAAGTCCTGTCCTCTTGACAAAGGAATCCATCAACTGGGTTTTTGGCTGCATATCCTGAAGTTTTCTTGCTGCAACTCTTCTTCTGTGCTGAGGTACTGTGTTGGTTGGGGTATTTATGTACCTTAAGCCTTTGTGATTTCTGTATAGCTTTTGGGGTGTTTTCTGTGATTGGGAGGCCACCCATCCAGTTCACCCAAGCCCACTGCTGGAAACCTCCTAGGGTGTCTTCTCTGAAGTCCCTGGACCCTGATTAACTTTAATGTGAACTACTTACTTGTTTGAACACAGGAACTCTTGACTTTTGCTTGCAACAGAAGCCTATCTCACCTTGCCTACAGCTGGCACCTAGACTACTATGGTCCCCCTTCTGCCCCCGAGGGAACCCATGCAATGGAATAGGGAAGGACTGGATAAGTATAGGATTCTGCCTGGAAATAAATGACAAGTGTTGAAAAGTACTTACTTGTGAAATAGTTGATTAGTAACTAACTCTGTGCACAGTTACAAACATGTTTACTTATCTTGAATGTGTGTTGTGCCATTCTGAAAAGTATATATAAGGTGGATTTACTCACCTGTGAATTGGTTGTGCCTCTTCCCCAAAAGTAATGCTGTTGGTTTCACTTTACTATTCCCGTTTGGATATAAATGTATGAGTGCGCCAATTGGATTGTGGTTCCCACGACTTGCTGTTAGCCTGTTTAGAATAAGTCTGCCTTAGGTTATACTTACCTTTAAGTTGCAGATAGCTCCTTTAAAAAGTATATAAGTTTTACTTAACTTGCGTTAGCTGTGTGCCACCCTAAAATAAGCTATAGAGTTATTGCTTACCTCAATTTGTGATCCACTGATGTGAAAAACAACTGTAATAGTATATTACAACATTAGGTTTTACCTGCCTAGAATAGCTGTGTCCCATTCTTGAGAAGTGTTCTTTAGGTGTAGCTGACCTTGGTCTGCCTGGTGCAATCCTAAATTAGAGTAAAGAGTTCTTGCTTATCTTAGACTGTGTTTCACTGAGCTGAAAAGCAACTGTAATTGTATATTACACCAAAAGGGTCTTACTCACCTAGAAGAACTGTGTGTTATCCTGAATAATAGTTATTGTTTTTTTACTGTTCCTTGAATGAGTGTTGCACTATTCAGAAATGTATCCTGGTAACAGGGTTGGTTTACGATGCAATTTCTTTGTGGAGTGTCACTGCATAACTGACAGGGCCTACTTTCCTTGTTTTACTGAAAAGTAATCAGAAAAAAACATATGGTGTTTACCCCACATGAATAGATGTGTCCTATACTAAATGTGTGTTATATGGTCTAACTTCCCTAAAACAACTGTTGGGTATTCTGAATAAGGTTTTATGCTTTGCTCTGTGTACCTTCAAGCATATTGGTGTGTTTTTATAAATGTGTTTATGACGCTCTGACCAGTACTTACCCAGAGACTGAACTTGGCCTACTCGTATTTATAATAAACCTGTATTTGTTATACTACTTCTGGTTGTAAGTGTTTCTATTGAATCCTTGGTGTACTCAAAGTTCTATGTACTTTCCTACAGCCCTATCTCCCTCATAAAATGAGCCTGGCTGCTCTATCTGCGCTACCATATACTCAGATGGTACAGCCTTATACTAAGAGTGGAGTCTTGTACTGCCGCAGTTGAATGGTTTTACTGAGCCCTTAGTTCAGAGGTCCTTCAACTGTGGGGCGTGAGAGCCTAGCATGAAATGTAAAATTGAATATATATATATATATATATATTTTTTTTTTTTTATGTTTTAGATTGGAGGAAATGGGCAGGGGGCTCACATGGTCAGACTGGAGCATAACCGGTCTCAAGCACCAATTAAAAGTGGCCAACAGTTGCAAATGGATATTCAATCCTTTAACAACAGACTGTTTGAATAGTACCCAAGGGGGTGTTTATGGTTAAAATGGAAGCAAATTGTGACATTTAAAGAATATTTATTCAGCAACAATGATCCAAACTAGTAGCTGCATAGTGAAGTAACTCATCAAACTGGCCCACATTGGCCAAAAAAGTGGCCCATTTTGACTGGCCCACACTAGCATTTTTGTTACAGGCATTGCCCTATAGCCCTATAGGCCAGTCCAAGCCCGGCAGCTCATCCACAATGGGCGAGGGGGCATTCACCCAGTGGCCCCCTGACCCATTATGGAGGAGCTGAGGAGCCAGCCCAGTGAAAATTGAGCACTCCCTCACTTTTTCCAGCTGAGGGAGTGCACTTGGGCTGGCTGAACTGTCAAAGGGAAACAATGTTTCCCTTTGACAGTTCAGTTCCCCAGCTGCAGATGCTCACTGAGCCATGCAAGGCTGGAGGCGTTTTGCTTCGCCAGCCTTGCATATTTCATTGGAAATGCTGGCTGGGGCACTGCATGTCTCTATGTGCGAGGGGGAGCTCCTGCACCTCCTCGCACATACGGACAGAGCAGCCTGGAGCGGGGCGTTTCAGCACCCGGGCGCAGGCCCCTGCAGAAGGTACGTTTATGTTCATTTATTTTTTTATTTAAATATGTGTATGGATGCTTGTGTTATTAGTGAGTGTATGGTGATGGGTGCTCGTGTGAATGATAGAGTGATTGCTGTGTGAATTTGTGTGTGTGTTTGTTTTGGTCCGTTGAGCTGATTTTGCCGAGTGGGGAGTAGAGGGGCAAAGGAGGGTTGTACAACAAAGGCATTTTAAAAAAAGCCTTTGTTGCACAATCCCCCTACCCACCTGCCAAAATCTGCTCTCCTTCTGAGGCACTGTGGAACGCAGGGTACAGGGATGGTATTTCTTTTACTGTATATCTTTCATAGATGTCCAGTCAAAAATACCATGCTTTCCCCATTGCCCCCCACCCCCAGTGCCTTGCATACACACATAATCATGTTGATTGCGTTAGGCACTGTGGGGCCCAGGGGACAGGGATGCTACGATAAATGTCCAGAGAAAAATATCATGCCTGCCCCCTGGGCCCCCCAGCACCAATTGCAAACTGGCTTTTTACTCATTTTTTTTATTATTATGCCCTAAAATGCAATATTTTACCCCATTATTTGAAAACATCCATGGGTGAATAACCCCCCGAACCTCCTTGATTGGTTTGGGATCCCTCGCTGTGCTCGGTCTCTATGGCATATCTGGTGGAAATATTTATGCCCCTCCACTTAAAAGATTCACCAGCCACCACTGGCCCTGGGACTGTGCTGGAAGCAGGGTGGGGGAGCCCAAGGACTTTGGTGGGAGCAGGCTGGGTGGCAGCCATGGGATAGTGGTGGGAGCAGGGTTTGGAGAGCTCAGGATGGAGAGCACAGGGACTGGGCTAGTAGGAGTGGGGTGAGGGAGTCCAGAGACTGTGATGGGAGCAGGTGGGGGGAGTCCAGGGACTATACTGGGAGTAGGGAGCGGTGATGGCATGCAATAGCTCATAGCCATTTGGAATTACTGCCCATTTGTCATTCTTGGGGGCCCGGCCTGCCCGCATTCTGCTCGGGGGGGGGGGGGGTGGGGAGCAGGCCTGAAATGGTTGAAGACCACTGCCTTAGTTGGACTGCAGAAAAACTGCCCTAACAATGATTCAGCAACAAAGACCTGCTGTCCTCTTACAACCATTAGGAGGTCCCAACAAGGAGGGTTGTGACTTATGGACTTTATCAGCGAGTTGCCACCATCAACTAAACATTCTGTCATTTGGGAAGAATTCAACACTTATTCCACTCAGAGTCCTACCCTCTGCCCCAAACCTGGCCTGTATTTTTGAAACATCACTCTTCATGGCTTGCCTGGACGAGTGGTCTCGGACTGAAACATCAGTTGATGGCTACATTTTGGCTTGCTCTAGCTGAGGAAATAGGTTTCCAGGTGCACTGTTACAATGGTTTCCACCTTCAAACCAATGGGGAAACAGACCTCATCAAAATGATAGGACAGCATCTCCGCTGTTTTATCTCCCAAGACAACTGGACCGAACTTCTTTCTGCAGCCGAATTTGCAGACAGAAACCATCATTTATATATTGTATGTCTCATTTCTACCCTCAAAGAGGTTGTCACCACCACTTATTCTGCCCCACTGCCTAGAACCAGTCCTGGCCCTGCAGCACAAGTGTTCACCAAGAAGATAGTCTCCGTACACAGCCCAGCAAATGCTACAACAAGCACCTCACCGATTGTGAGCAACAACTGGCTCCAGCCTATGACGTCTATGATAGAGTTTGGCCATCAACAAAATAAATCCACATCGTGCGACATAACCGCAAGCTCAAGACCAACTTTGTGGTCCTTAGCTTATGGATACATCACATCCGTTTTATCACTTCCCTACTTCACCAGCTTTGAGGAGTATGAAACTGGTTTCCCCGGTAGCAGCCAAGATAAAACTTCCCAAGACTTGTCACATACAAACTGTCTTTTATGCCACCCCGCCCCCTTTGAGCCTAATCATCCTGCACATCTGCGCACTAGCTCCTCCGACATTGGGTTTCTGATTCTGCGGCTCCAGAAATTGTATGTTCTTGATTGCCACTTACAGGGGCGCAAGCTTGAATATCGACTCCACTAGAAAGTTATAGGCCCCAATGATATACCAATGGGAAGCTGACCCTCCTGTTCCATCTCTCTGACAATTATCTTGACAGTTACACTCCAGCCACCCTGCCAAGTTGGACCCTTTCGGGGGCGAGGGTATTGTCAAGAATTAGCGCAGGTCTTTTCATCAATCAATGTTTCCACAGGTTTTAGTGATCTTTTTAGGTAACACAATCAATGAGAAGGCATCGCCCACAGGCAAATGCAATGGCAGCCTACACATTTTGGCTCTCTGCCCACAAGCTTTTCCTCACATCATCATTGTTGTCATAACTATCTCGCCAGCCTGCCAGGACTTCAGAAAATGATCTTGTTTATACAGGCATGGTCTTCATGTCCCGGTCCCGTCCCCAGTTCTACCTTCAGCCAAGTTCATCTTGTTGCACGCCAGTTGCTGCCTGCCAGCCCAGGGTTTCTTTAACCAGTGTGATTAACTGCCAGACCATCCACCCTAAGTCAGGGGTCTATGCACCTTAAGTCAGGGGTCTACAACACTTGCGTATTGAAAGATACTGCCGCCAATTATTTCCTCCCCCATTTACTTCTCTTGCTGCCAAATTGCCCAACCTCCCTCCGTTAGCTCCCGGCTCCCTTGTTTCTCTACTTCCCTCACTCTATTCGTATTATTTTAAGCGCTCTGTTGCTTTCCGAAACTAGGTCGGCGCTCATTAAAAACCTTAATAATAGTTTATGATCTCACTCCAGCCCTACTCATTCCATTGCGCTGCTAATGTCCCTGCCCTTCCTGTTCTGTACCTCACACTCGAGGGAAGATACCTATTCGTGTCCAGCCAAGAAGGTCCCAGTCAACTTGGCTTTTCAATAGACCTAAATATCTTGTGAAAGCGGAGAAGGTTGATGTCAGCTCACATCAGTACCCGTGTGGTATTGGTAGGTCAAAGCCAGACACTAACAAGCAGAGCCAAAATTAAGACCGGTCCAAGAACCAAACCTGCATTACTTACCTTCAATCTGTACAATGTTTTTATTTACCATTTATGAGATATAAATTTGATTTTCGTAAGTGCTATATGGGTACATTCTTTTTCATACAAAGTAATCATGTGCTATGCTGTATTCTTGTCCACACCAGTCTTCTCCTCAGAGTTGATCCTGACTGCCCAACCAGAACTACCACTTGGTGAGCCAGCTGAAGCTTAAGGATAGTGTTTACCTTGGTTTGGGAAGCTAACTCTACACCTTAAACACAGGGATGCGAGAGAGCTCCTTATGTAGCTAAATCAGGTTTTCCCCAGGTCGATGTCTGAAGGTTGTATTGGCTAATGGAATGTTTAAGCAATGGCCATGTTTGTACAATGGCGTCAACGCAATGTCTATGGCAGCTTCCCTTACACAGACCATGAGGACATAGCAGCTCATCACAATTCCTGTGACTAAAAGCCTAGGGAGAAAAGAGGACACAAACAGTTTCCTAGCTGAAACTTCAGTAATTAACAAGATCACTGCTTTACACTTTGATTGAGGAAGAGATCTGGTGGTCTTGAAAGCTAACTGACAGAATTATGGTGCCTCATAAACAGATCATCGCTACAAGATCCCCTATTTTCTGCCTGATTTTGAAAAAAAAAGAAGAAAAAAACCTCCATTGATGGACGTCAGGACTGTGGGCGGACAATAATGCAGACAGAGGCAGAAACTCACTTTCCTTTAACTCAGTCCTTAAAGTAAATTAGGTAACATTACAATGTGCCCCTACACAATTGCATTTTACTGATCAACAATGCTAGTAAACTCCCTGATTGGAGGAAAGAAAGAAGAAAATCAGTGTGTTTCCAGCATAATAATACACAGTCCTAATGTATTCCTACTACTTCCTATATGAAAAACTTGGCACACACCGTTTTGCAAAATCCCAGTTATATCTTACCATAGTGGCAGCTTGAACAACATCAGTGTATTCCCATGTCCACAATACAAGTCTATTACCGGTTTAACAACTTCAATGCAGTCCAGTTTGAACAATTTACAGTCTCCAAATCACAGAATACCGCCAGAGTGTTAATGCCAGTACACTCTCAGTGCAACATCCTTATGATCCCATTTTTAACTATACTAAAATATGCCACCAAAGAACAAATGCTTCCTCCACGTTCTCACCTTGATCTTTGGGGCCAATCTCTTCTAGTCTGGGTACCTCTGGAGAATCTGGGCCATCAGATTTGCCAGATTCTGTGCAAACCATTTGGAAATGGCAGCTCCCGTCTTCATTGGCACTACATACCGAGGAGAAAGAGGTAAGAATGTAAGCTGTGGGTGAAACTGTGTAGCAGTGCAACTGGATCCAGAGCAGCATACTGGTGCCAAACCCTTTCTCTAGCTATACAGATCATACATGTTACATTTTATGCCATGAGGGAGGTTGAGCCGCAAAATGCTTTTATTTACCAAACACTGGGTCATGTCATACATCCTGGTTTGTTTGCATCCCCCATTTATAAATCTTCATTATAGGAACCGTGTTTTCACTTCCATCCCCCACATCTAGCCTCCATTCTCGAATAGACAGGATAGCCCCAAAGTATCTCTGGAGCTGTGATCTTTAGAACTAGAGACTTCCCCAGCTAGGGTATCCAAGAAAACAGATTTCTTGGTGGGTTGTAAAGAGGAATTGTGTCAATAGACATGCACGCTGGGGCCTCATTAGAAAAATAAATGATGTGGGCTTGGCAGGCCACTGTTTCAATTTCACAAGCTTCACAGCATAATGAACACCCCACCAACAAAACACAGAGTACTTTTTGGAAAGCGTTCAAGGGCTGCTGACTCGAGTAAAGGCCTCAGTTCATTTTAAATTGCATTTTAGGATGTGATCAATCGGAGCTTGTAAGGTTAACTAATCCTCAATAAATAGGGGATTGTCTACACATTGTCACAATTTGTTGTTGAGGTCCCATCAATTTCCACTGTGTTTGCATTGCTAAGCAACTTTAAATTCTTCCAGTCACGGCTTCACGGCTGCACAAAGTAGCAGTGGCACATCAAAGGGAGGAATAACAATTCCTTTTAAATCCTACCTGGTAGAGACACGAACCAATGGCTCCATCTGATGGCCGTATTGCAGTGAGGAAACGCCCTTGTTCCCCATTGCGTAGCGGGATTGGGAGAGTGAAAACCATCCCTGCAACCAACGGAGAAATGAGATCAGTTCTATACCTTGTCATAAATGGAAGTGATAAAATGTGTTAGAATCCAAAGGAATGTAAAACACAGACTCCTCCCCGCTTCTGCCAAACAAAATAAAGGTCACCTTGGATGCCAGTATGAAGGATTCCTCAAACAGACAAAAAGGCACAGAGTTCACATACATGTCATTCCTGTATTGGGTACCATAGGTCGGAGCCCACATTTTCTCTGGTCTAGGTTATGACTTTGGCCAATGTATTGTCTTCCCTCATTAGACGGTCAGGAAGCTTCAGCTTGTCAAGATTGGAGGAGATGCACAAAAACCCAATTTATCAGCCAACAGGGCTGCAGACAGGGTGCAGCAATATTCACCCTTGAATTGGCAGATTCCACAAATACAGACCCAGCAAGACACAGTGCTCTGCTGATCCTCTAAAACTGGAAATTACCTCTATAAAGATCAAGTAAAGTCAGAGTTGCACATGCCCGTCAAACTTTAGAGGGCAGATATTCCCACATAGATCATGCAAATTCTTGTAACCAATAAGGGCTTCAGATTCCTGGATTTGAGCCATTACTAACCTGGCTTCACTCTCAGGACCCTACACAACTAGACCACAGAAACAGGAGACTCAAAGCCATTGTGGACAAAGCTAGTGAAACTGTAAGTACCCCAAACCCACATGGCCAGTCTTTATAAAGGCAAACCCTCTTGGAAATTTTAGAACCTGCCTAACAACAGGCACGGGTCATTTTCACTCCACACTCTCCTTCTCTCCTCACATCTCTGATGTCGCTAAGAAGTCTCACTACCAGCTGCACCTGCTCAGGAGGTATTCTTCCTTTCCTCTCCTTCCCCCAGAAGCTCACTGTCCCTAGAGCTCTGGTTCTCTCTAGGCTGGACTATTGCAACGGCCTCTTTCTAAATCTGCCTGCCTCTACTCTCGGCCCTCTGCAACTCATCCAGAATCGGACTGCGAGACTTGTCCTTGGCCTCAAGCCCAGGGATCATATCTCTCCAGGACTGAAATCTCTGCACTGGCTCCCAGTGGCTGCGAGGATTAAGTTCAAAACCCTCTGCATCGTCCACAAGGCCTTCTGGGGCGTGGGGCCTCAATACCTTCAACTCTCTCTGCCTAAATATCTACATTCTCGAGCTCTTTGCTCATCCGCCTCCAACTCCCTCAGAGTCAGTCGCTTCTCCAAGTAACGAGTTGGTGGTAGATCACTCTCTTTGGCCAGGTCCTCCCTCTGGAACAGCCTCCCTGAAACTTGAGGAGAACCATCTCCGGTTCCGGAAGCAACTCAAAACCCTTCTCTTTGCTTCTGCTTTTTCTCCTCCTCTCCCCTGCTGATTTCCTGGCTGATACTGAATCTGCACTGGTTTACCTGGCCACCCTCTGATCTCTGGCCCACCCAGGTCCCCTCCTCCGCCAGTCGCACACCTGCACTGCCCTCCTGGCTACCCCTGCATTCGGGGACTGTTTCTGTATCCCTACAGTCCCATTACCAGCACTTGATTATTGTTGCCTGCACTTACCTTTTACCCTTGCCCTTGCCACCTGCTGGCTGCACTTTTCTTGTTATTATTCTATTATCCCATGTACTGCACTTCCTCCCCTCCCCATGCACTTCCGCGATAAGAATGACACCTGGCCTAGTAGGATCGTTGTCTGTCTTTACTCTGTTCCCCATCCCTTGCTTCGTCGTGCCTTGAAACACTTGTGTATAGGTGCGTTATAAATGCCATATCATATAATGTGTGGAGAGCTTGGTTCGGTCATCTGCGAGGCAGGGTCTAAAGTGTTGGAAGGCGTATACAATGTCTGGGAGGGAGAAACTATCTTCTCTCAGTAGAAACAATGTTGTGGAAAAACCCTGAAGTTAAGATTGGAGGGAAAATGTAGGAGCCCACACAGGGAAATTATAAATAATTCTACTTAGACAGGCAAGTACATAAAAAACTATATTTATCATAGGCCCACCACCACACTAGAAAAATGAATCAAGCAGGTAATATCACACAAAACTCCAAATAAAAAACATATATACGGTTACCCTTGGTTATAAAAATGCACACAATTCACTGGCAAGGAAGTTAAGTAGTTATGCAATAGGAAAACCAGTTCACAAAAATAGAATCCCTGACTTTATAAGTCCAATCCCTAAATTGAATTGGGCCTTGTGCCCAAAAGTAACAAAGTTGCTTTAGGACAAATTTAAGAAATGTTCATCTGGTGATGAAAAATGTTCCAGAATACTTCAGGGCTTTTACAGTTAGTTAAGGTAATTTTTCTATCTTTTAGAAATACTTTTCAAGTCAACGGTTAAAAAGCAAAGAAATTGAAGATATCAAAGTTCTTCACAAACATTTAGAGTGGAGGAGACCAGGGCAGCTCTAAGTATTGCAATTACTCACCACCCTTACTCTGATTTTCCAAATGACTTGACAGGCGACAGGGGGTCGCTGGAGGTAGGTTTTCCCGGTGTTGGATCCAGAAGAAGATGCCCAGGAGCTGCAGTGCAAGGAAGATTCCAGTCGGTGCAGGAGCTGGGGGCTAACCTTTCCGAAAAAGAAATGCAGCAGGCACCAATGCAGGCCTCTTCAGGGCACTCTACCAGACAGAGGTGAGCCAGTTCTAGCGACCGTCACCACACACGGGCGACAGCAGATGCCTCACGAGTCACAAACAGAAACGGTCTTCGAGGACAGGATCCTTCGATGCTGGAAATCTTAAACTTGGCAGGAAGGTGACTTGTAAAACTAGCTGCCATCCATTGAAGTTCCAGACGAAAAATGTGGAACGATGATGCTTCTGGCTCAGTAGACCAATTCAGAGCTTGTCGGTCCACCGGTTGGTCCAGGGACGATTCCGAAGACTCTATGCTGCAGGATTGTGAGAATGTGTTGAGACTGGTTGGTTCCACCAGTCCCAGGGTCGAAGAACCGATGAGGGCCTTCTGAGATCAGGTAGTCCAGCAGGGCTTCCCCAGGGAATTTGCAGGAAAGGTCCCCAGGCCTCTTCAGAAGTCATCCACAGGTCTTCAGTTGGATATACAGCTACACAGGATACTTGGCTCCACTTCTGATCTGAAGGAACAGCTCCAGGACTCCTATTCTTATTCTAAATTCAGGTGAGTGATCAGACTCAGTCCTAAAATGGGAAGAATCAGCACCAATCATTCAGCCAGCAGTGGTGGGTTTCTTTCGTGCATGCACATTAGACTTTCTGGCACCAGTTTGTGGATTGGGACCAGACAGTCCCAATCCACTTCCTGGGTCCACACACAAATGGCACACTAGCCCACATAAGCAGCAGCTTTCCAGGGCAAATGCATGACCATATTAGAATTTCCTTACCAGGGAAGGCAAGAAGAATGCCAACCAAAAGAATGGCCAAAGAACAAGCGAATAATCTCATGGCACGGCCATCTTAGGACGCTGGCCACTGTTAGTAGCCAAATGCTTAAAATTGTAAACCTGCATCTGCTGCCACCAGCTTGTCTTTAGGCACATTTAAAAGCAACCAAAAATCCCATAGTTAAAAGGCTACAGTGGGACAAAAGTAACCCCACTGCACTTCATTGAAAGATTTTGTGTGCAATGTTAAAAAGTTACCAAAGAGGGTAAAATGTAGAAAGACAAACAGTTCCCAGTACAGACAGACTAAAGGACTAGTTAGTTTCCCCATAAGAAAATGAGCAGAAGGCTATAAGTGAAGATGAAGGCTTCACTTCTCTGCAGAAAGTCAGGACAGGTCAAAAAACAAGAGTAAAAACGTTTGGGGATCCATAGAATATGGAGGGAAAATGCCTAAAACAGAATTCCTTCCTAATACGAAACGTATGGACCAGGTAGACTTGAACCATGGGCTGGAACTCTTCTTTGAGGGGTGCCTCTGCCTCTCCTCTTGGCTAGTTGCACCGCCTGCTGCACCTGTGGGGTAAAACAACTTACAGTTTTGGGCCAAAGACAGAAAATCTTCTGTCTCCTCTTGTTGTGTAAACTGAGTAAGGGATAGACAGAAAATGACAATCTCTGGATCGCAGATGTCTTGAAGGTTTGTATGTTTGGATCATTTACCTCAAATATGCTGGGGCGAGCCCATTCAAACATTTAAAGATAAAGCAAACGACCTTAAATCTAAAGTGATCTTCTGCTGCTAGCCAGTGTAGAGCACAGCGGAAAGGTGAAACATGGGTGGTTTTGCCCAGATTGAAGATAATTCCGATTGGCACATTCTGGGCTTTTTGGAGCCTCTGGATTTGTTTAGACGGAATACCCATCAACTGTCTGTTACAGTAGCCCAGGTGTGCATTTGTCAGCGCACCCACCACCGAGGCATGATCCTCGTTAGGAATGTAGGGGAGTACCTGCCGTAAGAGTCTCAAAACATAGTGCACCGCCTGGACCTTCGCTCCAACCTGACCTTCGCTGCTCAGATCATCCTGCCAAACACAACCCAAGTTCTTAACTTTAGAGAAAAATGTTCAATTAGTTCCTAGGAGGGTCGGTATAGGCAGTCTGTTGGCAGCAGTTAGATGGTGTCTTGGGCCGAACAAGATAAGTTCAGTTTTGGCTGCATTTAATTGAAGTGGATTACTGGACATCCAATGTCCAACTTCATCTAGGCACTGCTCCAGTCTACTAAACGCTTCATCAAAATTAACAATACTGATCAAGATTTGAGTGCCATCAGCGTAGGAATGGAAACTCATCCCATGTTGTCTGCAAATCTCCATCAGAGGGCCCATATACAATTGAACAGTAAGGGTGAGAGTGATGATCCCAGCGGGACTCCACAGTTCAGCCTAACAGAGTCCAACAGAAATTCACCCAGTCTCATCTGCTGACAACGATATGTCAAGAATGATTCGAACAAACCAATTGCATGCTCAGAAACCCTTCCTACCACTTGCAGTCGATCTAAAAGAATATGATGGTTCACTGTATCGAAGGCCAAAGATGGGTCCATCATCACCAAAAGGGAGAGTTCACCTCGATCCGCGGCCCCCAGTAAAACATCCTGAATGGATAAGAGGGCAGTCTCGGTTTGAAATCTTGGTCTGAAAACCCGATTGGAACATGTCCAATAGCAATTCTCGCTCCACAAATTCCTGCAGCTGGCCAGTGACCACCTTTTCAAGAATGTTTGCGGGCCAAGGAAGACCTGCAATCGGTCGATAGTTCTGGAGAATCTCTGAATCCAAAGTAGGTGTTTTCAGTAGAGGTGTAATTCAGGTTAATTTTGCTAAGTTAATTTTGAGGTGCTTCAGGTTCATCCAATTGAATATATCACAAAGGCAGTTCTCTAGTGTTGTGTTTTCTTCTCAGTTGTCTTGTAATTTAAAGATTGTGTGTCGTTGGCGTAGTTGTAGCAGGTGAGGCTGTGTCTTTTGATGATTTTGATTACTAGAGATAGGTAGATGTTGAATAAAAGCGAGGTGAAAGAGGATCCTTGTAGTACTCTGCATGTGGAGTCTCTTGGGTTGGACTTGAAAGGTTTCACCCATACGGTTTCCGTTCTGTTTGTTAGGAAGGATTTGATCCATAGTAGGGCAGTGTCTGTTATTCCCAGTCCTTCTAATCTCGTTATGAGAATGTCGTGGTTGACTGTGTCGAATGCTGTGGATAGGTCTAGAATTATCAAGGCTGTACTGTTGTCCGAGTCTACGTTTTCTTTTAGGTCGTCCCATATTAAGAGGAGAGCTGATTCTGTTCCTCTCATTGGTCTGAAGCCAACTTGTGCCTGGTCTAGTAGGCAGTGCTCTTCTATGAATTCTTGGGTTGTTTTGTAGATGTACGTTTCAAGTAGTTTGGCTATGTACGGGATGTTGGAGATGGTCTGTAGTTGGGTAAGTCCTCTACGTTTCCTGCTGTATCTTTGAGTAGCGGTCTGATGTATGCTGACTTGAAGGCCTGTGGTACTTTACGTGTTGAGATCAAAAGGTTGAGGACATACCTATGGTATTCCATGGGAGTTCCTTGTTTGAGAATTGATTTGTATATGTCCGGGAGAGCCCGATTTGTTGCCTTGATTTACCAGTTTGACCAAAGTCTCCACTGATATTTCGGGGAAGCTTTGTAGTTTGTTTGGATGTTTCTTGTGAGGATAGGTGGGGTCTGTAGTGTGATCTGCTTTGTATGGTTTGTTGGATGGTAATGATTTTATTTTTGAAGCGGTCTCCTAGGTCATTGCATAGTTTCATCGATGGAACTGGCGTGTTGCACCCTGGTGGGTTTTTTATTTCATTTACGATTTTGAAGAGTTCTTTTTGGGTGTTTGACGATTTGACGATTCGGTTGTCATAGTGTTTCCTCTTTGATTTTTGTATTTCCTTTTGGTATGAGAGGATCTGTTGCAGAAACGTCAGGTTTGTTTGCAGTGTTGTTGTTGATCCTCCATTCTGATTCTAGTTTTCGTTTTTTTCTTTTCATGTCGCTGAGTAGTGGAGTAAACCATTTTGCCATTGTTCTTTTACGCGAGGGATTGAAAGGTTTTTACTTAGCAATGTCGTCTAGGGTTGTTGCGATCCTGGTGTTGTCCAGGTCAGCTTCTTCCATAATTGTTTCTTGTGGTTTGCTGGGTTCCAGGAGTTCAGTAAGGTTGGAATTTTTGATGGTTCTTTAGTTTTTCATTATGATCAGTGGTTTGTCTTGTTGCTTGTTTATTGGAGCGGCCATTTTGATTATGAAGGCAATGATGAGGTGGTCGCTCCAGAGTATTTGAATTGGGGGTGCTGGGGTAATGAGTTCCTTTTTGGCGAAGATTGCATCAAGTGTATGCCCTGTCAAGTGTGTTTCTCCTTTGACTAGTTGTTGTAGATTCATTGCTGCTAGTTGGGCGGTTAAAGATTTTTGTGTGGTTGTGGTTTCTTCATCGAACCAGATGTTGAAATCTCAGAGGATGATCAGGTGATTCTGCTTGATGGCGAAGATGGTGACTGCTTCTGTGAAGGCGTCTACGAAGGTTGCATCATAGGTTGATGGTCTGTATATCAGTTTGAATTTCGGGTTTGTTTTGGGGTTTACTGATAGGCGTAATATTAAGGATTCAAATTTATCGATTTAATGGATTTTACAGTTTGATAGCTAGGTGTTCCTGCTAAGACTAACATCCAGGACATCAAAGATGACACTGGCGCGCACCGGAGAAAGTCCCGGTAAAGTCCAGTAAAGTCCTGCTTTGCCGCTATACGCTGCTCCTGTTCCTGTGGATTCAACTTTATTGCGGCGCTTTTGGATTCTCTGTGCACTATACTACAGCTACCAGAAGGTGAACTTGTGCACAAGCACCAACGTTTACATACTAAGCTTACAACGAGTATGTACGGACTTATTTTAACATTATTTTCCTTTCGTCAGGCAGCACTGTGAGAAGTGTGGGCGGTACTATAAAACTGAACGCGCACGCACCGGAGAAAGTCCCGGTAAAGTCCCGCTTTGTCGCGGCGCCGCGAGCTAAGAGTGGGAGAGCAATTTATTGAGCAATTGTGACTGGGGGCTTGCATTGTTCTCCGCCTTAATTATTAAGAAAGGAACATTTATGCGCTTTTGTCCTTATACTCTAAAAACCAACATGCCCGATGCTCTGAGCGCCTCACTCATCACCTCCTTAACAACTCCTAAACAAAAGAAACTATCCCGTATTTCAAAGAAATCAATCACTTTGACTCTGATTCTAAGAACACCGCTGGCTAACAAAGACATTCGCACCTTCTGCGCTAAACGCAAGGAATGTATGCCAGGTGAATCTTCCACCATGCCACAGATCTCTGACCCAATAATGCCTATTTCTGTGAGTACAGGTACAGGAATTTCGAGCTGCCTTCCCATTGTATCGGATGTCACTATTTTGGCTAATGCTCAATCTGATTCTGTGTATCAGGAAGTAAGAATGGTCTTGCCTAATGTACATTCTCTAGCTACAGTGATTGAAGATTCTGCTCAGGTGTCTGATGTGTCTGATGTTTCTAATATTTCTATACATGCAAGTGATGGGAACTTAAGTAGATCTCATGAGGATCATCCGTGTGAAGAAGCAATTCAAAGTATCATGGGTTCTACTATCCGCTCCATTCATGATTCCTTCTTATTACGTACACCTCTGCGCCGTTTGCCGATTGACACCTCTGCAAACCCAAAGGAAAACCTGGCACTAATTGAAATTACTTTAGCAGCCGTAAATACAACTCTATCCAGCTTATATAAATTATTTGAGTCTCTCGATCAAAAAATATCATTACAAGCTTCCCAAATAAAACAATTGCCTGAAGGGTTTGTGAACTTGCCCGACACCTCCTTGAGTACACCGAAGTCCATTTGTAAGGTAGACGTTGCGGTGGGCTCTGACCACCCTATTATTGAAATACACGGGGGCAAGGGCCCACTCATTTTAAACCCAGCATTACCTATTTTTTCTAACATTATTGGTCCTGTTACGTCCCCCCTTCTTGATGTGACGACTATCAATGATTCTTGGATTAATCTAGATAGCAGCCCAAAAAAAAAGTACCCATGCTGCCAGACAGTCTATTATTACTATTACTGACCAGCAAAGAGCATCAAAAGTTCGGGGTGTAAGAGTGATCAAATCAAAGGCTAAAATTGTGCCCAGAAAGAAGGTTGGTGTAGCACGCCAACCGCAAGCGGCACTGCAAATTCCAGCACAATCTTGCCCCCCTCTCATTCCAACAATTCTGTCTCTACCCTCCTCAGTAAGAATTCCACTCAAACCCCCCACTATTCCTATTGATAGGCTGATCTCCTCTATGAGCTTAGCTCCATCTAGCCATCCAATCGAGTATGCCCCTTTAACGGAGATTATAAATTTAATTGATGGGCCTATGCTTAGGAATCATTCTTTTCCTCAAATTCCTCAGATCACTGCGACTACTGTAACGGATATCAGACATGGACAACTCGTCTTGGGTTGTCTGGTGTCGGGGCCTTCTTCAAACGAACTTGACTTTCAAGAGCGACTAATTTCTATAAAGGCAGCTGTAGAGGCCTATTTAACTGAGCGTGCTGCATCTTGCCCTACTGCCAATGTCTTAAGTGGGTCAATTTCTAGCTCTCAGGCAAACACGCCTTCAGTTTTTACTAACACTAACATTAACAAAATGGGGCCTAATCATAATCCATCAAATGAGCTGCCTAGTGCTTGGAAGAAAGTCAGTTTTGCCCCTGAATTGAAAAAAGACAACCAATCATCAACACCTGCAGGCAAAAAGACGGGTGTACGAAATCGCAAACAGACGTGTAGCAATTCCTTTGCTAATTGTCACTATCTGATCCTCAAATGTAGAGAGGCTCCCTACGGACAATATGATCTATGTAGGGCAAGTATTTTAAACATTTTTGGGGATGTGAGCAACTTGCAGGATATTGCTTCAAGTGATATCGACCAAGTCGAATTCGTGTGTGACCAAAACCTTGCAATTGTTTGTTTGTGGATCAAATCTGGGCTAGTCTTGAACTCGATTTGGAAGGAGAAAATTGAACTATTTAAAATGGGTTTCTTGATTGCCCAGGATCCCGAACGTCTAATAGCGGAGGCTAAAAAGTGTGACGTATCTCATCTCTCAAGCCCTGTCCCTCAAGGCCCTGCAGTGTGTACATGATCTTACTGTGGGCCAGTAATAATTCCCTCCAAGTCCACATCTGGCACTCCCCAAGCATAACCATTAACAGAGTGTCCCCAAGAAACTTATTCTTTGGTTTCTTGGAACACTAGGGGCCACTCTCATCTCCAATGGTCTACACCCTCAAATATTAACAAGTATGATATCGTAGCCCTGCAGGAAACTTGGCTTGTCTCAACTCCAGTATGGGATGACCATGACATCATCTTGGTCCTGGCTTTAAAAGCCTCTGGAGGGAGACCAACATCCAGCCTACTGGTGGCGGTAAGAACCAGTAAAGGACTAAGCATCACTAAATGGACCTCCCCTAACAATTTTATTCAACTGGTCAAAATCACTAGCTCCACTCAATCCCTTGCACTAATAAATCTATATCGGAATCCATTGGGGCTGACCGATGACACATTTTATAAAGATCTAACTATGATATTAGAACTGATATCTTGTGATCAGTGTATCAATGCCACAATCATGGTTGGGGACTTAAATCTCAATTGTATTAGACATAAAACAATCTGCCAAAAGCGTGAGAGTGTGAGATGGCTAAATTTTGTTAAAGATCATAATTTACACATGACCAACGGGGCAATTGTAGGTGACATCCCTGCGAGGTTGACATGGAAAAGAGGCAATTCCGACTCAATCATTGATTACGTGTTTGTCTCGGATAGCCTCTTTCATAGGGCCATCAAATTGGAAGTCCTGACTCAATCTATCAGTGATCACCACATGCTGGTCTTTGAATGGCAGGGATGTCATGATCACACACTGTTAAAACAACGCTGGTCAAAGCAGGTTCTAAGTGTGAATGCTGCTAGAACGCGTTTTAAATGGACTGATGCCTCTTTACACGCTCTCAACCTCGCCACTCAAGGGTTATTCCTTTCGCAGCGTGATTTTTATGCTGACATCCTTCCGTCTTTTGGCCCCTTATATACTGGCTGATCTTTCAATGCCCTGACCCATAAGCACCAATATGATCAAACACTGCAACAAGTAAGACGTACCTACAGGAAAGATATGAGCTACACTTAAACTTCCTTTAAGTATACGAGAATGTAGTCGTCGAACAATTAAATGTAAATATCGAAATTGGTGTCGAGCGAGAAAGGCCATTCTCTACCAGCAGGATGGTGAAGCTTTTTTAGCTGCTGCAAGCAATAAAAATTCTGCCCAAATATGGTCATTACTTAACAGCGTAACGACTCAAGCCCAACTTAATCATCAATTGTGTGGTGTAACTGAATCACAGTGGCTTGAACATTTTCTGAAGTTATATGCAGATACTAAATATGCTGATTTTGTGTGTTCTCCTGTGTCTCTAGACCGGTGGAGCTTGAAATGCTCACCCAGCAGAGTTGAAAATCTCAAAGAAATCTTCTTCACGTGCAGCAGGGCCTGATGGTTTAAACAATCTAATGTTCAAACAGAATCCATCTGAATGGGCGATGATATTGAATAATCTATTCCATCAGGTTATTCAATTCAAAGAAATTCCGACCTCATGGCAGTCCTCATTACTTGTTCCAATTTTTAAAAAGGGTGACAGGGAATCCCCTGCAAGCTATCGTCCAATTGCTTTGCTCGACGCGCCAGGGAAGATCTTTGCTCGATTAGTGTTACGAGATTTCTCCCGGTGGACTGAGAGCAATAAACTGCGGGATACATGTCAAACGGGTTTTGTGGCCGGGTTGGGCACTTCCCTCAATTTATTAACCCTTAATGCTTTAAAGGCCCAAGCCCAATCAACTAGACAACTGCTTTATTTCGCCTTTGTTGATTTACACACAGCCTTCGATTCTGTTTCTAGAATCAAATTGATGGAAAAACTACATTTGGCCAATTGTCCTGCTACCCTTTGTGATATTATACATGCCCTGCATTCGTCAACTACTGTAATGGTCCGGTTATCTGTTTCAGGTTTATTGTCTGCGGCAATACCCACATTTAGGGGGTTGAAACAAGGGTGTGTGCTGGCATCTGCCATCTTCAACTTTTTCATTCATGATGTAAATCAGACCCTTCTGCACGTAGTCTCAGACTCTCCAAAAATGAATGGTGCCCTCATCAAAGCCCTATGGTATGCAGATGATTTGGTGCTGGTCTCGAAAACACTGATAGGCCTCCAGAACCTACTTTCTACGCTACATGATTATCTGGAAATGAATGAGCTAGTAATTAATCTAAGCAAAACACAAGTTGTTGTTTATGCTCCCAAGCTTTCCAGAAGATCGCAATTTGACTGGAAAATAGATAACAGGATTGTGGAAGTGGTTCCAACGTATCTTTCTTTAGGAATTTTGTTTGATGGCTCACCCTCCACTGATTCGCACTCTAGGTCTTTAGACCATAAGATCATGTCTGTCATTTCTCGGACAAAAATCATTTTGTACAAATTTGGGAAGTTCACCATCAGGCCAGCTATAGCCTATTAGAGACAAAAAGTATTACCAACCATATTATATGGTCTGGAGACCAAAAAAATTGTCTGCCCAAGTATATTGCAAAAGCTAGAGGCGAAATACTGGCGAGGTGTGTTACAACTCCCTCAATGTGTTTCTGGCCCCTGGCTAAGACTTGAACTAGGTCTGACATCCTTGAGTGCAGAATATCACTGGAGGCTTTGTGCCTTGTTTCGCAAGTGCCTCATTCATGTAAAGCCTGATAACATTTTGACTATACTATCCTCTTACATAATGACCCCTGATCACTCATTTGTTCAAAATTGGACTTCACAGATTCATAACATTCCAGCGAGAGCTGATCTGTCTCTGGAAGCTCTTATTATTAATCCGACTAAAGCAAAGGAGAAACTGTTCAGATCAGATTGGATTAATACGAGAATGGTGTGTCTGTCATACAAAGATTTTGGGGCTCTGACCTTTGAACATAAAAATCTTGGAGTCTTGGCTCCATACCTAAATCAATCTCCTTCTACACAAGTAAGAACTACCAGTTTACGTCTGCGATTTAATTTGTTTCCAACTCGCAACGTTTTGGTTAGAAGGAAGTTGTTGCCGGCAAACGAGAATCATTGTACCTTTTGCATGGTTTTGGCGGTTAAAGAAACCCTCAAACACATTATCACTGAGTGCCCAGCGTTAACTGAATTGAGAAGGAAACATTTTGAATCCCACATGTCTTATTTCAGTGCACTAACCCCTGAAACCCGGTGGTCGGTGCTACTTTCTACCAACTCAATAAGTATTCGCATCGCCACCCATAACTTTTTGATGGCCATTATGTTGAAATTTAATTTTGTGTCTTCCCTGGAATAGAATTATAAGGGCGTATAGGCCTGCTGTAGTGCGAAAATATAGAAACAGTTCAAATCTGGACGGGCCTGACCACGATTCAGGATAAATTATCATCACTAAATAATGATGAGACTTATATTATGTAATGAGGTTTGAATGGTATCATGAGTCTAATTTCATGCTTTTTAATATTGTATATGAATTACCATATTTTTCTTTTTAGCCAAGTCTCTCACAAGTCTGGCCCTTCCTAATGATTTCAACACTTTTAAACATTTTATGCTTGTATGTTTTCTTTTTTCTTTGTTGTTTCAGTTTGATTTTGTATCATAATGTATTTGGATTTTACTTGACATTTGTTGTTTTTAATATGTAAATGAATTCTGTTTGAATATTGAAAAAGTTGATTTATTCAGCTATATTCAATAAAGAATAAAAAAAAAAAGATGACATCACATGTGAAATTAATGTTGATGTAAAGTCCCTACCTACAAGGGGTTGTTTTTATTAAGTTGGTAACAAGATGTCAGGGGTGATTGTGTAATGTTAAACATGTAATAACTAGCTAACAATTCAAGACTTACTACACACTTGTGCTAGTACAAACAATACATATAAAGACCCACAATGCATATAAATCAGAGGCACATACAGGGAAACTAAAGTAAGGAAGAAAGAAACAGCATCATCAGAAAATGGTAATAGCATTAAAGTTTATCTTCCTGTATACAAATGAATTGCGTGTTTGAGGCCTGCTATTGCCCCATACATGTGCACCACAAGCTGAGATCAAAACCTAAGGAAAGTACTTTAAGAACATACGACAAGGTTAACGTTTTGATATACAGCACCTTTTGAATTTTAATATTCTGATTGTCAGTGAATAAAACCATCTGGTTTTTTCAATGAACCAAAATATGTGAACCAGATATGTGATGTCATCAGTGATGTCATCAATGCCATTTTTGATGGCATCTTTGATGTCCTGGGTGTTAGTCTTAGCAGTGCACTGTGGTGGCACGTGTTATGGTTGCTTAGCCTACCATAACTGGCGAATTTCTGAGGTTTTTCGGGTTTACCTATAACCCGCAGTCCCTGTAACAATGTTTTTCCATTGAATTTCATAGGTTTTTATTAGTGCAACTTAACTATAACGTGCCTTTAACAAAGTTTTTTTATTGAATTTCATAGGTTTTTAGTAGTGCAACTTAACCATAACGTACCTTTAACAAAGTTTTTTCAGTGAATTTCATAGGTTTTTACCAGTGCATGCTATTTTCCTACAACTTACTAATATCATACTTAGCAAATAAGCAATATTTTTGTCCAATTTACAAAGTTTTACCTTAAACCTCTGCCATTTTCCACCTTGTAGCATCATTTTTAACACGTCTATACACTTTTTAAAATAATTTTGAATTCGTAGATGTCCGGGAACGTCTGACTTAATCGCAGACCTTCTGGTCAGTGCCACATGACCATACGCTTGCGTGTGGCATGGTGACGTGTTCGAGAAGGCGTCTGCACTTCGCTACCGTGCTTCGAAGACAGTTCGGAACTGCATTTTCTACTGATCTAGAAACTTTCAACTTCAAAATTTCCCTTGAACACCTCCTACACCTTTTCGTACTCATTATCCATTGCCAATCTAGTAAACAGTACATACTTGGAAGAATTTTATCAAATCTGCTCCTTATCTTAAAAATGGCATCAGTTATTGCCATTCCTCCTCCCCAAGAGCCGCCACCACCAGCTGGAGGACCTTCGCAACAAAAAAAGCGCAGTACTTTCAAAGATAATGAAGAGGACCAAAAAGATGAGGTAGAGGAAGTGCCTACTTCTAGCACCAAGATCGAATCATGGGTGTGCCAGTTCTTTGCTAATGTTGGGAGTATACCAAAGGCTAAAGCTACCAAAGTGAACTGCACTGAGTGCAATTTTGTACTCAGTCGCAGACTACCTGGACAGTACTCCTACGGGACCACCTCACCAAATCTAATCACCGCAATGCTCTCAGAAAGGTTGTTCCTTTCTCAGCAAGTAGCAAGCCATCTTCCTCCACCTCTTCCTCAACAAATACTGTAACCACACAACCTGATGTCTGCGGGCTTTGGCGCGTTATAAATAAATACATAAATAAAAGGCTATGGTCTATTGCAGCCCCTGAAATGGGGCATAAAGGTCATTAGCACCCCTAGTTCCCAAAGCGAGAACCCAGGGTGCTAAAATATAGATGTTTCTTCCTATAGCGGGACGCCTCAGGCGTCCCGCTGTAAGAAGGAAGGAAAATCATTTTCCAAGACAGCCAACATGGAAATAGAAGGCGGGGCTCCGTACAAAGCCCCTCTTCCCTTGCCATGGGAGCCTGCAAAACCCTATGAACATATGACCACAAGCACTTTTTTCCTCCTTTCAAACCTATCCTACCTTCAAATAAATATCCGGTCCCAGGTAGACATAGCCACTTTAACACAATTTTTCGTCCATAGCGGTCATGGCCAGTAGCCTGACTGTCAGCATCATAACCTTATGCCATGACCCAGACAATCTGGCTACTGCCCACGGCCACAGGCGATACCTCAGTCACCAAAGGTATATGACCATTTTTTGTACCTACATTATGACACTTGTCAAAAAATAAAACACGGGCACATTTGCAAAACCATGCTTTAATGTCCTTGCCAATGCTCCTCACGAGTTTGCTTGACATCCGCCCATGTTTTTTTTTTAAAGTATCAACATTTATGTACATACAGTAGTCATATAATTTAGCCCCCCACTTGACAAATTCCATTCAGTCTTTACACAAACATTGAAGGTTGGGACTATAATCTTTCTCAAAACTTTTGTCCACGTTCATCAAAACAGCAACAAAGTTATAAGCCATCTAAAAATTTTGAGGCCATCCCTCTAATTTCGCCCCTCTTGAGAAAATCCCCCCAAACTTTAGGAAACCATTTACATCTAGATCCAAAATCATTTTGCCAAATGTTGTGCAGATTCGTCAAATGACACCACATTTATATGCCTTTACAATATTTTGGGACCAGCCCTCTAATTTTGCCACCTCTTGACAGAATCCCACAAAACTTTGCAGAACCATTCAGGATTAGTACTAGAATAAAATTGCAAAATTACATGCAGTTTCATTGAGTGGCGCAAAAGTTATAAGCCATCCAAAAACTGCTTTTCCCCAACCCTGTAATGCAGAAATAGGTACAGATGTCCTAAGACATCTGAAGTGTCCGCGAACACCACAGGACTGCCCAAGGACATCTGGAGTGTTTGCGGACTTTCAGGGGGTGAAACAACCCGTTTTTTGGCTTCTCATGGGCATATCCAATCCAATCCTCATCCCCTCCCACATCCCCAGAGATTTTTTGTTCAGTTTGACAAGTGCAATGCTGCTTTTTATTAAATGTGTTCACCGCGCTGTCCGCAGACCCCAAAAAGTCTGCGAATCCAAGATGGCGGTTGATTCAGGAAAACCGACGCATTTCACGTTTTCTCACCACCCAATCAGCGGCCGTGCTCCGATGTCTGCGGACCACGCAAAAGTCCACAAATGTTTCTGCCCAATCAGAGGCCAGTCCGCAGACCGAACAGGGAAGTGAGTCAGCGGAGCGGACATAGATATCACTCATTTTTCTGCTTTACATTTTGGCCGTTTAAAAAAAATAAACTACTGGACGGATTTACACAAAATTAACAAAAGCACATTTCAGGACCAAGCTGCCGCTCCTGCCATAAATGTGGTGAAAACCCGTCCAGCAGTTTGGGCTGCAGACGTGAGCAAAATCTTTTTTCCATTGCATCTATTGGAAAAACCACCAATAATGGAATGTGTGCTTTTGTAAATTTGGTGCAAATCCATCCAGTAGTTAAAACGACCAAAAAGTAGGTCAAAACAAATTAGTGATATCTGGGTTTGGTCCGCAGATGGGCCTCCGATTGGGCCAGGGCCCTACGTGAGGTCCCCAGACATCGGACGCGTCCGCTGTTTGGATGGTGAAAAGCGTCAGGTGCATCATATTTTTGGAAGCGTCCGCCATTTTGGATTCAGGGACAGGCATAGCTGGCCGTCGACAGCTCTGTGGGGAAAAAGGATGGAAAACGCATTTTGGGTCATTTGGTGGTGGGAAGAGGGGCTGGGATGGGTGGGCAAGTGGAAAAAAGGTGATACGAGGCTGTTTTTGGAGGTTGAGAAAGGCTGGGCAGGTGCCGTAGCTGTTTCTTGGACAGCGCCGTGGACGGGTGGCTTGGAAAAGACATTTGGGGTCATTTGATGGCTGGAATAGAGTGTACAAATGGTAGGGAAGTGGAATGAAGGCAAGGTGGAGCTGTTTTTATAGGTGAAAAAAAGGGTTTGGCAAAGGCGCGGAGTGCGCGGTCTATTTTGGTGTCCGCGCACGTCAGTGGGTATGACCATCACAGTAGTAATATGTGTATAGTAATTGTAGGTAATGCAGTGGGAGTACAAAGCGTTTGTAATACGAAGGAATGATGTAATTGAACTGGATGCAATTTGACACAAAGATATGTAGGTACAATGATAAGTGGCTGCAGATTGCAATACACCAAAGGTTTAGGTGCCACAGTGTTAGTCAACATTGAAATAACGGGCAAGGGAATTTGTATTGCTAATGTGCAGTATGAACATGTGTCTGCGGCCTTTGCACATTTACATCTTACTGTGAAGGGCAACAAGGGGCATGTGTATGAATCCAGAAATGGAAACAATTGCGGGAATAGATGTACACAGAAGCTAGTAAGCCAGTACACCACTGTTCGTGTGTATACACTTTTACGTGATCAGTGTACTTGCATTTACGTTACTATTATTTGTCCAGGTTCAAGCAATTATGGCAGACAAAGTGTAAGGCTTTTGTGGTTGGTTTAAGGGTGAATGTGAAGACCCTGCATGCATTATGCACAAGGCTGCCTGAGGCATGGGAACACACCATCTGCAGATCTGTTTGAGAAACTAGTTTTATTCACGATACCTTAGATGTCGCAGCAAGTCTCTGCTGGGGAAACGCTTCCCAAGACTGAAAGCAGAAGACAGATTATTATTGACGTGTAGACAAAAGCGTTCCTGTGTGGACCGCGCCTGACTTTTTTTTTTTTTTTTAAAGAAAACGTAAATGTATTGGAAACAGGTGTGTCGATAGAGGTAACATGGAAGTAAATATTGTGCTATGTGGTTTACTTGAAACATTTAATTGTTTTTCAGTGCACTGACTTCCAGTAATATTGTTCATTTTTGTGGCATGTGTTTGTAAAAACGAAACTTACTCGGGCAAGCTGTGAATGGTACATGAAGGGTCTCATTGTTATGTGTCCTTGAATACAGTGCACTAAGAATTTGAAGGAGTAAATATGTAAAAAACCCACAAAGAAATAAAGATTGACTATATTAAAAGCTGATGTTGGGAGAGTAAAGTTACAATTTCGGAAAACAGTGTGTTCAAGCAGTTCATACTGCAGTACATTGGAAGAATGGATTTGCAAAACGCAACGTAAGCAAGATTTTAAATAATATTTATTGATGTGTGGATTGAAAGTGTAATGTGTGCCATAAAATAAACGTCCTGACGGATGAATGTTCAATTTGATGCAAAGATTAGACATTGTACGTGTGAATTGTCACTGAAATGTGTAGGAAAAATAGGAATGTGTATGTTTAACTGTAAAGTGGTTACTGAAATATTATTTTCACTTCTTCATTTCATATAGTTATATAATCCCAATGTGCGTATGTCATGGATACAGCCTACAGGCCGATGGCTTTTTCAACAGTATTTGGACAATAAATTATTAACAAAGGATATGTAATAACGGTCATCTGGAACGACCGCCAGACAACAAAAATGTCCTTTTGCGGTTGCAGTAACAAGGAGCAACATGGGAGCGTATAGGTTGTAGAAATGCGCAGATGTCAAAGTGTTGCTTTTATTTCAATTTTAAAGCACTAATTTCTCCTCTGTAATGGAGTGCCACGTGGGTACATTATTGATTAGTCAAGGAAGATAATGAAGATTACCACTGCTAATGGCGCAGGGAGTCTTGATTCTATTAAAGACAAGGAGGCGAGCATTATGCATTATGCTTCAACTTCCGTTTTATTCCTGTGTCCAGCTGTTTCAACAAAATCTACTTTTTTCCAAACTCAAAATTTCATTTTCTTCCCTTTTTTTTTCCTTTTCTGAGAAAACTACATTTCCCTTCAAATCTAGTCCTCTCTGAGCCCTTTCATGTGCTCATAGACCTTCCTGTTTCCTCCTTCCTCCTCTACTTTGAGTGCTCTGAACTGCGCTCTGCTCTGTAACTGAACTTTTCAACTTGTAAAACTACGGAGGCTTGACCCTTCCTTCCGGACTGCTCTGCATTTCTCTGTTCCTTAATGGTCGATCTCGATGATCTCCTCAATCTGTGCCCTTTCTATGTTGGCGCAATTGTTCTTTTGGTCATCTCCTATCAAGATACAAAGAATATGTTTGGGTGGGGGATACGTTATCCTAATCCACTCTGGGAGCAAAAGTTATTACATTTTATTAACATTTCAACTCTCCCGTGTATCCCGGGTGGGAAAGTAATGCTAGCCTCCTTATCTTCAATAGAATCAAGACTCTCTGCGCTATTAGCAGGGGTAATCTTCATTCTGTGACAAGACCAGAGGCAAGCTTTATGCTTGTTCAAATCTTCCCATTACTGTAGCCGCTATTAACTCAATGCGTTAAAGTAAAACGTCCTAAACGTACTGTCGCTAGCCCAGTCGGCCGATTGCATGACGTCTTGCAACTCTGCCCCTTGCACTAGCGCCTCCAAAGCCATTGACTCTCTCACAGAGTGCGCTCCAAATTTCGACATGTCTATCCCTGCTAATTGCATCACTTCGCACACCCATCTGGCTATGGTAGCTGACGTGACTGCTTTATGTGGCTTCCTGAGCGCTATTAGTAATTGCTTGGTAGCTGCTGCTCGGATTTCTGCTGTCCTGTTCTCATATTCCCTTATGCACGCCGCTACGCACCATTTGGGGTGGTCGTGCAGATACGGATATGATATGTAGGTGGAACACGTCTTTGTCCTCCTGGCTAGGTTAAAGGTCACTCCGTCAGGTCCATATGTTTTTCTGTTGACGTCTAATGCCTTAACGTCTGCTACCCTCCGGCATGATATTAGGCATAGTAACATAGCAAGTTTCCCTGACAGCTGTTTCAGTGATAGGTACTTGTTGCTTGGCCAACTGGCAAGTAGCTTCAGCACTGCCGTCATGTCCCATAAATGGATGTACTTTTGTTCTGGAGGTTTCCTGAACCTAACTCCCTTAATGAGTCTGATCACTGTAGCATTCCGCCCCCCACCCCTATGGGGATCCCGTCGATGGGCAGGTGCCCCGCTGAAATGGCGGATCTGTATACTCCTATTGTCCGAAAAGCCTTCCAGTCCGGCAGCAGTACTGCTAGGAAGTTCAGGACTGCCACTATAGGGGCAGAAACGGGATGAAAATCTCTCCTCTTGCACCACTGCGACCATCTACTCCAACCTGCATTGTAGCTCCATCTAGTGGACGGAGCCCATGATTCCGTGATGAGTCGCGCAGCTTGCACCGAAATGCCTGGGAGTGCCCCATCGTCTCTGGCTATCTTGCACGTCATCAGTGGGAGAGTCCATCTCAGCGGATGAAATGACCCAATTGGGTCCGTGAGCAGGTGTTCTCCTGCTGATAGTACTCTCGGGTGGTCTATCAGCTCCATCAGCATCGGGAACCACACTTGTGATTTCCATATCAGGACCACTGTGATCAGGCTCGCTGACTCCCTGCAAACTCGCTAGAACTCTGCTCAACATTATGAACGGGGGAAATGCATAGTGCAGGTTTCCTTTCCCGTCTTGAAGGAAGGCATCTGCTCCTTCCGCCGTCGGATCTAGTCTCCAGCTGAAATATCTGTTCTTCTGCGCGTTAAGTCTGGATGCAAATAGGTCTATGTGTATAGGGCCCCATAGTTTCTCTATCTGCTGAAATACTCTTGTATCTAGTCTCCAGTCGCTGGAATCAGATAAATGTCTGGAGTTCCAGTCCACCACTACATTGAGCTACCCTGGAAGATACTCTGCCATGACTGATGTCCATGATTGTAGGCAATAATGCCAGAAGTCCTTGGCTAGTTCCGCTAGGAGTCTGGACTTCGTTCCCCCTAAGTCGTTGATGTATCCGACTGCTGAGATGTTGTCCATCTTCAGCAGGATACACAAGTTCACCTTGTCTTTGGTGAAGGCCTTGTTCACGAAGGATCCTGCCAGCAGCGCTAGGCAGTTTATGTGAAGGCGGAGTTCTTCTGCGCTCCATTTGCCTCCTGTTTCCATCTCCCTGCGGTGGGCTCCCCAACCTGCAGAAATAAGGATTTACTAGTCACCTTCTCGCACACCTTCAATTGTTGCTCATGAGGAGTAAATAAAGTTCATAGCACTTGATTAATTAGTCATTAGATATTTAATGAACTCCAATTAATAGTGTTACCCTCAACACATGTTTCACCAAGTCAATTGGCTCGTCAGCAGGGTTTATAAAGAAGGTGACTAGTAAATCCTTATTTCTACAAATTCTGACACACTCAGCAGTCTGAGTGAACTAGCCATCACTAAGCAGCACCCAAAAACTTTAATCAAAATGAACATTATCTATTGAAGACCAGTTCGCCACCAACTGTATTATAGACTGCAAATGTATTAAATTCTGGCTCCTCAACCTGCTCTGCTGGCATCTGACTATGACTAGGGTGGGCCGGCCCCCGAAAATGGCCTTTGCATTCCAGGCGTCCATGTTCTGCAGCCACCATACCAGGTCTGTCCTGGATTCTGTGTCTAGGGGCACCATCTACTGGTATTTTAACCCCTGCTGCAGGTGTTTTATTTTTTGTCTTTGCAGGGCCCGGTAGTGCAAGGGCCTTGGGAATATCGCTTGGATCGATGCCGCTAGCAGCCCTACGATCCTCGCTATTGTCCTCAGTGACGTCCTCAGTGATACTGTGCTCTTGTCCAGGCAACACCTGATCTCCCTCTTGATCTCTCTCACTTTCCTGGCCGGTAGCTCCAGCATGGCCGTCTTGGTGTCTATGATGAAGCCGAGAAAGTCTATCCATCTCGTCGGGACCGCATCGGATTTATCTACGTTCACCAGGCAGCCCAGCGACGAGAGGAGGTTCTTCACCCACCTTGTCTGATAACTCAGCGTTTCTCTGCTGCTCGCCATGAGAAGGATATTGTCTAGGTAAATAAATCCTACGCATTCCCTTCTCCCTGATCGCTGCTGCCATCGGTCTCATGAGTTTCGTGAAGGTCCATTGCACTGATGCTAGACCAAACGGCATTGGTGTAAATTGCCAATATTGTTCGTCCCATATGAATGCTAGGATGGGCTGGTATTGCTCTTGGACTGGGATCGATAGATATGCGTCTTTCAAGTCTATTCTTGTGAGCCAGTGTCCCTTCTTTAGCGTGTCTCGCAGCTGGTGGATCCCTTCCATTTTGAAATGGTGATAGACCACACAGCTGTTTAATTCCCTTAAGTTTATTACGGGCCTGACCTTCTTTTCCTGTGTACCAGGAACATGTTGCTGACAAATGTTGGTGCCCTGGTGCACGGCTCTATAGCTCTCTTCTGCGCTAAGCGCTGAAGCTCGCCGTGTTGGCTTAACCTCTCCGCTTGCGCCATGTGTATTGGGGCGGAGAAATCTGCATCTGCCGTTGCTCCTGTAAAAATTCTAGCTGCAGCCCTCCGGCTGTCTGCCGTACCCAGGGGTCACTAGAAAGCGTGCCCCAGTTCTGCCAAAACCGTCACGTCCTCCCCCATATTGGCAGATATGTTGTATGCCTGACCTGTGGGGAAGTTCGGTCCTCTTCCCTGTCCTCTACCCCGGCGTCCTGGGGAAGAAGGTATCTTGTTGCCTGTTGCCCCAATAGTGGGCCCTGTTTGAGGTCTTCGTGATCCCTGGTAGCGACCGGATACCCGACCTCTGTAGCCGACTAGGTCCCGGTGAAAACTCGGCCCGGAAAGATCTTCCGGATAGATGCTTGGGCTTTCCAAGTGAGGTATAAGTCCCCACAAATTTACCCATTTCCTTCCCAAAGGTTTCACCGAAAAATATCCCTTGCGCTGCCTCGCCTGCCTCCTAAGATGCTAGGTCTCCTATCTTGGGGTCGATGTTCAATAGCAGCCCTCGTCTCGTTGATCCGCAGCCCTCGTCTTGTTGATCCTTGCCCAAGATGCACACCGCTCTCTGCGCCCAGATCGCTAATGTGTCTGGGTCTACCTCTTCTCCCGTATCTCAGGACCGCTGTGCCAGGTCCATTATTTTGGCTGGGGTCCCTGCTAAGTCGAGGACTTTCTCCTGGCAACTTCTCCAGGATATGTATATGCCCTTCCTGGATTCTCGATGTTTTAGATATGAAGGCTACCATCTTGGAATCTAGCTCCGGTGCTTCCGCCACCTTCCCGGGTAACTCCGGTCTGGGGTATTCTGCCCTCATACGCGGTCTTGCCTCGTTTTCCAGTGCTTTCCGCAGCCTCTGGGTCATATACTTGGTCACCCGTGGCGATGGCTGCCAGTCCGAGGACTTGGGGTTCTTAATGAGCTTGGGCTCAAACATATCGGCTATCTCATCTGTGTCTTCGATATTCTTCTCTTTCTTCAATTTCCTTCTCACGGGGGCTGTATGTCATCCTCCTCTGCACCTTCTTCCTCTCCTTGAGAGTAAGAAGGTCATTCTGGCAGCTCTTCCTCAGAGTCCGCCCTTCTCCTCCCATATTGTCCTCCTCTGGGTCGAGGATCATGAGGCTTGGCACCACCGACCTGCACATAAATGCGTCTCTCAGCTTCATGAAAGCGTCGGCAGCCTATGGGGCCTCTGGGTCTGCCCCTTCAAGTTGACCCGGGGGGTCTGAAGAGGCATTCCTCTTCCGGGTCTCAGAACACCCCTCTGGGCCTTCTGGCATGGCCCTAGTGGACGTTTTTATCTGTTTCTCAGTGCTTGACTTGTGGCTTAAAACGTTTTTCGATCGTATACAGCCTGTCTTGGAGGGGTTTTACCCCCTGGGCCACTGCCTCCACCAGCGAGTTTCCCCAGCACCTCCTTGAAGCGGTGAGCCAGGTCTTCTGCCTGCTCCTCTTCGCTCCATTCAAATTCTGTCCTAGCTCCTGTGGTGCTTGTGCCTAAATACCTGGTCACAGGTGTCTGTGGAACGTCCACTCTGCGCTGAGGTTAGTGCTCTGTGGCTCTGCAGCTGCAATGTATTGCTGTGTTCAGGATCTCGCAGATCGAGTTATTCTGGTGTATTTTCGCTTGCTAGGGTCGTGAACAGCGTGGCCTCGAGTTATTACGCCTTATTTCGGCTGTGCGACCTCTCCCTGCCGGTGGGAGTGCAGCTTTTGCTCTGGTGTGCTAAACATTCTATCCCTGCTATGTGGGAGGTTTATGTTGTGCCGATGTGCCTTTTGAAGTTTGTTCTCAGTTCTGAACCGTGCGCCGGCAATTATTGGTCCTTCTGTCGGGTGCCTAATCCCCCCTCCGACTAAGGTGCGAGTGCACTCCCCACCACTGAATGGATTGCCCGAATTCCAGGTCGAGCGTCAACTTGTCTGTCCAACTGCCCGTGGCTTGGTGCCACCGGTTTTCCGGAAACTCCTGGAGAGGCCTCATTTGTAGGCTGAAGGATGGGATCAGGTGTATGCAGGATGACATCATGCCCAGCAGCGATTTGATTGCTAGGATGGTTGCTGATTTGATGGTGGATAGACGATGCACCTTCCCCAGGATGTCCAGCACTCGGTCCACCGAGGGAAAACCTAAAGATGCCACTGTGTTGAGACGGGACCCTAGAAACAGAACGTACTGTGATGGCGTTATGCAGGATTTCCGATAATTGATAGAGAATCTGAGTTCCGCTAGTAGGCATATGGTTTCCTGTGTGTGTTGCGTTGCTAGGCCCCGAGAACGTGACCAGATGAGCCAGTCTCCCAGGTAAGCATAAACGTGTGTTAGGTAAGAATTGGTGCAGTCACACTGTCTGAGACTACACAAGATTTATCTGCTTGGTATCAGGTAACCAGCCTTTTGGTATAGGTCTGTACTACACAAGTTGGTAGTGTGACTGAGCAGCCCGGCCTATTTCAAGATGGGTAAATGTGAGCTGTAGAGCTGTACAGATCAAATCAGTCAATTCAAGTAACACTTACACTCTCATGGTCTCAGTTATAAATATATATTTATTTACACATTTCTTTTAGTTAAGCATTCTTTAAAAAGGCAATTGCTTGTAACAGTCAAGCACACTTTGGAATCACTTTACAAAGTCAATAAAGTTGCTGAATACTCTTTGGGTATCATAATACATTTCTCCTACACCCTGAAGGGACTTCCATAACAAGGATAGTATTCCATGCATCTTAAACACCAATATTCTTTTTATACTCTGGGTTTCAGGAAGGAAGGGTTAGGGAAATAAAAAGGTTAGAACATACTTTATTATAACAGGAAGACAGTTTGAATCCTCTAATGAAATCTAGGTAAGCCTTTCCCAGCAGTAACAGTGTTCAACAAATTATAACCTATGAAGGGACAAGCAATGCCAAAGTCAATAGATTAGAAGGGTGCCTTTAAGGAGCCAGGACAGCCAAAGTCAATTGGACCAAGTCGATAGTTCTGATGTACTTCTTGGATAAAGTCTTTCACATTGTCAGATAGTTAAAAAAGATCACTGAAGGAACACGAGCGGTTAAGCCTGTGCAAGAGGAGTTGAAGTCAACTCAAAAAGGTAAGCCAGTGCACTTCTCAAGTGAGAAATCACGATTTATGGCAATAAGGTAAGTACGCTAAGCCCCCACAGTACCTCTGGTTTGAAGAAAGTGTTCCAGCTGGATTCTGTCTTGCTACAGCAAAGCAGACCCTTGTTCCTGGGCCTGAGTCGTGGTGATAAGAGGGAGGACGTCTGGCAAACTCCTGTGGCAGTACTCGGGAAAGGACTTCATCAGCTATGGATTTTCTTTGATTCAGCGGCTCTTCGTGGTTTCAGCACCTCGCAAACAGCACTGATGCAGAGTGTCCTTTGGAGGCTCCTGGAGCTTTTGGCCAGAATCGTTCCACGGCAGACTTTGCACTCGATGATGAACACTTGACCCCTGGCATTGGGCTTCTACAGCACTGGAGAGGCACAGCAAGTTGGGGGTTGCGCCAAAGTAGAGTTAGTCTCGTGGCTAGTTGGTCCCACCAGCCCAAGGGGAGAAGTCGTTCCGTCCGGAGCTCCTCGGTCAATGCGAAAAAGGAAGTCAACACAGCAGCAGGGCTTCACCGGGCACTTAAAGGTCCAGGAGGTTGCAGCGTGCTTCTCTTTACAATTTCTTCTTTCGATGTTTCTTCCAGTGGTCGACTGCCTGTAGTCCCCAAAACCTTGCGTTTTATGCTCGTTCTCATTCATTCACAGTCCTAGGCTGTCAATCACCCAGCAGGGTGGCTGTCCTTTGCGGACAGCCAGCCGGCCAATCAGGACTGGTTTCGATCAGGCACACCTAGAGACAAAGGACAGGGGAGTTTCAGGACCCTCCTTCATTTCCTGTCCTACTAGACACACTGGAGCCAGGGGCGGGCTACAGGACTGAAGCCCGCCCAAGGCAAAACACACAAAGGGTTCAAACCTGTCTCAACTTACAGAGTACAAGCCAAGAAAGAACTCACAAACAGAAAATGGTGAAAAAAGAAGTCAGGGGCCATTTTGGAAAATGGTCACCCATGGGTGCTGTACTGCAGCTGAGGTTTCAGTCTGCGGTAAAATCGCACATTGGTAGTAAAAAGTAAACCACTGCCACCAGCCATTTAAAGTAGTAAGGGTAACAAAAAATGTTACATGAGAAAGTACGATAAGGGGCTACTAGGTATCCCCCTGCCCCACCCACCAATTCACATAAGATGGTGTGTGCTGGACCTACAAAGTAAAAAGGTAAGTAAGATCAATTTCAACTTCCTTTTTTATTTTATTTTTAATTAAATGAGATAGTTTGTTTATAAACTTTTTCATTTGTCTTACAGTAAGTATAGTAGATTTAAAAAAGTGTGTTTTTTTTTTCAGTGAGACCGAAGTTCAAGAATGTCTTTAAGAAATAGGACAATTGTGTAGATGCATTTGTTATTCTGCCCGTTCAGTAGAGTTGTCCATCTTTCTTCAGAGTCCATTTGCCGGGATGAGAAATCGAAGAAGGCACCGAAGCGTTCTCTATGATTTGAGAATAAGGGGCATTCCATGACGAGATGGTATAAAGTTTCCGTCGTCTCTTTGTCTTTACAGAGTCGACAGTGCTGTTCGTTTGAGGGTATCAATTTCAGGTTCACTCTTGTTGAAATTGTGTTCAATCGTATTTTTAAGAGGATTGTTCTGATGTTGATGTCAGGGAAGATGCTCAGACATCTGGGTAGTTCATTAATTGCCCTGATGTCTGTGTTGCAGTCAAGATTCTGTCAGTATTCTTTTTTTTAGCTGGTTCGTCTTTAGCCAATCGTTATGCATTAGTTTGATTTTGGCATGCCGAGGGCGTAGAGTTAGAAGTTCGACGGAGATATCTTCTTTGATCATTTCTTGTAGAAGTTTGTGTTTCCAGTCTTGCAAAACAGCATTGTTGAATGTGTCTGTATGAAACCTCAGGATTTGTATACCTGGAGTTCTGTGATCAGTTAGAATTTTTCGAAATAGGTCCAGTCGCTTCCACAGTACAATAGACTCCAGCGATTGTGTAGCCACCTCGTGTCTTATTCTCGGCATCGGGTATGATGGAGGCAGATGTACATTTTAAGCCAGAATATTGCCTCATATTTTGTCCAATTTATGGTTGATGCATTGATCATTGCCTTTGTTCCATAGGCGATGATGTGTATGAATCTATGTCTATAGTAGTTTATGATAGGTTTGAAAGAGAATTTTCCATATTTTCGATGGATTACACAGCCTTGCCTGGCCAAGGTTTGCGACTTCTGTTCGATTTTTTCGAGCCATTGGGTTTCCGCCTCAGACTGGTTTATTGGGATGCCAAGATATTTGAAAGTTGCAACAGTTTCTAATGGCATACCATCTAGGCTGAGTGGTAGATCTCTTTCCTTTTTGAATGGAATCTTGGCAAGTGACATTAACTTTGTTTTGTTGGTGTTGATGTACAGTTCATTTGTTTTCATATATCCACTTAAAGAGGTGAGGCTGATCTGTAGTCCTGTTAGGGTCTTGTCTAAGAGGATAATGTCGTCTGCGTAAAGCATCACTTGAAGCGGAACAGAATTAATTTTAGGAGGGTTTGTTGCAATGTTCAAGAGGTGTTCGTCAATGTCAGCCGTGAATAGGTTGTATGAGGTAGCGGCGAGTGGGCAGCCTTGTTTTAGACCATTTGACGTCTGAATGGTTTATGTTGTTGTACCTGCTTTTGTTAATCTGACTGTAATCGATGTTTCAGAGTGGAGGCGTTTGATTGGTTCCAGGATGTTTGTTGGACATTTCCATGTCTAATTTATGCCTTGATATGGCATCGAAGGCCATGTGTACGTCGATGAAAGCTGTGTATACTGTTGTATGGTTTTTGATGGCTTCATGTTTGATTAGGTTAGTCAGGAGGAGGTTGATGTTTGTTCCGACGTTTGGCGTAAATCCTGTTTGTCTGTCGGAGAATCTGCCCGCATTCCTTGCCCAATTTGTTAATTGTTTAAGTAGAATTGAGGCAAATAGTTTTCCAAGAGGGTCTAGCAGGGCGATGGGCCGAAAGTTGGCAGGATCGTCGCATGGGCCTTGTTTGTATATGGGCACTATGATGGCTGTGCGCCATAGATTCGGGATCTGATTTAAGGTATTTATCAGATGGAGGAGATTACACATGATTGTTGCCCAAGTTGTAGGATCCTGTTTGATAGCTGCGTTGGAGGTTCCGTCAGGGCCAGGGACTCTTGAGCCATTTAGTTTCTTGATCATCAGGATTATATCATCGTAGTTTGCCTCTACTTGCCATTTTTTTGTTTCTTGTGAGATTCTAGCAGGTAGGTCAGTGGGCCACACTTTGTAAATGTCAGAGAAGTGGACAATCCATCTTTCTTGAGTTACGTTGGCAGCAAGTTTGTTTTGGGTTTCGGCATTATTTAATAAATTCCATAGTTCTCTCGTATTGTGAGTTTTGTAAGTTTTCATGATATCTTCGGCGTCGAGTTGTTTATTGTTGGGATTTTCTCCAGTTTGAGTAGTTTTGTTTTATTTTATTTGCTTTCATGTCATTCTCTTTGTTTCTTGTTTTTCCTAGTTGGCAGAGTGCTCTTCGTAGTTATTGTTTTTTTGTTGACGTTTCTTCGTTGTATACATGTCGATGTTGTTTGAATATTATTGTGCGAGACTCTTTTTGAAATGGAATAAGCATCCATTGATAATTTAGCTTGTCTGAGGCTTTCAAAATTGAAGTTTGAAAGGTATTTGACATGGTAGACATTGCTTTTTGTGGTATTCGTAGTCTGGTTGCTGTGCTTATCAATTCAAGAGGAGACTGCGACTGTGTTCGTGGTGTTTTGCTCAGGCCGCATCTGTGTATTGCTAGTCGGTTGTGGTCGCTTTTGTTGGAGATCAGAGTTTGTACTTTCGATATAGATTTATGTAGTTGGTTGTTAGGAAGATATAAATCGATTATGGCAGTCGAGTTTCCTCTAGACCAAGTTGGAATACGTTTTTTGGTCGCATCGACGGGCTGTTCGATTAGCTTTAGGTTGCGGATGTTTGTTTCCTTCAGCCATTTTCTGGCATGCATAGACAGTTTGATTTTGTTTAGGAGTATCCCCTCTGAAGTATAGAGGTGGATGTTTAGGTCTCCGCACAGTATAAGTTAAATTTTCTGAATTTTGGCAGTCAGTTTGTCAATTGATAGGAAGACTCCGTCAATGAATGTTTCGCTTATTATGGCTGCCAAGTTCCAGTATAGGTTGAAGACTGCAATAATTCTTTCCGTTGTAGAGGCTGGAATCTTGTGTTGTTCGGCGTGCAGAGTTGTTTTGATTTTTATTATGGTAATTTGAATCCACAAATTGATGTTTTCAGTGTTAATTACACTCCACTCTGGATTGATTCTGATTAGAGTGAGGAGTCCGGAGGCAGGTCTACCTTGGGTCTTGACAATTGCTGGGTTTAGGTAAGTAAGAAATCCATCACAGCATGGCGTTGTGCTAAGCCAGGTTTCTTGTAGGCATATAATATGATACATATCGAGTTCTAGCGTGGAGGAGGAGAAAAGATGGGAGTGGCCTCTTGCATTCCATGAGCAGAGCGACCAAGTGTCGTCTGTCTCAGTTGGTGGTTATGAATTGGTGATTAAAGAACTTGTTGAGTCCGAAGAATATGAGTCGTAGTCTCTTCTGATTGGATAGTATTGGTGAAAGGTGTCATATATGGATTGTGCACAGGAGTTGATGAGAGGTTGAGTCTCAGAGGCTATAGTGTTAGTGTACCTGGTCGATGGTATTTTCTTAGTTTCGGTTGGTGTCAAACAGTTTTCTTGATGCTGTGCTTCATGCCTCGGAGGTTGTTGATTTCGTTCATGGAAGGGTATATTTTTTTTTATCCGCCAGCAGTCGAAGCCTAGTTTGAAAAGGGTGCGTCGCATTGGTAGGATTCGTTCCAGGTTGGCTGGGTCTTGAAGCTGTATAGATATTCTGTCTATGTAGGAATCATCTTCAAACGTGACGAGGTTGAGGTCTCTGGTGCAGATCGAGGATAGCTGCGGAATCGCTTGAAGCAGACGTAGGATGTTGGTCCTATTCAGAATTATTGGGGTTGATCTGGTGACAATGTTTTCTATCCACAATGCGTGGATTTCCCTTTGAGTGATGGGATTGACAAATTCAAGTAGATTTGCGGCATTGCTACGGCGGTTGGCAGTTGAGTAATCTAGGGCGGCGTTTGAGATTTGGTCATATGTTATGGAGTTGTTTAAGCTTGAATTTTCATTTCGCATTGAGATAGCCGAGATTTCTTCGTAGCTGTATGTGTCTAAGGCCGAGTTACTTATGCAGTATTCGTCAATCATTATAAGACTTGACTCATTCTTTTGATGTGAGAGTATAGAGGTATGGGAAATTTGCTGTTCTGTGTGGGTGGTTAAGTTAAGTAAGGCTTCAGTATTGGGTGAGATGACTTCTGGTATGGAGATGAGCGACTTGTTTGGTAGGTTCACTCGCATCGGACATGGGGGGGGATTTCCTGGGTTCTGTATTGTGCCTTTTTTCAGCTCTTTTTGCTTCAGTGGTAGTTTGGTTTCTGTGTTCGTTATATTACGTGAGAAGGCCATTGATCCATTCTGTTTCTTGGTAGGCTTTTTTATTTTTCTTGCTTTGAGTTCCAGGAGTTTTTTCATCTGGGTGAATATCTGGTATGAATCTGTAGAAGTCTTAACTGGTGGATTTGAGGTTGTCGGGTGGATGATCGAAAAGTCAATGAGAGTCTTTAGGGGGTTGACCCGAAGTAGGTAATTCTGGAATTCGAGGTTCCTGCCCTAGGGTAGCAATCAGGGGACCCGGGTTAGGTTGTTCAGCTGTTTGAATGGTGGTGGTCAGTACCTGTTGTTGAAGGTGGGCTTTCATTAGAGGCATTACCTCAGATGTTAGTTGTGTTTTTTTCTTTCTGATCGCTTCTGGCAATTTCAAACAGTCTTTGTTGCCATTGATTCGATTGTTCTGCTTCTGTGTTCAGGCGTGTTTGAGCAGTGTTAATGAAGTTTTCATTATAAGCTTGCTTGGAGTGGATCATGGCAAGCAGTGTCGCTTGGTCGCGGATGTTGTCGTTCATGTTTTCTTGAAGTTTTAAGAAAGGTATCATGGATTCCGAGATTATTGAAATCAGCATGTTTTGTAGGTCCAACATGGTAGTGGGGATCCTAATGTTATTTTGATCATTGAGGTTTTCCGGAGTTGGACTACTGTTTATGCCGTCTGGGAGTTGTAGAGTTGGTATTGTTTGATGCTTGTCAGTTGAAAGGTAGGGGTTGTGAAAGGATTCATCTGATTCGTAAATAAAGTTGTTGTCTGGTGGTTGAGAGGGTAGTCGTGTTTTTTTTTCTACTTTGACAGAGGGTTTAGCATGATTGAATAAATTGTTCGGATTTGTTAACGGAGTTGAAGTCAAATTTGGTTGTTCCATGTGAGTGGAGGTGCTGAAAACTTCTTTCCTTTTTTCCGCATTAATCATAATGGATTCTATTTCTGTTATGTCCAAAGAAAGTCGGGCGACTTTCATTGCTTCGCTTGTTGGTTGTTCCGGGGTGGAATGGTATGTTGATTTTTCAGTTTTGTGAGTTTGTAGCCAAGCTAGTTTTGCAAGTATTGCTTTTTCTTTCTTTGTAATGGACAGAGGGTGGTTGGGCAAATGATGGTATGCACTGTTTGCAATTGACGGTTTTTGATGTTTTTCTGTGTGTCGGGTTGTCGGATCTTCCAGTTAGTGGGAAGTTGATAGTTTTGGTCTTTCTGGAAGTTGTTCTGCAGTTGAGGTGCAGGTTTGGAGCTGTACTGGATTCTCTGGAACAGTTTGGTTCAGTGTCTGTTGCTTCAGTCGGTTATCTTCTTGGGGTTTGTTGTCGGGAGGGAATGGTGACAGGGTGATGGGCTGGGATGGGGTTTGTTCGGCATGGAGTGACAGTGCTGTATCCTGACATGAGTCAGCAGGAGTGCCGTTCTGTGTATCCAGTTTGTTGAGTTTGGTGTCATTCAGTTCAGTAGACAGTGGAGTGTGAGTTGAAGTGGCTGCCTGGTTCGGGTCGAGTGGAGGATTATCATGGCTCGATGAAGGGGAGGCTGGCAGATGTATAGAATTTGTAGAGAGTTGCGGTTTGTACAACTTGGGGTCAGACTTGAGGTTTGATAATTCGCAAGTAGTTTGTTTTGACTTTGGTCTCAACAAGGATTGTTCGACGGTGGCAGGGTTGATGGACGTGCGCCTGCTTTTCCTCGTAGTCTGGTTTTGAGGCCTCTGGAGTTGGGTTGTCTGTTTTGGTTGCTCATTGCCTTGTTGGGGACTTGAAGTGGTAGTTTGGCGTTCGTCGGGGCGAGATCCAAGGGTGATGCCCTTTCGGTCTCCCGTCTGGTTGCACCCGGTCTGTGGTGGTTAACAGTCAGACAAGTGGGATCCAAGGGACGGGCCCTTTCGGTCTCCCACGTAGTGTAGCACGGCTGTGGTGGTTAGGTGGTCGGTGGTGCAGGATCCAAGGGGCAAGCCCTTTCGGTCTCCCAGCTGGTATGTTGCTAGTTCTTGCCGAGGTGTTTAGGTACAAGATCTGAGGGGGGAGGTCCTTTCGGCGTTCCGTTGGATTCTGGTTCAGCTGTGGCAGTTTGCGCCAGGGTGGACCAGATCTTGATGGGTGGAATCTCTCCGCCAGCGCTTGAGATGGCTGAGGTAGGTTTAGGAGGCGGTCGGGCTCCAAGGGACGAGCCCTTTCGGTCACCCGAGCGCCTGGAGTGCAGGTTTGCTGGGTGTGAAAAAAACACGGGTCCTGAAAACAGGCAGCTAGCGGGACTCTGTTGAAATGGAAATGCCTTTGGCTTTAAAAACGTTTTCTCTCCACGATTCAGCGGATTGGACTGCTGAGTTTATCGTGAGTGCAGGCGTTTCACATCGACTCTCCTGATGGCTATGCTGAAGGAGGGCTAGCAAAGGCAGAATCCGGGGGCGGGTCTGGAGCCTCGCGTGCGCACAATGTCTGCAGGATCGTGAGATTGTGTACGTCTGGTTTCAAATGTCTTTTCGGGTGCACGGCAGCTTCGGTCTCGCAGCCTGCAGCAGTATAGCAGGCAGTGTGACAGGCTGGAAGAGACGGGGGAAGCAGTACAGGCGTCGGGGGTCAAGCTCGCCTGCATGCAGACACGGTGAGTTCGTAGAGGATGTGTTTAAGCCTCAGGCAGGGTGTGCAGGAGTTAGACTGTCACTGTGATGCTTTTGCTTTGTTTTGTTTTGTGAAGGCTTTCTTCACGATGTTTTCACAGAATATTCTTCCATAAGCGGAGTAAACTTTTTCCCGCTTCTACTAGAGAAATGCCCCAGACAGCGTCGGGAGCTAGAGCGGGGGAGGTTCATGTGATCGATTACAGCAAGGGGTTCAACAGCAGCAGGGGGAGGGGAGTCTTCAGTTTTTTTCAGGAGGCAGGCAAGCGAGGGACAAGTATGCTTACCGTTGCCGCTAGCAAGGTTTTCCTTTGATGATCAGTTGCAGATACCGTAGTAGCGTTCCAAGGGGTCGTAGTGCATTGATTTGTTTTGGAAGGCACTGCAGAGCCCGCAGAGCCCAAAGACGCGGGTTGCTGGGTATTTTGAGTGGCTGGTAGTAGTAGTAGAAAAAGGACAAAACGAAGAGCAAAAATGTTCTAGGTGTCTCAGCAGGATCCAGAGCAGGTAAGCAGAACCTTCCTTGTCGGCAACCAAAAGACTCTGCGTCAGACTCACCTTACTATTCTTGGGAACAGTAGTTTACCCAAGAAAAGATATTTAAACCTTAAAAGAAATCCAAGGAATTTCTCAGTGACACTGCACTGCAAGTGCTGTGTGTCACTATACAAAAAGCAGATGCCTATGGAGTTTGTCAGACTCCAAAAACAGTGAAAACATAAAATCCTAGTCAGGGAAAAACACAGGAGGGAGTGAGAAAAAGTTCCCACTCACTCAGGAGTTAAAATTAAGATGTCCTAAATCCAGCAAAAGAGCTGGGGGTCTCTAAGGTGGGAGGAAATTAGCACAGAAATTAAAATTCTCCATAACACCGTGTATGCCCTTGAGACACAGATGGCCCGCTACTGGGGCCAAGCACTTTGTGAATACCCTTGGTGCGGACTTCAGGCTGAAGGGTAGCGCTTTGAACTGATAGTGACACCCCAGAACTACGAAGCGTAGGAATGTTCGATGTTTTAGGTGCATGGGGATGTGAAAGTAGGCCTCTTCCAGATCGAGAGTTGTCATGAAATCCCCTTCCTCCAGTTGGCCGAGCACTTGCTGCAACATAACCATCCTGAACCTTTGGGATTTTAGGGATAAATCTAGGATAGGAGCCCCCCCCCCTCCGACTTCTTTTGGACCAGAAATTATCTGGAGTATGTTCCGGAGCCCCAGAGGCGCAGTGGGACAAGTTCTATTGCACCTTTTGATAGCATGGCTTGCTCTTCCTGGAGCAGCTGGGCAGTATGGTGTTCCTTCCTCTGATGTTTTTCTGTTTTTCCTGGCATTGATGAAATCTGACAGACAGCCTCCCACTGGGGTGCGGAAGAGGGGGCCCAGGCCCTGGGCAGAGTCAGGCCTGCTTGGGCGTCTGTGGTATCCCCTGCGGGCGCCGACGTCGCTGCAAGCCTACCGAGAAGGCTTGGGATCGACCTCAATACAATTCCTGTAGCGTGGAGTGGGAAGGTTGACAATAGGAAGATCTCCCAAATTGACTTCTTGAGGATCGAAAGGAAGAAGAGTTCTGCTGCTGCACAGTTCCTAGGGACCTTGCCGTCTGTGTCCGTTTTGATGGCCTGTAGCACATCATCCACTGCTTTACCAAAGAGGTTATACCCATCGAAGAGCATATCGACCACCTTGGCTTGAACGTCTGGTCTACAATTGGTGACTTTTAACAAGCCTTGGTGCCAGAGTGCTACGCCATTCCCCATTTAGTGGAAGCCTGAATTTGTGACATCCATCACCACTGTGATAGCATGATCAGAGGCTATCTCTCCCTCTTAAAAAAGAGCGAGAGCTTTCGTCCTATTGTCATCCAGTGAGAAATATAGGAGCATGCCCAGCTAACCATAACTCCTTATGATAACGGGCAAGGATGGCTAGGGCGTTGGCGGTCTTGACCCTAGATGCTGCGGTGCATATGATACGTTTCCCAAATGCATCCAGCTTGTTCGCCCTTTTGGTCTTGTGGGACCATAGACTTGGAGGATGGTTGTCAGGGCGTTTTCTTGCTGCGGCCGAAAGCACTGAATCCGTAGATGGCTGTGAACAGAGACATTTGGGGGCAGAGTCCAGTACCCTGTAATTCTTTTCAAGCCTGTATCGCTTCGCTGGTGCAAAGCTTGGGGTCTTCATCAAGGTTAGGCCCTCTTCCTACACTTCGTCCAGTAACGGGACAGACAATATTGTCTTCCTGGATGATGCTAGTCTTTGGTAGAGAGTTACTGCTTACCTGGTAACGTTATTTCGATGGGATGTTCCTCTGACGTATTCCTTATCTTTGATAATTCGTCTCCAGCTTGCTGGCCTCGGAAAAAATGTTCTCATTAGAGGGCGCTGCGCATCGACGTCCGTCGAGTTGGTGTCCCTCGACAGCCACCGTATCGGCGCCAACGTCACCATGCCCATAAATAGCCACACGCAGAGTCTGTTGCTCAGTTCCGTTTTGTAGCATAAGATAAGTCATGCCTGAATTGGTTATTGACCTTGAAGGAGCGTAAACTGCAACCATACGGGAAGTATTACTGCGGGCATGGATGGGAGGGGCGATAAGGAATAAGTCGGAGGAACATCCCATTGAAAGAACATTACCAGGTAAGAAGTAACTTGTTCTTCGAAGGGATTGTGTCCTCCGACGTATTCCTCATCTTTGATAGACTCCCATAGCAGTGGTGTGTAATTGGAGGTGGGAGTAAAAACGCCATGTTTCCCTTTAGGAATTAACAGAATGTAATACTGCTTTGCCAAACCTAGTCTCTTGACTAGAGGAGGAATCCAGGTTGTAAAATCTTGTTAAGGTATGTGCGGACGACCATGTGGCAGCCGCACATATGTCTCGAACCGGAACCCCTCTTTGGAGGGCCGAAGAGGCTGCGATACCCCTGGTTGAATGAGCCCTAAGATTTTGAGGAGGCTCTTTCCCTGCTAGTTTGTAACATTCCAGAATGGCCACAATAATCCATCTGGAAATGGTCTGTTTTGTTATAGGTGGTCCCAATTTGTGCCCTAAGTAACCTACGAACAGTTGGTCTGCTTGCCTAATCCTAGCAAGTCTGCTGATGTAAAAGCTTAAAGCCCGCCTTGGGTCCAGCCTGTGTAACCTTTCTTCCTCTTTCCCCGGATGGGGAGGAGGATAGAATGAAGGTAAGGTAATTTTCTGAGTGATGTGGAATTCAGAAACCACCTTTGGGAGGTAATTAGGCTTCACCTGTAGGACAACTTTGTCTTTATGAAAAATTGTATGAGGGGGTTTGCAAGATAGAGCTTGTAATTCGCTCACTCTTCTAGCAGATGTTAGTGCCACTAATAAGACAGTTTTAAGGGTGAGAAATCTAAGCGAACAAGAGTGGAGTGGTTCGAAAGGAGTACCCATCAGGAAATTTAAGTCCCATAAGGGAACTTGGAATGGTCTTGGAGGATAGACATTAGTTAATCCCTTTAGAAATTGTATTACTTAGGGTAATTTGAAATACGATGGCTCCTCTGCAGTGCGCTTGAAGATCGATAGCGCTGCAAGATAGCCCTGGATAGTGCCAACTTGAAGGCCTGAATTTGCCAAATAGAGTAGAAAGGATAACACAGTTGGTGTACCACATGAAAAGGGGTCAATATTCTCTTCTCTACACCAGCTGCAAAATCTGTTCCACCGGCAGCAGTATAAAGTCTTTGTTGCTGGCCTTCTGGCCGAAAGCAACACCTCCATGACGTCATCAGGGAGGTCCCACCCAATCCTTGTATCTCAACCTTTCAGATACCAAGCGTGAAGGTTGAGGGTTCTGATGTCTGGATGGAGAAACGGGCATCCCTTCTGTGAGAGAAGATTCTCCTTGAGTGGAGGCGAATTGGAGGGCAGATGGACATGTCCAGAAGGTCCGGATACCACGTTCTCCTGGCACAGTCTGGGGCAATTAGGATCATGGTCCTCCGGAATCTTCTCAACCTCCTGATCATTTGAGGAATGACAGGGACTGGTGGAAACGCGTACAGGAATGGAAACTTCCAGTCCACTACGAACGCGTCCCCTAGAGCTCCTCTCGGGGGAAATTCCCTTGAACAAAACAGATCACACTTCCTGTTGGTACTGGTGGTGAACAGATCCACTTGAGGGTTTCCCCAAAGGGCGAAGATCTCCTGAAGGACTTCCTGAGCTAGTTCCCACTCGTGGGAGACTGTGCCCTGCCTGCTCAGAGCGTCTGCCGTCAAGTTCTTCTCTCCAGCTCGGTGAACTGCCGATAGAGAGATTGCTTCTTGAATTGCCCAAAACCAGAGCTGCATTGCCTCTCTGCACAGTGGCAGTGATCCCACGCCTCCTCTTTTGTTGAGGTAGTGCATGGACACTGTGTCGTCCGTCATTATCAGGAAATGTTTTCCCTGTACTGATGGCAGGAAAGCTTTCAGCGCTTGTCTGATCGCTCTCAGCTCCAATAGGTTGATGTGTAGTCTGGACTCCGATGGAGACCAACGACCGCTGATGGTCAAGTCGTTGGTATGGACTCCCCACCCCGTGAGTGAGGCATCCGTGACTACTGTTATCTCAGGCCATGGTTGCCAAAACAGTTCTCCTTTCAAAATGTTCTCTCGATAAGCCCACCATTGAAGGTCTCGGGCTACCTTGTCCGTAATCCGAAGGAGATCTGTAATTTTTCCTGAGAACTGAGACCACTGGGTTCTTAGTGCCCACTGGAGAGATCTCATCCTCAGGCTAGCCTCCAACACAAGGAAGATGCAGGATGCCATGAGGCCTAGCAACCTTAAAAAGTCAAAAGGCATTCCAAGATGGCCGCCGGGGTGATAAGCCGCGTCTAAACCGCGCTCTACCCGGGCCGCCGAAATTTAGCACATTGAAGCAGCGGAACGAGCGCGATCAGCGAGCGGATTCCCCCCCCTTATGCCCCCTGAAGCCTCCGGTCCGGTAACAAGACCGAAGGGGCGCAGGGAACGCCGTGGAACCGAGCGCTGCAGCGACCGCCCCTCCCCCATCGGGAATTCCCGCCTGCCGAGCCGGCAACATCATTGGAACGAATAAGGAGGGCTTGCCGCACACAGAAGCGAGGAGGGGGAGACGGAGTGACAGGGCGGGCTCCTTTCCTCCCGGCACTCCGCCGAGGCATCCTCTCACGTGGGACCGAAAAAGTTAGCAGCCGGAAGGTAGGCGAGAGCCTCCCGCTCGGTGCGGGCACCAAGGAGGCAGCGAGAAGCCGGAGAGGTGAACGCCGGCTGGAAACAACCCACGGAGGTGAGCGGAGCGCAGCGGTTGAGGGGAATCAGGCCCGGGGCACGGGATCTCCCCTGGAACGCCACAGCCCACAGCCGGAGCATTAATTGTCTCACAAAGAAGGGGCGCAGAGACGGTAACCCGTAGAGGGGCATAGAGGAACGAGCCCACCGGCAGCGCGAAGGGCGCCAAAGCTGACACGGTCTGGGGACAGAGGGGACACCGCAACAGGGAGCAGGGATACCCCACCAAAACAACGGGACCTGCATGGAGTCCTTCGGCTGTCTAGACTGGTAACCCTGAACTGAAGGGATTTACACTCATAGGGGAAAGGGCCCAATCAAGCAGGCCCCAACCGTCGCGAATTCCACGGACGGGAGAGACCCGTGACTCTCCAGCAGCACAGCTTTGTGAGTGCCTCAGGAGGAACATCTTACAGCTCACAGGGGCAATACAGGAGCCCATGCACACCCCGCAAACCTAACAGAACATGTCAAGGGCAAAAAACAAGAACATCACTTCCCAACAGACCCCACAGACCTCAAGGCAAGAAGCAAACATATTACAATTGTGGTCAACGGACACTATGCCCCAAGCTAAAGGGAAGCCTCAGGACAACCAACAAGGCCAAGGCATGTCGCAGACAAACCCTCACCATCCACCCTCAAGGGATGACATGCAATCATGGTTCCAGGATCTGCAAGAAAAAAAATTCATGTCTTCAGTTCAGGAACAGTTCACGACGATGAAAAACAACATGAAACAGGCGGTTCAGGACCTCAGGGTGGACGTGGCTAAACTGGAGGAGAGAACAGACATATTGGAGAGAACGGTCCAGGGGGTCGAAGAGGAAATGCAACAGGCTAGCGAAACTCAGGAACACCTGGTGAGACTCACCCATAATCTGGAGATACAATGCGAGGATTTGGACAACCGCTCCAGGCGCTCTAACATTTGCATCGAAAACATGGCAGAATCGATACTGGACAAAGACCTAATGACTGCTGTGAAGGAGGTGTTTAGAGACATTCTGGATGCATCTGAGACAGATACAATCGGAGTGGACAGGGTCCACAGGGTTGGACCAAAAAGAACCGGAGCACCGGGGGAAAGACCACGAGACGTTTTGGTGGCACTGTCCTCATAGCCACAAAAAGTGCAGATACTGAGGAAGGCCAGAGAAATGGATCACATCAGGATGAACGGACAAGAAATTCTACTATACCAGGACCTGGCCCTGGCCACATTGCATAAAAGAAGAGCGATGGCCCCACTGGTCAAGGCTCTGGTGGCAAAAGAAATCCGGTACAAGTGGACCTTCCCATTTGGGCTGACCTTCACATGGGAGGGGAAACAGCGAAGAGCGACCACCTGGGAAGAGGGCTTCAACATAATGGGGCTCCAGAACGAAGGGGAGGAAGCGGATCAAGCAATGCCTAGTGGGGAGCAAAGGAGAAAACCTAAAGGATGGCAAACAATCAAACAAAAAAGGCCTAACACGCGAAGAGATGGCCGTAGGAAAATGCCATGATCGGAGACAGAGAAAAGGAATGCCGTGGGCACCTTAGCGGCAGCCACGTTAGGCACTAGCGAGGGGGGAAGGTGAGAATAAGAACTGCTACAGGAGAGGCAGAGTCGGCGGCCCAGGAGGGATCCCTCGGCTTGGAATCCGGTAAGGACAATCGGTAATGTGGGGTTTAGGATCCCCCACAAAAATCTCCCCGAGAGGATGAAGGGCAGGGAGCTGTGGGTGCAACGCCCTAGCAACAGTAGGAACCCTCGCCCTGCTCGGGGGCAACTTGTTTGGTTTATGGTTAATGGTTGGGTGGGGGAGTTCAGGGGAAAGGGACATGGGGATGGGGGACACAAAATAAGCGCAGCGGCAAAGAAAGGGATTCCAAAGACAATGAACATGTGCCTTACTAAATGGGGAAGGTCCGCATAGTAACCTATAACATAAGGGGGATTAATCATCCCACGAAAAGGGTGAAGCTGGAGAAACTTCTCAAAAGGGAAGGGGCGGACCTCCTGCTCCTCCAGGAAACCCACATTAGAGCAAAGGACAAACAGAAAACCTGTGTAAGGGGATTTAAAATGTGGGCCCAGGCGAATACAACTGAAAAAAGATCGGGGGTCCCTATAGCAGTGAGGGATGGAAGGGACGCTAAACTGGAGGACACCATGACAGATAAGGAGGGAAGGTATGGGTTCGCTAACGTGGTATTGGAGCGGCAGCGGTTCATTCTCGCGTCAGTATACGTGCCCAATGTGGGACAGGATGGCTTTTTGAGAGACACCCTGGGAAAACTTGAAACCTTCGCAAGGGGGGAGGTGATTTTGGGGGGAGACCTGAATATGGCATGGGACCCACAAGTGGACAGAAGCACGGGTAGTGTACATGGCCACGGGGCACCGTCGAAACGCCTCAAACAACAAATGGACCAACTAGCCCTAAATGACGTGTGGAGGGAATTGAAGGGGGAGCAAAGAGGGTATACATTCTTTTCACATGTGCCTAACTCCATGTCAACAATCGACTACTTTTGGTTTTCAGTTGGGCTTATGGGCAAGATTCAGGGGCTGGAAAAGGGGGCAATTGCACTATCAGACCATGCACCCCAGTGGCTCGATGTGAAACTCACAGGGAAATCTAATGGGCTGTGGAAGTGGAGGTTACCGGACGACATAATCCGAGACCCGGTTACGGGGGAATCAATAAGGGAAATGATAGAAGAATATTTCACTCAAAATGACACTGGAGAAGTATCTTTGAGCACGGTCTTGGAGGCGTTTAAGGCAGTGATCTGCGGGAAGATAATGGCACTGAAAATCACGAAGGAGAAACAGAGGTCTATTTGGGAAAATGAACTGGAAAGATCAATAACAGAACTGCAAGGGAAAATCGTGGCACAGCCCTCTAGAGATCTAAAGAAGACGCTTAGACATACCCAAGGTCAACTAGAGATGCTACGCACAAAAGGAGCGGAAAGGAGCCTGCTATACCTAAGACAAAGGTACTACATAAAAGCAAACAAAGCAGATAGGCTACTAGCGAGACAACTCCGTGCAAAACAGAAAGACACTACAATCAAAAGCATCACAGACACGACTGGGGAACATCTCACGCACACAGGACATAGGGGAAGTGTTCAGAGAATACTAACAGGAACTTTACTCCACTGACCACCCGGAGGCAGACGCACAGGACACATATCTGAAAACCCTCACCTTCCCACAAATCTCAGAAGCAGACAGGCAGGCCTTAGAGGACCCAATTAAAGAAGAGGAAGTTAAGAAAGCAATAAATAACCTTCCAATAAATAAAGCTCCAGGCCCGGATGGCTTCACGGCCCCATTTTATAAAAAATATGCAGATCTGCTGATCCCTTTCCTGAACAAGCTCCTAACTAATTTAAAGATAGTGGCAATGTGACCCCCACAATGAACGATGCGAAGGTCCTAGTATTTCACAAACCAGGGAAGGACCCTTCATACCCGGCTTCATATGGACCAATCTCCCTTATAAACATCGATGCAAAAATGTACACTAAGATATTAGCCGCCAGACTTTCCCCTCTTCTCCTGAAGTTAATACATCTAGACCAATCTGGCTTTATCCCAAGAGGACAATCTCACGACAACCTTAGAAGGATCATTCACTTGGTAGAAAAAATTGGCATAAAGCAAACCCCGGCTATTCTACTTGCAATAGATGCAGAGAAAGCTTTCGGCCGGGTAGGGTGGTCCATGCTCTTTAAGAACCTGCACTCTATGGGATTTGGTGAGAACTTCATTGCAAGAATAAGAGCGAACTATATCGCCCCAACTTACAGAGTGGCCGTCAATGGGGAGGTTATGGAAAAGGTATGCATATCCCGTGGAACAAAGCAGGGATGCCCACTCTCCCCATTATTATACGCTATCTTTCTAGAACCCCTACTTCTGAAATTAAGAGAAGCTACACATATTAAAGGGATAGACATGGCTGGCATACAACACAAGGTAACCGCATATGCGGATGATATGCTGCTAGCATTAGAAGAGCCGGGCCGAACATTGGCGGCAGCGGTAGGGGAGCTAGAAGAATTTGGGGCCATCTCAGGCTTAAAAATGAATAGGAACAAATCGGAAATTCTAATTCTGGCGGGAGACAGGGGGGAGATAGTGAGAGAAGCTAAAGCACTAAACCTCAAGATAGCAGAGGACAGCATCACATACCTGGGAATAACACTTAGACACAGGGTGGAACAGCTTTATGGTAAAAACTATCCGCAGCTTCTTACGAGGCTTCGTAGAGATTTGGAGAGATGCAATCCTCTGCTGATCTCTTGGTGGGGCAGGATCCAAGCGATAAAGATGACCATCCTACCAAAACTTCTATATTATCTCCAGGCCCTCGCGGTAGGGGTACCCAGATCATTCTTTAAAACACTGTCTCGGGTAATCACAACCTTTGTGTGGAAAGGGAAAACGCCAAGACTGGCTAGGGCTGTCTTGTCCCTACCAACCAGGGAGGGGGGACTGGCGCTCCCTCACTTCCAGAAATACTACCAAGCGGCACAGTTAAAGGTACTACGGGAGTGGCTAGGCGACGATCCACAACCGATTTGGGCAGCACAGGACAGAGCATTGGCAAGAACCCCATTAGTGGAACTCCTCTGGAAACAGAAACAGCACAGACACCCCAACATAGGGATTAGCGAAATAATGAAAAGAACGATGGATGCGTGGGGCATGCAAACACGAAGGGGCTTAATGACCACCACGCTAGGCCCATTCACCCCCATTTGTAGAAACCCGCAGTTCCCACCGGGGTGGAGCAGGGGGCATATGAATGCTGGGAGGAGGTAGGAATAACGAAAATTGGGGAAATGTTAATCAACAATGAAATTAAATCATATGAATCATGCCTCCCACTCTCAGCATGCTCCACACGGGAGAAATATAGACACGAACAAAGCAAACACTGGTTAAGATCCCCGGACATAGCGAAGGCAGCAACAAGAACTCTCACCTCATTCGAGAAATACGTTATAACAAACTCAGGGGCAAAGAAATGGGTTTTGACTTTATATTCCTTTATAAATACACAGGATGAAGAAATTAAGTGGTCATACATGATTAAATGGAACAGAACTCTGGGGGAGGAACCAACAAGGAAACAATGGGAGGACCTTTGGACCCCGATTCCAAAAACCACCAGATCTGCACAAACAAGAGAAATGTGGATAAAAATTGTTACACAGTGGCAGTACACCCCCGAGAGACTTCATACAATGTTCCCAAAAACGTCAAACCTATGCTGGAGGGAATGCGGCGAGGTGGGGATTTGGAAACACATCTGGTGGACACGCAAGGGAATAGCGCCTTTCTGGGAAGAAGTTAAGGGAGAAATGGGCAAAATATTTCCAGATGTGGGACAACTAGGGGAGGGTGTTTGGTTGTGTGGAATAAGAGATGACATGGCAAGAAGATATAATAAAGCACAATGGAGAAGCTTTATGGGACTCCTCATAGCGGCATGGACAACAATAGCCCATAGTTGGAAAAAGAAAGACACCCCACTGATTTTCGCATGGCTTCAAAAGGTTTGGGCCCAGCTGGCGATGGAAAAAGTCACACACAATCCAGGGAACGAGAGACAGGTTTGCAAAGGAATGGGGAGGAGTCCTGGAGTACCTTCAGTCAGACTTTATGGAACAATGGTGCCCACACAACATCAAGATCTCAGACATTTTTAATGTATAATGTAATCCCTGAACCAAAGCTTACGTGTCCAAGGGGGGGGGGGGGAGTTGTTGAAATGTTACTTGATTGTTGATATATTGAAAATAATAGACAATTTAAAAAAAAAAAGTCAAAGGCTGGGAGATGTTGGGCATTTTGAAACTTGGTGACCATCTGCAGAATATCTTGAGCCCTCACCTCTGGTGGCGAGGCTTTTCCCAGAGAAGTGTCCAGGACCGCTCTGATGAACTGGAGTCTCTGTGATGGTATCATCTATGACTTATTTAAATTGGAGGCAGAAGCCCAGTTTGTGAAGGAAGTGGCAGACATAATCTAGCTGGATCTGAGCTTGTTCCGAAGATACAGCCCTGATCAGCCAATCGTCCAGGTAGGGGTAGACGTGAATCCCTCCCCTCCTTAGACTTGCCGCCACTACCGACATTAACTTGGTGAAGACCCTCTGGGCGGAGGTCAGCCCAAATGGCAGAACTCGAAATTGATAATGAGAGCCGCCAATTGCGAACCTCGGGTATTTCCTGTGTTTGAGATGGATTGGCACATGGAAATAAGCATCCTGGAGGTCCAGGGATACCAGCCAGTCCTGGAGCTGGAGGGCCTGAAGGATCTGAGAGAGTTACCATCTTCAACTTGTCCTTCCTGAGGAACTTGTTCAATTCTCGTAAGTCCAAGATAGGTCTCAGTCCTCCGTCTTTCTTTGGGATGCGAAAGTAGGGGGGACGGGGGGGGACGGGAGTACCAGCCCTTGTTCCTCTCCACTACAGGTACCGGTTCTATGGCACCTTTCTCTAGCAGGTCTCTAGCAGGTCTACAATTTCCTGCAAGAGGAGCGGATCTGGAAATTTCAGAGAGCTGTTCCCCGGTGGATGACTCTGAGGGATGCGTAGAAAAGGCAGACAGTAACCTTGGGCAACTGTCTCCAATGCCCAAGCATCTGACGTAATAGCCTGAGGCAATCAGCCGCTGATGAAGCACACTCCCAAAGTGTGTGGCTGAACCTTGCGAGCGTACAAGTAGCATTGATGGATTTCAACGCCATGCTACATGCAGAAAATACTTTTTTGGCCATAGAGTCATATCTCTTGTCATCCCTGTCCTGTGGAACAGTAGGGTAAGCCGATTTACTACCTGATGAAGTTGCTGCCTGAACAACCAGACTCTCCGGAGTTGGGCGTTTGGATAAATATTCAGGGTCAGCAGTAGACACCCTATACTTGGTTGATAATTTTTGTTAACCGCCGGGATAACCTCAGGGGTTTCCCAGTTTGCCAATATTTTCCTTTGTAATGCCGCATGAAATGGCACCACAGGATCCACCCGTGGACCTTTAACCAAAATGTCTGTGAGGTCGTCTTGCTGAAAAGCAGGTGAGGGTGTAGACCACCCCATAAACTCCATTATCCTTGCCATCAAGGTTCTATAAGGGGTTTCAGCATGTTCCCCTGGGCCTTGGCAAATTCCACTTCTGGGGAAGTGTCCAACCCACTTGCTTCATGTAAGGATTCTTGGAGGTCCTTAAACCTACCTTCCTCAGAGGTAAATTCCTCTGGTACAGGAGTTGCAGATCCCTGCAACTCAAAAGGTCTCTCCTGATCCGAAATCTCCCCTTCTTCATAAATAGATGCTAAGGCTCTGGAATGATCAGATCTTGGAAATGGCATAAATCCCATTTCCAGAGCAGAAGGGGCCAAATTTGTCATAAATGGCTGAGAAAACTTCGACGTCATCGATGCGGACGTTAAAGGCTTCGAAGCCATCGAAAAAGGCGTTGAGAAAGTTGGTAGAGGCCTCGAGGAACTCGAGAGTATCGGTTGTCGATGCCATTCTCGTGATCGAGGCTCTGGGTATGGCCACTGGCTGTGAGGTGGCCGTGGGTTTGTCCTTTCTCTGCGTCGAAGACGGCGTCGAATCGACTGACCTGTGCGAATAACCCATCGATAATGGCGTCGAAGACGCAGATCTATGCGTCGAAGGGATCTTCGACGACGAAGACGTGGCCTTGCCTTTACTCGAGGGGTCGGGACACCCTCGAGTAGCTTCTTTCACTGGGTGCTGCAACTCGCGGCGTTTTGATTTTTCGGGTCTTTCACCCAGGGTATCACCCTCAGCAGTCTTCCAGGGGGTCGAGGCCGCTTTCTCGAAGACGCTAAGCATCTTTTTCCTGAATTCCTCCCACTCAGCCTGAGAGCTATGTTTTGTGGGGCAGGAGACCCTTTTCGGGGAAACAGAAGAAGACGAGGAAGGGGATCTTCGATGTCTCTTTTTTGAATGCTTAGATCTCGAAGAGTGATGGGAACTGCTTCGAGACCTAGAACGAGAATGTCTTTTGTGATGGCGAGGAGACGAATGTCAACTCCGCCGAGGAAACTTTCGAAGAAGTTTTAACTGCCTTACCTCTCTCGAGCTTCCCCTTACGCTCCTTCAAGGGTTTCGCTGTCATGGACATGCAGTCCTCGCACTCCGAACAATGGTGTTCGACTCCCAGGCACCACAAACAGATCCTGTGAGAATCCGTCAACGTCATTTTCTTTCCACAGTCTCGACATTTTTTTAAGCCGGACCGTGGAGTCGTCGGTTCGGATGAGGAAGCCATCAAATACGAGTCGGTATTCTTGAGGAATAATGAAGTATATTTGACTGAAGAACTGAGCAACAATATTCCGAGGCACCACGAAGCGCGGAAAAACGGAACTGAGCAACGGACGCTGCGTGTGACTATTTATGGGCATGGTGACGTTGGCGACGATACGGTGGCTGTCGAGGGACACAAACTCGACGGACGTCGATGCGCAGTGCTCTCTACTGAGAAAAATGTTTCCTAGGCCAGTAAGCTGGAGACGAATTATCAAAGATAACGAATACGTCGGAGGACACAATCCCTTCGAAAGCCTTCCTTCGGGCACCAAATTAAAGAGGGTAGATGCCCATGCCATCATGGAGTGAAATGACTCAACTTCATCTGGGGATGAAGTTCCGGGGGTATAATTGGCACCTAGTGGGAACCCATCAGCAGGGATGCAGTCGTCAAACTCATCTGTTTCCATTGTGCAGGTATCCGTGTTTGTTGCAGTATCAAACTGCAGTGCATCTCGTGACAGTTTTGGGACAGGCGACGGTGACGGTGGTCGTCTCAAGGTGTCCGAGCAATGCTTGTGCAGAGGTCTTGGAGGGCTGTACCTGGGGGTGCTCCCTGGCGGGCCCGCTATTGGTGGCAGCCACTACTACATTTCTGAGACCAGAGAACTGAGCAGTGAAAATGTCTTGAGGCTGGAGGAGGGACCCTCAGGCCCACTGGAGGACTAGCGCGCCTCACTGGGCTTGTGCAACCATATGCCTACAGGGATGTTGCCACCTGTGTCAAAGCATTCTTGTAGTTCCCCTTCTTCAGAGGAGCGCTCTCTGTGACCTTGCAACTGTTTTGGAAGGACATCCACCGGTGGTAACAGGTCTTTTGGTCTAGCTGCTTCCCTTAGAGCTGAAGATATGATCAGTGCCTTCGACTGGGTACTGGTGGTCGACAAAGCAGTAGTTGCGGTTGGAGCTGTCGTGGGTCTTGGAGGCAGCGAAACCCTTGCTGAAGGTTTGGACAGCAGTTTTCCTTTGCTCATTGACAGGGTGGTCATCGACGAAGTGTCTGTCGATGAGATCGTTGACCAAGGGGCCGTCAACGAAGATGCATTCGCTGCAGTCAATGACGGAGTAACTGTCGACGGGGGTCTAGTAAACGAAGTCGTGGCCAGAGGTGTCAGAGACAAAGTGTAACGCTCACCTGACTCCCACGGGGGCGCTGGCCTGGTTCGCGCTGCTGTGACCTCGTCTAAGGTGATGCGCAGGGTTCGGAAGACGGACTGGACCGGGCCCCAGATCTGGCTTGTCTGACTCGCAGAAGTATCCTTCTGTAGGTGAGAATAGGGGGTTAACTGTCTGCGGGGTAATGCAATCGGCCTCCCACTTACCCCTCTCACCCTCCTCCAAAACCCTTCTGTGCTTCCCCTTAGCGTCTCACCTTAGGGTCTGGAAGGACGAGCTCTCCATCCTGCTTCTGATGCAGGGGCGCGTTGGTATCCAGTTACGTCACTGGATTTTCAGATGGGTGAGAACCAAACTTGCTTGGCTTCCAGGTAAGTTTTTCTATAAGTGGTTCCCCTTGTGTCCATGCATTAATGTTCTAATGCTAGTGTCTTTTTCCCCATAGGGGCCGGGGTACGGAATGCCTGGGAACAGGCACCGACCCGAGGTGAGCGGTGAAATCCTTGTGGAAATCAGGTAAATCAGGTAAGTCTTTAATGAGTGTTTTGGTAATGTCTTTTCATTCACTCATTAACGCTGTCTTTTTCCCCTTAGGGGCCGGGGTCCGAAAATGCCTGGATACGGCGCGGACCCGAAATGAAAAGGGAATGACCCAACAGGTAAGTCTTGACATGGAGTTTTAGCTTCCCTTTTCCCTTCTCTCTCTCACCTTTGTTCTTGTCTTTTTCTCCCTAGGCGCGGGGGCGCGACTGCAAATCCGGATGGTCGCTGCTGAACATGGAGGCGCCCTGTAAAGGTGAGTAGAATGCGGCGCTGCAGCGATCGATGCGATGTGCTTTTAAAAATAAATGTCTTCCTTTTCAGGATTGTCGGAGAAATGTCTCTGGGATGCAGATTTAGCAGGTGAGGCCTTTTCCTTCTTCTGTTCTCTTGTTCCCTTCCTTTGCAGGTGATTCAGATGCTGGCACGTGTGGGAGAAGTCAAGATGCAGGAGCAGACACGGTGAGCGTCCAGCTGCTAGATGCAGAACAACGCGAAGCACGTGTGGCTGATCGGGTGTGGTTTAAATAGCCTTGGAAGAAGTTCCTAGAATGTGTCCTTCCTCCAATCAGGTATGTATCCTTCCCCGACCACGCCCGGGTGGTAAATGAGTCCCACAGGTAAAGTAGTTCCTTTCAGGCCTCAAGGAGGCCGGGGTTCTGCAGCATGGTCTGCATCAGATAAGTGCACCCAAACACTTTCATAATGAGCCTGGCGCCTATGGCGCCAGGACTGGCGTTTTCTATGAGCATGGCGCCATAGGCGCCAGGACATTGTCCAAAGGGCCCCTATAAGGGGTTGCTGGGACCTTCCCCGGGGACTTGATGTCCGCTTTCGGGGATGCAGGGCCTGAGCCGGCTCCCCGGGAGCGGGCATCGTGACACAAAGGCTTTGCAGTAATTGACGCAACCGTGGAGGTCGACGAGGGCTTTGATGAGGATTCCTTTCGGGAATGCTTCTTAGGTTTCTCCTGTGATGAAAAACCATGTGTTGAGGACCTTATCGATGACACACCAACTACTGGCAAGCTCACTGTAGACAGACAAGGAGACAGGGAGCATGTGTGCCCTGCACTGGGACCCGCATTTGCGGCGTCTCTAGCCAGATCAACATCATGGTGCTTGGCCTTAAGGGTACCCTCTTGGGGTACATCCTTGGCCGAGCTCAACTTTTTTCCCCCCAAGTGAGAATGTTCTGGAATGCCGCCCAATCTAGGCGCTGTCTGAGCATGCCCAGAGGCCACGACAGGGGCCCTGTCCTCTTCAACCATGCCACCAACCGTCGGTAGCAGTCCTTCTTGGTTTTGGCCAGGAAACCTCAACAGATGTCACATCGGTCCTCTTCCTGATCAGGATGCAGACAGTAGAGACACCTTGTGTGCTTTTCATCCACATAGATGTTCTTCAAGGTACACCAGGAGCAAAGCCTGAACAGGCTTCTTCTGCCTTCCTCAGACATGGCTTTCATGGCCACTAGTCAAGGGCCATTATCCTCATCCTCCAAAGGGTCCAAATAGACCCAGTCCTGGCGCCAGGCTCATAAGAAACTGCTCTGCACACTTTGTGTCTAGGGCACGTGCATCCAGGCCGGGCGTGGCCATTGAGAAGCATTGGAAGGCACGTGCAGGAGTCTATGGGAGTGGCAAGGTGGAGCCACAAGGCAGGGCTGAAGGGGAGTGGCTGGGGCCAGGCTATTTAAGCCAGTCCCACCCGCATGCAGGTGCTTTGCGTTAGTCTGCTGTGTGCAGCGTAACGCTTACCGCCATCTGAAGCTCTCTTACCTGTCTCCAGCTCAGCTCGCATTTCATCAGCCACACCATCGCTCGGAGCGCAGCTTACGTGATTTCAGCTCTGCATCTTCAGCGCACGGTTTACCTGACTCCTGCCACACCATTGCTCGAAGCGCAGCTTACCTGATTCTAACCCTGCATCTTCAGTGCGCATCTTACCTGTCTCTGCAAACCCATCGCCTGCAGCGTGTAGCGCCTTACCTGATTCCCGGAGCCATCAGAGTCGGATCGCATCCTCACCTGTTCCGGGCATCCAACTACGCGGGAGTCTTCTTCTCGCCCAGCATCCACACGGGTCCGTCCATCTGGCACCAGCTGACAGGTCCTCGGATAGCCGCTCTCCATCAGACGCCATCAGGCCATCCCTGCAAGAGAAAAGGAACGCACAAGGTTCAAACTGCATAAAACATCTTACGCTTGGCCACTCAACAAATAAGCCTTGCGTGCTACCGTTAAACCCTACTTACCTTCCAGTGGGGACCGCTCAATCCCCTCTGGCTCCGTTTGGACTCGCCTTCAATACAGCGACTCCACGTGGCCATCTTCACACCTATTGGGGAAGAGAAAAGACATTACAAGAATTACGGACAATAGTCATTGAGAAAGACATTGCAAAAGGATACTGACAATAATCATTGTTACGAACACTTACCTTCAAAGTGGATTAGTCGCAGCCGGCCTGGCCCGCCACGCACACAGACCAGTGAAGCAACTAGGTCCATCGACAGCGCCCCTGCTGAAGAAAAGCAGGACAGAGAGCTCATCCTTACAGAATAACAGGTGAGAACATATGGGAAAACGCATGCTCATCTCATTCTGAACAAAGGGTTCGAGGGGGATCGCAATACAACTGCAGCATTCTCACTGCCTCTTACCTTCTCCCAAGGGCAGTGGCAGCAACCAGAGCAGTTCACACTACAGCAGCTGGGGGTAAAGGCTGATCCGGGGAGCCAAGTCCAGGGAGGGCTCCAACCGTGCCCCAACATCCCTGCAGAGCAGGTGAGCGTAACAATGGCGAGGCACGAAGTAGGCCTCACTAGGCCTCTCCAAGTTGACACGAAGTGAAGATGTCGAACTTCACTGGAAATGGAGCCCCGGTACCGACTAGGCGTCAGCGGATTACAAAAATGTCACAAAATATTTGAAAACCAACAAAATATCAAAAATCGCCCAGAAAGCAAAACTCGAGGACTCCCTGCACCGAAACATACAGTAGAATTCTGAAGATGCCTGCTGGGGCATGGATGGGAGCAGTATGACCCGGTCTACAGTGATTGAATAACAAGACGAAAGGCAGTGCTCAAGCCTTTAAAGCAATACTGCTTTCTTTTCTTAACAAGGATTTCCGGCCTGACGACAGGGAATATTCATGAGCATGTGAATCCATGCCAGAACCCATGCTGGAGAAATATGTTTTATAAGGAATTGTGTGACCATATTTACCCGTGATTCTTACCTTCTTAGTGTGTAAACTAAAGGCCCAATACATAATAATATTTGTATACTTACAGTCTAACTGCAATTACTGGTGTTACTCTGTGAACTAATTGGAGAACTAGACCACTCCTACACCCTCCCTGGGACTAAGCCATGACTGCTACCATACCTTGATTGGGTTCTGGATAACCTCTGAGTGTATGCCATACTACCAGAATAGACTGGCCTACCACAATCCTCCCACCAGGGCTGATGTATCAAACCTTAAGAAAATGCCTGACTAGCACAAAACCAGTTCTGCATCCAATAAAGAGCATTTTCTTTATACTTTTGAACAGCTATTTTTCTTTTTTCTTCTAGTGTCCGGCGTAGTCTATTGCTGGGTTGGTACTAGAACCAGCTAAACAAAGAAAAGACTGTATATTCTAGTCCCGTAAATTAAGCTAGAACGGAAGAGAAAGCCTTAGCAATGTAGTTGCCAAACTGTGGTAAGATATCCATGTCAAAGGTAAGCTCATCTTTAGGAAAACACAAGTCTAGAAATTCTTTGGGACATGGTCGTTTGGATGTAGGTCAGCACTGTGGCATCGACATATACTTTCTGGCCATGTAGTTTCACAGCTCCACTTTAATGATATCCCTCTGTAGAACACTGTACAAATTCTGCCTATATCCCCTAATCACTACATTACTGAATTTGACTACCTGCGTGACTGTACTTTCCCCAAAAATGGAAAAATGGACTTGCCCATCCACCCATCCTCACTTGACTGTACTAGTACTGTGAGGTAACCCACCTGTACCTCTCTTCAATGCCCAGCTTCAAACAACAAGAACATTCCATCCTCCACTGTTCTTGCTCCTTGCAATATGCCATTACTCTTAGAGTACCAGCCAAATGAATGTCTCCACCGGCCCACATGTACCCCGGTCCTCCTTTTCTGCAACACCTCTCCACTCAACAGCACTGCCCACTATGCTTAGGCCTCAAACGCCATTCTTAATGGACCTCTTTCGGACAGGTGCAAAGCAATATTAGGGAGTTCGAAAAAAATATTTTGAAAGCAGGACTGAAATAGTGAACACTAAATGGAAAACAGCAACCCAACAGCGAGAAAGCAAATAGGTGCATGTCTGTTTACAGAAGCGGACACTTTGGATGGTTTCTGGACACTGCTGCCCCAGCAGGATCTGTGACCATGCCGTGAGCTGTGCCAGAGCCCTTTTTCAACTCTAAAGTGGAATAGGGCGATAGTGTTCTTGAGGTGCACGGACTGGGCCAGATCAGCCCAGCCCACTATGGCGGGCCAGAGAAGGAAGCGTGAGGGAGAGGATCACAGCCTGTACAATTTTAAAAAAAGGAAGGGCTACACATCATCTTTACAAGAGACCAATATATCAAAAATATTCAAAGAGGTTATAGCAGCAATTTCATTGCAGGGAATGGTTAAAAAATAGAGACAGGTGTAGGCACTGATGAGGCAACTCGGCTCCCTGACTGGCAATGTCACCGATGTGTAGTTCAAATTAACAGAAACATGGGTGATCCGGGATAGGGTGTTGCTGACAGTTGTGATCCTTGATAGGAAACTGGAAGCAGTGGGTAACTGGAAGAGAGGCCAATGCTAGAGTGCTGGGCATCCCTCCAGCGAATTCTTCAGAATGTCTTGGCACATCTCTCTGGTTTTTCCTGGCTGATAAGGTGGGCACTCAAGCAATGGCGAGTTTTTTTAATTTATTTTTTACAGCAAAGCCTTTTATCTCCCAGTGAGGAAGTTGCTGCATTCTAAGGTGCACAAGGGCAGCATGGTTGTGATGGCTTTACAGTATCCAGAGATGCTGCTATCACTTTTGCAGAAAGCAGCAAGAGCTGGCCCTCTAGGAGTAGATGGAGGCAGAAGTGGCCATGGAGTAAAACCTTCTTCCTGGCACCATGCGCAAAGCTTTGATCACCTTATTGCTGAAGCAGTCGAAGGAACGCCTTCTTTGTGGGATGTTAAGTGGTGGGGAACACTCCTCTTAGCCATGTATGGTAAAATATTGTTAATAAAGAGGGTGGTACTCCCTAAATTATTATACCTCTTAGAATATTCCTGTATGGTCTGGGTGTAGTTTCTTCTCTAGGCTTTGGGCCACACTGATATACCAAGCCTAACACCTGGCTCGAGTCAGTTGGGGCACACTAAACAGGTCTTACTGCTAGTGTGGTGTTGCTGCCCCCAAAATGGAACTTTATTTTTTGGTGAGACAAGTGTAATATGCCAAATACTGGAGCAAAGTGGGGCCCTTTCTTCAGGTTTTATTCAAGCACATATCTGGACACCCATATCCCCTGCGGCCTCATCTCTCATACATTGCTGCAAGAGACTGCAAGGTTGATACAGTCTAAAGCTCAGTCCTGCTTGGAACAAAATATTCATATTGCTGTGTGTTAGCAAATCATATGTTCCGGACAGGTCTTTGTGGGGGTGTTCTGCCCCCTCATGTGTTCCTTGCATTGGATGGCTTGAACTCGTTTGGTATATGCAGGTTGGAATACATGTACTCCAAGAGATCTTTGTCTCCCGTCAGTTGATTGTAGAGAAAATTGGCAGTAATCAAGGTGATCCAAAATGCATCTCCCCAGTCAGACTACTTTTACAAATTGAAACAAGAGAGGGATCTGGATACAGCCTTCACGGATGAGCACTGGACCACCATGTTGTTATTCCAAAAGGGTTTCTGACATATCTAGCATGAATTAGTGGAGTGTATGAGGCTGTGGTAGTGATTGCCGCTGGTCCTGTTTGCCTGATGGTGCAAGTGGATGAATGAAAGCTCAGAAAATGTTGGGTGAAGGTCATGTGTGTATGGTTCTATGAATGTCAGTTAGACCTGAGCTGTGAGTGCTTAAGGATGGACTAGTGAGCGTCTCCTCCAATGTGTCTGTAAGAGTAACTGGAACCCTGGAGCTACAAGCAATAAAAGGAACTTAAGTGTACCTGCTGTGACAGGTATTTGTCATAATTACAAAGATTTCCATAATTAGCATTAAGATGTCCACCTTTCCGTACAGGGAGACGGTCTTTGTGAGGCTAGGAAGGTGAGCCCGATTCTGCAAGACCCTCCCTAGGGATTGAGCCAAGTGGGACCTCACCAGGAGGGAATTCCCCTCTTGCGGACAAGGACTCCCGTTTCTCCGAGGAACTCCCTAAGGCTAATACCATAGCCACATATATGGGACTGTCTTCTATGAAGAATGAGGAGTTGGAGGGGAGAGTGCTATGCACAGGGGTAGCCCCCTGACCTCATCACATCTTGTGAAGGTGGAGCCCAAGCAGATCGGGGAGGCTGCAAGTTTTGAAGAACCAGAGCAGTAGAGTGTGAGACGGCACAGCGCTGCTGTGCAGGACCGCAAAGAAAGCGGTATGAACAGGAGAAGGAAGAGGTACCTGGGAGTTGCCCGAACATGCAAGCAGAGCGCAGAGACTACCGCGACAGGGAGTCTGAACACCTACCGAGTAACAGCATCAGCAGACAGCAGACATCAGACATCCGACAAGGAACCGAGAACGGGAAACTGAAGAGAGCGAGAAGCAGTACCCCAGAGAGAGCCGAGACCTGCAACAGTTACCTGCATAACAAGATGTACCGGGGGAATTGGTAACAACAAGAGTCCACTGGGGAACCATTATCTACATGTAGTAACTCGTCCTCGTACTAAGGACGAAAGAATAACCCACAAGCTGAATGAATGGAACTGTAAAACTCCAAGAGAACGAATAACAAATAACCTGGTAGGGAAAGACAGGAGTGTGGGGGGATATATGAAGAGAAGAACTTGTCCCAATTCGGAGGACGAAATGGTATTGACAACTCCAGTTAACCAAGGAAGTTAACAAAATACAAGAGGAAAATTTGAACGAGCAAGGTCGGGAGGCTGTAGAGACTGTGAAGGGCAGGAAACCTATATATTCAAGGTGGAAACCTGGAGAAAGTTTAACCCTGAAATCTCTAACGAGAAAGAGAAGATCAGGTTCACAACTGAACAGGATAAAAGAACTGTGAGCTTCAGAGAGAGTATCATTGGCAAAGAAAGCCTGAGAGGAGACACAAAACTATTATTTGGAAAAGGCTAAGCAAATAGATTGTGAAGAACAGACATTTCGTGATAGAAATGTGAGGAACTGTTGTAAGGAAAAGTACTATAAAGAGGACCACAGAAAACACAAGATCCAAGAGTTATCTTGTGGAACTAGAAGAGTTGACAAGAAAGACTATCAAAAGGCTATGACGTATATAATCAAAGGAAACTTGTACATAAATGGACTATCAAGAATAAAGAGAAGACTAAGAGAAGAAGACACATTCTCTGGGCCTAGTTGCTTTAGTTATATTCAGTGGTAGGGTTAGATAGGGTTAGTTTGGACGGAGGACATAATTACTTTGAACTTACTGACATCTGATAAGCACCTTTAGTTTCTTTAGATAGGTAGGGCATTCCCTTTACCCATAGGGCGAGATAGGCCTTATCCTTTCATTTTAATGAACAGAATATATAATGTCCTCAAAGTGTCCGACTCCTTCTTCCGACCGACCACACTGCAGACCATACCATGGAGTAATTGCATGTGTCTTGAGTAACTTTCTTCATGTCTGCAGTATAAAACTGGCGACGAGGTAATCCAAGGAACCCCAAGTCTGTTGTGGAGGAGGCCCATCCAAGCGAGACACTCACCCAATGAAGAAGGATCCTTCATCAGGTAAGGGTTTTACAAGTAATTTGCTGCGCAGAATATAGTTAAAGTTCTTCAGTGGAAAAGACACACACTGGAATTAGGAACTGAGAACAGTTTATAAATACTTCAGAAAGGGGATGTCATCAATGATATTTGTGATGTCATCCTTGATATCCTGGGTGTTAGTCTTAGCAGTGCATTGTGGTTGCACGAGTTATGGGTGCTTATTTTACCATAACTGACGAATTTCTGGGGGTTTTCGGTTTTACTTGGAACCATAACGTCCCTTTAACAAAGTTTTTTCACTGAATTTCATAGTTTTTTATTAGTGCAACGTAACCATAACGTCCTTTTCAATGGAGGAAGACCACTAGCATCCTAGGTTCTCAAAGTGGGAACCCGGGGTGGTAAAAAAAATGTTTCTTCCCAAACCAGGACACCGCAGGCAGGCGTCCCCGGTGTAGGAAGGAAAATCTTTTACCAAGATGGACACCAGGAAAAGGGAAGGCAGGGTGTATAAAGAGAACACAACAGGGCATCGGCAGGGGGTCGGGAAGACCAGGAGAGGGACACGGGGCATGAGTGGGGGTAACACGAGGGAGACACGGGGCATGAGCAGGGAGTGGAAAGAAGGGGGACCGGGGCATGAGCGGGAAAGAAGGGAGACACGGGGCATGAGCAGGGGCTGGGGGTGAACAGGGGAGACACGGGCCTTGAGCGGGGGGAAAAGGAGGGAGACACGGGGCATGAGCGGAGGGTGGGGGGGTATAGGAGACAGACACGGGGCATGAGCAGGGGGAGGGGGGCACAGGAGACAGACACGGGGCATGAGGGGGGTGGGGGCCAACAGGAGAGAGACATGGGGCACAGAGCAGGACATTTCGGGGCGGCCAGTTCAGCGCGGGACGATTTGGCGCGGCCGGTTCGGCGCAGGAGCCGGTTCGGCGCATCACGGCGCGGCAGCCCACGCCGAACTGGCCGCACATAAATGTCCTGCGAGTTCTTCATGCAGGCACCACAGCCATGCAGAGTACACAGCCGGGCCCGCGAAGGTGGGGGCTGTGCTGCTGGGAGCAGTCTGCTCCGAGCAGCACAGCCCCCACCCTCGTGAGCACGGCAGATCAATTCTGCTCTGTGCGCCGCACCCCTGTGCACATCGCCTGCGCCGCACCCCTGTGCACATCGCCTGCTGTTTAGGGAAACGTTCAGTGCAGTGCACTGAATGTGCGAGTTTCAACTTCATCCCACACTATTTTAAAATGAAACCGCCCTAGAACAGTTTCATTTTAAAATAGTGTGGGGTGAAGTTGAAACTCGCATTTTCAGTGCACGGCACTGAACGTTTCCCTAAACAGCAGCCGATGTGCACTGGTGTGCGGCGCTCCAAAACATCCCGTCGCCGATCCGGCGACGATGAAACGGGATGTACCGACGGGGCATGAGCGGGTGGTGGGAAACAGGAGACAGACACGGGGCATGAGCGGGGGGTGGGTGGGAGGGAGAGATAGAGACACGGGGCATGAGCGGGGGGTGGGCGGGAGGGGGAGACACACATGGGGCATGAGCGGGGGGTGGGCGGCGGGAGGGATAGACACACGGGGCATGAGCGGGGGGTGGGCGGCGGGAGGGATAGAGAGACAGGGCATGAGCGGGGGGTGGGGGAGAGGGGAGAGACACAAGGGGCATGAGCGGAGGTGGGCGGCAGGAGGGATAGCGACACAGGGCATGAGCGGGGGGTGGGCGGGATAGAGACCCGGGGCATGAGCGGGAGGTGGGCGGCGGGAGGGATTGAGACACGGGGCATGAGCGGGGGTGGGCGGCGGGAGGGATAGACACACGGGGCATGAGCGGGGTGGGCGGCGGGAGGGATAGACACACGGGGCATGAGCGGGGGTGGGCGGCGGGAGGGATAGGCACACGGGGCATGAGCGGGGGTTGGCGGCGGGAGGGATAGAGACACAGGGTATGAGCGGGGGTGGGCGGCAGTAGGGATAAACACACGGGGCATGAACGGGGGGTGGGTGGCGGGAGGGATAGACACACGGGGCATGAGCGGGGGGTGGGCGGCGGGAGGGATAGACACAGGGAATGAGCGGGGGGTGGGCTTTAGGGGGAGAGACACACGGGGCATGAGCGGGGGGTGGGCGGGAGGGGGAGAGACACACGGGGCATGAGCAGGGGGTGGGCGGGAGGGGGAGAGACACGCGGCATGTGTGGGGGGTGGGCGATAGTGTGAGAGACACACAGGGAATGAGCAGGGGTGTGGGGGGAGAGAGACACACGGGGCATGAGCAGGCAGAGAGAGACACGGGGCATGAGAGGGGAAGGGGGGGACGGAGAGAGACACAGTGTTCGTGTGCAGGCGGCAGATCCCGCTCCTCGGCCCTCCGCTGGCCACCATGTGCCGATGGCGTGAGCGGGGGGCTGGAGGAACAGGGGAGACATGGAGCATGAGTGGGGGTGGGAGGAACAGGAGACAGACACGGGCGGACTTACTGTCCAGGCGGCAGATCCCGCTCCTGCTGACGAAGCCTCTCATGCGAGGAACAAAGATGGCGGGCGTCTCTGAAGCCAGACGCACTGCACACTTTCACCGCATCCAATGAGAGAGCACGTCAGATGTCCGCGAACATCACGCAAGCTGCTTGCCCAATCACCGTCCTGTCCGCGGAGCGAACAGGGAAGTGTGTCCGCGACGCGAACACAGATATCACTAATTTTTTCCACTTACATTTTTGTCATTTTTTAAAAAACTACTGGACGGATTTACACCAAATAAAGCAAAGCATGCTTTCGGGACCAAGCCGCGGCTCCTGCCGCAAATTTGGTGTAAATCCGTCCAGCGGTTTGGGCTGTAGGCGTGAGCAAAGTTTTTTCCCATTATGTCTATGGGAAAAAACAAAAGTTTTGGGACCCCCTCTATAACTTTTCCCCCCCTGGACGAATCCTCACCAAACTTTGCAAAAAAATTCAGAGTGGGCCATATACATTTTTTGCAAAGTTTGGTGAGGATTTGTCCAGGGGGAACGAAGTTATAAGCCACCCAAAAAGTGCTCTTCCTACTAGTGTGGCCATGTAATATGTTCCAGCCTGGCTGACCACCAGGCAAGGACTTGGACTGAAGTTGGTTTACTCCCTTTCAGGAGGGCCTGTGGTTGGTTTTGCCTTTCCATGTGTGTGAATGTCTGAGTGAGTCCAGGTTAGGACAGTTTTTGTCCTACCAAGACTTCATAAAAACCATATCTGAGGCAGTACATAAGATCCACTCTTAGTATAAGACTGTAGGACCTAAGAATGTGGTAGCATGGACTTTTGATAGCAGCCAGGCTTATTTTAGTAGGGAGAGAGGGCTATAGCTTTGTACAAAGAAATTGTAGCATACATATGGTCCAAAGACACACTATGCATTGTAAAAACAAAATTTGAATACAAGTAGACCAAGATACATTTTGGGAAAGGTAAGTAGAATCAACATCACAAACACAATTATTAAAAACCAACTCAATACTTATGGGTTAAAACCCAAAGTATAACCTTATTAAAAATAGACTAAGCTGTCAAGGTGGGTCAAACCTAAAACACATTCAGAATGGCAGTCAGCTATTCTTGAGGAGTAAAACCAGGTTATATATACTTTTTGAATACAATAAGGAATTCAAGGCTAGTAGATCCGGTAAGTCATGCAGCGACACTCAGTTACAGAAATCACATAATAAACCAACACTGTTACAAGTATACACCTCGCAACATTACTTCTTAGAACTCAGTTCAAGTTGAGAGCTAGTAAAACAACTCATACTTTCTGGAGGGTCCTCAAGCTACTCAAGGATAATTATGAACACTCAATAACTATTTTAGAATGCACTAAGCAAATCAGGGAAAGCAAAATCCAATTACACTTCAAGAAAGACAATGCATTTCAAGTTAAGTAATTGACCTATTTTTTTTTATTTATTTTTTTTTTATTTATTTTGTTTACAATTGCTTTAGCAAATTTTACAAAAATATTTCTGCTCATCTAAAAAGAGCCACATAACGGGAAAAATCCCACGGAAAGGAAGTCTGGAAGCAGGTAGACAAGGTGGACAAGATGGATTTATCGTTGCCTGGCTCTGCACCCAGATTATTGAACGAGATGGCGTTCTTCTGCGAGACTCTTTTATAGTAAGCCTCTCGCCTCTGGATCTTGCTGGGACAGCTCCGATGGGGAGCGAAGGGGGACCGTAAAAATCTTGGAGACTGCCTTCGATACGGTCGCACTAGTCCGCCGGGTTGTTTACCCTGACATTAGCCTGTTCCACCATGTGGCGACTTCCTCTTCTAAAAGTCCTGAGTTATCTGAGCACAGGTTGCACAGGTATGTGGATCTTATGTTTCTTAGCTCCGAGCAGTAGAGGAGGAGGTGTTTTATTGTTTCTGCGTTGTCAGGATTGGTGCAGAGACGACAGCTGATGATATTAGATTTCGTCTTAATCGCCATAATTTCTCACGTCGGAAGAAGGTTGAAGCGAGCTCTCATGTAGAATTTTCTTAGCTGTTGATTAGGAAATTTGGAGCAGTATGGGATAGGCTCCTTCAATCTATTAAGGTTTGGTGGCAGATCTTTAGTCAATTTGTTTGATTGTGCCTTGGACAGAGTCTCTATCCAGTCTTGAGCCTGGAGCTTCGTTTTCACTCTTTCTGGGTTAGATTTTAGATCTTCGACTGTGCAGGCAATTTCAGTAAGCTTTTCTTTGAGCCTGTCCGCCCATTTGTTCAGGATAGGTAATTGACGATTTGCAATTTCCTCCGCTACAATTTTGTATACCGTTGGACTGTCTGAAATGAAGGTGTTTCTGAGTAATTGCATTGCGTTTTGAACCGCAGTCGCTTCCAGAGATAGCAAGCCCAGCTCTCTTCTGATAATGTCCATCGAGGTTCCATTCGGCACTCCGAGGACGGTCTTCCAAACCAGACTCTCTAATTTTCGCCAGATGTCCTGAGGCATACTCAGAGTTGCCCCCATGCCATATGTTAAGGTTGGCACCACTTTCCCTTTATAAAAGGAAATCGCTGGGATTAGGGAGAATTTGCCGTATTTTCTATTGATGGTTTTCATTTGGGCGGCAAGATTTTTCGCTTTCCCCCATAACACCTTTTGCATCGTAGATTCTTTTGCCGAGTGGTCAATATGAACCCCTAAGTTTTTGAAGCTAGAGACCACTTCGATTTCGACCTTGTCAAGTGCCCATGAGAATCGTGCTTTGGTCTTCTTTGCACTTTTTCCCAAAAATCACAATTTTCGTTTTTGATTTGTTTATTTTTAAATTGTTCAGTTCCATGTATTGTGCCAGATTTGTAAGTTGGCGTTGAAGGCCAATTTGCGTTTGATCTAATAAAATTAGATAATCTGCGTAAAGAAGACGTGATATGCACACCGTGCCCAATTTGACCTATTTGCATATAACTATCCGCTATCTAATAGCTAGTTATACCCATTGTACTTTTAAGAAGTGTATAATACCGTTTCTAAGGTAAGCAAGACCTTTATGAAACTATTTTATAATAGCACCAAAGCAATTCAGGAAAGCACAACCCGGTGTTACAGGTTTTGAAGAGTAGCAGCTAATCACGTTAAGACCTACATACTTTTAATAGGGGCTATAAGCAACTCAAAGATAAGTTCTAAGACTGTTTTAGATCTGTATAAAAGCAGACAAGGGAAAGCAAACCCCAATTATACACTTTAAGAATGACACAATGTTATTCAAGGCAGGTAAACCCTATTGGTGAGCTTTTACACTCATTCAGTTAAGAATACTAAGATAGTACCAATACTTATACAGAAGGGGGGAACAGCATTCAGAGTTCTACTTATATACATTTTGGAGGGGCAGAACGCAACTCAAAGGGAAGCAGGAACTTAATGAAACTTTCTAATTTCTTCTTTCACCAAGATACATTTACCACACTAACTTCTTTAGCAAGCACGTACTTTTACACTTGTTATTCTTTCAAAGCAGCCTCTTTAACTTATAAAGTCCTTACCTAGTCTACAGCATGGGTATTTTCAGAGGCAGAAGAGGGGCCCTAGTGGTCTGGGAGCCAGCTGCAAGCAGGTCAGCATAGGTTTCAGTTGCAGAAAAGTCAATGTTCCACAGGATATTTTCTTAAACAAGTATTAGTTTTGCAGTTTAAGTATTCAGGGACTTCACAGAAGGCTTCCTATATGCGTTCCAGCATTAGGCATAGGCAATTGGTATGGGCAAACTCCCAACCACACGAATCTCACACTCAGCCTCACAGGTTGCACACCAGACGTAAGGTAAGTATTACCCAAGCCCACACAGTACCTTAGGAGAAAGGAAGAGGTTAGGAGTGGATGCTTTCAGGGTGCAGCAGCGCAGGACCCAGTCCCTGGATTCTTGGTCCGGAGTCGAAAGAACTGGACACTGAATGGGAACTTGCAGCAGCAGACGTCAGAGGAGGCTTCCAGCAAAGGACTCTTCGCGCCGTCTTGTGGCTCTGTGGATTTGGCGCCTTTTTACAGCAGACAGATCAAGAACGAATATCGTCTGATTCTCTTCACTCTCTTGGTCCTGCACTCTGGTAGGGATTTGAATCCTGTTTATGGAGATCCAGTAGCGTCCACCAAAGTTTCGGACGGATTCGGGCTTCGGAAGACCATGCACTGCACACAGGCACGAAGTCTGAGGGTATTGGCGGTTTGCAGCCCAGCAAGGTTGCAGCAGGTTGTGGAGTGGCTCAAAATGCAGGTCGTCTTGAGACTAGTGGATATCACCAGCCTAAGGGTAGGAGTCGTCACATCCAGGATCCCCAGGTCGATTGGAAGGAAGGGTCGCATCTAGTTACACAGCAAGCTCTCTGGTCACTGGAAATCACTACAGACTTCTTTTCTTCATCTTCCTCTTCGGATTCAGCTACAGTAGTCGACTTGCCAGCAGCTTCCAGGTTCGCAGTCTTTATCAGGAACTACAGCACGACTTCTGCAAACTCTCCCTGTAGTTTACAGAAAGGGGTGGTTTGGCTGTTCATCAGGACAGCCTGCCCCCCCCACCTCCTATTAGGCTTGGTCTCTTTCAGGCTTCCTGCTTTCTCAGACACTCGGGAGCCTTGGCAGGGAATACAAAGGATTCCCACCGAAGACAAAACTTCCACTGAGGTCATTCCCACCTGGAATGGCAGCGAAAGACCTCAGAAATAACAAGCAAACTGGAAATGGGGAAAAGGAAGAAGCCCACCATTATAGCAGAATGGTGGCCCTTCTGTGCATTATCGAGGCTGATAAAGAGCCTGCGAGTAAAAAGACTAAAAAGTCACCAAGGTAAAACCACGGCCACCAGCCAGTCAAGTAAACGTGCAATTGTAACACGAATGTTACCAGGTAAGTAGGAAAGGGCATGTATTGTATCCTCCCAGCACTCCACACAAGGTGGATGTGCTGGCTCACTATAAAACGTAAAGGGAATCGAAAAATCCCACTTTACTTCTTTGGAACAGTAGCTCACCCTAGAAATAATAAGAGAACTTAAAAAGGAACCCACTGGGACAAGATAAAATAATAATCAAGTCAAGCAAAATGTTCTGGGGTTGACACAGGTCAAGAAAATTCATCATAAATATGAAAATCTGAAGTTTAAAATCGCGGCCGGCACAGAGTAGATGTGCCAACAGCTCTCCTCCGATCCTGAGCTGGAGAAAGCGTCCCACCACCCCGCCAGCACCCCGGATCCATCCAAAAAGAAGCCCCTGCGACAGTGACAGCTGGGGAACCGGTGCGGGGAGCACAGAATACGTGTCTTCCCCCCACACCCTCCTCACTAGAGGGTTGTCTGGCCCGGAGCACTGCCCTAGTCGTGAGCGTGAGCGCAACGGAAGGGAGAGAGAAGGAGACTGCCAGCACACGCCAGACGGAGGCAGAGGAGGAAAGCACAAACTCAGCGTTGGTGGAGAGGATCCCCAGCAGTGAGCATACAGGCTGCTGCGGGACGGTGGAAGCGGACCAGTGGCGGAGGTGTAAGCAGCGTTGGAAACCCCATAGGCGCTGGCAGAGGAGGTCCCGCAAAACGAGAGGAGGAGTACACGAGGAGCGGAGCTGCGCATAACAGGAGGCCCAGTAGCAGGGAGCAGCGGCCCGGGCACACAGCAGCCAGAAGAGGCGCAGCCCCATAAAGAGGACAGAGAGGGGACGTGGCGGAAAGCGTGCCCCGCAGGCGCAGATTGCGGGACCGGCGGTGGAAAGGTAAAGGGCACACCGGAGCCACAAGAGGGATCGGGCCTCCTCCCACTCATCCCCCGGAGAGGGGTGAAGAGGTGGCAGGGCCGGGGGGGCCTTGGGGGAAAGGAGTGCGGGACCCCTAGGGGGGTCACGAAGAGAGAATGCCCAGCAAGTGAGGGGGTGGCACCGGGGGGGGCGGGAGAAGTGACCGCCCCCGCCAAAGAGGCTTTTGATGAATGCCCCTTCTGGCTGCAACGGCTTGGGCCTTTTTAACAGATCTCCACTGCGGAAAGACCGGAGACACGGTTGTGTTTGACTGCTCAGGGAATCAATAACAGAAATGTTTGTTACTGCAGGGAGTGCCTTGTCCATATTTGCACGCATGCTGAGCCCTGTGCTGTTGGGTTTGTCCATTCTTGAAGTGGCCTGAATGATTTCTGTAGAGTCCGACCCAAGGTCTCCATACAGCAAGCATTTATTCGCATTGGATTTATATTTCTTCCTGGTCTCTGTTGAGCTCCATTCTTCTGTCAGCTCCTCCAGGACCACCCTACCCGGCCCCTACTTCTTGCTTAAATTAGTCCTTCCCATGTGCAGAGGAGAAGGCGGCCCCCGGTTAAGGGGGAAGACAGAACCGGTGGGAGGCATACAGCGGACCGGAGGGGGTGGCTCAGGAGACCCGGCTGGAGTAGCCCGAAACAGCAGAGAGGCGACAGGGCAGCAAAAGATAAACAGAGGTGGACGGTGGGGAGAACCCTCCGGTGAAGGGGAGGACCGGACGAAGGCAAGAAAGCTCCGGAGACATCCGGTGGCGTGGCAAGGGAACACCGGGATACGGAGGCTGGGGGGACCATGACCACGAAGGCCAAAGGAAGAGGGGGGGAAAGACCGCCCAAGTCCCAAGTGACGCCCCAGCCACCCTCCATGCCATGTGGCCCATACAAGACACCAGGGATGGGGCCAAGCGAAGCCAGGAAGGGGCGGTGGAAGGCAGCACCCCAGGGGGCACGGAAGGTTTGGCCCTGATGTCAAGGCAGGACTTCCTTACAGACTAGCTTGGCAAAGACGTTCCAAGACCAATTTCAATTTATGCAATCCGACCTGAACGAAGCCCTAGGGGAGATCAGACAGGAGATGTGACAGCTGGGGGAAGAGGACAGATCTCCTAGAAAAGGGCCTTCAAGATGTGGACAAGGAAATGACTGCCAACAGTGAAGATATAAAGAGACTCGATGTGGCTACGCAGAACTTGGAAATTCAGATGGAGGATATGGAGAACAGATCCCGAAGGATTATAAGGGTGAAAATGCTGCCGGAATCGGTATCAGATAAAGAATTGAAATCCGTAATTCAGATGGGCTTTGCAGAAATTGTGGAAGAAGGGGCCGCAGACAATATCGAACTGGACCGAGTGCACAGGGTAGGGAGAATGGTCAAAGGCCAGGCAGCAAGACCGAGAGACGTATTGAAAGAAAGCAGGAGCCCATTATGTACAAAGGCCAACAGATAGCACTGTACCAAGACTTAGCGAGCAGCACGCTTATAAAGAGAAGACAAATGGGTCCAGTACTAAAAGTCCTAAATGAGCGAGCTATCAGATACAAATGGACCTTCCCATTTGGTTTCGTATTTGAATGGGAAGGGAGCCGGAAACGCATCACCTCGGTGCAGGAAGGAGTGGATATCCTACAAATAGATCTTGAAGAGACTCCTGCAGGGACTCGAGCACAACCAACGGGCAGAGAGAGAGGATTGGGGGAAAGACGAGGCAACTCACGAAGCGGAGAATGAAAGGGGGTCACCGACAAGCATGGGACAAGACATAACCATTCAAGTGGCTAACACATAGTATTAGGGGGCTTAATACCCCACTTAAGAGGAAGAAACTGGAACAATTCATGAGGAAAGAGGATCTGGATGTTTTGGGGCTACAGGAAACGCACCTCTTGCACAAGGATCAGGGGCGGTTAAAATTGCAGGGGTTCGACCAAATCTTGCACGCCTCCAGCCAGAGCAAAACGGGGGGAGTCGCTTTAGCAATTAAAAATACGGTTGACTTTAGAGTCAGTGAAGTCATACGGGATAAGGAGGGGAGGTACATTATAGCCAGCGGGAAGTATCAGGATCCCCCCCTACACCATGGCAGTTGTTTATGCTCCAAACTCTGGCCAGGAGCAGTTTCTGCAGCATGTCTTGGGTGTACTAGAAGAAAAAGCATGGGGCCACATAATCTTGATGGGGGACCTTAACATCGCCTGGGATAGGGAGCAGGACAGGATCAGGGACCCAAGTAAGAGGGGGAAGGGCGGTGATGTCAGCAGAACTGAAGGGCAGAATCGAAAGGGCAGGCCTACGAGATGCATGGCGGGAATTGAAGGGGGATGAGGAGGGCTACACTTTCTTATCGGGAGTCCATGGATCGCAGTCCAGAATTGACTATATATGGGTCTCAGCGGGCTTGGTCGGTGGGATTGGGGAGGTGAACGCGTGCCCCATAGGGATTGCAGACCACAAGACGGTATCCACCATTCTTGAACTTGGACGCAAGAAAAGGGGGTGTGGGGATGGAACTATCCAAAGTCCCTACTTAGGGACCCGGTAATCAGAGGGGAAATGGAAGAGAAGATCAAGAACTTCTTTGCAAACAACAAGAAAGGGGATACGAGGGAAGACATAAGATGGGACGCGTTCAAGGCCACGCTCAGGGGGGAATTGATAGCAGCGACCACTCAAGGGGGAAAACAATTGAAGGCGTTGGAAGCGCAACTCGAGGCAGAGGTGGAGGCAGCAAGGCAAAGGGCGGGAACAACCCCCAACTATGTCCTCCATGAGGGAGTACAGAAGGGCACTAGAGCAACTAGAAGTCTTCTGCACCAAAAAGGCTGAAGGGGCTCTGCTCACTGTTCGCCAAAAGTACTATGCTAAAGCAAATAAAGCAGGTGCACTGTTAGCGCGCCTACTGAGGGGGGCAAGATCAGATAACACGATTACAGCCCTGAAAACAGGGACAGGGGAGCGGGCCACATGCTTGGAGGATATCCAGGAAACATTAGCAAGGTACTATGATTCTCTCTATGCATCACAAAACCCCCAGGTCCATCTACAGGAAGAGTTCTTAGAAAGGGTACAGCTGCAGAGAATTAGGAGGGAGACACGAGATGCCCTTAATCGGTAAATTACTGAGGATGAAATAAGAAGAGTGATCAGAGCCCTACCGCCGAACAAGGCCCTGGGTCCAGATGGTTATACCGCAGCTTTCTTTAAAACGTTCATAACAGAGCTAATCCCGCACTTAACCTCGCTTTTTAACACTTTCAGGCTAACAGGCAGAATAGCTCCTTCCATGGAGGAGGCCAAGCTGACTCTTATACTTAAGCCCAATAAAGATCCAGAGGAGAGAACATCCTATGGGCCCATCGCGCTGATAAACATTGATGCCAAGATCATTACGAAGTTCTTGACAAACAGGTTAGAGAACTATCTCCCGGATCTGATCCACCCAGATCAGGCGGGCTTTGTCAGAGGCAGACAGATGGCGGATAACATCAGGCACGTGGCCCACCTAGTGGAAAAGGCACAGAAAACAGACACTCCCACAGTCCTTTTAGCGTTGGATGCAGAAAAAGCATTTGACCACTTGGAGTGGTCCTTTCTGTTCTGGGTGTTGCAAAAAAATGGGCTTCAGAGGGGAATTCCTGACAATGATCCAAGCCAACTACCAGGCCCCATCAACAAGAATAGCGGTGAACTGAACAACATTGAGACCTGTTAGGCTTCAAAGAGGTACAAAACAAGGCTGCCCGTTGTCTCCAATGCTTTATGCGATTTATTTGGAGCCCCTCCTCCAAGCCATAAGGGAGGCAGATGGGATACAGGGCATTCCTTTTGTGGGGGGGGGGGGACACAACAGAAGGTGGCGGCGTTTGCCAATGATATGCTGCTCACTTTAGCAGCATCAACCAAATCTATCCAGGCGAGTACAACCTTGTTAGAGAAGTTTGGGGAGGTCTCGGACCTAAAGGTCAACGTCGGCAAATCCGAAATCTTGAACCTAACGCTCAAGGCAGGGGAACGCGACATCCTGAAGGCAAGCACCCCCTTCCTGTGGAGCCCGGGGGTATCAGGTACCTGGGAGTGAGGATCACGCCAACCCTAGTGAGCTGGTACGCGGCCAACTATCCCCCACTTTTGAGAGATATCAAACGAGACTTCCAGAGATTGAGAAATCTCAGGGTTTCGTGGTTGGGACGGGTTGCAGCGATCAAGATGGTTACGCTTCCACAACTACTGTATTTATTCCATGCGATTCCCCAGGCAATACCCTCAGGGTTTTTTAGGGAACTGGGGTCATGACCAATGAGTTCTTATGGGAAGGAGAGAGAGCGAGGGTCAATACGTATCTGTTAATGGCGCCCAGACAAGAGGGAGGAGTAGCGCTGCCGAACTTCCGGCAGTATTACGAGGCTACGCAGTTACGTGTAATTAGAGAATGGCTGCAGGGAGGGGAGGGCACGCAAGATAAGCAATGGGTGAAGATGGACAGAGCAGTAGCACACCGTAATTTAGCAGAAGTCCTATTATGGCGGATAACTGGGATAAATTGATGGGATCCAAGGCGATGGACATTCCCATCACCTTTCATGCGTATCTTTAACAATAGGGATTTCACCCCAGGGATGGAAAAGGGGGCATTTAAGCAATGGCAGGACGGGGGTTGTAGGAGGTTGAGTGACATGTTCCGCGGGGAGGGAATACTCTCCTTTGCAGATTGCAAAAGGGAATTCACAGTGCAGGAAGGGGAAAGACTAAGGTACGCGCAAATAAGGCATTGGGTGCTACAACCCGGGAACAGGGAAGCAGCGACGAGGGAAACAACGAAATTTGAAAGATTTCTCCTATCTAATGACGGGGCTAAGGGGCTAATATCCAATCTTTACAAGATACTGGACAACGCAAATGCCAGACAACAGTGGACGTATATGCGGAGGGGGGAGCGGGTCCTGGGGAGGGAAATCGGAAGGGAAGAATCAGAGAGGTTGTGGAGGAGGATCCCCAGGTTGGCAAAAGCTTCCCAAATACAAGAAGCATGGCACAAGATCTTACTCGGCTGGCACTACACACCGGCCCACCTACACAGAATATATCCAGGAACCTCGGGGAACTGCAGGAGGGGTTGTGGGATGGTGGGCACGGCGGAACATATCTGGCGGAAATGTCCGAAAATTTAACCATTCTGGAGAGAGGTCCAGAGGGCGCAGGAGCAGGCCTACGGGCCAGGGGACGGTAGACCACCGGAACAGATCCTCTTGGGAATTAGAGGGGGCACGTGAGTGGGGGTACCTAAAACGAGGGAAAAAGCAAGAGTAATCTTAACGCTAGCGGCTATGATGATAATAGCACAAAGGTGGAAACGACCAGAGGTTCCCATGATGCAGGACTGGCTTAGAAAGATTTGGGAAACAGTAGCCCTCGATTGGGCAACATATGCCATGGATAGCAATGTGCAGAACTTTGCAAAGGACTGGGGGGAAACGCTGGCCTTCCTTAAAGATGACTTAAGGGTGATATGGTGCCCGCAACATTTAAGGCTGGTAGATCTACAATGAAGTTCGGTCATCGGTCCATGAGAGAAATGGACCAGGGACAGAGCGGTAGTTGCCTCGGCGAGGGTGAGGGGGAGTGGGGCGGTGAGGGATCATTGGGGGTTTCGTTAAACATGTTGTAAAATTTAATAAAAATAGTTTTCAAAAAAGAAAATATGAAAATCTTACCAGTCGATATTTGTGAGAGAGAGAGAGTGCGAGCGTGCGAGAGAGGTTATAGCTAGCATGAATGTGGGGCGCATGAGGCTTGTGGTAGTGCTTGTCACTGGTCTTCCTTGCCTGCTGGTGCATGCGGATGCGTGACAGCTCAGAAAATGTTGGGTGAATGTGATCAATGTATTGTTCCAAGAATGTCAGATCTGAGCTGCGAGTGGCTGAGGATAGACTGGTGAAAAGGTGAACTGGAACCCTGGAACTACAGGAAATAAAGGAACCGTAGAGTTATTGCATGTGTCCTAGGTAACTTTCTTGAAGTCTGTGGTATAATAGTTTCCCCGATTTCACACCACCTGTATGCCTTAATATGTTTGGCACAACACTTCGTGTGGCTTGTCCAAGGCTTTAGCTTGGCTTCCTTCTGGCACATGTTCCGGCAGTGTACTCCTTGGTCTGAGGTGGTCAAAAGGTTCAATAAAGTCACAAGTCTTTCCTTCTCTGTAAACCCTCTGGACTGGTTTTTGGGAGGGTTTACCAAGTACCCTAAGGATCTCTCTAAATTTGGCACTGCTACAAGCAATCAATGTATCCTGCTTACTTGGAAAGGCAGGCTTTGGGAGCTTACATGTTGCAATGAGCGCAAGGAGGGCTTTCGCACCTTGCACCCATATAAACAGATACTCTATATTTGGGTTGCCTTCAGACATATTTGCTTTCCTCTAGGTCTCCTCATGCTTCGGACTTCGATGACCCATGTGATGACAATTTTGTCCTGTGCTATTGTAGTCCTGCTGGCAGTAAGTGGTTTGTAGATCCCCAAATCTTAGTATCAGTCTGTACTAGCTCAGGACCTTGGTAGAGTGGCAGAGCAGTCAGGCTTATCTTAAGAGGAAGATGTGAGCTGTAGCAAGTACACTGAGGGCCTCATTACACGGTAGGTGCTAAAAAATGGGATTTACCGGCATGGCGCTATCAGCGTGTCCGCCCTCACAGGAGACCGCCAATAGCGCACCATTACGAGTAAGCGGACACGCGCATAGGGCCATGCCGGTAAATGACCCTACCGCCATGCCGCAAAAGCACCTTAACGGGCCCGCCCAAAGTGCTGATAGCACCTCCGCCCTCACTGTACATGCTATTAGCGGTCACCGCATCGACTATTAGCATCGACTATTAGCATCGACCGTCAAATAGCGGAAGCGGAAATAGCGTCATCGCACCGGAACGGGAAAGAGCACGGCGCATAGGGCCATGCCGGTAAATGACCCTACCGCCATGCCGCAAAAGCACCTTACCGGGCCCGCCCAAAGTGCTGATAGCACCTCCGCCCTCACTGTACATGCTATTAGCGGTCACCGCATCGACTATTAGCATCGACTATTAGCATCGACCGTCAAATAGCGGAAGCGGAAATAGCGTCATCGCACCGGATCGGGAAAGAGCACGGCGGCCATCTTTAAAAACACAATCCATTGCCATCCTCTGCCCCCTGGACCATATTGGACTAGTGAGCTGTGTGAAATCAACCGTGACACCTGCATCATGCCCAAGGCCCTGAAGAAAACCTGTGACAGGCAGCGGAAGGAAAAGTACACCAACAAGGAACTAGTCATGTTGACACAGACCCTTGCAGAGCATGCAGAGGTAGTCTTTGCAAATGATATGCGCCGCGCCACTTTGCTCAAGAAGAAAGCCATCTGGGAGGAGTTGGCAGTCAAAGTCAGTGCCGTGGTCACCAGCACGCGCACTGTGCGCGAATGCAGGAAGAGGTGGGACGACCTCAGGCTGCGGGTGAGGGGCATCCTGGCGGAGAACCACCGCATTGCCACTGCTGGCGGAGATGGCTCCCCAATACGCCTGAAGGAATGGGAGGAGACATGCGCCAACATGATTGCCACCAAGAGCATCGAGGGAGTGGGCAGCATGGAGGTCGGCGTGGCTACCACTTCCGATGCAGATGAGTGTACACATGACAGGATGCGGTGTGAATGCACAGTCACCCCCATATGTGAGCCCAGACGCCACTCATGCATGGACACACATCCACACATGCACCCATCCATCACCATGTCAGTGTCAGACCCAAACACACACACATGCACACATCACCAGAGACAAGTCCCAAACTCAACCATGCATGGATGAGGCACTGAACTGGCACATCACCTGCATCCACAACTGCTAAGTCCCAATGTCCACAACTGCATCATTCCTGTAATTTACATTCAGTATATTGAAACGCAACCAATGCCATCCCCCTTCTCGTCTCTGACAGGCTCACATACAGATGGGGAGGATGCTGCTGATGCATCAAAGGCACCACCTACATCAAAGAGGCCAAGGGCACAGGAGCCGGAGGAAACCCCTGCAACATCCAGGGGCAAGGGTGGAAGGCCACACCTGAAGAGTGGCAGCCTACGTCACAGTGCCACTGCCAGGGCAGCAGTAGCTGCACCACCAACTGTTGCCCCACCACCGGAGGCAAACACACTGCCAACAATGCCAGACACCCAGGGCCCACCATCAGCTGCGGCAAGCTCTGCTGGTGAGGCAGCCGCCACTGGCCCCCAGTCCGATCCAGAGGACACCCTACTCCAGCACATGGAGATGCACACCCCAAGCCCCCCAGGAAGCCCAGAGCCCATGGCATCGCAGACCCCTGGTTCTGATGGGACTTACAATGACACCAACCCTGCAATAATGTCACCCATGCTACCATCACCTGTTGCATTGGAGCCATCTGAGGGCACGGCATCCAATGCACGGTCACCCGGCACTGATCACCAATTCACCGCCATCCTGCAGCGCCAACAGGAGCTGACCGTGCTGGTTGGGCAGCATGTCGCTGAGGCTGCAAATCTCACCGAGAAGATAGTCCAGACGGCGAGGCACTCCACTGAGCGCATGGACGCCAACACGGACAGGATATGCAATGAAATTGCAAGTCTGAGGGAGGTGCTTGTCCGCATGGCAGACACAATGGACCGCCACTTTCACCCACAAGGCCAGTCTGCCCCATCCTCGACTTCCGGGTCGACTCAAACAAGCCCCCTCAGGCGCTCGATGCGAACCACCAGGCACACGTCTGGCAACCCTCAAGACCCTTCCAAGGACAATTGCAATTAGGGGGTTAATGGGGATACCCCGGTGTGCATTGGCCATGGCAGAAATGGCAGAGACATGAGGGACTGTTGTGGGGGGTGGTGGGAAGGGTGTTATGGGTCTGTTGTGGGGGGGTGGGAAGAGTGTTATGGGTCTGTTGTGGGGGAGGGGGGTGGGCAGCGTGTAATGGGTCTGTTGGGTGGGGGGGAAGGGTGGTGAGATGTTGTGGGGGGGGTTGGGAAGGGTGTTATGGGTCTGTTGGGGGGGGAAGGGTGGTGGGATGTTGTGGGGGGGGGGTGGGAAGGGTGTTATGGGTCTGTTGGGGGGGGAGGGTGGTGGGATGTTGTGGGGCTTGCACTTCTTCACCTTTATGTTAGTCAATACACTGGTTTCTGATGAAAACACAGCCTTGGACATCTTCATTGTGTGTGTGTGTGTACTTCATTGGCGACAGGGTCCATTGCATGCTCTGAGACATACACCAGTGCATTCCTCCCCATATCCATGAGACAGTACGAAAACATTTTCCGCAGATTGATTGCCTGATCAGATGCTGTCTCACAGCACGTGCCTCCTGGCCATTCCCTCTTGCAACGCCTGCATCCCCTTCACCTCCGCCCACATCAACACCATCATCCTCATCATGTGCTTCTATCCCAACGTCAGGGGGCAGTGGGCTATTCCGCCTGTCACACATATTGTGCAGCATGACACATGCCATGGTGATCTTGCCCACCTTCTCATGTCCATACAGGAGAGCAGCACCAGACCTGGTAATGCACATTGGACGTGACTTCAAGAGTCCAAAGGTCTGCTCAGTCACGATGCGGGTACGGGTATGTGCATTATTGATTACCTCCTTGTGCCTGTTCTGTGGTCTCCGTACAGGTGTGAGGAGCCAGGTTTTCAGGGGATAGGCCGCATCACCTGTATGGGGGGATGAATGGGGTCCTGTTACTGTTCACCTCAAGCACGGCCTGTTCACATCACACAAATTGACATAGCATTGTGATGCAAGTGCTGATATGTGCGCATACATGCAGATGGTCTGTGTGACAGCAACGTGCAAGTGTGTGGCCGACCCTGCAAGTAGAAATGGCACAATAATGCCTACAACAGTAGTTTTCACATGTCCTGGGTGTGGCCCGGTCTTAGGTGTCCCTGCGCCAGGCAAATTTTGTAGCACACTGCTTGTGTACTGACATTCTGACACCAATGTTGCCATGCTGTGAAGCATTACTTCCGTGGTGCTATAGGTGTGTGGTTCAGTGCCATGTCTAGGGGTGTTCCCTTTGCATGCATTCAAGGGTACATTGCTGTGTTGATGCTGTGATGCGCCGATTCTGTATTACCATCTTGACGCCATGTTGATGATGTGTGTAATGTGTGGCGTGGCATGATGTGCAATGGGGATGGATGTGTAATATTTTGCAGCCTGCACTGTTCTCATAGTCGTGCACCATCAAATTGCATGTGGATGCTTCTCAGGTACATCGTGGCCTTCCCTGAAGGACATTGGCGTACATCTGTATGTCCATTTTCCCTACGGACGCCAGTCAACACCCAGTTGGAGTATGTATCCCCCCCCATTCACACCCAGTTGGAGTATGTATCCCCCCCCATTCACACCCAGTTGGAGTATGTATCTTCCCCCCCCCATTCACACCCAGTTGGAGTATGTATCTTCCCCCCCCCCATTCACACCCAGTTGGAGTATGTATCTCTCCCCCCCAAAATCACGCTGCCATGTGCTTGCCCTGCTACTCACAAAGTAGCCACGTACGTTGTCCGGTGTGTGGCTCCATGTAGCATGGCATACTTGAGTCCCGCAGAACCATGGAATCATGTGTTGATCCTGGGAATCTGGCACAGCAATGTGTGATTACCTTGCTGGCGTCACATACCATTTGGGCATTGATAGAGTGGAATTGCTTCCTGTTTCGGTACACTGCTTCATTGTGATGTGGGACCACCAATTCCGCATGGGTACAGTCGATGGCCCCGATGCAACTTGGAATGCCTCCCAGTGAATAGAAGCCAACTTTTGTGTTTGCAATCTCCTGGCCAGTCTGTGGCATGGATATGTGTTCAGGTGCATGCTTCAGGAGTGCATCGAGTACCTGGTTCAGCGTGCGTGAGGATACTGGTTGCGAGATGCCATGCATCTGTCCCACTGTATGCTGATGGGTGCCTGTGGGCAGGAAGTGGAGCACACTCACCACCTTCAGTAGCGGGTGGATGGCAGTTCTGATGTCTATGAGGCTCGCAATGTCGTTGTGGATCATGTCCACGATGCTGGTGATGGGAGCCCTGTCCAGATGGTACAGGGTGTGTATCTGCTCAGGGGTCAGGTTGAATGGACTGGCTCTGGTCCTGGGTACTGGTGGGTGCCTCTGTGGTATGATTAGGTGCCGTTGTGGCGCCTGCTGTGCCTGTCTTGCCCTCCTCCTCCTCCTCTTCCTACTCCTCCTACTCCTCCTACTCCTACTCCTCCTACTCCTACTCCTCCTCCTACTCCTACTCCTCCTACTCCTACTCCTCCTGCGTCTCCTTTGTGCTGCCTGTTGTTGTGGCAGCTGCGCTGCAATGAGGTCCTCCAGGCCATGTAATACTGCCAGTATCGGTACCATCTTGGTGTGGGGAGGGGTGTGGGAAGGGGTGTGGTGTGCTCCTTTTGAGCTGCCACAGTCTACATTGCCTTCACCTGTGCTGATTTGGTCCACCTGTGGCAGGTGGGTACACTGCCCATTTCCCTTAACGGGTGGTCCGCGATGCCGGTATTTGCACCATGGCGGTATGGGGTTTGGGGGGATTTACCATGCCGCTATTTGCTTGTGCACTGGCCTTGTGATGCTGTGCTAATAGCGGCATGGCGTAATTAACGGAATGGAGGGTCGCGCGCACGCGGCGTGTCTGCTATTAGTGGCACCGTAATTAGCGATGCGGCTAATAGCGGTGTGCGGGGTCGTGATCCACATAGGGATTTAACATTACAGGTAAATCATTACCGGTAACGTTAAATCAATACTGCCTTCCGTGTAATGAGGCCCTGAAGCTTAGCTAGACAGGCACAGCACAGAAGCATTTACACTTATATAAAAAGTACATATTTATTATATTGACACCAGAATCACTTTAAATACTTCAGACGTTTATACTAGAACACTTTGGAATACTTCATAATACACTTCAAAGGGCACTGTAAGGAACTCATGGCGGCAACAGTAAGGACAGACACAAGTGATCATAGTTAAAGGGTGTTTATTAATGTTCGAGGGAAGGCAGATCAGATCATTCACAGAATGCCAGGAACTACTAGGTCTCACAGAGAAGAACAGGTTTCAGTATGAACAGATCCACCACTGGCTCACGACGCCAAGAATAACGAAGGCTCTGACAAGGGACCCCACCCCTTTCGAGACATACATGCTGACCCAAACGGGAGAAAAGAAATTTGTCTCCACACTACAAATTCCTCAATGTTCAAGAAGAAAGCATCACATGGTACTACATGAAAAAATGGGAAATCACGCTAGGAAAACAAATCTCGAGGAAACAATGGACACATCTATGGCAAATAATCCCCAAGTGGACACGAGCAATACAAACAAGGGAAGCCTGGACCAAAGTGATGATCCAATGGCACTATACCCCAGAGAGGCTTCACAAAATGTTCCCGACTACTCAAGGTAACTGCTGGAGGGGGGGTGTGACACAGTGGGCACATGTAGACACATCTGGTGGGACTGTGGGGAACTACAAAAATTCTGGACGGAAGTGAAATTTCAGATGCAAGTAATGTTTAAGGGGACTGCCAACCTAGAAGAAGAAATTTGGATGTGCGGTATGTGGGCCCCTGGAGATAAAACACTTAAGACACAAAAGCGAAACGTTATGGGGTTCCTCATTGCAGCCTGGTTAGCAATAGCACAAAAATGGAAACAAAAGCCTCCCCCAACGACACTAGAATGGCTCCACAGGATTTGGACATATGTAGCGATGAAAAGAATCACATATAACCAAGGGGACAGACAGCGGTTCGCTACAGACTGGGGAGACGCCATAGAATTCCTGCAAAGTGACTACATGCTGCAATGGTGCCCACATAACATTCGTATCCTGGATTTGTTCACAAGTTAAGACCGAAGCAAGCATGGGACTCTAAGGACTGCATAGACACTAATACCGGTGGGGAGGGAGGGGGGTTTGGGACAATGTTGAGTCCCGATGTTGACGTTTAGAGAAATAATAATAAAACAAATTTTAAAAAAAATAAAAAAATAAAAAAAAAATAGGGTGTTTATTAAACTGTATAGGTAGGTTGGAAAAACACCTAATCTAAACCTAAATCTAAGATGGGAGCAAGCTACGACCATCAAATAATAATAAGGCAGTCCAAATGGCGTATTGTCAAATAAAAGGGCCGATACTAAAAAGGAATCCATTGCCAATCCTCAAGACTAAATACAAAAAGCACAAGGCGACAGTTCCGTTCTCAAGCACCGGGACCTTCGGTGGTTAAGTCACTTTACTACAAAAAGTCTCTTGCCTGAGAGGACCTGATGCGTTCAAAATAATAAACAACATATCAGCCTCCCTCTGTCGGGTTCACTCTGAAGTGTATTCAAAAGATTTCTCTGTTGCATTCTCGTGTCGACAGGGTGATGGCTTTTCACCTCTGGATCCCCCTCCCGGGTTCACTATGGTGTTTCCTCAAAACAATTTCACCAGTGACATTCACGAACCTTAATGTGTTAACCTCCCTCTGTTTGGTTCACTATGGCTTGGTATCCAAAACAATTTCACCTTTCGCATTCCCAAGTCTTAATGTCTTTTTAAACAATTCACTGTGGACATCCCTCCATTGGGTTCACTCTTGTCAACACACTGTTCATTGGTACTTCAGACTTTACCCCCTTCCATCCGCACCCCTCTGTCTGAGCCAATCACACAGTTCTTTCTCTTTTCTCACTATGCGGGATCACCTCCCTTAGCTTTTCAATTACGTGTAGGTCAAAGACTTTTGACTGTACAGGGGTTTTGCTAGACCCCTGTATGACCACTTTGACCTTTTCCTTCCGGCTCTCCTAGGGACTTCTGGTATCGGTAGTTTCAACAAATGCGGGATCAACCAGTGTCTCTCGAATGAGCACCCACATGGTGCCAGACCCCTCTGCAGCTGGTTTTCCCCTAATGTTAACAGTTCTTTAGACTTTTCTCAATTTTCCATTCGTTCAAAACAGTTTGATTTCTTATCGGTTCTCCCCTCGACTCACCGGCTGTGAGGAACCGTTTGGCTTTTCTTGTCTCTGGAGTCAAGGCCGGTACCACGGTAGCAAGCGTCTCCCCGTTCAGATTATCAGTGTAGGTGTGCTGCGTATACCGTTGACATCTGCTGCAACACATGCTGGCTATTGTTTGCGGCCTTACAATTCCTTCCACGATTCCTTCCACCGAGGCTTCGCGGGTCTGGGTCCAAAAGGGCAAGTTTGCTTCTCTCCTTGCCACACTTTTGGTTCTCTACGCCTTTCTCCTCCTCTTGAACTGCCCTGCTTGGATAGCTGTTTCGTCGTGCCCTCTCGTACTCCACTTTTATCCCTGCGGGGAAGGGAAAGTAATGTAGGTGTGTGTGATTCTGGTCAATTGCCTGACCCTTGTGTTATGATATGATAGGTTATTTATAACATGCTTAATACCCAGAGGTTTCTAAGAGTGGACCTGGGGATCGAACCTGTGGTGCTCCACGTCGTCTTGCTTCCAAGGCGAGCACGTTGCCGCCAAGCTATCCTCCCGAGACCTGTTTCAGGTAAACGGCTCTGGTGCTAGTCTGTTGTCTTTCGTTATGTGCGAAAGTGTTTGTGTCGGAAAAGGGGGATGGGGGTGGCAGAGTATCCTACGTGGCAGGTTGGGGAAAAGGAGTTAGAAGAAGGGGGATACTGCAGCTCACCCATCAGTGTCCCACTTCCACTCACCGAGGACCCCCCCCCATCAAGGTGATCTGCCCTCATTGGTCCACCCACAGGAACTGGATCCAATAGCGATGGCCGTGTCCTGGCCACCTGGATGACAGATCCCCGGGGACTAGTTAGGGAGAGACCTTCAGGTTTCTCACAGCACTTTCACTTTTGTGCTTGTTCCTGGTTACATTTGTAGCAACGTTAGAATGGGAAAGACAATGTTATTGTATTATTGGTTATTGCACACATGCAGCTTTCAACAGTTTATACAGTAATGCATTTACTCTGCAAATACATATAGTAAAGTCACTTAAAGGGAGGACAATGGCTAGTTAGTGTAACATAAGCTTGGTTCAAGGTTCTAGAGATGGTTTCTTCGCCTAGTAAATACTTCAAGTCCAAAAACGCAACCCTATCTAAAAGGCAGTTTGGAGAGGGCTTAAAGTCTTGACAAGCAGCTAATTACGAAGAGTTCCAGTGGATTTCTTCCAGTTTCTAGTGTTATTGAAGCAGCAAGTTAACAACTAACAAGCGAGACCTTAAAACAGACTCGAGAAGGGGACACAAGCAGCGGCTTGGGACTGAGGTAAGAGGGGGTTGCCCTGGACACCTCTACTTGCACTCCAATGCTCTGGAGCAACTTCTTGGAATCAGGTAAACAATACCTTTTTCCCCACCGTACCTTAGGTTAGAAGACAAAAATGTTCGTGCTGGATGCTCCACGATGTTGCAGCTCTGGACCAGACCTCCGGATTCCTTGATCTGATGACTGAAGGCAGGACAATGGAGCCACCTCGAGGAAGGACCTGTAAAACGACTTTCAGCAACTACTGGGGTCACTATGCGGTTTTGGTGTCTTTTCTGCAGCACCAACAAAGGACACCCGTTCAATCTTCTCTGTTTCCTGCAGTCCCACGCTCTGTTGAGGGGGTCTGGGCGAGTGGGATCAGATCTCTGAAGTGTCCTTACAGGTTCAGCAAAGATTTGGACGGATTCGGCCTTTCCACGAAGATGCACTTGTAACGGGTAGCAGGTCTCCTGGTATTGAGGTTCTGCACCTCTGCAAACTCCTAGGACCTCGGGAGATGGCTTGTTTCAAAGTTCGTCTTGAGACTGTTGTTCCCACCAGCCAAAGGGAAGGAGTGGTCCTCATCAGAGCTCCTCTATCGCACAGAAAAAGGGGTCAGGAAAGCAGGGGTCGCTTCACAGTGTCGCAAATGGTCTGCAGGCATCTCGGGTCATCATCCTCTTCGGTTACTTCAGCTTCCTGTGGTCGACTTACTTTTCACGCCAGAAGCCTCACCTTTTATACAGTTACAGCACATCCTCCTCTGCAAGCTCTCTCAGAATTTTACAGAAAGCAGCGTTTGGCTGTCCAATCAGGACAGCCAGACCCCTTGTGGGAGCTGGACCTATTCAGGTACTCTGACAGACAAAGGACAGGAGGTGGAAAACTCCTCCCCCACTTCCTGCCTGCGCAGACACTCTGGAGCCTAGGCGGGGTTACCCAAGGGTTCCCTCCAAAGGCAGAACACACACAACGACCTCCTCCTCCCAGAATGGTGGAAGAAGGGCTAACAAAGAACATCCATGCTAGAAATGGCAAGAAGAAATTAGGGAGGCCCGAAGTTGGTACTGGGGTGGCCCTATTGTGCACTACCGAGGTTATGGACATAGCCTGCGGAATAGACAATAGTTGGTAGAACACGTCCACTGCCACCAGCCATAACTAGGTGATTGTCCATGTGACTAAAAATGTCATAGGAGCAGAGAGAAGGGGGATACCAGATATTATTTTGGCATGCCACTGAAGGTGGTGTGTGCCAATCTCTCAGACTATAGACGTTTGGGAGAGATACTAAGTACCTCTCTATCCTTAAGAAATGTAGTTATTTGAGGATACAGAAAAAGAAACTTAAGTAGGACCCTAAGGGACCCCAGCAACACTGCCCATAAGGGGCTGTGTGCTGCAGTTGTAAAAACACAAATGCCTTTAACAGCTATGGAGCAGACAGACTCCATAGTACAGGTTAAGTACAAAGAACAGATTTCCAGGCAGATAGATCCCAAAAGAATGAATGAGAGGAAAAAGGCTCCACTCATTGAGGATCGAATGAAAAATTCCCAGAAGTCCAGCAAAAAGTGCTCTGGGTCTCACTAGCAGAGGGGATGAAGCATAAAAATGATAAATCTCCCTAACACCCATGAAATCGGATTATACTGTTTCACGATGTAATTATTTGATTTTTTTCTTACATGCAGTATCCCCCTACCACATAGTGTGTTACGTATTTGCATTGTCCAGTGTGCACAACATGTTATACACTCTTTTTTTGCTGCTGCATGACGAATGGACAGTTGTGAGATGATTTCTCTGCATGATTTGTTACTGCCATTAACAAAAGAAGAATTTTAAACAATATTTAGTTTGATGGCTGAAAGCGTGCACAGTTTACATGGGCAATATTCATCTGATCCGTGGCTTTGCTCCCAGATGACCTATGGGGCAAACTCAGCCTCAATAAAAGTGCCCATATTTCCTTTGAGCTTTCCTGTCCATACAACCCTTCTGTTTGTGGCCCAGTGGCCCTGGAAAGTAAGTAGAAGGGCATTATTCCCCAAGTCTATTGGTCTTGGTTTCAACAAGCACACCAGGCTCGTAATGGCTTGCTGGCCCTGCAGAAAGCCTAAAGGCCTGACCGCTGCCGAGCCAAAGGCAGCACTCGGTGTCCTTAAACATTTTGCACAAACAGACACGCCTAGACACTGAGGCTACTTCAGGCGGTGATTTGGTGCAGTATCAAAACTTTGTACCATGAAGGGGAAAAACATGGAAACGTTTGCCGATTTTTCAGGGAGGTGCAATCACAGCAAATTCACATGTTTGTCATACAGCACTTCCCGAATCTTTTCACTAACAGGAATCACAGGTGTAGGAGCTGTGCAGATCACAGTTTTTCTTGCTGCAAGTCCATTTTGAAGCACATTCACTACTGTTGCATGCGTCAGTCCTGTAAGGTGGCCTAACTGCGACATAAAGCACCAAACAAGCAACACAGTGTGTTATAGCCTTAAGACAACAGTCAAAGCATTGTAGCATAACAGAAGGGTGCCAAACGGTCACTGCATACAGAAACACAGATAGCTGGCCCTTCTTGCCCTACCCACCCAGTGCCTTCTGCATCTACCTTCACTTTCCACAGTCGAATTACCCCAGCCTGCATAGTAGCTCAGGCTACATTTTCTCTCTATAGATGGCAATGCATTACTTTACCAATACTAAAGATTTTTTTTCACTGTGTTCAATCTATTTGTATCCAACATAAAACATGTCTACTGCATGAACTTGATGTTAAAGACAAGAGGACATGCTTTGAATGTTTCTTCGATATATCTGAGAAACGTGCATGTATCTTGTATGTGACAGCATGATATTCAGTGCGCATGTGTTCCTTTGTAAAGTATAGTAGAGCCCTCAACTGTAAACTGTTGCCTTTGTGGTTGACCTACTAGTTTATAAACAGCCCCTTTCCCCATTATACAGCCGAGTTTCATGAAAAATCCAGCTGTCTCTGCGCCCGAGTACTCTATTCTGCATGGCTAGTATAAGGTCTCTAAACTAGTAAGCTCAGGTAGTAAGGGCAGTCATCTAAATTCTAAATAATATTTGCATGCAATGTAATGCTCTTATTTTCATATTTGTTCAAACTACAGACTGCTAAAAGGCCATTCACCCCACAGAGTTTCAAATATTAATTAACACAAAATAACATATCAGCTTATAAAGGGTCAAGGAAAACCTATTTTGCCAAGGTTCAATTCACAGACACAAATTGAAAAATAAGTCTACAGGGCGTCAAGTCTGTGTCATAGCCGAGGGTAAAGAAAGGCATTACAAATTGAAAGAACAAGCCCGAGACAGTGTTTAAGGGTTACCATTGTGGCTGATGTTTGGCCATCCCAACTGTACCCATGTTAACCCCACACTCTGCATTCACCTGCTCAACAAGGTCATTCAAGGACTGCCTTTTGCTCTGCAGGCTCTCCAACTCAGACATCATGTGAAGCAGGAGCCTGTCCAGCTCCTCACAAACGTCTGCGAGTGTAAGGTCCTCACCAGCCATCGTCCCTTCTGACAGGATCACACTCAGTAGGAGGGCAGAAGAGGTATGTGTGCTCCAGAAGTAGAATTCTCGTTGCAGCTTCCTCTGAAAGACAAGCATATGTAAATCGACGCATTAGGAAACTCGTCTACAGTTGAAAAAGAACACACCATTCATCCACTTCTTTAAGGACCAACTTGAGCCATTCTTAGAGAAACAATGACTAAAGGATAAGATGGGGCTGGGGGAGGCAAGAAGGGAGCACCATTCCCATTTACTTGGAGTCTCATGTATCTTTTTATTTTGTAATAATTTCAAAGATGGATTTTTACTTTAAAATTACCAGTCAAATCAGGCAGTAATAACTGAACATATAACATATATGGACAACCGTTCTTCTTCTTAGAAGTTCAAGCAGACAATAAAAATCGTGCTCACTCTAATTTTATTCAGAGTGAAAAATATACACAAAGCAATGGTTTGCACATTGGAGAAACCGAATAGAAAAATGACTGTAGTCTGTAGTAGGTCATAAACACGTGCTTCATTCAAAATGCAAATCAATGAAGCCCTTTGCACTCTTTCCATGAAGCAGACTTGCTTGAATTTAAGTATTGAAAGCTGAGCTACGAAGGCAGAGACAATTGAAATCAAGATCTATCAAAAAAAGGTTAAAGATGATGTTTTCCTACCCTTACAGATTAACAAAAGGGGTTCACATGTTTGAAAATCCTTGGGCCAGGACATTTTTTCCCTAAACATTTTTATTTAAACCACTACACACTAACAGACAAACATCCAGAAAGCAATAGGTGCTCTTTTGCAGATGCTTGATGTGGGAGAAAAAAGCCACACATGCAGGTCAATGCGCGATTTAAATGAAAGGATGACACCCCCTTCAGATGGAAATTAGAGCTGGGGTCACGGGGTGCCACCTAATGAACTGTCTCAGGACCTGACAGCCCATCATCCTTGATCCAAAGGCTTGGAAATGTATGAGTCATTGGATGAGTGGACACCTGCATCGATGGATCATGTCACATGGAGAAAAGATGTTAGTGTAGTTCCTCAGAAATCCATGCATTCATCCACAATTACCACCAAAAGACATTTCAATTTGAGGTGGGCCGCTAGAACAACCAAATAAAATCTTTTAATTACTGAAGTCACCAGCACCAGAACACAGGTCCGCAACCTTTGGTTCTCCAGATGTTTTGGCCTAAAACTCTTAATAACCCTAGCCAGCATAGGCAACAGTGAGGGATCAAGAAAGTATTAGCCAAACGCATGTAGAGCGATGCCGGTTGCAGACCCCATCCAACTAAAATCTCATTATTCCTTGAAGATGGGATCCAGAAGATTAGAGCATGGCCAACTAGGTGCAGTAATTGGAAACAAAGACCATTGAGCCACCAATGTGCACACTGTCAGACTGCCTTGCATTCATCACTCAACTCAGACCGGGGCTTCCTCTTTGCCCAGCAAGAGAGAGGAACTGGATTGTGATTTGTGTCCCCAATGAAATGTACGCCTTCCAATGGAAGTAGGCCCGACTCCCTATATTGATCAAGCAGCCACGTTACTACAGGCTCTTGAAGACCAGATTTGTCTACAATGGTTTCAGACACATTAAATGAATGGCAAGTACCTAGCCATCAAAATATTGGTGGACATGAATGCCTAACAAATGAAGTTAAATGAAGTTAAGACACAAGAGGGGATAAAACCTTTAGTGTTGGAAACAGATCAAAGAGGAGGAACAGAAAATTGGTAGTGCCTGATCTGAATCTGGAAACGCAGAAACCTTGGTGAGAGGGCAGAGTGGGATGCAAAAATAGGCATCTTCCAAGTCCAGCAAATCTAAGTAGTCACCCGATTTGACCTTTTGGTTAATGCCTTGTGCGCACAATCACGAGAGCTTGGAAAGGACATTACGAATCTGCTGGCAAGAGGTGGTCTACAACACAGCAATCTGTGCGACTCCTCGTATTCAACATATTGGTTACCCTGCACCTTAGACACAATGGTGACCTGGTCAGTCTGAATGTCTCCTCAAATGAGTCAGAGGTGATACTGTTACATTGTTATAATTGAATATTGGATACAGAAGATGAGTGGCCTATAAATCTGTAGCCACACTCTAGAAGCAGATTAGCCTTGCAAGCCAATTACAAAGACAGTCCTGAAGAATGTGGCAGTTACTATCCAGACCACCAAAACCGGTTGACACACGTGGAGACGGCGGGAAGGCTCCTGCTGCACACCACGTTAGAGCCATAGGGAGACTAAAATACTCTAGTATCTACCCTTCTGGCTTAGTTTTCATAACATGATGGTTTTAGGCTTCAAATCAGAGCTAGCTTTTAATTGGGGTTCATTCACCCTCAGTAATGGCCAACAGAGTGACATTTGTGCCTCAGTACTGTTTAGAAATTAGCTTTACCTTGTATTTTAATTCTTTTAAGAAGCAAGGTTTTTGATCTGCGCCGATTATCCTGATCACACCACAAGTACTTACCAACAATACAGTGCCTGGGCCACCAGTCATTAACGAATGAAAGAGGAAAGAAAAAGTAAAAAGAGTTAATATACTAGTAAACTGTACTTTTCTTATTTTATCCACTATTAGAGAAAGGCGGCACACCAGCACTGAGTAGGGATAGGTCCCAGGTTGGGACAGATAGAACCTTACTCTGTCCCTTTTTTTACCTCATATTTCTGCTCTATTACAGGCGCAGGCAACTAGTCCAAATGTATAGACAATTTAGAAAAGTCAGTAGTGTTTTCTACAAGTGCGACAGGGTAACAGTGTTCTTATCTCCCCTTACCTGCCGGGACATCATAGACAACTCACAAGCAGTCTATATGCCCGCTTGAGCACATTTTGGTTTTGGGGTTTGCCTGCTCCTACCCCCTCTTTTCATGTTACTTGCAAGACCTCCACTCAGAAGGGCAGATTATTTTTTTTTAATTATATTTATATATAATACAAAAGTCACCTTTTAACACTCCTATTAAATACTAATATCAAAATATTTTCATTTAAAAGCAAGATTGAACCAACCTTTCCACATACTACAATAGGAATCGACATATGCCAACTTCTTTAGGTGTATTCAGCCTTTTGTTTCCAATAGAGGCACAAGTTTCCTCCATATTACTATCAGGAATATCATGCACCGTTCATGGTTACCATTTATCCATCATTGAATGATGCTCTCCGGTGGCTATTCGCAATACAGAGAGGTACGAGTATGAGCATCGCTCTCATTTGTGCACTTCTAAGTCTTCCTTCTGGACCAACCCTGGGACTCTGGATGATGCTTGCTATTTTAAACCACCCTTTAGGTGTTTGAATGGTAATGATGAAAACAAATGAGTGTACCTTGCTAGTGAACAATACTCAAGGCAATTGTTTAGCTGGACCGATGCAGGTGTTTAGGCCGGTCCACAAGTTTAGTAAAAAGATTGGTCTGCTAAGTGGCAGATCCAAGCAAGGGGTTCAAAAAAATGTACAAACCGCTCACTGTGTTCAAGAATACAAAAATTCGAAAGGAATAATTTATTTTCTAATACAAGCAAACATATAGTGCATGAAATTTAAGAAAATGATGAAGAATGCAACATACATATGCAAAAACAATAACAATTCATAATGACATCAAATAACAAAAGAAGAGTGTAGTGTATACAACAAAGTGAACATAGAATACTGTATGATTAGTATACAGATGGAATTCAATAGTCTCATTATTGTATGACAATATACATGCGAATATGAATGGGTGGGTATTTTGTGAATAAATCCAAAGGAAAAAATAGACACAGAAGGGGCTATAAAATCGCCCAAATTACCTGAACGTGGCAGAGACTGAATGTACAGAATCTGGTACAACAGGGGACCATAAAAAACAGGTGTTCCCAGTTCATATCACGTTTGGGCGGATTTGCATCAAATTGCGTCTGCCTTCATCAAGGCTCCGTGGGGGGCGACCCTGCCGGCGCTATAGATCCCAAGTTCTCTGTTCCGATTCACTAAGAGGCCAGTGGCTGAGCATGGGACTTCCTCAGGCTTGGTCTTGCTGAAAGATGCGGACCCGTACAGTGGTGGGTGTACTGTACACCATGATGCTGCTGGTTGGGTAATAATGATTCACTGCAAGGAGGGTGGGTTGAGAGTGCAGTGTTATTTCTTCTGGTCAACCGACTGTTTGCTTTAAATGATTCCTGGATAGGTCAGGATCACTTTGCTGGAGGCAAAACCTTGTCCGTCTCAAAACCAGGGAATGCGCTGGCTGGCTGGCGTAGAACTTTTGAATGGTAATGAACCTGCTCCTCTCCCCTACCTCCTATCACTCTTTCACTTAACCTTGGAATGCACAATCCCTCTGATACAAGTCTTCCTACATCACTGACGGCTTCTACTCTTATAATTACCAACTTTGACAGAAACCTGTATCTCCCCTCATGACTCTGATACACTAGCAGCTCTCTACACAGACTACTACCTTCTCCCACTCGCCTCAGTCTGTGGAGAAGGGGTGTGGTGTTACTTATCAATAAGGCCCTCAACAGTGCCACCCTAATCCTGTCAACTATTTCTCTTTTGAATATTCTACTATTCAATTCTTCCATCCCTCTCCTCTAACTGTTCTAGATCTCCATCGCCCTTGGCAGCCACCTTCCTTAAACTTAACTCCATCCTATGTGACCACTCCCTCCACAACCAGCCTACCCACTCTGGTGACAAGTCACTTGACCTAGTCTTTCACTCCAAATCACTCCCCATCTCTGAACTCTCCGTTGACCCATTTCACTCGGATCACTCCATTGTTCACTTTAACATCTTGGTCCCTGCAACTTCTACTCATCTCCCCTCTTCAATGACGAGATGAAATTCTGGCAGAACTCTTACTACTTACCTTGGTGATGTGAGGACCTCTCTCCTGTCCCTTTTCCCTACTCATGCCTCTTCTACTGACCATGCTTTCTATGACTTTCACTATGCACTTATGACTCCATTTGACCAACCCTATCCTGCTCGGCATTCACATGTTGGCCATCCACAAGGCTGCCTGGGGCCCTTACTATCTTCAACTTTATCTCACTAAATACTCACCCTCCAGACCTCTACGTTCCTCTGGCTCCAACTCTGTGTGTAAAGCGCTTTGCTAAACAGAGGGCAGGAGGTTGATCGCTTTCCTCAGCTGGCTCCCTAATATGGAACAGCCTCCCCCTCCCTCTACACCTTGAGCAGGACTTCCTTAAATTCTGGAAGCTCCTTAAGACCTTCCGCTTTACCTCCTCCTTCCCATCTCCTCTCCTCTGCTAATCTCTCAGTGTCTGTGATTGGTATCCTGGGCCCTTATGCATCCTCCGGCCCCGGACCTCCAACACCCAATCTCCCCAGCTTCTGTCTATTCTGAGCCCTTGCCTTGGCACTCTCTGCGCCTGGAGGCTCGCACTTACACCCAACACTGCTCCTGGCCATGTAGCACTTACCTCTCCATGCACTTCATCTGTTGCTCACTCACAAGCACGGACACTCCAGCACCTTCCCCCGCTGCCCTTTTCCTTGCTGCACTTGCACGCTCTGAATTACTCACAAGGCATAGTAGGTTTGTCCTTTTTCCTTTCCCCTCTTCTGTTGTGTATTCAATATGTATTGCTCCCTTGTTCCCTCCCTTGCCCTGTGGGCGCTTTGAAACAGTATGTACTTGCTGTATAAGTGCCTAACAAGCGAACAACGAATAAATGTTCCAGTCCTCTGCCTTGGATCATCTCTCAAATTCCAACCCTCAAAACAAAAATGTGCCAAGGCCTACAGGCTGGAACTGGACACCTAGCTTACTCCTAGAGAACAAAAATACCTTGCTGCCCTTACCTCTGAATATTCCTCCTACTTCACAGATCTAATCTCCTCTCCTTGGTAATCACGTCCCGTAAACTTTCATGCACCTCCAATCTTTGCTTACACTTTCCCAAGCCAATATCCATCGCCTCCTCCCTTTCTGCTCAGGACTTTGCTCACTGCTTTGCCTCTTAAATCACTAAAATATGTGACACACTCGCAGCTCTCCTCCCTTATGTTCACCACCTCTCCCCTTACCATCCTCTACTCTCGATTACTTTTCCCCTACCTCTCTTATTGAATTAGCACCCATCCTTTGCAGTGCCAACCAATCAACCCTTTTTACTCCCCAAACGATAAAAGACAGTCTCAATCTCTTGCCTTTATCTCTCGGAGCTCTTTAACCTCTTTCGATCTCTCCACTGGACTTTTCTGCCTACTTCAAATCTGCAACTCTTACCCCAGGGTCGGACTGGGACAAGAAATAGGCCCGGTCAACCAATAGAAAGAGGCCACCCCTCGCCTCAGGATCCTTGACCTCTGATGACATCACCAGAGGTGAGGTCATTCGACCGCACCCCAAAGTGATATCCCGGCCAGCGATGAACACGACCTTTCACTCCTCGACAAAACAGGAAGTGGCATCAGATAGCATTGTTCCTAAACATAATACGAACATTTTGGTTATGATTTCACTAATGTGATATACATTTCATACAAGAATGGATCACCATATGCATCATTCATTTCTGTGCGTATAGATCTATTACCAAATTACTGTGAATGAAAGCAGATGTCCAAGGACAAATGATAATGTTATTGTATAACACTCAAGCTCTTTTTTATAGAACAAATATGCACACACTATCACCCAACCTGTGTTGGTACTTTTTTTATTGACCTAAGAAAAATGAAAAGGCTTTTTGAAGAAAAAAAAATTAAAATTAAAATATTTTATTTTTTTACGGCCCAGGTGTGGCCAGAAACAGGCCCGACTCCCCAGAGACGATTTCGGCCTGGCCACGGGCAGAGGGGCCAATCCAACCCTGTTTTAGCCCAATTGAAGAAACCCTCTGCTGATGGAAACATCCCAGCTAACTATTTGTCCAGTTTCTCTCCTTCCCCATTATTCAACATTCCTTGTGTGGGTGGTCTTCAACCGGATCACCATGTACCTTGAGGCTAAGGGACTTGGAGAAACACTTCACTCTGTCTTCTGCAAGTAAATAATTCACAGAGACTGCACTCAAGCATGTCTCCACCTTTCTCTCTAATGCTCACTACTCCAAACTCGCTTCTATGCTCATCCTTTTGGATCTTTCTGATACTTTTGACATTGTCAACCACTTCTCCTCACTCTCCAGGACCCTGAGTTTCGTAAATCTTGCCTGGATTGCCTCCTACCTGGAAGGTCGATCCTGTAAAATGTCTTGAACACGCACACCGCTGACCACAGCGCCCTTTCTGTAAGTGTTCCCCAAGGATCAGTTCTTGTAGCTCTGCTCTTAATCATTATCTCTGCTCAGGAAAAGCTCTCATCCTTTGGCTTTCACCATCACCTTTTTGCTGATGACACCCACATATCTTTCTCCTTTCCCTCCTTCACCCAGCCATCTCTGAACAGATTATAAACTGCAATTCATTATTGGATGGCTCTCAACTGCCTCATGCATTACTCTTCAAAAACAGAAGTAATCCTTCTCCTGGCTTCCAATGTCATCCATCCCCTTCCCTATCTCCTTCCCAACCTGACTTTCTTGATCCCTTACCCAACGCTTGCAATCTTGGAGTGCTTTTTGACAGCGACCTACAACTGCAGCAATTCATCAATACCACTGCTGCTCGTATTAACCTCCAAAACATTCAGAAAATGTGTCCTTTTCTTACAAACCACTCAACAAAAACTCTAATCTCCACTCTCGTGTTCAGCCATTTCCTGATCAGCAAACTGGACTACGTCTCAAGCCCACTCCTTGGCCTTCCTCTCTACTCCTTCCCTCCAGGCAAAATCCCTCAACTTTGCTACCCGCACTCTACAACCTACCCAAATCCTCCCTCCACTTCTACCTACCGACAGTATGGTGGTTGGTTCTCCATGCACAACCACTTTTCAATATCCTTCTCCTAGTCTACAAAGCTAACAATGGTCTTGCTCCTCAGTGCCTTTCTAATTGTGTCTCAGTTTACTCACCATCCCGTTCCCTCTAATCTTCCTCTACACTAAACCCCACCATCCCAGTGCCTCGTCCCGCATCCACTTTCACCCTATTCACCCCGCTCCACTGGAACCCACTGTCCAGAACAATCAAAGCCAGTCCAACTGTCGATCCCTTCAAAATGTCAGCTTAAACTTCATGTACTTGTTAAAAAGGGAGTTCCCCCTGCCCTCTCTCCCATCCTTCCTACTTAACCCCATCACTGCCTCCAGTGACACTTAATAATGTAATTTTGTACAATTAAATCATGTTCCTCTTGAATTCTATGCGGCATTTGGCCCACTGTTGGCTCCCCACCTTTTGGGGGTCTGGGAGGAGGCCCTGAAGAACTCTGTCCTGCCTCATACACTACGTGAGGCCACCATAACAATACTCCTAAAACCTGGCAAGCCGCCAAACGAATGTGGATCTTACAGACCCGTCGTTAATAAATGTTGATACAATAATGTTTGCCAAAATCATGGCAAACAGAATTCTTCCTTATAAGTCACACTTAGTACACAATGACCAGGCAGGATTTATTCCGGGGAGATCCATGGCGCTGAACATCTGCCAACTGTTTAACATTAAGGCCCATCTCAAACCAGGCCCTCTGGCAGTAGCGGTGTTATTGTACACTCAGAAGGCCTTTGACATGGTCTCCTGGGAGTATATGTGTACTATTCTTACAAAATGTGGTCCAGGGGACAGTATCATACGATTCATTAACCTTTGTGGCTAAAGTACTGGTGAACTCGCAATTGCCCAACCCAATACAATTAGGTAGGGGCACACGACAGGGCTGCCCCTTATCCTCATTTCCATTTGTGCTAGTGATCGAGCCCATGGCAAACATGGTCCGCGAACGTCACAGGTGTAGGGGAATCGGACTACTTGGCCACACAGACATTTTATTAAAACATCTTTGTTTTTTTTTCATTTCTTTTATGATCAGCATTAGCTTTTGTTACAACAGAGTATTTTGTTATACGGATAATAGTGATGCATTAGTTTACAATAAAAAGGAGTCAAAGGCACAACTAGTTTACATAAACCAAAAAAACAATATGTATAGAGGAGGACTGCTTGCACTTAACTTATAAAACTTCCTTCCTTCCCTATCCCTCCCTCTCCCTCTCCCCCAAATCCCAACTACGTTGCCTATGCTTCCTATACTGTAAAGCAGTGTCTGTGATTCATGGAGTGCCGGTGAACTAGTTCATGTAGGTGTTAGCACAGACGAACTTGCTGGTGTAGAGTCTGGGGTCACGGGGGTAAATAAGGTTTGCACCAGTACATTCCGTGACATAATATCATCATTGGTATCAGATTGCTCTGTGTGTGCAGCTCGGTGCCATACTACTGAGTCGGCCAGGGCCCATTTATGTAGGTTGCGCCACCAGTCTTCTATTCTGGGGCCCGATGAATATTTCCAGGACATGGCCATTCTGCGTTTAGCCAGGATATATGCCAGGTCCTTCATCTAGTGTATATAACATGCATTTTTCGGTCGTTTGAAATTAGGCAAAAGACCAGTTGCTGGAGATATGACGTGGCCACGTGGTCTCGCTAGATGCAGATGATGTGTTTCTTTTTTATCAGGAACCCCAGTGTAAATCTTGATTTAATAATACGTGATATCACAGAATTGAGGACCTTCTCTTGCTTTATGATAAACTACTCCAAAACAGAAATGTTACCTCTTACGAATCAGACAACTAAACCTGCTGGGGTATAACCTCTGAAGTGGGCGCCATATGGGTTCCGCTACTTGGGAGTCCAGGTGGCTAAGGATACGGTTTCCTTCCTTGCTAGTAACTATAAAGTGTACAAGACATTTGTGGGGGAGAAGGTTCACCAATGGTAGGCTGCTCTGCTATCATTGATAGGTAAACTAGCACTGGTGAAATGATTCTCCTGCACAAACTGCAATATTTGTTTGCCAATGTACCTATATGGCAAGTTAAAGAGTTCTTTACCAAACTTCTTGGTACACTGGCCGAGTTCCTGTGGCACTCAGGAGCAATCTGCAAGAAAGTGGTAGGAATGGCATGCCCCTACGAGAAGGGGTGGGGGGGGTTTGCTGCATCCAATTTCGAAGTGTACTGTATTGCGGCCCAAGCACAATTCTCAGCATACTGGTATGGGACAGAAAGTGCACCTTCACGCCAGATTGGAACAGAAGGCGGCCGGCAAGGCTGAGAGTAAAACTCTCCTGTTGGATAGGATATACTACAATGATTGTCCCTTTGACCCGGTGCAAACTATGCTCCGGCCATGGAGAGGCATCTTCCAACGAGCAGGGACACCCCACCTTTACTATAAATGGCTGCCAATATGGAAATTCCCTGAGTTGGGCCCAACGTGGGATAACACACTCAGGGGTAGATGGGAAGCAAAAGGGGCATTGGGAGACTACATTCATTTCTATGCAGATGTGGAAATAGAGTGGTGCAAGCACGGAGACTGATGTTTTGCAATTTTACAGAATGCGTGCATCAACATCTGATTGGTGGGGTACATACCCGGCGGAGCCGGCCAATATATGTAACTTGTATGGTTGCCATAAAATTCTGGCAATACTGTATCAGATGGTTATCTATAAAACGGGTGGGTTGGCACCTATGAATAGAAATCAACGGACTTGGAAATAGAAATCACAGATGCGCAATGGCATAAAAGTTGTTCTCTGACAAAATCCGTATCCCCTAACTCCAGGTTTAAACTCACTCAGTACAAATTACTCAATAGATTATATTATACACCTGACAAGATCAGCAGGATATACCCAGAAGAAGGCAGATGTCCCTGATGTAAAAGTGAGGGTGCAGGACATCTGTAAATGCTTTGGAGCTGCACCGTACTGCAACAATTTTGGAAACAGGCGACCAACACATTGGCCACGATAATACAGAGCCCCCAAAGAGGTACTATTCGGGCTATGGGGAATCATTCGGGAAAAGCATATTGAAGCATTTCTAAATACTGGGTTCATGATTGCTGAAAGTTGTGTATTATTGCATTGGAAGAAAACTAATCCTCCAACGCAGCAAGACTGGCTTACAGACTTGATTTGGGCAGATGATTGTGAAGAACAATATATGTCTACTTTGCCGACTACGTTTAGGCCCAGAGACATATGGTGCGAGCTTCGTACTCATCTAAATACATTAGAGAGCTGAGCTGGTATATTGCTGCTGTGGACTGCAACTCTTATCGGGAACAATTACTGCTGTGGAATGCGAGGAATAATCTGTACCACATACTAAGCGGAAGGTTGACTACTGTGTTCTGTCATAGCCCAACGGACGACTGTGCCCTGTCATAGCCCAACACAAGAATCATTGTTCTGTGTCTTTTTTTTCTTCTGCATATCATTGTGTGTGTATATATATATATATATATATATATATATATATATATATATATATATATATATATATGCACACACACACTAATACAAAGAAAGAGGTGAATTCAATGCAACAGCCTTTTCCTGTGATCCCTAGAACCCCTGCACCAGAAATATATACCTTTCAGGCAGACGGTAAGAAACATATGTAGTTGCACACAAGAGCATTCTTTATTCTCCTTGCTATGTATTAATCTGCATAGTTAACCCAACAAGGGAGGTGAAACAGGAGTCAAATTCTGCTCTGGCCTAGATTTGGCAGATTCTGCTCGGGCCCGAGCCCAGCTGCCAACAAAATCTTAAACCAGCATCTAGGTAGATAGGCAACATGAACCCTCGGAGGGCCCACCTATACTTGGTAAGCAATAGCCTGCTTTTTTAAACAAAATCTTGATAACTTGCCCCATGGTTCATGAAAGCTTCATACATGCAATTATGTTGAGCTGCTTCCATCCTTATAGTGCACATCAGCAGCAATCTATCGCTACCACTGAACAACTGCTGTTGACTATAGAGGACTGTCAGGCACTGAAATGGACATTTCACAAAAAAGCATGACCGGAATTCCATAGCAGTGTGAAGCATTGAGCATTCTCCCCCCAATTCATTGGCCTAACAGATGGCCCCGAATGTAATCAGAGTGGGCTGCTTATGTTCCAGTAGAATGGCATAGTTACTCTGGTGACAATTACTTTTCAGTGACAAATGATCTCTTCAGTCCAATGGATTGGATGGACGAGTCTCCTCGGTTGCTGTAGAGGGGTGGCAAGCCAGAAAACAGAACACAAATCCCACCTTAAGAGACACAGGGAATTTGGATTGAAATGACCCAATGGCATAATGTTTTGCTAGGCAACGAGGAAACACCGATTTTTCAAGGTCCTACCATTCCTACTCTGTCAAGACCTCGTAATAGGCTTATGCAGTAGAAAAGACTGTCTGGGGATGGGCGTAGAAATTGTCAAAAAACACTTTTTCCTCCAGGGTCACATTTGGTGGAGGGAATTTTAAACAGTCCTTTACATTCTGTAGCATGTCTGAAAACTGTTAGTTGCATCCGTTTGCCTCTCACCACTTGAGGTTTCTCTGGGAATTCAATACACAAGTGACATTCCTCCTAGCATGCATGATAGCCGGCAGCCTCTTGGTACCTCAAGACTTCTGTCAGCGTCCAACAGATCAGTTAATTGGAGTCTACGTGGGGGGGGGGTCTCATAGCCTGGGGTAGACGCCTGTTGTCTCAGAATCTCATGTACCATTAGTACCAACATCAGATTCCATATCAAAAAGCCATAATGTCCTGCTCAGACTGCCGAGTCAACATGATTTGGGCTGGAATGCTTCTTTCTGAAATAGCAAAAATCCCCTGCCTCCTTTACAGGCAAAGGTCAATGCAAAGCTGCAAGTATAGCAAGGTCTGGAATCCCCAAGTACCCTGATGATGTTATCTGGTGCTTGCTTACAAATACAAAAGAACACCGACAACCCCTGTGCACTCGCAGGACAGAAAGTGAGTGTCCAATATAGAATGGGAGAAGAGTGGTCGCCCGGCCCTGTGAAATCCACTCGACCACTAGCATTGCTTAGTACTTTCTAGGAAGGTTGAGTGCCATTGTCATGGTACTTGAACACTGGGATGTTTGCTGCTTTGTCCGCGAATGAAATTGACAGGGAGGAAATAGCTTCTCCTAGAGCTAATAATTATTCTGCTACGCTGTCTGGTGATGAATTGCATGCCCTTTTGCTATTTTGAAAGCAATGTGTACTGTAAACAACTGGCAGGTTCAGAAAACAAGTTGGTGCAAAGTGGGAGGCCAGCAGGAGGTGGACCTTGAAGAGCAAGAGTTGGAGACGTAGCAGTTCTGCCCACAAGTTTGCCCCTGGAATGGCTTCCATTATGAGAGAAAAAATGTTGGTGTGAGCTGAGGGGAAGAGAGCTACTAGGATTGTGAGAGCTGTATTTGGCTGGAAGACTTTGCAGCAGCACAACTCTGATAAACCTGCATACAAAGCACACAACAGGTTCTGGCAGCAGCAGGTCCCTGCAGTCTCTGATACTCAGCACCAAGAGGGCCGTGGAGCAGTATTCGCTTGCAGTCCCGCGCTCCATCACAAATGGCTTAATTACTAAGTCCTAATCAAATTAGGTGATCCCACCTCAATGACAGGTTTGATACCATGCAAACCTAAGCAAGAAATGGCACAAAGCCACTTGCATCCAATAGGCGGTAAGGGCAGCCGCCACCCACTACACGTCCTGTCATATACCCCATCCAATAACCAGGCCCACCCAAGGCAGGGGGGTGGGTCAGGAAGCCAGACTGGGACGACGAAGAGTAGGACTCGGGGCAATGAGGATTAATGGGAAGTAATTAGGCCATTACCCCCTTGTCCTTCTTCCTCATCCCAGTCCTATACGAATGAGGACATAGCAAGCAGGGCCTGGTCAACTTTACAAAAACCTCTGACATATGAGGTAACATACTGCACACCAATTAAAATGTTTTAAGCAAACCACACATCACAGTAAATGGTGCACTTTAAGTACTGCCCTACCAAATGCAGAGCTCTCCCCCGGCACTGCCAGACGGAAGTATCGCACAAACGTGGAGGCAGAAACCCATGAGGTTTCCGGGGTAATGTCACCAATGGAGATGCCCTGGAAGGAAGCACAGGAAGTGGCCACTCCCTGGTTGGAACTACCCAGAATCCCCTCGGCAGGGGGCAGCTCCCAGATAGTTTGGAACACAACAAAATAGTCAGCTAAGCCCAGCAGCTGATCGTAGCAACCAGTGATTTATGGTTTGCATCAGTCACTAGAAGAGTCACCTTTCCCGAAGGAGGCTGTCCTGTCCAGATAAATCTGGACCGCCGACCTCCATCTAGGAAGCAAATTGTTGGATCTTCTTCCAGAGACCTGTGGAGAAGCCAACGGGATTCCCCCCCAGGAGCTTGGTCTGGGACTCTTATGTGGCCAGGGAAAGGCAGGCGCTCCCTGATCCCGACCCTGGGGGTCGTACACTGAAGGAGAAGGAATCAGACCAGGAAGACTGGGAGGAACCCCTTTTTAACTTTCCCCCGTAACCCTGCCCATCTGATTGCTTTTTGGCAATCTAGTTGTAGAAAACCAAATTGAAGAGCCATGTAGAGGTGAAGGACAGGCAGGCGGGCCTAACAGCTTTTTCGCAGGGTCAGGCAACTAACTCTAAGGGGCTGCACCTGAAGCCAATTGCCCCACCTGAGAGGCATAAAAGGCTGCAGCAGTAGAAAGAAGCTGGAAGGTTGGCAGCAGTAACATAAGAAGAAGCAGAGCACGAGGCTGTCACTTCAATAGCAAGTGTGATCACAGAAGGGAAGCCGGGAAAAGAGAAGAGCAGATTTCACCTGCAGGTCTCGAGTTGGTCCTGTGCTCACAAACCCTGTTTGGCAGTGGCTGCAAAGGAAGAGACTTGGAGAAACTAGCAGTCTTTCCAGGTGTGCCTAATTGCTGCAAATGCAGAGCTGAAGTTGTGCATCCACACAAGGCTGTGTGCAAAAGCAAGCCGAGAGAAGCGGAAGAAAAGAAGACACTCCATTGTCGAGGCTGGATCTGAGACACCTGTGCTGCAGAGGCGTGTAGGTCCTAAGAGTGCCTGGGAAGGACTTTTGAAGTTAGGGTTAATTCTCTGTGGACCTGTAGTACATAAAACTAATACTTCTTTTACAGGAGTTTGATTTGTGTTAGGCCCTACTTTTGTGGCTGTATATATGTAATCTATTATTAGTGGTGTGTGATACTTCTACCTGTTAGTAGTCATTTTTCATAGTGATATCTGGCCATTAATAAGTAACTGTATTTGTATACATACTAAGTGTAATTAGTGATTCCCATTGTTTGTACTCATTGTGGGCCCTTTACAAGCTCACAACCTCTTGAGACTTAGCCTAGACCTCTCATCACTGCTACCGTAAAATGATTTGGTTACAGCTCCGAGAGTTGCCCTCGTCATAATATAGGTTGTCCATCTATGCATCTGTCCTCCAGGCCAGAGTTTAGAAAATCAGTCCTAACACCCCCTAGGCAGAGGCTCCATTTAGAGTCCCCCCCCCAACCTCTGGCGCGGTCGTAAGAATACAAGGGGAGGGTTAAAGCAGAGAGAAACCCTTTGGTAGATTGGGAAGGACCAGCCACCACTGCAGATCCCAGATAATGGTCTTTTTCCATGCAATTGGATGAGCCAAATCCTGGTTAGGGGCTGGATCCCATGAATTCAGAACGTGCACCACCAGCGGCTGAAGATGAGCCTGGTCCAGGGGAGGATGAAAATGTCTGCTGCCATATTGCCTTGATTCTGGAGCAAAGACCGGGTTGCTTCTGATGACCTGACCGTAGAAGTCACAATTGGTCCTGGAGCTTGAGTGCTCTGTGTAAAGGCAGACATACACAGCTCAGGCGAGTATTGAACTCTGCCCCTATAAACTCCAAGTGAGAGCAGGTAATCAGGTGACTTGTTCAAGTTCAGTCATCACCCAAACGTCACTAGGGTCAGGCAGACGAAAGTCAAATTCCTCACACCTACTTCCCTGGATGGAGCATTGATTAACCAGTCATCGAGGTAAGGTCTGACTCCTTGACCATGAAGGGTCCCCACCAGAGGAGCAAGGAGTTTGGAGCACAAGTCAATCTGAAGGGAAGAACACACAACTATAAGTGTCCCTCATAGGAGGAGGCAAACTGCAGGAAATGCAAATCCATTCTCCCGATGGGAATCTGCAGGTAAGCATATTTCAAGTCCACTGCTCATAGAGAATCCCATGGGAGAGTAGCAGGGTGATGGACTGGAGGATCTCCATTCTGAACTTCCTCTTGGTAAGTGATTTACCCCCTGTAGGTTGATAATGGGTTAAAAGTGTCAGGGAGACTTCCTGACAAAAAACATAATGGAGTAAATCCCCTGTCCCTTTTCCAGCAGAGGTAGTGACTGGATCGAATTTTTTTTTCCAGAAGCGATAAAATGCCTTGCCCTGCTGGGGACCCGACTTCCTCGATGATGCCTGCGCCTTTGGAGTGAGTCTGAGACCGGAATCTGGAGGGCAACAGAACTCGAGGGACAGCCCTTTGCGGACCACTATGCGCACACAGGCGTCTGAAACATTGTGTTACAAGACCTGAGAAAACGCAGCACCTCATTTTAGATAGGAGGTCGCCACCGATCCCACCCGGCCAGGCGTGTCAAAAATAAGTACTGGGACGAGGAAGATGGACCTACTGTTAGCTACAATACGTAAAACAGACAGATGTTGTTTAAGCGCTCTCTGTTTCTCACCGGATTCTCTTTGCCTCTTTTCAACGCGCTTCCGAAACTCACCTTCAATGTCTTGCACACAGAAACTTTGCTTGTTTAATTTCCCTCAGCATTAGCTGAATGTGTTAATTGATGGTAAGTAATGTAATCGCTAGCTAGCTCTCGAGATGGTGTAGTACTATCGACTATTTCCTATTAGAGGAACGGACCTAGGAACGTAGCTTACAGTTTACGATCAGTTCAATGTAGGTCCTGCAGTATGGAACGTAACGTGTAAGGCACGTGACCAGTACACGTTGCTACATCCCTTCCTCTAGTTGGAATTTGTTGCTAATTTACTACAGCAGGTTATGCCCACTTTCCGACACGTGAGTCGAAGTAAAACTCCACCATGGTGAGTTCCAATATGTTCAGTTGTTTGGGCATGTGATAGAGGGTTTTTTGAGCATTTTTCTCGTTGTTCTTGGAGGATTCAGAAACAAGGATGTGGACGTGTTAAATCTATATTCGCCGAAGAAGCGTGTGGCAAGACACACATAGGATTGAGGGACTCTCAAAGATAAATTTGTGTAAAGAAGAATATATTTCACCAGTCTATTGATAAAACAGATTAAAGGTTTAAATCAAGTTAATATTTCATGACCTTGGTGTTTATATTGAGCTGCGCTTTCGTTTGCTGAGCCCTTAAGTTTCTGTGGCTATGCGTGAGCAGGCTACCCAGTATTGTCCCCCGCCCCCCTTTGGTTTCTGAGACGTTTCGTTTTTTCGTTACCATGTGAACTAGAATTTCAAGCAGCAAACGTGTCTGGATGGTATTCCCCCACCTGGTCACCGAAACGTAAGAAGTCTGCTTTTATATGCCTAGATAACTAACTGGTAATTCACATTCTGCATGTCCTGCTCTTCCTTGTCCCAATACTTTCGAGGCTCTGCCTCCACTCACAGGATCCCTTTTCCAATAGTAATTACTCCACCCTTCCTACGAGGTATATAATACCTCGTTCATCCATTACCTCCACGTCCCCTTTCATCGACCCGGTGCTTGTGAGGTACCATTACCGCTCCACAGGAACCATTTCTCTATTTCTATTCTTTTTCTTTTTTATTTTATTTATTTGTATAGCGCACAAAACCCAGAGGTATCTAGCCGCTTTAAAGATTAGTTACAGTGCTTCTGGTTTCAGAAAAGAAAGCACAGGAAGTAATTACATCAAACATACAGAGGTAATTGCATCACAAGCAAAGTGCAAAGAAAGTTAAAGGTGAGCATAATTATGGAGCCTCACCCCATGTTGCAGGGCGACTACTACACAGAGATGCAAATAGATGGGCACAATCAAGCATAGGGCAAAGGGGACAGCATCTTGCCTTGGAGCGTCCAGGGAGCAGAAGGGGGCTTTCATTGTGGGCCTTGGATACTCTGGGCTGGCCCCGCCTCCTGGTTGCTCTGATTGGCATTTCTAGACCAATGCAACCAATGGGAGGGGGAGTTGGGCCAAGCCAGGCAATTCCTTCCTTTGAGATAGGCCAGGACCAGTGAGGCACCACAATAATGCTAAGAAAAGCAAAATGGAAAACCCAGGTAGTGGGTTCAAATCAGGAGATTGGAAACAAATGCACACATTCAAGCGGCATACGATGGAAAGAGTGATTTTGCAATCAAGATGTCCAATTCGCACAGCGTGTTTGATGCGCGCCCTAAATTTACAGGCTTACCCTACAAAGCGCAATGATCCCAAAATGCTGGCAGGCAGGGTGAGGAGATGCCGGAGCGAGGAAGCAGGGTGCTGTTAGCAGCAGAATGCAGGCAGGCTTTTGTTTACGCCTCCTCTTTTAGGAGCATGTCAAGTCTTGCTAACCGCCTGACAGATGGTTAAAAAAAATGTCCTGCTTCTGTGGCAGTATGCTGTATGAATCCCTTATTGGAGGGGCAATGTTCCTGTGACTGCTCTGGGAGCTCCCCTGCTGAGAAAGGTAGATTCTAGCTCTGGATAGAATCACAGCGTACCTGCTGAGCGAGGGCAGGCAGGTTTAAACTGGCTGATGGTTGGCAATTATTTCTCTTTTGGCAACTTTGCCTCAATAGTTTCTATGGACCCCAATCTTTTTGCTTTGTTTTTTAACCTGGCCTGAGTTTTTCTCAATGCCTTCTTGAGGACCCACCCGTACCGTGCCTTCGACCCCTGGACCACCTGGTGTCAGATTCTGAAGAAGCCTCCCTTCCTCCTCACCTGGGTCGTCTGTAGCGCTGTCTTGAGGATCCTTCTTCTTCCTCCGGCGGATTTTAGCTGTGTCCTTTCCTTTCCTTTCTTGTCCTTCTACTTTTGACGGAGGTGAGGTCTCTCTCCTCGGGATGCCATGCTGTCTGCTGGAAGAACCCCAACAGCATGGTCAAGCCCTAGCAACAGGGAAAAGCCTCCTGGCTGAAAATCCCTGCGAGTCCAGTAATCGATTGAATGGAATGTCCGGACGGCTGGTAGCAGAACGGTGAGGTATGACACTGGAGTGATGCGATAGATACCTTCTGGAAGTTCCGAAGCAAACAGAACTGAAGGCTGCGTTTCCCCCTGTGGTATTGTGGAGGAAACGTAAGGAATTCCACAATACAAGACAATGAGGCACAAAGACAGAAAGAGAGATTCCGGGTAGAAAGAATAGGGGATGAAAATATCCTCCCGAGGTTCGGGAAAGAGTGTTGTGCAAAAGAGCACACAGAGAGGAAGGAACGAATGAGGACAGACGTGCAGATAAGAACACTGCAAAGAGAGAGAAAGGAAGGTCGCGGCAGCAAGGAGCTCCGCGAGGAGTGCAGAGTGTTGGCGGACAGACAAGAAAGTAACCAGCATTCGGCACAGAAGATCCAAGGTGCAACACACCGAGATGCCGGATCAGAGACTAGTTAAGCCGGCAGGCGGCCATGTTGGAAATAGACTAGACCGCTCTATTTGAAACGGCAAGAGCGTGATGGAACAAGCTAATGGTGCCTCCATCGGTCCCATACTTTCCAGGAGGGCATGACAGTATACCCCCTCTTTCTCGGCGGGGCCCCTGGCCTTCCTGGGTGCAGCCTATGAAACTTCTGGCAAGGGAGCGTCAATGTTCTTTCTTGGCTCTCAAGTGCGTTCTGCCTCAGAAAACCCCTTCCAATGCACCAACTATTGCAATACTCCTTTCCATTACCGGGAGTCAACCAGATAGGACACTTCATATTTTTCTACATAGATCTGAGACTGCCGGCCTCAGTATCTTTCTGTGAAAGGGATCGTGTTTGTATGCCTTCAACAGAGAAGAATGAAACACAGGGTGTATCCTTTTCATACTTGATGGAAGCCAGAGACGGAATGCCACAGGATTGATCCTGGCTTGTATAGGGTAAGGACCAATGTATCTGGGAGAGAACTACCGATTCCTTATCCATCTGTGTAGAAACCTTGTGGACAACCAAACTAGCGCTCCTTCAGACCAAGAAGGGTTAGGCAGTCTTCCCCTCATCTGTCCTCTTCTTGTATCCTTTCCTGCTTTCCTCAAGAGTCTTCATAGCCTGTTTGTGGGTCTCCTTAATGGTTTCCACCAAGTGTTCTATGAATGGTAGTTTGGATGGTGTCGGCATGTTAAGTGGAAAGTGACAAGGATGGTATCCATGAGTGCATAGAAAGGGTCTCATTCCTATGGCTGTATGGAAGAAAGGGACTCATTCCAATAGCTGTATGGGAGGAGTTATTATACGTAAATTCAGCCATATGAAGAAACCTACTCCACTCATCCTATTTATGACAAAAACATTGTAGATATTGCTCTACTGTAGCATTCAGCCTCTCCGTTTGCCCATTGCTCTGGGGGTGGTACCCAGAAGAGAGAGCTTGCTGAATACCCATCTGCTGGCATAGTGAGGCCCAGAAGGAGGAGGGTGCCACGATCAGACACTATGGTATTAGGAAGACCATGCAAACGGATGATGTCTCTCAGAAACACTGAGGCAGTCTGAGGAGCAGATGGCAGACGGGACGAAGGAGAGAAGTGAGCAAGTTTGGAAAGAGTATCCACTATCGCCATGGTGGCAGTGTATCCGTCTGACTTTGGGAGGTCCACAATAACATCAGTGGAGATGTGTGTCCATGATCTAGATGGGATGGCCTCTTGCTGTAATAAACCTACCGGTCTGGGAGACGTGTGTTTTCCTAAAGCGCACGTGGGGTAAGTAGAGACATAGACCGCAGTGTCCTTCCGTAAGGTTGGCCACCAGAAGTACAGCGAAAGAAGTTCTGTGGTCGCCTTCTGACCCTTATGTCCTGCGGTGGGCAGATCATGACGCCAGGCAATTGCCTGGTCTTGTAGGTTCTTGGTGGATAGACACAGAGCATGCTCCTTAAAGTAGAGGCCTTCCTTCTCGATCACAGGGTATCGCTGGGCGTTGGGTAGGGCTTCTTGTTGTACCCCACTGGGCGTTGGGTAGGGCTTCTTTTTGAACCCCCGTGCAGACATCCTGTAGGAAAACCTTGACCACTGCAATGATCTCCTTGCCTGCCAGAAAGAGTTCACCTTTGTGAAGGAAATCCGAAGTTTCCCAGATACTGCGGGATAGGGCATCCGCTGGGGCGTTGTCCTTCCCAGGAATATATGTAATGATGAAATCGAATTGGGAAAAATAATACACCCAGCGAGCGTGTCGAGCGTTCCGACACTCCATCTGCTGGAGTATGCATGCATTTCTGTGATCGGTTCTAACTACAAAGCAATGTACCACTCCTTGCAGAAGATGACGCCACTCTTCACAGGCTTGGCGTATGGCAAGCAGTTCTTTTTCAATTATTAAATAGTTCCGTTCACTTGCGGTGAGGGTTCGTGAATAAGCCACTGGGTGTTCCATCCCATCCTCTCCTTCTTGTAGAAGTGCTGCCCCAACTGCTCCTCCTGACACATCCTGCTTCAACCACAAAAGGTAGACCTTGGCCTGACTGCCTTAAGATGGGTGCGGTTGTGAATGCTTGTTTGAGAAGTCTGAACGCTTGATCGACCTCCTGTCCCCAAGTAAAGGGCACTCCCTTCTTCAGACGTGAGGTAAGAGGTAATATCTTGTCTGAGAAATCTGCAATGAACCGCTGATAAACGTTTGCCAGTCCTAAGAAACGTTGAATGTCCTTTACGGCCTTAGGGGTAGGCCACTGTATTATAGCTTGGATCTTGCCCGGATCATTCTGAATGCCCTTTGCGGAAAGGATGAACCCCAAATATGAGACTGAGGACACTTCAAATAAACACTTTTCGGGCATGGCGAAGAGATGGTTATGTTACAGACGGGACAGGACTTCCTGCACGTGTTTGCGATGTTCTGTAGAAGATGAAGAGTAAACCAATAAGTCGTCCAGATAAACCACAACATTAACAAATAAATCTGTGAACAATGAACCATGAACCTCTGGAACACTGCGGGGGCATTGACCAGCCCAAATGTCATCAGTGTAGTCATAATGACCTAGGGGAGTTCTGAATGCTGTCTTCCGTTGGTCACCTGGTCTTATCCCCAACAAATGGTAGGCTCCATTAAGGTCCAACTTGGTGAAGATTGAGGCCCCCTGTATGGCTTCCACAATCTCCTTGGTTAGGGGCATTGGATATCGGTCCTTGATGGTAAACTGGTTTAAACTACGGTGGTCAATGCACGGCCGGAGTTAATGTGTTCCTTTCTTAGGGATAAAAAAGAGTGATGCTCCTGCTGGGGATTTGGATTCTCTCATGAGACCATGCTCTAATTGCAAAGGCGACGCCTGGCCCGCTAAACTAGTTAAAGACTGCATAGAAACACTAGCCCCATTTCTTAAAACCTTCATCAATGCATCCTTCAACACAAACTCGGTCCTGACCAGCCTAAAGGAAGCCTGGGTGCGCCCTCTTCTCAAAAAACCCACTCTAGATCCTGAAAAAGCCAATAACTATAGACCCATCACAACCGTTCCCTTCCTGCTTAAGATCCTTGACAAAGTTGCGTACACACAAATACAGCAATACCTAGAAGAAAATCGCATATTAGGAAAAAGGCAATCTGGTTTCCGCCCGGGACATGGGACCGAATCGGCCCTACTAGATCTCAAAATCCAACTAAATGACATCATGGACAAAGGCAAACCTGCACTCCTGCTCTTGCTAGACCTATCTGCCGACTTTGACCTGGTCAATCACAGTATTCTAGGCACGCAACTCAAAAATGAAGCCCACTTCTCGCCAGAAGCCATCTCCTGGGTCAAATCATTCCTCGAGGGTCGACTCATGAAGGTCTTTTCTGACTCGGCGAGCGCTACCCCTACCACTATCCACTGTGGCGTCCCACAAGGGTCCTGCACTGCCCCCACCTTATACATCTTCACCCTCCCACTGTTCAATGACCTGGACCGTCGTCACATAGCTTACACCAACTATGCTAACGACACGCAAGTCCTGCTCCCTCTCACAGGGATCTACGAACAAGACGCAGCGGCATTAACCAAGATCTATACAGCCTGGATGGCAGCCAACGGCCTCTGCCTAAACGGGGACAAAACAGAGATCCTACTAGTTGGCACCAAAGAGAAACTAAACAAACTCCCACCACGGTACAAATCCTTTAACATAGACAACTCCACCATCGCAGTCTCCACTGCAGTTAAAACGTTAGGAGTATACCTTGACTCCACTCTCTCCATGACACGACAAGTCAATGCCATAGCCTCCTCGGCTGCACTTACCACTAAAGTAATCAACGCAGTTAAACCCTTCCTATCCACAAAAAACTGCCTGACCGTAGCCAGAGCCACAGTAGGCACCAAATTGGATTACTGCAACGCTCTCTTCCTGGGCACGTCTGCACAAAACCTAAAAAAAAATGCAAGTCACACAAAACCATGCCCTAAGAGCAGCCCTAAGCATCCCTAAAAGGGAGCACATCTCTCAAGCCAGGAAAGAAGCCCACTGGTTACCCATAAAAGAAAGGATACTATACAAATCCATGGCCATCACCCACAGATGCCTTTCCGCCAAGGCTCCCCCCTATCCTTCTGAAAGAATCACTTATCCATCAGACCCACTAGGTCACACTTGACGAACCAGATCTATGTACTCGCATTCAAAAGAAGCAAAGCCGGTGGGTCTAGCTTTCAACACTTGGCACCCAAAAACTGGAACGCACTCCCTACCGTGTTAAGGAACGAAAACTCATACCACGCCTTCCGTAAAGTACTCAAAACCACGCTGTTTAATTAACCCCACCCAATCCTACCGTACCCTCACAACTGTACTTAAATAAGCACAACTGTAAGTAAATATGCAAAATGCTCTGCACTGTATCTGTATATACTCCATGTACACCTGTAACAAGTAAGATTGCTTTCAGCGCCACGATGCCCCTGGGCAGATGTGCGCTATAAAAATCCAAATAAATAAATAAATGCTTCAGGTTGCTTTCCAAGTACTCCTTAAGCGCCTTGCGTTCAGGGATGGACAGTGGATACAATCTTACAAAGGGGATGGAGGCCCCTGGTGTCATTTCAATGGCACAGTCCTCGTTACGGTGAGGAGGGAGGAGGTGATGTTCCTTGTCTTCAAACACTTGTGGTAATACACTGGTACTGAACAGGCCTTGGAAGAGGAAGGTCCTTTGTCGGGATTCTTGAGTGGGATGAAACTATGAGGACTTAGACAGTTTTCTTCGCAGTGGTCAGAGACAAATTACACAGTATTTTCAGACCAGTCTATAATAGGGTTGTGGCAACGCAGCCAAGGCCTCCCCAGAATTACCGAAAAGTGGGCTGCCTTGATCGAATACCACTTCTTCTTGATGTTGAAAGATCGAAACCCGAATGGGGTGGGTCTCCATGAAGATGGGTCCAGAGGACACCGGGGACCGGTCCACACCTTCCACTGGTATGGATCTGGCCTTGGTACGGATAGGAAGGTTATTCTTTTCTGCCCAATCTATATCGACAAAGCTACCAGCAGCTCTGCAGTCCAGCATGGCTAATGCTTCCCATTCTTGGGCGGCCGCCGACAACTGTACTTTCAGCACCATGAGCTGATTGACCTCCTGCATACCAAGAGATTTGGTGGTGTTACAGGTACTAAGAGCGACAACCCCTGACCTATCCCTGCTTATGGTCTGGGTACAGTGTTTCCCTGCCACCGAGGAGGAACTTCTGGGCAATTCCGTAAGAGATGTTTTTGAGAGCCACAATACATACATAGGCCCTGTTTGTCTCCTCTTGCGCTCCTCGGCAGTCAAGGGCCCGCTGGCCGCTCCAATCTGCATAGGTTCATCGCCAGATGAGGTAGTGGACTGTTCCCCTTGTAAGGGTGGATTAACCAAGGGCAGTGGAGCCTGTCGGTTCTTCCTTCTCTCTCCCAAACGAAATTCCATCTGCAACAAGAGCGTAACCAACTCCTGAAATGACTGGGGTCGAGCCGTTCAAGCCAGTTCATCTTTGATATCCTCATGCAGTCCGCGGCGGAATTGAGTTTGCTGGGCCAAGTCCAGCCATCCTGAGTTTGCTGCTAAGTGCTGAAAGGCTGATGCATAAGTCTGTACATCTTGAGAGCCCTGTCGAAGATCCAACATCGCTTCGTAGGTATAAAATTGGACCTCGGGTCTCTCAAACCGGGATCTGAACTGTTGGGTAAACCATGTATAGTCATTAACCACCAGATCAGCCTTAGTTATTAGTGGGATAGCCCATACTAGGGCGTTGCCTTCCAAATTGGATGCAAGAAACCCTACCCGGACTCTGTCCAATTCATAGGCTCAAGGACGAAATGTGAAGTACATGAGACAGGCGTCCAGGAACTCTTTTAAGGTCTTCGGATTGCCATCGTATTTGCCGAAATGCAAAGGTAGGTAAGGTAAATCTCTTCTCACCCCAGCTATTTGCTGCCTCAAGGCTACATTCTCAGAGCGAAGGGTCAGAACTTCTGCTGTCAATCCTTCAACGGCTGTCACCAGTTCATGGTACTGTTCCAGGGATGCAATGATGGGCTCTGGGCGTTGCACGCTGTCAGATTCTGAAGAAGCCTCCCTTCCTTCCTCCTCACCTGGGTCCTCCTGTGGATCTGTCTTCAGGATCCTTCTTCTTCCTCCGGTGGATTTTAGGTGTGTCCTTTCCCATCTTGTCCTTCTTTTGATGGAGGTAAGGTCTCTCTCCTCGGGATGCCACGCTGTCGGCTGGAAGAACCCCAACAGTGTGGTCTCCTGGGGAGCAAGCCCCAGCAGCAGGGAAAAAGCCTCCTGGCTGAAAAACTCTGCGAGTCCAGTTATAGATGGAATGTCCGGACGGCTGGTAGCAGAATGGTGAGGTATGACACTGGAGTGATGCGATAGATACCTTCAGGAAGTTCTGTGGCAAGTGGAACTGAAGGCTGCGTTCCCCCTGGTGGTATTGTGGGGTAAACGTAAGGAATTACACAATACAATACAAGGCAATGAGGCACAAAGACAGAAAGGGAGAATAGCAGAATCAAGAGTCCAGAGAGATTCCAGGTAGAAAGAATAGAGGATGAAGATATCCTCCCGAGGTTCGCGCAAAAGAGCACACAGAGAGGAAGGAAGTATAATGAGTGAGGAGAGACGCAGTGACGAGAACACTGCGTAGAGAGAAAAAGAAAGGTTGCGGCAGCAAGGAGTTCTGCGAGGAGTGCAGGACGGGAGCAGTTAAAAACACCTGAGAAGAAACAAGCAGTGTTGGCAGACAGACAAGAAAGAAAGTAGCGTTCGGCATGGAAGATCCAAGGTGAAACGCACCAAGACGCCGAAAGTTAAGCCGGCAGGCGGCCATGTTGGAAATAAACTAGACCGCTCTATTCGAAACAGCAAGAGCGTGATGGGACAAGCTAATGGCGCCTCCCCCGGTCCCATACTTTCCAGGAGTGCATGACATTCGTGGACTGAACAGCTCCCTTGTGGGCTACCTCGTCCGACATACAACTGTAGTGATCGCCAGCTTGTGGTACAAGTCGCCTTTCCTGTGCTTTTCAGCATTACAGCATGAAGGGATTGTGTTTTAGAGAAGCTTCAACAGCAAATGGAAGGACGTCTGCCATCTGTGTGCGGTGGCTGTCGCTGGAAGTCTCCTTCCCCAGTCTTGTGAGGTGTCCTAAAGGGTTGCATCTGAGCCTGACGGAAGAATTCTTGCACCTGCAGCTTCTGGGCACCTTTCACTGGAACCAACAGCGGTCAATCAAACATCCAGCAAACAGCCACGCACCCCCTCCGCCCCAGTCGACACATCGTCATCTGGGAAAATCAGAGTCAGGGTGGGGTAAGTCGATGCAAAGCATTTGTCCCCGCCGTGCTCTTATAGGATAACGTTTAGGGCCAGTCCCTTTTTGTATCCCAATCTTCCATTCCACTGCCTTTTTTTTTTTTTTGTCTTCTTCCCGGAGTAGTATTTTCTGAAAGCTAAGAACACAATTTACTTACCTAGTATCCTTGTTGAATATCTTCTTTTGAACTCGCCAATGCAAGTAAAATTAGAACTTACCCACAGAGACTACATTGTGGGGAGAAGCATTGTTGCTCCTGTGACTTTTAGGCACACGCTCCCATTCTGAATGCATTTTAAGAACCTATGGTGACGGTATGTATGTGTGTTGTGCGATATCACCTGCTAGTTTTCAATTTTGAGTGTGTGTAAAAAGACTAGAATAAATATTTGCTTTTTATACATTCCTGTCTAAATTGAATTGTGTGGACACATTGAGGACCCACTCACTCTCCTGAGAATAGCTTTGCCAACTCTCCATGTTTACCTTGTATGGGTTTTGGCTAACGTCTCAGAGTTCCCTGCCTCAACACTGATCGAATAGACAGTATTCCTGGCATCCCAGCCGAGCGACAAACACCAGTTGAGTTATGAAGTACATGTGCTGCTGCATAGCAACAAATGCTTTTCATGACAATCACCTGTCCCCGCGAAGCAGTAGAAGGGTGTTCAGATGCCCACAAAGGTAACGAGCAGGGAGAGGAACGCACTGATCGTGTCGGCTGATATGGCAACTTGTGTGCAGCATTTTCAGCCACTCTGGCCTCGTATACTTGAGGTTGAGAGAAAGAAAGGTGTTGGCTCGTTCTCTTTTCAGAGTAACAGTGGCAGCCTGAAGAACATCGCTGACACAGTGTAGTGAGATGTGCAAGGGCACGGAAAGAGGTGCCACCTGAAACCGGCACAATTTTCTCCCTATAGATACCCCTGACAGGGTTTGAAAGAGGAGGAGCCATGAAAGGATTTTTGAAGAAAGGGTCTAAGAGATTTTTTTAAAAGCGATCAAGTAAGAAGGTATCGGGTGTAGGGATCAACAGGGTCATGCCATCTCGCCCTCATCTCACCTTATTTTATTTTTTCACATCTCCCGGTTCCTCAGATGAATACCACACATTACTAGAAGATCAGATTGGTAAATACTTGGACATGTATGCTGTAGCTTCAGTTAAGCTCCAAGTTGCCCATTTTCATGGAATTTCTTGAATTCGCTTTCGTACTACAAATGGAACTGAGAGCTCCGCCTCCACAGTTGAAGCATACCTGAAGGGCAGGCCAGGTCTCCCACTACTTCAAGAAGTTAAGAAAGCAATCTTAAAGGAGTGGAATGAACTGGATAAGTCTCCAGGTTCCTGGCAAAGGTATGCTTGTTACAGGGGAAGAAAAGTCTATGACACAAAGTATCCCTGTAGACCCCGTTCTCCCTAGCCTTGTTGGGAGATCAAAAGGGTGTCCCGTCAAAGTTTTGAAAACATAGTTTCGAATACAATAGTTTAGAAAAAAAGCATCGGAAAAATAATTTTGGAATGCATTTTTTTTTAATGTACATGGTTTTTTTTTAGTGGTTAGTATAGTAAAATTAGTGGGTTTTGCAAAATAAAAACAGGGGTTTAGGGGCCGCATTCGAAATTTTTTCTCTCAATCCTCTGGACAAACAACTCTGCTACTGTTCCATATATCAACAAATGCAGGGGGTCTACTTTCTAAATCCTTGGGGACCCTGGCGAAGGAGATGGCAGTGCACATCAAGGGAATAGACCGCTCAATGGCAGACAAACTGAGTCGGGTCTTTCCTTCTGTGGACTGGGAGGAAGTATTTATGGGCATTTGCCGGGAAATGGGGTCTTCAACCATAGATCTGTGTGCATCCCCTGCTCCCCTTAACAAAAAACTCATGGCTCTGCTCCAGATTCCTGTCCCCAGGGCTTAAAAGGTGGATGTGATGTCCTTTGTCTGTCTGGGGGCCTGCTTCCCCCGTTCTTCCCCTGCCAATGATTCCAAAATCCTAATGGACCAGGGACTCAGTAACTGAAGTCATCATGGTAGTCCCATTTTTGCCATGAAGGAGCTGGTTCCCTCTACTTCTAGACCTTGCAGTAACTCCTATATTTCTCCTTCCCAGGAATCCAGTTTAAGGCGTTTGAGAGCCTTGATATTTAAAGGGAAACGCTACAAAGTAGAGGGCTGTCCTTGGAAGTAGCTTGCTCCACACAGAATGATAAAAGCCCAGCCACTCTAAAGGAATATGCAAGGCACTGGTGTAACTTTGAGATATGGTGTTTCTCCTCATCCACAGCACTCATTATGCAATTCTTCTATGATGGGTTTAATTTGGGCTTGGCAGTTGCCATCTTACAAGCTCAGTGGGCTGCCATTCATTCAGAAATCTTGGTGGGTAGTCATCCTCCCCTGGTTGCTTGTAGATACCTTGCTGACAAATTGCCCACCTTCACCTCTTGGATCCGCACTTCATGGTTTCTCTGCTCCCCTCACCTTGTTCTTCCCCTTCATAACTGTAAAATACTCTGTTGCTTCTCGAAGCTAGGTCGGCGCTCAATAAACACCACAATGATGGATCATTCACTGATCAATATGCTAATAAAGAGTTTTCCGTCTGGGCTAGTGCCTGTTTCGAGTTTGCCTCCTTGGGATCTTGCTCTAGTTCTAACAGCTCTTTAAGCTGCACCATTTGAACTCAAACAAGAGGTTTCCTTGATGTTTCTAATAGCCAAAGCGTTTTTTATAGTGGCCATGCATACCCAGGACTTTTTACGTACGAAAAGTGTGTAAATAAGATTTTTCCTGCATACATTTTACACACAAATTTAGAGCACAAGGCAGTGGAAAGGTCCGGTTAATTGACAGAAACCAGAACGCTTCTTTTGATCTACATGGATGTAATTGCAAACCATTGATAAAAGCCTCGGAAACAGATTGTATTTCTCAGAAGCCTTTCAGAAAAAGAAACTGCACACAGTTTGTTTGTAATTTAGGTTTGTTTGTTTAAAATGTATTAGGCGCGCCAGACCCGAGGGTATCGGGGCACAAGCAGTAAGAAGCCATACAGCTTAGTACATAAGTTACATAGGTATCAGAAAAACAGCTGGTCTAATAGTTATTCAAATATACACAAACTGAAGCAGTAGTACAGAAATACAGGTGGTCTATGCAGGAAGTTTATATAATTATTTACAGGTGTACAGTTATTTACAGGGATGGCCAAGGTCTGCAGGTTTTATTTAACCTCATTCTCTAAAAGCCATATAATCAGATTTTGTCTGAATTTGGTGAAGGTTTGGTCCATTCTAAGTGAGGTGGGTAGTGAATTCCACAGTTGGGCTGCTTTGACTGGGAAACTGGTGTCCCCAATGGTGGATAGTTTAAAGCGAGGCACCTGTAGGCAGTTGAAATTCACTACTCTCGTAGGTCTAGTAGCTGATTTTCTAGAAAATCTTTCTATTAGCTATCGTGGTCCTTCGTTGTTTAGGCATTTATGGATACGGGATGGTGTTTTTAGTTTAATTTTCTCATGTGTAGCTATCCACTTGTGCTTCCTTCTAATGTCAGAAATATGTTCTTTCCTAGGGATATTTAGTGCGGCTCTAAGGGCGTTAATTTGGGAGTATCTGTAATTTATTAATAATGTATTAGCTCCAATGTATAAGGCGTTACAGTAGTCTATTTAGATAGATGAGAGGAATTGTTTACTGGCTCTAATTAATTTGTATGTGTATGCTGTGGAGGAGACTAGGGTGTTATCCTGTTAAGGGAATGTCAAGGTAGAATCTAAGTAAAAACCTAATGTTTTTACTTCCTTGGCAACCTTGATTAGGTTCCCATCAATGATAAAAGATGAGTATTCCGTGCCAAGTCTAGTGAGAAGGGGGGGGGCGTGGCTACGAGAGCCATGTAGGAGGACGCGTTCTGGAGGAGCTCCCGAGATCCTGCAACGATCCGGGCAAATATGTGCGGTACGACGGATCGCTGACCACCGACGATACACATGATGGTGTGTGAAGGTATTGGCCACGCATTGTGAACTTCTGGAGAGAATAGGATTAACGGCGACAGAGATCGGTGGCTACGAGTTAAAAGACTCCGCGAACAAAGGGCGACTCAAAATGGCCGACCATGGCCCGGGACTGGAATAGAAGCGAGTTGTACGGTGGCCTAGCTGTGAAGGTGCACTGTACACAAACTTGCTACTTTAGCAACCGATCGATTTCCTGGGCCATGTCGAGCAGGCCGGTGCGGCCGAAGGTGAAACAGCCTACCTTAGACGATTTCACTAAAACTCCCCCGAGCCAGGACACTACCAAAAGTAAGGATGCGCTGGCTGGGAGTGGCACGACGTCTTCGTGCACCAACCAAGAAATCCTGGCGGCGATTGTGGAACTGAGGGCGGCCTGGGAATCAAAGCTGGAACTGGCCGTTACTGAACTAAAGACTGCACTGGACCGCAAGGTTGGAGAGGTCCAAGAGGACGTTAATCTGCTACGACAAGATGTCAGGGCCCTGGCGGAGCGCACGGAGTCCCTCGAAAAAGAAGTTGGCCCGAATACAGCAGATTGCGCCACTCATAAGGCCGACTTGCATGCCCTGACACAAAGGATGGGCAACCTGGAGAGCAGAGCGGAGGAGGCTGAGGGACGAGCCCGTCGCAACAACATCCGCATCGTGGGCCTACCGGAGGGGATGGAGGGCCGTGACCCTACGGATTTCATCGAATCCATGTTCTTACAGGAGATACCTGGAGGGGCCCTATCTCAAGGATTTGCAGTAGAAAGAGCACATAGAGCCCTAACTAGGAGGCCACCTCCGGGGAACCCGCCTAGGCCTGTGATCGCCAAAATCCTTTACTACCGCGACCGGGAGAGGATACTGGAATACTTCCGTAAAGGAGGGACGATCACGAGAGGAGCGGCAAACATCACGGCTTATCCAGATTATACTCTGACTGTACAGCGTAGTCGCATGAACTTTGGGTCTGTAAAGCGGAGGCTGAGAGAAGCGGGCCACAAATATATGTTACTCTATCCTGCAAAATTGAAGGTCTTCCATGCACATAAAACCTTGTTTTTTGAAACCCCGGAGGATGCTATGGGATGGCTCGATGCGCAAGGATGCCCCCAGGAATCAGAAGTTCGGCCCAGAAAAGGCTCGGAAGAGATACGGGAATCGTAAAATGGCGTCGCAAGATGGCGTGGCTCGTGGGACTTGAATATAGTCGGTGTGACACCTTCGGTAAAGAAGGTCAGATGATTGCACTATTTGTCAAGACACTGTGAATGTTTATTTGATCGGGAGCCTTACGGGGCGATACTCTCTACCCCACAATAGTTTTAGTTGGGTGGCCGTTAGGGTGACCTCACCCTACTGGGCTCCGTTCACCGACCGGTGCTTGCGGAGCTAGATGTGGGGGTGCCTGAGCTCTGAGGCTGGAGCTGGGCAGCAGTTGGGGTGTGTGATGTTGGGGAAGGTACGGGTGGGGGGAGGGGAGGGAAGTTGGGGTTTAGTTGTGTATATAGTTGAAGGGAGTTTGAGCTTATATGAGGAGTTACTGGACCGAAACGCTATCTGTGTCATGTGGGCGGTTGGGGGTCGCTACAAGAGAGGCAGGGAGGAACGTACTTGCCATGGGAGACCTTAAGATTGTCACCTGGAATGTCAGGGGACTTAATAGTTATTTAAAAAGGAATAAAGTTATGTTGTACCTCAAAAGGCAGAGGATTGACATTGCACTATTGCAAGAAACACACCTGAACCGGCACAAGTTAGAACTGGTTGAGAAAAAGTGGAGTGGCATGGTGGTGGGCTCCCCGTACTCTGCCTATGCCAGGGGAGTGCTAATCTGGGTAGCACCGCACGTCCCGTTCAGAGTCACGTGGCAGGAGGTGGACACGGAGGGCAGGCTGGTTATGCTCATAGCCCTGGTAGAGGATAGAGAAGTTTGCATTATTAACACATACGCCCCCAATCAGAATGCTGCTGCATACTTCAGGACCCTATGCACCCGTCTGGGCACATGTGTGGGGGGAGCGATCATTTGGGGAGGGGACTTTAACTGTGTTCTCGACCCAAGGGCAGATAGGTCCGATGATAGGATTGATCGGCCCACCCCGGTGGCCAGAGTATTACAGACGTTGCTGGGCGACTTTGGGCTGGCGGATGTTTGGCGACTGAAATACCCTGATACCTCGCAGTATTCTCACTACTCTGCTCCACAGCGCCTACACACGAGATTGGATTATTTCTTTGCCACGTCAGAAGTGGTGATGGCGACCACTCAAATTGAATATAAAGCGAGGGTCCTGTCGGACCACTCGCCCTTAGTGTTGATCTGGCAGTATGGCCGCCCTCGTGCACGGATACCTACATGGCGCCTCCGTGCGGAGGCGCTTAGGGACACGGTTTTTAGGGAGGACATCAAGGAGGCGATCCAGCGGTACTTTGAGGTTAACACGGGCAGTGTAGATTCGGCTGGTACACTTTGGGAGGCATTCAAGGTTGTGTTACGAGGAGACGCTATTTCCAAGTCAAAGGGCCTGCAGGGTGGGGTTCTGATGGAGCTAGAGAAGGCGGAGAGACAATTGGAGCGCGAATGTAGCAAGGCAGGAGGGGACGCAGACCTAGTACCTGAGCTGCAGCAGCAGTGTTCGGAGCTTTGGGAAAGGCTCTGTAACCTTAACTATAGGAAATATGTTGAGAGGCAGCATGCGGGTGGAGATAAAACTGGCCGCCTACTGGCATGGTTATATAAGAGAGAAACCCCTAGGCCCCCGATCAGGATGATAGTTAGAGAGGACGGAGAGGAGGTAGACACCCAAGAAGGAGTTAATGCAGCCTTCCTTGATTATTATAGAGCACTGTATGAGGACAAAGGGGGAGAATATCAGGCAGAGATCAGAACTACATTGGAAGACATAGAGCTGCCCAGGATTAGTGATGAAGAGAGGAGCTGGACGCACCTATTACACTAGAGGAACTGGAGGAGGTAGTGAAGGGATTGCCCACTTGTAAGACTCCGGGCACGGACGGACTCCCGAGTGAGTTTTATAAAGTGTATGGGGCAGAGATACTCCCCCCGATGCTAGAAATGTTCAATGAATCTTTCGAGAAGGGTCGGTTACCGGAAACGCTCAGAGAAGCGCTGATAGTGCCGCTCCCCAAGCCTAATAAACCCCGACAATGCTGTGGATCGTATAGGCCGCTGTCGATGTTGAACCAGGACAGCAAGATCCTGACGGCGGTCCTGGCCAACAGGCTACGAAGGGTCATCAGTAAACTGATACACCCGGATCAGACGGGCTATGTCCCCAACAGAAACATAACTCACAATCACAGGCGACTTCACCGGGTGATTGAAGAGGGGAACAGAAGTGATGAAGAGATGGTGGTGGTGTCCCTAGATGCAGTTAAGGCATTTGATTCAGTGAGGTGGCCGTGGTTGCTGGCGGCCTTGGAGGGGTACGGGTTTGGGCCTGGCTACGTGAGGTGGGCGAAACTGCTGTACAGCGAGCCACTGGCCAGGGTGCGCACGGGATCTGTGATATCCAAAAAGTGGCGACTTAGCAGAGGCACCAGACAGGGATGCCCCTGGTCCCCGATGCTGTACATATTGGCCCTGGAGCCCCTGGCGGTGTACCTCAGACAACAATATGACTTGGTTGGCATCGAGGTGGGAGGAGAGAACCATTTGATATCCCTATATGCTGACGACCTGTTGTTGTACCTGAAGTATCCGGAGGAAAACCTCCAGTACATTTTAGAGGTCATGGAAAAGTATGCGGAGTTGTCCGGCATAGCGGTTAATCCCAGTAAATCGAGCATGTTCCCGCTGGGGAGCTTCATTGGGGTCCCTCTGGAACGGTTGCCGGTGTTACCCGTGCCCTGGGCAACTGAGTCTTTCCGCTACCTCGGAATTGATGTATATCATGCTGTGAAGGAAGAACACTTGCACAATACCGAGGCGGCGGTAAAGAAAATCCGCGATAGTATGCGGTTTTGGGAGAAGCTGGCAATGGTGGGCCGGGGGGCGATGCTTAAAATGGTGGTCCTGCCCAGGCTTTTGCACTTTTTCAGCAATATACCATACTTGATACCCAGGAAGTTCTTTGTCAAACTTGATAGTGTATGCAGGGACTTCCTGTGGCACGGCATCCGCAACAGGGTAGCCTTGTGGAAACTGCAAAATTTCCACGATAGGGGAGGCATCAAGCTGCCGAACTTTGAGGCCTATTATGTGGCCAGCCAGCTGCAATACGTGACCAAACGGCTCTCTGATGAGGAAACTGAGTCTAGGCTGGTTGGGAGGGACTGCGCCCCGTTTTATCTAAAGGAGGTTGTCTGGGTCCCTAGGTCGGACTTGCAAGGACGCCCATGTATGTTGCTGTTGGGGTGGAGAATTTGGCGCAGAATGTGCCAGTTGATTGAGAGCCCGTACCCGTGTTCCCCGCATGTGCCACTGGTCGCCCTAACTATGGGGGACAGCCAGCTCAGGAAAATTATCAGGATATATTGGGAAACGGTTGGGCTGGCCACATTGGGAGACATATGGCAGGATGGGGCCATTAGAGAATTCGTAGACCTGGGTGAAGAAACAGGGCTGCACGGGGGCCAATATGTTACATATCTAAGGCTGGTACAGATCATCCGCAAGACTTGGCCGGAGACGGTGCTAGCGGAAGATCCGGACGCACTGATCGGAACGATTTATGATATATCAGAGGGCGGGCATGAGATCTCTAGATTATATGAGGTGGTGATGACCCGGGTGGGGAAGGACTTGATGGATTTGAGGCTGGATTGGGAAGCGGAAGTGGGGGCACAGATGACTGATGGGATGTGGGAACGGGCTATGGGATACCATAAGAAAGTGTCCAGGAATGCTAGATTGCAGCAAATACAGCTGTACATTACGCACAGAGCATATATGACCCCGAAGAAAATAGCCAAGTTTGCGAACGCAGGTAGACAAGCATGCCGAAATGCGATGAAGAAGATGCAGGTATGACACATATGTTCTGGTCCTGCCCAGTGATTGAAGGCTTTTGGGGGGAAGTGGCACAGAAATTAGCAGATAAGGGGGTTCTGCTACGCATTGACACGGCCTGGGCCTGCCTCCTGGGAGGGTTCCCTAGACCACGGAACACCAAACATCTCGGGAAACTGAGAGACCTGGCGTATGTACTTGCTAAGAGAAGGATAGCTATGAGTTGGAAGCAACGCCATGGGCCAATAATAGAGATATGGTGGCGGGACCTGCAGAAGTGGGCGGAGGCTGAAACGGTGGTATGGCAGGAAGCGTGTGGTAATTGTGGGGAGGAAGAAGTGGGCAACCTGCCGGCCTGGAGAATGTTAATTACGGGACTGTTTGGCACGGAAATGGACCCTGCTGCTTCTGAGAGGGGCGACGCCCGGCCACACCAAGTGTACACAGAACTGTAAGGTTGATAAGCTCTTGGGGGGGGGGGGGGGTTTGAAGTGCAGTAACATGGCATTAATTGATGTTTACAGTTTGTAATGTATAATGCTGCAAGTTTGGTTTGTATTGTTTTATTTTGAAAATAAAAAATATTTAAAAAAAAAAAAAAGTCTAGTGAGAAGGGATGCAGATCCTAGGATGAGAAGTTCAGTTTTGTCATCGTTCAGACAAAGGCCGTGTGTGGCCATCCATGCCTGAACGATGCTGTAAATTCTATTCACCAAAGCTAGGTCTGCGCTGTAATCCCCGGTAAGTGGTAGGAGGATCTGGGTATCGTCTGCATAATTGGTGTAAGTGATACCCAGATGGTCCAAATCATCAAACAGGGGCTTAGTGAAAATATTATACAGGGTTGGAGAGACACAGGAACCCTGAGGTACCCCGCAAGTGATGGGGATAGGGTCCGCCGCTGCAAATGGCGAGAAAACCCTCATGGTTCGGTCGCCAATGAATGATTGTATTTACGCTATTGCCTCACTTGAAAAGTGGGCAGCTGAGTCCAAGTGACTACATAAAACATTGTGATCCAATAAGTCGAAAGCTGCCGACAGGTCAAGGAGGAGGAGTTATGCAGGTTTGCCGTTGTCTCTTAGTCTGTCTATTTGGGCTTTAAGATCGATGAGTGCTGTTTCTGTACCATGTAATGGCCGGAAACCAGATTGACGGGAGCCTAACAGGTGGTTAAGTTCTAGGAAGTTCTGGATTTGGATGTATGCGACTTTGTGTAAGATTTTCAACAGGAATGGCACAGTGGTGATGGGCCTGTAGTTGGTTGGAATGGACAGGTCTAACGTTTGCTTCTTAAGGAGTGGGAGTACCCAGGATTCCTTAAGGTTGCTGGGTATCGTGCCGGATGTAAAAGAGGCATTGATAAGTTTGGTAATGAATGGCGCTAGCTCTCTAGCGGCATCCTTAATAAGTTGTGCAGGGCATTGGTAACCCTTACAGTTAGAAGGTTTAAGACCCAGTATACCTTTCTTGACCTCTATAATAGAGACTTTGGAGAAGTGGAATTGGGAGGCATGTTTGATTTTAGATAGTGCCATTTTGTTGGATGGTGACACTTTCTTTAGAGGTATGGTGGAAGTTGGGGACGCTTTCTTTAGTGCTATTTTCTTTTGAAGGTTAGAGACTTTGTTGGCTAGCGCATGCTGTATATCAGCGCACCATGTTTTATCTTTGATGGAGTTGTCTTGGGATATGATTGGAGTTTCTAATTCTTTTAGAATGGTAAAGAGCTCCTTCATACTGGAGTTCGCTTGAGTAATTCTAGTGTTATGTTTCTTGTTTAGCCAAGAGGATGTCTTTCTTGTATTGGGATGAAATGCATATTAGATTAAGCTTATTGTCTGTTGTGGGGTGAAGTTTCCAAGGAGTTTCACATTTCCTTTTGTCTAGTCTTGGGTTCTTTAAGTGGGGAGTAAATTATTCAGGTGGCTTTTCGGTTTACTATTTCTAAGTTTTTGAGGGGCAATCGTGTCAAGAGTTTTGTTCATAATTTTGTTAAATTCTTCTAGGAGGCTAGGATCAGAGTTGTCGGGTAGGGAGTTGAGGGTAGGCAAAATACATGGTAGTATTTTATCTACTGTGATTATTTTTCTTATTTCTAGTAATGTGGGCTGGGCAAGAGGTGGTTGTACAGTGGGTCTTTTAATAGCTAGTGTAAAGGATATCAGGTAATGGTCTGTCCAAGTTTGGGGTAAGATAGAGGTGATGGAGACATTGCAATTGTGATCGGCAACCCAGTCGAGAGTTCTCCCTTTATTATGATTAGGTTGGTTTACTCTCTGGGTGAAGCCAAATTCTGTTAGGATGTTAGATGCTGCAGTTGCATGTTGGTCATTGGCGTCATTAAAGCCTATGTTGAGGTCTCCTAACAGTAGGGTTAAAAGTGATAAAAGGAATGGTTTCTTTCCATTCAACTTCTGCTGTGTTGTCTGCAGGTGCTCGTGGAGCAAACGGCACTGTACATATTTATTTTCCTTGCATTTTAGGATTGTATAATTAATAAGATGCTAAACTAATTTACAATTGCGAATTAATCTTTTGTAAGGCATTATGCTTTTTGTCCCAGTGAAAGCAAGTATTGCACAATTGTATTTTTTCAGAGTTTTTGTGCTGTGTGCATAATCGTGCCTAGGCAGATCATTTTTACTTATTATCACACCCTAATTATAAAAGCAGTGTGTAAAATGAGTATGCATTCAACCTTGCAGTCAATGAGGTAAATTACTATGAATGGTCAGTGGCAGCAGAGTCTTTGCTCAAGGGTGAGTGATGACAATCGCAGTTGTTATAGCCTCTCTAATCTTCCAGACTATATAATTACAACTTCCAAAACCGGACTCTACAGGAAGTGCAAGCGCTGTTCAAAAACAAACAAATGAAAGTTACATTTGTAATTGAAATAGAAACTCAGCAAAACCTGTACCGGTGATAATCCAGATAGGCATTTAACGTCATGTAACGCTTCATACATGGTTCGTCCAACATCTAGGCCCTGTGATTATTATACCTCAGTCGATATTCAGTTAACTGACCTCTGAAGGATGTTAGCCAGTAAGATAGCTCAGCAGGTTGAGCACTCGTTGCTACAATCTGTGCGTGAGGCTAGAATCCCGGCACGGACAACTAAGTCTTTCATCCTTTCAAGGTCGAAAAGGAGTACCAACTTCTGTTTGGTGATAATTGTGATTGATATGTTCTCTGTACAGCGCTTGTTCTATGTACAGCGCATTGCCAAAAGCGCTATGTAAATATTTGACCATGCGATTAGGTATAGAATTTAGCATGGAGCATTTGCCTCTCGGCACTGTTGTATCATGACATTGGCATACCACTAGGTGGTAGTAGCTCCAGGAAATTAGGTATTTCATTAAGCATCAAAAGACAATTCTGCTATCGAAACTCAAAACTCACAATACAATTAATGTTTGCTTTACTATATAATTGACTAGGTATTTGTGTTTTCATTAAATATTCACAGGAAAGATCAAATGGCCAGACCTTAGAGAAATAATGAAAGAGGTATTTGGTCACCATGCAGAAAGCTGTCGCATGCTAATGATTTCCGTACAGTTTTTGCACACGTCGGCTACATTTTACTCTCTTGCAAATGAGAAAAGTCTTTATTCTCTTGAATCGCCTTTACTCTCTACAATAGGGAGTACAATACGTCACCTCCAAAATCTTATCTGCAGCACTGGGTATAGTTACAGGTCAGTGACCTGCCCCAAGTCCTGTAAATGTGTTTATTGCCATTAAAGGTCTTCATTTTCCAGAGAAAGCAATAAAACATTGTTCACATGAAGGCAAAGGCCTTGACTGGCAACTTGACCTTTGCACTGCCCTCTGCTATAAACGTGTGCATAAATGTACACCGGAAAATAATAAAGCTATCATATTTGCAATATTTCCATGCGTAAAAAGGCCTGGGACGAAGACGATTGTGGTGCTTCCTATCTTGGAGAGTGCTATTTTACCCTTTTTAGAGTCACCTCAACCCACTTGCACTGGCATTTCTGCTTGTGCTTCTTCATGGTGGCTCCTCTTTAGCTTCTGTGATTTTCTGTTTGAACTACTGATAATTTAAAAACTTTGAACTGGCCCATTGACTTTGGCTATCCTGGCTCCCTAAAGGCACCCTTCTGAACCTATTGGATTTGGCAGTGCTTGTTCCGTTACAGGTTTTAATTGTTGAACATTATTATTGCTGGGATAAAAGACTGCCTGCATCCCTCTGGGAGAATCTAACTGTTTTTCTAAGTACAAAGTATGTTCTGATCTAACCATAACCTTTCCCTCATTATAACTCCATATTGCAAAGGTGATCACAAATAAGTCTCATTACTGACCTCAAATGACAACACTCAATGTGCTGGAAAATATAACATATGAAAAGTTACTAACCTGCTTTATTGCGCTTGTTCAAATTGAATCCTAACTTTGGGATTAATGTTACTATTAGTTACTGCTTTTTAAAGATTGTCTAATTATCCTTATTTATACTATAACTTTAATTGTTTACTTGGATACCTGTATTTACTGATATTGTACAGCTCAGATTACCTCTCTTAAGATAAGCATAGCTGCTCTGTCAAACTACCAACCTGTGTAGAACAAGCCTATATTAAATGGTGGGTTATCTAATACCAGTTGGACTCTACAAATTCTTACCCAACAGCTTCCATTGCTGTTGTGTCAGTCCTGTATTATTATTGTGGTTGTATTCTTTTTTCTTGCATGATATTTGTAAAGACAAAAGAGAGAAAATGGTCTATATAATAATGTGATGCTTGATTAGTAAGATTTTGTGCAATCTACAAATACAATAGACCTATTTGCATCTTAACAGCCTGACGGTATGGACTACTTGTGCAGTATGGGATCTGCATCCTTGCCATTAGCAGAGCAGTGAGCCTAGCCCTGGTAGTGGGGCTATGGATTTCTCCTATTTAGCCGGCCTCAATCAGTGGCAAAGCAGCACAATCTTGGCAGTATGAGGCAGGAATCGGAAGCTGCTCACCTTCAGTGCCCTAACTAAGATGTAGCTCTTAAATCGAGCTTGGGGTTGTCTGCACTTAGCTAGGGGTGGGTGCACAAACTTCTCTACAAAATGTGCTGTGGCTATCACAAGAAACTGGTATCTTTATGTATTAAAAATATCCTGGCAATGGCTGCTGCCCACTGCTGTGCACACCTCCATAGGCTGGTGAACCTAGGAGCAGGCTGTGCTGGAAGCATAACTAGTCATCAGATCGATCTTCTGAGTATAATTTCCTATTCATTAAGTTGGAAGTACAATTATTTTTAGTGAGCAAAAAAAAGTAAATCTTTCAGGTGAGTAACAATATATTTTAACTCTATCCTTTTATAATCCATACTTTTTTCATCTAGTTTATTCAAATCAAACGTAAAGATACATTTTTACTGTCTTCCTCTTCAGATGAGGCAGTAATAACATTGGATCTCCTTCCTGTGACACTGCTCTGCTGGTACCAGTGATCCTCTGTTGTGAAGCCGTGTGAGTGGAAGCAGGGGCATCACCCTCTCTTCCTGTTCCTAATTTTATTGGGAGTATTTGTACACCTTTTTTATTGTTGCGACTATTTGCCTGTAGCAAAATGGCGGGTGTGCCCCTTATTTGTAGGGTTGTACACTGTACTGTGGTAAAGCTGTTGAAATAATACTGGAGCAGACCAGGTACGAGTGTTCAGACAGAGTCGCACCTTCCCGACTAGCAAGCTGAACACTTGCCACTCCCATGTTTTTGTTAGTGCCTGGCTGACATTGAATGCAAAACCTTCATTTGGGTACTATATGCACCTAGAAACGTATTGCACACCAGTTGCACCAAATGAATACTGGTGCACATTGCATTGCCATCATATCACTGTATTGTGACATTCCTGACCCCCTTCCGATGTTTCCTCCTTACTTTGTCAGAGTTCTTGGCTCCTGGTCTGAGCTAAAGCTCTCTTCTATTAGACTGAAAGAAATGACATTGACAATATTTTGCTTGTTTTCATTGTGGTGGCCTAGTTTGCCAGATGGGAGGCTTCAAATGGTGACTGTGTGCAATGGTAATCGAGATCAATATATTTTCTGTAAACTGTCATGCAAACCTTGTTTTCTTTCCTTTTGTAGCTGAGAAGAGAGGCTAGACTGCGAAGGGAGTACCTGTATAAGAAGGCAATCGAAGAGAAACAACACAGCATTGAGGACAAGAAGCAGAAGTTAAAAAGAGCTTTAGATGGTATGTGGGCCAAACTAAAAGTGATTCCAGAGAGCCCCTCAAACAAGGGATTAATCATCCATCTATGTAAAAGGGAAACATGGGTTGGAAATGTACCACACTTAGTTCAGGGAATTGATAAAATGCTCTTTAAGAAGGCAAGCCTTTTCTTGGATGTACCAATAATCTTTAACATCTGATTATTTGCTAGAAAACCGTCTTATCCCAACGGAGATCAGACGAGATGCCCTGTCTCTTCAGAAGCTGATAGAATATGATGACGAAGGTGGTGAAGGTGAGAAAACTACCTTTTAATGCTTGCATTGAATGAGTCAAAGGGGTGCATGTCTATGTTGGAGGCATCACATTAAAGCCCCTTATGGTTTTGGTTTTGAGTTTGTCGTGCAAGGGTGCTTAATTAGGGAGGGGCGCGCATACGGGAAGTGCTGGAGAAGTCCTGCTTGGCTGCCAAAACGCTGCTTCTGTGGACTGTTACCTGATGAATGAAGACTCTCTGTTGGTCGCAGGTTATATGCGAACACCATTGGAAATTCCCGACAGTGTGATTATTTTGAATTCCCCACAGCCCAAACATAATGTTCATGAGCCTCCTATGGGTATTGATGTAGCTTCAAGTCAGGCATCCACTCGCAATGCTCAGTGTTCGACTATGCCTGGAGCTTTACCATCAGTTGCCGACGGATTACCTTGCGTGTAGACGCTGTGTTCGGCTCATCGCAATTTCAATTCAATCCATTGTAAAGCATAAGTGTGTCTACTTTACATGTACGAGGAGTTGGCAATCTTACACCTGCCTCTCCATTGCCATCATGTAGATTCAATCTTTCACAAGCACCCATAATGTTCCCACATTCTGTGCAAAATTCGTCTCATCTTTCACTAAGCCAGACCAAGAAATCCAACCAATCTCGCAAACATTGTTCCACTGACCTCTCAACATCCTGTAGTGAATTCCTCAATTGACATAGCATTAACAGCAATGAATGTTGCTTTGATTACTTTAACCAAACTTTTCGAAGCTCTTGATACTAAAGTCAACCACCAAACGACACTGATCACGGAGCTACTGCATCGCGACATGCACGTCAAGGATAGTCATCTAGCATCGCTATATCAAGTCTTCCCCCTCCCTGCATCCCCATCTGTCCAGATAGCACTTATGTGCCCCTAGTCCCTGTTATGGCGGCTGTGTCTGATGTACACTCTGCCTCGCACCAACCACCAGCGGTACCAATGACAGACCACACTAAAAGTCCTTTAAGTGCACAAGACATCACCAGAATTACGCCTCAAGTTGAATCCACGCAAATGATGGGAACCTCGGCTATTTCCACAGCTGCTTGCTCCGCAATCGAGATAAACAAGCTTTTAACACTTTTAAACCGTTGGGAGGCAAAAGTATTAAATCTCAGCTGCCGGTAAAGAAATCCAATAATGTCAAAACAAAGGTCATTCAATCACACTCTAGTACTAAACAATTTATCAGATCCATTAATCCACCTAACCAACAAATGGAGTTAGCATCTTCAGCTGTAGTCAAGAAGTACACAAACATTAATCAGGCCAACAAAGATAACAGAATTAAACCCCTCACTCCTAACCTCAAATATAAACCTTTGGATGATCTGATTAGCGCAACCAAAGTCCATGAAGAAGGACCGTACACAATCCCCAGTGACAGAGATACCTGCTCCTCTACTTGCCAGTAGATCCCCTCTGCGAATCTTGCTTTCAACCCAAAGCAACAACACTTTCCTATCCCTTGAACAGCGACGATGTGAAATAGAAAAATCAGTCGCTCTGTACATGGCCTCTACCCAAAGTCGAGATCCAAAATAGCTAGATTGTGCAAACTTACAAGGACCACATAACACATCTCACTCTAATTCTGAGTATGCAATCTCTCAGATGGCTAAACCTGGTCATGTCACTAACACTATCAAGGCGTCATTTTGCGTTGATTGAGAGTCCGTATACCAAGGTTTCTAAGAAGCCGCATCATATTAATATGCCAAGCAAAATAATGCCCGTGCACTTTCACTATCTTATTTTACAATAATCTGCAATATGACCTGAACAGTTAAAGTATTTTGAATTTATTTAACAATAGCCCGAGTCTAGAGGGCATTACATCTACTGACCTCAATCCAGTCCAGTTCCTGATGGATTCAGTCTTGTCAATCATCAGATTATGGATACGCTTGGGCGTTGTGCTAAATGCAATATGGCAATCTAGAGCTGAGCTATTCGCCTTCGGCTTCTCCTTGTACCAAGACACCTTGAAAGACACTAGCATTGCAAAAATGAATACCAATACTTCTATCAATGTAAAGCAGATAGAATCTTCACTTCGCATTGCTTGCTCCGTGTCAGATCGTGAGGTGTCCATTCATTCCGAGACAATTACATCTCAACAGCAGGGGCTCCAAGTATCTTGCTTGAGACAATACCTGTGTGGTTCCAGTAAATATTAATAACCGCTACAGTTGCCTTAGCCCACTTAAGTTTAACTAATTGAATATACATGTTGGGTGCCACCCATGGTTGAAGAGTAATGCCAGATGACATTTTTGCAGCAAATAGTAGGCCAGAGGTTGGTCTACCTTTGGGTAGAGACTTGGCTGGAACGGCTGAAACTATGTGACCATCCTATATGGGGGATGCAGTAAGCCAGGTCTCCTGAAGGGCAACAATGTCATAACTCTAGTTCGGTAAAGGTTGGATCTAGAAGGTGGACAAATCCTCTCATATTCCAGCTAGCAAGGGAGCAAGAAGATCTAATAGATGCCTTTTGCTGTTATGCTTGGGATACTTGGTGCCCCTGCTGTTGAGATGTAATTGTCTCAGAATGAATGGACACCTCCCGATCTGACATGGAGCAAGCAATGCGAAGTGAAGATTCTATCTGCTCTACATTGATAAAAATGTATTGGTATTCATATTTGCAATGCTAGTGTCAGCCAGCCAATCACGCCAGAGTGCATTTTGGACTCCTTGGAGACTAAGCACAGGGGGTTTCGGGCACCTCCCTCACTTCCTGCCCACCCCAGAAACCCTGGAGCCACAGGCGGGCTTCACTCGTGAATCCAGCCAAAGGCAAAGCGAACAAAGCGACCAGGTCTGGTTTGGCACGCAGAGTAAATCTCAAGAAGGACCTTTCCACAAAGAAATGGCGAAAAAAGACGACTGGGGCAATTTTAACAAAAATGGCACCCTTGGGTGCTTTACTGCAACTGCGAACGCAGCCCGCTGTAAATGCACACCACAGTAGTTAAAAGTAAACCACTGCCACCAGCCATTCAGTGAGGATAGGGTAACATAAAAATGTTCATGAGAAGCTAGACAAGTAACCCCTCTAGCACCCTATTGTAAGATGGTGTGTGCTGGGTCTAGAAAGTTACAAAAGTAAAGTCAATTTCACTTTACTGCTCTGGAAAACAGTAGTTTATCCCAAAGAAGGTATTTAAACCTTTGGGAAATCTGAAAGACTTCCCTTTGTCACTGCGCTGAAGGTGCTATGTGACACAATGTAAAAGATGATGCCTGTGGAGTTTGTCAGGCTCCATAACCAAAAGAAACAGTCTTCAAAATCACAATAAAATACATGAGTGTGGGGGGAAAAGGGTCTCGCTTTCCCCAGGTTGAAAAAATCAAGTCCTCAAAATCCAGTAAAGTTACTGGTGGTCTCTAAGGTGGAGGGAATTGGCACATTTCTGAGAATTCTCCCTAACCGCTGTATTTTAGCTTCAGCCTTGTTAAATTTAATTCATTTCAGATGCCAAAGACAAACTCAGCAAGGTCGTTTCAGACTTTCCAAAATTGAGTCTTAACACTGTTCCCTGGCTCCTATATGTGGATGATCTGGTCCTCTTGGCTAAGACATCCAAAGGTCTACAAAATCAGTTAAATGCATTAAATGAATATGTAGAAGATAATCAATTAGCAATCGACCATGACAAAACCAAGATATTACAGTGTGGAAAGGCCAGGAAGGATCGAAGTACAATCCATTGGTTTCTCAAAACGAAACGTTGAAGTCATCCACGAGTATCATTATTTGGGTATCAATATTAATGCTCACCAAAAGGATCTTCCCTACATCAATGAAATCAACACCAAAATTGCAATAGCGCTGATCATAAATGCCAAATATGGCAAGTGTTCTAGTAATCCAAAACTCACATTTTATAGGCAAAAGGTAGTACCTATAATACTCTATGGAGCAGAGACTAAATTCTAGAATCCGGAGATGGCTCAAGATAGAAGGCCGATTTTTGGAAACCCATTTTATCATTACCAGCAAGCCAACCTATGGCCATTACTAGGCACACGCTAGGGCTGGTATCCCTTTATGGAGCCTATTTGTGGAAGCTCCGCTCCTTATGTAGGAAATGCCTATTGCCCAATAAAAAAAGATTCAGTGTTGGGCATTTTATCTTAGTATGTGCAGGCAAGTCACAATTTTCTAATTGCTTGGAAACGTGAAATCACCAATAGATTAGAGGAAGCGGGCGTTTCCATTGACCTCCTTCTATCCAATCCAGTGCTAGCCAAGCAAAAGATTTGGCAGCAGGATTGTACATAACTTGCCAGACCTTGCCTTACATACATAGATTTTAAAAATAATCCGTTCTTGTACAAAAGATTTCAAACCCCAGAGTCCTAGTTTATAACATTTCCATCTCCTTTTTATAGACCTGCATTTTTGCAGTTTACACTGAACCTATGGCTGATAAACGAGGTGTTGGCCAAACGAAAAATAATATCTCAGGCTGCCAATATATGTCGCTTCTGCCAAGAGGCTGCTCAATCCGAATCCTTAATACATCTGTTAATTGTTTGTGCTAGTTTAGTCACCTCACGTAATATGTACTTGAAAAGTTATTTTCAACAGTTTAGAGTCCTTGATCTTGATGTACTATGGCAGCGCATGTTTTGTGCAACTCAGACTTGCAGCAGAATTGCAATTGTTCATTATTGAACAGTAATCAAAGCATTTGAATTGGTATTTATTCTTTCATATCGGCTAGACATTTTGTCAAGTTTTATCATCACGTATGTTTCTTTAAGAATTTTACTTGTTTGGATTTAATTGTATAATTATACAAGTAAATTGGGGGGAGGGGCGCTAGAGAGCCCGCAGCCACCGACCAAGGGTCTGTACATGACTTCGAGTCCCTGCCGAGTGATCTGCTGGACCTTACAATTTAGGCGTCCGGGTCGGTGCGATGGTTTGACATTGTCCCCGGGGTTTCACACTTGTTGCTTGAACTGATTGTTGATCAAACAGATGCTAAATGTGAGACTCCCCGATGGGTCTTGCTAAGCCTAAGCTGCAAATGTAATGAATCTGTCCTATTTCACCTGAAAGATATTGTTTCAAGTCCTCCCCTCAAGGTGTGAAGAGGTGGAGGTCAAGCACCCCCGTTCCGTAGTCCATGGTAAAATGGTTGTTGTGGGATGTCGGGGGGTGGTTCAGTCACTGCTTGTTGGGGGTGGGCTGTGTGGGTGGGGGGAGGTTGGGATGGTGTCAGTTGGAGGGGGGGCAGTTCTTGGTGTGGGTGGTTTTAAGTTGGTTCAAAAAGATTTCCATCTCACAAAAATGGCCAAAAGTTTAGTTTCAGGATGGATGAGCGAACAGGATGGAGTTGCTTTTGTCTACAGCCCCCATCCTAGTTATGGTGAATAAAGTAATCAGTTGCAATGTCCGGGGCCTCAACAATCCGCGCAAGACCCGGAAGGTGGTACAATATTGTGAGAGACACAGGGCCAGGATAGTTATGCTTCAGGAGAGCCACCTCATTGAGAATGGAAAAAAGGGGGTCGCCAGAAGCTGGGGGACCTGCAAATACTACACTACATATTCAGCATACTCAGCGGGAGTAATGAGGTTGATAAAAAACGTCACTGGGATTTTGCGTAAATGACACTGTGATCGATCCACAAGGGAGATATCGTCTCTGGGTGCTTTGGCACCATGATGCTCACGCTTGGTAACATCTATGGTCCAAACATGGATGACCCTGAATAACGCCATCGTGGGGCATTGTCAAAAATACTCGCACACCAACATTGTGTGGGCAGGAGACCTCAACGTGACACTAGACCCACGAAGGGACAGGACAGGGGGTGAGAGACGGCGCTCCAGGGCAACGGAGGCGGTCTTGAGCGCAATGGAATAAAGATTTTCAATAATCACTTACTAGAAAGTCTTAATTCTATTAAAGACACGGAGGCGAGCATTATGCTTCTTTCTTTATTAAAATATTTAAAGAAAGCTCAGCAGCAAGATATTTTTTTTTCTCCGTGCACCGGAGTGCCATGGGTCATATGCATGTAGAAAAGGTGCACAGAAAAAAATGTAACCATAAAACCAACAGAAAACATCATGAAATGTCCTGAAACAACCTAAAAGTATTTCCCAGGAGGCCTGTGGAAAGTTCAATACGAGGACACCAACATGTGACCTGGATCCTCCAATGAGTGTCCAAGTCCCCATATAAACAGTCTAGAATATGATGCCACTTCCTCGTTCGACGCTGAAAACTTGTCTGATGGAAGAATTGGAACTGAAGCCATCTCATAGTAGAAGAGAGAAATGTGCCATGGATTAGGCGGATTTGTCTGTTGACGCTGTTGAGAGAGAGAGAGATAAAGAATTCAAATTAGATCGTGTATATTACAACCCTAGTTCCCTTAGAGGGGTGGGAGAGAAAATGCGTAGTGTTATTTGAGAGGCAGTCATGCATTCAAAACCATGTAACAATTTAGCAATGTACATGTATAACCATGAAGCGTGATGCATTCTAATATCCCGCTGGGTGGGATAATGCTCGCCTCTGTGTCTTTAATAGAATTAAGACTTTCTAGTAAGTTATTATTGAAAATCTTTATTCTATGTCCAGAATGGAGGATCCCATTATGCTAGTTTAAAGCTTACTCACCACAATAAATGCCGGCTGTTCTACCGGTTGCAGGTAGATTTGTTTAAATACAGATTTGCTTGCCCAATCTGCCATTCTCATTATATCTTTCAGTCGGATTCCGACCTGGAAGGCCTTGGAAGCCATGGCTCCTCTTACGGAGTGGGCTCCGAAGAGCAATGTATGTATCCCTGCTTGGGTTAAAGTCCACCGCACCCAGCGTTCTAGGGTTGGAGCGGGAACTGCTTTATGAGGTTTGCGCAAGGCTATCAATAGCTGGCCATTGGGAGAGGTTCTAAGGGGAGCCGTAACCTCTTCGTAAGCCTTCAGGCATCTGACTAAGCAGAGCTTGGGCTGGTCCTTAAAAGCCGGGTAAGAAATCACTCTGGAGTTGCACTTTGTCCTCCTGTGTATATGAAACACTATGCCATCAGGGGAGAAGATTCTGCCCGCTAGATCAAGGGCTCTAATGTCAGAAACTCTCCTGCAGGAGACGAGGCAGAGCAGTGTGTAGTGAGTTTGCCGGATAGGGCAGTGCGAGATAACTCCTTGTTATCTAGCCAAGATAGGAAAAGGTTCAGCACTTTAACGCCCCAGAGCTTAGCGTAACGGGACGGAGGCAGAACTGTCAGTCTGACTCCTTTGAGTAGTCTGCACACAAGGTGGTGCTCTCCTGCTGGGATCCCTTTTATTAGATTGTGGCCTGCAGAAATAGCAGAGCGGTAGGCGTCAACTGTCCTGTAGGCCAGACCTCTTTCAACTAAGGATGCTTGGAAATTAAGAATCTCCTCTATAGGTGCTGAAACTGGATGTAATCCTTTGTCTAAGCACCAGTTCCTCCAGGCGTTCCAAGAGTTGGAGTATCTTTTGAGAGTGGCCGGGGCCCAGCTCTCTTCGTTGAGGCTGACTGCCATGTGAGACATGCCTGGAACTCTCCACCTCGACCTGAAATCCTCCAGGCTGCTAGGATCAGAGAGCCTTGGAGAAGGGGATGACGCTGTCCCACTGGATCCAACACGAGATCGGGAAATCGGGGTAGAAGGATCGGAAAATCCAAAGAAAGTTTCAGAAGAACTGGATACCAGGTCTGAGAGGTCCAGACCGGGGCTATGAGGACCAATTCTGTTTGTTCCTGACGGGCCTTCGCCAGGGTCCTTGCAATTATGTTGAATGGGGGAAAGGCATAGTGTACACCTTCGGTCCAATGTTGGAGAAAAGCATCCGTCGCCGTTACTGCTGGATCTGGATTCCAGCTGAAAAACACTGGTAGCTGGGTGTCGAGGCGTGAGGCAAACCAGTCCTTGGACATGGGACCCCAAACTTGCTGAAAACGAAGGAAGACTTCTCTGTCGAGCCTCCAGTCGCTGTAATCGATCGTATGTCGGGAGTACCAATCCGCCACTAAGTTCGTAAGGCCTGGTAGATACTCTGCCGTGACCGAAATCCGGTGTTCTTGTTACGCTCACCTGGCTCCCACAGAGGCGTCGATCGGAACTGGACAGCTGCGGTCTCCACCAACGTGACGCGTAGGGCCGGATGACGGACTGGACTGGCCCACCTACCTTTGTTTGCTTGGCCCATAGGAATATTCTTCTGCAAATGGAGAAGGGGAATTAACCACCCGTGGAGTTGAGCGTAAATCCCCGCCACCCCCACTGTTCTCCCCACAGATCGTCTTTGATTTCCCCTCTTATAGTCTCACCTGATGGTTTGAAAAGATGAGCTCTCCATCCTGCATTGAGTGCAGGGGCGCGTTGATAACCAGTAGCTTCACTGGCTCTAAGGAATTGGTGAGTTCCAGAACAATTTTGACTCCGAGATTCCCGGCAAGACGCCGTAAGTATACGTTCGTAAGAGTTCAAATGCCTGACTTTCACTCTTGTCCGATTCCTTGCAGTTTGCAGCTTGACCCTAATGAAGAGTTCCTCGTGGCAACCGGTAGTATTCTGGTAAGGATTTGTATTTTCCAACACAGTTCGATAAAATAATGTCAATATGTAACCTGTTGCTTTCTCCCTTATTCAGGCGCTGAGAGAAAGTATGAAGTCTTGGGGAATAATACCTCTGGTGGTAAAATCAGGTAAGTCTATTGTGGTGAGGAGGGTCCTTTTGTTTCCCCTTAGGGGCCGGGGTTCGGCGAAGATGCAGTGGAAGCTGCGCCGACCCGTGAAGAGGAATAGTACCCCCAGTGGTAAAATCAGGTAAGTCTATGGGGGGGTTACTAATATTCCTCTGCTTATTCCCTTGGCTCACCTTGCTGTTCTTGTCTTCTCCTTAGGTGCCGGATTGCGGCTGGAACATGCAGGAGGATGCGGTGGAATGTGAAGATGCTGCGAAGGATGGTGAGTTTAGCGCGGTGCTGCAGCAGGCAAGGTGACGCGCATAAAATAACTTCTTTCTTCCAGCCCGAAGGCGCATTGAATCGGGAACTCGGGTAAGGATTAAAGATATTGCTCTTGTTCTAACCTTTTCTCCTTCTTTCTCCCTTTTTCTAGGAGCTCCAAACTCGAGGCGGGCGTGGCAGAAGACTGGATGCAGGCACGGTGAGCGTTACGCTGCTGGATGCAGAATAACGCGAAGTGTGTGCTGCTCTTCGGGCGTGGTTTAAATAGCCCCCAAAGTAGTCCCAGGTAAGTATTCCTCCTCGGCCCCGCCCGAGTAAAAAAAATAGTCCCCAAGTAAAATAGTCCCTTCCAAGACTCTTTCGGCTTGAAGCTCTTGCAGCATGGTCTGCATCAGGAAAGATTGCAGCATGGTCTGCATCAGGTAAGTTTTAATCAATGAGTTTAGCGCCTATGGCGCCAGGACTAACTCTCCATATGAGCCTGGCACCATAGGCGCCAGGACTGGACCCAAATAGCCCCTAGCAGGGGTTGTTGGGCTTGCTTAGGATAACTTGATGCCTGCTTCCGGGGTTGCTGGACGTGGTCTGGGTCCCCGGGGGTAGACATCAGGACAGTTCTAGACAGAAATGCCAAAAGTCTTTGGCTAGTTCGGCTAGGGGCCGAGATTTGGTGCCACCCAGATGATTGATGTATCTTACTGCTGAAATGTCCATCTTCAGTAAGATACAACAGCTCACTCTGTCTTTGGCAAAAGAGCGTACCGCAAAGGAGCCTTCTAGGAGCTCTAGGCAGTTGATATGCATCTCGAGTTCCTGGGGTGACCATGTTCCTCCTGTGGCCACTGGACCACATCTCGCTTCCCAGCCGGAACGGCTGGCGTCTGACTCTATCACTATATCTGGGGCAGATCCGAAGATTGCCCCGCCGTTCCAGGCCTCTGTGTGTGAGCCACCAGTTGATTTCTGTTCTCGCTTCTGGTGATGGCGTCAGTCGCTGTGAGTAAGAGAGACTGAATCTTAGATGTTGTCCCTTTAGCCTCTGTAATTCCCGGTAGTGTAGAGGTCCGGGAAATATAGCTTTGATAGAGGAGAGAAGTCCTATTACCCTTGCTAGGTCTCGAAGAGATACATCGTCCCTCTGTAGAAGTCTGCGGATCTCCTGTTTGGTGGAGTGAGTTTTGGCCGCCGGGAGACAGAGTTGAGCAGATTCGGTGTCTACTACAAACCCTAGAAACTCTAGGTTTCTGGATGATTTGAAGGATCGATTTCTCCCAATTTGAGGAATTCGTTACTGTGTAGCAGGTCTGTGGCCAGCCTGGTCTTATGATCTACCAGAGCCTGAGATTGCACCATGAAGATAATATCGTCTAGGTATATTATCAGCCGGACGCCTTGTTCTCTTAAATTTGCTACTACTGGTCTCAGGAGCTTGGTGAAGGCCCAAGGAGCTGAAGAGAGACCGAATGGCAGACTTGTGACTTCCCAGTTTCCAGGAGAATCTCAGATAGCTTGCGTGGTCCTGATGTATGGGCACCGAGAGGTACGCATCTTTCAGATCCAGACGCATAAGCCAGTCATTGGGTCTCAGGAGGTCCCTGAGCATGTGAATACCCTCCATTTTGAAATGACGGTAGACTATAAAATCGCTGAGAGCTTTTAGATTTATCACTTGACGCACTTTTGCTTTCTGCGCACCAGAAATATGGGGCTGAAGAAACCGCCTTGGCTTGTGCAGGGGCGAATCGCTTGTTTCAACGCTAAACAGTGAATTTCCTTGTCTAGCGCTACCTTGTCCTCTTTGGACATTGTAATCGGAATGGGACGACCTGCTTGAAAGGGTTGTGCGAAAAATTCTAGGCGCATGCCGCAAACTGTGTCTCTGACCCATGCATCCCCTGATAACATCCCATGCATGCGCAAAAGGGGCTAGCCTCCCTCCTATAGGCGTTTGCGGGCTGGCAATAGGTCAGTCTGCAATAGGCAGACTGACCTGTGGTTTGTTCTTGTGCTGGGTATCGGGCGGCTCTACTCCAGCCGTGACCTCTTCCTCGCCCTCTCGAAGGGAAGGAGGTAACCGAACGATCCTGCCAGGTGTGTTGATCCCTGGATTGCTTTGGTCTTCGATCAAAAAAGTATCGGCCTGAAGAGCGACCTCTACCTCGTCCGGCCCTGGTGAACATTTTGAGGAGAAAACTCTTTTGATGGAAGATTGTGCTTTGTCTAGCGCAGTGAAGGTGCCAACGAATTTGGGCATTTCCTTCATAAAGGTGTCGCCGAAGAGCAGACCCTGAGCAGCGGCCCTGGATTCGGTGTCTGCTAGCTCGCTTAGTTTGGCGTCAATTTTGTAAAGGATACCCTTGCAGCGCTCGGCTGATATGGCGCAGCTGGCGTTTCCCAACAAACGGATGGCTCTTTGGGACCAGTCCAAGAGGATTACTGGGTCGATAGGTTCGCCTGTGGCTATAGCCGCTTCAGCTAGGTCCATAATCTTTGCTAGTGGACCAGTGATGTCCAATACCCTGTCTTGACGGGATCTCCAAGCACAATCTATGCCCATTCGTGGATCTTTAACATTCTTTCCTAGGTAAGTAATCATTTTGGAGTTTAACTCCGGCGTCAGGGCTACCTTGCCTGGGATTTCCGGGCGTGGGCATTCTGCTTTGAGTCTCGCTCTGACGTCCTTGTCTAAAGGCTTGTGTAGCCTGTCTTTAATGTACTCCGTTGTTCTTGGAGATGGTTCCCAGTCGGAAGATCTGGGATGCACTAGGTCTTCTGAAGTAAACATCCCCTTAGAGGGAGAATGTTCCTCGGCTGACTTCTTAGGGATGGGGGCTGCCGCAATCCCTGAGGTTGAGGGCCGTGACCCTATTGTACGTGTATCTTCGTCGGAGGAGATGGGAGATAGATTGTCAAAGCCCTGTTGGTATCTCTCCGGGCTTGAGGGTCTACTACCCCTGTTTTCTTCCTCTGGGTAAGAGGGTCCATTGGCGGAAGGGGTTTCCTTCCTATTGAAAAAGGCCTTGTTCAGCCTGGAGACGGCATCTGAAAGGGCAGCAGTGGCTGGTTCTGGCTGGCTCGGAGGGGGGGGGGGGTCGTAGAGTCTTTACTCAAGTGAGCCGGAATACATCTCCCATCCGAAAGGTGCTTTCTCTTCGGAGTCTTTTTTTTCTTGGTAGGGAATTCTCTTGTAGGTGCTCCTCCATGTTGTCCAGGCGCTGCTGGATGGCCAGGAGCATTTCTGACATAGCTCTTCTGATACTGGTCTCCACGGTGGAACCCAGCACCTTTTCCAGGCTTTTCGCCATTGCCACTTCATCTATTTCATATGTATATTCTACTCTCCCATATCTTTTTTTTTTTTTTTTCTGTTTCCAAATATATATAAAATTGAAAGGTAAACACAGCCCGCAAGGTCGAGTTCCTTTGGAAGTTGCACTCCCTTTAATTAACGAAACCCATCAATGTTCAGCAATAAGTGCACGCCGAAAAATAAAACACTGCACTGCCAAAAATTTGCTTATTAAATGTTTCAAGTTTTAATTCAAAAAATAATTTGCAGTAGAAAAACGGCTTCCCAGTAGCAAAGGGAGGCTACCTGACCCGTTTCGCCACACTCCTGTGTGTGTGTGTGTGTGTGTGTATATATATATATATATATATATATATATATATATATACATATACATTTTTTTTATTGTATAGCCCTGATCCAATGGGCAAAGTTAATTTCTTTGAGAGGTCTCACACTTTATTATTATTATTTTTTTTTTTAACTCAAAAGAGAAGATCTAAAGACACAAAAATCAGCTTCTGGCACCCGCGATCGCAAAATCCATTATGAACGTAACTAAAATGCACTCGCGAGTGCCAGAATGCTGAAAAAGTCACCTGTTCATGCAGGAGCTCCCTCTGGTCACCGCGGGTGGCGCCGCAGTCACACGGAGGTTGAAACTGCTGCTTCCCCGGCTCTGATAACTCGAGCTTCGTCGGGGAAGCAGGCGGAGCACACGCGTGAGGGTTCGTGAAGGCGAACCCTCGCGTTTTATAAATACACGGCTTAATAAAGCTGAAAAAGATTATTAATGACGGTGCAGTCCTCTCCGACGCCAGCAGGAAGCAGCTGGCGTCGGAGAAGGCTAGTCACGGAACTAAAGATGTGTAATGCGTCTAACGACATCAAGAAAAGATGAACTATTCAAAAGACGCATAGCTACGTTAATAGTAAACAAGGCATTATATGTGTAAACAGTTATAAATTGAAATTCAAACATAGATAATAATACAGTTCTAAAATATGATGCACTTATCTCTTGCTGTGAGCAGCAAAGAAAGAGGAAGTGGCATCATATTCTACACTGTTTATGGGGACTTGGACACTCATTGGACGATACAGGTCACATGTTGGTGACCTTGTATTGAACTTTCCACAGGCCTCCTAAGAAATGAAGTTTTAGGTTGTTTCAGAACTTTAAGGACATTTTATGATGTTTTCTATTGGTTACGTTTTTTTCTGTGCACCTTTTCTACATGCATATGACCCATGGAACTCGGGTGCACAGAGAAAAAAAGATCTTGCTGCTGAGCTTTCTTTAAATATCTTAATAATGAAAGAGAAGCATAATGGGAGCCTCCGGTCTTGACATAGAATTGGGGGATGTCTGGAGACTGAAAGTCCGGACGGAGAGGAATTCGTGCATCACTCGATGGCTCACAACTCTTGGTCCCGACTAGATTATATCCTTGCTTGCCGCTACCTCAGACACCGGACAGAAGACTATACCTCAGACACCGGACAGAAGACTATACCTCAGACACCGGACAGAAGACTATACCTCAGACACCGGACAGAAACTATACCTCAGACACCGGACAGAAGACTATGTGCTACTACCAAGAACACTCTGACCATTCCCCAATGCTATGGACCCTGCGCCTAGACCTAGCAACAGCTCGCCCCTACTGGAGGTTCAAACCAGTGGCAATGACTGATGTGGTGTTCAAGAGCGAGCTCCATAGCTTGGTCAAGAACTACTTTCATGAGAACTTGGGCACGGTATTGGGGAAGGGAACACTCTGGGAGGCATTCAAAGTAGTGCTTCACGGAGGGTATGTATCCCTGGAAATGGGAGTGTTAAAACTGACACAGAGACAACTAAACGACTCTGAGCTCGAAATTAAAAGATAGGAGGGGATGGTTGGCGAGGGAGGCGAATCAGGTCCACTCGCTAAACTACAGGAAGAGCTGGAACACTTCAACACACTAGTTGAACAGGAGGTAAAATATTTAGCTCGGCCAGCGATGGCCCGCAGGTATGGGGACGAGGGGAGGAGGGTAGACCGGGCAGATACTTGGCGGCAATAGTGATGCATGAGAGGGGCCACAGGGAGATAACGGCAGTAAAAACAGTAGACTGGGTGGTGGTGGTGAAGCCGAGTCCAATTGCAGAAGCCTTTCGAAACTACTATGTAACGCTCACCTGGTATCCACGGGGACGTCACTCAGCCTGTTCTGACCTCTTACGACCTTGAACCCTTCCCTGGAGTCTTCTCGACTGGAGACTGGGCCTGGAACACAGGATTGGTAGAGTTTAACTCCCTATTGTCTGTGTGTTTGAACCCCTTCTTCCCCGGGGTCCAACCCTTCCCTTTTATCCACAGCTCACCTTGTTTTCTTGGAAAGTGTGCTCTCCGTCCTGCTTTCAGAGCAGGGGGGCATTGATTGATGCGGTCTTGTTGCTGCCTAGTTACTTCAGTGGCAAGAGTCCGACAGTTAAGTATAATGAGTCTTTTGAACAGTTCTCTAACTTTGTTCCGTTCCTTCCTTAGATGATGGCCGGCGTCCGGGGATGGCGACGTGCTGGTGAGATGAGTAGCGCTGAAGGTGAGTGAGAGCGCGATGCGACCCTTTCGTATTTGTGTTGAACAGAGTTCTTTTTCTGTGTCTTTTTAGGTGCCGCGACGTTTTCAGCGTGGATGCCGGTTATAAAGAAGAAATGCGGTGAGTAAGCGTGGTATGCGGCGCCTCTAGATATTTCCATGCTAATCTGGACTGTCTTTTCCCTCTTGCAGACGAATGAGAAGTTCCGGAGACAGAGTTCCCTCAGACCGGCTGGGATTCAGGTAAGCGTTTGAAGCTCGTACAGTCTTTAAAAATAAGCGAAGATTTGCTGAATGCTTACTAATGCCTTTTTTCTGTTCTTCCCTTTTCCTTAAGAAGCGGCATGCCGGGATGGAATGACCCCCCCAAAGATGCCCGCAGAACAGAAGAAGCAATGAATGATGGGCAGAAGCGCCGCAAGATGAGGCTGTTCCTAACGGTGTTCTTGTTCTTGCAGGAGCTGAGTGCAGAAGAAAGATGCAGGCCTACTGGAGACCGATCCGAACGCGTTGAGTGTCACGCTGCAGGTGTAGAAAACACAAAGCATGTTTCTCAGCCTGGGCGTGACTTAAATAGTCTCTGGGTATCCCAGGTGTCTCTGGGCTGAACCACACCCAAAAGACTAGACTGCACATGCAGTTCTGGGAACCGAAATATGTGGGGGCATCCATCTTGTCACCATCAATGCACTACAAGTCCAATCCCCAATGTTATCCTCTGGGAGTGAGTGGGTCTGGTGCCACAAGCGCCAAGTCTGACTCCAAGTGGGTCTTTGGAGGAATGGAGAGGCCCTTGAGGGCCATGTAGGTGATCGTGGCCTGGCTCCAGCCTGACATCTTGGAGGGCTGGGGACATGAGGGGCAGGAATCATGACAGCACTCCCCCACGCCTCAAGGCCCCTCTCAAGGTGGCTCTTCTGTCTGGTCCTGGTTTGTTTGGATGGTTTTGATGAAATCGTCTAAGCAAGCGAGGTGCATGGATGTACTCCCAAGGCTCCCATGTCCTGTCTTGTAGACCATACCCCTTCCAGTCTACTAAGTAGTATAATTTGGATCTGACGTACTTTGAATCCAGGATATCCTTGACTTCGAATTCTGGCTCCCCAGCGACTACTACTGGCTGCGGTGGCGTTGCTATCCGGGTCCCAGGTTGAACAGGTTTAAGGAGAGACACGTGGAACACAGGATGAATCTGCATGTTTGATGGCAAAGCTAGTCTGACCGCCACAGGATTTATCACGGAGGTGACGGTGAATGGACCCAGGTATCTTGGACGGGAAGTTCGGGTTCCTTTAATGGACACGTGTACTCCAGCCAGACTTTAGTTGGGGGCCTTTGCTCGGTGTTGATCGGCAAACTTCTTTTGGCGATTCTTAGCTTGAAGTAGGTGTTCAGCTGCCCTTTTAAAGGTTTGAGAAATGGTTTTGACTGCTGGCATTTCCAGGGTTGTAGGAACGTCCAACTCAGAAGTACGTGGGTGCCTGCCATACATGGTATAAAAGGGTGTCTGCCCAGTGCTGGTGTGTAGGGAATTATTATAAGCATATTCAGCTATCCATAATAGGTCGAACCAGCTTCCTTCAGCTTGGTGTAACATGCAACGCAGAAACTGCTTGAGCGTCTGATTTGTCCTCTCAGTTTGACCGTCCATTTGGGGGTGGTGACTGCTGGATAGCCGGATGTCTATCTGGGCCATAGAGCAGCATTTTCTCCAGAAGTTAGATACAAATTGAGTACCTCGGTCTGAGACTAAAACTTAGGAAACCCATGGAGCAGTACAATGCCCCCAAGAAATACCTTTGCCAGAGTGGAAGCATTTGGGAGCCGCCCCTTAACAGTAATGAAATGTGCCATTTTTGAAAATAGGTCCACAACCACAAGAATAGTGTTAAACCCTTGACTGGGTGGTAAGTCAGTAATAAAATCGAGGGACGTGTGCCAGGGTGCTGGTGGGATTTCCAATGATTGTAATAGCCCAGCCGGTTTCTGCTTGGATGACTTGTTTTGAGCACACACTCCACAAGATAGGATGAATTGGATAATGTCTTTACGCCACGTGGGCCACCAATAATTTCGATTTACCGTGGCTAGGGTTTCAGCGATTCCGGGGTGGCCCTCGATCAAGGAATCATGATAACCAAACATGACTTGTTCTCGTAGTTCTTGGTTTGGTAAGAATAAACGATTCCTGAAGTAGGGCAACTGATCTTTTATCATGTAATGTTCTCCTTGTGCACTCCACGCTTGTAATTGCTCCGGACTCATCAGGCTTTGGATTTCTTCATGTAATTTTTTCTGAGTTATGGTTGCTGTGATTCCTAGGAGCTAGTCACTCGGGATGATTTCTATTGGGTCAGGGGTCTGATACCCTTGCTCTTCCACCCCCATACGGGAAAGGGCATCGGCCTTCCCGTTTTCCACCCCTGGTCGAAATGTAATTACGTAGTCCTATTCAGCAAAAAAATGAGCCCAACATAGTTGTCGTGAGGATTGGGCCTTTGCCGTTTTTAGGTACTGGAGGTTCCGGGGGTCAGTTATTAAGGTGATTGTGTGTCTGGCGCCCAAGGAGTAGTGCCGCCATGCCTTAAAGGCTGACTTAATGGCCAGGAGTTCTTTGTCTGTGATAGCGTAATTGAGTTCAGGGGGGTGTGAATTTACACGACCAGGAGGCAACAGGGTGTAACTGGCCCGTTTCGGGGTCCTTTTGTGAGAGGACGGCTCCCATAGCCATGCTTGAGGCGTCCATTTCCACCAGGTATGGTAGATCAGGGCGAGGGTGGCGTAAAATTGGGGCAGATGTGAATCTTGCTTTGAGTTACTGGAAAGCTTCCTCGGCTTCTGTTGTCCACTGGAACTTTTTGTTGCTTTTCCTTAGCAATGACATGATGGGATGCACGATTTGCGAAAATCCTGGGATGAACCGGCGGTAGAAGTTTGCAAAACCCAGCATACTTTGAACCCCCTTGAATGAATTTGGGGATGGCCAGTTCAGGATAGAATCTACCTTGTGTACATCCATTCGGATTCCATTCGGGCTGAGAATAAAGCCCAGGAATTCCACCTCAGAGATGTGGCATGAGCACTTTTTGAGCTTGGCGTACAGCTGGTGTTGACGGAGTTTCTCCAATACGGATCGGACGTGTTTAACGTGGTCCTGCTTTGATGCAGAATATACTAGAATATCGTCGATGTACACTAGAGCACAAACATCAATCAATTCCCGTAGGACATCGTTCATGAAGTATTGAAATGCTGCAGGCGTGTTCCAAAGGCCAGAGGGCATTACTTGATATTCGTACAAGGCGTATTTGACGCAAAAAGCAGTTTTCCATTCGTCCCCCTGTTTTACGCGAACAAGGTGATATGCCTCCCTCAGGTCTAGTTTTGTGTAGATTTGGGCATCTTTGACTTGATCAAACAATTCAGGGATCAGTGGCAGGGGATAGCGTTTTTTTACGGTAATCTGGTTCAGTGCGCGATAGTCGATGCACGTTCTCAAGTCCCCCTCCTTTTTCGGTACGCAGAATAGAGGACTGGCTGCTGGAGACTTCGAGGGACGGATGAACCAGTTGGCTAGGTATTGGTCAAGATAGGCCTTCAGGTGCTGGTTTTCTGGTTCCGTGAATGCGTAAATTCGTCCACAAGGGATTTGTGCGTCGGGTATCACGTCGATTTGGCAATTGTATGGTCTATGCGGTGGCAGGGTATTAGCCTGTTCTTTCTGAAAGACATCTTGAAAGTCCTGTTATTCACTTGGTAGGGTGCCGATTGCCACAGTCGCCAGCATGGAGGTTCTGGTGTCTATTGGTTGTTTCTCTTGGCGATAACATGTGTGAGCGCAAGTCTCGGGAAAGGCCAATTCTTTTGCTCGGCAATCGATTCGAGGATTGTGAGCTACCAACCCTGGCATTCCCAAAATCAACCGGAACTGTGGTGCCTTAATGAGGTCGAAAACGATAGATTCTTGGTGTCCATCCTGGCACAGAAGGGTTAAAGCTGCAGTGCATTGGGATACTGGACCAGAAGCTATTTCAGTGCCGTCTACAGTGGTAACAGTGTCGGTGGTTGATTTAGGGCGTAACGGAAGCCCCATTATTGCCGCAAGATCCTGGTCGATGTAATTCCCAACAGCTCCACTGTCAATGTACGCTCTTAATGCGTACATCCAAGATGGTTGTTGGTGATTGATCAAGACCGCAAAATGGGAAGTCTGTAGTTCATTTTCTTCGCTCGACAAGTGGACCCCTACACTTGCTGGCCTGGGGAGTTTTCCGATTCCTTGATAGTATCTTCCTTGTCCATGGCCCCTACCATCCTCCTCGGTGGCTTCACAGGGCACTCTTTAAGGAAATTACTTGTCCTTCCACAGTACAGCCATAACTGCTGCTGTCTCCTTTTATCCCTCTCCGCTTTAGTCAAGGGGGATCTGACACCCCCCAATTTGCATTGGTGCTCCTGAACCTTCCGTTGTGCAGGCAATATTGTCCTTTGAACGCACATACATAGGGCGAGGGTCCGGTCTGGTTCGATTTGATCTTAGTTCCTGCAATCTATGATCCAATTGAACAACAAGGTCAATGAGTTCTGAGCAGTCTTCCAGGGGATTCACTTCTTGTGCGAGAACATCCTTGAGCTCCCCCCGCAACCCCTGATGAAATAACGTGGTTCTCTTCTCCACTGGCCATTCTGCTTCAACTACGAGTCTATTGAACATGGCTATGTATGTGAATAGGTCTTGATTCCCTTGGCGTAGGGACAGAAGTTCGTTAATGCCTGCCCAAGAGTCCGACTGGCGAACAGCTTTTCCATCTCCTGCTGAAAGCCCCTGAAGTCATGCAGCAAAGGATCGTCTTGGGCCACAAAGGGTACAGACCAGTCTGCGGCGCTATCACTCAGGTAGTATAGCACAAAAGCGACCCGTGATTGGTCATTCGGAAAGGCCCCTGGTCTACAAAGGAAGTGCAGGCGGCACTGGTTCATGAAAGTTGTAAACCTCTTGGGATCCCCCGTAAATCATTCGGGCGGGGCCAAGGGAACTGCCCCAGGAAGGGTTATCTGAACGGGATTGGCTGTTGGTGCTGGCATCGAGGGCACGCTTCCCGGCAATGGTGCATGCCCTGCTTGTGACTGGAGAAGTTGCCGGCTTAAATCATCAGTGCGTTCTTTGGCTACTATCAGCTCTCTCCTCAGGGTGTTGGTCTCCTGCCTGGCTGCATGTACTTCGGAATGTAGCTGCCTCAACATGTGGGCTAACTGGTCGGTTTCTGACGTTTCCATGACGCCCAGGTGGATTTTGATGTGAGGCTTTGTGTTCTGTAACGCTCACCTGGTATCCACGGGGACGTCACTCAGCCTGTTCTGACCTCTTACGACCTCAAACCCTTCCCTGGAGTCTACTCGACTGGAGACTGGACCTGAAACACAGGATTGGTAGAGTTTCACTCCCTATTGTCTCTGTGTGCTTGAACCCCTTCTTCCCCGGGGGTCCAACCCTTCCCTTTGATCCACAGCTCACCTAGTTTTCTTGGAAAGTGTGCTCTCCGTCCTGCTTTCAGCGCAGGGGCGTGTTGATTGATGCGGGCTCGTTGCTGCCTAGTTACTTCACTGGCAAGAGTCAGACCGGTAAGTATGAGTCTTTTGAACAGGTCTCTAACTTCGTTCATTTCCTTCCTGAGATGGCGGCATCCGGGGATGGCAACGTGCTGCTGAGATGAGTAGTGCTGAAGGTGAGTGAGAGCGCGATGCGACCCTTTCGTGTTTGTGTTGAACCGAGTTCTTTTTCTGTGTCTTTTAGGTGCCGCAACGTTTTCAGCTTGGATGCCGGTTATGAAGAAGAAATGTGGTGAATAAGCGCGGTATGCAGCGCCTCTAGATGTTTCCACACTAACCTGGAGTGTCTTTTCCTTCTTGCAGATGGATGAGAAGTTCCGGAGAAAGAGTTCCCCCAGAGTGCCTGGGATTCAGGTAAGCGTTTGAAGCTCGTACGGTCTTTTCTGTTCTTTTCCCTTTTCCCTAGGAGGCGACGTGCCGTGATGGGAATGCCACCGCCGAAGATGCCCCCAGAACAGAAGAAGCAATGAATGATGGGCAGTAGCGCCGCAAGGTAAGGCTGTTCCTAACGGTGTTCTTGTTCTTGCAGGAGCTGAGTGCATAAGAAAGATGCAGGCCTGCTGGAGACCGATCCGAACATGGTGAGTGTCGCGCTGCAGGTGCAGAAAACACAAAGCATGTTTCTCAGCCTGGGCGTGGCTTAAATAGTCTCTGGGTATCCCAGGTGTCTCTGGGCTGAACCACACCCAAAAGACTAGACTGCACATGCAGTTCTGGGAACCGAAATATGTCAGGGCATCCACCTTGTCCCCATCAATGCACTACAAGTCCAATCCCCAATGTTATCCTCTGGGAGTGAGTGAGTCTGGTGCCACAAGTGCCAAGTCTGACTCCAAGTGGGTCTTTGGAGGGATGAAGAGGCCCTTGAGGGCCATGTAGGTGATTGTGGCCTGGCTCCAGCCTGACATCTTGGAGGGCGCGGGACATGAGGGGCAGGAATCATGACAACTATCAAACCCTCTACGCCTCGCGGAGCACGTTGCTGAAAGAAGAGCTTGAGGAGTACATCATAGCAACAGCTGTTCCAAAGCTAAACTTCGAGGCAATAGAGGCCCTAGCGCCCCCTCATCACAGTAGATGAGATCCTTGGTGCGATACGTGCTCTTCCCCTCTTCCAAGGCGCCGGATACGGATGGGATAACATCTGAATTTTATAAAGAGTGGGGCCCGAGGTAGCCATGCACATGTTGGAGGTCTGGGAGGAGGGGATGACAGTGGGCCACCTCTTCCCGCCCCCCCATGATGCGTGAGGCAGTGATAACACTAATCCTTAAGTCCGGAAAAGACCCCCTGGAATGTTCTTCGTACCGCCTGATATCCCTACTGAATCTGGAAACAAAAATATTTGCGAGTGCTGTCGGACCGATTGCTCCCACATGTCACACATATATAATCCATATGGACCAAGCTGGGTTTATCCCAGGGAGGTCGACCTCTTTGAACCTCAGACTATTCGCAATATTGGCCCAAATAGATCCTAAAAAGCAAGCAGTGGCAGCACTACTGGATATGAAAAAAGCATTTGATTCTGTGAAATGAAATTACTTATTTGAAGTGCTACTCCAGCTGGGATTTCCAGCATACTACCTGTCGGCGGTACAGCTTGTATATGCTGGATCGAGCGCCCAGATAGGTGTTGGCGGCATAAGATCTGACCTTTTTAGGTTAAGGCGCGTGGAACCAGACAAGGTTGCCCGCTCTGGCAATTACTTTTCGCTATGGCAAGTGGAAGTACTAGTGGCCCGGCTGCGGGGGTTTCATGGGCATAGGGGCTTGGCGATTGGGGTGGGAGGGGACAGGGAATTAATATTGCTGTAGGCGGATGTCGCAATTGTGTATATTCGGGACCCTGCAAACAACTTAGCCCCGCTAACGCAGGAAGTCGCAGGTTTCGGTGAGGCTTCCCTATTCCCTACTACACAGCCCCTAAACACTGAGGGTTATGGATGGGAACAGTCCGAGGTCACGTACCTAGGGGTGCAGGTGAGCAGAGACGCTCGGACCCTGCTAGAGAACAACCATAACAAATACTTAGTCCTTGAGGTCTAGTGTAGATAGATGGTGCAGACTCAGCTCATGGGTAGAATCGCAGTGGCCAAAATTATAGTGATCCCTAAACTTCTATACATTTTTCAGAATATACTAGTATGGCCGGGGTGGGATATTTTAAGCAAGTGTGTTCCCTATTGATTAAATTAGCCTGGTATCCGAAAAACCCACGTATTGGCTGGGATGCACTAACCCAGCCCTGATATAGAGGCAGGGGTTGGGGGGGGGGGGGGAGAGGGGTTGGTGGGGTAAAAGTCGGTGCCCCTGATGTTGAATTGCGTTTTGTGGAGGCACACCTGTTTTTTGCAAGTTTTGGATGCTGGGAGCCCAGGCGACTCCACATGTGCACATAGAACGATGCTCTGTAGATCCATTGTCTCTCCAGGGAGTGCTAATATCTGGCAAAACCACAGACTAATGCAGATTCGACCCGGTTGCTTGCACACTGCATGCTTGGCAGAGAGCCTTGAAAAGGCTAGGGGTGGAGCATCCATTCAACCCGGGCATTTCCCCTTGGAATATGGACATTCTGAAGCCTACCTTTGATGAGGTTATTATACAAGACTGAAGGGGCGGGGGGGCGGGCATTGCCCGGCTGGATGACATGTACCCAGAAGGGGTGTTTGTCTCTCAGGAACTGTTTATAGACAAAATGGAATGTAGTTTCCACTGCAAATTGCAATACTTTAGAATGAAAGCAGCTTTCAGAGAGTGGTCCCCAGTGTTCCCGGCAATCCCCCGCACAACCCCATTGTTACAATACATTAGGAACTCCCCCGGCAGTAAGGGAGTGGTCTCCACAATATATAAGTTAATCCAGACTGATTCGCCCCAAGAACACTTGAGATGTAAGAGTAAATGGGAGGACGACTCTGGGGTGCCCCTTGTGGACAATAATGGGCAGTGATTTGCGGCACAACACACAAGGGTGCCTTCAACGCCCGGCTACAGCAAATCCATTTTAAGACACTGCACAGAGCATACATCTTCCCCCCCCCCCTACATACACACCATTACAACAGTACCAAACTCGCCTACTGCCCTAGATGTAAGGCTGACTCCGCCGACCTGCTACATATGCTGTGGTCCTGTGCTAAGCTGAACTCTTTTTGGGAGGAGGTGCCGGGTATTATGACAGCGATGCTGGGGCAAGATGTGCCATGCGTATTGCTGTGCTGTATGTTTGGGTGGCTCCCAGGACTACCAAAACCGTATCGAAGGTTGCTATCGACCTGTATGATTGCCGCTAAGAGATGTATCCTGATGAAATGGATGAATGCAATGCCACCGAGGGTGAACAAATGGCTGAAAGATCTAGTCTGGTTGTGTGACACGGATAAAGAATATGCGACCCTTTGTGGGCTGCAAAATCGACCCAAAAATATTTGGAACTCCTTCACAGCATATTTATTAACCCAGGAGAGCTCCCTGGGTTAACCCCTCTCCTGTATAACGTGTCTGGGACCATTAGCCTAAGGTATCCCTGGAGGGAGGTGCAGAGGGACCCGTAGAGAACTGAGGGCTCCTTGGAGGTCCCGTGAATCCCATTTCACGTGCATTGAGCCAATGTAAAGCTTGCAATTAGATTGTAGTTGTAACCACTTCCGAAAGCAACCACCTGATATCCAATGTTGTACTGTACAGTAACCATTTTTGGCTTGTGTTGATGAGAAGTGAATAATAAAGAAATTTAAAAAATAAGTAAATTGAGAAGTTAATGTTTACTTCAACTGTCAATAATAAAGAAAAAAAATAAAATGGCAGTTTCTTTTTTTCCTATGTTTTCCAGTTAAGATGGCGCCATATTTAAACGCGTCCCGGTCTTCTTTTTTCACCATTTCTTTTTGGAAAGGTCCTTCTAGAGTTTGTCTGGACTGAAGACCGCCTCTGGCGTCCGAGTGTCTGGGGTCGGCAGGAAGTGAGGGAGGTGCCCAAAACTCCCTGTGTTTAGTCTCGTAGGAGACCCAAATGCACTCTGGTGTGATTGGCTGGCTGACTGTCCGGCAAGGACAGTCACCCTGCTGGGTGAGTGGCAGCTAGGCTGGAATGAAAGGGAGAAAACTGTTTAAAGGGGAGTCACTTGGACTGGAAAGCAGAGTCGACCACTGGAACGAAAGAACCGAAGGCGAGCTGGAAGAGGACGGCTGCTGCAACTCCTGGACCCGTTGCTTTGCCCGGTGAAGCCCTGCTGCAGGTCCGAATCGCCAAGTTCATCTCGCCTGAGAAGCCCCTTCAAGGACTACTTTGAGTTGGTGGGACCAATCAACTCGTAAGCCACCTGGATACCATTCTCAGGGCTGGTAGTATTAACCAGGGGGAAGGACACCAGCTTGTGTGCTTGATGACAGCTACTCAAACCGAATATCTTCCATTTTGCCAGCTTGTTTGACCCGTCCCTGGGCCGTGCAGGAGTCCCCCGACGTCCTCCCTCTTGTCCCCATGACTGAGGCTCAGGAACAGTGAGATCTGCAGGAGCTTCCAGGAACCAACGTCTTCAGATGCATCTTTTTTTTTTCTTCATAGTAAGGTACTGTGCCAGCCCGATTGAGAGAACTTGCCTCTCGCGGTGAAAGTTTGTGAAACTTACCCAACTTGCAGGCATAATCAGCTTGTTACCCAACATATGATTCTTTGTCGTACAGACTACTTCTGAGAACATTGGCAAAGACTTTACTGTTTACTAAAAGAACTGCTCTTTCCTATCCAAGACACTAGCCCATTGACTTTGGCCTAGGCCTATTGAACTGAATCAAAACTATTTGCACTGACAAAGTATTTGTGACCTATTCTATTAACTTGTGCCTTTTAACTCCCATTCAAAGTAACTGAAATGCCATTTTGCTCTTATTTCAGGGGAGCCTAATTTACTCAGAAACGTATTGGTTTGGTATTGAAGTATATTTGTGTATAAGTTGCCTCCTTCTAGTGAATGTTTTCTAAATGACTGTGTAATGTTTTACCAAGAAACCTTGAGTGTAAGTGCCTACCTGAACCATTGTGATTGTGAGACCTCTGTGTAACATCCTTGTACTGCTCACATTCCCTCTTGAGATGAGCCTGGCTGCTCAGCTCTGTACCACAAACTGTGTATTACAGACTTGTACCAAAGGTTGGTGTTTGCTTGCACCTCTAGTCCTAATTGTATGTGGTGGTCCCAGAGGGTACTGCATGCAATTCTGCCTAACACTCCTTTCTCGGGTAGTTTTAGGAAAAGTGAATTCCAAATCAGCAGTTTATCATTGGCATTTGATATTTAAAAAATAAAAAGCTGTTCATGTCCTTGGCTAGTAGCCCCCACTGTGTCATTCACGTACAATTTCTTGAATGCTAAGAATTACAACTTGAACGTTATGATCGTAATGGTACTATGACCCTTCCCTAAAGATCCACACCTACACATTTTATGTATTTATTACTTTTTTTATAGTTACATAAACGTTTTAACACAATAGAAAACCATCTCATAAAAGTACATCATTTGTAACAAAAATCATAAAAACATTATATTGTATACATCATATTACATGAAATAAAACCATATAAAATCTTGCAACAAATATAAAATGGACCACCCCGTTTGTTCATTAAAGTGCAATAGAGTTGGTAGCCACCAATGAAACCATCTGTATTACTTGATACGATCCAGTATTATGAACCATATATGGAACATCGTGTTATTTCAATAGCGTACAATTCCCTGAGTATAATAGGCTTCCTGAATTTGATCTCTATGAACATTCTACAGCTTGTGTTACATTCTGAAGTAGCCTTTTTGACAAATCTTAAATTCAAAACGGTTAGTTGGCAAATGTCAAGGGGTTTCAATCTCCTGTTGGCATAGTCTACCCAGACGTAAAGCATACAGGATCTTTTCCCAAGCACTGATTCTGGAAAGATTAGGTAAGAGCTCCAGCCTTATTGACATTATGAATCTTACTATCTTCATATTTTGATGATTTTATTATATAGTCACATGACGTGTCAACTGACAAGGCTTGCTTAACATAATTTTCAATATTTTTGTATTTAGATAAATAGCTAATATTATTGTCTCAATCACAGGTTCTTCCTAATCTCTTTCCATTACTGCAAAATTTCCTTGTCAATATCCAAACCAATCTCCTCAAAGAATTAGAACACATACTTATTCCATTCTTTAAAAGCTTGGTTATCACAACCCTGTGTTAACACCTTTTTTTTTTAAATGGAAAATATACAATCAAGATCATAAACTTTACTTCTCATGCGTATATAAATTATACCCATAGCCAATTTCTTTTGCATATTAAGGGAGAGCAATACTAGCTCGCAGTCCAAAGCTTCCACCTGGGTATTAATGGGAACCCCAGGAGCTCTTCTCCAGATGTTTCCTTCAATTTATAACCAACTTGTTTTTCTAACCTCAAATAACTCTAGGCCTTAGCTCAAGCAAGGAATTAAGCAGGATTTATATAATTTGACAAGACCCTCCAGGGAAAAGCCACCTTTAGCTCTCACAAAATGTAATAACGCAAGGAACCTTTTTTTCAATTTTCTGACTTCTCAAGTAGTGCTATATTCATAGTGTCAGAAATAAAAAAAAAATACCTAGACATACATAAGAGTGCATGACCTCTTCCGTCCAGTCATCATCATCTTTGTTTTTTGATAGTTTATGCCAGTCTATTTTATTGTACTAATTTATCCATAGTTCGTTGCAGGCCTAACTGGGTTTTATCCAGCACTATCGTCTGCATATGCGAGCCAGGCCAGATGATCATCGTCTATCTTGGGTGGAACATTTCTACAGACACCTATACTCCCTCCCATATCTGATGCATATAGATTGTAAAGCGTGGGTGCAAGGGAACAGGTAGACCACTTTACTCTGACCAATTTGACATTTACTCGCTTTTATGGTCAGATGGGCATCACTCGTGGTGACTGCATAAAGAGCTCTACATTCCACACAGAATCTCAACTCTGTGGTTCCTGCTTTTGGTACCAGTACAACTGGAGTAGCCCATGGACTTGTAGATGGCTCAATAACCCCAAGATCAAGCATCTTCTTGACCTCTTCCTTTATGTGTCATGCTGGCCCCAAGGGGCCACACCTGGTGTTGGTGAAAACAGGGAGGAAAACGGATTCAACATAGCCTTGCACTCCTCCTGTTGTTGCAGAGTCAAATCCAAAGAGAGTTTTACTACTTCAATTTTCTCATCTGAGGGTTGTCCCCTGAGGAGATCAGTGAGAGGTTCCCTCTCCTCCTCTTGATCAGCGGCTAGAAGAAAAGCTCCTAGTTCTGGTCTGGAAACGAGCCTTCAGACGGTTAGTGTGATAGACCCTAGAGGCCTCCTTGGGGTTTCCAAAGTCCACTAAATAATTAACTCTTCAGTTTACCCTCTGCCTTGTAGGTACAAAACCAAGACAAGTTAGTCTGGAGTACTCCACCATATTCACCTTCTGGTCCTGTCAATGTTTAACCAGTGCCTGACCTGCTTTTAGGTTTTCTGAAGCTTCTGTCATCATTGGTGCCATCCTCTTCCTGAGGCCCAGCACATAGTCAGTGACTCTCAGTGGCTGTAGGGAAGGAGCACTCTCCAACCACTCGATGACCATAAAGTAGTTCAAAGGCGCTGAACCCAACCCCTGATTGAGGGACTGATCTATAAGCAAAGAGGAAGGCATAGCAGTAGATAGTCCCACTTTCTTCTAAGGGGTTCATGCTCTTGGTGTGGGGATGGTAGGCTGTTGAGAACTTGTAAGTCACTCTGTAGTTCTTCCACATGGTCTGCATGTAGTGGGACATATTTGATCCTCTGTCAGAGATGACCTCCTTAGGAAAACCTACCCTGGTAAAGATGCCAAGGATGGCCTTAGCCACTGCCTGAGCAGTAACCGTTTTCATAGGTATTGTCTCAAGATACCTGGTAGCATGGTCTACCACAACCAATATAAATCTGTTGCCTGAGCGAGTTGGAGGGTCTAGGGGACCAACAATGTCAATCCCCCACCCCATCAAAACGGGCTCTCACCACAGGGAGGGGCACTAAAGGTGCCACATTCTTGAACCCTCTCTTGCCAGATGTCTGACGAGTGTGGCAGCTCCTACAGAATGTCTGTACATCTTGGGGATAGTAGAAGTACAGAGATAGCCTCTCTTTGGTCCCCTTGAAGCTCAAGTGGCCAGCCAAAGGAATATCATGTGCTAACTGTAGGAACTGCTGTCTCACCTGCTGCGGCACTAGCAGTCTCTTGTCGTCCCCTGCGGTAGAATCAGTATGTTCACTGTAGAGGAGACCATCCTCTCAGTAATGCCTATGCTTCCATGGCTCTTGCCCTTACAGCTGCGAAGCCGTCAGCTGGCGCAGACCTTCTAGGGAGGGACACTCCCTTTGTCCTCTGCTGAAGTCTGCCCTAGAGGGTCCACCTTCTCTGTAGCTCAGGATGATCTCTAGGAACCAGTTCTCCAACGCAGGGAAGGTTTTCCTCCAGCTCTGTTACCCGTAGCTGACTCCAGGGTTTGGTTGGTCTTTCCACTCAGCCAGTGAAGGGGTCACTTAGGTGACCTGGGACATTCCTCTCGGATATCCTTGTCATAGAAACAGGTTTCGGTTTGAGAACTTTCTTTTTCCCCAAGAGACCTAGGATTTCCCATTTGACTTTCTTTTTCCTGAGAATTGAAGGGTGGCCTTCCTGTGGACTGGAGGTATTGGAAATCTCCTCACCCTCAAACTGAGTCTCTTAAGATTGCCTCTCTGGCCAATCTCGTTTGTTCCTGCTTTTTGCTGGGAGGCCTGGGGGTACTAGATACAACTCAAAGTCTTTTCAAATCATTTCCTAACAGGACTCCCTGACACTTCATTCTGTACACTAACATATTATTGCACTGGACGAGAGCTGGTAGAATAGGAACCATTTGGATAAGGCCTCCTGCAAATTTAGTGGGACCTTTGGGTGACTTGGCTACATCCTCTGGTTTGAAAAAAAAACCTTCATCCACCGCTTTAATGCTTGCCTCAGTGTATCTGATGGCAGGAGATTCCTGGACATTTACAAGAACGCTGTCATTATAATTTTCTTTTGGGTTATCTGTAATGGAGTTAAACACATCCGCATTCTGTTGTTCGCACAGACACTAAAGAAGCACTGGCTGGAACTCCTGCGGGGTCTTCAACCAGTAGTTGAAGTGTGCACTTGCCATTTGGGCTTCTCCCTCAGGGATGAAGGCTAAGCGGGCAGTGTGGACCCCTGAAGGTTTACCCTTGTATCTGGTATCCCCTTTAACATGATTTCCAAAATGTTCTCTGGAATGGGGGTTTATGTAGACCTCCCTGTGGTTTGGCACCAAGGATTCACTAGACCTACCATGTTTCCCATGGACCCTTGCTATGTTTGTGGCCCTTTTCGAATGATTGGAATTAGAATTCTCTTTAGCCTCTTTCTTGTACTGCTTCCCTTCCTTTTTGTGAGTGGCCCTGTTTGCTACCCTCGAGTTAGCCGCTTGTGCTAGCTTTTTAGGGTCAATTTCTTTTGAATCAGACAAGTGCTGTCTTGGCTCCTTCAAAGGTGTGTACTCTGAGAAACGTAGATGGTTGGGTTAATGGGTACAAACATTCACATACCCAGGTAGCCCAAGGTGTACCATCAGTCTTTTTGAAGGTTCCAAACCTCTTAAGTTACTGGGAAGAAGTTTCCTTAAATCTGGCTATTCATGCCAGCTTTACTGATTCATAACCCTTTCTCTCACTGGCACCCAACTCCATCACAGTCATTCAGGGGGAGCCAAGACATGAGCCCTGGAATTAAATCATTCCCACTTATTCCTTGAATACCATAGGTGTATTCAAACGTACCCAGCCAATCCAACGCATCAAGTTTAGGTTCATACATACTCGCTGCTTCTTTAGGCAGCCGAGGCCTCTTGGGACTAGCAGACCTAGAAGACCCTGAAAGGGAAGCAGAATCCAGGGACCTATTTCTCATATCCATTTCATGTTGCATCTCGTTCTCCTAGTTTCACCTCTTGATGTTTAGCTTCAGCTTGGACATTTAGTTTCTTGAATTCCAACTCTACTCTTAATCTCTCGAGAAATATATTCTTGTGTTAAATGTGGACCTGGTGGGGTCCCAATGGGAACTGACTGAGGTACAAGGGCAGACTGTGGCAGAGAGGATCTCTCTTCCTGAGAGTCCTCTACCTCCTCTGGCTCCTCTTGCAGATTGGAGCTTTACTCTAAACTAGCATCCTCATCTTTATCTTCCACATTACTTGGGTGAGTAGGGGTTACAGGCCTACTACCAAAACTTTGGTGATTTAACAACCTTGTAATCGATTTGCTTTTTTTTCCTTTTAGAGTCTGACCCCTGGTTTTACACACATCTTTCAGTTGTTCTACTTTTAGGGGCTGCCTCATTAAAGTTATCCATATTTGGCATGTTACAATTGCTTAACCTTTTGGTGGAGCTTAGCCTTGTAGCTGGTTTAGTTGGGCACAAGTACAGCAAATAGTCAATGTATCCACTTTATGCCATCCCACCGCTTCCACCAGTATTGGGCAAGAATTGATGTAGTAACACTATGCAAGACTACACAACACTTGTCTACTTGCGATTAGGTAACTCACCTTTTGGTATAGGCCTGTACTACACTGGTTGGCAGTGTGACTGAGCAGCCAGGCTTATCTCAAGAGGGGTACATGTGAGTTGTAGAGCTGTCTCAGCGAAATAAGCAAATAAAAGTAGCCAAATAACACTTGTACTCAAGATTTCAGTTATTTATTTAACACCAATTTTTAAATAAGCTTTTTAAAACGGACACGATATGACAATCCAATGTACTTTAAAATACTTTTTCAGAATCATCATAAGTTTAGTGGATACTGTTAAGAGATGCTTTTTGCACACCTACTACACCCGGAGGTGACTTCATTCACAAGGACAGTAATGGCATTTATATATCACTAGTATGCTTTGCAGATTCTAGGGTTGCAGAAAGGAAAGGTTAAAGGAAGGAAAAAGTTTAAACTGGTTCTTGGGGCATGTGAGTATACTTAAATTCTACAATGACGTCTAGACAAAACCTTTTCCAGCAATAACAGTTTAAACGCAATCAATTCGGAGGGATAGAAAATATCAATGTCAATGAGCTAGAAGAGTCCGCAGGGAGCCAGGACAGCCAAAGTTAATTGGAGCACAGTCTATGGAGTTGAGATAGAGTTTTGTAGAAAATCACTGTAAGGTCACAAGCTGTTACACTTGTGGAAAGCAAATTTGAAATGGACTCTTAACAAAAGTAGCCACTGCAAGTCTCAACTGAGAAGAGCAAAGCTAAAGACACTGTGGTAAGTACCCCAAGTCTAAACAGTACCTCTGGTTTGAAGAAGAGTGCGCCAGCTGGATTCTGTCCTGTTGCAGCGATGCAGATCCTGGGTTCTTGAGCCTCAGTCGTGGGGACAAGAGGGAGGACATCTGGAGGACTCCAGCGGCAGCAATTTTGGAGGTCATCAGCAGCTATGGGCTCTTTTCAGATAAGCAGCACTTGCGGTTTCAGCGCATGGTAAACAGCACCACGGCAGATATTGTACACTGGTTGGGCTTCCTTCACTCCTTGAGTCCTGCACTTTGGTAAAGGGACCTAAACTGTGGTTGTCCTACTTCTGGAAGGTCCTTAGACTCCTGGCCGGATTGCAGACATTGCACTCAACTACAGATTTCTCAATCCCTGGCACTCGGATCCTGCAGCAGCAAAGAAGCACAGCCAGTCGGGGAAGATGGTCCAGTGTAGTTCGTCTCAGGGGTTTGTTGGTCCCACTAACCCACGGGAAGAGTTTCAGCACAGCAGCAGGGCTTCACTGGAAAAATTCAAAGGCACAGGAGGATGCAGCAAGCTTCGTTCACGGTTTCTTCGTAGGGTGTTCTTCCCAGTGGTTGACTCTGCCTCGAGTCCGAAAACCCTCACCTTTTAAGCATCTGTCTCCCATTCATGCACAGCCTAGATTGTCACTCCAACAGTGGGGTGTCTTTCCTGAAAGGACAACCAGCCAGCCAATCGGAACTGGTTTTTAGGCACTCCTAGAGACCAAGGAGAGGAGTTTTGGGAACCTCCCTCACTTCCTGCCTTTCCAGACACACTGGAGCCAGAGGCAGGTTTCAGGGCTGAAGGCTGCCAAAGGCAAAACGAACAAAGGGCTCAAACCTGGGCTTGCACGCAGAGTAAAACCCAAGAAAGACCTCACAACTAGAAAATGGTGACAAAAGAAGACCGGGCCATTTTGCCAACATATACTGCAGCTGAAGATTTAGCCTGTGGTAGAAAAGCGCAATGGTAGGAAAATTAAACTACTAGCACCAGCTATTTTAAAGTAATGAGGGTAGCCTAAGAAATGTTACATGAGTAGGTAGGATAAGGGGCTACTAAGCAACCCCCCCCAGCACTCCTCATAAAATGGTGTGTGCTGGACCTATAAAGAGAAAAGGGTACGTAAAGTCAATTTCACTTTATTATTCCTGGGAATGGTAGTTCACACAAGAAAAGGTATTTAAACCTTGTGAGAAATCTAAAGGATTTCCCTGTGACACTGCACTAAAGGTGCTGGGTGTCGCCATACAAAAAGTAGATGCCTATGGATTTTGTCAGACTCCAAAACAAAGCAAACACACAATCCATATCAGGTCAAAACACACGAGGGAGTGAGAAAAAGGTCCCACTCCCTCCAGGCTTTAAAATTAAAAAGTCCAGCAAAAGAGCTGGGGGTCTGTAAGGTTGAAGGGAATTGGCATAGAAGACAATACTCCCTAACAAGGCCTGCTTGTATTTAAATCAACCATTTATCTTTTACAATACATAGTGTTTCTTTGAACCATTTGTATTACAATTACTTTGTACTGATTCGACAGTCCTCTCTCCCTCCTGGCTGCTCGGTCTACGCTACCCTGAACTCAGGTGGTACAGCCTTGTACTAAGAGTGGAGTCTTGTACTGCCTCAGTTTAATGGTTTTACTGAGCTCTCAGACTTCAGAAAAACTGTCTTAACAGGTAGGTAGAGTAGAAAGGTTAAGGCAACAGTGAGCATGATGGAAAATGCAACAACAGAGTAAGTGCAAGGCACTGTTACCAAACCACCATTGGAACACTAAGCGGGGCTAGTGTAGGGAGAGGTGTAAGTCTCTGAGGGAGTCTTGGCTAAAGCCATAGCCTTTAGGTCATCCCTGCAGCTCAGTTTTAGTATTTAGCATATTTAGGGTGACAGTCCATAGCACTCACCCAGAGGGATAAGGACATCTGGGCTAGGGAGGAGGGTATACAAGTGAAAGAGGGACAGCCCGTGGTCCTGCAAAGTTCGAAATTAACACCTTAATCAGGCAGCGTCTCCTGTGCCATCTGGGACGTTTGCTGAGGATCAGCCATTTGTGATCATTGGAAATCATCCTCTAACTGCTGTATTATCCACATGTCCTTGGGGACTCTGTTCCGGCTGTCCTACTTTTCTGGGTTGGGTGTCGAGTACAACCGTTGATCATGCTGTACCCAGCCTCGTATCTTGTTTTCTATGGCTTCTCAGCGACTACTTTTTAAAGAGCGAGAAAATCGAAAGGTGCTTCTGTCCTTTTTGTATTCAGCCACATTACTCCTGAGGGCTGTCTTGAGGGTCTATTTGGTATTACCCACTTTTGATAAATGGCAATTTCAATTTTTCTTTTTGCCACTTTTTCACCACACACCTAGATGGTAAATTGGGGTAAGGTATATAGAAAGGGCAGGTGGTTGAAGGGGAGGATGCGGGCGTTTGTGGTAAAACATTTCAGCTAAGTTTTGCTGAATACAATCTGTAAATGTTCATAGATGCGTTTGGTGGTTGGTTTTCATTTACATGTACCAAAGCTAAAATGTGCACTTCCCGCTTGTTCCTGATGCTGGGTTGATGCTAGGTGCTGATAGCGCTGGCAATCTGTGGCCTGCTTGCTTAATCATTAATTTAAGACCTGTCCAAAATGGAATTCTTAAATTGTTCAACTATGTTTGCACACTCTGGAGATGTGCAGTGCCCTGTCAGGGAACAATCGTGTCCGTCCCCATTGCCATGGCTTACAAACTGAGTCTAAAATACATGCAATTTAAAATAACCTATTATGGTTTTAAGGATGCTAGAAACCTGGCTGTGTACTCCTGTGTGATTTTCCACTGGGTGCTCCAGAGGAAAATAGGTTTATGCTTTGGCAATGCATTACTTTACTTCTTGCCTTTGTATTCCCTCTGTGCCTCAGATGGGTTACTTAGCCTCATTATCCAGGTAACTTCTTTGTGGCTCTGCAGGTGTAAGCAGTCATGTGGACGACGAGTACCGGTGGGCAGGCGTCGAAGATCCCAAAATTATGATTACCACTTCCAGGGACCCAAGCTCTCGCTTAAAAATGTTTGCCAAGGTAAGCTCTGCACTCCTTCCCTTTTTTAAAATGCCTCCTGAAGATTCAACCAAGGGTTTATCTTAAAGGTGGTCTACAGTGGTGTGAACTAAATACGTAGGAGGGTGCTGGAAATCACAGATGGTTCTTATTTGACATGTAATAAGGACATCAATTCCTCGCTGTTGCTTTTTGCACATTTAGTATGGCTATGAACTGCTGCATAGAATTCAACCAGCGACTGGTTGCTGTCCAAAGCCAATAATAAGCATTGTTTGCACAGTCTCACATGTGATGGTTAGTGAGCACCCCATCTTTCTCTTTAATCAGGAGGTGAAACTTATCTTCCCTAATGCTCAGCGTATGAACAGGGGCAAACACGAAATGGGCTCGCTGGTGCAGGCCTGCAAAGCCAACAGCGTCACTGATCTCATCATTGTGCATGAACATCGCGGGACACCAGGTGAGTGACCCTAACAAGTGCAAGTAATGTGTGTAGAGCATGGTATGAGTTGCTGTGGTTGATGTTTAAAAGTAAGAAGTGTTTAGTGCCTACTTTAAGTTAAGAGCCTGGATGCCAGTTCATTACCATGGGATAGGAAATCCAGTGTTTAAATATTTCTCAGAATGTGCACACGTGTACTTGTGAATTTATACTGTAACAAAGCTTTGCCTTTGCTTGCATAGCCCCTAACATTATACAAAAATAACCCAATCACATGTCAAATTGATGGAATTTATTTTAATTTTATCATAAATGTTCAAGTTTTTTTGTGTGCTTAGCCTGTTTCTCGGCACTGCCCATTTTGCCAGGTAAGGGAAGGAGTATTGGGTAAAAATGCTTTGGCCAAGACTGGACATTTTGGTTTAGTGCAAAAATATAGTGTTGTATCACGTTACCTTCTACTTAACTACTGTCTGGGCATGTGCCTCATAGATTTTTTTTTTTAGAGCAGTCTGTTGCTTTATGGAGGTAGGTCCGCATTAGGAACATATCAAAAATAATACGTGAGCTGAGATGAGAGCTGGTGTCTTTGGATTCCAGCACCAACCATTTACACAAATGTGATGCGTGATAGTGAAAATGTTTTTTTGTTGCAGACACAGTGCTATGAATTTCTGTACACGTGCTACTATGCGCTTTATGGTACGAGGCACTTCTGGTCATTGAGGTTTGTGTGAAGATTCATAAACCCAGAACTAATTGCTTTGTGGGCCTTTGTCACACTCTAGTCCTACGTAACACTTTTCTACCACCTACTGGGCATACAGACTGATATTGTTGATTCCTTGTGTGGTGTTATGGGTAGTTTTGGAGTTGGAGAATGTTACCCCCCTTCCCTTTTGTGTGAATGAAATTCTGTACAACCCTCGTAGCCTGCTCAATCCCCTTATTCTCCCTACAGATGGGCTGATCGTGTGCCACCTCCCATTTGGACCCACTGCATATTTCACACTCTGTAACGTTGTGATGCGTCATGACATCCCTGATTTGGGCACTATGTCGGAGGCATATCCACATCTGATATTTCATAATTTCACGTCACGCCTGGGGCAGAGGGTAAGTACTGCGCTTTGTGTGGCTTGGAATGTGAAAAGGACTGCATCAGGGTCAGGCATGCTGTGTCTCTTCCCCCCTTAATACATCTTCCCTTTGAGGTGTAATCTTATTCGGCATATTTGTATTAAATGGTCAGTTAAGATTCAACCCACTTCTGACCCTCAAATGCAAGCCCACCTGGGGCAGACACAATACAAATAGACTTTTAGTGATGGGAAGTGTTAGGCGAGATTGTGTGCAGTATCCTTTGGAAGAATACAGCAACCTTGACCTCCTGGCAACAGGAACCCAACCTTTCATATAAGTTTGTACTACACAGGTTGGTAGTGTGGCTGAGCAGCCAGGCTTATCTATCTCAAGAGGGGTCAATGTGAGCAGTAGAGTGGTTACACAGATTCACTGTGACAAGTATTCAAATCAACCCTTCTACTCAAGGGTTTTTGATTGAACAATACATATTTATTTAAGTTATATAAGCCTTCTTCAGAAGGGAGCAAACATGTAACACTTCAAAATAATACACTTCAAAACACACTCTGTTTCTCTAAATCAGATGACCCATTGGGGATGGCATACAGATACTTCCTACATCCTTAGGTGACTTAAATAGCTAGGACACGGTGGACATTGATTTATACTGGTACATTTAGAGCAATACTGAGTTTGATGCAAAGGTTAGCTAGCGGAATAAAACCAAGGTTAACAAATAATTCATAAACTGGTAAGTACTCTTTTGAACCCTCCAATGCAAAGTAAATGAACCCTTTCCTGGGGGAAAGGTAAAAAGACAAAGTCAGATGTGAGAAGAGTCTCTCGGGGAGCAAGGGCAGTCAATTTTAGTTGAGCAAGTCTAGGGGAGCTGAAGATCTTCTTTGCAGGTAAGTAAAAGTCTTGCATAATGTTTTTAAAAAGGTTTGTCGAAATAAGGTTCCAGATGGCTTCTGTTCCTGTGTGGCTCTGCAGATCCTTTTGTTCCTGTGCCTCAGTCGTAGGGACAAGAGGGAAAACGTCTGGGGACTCCTGCAACACAATGAGAAGGTTGGCGGCAGCAAAGGTCAAACTTCAATTCAGTGGCACTTCGCGGTTTCTCAGCAAATGGCACCACTGCAGACTCTCAGATACCACTCTAGACTTCCTCACATCTGGGGTCCAGCACTCTGTTGAGGTGGCTCAGGCTTGGTCAGTCCTGCTTCAAGGGAGTCTGGAGGATCTTCCTGAGGCTCGGGTCTGAACTTAAAAGCAATGCACTCAATCTGGTGTTCCTCTCCCTGGCACTTCGGTTCCAGCAGCAGTGGAAGTACAGCCAGATCCGAGAAGATGTCCAAACGAGTTCACTTAGGGGTTGATTGGTCCCACCATCGAATACAGCAGGGCTTCACCGGGCAAACTAACGGTCTAGGAGTTGCAGCAGGCATCTCTTCCAAGTTCTTCTTCGGAATCCTTCGTCCAGTGGTCGACTCTGCCTTCCAAGCCAAAAAGCCTTGCCTTTTATGCAGGTTTCTCCCATTCATTCCAGCCTAGCTGTCAATCACACAGCAGCAGTGGGGCTGTCCTTGCCAGCCAGCCGGCCGATCACCTTTGGGTGCATTCCTGTAACCAAGGGAATCAAGCATGGAGTTTCGGGCACCTCCCTCACTTTCTGCCCCTGCCAGACATACTGGAGCCAGAGGCAGGCTTCACTTGTGAATCCTGCAAAAGACAAAACCTAACAAAGGGACCAAACCTGGTTTGGCGCGCAGAGTAAATCTCAAGAAGGACCTTTCCAACAATAAGTTATGAAAAAAGAAGACCTGGGCCATTTTGACAAAATGGGCACCCATGGGTGCCATACTGAAGCTGCAATTGCAGCTGCAGTAAAAACACACAATGGTAGTAAAAAGTAAACCACTGCCACCAGCCATTCATTGTAACATTTTAAAGTTACCCTTTCTACATGAGAAACTAGACAAAGGGCATACTAAGTAATCCCTCCAGCACCCTATGGGAAGATTGTGTGTGCTGGGTCTTGAAAGTTACTAAATGTAAGTAAAGTCAATTTCACTTCACTGCTCTTGGAACCGGTAGTTTCACCAAGAAAGGGTATTTAAACCTTTGGGGGCTCAAAGAGACTTCCCTGTGCCACTGCACTGAAGATGCTGTGTGTCACAATGTAAAGCTGATGCCTATAGAGTTTGTCAGACTCCAAAGTCAAAAGAAACCAGTCCAAATCACTGAAAAATGCACGAGAGAGTGTAGAGATACAATAGTCCTAAAGTCCAGCAAAAAGAGCTGGGGGTTTCTAAGGTTCAGGGGAATTGGCACATTTCTGCAAATTCTCCCTAACAATGGTTTGGCCCCAAAAACTAAGATTCCGGCCCACCAAAAATGTGACGTGTCCGGTCTAAGGCCAGACCACAATAAATGGTGCAGGGCTAAACTTGGAGGGACCCCATGCCTGCACAACATCCACTTTAGGTCTGCATTGTGGTTTCCCTCAACAGAGGAAAAGCCCCAGAAACAGAATTGCTTAAGAACAGGCGTTACAAAAATGCACTATTTCTCCACTGGCTACCAAAGAGATACATGTAGCTACTACTACTAATGCTTTATATTAAATTGCACCTCTGGTGAAGCCAAAATTAAATTGCAGTTGCCACCAGCCTACTCCAAAAACCAATGTAGAGTGATCAATCGCCCTACTGCCAAAATAGGCAGGCTTGAAAAGCACCAGTGTCCCAGGGGCTGACATGGGAATGTATGCTAATAAAGGGTTGCAGTGGCAAGGAGACTTCAGCCGAAGTCCCTCTGACCACAAAAGCCAGCAAACCTAAAATCCAAATGGGCGGTTGAAGGTGGTTGCACAAGAAGAGTAGAAGTCACATAAAATGGAACTGCACAACCACCAAAAATGAAATTCTGTCCTAAAGGCTCCCTACTCCACTGAGCTGACCCCTACCACCTCATCCCGAAAGTCAATATTATTACAAAGGTAGGCAGAGATGTGGTGGTCCTTGCAGTGAAGCTGCGGAAATGTCCCCGCCCTCTCATTCCTTTTTGCCTGGAAATTGTTACTCAAATTTGTAGTTTCAAGATCCTACCTTTCCAGAGTCCAGTAATTCCTCCCTGTTCCACTGACCTTCCTCGTAGTCATTTTGTGTGCATACTTTGAAGTCGCTTGTGGCATTTTACGCGTCGCAAGAATAAACCTAAATAAATGGGCCTGAATCACTTGGTGGCACGATGTCCAAAAGCCAGAGGTCATATGGTTGTAGCAGCATAGTTTTGCCCGGCCTACGGTGAACATACTTCCTAATGGAAAGGGTAATGGGTACTACCAGGGGCTTTAAATACTAGGTGCTAGCAAATGAAAAGTCAAAACAAATACATTTTTAATTTCAAATAATCTGGCCAATCCTACTGCAAATGGTCTCGCCTTCTGCATGTAAAACGTCTCTTCTACTGTACAAAATTATAAATTAATTCATGTGTTGCCATCTTTTGATTGATTCAGGTTTCCAGTATCATGAAATATCTGTTCCCTGTTCCAAAGGATGAAAGTAAAAGGGTAATCACTTTTGCCAACCAGGATGACTACATATCGTTTCGGTAGGTGATTTTAATGGCCACGTTTTCCCAATATTACATCGAATTCAGTCAGGCTTTGCTGTTTGTTACTATTGTGAAAGCAAAAAGAGGGCTAGTCTTGTTTCACCATGTGTTCAAATATAACATGCGTTGTCTAGCCCTATATTAAGATTTAGAAATGGTAAAGCAGTGTCCCTGATTACTACCTTGGTTGAACCATTGATAACATGACTGAATGCCACAGCTAGACTTTCAGAGGGATGGGGGAGCACTTAATGAGACTTCCTTTTTGCTGGTGAGAAGTACAAAGCCTAAAGATAATCTCAGACCAATTATTTTCAAGTTTGAATGTTTATTAAGACTTTGCTTTGTTAGTAATAAGCTTTGGGACTTTGAAGTGTGGGTGACGACCTAGTCGGCAACAACCAATACAATGGGATATTTGTGTGTGTACATTTCAGCACAGGCAGATATAAGTTATTGTACAATTGCATACTTTGTAAGAGTTAAACGCTACCAGTAATTGTCCAGACATGATATATATTTGATTTGATGAAGTGCTGTACAGTGTGTGGATAGATAACATTTGGATGGCATCTTTTAATAGTAACACAATGCTGCAAGTTGAGGTTTGTGTGCTGGTATTTGTGTCCATTGTGGAAAAAGTCATGCTATGAGACTCTTGCAAAATTGGAGAACTGTGGGGTCCTTCTGAGACGGTTTCCAGGGTCGAGTTCCAGAGGGTGGATGCGTGACAAGAGGCTTGTTTGCGGGTCCTCGAGTTGTGATTCAAACTCGTTGGTCGATGTGCTAGGTGAGGCGCGTGTGACGCCAGATATGTGGAGCTTAGCAGCCAGGTGCGCTTATGTGCTACTCGTGACTGCTTTGTAGGTGATGAATGCAGTTTTGAACAGTATCCTGGCCTAGAGACGAAACCATTGTAGTCCGCATAGGACTGGGTGATTCCGTCAAATTTCCAGATACCCATAATAAAGCATACAGCAGCGTGTTGGACTGCTTTTAGGGCAGCCAAGTGAGCAGGGGCAAATTAATGTACAAGGGCCTGCACTAAGATCCAGAAGTGGTTTATTTTGTGTGAATGGTGGCGATTGGAACCAGGCCATTTGGGCCTTCTTGGCTATGTGTTCCTGGAAGGACCGGCTGCTGTCAATGGTGAAGTCTAAGGATGTTTCTGAATTCAAGAGTTGTGGATTAAATCCTTCTCATAGAGCCATTGTTGGGGAAGTTGTTTAGAGGGGGGACCAATTGCGACAAATTTGGTCTTGGCTGGGTTAAGTTTGAGGTAGAAGTCTATCCACCAGTTCATCTGTCCTTGACAAAGGATGGGCATCGGTCTTAGTGACTGCATTTAGAGCTCTATAGTCCACACATAATCTCAACTCCTTGGATCCTGCCTTTGGTACTAGAACAACTGGACCTCCAAGACCGGATTATAGCTAGGGAGTCACAGAGACTGATGTCCTGTGGGTTTTTTACTCTAATGTACAACTGAGTATCATCCATGTATTCATGGATGGCTACATTGAGATCTTGGAGAAGTCTGCTCTGTGTAAAGGTTGGAATGGATTGGTGAGAGGATGGAGCCTTGGAGAAGACTCTGCAGTAGACTGGGAGTCGGTGAGAATGTGACATATTTATCTGGATGGCCTGCTGTCTGCCAGAGACACTAGGAAAACCAATTCAGGACTGTGCCAGAGATTCCCCTCCTGTCAGCAAGGAGGCAGAGGAGGATGCAGTGGTCGACCGTGTGCAGCTGAGCGGTGAACGAGGATGAGGGGGCATGAATGACCCTTCTCTAGCATTGGATCTTTCATGGATTCATGCTGTGAATATTTCCGGTCATCAGGCTGGGAATCCTTGGTTACTTTTTTTAATCCCGTTGCCTTAGGTAAGAAGAAACTACATTTTGTAGCTCAACACCCTTGTTATGGGTGCTTTTGGTCCCCACCAATGGGACTTCGAGTAGCCCTAGACAAGACCCTCCTCTTCCCCTCAGATTCTAACCGCTGGTTCAGCTGAGGGAGTCCCCACAGATGGTCTAGGTTAAGATCTTCAAAACATTTTCTACAATATCAGGTTTGCGGCTTTGAGGTGAGGTAGCTTGTTGGGGATGGAGATCAAAAGGATACCCCTTTTGTAAGCCCTGTGCCACTTGTGGTCTGAAAACATATATGAGGGCGAGATGCACTCTTGACTGTATATACTGCCTGTACCCCCACCACACCATTGGAAACTGCACTGTCTGTCGAGGTCTTGGTTCCAAGACTTTCAAAGATGGCAACAGAAGGCTGGTCTGCGGGCTCAATGAGGGGAACTACCCAGCGTACCCCTCTGATGTCGAATTCACCAAGAGCATGGCTGCTCTGGCAGGGAAACTACTGCAGTCGAGGGAAAGGGCCAGGTCGGTAGAGCGGCCAATGAAAAAGACCAAGCACAGAATTGCCCACGAGCCGTCGACAGCAGGCGAGAGAAGACGGTCTAAGGGGCCGGAGAGGCTGTCATCGCCCAGAGAAGGTCTGTCGTCGCCAGAAGATGGGAGCAGGTGGTGGCAAATCAACTGAAAAATGGAAACGCAAACATAAGTCGCGATCAGTGGGAGAGGGCAATGCCTCTTCAAAGTCAGAGTCCAGAGGGGCTGGCAGGGAATGGGGGGGGGAACCACGAACACCTGAAACCACCGGCCCTGGTCAAAACCACCATGGCCGTGGACGTAAGCGGCTCATTGTTGGCCACTCTGAAAATGCTAAAGCAATGTCAACAAAAGCAGTCGGGGCATGGAAGGTGCATAAGCAGCCTCCAGCAGAGACCACAGAGAAGGAGCATCAAAAGTCACATAAGGTTCGCCCGTCGATGTTAACTGCGGCGAAGCAGAGGGCAGATAGCCCCTCGCCGATGCAAAGCAAAACTAACTCATCGACGACGCTCGACAAAACTCCCTCATACACTCTGCTCCAAAAGTCCAGCTCGTCAACGACACTCCACAAAACTAGCTTGTCCACGACACATCATAAAACTGACTCATCGACAAAGAAACCCAGGGAAAAAGACTGCGCAAACCCTGTCCCGTCGCCCCAGCCTGTAATCTCTGCAGCGGGGAAGGAAACCTCCCTGTGTCCCAAATAACCACGGAAATAGGGCACCTCGACGACAACCCCGTCGACGGAGAAGCAAAAACGTCCTCAAGAGATGCAGCTTCCGCAGCCAGATTAGCCCACGCAACCGCAACCCACCTGCCAGGTCTCCCTGATCCAGTATTCCGATGTAATGACAGAGGTGATATTACAGTACAAAGTCGACACCGACTTCGAGACACAGAATCAGCAAGCATAAAGGTCCGATTCGGAAAAGTCGACTGTGATACAGGAGGAGACTCCAACTAGGCCTCCAACACCAGGGAGTCTCATTCCGGAAGGGGACCTATCGGGCAGACCACCACAGGAAGAGGCAGGTCCAGCACTGCCCACTGGGCCCACCCACCTAAAAGTCCAACAAAGGGAAGTGCAGGCACTGTTAACCAGCCCACAGGCCCTACAATTTTGCTGCAGAAGGTTATCACTCCGCTCGATGCAGCTCTAAGGCCAGTGGTACCGGCCTTAAAACACCTCAACCAGCATGGCACAGCAGACCCAGGTCTACATCGCGGGGCATGGTCCTCCAGAGGACACTCGCAATCCAGGTTGTTTTGTCCCATCCCCTCCGGCATCCTCCACTCTGTTAGGTAAGATTTGCACAGAACTGGTAAATCTTCTTGACCTGGGTCAACCCCAAAACTTTTTGCTTCATTAGTGGGATATTTTTCCATAATACCTCAGTGAGTGAGAACCTTTTTCCATACTCAAATAATCTTTAATTCTTTTTATGGGTTATCCTCTTTGACCACTTATTGACAAGTGCCTGTCTTTGCTGGGTTGACCTAGGGGCTCCCCTTTGAACTTTGTTTTGCTAACCTTGAGTGAACTACAGTTTCCAAGGATAGAAAGGATCTTTTCGATCCCGTTTACATTTTGTTAAGTGAAACCAGCACACCCCACCTTATGTGAGTGCTGGGGAGATACAATTTATCCCCTTTCACACTAAAACTGTAACAATTCTGTTACAGTGACACGCTTACCATCAATGGCTGGTGGCAGTGATACCTTGTATTAATTTGGTGCACCTTTATCGTGGGCTGTGTTCACAGCTGCAGTAAAGGCACCTAAGGGTGCTCATTTTACCAAAATGGCCCGGTCTTCTTTTTTCGCCATTTGAGTGTTTCTTGTCGTTTTATTCCTTCCCTGACATCCAGAGCAGGAAATTCCTTTGTGTGATTTTTGTCTTCGGCGGGAGTCCCCTGGACTCTCCGCCCAGGCTCCAATCTGTCTGTGAGAGCAGGAAGTGAGGGAGGAGTCCAAAACTCACCAGCCCTTTGTCTTGCGCCTTGCTTGAAAGGGGGGACATCCCAATGGTGGGCTGGCTATCCTGATTGGACCACCAGACAGCCCATTCTTGTAAAATGTGGGGAGAGAATGCAGAGGTTGTGCTGTAATTCCTGATAAATACTGCAAACCTGGAAGCTGAAGAAAAGTCGACCACTGGAACCGAAGAGGAAGACAAAGGAAAAGCAGATGAAACGATTTCCAGCGACAGGAGAGCCTGCTGTGTAACGAGAGCCTGCTGTAGCCCTTCCTTCCAATCGAACTGGGGACTCTGAAAACGACGGCCCCCGACCCAGAGCCTGGTGAGACCCACTAGACTCAAGACTTGCATTTTGAGCCATCCCACACGTTGTTGCGACCATGCGTTGTTCCAATACCCTGGGACCTCAAGCCGTTGTGCGGTGCACAGTCTCCGAATGTCGCTGAAACTTCGTGGGCATCCTGGTGGATCTCCAGAGACACGAATCGAGTATGAAGTCCCCTCACCAGAGTGCTGGATCTTTGTAACGACGCAAATTCAACCGCAATTTTTTTTGTCTTCTTCTGTGCTCCTTGAAAAGGCGCCAAATCCGCAGAACCACATTCAGTCATGAGGGAAACCTAAACCTTGCCTAGAGCCTTCTTCATTGATCCCTGCTGCAAAGTTCCTTCTGAGCTCTTGTTTTCAGTCTCCACGACCAGGAATCCACTGACCGGGTATTTGGCTGCAGACCCTGAAGTTCTCCTGCTGAAAAATCTTCTTCAATGCTGAGGTACTGTATTGGCTTGGGTATGTACTTACCTTAAGCCTGTTAGGACTTCTGTGTAGCTTTGGGTTGTTTTCTGTGATGGGGAGGCCTCTCATCCAGTGCACCCAGTCCCACTGCTAGAATCCTGCTAGGGTGTCTACTGCGAAGGCCATGGACCCTCTTCTAACTCTAAAGTAAAGTACTTATCTGTTTGCCTAGTTTTCCTAAGGAACTCTGACTTTTGCTACTAAAGAACCTATTCTGACACTGCCTGTTGGTCAATATTGCTAGTGATCTCCCCCCCCCCCTTCTGCCACTGAACACTCATGCTCCAAGAATAAGGGAAAGACTTTCAAGGGATTGGGACTTCTGCCTAGAAAAGAAAATAAGTGTTTAAAAGTTACTTGTAAAGAGTTGGTTGGTAATTCATTCTACTCAAGAGTGAACAGTTACACACGTTCTTACTGATCTTGAATGTGTGATGGACTATTCTTAAAAGTATGATTAACATCTTTTCTTCCTTAGCAACTGTTTTGCCAGTCTAATAGAAAGTAGATGTGACAGTATTTTACTCTCCTGTGATTAGGTTGCGCCTCTTCCCAAAAGTAAAGTGTTGGTATCACCAGACTAGGCCTGTGAGGATAATTGTATCAGTGTCTCCCAACTGGATCTTGCTTCCCCTGACTTGCTGCTAGCCTGTCCAGAATAAGTCTGGATTAGGTTGTTGCCTACCTAGAATAACTTTGAGTCATTCAAGTAAAGTGCAACCTTGGGTTTTATTTTCCCCTTCATTTTGAGGTTAAACAAAGTATGTGGGTTTTACTTACCTTGTGTTAGCTGTGTGCCATCCAAAAATAAGTTACAAAAGTTACTGCCCACCTCAATCTGGGCTTCCCTGATTTCAAAAGCACCTGCAATTGTATATTACATCCTTAGGTTTTACTCACCTAGTATAACTGTGTGTTATCACAAAAGTAGTTATTGGTTTTTACTGCACCTAGAATAAGTGTTTCACTATTAAACAAAGATATATTGTCCAGTTGACTGATTAAGTGATTTTGTATTGAGAATCATTATGCAACTGGAAGGGTCTACTGCCCTTGCATAACTGAATGTAATTGTAAAAAGTAACCATTGGTTTTTACTCCCCACGAATAGGTGTGACCTATACTGAATGTGTATGAAAAGGTTTTGACTTTCCTAGAACTACTGTTGGGTATTTAAAATAAGGTCTATACTTGGGTCTGTGTACTTTCAAGTATAGTGTTGGGTTTCTATACTGTGATTTCATATAATGTTTTAGTACTTACCTACCCCTAGATTTATCTGGAAAGATCCTTTCTACCTTTGAGAACTGTAGCTCACTCAAGGTTAGCACAAGAAAGTTAAAAGGGGAGCCCCTACGGCAACCCAGCAACAGGCACTTATTGCCAGTAAGTTGTTAAAGAGGATAACTTTAAAAAGACACTATGGAGGTGATATGACACCCATAAAAGAGTTAAAGATCATGTGAGTGTGGAAAGGTTCCCACCCAGTGTGGTATTAAGGAAAAATATCCCACTAGTAAAGCAAAAAGTTCTGGGGTTGGCCCAGGTCAGGAAGATTTACCAGTTCTGTGCAAACCTTACCTAACAAGAGGGAGGATAGCTCGGCGGCAAAGTGGGTCGCCTTGGAAGCAAGACGACACGGAGCAACACGGGTTCCATCCCCGGGTCCGCGCTTAGAAACCTCTGGGTATTAAGCGCGTTATAAATAACCAATCATATCACCTCTCTCGCTTCCTGCCCCCGCCAGACACCCTGGCGCCAGAGGCAGGCTTCACTTGTGAATCCCACCAAAGACAAAACTAACAAAGGGACCAAACCTGGTTTGGCGCGCAGAGTAAATCTCAAGAAGGATCTTTCCACAAAGAAATGGCGTAAGAAGAAGACTGGGATCATTGTGACAAAAATGGCACCCTAGGGTGCTTTTCCGTGGCTGCGAACGCAGCCCGCAGTAAAAACCCACAGCGGTAGTAAAAAGCAAGCCACTGCCACCAGCCATTCAGTGAGGAAAGGGTAACCTACAAATGTTACATGAGAAGCTAGACAGAGGGGATACTAAGTAACCCCTCCATAGTGTGTGCTGGGTATAGAAAGTGACAAATGTAAGTAAAGTCAATTTCACTTTACTACTCTTGGAAACAGTTTATCCGAGAGAAGGTATTTAAACCTTGGGGAAATCTGAAAGACTTCCCTATGCCACTGCACTGAAGGTGCTGTGTGACACAATGTAAAAGATGATGCCTATGGAGTTTGTCAGACTCCATAACCAAAAAGAAACGGTGTGTTCAAAATCACATTAAAAATAGAGAGTGGGGGGAAAAAGGGTCTTGCTCTCTCCAGGTTAAAAAATTCAAGTCCTCAAAATCCAGCAAAGTTGCTGGGGGTCTCTAAGGAAGAGAGGAATTAGCACATTTCTGAGAATTCTCCCTAAAACATGGGGTTCCATTCTACAGTTATGAGGGCGTGCAAAGAGTTTGGCCTCCAAGGATGAGGATGAGTACTTTTTATTTGGCTATATCGCTAAGAGGAGGAAGGCAGTAGTCTCAATTCCCTTCCTCGACCACGTCTGGCAAGAGGGACTTGAAACAATGAAACACCCATTCACAGTCCCAGTGGTGGTAGGCCACCTTCATTTTAAAAAGTACAACCCACCAGAAAATGCACCAAAATTTCTCAGCCGTCTCCTGAGCTGGCAGTCTATGCGGTGGCGGCAAGCCGAAAAATGAAGTGAGCAATTCCAGGGGACAATGAGGCAAAAAAACAGACACCTTTGGGGGAAAAGGTCTTGGCAATTGGGGCCACAACAGTGAAGCGGCCAACTCCCTAGTGTTGGGTAAGATTTTCATATCTATGATGAATCTTCCTGACCTGTGTCAACCCCAGAACATTTTGTCCCTAGGTGAAGGGGAATCTTTCCCCTCTCACCTAGACTTACTATTTTTATGGGTGAACTTTTTATGTCTCTCCATAGTGTATGACAGCGAGACTGCCCCTTTCTGTAAAATGCAGGGAGAGATTCCAAAAGTTGTCCGGTTAAATATTCGAAGCTGGAAGCTGCTGACACATCGACCACTGGAGCTGAAACCGAAGAGGAAGATGACGAAACAACATCCGTAGCGATTTCCAGCACTCGGGGAGCCTGCTGTGTAACTGGAGCCTGCTGGAACTCTTCCTTTCAATCGACCTGGGGAATCCCAAAAAGGATGAGCTAGAGCCTGGTTAGTTCCACTCCCACGTCGTGCTGCGACCTTGTGGAACTGTGTTAGGCAAGATCCTACGCAGTACCCTTAAGGTGCACTACAACAATCTGTTGAGGAGGCACAGGCTCGGTCAGTCCTGCTTCCTGGGAGTCCAGAGGATCTTCCTGGAGCTCTTGGCCAACTTAAAAACAATGCACACAAACTGGTGTTCCTCTCCCTGGCTCTACGGTTTCCAGCAGCAACTCTGTGGAAATTCAACAAGCTCTGAGAAGGATGTCCAGGTGGCTTACTTTGGAGTTGATTGGTCCCACCAACTCAAGGATGTTGGGCAGAGTTTGCATGCAGTACCCTCTGGGACCACCACACCCAACTATGACTACAGGTGTAAGCAAAACCAACCTTTGGTATAAGTCTGTACCACACAGTTTTTGGTAGAGAGCTGAGCAGCCAGGCTTATCTCAAGAGGGAATGTGAGCTGTAAGGGTGTTACACGGAGGTCTACAATCATAAGTATTCAAATCGACTCTTATACTCAAGGTTTCTTGGTAAAGCACTCATTAATGTATTACAGTCAGTTAGAAAACATTCACTAAAAGGAGGCAATCAATATCACACAAAATATTCTACAGTACTTCACACTACGCGGTTCTGAGGCATTTAAACTACTTTGAAGGAGGAGCAAAATGGCATTCAGAGCATTTGAAGTAGGTGCAAAAACGCATAAGTTAATAAAACGAATAGTAGTTATTCTTAAACACTGCAAATAGTTGGGAGTTCACCAGAGGAGTTGGTCCAATGCAATAGGTAGGCCAAAGTCAATGGGCTAGAGTCTTGTATCAGTAAAAACGGTTCTTGTAGTTAATCGGAAAAGTCTTTGCCACGGTTCTCAGAAGTAGTTCATAGAAGAAAGCTTTTATGTCGGGTCACAAGCTAAATAGGCCTGCAAGTTGCTAGTTTCATGCACTTTCACAGTGAGGGGTAAGTTCTCTTGGTCGGGTTTTCTCAGTACCTTATGTTGAAGAAAAAGATGCAACAGAAGACTTCTGTTCCTGCCAGTTCCTGCAGATCTCGCTGTTCCTGAGCCTTAGTCATGGGGACAAGAGGGAGGACGTCGGGGGACACCTGCACTGCACGGTGACTGGTCACAAAGCTGATAAATCTTCGATTCCGGTAGCTGTCGTCAGGCACACAAACTGGTGTCCTCCTCCCTGGCTATTCGGTTTCCTGCAGCACTCTGAGGAAAATACAACCAGCTCTGAGAATGGTATCCAGGTGGCTTACGAGTTGATTGGTCCCACCAACTCAAAGGGAGAAGTCGTCTTTGAAGGGCTTCTCTGTCGAGATGAAAGCAGGGCTTTGCTGGGCAAACCAATGGTCCAGGAGTTGCAGCAGCCGTCCCCTTCCATCTCGTCTTCGGTTCTTTCGTTCCAATGGTCGACTCTGCCTTCCAAGCCAAGAGACTCGCCTTTTAAACAGTTTTCTCCCAGCCTAGCTGCCACTCACCCAGCAGGCTGGCTGTCCTTTCCCATTTCCCAAAGTTCAGCAAAAGAGCTGGAGGACTCTAAGGTGGGAGGAATTGGCACATTTATGAGAATTCTCCCTAACATGGCTGTCTTGTTTTTTAGCCTTCCTCTTGGCCTGTGAGGCCAGGAAAATCTTTATATGGACTTTCTGTGCTCGGGGAAAGCGGAGGCTTTTGGTGGACTACTGGAGGGCTATGTATGTTTGCTGCCAGGGAGGGGGCTGGGACTGGTCAATCCACAAACTGTTGCCAGTGTGTGGGTGGAATTAATTAGTTTTGCCACCAGTGGTCCTGATTTTGGGGGGGGGGGGGTGGTGGTGGTGGTGGTGGTGGTGGTGGTGGTGGTGGTGGTGGTGGTGGGTGTGTGTCTGTATGTCTGTCTGTCTGTCTGTCTGTGATCTGTCATTGGCTAGTGGGAGCTTCTGCTCTTACCTGGCTTTTTGGATAAGAGGAGGACCCCTGCACACACTCTAGAGATATCCTGGAAGAAACTGAAGGAACCAAGACTCATGTCCAGCTACAAGACTTGGAAGTGGACCCATCGGCAACCAACTTCTGCTGCTGCCCTGGTAGATGCCCTGTCATGTGGAAGATCTCCAGCAGTTCTGCAAAGGAGCTGCAACCCTTGGAGTGGAGGGAACATCCATTCTCGACGTCCGCCTTATGTCCTACGAAGAAGAGCCTTCTAAAGTGCTGCAGACATCGCCCATTCCGAGTTGAGGCCTGGAACTTGGGGATGGGGGGGGGGCGGGGATCCTCGGCTTGTGCAAAAGACTTACCTCTGCATTTTGTGTTCCTAGCATCAAGAGGACCCGAGATAGGAGGGACAGTCTGACCGGGGCATGTGAATTCCTTTTGCGTCGTTGTGCATAGGTGCTAGTCGTCTCAACCTGCATCCATTCCTGTCTTAAGAGGGGCCCTGCATCGTGTTCTGCTGCATTCTTCAACTGGGAGACCTTGCACGAGCATTAGACACTGACCAGAGAGCTGCTCGAACCTGCATCGCCTGGTAATCAAGGGCTGAGGCTGACCGCGGGTAAAGCGACCTTGAACCTTCTTCAATCGACCTACCAAGTCCTGTGAAGAATCGGGAGTACAGTGGGGGGGGGGGTGAGTTGTAGCTTACCTGACCCCCAAACTCCCTTTTGCTTTGACTTTGCAATTGCTTGTTCACACAAGCACTCCGAAAGTTGGGAACACGTTTGTTAGCTAGTTTAACTCGTCCCCTAACAATTGGAACTGTTCACGGGACCCCAGAGACCCTACCTTCATTTTTTTTCAGCCTCTCAAACTATGTGGAACTTTGCTGAACTTTTGGGCGCAACGCCCCATACATTTTAGGGATGGACATCTGAAGTTCGGATTGAATCTCTGTAGACTAGTAGTGCGAATACTAATCTACACCTTCCTTATCAGGGGGTTGATGTGTATTTTGCCCTACTCCATTAATTGTATATATGTATCTAATTTTCAGTATAGCGTGATATTACCCGTTGGTCATTCTTCACTGTTATTTGGCCATAAGTAAAGATACCCGATTGTCTAAATGTGTTCCTTGACTGCTTCACTCTGTGTACTCATTGTGGACCCCCTTACAAGCTCACCACCTCTTGAGACTTAGCCTAGACCACTAGCCTTGCTACCTTGAACTGGTTTGACTAAATCTCCCCAGAGTTGTTCCTGTCACAATATAGGTTGGCCTTCTATACAACTGTCCACCAGGCCAGAGTAAAGAAATCAGTCCTAACAAAGCTCATACAGGGAGAGCAGTTCTACAGCACCTATTCCTATAAGGTACAATCCTATGGATTTGCTGCAAGGTGTTTTGGTGGGCTTTTACCTGTATGCACCGCCAGTGTCCGTGTACTGCTACATAATCTATTCACAGCATGTGAATCTATGAAAGATTCAATGCTGGAGAAGGAAAAAGTTTCTTGCCTGTAACTGTGGTTCTCCAGCATTGGTATCTTTCATAGATTCACATGCGCCTTCCTTCCACCGAATCGGGTAAACCCACATACACCCTATGGATATCTATCACCACCACAGGGTCAGAATCTGAGGGTAAGAGGAGGGTCTAGTCTAGGACTACTCGAGGTCCCATTGGTGGCGACCAAAAGCACCCATTACAAGGGTGTTGGGCTACAAAATGTAGGTTCTACTTAACTAGGGCAAGGGGAATCAAAAAGTAACTGAGGATTCCCAGCCTGACTGTGAGGAATATTCACAGCGTGTGAATCTATGAAAGATACCAATGCTGGAGAACAGGAGTTACAGGTAAGAAACATTCTCCTTCTCCAGCATGGGGTCTGGCATGGATTCACATGCTCATGAATATTCCCCGTCGTCAGGCTGGGAATCCTCGGTAAAGAAAAAACCAGTATCAGTTTCGTTTCTGATCTGTCTTTCGTAGTAATAACCAATCACTGGTCTCTGCGTCATACTGACCACAGCCAATGACTGCCCTCTACCTAAGCACCGCCTCTGGCAGCCATCTTCAGATTTTTACCGCACGTTCATGTGTTGGGATCCTCGTGCTATTGCTCTCGAGCGTTAGTGCTATTTTTTCGCGCTTTTTCACAAAAACTTCGATTCTTTCGGTCAAAAGAGCCTCAAGCTCCACCGATCCTACATCCGATCAACGGGGACCCGTGTCGGATTCATCTGTGCCCCTCAAGGGTGAAGATTTCGTCGAGCTACACTTCGGAGGACTCCAGAAGCTTCTCAGGCCCGGTCTCGGAGATGGCCCAGGAGAAGGGAAGCTCGACGCCCGGAAAGCTGTTCAGGGCCTGCCCTGGATGCCAGCTGCAGAACGTCTTCAAGGAGGACGAACACTCTTTCTGCCTTTACTGCCTTCATGGGGACAAGACGCACGTGGAGAAGGACTGTGCGTTTTGCGGCAACATGTCGGAACGGACCATGAAGGACCGCCATCAACGTCTCGCCAGCTGGCTGGAGGGTAAGAGCCCGTCTGGCGAGAAGAAGAAGAAATCTGAGCGGTCTTCTAAGACCTTTGAGGGCGCCCCGGCGACGGGGGCCCAACATAAGGCCAAGCACCGCGAGTCCGCTGGCACCGGGAGCGCCGAACGGTCGGGCTCTACGGGCGCCAGGCAGGGCGCACCCTCCCCGGCACCATCAACCACGAGCCAACGCTCTGGGTCGGGTAAGAGGAAGGCCGAGCACCCGGCGAAGCTCCTGGAGAGACCCCGGTCGAGCTCTAAGGCAGAGGAGGAGCGTGGCAGTGCCCCCTCCCTCAAGGATAAGGCGGTGAGCGCACCTAAGGTGGTGAAGGCCTTGATCCATTCGACCAAGCCCTCTATCGAAACGGTCGCGGCGGCCCTGGCCCAGCCTGTGGAGGCTGCACCAGTGGTGGCGGCCTCGGGGCCCAGAATCTCCCTGCCTCCTCGGAGGGAGTCTTCTTTCGTGCCCATCGATAGGACCCCCGTGAAACCCTCCGTGGGGAAGAAGGGGGGGCAGGGCGTCGTCGTAGATTCGGCCTCAACCTCAGAAGAGGAACTGATCGAGGTCTTAAGCCACGGCCTAGGCGTGGAACAAGACCAGCCCGTCGGAATGGGCCCCGACGCAGGTGACGACGACGACATCGTCGAGGATACCGACGGGGCCCCTGCTCGCCCGTCGGATTCCCCTCTGCCAGCGCCGCAAGACAACTCAGCGGCCATTTTGTTGGCTATACAGTCCTTATGCTCCGAGATAAGGACGAGACTACCGTTACCGACGGAGGAACCTCTCCCGTCGGGGGATCCAGAACCGGGACCTTCTGGTGTTCCCCCTACCAAGAAAAGAAGGATCCATCCACCGCCTCCTTTTCAACCGTCGCGCCCCGTCCAGCCCTCCTCCCCGTCCACCCGAGGGGATGATACGGGGACTGACACGGCAGCGACGGGTACGGACGACGAGGCATACGACGAGGATTTTCCGTCGTCGCCTCCCCCCAGGGCTTCTCCGCCCGACGAGATTGGATCGTTCCACTCAATGATCGCCAGGGCATCCGAGCTTTTCCAACTCTGCCCTGAGGAGAAGAAAAAGGAAGGCTTCCTTTACCAACGGCGCGAGACCAAGAGGAAGACGGTCCTCGCAGTGCCTCTGTTGGACGACATTTGGGATGAGGGCCTTTCCCTCCTCAAGAACCCTTCCACGACGCCAGCGAAAAGAGACCGGTACGAGAAAAAGTACCGGGTCCCGGACTCGGCCCCCCTATGCCTCCGGGCGCAGCCTACCCCGGACTCCGTCGTCTCCGCGGCAGCCAGGAAGAAAGCGGGGGGGGGTGCGGCCTCCACGTCGACTTCCCCGCCGGACGGCGAGGGAAAGAAATTGGATGCCATGGGACGCAGAGTCATCTCGTCGGCGGCGACGACGATTAAAGCGGCCAACGCCTTGGCTATCGTGGCCCGCTACGACAGGGAACTCTGGTACAAGATAGCTCCCCTGCTGGATTTTCTGCCGGACGACAAGAGGGCGGAGGCCCTTGAGATCCTGCAGGAAGGTGAGGTGGCCTCGGACCACGCCATCACCGTGGCGACGGACATCGCCGACACTGGGTTCCGCCAGATGGGCAACGGCGTTTGCCTTCGACGTCGCGGATGGCTCAAGGCTACGGACTTTCGGCAGGACGTCCAGACCAGGGTCCTGGACATGCCCTTCGACGGGAACAACCTGTTTGGGAAGACAGTGGACGATTCCCTTCAGGCCATCAAGGCGGATACTGAGACGGCCCGGGCCCTTGGAGTACTGCAGCAACGGCGGACGCCCTTTCGGAGCGGCGGAGGCAAGGGCGCCTCCAAAGGTTCCGGCGGCGGTTTCGCTTCCTACCGTCAAGCGGCCCGCTCGTCGTCGCAAGAGGCCTACAGAGGACGAGGCAAGTCTGGCGGCCCCCGCCGTCGTCGCCAAGGAGGCCAAGGCGGCAAGGCCGCGTCCAAGCAGGATTGAACCGGCCGTGGGGTCGGGCCCCCACCGAAGCACCCCGGTGGGAGGCCGGCTGGCGGGCTTCGTCAGCGTGTGGGAGTCCATCTCCACCGACCGTTGGGTGCTGGACGCCCTGGCCCGGGGCCACGCGCTCGAGTTTCAAAGAAGGTGCCCGCGCGTCCCCCCCGTGGCCAGGAAAGAACTTCACGTCCCTCAACTTCTCCTGGAGGTAAAGGCGATGCTCAGAAAGGGCGCCATCGAACTCGTCCCAAAGAGGCTTCGGGGCTCCGGAGTCTACTCGCGTTACTTCCTCGTGAAGAAGAAGACGGGAGGATGGCGCCCCATCCTGGACCTGCGACGCCTGAACAAGTTCATCAAGGCGCAGAAGTTCCGGATGGTCACCCTCCAGCACGTCCTGGGTCAGCTGGAGGAAGGAGACTTCCTATCGTCGTTGGATTTGGAGGATGCCTACTTCCACATTCCCATCCTAAAGGGGCACCGAAAATTCCTCAGATTCGTGGTCCAAGGGCGTCATTACCAGTTCAAAGCCCTTCCCTTCGGACTGCGGTCGGCACCCAGGGTTTTCACCAAGTGCCTCGCACCGGTGGCGGCGCAGCTGCGCCGCGAGGGGATTCACGTCTACCCCTACCTGGACGACTGGCTCATCCGCGCCAAGACGAGGGAGCTCGCCGTGGTCCACACGGCAAGGACCGTCCAACTCCTCACGGACCTGGGATTCTCCGTGAACTACGCCAAATCCCACCTGGTGCCCGCGCAAGTCGCACTGTTTCTGGGAGCGAGGCTCGACACAGTGTCCCTTCTGGCCTCCCCGTCGGAGGAGAGGACCAGGACCATCTTGGGCAAGGTGCAACGGATGTTGGTGGCCGACGCGGCCAAGGTGAGGTCCATCAAGTCCCTCCTCGGGATGATGTCTTCCTGCATCTACCTCATTCCCATGTGCAGGCTCCGGATGCGCCCGTTGCAAGAGTTCCTGGATGCGCGCTGGATCCAGACGACGGGCAGCTTCGAGGAAAGGATCAAGCTCGACGAGAGTTTCCGACGAGCGATACGGTGGTGGGGCACCCGCGCGCATCTGACGGCGGGCATGGACTTCCAGACCCCAGCCCACCAGGTGACTGTGACCACGGATGCCTCCCTAGAAGGGTGGGGAGCGCACACCGAAAATCTGCACGCAAGGGGACTCTGGCTCCCGACGGAGAAGTCCCTGCATATCAACGTCCTGGAGCTCCGTGCAGTGTTTTGGGCCCTCAGGTCCTTCCTTCCGTCCCTCAAGGGCAAGGTGGTGAGGATCTTCACCGACAACACCACCACCATGTTTTACATCAGGAAACAGGGCGGAACCAGGTCCCCAGCGCTGTCCAAGGAGGCGCAGGACCTGTGGCATTGGGCCGTCGCCCAAGGGATTCTTCTGGTGCCGTTTCATCTGGCAGGGATAAAAAACACCATCGCCGACTCACTCAGCAGGGAGCTGCGCTCGTGCCACGAGTGGGAACTACGGCAGGATCTGGTGGATCGCCTCTTCCGACGGTGGGGCACACCCCAGATCGACCTGTTCGCGACGGCGACGAACACCAAGTGCCGGAGGTTCGCCAGCAGGTTTCCCCAGACGAGGAGCATGGGCGATGCTTTCTCGTTCCCCTGGGAGGGCCTGTTCCTCTACGCGTTCCCTCCCTTGCCTCTGCTAATCCGGCTCGTCAACCAGCTCAAGAGGTCACGGTGCAGGATGATCCTCGTCGCACCTGCGTGGCCGAGGCAGATATGGTTCCCGGACCTTCTGGACTTGTCGGCGTCCCCGCCAATCAAGCTGCCGGCGGACGCGGATCTACTCTCCAGGGAAGGAGGCGCCATCCTCCACCACGACCCGAAGTCGCTGAACTTGCAGGCCTGGCTCCTGCAGCGCTAGAGTTTGGAGGATACGACATACCGGCCGATTGCAGAGAGGTTCTTGCAAAGGCCAGGGCGTCCTCGACTCTTAAATGCTACGGACACAAATGGAAGAGGTTCTCTGTCTGGTGCTACGCACAGAAGATTAACCCTCTACGGATTACGGCTCCCCAAGTGCTGCCGTACCTGCTGACGCTGGCCAAAGCTGGTCTGGCACACGCGTCCATCAAGATTCATCTTGCTGCGATCTCCCGATACACCAGAACCACGGGCCGGACGTCCTTGTGGTCTCATCGTCTGGTGAAAGAGTTCATGAAGGGACTGTTCAGATCGTTCCCGCCGGTGAAGGCTCCGGCCCCGGCGTGGGAGCTCAACGTGGTGCTGACCAATTTCATGGGACCTCCGTTCGAGCCTCTGCACTCGGCCCCGTTGAAGTTTCTATCGTGGAAAACAGCTTTTCTCGTGGCCATCACCTCCGCACGACGAGTGGGAGAGATCCAGGCCCTTTCCTGCAAGGCCCCGTACTTGACTTTCCACGACACGAGGGTAGTGCTCAGGACGCACCCCTCCTTCATGCCCAAGGTACCGTCGGACTTTCATCTCAACGAACCCTTGGTGTTACCTGTGTTCTTCCCGTCGCCTTCGTCGCCGGCTGAGAGGACTTTGCACTCGCTGGATGTAGCTAGAGCGCTGAAGTTCTACGTGGACCGCACGAAAGGTTTTCGGAAGACGTCACAACTCTTTGTGAACTTTGGACCTGTCAATCAGGGGAAGGCTCTCTCGAAGGCTTCCATCTCCAGATGGCTCTCCGGCTGTATCATGTACTGTCACCGGTTGGCAAACCGACCGCTGCCTGGCCGTCCGAGAGCCCATTCCACCAGAGCGATCGCAGCTACCACGGCGTTCCTATCTGGTGTGCCCCTGCTGGACATATGCAGGGCTGCTACGTGGAGGTCGACGCACACCTTCACGAAATTCTACTGCGTCGACCGGGATTCCAGGGAGGAGTCCAGGGTCGGCCAAGCAGTGCTGCGCAACCTGTTCGCCTGAGGTGAGCCTGGTGAGGAGGTAAGATGCTTAATGTTGAGTTGATGTGATGCTTAATGTTGAGCCTTTGCCACCTCCCGTGGTTGTGCATGTGTGTACTGCTATGTATTCTTTATTCATGAGCATGTGAATCCATGCCAGACCCCATGCTGGAGAAGGAACAAGTTACTTACCTGTAACTGTTGTTCTCCAGCATGGGTCTGGCATGGATTCACATGCGAACCCTCCCGCCTACCCCTCTGCGGCTCTTCACTTGGTCATACTGCCACTTCACGTGCTTCCAAATCTGAAGATGGCTGCCAGAGGCGGTGCTTAGGTAGAGGGCAGTCATTGGCTGTGGTCAGTATGACGCAGAGACCAGTGATTGGTTATTACTACGAAAGACAGATCAGAAACGAAACTGATACTGGTTTTTTCTTTACCGAGGATTCCCAGCCTGACGACGGGGAATATTCATGAGCATGTGAATCCATGCCAGACCCATGCTGGAGAACAACAGTTACAGGTAAGTAACTTGTTCCTTATGCTTGATTTGGAGGGCATCCATCACCATCTGTATGGTGGCACTCGATGCTACACTTGGGGTGGAACCCTGACTGAAATGGTAGTCATTTGGGACGTGAAGTTTTGATTCTGGTGAGTAGTTGCTGGTAGTTAAAGGGATACTCTAGTAAAAAATTTTATTTCAAAAATAGATAGGCCACATTAAAAAAAAATACTAGCATCCTCCGTTTTAAAACTTCCTATGTAACATTTTGAGCTATTCAAGCTCAAAATTCAAAAAAGCAAGCACAGGGGCGCCGCCATTTTGTGAAATGGAGGCCCTCCTGTGCTGGCTTTTGCTTTTGCGGCACTAATGAAGGAAAAGCCAGCCAGCTGTAGTAAACAAAGTCTACCGCTGGGTGGCTTTCCCTTCATTAGTGCCGGGACTCGGAGGACGCGGACCGGAGACCAGAGCAGGAAAGCTGCAGCTGAATCTCGGTAAGTGCTATACAAAAAATAAGCAATAGCTGCGTTTTTTTTTCTAAGTTTTCCGGGCTGGATGAGTCCGGAAAACTTAGAAATGAAACCGCAGCTTTAAAAACGTTGTATTTATGTTTGCGGTCGCTTCAAAAGCGACCGCAAACATAAATACAACGTTGTGTTTGAAAACGCTGCGTTTTTTCTTTCCAAGTTTCTCAGGCTCCTCCGACTCGGAGGAGCCTGAGAAACTCGGAAAGAAAAACCGCAGCGTTTTCAAACACAACCGCGTGTGTTTCTGCCTGCTGTGGCTATCACTTTGGGTCTCCGATTGTCCCAGGGGAGCACCGAAGACCCAAAGTGAAAGCCACAGCAGGCAGAAACACACGCGGTTGTGTTTACATGCCGCGTAGTGTTTCTACCTGCAGCTGATTTCCCATTTGGGGCTCTCGGGCACCCCGTGGGGAGCCCGAGAGCCCCAAATGGGAAATGCTACGTTGTCTGCCTGAATCTTCTTTTCCATTTGGGGCTCTCTGGCTCCCCGTGGGGAGCCCGAGAGCCCCAAATGGAAAAGCAGATTCAGGCAGACACAACACGGTTGTGTTGGAAAACGCTGCGGTTTTATAACCGCAGCGTTTTCCAACACAATAACGTTTTATTTATGTTTGCGGTCGCTTCAAAAGCGACCGCAAACATAAATACAACGTTTTTAAAGCTGCGGTTTCATTTCTAAGTTTTCCGGGCTCCTCCAGCCCGGAAAACTTAGAAAAAAAACCGCAGCTAGTGCTTATTTTTTGTATAGCACTTACCGAGATTCAGCTGCAGCTTTCCTGCTCTGGTCTCCGGTCCGCGTCCTCCGAGTCCCGGCACTAATGAAGGGAAAGCCACCCAGCGGTAGACTTTGTTTACTACAGCTGGCTGGCTTTTCCTTCATTAGTGCCGCAAAAGCCAGCACAGGAGGGCCTCCATTTCACAAAATGGCGGCGCCCTTGTGCTTGCTTTTGAGCTTAAATATCTCAAAATTTTACATAGGAAGTTTTAAAACGGAGGATGCTAGTATTTTTTTTTTAATGTGGGCTATCTATTTTTGAAATACATTTTTTTACTAGAGTATGCCTTTAACCAGGTCGTCTGCGTCTCACTTTTTTCTTCTTCAAAAGTGATCGTATGAGACCAGTCTTGAGGGTGTCCTGGAATTACCCTTATGTGAGTGAGGCATTAATGATGCGTGGCAGTGCATTGAGCGCCGGGCCCATCAACTGTTATTGATGGAGGCCTGTATGACATAGTCGAGTAGGAAGTAGGTTTCAGGAAGGTAATCGTTTTTAGGTATTGAGAGGAGAGAATTCGGTCCAGAGAGTCATTGTGCATGCTGGGGCGCACTAAAGCTGTGGGAGGTTGATTCGATGATCGCTCGGATTTTGTCTACTTTTTCAATTAAAAATGTTGATTCCATCGCGTTTTCCCAAGTTGCTGGTACCTCTGGATCAGGTGAGGGTTTGGGACAATGCTTCAGTACTTTTAGAGGCAGCCGCAATGGTAGAGTAGTAAGCGGCTTTGACCTTGGTAATCCTGAATCATACGGTTGGCACAGAGAGATTTTGGTTCGGAGAGGTCGCCAGGGATAGGGTTTTGGCACCACTGTTTCTCTAGGGCTCCGATTTAGCATTTGTTGGTGAGCTCTGGGGTGTGCCATGGGGTTGATGGGTTGGTGTTGGCACGGCTAGTTTTTAGGGGGGAGGGCAATGAGTGTCCACTTGTTTCATAGCCGAGTTGTTGAATAATTCTAGGACCACCGAGTGTTGGGAAAAATGTATCTGAATGCAATTCTCCCTCAGTTTATGGACCCTCCCTCAATTTATGGATCCCCCTCCCCCTAAACGTTTTATTAGTGACCTGACTTTTGCCAGTGGAGCACAGCCTTCAGCCACTGGACTTCGCTCATTGTTACGGGGAAACTGGAACGTCCTTCAGGCTGTCAGTACTGAGAAACTTTTGTTTCTTTTAGTCTTTCAACTTTGTTGCCACCTTTTGTAACATTTTAGCATTGCGCAAAGTAGATTACTGTACTACGCTATGGGGTTCTTGTGTTTTCTGGCTCTAGTCATCCTTTTTTGTGGTGATTGTACAGTGTGCCCATGAACAGACTGGTGGCAGCAGAGGCTTTTCTTTGTCTTTTTACCAAACCATACCACGCTTACCACGTTTTGCTCATGACTGTGGCTAGTGTCCGTCATGGCCGTGCCACGAGGTCCTTTGGCCATTTTCTCCTTTGGCCTTTCCCCTGGACTTTCTTATTTGGGCATGCAGTTGCCTGCGAAACACTCTTCTTTTGTGGGCCACTGCAGGACACGTGCGTACCCAGGAACTGGGCTGGGACTGTCTGGTCCAATCCACAATAGTGGCGACAGGATGTCTGGTGTGCATGAGAGCATGAAGACCCCAGTGGTCGCTGATTGGACCACTGCTGGTGTACATGAGTGGGGCAGATCTTCTCTTTGGCTGACCGGGTGCGAACACTCGCCAGACTTTTAGGTCTGAGGAGGGGTTCTGAATACAGATCAGCAACAGGTCCCAATCGGCCTGTGGGCGTAGCCAAGTATCTGGAAGAGCCGAGCAGAACCAAGAACTATCCTTCCACCAAAGAAGCTTGGCACCCTGAACCCACTGTTGTCCTGGTGAAGACCTGCAAAGGTGCTTGGAACATTTGGAGTGGTGGGACTATCACTCCCGATGCCTCCTGATTGCCCTGCAAAAGAGCTTGTTTGGAAGTCACTCGGCCATCGAGTGGACTGTGCAGCTCAAACCTTGGCCGCCGTGCAGGAGCATTGCTGTGTCGAATTTTGACTTTGGGGAAATCTAACCTGCACTGTAGCACACCCTTCCACCGAATTTTGTGTTCCCAGCTGCTTTGTGCCACTAGAGAGAAGGCTTCTGTCAAAACGTGAGTTGACTGCCCCTGCGTCACTGTGCTACAGTGACGGTGGCTGAAGGCGGTTTTCCTGCATTCCTTCTTTTACCCTCAGATCAGCTGCATCAGTGTTTTCTTTATTCATCACCTGAATCGAGAGTTACAGCTCCTGTTGCAAACCAAATCTGCACCTGTGCACTTTGAAGCTGAACCAAGGGCGGGGAATCCTGCCAAGTATGGACTAAAACCGAGCTAAGGGCGGTGAGTACCAAGTCCCTTACCGGTGGCCCCTTGTTCATCCATATGCTTTTACGCATGGGGTATCCCTTGTGGTCCTCTCTTTGGCTTGGGTAGCCTCTGCTTCCTAAAGCCCTTCCGAAGTTTGCAATAGCTTTGCATCGCATCAGATCCCTATCCTGACTCTCGAAGCCCGTTTTTCACCCTTCAGACTTCTGTAACTTTGCCAGCTTCCTATAAAGGTACTTTGTGAATTTTACGCACAACTGAGCGCTTTTACGCAAGCATCGAACATTGAGCACATGGCCCCATTCATCGTAGGGTAGGACTTCTACAGTTAGGGTTTTCACTTCTGAAGTTCGTCTATGCTCTGAAAGTTATTCGCCCTTTCCTTTGCAGGTATTTGTGGAGTTATTAACTTGATTGCATTGACTCCAGTGATTGTATATATTTTACATAGTGTTTTGCTTGGTATTTTGCTATTGCTTTTTATTATTTATTTGTGTTGATTGTTGGGCCTAATAACTAGTATATTTTGGTATACATCTGTTTAATGGTAATTCTGGGCATTTCACTTTGCTGATTAAAGACCTCCAATCACCCTCACCCCTCTTGAGATTTAGCCTTGACTGCTCCAAGCTACCATGAATTGGTCTGACTATCTTCTGAGAAGTGTCCCATTTCACTAACAAGGTTGTCCAATTAGCCTTCACATCCTTTTTCCCCTTCTACGTCCTGCACTGTAACCAAGCTATGTTTATGATCACGCTGTGAATTGCACAAGGAACATGTAACCAAGTCCTGTCTTTCACTTAAAATATGTTTAACTATAAATACGCTGTCTTGTATATTGTAACCAGCATGTTTTCACCTCTGTAACAAGCGCCACGATACCCAAGGGCTGCTGCGCGCTCTACGAATGCTAATAAATTAATAAATAATAAATAAATCTGTCCATCAGGCCAGAGTTTAGAAATCCATTCTAACAGCGAGGCATTCTCTATGGTGGGTGAAGTCTGCAAAGTTTGCTTCAAGCTCATTTACCATGAAGGTTTTGAATGAGCGACGCTGAGTGAGAGGGCGTTTAGCCTGACATTTGTGGGCCTAGTCAAGTGGATGACTGGTGGCGGGATAGCCACTCAGTCAGACCAGTCAAGTGGGATAGGGTCTGCGCAGGTGATGAGGGATGAGATGAAGACTTGGTCTAGGGTGTTGCCTTCGTATTGCGTTGTGGGTGTTCAAATCTCAGAGACCGTATTCGAGTGCGTTAATTTGGCAGAGGAGAGCAAGTTGAAGATTTACACAATGCAGGAGTCCCTCTGGTCTGAAGATGAGCTGAAAGGTGATGGATTCCTTGTGAGATAAAGGGAACCGACTGATGAGTGATTTGAACAAGCTTTTTCTGGGAGAGGGATGATGGAGCATGGCCATGGAGATGATTGCCACTGTGCCTCCTGCCTTTTCTGTTGTCTTGACGTAGGAGGACATCTAAAAAATGGGGTGGGTGGACGGGGATGTGGTAAACCATGTTTCAGTGATGAACAGGGAATTCTGGTGGTTATACGAGATGAGGTTGGCGATCCCTGCTGCATGAGCGACTATTGATCAGCATGATAGTGCGTGTGGACCACAGGTGTTGCACGGGGGCAAGGGCAATATTATTGAGTTCTGCTAGGGTAGCTTGCTGGGTCTGCACAGGGTGCTTAGCAAGGCTGTGGATACGCTGTAGAGGGAGGAGACACATGGGGATGTGTTTTGGTGAGTAGCACTAGTAGCGACTAATTGGGTGAAATGCAGGATAGCGGGGTCTGACTCTTGGCCCTATCCAGCCCAAACAGGCACAGAAGGGTGAGGTCCTTAACTTTGCCCGTCCTTTGCTTACAACGCCTATGATGTGAATGCCTAAGGAAGACTGGTAAAATTGGTGGTGAGCCGAGCAGCAGAGTGGCCGGGCCTGGTCACGTCACATGGCCAGCAGCCTGTACCCAGGTGTTGGGGAGATGTATCATTTTTATGCTTCATCCCCACTCTTAGTGAGACCCCTCCAGTACTTTTTGCTGGATGAGTGGAGCCCTTTTCCTCTCATTCATTCATGTGGGCTCTGTCTTTTGGAACTCTATTCTTTGTATTCTACCTCTACTATGGAATCTGTCTGCTCCATAGCTTTTCAAGGCAGCTGTGTTTTTACTACAGCAGCACACCTGGGGGGGTGGGGGAGGGCGGGCAGTGGGGGCTGGGGGGGGTCTTCCTTTAAGATTAATTTTCTGTATCCTCAAGTACCTACAGTTTTAAGGATATAACTCTATAGACTGAGAGAATGGCACACACCACCTTCAGTGGAGAGCCAAAGGGGTACCTAGTATCCCCCTTCTCTCTACTCCTGTGACATTTTAGTCACATAGCCAATCACTTTGTTATGGCTGGTGGCAGTTGACGTGTTCTACTGTTAGGCAAGATTGTATGCAGTACCCTGTGGGAGACTGCACCTGCCTTGTCCTCTTGGCAATAGTTAACCCAACCTTTTGGTATAAACATGTACTACATAAGTTGGTAGAGTGACTGAGCAGCCAGGCTTATCTCAGGAGGGGTCAATGTGAGCTGTAGGGTTGTAACCCAGTTTCACAGTGACCGTTAATAAACACTTATACTCAAGGTTTCTTTATTAAACCAGTATTAATGTATGGAACAGTCAGTTGAATAAGCCTTCTTTCTCCAGCATTGGATCTTTCATGGATTCACATGCTGTGAATATTTCCCGTCGTCAGGCTGGGAAACCTCTGTAACTATAGTGGTTTTCCTATGGAAAAACGTCGGCACCTTCAGTGTCCTATCAAAGTTTAGGCAGCACCAGTGGGACGTCCAGTATATAGCCCTTCCCCCACGGCTTCCCTTCAGATTTCAACTGTCTTCCAAACTGTTGGGATCACCTCGTGTTTTCTCCATTCGCTCTTTTTTTCAGCGCAGCTTTCGCTGTTTCCAGTGTGTCCAGTGTGGTTCATCTGGGCCCCACCATGTCATCTGTGGGTCCAAAGAAGTCATTGTTTCGGCCGTGTGCTACCTGCGGCCTCAAAAAACGTGTATGATGGGGACAGCCATGCGACTGCTTGTACTGCCTGTACATCATCACTCCGCCGACAACTGTTCCATCTGTCAGGGTTCTCCCAGAAGACTGTAAGGGACCGCAATCAGCGGTTGATTTGCTGGTTGAATGAGGGGGCCTATCCAGCTTCGGAGGTAGGCTTTTTCCGTGGGAGCAAGTCCTCTACATCTTCGCCCAAGAGGTCGCCATCATGCCAGAGGGCACGTTCGGCTGAGCCCATGCCTAAGAAGCCGTGCACGGAGGCCAGGCCGGCTTCGGATTTGGTTAAAGGCGGTGTGTTTTTGGTGGCGAAGAAGGTGACTGCTAGTGCGGCGTCCAGCATGGACAAGCTGAAGGACTCAGGGTCACGCCCGGAGAAGCCGGAGGACCAATCTTGCAAGGCCCCAGCATCGATCAAGGAGAAGTCTGGGTCTCATTCCCCTTCCTCGTTGCATAATCTTCTAAGGAAAGGGGCCACTCTTCTTCGGGCCAGGAGTCCTCCAAGCACTGTTCCAAGTCTTTGTCCAAGAGAGCCTCTTCTCCGTCTAAGGATGGGTCAGTGCTGAAGACCGCGCTGACTGCAGATCCTTTATCTTCCGTTCTGTCGGCGACGTTGCTAGACTACGGCAGCAACAGCTTCAACATCTATGGCCCTGTCGACGGCCCTGTTAGGCAAAGAGTGCAGTACCCTCTGGGAACGCTACAAACAACTATGACTACAGGTATAGACAACCCAACCTTTGGTATAAACTTGTACTACAGAGTTTTGGTAGCGTTTTGAGAAGCCAGGCTTATCTCAAGAGGGGAAATGTGAGCTGTAGTGGAGTTATACAAAAATTCTGTTACAGGTATTCAAATAAACTCTTACACTCCAGGTTTCTTGCATAAACAATTATTAATTTATCAGTCTGTTCTAAAGCCTTCTTCAGAACGGAGCAATAGGATGGTAACACACAAATATACTTCAATACTGCACACGTTGAGTTTCTGAATCGGACACGATCCTTTTGGGATGGCCCACAGACACAACCTACACCCACAGGTGACTTCAGTAACAAGGGTGCTGGGGACATTAATACCTTACTGTTGGCATTCAGAATACAGTTGGGAAAAGACAAAGGTTATTAGAACAAGAGACCACAAATATTCCTAAGCAGGTAAGTACTTTTAGATATTCTTAGTAGAGTCATTCAATTCAATAGGCTAAGCCAAAGTCAATGGGCAAAAATCTTGGCTAGGTTGAAGCTCTTCTGGTAAGTAAATGGAGAAGTCTTTGCACAAGTTCTTAGGAGTCTTTGATGAAAAGAAGAATCAACTGTAGGGGCCAAAAGCTGATTAGTTACAAGCACTTCTACAGCAAGAGGCAAGTTCTCTTAGACTTGTTTTACAGTACCCTTGGTAAAGAAGAAAAGATGCAGCTGATGACTTCTGTTCCTCTGGAGAGCTCCCTGTTCCTGGGCCTCTGTCGTGGAGACAAAATGGAGGACGTCAGGAGGGGGGTGGGGGGGGCATGGGGCGCGGGGAAGAGGCTCCTGCAATGCACTTGGACTGTCCAAACCCGCAACCGGCAAACTTCACTTTCAGTGGCTGTTTCTCATTTCAGCTGCCGCAAATAGCAACAAAGCAGTTCCTGGCTGTCAAGGTGTACTGTCCTTGCTTCTGGGGTCCCGCACTCTGATGAGGGGGCTCAGGCTTGTCAGTCCGGGTTCGTGGGAGTCCAGAGAATCTTCCAAAAGCTTTAGGCCAGCTTAAAAGCAACGCACATGATTCCAAGATGGCCACCGGGGTGAGGAGACTCATCTGAGCCGCGCTCCGCCCGGGCCGCTGAAAAAAAGCACAATTGAAGCAGCAGAAAAAATCGAAATAAACTGGACCCCCCCCCAGCCCCAGCATCTATAGACCCCCCCCCCCCCCCCCCCCCCCACCCCCTTCAAAATAACACGGTGCCGAATCTTTGTTGGCAACGGATCGGGAGCGGAGATCGAGAGTGAGCAGCCCCTCCCCCATCGCTAGAGACTAAAGCCCTCCCGGGAGCCAGAGAGGAGAGAAGCAGCCGGGGAGAAAATAGGGCCAGGCAGGAAAGCGCAGAGGACCTGCGTCTCCCCCCCACTCCCTCCCCCTGCAGAACGAGGAGTGAAGATCCCGGGCCCGGGGGCACCGCCGGCGACTGCGGTGCAAGGCCGCCCCTCTCCCCAGTGGTACAGCACGAACTACGCCCAATCAGACGGACAGGAGAGGCGTGAGGATCACCTGGGGGCAGGGGCGCCGACTCTGTGCTTGCTTGGGGCCGCGACGGAGAGAAGAATCTGCGGGGGAAGGCCTGTGAGGACGGCGGTGCTTAGGGCGGACCGCTCTTATCGCGGAGCGGGGGCCGCCCTGTTGATCCTGCACTCCGATTGAAGAGGCGAGCCCCGTGTGGGGGGGACCCTGGGACCGGACCCAGAGATAAGGAGGGGTGGGGGCAGTCGAAGGTGGCCCCTGGCAAACTCCCACACACCCGAAACAGAGGGCGACACCCCGGGGGGGAGAACAAAAGTTTAATAAAAAAAAAAGCCTGCCAAAAGAAGACACAACTGCCAAATAAGGCCCAACAGGGAAAAAAAAACATTTTAAAAAAGGACCCCGCACCAAAGGAAGGCAGAGTTCAACAAGCAAAAGCGTAATGATTGGGGGCTCCCCTCTCTCCTAGATCACCACACCGCATCACGCGATAACCCACCCCATTAATCCAGAAGGCAAGAGCGGCTGAGACACAAGAGACCCCCCACCCCACACACAATAAAAGTAAGCACAGTGGACCCCTGTGCCCCAGTCGACTGAGGGAGAGGGGAAACAAGAGGAGCACGCCAGGGGGGGATCCACTAAGCAACAAGGGAAGAATAAGCCCGGAACACCTCAGCTAACACAAGCCCGCAGGAACCGAGATACCACGGGAAGGACACAGAATTCGGAGCACACAGGCATAGATTCAACCGGGGCTCGGATCACATAAACAACTTGGAGAAAACAAAGCGGCGGTCCGTCAGGCACACTACACCAGGACCGCAGGAGGTTATTAAAGACCCCATTGACACCCCAGGAAAGACAATATACCATGTCAAGAGCTAAAGGGAAAGGCAACGCCACGCAACAGACACCACAGCCCACAAAACGAGACGCAAACATCTTACAAATGTGGTCGACAGAAGGCTCATCACAACCTAGAGGGAAAACCCAGGGAGATTTCCAGGGTGAGAACCATACACCTACCCACCACCAACCACCACCAACGAGAGAAGACATGCAAACTTGGTTTCTGGGCTTGCAGGAAAAGTTCATGTCCATAGTACAAGAAAAATTTACAACCATGAAGAATGACGTGGTGCAGGACATGAAAATTGACATGGCCAAACTAGAAGAGAGAACTGATATAGTGGCGATATCCATCCAGAGCATCGAGGAAGACACAAAACGAGACGAGTGAAACACTAGAACACCTGGTAAGACTCACCCATAACCTGGAAATTGAATGTGAAGATCTGGAAAACCGCTCCAGACGTTCCAACATGCGCATCAAAAACATGGCGGAATCTGTACTCGATAAAGACCTAAAATTGGCGGTGAAGGAAGTGTTCAGAGATATCCTAGAAGCTCAAGACGCAGAAGAAATTGGGATAGACTGAGTCCACAGGGTAGGACCGAAAAGAACTGGGGCACCGGGAGAAAGACCACGTGATGTCCTGGCGGCTCTCTCCTCATACCCACAGAAAGAACAGATACCGAGGAGGGCAAGAGAACTGAAACATATTAAAATGAATGAACAAGACATACAATTATATCAGGACTTAGCTCTAGTAACCCTACAAAAAATGAGAGCAATGGCCCCACTGGTCAGGGCGCTGGTGGCGAAACAAATCCGCTACAAATGGACCTTCCCATTCGGGCTGTTGTTCACTTGGGAAGTAAAACCGAGAAGAGCGACCACATGGGAAGAAGGCCTCAATATGATGGGACTCCAGGATGAGGAAGTGGAACAGGAGGAATCTGCATCAAGGAGAGAACAAATGAGATAACCGAGAGGCTGGGAACGAACAAGCAAAAGAGGTCAAACTCAGGAAGGGAGAACCGGAGAAAATTACCATGAGAATCAGAAGATAAAGAACATTATAGGAAGAAGCACAGCAACGCCTAAATAAGTACCCCACGAGGGGGGGGGGGGGCTGGCGAGAATTGAACTGCTACGAATCACATGGAGACGGCGGTCTGGGCAGGACCCATCGGCTTGGATTCCGGTAAGGACAGATGGAACAGTGGGGTTTAGTATCCCCTACGAAATATCCCCCGAGGGTAAGGAGGGCAGGGAGCGACAGGCGCAACGCCCTAGCGTCAGTAGGAACCCTCGCCCTACTCGGGCGCAAGTATTAGGTTGGGGGGGGTTAAAGGGAAGGGGCGGGTGGGTCAGGGGCACGAAACAAGGAAATCTGGCAAAGAAGGGGAACCAAGGACAATGCATTAATACATAATAAAATGGGGAAGATACGCATTTTAACCCATGACATCAGGGGCATGAATCATCCAATGAAACTGGCGAAGCTGGAGAAACAGGTCAAAAGGGAAAGAGCGGATATACTACTGCTTCAAGAAAATCATATCAGGACGAGGGACAAACAGAAAACTCGCATAAGGGGGTTTAAAATATGGGCACAAGCAACGTTGACGGAAAAAAGCGCGGGTGTTGATAGCGGTGAGGGAAGGGCGAGACACCAAACTGGTGGACACATTCACTGATAAAGAAGGGAGATATGCATTTACCAATGTGGAAATAGAAGGATATTGTATCACCCTCACCTCAATATATGCACCCAATTTGGGACAGGATGGCTTCCTCTAAGATGTATTGGGGAAATTAGAAGACATTGCAAGGGGGGACGTGGTCATGGGAGGTGATCTCAATATGGCATGGAACCCACAATTAGATAGAAGCACAGGGAATACACATGGCCAAGGGGCACCATCAAAACGCCTCAGACAACAGATGGACCACATGGCCTTAAACGATGTGTGGAGGGAATTCAATGGGGAACAAAGGGGGTATACATACTTCTCGCATGTACATAATTCCATGTCCAGAATAGACTACTTCTAGGCATCAGTGGGGCTCATGGGTAAGATTCAAGGGCTAGAACTGGGAGCTATAGCACTCTCGGACCATGCACCACTATGGCTCGACTTGACTCTCCCGGGGAAAATGAACGGGCTTTGGAGGTGGACGCTACCCCTGGACCTAATCCAGGACCCAATAACTGGGGAAACCATAAAGGAAATGATAGAAGAATACTTCACACAAAATGACACCGGGGAAGTCTCTATGGGCACAGTCTGGGACGCGTTGAAAGCAGTTATTCGTGGGAAGATGATGGCGGTGAAAATCACTAAAGAAAAACAGAGGTATATGTGGGAAAAAGAGCTGGAAAGTCAATAGCAGATATACAAGAGAACATTTTGTCCCACCCAACTAAGGCATTAAAGAAATCGCTGAAACACACACTGGGCCAATTAGAGATGCTGCGTACAAAAGGAGCAGAAAGGAACCTACTCTACCTAAGACAGAGATATTACATAAAAGCAAACAAGGCAGACAGCCTCCTAGCGAGACAACTCTGTGTAAAACAGAAGGAAACCACAATTAAGGCCATACGAAACACGAGAGGGGAGCTACAAACGCGTACACAAGGTATGGGGGAATCATTGAAGGAATACTACCAAAAGCCTTACTCCACAGACCTTCCAGATGTAGAAACACAGGACACATAACCTAAAATCCCTTCCTATCCTGCGGATATATGAGGCAGATGGACTGGCCCTGGAGAACCCAATTAGGGAAGAGGAAGTTGAAAAAAACAATAATTGAACTCCCAGTAAATAAAGCACCAGGCCCAGATGGCTTCACAGCCCCATTCTATAGAAAGTATGCAGACTTGTTGACCCCAGTCTCACCAGGCTCCTAAACTCATTCAAAGATAGCGGCAATGTGACCCCCACAATGAATGAAGCGAAGGTGTTAGTCTTCCACAAAACAGGGAAAGATCCGACATACCCCACATCCTACAGGCCAATCTCCCTGATAAATCTAGATGCAAAAATGTATACAAAGATCTTGGCAGCAAGACTATCCCCGCTCCTCCCAAAACTAATCAACTTGGATCAATCGGGTTTCATTCCGGGTAGACAAACCCATGACAATCTTAGAAGGCTTAGCCACCTAGTGGAAAAAATAGGCATAACCCGCACACCAGCGATACTACTACTCTCAGTAGACGCCGAGAAGGCTTTCGACCGGGTGGAATGGTCAATGCTATTTAGAGTCTTAACATGTATGGGATTTGGGAAACAATATATTGCAAGAATCAGAGCGAACTATAACTGTAACGCTCACCTGATTCCCACAGAGGCGCAGGTCGTGGCAGGAAGGTGTCTGTGACTCGAAAGGTGATGTGCAGGACTCGATGGGCTTCTGGGGTCGAACCTCTTCGCACTGTGTGACGAACTCGTAAGGTGAGGTTTCTGCAGGTGAAAGAATATAGGGGTTAATGGTCTGGGTTGTTAATGTCTCTCTTCCTCTCTCCCCCCTAGCTTCCCCGTAGAGCCCCCCAGGTCAACGTGCTCACCTTAGATAGGTGAATGCTGGGCTCTCCATCTGTGTCTGATGCAGGGCGCTGTTGCCAGTTTCTTCACTGGTGAAACATAGGCCTCTTGGACTCAGAGGACCGTTACCGTCGTTAATCGCACGAGCGGTGAGTTTCCAGACACCTTTTTAGTCTTTATAGTCTTTAGGTGCAAGGCACGTTAACATTGAAAAGGACTTCGTATAATGCTTTTCTCCCCTTTTGCTTGCAGGACTCTTGAGGAAGATGAAATGAAGCGCCTGGAAATGCGTGAGTAAATGCAAGCGCTCTAGCTGTCTTTTCCCTTGCAGAGGCACCGGAGTATTTTCAGGCGTTCAATTGCGAAGAGCGCGATGGGCGTAAGTAAATACCTGTCTAATGTCTCTTCTTTTGTCTTTCAGAAGTTTGTTTGCAGCGCCGGAGTCCGCGGAATGCCCGTAAGTAAATACAATGCTTTTATCTCCGCAGGCGGCGATGCAGCCTGAAGAATTCCAGAATTCACGGAGTGCTGGTAAGTAATGACAATGCTTTTGTCTTCACAGGCAAAAGTGCAGCGTGCCGAAATGACCACAGCCGAAGGATCAGGTGAGTAAGCACTGCGAGTTAAGACTGCCTTGCTAACCTGCTTTTTCTTGTCTCTGCAGGTGCTGCTGTCGACTGGATACAGGAATGGTGAGTATGATTCTTGCAGATTCAGGATCGAAAGAAGAAAGGCTGGAACAGACTCGGTGAGCGTTCTGCTACAGATGCAGAATAACGCGAAGCAGGTTTCGTCTATCGGGTGTGGTTTAAATAGCCTTGGAGTGATGAGGCGTCTTCCTCCATGGCCCCGCCTAGGTAAGAAAAGAGTTCCAGTTCCAGAAACTTTCCAGTGCTGAATCCAGGGAGTGGAGCTTGCCCCACCCAGGTAAGAAAGTAGTTCCTGTTCACAGAGGACTTCTAAGTGGCTGGTAAGTAAGCAGCATGGTCTGCTGCAGGTAAGTCCACCCAAGCATCTGCACACATATTATGAGCCCGGCGCTTCCAGTGCCGGGACCGATGATTCTGATGAGCCTGGTGCCACCGGTGCCAGGACAAGGTCCAAAAGGTCCCCGTGGGGACCGGCTGGTGCCTAGGAGTAGGGTTACGGGCCTGCTTCCAAGGACGTTGGGCTGGTCCTGGCTCCTTGGAAGCAGTGATTATGACAATAACTCCCCATCCAGCAGAGTCGCCATCAACAGAGAGGTAACAGACATGGTAATAATATCCAGGGGAACAAAACCAGGTTGCCCGCTCTCCCCACCATTAGACGCAATCTTTTTAGAACCCCTACTAATAAAAATAAGGGAGTCCACTCACATTAAAGGGATTGAAATGGCAGGATCACAACACAAGTTGATGGCATACGCGGACGATATGCTGATAACCCTAGAAGATCCCGAAACTACTTTACCAGCTGCGGTTAGGGAACTAGACTTTGGGGCCATCTCAGGACTGAAGATTAATAGAAAAGAATCCTAATTCTGGCGGGGGATCGAGAATAGATAGAAAGGGAAGCAAACCTACTGGGTCTTAAGATTGTAGAAAAGGGGATAAAATACCTGGGAATAATAGTAACTCATAAGGTTGGGCAGCTTTATGGGGAAAACTACCCGCAGCTCCTCGCAAACATTCGCAGAGACTTGGATAGATGGAATCCACTACTGATATCCTGGTGGGGCAGAATTCAATCGGTCAAGATGACCATCCTCCCAAAACTACTATATTATTACCAGGCTCTCCCGGTGGGTGTCCCCCGCACCTTTTTTAAAACCCTATCAAAATTGATCTCGGCCTTTATATGGAAAGGGAAATCCCCAAAAATAGGTAAGGCGAACCTCAGAGCATCAACCAGGGAGGGGGGGGGAAGAAGGGGGCTGGCGCTTTCCCACTTCAAGAAATATTACCAGGCTGCGCAACTAAAGGTTCTGCGGGAATGGTTGGAGAACCCAGCCGATCTGGGCTAAGCAAGACAGGGCAGTAGCGAGAACTCCACTGGTGGAGCTACTCTAGAAACAGAGACATCATAGACTCCCTAACGTAGGGAAGTGAAATAATGAAGACCACGTTGGAGGCGTGGGACTGCCAAACACGGAAAGACATAATGACCACCACACTAGGACCCTTCACACCCATCTGCCGGAATCCTCAATTCCCACCAGGGATGGAACAAGGGGCATATGAAAATTGGGAGGTAGCAGGCATAACGAAAATGGGGGAAATGTTCATTGACAACGAAATCAGGCCACTCGACTCCTGCTACCTATGCTCATCGCTCTCCAAACGTGATAAATACAGATACGAACAACTTAAACACTGGCCAAAATCCCTGCACATTACCAACGGGGCAACGAGGAATCTTACACCGTTTGAGAATCTCCAACACAGGGGCGAAGAAATGGGTATCGACACTCTACACATTCATAAACTCACAGGAGGAAGAAACCAAGTGGTCATACATGATCAAGTGGGGCAGAACGTTGGGGGAGGAACCAACAAAAAAAAGCAGTGGGAGGAACTATGGAAACTGATCCCCAAGATGACGTGCTTTGCAGAGACAAGGGAAATGTGGAATAAAATAGTAACACAATGGCACTATACCCCAGAAAGACTGCATACAATGTTCCCCAATGCTTCAAATCAATGCTGGAGAGGATGTGAAGAGGTGGGAAGGTGGAAACATATCTGGTGGGACTGTAAAGGGATGAAACCTTTCTGGAAAGAGGTAAAGGGAGAGATGGGGAAGATGTTTCCAGGTGTGGGCAAATGGGAGAGGGAGTGTGGTTGTGCGGAATAATAGACAAAACAGCAAGGAAATACAATAAAACACAGTGGAGAAGCTTCATGGGGCTTCTCATAGCGGCATGGTCAACAATCGGCCAGAATTGGAAAAATAAAGATACCCCTCTGACATTCACTTGGTTGCAAAAGGTATGGGCCCAAATAGCTATGGAGAAAATCACCCACACAATCCAAGGAACGAGGGACAAGTTCGCAAAAGAATGGGATTCTGCAATATCTTCAGTCAGACTTTATGGAACAATGGTGCCCCCCATAACATTAAAGTAGCGGACATCTTCAACGCATAATGGGGCCCCCGAAAGATGAACGCATGCGCCCCAAGAGGAGGGGGGAAATGGGGGAGTGGAGGAAGTTATATTGTTTGATGTTCTATCGTTATGCAAAAACCAATAAATACAAGTTAAAAAAAGAAAAGTAACGCACACAATCTGGTGTCCCTCTCCCTGGTTATACGGTTTCCGGCAGCAACTCTGAGGAAATTCAACCAGCTCTGAGATGGGTGTCCAGGTGGCTTACTTTGGTGTTGATTGGTCCCACCAACTCAAAGGGAGAAGTCATGCTTGCAGAGGCTTCTCTGTCGATGTGAACTTGGCGTTTCGGCACTGCAGCAGGGCTTTACCGGGCAAACCAACGGTCCAGGGGTTGCAGCAGACGTGCTCTTCTTCGGATCTTTCATCCAGTGGTCGACTCTGCTTTCCAAGCCAAAAGACTCTCCTTTTATTCACTTCTCTCCCATTCATTCCAGCCTAGCTGTCACTCAACCAGCAGGGTGGCTGTCCTTGCCGGACGGACAGTCAGCCAGCCAATCACCACAGAGTGCATTTGGGTCTCCAAGGAGACTAAGCACAGGGAGTTTTGGGCACCTCCCTCACTTCTGCCTACCCCAGACACTGGAGCCAGAGGCAGGTTTCACTCCAGAAACCCTGCCAGAGGTGAAATGAACAAAGAGACCAAACCTGGTTAGGCGCGCAGCGAAACTCTCTAGAAGGACCTTTCCACAAAGAAATGGGGGGCGGGGAGGTGGAAGACGACCGGGGACCATTTTGTCAAAGATGGCTTTGCGCCATTTTGAAAAAGATGGCTTCCGCAGTTAGCTTTACCGGAGCAGCGAACAGCTACGGTAAATGCAAACCATGGTTAAAATGAAACCACTGCCATCAGCCATTCTGTGAGAAAAGGGTAACATAAAAATGTTACATGAGCATCTAGACACAGGGGATACTAAGTAACCCCTCCAGCACTCTATTGTAAGATAGTGTGTGCTGGGTCTAGAAAGTTACAATGCTAAGTAAAGTCAATTTCACTTTACTGCTCTGGGAAACAGTAGTTTATCCCAGAGAAGGTATTTAAACCTTGGGAAATCTGCAAGACTTCCCTGTGCCACTGCACTGAAGGTGCTGTGTGACACAAAGTAAAAGATGATGCCTATGGAGTTTGTCAGACTACATGACCAAAACAAACCGAGGTAAAATTCACATAAAAATACATGAGTGGGAAGAAGGGTCACACACTCTCCAGGTTAAAACAATCAAGTCCTCAAAATCCAGCAGGTTGCTGGGGGTCTCTAAGGTGGAGGGAATTGGCACATTTTTGAGAATTCTCCATAACAGGCCCCGCTGGTAACAGTCCAGTCGAATCCCTTACGGATGACTGCTTAGTCGACACATACAGCAGCGGTGGAAGTGCAGAAGTCTAGGATGCAACTGTTGGTCGGTGTGGATCCACCGTCTTCTAGAGATACCACGCCCATTCTCCCAATTATATATTCTCCAACATGAGCCACCCTCGACCTATGAGTTAGATTCTAACCAGGAGGAGGAAGGGCATCCATTTCTGGATCCTTTGGTGTTGGGTCTGCAGCCGGTTTTTCCGTCCACATCGGGAGGCCTGGGGGCTGTCCCGCCTCAATATCCTTTAGTCAATCTGCATTTGGTACTCTCGATACAGGTGCTGACGACGTTGCAATCGCTTCTGGGCCAGTTGGACACCTGGCTCCCGGTGTCTTCGCTGCCAGCAGTTCCAGTGGTTGACACCTTCATTACCATTCCTCGTCAGAAGGATGTATCGGCAGCCCCTCGCAGTAGAGAGCCTCCTCCCAGGGGATCTTCCCCCGGTCTGACCTCTGCTGTCTCCCAGAGGGTTCGGACCGGCTCGGAGGGATCGGGAAGAAGGTGAACTAATGGAGTCGGAGGCATAGAGTGTTCCGCAGGACACTCTTTCGACAGTCTCGTTGTCACCCCGACGGGGGGGATACCTGGGTGTTAGGCAAGATTGTATGCAGTACCCTTTGGGTGCACTACAACAACACTGACCTCCTGGCAATAGGAACGCAACCTTTGGTATAAGACTGTTCTACACCGGTTGGTAGCGTGTTGAGCAGCCAGGCTTATCTCAAGAGGGGTCAATGTGAGCTCTATGGGAGTTAGAGATTCACAGTGACAAGTATTCAATAAACTCTTACACACAAGGTTTCTTGATTAAACAATTATTAATTAATTTAACAGTCAGTTAGAATAAGCCTTCAGAAGGGTGCAATATAACAGTAACGCTCAAATACACTTAAATAAAATACACACTAAAGATTTCTAAATCAGCAAGTACCCATTTGGGATGGCCCACACACTACCTACACCCTCAGGTGACTTCAATAGTTGGGGGTGCTGGGGACATTAATATATCATTGTTGCATTTAGAACCAGATTTAGGAATATGTCCAAGGAAAAAGGTTATTTAGAACAACACAAGAGATCACACAAATATTCTGAAGCAGGTAAGTACTTTGGTAACCCCCCAATGCAAAGTTAGTTAACCCCTTCCTGGAACTTCCTTCCTTCAGATCACCTTGACTTTTGCTAACTTAACATTGGCTGGCCTGGCTCCCTGAATGACTCTTCCCTCTGCTCAAGTGTGGTGTCTTCCACACCACACTTGAGCAGAGGGAAGAGTCATTCAGGGAGCCTGGCCAGCCAATGTTAAGTTAGCAAAAGTCAAGGTGGTCTGAAGCACTTTTTGCAGGTAAGTAAAAGTCTACAATGTTGTAGAAGTCTTTGTAGAATAAGAAGAAATTCAAAGTAGGGCCACAAGCTAATTAGGCTTGTTAGGTAAAGAAGCTGTTAGCAACTCTACAGAGGCAACCGAGACAAGTCTCCAATAAGGTCAAGTTCACACAGACTTTACAGTACCTTTAGGTTGAAGAAAATTGCAGCAGATGACCTCTGTTCCTGTGCAGCTCTGCAGATCCTGGTGTTCCTGGGCCTCAGTCGCGGGGACAAGAGGGAGGACTTCTGGGGAACTCATCTTCAAACAAGTGACCCTTTGGTGTTTCAGCTCCTCGCGTCTACCGCATATAGCAACACTGCTGTTCCTGGCTGTCGAGATGGACTTTTCTTGCTTCTGGGGTCCCGCACTTTGTTGTGGGGGCTCAGGCTCGGTCGGTCCTGCTTCCTGGGAGTCTGAAGGATCTTCATGGAGCTCTTGGCCAGCTTAAAAACAATGCACACAAACTGGTGTTCCTCTCCCTGGCGTTTCGGTTTCCAGCAGCAACTCTGTGGAAATTCAACCAAGATCCAAGACACTCTAGCCAATAAGATCACTCTACTCCAAAATAAAATAGCTGCTAAAAAAAAGTAACCTCCGATCTCAAGCAAACCGTACTAAATCCCTCCCTATCCTACCCAAACCTCCTCAAGATTTTAATTTTCTCAAGTATCCACTCATGAAGTGGAAAACATTATAAACTCACTCAAACCTTCCAACTGTCAAGGAGACTCCTGCCCCGCATCCACCATTAAAGATGCTGCCCATAAGCTAGCGCATCGCCACACTTATCAATGCGTCCTTCAGCACGTGTACTATCCCCACCAACCTGAAAAACTCATGGGTACTCCCGCTTCTGAAGAAGCCCTCTTTAGACCCAAATATCCCTACTAACGTTAGACCAATCACCACAGTCCCCTTCCTATTAAAGATTATTGATAAAGCAGCCTACACCCAGATTCAATCAGACCAACAAACCTCTAGGTCTCTGTCAATCTGGCTTCAGACCCCAACATGGCACAGAAACGGCCTTGATTGATCTGAAGATCCAGATTGATGTCCTGAAGGACTAAGGTAAATCTGCCCTTCTGCCCTTCTGCTTCTTCTGGACTTGTCAGCCGCTTTTGACTTGGTCGATCACAAGGTGCTTTGTGATCACTTCGTCATCATCGGCCCATTTCTCGGCTGAAGCAACGGCATGGATGCAATCGTTCTTAAACAATAGATCAATGAGTCTTCTCATCATCTGCAGCTGCTGACCCAATCCAATGTATAATGTGTTAACCAAACCATTGTTTGATGACTTGGACCAGCTGGGTGTCAAACTAATTATGCAGATGACACCCAGATCCTCATACCACTGACAGGCGACTATGATGAGGATCTAACCTTGATCAATAAAATCTATCTAATCATTCAGGCATGGATGGCCACACATAGCCTGTGTCTGAATGATGAGAAGACCAAGCTGCTACTCCTAGCCACCCCCTCCAATCAGAAGAAATTGAGTAATCAGGATCTGTCATTCAGTATTGATGGCAACAACATTAAGGTGGCCAAAGAGTTCAAAACTCTCCAATTCTACTTAGACACGTCCCTGAGCCTGCAGAAACAAGTTAGGGCAAGGGCGTCTGCAACAGCTTACACCTGCAACTGATCCACGCCTGCAAACCCTTTGTATCCACAGAAAGTTGCATTACGCTGGCGAGAGCTCTAATACTGTCAAAAATTGACTACTGCAATGCATTATACCTAGGTGCCAGCAAATACATCACCAATAAACTCCAGATCCTCCAGAATCATGCACTTCCAACAGCGCTAGGCATACCTAAAAGACAACACATCTCTGCGCTTAGATGGGACAACAACTGACTACCTGTTATGGACAGAATTCGTCTTAAAACAGCTTCCCTGACCTATAAATGTCTCAACAACTCAGCCACTCGCCAACTCATCGAAAATGTTGCTAGGAATAACTCCTCACGACCTACTAGGACTACCAACTATGGCATCTTAAGAGTCCCAAGGTTGAAACTAAAAAAAGCTGGTGCCAGTAGCTTTCCGGTCATGGCCACCCAACACTGGAACTACCTACCCGCCTCCTTAAGAGCTAACCAATCCTTGCACATATTCAGGAAAATCACCAAACTTTGGCTCACTTCCAAAGAGCCCCCCACCTTGTTGCCACCATCAATATGACCATTTTAACATATGCAGTACCTCCTCTGTATATATTCATATTATCCCTGTACATTCAATGCATGTTGTTTCCTGATTATGTATTTTGTATTGTATTATCTGTAATTCTTTCGTACAGTAATTAAGAAACTACATATTCTTGTAGCACCCAGATACATTCGGGTGAGGAGCGCTTTATAAATAAACAAACCAGCTCCGAGAGAATGTCCAGGTGGCTTACTTTGGAGTTGATCGGTCTCACCAACTCAAGGGGAGAAGTCGTCCTTGCAGGGGCTTCTCTGTCATATTCGAAGTTTCAGCACAGCAGCAGGGCTTCACCTGGCAAACCAACAGTCCAGGAGTTGCAGCAGGCGTCCTCTTCAAGTTTTTCTTTGGTTCCTTCCAAGCCAAAAGCCTCACCTTTTATTCAGTTCTCTCCCATTCATTCCAGCGTAGCTGTCAGTCACCCAGCAGGGTGGCTGTCCTTGCCGCACAGTCAGCCGGCCAATTGCTACAGAGTGCATTTGGGTCTCCTAGGAGACTAAGCACATGGAGTTTCCGTCACCTCCCTCACTTTTTGCACACCCCAGACACCCTGGAGCCAGAGGCGGGCTTCACTCATGAATCCTGCCAAAGGCAAAACAAACAAAGGGACCAAACCTGGATGGGCGCGCAGAGTAAATCTCAAGAATTGGCGCGCAGAGTAAATCTCAAGAAGGACCTTTCCACAAAGAAAAGGCGAAAAAAGATGATCAGGGCCATTTTGACAAAAATGGCACCCTTGGGTGCTTTACTGCAGCTGCGAACGCAGCCCGTGGTAAATGCACACCACAGTGGTTAAAAGTAAACCACTGCCACAAGCCATTCAGTGAGGAAAGGGTGACATAAAAATGTTACATGGGAAGCTAGACAAAGGGGATACTAAGTAACGCCTCCAGCACCCTATTGTAAGATACTTACTGTGTGCTGGGTCTAGAAAGTTACAAAAGTGAGGTCAATTTCACTTTACTGCTCTGGACAACAGTAGTTTATCCCCGAGAAGGTATTTAAACCCTGTGTCACTGCACTGAAGGTGCTGTGTGACACAATGTAAAAGATGATGCCTATGGAGTTTGTTAGGCTCCATAACCAAAAGAAACCGTGTTCAAAATCACATTAAAATGCATGAGAGAGTGGGAAAAAGGGTCTCACACTCTCCAGGTTGAAAAAAGCAAGTCCTCAAAATCCAGCAAAGTTGCTGGGGGTTACTAAGGTGGAGGGAATTAGCACATTTCTGAGAATTCTCCCCAACACTCTCCAGCTCTGAAATCCCTTCATTGGCTCCAAGTGGATGCAAGGATTAAATTCAAAACCCTCTGCATTGTCCACAAGGCTTTCTGGGGCCAGGTTCCCGCTCCTCTACTTCAACTCCCTCAGGGTCAGTCGTTTTACAGAAAAACAAGCTGGGTGTAGATCTCTCACCCCAAGACCTTCCTCTTTGCTTCTACCTTCGCCCCTCCTCTCCCCTGCTGATCTGTTTCTCTCCTGGCACTGTGCACCTGGCCACCCTCTGTCCCCTGGGCCCAGGTAGTTGCTCACCCTCCTGCACTGCCTCTGGGCCACACCTTGCACTGGGGACTGTATCTGTACCCATACACCCCCCCCCTTTCTTTTCTTTCTACACTTATCAGACATACCCAGTCTGCTGCCTTAAACACAGCACTTGCCACCTGCTGGCTGCACTACCACTGTTTATGGACTTTATTATCGATTTATTTTTATTTAATTTTATTTTATCTCTTCTCTGCTCCGCACTTTCCACTTCTTCCCCTTCCTTACACTTTTCCCCTTTCCCATGCACTTGCGCGTTCTCATTATCACTGGGCCTAGTAAGATCGTTGTTTTTGTTCTCCCCTGTCCCCTCCCTTACCTTATCGTGCTCTGAAACACTTGTGTACGAGCGCGATATAAATAAAATATATCAACCTGTGGTGCCTAATCAGTTAGCAGAAACCCCCATTCCAGAGAGCATTTGGTAAATGCTATGTCTGTGGGTCAATTTACCATGTGAAAGGAGATCCTAGATGCAAGGGTAAACCTTCAGAGGTCAGCACTGCCTCGTTCTCCAGCATTGGATATTGGATTGACATGCTGTGAATATTTCCCAGTCGTCCGGCTGGGAAACCTTGTTAACTTTGATATAGTGGTCATGATCACCACAAAGACCCCTTAAGTGGGACATTCACAACAGTGCAGCAGGTCTACCACGAGTAACCATGTAGGTGCCAGCTGGGTCCTGGCCTAGCGTGCCAGGCATTCCTCATACTTTTCACACACACGCACATTAGTGGAATTCGTTAGAAATACACATGGTTGGTGTTCCCCGATGATGGCGGCATTACGAGCCGCTGGCTGAATTGCATGGAAGTCCAGTAGTTGGGCGTATGGCCTATTTAAGCCCAGCCCGCGCGTTCCTACGTGCTTCACATTGTTTCCGCTGACAGCGGCTCAACACTTACCAACGCTCCTGTTCACAGACCTGTAACGAGAAACGGAAGATACATTTAAAGACTTCTGAATTCTCTAGAAAATCCAGAGAATACAGAACTACACTTACCTGATTACATTTCACGGTTGTTGCTTCCCGACCATTGAAGTCTTCCCTGAGTTCCACGCCTGGGTTCTGCGACATTTCCTTGGCGCCCGTGTCAAAACGCGGGCGCGAACTCTGAATCCTGTGAAAACATGAAAAGGCAAGGTACAGACGTACGTTTTCAAGCAACACGCTTATACATACCTCGGCATTCCACAAACTTTTCCAGCTTCTTAGTCTTCGTTGCGCATTGCCACCTTGGCGAAGAACACACGAGAGTTGTGGGGACTAAGCTGCGTCATTTTCAGTAACGCGCTCAGACTTGCCTCCGTTTCCCTCAGACTCCACTGGTGTTCCGTAACGCTTGCTTTGCTCCAAAAAGTATTGTTTTCGTCACCTGCAAATAAAGAAGATGCAAGACATCCAATTAACCATTACAGAGACGAGCAGCTTTCCACAGCTCACATTCCTAATACAACAAGACTCAAGATTTCGCAACGCATCCAACAAAGAACTAAGCTACTCGCCCAGGCAGTCCAATTCCTCAGCGCCAAGAACTGCAGCCGCCTCACCAACGACTTGCACCCCTGTTAAGAAGCAGAACGGAGAGGCTACCAATTATCACCCACTATTGAGAGTAATGTTAAACCTGAGTACAAGAGAAGAAACACTCTAGAGTGGGAAGGGGTAGAAGGTACTGTCCCATAGATATTTATTCATTCCCCTTTTCTCTCCACTAGTACAGGGTTCCTACCACTCGTAGCAAGACAATAGCATTACTCATAGAATCAGTGAATCCAACGCTCCCACAGAGATAAGGTAAGCGTTAGACACCTTGTGTGTCCTATGGACCCTAGTTATGGGTGCTTTAGGCAGCACCAATGGGACGTCCAGTATATAACTCCACTGCTGCGGCTTCCCCTCAGATTTCAACCGTCTTCCAAACTGTTGGGATCACCTTTTGGTCTCTCCAGAGAATTCATTGCGTTTGTGTTAAAGCTTTGTTTTCTTGTGAAAGCTCTTTGCTGTTTCCAGTCTTTTTTGACTGTGAGGTCCCGGTCCCGTTATGTCATCTTCGGGGCAGAAGAAATCTTTATTTTGGCCGCCTGTGACCTGCGGCCTCAAGAATGTGTACGAGGGGGACGGGAATGCGGATTGCCTGTACTGCTTATACCCCAACCACTCGGCCAAGAACTGCAACATCTGTCAGGGGTTCTCCCAGAAGACCCTTAAGCACTTGAACAGGCTCTTGATTTGCTGGCTGAACCAAGGGGCCTATCCAGGTTCGGAGGTCGGCTCTTCCAGCGGGGGCAGGTCCTTCCTTCCCTCTGCCAAGAGGTCGCTGTTGCACCAGAGGGCTCAGTTGGAGGAACCGCTCCCGAAGAAACAGCAGACTAGTGACCCCAAGACTTCGTCTGGTCGGGGTAAGGGCAAGCCTTCTTCCGCTGCAAGGCCTTTGTCGAGTGGGGTTCCCGCATCTCCAGCACCACGCTCCAAGGAGCCGAGGGGGCCAGGTTCCCACCCACAGAAGTTTGTGGGCCCGGCTTACAAGGCTTCGTCTTCAGCTAAGGAAAAGTCAAGGTTTGCATACTCCTCGTCGACTAAGAGGTCTTCATCCAATGAGGAGCGTCACTCCTCGTCTGGCGGTGAATCATCGAAACACTGGCAAGTCCTCGTCCAAGCAGCCTCCATCTCCGCTGGCGGGGGTGGCAGTGTCGAAGATGAGACCCTCATCAGATCGACTACTTTGTCGACGATGACTCTGTCATCGGTTCTCCCGTCGACCATACGAACGGTGATCCGGTTATTGGCTACTCCAATGAATGCTCCGTCGACGACCGTTCTGTGGATGGCGTAAAAGGATATGGAGAAGGTGACGCGGATGCCCGCTGGATGGCCCGCTGTGCCCCAGTTGTTGACCGGAGTCCAGAAAATTCTACGCCGCTTTTCAGTGATGGATTGATCACAAATTTTCTCAAGGGCCTTTTCAGGACTTTTCCCCTGCAGAAGTTTGCTCCAGTGTGGAGTCTCTACCTGGTGCTGTCGAGCCTCATTAAACCACTGATTGAGCCTATGTCGACGGTAGCCGTAAAGTTTCTTACCTGGAAGGTGATTTTTCTAGTGCCCATCACATCAATCAGGCGTGTCAGAGCTGCAGGCTCTCATCATTGATCCGCCATGCCTGCGATTCATGAAGGACAAAGTTCTCCTCTTTACCAATGCCCACTTTATTCCAAAAATTCTGTCGCACTTTCACAAGAACGCAACAATAGCCCTTCCGACTTTTTTCCCTAATGCTTCCACTCTGGTGGAGAGGGCCCTGCATTCCCTGGATGTATCTGGACCGCACCAAGTCCGACAGACAGTCCAAGCAACTCTTGGTTGCTTTCGGCCCCTCCAGTAAGGGGAGGACGATCTCTAAACAAGGCATCTCCCGCTGGGTGCCGACGACTATCTCTTTTTCCCATGCTATGGTCAACAAGCCTTTACAATCAGCTCCCGGAGCGCACCATAGAAGGTCCACGGCATCCTCTGTGGCGCTATGGTCAGGCATACTGCTCGGCGACATTTGCCAGGCAGCGTCGTGGGTGGTGCCCCACACGTCCACCAGGCACTAATGTCTGAACAGCATGATGCGGACGTGCAGGTGGTCCGAGCAGTGCTCAATGCCTATTCCAGTAAGCTAAGCCCCAGAGCTTGTGTTTTTTTTTTTTTCTTTTTTTTCGCTCTACTCCTGTTTTTGTTTTGGTATTGCATGACAGTGATGTTTTTCTGCTATTGGTTATATTGCCTTACGCTTGCAGCCTGTTTGCCTGTGGTGCACCAACGGATTGGCTTACTGCTACGTAGTCTATTCACTGCATGTGAATCCATGAAAGATACAATGCTGGAGAAGGGAGTAGTTTCTTACCTGTAACTCATTTCTCCAATGTTGGTATCATTCATGGATTCACATGTGCCCTCCAGCTTTCCCCTCAAGGCAAACAGTCTCTTTGACCATCCTCGTTTTGGGGCGAGGTTAAAATCTGAGGGGAAGCCACTGGGGTTGAGCTATATACTGGACGTCCCATTGGTGCTGCCTAAAGCACCCATAACGACGTTGATGGGACACTCAATGTGTCGAAGCTTTGCCATAGGAAAACCACTATGTTAAAGTTACAGAGGTTTCCCAGCTTGACGGGGAAATATTCACAGTATGTGAGTCCATGAAATATACCAACGCTGGAGAAATTGGAGTTACAGGTAAGAAACTACTCCCTTGGCCTTCATCCCTGAGGAAGAGTACAAATGTCTAGTGCCCACTTTCACCTACTGGCTGAAGAACCATTTGGTGTTCAAGTCAGTGTATCCTTAGTGTCCCTGGGTCTGTGTAAAGATCAGAATATGGATGTGTACAGCTCCATGCCAAAGGGTATTATATGGACAGTGTGTTTGTGAATGGCCAGGAAACCCCCTGCCATGAGAGATACTGGGGCCAGCAGAACAGTTGTGGATGAAAGCTTTTTCAAGCATGAGGATGTTGCTAGGGCACCCAAAGGTCCCACTAGATTTGGTGGAGGCCCTGTTCAAATGGTTCCAATACCAGCTCTAATTATACCAGCTCTCATTCTGTGTAACAATATGACAGTGAGGATCCCTATCAGAATTCAGAATGAGGTTCCTGGGAGAGTACTGTTGGGGAATGAATTAACAACTCTAGTAGTGTCCAGTACCCCAAGGCCTCCCAGTAAGAAAAAACCAGAACAAACCAAATTGGCTAGAGAGGCAAGCTCAAGAGACCCCTCTGAGCCTGTGGAACCGTCTACAGAGAACCCCACTGTAAGTCCTTGTGTTAGTAATTTAACCTCTAACCAAGGCAAATCTAAGGACTTGCTCCATCATTGCCACTACAATTGTCTTTGATCCACACTGCTTCCGAGGAAGAGGTGGATAGGCAAATTGGACCCCTATCTAGAGCTGTGAGAACTGGTAATTCTCAAAACTGGTGTGAAACCAGGAAAGACAAGTCTAAGGCTAAACACCTTGAGACTGTTCGATCTTCTGTTGAAGACTCCAATATAAATCCTAGTGTTAGGAGGGAAACTTCTAAGCCAGGTAAAATTTAGATCTCTGAAGAAGTGGAAGCATGCACCCTGCTTACCCACAACACCTCCAACCAAGATACCTGAGAACCAACCTGCTCTTGTGGGAGAGGTGGTGAGGAACCATGGAGGCCCTTCTAGGTCCAAGGGAGTCCTTTCTAAGGACCCCTTGAAAAAGCATATTGTAGGTTCAGAAGTTGTCACAACCTCTGAGGGACTGTTAGATCAGATCCCCTATATATAAAAACAGGATTTGTAGGTCATATATCTTACAATTGAAAATCAATTTTAAAAAGTGCCATAGCAAGGGTTACAAAGGTTTGCTGTTGTTCTCTGCAGGCAATTTAACCGACTTGCAACAGGAGATCCATCCTGGTGAGCATTAGATCCTCCTGTCAGGAGTGTGGGTGGGGGGGTGCGGGTGGGGGGGATAGTTGGGGTAATTGTCATTTTGGTGTCTAATTCAGCCCTCCTTAGAGACCCCCACCTCTTTTGTTGGACTTTGGGACATTTTAAATTTTAACCTTTGAGTGAGTGAGCCCTTTTCATCTAACCCAGGTTTGATTTGAACACGTGTTTCTTTTGGTTTTGGAGTCTGACAAGCTCCATAGGCATAGTTCTTTTACATTGTATTTCCCAAAGGTTTAAATACCTTCTCTTGGATAAACTACTGTTTCAAAGAGTAGGGAAGTGAAATTGACTTTACTTACAATGTAACTTTCTAGACCTAGCACACACTATCTTACAATTGAGGGCTGGAGGGGTTACTTAGTATCCCCTTTGTCTAGTGTCTCATGTACCATTTTGTTGTTGCGCGTTCTACAATTAAAGGCTGGTGGCAGTGGTTTACTTTTTCCTACCATTGTGTGTTTTTACTGCAGCTGCAATTGCAGCCCGCAGTAAAGCATGGATGGGTGCCCATTTTGTCAAAATGGCCTGGTCTTCTTTTTTCGCCATTTCTTGTTGGAAAGGTCCTTCTTGAGATTTATTCTGCTGCCCAAACCAGGTTTGGTCCCTTTGTTTGTTTTGTCTTTGGCGGGATTCACTGGGGAAGCCTGCCTCTGGCTGCAGCATGTCTGGCAGGGCAGGAAGTGATGGAGGTGCCCAAAACCCCCTTTGCTTAATCCCCTTGGTTACAGGCATGCACCCAAAGGTGATTGGCTGGCTAGCTGTCCGCGGAGGACAGCCACCCTGCTGTGTGAGTGACGGCTAGGTTGCAAATTAATGGGAGAAACCTGCATAAAAGGCGGTCTTTTGCTTGAAAGGCAGAGTCGAACACTGGACAAAGGAATCCGAAGAAGAACTTGGAAGAGACGTCTGCTGCAACTCCCGGACCGTTGGTTTGCCCGGTGAAGCCTTGCTACAGTGCTGAAGCTCCAAATTTGCCTCGACTAGAGAAGCCCTGCAAGGATGACTTTCCCCCCCCCCCCCCCCCCCCCTTGGGTTGGTGGGACCAATAAACCCCAAAGCGAACTTGTCTGGACATCCTCTCGAAGCTGGCCATACTTCCATTGCTGCTGCAGGAACCAATTGCCAGGGAGAGGAACAGCAGAATTGAGTGTCTTGTTTTAAGTTGGACCCAGGCTCCAGGAATATTCTCCGGACTCACATGAAACAGGACTGAGCACGCCTGAGCCACCTCAACAGAGTGCTGGACCCCAGATGTGAGGAAAGACCATAAGGTATCCGAGAACCGCAGTGGTGCTATTCACGAGAAGCTGAAACCACGAAGTGCTGCTGATCTGAAGTTTGCCCATTGCTGCCGCCGACCTTCAATTCGTAGTGCAGATGTCCCCAGACGTCCTCCCTCTTGTCCTCACGACTGAGGCCCAGGAACAACGGACCCTGCCATACTACAACTGGAACAGAAGCCAGCTGGAACCACTTTCTTCAGACCTAAGGTACTGTAAAACTAAGAGGGACTTACCTCTTGTCGTGTAGCCTTGCTAGCTCTCTTAGTTGCCATTGCAGAGTTGCTTGCAGCTTTGCCCCTCACAAGCCTTCCAGCATGTGGCCCTACAGTGATTTCATTGTATACAAAGATATCTAAAACATTGTGCTAGACTGTTTTACTTGCCTTCAACAAGTGCTTCAGCTCCCCTAGACTTTGCTCAATTGACGTTGGCTGTCCTGGTTTCCTAAAAGACTCTTCCAACCTCTGACTTTGTGCTTTAACTATCCCTCAACAATAGTCGCACATTCCATAACGTGTGTAGCTGGGATAGGGTCAATTTACTTTGCATTGGGGGGGTTCAAAAAGTACTTACCTGCTTAAGAATATTTGTTAACCATTGTTTATGCCCTCCTCTTTTCCTTTTCACACTAACCTCAGAATTGCTCTAAATGTACCAGTGATATATAAATGCACAGTGTCCTAGTTATCTGTCACCTCCAGGGTGTTGGAAGTATCTGTGTGCCATCCCAAATGGGTACCTACTTATTTACAGAAACTGAGTGTGTATTTTGAAGTATATTTTTGTTACATATATTCGCTTCCTTCTAAAGAAGGCGTATATAAATGACTGTTAAATTGATAAATAATTGTTTAATTAAGAAACCTTGAGAGTATGTGTTTATTTGAATACCTGTCACTGTGAATCTGTTATAACCCTACAACTCACATTGACCCCTCTTGAAATAAGCCTGGCTACTCAGTCACTCTACCATTTTGTGTAGTACATGCTTATGCCAAAGGTTGGGTTAACTATTGCTAAGAGGACAAGTCTGGTGCAGTCTCCCACAGGGTACTGCATACAATTTTTCCTGACACTAAGTTTAAAAGTAAAGTATTTGTGCTGCATAGCCAGAACACCTCAAAAGTGAATGTGTATATTTTAGTCTGTTTAGTGATTTACCTACCTGTGGTTTTTTGCCAAGTTGTCCAAGCCCAAAATAAATAATGGTATTTTAATACATTCTGCCAAACCTGTATTAAGAGTTGTTGGGGAGAATTGTATATTTAGTGGTACATTCCTCCCATCTTAGAGACCCCCAGCTCTTTTGCTGGACTAATTTGAACTCCTGAGTGAGTGGGACCTTTTTCTCCCTCTCATGTCTTTTATATGATTTGGATTTTGTGTTTTCACTGTTTTGGAGTCTGACAAACTCAATAGACCTCTGCTTTTTGTATGGTGACACTGCACCTTCAGTGCAGTGTCACTGAACTCCTTTGGATTTCTCATAAGATTTAAATACATTTTCTTGTATGAACTACAGTTCCCAAGAATAGTAAAGTGAATTTGACTTTACTTACCTTTTCTCTTTGTAGGTCCAGCAAAGAGTGCTGGGGGGGAGGGTTACTTAGTAGCCCTTACCATGTAACATTTGTATGTTTCCCTCACTACTTTAAATGGCTGGTGGCAGTGGTTTAATTTTTCCTACCATTGTGCTTTTCTTCCGCCGGCTGAACCCTCAGCTGCAGTACAGCACCCATGGGTGACTATTTTCTCAAAATGGCCCCCGTCTTCCTTTTTCACCATTTTCTGTTTGTGAGGTCTTTCTTGGCTTTTACTCTGTGCCTTGACAGGTTTAAGCCCTTTGTTTCTCCTGCCTTTGCCAGGCTTCAGCCCTGAAGCCCGCCCCTGGCTCCAGTGTGTCTGGAAGGACTGGATGTGAGGGAGAGTCCCAAACCTCCCCTCTCCTGTCTCTAGGAATGCCTGAATAAAACTAGTCCTGATTGGCTGGCTGGCTGGCTCTCCTTTCAGGACTTCCAACCTGCTGTGATGACAGCCTAGGCTGTCCATGAATGGGAGAAACTTGCTTAAAAGGTGAGGGTTTTGGGACTACAGGCAGAGGCGACTACTCTAAGAACACCTGAAGAAGAAACCGTGAGCGAAGCACGCTGCAACCTCCTGGACCTTCAATTGCCCGGTGAAGCCCCGCTGCTGTGCTGATCTCCTTTATCAACTCGACCGAGAAGCTCCTCAGAATGACTTCTCCCCTTAGTGGGACCATCTAACCCAGAGATGAACTCCACTTGGCACCCTTCCTGACTTGCTGTGCCTCTCCGTTCCTGCAGACCGGGGTCGAGGGACCATAATAGAGTGCACCGTCTGCCACGGAACAAATCAGGCTAAAAGCTCCAGGAGCCTCCTCCTCCAGAAGCAGAATATCTTGAGCCAGAGTGCGGGACCGAGGGAGCATGGAGAGTCCAACCGGTGGCCAGCGTTCTGCATCAGTGCTGTTACTAAGCGCTGAAACTGTGAAGTGCCGCTGAAATGAAAAGAGCCCGTAGCTGCCGACGACCTTCACGAGTACTGCCACAGGAGCCCTCCAGACATCCTCCCTCTTGTCCCCACGACTGAGGCTCAGGAACCAGGGTCTGCTTGACTGTAGCAAGACGGAATCCAGCTGTTCTAAGCCGAGATACTGTTTGGGAGTACTTACCTTCTTGCCTCAAGTCGTGCTGTATCTCTTGAGCTGGCACCTACTTACTTTCGGAGTTGATTTCAACTCCCTTCTCACAGGCTTAACAGCTTGTGGCCCTACAGGTTATTTTTCTGAACTCTTTAACTTTGTGCAAGACACTTTCCAAGAAGTGCATCCGATCCCTAGACTGTGTCCAAATGACATTGGCTGTCATGGCTCCCTAAAAGGCACTCTTCTTAATCCATTGACTTTGATATTGCTTCTCCCACCATAGGTTGTGGCTTGTTAAACACTGTTACTGCTGGGAAAGGCCTATCTAGACTTCATTGGAGGATTCAGTAGTCCTCACATTTTCTGAGAATTTGTTGTAACCTTTTTACTTCCCTTTCTGCAACTCTGAATCTGTAAAGTATGCTAGTGTAATGTATAAATGCAAATACTATCCCTGTGATTGAAGTCTTTGCCAGGCTTGGAGAAGTGTATGCAGCATATCCAAAGATTACTCACTGGCTTCATTGATTCTGAAAAGTAATTTCAAAGTTTATTTGTATTGTTAGTCTCTTGCCTTTTTTAAAGCATGCTGATTTAAAACTGACGTTAAATAACTGTTTAGAACTGAAACCTTGAGTGTAAGTGTTACTTGGCTACTTGTATTTACGGATTTTCAATTCTACAGCTCACATATACCCCTCTTGAGATGGGCCTGGCTGCTCATTCACACTACCAACTTGTGTAGTACAGACCTATACCAAAAGGTGGGTTACCAAATACCAAGCAGATAAATGTTGTGTAGTCTTGCAAAGTGTGACTGCACCAATTCCTACCTAACTGATCCCTACACTACTCTCATGCTCTCAAGACTAAGCCTTAATGCTCAGTCACTTGATAGGTTGGCAAGACATTTGTGTCTTTCCCTGTTGACCAGAATGGAATGGCCTCTCAGAATCGGTTCACCATTAAACAATGGTATTCTGTTTAGCTGCCTGACCTCATGTTAGGATGGATCTCTAGAATCTGGCCTGGTGGACAGATTTTAGGAGGCTATGCTGGTTATAGTGAACAGGGGAACTATGTGAGGTAGCCAAAACCCAATCAAGGTGAATGTGGAGAGCAGTCAAGGCTATGCTCAAGAGTGTGAGTGGGGTGAGGAGTCCACAATCCAGAACAGGACTGCAAGACGTATTATTGGCCTCAAGCCCAGGGACCGTATCCCTCCAGCCCTGCAATCTCTCCACTGGTTCCCGGTGGCTGCAAGGATCAAGTTAAAGACACTTTGCATTGTCCACAAGGCTTTCTGGGGCCAGGGCCCACACTACATCCAATGCTTTCTTCCAAAATACCTTCCTTATTGAGCCCTTGGCTCAGCTACCTCCAACTCTCTAAGGGTTAGACGCTTCTCCAGGCAGAGAGTGGGGGGGTAGATCTCTCTCCTCTACAGGTGCCTCCCTCTGGAATGGCCCCCCTGACCCTCTAAAACTTCAGCCGGACCACCTGAAATTCTGGAAGCAGCTCAAAACTTTCCTCTTCTCTGCTTTCTCTCTCCCTCCCCTGCCGACCTACATGTCTGCTGTACTGACTGGTTGCTTGGCTACCCTCAGAATATCACTGGGTACCAGGCTCTTTCTTGATCAGTCACCCTTGCACTGCCTCCAGGCCTACCACATACTTGGAGGCTGAAACTGTAACCCTACAGTCCCTTCTCCTAGCACTACCCAGAGCTGCGCTGCCCTTGCTGCATTGGTGCCCTGTTTTCCCCTCAACTCTCCCTTCCCCTTCTCGTTCTCGCACTTGCACGATCTGAATGATGCAAGGCCTAGTAAGATCGTTGTTCTTATCCACCCTCCGTCTTCCCTCCCTTGTCTCGTTGCGCCTGGAAACACTTGTTTACCGGCACGTTATAAATGGCTTATCGTATCACAATGAGCCTACCCAGTGAAACGCACAATAGTTCAGTTTAGACAGGAATATTTATTCTAGGCCTTAAACACACAGTAAAAAATGAAACAATTGGATGATATCGCACAACACTCAATAATAAACATCACTCAATAATGAACATTAATACAGTCACCATAGGTCCTTCAAATGCATTAAATTACTTAAATCGGCAAAGGAGGTAAGTAATGAAACCAAGTCACAAGTGAAATTGCTTAACTTTAGCAGTCGAATCCTGTGAGGACCATAGTTTGTGAACCTCAATGTGATCAACAGTAAGGCTAGCCAAACATGCTTAACTGAAACTTGGACAATTCGGGGGCGGCAGGTGTGTGTGTGTGCATTAACTCACTTCAATTTCGTGGAGTGTTTCAGAGCTCGATTTCTGATGTTTTTATGTCTTTAGACTAATTTCGGTTACCATTAGAACCCAGAGACCATCCGTGAAGATGATTGATGGATTTAGATTAAAAAATACATCCTTAATTGTCAAAAATCTGAGGATGGAACTAGATCTGCTTGCTGTCCAAGGACAGGTTTACATGGGCTGTGGCACCTGAATCTGTATAGGACCTCTGCAATGAGTCAGACACGCAAAAGCACAGTTCAGTAAAAAAATGTGTCCCCTGCGGTGTCCTTCTAGGGCTGTGTATGCTGTTGATATTTAGAGTGATGTGGGACAGTACCGTTATTGCCCCATGGGAGCTCCAAGTTGAAGATATCATTTTTACATCTTGTAACCTCTGGACAGTGCAAGTCAAAAGTGTGCCTTGTTCTCTGGATTAAAGTTGAGGATTATTATTTTTTTTATTCTTTTTCAGTCACCATGTGTACAAAAAAACAGACCACCGCAATGTAGAGCTGTCCGAAGTTGGTCCCAGGTTCGAGATGAAATGTAAGTTTGTGATAGAAGAAACTGCACACCTGCCATACTTGCAAATTACTTTCTGATGGGTTCTTCCATAACTATTATTATGGCAGTGCCTGCCATACTTGCAAGTTACTTTCAGTTTGATTATATGCAGGGGTTGGTGCTAATACCAATATAAATAGACCATGCCTTTGCTTTTAAGCTATTTGCTTCCTGATGTTAGTTGTAAAAGGAACTGATTGCAGTTGTTCATTGATGCCTGATGGTAAAAGGAGGGCACTTCTCGTTGTTCACCTCCAAATTGAGGATTACTTACAGACTTCTACCTTCAATGTAAAGTGGTCTGATGCAGAACAATTCTGCTAATATTGGCCTCTGTACGCATGGCTTTGTAAGAAAGGAGGGCAGGGTTAGTTAAAGGGATAGTGCTCGCAAACGCAAACTTTTTATTGCCTAAAAAGATGGCCCAGAATCATATATATATATATATATATATATATATATTTTTTTTTTCTTTTTAAACAAAGTTTCTATGTAAAGTTTTGAGCAAATGAGGCTCAAACTCAAACATTTCAAGCACCAGGAGGCATCCATTTTGTGAAATTGATGAGCCTCCTGTGCTTGTTAATTTCTGCCCTTGTGGCACTAATGAGGCAAAAGCCAGCCAGCTGTAAAACACAAAAGCTACCAGCAGATGGTGTTTGCTTCATTACTGCTGGAGAGCAGAGATTAACACAACCTGCTGCTGGTAAGTGCTTTAAATGTAATTCTTTTTTGAAAGCACTGCAAAATAAATGCTGCGGTTTTCTTTCTAATTTAGAAAGAAAACCGCAGCATTTATAACATTGTATTTGTGTTTGCTGTGGCTTCAGCTTTGTCTCCTGTGCTCCCCCGACCCGAGACTCAAAGCTGAAGCCACAGCAAACATAAATACAACGTTGTTGTATTTAAAAATGCTGCGGTTTTCTTTCTACATTTCCTGGAGCCCGAGAAACGTAGTAAGAAAACCGCAGCATTTAGAAATACAACAACGTTGTATTTCTGACTGCGGCGGCTTTCGCTTGGAGTCTCCTGGACTCCCCCGACCCGGGGGAGCCCAGGAGACTCAAGCAAAAGCCGCCGCAGTCAGAAATGCGTTATTTGTGATTGCTGTGGTTTTCCAACCACGGCAATCAGAAATACAACAATGTTGTATTTATAATTGCTGCGCCTTTGCTTTTTTGCCTTTCGTTTTACGTTTCCTGTGCTCCCTTGGGCTTGGGCAGCACCAAAAACGTAAAATGAAAATGAAGGCCGCTTCCTCAGCTCATGCACAGCTCTGCTCTGGCTGCAGTAAGCAAAAGCTCCCAGTAGGAGGAATTTGTTGCTTGTTTAGTGCCGCCATGGCAGAGCTTGACATGAACTGAGGAGGCTGCCTTAAATGGCGAAATGGATGCTCCCATGTAAACGCTTTGAGCCTTGTTTGGTCAAAAGTTTACATAGGAACTTTCATTAAAATCATGTTTAATGCATGTTTTTCATCATTGGCCATCTGTTGGTACAATAATATTCTTGAGCGCAGTATTCCTTTAAGATAGCAGGAAGGCAGATGCAGAAACCTTTTGGTGTGGATGGATGCAGGTCGAAAGTACCCATCCCTTTTATGTCGATATGAAAATCTCTAGGTTGTTTATGGTGCACAAATTAACAGCATGGTTGGTGATAGAAGATGGATAGGGACTGACTCTGTTAAGTACAGTAGACCTACGTGGTCGTCTGAAGGTGTGTGGGATTTTAGTAGTGAGAAGCTAATTGAGGAATGAGCTAGGTTGAGGGGGGTGCATGTTGTCACTTCCTGGATCTTGGTGGTCAATTTCCCTGGGACGAAGGTGTGGACCAGTGTCACACAGCACAGGTTACATGAGTCAAATTGGTTTCCAATGGATGTAATGCCAAGAGTTTCAAGAAGTGCTTTGTGTAAGCCAAAGTTTCTGTTGCACAGATTTTAGCCAGTTGCTATTATTTTAATTTCTTTCAAAAGCAAAGCCTTGAACTGTTTCCTGTCAGCTGGCTCGCCTCCAGGCAGAGAGATTTGGGTAGGGAGTTCCAGTTTCAGGTCCGGAACTGAAAGAGATCCTAGGGCAGCATTGCTGGGCCTACGTGTTCTGGGAGGTAATGTAGTGTTGAAACTTACTTCTGAAGGAAGGGCCCCCTTCATGGTTTGAACGATGAGCGATGCACAAGATTTTGAAATAACCCCTTTTTGGATGGGTAGCCAGTGGAGAATACGTAATGCTAGCGTGATAAATTAAAATCTCTTCATTCTGAGAAGACGTCTTGCAGCTGCATTTTTAACTCTTTGAAATTTGCTTGTTGGGTAATCTGGGAGTCTGAGATGGAAGCTGTTTGCATAGTGTAGTTTGGATGGTATTAGAGAAATTATGGCCGTGGCCTTGTGGGGGAATGTTAAGTGCGGTAAGATGCGGTATAGCATGCACAGCTGTGAGAAACTGCTTCCAACTGCGACCTTGACCTGTGGACCAAGAGTGAGGGTGTTGTCATTCCTTACTATGGTTGATGATTTTGGGCAAGGGCCCATCTAGTCTGGCCAAGGGATTGTGGTGGAGTTGCAACCTGTAGAATTACAGAGCATCAGCTCTGTTTAGCTAGACTTGCGTTTTAGTTTGTTTGCCGTCATCCATGCGTCCACCTGTGCAAGGCATTTCTTTAATGTCTGGGTCGTTTGGTGGTTCACAAATTTGTAGATTATTTGTGTCATCCGAATAGTTGTAGTAGGAGATGCTGGATTTATGGATGTCTCCAGATGGGGCGTCGTGGATGTTGAAAAGTCAAGGAGATGTTGAAAAGTGTAGAAGCGTGTGGATCCTTGGGTACTCTGCATTGAAGTGATCAAGGCCGGTAATTGTTGGTACCCAGGATAGTAGTTTCTCTTCTACCCCTGAGGAAGGATGTGATCCAGTGTAGAGCAGTTTCTTTAATGCCAATATCTTCGTCATTTTAGGAAGATCTCAGGGTGATGGTTTGAAAAGCAGATGGCTATCAGTACAAGCACACTCAGTTTTCATCCTCATTGTTTGTGTTTCCCAGATGGCGCACAGAGCAGATTCTGTACTCCTAGAAGGTCTGAATCTGTGCTGTGCCTCATTCAGGTGTTGGTTTATTTCGATGAAATCCCAGAGTTGAAGATGTTTGCATTTTTATAGATGCTTCCCACAGGAAAGTCCTGTTTGAGATTTGGTCAGTAGCTGGCTGGAACATCTGGATTAGCTGTGGGCTTTTTGAGCAAAGGTCTGATGTATGCAGATTTCAACAGAGCTGGGACTCTTCCGTCGTTGATGGAGTTGATAGGAAGTTCTAGGAAGATGGGCACCAAGTCTGTAGAATTCATGATAGATTTGTAAAGATTGGGGGGGTCATGGATTCTCAGGAGATACTGATGGCTTGCACAATCCATTATTAGCTTGCAGACAGAAGGCGGCAAAACAAACAGTGTGTGGGCTGGCGTGTCCGTTGTCAAGGTGATCCTGGATGTTCAGTGTCTTTTGGTTGAAGTATGCAGCAATTTGGTCAGAGCTTGTGTAGGCATATTTGTCATACAGGCTGTCTGGCTTTTGAATCCTCCGATGTTAAACATTTCCCTTTTTTCGCTGTGAAGCGCTGAATCGATGCGTTTGGAGTAGTGTGCTTTCTTTGCTTTGGGTACTTCTGGCTTGCAAAGGTGTAACTGTTGATGGTAGGGGAATTTGCTAGTGTGTAGCTTGTTTCCACCCCCCTTCCAGTTTCCGATTTGCCTTGTGATTTAGTCTGAGGATTATTTAGACTGGCTTGTCTTTCTTTTTTTGACAGTTTTTTTAGGGGCAAGGAAATCCAGCGCAGAGATAATCAAGTTGTGAATGCGGTGGAGGTTTGCATCCAATGTAGCTGCTCGTCCTGCTGTGGGGTGTGCCGATTTGGTTGATTCTAGTGTTTATAGTAGAAAGTTGATGTGGATTTAATTCCATGGTCTGGTCATGGTTCTTTTGAATGGATGTAGGTGATTTGACCGAATCAATGTTTTTGAAAGAGTGAAGTGACAAGATTGTTTTATTTTTTTTCTGCGGGAGAGACCCCTGCAACCCCCTCTCCTTCCCCTACCTTCATTAATATCCCTTACCCCACTCCCACATATATATATATATATATATATATATATATATATATATATATATATATATATATATATATATATTAAAGTTTATTTTCGGTAAAAAACAATTCGGTCACTTCTTCCTCGAAAATCATTAGATTCAGTCACTTCTATGGTATCGGTTTTGAATGTCCTGCGATGCGTGGTGGTGTCTCTGTGAATGGGATAGATAAGGGAGCTCTCCAGTAAATGTGCACTGCGGAAAATATTTTTGGAGGAGTCATGCTCTTAATGTTGCTGAATAACCTAAAGTAGCGAGGGCTACTTGTTGAACTCTAGTAAGCAAGCTCAGTAATGAATTTGAATATTTTATGACCTGGATTACCTTTGCAAATGTTTTATTTGAGGCTAGACAACTCTATTCAACATAGTACGCATTTTGAAAATGTGTGACTGATAATGTTAACTGACCAGGTTCCACCAATAAGGGTAAGAGAAACCCACATAGCCAGGAATTGCAAATAAGGCAAATCAGTCCAATATCTCTTGAATGACTGCAATCCCTACGAGTGAATGTTGTATTACTGTCCGACTTCATTTCTTCGCAGTGTACATGATTAAACTTGGAACGCTGGAAAATGAGAGAACTGCAGATGTGGAGTGGCGGTGGCACCCATATACTAACACGGCCAAAAAGAGGAAATTCCTCAGTGTGGAATGACCGAAGCAACGGAATGAAACTCCAAACAAGCATTTGCGCTCGGAGGTTATTACTGTAATTACCTCCAAGCAAGTAATTCATCTTTCTAACCTCTTGTTGTTCCATATGCGTTAAGGGAAAAACAGGACAATGTCGATGCATTGAAATGCCATTAAATGGGAGGAAAGACAGCCCTCCTTATTTGCAGGATGAGGATCATCAAGTTAATACACGGGACCTGCAGCCTCTACCAAATGACAGAAAAAAGGATTTTGGACAATCATTCACTGCCTGCCATATGGTAGGCAGATGTACAGCAAAGAATTGTAGAGAGCAGTCATTGGACATTCCTTTGTAAATAATTGTGATGAATGTTGTCATTGCTTTTATGTTTTGAATGACTTATACAAATTTGATAAAGTATCCCACGTGTCATTTAAAAATAAATCTCTCTAGTTTTTCTGAACTATCATTCCTCACAACCCACGCTACATTGCTCTGAAAACGGTCTCCCGTTCTTTTCCCCATTCCTGGGAAGAATGTGTTTTTGCACGGGAATGGGCATGAGACATGCATCATCTCCCTTCTTTATGCCCACAACTCCTTTTGTCACCTACGCCAACCATTATTTGGTGCTATACTGAATTGAAACTCTGCTGCAGTCCATTTATTGACCAACTTTCCTACGTTTGTTTTAGTCTCATTTTTCTCTCTGTGGTTTTTTATGTACTTATTCTTTTTGCCACCCTTATGGCTTGTCCTGTGCAGTTTCAGGAACTGTGGATTTTGTGGAGTCAGTGCTACGTGTCCAAGCCTTCAAGCTCTGTTTGTTGCCTGAGGTGTTCCCATTTGATTGCTTATGAACAGAATTGTCGGGAAGTAGACTACCAAGAAATTGTCATCCACAGTTGAGACCCGTCTCCCTTTGGATGATGTATTTCCTGAGGCTATGCATTTGTTTTCAAGTGCCAGAAGTTTGGCATAGGAAACGCGGGTGCTAGGATTCCTGGCCCACACATGGTCACAAGGGTTGCTCCTTGAAACATGGAAAGGTACACTGCGGAGATCTTTTAGATAACACTTCACAAGCTTGGCAATTTCTAGAGTTCTTCCACTTTACCCCTGAACTCAGATCGAAATTAACGATAAACTGCCAGTAATGGAATTACTGTGCGGGTGTTTGGAAAAATTATTTACACTGCCATTTTTCCCTGCAATGTCAAACCTGTAATAAGCCCTCGGTTTTTTATTTTATTTTTTTATAGTCCCTCATCCCTCCACTCCCTAATGGACAGCACAGTGGTTGAAACTGGGGTGCATGGTAGAGGGAGGGAATATGAAGGAAGGTCCTACACCACAGGCAACATCAAAGACAACTCAACCTTTGCTCTTGTTTATCATTCTTAACCCCTTGGTGAAATATATCCCTGTAGTGGGTAGACTATAAATATGTAGAACCACAGATGGTTAGTACCTCACTTGGACCAATGAGCGAGCCCTACTCATGATGTTGCCGAACTATGAAAAAGCATACTTCAAATCATAACAAACTGGCACAAATTAATTTCAAGTAGGGAGTGAGGATTGCTTTTGCATCAATAGAGGGATCACATGCTAAAGACATTGCAGATAAATACAGACAATTAAAAGAAAATCCCTTTTTCTTCTAGGAGCCTTTGGCATTGGCAATGAACATTCATAATTTGTGAATTTAAAGGTCACACATTCTGCTGAACCATAATTTCATCCTGGGGCAAATTTCCCTTGATGTTACCTTGGCAACAATCCTCTTGCTGAAAGCTGCAAAACAACTATCCAGAAATCGGTGCACAGATTTTCCATTGATTTTACACATACTCGAGAGCAAGCATCTGGTTGGGTAGGCTAGTCTATTTTCCAAACATATCTATAGGTCGTCTTCCTCACCCCACAGGTAATCCATAAGGTAATTTCACTCTTACAAGATATGTAGTCTCCATACATACAGTGAGCTTTAGAGTGGCTGTAATAGCACAAGTCTCTTCCTCCCGGGCAGCAATCCGCAGCTAGTATATATATATATATATATATATATATATATATATGTATATATATATATATATGGACGTTATGGTTAAGTTGCACTAATAAAAACTAAAAAAAAAACCTATGAAATTCAGTAAAAAAAACTTGTTAAAAGGACTTTATGGTTACAAGTAAAATCGGAAAACCCCTGAAATTTGCCAGTTATGGTAAGCTAAGCAACCATAACTCGCGCCACCACCGTGCACTGCTACACTCAGGACATCAAAGATGACATCACAAATATCATTGATGACAACCATAACGTCCTTTTAACAAGGTTTTTTCAGTGAATTTCATGTGTTTTTACCAAGTATACAATTTTCCTACAACATACTAATATCATACTTACAAATATAACAATATTTGTGTCCAATTTACAAAGTGTCACCTTAAAACTCTGCCATTTCCCACCTTCTAGAATAATTTTTAACACTTCTATACACTTTTTGCTACTATTTCAACTAGTTTTGCATCTGTAGACTTCTATGAACATCTGACTTCATTGCGGACCTTCCGGACAGCGCCACATGATCCTGCGCTGGCGCGCGGCATGATGTCGTGTCCGAGAACCCAGCCGCACTTCACGATAAGATCCGTCCTTCGTGGACAGTTTGGAACTGTACTTCCTACTGATCTAGGAACTTTCAACTTCAAAATTTCCCTTGCACACCTCCTACTCCTGGTCATACTCATCATTCATTAACATTAACACAGTACATACTTGCGAGAATTTTATCAAAACTGCTATTTATCTTAAAAATGGCATCAGTTATTGCCATCCCTCCTCCCCAAGAGCCACCACCAGCTGGAGGACCATCACAACAGAAAAAGCACAGTACTTTCAAAGGCAATGAAGAGGACCAAGAAGATGAGGTAGAGGAAGTGCCTACTTCTAGCACCAAGATCGAATCATGGGTGTGTCAGTTCTTTGCTACTGTTGGGAGTGTACCAAAGGCTAAAGCTACCAAAGTGAAATGCACCGAGTACTCAGTCGCAGGCTACCTAGACAGTACTCCTACGGGACCACCTCCATGCGCCGCCACACCAAATCCAATGACTGCAATGCTCTCAAAGGTTGTTCCTTTCTCAGCAAGTAGTAAGCTGTCTTCCTCCACCTCATCTTCCTCAACAAATACTGTAACCACACAGGTGTGTTATAAATAAATGAGGGCTACGGACCATTATCGTCCATTGCAGCCCCTGAAATGGGGGATAAAGGCCATTAGCACCCCTGGTTTCCAAAGCGGGAACCCAGGGTGCTAAAACATAGATTTTTCTTCATATGATGAGACACCTGCGGCGTCCCGTTGTAAGAAGGAAGGATTATTCTTCCTACAGCGGGACGCCGGAATAAAAATCCTTTTCCAAGACAGCCAACATGGAAAGAGAAGGCGGTGCTCCATACACAGCCCCTCTTACCTTGCCGTGGCAGCTTGCAAAACCCTATGAAGATATTACAAGCACTTTTGTTCCCTTTCAAACCTATCCTACCTTTTGAATAACTTTACCACATAGCCGGTCCCAGGTAGACATAGCCGCTTTAACACAATTTTTCATCCCTAGCGGTCATGGCCAGTAGCCAGATTGTCCGCGTCATGACCTTATACCATACCCATACAATCTGGCTACTGCCCACGGCCACAGGCTATACTTCAGTCACCAAAGGTATGACTATTTTTTGTACCTACATTATTACATTTGTAAAAAAATAAAACACTGGCACATTTGCAAAACCATGCTTTAATGTCCTTGTCAATGCTCCTCACGAGTTTGCTTGAAATCCACCCATGTTTTATTTTTTTAAAAGTGTCAAAATGTATGTACATACAATAGTCATATACTTGGCCCCCACTTGACAAAATGAATTTAGCCTTTACACAAATATTGAAAGTTGGGTCTATAATCTTTCTCAAAACTTTTGTCCACATTCGTCAAATAGCAACAAATTTATAAACCATCTAAAAATGTTAAGACCCCCCTCTAATTTCGCCCCCTCTTGAGAAAATTCCACCAAACTTTAGAAAACCATTTTATATCTATATCCAAAATCGTTTTGCCAACTATTGTGCAGATTCGTCAAATGACACCACATGTATATGCCTTTACAATATTTTGGGAGCCCCCTCTAATTTTGCCCCCTCTTGACAGAATCCCACAAAACTTTGCAAACCCATTCAGTATTAGTTCTACAATACAATTGCAAAATTACATGCAGTTTCATTGGATGGCGCAAAAGTTATAAGCCATCCAAAAACTGCTTTTCCCCAACCCTGTAATGCAGAAATAGGTGCAGATGTCCTAGGACATCTGAAGTGTCCGCGAACACCCACAGCACTGCCCCGGGACATCTGGCGTGTTCGCGGACTTTCGGGGGGTGAAATAACCCGGTTTTTGGCTTCTTATGGCCATATCCAATCCTCACCCCCCCACATCCCCAGAGATTGTTTGTTGAGTTTGACAAGTGAAATGCTGCTTTTTAAAAAATGTTTTCACCGCGCTGTTCGCGGACCCCAAAAAGTCAGCGAATCCAAGATGACGGGCGCTCCAGGAAAACGACACATTTCACGTTTTCTCACCAGCCAATCGGCAGCCGCGTCCCGATGTCCACGGACCAGGCAAAAGTCTGTGAATATTTTTTGGCCAATCGGCGGCCTGTCCACCGACACTACAGCCAATTAGGGGCCAGTCCGCGGACCGAACAGGGAAGTGAGTCTGCGGAGCGGACATGGATATCTTTAATTTTTTTGCCTCACGTTTTGGTCCTTTTAAATAAAACTACTGGATGGATTTAAACCAAATTAACAAAAGCACGCTTTCGGGACTAAGCCGCCGCTCCTGCCGCAAATTTGGTGACAATCCGTCCAGCGGTTTGGGCCTATAGGCGTGAGCAAATTTTTTTTTCCCCATTATGTCTATGGGGGGAAAAAAGAAATTTGGGGACCCCCTATAAATTTGCCGCACCTGGACCAAATCTCACCAAACTTTGCAAAGAAAATTCAGAATGGGCCATATACTTATTTAGCAAAGTTTGGTGAGGATTCGTCCTGGGGGAGCGAAGTTATAAGTCGTCCAAAAAAGTGCTCTTCCTATGAGAAGAGACTTAACCATAACTACATGGCTACCATGGCATATATATATATATATATATATATATATATATATATATATATATATATATATATATATATATACATATACATATATACACAACTTTGCTAAAGGGACGTTATGGTTAAGTTGCGCTAGTAAAAAAAACTTTGTTAAAGCGGCGACGTTCCAAGTAAAACCGAAAAACCCTTGAAATTCGCCAGTTATGGTAAACTAAGCAACCATAACTCGCGCCACCACCATAACTCGCGCCACCACCATACACTGCTAAAACTAACACCCACGACATCAGAGATGACATCACAAATGTCATTGATGACATCACTGATGACATCACATGTCTGTCTCCCCCTCTTTTTTTCCTTTACTAACATATCTAGGCCACATGGTTTTCTTCAGTAACAGTCAAGAACTAAAAATTGTAAACTTACTATATTTGTAGACTTATCCTTCAAGTATGTTCTTATAGTAATTCCCCTAGTGTCCAGTCATATCATATGAAACATATACATAGGGGAAGACACAAGCTTCAAAGACAGCAATCCTTTCTGCGCATGAAGATAATCAGTAGAGTTATCAGCACTTTCTGATAGTTCTGTTTTTTATTACTGTACTTTCCCTGTATATGCTCATATTTGTATACATTGTACTCACACTACTTTCCTTAGGGTCCAGTCACATCATGTGATACATATACATAGGGTAAATAGCAGCTTTCAAACAGAGCAATCATTTATTTGCATAAAGATAGTCAAGGAAAGAAGACTATTTTCAGAAGCTCTCAAGTCTCAATCGAAAGACTTTAAACTCTTATTGGGGTAAAACAACACAGGATAAAACCCCAAACACCCATGTTACCAAGACCACACCAATTTCAAACTAATTTGGAATCTAAACATGGACCAAGCTCTCTAGATGAATGCAAACATTTAATCATTAGGCATGTTTATATCTAATAAATGAATTTGAATTGAATTTTCTGTTATAAATCCCTCCTGATGAGCCAAAAGATTTGGTGAAACGCGTGTAGAGGGCACTACTATTTAAGAAAAATTTTTGGATGATCATTTCTGGAATAAAAAAGCCTCATGATACAACAAACATGATTTTTGGAACATCATTTAACCTATAGTTAGCGTTAACTTTAGGTTCGCTAGAAGGTGACTTGAAAATTCTGTTCTTCATAAATTGTGTCACACTCGGCAGTCCGAGTGTTACTAGTCCCCACCAAGCAGCACCCAAATTACCTTTATCAAAATAAAAACGCTGTCAACCAAAGACCAATTCGCTATCAATTGTATTTGAGACTGCACATGTATAAAGCATAAAGATAATCAGGTTATGAATTGTTTCTGCTACTAGGTCTGCTTTTTTGCTTACTTCACTTTCCCTGTATATATTCATATTTGTATGTTTTATTGTCTGTGTTTTGTTTGTAATAATGCAATTATGTGATACGTGGGTTTTATTAGCTACTTATTACATATTTCACAGTACGTAAAACTCTAATAAGAAAACAGTTATCATTTCATTATTCAACATAATATTATGAATATTGTACCTTCATATATGCTGCACACAATGCCGATGTTTCTGCATGAGTAGCTTAGTATACTGGATAGAACTTCATAATAGAATGCTATTTATATCAATGCATTGCTTAATGCACTAATTAGCTCATGATATTTATTCCAATGATCCTTTACAGTTTTTTTCTCATTATAATAAGAATCCCTTGTACACACATTTCATGAAAAGTAAATGCACATGTGATGTCATCAGTGATGTCATCAATGGCATTTGTGATGTCATCTTTGATGTTGTGGGTGTTAGTCTTAGCAGTGCACGGTGGTGACGCGAGTTATGGTTGCTTAGTTTACCATAACTGGCGAATTTCAAGGGTTTTGCGGTTTTACTTGGAACGTCGCCGCTTTAACAAAGTTTTTTTTACTGAATTTCATAGGTTTTTAGTAGCGCAACTTAACCATAACGTCCCTTTAGCAAAGTTTTTTTTTTTTTTACTGTATATATATATATATATATATATATAGGCCATGTAGCCATGTTTACCATAACTGGCGAATTTCAAGGGTTTTTCAGTATTACTTGGAACCACAACGTCGCTTTAACAAGGTTTTTTCACTGAATTTCATAGGTTTTTAGTAGCACAAATTAACAATAATATCTCTGACTTTATGTACAAGTAACATAGAACATACTGAACCCCCTCTACTGAATTTGATGTCCGCGAACTCTTCTAACTCCGCGGACATATGCGGATAACAGCACAACTACCCAAAAAGTCTGGGGGGTATGTTTAATTGTTATATCATAACATATGAACATTTTACAAATTCACAAACCAGCACACATACACATTATATGTAGTAATAAATAAGAAGTGTAACCCATATATATATATATAACACATTAACCATTCATTTAAATACAATATGTTCTGAAATGGAATATACCAAAAGAAGAAAGATAGTATTCCAACATGATTACCTCACAGAAACTCCACAACTAAGAGCAACAGCAGATCTACAGACCAGTAAGAACACACCTTACCAGAAGCTAGTAAGTGTACTGCATTTTACTCATATATTTGTAAACTTTATTGGATACAAAAAATGTACCTGTCCCCCCCTCACCATATCCCAGTCAATTATCCCCAAACCCTCTTCATGAACCAAAACGTTTTGATGAGACTTCCATCCCTTCTTCACCTCATATAAATCCTATTGAAACCCCCAATTCTCCTGTTTTTGTTTGTTTCCGCCTCACCTTCTCTGTCATAAATTTAACATCCATGTAACATAGTAAAATGATTATATTATGTCCCAATTCATTTCTTGTCTTTTTTTAAAAAGCAGTTCAGGTGTCCGCGGACAGCGGCGGTGTCGGGAATGTTCGTAAGCAAATGAAAATGGAAGCGTCCTAAGGACACTATATCTGTCCGTAATGTTTGCATGCAAATTGAAACTGTTCTAAGAACAGAGCTGGTGTTCGGATTGTCCGCAATCAAACTACCACATGTGATGTCCTGAAATGTTCGTCAATAAACACAATGGGGGTGTCCTGAGGATGCTAGACCTGTCCGTATTGTTCGCAGGCGAGTTGAAACTGTTCTAGGAACACAAGCAGTGTCCTGAAATGTTCGTAAATAACCAAAATGGGTGTGTCCTGAGGACGCTATGCCTGTCCGTATTGTTCAGAGGCAAACTGAAACTGTCCTTAGAACAACCGCTGTGACCTGAAATGTTTGTAAATAAACAAAATGGGGGTTTCCTGAGGACGCTAGATCTGTCCGTATTCTTCGCAGGGGAGTTGAAACTGTTCTAAGAACACAGGCAGTATCCTGAAATGTTCGTAAATAAACAAAATGTGTGTGTCCTGAGGATGCTATACCTGTCCGTATTTTTCAGAGGCAAGCTGAAACTGTCCTAAGAACACACACGGTGTCCTAAAATATTTGTAAATAAAGAAAATCGGGTTGTCCTGAGGACGCTAGACCTGTTTGTGCTGTTCGTAAGCATATTCCAACTGTTCTCAGAACACATCAAGTGTCCCGGGATGTTCGCAAATAAACAAAATGGGGTGTCCTGAGGATTCCATGCCTGTCCGTATTGTTCGCAAGCGAGTTAAAACTGTTCTAAGAACAAACGCCTGTCTGTAAATGTTCGTTTCACTTGTGACGCACTTTTAATTAGTTTCAGGACCCGAACGGTGTCCGTAGAACACCAACGTGCATGCGCAAAACAGTTTCAGTGCATTTGATGTCCTGCGGACACCTGCTCCCTTCGCGGACATGTTCGCGAAGCTATCATAAGACCGCACCCACGCTGAGTGTGTGTTCTGACTGCGAACAATTTAAAACTACCTTTTCAAGCAATCCACAATATTTTTCAATAATAACTCACCATAGCACAAGTCTCACATAGTAATCCTGAGTTTCTACATACTTTTTGGGACTTTTTAAACCTTTTTTTGGTGTTCGATCTGTCCGCGGACAGCGCGCATGTCCGTGAACCGCTCACAAGCACCCCTATAAAAGGCCACACCTTAGAGCTCATTCTCATTGTGTTTCTGGCTATCTTACAGAACACAGTGCATTTTCCAGCCAACTTTCCAGATTTTAATCGGAAACCTGATGGCATCCATGGCTGCAGTACTGCCACCTGGTGCTACATCTGCCTCAGCCCCACTCCCTCCCCAAGGGCCCGAAGAGGGGAACATGAGTGAGGATGCAGAGGAGGATGAAGAGGATGACAAGAATGAGGTAGAGGAACTCCCTACTACCAGCACTCGGCGTGAGTCTTGGGTGTGGCGGTTATTTACCATTCATGGTAATGTTCCTAAGGCGCGTGCCAACAGAGTCACCTGCAAAGAGTGCAAAATGATACTCAGTCGCGGGAGGGCTGGTTCATACAGCTTTGGGACAACTACCATGACGCGACACCTAAAGTCATTCCACACTGGGGCCATTCGCAAGGTTGTACCTTGCGAGGAGCGTAGTAGGTTGACTTCCTCTACTTCCTCCGTTTCCGATTCTGTCACCACAAGGAACACTTCTGTGGGACAGCGCATTCCTCAAACTGCCTCACAGGCCATACGCTATACTGATGACCCTTACCTTTCGAGGGTCACAGTTGTGTGTATGTACTGCGACGCAGTACTCTGCAGGGGGGAGAGACTTCAAAGTGCTTTTGAGGCTCTGGTCTCAGAGCACGAGAAGATCTGCTCACTACCCAAGTAAAACCCACTCTACATCTTCCTCTCTCCACCCGCCCTTTCTTATCCCCGTGGTTGGTGTCCCCTCCTTACCCCTCCTCTCCTAGTGTGTCATGTATAAAAAAACCAAAAAAATATAAAACAAAAAATAAAAAAAACTCTTTTCAGAGCCGCCTTTCACAGTTTAAAAATAGAAGTGAAAATAAATGAAGCAGGACCCTGTGTATTTTTTAGAAGTCTGCGAACATCTAAAATTTTCGGGTGCTGCCCTATCCTAACCATTGCAGTTTTGTCTGAGAGGAAGTGGTGGCTCTGAAAAGAGCCTTTTGGTGGTGTGTGTTTGTGTTTGAAAAATTTGAAATGCTCAACACCTACTACAAAATGGATGCTGTAATTCCAAAAAAGGTTGCAATGCATTTTTTACATTTCTCAGAATAATTTGATTGCCAGCATAAGTAAGATGGACTCCATCTCTGCGAAAAATGTATGTGCTACGAAACATAATATTTTCATTGTGAAAATAGGACATTCCAAAATCTCTTAGAAAGTCACAAACAGCCTTATTGACATTGCGTCTTGCTTTTTCCATTTGTGGACCAAATGAAGAAGAACGAAGCCACATTTGTCTCTGCGCAATTCGTGAAAAAATTACTTGAGAATTTGGAAACATGTCCGTGACCTTCCCAAGTCCTTCTTTCATTGCAAATTGCAAAGAAATTCCAGGCACATGTCCTAAACTGTTCCCTCCACAATGAATTACAATTATGTCTGGATGTTGCTCTGTCTCCAAAGTAGCACAGAGAGGTAGCAAGTCCAACCACTTCATTCCATGTACTCCATGCCAGTGCACTTCCACATGTGGGAATCCAAGATCTACAGCTACTCCACAGCTTACTGCATGCACCTTCAACCAATGTATCCACGAGTCTCCCAAAATCCAAATAATCTGTTTTCTGAAACACACAGCCATAGCGATCTGTTCTTCTCTCAGCAAGAAGAGTATCTGAGAAACTCTCCTGGCACAATACACCCACTAAACTTTACTGACCAATCCCTTGGTCTGCTCATTCTCATTTGCATGCCTCCCCACCCCAAAATCCCCAGATGTAACACGCGATGTCCGCAGACTTCTGCCATGGACAGTCCTCCTACCATTTTGATTTCACTTTCTGTGCTATTCCGTCATTGGATATAGCTAAGAAGTCACACGACCATCCACCAATCACATCCAAGACCTCTACATCTAACTGCATCATCATAGATCAGCACTTCAAATGTACTGTTAATCTCTCGGAGTACAAGCGTCTATCATTGGAAAGCACCTTCTACAAGAAATATGGTACAAGTCTCCAAGATTTCTACTTGCAGCTGCATTCATATCCATATGCATGAACACAAACTACAGATATGCATATTTTATGTATAGTACATGTGCAATTCTTATACATTCATATAAAGAGATTAACTGACTTTTAGCTTGTATAATCTATAAAATTAACTCATTTTTTTTCCATCTCCTGT